>NC_045595.1:64370960-66770960 GCF_009762305.2 Zalophus californianus | reverse complement strand
TAGAGCAAGGAGGACACCAGCAGCGGACATCATAGGACTGTGGTTGGATGAACACTGCAAGGGGCTTGCAACAAACCCATTTTCTCAGGACCTCCCGGTTGCTACTGACAGAAAACCCACACTGCATTAGGCTGCTAGCATTCCTGCTGCAACAATAGCCAAAATAACAATTTGTCTCTTTCTGCCCTAAAAGTCTGAGTGTAAGCAGTCCTATGCTGATAGTTCGTTGCCATAGTATTGAGGTCCCAGGCCCTTCCCATCTTGTGTCTACCGTCCTCAGCATGCAGCTCTTAGCTCCCATCACACATTCCTGCAGCATTAAGAAGAGGGAAAGTAGAAGGCACACACCTTCCTGTTAAGGTCATGAGCTGAAAGTGGCACATAAAACTTTCTCTTCCAGCCTAATGCCCACAACTTAGTCACATGGCTACACTTTAGGGTCTCAGCTGTGGCCACAAAAATGCTGTGTAACGAACAACCACAAAATATCAGTAGCAGCCAACAATAAGCATTAATTTCACATTCACATGTCTACAGATGAACTGGTGTTTGGCTAGTCTATGTTGGATTCAGCTGGACATGGCTCGCTGTGGCTTGGGTTCAGATCTCATCCTCTGGGATGTATCTCTCATCCTCTTGCCACCAGCAAGCTCCCCAGGCCATGAGCTCCTCACGGTAATGACTTTCATGCTAATAGCAGCATATGTATGCTTTGGTAAGTCATGTACATAGGTTAGAAGCTATGTGGAGACGGTTGCCTTAGAGTTAGAGCAAGATTGGTGACCTGGCAGAGGTACGAACCCTTTTACTTCTGCACTTACCTGTCCAGAATCAGAATGGCAAGATGAAGGTCTGAGCCCACCAATTTCACAAGCACATTTAAAGCCTTTGCTTGGATCATGTCTGCTAACATCCCATTGGCCCACACAAGTCACATACCCAAGCTGAACATTAGTGGGTCAGGAAGTATAGTCTCTCAAAGAGAGGAGGGAAGTAATAAATGTCTTATAAATGTCTATGGTCTTCAGCAGGGTGGCCATATTAATCCAGTTAAAACTCTGGAGTTCTATTCCCAAAGAAAGAAAAGGAAGCTAGATTTTGAGGATACTCTCTGCTACAGCGTGTATCAGCCAGGAGGCAGTTTCTTCTAATAGTTTAATGGAACCATGGATGTGTTCCCTGGTGGAAGTATCCTTCTCTTTGGCACTAGAACTTCCAAACCCACCAAGCCCAAGTTTGCAGAGATGAGAAGCACAAAAATTTCTTTGTAGTTCATTGGGTGTAACAGTGAGGAGGGTCACCCCCCTCTTTACCCCTGTTTCTCAAAGCCATGCATTCTGGCTATGGCACCATAGACTGGCTGCTGATTTTTAAGGCTTATAACTGAGATTTAAACAGGCCAACCTACTGTTCTACCAAACTAGCTCTTTCTGGGTGATAGGACTTTATGGTGAGACCAGGAATTCTAAGAGAGTGAGGCCACTGTCCCACTTGGTTTGCCATAAAATGTGACCCTTTGATGGAAGCAGCATCGTGTGAGATTAGTGTGGTATGCGATAAATGTGGCATTTTACAAGTCCATAAACCGGTGATACTGGCAGAAATGCTGCAGGCAGGAGAGGCAAATCCATACCCATGCTATGCACGTCTACTCCTATAAAGACAAAGAACTTTCCCCAACATGTTGAAAGGGGTTCAGTAACTGGGTGTCTGGCTGGTCCCTGTGGAAGTGGTACCATTTCTGGGCTCAACACAGCTTCTGAATAAACAAGCTGGGCACTCAGCAGTGGTACTCAGGGGAAGTGTAGCACTAAATGTCTTATGTTACAGAAGAACAGTCAAAAATCAATGACCTCAGCCTCCATCGTAATAAATCGGAAAAAAAGAGTAATTTGAACTCAAACAGAAGAAAAGAAATAACGACCAGAGTGAAATTCAGTGAAATACTAAACAAAATATAGAGAAAAATCAATGAAACCAAAAACTGATTCTTTGAGAAAAAAAAAAATCTCTTCAGTTGTTAAACCGGTAGTTGGACTGATCAAGAAAAAGTACAGAAAACACAAATTACCAATATCAGGAATGACTGAGTTGACATCATCACAGTTTTTAGAGATATTGAAAGGATAATTTAGAAACATCATGAACAACTTTTTTTTAATATTTTTTATTTATTTGAGAGAGAGAGCATGAGTGGTAGGAAAGGGCAGAGGGAGAGGGAGAAGCGGACCTCCGCCGAGCAGGGAGCCCCATGTGAGGCTTGATCCCAGGACCCTGAGATCATGACCTGAGCCGAAGGCAGACACTTAGCCACCTAGCACCTCTCATGAACAACTTAATGCCAATAAATTTAACAACCTAAATGAAATGGATGCATTTTTAATGCTTTTTTTTTTTTTTTAAGATTTTATTTATTTGAGAGTTCATGAGTGTAGGGAGGGAGAGGGAGAAGCAGACTCCCCAGCTGAGCAGGGAGCACGTCCTGGGATCATGACCTGAGCTGAAGGCAGAGCCACCCAGGTGCCCCGAAATGGATGCATTTCTTGAAAGACACAATATTGGCTGTAGCCAGATCAGCTTGATGAGGGCAAGTCTATGTTGTTGAGCCCATCACTGTCTCCTTTCCTGTCACCATGGCCACTTTGTAAATGGGTCTATTGACCAGGAACCAGAGTATCTGAGGAAGAGGCCATCCGATGTCCACGGGTTGGGTCATCTTGTCCTCATGATTACTGAGAGTCTCATCTACAACAGAGGCCCTTGGATGAGCATTTCTGTGGAACATGAATATCTTTATACTGTGTGGATGGCAAGAAGTCCATCTTTCCCTTGACCACCTTGTCCCTGGTCTTCTGATCTTTCTCTCTGTAAATTCCTGACCAGCTGGCCAGCCTGTTAGTTTCTACCCACAAGTCAGGGTAGATCTGTGCCTTAGCTGATCTGTAGCAGCGTACTGCTCACTGGAGAACATCCCTTCACTACAGGCTTTTGGAGCCACTCCAGAGTGGTCTGTGGTGCAACACTTCTGGCTGCTTCTGTAAGAGAAGCCCGTGCTTGCTTTTCCTCCACTAACTGCCCTTATTTCTTTGGAGGGCATTGGTAGAATGTGGAAGGAGATATAGTCAGGCAGTGGCATTGGATACCAGGGGATTCAGGTAGCTCACTATGTCTTTGGATCTGCCCAGTGTATACCCATTTCTATTTTATAATGGCAGGCTGATATGACTCTCCCATTTTATGGCTCACTGGACTTGATAATACACAGTTTGTGACAGGTACTTCAGGTTGGTTCAATCTCCTCATGTCTTTATCCTCCCCTACCTTTGCTTTATCCCACGCCACTCCCAGGGATGATTTGCTTATATGGGATGACACTGCATGTTATGGATTGCCAGGGTCCCATTTCACCACAGCAAGGAGGTTATCCATGTCTTCCTCAAAAATGTGAGCAACTCAATTCTGGAAACCCCCTTTTATTTTCAAAAATTCTATATATTACGCAGTGCTCACCACAGGAAGTGGAGTTACCACCTGTCGCCCTACAGCGTTATTATAGTATCACCGACTTATGTTCCCTATACTGTACTTTTCATTTCCATGACTTATTTTATAACTGGACATTTATACCTCTTAATCCTCTTCATCTATTTCACCCATCCCCCTACCCCCTCCCTTCTGGCCACCACCAGTTTGTCCTCTGCATTTATGAGTTTGTTTCTGTTTTTTTGTTTGGTGTTTGCTTGTTTATATGTTTTGTTTTTTGGATCCCACATATCAGTGAAATTATAGGGTATTTGTCTTTCTCTGTCTGACTTGTTTCACTTAGCATAGTACCCTCTAGGTCCATCCATGTTGTCACAAATGGCAAGATCTCATTCTTTTTTATGTCTGAGTAATAGCCCATTGTGTGTGTGTGTGTGTGTGTGTGTGTGTGTGTGTGTGTATGGAATCCTATTTTAAGACCACTCCTGATACTAATTAGTGTACCAGTCAGGTCCCAGAAGGAAATAAACGGCACACTCAAAATGGATACCTCTAGGAGAGTTTGATAAAGGAGCTTTTTGCAGAGTCATGGTCAGGAAATAGGGAAACCAAAAGGAATGTGCAGTAGTCCAGGACTGACAACCTTGGGGAGCAAACAGCCCTAGGCCATGATGGAGCAGGGAGACAGAGGGCTACTGGAACCAGAGAAGGTAAGTGAAGGAAAAAGCTGCCTGAAAGTGGCTATAGCCTTTGATAGGAAGGAAGTTAGCGCTCAGCAAACTCACAAGAAGGGAGGCAAGCAAATAAATACCCTGACTTCAGTCTCTTCCTACTCTGATCTCTTGCTGGTACCTCCCATTGGCCAACCCCAGTAGAAAACCAGAGGGCAAAGGGAGCCTATTCATGTAATCCTTGAAGGTCAATACCCTGAGGCACAGAGCCTGGTAGAGAACCAGGGGAAGAGATGTAGAGGAGGAGACAGATAGATCTCTATCTAGCACACAAGTTTAAACAAACAGGTAATTTACTGGCTCACATGTCTGAAAAGTTAAGCTATAAACCTTGAAGCAAGGGCTCAAATGAGGTCATCAGTATCTGGTTTTTCCTCCATTCACAGGCTTCATATACAGGTAGGCTCTCCCATCATGCTCCAAAATGGCTCCAGAGTGCATGGCCTTTTCAAACACAGTGGAATCTATCAAAGGATTCATTGAGTCTCATTGACTCTTGTTGGGTTACATGAAACACCTGAACCAACCATAGTGCTCAGCACCAAGAAGTGCTGGTTGGCTTAGATCTCTGTCTGGAGCTAGCACTGAGTGGAATCATGACATGGAACTTCAATGACTAGGAGAAACGTTGATGTTGAATAGACAAAACTCTGTGCACCCTACATCTTTCTTCTCTAATGTATGAGGAAGAACTGTTCAATTTTTTGTACCTATGGATTACCCAGGGATCCTATTAAAGAATCTGATGAATCAGGTCTGGAGTGGGGCTTAAGATTCCTTATTTCTAACATGTGATGTTGATGCTATTGGTCCAGGGACCAGACTTTGAGTAGCAAGGTTTTATAGCTACATAGTCCAATATGGTAACCACCAGCCACATGTGTGGCTATTGAGCATTTGAAATGTGGCTAGTAACTTGAGATGTGCTGTAAGTGTATATACACGCTGGGTTTTGAAGACTTAATATGAAAACTAGTTAAAATCTCATCATGAGTTTTTATATAGATTACATGTTAAAATGATATTTTAGATATATTGGGTTAAATAAAATATATTTTAAAGTTGATTTCACTGATTTTACTTTTTAACATGGTTACTAGAGAATTTAAAATACATATGTGGCTTATATGTTTCTGTTGGATAGTGCAACTCTAGAAAGAGGTAATGAAGTGGATTAGGGTGATAGCCTTTAAACAGATTCATTTGCACTTATGGATACTCAAAAAAACCTAATATAGCTGGGACCACGTGAGACTTGCCTCATGGGTCCTTCGACTTGGCCCAGTCCTCAGGAGTTGCAGGTTGAATTAATGCATCGGTGCCTGGGATAGGGAACCCTGGAACGAGCCTGCTGAGGTTTGAGGAGACTCTGGGGATCCCAGAGTTGCTCCTCCCAACTAGCAGTCACTTCATTTCTCATTCTTGTTTATGCAATTTTCTGAAGCAGAAATTACTGTGCTTATCCACTTCCCTGATCTGTCCTGCACACAACCACTAAACTAATCTCTGCACTCTGGTTTACCCCTTTCCTGCCCAAATACATGCACCCAGTTGCAGCCTGCATTCCAGGGGCTCCCTACTGAACGCGGAGGGTCTTGTCCTTCCCGTCCACCAGCCCCCAATGTGTCTCTCACTTTCCCCATCTGTCTTAAGTTATTTCCTTACTGCTGGAATCTCCGGCTCCATCAACTCCACCTTTCAAAGCCCATTTCAAGGTTATCTGCCTCCGTGGGGGTTTTTCAAGACCTGGCCCACAGAAGCCTGCCTTCAGAACTTATAAGACATGCTGTCTCTGGTACAAGCCAGCATTTCTGTTATGGAGGGCTATGTTGCCTAACTCTTGAGTTATTAAGGTTTTCCTGCGTTTGTGCCTTGATTCCTTGGGCTTTAAGTTCCTTGAGGACAGAGCCCTGTTTGGTTTATGTTTGAATTCTGCTTTTGACTGGGACCCATATAATAAATAGATCCTCAAAAAGCACACTTTGGTTCATTTTCCCAACATAAAATGCTATTTGGAAATACAAAGACTTTTATTTATGCATAATTATATGTTGTCAGTGATCATTTGTATAATGAAGGGTATTCTTTTTTAAAAAACAAGATAGTAGATAAATTCTGGCAAGGATGTGCAGAAAAGGAAACCCTCATTCACTGTTGGTGGGAATATAAACTAGCAGAGCCACTGTGGAAAGCAGTATGGAAATTCCTCAAAAAATTAAAAATAAAACTACCATACAATACAGCAATTCCACTTCTGGGTATATATCCAAAGGAAATGAAAACATTGTGTCAAAGAGATATCTGCACTTACACGTTCATAGCATTATTTATAATAGCTGATACGTGGAGACGACCTAAGTGCCCACTGATGGATGGATAAAGAAGTTGTGGTACACACACACACACACACACACACACACACACACACACTGAAATACTCAGCCATTTAAAAAAGAAAGCCTGCCATTTGAGACAACATGGATGGACCTAGAGGGCATTATGCTAAGTGAAATAAGACAGAAAAATACTATATGATCTCACTTATATATGGAATCTAAACAAAGAACTAAACTCTTAGAAATCAGATGTGTGGTAACCAGAGGCGGGAGGTGCGGGGAGGAGGAAATGGATGAAGGTGGTCATAAGGTACAAACTTCCAGTTATAAAATAAGTAAGCACTGGAGATATAATGTACAACATGATGATTATAGTTAATATACCACTGTACAGTATACTTATACTGAAACTTGTTAAAGAGAGTAGATCCTAAGGGCACAAGGAAAAAATTCTTTTTTAAAATCTGTATGAGATGAGGGATGTTAACTTACTGTGGTAATCATTCACAATGTATGTAAGTCAAGTCATTATTCAGTGTACCTTAAACTTACATAGTGCTATATGTCAACTGCATCTCAGTGAAATGGGTCGGGGCGGGGGATGGCAGGATGGAAAATTAAGCTTTAATCATTGCATAATTTTTTCCTTCATTTTTATGTTAAATTTAAAAAACTTTTATCTTGAGATAATTATAGATTCACAGGAAGCTGCAGTAATAGTACAGAGTAGTTTCTGAGCCTCTCATACAATTTCCCCCAATGGATACATCATAATTTTTTCCTTCATTTTTATGTTAAATTTAAAAAACTTTTATCTTGAGATAATTATAGATTCATAGGAAGCTGCAGTAATAGTACAAAGTAGTTTCTGAACCTCTCATACAATTTCCCCCAATGGATACATCTTAAGTAACTGTGATACAATATCAAACCAGGAACTTGACACTGGTACAGTGTGTGTGTACAGTTCTTTGCCTCTATCACATGTAGAGATCTGTATAACCACCACTACAGTCAGGATACAGAGCTCTTCAAGATCTCTGTTGGCTACCTCTTTATAGACTACCCACTCCCTTTTCCCCACCTCCAGCAGCCCTAACACCTGACTATTCTCCATTTCTATAATTTTGGTCGTTTTTTGGAAAGATTTATGTGACAGAGAGAGAGCACAAGCAGGGGGAGCAGCAGGCAAAGGGAGAAGGAGAAGCAGGCTCCCCACCGAGCAGGGAGCCTGATGTGGGGCTCGATCCCAGGACCCTGAGCCGAAGGCAGACGCTTAACCCACTGAGCCACCCAGGCACTCATATAATTTTGGTCATTTTGAGTAGAATTTTATTTTGATTTATTGACAGTGTTTGGAGAGTATTTCTTTGTATAGATATTTAGTAGGTACTCAGTATAATATTATATGTATATACTTTATCTCAGTTCTACTTGTGTTGACATTACCAGTGTTAAAGAGGTGTCAAAAGTTTCTACCCTTTAAGTCCCTTCACAAACTGCCCCTATTTATAACAGTCTTAAATACTTCCTTTACATAAATTGAGAATCACATCAGATAATGCATGAGTGAGTATGTGGGACAGGGGACACTAGCCTGGGAGGGGAAACTAGACTGGGCCTGATGGGCTTTGATCTTTTGAGGAAAGAGGAAATCATAGGGACCACAGAATCCCTCCTCCTGGCCAGCCATCACTTCATTTCTCCTTTTCATTGTGCAGTTGCTTGAAGGAGAAATTATAACTATACTTACCAACTTCCCTAATTTATCTTGTACACAACCACTAATCCTTTGCTTAAACCATCAGATGTCATCTAGAAAACTCAAATAAGGAAAGCATATTAACTTTTTTTTTAGACTTTTTTACACTTTAGTTCTTCCTCCTTGATGTTCCAAGGTTCTTTTTTTTTTAATCATTTAATTTCTCTTTCAAAAACTTCCTGTAGCTACTCTTTAATGGTAGGTCTGCTGTTGACAAATTCTCATTGTTTTTCTTCGTCTGAGAATGTCCATGTCCTCTTCATTCCCAATTCTCACTGGATATAGGATTCTGAGTTGATTCTTTTCTTTCAGCACTTGGAAATGTTGTGCCAAAAAAGAAAAGGAAAGGAAAGGAAATACTGTGCCACTTTTTCTGATCTCTAAAGCTTCCAATGAGAAATTGGATGTCATTCAAATTGTTTTTCCATTATAGGGAAGGTGTCATTTCTCCCTGGCTGCTTTCAAGATTTTTTCTATGTCTTTAGTTTTCAGAAAATTTTTTTTAAAGATTTTATTTGTTCATTTGAGAAAGAGAGAATGAGAGATAGAGAGCACGAGAGGGAAGAGGGTCAGAGGGAGAAGCAGACTCCCTGCTGAGCAGGGAGCCCGATGCGGGACTCGATCCTAGGACTCCAGGATCATGACCTGAGCCAAAGGCAGTCGCTTAACTGACTGAGACGCCCAAGCGCCCTAGTTTTCAGAAATTTGACTATGCTGTATCTTGGCATGGATTTTTGGGGGGGTTATCTTGTTTGGGATTTGATCAGTGTCTTGAATCTGGAGGTATAGGTCTTTTGTCATATTTGGAAAATATTCAGCCATATTTTTTTTGAATACGTTCAAAGCCCCACCTTCTTTCTCCTCTACTTTTGGGATTCCAGTAGATGTGGAGAACAAAGGCAAAGGAAATGTACATAAAATTAAATTTTATGACTTACAGACCATTGACAAGTACTTGGGACAGGCAGAGTGACCTTCTTCAAGGAGCTTAGTTGCCTCAATGATAACATGCTATAGGCAAAAGGCAACTTTATCATAATATTAACCTGACCTCCAAGATCCAGTCTTCTTTAAATATGAAAATCCTTTTGGAAACGTCCTTTGTCTTTACTTCTCCCAACTCCAAAGTATAATTCCTCACAACCCCAGTGCACCTCTTCCCCCACCCCCCATGGGTCCTGTCCCTTTAGTGCTTTAACAAAACCACTGCACTGAAGACATCTCAAGAATTCTTTCTGGACCATCAACTCCAAACCCCACCATTTCCACATCACAGTGACACAAATATTACATGTTTTATTGAAGTCCCACAAATTCCTGAGATACTGTTAATTTTTTTTTCAGTCTATTCTCTCTCTGCTCAGATTGGGTGATTTCTATTATTCTGGCTTCAAGTTCATTGATTCTTTCCTTTGTCCTCTCCATTTTACCTTAGAACTCATTCAGTGAAGGTTTTTTTCCCCCACTTTTTTTCAGCTCTAGATTTTCAGTTTAGTCCTTCATTTCTTTTATCTCTTTTCCAAGACTATTTTTTTGTTTGAAGTGCATTTGTGAGTGGACTTAGAGGGGTAACAAGATGGCGGCAGACAGTGGAGCTCCCTCCATAAGCTGAAGCTTGCTGAACTAAAGCAGGAATGTCTTGCTTGTGGTTTGGAGACTAGCGGAATACAACAAGATCTTATCAACAGGCTCCAGGCATACCTTTTTTTTTTTTAAGATTTTATTTATTTATTTGACAGACAGAGAATGTGAAGGGGGAGCAGCAGGCAGAGGGAGAGGGAGAAGCAGCCTCCCCACCAAGCAGGAACCCCGAAGCGGGCCTCGATCCTAGGACCCTAGGATCATGACCCAAGCTGAAGGCAGTTGCTTAACCAACTCAGCCACCCAGGCGCCCCAGCTCCAGGCATATCTTGAAAGCATGCTGAAGAGGAGGCAAATGAAGAAAATGTACTGGGAGATGAAACAGAAGAAGAAGAACCAAAGCCCATAGAACTGTCTGTCAAAGAGGAAGAACCCTCTGAGATGTGGCAGCATCTATTGATGTGGCAGCAGAGAAGAGAGTGGTAAAAGTGACATTGGAGATACCACAGACTGAGGGAAATGCAGGAATGCTGAACGATTCAATGTACCTGTGAGCTTGGAGAGTAAGACTGCTGCCTGGGCAATGAGATTTGGGATTTCTTCAGTTCCATCAAAAGGCCCGTCATCTGATGCCAAACCTATGCTTAACCTGGATAAACTAAAGGAACGAGCTCAAAGATTTGGTTTGAACGTCTCCTCAATCTCCAGAAGGTCTGAAGATGATGAGAAGCTGAAAAAGAGGAAGGAGCGATTTGAGATTGTTACAGGTTCGGCTGGAATAGGAACCACAGAGGATACAGAGGCAAAGAAGAAGAAAAGGGCAGAGTGCTTTGGGATTGCCTGATGAAAAGCTCTTAATTCTTTCTGTTCTCCAGTGGTTTCCCTCTCTCTGACTTTTCTTGGTCATATATATACCTAAATGCACAGTCATGTGCCTACGTCCTGCCTCGCAATGAGGGCATGGACCCCGAGCACATTCAGGAACTCCAGCAGCAATTTGACTCATTGCTGTTCCAACTTTAAGGTTGTTGTTCTTGTGTTGTTGTTGTTGTTGTTTGTTGTTTTTAGAGAGAGTGTGCATGCATGTAAGTGCGAGCAAGTTGTGGGGGAGAAAGGAGTGGGGGAAGAGAGAGAATCTTAAGTAGGCTCCATGCTCAGCACAGAGCCCGACGGGGGGGGCTTGCTTTCACGGCTTGCTCTCAGGAGACCACAACCCCGAGCCTAAATCAAGAGTTGGACACTCAACTGACTGAGTCACCCAGCGGCCCCTTGTGGTGTTGTTTTGGAATCATTATTGTACTTGTTAATAAAAAGCAAATAGTGAATGAGGTGCCTTTATAATTGCTCCCTGAAATTTTACACTGCCCGCTTTAAAATCCTTGTCAGGTAATTTCAACATCTGTGTCACCTTGGTGTTAGCATCGGTGGGATTGTCTTTTCCTGCTCAAGATTTGCCTGGTTCTTGGTGTGAAGAGTGATTTTCAGCCCTGGAAATTTTGAGGACTACGAGACTCTGGATCTTATTTAAACCTGCTGTTTTAGAAGGCCTTCTCAGTGCTGTCTAAGTTCAGGTTCCCTACTCAGCCTCTGTTGACATCCTGGGAAGTGGGGATGGGGGGTACCTCATTACTGCTGGGCCAGAGTGGGAATCCAGATTGCCCACTGAGCCTCTGCTGATATCACGCTGGCTGGGGGGGGGGGGGGGGGGGGGCGGGGCGAGAGGCATCAGTACTGCTCCCCTGTGGCCCCCACAGACGTGGTGGAGGAGCACATTGCTGGGCCAGTGGTGAGAATCCTGACTCTCCACTAGACCTCTTCTGACACCACCCGGCAGGTAGGAGTAGAAGTCTCAGGTCCCCATTTGGCTAGGTGGTATTGCAGTTTATTCTATAGTTTTTGTGGCTGGAGTAGGGTGGTTATTATCTAAAACTTTTCTTTCTTTTTTTAAGATTTGTTTGAGAGAGAGAGAGAACACGAGCAGTGGAGAGTAGCAGGCTCCCCATTGAGCAAGGAGCCCGACGTGGGACTCCATCCTAGGACCCTGGGATCATGACCTGAGCCAAAGGCAGACGCTTAACCAACTGAGCCACCCAGGTGCCCCGAAAAGTTTTCTTTCTATGCTGCCCCTTGCTAGTCCTTTGGCTAGAGAGAGCAAGCCCTTTTTTCTTTTTCTTCCCCCCTCCTTTTTTTTTTTTTTTTTTCCTTTTGGTCTGTACCAATTAGTTTCTGGGTTGCTGGCTTCTCCAGTACTCAGTCTGAGCTATATAAGGCACAAAGAAAACCCTGGGAATCACCACCATGTCATTCTGTGGGGCCCCAGGTCCCTAGCCAGTCTGTCTTCTTCTCTCCACCTTTCAGAGTCTCCTTTTTATTTTATTATATATGAAGTCCAGGGTTGTTTGTTTGTTTTAACTAAACAGAGGGAATAGGGAGACGTGCGTTTACTCCATATTTCCTCAGGACCAGAATTCCCAGGGCCTTTTAGAACATTTATTCTGCATGATCTAGCATATAGCAGCCAGCAAGGACAAAGTTCCCCTGAACTGATGGTGAACTCCCTCCTCATCCACCCGCCTACCATTACAATGGCCCAATGTGTTCTGCTCTGTGATTCTGAGTTCACCTTCTAGAATTTGAAATCATTCCAGACTGGTTTGAACAGGCATACTCCAGTTTTCCACCACTTGCCACTTCTCAGCCCCACGACTCAGAATTCTCCGTCAGCCAGAGGCCCGCCAAGAGGCTGCTCCCGCATTGTTGACGGAAGGCACTGTATCCATGTCTTCCTGGCTTGGCTGAAGAGTCATGGTCCCCCTTTGCCACGAAGCAAGGCTTTCAGCGTGGCTGAAAGGGAACCATGGCCCTTCTCCCTTTGTCCAAGATCAGTGGGTCTGGTCCTTCTGACTCAAATGCCATGGCATTCATGGAAGTCCCTTTGAAGATAAAAATGTTTTGAGTTAAAATATTTTTGATATACTATTTATAAGCTTCAAAATTAATGAGTCATTTTTACAGAACCAAGTGTTAGAGATGAGATTTTCACGTCTGAAAATATATTATCAAATTTCCCCTCCACTTCCCCAACCAGATAAGATGATTATTTGTTTCAGTCATGCCTAATTAACAATTTTAAAATACCCTAGCTTAAGGAGATGCAGCAAGAGAGACATCTGTCCAAGTGAAGTAGCAACAACACTTGTACTTTTAAATGTAACACATTTTTTAATTATCAAAAATTTTAGACACAAGAATAGAAAAAATGGGTGGCACCTGGGTGGCTCAGTTGTTAAGCATCTGCCTTCAGCTCAGGTCATGATCCCGGGGTCCTGGGATCGAGCCCCACATTGGGCTCCCTGCTCCGCACGAAGCCTGCTTCCCCCTCTGCCACTCTCCCTGCTTGTGTTCCCTCTCGCTGTGTCCCTCAAAAAAAAAAAAAAAAAAAAAAGGATAGAAAATATGAACGAATTTAATAACTATTGTATAGTCACATTTGCTTCATATATCCTTTATTATTTTTTTCTCAATTTACTTAAGTATTCAAAACAAATCCCTGGGGCACCTGAGTGGCTCAGTTGGTTCAGTGTCTGCCTTCGGCTCAGGTCATGATCTCAGGGTCCTGGAATCAAGTCCCGCATCCGGCTCCCTGCTCAGCGGGGAGTCTGCTTCTGCCTCTGCCTCTGCCCATCCCCCCACTCATGCTTGCTCGCTTTCTCACTCAAATAAATAAAATCTTTAAAAAAATAAAATAAAAACAAATCCCAGATATCTTTTATTTCATACCAATATACTTCAGATTTGGACTCTTTAACAAATTTGGACATTTTCTTGTGTAACCACAATGCTATTATCACATCTTAATAAAATAGTGATCATTCTTTGGCATCATCTAATACCCGAATTTCCCCCATTGTCCCAAGAATGTCTTTTTTTAAGAGGTAAAATACACATGACATAAAGCATACCATCTTAACTATTTTTTAAGTATATAGTTCAGTAGTGTTAAGTACATTCACATTGTCATACTGCCAATCTCCAGAACATATTTCCTTGGGCAAAACTGAAACCTTGTACCTATTAAACAATGACTCTCCATTCTCTCCTCCCCTCATGCTCTGGAAACCACCATTCTATTTTCTCTCTATAAATTTGGCTGTTTTATTTATTTTATTTTAAGGATTTTATTTAGTTATTTGACAGAGAGAGAGAGGGACAGCGAGAGAGGGAACACAAGCAGGGGGAGAGGGAGAAGCAGGCTTCCCGCTGAGCAGGGAGCCCGACGCGGGGCACGATCCCAGGACACGGGGACCATGACCTGAGCCGAAGGCAGATGCTCAACGACTGAGCCACCCAGGTGCCCCAAATTGGGCTATTTTAGATACCTCATATAAATGGAATTATACAGTATGTGTCTTTTTTGCAACTAGCTTATTTCACTTAGTGTAATGTCCTCAAGGTTCATTCATACTGCAGCATGTGTTAGAATGTCATTCCTTTTTAAGGATGAATAGTATTCCATTGTATGTGTGTACTACATTCTGCATGCATCTGTTAAGGGGTATTAGGGTTGCTTATAGAATTTGGTTGTTGGGAATAACATTGCTATGAATATGAATATACAACTTTCTCTTCAAGACCTTGCTTTCAGTTCTTTTGGTTATATATTCAGAAGTGGAATTGCTGGATCATACGGTATTTCTGTGTTTAATTTTTTGAGAACCATTTTCCACAGCAACCGCACCATGTTACATTCCCACCAGCAGTGCACAGGGCTCCAATTTTTCCATGTCCTTGCCAATACTTGTTATTTTCTGTCATTGTTTTATTGATGGTAGGCATCCTAATGGGTGTGATATGGTATCTTGTGTGTGTGTGTTTGAGAGAGAAAGAGAGAGAATGAGGGGGAGGGGCAGAAGGAAAGGGGGAGAGAGAATCTTAAGCAGGCTCCATGCCCAGTGCAGAACCCAACGTGGGGCTCAGTCTCACGACCCTGAGATCATGACCCGAGCCAAAATCAAGAGCAGCTGCTTAACCTACTGAGCCACCCAGGTGCCCCTTGTTGTGGTTTTAATTTGCATTTTTGTAATGATTTGTGATGTTGAACATCTTTTCCTCTATTTACTAGTCATTTGTATATTTCCTTTGGAAAAATGTTCAAGTCCCTTGCCCATTTTTAAGTTGTGTTATATTTCTTTTTTGTTGAGTTGCAAGAGTTCTCGATACTAACCTCTATCAGTTATGTGACCCAAGAATGTCTTTTTACAATTGATCTGTTTGAACAAGGATCCAACATAGTCACCCTATATTATATATGTTTTATTGTCTAATCTGGAGGAAATCCCTCTCCCTGTTGTTTTCCCTCTGTCATTAACTTGTGGCAGAATTCGGGTTCACAGTCATGTAGACTTACAGTTTTGTATTTTAACTTTGCTGCTGCCCTCCAAAATTTTCTGCTTTTGCCTTTGATAATTTCAGCAGTGAATTTCCCGTATTGAAAAATGAGGGTTTCTCAATCAAAGGTTCCTAGAAGACTACACCCAAAATGAGAAGAGGAAGCTTTCTTGGTATCTGGGAACCTGCCCGTGGGGAAGTGGGCATTGGTGGAAGGAATGTGGGAGAGGTGTGAGGATCAGATGGGAGTGAAGTGAGCACGTTCAGGTCACCAGCCTGGCCTGAAAGAATGGAAGTGTTTCCCATGACTCTACTGGTGTTACCCGGAGGACCCCCTCCCCCAACCCCATGACCAGGAGCCAACTCAAAGACTGTTCCCCCTAGCCATAGATGGCAGGGTGGATCCTGGGGGGCTCTTCCAGGACCACACTGAGGCTCTGCTCCCCAGGGGACACTGGAGAAGGAAGTCTTATCTCAGGGCTGCCCTGAATACACGGGGCCTTTCTAGGAGTTCCTGAGGGCACAGGGGCAAGGCTGGGGAGCCTCCAGTATCCAGGAGGCTCAGGAGCCAGGACACGGTAACAGAAAGACCACTGAGTGAAGACCTATGGTCACTGATAATGTCTGGGCACTCTAAAAGATCACTAGAGTTATCTCTTGGATTAGAATTATCACTGATTTTTAAAAATAATATATTTTCCAAATTTTCTTGAGTGAACAGTAAAAAAAGTGACATTCTATTTGAAAACAGATCAAAACCAGGGCACCTGACTGGCTCAGTCAGTAGAGAATGCAACTCTTGATCTCGGTCAGTGTTGTAAGTTCAAGCCCCACATTGGATGTATAGATTACTTAAAAATAAAATCTTTAGGGGTGGCTGGTGGCTCAGTCGGTTAAGTGTTCGACTCTTGATTTTGGCTCAGGTCATGATCTCAGGGTTGTAAGATTCAGTCCCATGTCGGGCTCCGTGCTGGACATGGAGTCTCCTTGAGATTCTCTCTCACCCTCTCCCTCTGCCCTCCCACCACACATGTATGCTCGCTCTCTCTCTCAAAAAAAAAAAAAATATATATATATATATATATTTTAAAGATTTTATTTATTCGACAGATTGAGCACAAGCAGGGGGAGGGGCAGAGGGCGAGGGAGAAGCAGGCTCCCCGCTGAGCAGGGAGCCCGTGCAGGGCTCCATCCCAGGACCCTGGGATCATGACCCAAGCCGAAGGCAGACGCTTAACCGACTCAGCCACCCAGGCTCCCCTCAAAAAAAAAAAAAAAAAAAAATCTTAAAATTAAATAAATAAAAGTAAAAATAGATCAAAACTTCAGGATTAACACAGATATACTTAAGGATGACCATTATTGATAACTGAGTTCTGTGGGCTGTAAGTTCTCCAGACTTTCCCTGGAGCCTAGAAGGGCCAAGCGAGGACCCAGAAACGTGACACAATCCAGGGAAGACCAAGCTTGGTGGAGGGGAGCAGTCTCCCTAGAGTCTGGAACTGAGGTCCCTATTCCTGGTTCTGCCCGCAGCCCTGGTGAGGCCTGGGACCTCTGAGGAGGAGGCCCAGCCTTCAGGAAAGCCCCTCCCAAGCCCACTGGAGCCTACCCAATGGGCCAATTTCTCTTACCAGGAGAGCTTTATCCCAGGTTACTGCCTCCCAACTCCCAGACACAAGTGACACCTGCTATTCCAAAAGTATAGAACTCTTTATTATAAACCCAGGATACAGAAGAGAAAGGACAAACATAGGCATATCTCAGCTCTCTGAAATTCTCACAGTGCATACAAAACAGGTATGAAAGATACTTTTTTTCAAACTGTTTAAAAATAATCCCCAAGATCAAAGTGAGGATAAGTGCACAGTTAGCTAAGTGCTTCATCAAGATCATGAAGAGAGGGGCCTCCAGTCCCAAGACCCTGAGGAAAGGTACCTTGCCCTAGCCCTGGCTGGGTGTGGAGCAGCAAAGACACATTTTTCCATTAGATTTAGGGTCCTGGGGTCTGCCCTGGGACAGAGACCTGAGACCATGCCATTTTCTCCCCCAGGGAGAGCTTGAAGATAACTAGCATACAAATCCCCTGGGAGGGAAGTCTGCGGCTTACTCGCTCTGCGAGTTCAAGTGGCTCTCTTTCTTGCTCTGTGCTTCACTGAAGCCACGAGTGCTGGCATATTGGGTTCTTTCCAGAGTTAGGTTTCAATGAAGAGGGAAAAAAAAGAGAAAAGGAATATGTGTGTCCCACCTCTGTCCAAGGTTAAGCCCCCTTGATAGTGATTCAAACACAGCTACTGCCAGTTCTCCCCACCCTACTTAGTTCTCAGGTGGAGAAACTGAGGCCTAAGATGTGTGGACAGGTCAGGGCTGGTTCCGCTGGTCCTCTTAGTGCCAGCTGGCTCTGGATTTCACTGTCTTGGCTGATAACCCAGCCCGCGGACGTGCCACTTCCAGCCACTGGTTCCGTGCAGGACATGAGATGCAACATCCACAGCTATGTATGGTGGCTACAGATGTGTCTGTGGAGTCGGCATGTCCAGGAATTGAGAGGCAAGTGGAGCACAGATTACCCCTACAATTGCAGGAGGAAGCAGGGGCAGAAGTACACGTACGGGCAGACAGAGAGATGCACACACACCCAGGGGCCCACGGCAGTCTTCAGGGCAGGGACAGGGCCTTGGCGAGGCGAGTCCAGAACCAGGACTTGGTGCAGGGGTTGGTGTAGTCGCAGACGGTGATGAACCGCAAGATGCTGGGGAACTCTTTCTTCATTGCCTTGTACTTGATGGGGATCAATCGCTTCTGATGGGCACCTGCAAGCCAAGGAGTTCCGAGCTGGCACGAGGTCCTCACCCCCGAGTGGGGGGGATCAGTCCTCCGCCCAGGGGTTAACAACAGCCCTTCCCCCAACTAAGCACGCCAGCACACATTCACCCACTCAGAGGGCACTTGTGTGCACGCACACTCAGGTGTGCAGAAACCTATAGGAGTTCCTCAGTGCTGCATCCAGGGCCCTGGGTGAGGGACCAATGGCCTCCTGAGGCCCTGCCCACCCACTCCTCTGTGGCAAAGGCAGTGCTTACCTGGAGAGAGGCTGAGCGCGAACTTAGTCTGGAAGTCACATTCCTTGCTTTGCAGATAATCATCAGAGACAACCACCACCATCCGGCGGCACCTAGGGGATAGTGGGCAGACTGCAGCCACTGTGGCAACCTAGTTCAGCATACCCCCCGGGGACAGACTCAGGAGTCCACTGTGCCCAGGCTAGACGGGGCCCGGCTAGGAGAATCCCAGCATCTGGATCTCTTGGGCAGGGCTTTATGTAGCCACCCGCTTGCCCCTTGGCCACTTAGCCAACCTCTTCTCAATGAGCTCACTGGCAATGGACCAGACACAGGTGCCAGGCAGGACATCACGATCGGACACACACAACTTCAGCCGATAGTCTGTCTGTTCCAGCTGCCGGATCATCTCCTGAACAAACTGGATATCGCTGGGGCAGTAGCAGATGAAGGCATCAAAACGCTCGGGCATTTGCCCTGGGTGCAGAGCACAAGGGTGATGTCAAAGCTCTACAGGGGAGGAGCCCAGGCAGGAACCCCCAGGCTAGGTGACCCTGGTCTTGAACCCTACACCAATCCTGAGATGACACTAAGAGAAAGTGCCCTTCTTAGGAGAGGGAAGATGAGTGTCTCTCCCCCCACCCTCCCCCCTCTGCGGGCCAAGACCTGGGTTGACCACGAGACAGACACATCATTTCATGAGTCTCATACCAACTCAGGGGTAGGATTATTATTATTACCATCTCTTAGGTGAGAAAATGGGGAGATCAATCAGAGAGATTAAGTGACTTGCCCAAGGGGCCACAGCCCACCTGCTTTCAAAATCTATGCTCTTAATACAGTACAGTATCTTATGACCCACCTGTCACACCTGGGGAGCAATATTGGATCCTTACCCAAGGGGTCATCAAGCATGGTGATGCCCCCCCGCTCTGGTGTCCGTGGGTCACTGCTGTCTACAGCAGGCACCTGTAAGGGCTTCTCAGACTCCTCCTGCTGCTGTTTCAGAATATACTTTTGGCAGTCCTCCTCTGTGGAGAAGAGACAAGGTGTGGTAGGCTCCCTCAGTTTGTCCCATGCCTCTACCTACGGTTAGGATCCAGCCCTTGTCCCACTCCCTTAACTATGTTGTGCTCCAGGCCTTTTCCAGCACTCTGGTGCCATCCACAGTTCAACATCTCTGAACAGTTGCATTCCCATCTGGCTTTTGACCATCCCAAAGGGATGTCGTTGCTGTTCTGGTCATCTGGGAAGTCATCATGGTCAGGCTTGTGTCTTTCTGTCCCTTTGTCCTGGCCCTCCTTCCTAGAACTCCTGAGAACAGAACCCAAGGTGTGCTTCTTCCAGGACCCACGGTTGATGGGAGCAAGGGACTGGGCATGCAAGAACGGCTCAGGAGACCCAGTGGTTATGTGCAGTGAGGGCTGAGGCCCCAACCAAGCAAGATGCGTCATCTGTGAGCCACTGTTCCTACACCTATGCATGCATATTATGTGTCAGCAAGGGGCAGGAAGGGCTGCATTTTCCCAGGGACATGAGGTTTCCATAACTGTCAGCTTTCAGTCCCTCACCTGCCCTGTTGCTCTACCCGAAGCAGTCCTAACTCCCCCACAAAGGACCCCGATTCTGACTCCTGGCCCTACATGAAAGCCTTTGCCTAAGATGTTTCCCTATGTTCTCTGCCTCTCTCCAGCCTTCACCTCCTTTTCTCCAGTTCCTATCACCCCACTGAAAGAGGGAATTGGTCTCACACAGCGGTACCACCTCTGCAAGCTGCCTCCAGCGTCCCCACCCCACCCCAGGCATTAAAAGAGGGCCTCTCCAGGGGAGGTTAGATGCTGAGGCTGGTGAAGGTCAGCTCCCTCATCCCCCTAGTTATGAGGCCCGGAAGCGCGTGTCCTCACCGATGCTGGGCCCCAGGTCCACCAACACGTCCTCGCGGCCCAGCTTGGTGAGCAGCTCAAGCAGGCGGCCCACCGAGGCGCCAGGGCGTCCTTGCCAGTAGTCCAGCAGCTTGCCGGTGGGGTCGGCTTGCATCTCCAGATGCCGGATCTCCAAGTACTCGAAGCCCATCTCCTCGGCCAGCGCGGTCCAATCGGCCGCCACCTGCGTCCGCACGTTCAGGAACAGCGACAGGCGGCTCCGCACTCGCACGTTGAGAGCAGCCAGGGGCAGGGAGGACGTGGAGCAGGCGGGGGACGCGGACTCCGCGCGGGAGACTTCTGCAGCCATGGTGGGATACCCCCGGAGCCCCAGCGCGGTGGAGTTGCGTTGCCTGTCGGCGCTTCCTCCTTCCTTTACCGCCACCCCCGCCCCCGGCCCCGCCCCGCCGGTTTCTGTTTCCGAGAAGCACCGCCCTGCGCTTCAATCTGGAGCCCTGGCAGCTGTGTGAAGTTGGGGATGCCCCACCTCCGCTCTCGGGGTCTGGGGCAACAGGGGATATGGGAACCGGGGGCCTGCCGATTGAGGTCTGTGGAGGCCCACCGACCCGTCCTTCGGGGTCTAGTGCGGGGGCGGGAGGGGCGTCTCACGACCCTCCTTTGGGGGTTGTAGGAAATAGGGGCCTTGCTCTTTGGGATCTATCTGGTAGAATCACATCCTTTCTGTGGGGGATCTGGTAGAATCATATCCTTTGTGTGGGGGAACTGAGGATGGCGGGGAGGGGGCAAAGGAGGAGACATCACCCCCCCCACCATGCTCGTCCCTGGATCTCTTGGGAAGGCACAATCCAGAGGTGAGGTGGGAAAGGGTATACTCCCTTCTGAGGTCTGAGGCATGCCATGGCCCTGCCTTTGAAAGGTGGGAACCCCTCTGGGGTTGGGGGTAACAGGGCACCCTGGCCTTTGGTGTCTAGGAGAAACGCAGTACCACCACTCTCTGGGGTCGAGGGAACACATTACCACTGGGAGTCAAGGGGGCACCTGGCCTTGCTCTTTAGAGTTGTGGGGGGCGGGAGGTTGGGAAACACAGTCCTGACCTGAGGAGCTCTGGTCTTCCATTGAATAGATATTGATCACCTACTAAGTGTCAAGCATTGTTGCAGGCACCCCGGATACAAGCCCCTCCCTGCCTTGGTGGAGACCCCAGCCTAGTGTGGGAGGTGGGCACTAATTAAACCCAAACTACTGTAAAATTGATAAATGCATGAATAGGGATAGGGAGTTTGTCACATCTCAGCAACTTAATACAGTCTGTTCTCTTGCTGCACCAGAGTCCCCAGTTCCCTCTGTGTTCTCGAAAAGACTTCCCAAGAGAGCGCAAGCACGTTGGGGTAAGAGTCTGGGGCCTCTGGGAATTATTTAAGATCCTCAGCTTGAGTGCTGAGATGCAGGAGACCGCAGAGAAAACTAACAAGGGGGTAAGAGGAATTAAGAGTCCCTGCCTCCTTCCCAAGCAGGAAGCCGTGGGCGGGCGGGTTGGGGGGTGGTGCTGGCCGGCTCCTCTTCTTGGGTTTGGTAGCCTGCAGTGGGCAGGGTTATAGGGGAAACAGCCCCGGCAATGGCGGACTTTGTTTCAAGATACTGAAAGGGCTATGCAGCACCTGGGTGGCTTAGTCGGTTGAGCTTCTGAGTCTTGGTTTCAGCTTAGATCAAGATCTCAGCGCCTACAGATCTAAACCCCAAGTGGGGATGGTACTCATTTTGGAGTCTAAGATTCTCCCCCTCCCCCTCTCCCCCAGCTCATGCGCTCAGGCTCGCTCTCTCAAATAAGTAAAAATTGTTTAAAGATGATTTATTTGAGAGAGAGAGAGAGAGAGAGAAAGAGGGAGAGAGCACAAACGGAGAGGCGGGGCAGAGGGAGAAGCAGACTCCCCACTGAGCAGGAAGCTGGGCTCGATCCCAGGACCCCGGGATCATGACCTGAGCCAAAGGCAGACGCTCAACCGACTGAGCCACCGAGGCGCCCCAATAAATAAAATCTTAAAAAAAAAACAAAAAACACGAGACTCTGAGAGGACTCTTAAACAAGCAGGACTGAGAGGGTAAAGGTTTCCTGCGCGTCTTTCTGGGCGGGGTTTTGGAAGGGGCTACGGCAGGCGGGGCTTTGAGGGGAAAGATTCGCCATCAAAACAAGAGCTCTGCTTTAAGTGGTTTGATTAGAAGCAGGGGGCGGGACCTGAGGTGTAGCCACCCCTTCTGGTTGGCTGAGGTGGGAGGTGGGCGAGACTTCGGGGCGGGGCTCTGAGCAGAGTTAAAGCGCCAGGGCATTGTGGGTTCCGCGCCTGCGCGGGCGGAGGTCTGTGTTGCGTCTACGCCGCTCCAGGCGGAGTGGTGGGTGGAGGGTCTACTGGGCCGTGTCACGCGATGCGGAGGCTGCAGGTGGTGCTAGGCCACCTGACGGGCCACCCCCATTCTGGGGGGATGCCGGAGCCGCAGGCCGCGCCGTGCTTGAGCGGCGCTCCGCGGGTGTCGGCCGACGACGTGGTGGTGGTGCACGGGCGGCGCACGGCCATTGGCCGAGGGGGCCGCGGCGGCTTCAAGGTGAGGCCCCTGGGACCCGGCGCCGGATAGGAGACGGCGGGCCTGAGCGGGCTGGGGTCTGGGCCCTCGGCGCCAAAGGTGCCTCCGCGCCCGAGCTGTGACCTGTGTGTCTCTCGGGTGGGGTGGGGGAGCGGAGGTCCCGGGACCCCCGTGCACTGCTGGCGGGGGATCACCGTGGCCGCGCCTCCCGCTGCAGGACACCACCCCTGACGAGCTTCTCTCGGCCGTCATGACCGCGGTTCTCCGGGACGTGAAGCTGAGCCCGGCCCAGCTGGGGGATATCTGCGTGGGTGAGCACACTGCCCAGGCCCTGGGCTTGGTCCTCCTCCCGCTCCATCCGGCCAAAGCCGTCCTCAAACACTTCCTCACCCTCCAGGCATCTTCCAGGTGCTTTCACTGAGGGAAATGTCAAGGGACTCCATGCAGTGCACGGAGGCTAAGGCTAGGTCCTACCCTTCCCTCCTGCCTCCAGGCACTTTCTGCCCCCTCCCCAACTGCGTTCTGCCTGTGAAGTATGATGGAAAGCAGCGATCTCCATGCCGTTCTAACACCCAAGCACAGGAGTTTGCGGACACCGTAGGAGACAGGGGTCAAGGTTCTCAAACCCATCCTGCCTGTGCCACCACAGGACAGAAGGACCATCAAAAACCATGTAGTTCAGCCACTCGCCCTCACAGATGGAGACAATAGGTCCTGGGAAATTTGCTGCAGAGATTGGACCTGAATCAGGGCCCCTTGACATTCAGTCCAACCCTTTACCTCCAACCCTACTCCTCTAGCCTGGAAACAACAGAACAGGGCCAGACTCCTGTCAAGTAGGGGCCATCCTTAGGTGGGGAACCACTGTTCCACGTCTGAAATGCCAGCAGGGTTTGGCTGAGGACACTCAGGTGTGTGTTTTCAGAAATTCATTTTCCTGACAAGACCAGTTCGTTTGACTGCAAGCTTTGCGCTACAGTCTTCTTTCCATCTTTCCTTTAAAGGCAGGCAGCGTTCCTGCCCTCTGTGCATTGATTTGGGAAAGGAGGGTGCAGGTCAAGGGAGCTTGCAACGCCTGGGGACTGGGTTTAATTGTATGACCGGGGCGAGCTGCTGTATGACGGGCTCCTTCAAATTCCAGAGCTCCAAGGGAGGCTGCTGGGAGCTTGAAGAAAGATCTGGAATGTCCCCTTTCTACTATTCACAACTGTACCTTAGTGTCTAGAACACTATCTGGCACTGAATAAAGGTTTGTTGTCCACAGGAAATGTGCTTCAGCCGGGGGCCGGAGCAATCATGGCCCGAATCGCTCAGTTTCTGAGGTAAACTTCTCTAATTCTAGCTGTGTGTTGGCCGGTTTGACTCGAGCAGACCTCAGGCACCAGGGAACTCGGCTTATGAGTGGAAGAGGATCAGGTTGGACGCCAGACCTGGATGCAGCCAGGGTCCTTGGCACCCTGCTTTTGTGGACACTACCTTTCCCCTACTTTGGCATTGTCTTTTTTTTCTTTTCTTTTCTTTTCTTTTTTTTTCTTTTTCTTTTTCTTTCTCTTTTCTCTTTTCTTTTCTTTCACCTCTATGCCCAGTGTGGGGCTTGAACTCAGGACCCCAAGATCAAGAGTTGCATGCTCTACCAATTGAGCCAGCCAGGTGCCCTTGCCCTACTTTGAAGGAAGGTTGCATTATCGACGCTGAACCAGGACCAACAGGACTTTTGAGACTAGAGCAAAAGCTCTCTGTGGCCTGATGATTTAGCTAAAGTCAGCTTGTTGTTTTGTCTTTGTAAGTGTGGACTCTGTCCTTTTTTTGCCAGGTAACCAGAAAGGCATACTGAAGAGTGACTTTGAGCTTTTTAAAGCTAGTTGAGCAAGCTGAGACTTTCAAGGCATAGCACATCAGCTGAGACTTGGCGATGTGGCAGAACCCTGGGGTGAGGGGTAGCGCAGGAGGGGCCCTGGGAAACTTGCCCCTCACCACTTGCTGTCCCAAGACAAGGGAGGAGTGCTTAAATTATTGTCATGTGTAGATTTAAGAACCACTTAAATTTGCACTCCCTACTACCTGGAAAAGAAATAATAGGAACCTTAGCCAGTGAAGGAACAGGAAAATTGACAAAACCTCTAGGGCCTAGGATAGGTTTGGACTGCTTAGCGTGGAGTTCAAGGATTCCCTCTATCTGACTCCGGACTTACCATCCAGCCTTATCTCCCAGCTATTCATTTGCCTTGACTTTTCCTCTTTTTTTTTTTTAAGATTTTTATTTATTTATTTAACAGAGAGACAGCGAGAGAGGGAACACAAGCAGGGGTAGTGGGAGTGGGAGAGGGAGAAGCAGGCTCCCCACGGAGCAGGGAGCCCCGATGTAGGGCTTGATCCCAGGACCCTGGGATCATGACCTGAGCTGAAGGCAGACGCTTAACGACTGAGCCACCCAGGCGCCTCTTGACTTTTCCTCTTTCAGCCCGCCTGTCTGCCCACTGTCTTCCCTGGGCTGGTCATTCTGTCCCCTTGGAGTGCTCTCCCTACCTCCTCTCTCTGCACTGTTATTTCAGTCTCTGCTAGCTGATTCATTTTCTTTGTGTTGGTCAGCCATCCTCTAGGGCATGTCAGTATTCCTCAGGTGGTGCTTTGTATTGAGCAGGTGTTTAGTGAACAGCTG
Source organism: Zalophus californianus (assembly GCF_009762305.2). Lineage (NCBI taxonomy): Eukaryota > Metazoa > Chordata > Mammalia > Carnivora > Otariidae > Zalophus > Zalophus californianus. The sequence goes on along the minus strand of NC_045595.1, from coordinate 66,745,501 downwards.
GTAGATTGGGTGAAGAGGTGGTAACTAGGTAGTAACTAGCTGGTAAGGAATTAGGAGACCTGGGAAGGGTTACATAGGCTGCATGGGCCTAGGAGGCTACCCACCTGAGAGGCTCTCAGCAGAGCCTGGCCTGGGCACTAGCTCACAGGTTGCTGACCCTGGCTGCACACCAGAGCATCACCAGAGCACAGTCACCCCCTGAAGTTCTGAGTCCATGGGTCTGAGGCGGGCCTGGAGATTTTCCCAGGGTTTAGTACCCTTGGTCAGGGCAGGTTACATCAGGAGGGACAGCCCCATCAGCTTCTAGGACTGGGAGCAGTGTGGAAACCTAGGGGAACACACCCAAACAAGGGATGTTAGAATGCTTGGTACCCATCAAGGGTTCTTTGTCCAGCTGGGAACAGACCTTCCAGAGAGACTGGGAACATAAAGGGTTAGGTATATAGTTACTGGTAAGGCTGATGGTTTCTGGCCTCATGCTTGAGACATTCATTCATTTTTTTATTTTATTTTATTTGCCCTGGTTCTCTGTCCCAGCAACAGATCCTGTTCTCTATTTGTTTGGAGGAAATGGATATATAGTTTTCCTTTTTTTTTTTTTAATCTTCAAAGGGAGAGAAAGAAGGATCCCTGTAGCCCAACCAGTTTTCCTTGCCTTTGGGTTGTTCTTGACCTTGGTTGAGGAGAATCACAGGAGGAAAGAGCATGTGTTTGTGGGGCCCTAGGGAGCAAGTACCTGCAGAGATGGGGTCTGCCCAGTATGGATCTGGCCTGGAGTGGCGACAGGGCTGTTGGTTTGTTCCCCTGGTTTTGCACCCCTTGATGGGACAGTCCTACTGACCAGGAGCATAGGCCTGCTTTCCTTGAGAGCCTGGCAGAGGAGAGCGGGCTGATTGTGGTTTCCCTTTCTGTTTTAGTGACATCCCAGAGACCGTGCCTTTATCCACTGTCAATAGACAGTGTTCATCGGGGCTCCAAGCAGTGGCCAACATTGCTGGTAAGTTGTGATGGGGTGGGTGCCCCCTGCTACAGCCTGGCCTTGGTCCTGGCTCCTTGGGTTTGGGTCAGCAAGGTCACTGTCTTTTGGGCAGGCAATAGGGATTTCTGAGAGGACTCTCTGGGAGAGCCCCTTGCCACTGCACCCAGCCATTTTAGACACCTGGGTCTTACCATCTCTGAGGCTGGGGCTGAGTCACATTTAGAGACCAGGTGGGGAAGAGGCTCCTCTGTTTCCAGAACAGATGGACTCTGATAAAAGAATGTTTATGAAATGCTTTTGTTGCAGGTGGCATCAGAAATGGGTCTTATGACATTGGCATGGCTTGTGGGTAAGAATTTCTTTCTGCCAGAGCTTACTAATCAACTTCTAATAATGAAACTAATTTTCACGTCCTGAGTTCTCAGAGGCCACGACTGCAGGACTCTCCCCTGGCCCTTTTAGGCAGATGGCTGGGAGTAGGTTCCTACAAATTCAGCTTAGAAGTAAGGCCCCAGCTCTGGGTGCTCAGGAATTGCTCACACCTCTCAGCACTAGTGGGAAAAGGGAACTGACTTTTAAAAGCTTGCTTTCTTGGAAATTTGTCAGACTGGAAAATGCAAGTATTTTGAGAAAGTATAGCCCTTGGGTTTCTTTGTGTGGCCCTTGTTGATTTATGATGCTATTGAGAGAGATGTTGCGGTTTTGGTTCCCTAAAGCCAGTAGCAGTTGCCTACTATATGACTAGTCGTTCATTTTATGAGGCTGTCAGTCCCCTTGACTCCCTCCTTGGTACCAAGGTAGAAACTTGCAGCTGCCTGCCGGCTCCGAGGAGCATGGTCAGATCTGCGGTGGTTTGGTCACTGTCAGCTGCGGCTGTGTCTTTGGCTGTAGCACCTGGAGCCACAGAAGGCATACTAGGCAGTGCCTCCAGGGAGGGGAAGGGCCCTGGGGCCCAGTCTGGGGTAGGCATCTGGTATGGAGAGGCAGGCAAAGCCAGGGCTCTGGTGGGCTCTGGAAGGCGAGCAGCCCCAGGACTTTGACACATTCTCTCTTGCATTTCCTCTTTGTAGCATTTGATTGGAGTGTTGTTGGGCCGCCTCGGGGCTGTGCTGCCTGGCACTGGTTGTCTGCGCTTGTAAATAAAGCCAGAGACCACACTGTAGAGCCTTCGGCCAGGCAAGGGCCACTGCCAGTCTGTCCTTTGATTTCTTTCATGGTCCTCTATCTTACTGGGGGAGGGACAGGTGTGGGTAACTTGAGGAGAAGGTTGGAGTCTTCATGAGTTCTTTAGAGGCCATCCCAGGCAGGTTAAAGACTATGTTTCTAGAGTATTGAGGGTCTGGGCCAAGATTGTCCCCCATAGGCTTTGATCATGCCCAGGGCATCCTGGTTGAGAATGGGCTCTGGGGCCAGACACCTAAATTTGGATCCCTGCCGAGTGACTGTGGACAAGTTACTCAGCTCTCTGGGCCTCAGTGTCCTCGTCTATAAAATGGGGATAACTACCTCAGTTCTGTTGAAGTTGATAATATTAAATACAGTAATAACAGGACCACTCTGGGACATATGTCATGTGACTGATGTTGAAAGCTTTCTAATATCTGAAAAGATTATCAAATAGCACAGGGCATGTGAAAAGCATTCGAAGTTACATGTTACCCCTTGAGGCCCTATGTACCTGCATCTCCATGAGGGCCTTTTTTTCTAAGCTTTATTTATTTGAGAGAGAGAAAGCATGCGTGCCCGAGCCAGGGGCTAGGGGGGCAGAGGGAGAGCGAGAGAGAAACCCAAGCAGACTCTGCACTGAGCTTGGTGCTGGACTTGGGGCTCGATCTCACGACCCTGAGATCAGACCTGAGCCAAGACCAAGAGTTGGACGCTTAACCGACTCCACCACCCAGGTCCCGTCCCCCACCCCCAGCCCTTGTAGGCCTGTTTGACCGGTCTAAACTGAGATCTTGCCTTCCTCTGAGCTCCTAGCACCTCCTGGTCAGTGCAGGTCAGAGGCCCTTTGATCGGTGGCTTTTAGAATACTTGGCTCTTCTGCCCTCTGAACCTGTGGCGCCTGAGGGCGCAGCCCGGCTGCCTGGTCGTGGCCTGCACTAGGCGGCTTTCCTTGGGAGCTGTGGACTGGCCGGCTGCGGGAGCATCTGTGTTACAGGGAAGCGTAGCCTGCCTGGGGGTGTGGGCCATGCAGCGCTCTGCCTTGCTGGCCAGGGCCCTGCCCGGGGTTCCCAGGGCCCCCTGGCTATTTCCCAGCACTTCCCAGAGCCATAGCTATCCCTGGAGGGGTCCTGAGAGTGACCACCTCCTCTGCTGCCTCCTCAGGGTGGAGTCCATGTCCCTGGCTGACAGGGGAAACCCGGGAAATATCACTTCGCGCTTGGTGGAGAAGGAGAAGGCCAGAGATTGCCTGATTCCTATGGGGTGAGTGTGCCCCCTCAGCTCCCTTCGTGGCCTGCAGCAGGCGCACACAGACTTGGATCATCTGGTGGCCTCCTGCCTTCGGGCTTGTTCTGCTTTGCTGGGCCATGGGGATGGGACTTGCTGCCCCTGACTTCCCATTCCTGAGGCCTCCAGGGCCTCTGTGCCTCTGGGTTTCCAGTCATGGCCCAGCCTGTCACTCCCACCCTGAGGGGCCAGTCACACCAGGAACGATGGCAGCTGCATGCCAAAGTCTTGGAGGCCTAGGACCTTCCAGTGGAAGGGCTTTGAGTTGGAACACACTGGTGAGGGGGCTTGGGTCCTGTCAGATGCAACATCACAGTGCCTTGCATTTGCTCGGCACCTTAGCTCTGCAGCCAACGTCGCTGAGCCTCTGGGCCATCCCCCCCAGGTTCGTAAGCAGGGAGTCATGGCTCCCCTGAAGGTGAGATTTGAGGCTCAAGACAGGGCTAGTGCCCTGGCTGCATCCACATCCAGTGACCCCACCTCCCAGGGAAGTCCCTAAAGCTAGAAGCCCAGGTGGGAAGGTCCAGCTGCGGCTGTGGGTCCCCAGGGTGAGGGCTGGCTCTGGTCACAGTGAGCAGGAAGCCTGGAGGGGTGGGGCTTTCTCCCCCGCGCCCGAGAGCAGCTTTCCTCAAGGCATAGGAGAAGCTGGTGAAGGGTAACCCGTTCGTGTCCCCACCTGTTCCCTCATCTGCCCCTCTGCTGGGCTGGCCTTTCTGGTGTACAAGCTTCTTGGGGTCCGGCCAGCCCTGCTGCCTCCCTCCCTATGCCCCCACACTCCACCCAGAGTCATCTTCTGTCTCCATGGCGTGGCCCGGCCCTCCTGTCCTCCCCTGCCTACTGCCGCAGGGACCCAGAGTTGCAAGCAGAGCTCTGCGGCCCGGCCCAGGCCCCCAGGCTGCTGGGCACGTCCCCACGGTGTGCTGGTTTTGTTTTAGGATAACTTCGGAGAACGTAGCTGAGCAGTTCGGCATTTCGCGGGAGAAGCAGGATACATTTGCCCTGGCTTCCCAGCAGAAGTGAGTGCTGTTTGGGATGGGGAGTGCATAAGGGGCTAGAGAGTGAGGTTTTGAGGCTAGGTTAAGTGGCCTCAGGTGGAGCTGCCCTTTGGCTACAGCTGGGCAGCGAGTGGTTTCCAAGCCTAGTACCTGCCAGGAGGGAGAGGTGGGCAGGGACCAGGACGTGCTGGAAGTGCGTTGGTAGCTCTTCTGTGTCCTTTTACTGTCTACTCACCCTGAGTCTCTCCCTAGCTGGGCTTCAGTTTCCCCATCTATTCATCAGGAGTGTTAACGAGGGCCAGGACTCTGCTCTGATTGTCTGTGGTTTGGTGATTCGACATGGCAGCCATAGGCTTCTCTAGATAGCCTGGGTTATAGGGCCTGCACTGCTGGGGACCCTGGCATCCCAGCTTCTGGACCACTCCTGGGTCTGGGGTAGCATCAGAAGACCCCCAGGAGCTCAGGCCTCTGGGCAGGGGCAGGCTGAGGTCGACAAGCCCCAGGTGCCCAGAGGTGACAGCAAAAGAAGGGAGTGGGCTTCTCTGAGGCAGTGGTTCATAGGCACTTGGGGTCAAGGAAGCATTTGGAAACTTGGTGAAAACTGTGGAATCTTCCCCAGGGGAAACCCCTGGTCGCTGATATCTTGCATATGATCGCAAGGATCACCCTAAAAACACTTTGTGCTTTTGTACTGTTTAAATACTAAGATTCATTACATAGTTTAGTGTATGTCATTTTAAATGTGTGGAAACTGGGGAACAGATGAAATTGAGCCATTGGGATAGAAGAGCCAAGTTGGTAGAACCCAGCACAAATATTCCTGGGGCTCTGTCTTCAGTTTGGCCCAGAGAACCGAGCAGGCTCAGTCCCTCTTGGGTGAAGGGCTCAAAGGGGGAGGCACCACATCTAAACCTCCCCTTGCCCTTCAAGGTTGGGATTGGCCAGGATCTGAAGATAGGAGGCTGATGGCAAAGAAGGCCCCATAAGGCCTCAGGCCTCCCACTCCCAGGCTGGGGAAGAGGGGCCCTCAGCTCCCCTGAGGCGAGCGTGTCCCCATGTTTAGCAGCCTGAGCTTGTCTGCCCCAGTGGGCAGGGGTGGTAGAGGCAGTGGGAGAGACCCCTGGAAGGAAGGGACCCCTGGGAGGAAGGGACCCCAAGGGAGCCTGAGCCTGGCTGTCCATGGTGCTGGCAGGGCAGCCAGAGCCCAGAGCAAGGGCTGTTTCCAAGCTGAGATTGTGCCTGTGACCACCACGGTCCAAGATGACAAGGGCACCGAGAGGAGCATCACCGTGGCCCAGGATGAGGGTATCCGCCCCAACACCACCATGGAGGGCCTGGCCAAACTGAAGCCTGCCTTCAAGAAGGGCGGCTCTACCACGGCTGGTGAGACTGGGCTAGGGGAGGGCCAGGAGGGGCAGTGTCCATGCGGGCTGTTCTCTGGGAGCCTGGAGCCCCCAGGCAAGGTGTGCAGGTGGAGCTCCTCCGCCCTGCCCTGATGCGTCCTAACCCGCACGATTTGCCTCTAGGAAATTCTAGTCAGGTGAGTGATGGGGCAGCTGCCCTCCTACTGGCCCGGAGGTCCAAGGCAGAAGAGTTGGGCCTTCCCATCCTTGGGGTCCTGAGGTCCTATGCGGTGGTTGGAGTCCCACCTGACATCATGGGCATTGGACCTGCCTATGCCATCCCTGTAGCTTTGCAAAAAGCAGGTAAGGTGGTTCCTTCGCAATCTGCATCTGTGTCCCACCCCTGCCTGTCGTGCTGGTGCTGGTGTGGGGGGTGGTCACGTGAGTGCTGCAGAGTGAAGGTGGGTCAGGCCAGCCCCTGTACCCCAAGCCCTTCCTGACCTCACAGCTGGGGACCCACCTGCCCATGTGGATTAGACACACCAAGCAGCCTTTAGGCCATGCCTGGGATGGGGACACTGGGTCAGCTCAGGTCTTTTCCCCCGACCCAAAGGGCTGACGGTGAATGACGTGGACATCTTTGAGATCAATGAGGCCTTTGCAAGCCAGGTGAGCCTTCCTTTCTCAGTGTTGCCTGGGCCTTGGATAGCCAAGTTGGAGCCAGTGGGCATTGGGTACAGGGGTTGGGGAGGGAACTGTAGCTGATGCTCTGCCTCCTTCCAGGCCGTCTACTGTGTGGAGAAGCTAGGACTCCCCGCCGAAAAGGTGAACCCTCTGGGGGGTGCAGTGGCCCTGGGCCACCCATTGGGCTGCACCGGAGCTCGACAGGTCATCACACTCCTCAATGAACTGAAGCGCCGTGGGAAGAGGTAATCAGCTGGGGTACTGAGGGGCAGGCATACATGCACACACACTCTGAATGGAGGACACAGGGCCGTGACCCCCGTTTTCCCTGGGGGCCAGCGGGAAGAGCACCCTGGCTTCCAGCAAGTACCTGCCACCGTGTGTGTTGGCTCAAGTGGGCAGTCTGGGGAGAGCTCAGTGGTGAGGCCTTGGCCCTTGGTGCCTTCGCCCAGCCAACATAATCTTGCTTCCCCAGGGCATACGGGGTAGTGTCCATGTGCATCGGGACCGGGATGGGAGCCGCTGCTGTCTTTGAATACCCCGGAAACTAAGGAAGGTCCCACCTAGTTCTGCCCTGGTGGTGGTGGTGGAGGCGGCACCGTGATGAACGTGAGCACTGGTGACACAGTATGGGCCTGCCTTCTGCCAGGTCACCCAGGCCACCGTGTGGGTCCTGGAGGTGAGGAGTGCAGCGGACAATAAATATGTATTCTCATCTTGGTGGCTGTGGTGTTTCCCAAGGGCCAGTTCTGGCCGTCAGGGGTCTTGCCTCTAGCCCAGCTGTGTGCTGAGGGCACTGCCCTCCCAGGGAGTCCCTTCCCTCCCCGGAGCTGCTTGGGGGGTCCTCCGGCGTGCACCCCTGCCCAGCAAACCTGGTCCTTAGCTCTAGGTCATGGTTTATTTGCAAAGCTGGGGGGCTGAGGGTAGAGCCTCAGAGCTGGTGGGGTGACACATATTTCTCGTCATAAGAGCCTTGGCCCCGGAGCCGCAGGGTGCAGGCCTTCTCACCAAGCACACCTTCCACCACCAGCGTGGACGCATACAGCTCACTGCTCCTGTGGGGTTGGGGGCGGTCACCTATTGGGGTTAGGAAGGGGGCTCTGGACTGTGGGCAAGGCTGGGAGAGGCTAGTACCTGGCAGTGAAGAAAACCTGGAGGGTGATGGTATTTGGGGGGGCATTGACCAGTCGTGCCTCCAGCAGCCCACTGTTTGGAGATACCCTGAAGGCCACAGGGTCTTTGTCCGGCTCCTGCTGGCCTGCACCGAGGGAAGGGAGCACGCTCGAGCATAGGCAGCCCCGTGCGCCGCCCTGGCGAGTCCCTGCCCCGCCGCTCAGGTGCGCACCTCTGGTCCGGCCCGGTGCCACGGGGCGAGGCACCCTGGGGTCACATGGGATTTGGGAACCGACCATCTGTGGCAACCCCCAGGTGGTGCCGGCCTGCGGGGGAAGTGGTGCGCAGGTACCACCTACCCATCAGCACAGCCCAGTAGCTCCGACAGCCGCTCAGGTTCATGAGGTAGACCTCCCGGACCTGTCCCTGGTTCACAAAGCAGGTCCCGAAGTCCACCCAGCTGGTGGAGAGCTGCAGCTCGGGCACGGCCACCGTGGCCCTCAGGGGCACCACCTAGGGGCACAGAGCCTGCAGTGTGGGGCCCTCGTGCCCTCCTGCTGACCCCAAGTCCCGAAGCTTCGGAGGAACACATGGGCAGCACCACAGCGAGTGGTAGGGGGCTGGCGCCGGCCTCTAAAACCACGGCCGGTGGGGGTCTGCGCCGGTAAAGGCTCCCAAAGACGCCATCTGCTCTCCCTCCGCCGCCCCTCCCCCTGCCCTGATCAAGCTCGGTGGTTTCTGCTCCCTGGTCAGGCTGCCCTCCCCCTCCTCCCCCAGCCCCTGGGGTCCCAAGGCCCAGCCCTCTGCCCCTCCTGGGCTCTGGGCCATCTCACCTCTTCCCTTGGCCTCAGGCCCCACCTGTGTGCGGACCCGTCCTCGCTCCTGGAGGTCCCCCCACAACAGCCTCAGGCACCGCCATACACACCTCATCAGCTCAGCCTTCCCGCCCCTGGGCCCCAGCAGCTGCCCAAGGACCAAGCTGGAGGACCTGCCTGGTCACAAACGGATTCTTCCTTACGGCCTCCCTGGAATCCAGCCCTTAGGCTATTCCTTTCTGTTCCTCACCTGTACCTTCCAGCTGGGAGGCTTCACGTGCCGCGCACCTCCTCCAGGAAGCCTTCCCTATTTCCCACCCCACGGCCCCTCACCTGGTTCTGAGCTGAGCTGGGTAAGGAAGGATGACCCTCATTTCTCCACGTGTGTCCTCAGGGACAGGCCTCTTCCAGGGCAGACCGGGCCCTCAGGGCGAGGCCTGGGGCTCCTCTGATTTCGGAAGGCCGGGTCGGGGTCTGCCCTCCTCTGACCCACGGGAACAGAGTCTGGCCCGTTTCTGCCCTCTCCGACATGGGGCAGGCCTGGGACTCACCTGAGTGGTCTGGTTGGCGTACTCCAGGAGCAGGTTCTGAGTAAACACCATCTCTTTCTCCCCACTGGCGCGCTGCCGGATGTCCACTCCGGGCAGCATCTGGTCAGCCGGGAGCCTCTGATAGGAGAGCAGCTCCAGGGACAGCGAGAAGGACACGTTCACCTGAGCAGATGTGAACAAGCCTGTCACCTGAGGCTGCCGAAGGCCAGCGGCGGCTTCCCCACCTGGAGCTCCGTCGTCCTTCCCTCCGCGGCCCCCACTGCCCGGCAAGGCCCCAGCTCGGCTCCTGCCCACACGCAGCCTGTGGGGCCAGCCCAGGCTGAGCCGGCCCGGCCCGGCCCCCGCAGCCTGTGCGGTGCATTCGGTCCACAGACACGGCGCCCCGCTCTGTGTTAGTGCTGGGGACAGGGCCCTGCCTGCCCTCAGGAGCTGAGGACCTCGAGGGGGAGACTACAAGCAAACCGCCCTTTACCCCTTGGCATGAACAGGGCCGCGGGTGTGGGGTGAGAGTGGGGAGACACGGAGACTGAGGATGGGCAACAACAGGATGTGGGGGCTGGCTGGTCAGGGGGGGCGGGGAGGAGGATGCCAGGGCTCTGCTTGGGCACAGGGTCGGGGGCAGTGGTATTTGCTGAGATCAAATGCTCCCAGCGGGAGTGGAGGCACAGGTGTGGGCAGGACTGGGTGCCGAGGACAATGGAGAACTGAGTTGGGGCTAGAATCCTGCTCAGGACCAGATGCCCGGGTTCCGTCAGCACATGGAGGGTGCGAGGTAGTACTGTTAGGAAATGTCCTCTCTCCAAGAGCCCTGGGGCTCCCTGAGGCATTTTAAAGGGACCTTTACTTGGCGACAGCCTGTGGTTTCATGGGTGCCCTGGTGGAACAGGACCTCTGGCTGTGCTTCGGGGCTGCCCCTCAGTTTACCTCTGAAGAAGGGAGCAAAGGCGAAGTGAGCCCAGGGGGCCCCGCCCTTCTGTCTTCCATAGCTGTTTCGCCCCCCACGGTGAGGTCCCTGGGGGAGTGTGGCACCTAGCACGGCACCTAGCCCGCGGCAGGCACTCGGTACACCCACACCAAAGTGCAGCCTGGAAGAGCGGACGGGCCCGCCCACTGAGGCTGCGGGAGCGGACGCCATGAGGGTGTGCGGTGTCTGGACACCAATGTGTACCAGCGCGTGACGGTGGTGTGCACACGTCTGTGCACACGTGTGCGTGTGTGTGAGGGGAGGGTGACCCCTGGCCCGGGTGACCGCCTGCAGAGCCCCCACTGACCAGCATGTTCTCCTGAGGGTGGAGCACCAGCTGCTTGCCGCCGGTGGCCTGCTCTTCCTCACGCCCCCGTTCTTGGCCAGGAGCTCGGCGGCTGCAGCTGGCCCCTTCTTGAGAAACAGAGAAGGGCCTGGAGACCAGGAGCCGGAAGTACTGTGGGATTTCGGTGGTGTTGCTCAGCTTCAGGTGGTGGGTGGTCAGCAGCTCACTCAGCACCTGGGTGGCCACAGGGGTGGCGGAGGCCGGGGATGCATCTCTTCCCCTCCTGGATCCCATGGCTCTGGGGTGGAGGCACTTCGGGGGCAGGAGGACCCGGACTGTAGGAGGGCTCACGGCCATATCTGAGGTCTGGGGAGACCGGCAGGGCCCGGGGGTGGGGGTGGAGGTGGGAGACGGCACACTCACCCCAGTACAGGGCCACTCCGGGATGAGGTCGCTGGCCTGGTGCCGGAACTCCACGCCACCACCGTAGTCCAGCTCCTCCACGCTGAGCCTGCCGGCAAGGAGCATGGCTGAGCCCCAGGGGCCTCCTGGCTGTCCCCCTCCGCTCATCTGGCCCTAGCCAGCCTTTGCCTGGGCTCACCTGCTGGCTTCTCCCGCCCATTGCCATCCTCTTGCTCCCAGAGTGCAGGTGCTCCCCACAGGGGGCTAACGGGAGGCCCCGCCAACTCACTGTGCGGGCCGCACGTAGCTGCACAGGTCCAGTCGCAGGGGTCCCGCGGCGAAGTCCTGCAGGCGACGCCTCCTCCCCGGAAGCTCTCTTTCCACCTGCAGAGCCCAAGCCTCATTGCCGGTGGCCCCTGAGCTGAGGAGGCAGCATGCCCCCCGGGGCAGGCGGGCTCACCTCATCGTCCAAGCTCATGAAGCCCAGGGCGTAGCCAACGCACGCCACCTTGTGCGGGATGCTGGTGCCCAGGCCCGTAGGTGAGAAGGAGATGGAGATGGTGCTGCTGCCCCGTGCAGGAACCACCTGGCACAGACGGCAGCCTCAGTGCCACCCCCTGGCCACCCGCCTGCCAACGCGGCACTCTGCAAGGCAGCTCCCAGCCCCGCTGGACTCACCACCTGCTTGGGGCTGATGCTATACAGGTGGTCGGCGGGCACCCCGTCATGCTCCTGCAGAACGACGGAGATGAGCTTCTGCCGGGCCCTGTCGCTGACACTGCAGCGGTCCTTGGCCTGTCATCAGGGAGTCGCCGGGGCTCACACAGGCTCAAGGCTCACTGGCCCCAACTCAGCAGCCAACCCGCCCTGTCCCTCCACCCCTGCTCACAGCCTGGGCAGCTTCGTGGCTGAAGTCCGACGCGCTGAAGGGGCTTGGGGACCAGAAGGAGCTGCTGCTCTCAGGGGTCTCCGGGCACAAGAGGTCATTCCCAGCTTGGTCCCGCAGCGGGAAAGGTGGCCCATAATACACCAGCAGCTCCACCAGTCGGTCCTCCCTGTCTTCTGGAGTGTAGGTCTCCCAGTCCAGGCGGATGTCTGGGCGAGGGGGGTGAGGGCTGAGGAAGGGGCAGGCCAATCGTCCCTGGACCCCCTCCCCACAACCCCTGCTGCTGCCTAGTCTCCCATTCTCAGGGTGGAGGGGGCCTTGCCTTCTTAATGCCCCTTCCAGGCGGTTCTCATTTTGAGAACAGTCTACAGGCTATATCAGCTGGCTCTATCAGCCCTACCCGCTGGATCCCAGGAGCAGGCCTTCGCATCCAAATGCACCACTCCGGGTACTTGGGGCTCTCTCTCCCTGCCTTCTCCCCTCCATCAGCTCCCACTGCACTCCCTTCCTTCCCTGGCTGGGATAGTCTGGATGCCACCATGTCAACCTCCATCTTGCCAGGATTCTCATCCCCCTTTACCCTCAACCTTCTACCCACCTGGCAAAGCCTAGCGCTGGAGAACTGAACCAACCCTCGGCCCGCTGTCACACCTTCCCTGCTCTCAGACACCTGTGCCACCCCCGGGCACTGGGCTGCTGGCCCCAGCTCACCTCCCCGAAGCCCCCACATCAAGACGGCCCCGAAGTCCCATTGCAACGCCCCCATCTGTTGGCAGGCATCTAAGCCATCCCCCTTCCCTCCCACCTCAGTCCGCCTCCACCCCCTCTCTGGGGGGCCAGCCACGCCCTGTCTCCCCACCTTGAACAGTTTCCCTCTGCCAGATGACCTTTCCAAACCCCCTTCTCTCCCTCCCCAGCACGCTTGTAGGACCCTGTGCACCCTTGCCTCCCCAACTCTGCCCTCAGCCACTCCCCCGCTAACATCTGACTCGTGGCTAGCCCTGCGGGAGACCTGGTGAACAGGCCCACACTCCTGAGCTCGTATTTCTTCAACTTGCTGCCTTGGCACCTGCCCCTTACAGCCACCAAATCCCCCTCACCAAGGCCCCCAGCGACCTCCCCCCACCCCCGCCGAAGTTCAGTAAAGACAGAAATATGCATGTGATGATGAGCCCTGAGGATAAGAAGGGGAACCACCAAAACACAAGAAGGTAGAAGAGAAATTCCAAATTAAATAAAAGGAAAACGGCACAAAGTTACAAAAAGCAAAAGAAAGTAGAAAAATAAAGTCATTAAGTAAGGAAGAAGTACATAGACTGAATTTTGCTATTAAAAGATAATGTCAGGTTTGAGGCGCCTGGGTGGCTCAGTCACTTAGTCTGCCTTCGGCTCAGGTCATGATCCCAGGGTCCTGGGATCGAGCCCCGCATCGGGCTCCCTGCTCGGCGGGAAGCCTGCTGCTCCCTCTCCCACTCTCCCTGCTTGTGTTCCCTCTCTCGCTGTGTCTCTGTCAAAAAATAAATAAAAATCTTAAAAAAAAAAAAAAGATAATGTCAGGTTGGGCTTTTAAAAACCTCAGCTCTCTGTTGTTTACAAAGAAACATATCAGAGTGATAAAGGGTAAAAACGGGGAAGGACAAAGATGAGACTCCGTTCTCAAATGCATCTAACAACACAGCAGCTAAGAAGTGAAACTGCTGGAAACACCAGATTTTCTTTTTAAGCTCTTATTTTTAAGTAATCTCTACACCCAATATGGGCCTCGAACTTAGAACCCCAAGATCAAGAGGCGCGTGCTCTACCGACTGAGCCAGCCAGGTGCCCCTGGAAATGCCAGGAGATCTTGAAAAAGCTGATTAGAGTAGTGAATTCAGTGCCCCTTTCCTAACGGGCCAGACCTGACGGACAGACGGAGCAGGAACCCGAAGCACGGGCACTCCCCCGCTGCATATTCCTCACAGGCACCAAGGAGCTTCAAGTCGGAGCTGCCCGGGCCCCGCCCCTGAAGACTGGCTCAGGCCCTCGTGGCCCAGCCTCGAGATGCCTGAAACCCTGGTCCACCTCCAGCCTGCCAAAGCTCTGCCAGTGGCCCAGACACTCTCCATTCCCAGACGCTTCGCCAGGCCCCGCTGGTTCATCCTTCCTCCTGGACGCAGTCTGGACACGCCACCCATGCGATCCTCCAGCAGGCCCCCTCAATGCACCCAACCTGATGGCTGCACACCCATCAGCACAGGAGCCTCTCGGTAGAGACCCCGCTGTCCTGTTCCCTCTGGATCCCCAGCAGCTTGTACCAGCACCTGGCTATCGCTCAGGTAGTGCTGGCTGAAGGGATGAGAAAAGGTGTCCCCGTCCAGTGTCTGTTCTTATGCACAGGGAACCTGATGAGAGTAGGGCACCTGTGACACTGGGGGGCCCCCAGGGGTGGGCAAGGGCACGTCCTGTCCTCATGCACGGAAGCGGCTATCTCTGACAACCCCCAACCAGCGGATTTCTCCCCATCTTGGCCCTCAGGGGCCTCCCTCAGCAACCACGGGCCACCTGGACTCCTGGGTCCCGGTCATGGACCGTCAGCTTCCCCCAGCCCCGGCGTCCCTCCCAGCCTGGCCCGCCACGTGGCACAGTGTGTCCCGAGAGCCCCAGCTTCTCTCGTGAGCCTCTCACCACAAGGGCTGGAGTTATTCAAGCGAAGGACCCGGGTGACCGTGTCTCCTCCAGAGACCTGGGTGCCGAACCTGGAGGCAGGAGACCGGGCTCATGCAGCACAGGCAGGGCTGCTCACAGAGGGGGCTGGAACTGGGGCCCGGGCGGGGAGGAGGCCTGCAGCGGTCTATCCTGAAGTCACAGGGGCCTCTCGGGCTGGAGGCCTTCTCCGTGCAGTGCCCGGCGAGTGGTGACCCAGGGCTGCTCGGTGCCCCGGTAGCCCCCGCCCTACACCAGCACCTACCGACAGATCCCAGCTGGTGGTGTGTGGGGCCCCAGGTGTGGCACGGACCTCAGGCCACCCTGACTACTTGCTACTTCTCCCCACCCCAAGCCCTCTGAGATGTGCAGACAGCAGCCGTGGCCTTGGAGGCCGCTCTCTTCCAGGGTGGCCCTGTCCTGGGGCTTTCTTGCTGGGTGGCACCAAGTAGCCTTGGGCCCGCTGGAGAGCAACAGGGTCAGCATGGGCAGCCAGGCTGGAGGCCAGAGGGTTTCAAGGGTTAGGGGATAAGGCCGGTGGGGTCACCTGATGACAGGTTCCTTCTGCAGCGGGTCAGTGGTATAATAGGTGGTCCTCCGGGAGCTGATGGGGCAGCCCACCACTGCCATATGCACCGGGATGACTGCTGGTGGCAGGTCTCCCACCTGCAAACGCACATCAATCCTGGGTCCCTCTCGTCCCCTGCTGCCATGGCCTTCCCTGGCTCCCCATTCCCTCTGTTCAAGGCCTTCCCTCCAACAGAACAATGGACATAGTTCACCCCTCCATACTGAACCAGGAACTCCTTGTTGGATCATCTGGTCTTATTTGTCCCTGTACCCTCCACAGTCCAGAGGACCCCACAGGAACCCCATGCACAGCAGGTGCCCCCTTCGGGCCGAATGAGTGAGTGAAGGCCCAATGGGAGAGTGAGTGAATGCACCAAGGCCTAGGTGGCCAGAGTATGGCTCTGGAAGGCTGTTACTGCTTCTCCCTACTCACTGCCCCTCCAGGTCTCGAGTCCTGGCCCAAGTAGGCAGCCAGTCAGATTCCTCTGCCCTCCTCAGTGTGCCCAGCCTCACGGGACCCCGTGGGAAAAGGCATGAAAGATTCTGTCCCCGAGAACCCCTCCTGCGTGAATCACTGTGGTTGCTGTGGGTGTGAATGCCTATCCCAAGCTCAGTGGGCATGGTCTTCCAGCTTGGAGAGCCTTGAGAGGCTGAGGGCCAGGAGCTGGAGGAGGGAGAGCCTGAAGGTGAGGCCGCGCTCAGGCCATCTATCCTCACCGTGCAGATGAGGTTGTCCCAGTACTCGCCCCACATGTCTGCGTAGCCTGTGACGTCGATGCTTAGCTGCTGGCGGGCCCCCAGCACGCCCTGGGAAATGTGGGGAAAGAAGGCGGCTCCTTTGCCATGAGACAGCATGCTTTCCATAAAATCTGGGCAATAACCAGGAATGGGGATTCAGGGCTCCAGGGCAGGAAGGAGGTCCAAACCCTCAGGAGTTAGCAAAGCACGATACCAGATAAGCCACTCCACAGCCGCGCCTTGGTCTGGTTAAACAGAGCCTCCTCCTGGGAGTCCAGAATCCAGCAGGCAGCCTCGCTCACCTCTCAGGGACCAGGCCCTGGTGGGAGCCCTCCCTTCCGAGCCGTCACCCACCCCAAATCAAAATGAGGCCTTGTCCACGGGCTGTACGCCCCAGCCAGGAGACAGCCTCATGCAAAAAGGGAGTCAGGAGAAGGGCCATGGCCATCTCAGAGGTCTTGCTAGAAAAGATACTGAAATGGGGCTGTGGCCAGGGCCCCCTCCCTGCAGCAGGCGGCCCACCCCCTGAGAAGGCCCCAGGAACCCCTGCTCTGGCCCACCCTGGGGCTCTTACTCAGCTGCTCTCGCCTGGCCAAGTGTTCTCGAATCCGCGATGTCTTCAGCAGGGCAGGGGGCATGTCGGGGCTTTACCAGACAGGATACAGAAACAGCATCAAGCCATCAGGGCTGTTCCCCAGAGCTGAGCCATGTCTCCCCGCAACTAGCATCCTACCAGGTACCCAGTGGAGGAAGGCCGCTCTGACTGCTCCTCCCAGGGGAGAGGTCAGGTCTGTTCACCTCCCTCTCTGGTCTTGGCACCTGCTACACCCCCATCACCCAAAGCCCCCTGGCTACAGGCCACCCACCAGCCGAGGGACTGCCTTCCCACAAATGCAGCAGGGCGCTGGGGTAGGGACTCCTTGTCCCCAGGCTCTGCCCTGCTGACCCCGGATGCCAATGCAGCCCAGACTCCTCATCTCTTGCCCAGCCTTCTGCAAAAGGCCCTGTTTCCAGTCTTTCCTGCTGACATCTGTCCAGCATCGAGTGCCCACTAACTTTCCTGGAGTGGGAAAGGTAATGGCTTACAAACCGTGAGTGGCGCCCCACCAGCCATGGCAGTGGTTTTCAAGTTGGGCTTCCTCGCCTTAGGAGACGAGGTGGTGAGGTGTTTGCTCTGGTGTGCTGGTAGACCGCCAACTTCTGTGGCGTAAATACTTTCCCCGTGGCTGATGTCCAGTTACAGCTTTGCAGAAAGCCTCACTGCGACATCTCTGCCTACACGGCTCCCGCCGCTGCCAGGAACTTCTCCCTCACCCACTGGCCTCATCTCTACCGCCTCATCCGCCAGGAGCGCCGCCCCAACCCCGCGCCCCGCTCGCCACAACCCCAGCCTCTCCTGAAGGCCCCGTCAGAGTCTGGGAGATGGGCGGTGGGAGCCGTTTCTCTACGTTTCTCCAGGTATCCTTGTGAAAACACACCTTCTCACTCCTTACACCAGCCTCTGGCCGCCTAAGCCACATAGATGCTAAATAGGGCAACCCCGCCTGGCCCCGTCCTCCCTGGGAGCTGCCCCTGAAAGAAACCAGACTTACAGGCTGGGTTTCTGGTTCAGGCTGTCCTGGGGACTCCCGAAGTACTCAAACTTGAGGGTGAAAGGTGTCTGCATCGGAGTGCGGTTGGTCAGGATGAGAGGGCAGCTCACGCGGGTCCTCAGAGGCACCTTGGAGCCGAAGTCAAGGCGGAGTTCCTCCAGGCGGCCCGGCCACAGCTCCGTGCTGGGAACACTGCCCCGGGCCCAGGGCACGAAGTTACAGGCCACCCTCGGCCCCGCCCAGAGAGCCCACTCGGGTGGGAGTGTGAGAGCTGCCTACACACTAGGCTTCATCCTTGGACTGCCTCCCGTGAAGCTGCCACCCCACGGACACATTCTTCTTGTCAGCTCATGACGCCAAGAGGGGCCTCAACTACAAACCTTCCCTGACCAGGGGTGACTGGCCTATCTCCCGGTTGCTGGGCCTTGTGTGGGAAAGCCCACGCTGCCTACAGCCCTGCCCCCTGCATCTCCTACCTGCCCGGATGCCAGGTCTCCAAGTAGGTGGGGGAAAGACCACACAGAGGGCAGGGTTTGGGTAGAGAGACCTGCTCCCAGAGAGGTTGGGGGGGGGGGGCACAATAATACTGTGGCCCTTTCCTGGCTGCAGGAATCAGCTGGAAGTAGGCTGATAATCACAGTACAGTGCTAGTCCTCTGTATGGTCGCCTCAACCCTCAGGCCCTGGCCCCAGCCCTGGGCTCACCTGCTGTCAGAGCCCTCCATAGAGATGGCAATAGCCACTTGCAGTCCCTGGGGTTTCCCAGAAATGCCCAGAACCAGTGGCTCCTTCATGCCTGACACGGTACAAGGGAGGGCCAGATCGCTCAGCTCGTCCTATAAGAAAGCCCACCAAGGGCACATCACTACACTTAAGCCCCAGGACTGGGCCTCACATGGTCTTCCCTAGCAGAGGTGGTTGCTGTGAGACACTCAGCACAAAAGCCTTGACCTCTGTCTAGTCTCATCTCTGTGGAAGGGCTCCTCAGTCCCTCCAGTGAGCCACCACTCACAGGCCCAGCCTGATGTCCCATACCCTGGCCCCTTCCTCAGGGCTCCTGGTTGAGTCTGCTCCAAATTCTTGTGCATACCCACATGAAGGGAGACCCTCAAAGTGGGCCTCTGGAGAAGCTACACACTTATTCTGATGAAGCTGTTACCACAGAAATCAAGCCTTTCCTGAGTGAGGCCTGCTCTGTGCCTGTGTCCATCTGCCTATCCCCGTAGAGCTCAGACTCAGCTGAGAAAGAAAGTCTACTGTCTCCAGGTTTGCCAGGGAGAAATGGGACAGGGTCTCCAAGTCTCCACAAGGAAGAAGTCTCTTTTCCCACAAGAACCACAAACAGATAGCCCACAACCCCCCCACCAAGTACTGAGCAAGTTCCTCCCCAGTGGCCTTCCTGTGGGCCGTGTCAGGGAGCAGCTGTGCCCTTCTTCTGGGAAGGCGGCCACCAGCTAGCCTCTCCCAGTAGCACCCAGCACAGGGCCTGTTCACATCCTTGGGCAAATTGGAAAGCCAGGCCCACCTATGGCTGCAGACGAGGGGAGGGTAAAGCTGGCACCAAAGGCTAGACATGGCCAGCGGGTCTGAGGGCCTCTCAGGCCTGCTCCGGGATTCCTGACTTTGTATCCGTAGAGAGCAGGCCTAACAGGAATGGGGACCCCAGACCCAAATGCAAGGAATCTCTTGCCCTCTTACAGGAGTGGGGCAGGGTGCCTTCCTAGCCCCCCAGGCCCCCTCACCACTTAACTCACCTGGGTGTGAGCAGCCAGCTCCAGGCTGATGTGGCACTCCTCACTGGGGCCCAGCGTGCCACGTCTGGGGGAGACCTTTGCCGTGCAGACGCTTGCTTGGTGCCCCAGCAGCTGGCAGACATGTGGGTATGGAGGCCCTCTTGTCACACACTGGATTCCTGGCGTGGACCCGGGGTCCACACGGGGCTTAGCACTGGGGCGCGCTCTGCTGGAGGCTGGCGGTCTGGGGGCCCGCAGCAGGACCAGAAAGGGCTGGCTGCTCTCTGGCGGGGCTAATCCACCGGTCCCTTTCTCCTGCCCTCCCCAACCCTGGGCAGACCTCACACCTGTCAGGCATTGCCTGGACTAAACAAGCTGCCCTGGGAGGCCCAGGGTGAGGGTGAGCAGAGGGCAGCCGCTTCTGAGGCACGGGACATGGCCCCATCTCCCACCTCCCACAGCCCACAAAGCAAGGTCCACGGTCAGCCCCACGGGTGGTGCCTAGCGGGGCTCACAACAGCTGTGTGGGCCAGCCGTGGGCTACGCTGGCTGGGAGCCCTGGCTGTGTGTTCCATCCAGTGACTCCTTCTCAGCTAGGGAACTAGAATTCCCTGGAGGCAGGGCAAGGAAAAACCAGACCAGATGTGCTGCTCCTTCAAGGAGCCCAGCAGTTCTGAGCACTGTGGGGCAAGGGGCAGGCTGCGGGAGAGAGGTGAGCCTCTGTTCTGGGGAGCACCTGGGGGGCAACCTCCCTCTCCACATGGGCCTCTGGTGCTGAGGGCTGCAGACCCTGTGGCTGACGGTGCAGGCTCACTCACCTTGCCCCAGTGGAATCGGGTAGGCAGGAGTGTGCCGTTGATGAGTGTAACTGTCGCCTTGGTGGGCACACCCACATAGAGATTCGTGACTTCCACGTGGCTGCTTTGCAGGTACACATGGGGCTCCTGTACCTCAGCATACACAGGAAGGTAGCTGGAACACAAGGAAATAACAGGTATACTGATTAGAGAAGAAACAAAACTCCCTATTTGCAGATGACATGATGGTCTATGTGGAAAACCCCAAGGAGTTTATATTTTAAGGACTTCTTAAAAAACAGTAACAACAACAACTACAACAACCTCCCACAACTAACAAGTCAGCAAAGTTACGGGGTACAAAATCACATTTGTGGACCACGAACATGTGGGCATAGAAATTAAAAATACAATACTATTTATGATTGTTCAGAAAAACTGAAATACTTAGATATAAATCTAATAAAACCCGTACAGGATTTATATGCTGACAACTACAAAACGCAGATGAGAGAAATCAAAGATTTTTTTTTTTAAGATTTTATTTATTTGACAGAGAGAGAGAGAGACAGCGAGAGAGGGAATACAAGCAGGGGGAGTGGGAGAGGGAGAAGCAGGCTTCCCGCCGAGGAGGGAACCCAACAAGGGGCTCCATCTCAGGACCCTGGGATCATGACCTGAGCCGAAGGCAGACGCTTAACGACTGAGCCACCCAGGTGCCCCAGAAATCAAAAATTTAATAAAAGGAGAGACATACTATGTTCATGGATTAGAAGACTCAACATAGTAATGATGTCAATTCTCCACAAACTGATCTATAGGTTTAACATAATTCTTAGGAAACTCCCAAAAAGGATTTTTGTAAATATAGACAAGCTCATTATCAAATTTATATGGAAACATAGAGGACATAGAATAACTAAAACAATTTTTAAAAAGAAGAATACAGGGCGCCTGGGTGGCTCAGTTGGTTGGGTGACTGCCTTCAGCTCAGGTCATGATCCTGTAGTCCCGGGATCGAGTCCCACGTCAGGCTCCCTGCTCAGTGGGGAGTCTGCTTCTCCCTCTGACCCTCCCCCCTCTCATGTGCTCTCTCTCTCATTCTTGCTCTCTCAAATAAATAAATAAAATCTTAAAAAAAAAAAAGAAGAAGAATATAATAAGAAATCACTGTACTGAATGTTAAGACTTACTCTATGGCTACAGTAATCAAGATAGTGAACCACTGGTGGAGAGATATACACACAGACCAATGGAACAATATAGAAAATCTAGACATACACCCACACCAAATCTTCACAAACTCTTAAATGACAGAGAAGGGAAATGAACACTTCCAAACTCATTCTAAGATGTATTATTCTAGTAACAAAACCAGACAAAGACATCACACACAAAAACACAGACCAATATCTCTTATGACTACAGATACAAAAATCCTCAACAAAATACCAGCAACCCAAATCCAGCAACATATAAAAAGGACCATACACTGACCAAATGGGATTTTTATAATACAAGGTTGGTTTTAACATCCAAAAGTCGATGTAAAACACCATGTTGACACACACAAAGGATAAAAAGGACATGATCATTTCAATAGATGCAGAAAAAAACATTCAAGGAAATCTAACATTCTTTCAGTAGAAAAACAATCAGCAAACTAGGAATAGGAGGGAACTTCCTCAACCTGATAAAGGATATCAACAAAAAGCCAAGAGCTAACATCTTACATAACAGGGAAAGACCGAATGCTTTCTTTTAAAGATGGGGAACAAGACAAGGATGTCTACTTTTGCCACTTTTATTCAACTTTATACTGGAGTATTAGGTCCATTAAGCAGGAAAAAGAAATAAAAAGCATGCCAATTAGACAAGAAGAAGTAAAATTATCTCTGTATATTGATGACACAATCTTCTACTTAGAGAACTATTAGAAATAATAATGAATTCAGCAAGGTTGTGCAATACAAGATCAATGAACAAAAATATTTGTATTTCTATAAACTAGCAATAAATATTCATAAAATGAAATTAAGAAAACCAGTCCATTTCCAAAAGCATCAAAAAAGATACATAGGAATAACTTTAACAAAAGAAGTACAAGATCTATACACTGAAAATGACAAAAGATCACCAAAAGAAATGAAAAAAAAAAAAAAACCTAAATAAATGGAAAGACATTTAATGTTCACAGATAAGAAGATTTAATATGGTTAAGGTGAATATACTCCCCAAATTGACCAACAGATCCAATACAGTCCCTACTAAAATCCTAGCTGGTTATTTGCCATAATTAATAAACTGATCCTAGAACTCATATGGAAATTCTAAGGACCCAAAATAGCTAAAACAATCCTGAAAAAGAACAACAAAGTTGGGGAATTCATACTTCCTGATTCCAAAACTTACTACAAAGCCACAGTAATCAAGAAAATGTGGTACTAGCATAAGAATAATCATATAGATCAATGGAACAGAACTGAGAGTCTATAAATAAACCTTCACGTGTATAGCCAATTGATTTTTTTTAAGATTTTTTTTTAAAGTAATCTCTATCCCCAGTGTGGGGCTCAAACTTACAACCCTGAGATCAAGAGTCACATGCCCCATGGAATGAGCCAGCCAGGTGCCCCTAATCAATTGATTTTGACAAGGATGCCAAGACAAGTCAATGTAAAGAATAGTGTTCTTAAAAAATGATGCCGGGGGGCACCTGGATGGTTCAGTTGGCTGAGGATCTGACTCTTGATTTTGGGTCAGGTCATGATCTCAGGGTCCTAGGATCGAGCCCAACGTTGGGCTCCCTGCTCAATGGGGAGTCTGCTTGTCTCCCTCTCCCTCTGCCCCTCCCCCTGATCGCACACTCACTCTCTCTCTCTCTCTCAAATAAATCTTTTTTAAAAAAATGGTGCTGGAACAACTGGTTATCTGCATAGAAAAGAATGAAGCTGGATCCCTTCCTCACACCATACACAAAAATGAACTCAAAACAGACCAGAGACCTTAATGTATGAGCCCGAACTACAAAACTCTTAGAAGAAAATCTTTGTGACGTGAGATTAGGCAATGGTTTTTTAGATATAACCTCAAAAGCACAAGCAACGAAAGAGAAAAATAAAGTGGACCTCACGGAAATCAAGACTTTTTAGGCTTTGCAGTATACCATCAAGAAAGTGAAAGGATAAGCCTCAGAATGGGAGAAAATATTTGAAAATCATATACCTAATAAGAAATTTATATCTAGAATATAGAAAGAACACTTACAACTCCATAATAAAAAAAGACAACCCTATTTTTAAAAAGTGGGCAAAGATCTCAATACAGAAGACAAATGGCCAATAAGCACATGAAAGATGCAAAACATCATTTGCCATTAGGAAAAAAATAAACCAAATCCTCAATGAAATACCACTTCACACACATTGGGATGACTACCATTAACAGATGATGAGGATGTGGATAAATAGGCCAGCAGAGTGGAGAAGGCTGGAGACTGGGTAAGGATTGGCCACTGTTACACCTGCACCATTATATCACATACCATTTGTGGAAAACTGTAAATAAAGAATAAAGAAGTAAATATAATGCTGTTCTAATGAGAAAAAAAAAAGAAGAAAGGACGTGATCAGATTAGCTAATCACACAAAGAACAGACAATTTAAAATCCCTGGAGAAGAAGGCCCTGCAGAGCTTCCCTAACAACAGAACGAGGCACCTCATGGGCAGGAGTGGGCTGTGGGGAAAGGGCCAAGGACTTAACTCAAGACTGCCTGGAGGTTAGCGTGGCCAGTTCAGGGCCCCAACGCCTGAGCTCACGCACACACGCACACCACACGGCCACACAGCCACACGCTGGAAGGTGAGTGTGGGGCTGACGAGAGGTCAGGGCTGATTCTGCAGGAACACCGACCCTCTCAACTAGCACCGAGGGAAAACAACCATAGAAATCCACTTCATTCCTATTTACAGATGAAGGAGTGCAAAGATTTGAGTAGCTGGCCAGGGTGGGTTGCCTCTACCGTTCGTCTTGGCTGCCTTCCCCAAAGGTGCCTTCTTCCTCCTGGATTCAGGTCTCTGGGTACTGAGGGTGCTCACGTCCACTTCGCTCCCTGGAAGAGGAGTGCTCTCCACACCTACACCCACTTCCTCAGAAACCTAGACCACCAGCTCCTCGTGTAAATCTCCTTCCTCTCCCACTCCAAATCCGGAGTGGGCAGCCAAGGATTACTTATCGTAGAAGAAAACCCCAAAAGTGAAGGAGAAGGATCCCAACCAAAAGGCGAGAAAACAAAGATGAGTTTCCTTGGGGGAGTCTGAGACGCTGCTGCACCCATAAGTCAATAACAGACTACTATAAAAAAGGATGAATCCGAGAGCAAAAAAGCTTGACATTTTAAAAATATGACTGCCAAAAGAAGGGCATCCACCAAAGACCGAATTAGCACCCTGCAAGGCCAAGGACATCTCCCTGAACAAGGAGCAGAAACGCTGAGAGGTAGACGATAGGAGGAAAATTAAAATTCCTGCAGTCCAGATGCAGCAGACCTGTGGTGGGCTGTGGTGCCTGCGGTCTTTCTTGTCTGGTCAACTTTCCCACCAGCTTCTTCTGGAAGCCGCCCCTCCCCCTCAGGCACAGGCCTGTGGGGAGGGGGCACGTGACCCGAAGAGGCCAAATCAGAGTCCACCTCCGGAGAAAGCCGGTTTCCTTATCCTCGAAGGTTGTTAAGCTGGGAGTGTGGGTGCCTGGAGCCTTAAGTGGCCCCCCTCCCCGGGGCAGAGTGGCCAAGGGCGCTTGCCACCAGGGGAGAGAAAGGCAAGCAGAGAAGCAGAGTTGGGGGGTGGGGCGGTGAGGGTAAGGAAAGGAGGTAGAGAATGAGAGAGAAGTGGAAGAGCAGACCCAAAAAGGCTGGAGCCCATGGATTCAGCAGGGCAGGAATGCCCCCTTCCAGGAGCCAGCAGCTTCCCTGTTATGCTTAAGTTGGTTCCATCTGTGTTTCCATCACCTACAAGTGGAAACATTCTGATTCACTCAGGGTCCTTGAAGAACAACAGAGATAGGAAAGGAAATAGGCAGACTTAATAAAAGGCATTCTCCCAGGGGAGAAAGACTTGACCTTGGTATTTAAGGGCCGCAAGATGCCACGTGGGACCAGTGAGGAAGAGAAGAGTCCCACTGAAACCCGTGCTGGTGATTGCGTGGAAATACATTTCAAACCAAACGGACACAGGTGGTCACATTTAAAAGTCAGATTATATCTGTCACGGTGAGCTCGTAGGGTAATGCGCAGCCTCATGCGCTAGAGGTGGAAGGATAAAATGGCAGTCTTTTTGGAGGATAATTCAAGAGTATCCATGAAGATTTAAAACAAGCACTTAAGTGTTTTTATAATGAAATACCAAATATATGCAGAAATGACTATTAAACACAGCTACAGCATAAATTACATATATACAGTTTAAAGAATAATAATAATAACACCTGTGTACCACCCTTACTCAGCCTAAGAAAATAAGTATGAGGGGCGCCTGGGTGGCTCAGATGGTTAAGCGTCTGCCTTCGGCTCCGGTCATGATCCCAGGGTCCTGGGATTGAAGCCCACATGGGGTTTCTGGCTCAGCGGGGAGCCTGCTTCTCCCTCTCCCTTTGCCTCTCCCCCTGCTCATGCTCTCTCTCTCTCTCTGTATCTCTATGTCTCAAGTGAATAAATAAAATCTTAAAAAAAAATATGATGCTTCAAGATAATTTGGGAAGGGATGAAGGAGATGAATGAAACAATATTTGTAGTGATATGATAATTACTGAAGGTAGGTGATGGGTACGTGGGGGCTCATACTATTCTATTTTTTTTTTTAAAGATTTATTTATTTATTTGAAAGAGAGAGAGAATGAGAGAGAGAGAGAGCACATGAGACGGGGAAGGGTCAGAGGGGAAGCAGACTCCCCGCCGAGCAGGGAGCCCGATGCAGGACTCGATCCCGGGACTCCAGGATCATGACCCGAGCTGAAGGCAGTCGCTTAACCAACTGAGCCACCCAGGCGCCCTATACTATTCTATTTTTATATATGTAAGAAATTGTCCACAAGAAAGAAAAAAAGGAAAGCAGGCAGGAAGAGAGGGAGGGAGGAGGAAAGAAAGGGAATTGCACCAAAACCCTTTGAAACTTCCAGGGCAGGCCTCCCAGAAGACAGTAGTATTTGCTCATTTAAATACATCACAATTTTTGGTGTCCATTCTCCTGTTGACAAACACTGGTTGCTTCCAGTTTGTCACGACTATGAACAATGGTGATGAGCATCCCCTGTGAGTGCTCGGCTCCCAGCGCACACGCGTGTGCTTCTCTGGGCGCGCCTCTCGGAGGGCTGATGCTGGGTCACAGGGAACGCACACACTTGACTTTACTGGGTGACACAGAGAGCTGCTGAAAGTGATCGTACTCATTTCCAATCCTTTGGCACACAGACTAGAAGGATATTCCCTATAACATGACCAGTGAATTTTCTCTGGGCCGTGGATTTTCTTTTCTGTAATTTCCAAATTTTATAGAATAAACATGTTTCAATACCCTTAAATTCCTTAATGGCTATAAATCCCTCGTGGCGTACAACATCCATATGCTGTGACGAGGCACAGAGTGGGCTGTCATGGCTGCCCGGCTGCCCCCTTACCTCCAGGCCCCGTTTACCACCTCCAGCTCCAGGATGGTCTGCAGTCGCTGACACTGCTTGGCCTCCCAGGTGATGTTCACTCTGCACTCCCCCAGAGGGTGAATCTGCCCGCTTGAGGGCTCAATGTCAAAGGGAGACACCTGGTGTGGAGGTCAATCCAGAAGAATGAGGAGAGAGGACACTTGGAGTTGCAGAACTGGCAGCTGGGTTGCCCCAAGCTGCCCCACCTCCTCAAAGAGCTGCTAGGATGCAGGACAAAGCAAGCAGGGAGAGCAGGGCTCTCGGGATTAACAGAACGAAAACCAAGTCTCTAAGTAAAGGAGAGGGTCCCCATGCACTGGGCCAGACCTGAGAGGTAGAGGGCAGCCCCAGTGTGCAGGCATGGGTCAGGACCCTGAGGGCCCTATGGAAGGAAAGCCGCTGGGAGAAGGGCGATGCTCCCACGGCCAACCCCTACCCCCCACCGTTGCCCACTGCAGGCTTGAACCCCTTAGCCTCTGTACCGGGCACAGGAGAAAAGGACAAAAGCTTAGGAAGAAGAATGCACCTGGGAGGGGGGCTCTCTACCCCCATCTCCCCGTTCCCAACTGCGACGGGGAGCACTGGTCTGAATGAAGGGCCCCACGGTCACACTGCCTAGTGAGGTTGTCACCGAACGTGGAAAGGTCACACCCTGGAGGGATGCTATCCCCTCTTTGGTCTCTTCACTCCAGGAGACTGAGACAGTGAGTGTCAGGCCCCTGCCTGGAGGGCAGCCTGCCCACCCCGTGGAGGCCTGTGGTCTTCTACCTCCTTCCTCCCACCCAGGCTGCCATGCCGGCCAGGTCAGGTCCAGAGTGCTTGTCTTGGGCTCTGTGCTCTTTTGCTTCTGACGGCTCACCTCCCCGGCACTGGTGGGAGGGAACGGCTGGCCTAACTCTCAGCAAAAGCTGCTCATGTGCTCAAGTCTGGGCCCCAAGCTCTGGTAGTAAAGAAGAGCCCCTTTGCTCTCCTTGGTCATTGTTCCTCGCACGTGTCTCCCCGGGAGTCCTGGGGTGATGCTGTAGGCCAGGACTGCATCTCTGTGCCCCGACCTGAGCAAATCTAACAGACCCCAAATCCCAACATTATTTTTGAGAGCTCAAAAGAACAGAGTACAGAAGACTGTAGAGACAGGATTCGAACCAGCCTCGATTAAGACATAAATCTTAATATACTATGAAATTGACAGTTACTTCAATTATAAAAAATTATCATTCTTCACAGTGGGAGAAAAACCCAGATTGGGAATTAGAGAACCCGGATCTGATGATTCCACCACTCACTAGCTGTGTGACCCTGGGGAAACCACTATCCCTCTGTGTCTATCCAATAAGGAGGGTGGCTGTGGGGTCTGTGCTCTGGGAAGCCCCAGAGCAGTCACACTTTATTTTCCATCTTGGGCTTCTGCCTAAGGTTTCATTTGAAGAAAAGCTTCCTGCCTAAAGATATCGATACCACCCTGTCCCTGCCCCCATTCTCCACAGTTCCCGAATCCAAATGGGGAGACCGATGAACCTGGACAGAAAGTGCCAAACTCCAAGCGCCTGTGTAATGGGACACTTGGCAGTGGTTCTTGGCAATGGTGTTGGTAATTTGATGCAAATGGTCCCAACTGCTAAGTTGAAGAGTGCCCGGCTGCAGAAATGAGGCCGTTGCCTAAAGGACAAGGCCGGTCAAGTGCAAAGGAGAAGTCCAGGAAGAAGGGATCGCCCACTGGCAGATAATGATGGATCTGCGGCTGCATCTGTCTTTCCTGGGCTTCTGCATGTGGAAGGAGGGAAGGGCAATGTTCTGTCCCCGGACGGTCAGTGGGCAAGCAAGAGGGGACCTTGGCAGGAAGCAGTCAGAGGGAGGGTGCTTTCACCACACAGACCTGGTCAGAGCGTCACATGGGCAACAAGGACCTAAGGCAGCTCCCAAGAAGCCACAGCTGCCCCGTGTATGAAGAGTAGCGG
Organism: Zalophus californianus; assembly: GCF_009762305.2. NCBI lineage: Eukaryota > Metazoa > Chordata > Mammalia > Carnivora > Otariidae > Zalophus > Zalophus californianus. The sequence continues at coordinate 66,717,275 of NC_045595.1, read as the reverse complement.
TGACCAGCGGTGACTCACAGCTACCGGCGGGCAGGTAGGGAGCAACTGACATTTCGTGCCACTCGCTCTGGTTTTGCTCTGGATGGCACATCATATTTAAATGTGATGATGATGATGATAATACTTAATCACTTTCAGTATTTTCTGTGTTTGTAGTTAAAAGGAAAGAGCTACTGGGCGCCTGGGTGTCTCAGTCGTTAAGCGTCTGCCTTCGGCTCGGGTCATGATCCCAGGGTCCTGGGATCGAGCCCTGCATCGGGCTCCCTGCTCGGCGGGAAGCCTGCTTCTCCCTCTCCCACTCCCCCTGCTTGTGTTCCTGCTCTCACTATCTCTCTCTCTGTCAAATAAATAAATAAAATCTTTAAAAAAAAAAAAAGGAAAGAGCTACTTGAGGGGAAATGCAAGCTGGATTCTCCTGTTTGGGGCCGCAAGCCCGGTGCAAGTGCCCCCTGGTGGCAGGTACTCAAACTGCGAGCACAGTCCCTGGGAGGTTGGGAGCCTTGGGGGTGAGCCCTGAGGGCCAGACCGACCCCTCCCTGGGAGCTTTCGGCCCAGCTCAGCTGCCTATCTTCCTCCCAACTCAGCCTGCTCTGACAGAGGGAGAAACCTGTGTCTTATTTCCACATCAGATGGTGGAGAAAGGAACAGGAAAATCCAGTTTGGGGTTAAGTTCTGCTGTCCGGGGGGAGCCCAATTGCCTCAGAGATGGAGAGAACCGGGGACACTGCCAGGCAGGAGTGACCAGGCAGGCCCTTCCTCTCCAGCCTCAATGCTCTGAATGCGTCAGGACAGGTCTCCCTTCCTACACCACAGGTGGATCGGCTCCCGGGGGGAGGGGCGGCAGTGCTGGGGCCAGCGGTGCCCGACTTACGCCCTCACGCCTCTCTTGGAGGCAGACCAGGCTCTCCTTCATGCACCACGTGGCCGGGAGTGGGCTGACGTTCTGGATCTGGATGGAGTCTGTGGCTTTCTGCCCCAGGCGCAGCAAACCAAACTGAAGGGCTGAGACGTTGATGACAAGGGCGGGCCCCTGAGACACCCAGAGGGGCCTGTCACTGGGCCGCCTTGGGAGCGGACTCTGCACCCTACCCCTGCCACCCTGCTGGCCCACCCAGCCGTGCAGGCCCCCGGCAGCACCTTAAAGGCCGCCTCAATGTGTAATACCACTGGCGAGGGTGAGTTTTGGATTTCACACAGCAGGTCCTGGCTTGTTGGGCCAGGAACACCCCCGGTAAAGCTCAACTCAAAATCCTCCACCTCGTTGGGCTCTGGAAGAGAGGGGGAAGTGAGCTGGAGAAAGAGAGGGGGAAAGTTCCCCACTGCGGCTGGGCCCAGATGTCTGGCTTCGGCTGACTTCTCATCCACCACACATGCCAGGTTGCAGCTGGAGCCGATCCCGGAACCCCCTGAACCCCTGCACAGGCCCCCTGTCCTCTCAGGTCGCCCCCCCCACCCAGCCAGCCCCAGGAGGTCACGCCCCCCCCCCACCGTCCCTGCAGTACCTATGGTCCCCATGCAGGGTTCCACTTCAATGATGTGGCAGTCACTGATCTTCCCCCACAAGTATCTGATGCGGGACTTGCTGTTGTTCCACATCTGCAAGACACGCCCCAATCCAGGCTCCCCAGGCACCACCCTTGTGCAAATCTGTACCCACCAAAGGACTGCGGGGCTGTGGGCCCACAACGGGTCCTCCTGACACCCTCCCGGCTACTTCTTGGCCATCCAACAGCACCGACACCACACGGCAGGGTCTGTAGGCACATATCCCACCAAAGACCCACAACCACAGGAATGGTCCCACAGCCCTATCATTCGGAGGATGCTGGGGAGCTGGTAAAATGACAGATATGCCCGGCCCGTCATCTGCGCACATCAAGTCAGGTTCAAGAGCCCTGGGGACAGTGTCATCTATGCAGTGGCTATCATCCACGCCTCCAGCCACACCCTCCCTATACTCGTGCCAAGTTCCGTGCACTCTTGGCCAGCCTAGGCTGGGGGGAGACCATAGCGTACCTTAAAATTTTTCTTCACGTTTATGCCAATGTAGTTCTCCCCAGGGATGATGAGGGCATACGGTTCTAAGAGAACCTGGAAAGGTTCCACTGAGCCTTTCACCTCGATGTCCAGGACAATCACGTCATCCACAGAGTAGGAAGAATCCTTCAGGTTTTCCTGTTCCAAGCTGAACACAAACCCACCGTGAGCTAAGAGCCAACGCCGCCCAGGAACATGGCTGGGAGCATAGCCCTGCATGGCCTTCACCTGTCCCTTCTCTGTGGTCTTGTGAAAAGAAAGCACTCCCCTACCCACAGCTCCTAAAGCACCTCAAATCAGAGGCACGAGCCAGCCAAACAGTGATAGTACTGGGACAGGGTGCCTGGCCTGCTGCCTCCCGGGACTATGCCGTAGTGGCACCCAGCCTGGGTCTCCACATGAGGCTGACTGGAGACCCACCCTGACTGTCTGCCCAGGGGAGAGCTGGTGGAGATGCCCCCGACGGGGCAGAGCATCTCCTACTTAGTCACCACCACCCAGGGCCCAGCGGCCTGGCTGCCCGGTGCTACAGCCGAGTGGAGCCCAGTGAGCCGTTCCCCGCGGCTGAGCCCCTCTGGGCCTAGGTGCCAGGGCAAGGCAGAAGCGCTCCCCCATCAAGTCCTGCTGGGGGTCAGGGGGCTCCTTCCCTCCTTGCCGTCGCCTTCCCCAGTACCCCCAAGGGGAGGGCAGGCCCCACTGCCCACCCTCATATAGGGCCCAGTCCCCGCTCACTTCATGGGCTCTGGGACTTCCTCTAGCACCATCTGGAGCACACTGTGAAAATCCCTGGGCTGCAAGACAAACACAGTATCCTGAAAACAAACCGCACTCCAATCTGCTGTCCTGGAGAAGCCGGGAGCCATGGCAGGGAGGCCTCCCGAAAACCATGGTGCTGCTTCCCTGCGACCGCCCCCTTACCCCAGGATGGGAGGCAGGACTCGGGCTGTGGGGGCCGCCACAGTCTCAAGACTGGCGTTCCTACCTCAGCAGGGCCTGAGCGCACAGGAAGGACAGGCTCTCCAGGCCCTGATGTGGCCTCTCGGCAGCGCCCTCAACTGTGGGAGGCACCACGGCTTCCCAGAACAGTAGGGCCGGATGCCGGCTGGACAGGCAGGGGGGCACCCCCTTCACCCTCAGCTCTCATTTCCCCTCTCGGGTTACACACAGGGCCTCACACAGGAGCCCATCGTGGGAACCCGGCCCTTGGCACCTGCACCTCACTTTCTGGGGGAGGCTGGGGGCTGGGCAGAGATGTGACTGTCACCCACGCAGTGGAAACACGGAAGACACCAGAGCTGAGGAAATGAGCCCAGGGTCCTGCTGCAGGCAAGGTATGTGCACCATCGGGACCAGGCAGAAGAGGCTGCTTTGTCTTCCAGCCCCACTCTCACATAAGTGCCGGCCTCAGAGGATGCCGGGATCTCGTCAGGCTCAGCTGCGGCTTCAGTGTCACTAAAGGACAAGGATGGGGGCGGGGGGGGGGGCGGTGAAAGTGCCACGACCCCATCATGTATGACTACCAGGATGGCATCATTTTTACCTCATGAGGAGAAAAGCTCAGGATGAACTCATGGTCCGTGTGGGGGCTGAGAACGCCCCTTTCAGGCAGGATGGAGAAGGCCGTCTCCCTGTCAGGGTGGTACTTGAGGCTGTCCAGGCTGTAGGTTTCTCCAGGCATTAGGGGCTGCAGGTTGGGCTTCATGATCTGCCAGTGGAAGGCCAGCTCCACGTGCCTGTGGGGGCAGTGGATCTATGTCCCAATTTTGCCAGGCCCAGTCTTCTGACCCCCTGCCTGGCTGGGTCCCACTCCAGGAGTGAGCAGAAAGGACCCAGGCACAGGAAGTGGGGGAGCACGTGAGTCAGGGGATCCACACTGGAGACCTCCTAAGACAGCTTCCCTCTCTCCACTACAGCAGTTGGGGGTTAGAGCCATGGGGACTCACGGAAAATGGTAAACACAGGGAATCAGGCTTTAACTATTAAGCTGTAGATATCCGGAACATTTTTTGCAGTGTCTGCTACCACGTGAGAGTTCCAAAGGTTTGCCCCCTGGACTCCCCACTCTACCACCCTCCACCCCTCCAGCTGTGGCCTCCCAGGACAGCTCTGTCCAGAAGGATGTGCCCACCGGCTCCCAACAGAGAAGGGACAACTGCACGGTGGGGAGGGGGGGGGGCGGGACTCCAGCATGCTGCTGATGGGGAGTGACGGCAGATGGGTACTGCTCATCACCTCAGGAGACAGACCCTTGTAAGGCCTGGGGTCACCAGGGAGGGCCTGTGCTAGTTTAATGGTGGTGCTCACAGGATGGTCAGGAACCAAACCCACTGGTCACAGTCTGCCTGATCTTGGAACTTGGCTGGCTTCCCCTCATGGGCAGGGCAAGGCCTCTCTGCAAAACTGCTCTGGGCTAAGGATACTCCAGGATGATCTGGAACAACACTGTCCAATATAACTGACAGCAGCAATGGTAATCTTACTTATCTGCTCTGTCCAATACGAGAGTCACAAGCTACACATGTGGCTGGTACTTAAAATGTGACTGGTGCCACCGAAAAAGTGAGTTTTATTTTAGTTTTAGTTGATTTCAATTTTGATAGCCACATGTGGCTACTATGATGGGCAGTGCAAAGCTGGGTTCTTCCATCTGGCCCTTGGAAGGAACCTCCGGCCTCCCTGGGAACTCCGGGCCAGGTGCGGAAGAAGAAAGGGTGCACGTTGGCGGGTATGGCACAGCATCACTCACGTAGCATTTCTAATAATCAGCTGCTTTCTAGCTGTGGACTGAAGGTTCTCAGGCTCAAAGCGTATGAAGTGTTGGGCTGTTAAGTCTGTGAGCTCTCCAGGCTCCGGCTGACTTTCTTCGCCAGAAATATAGATCAGATCCAAAGCAACCAGCTGCCCGATTCCTGACACAGTAAGATGGTAAAGTTTCACTGGGCCTGAAATCAGGACTCTGTAGCCAAAGGCTGTCACAGTATCCATGCCACTGTCCACATGCAACTGGCCTTGACCATGACCCCAGGAAGTGTACAAAGAGGGGAACAGGGGGCCATCAGCACACAGATCCTGTACCCATATCTTCCCAGACTACAAGGAGGTGATTTTGATAACCTGGCACATAGTGGGTACTCAGTTAATGCTTGCCGGGTAAAACTGGATGGAAGGATGGATGGACAGACAGATGGACAGATAGAAGGATGAACGGAAGGAAGGAAGGAAGGAAGGAAGGAAGGAAGGAAGGAAGGAAGGGAGGGAGGGAAGGAGGGAGGAAGGAAGGGAAGGAAAGAAGAAAGGAAGGGAGGAAGGAAGGAAGGAAGGCAGGCAGGCAGCTTGGGGAAATCCAGCAGGATGCCCCTTCTAGCTCCACAGAAACTGGGGTGCTTCTGGTCATTTATGTGTAAGTTTCTGGCAATTCCCCAAAGGAGATCAAGGTGAGTTTAAAAATGAAGAAATTAAAGACTTCATCCCAGGTTCCCATCTGTCTCTCACGAGAAGGTTCCTTGGGATTGTCCCAAAGGCCACACTGACTTGGGTCTCCAATGTCTGACCAGAGCAACAGGCCCCAAACCAGGCCCCAGAGCCTGGAGGCTACAGCACCCCCTCTTACCCCCTGAGATAGGGTGGTAAGAGCTGTACCACGGCCAAGCCTAGTGCAGCAGCTTCTGGAGTCAGGGTACCCGCCCACCCTGGCCCCAGGCCTGGGAGTACACACAAGCCCACCTACAGTCACCAGCTCCTTTATCTGGCAGTTGTCACATACAATGATGAAGGTCTGCTCTGCCTTTTCTAGGCTCGTCGGGAGGAACAAGACCTGGCGGAGAGAAGGGCTGCCCTGTTACCTCCCTCCTCCTCTCAGACACACCCCCCCCTTGTTCTCTACTTCTCACTTCCCTCCCTGCTGCCCGCCCCCCCAACCCCCCCCGACCCCCCCCCCCCGACCTTCTCCCTAAGGCCAGGGGGTTCTGCCAAGGCCCCACCCCTGACTAATGCAAGAAGCATGTTGAAAGGCATGAAGAAAAAGTTCACAGAGACCGAGGTACAAACAGCTCTTCAACACATGAATACGTTTAATCTCGTTCATGATAAAAGAAATGTAAACGAAAACCACCCAGAAAAAGTTTTCACCCTTCATACTGGCAAAGAGCAGAAAGCCGGCAATCAGAAATGCAATGACAAGAGAGCTGAATTTTCTTCAAAATCATCTGGAGGGGAAAGGCGGGGTTTGGCTGGAAGAGACGGACGGGCGTAGATGCGATGAGGTTGGTGAAGAGTTAGTTGATCAATGTTGACTGGGTGCTAACGACCCAAGTGAGTTGTTAAACTAGCCTCTCCATTTTTGTATATGCTTTAAAATATGCATGACAGCAGGTTTTCTCTCTTTTTTAACAGTTTTTCTTTTACATTTGATAACACACTCTAATTGGCAAGGGTGTGAGGGAACAGACACCCTGACATACCCATGTGGTGGGGATTTGGGCAATGTGAATCACAGTTCTGACCAGCAGAGACCCCCGAGTCGGCAAACCCACTTCAAGGCCTGGAACCTGCCGGGAGACCCATAGTTGGACAGAGTGATGTATGGAGTTGCCGAAATGGCCAGAGATCAGAAAGAATCGTCGTGTCCCTCGGTAGGGGACAGCTGACCTGAGCTATGGATCATTGGTGCAGTGGGATACTATGCAGCTGTGACAAATAGGAGAACGCTGTTTAAGACAGAGCAGAACAGTGAGTGGGCAGAACAGAGTACAGTGTGGGCAGCGATTTGTGGGAAGCACTTCACTCTTAACCTAGTTGCAGCTTTTGGTTTTTCATCATGTGAATTTGTTCCTTATTTGGAAATATGAATACATTTTTTAAAAGATTTTATTTGACACAGAGAGAAAGAGACAGTACACAAAGGGGGAGTGGCAGGCAGAGGGAGGTTTGCTCAGGTTTCCTGCTGAGCAAAGAGCCCGATGCTGGACTCGTTCCCAGGACCCTGAGATCATGGCCTGAGCTGAAGGCAGACGCTTAACCGACTGAGCCACCCAGGTGCCCTGGAAATATGAATACATTTTAAAACAAACCCCAAACAATCAATAAATAAAATGCACAAGGGATGCCAAGGGGAAAAACCTCCCCTTGACTCCTCACCGCTCTCCAAAGAGTCCTGCTGCTCCCTTCTTCCTTTCTCTGGGGGTCACAGGAAGATGGGATGAGGGGATGTCCCAGCCTGGTCAGGGATGACTGGCTCCAATTCCTTAAAGCCAGACCATAAGGTACCGACAAGGCCTGGACCAGGCGAGAGGACCCAGGCCATCAGCAGGTGAGGTCTGACAAAGCCCTACACTGCCCTGAATTGGCTTCATCCCAACCCCCAAAACCAGGTTCTTATCGGGGATCAGATTAGCACAGACATGAACAAGAAGGCATCACTCCAGGACTCCCAAACGAGATCCTGTCAGGCGCTTGACACTGGAAAGCAGCTAATAAAGGAAGCCTGCCTTTTCACTATGGGAAAGCAGCTTACAGCAGTGGTCCGCAAACTGCCACATACCTGCAAGGCTTTAAAAATCCTATGCCTCAGGCAAACCCCACGCCCATTAACTCAAAACCTCAGGACGGGGCCAAGACACAGGTGCGTTTGCAAGATTCTCAGGAGATTGCAGTAGGTAGTTTGAAAATCCTATGGCTCTTGGCTTAAACCCCCTTCCCCAGAAACCAGACAGCGTTCACTCTTGAATGTCAGTGCCTCCTCCAACAGGCTAGTGAGGAAGGCTCAGAGTCTGATCCCTGGACAGGGGAGTCAGGGAAGGCGAAAGTGTGGAGCAAAAGGGGCAGGGAGACATCATCATTCCTCACAGACTGTGCCGGGGATCAGTGAGCAGGTGTGAGGAGCTGAAGGGACCACTGAAGGAAGCTGGTTAGGAAAGGACAAGCCCCACAGCCAGCAGATCCAAGTCCGGGAGCTTTGGCAGAGGTCCAGAATAAGGCTGAAGGAAGGAAGGCAGGCCTGACCAAGCATATAACTGCGGATAAAGAGGAAAAAAGCTGACAAAGCCAGGCACTAGATCTGGTGGGGGTAGGGGGAGGCGTCCAAGAGAGACCAAAGAACCAAAGGAAGATTCCGGCGGCGGCTGAGATGGGAGGGACTCCCAGGCTATCGGTGTGGACAAGCAGCAATGGGGGATCATAATGCAATGCTAGGGCTATCTGCACTTGCTTTGTAAGAGGGGTCATGAGAGAGTCAAATGACATCACCCCACAGAATGTAAGAACATTCTCCTACACGGAAACCATCCTGGAATGGGAGTGGGTATTCAAGTCCCGAAAACACAGAGGCGAATGAAATCACATAAGTAGTTGAGGAAACAGCCATGGCCAATCGAAAAGGGGAGAAACTATACGTGATGTCTAATTACCTACCTCCATACATATGGCCTGCCCCGGAGCCAGCTCAAACACCGAAGGCAGGATTCCAAAAGGACGTTGCTCAATGAAGCCAATGGTTGCAACAGCCTTAAAGAAAAGCGGAAGATGACACAAGAGAATGGAAGAGACTGTAAAATCCAGCACTCCGATTACACACTTCTCTCTTCCAAACATCTCTTTTGCAATCTGAAGGATCTTAAGGATCATTCAGTACCCAGCCAATGAAGAAACAGAGGCTCGCCCATTCCCCAAGCACTCCCTCCACCCTCCCTGGGCTGAAGGCTCACAGAACACCCATGAGGAGCTGAGCCCTGGTTGGAGGCAGAAGGAACACCACTGACATGAAGCAGAAGCGTGAGAGGTGGCCTTGCCCCGGAGGAGGGCTCCCAAAGCATAGTCCTTTCCCCCACCCCAGTGCCCTGTGTGGCTGCCTCCATCCCCAATGGGTGGCCCGGGGTCGAGGAGAGCTACCACCTCACCGCGCTAGGGACACAAACCCACACCTAGAGGACCCTGGCAGGCAACAGAAGTGAGTGAAATGGTCTTGGAACATGGAGTCCTCTGGATCTATCACCTGTTTCCCAGAGACACAGTTACAGAGAAACAGAGATGAAAAATAACAGTGTGAGCCCACGGTCCATGGTGCCGGCGCTCGGCTCCAGCCAAGGGGCCACGGGGAGTCCTGGCTCAGTGCTGCACATCCTCCAATTTTTCTTTTCTCTTTTTAAAGATTTTATTTTTTTTAAGTAATTTCTACACCCTACGTGAGGCTCAAACTCATAACCCTGAGATCAAGAGTCACATGCTCTACCAACTGAGCCAGCCAGGCACCCCTCCAATTTCTCAGAGACTGGAAATGCAGATTTTTAGGTGAAATCTCCCTAGTTTTAAATGTTGTCCCAAAAAATGTTTTTGAGCACTGTGCCAAATAAATACACACACAGAATTCAGCCAAAGAGCTGCCAACTCAGGACCTCGGATCTATGAAAACATTTGCCAGTAATGTAACAGTAATGACTGAATGAAGGAGTAAATGCAGTGACACTTGAGCCAGGCTTGGAAGGATAAGGGAGGAGATGCAAGGTGCCCAGGTGACACAGGTTTCGGTGGCGTGACAAGAACTACAGCACTCGTCTCCATACACGTTGATTACGGCAGCTGGGCGACACAGACGTTACACAATTCTTTTGTCTGTGTGTCTCCAGTCACAGGTGCACTCCTGCACATTCCTCATGGGATGGGGGTGGGTGGGATTTCCTTGGATGGGTTTGCTCCTGCTTCAGGTAGCAGTCTGTGATCACTCACCCTGAAACTTGGTGGCGGCCAGCTCTTCTTAGGCATAATGCAGAACTTGCCAACGCTGAAGCCCACGTTTTTGCAGATGAATCTGGTTACCTTCATTCCCCCAATGAGGCAGTAACCGCAGTCCAACACTGGTGATACTGGAGCCATAGGAAAAGATGAACAGAAATAACATGTCGCTCTGAATAGGCCCTGTCGTCCTTGTTCACCTGAGGTCCAGCCAGAGCTCAGAGCAGCCATGGAAGGATGCAGGGGCTCTGGCCCAGCACCCAGAGCAGAGAGGATGAATGGGGACACGCCCTGAGCCCTGCACCCACATGGCAGCCACTGGACTCCATGCACTGCTGGCTAGATCAACAGGAGTCTGTGCTCACTTTTTTTTTGTTTTTTTTGTTTTTTTTTAAGATTTTATTTATTTGACACAGAGAGAGAGAGAGCACAAGCAGGGGGACCAGCAGAGGGAGAGGGAGAAGCAGATTCCCTGCTGAGCAGGGAGCCCAATGAGGGGCTCTATCCCAGGACCCTGGGATCCTGACCTGAGCCGAAGGCAAATGCTTAACAGACTGAGCCACCCAGGCACCCCGTCTGTGCTCACTGTTGACTCAGGCCTCAGCCAGAGCCACGCAGCATGGCCCTGGGGGTTGTGGGGCAGAATCCTGTGCCCAGCTGAAGAGGCTTGCTGCTAATGAGGGAGCCCAGCCAAAGTCAGCTTTCCCAAAGAAGCCCCCCACACAGCCACAGAGGTGACATCTGCTGAGGGCCCCAGGTACCCCTTCCTTGGCTCAGTGTGGCGCAGGCCCACGCAGGGATCCAGGAGCCAGCAAAGCCTGAGCTAGGCTGCTGGCCTCCTCTCCTGCTGTGTGTAATTCTGAGTCAGCCTCCACTGGGAAGTAGGACAATTGGGGCCTGACACAGAGGAAGGTTGCATGGAAGCTGCTAGCAGGTGTCTCCTTAGGACCCAGAAGCCCCTGCCCAGGAGGACCAAGTCATGTGCTGCCACAAAGGGGCCCTGAGAGCAGGCAACCCTAACTGAATCCCGAAGAAGGCAGAGTACACACTCACATGTCAGCACTGGGGGCGGCCTCCGGGCCTGCAAGGGGATTAGGAGTGTGTGGGCTGACTGGGTCTCGACTAAGATAAAATCATCAAAATCCCCAAGACAGTCGGGAAAAAACTGGACGATGTACTGGCAGGTCATTCCAGGAGCCACCATTCCGCCTTTTCCTGGGAACATCCCTGTGCATGACAAAAGCAACAGATGAGGACCTGGGGACCAGCCAGCCAAGGGGGCTTGGGTTCAAGTGCTACGGGTGGTAACCAGAGGGCACAGGTAGACCCCATCACAGCTGGGCTGCTCCATGAGTAGATGCCTTCTGGGTCAAAGCCATGCTGATGGCAGAACCACCAGGGCGTGCAAGGGGGACAGGTTGCTAGGGCACGGAGTCCAGGTGAGAACACCAGGGCCCGGGCAAGTGGGTGGGGGAGTGATATGGTCCATCTGGAATAGTTAGGGGAGGCCAGGTCCGGCCTGATGGCTTAGAATTTATTTTGAGTCCAGCAGAGAGCCATTTGAGCTTCCGAGCATGGTTGGGGAGGGCAATGACATGACCAGAGCTATTCTTGGAAAAAGCACTGTGTCCTGGAAGCTGGAAGGCTGGCTGGCAAGCCCCCACAATGGTTTGAGTGAGGAATGAGGATGGCTTGACTGGGGGCAGTGGCAGCATGGAGGGCGAGGAGAGGGCAGGCCCAGGGCCTGGAGGGGGCGCCTGGGGAAAGGGGCGGGCAGAACTCAGAGACATCACCAGGAGCATGGGCGGGAGCGGGGCAGGCTATCGGCAGAGCGGGAGGGCCCCGGGGACTGCTAAGGGAAAGGTGGGCCCAGGCTCCTCTGACAGTCAGGAGCAATCCCCACATACAATTTTGAGGTGGTCCAGACCACTGCTAGAGTGACTCACCCAATCCCAGAGCGAAGTGTGGTGTAGAAGGCGGGAGGACTCGCAGGTAGCGGCCGGTTGCCGTGATGTTCTGCAGGGAGATCACCATCTGCGCAGAGGTCAAGGGGAGCTCTTTTAGACAGCATGCACATGGCCAAGTAACATGAGGCCCAGACTGACTACACCACATGGAAAGGGGATAGAGGCGTAGATGAAATGAGTCCGGGCTGGGGGATGGGCACGGGGGGACTCCTCACGCCCCTCCATTTACCTTAGATTGTATTTGGAAAAAATAAAATACAAAGTGAACACGAAGACGGCAGTAGATCTGACCTATGCTTTACCCTCTTTAAAACAAGACCTACTGTTTGTCGAGCATCTGCCACGTGCCCCCCAGCCTCACAATAACCAGGAAAAGGTGAGAGCTATCTCTATTTTACCTTGAAGAAGCTAAAGTGCAAAGAGGCACCTTAAGCAGTAAGTAACAAATCTTGAGATTTGAGCCCAGGACATCCAACTCCAAAGTGCTGCCCACCTGGCTCCTTACTTTGCTGACTTCTTCCCCACATATCCCTTTGGGCCACTTCTTCCCATGGGCCCAGTCAAGAGGCGGTTGCGGGCACCTGTGTGGCAGGGTTTAATTGGGCCTCCCTCCACCACTCAACCCGTGCAGCCCCTATTAAATCCTACCTTCTCCTCTCCCTCTCTAAGACTGGGAGACCCCCAGGGGCAAGGCCTGGAACTCACACACTGCTAACCCCCACCAGCACTCCGCACGGGGTCTAGCACAAAAGAGGAGCGCAGTACATGAACACATCTTTTGCTTCTCTTTTGTGAAATATTATATTGGAAAAAAATGTATAAATTATAACATGATGAATGCCATGTTTCCATCACCCAGCTTAAGAAAAAAAAAAAACATTAAAAATACAGATGAAGCCCTACCCCAGCCCCCTTGCCGTCCACCAGATAACAGCTACATAAATGTGAAGTGGGTCTTCATACTTTTATTCATAGGTATGTATTCCTAAGTCAACACTTGTCCATTTTTGGCCAACACAACATTTGCACCAGTCCATCTGTGAACCACACCCAAGTGTGGAGAGACCCATATTATGGTTTTAATCTTCATTACTCTGTTATTAATGATAATGAGCATTGTTTCATATGTTTATTTGCTATTTGGGGTTCCTCTTGTGTGAGTTGTCTGTCCATATCCTTTTGCCATTTTGCCATTGTATACTTTGTCTTTCTCTGGATTTGTAGCAGTTCTTGATATATGCTGGGTGCTAATTCTTTATAAGGTATATGTTTGTAAACATCTCCAAGTTTATAACTCATATTATCTTTTGATGTACAGTTTCTAAAATTTCAATATAAAATATATCAACTTTTTGTGGTTTGTGCTTCTGTTTCAAGGACTCTTTTGATATCTCCTATATTTTCTCTTTAAATTTTGTTTGAGGGGCACCTGGGTGGCTCAGTCAGTTAAGCATCCCACTCTCGGTTTTGGCTCAGGTCATGATCTCAGGATTGTGAGATCGAGCCCGTGTTGGGCTCTGTGCTGGGTGTGGAGCCTCCTTAAGATTCTCTCTCTCCCTCTGCTCCTCCTCTCTCTCTCTCCCCCTCTCTAAAAAAAAAACAAAAACAAAACAAAACAAATAATGATAATAAAATTAAATTCCATTTGAAAATAAATTTTGTTTGAGATCTTTGCTGAAAAGTATTTTGCTTAGGGTATGGAGTGAGGTAGGGATTAGATTATTTTCCATATGGCAAGGATGCCATCTCATTTTTGTCTCCTCAGGGGTGCACATGTGCACAGAACAGCCCGAGCAACAGCATGTGTGGTTCCCTCCATCAGGCTGCGGTTCCCTCAGACAAGGAGCCAGGGGCATCCACTGCTGAATTCATTACCATGGTGGCAGCCGCTCTCACGTCCGCTGAGGCATCAAGAGAGCCTTGCTCCAGCCACACAAGGCAGACCTCTGACCAGCAAAAGGCAGGAGCCAGCAGTTTATGCGGCTTCTGAGGGGATGTGCCACGAGACGAAACAGTCAACTGCACTCAATGGCAGACAGCTCAGTAACACACTCTCGGATTGGCTCTTCCTCCTTCCACCCCCTTTCCTCAGTCCTCTCTGGAGATGCAAATGACAGCACAGACTCCCACTGCCCCAGACTCCACTTTATGAGGCACCCAGGCTATGACAGCTGGCATCAGACCCTCAGGATGCGAGTCTGGAGTTGGGCTTTCCCACCAGTCTGGTGGTAATCAGAACTCCAGCTGGTGGGAAGTCAGGTGTGAGGACCCCTGGTATGCAGTGGCATCACAATCACCACGGCTTTCACCCACGGTCAGCTGATACGAGGTACAGGGGGAGGTCTGGCACTGGAACAGGGGGCGGCTTTGGTGCTTGCAGGTTCCAGGGCAGTGATAATAACGAGGACTGCAGAGTGCGCTGGCTTTCCTTAACAGCACTGGAAGCCCCAGAGGGAAAAATGACAGGCTCAGGGCAGCCAACTGCCAACTCAAGGCCCACTGTGAAGCCATTCCTTGCATTCCTGGGTTACACAAAATGTGCTCCTGGTGCGTGTGTGGGGGTGAGTGCACGCGCATGCACAGGCCCACGTGCACTTCTTGCTTGATTTGGCTTGCCATTTTTCACCTAGAATTTCTGTACCTATTTTTTTTCTTTCAAATGTCTTTTTTAAGTTACTAAAATATTGAAAGGAAACAAAAGAGCAACTATATGAAACCTATAGCCCCCTGGCTTATAAGGTACAGGTCTCTATTCCCACCGCAACCCTTCAGCCTTCACACTCACAGCCTGGGTTCTGTCTGCCTCCATCTCAAGACAGAGAAGCTGTCTCGCAGCTCCCAGAGGCTGGGGACTGGGAGTGTACCTATGCTCTTAAGCAAGTCTGGTGCATGTTTTTTATTGTTATAGGTCCTTATCTGGCTTTGGGGTCAAGGTAATATTAGGCTCTGTCTTAGTCCGTTCGGGCTCCTCTACAAAATACTATAAACTGGTTGGCTTATAAACAACAGAAATTTATTTCTCATAGCTCTGGAGGCTGACAAGTCCAAGATCAAGGCGCCAGCATGGTCACATTTTGGTGAGGGCCCTCTTCCTGATTCATAGCCGGGACCTTCTCACTGTGTTCTCAAAGTGGTGGAAGAGGCAAGGGATCTCTCTAGAACCTTTTTTACAAAAGCACTAATACCATTCATGAAGCCCCACCCTCATGACCTAAGCACCTCCCAAAGGCTCTACCTTCTAATACCACAGGATTTCAACATATAACTTTGGAGGGACATGAACAATCAGACCATAGCAGGCTCATCACCTAATAATGAGGGTATGTTCCTTCTTTTTCTAGTCTCTGAAACAGTTTATATATAATAGGGATTAGCTTACATGATTGGTGGTGTGCACCTGTAAAATGATCTGGACCTAGCGTTTCTTTTGCTAGAAAGTTTGTTTGTTTTTTAGTTATTTTCATCAAAGTTGGACCGCCACATAGGTTAAAGAGTCAAAGTTTTGAAAACAGAAATCCTGCTTTCTTCCCCTGAACCTGTCTCCTGCCATTTCTGGTAATACTTTTTCCTCCCTTTGGCTGATTATTTCAGAATATGTCTCCAAATGGCATGCTACTTTTTCTTAATTTGTATGCACTAATTATGGATGGATGATAGGGACATTCTCTCTTTCCTTTCCCATATCCAACTCACCATATGATATGCCCTTCCTATCCCTCATCTTCCCAATATAAGTTATATCATGCTACTTGGTTAGTACAGTAATTGATGTTTACATTATTGTCACTGTGTAAATGATATTCACATGAATTCACATGAAATTTTCCCTTATATAAGTATTGTCCACCCAGAGTTAATAATCAATTATTTTGTTTAATATGTACTTACTAATAATTCAATCTCCCTGCACTACTCTAAAAATCTCTTCCCGGGCGCCTGGGTGGCTCAGTTGGTTAGGCGACTGCCTTCAGCTCAGGTCATGATCCTGGAGTCCCGGGATTGAGTCCCGCATTGGGCTCCCTGCTCGGCGGGGAGTCTGCTTCTCCCTCTGACCCTCCCCCGTCTCATGTGCTCTCTCTCTCTCTCTCATTCTCTCTCTCTTTCAAATAAATAAATAAATAAATCTTTAAAAAAAATAAAAATCTCTTCCCAAGATGTGCAGATGTATCAGGGACTCTTAATGATGTCACCCCCATAAATCAACCTCTGCTCGGGCCTTCTGGCCTCTTCCAATCTGAGCTGCTTCCCTGCTACACCTACTCTTAACTCTCACCCAGAACAACCCCTGTAGCAGTTTTAAGACAGGTCTACAAGTTCTTTGACACTACTCCCATGGAGAGGTGAGGTATATGTGGCTTCCTCTCGAATCTGGGCCAACAGTGAGTCACTTGTAACCTGTAGCATGCAGAGGAAAGAGTGACTTTCTCTACTTGTCCAAAGTAACTTCCAAGGTTAGATCATACAAAGTGATAAAACCTCCATCTCGCTTGCTACGATATTCACTTAGAAGCTCTGATGCTCACTTTGAGTTGCCACATACCATCTGATTACCCTGAGGTGGCCATTCTGTGAGGAAGCCCAGGCCACAGGGAGAATCCATGTGTAGGTGCTCTGGTAGGTGCAGCTGTCTACTGACAACCAACCACTCACTATGCAAGTAAATATGCCTCAGATAATTCCAGCTCCCAGCTTTCAGGCCACCTCTAGGCATAGACTCTTTATAGCTAAGGACTCCAACAACATGGAACAAGCCTTTCCCATTGTGCCCTGTCTGAATTTCTGATCCAAAGAATCTGGAAGCATGATAAAATGGTTGTTTGAAGTTGCTAAGCTTTGGGAAATCTGCTTTGCAGCACAGCAACGGGAAACCCACTTAACCATTAGGGATCTGGGGATTTCCTTCACCTCTCTCCTATGTTGGATCTTTTGTTTCCCACATATCAGGCCTTCCTCTTCCTTGGCTTACTGGCTTGTAGGAGAGCATGTTCCCTAGGAGTTTCCTGAGGAAAGTGCATGGGACATACATTTGTAAAAACTTTACAAACTTGAAAATGTTTCTATCCTTAAACTTTGTAGTTTAGTTGGGTAAATAACCTATGTACACAGTCATATGCCCAGCAAATGCCAGGTGCATTTCTAACAGATATCACTATATATAATACAATTTATATAATAGACTGTGGCAGACTATATCTCCCTTTCTGGGAGGCTTGCTCTGGGAAAACCAGCCACTGGGCTGGGAGGGGTGGGGAGGGAGGAGAGGAGAGGAAAGGAAGTAACTGATGTGGAGAAGCCTCCGCGGGAGGCCCACGGGGAGAGGAACTGAGATCTAAGCTGAAAGCCAGCATCAACCACCAGACACGTGAGTGATCAACACTTCAGAAACTCCTAGCCTCCAGTCTTCTGGTTAAGACTCCAAACATAACAGTGGAAATAAACCGTTCTCACTGTGTCCTATCTGATCAGCAAGCAAATGGCTATTTTACTAAGTCTTGAGACAATTTGTTACATGGCTATAGTAACTGGAACACTGAATATGAAATTTGCCCTTGAAACCATGCCAGAAAGAACCATTTCAAGCACTTTTTTTTTCTATCAAGTACTTTTAACCACAAATGTTGTTCTTAAGCTTCAGAACATAAGACATCTGGGATATACCCTTTCTACTGTATAAATACTTAGAATCCTGCAACTGGACATCCACTTATCATGGAGATCTGACCCTGAGCCTCACTTTAAAGCTACTAGAGGCAGAGACTTCAAAAGTAGAATTTGATTCCAAGATTCTTCAGATGACTGTGGAGAAGGGAGCCACAAGCATGGAAGGGGAGGAGGCAGTGTGGGGTTAGACTAGAACTGGAGGCGTCAGTACAATCATGATTTTAAATACTATGCAACTGTGTGTGGACATATGCATGTACACATGTGTACATACATATGCATACATCTGGTTGGATCTATGCAACTGCTCTTTTTCTCCAGCTCTGTCCACTGAAAGAACCCACAAGCAAAGACACCCCAGCAGTAACAGCAGATCTAGTGCTTAGACCCTGGTTTCTAAATACCAAGTTTCTGTGTTCTCCACAAAAAGGAACCAGGGCTTCTTAGAAACTGATTCCAGAACTGGGACAAAGTGAGGACAAGATGAACCTGGAACATCTTGTAATGCCAGAATGCAAGGAAGTGCTCAAAACAAAACAAAACAAAAAAACAACCAAACCCACAAAAGAACACAGGAGACTCCCACCGGAGAATACCTGTAAGATTCCCACTGGACAAATCTAGGATAATTACAGAAGCAAAATGAATATTGACTTTAAATGAACTCATTTTAGGCTAGACTAACGTAACCTCATTATTTAGAATGATTCTAAGTAGATGTGCCCTTAAATATTGGCCAAGAAAACAATGCAAAATCTACTATGCAAATAGCTAGTAGATTTTACAGTACTGTTGGGATACAGGTCTTGAAAAAGATGAAACAATCAATTAATCAAAGGGGAAAAACCCAATTGCTTCACTAAAATTGACCAAACTGATCTTTAAGATGTATGCTTTTGATTAGACCCATGCTGACCAAAAAAAAATTGGGCACAAAATAGGTTCTAAATGTTTCTTATAATATTTATAATTGCCCTGGTATATTTTGCTCTCCTCCACTGTTAGATGTTCAGGTATATAAATGTTGCTATTCTGCCAATATCAAATTGACACCCCCAAATGATTCTGCATCAGAGAATAAAGCCCTTCTGGTTAAATTCTCTCCTTTAGGAACTTTTGACCAAAATGGGAAGAGTTGAGAAATTTTCATGAGGGCCATGGTTCACACCTGGCCTAAGACAGAGTTACTAACAGCGAACGCTGGATGATTCATTGTTCCCAGACTACAGGTTTTTTTCTTTCTCCTCTCAGCTATAAATTTGCTTTTGCCTTGGTTCACTGACTACTATTCCTCAGAGGAGCATGCGGATAACAAATTCCTCTGAATTATTCTTTGACAACATCCCTCTACTAATGAGTCTTCCAATCCATGAATATAGTATATTCAATAGTGCGCTGGTAAATGTTTAATGACAGGCTCTTGGGGGTGGGAGAGAGCCCTGATTTGATAGTATTTGTTTATTTTCATGGTGTAAATAATCCCACCGATTTCAAGATACCATCACTGAACATGGAGTTGGGGAGAGATGTGCATGGTCAGCTCTCATGAGCTACTATGACCTGGCTCCAACATACCAGTGGGTATGTATCTACTCATGTATTTGGGTCTCTTTTAATTTCTTTTAATTATATTTTTAGTTTTCTGTCAAAGTCTTGCACATATTTATTTAAATTTATTCCTAAATTTGATTTTTTAATGCATTATAAACAGAATCATATTTTAAATTCATTTTGTAATAGTTTGCTCTGGTAGAGAGGAATAAAATTGGTTTTTGTATATTGACTTTGTATCTAAAGACTTTCAATAAATACACTTAATTTTATTTAATTCCAGTAGGTTATCCATAGACTTATTTGGATTTTCTAGGTACACAATCATGTCATCTGTGAATAATAGCAGTTTTATTTTTGTAAATACCTTTTGTCAAAGTATGCAACTTTTATCCTATTCCTAGTTTGTGAAGAGTTTTTAAAATTATGACTAGATATTAAATTTTGTCTGCATCTAGTGAAAGATAACTTTATGAGTTCTCTCCCTTATTGTGTTAGAGTAGGGAATTCTACTTGTTGCTTTTCAAATGTTAAACGAACTTGGCACTGCTGGATCAAACCAACTTGGTTGTAATATTGATCATTTTTTATATAAAGCTGAATTCAGGTTGCTAATGTTTTGCTAGGAAACTCTGTAGTTCTGTTCACGACAAAGTTTAGCCTTTCTCATAATAATTCTTTTCAGGTTTTGGTATCAAGATTATGCTTGTCTCAACACAAGTTGGGTTGTGTTTCCTTTTTTTCTATTCTCTGTAAGGCCTTATAAAAGATCATTGCATTTCTTCCTCGTAGGTTAGAAAGAATTCACTGGTGAAGTCATCAGGGCCGAAATTTTATTGGTAGGAAGGGTTGTTGTGTAGGCTCCATACCTAGTGTGGAGCCCAAAGCAGGGCTTAAACTCATGACCCTGAGATCAACACCTGAGCTGAAATCAAGAGTCAGATGCTTAACCAGCTGAGCCACCCAGGCTCCCCTGTTGTTTTAAACAGCTTTATTGAGATATAATTCACATGCCACAACTCACCAACTTATACACAACTTAAAGTGTATAATACAATGGTGTTTAGTATATTCATAGAGTTGTGCGATCATCCCAATTTTAGAACACTGTGAGGTATTAAACTACAGATTCAGTGTTTTAACATTGTTCAGATGTTTTAGTTCTTCTTGTATCTGTTTTGTAAATTGTATTTTCCTGAAAATTTCTCTATTTCATCTACATTTTCAAATTTCTAGATATAACACTGTTCATAAACCTTATTTTTCTAATGTCTATAGAATCTATAACGATGTCCTCTTCTTCCTTGATCTTGGTGAATTTGTACTTTTTCTTTTTGTTCGGTTTTGCTAGGGATTAATTCATTTTATTAATCTCTCCAAAGAACTAATTTTAGCTTTGCTGATCCTACTGCATATTGGTTTTCTATTTCATTTAAATTTCTTCTTGTTTTTGTGATTTCCTTACCATTTCTTTGGGTTTAACTTGCTATTCTTTTCTGATTTTTCAGATATACCTAGATAACGGATTTTTAGACTATTCTAACATGTAAATATAAGTCTACACATATTCTTTTAAGCTTGGCTTTAGCTGCATCCTACAAGCTTTGATGTACCATTTAAAAATGATCATTCATATAAATAAGTCACAGAAATGAAAAGTACAGCATAGGGAATATAGTCAATAATACTGTGATAACATTGTATAGTGACAGATGGTGGTGACTTATCATGGTGAGCACTGAGTAATGTATAAAATTGCTGAATCACTATGTTGTACACCTGAAACAAATATAATCCTGTATGTCAATTATACCTCAATAACTCTTAAAAATGATTATTTTCTATTTTCTGATTTCCATTATGACTTCTTTGATTCATGAATTTAGTAATGAATTGCTTAATTTCTAGGTATTTGGGTAGTTGCTAGTTATATTTTTGTTATTCATTTCTATATTAACTCTATATATGTTTTAGTCCTTTGAATTTTTTCATAATTGCTTTATGATCCAGCACATAGACAATTCTGGTGTTTCATATGCACTTTTAAAAGAAAATGCATATTGCAATCACTGGGTGTAGTGTTATATACAAGTCAATTACATACAGTTTGTTAACTGCCCGATTCTTCTATATGGTTACTGATTTTTTTGTCTACCTAGGTTTTAAGTTTTTGAGAGAAAAAAATGTTAAAATCTCCTACATGTTTGTTATTGTATCTGTTTTTCTTCCAGTCTTGTAAAATTGTACTTGCATATTTTGAAGCTAAATCATTAGTGTGTATAGATTTTAAAGATTTTGTTTATTTATTTGTCAGAGAGAGAGCGAGCGAGCACAAGCAGGGGGAGCGGAAGAAGGAGAAGCAGGCTTCCCGCGGAGCAGGGAGCCCGATGTGGGACTCAATCCCAGGACCTCGGGATCATGACCTGAGCCGAAGGCAGACGTTTAACCGACTGGGCCACCCAGGTGTCCCATGTGTATAGATTTTAAACAGTATCTTTTGGATGGACTTTTTCAACCTTTGATCACTATGAAATGTTCTTCTTCTTTCTTTGTATTAATGCTTCTTGCCTTAAAGTGTACTTTCCCTGATACTAGTACACAGCTGCACCAGCTTTCTTGTGCTTAAGGTTTAATGTATCTTTTTCCATCCTTTATCCTTACTTTTAAGGTTATGTCATACAAGCAGTGTTTAGTTGGTTTCTGTTTCTCTACCCAGTCTGATGATCCTTCTCTCTCTCTTTTTTTAAGATTTTATTTATTTGACAGAGAGAGAGAGCAGAGGGAGAGGGGAGACACAGACTCCCTGCTGTGCAGGGAGCCCGATGCAGAACTCGATCCCAGGACCCTGGGATCATGACATGAGCTGAAGGCAGACGCTTAACTGACTGAGCCACCCAGGCACCCGATCCTTCTCTTTTAATTGCAGTACATGGTCCACTTACATGTCATGTAATTGTTGTTGCTTTTCATTCTTTCTTGCATTTCTCTGCTTCCATATGGGTATCATTTTCTTCTGACTGAAAATTCCTTTGGTGCAAATCTCCTGGTGACAAATTATTATTATCTGGTTGTGGATTATTAGTTTTTGTTTGAGAATGTCTTCCTTTTATCTTCATTTTTGAAGAATATTTTCACTAGGTTTAGAATTCTAGATTGAAAGTTACTTTCTATCATCACTTTGAAGCTTCCATTCCAAGTATTTTCTAGCTTCAATCATTTCCATTAGAAGGGGGTGGGTCTTTTTTCTCTCAATGGTTTAAGTTAGGGTCCCCCCTCCTTCCTCTGGCTTAGAACAGAATTTTACTAAATATTCCTGGGTATGGTTTTTGTTTTTGTTTTTTTTTTATTCTGCTTAGGTGTTAGTGCTTTACTCTATGGCTTGACGTCTTTGTTACTTTTAGATCACTGTCATCCACTACATCTTCCAACCCTGCTGCTGCCCCATTCTCTCTCTGATCTCTTTTCTAGGACTTCAGTTATACAACAGACCTGTTTACTAGGTCCCATATTTTAAAATGCTACTTTCTGTATTTTTCCTTCTATTTTCTCTTTGTGCTTTAGTCTGGATCATTTCTACTGACCTCTCTGCAAGTCTTCTCTTCATCTGTGTCTAATTTGCTGGTAAGCCCTATTGAGTAACGTCAGTTCTAGAATTTTCATTTTTTGTAGATTCTTATTTTTTAGGTTATCTAGTTATAATATTGCCATAACTGGAGATCCCCTAATACATGTATATTTTTAATGCTTGATTTTGCTATTAGATTTACAAGAGTTACAAAAATAATCCAGAGAGTTCCCATATGCTCTTCACTCAGCTTCCCCTTACATTAACATCTTCATAACAAGAGAACTATGATCCAACCTAAGAAATTAAGCTTGCTACAATATATTAACTAAACCACAGCATCTATGTAAACTTTTCCAATTTGTCCACTAACTTCCTTTTTCCATTGCTGGATCCAACCCAAAATCTGAAATTGCATTAGGTTCCCATGTCTTTCTAGTCTCCTCTGATCTGTGACAGTTCCTAAGTCTTTCTTTGTTGCCCATGACCTTAAGGCTTTCACTTTTTTTTAAAGATTTTATTTCTTTATTTGCGCGAGGGTTGGGGGGCAGCAGGAGAGGGAGAGAGAATCTGAAGCAGACTCCGTGCTGTGCATGGAGGCCCACATGGGCCTTGATCCCACAACATGAGATCAAGACCTGAGCCGAAACCAAGAGTCGGATGCTTAACTGACTGAGCCACCCAAGCACCCTGATCTTGAGCCTTTTAAAGAGCACTGGTCAGTTATTTTGTGCAATGTCTTTGTAGAATGGCCTTCAGTTGGATTTGTCTAATGTTTATTCATGATTAGATTGAGGTTATGCATTATTTGCAAGAATACTACATAAGTGATGTGCCCTTCTCAGTACCTCATATTGGGGGCATATGATATCAAAGTGTCTTATTAGTGGTGATGTTAAAATTAATCACTTAGGGATGCCTGGGTGGCTAGTTGGTTAAGCATCTGCGTTCAGCTCAGGTCATGGTCCCAGTGTCCTGGGATTGAGTCCCGCATTGGGCTCCTTGCTCAGCGGTGAGACTGTTTCCTCCTCTGCCTGCCTCTCTCTCTCTCTCTCTCTCTGACAAATAAATAAATAAAATCTTTAAAAAAATTTAATCATTTGGTCAAAGTGGTGTCTGCCAGGATTCTCTATTGTAGGGAGTTTGCTTGAGGATTTCTCTCCTTCTCCCTCTGCCCCTCCCCTCATTTGCATGTGCTCTCTCTCGCTCTCTAAAATAAATGAATAAATCTTCCCGGGCGCCTGGGTGGCTTAGCGAGTTAAGCGTCTGCCTTCAGCTCAGGTCATGATCTCAGGGTCCTGGGATCGAGCTCCGCATCAGGCTCCTTGCTCAGCGGGGAGTCTGCTTCTCCCTCTCCCTCTGCTTCTGCCTAAGACTCATGTTCTCTCTCTCTCTCAAATAAATAAATAAAATCTTTTAAAAAAAAAAAAAATAAATAAAATAAAATAAAATAAATGAATAAATCTTAAAAAAAAAAGAAGAAAAGAATGGTGGATTTGCAAGTGCTCTTTAAACTGTAAGGTACAGGGGCGCCTGGGTGGCTCAGTTGGTTAAGCGACTGCCTTCGGCTCAGGTCATGATCCCGGGGTCCCAGGATCAAGTACTGCATCAGGCTCCCTGCTCAGCAGGGAGTCTGCTTCTCCCTCTGACCCTCCCCCCGTCATGTGCTCTGTCTGTCTCCCAAATAAATAAAATCTTTAAAAAAAATTTTTTTAAATAAACTGTAAGGTACAATTTACATATATATGAAGGATCTGTCATGAGATCTGTCATGATTAGACCTGGTGAGCAGAGCTGGCAACTACTAAGCTTGGTCTTGGTCTTATTCCCTAGGATGCTGGAGGCTGGCATGAAAATGAAGGAGACTGGGAAAAAGGAATCAGGACAGTCTCTATAACTACTCCCAGAGGAATCACTGAATATGCTGTTAAGTGAAACAAGCAAGATGCCGAGGACAGTAAGAAGAAGTGGGAGCTCAAATATAACCATGTATTTACTTATGATTCCAAAAAGAACTAATAAAAATAGTTACCAATAGGGTTAAGGAGAGCATAAGGAAGAGGGGAAAGGGATATGAAGTGAAGTTTCTCTTTAAATAGAAAATCACAGCTAATAAATGCAGAAGGAATAACAGAATTAGAAATCACAAATTTGTAACCCTTAATTTTATTTAAAGAAAAATGGGTCTAGGTAACAATCATCTCAGGCTTTGAAAGCCAATAAAGGAAAGGTTGATAAAAACTTTATAAATGATGGATCAGGCTCACAACATCTGAAGCCATTCTTCACTGGTAATAGGAAAAGCAGATACACTCCTCCTGATGGGATGCAATAAGGAATACACAGCACCACCAAGGAATTCTTCTCACCAAAAAAAAAAACAAAACTGAACATGAATCTATTCAAACATTTACATCTAAACTGTAAGTTTATAGAAAATGGGAAAAAAGGAACATGTTTAATGTCACCACAATAATGCAATTAGCCAAATCCAGGATGTCAGAAACTGCAGTTTCAATAAATAAATGGCATTTTTAAAAAGCAGGTACAGGGATTTCTGGTCCAAGATGGCAATGTAGGAAGACCAAGAACTCACCTCCTCCACAGATGCTCTAAATCTACACCTGAGGGCCAAATGAACAGCTTCTATACAACAAAAGATAGAGACCACATAGAGAAAAGCAAGAGAGATGGGAAAGAGTCACAATGGGAACCGCTACCCCGATGCTACAAGCTACAACAGGGAGGGACAGTACTGAAGACACAGTAAAAAAAGATGTAGCTCAAAAGGGCAACTAGATTATAAAGGATCCAGTCCTAGAACTCTGCCAAAGAGTGGGAGCTGCTGAAACCCCTCAGCTGGCAAGCCCTACAGTTTATACTCCCTTTCCATCTTAATAGCACAGACAAGAGCAGAGTCTGGGCACTGTAGCTGGCCTGCAGCCTCAGTGAGCCCTGAGCCCCTGGCACATACCAGCCCAAGCTATCCCACCAAGGTGACCCCAACACATTGCACATCGGGACACCCCCGGTCGGTGCTCACAACAGCTCCAGCCACCTTGTCAAGGTGATACAAGTGCAAAGCAACCTGGAACACTCTAGGCTGGCACCAACCTCTGCTCCAGACTTGCCAGGGCACCCTTGGCACAGAGTGCCCCGGGAACCCCTGGCCCTTCCCACCTCAGTGCCAGCTGTCTCACCAGGGTACCCCTGTGCAAAGTATCCCAGGACACTCCAGCCCATGCCATGCCTTGGCTCCAGCCACCCCACAAGGGTGCCCCTGCATGGACCATCCAGGACATCCTGATCCATGCCCACTTCAGCTCCAGTTGCATCCCCTCCCAGAGCAGAGCATCCTGGGACACCCCAGCTTGCACCCACTTCAGCTTCAGCTGTCCTCCCAGGGCACTCTCTGTACAGTGAGCCCCAGGATCCCCTGGCTAATATCCATTTCACCTTCAGCTATCCTGCCAAGGTGCCCTCTGTACAGAGTGTTCCAGAACCACCCCAGCCTGTACCCACTTCAACTCTTGCCATCCCACCAGGAGAGTTCCAGAGGTCCTGGAGTGCACCAGGACCCCAGCCCATGACAGCCAGAGGTCCAGCCAGCCAGTCTACTAGAAAGTGGGGGAGGGATAGTAAAATATCTTCCAAACTGAGAAGGCACTTCAAGACTAGAAAACGAAGCAGGTGACTCCATGCAGTTTACAGAGTTTTATTCAGGGTAACTTACCGACAGGGGGAACAGGGGGTCAACAATTCAGGCAGCTGCATGGCTATCTGCCACAAAGTCTGGATCTTAGTCCACAGATTTTATAAAGTGAAGGGATGTGCAGAAGGGCTCTGTAGTGAGATCAAAGGGTTTGCATGCACCTGATTGACAGCTAACCTTTAATCAGATCTTGTGGTGCCACCTATGTATGCATCAGTAAGGGGAAAGACTATGTTATCTCTATCAGATTCATGGGCGGTCAAAGCAAGCCTCCCCCCATCCCAGCCTCGGTAGGCATTTCTAAGGTGTGTATATTAATCTCCAAGGGGCTCAGAACACATAACCCCAAGAGAGGTCATCTGGTGAACATGAACAAGATGGAGGGCCAAAGATGAAGACAGTCTTGTCAGCATTCCTACACTCTACAGTCACTAGGCACATACAGTCTACACAGGGGATGACCACACACCAAATCATCCCTTCAATTTTAGAAGTAACTGTTCCACCTAATTTGTAGAAACAAACATAGAAAGTCAAGCAAAATGAGGAGACAGAAATATGTTCCAATGAAAGAACAAGACTAAACCTCAGAAAAAGAACTAAATGAAATGAAGATAAACAATGTATCTGATAAAGAGTTCAAAAGTTCATAATGATGTTCACCAGACTGGAGAGAAGGGTGGAGAAGCTCAGTGAGAATGTCAGCAAAGAGAAAGAAAATATGAAAAAGAGTCAATCAGAATTGAAGAATATAGTAACTGAAGTGAAAAATACACTAGAGGGGATCAACCACAGATTAGTGGATACAGAATGATCAGCAATCTGGAAAACAGGGTAATGGAGAACAATCAAGCTAAACAACAAGAAGAAAAAAAAGAAGGCAGATTAAGGGATCTCGCAGATAATTTCTAGTGAGCAAATACTCGCATTATAGGGGTACAAGAAAGAGAAGAGAAAAAGGGGCAGAAAACTTATTTGAAGATATACTAGCTGAAAACATCCCTGAACTGAGGAAATAAATAGACATCCAGGTTCAGGACACACAGAGAGCTCCAAAGAAGATGAACCCAAAGAGGTCTACGCCATGACATGTAATGATGAAAATGTCAAAGATTAACAGAATTCTAAAAGCAGCAATACAAAAGCAACTTCTTACTACAAGGGAAACCCCCATAAACTTATCAGCTGATTTTCAGCAGAAACTTTGCAGGCCAGAAGAGAGTGGCATGATATATTTAAAGTGTTGAAAGTTAAAAACCTACAACCAAGAATATCCTACCCAGCAAGGTTATCATTCAGAATTGAAGGAAAGATAGGTTTCCCAGAAAAATAAAAGTTAAAGGAGTTCACCACCACAAACAGGCCTTAGGAGAAATATTAAAGGGATATCTTTAAGTGGAAAAGAAAAAGTCATAATTAGAAATGAAATTATGAAAGGAAAAAATTTTATGAGCAAAAGGCAACACACAGTAAAGGTAGTGTAGACATCACTTACAAAGCTAGGATGAAGTTGAAAAGACAAAAGAAGTCAAATGAATTATATTTTAAAAATTAGCTAAGGGGACTCACAAAATAAAAAGACGTAAAATAGGGACGCCTGGGTGGCTCAGTCGGTTAAGCGACTGCCTTTGGCTCAGGTCATGATCCCAGAGTCCTGGGATCGAGTCCCGCATCAGGCTCAGTGGGAAGCCTGCTTCTCCCTCTGTCTGCCGCTCCCTCTGCTTGTGCTCTCTCTATCTATCTCTATCTCTGTGATAAATAAATAAATAAATAAATAAATAAATAAATAAATAAATAAATCTTTTAAAAAACCCTTTAAAAAATAAAAAATAAAAAGATGTAAAATACAACATATACATAAAATGTGGAGGGAAGAATAAAAATGAAGTTCTTTTACAATGTGTTCAAATTTAAGTGACCATCAACTTATACTTGGAATGTTATATATGAACCTCATGGTAACCACAAACCAAAAACCTATGATACACAAAAAAATGAAGAGAAAGAAAATCCAGCTTAACACTAAAGAAAGTGATCAACCACAAGGAAGGATAGCAAGAGAAGAAAGGAACAGAGAAGAACTACAAGAACTAACCAGAAAACAACAAAATGGCAATAAGTTCATAGTTACTTACATACTTACATCAATAATTACTTTAAATGTAAATGGTCCAAATGCTCCAATCAAAAGACACAGGGTGACACATGGGTAAAAAAACAAGACCCCTCTATATGCAGCCAGTAAGAGACCCACTTCAGAACTGAAGACACATACACACTGAAAGCTAAGGGATGGAAAAATATATTCCATGCAAATGGAAGTGGGCAGGGAGAAGTCAGGATAGCAATACTTATATCATAAAAGAGAAAAAGAAGGGCATTACATAATGATAAAGAGATCAATATAATAAGAGGATATAACAATTGTAAATATCTATATGCCCAAGACTGAAGCACCTAAATACATAAAGCAAATATTAACAGATATAAAGGGAGAAATTGACAGTAGTATGATAATAGTAGGGGACTTTAACACCCCACCTACATCAAAGAACATTTTCCAGGACAGATCCCATGTTGAGCCACAAAACAAGTCTCAATAAATTTGACCAAGATTAAAATCATATTAAGCATCTTTTCCAACCACAACAGTATGAAACTAGAAATCAATTACAAGAAAAAACTGGAAAAAACACAAACACATGGAGACTAAACAACATGCTACTAAACAATCAATGGGCCAATGAAGAAATCAAAGAGGAAATTAAAAAATACACTGAGACAAATGAAAATGAAAACACAATGGTCCAAAATCTCTGGGATGCAGTGAAAGCAGTTCTAAGAAGGAAATATAGAGCAATACAGGCCTACCTCAAGAAACACAAAAGCGCAAATAAACAATCTATCCTTGATCTAAATGAACTACAAAAAGAACAAGCAAAGCTCCAAGTTAGTAGAAGGAAGGAAATAATAAAGATCATAGTGGAAATAAATGAAATAGACTAAAAAACAATAGACAAGATCAATGAAACCAAGAGCTGGTTCTTTGAAAAAACAAAATTGATAAACCTTTGGCCAGAGTCATCAGGAAAAAAAACGAGAGGACTGAAATAAAGAAAATAAGCAAGACAAGGATGTCCACTCCCACTACTTTTATTCAACATTATACTGGAAGTCCTAGACACAGCAACAGATGAAAAATAAAAGGCATCCAAACTGATAAGAAAGAAGTAGTAAAACTGTTGCTATTTGCAGATGACATGATACTATATATAGAAAACCCTAAAGACTCCACCAAAAAACTATTAGAATAAAAGAATTCTGTAAAGTTGCAGGATGCAAATGTAATACACAAAAATATATTGGATTTCTGTAATTAACAACGAAGTTGCAGAAAGAGAAATTAACAATTTCATTTACAATTGCACCAAAAAGAATAAAATAACTAGGAATAAACTTAACCCAAGAGATGAAAGACCTCTAAAACTATAACACACTGATGAAAGAAACTGAAGATGACACAAACAAATGGAAAGATAATCCATGCTCATGGATTAGAAGAATTAATATTATTAAAACATCCATCCTACCCAAAGCAATCTACAGATCCAATGCAATCCCTATCAAAACACCAACAGCATTTTTCACATAACTAGAACAAATAATCCTAAAATTTGTATGGAGTCACAAAACACCCTGAATAGCCAGAGCAATCTTGTGAAAGAAGAACAAAGCTGGAGGTATTAAAATCCCAGATTTCAAGATATACTACAGAGCTATAATAATGAAAACAGTATGGTACTAGCACAAATACAGACACACAGATCAATAGAACAGAATAAAGAGCCCAGAAATACACAAACGCCTCTATGGTCAATGAACCTGTGACAAAGGAGGCAAGAATATACAATGGGGAAAAGACAGTCACTTCAATAAATGGTGCTGGGAAAACTGGACAGGTACATGCAAAAGATTAAACTGGACCACTTTCTAACACCATACACAAAACTAAACTCAAAATGGATTAAATGTGAGACGTTAAATCATAAAACTCCTAAAGAAAAATAGGCAGCAATTTCTTTGCCATTAGCCTTAGCAACTTTTTTCTAGATAGTCTCCTCAGAAAAGGGATACAAAAGCAAAAATAAATGATTGGGACTGCATCCAAATAAAAAGCTTTTGCACAGTGAAGGAAACCATCAACAAAATGAAAAGGCAACCTACTGAATAAGAGAAGATATTTGCCAATGATGTATCTGATAAGGGGTTAGTATCCAAAATATATAAAGAACTTATACAAGTAAACAGCAAAAATAAACAAAAAACCCAAATAATCCAATTAAAAAATGGGCAGAGGACCTAAACAGACATTTTTCCAAAGAAGACATCCAAATGGCCAACAGACACATGAAAAGATGCTCAGCATCAGTTGTCATCAAGGAAACGCAAATCGAAACCACAATGAGATATCACCTCATACCTACCAGAATGGCTAAAATTAACAACACAAGAAACAACAAGTGTTGGTGAGGATATGGAGAAAAAGGAACGAACCCTCATGCACTTTTGGTTGGTGGGAATGTAAATTGGTGCAGCCACTGTGAAAGCTGGAATGGAAGTTCCTCAGAAAATTAAAAATAGAACTACCCTATGATCCAGTAATTCCACTACTGGATATTTACCCAGAGAAAATGAAAACACTAATTTGAAAAGACGTATACAGCCCTAGTTTTATTACAGCATTATTTACAATAGCCAAGACATGGAAGTAACCTAAATGTCCACTAGTAGATGAATAAAGAAAATATGGTACATATATACAATGGAATATTACTGAGCCATAAAAAAGAATGAAATCTACACTGTTGGTGGGAATGCAAGCTGGTGCAGCCACTCTGGAAAACAGTATGGAGGTTCCTCAAAAAGTTGAAAATAGAGCTACCCTACAACCCAGCAATTGCACTACTGGGTATTTACCCCAAAGATAAATATGTAGTGATCTGAAGGGGCTCCTGCACCCCAAAGTTTATAGCAGCAATGTCCACAATAGCCAAACTATGGAAAGAGCCTAGATGTCCATCGACAGATGAATGGATAAAGAAGATGTGGTATATGTATACAATGGAGTATTATGCAGCCATCAAAAAAATGAAATTTTGTCATTTGCAATGATGGGGATGGAACTAGAGGGTATTATGCTAAGCGAAATAACTCAATCAGAGAAAGACATGTATCATATGATCTCACTGATATGAGGAATTTGAGAAACAAGACAGAGGATCACAGGGGAAGGGAGGGAAAAATGAAACAAGACAAAAGCAGGGAGGGAGACAAACCATAAGAGACTCTTAATCTCAGGAAACAAACTGAGGGTTGCTGGAGTGGTGGGGGGTGGGAGGGATGGGGTGGCTGGGTGATTGACATTGGGGAGGGTATGTGCTATGGTGAGCGTTGTGAATTGTGTAAGACTGATGAATCACAGACCTGTGCCCCTGAAATAAATAATATATTCTATGTTAATAAAAAAAAAAAAAGAATGAAATCTTGCCATTTGTGACAACACAGATGGACCCAGAGGGTATTACACTAAGTGAAATAAGTCAGACAAATATTGTATGACTTCACTTAAATGTGGAATCTTAAAACAAACAAACATACAAATGAACAAACAAACAAAAAACCAGAATCAGACCTATAAATACCAAGAATGAACTGATGGTTCATTCACAGCAGGGAGAGGAAATGGGGAGGGGCAAAATGGGTGAAGGGGAAGGGGTGGACTGGGCTTCCACTTATGGAATGTATAAGTGAGGCAGACAAAAGGCACAGCACAGAGACCATGATCAATGGCACTGTAATATACTGTAATATGCTGTATGGTGACCGATGGGAGCTACACTTGTGGTGAGCACAGCATAAGGCACAGAATTGTTGAATCACTATGTCGTACACCTGAAACTAACATAACAGTGTGTGTCAACTCTACTTCATAAAAGACAAACATGAAAAGGCAAACTCTGGGAGTAGATATTTATAATACAAATAACAAGAAAAAGAACTCAAATCTATTATATGAGTAAAAATTCTATCAATCAGTAAAGAAAAGACAGAGATAACCCAATAGAAAAAATGGGTACTAACCAACAGTTCACAAAAGATGATATTCAAATGGGCAACTGATCCATGAAAACGTGCTCAATGAGTGATCTCTGCTACTTTTCAGAATGGTCAAAATGAAAAAGACTGAGTCTTGGTGAAGATGTGGAACAACCAGAAATCTCACTCAGTGCGTACGGCAGCATGAACAGTCACTTTGGGGGAAAAAACTAGCAGGGGGTAGAGGAGTTATTACCCACTAAAGGAGAAAAAAAGAGATATTTTAACCAAATGCAGTGTTTGAATTCGGATTCAAATAAACCAAATGTAAACTGACTTTTTTTTAACAAATGGAGGAAAATCAGACATGGATCGATATTAGTTAATATTAATTAATATTAATTAATGTTAATATTCCTGGGTGTGATCATGGTTAGTTTTTTTTAAAGTTTTTATTTATTTATTTGTCAGAGAGAGAGAGAGAGAGACGGCCGGCAGAGGGAGAGGGAGAAGCAGACTCCCCGCTGAGCAGGGAGCCCAATGTGGGACTGGATCCCAGGACCCTGTGATCATGACCTGAGCCGAAGGCAGATGCTTAACTGACTGAGCCACCCAGGCGCCCCGATAATGGTTATTTTGTAAAAGTGCTTACCTGTTAGAGATACATACTGAAGTATTAACTAAAGAATGACCCGATGTCTAGGCTTTTCCTTAAAACACTTCCAGTGTATGCATGTGTACCTAGACCCACACACAAGGAAGTTGTGGGAGTGATACATGAAACCAGATTTGCAGAAAGCAGATAATTACTGAAGGTAGGTGATGGGCACACAAGGGTTTATTACAGTCTTTTCTCTAATTTTGTATATGGCTTTAATTCCATGAATGACTTCAAAACATAAGGAAGCTGATGAAGGGGGAGCTGGAAAGAAATAAGATTTTTACCTCATAAACTGGCCCAATTTCATAATCTGTGAAAAATCCGATTGATGGTTTAGCTAGAAACACTGGAGTATCAGCACAACTGTCAGAGGGCAAACAAGGGGAGAAAGGCTGTTAGTCTCACCCATGTGATTTGTGCAAAATAAATACACCCAAACTGCCAAAGATAATCACAATATGTCATTTATTGGGTTTTGTTCCTGTTGTTAAAGCAGGCAACAAAATAATTTTACCGCATGATAGAATCTTCATGAAGATATGTGCAGCTGTGTGGTTCATTTTCAATATGCATATAGGGAGCTTCCACTCTGGAAGCTTCCACGCCAATATCCTGACTGGGTTTTTAATATAGGTGCTGTGTTTCTTTGCATATATTAGTCCTTTTTCTTAATAAAAAAGATATCATTTGACTAGTAAGTGTTAATCGTTTTAAGTCCCCTGAAATTATGAACCCATGAAACCATTCATTCCCTTCACAAGAACAATTAATAAAATAAGCCAAAGGCACTCTGAAAGAAAATCACAATTTATATGTATTATTTGCAATTAATCAAATTTTAAATATTTTTATTTTTAGGGTCATATTCCAAGACATATGAGTGCAAGGGAAGAGAACATGGCTACAGACCAAGACTGTTCAGATGAAAGCAGGGGACCAGTACTAACCCCTGATCCTTCAAAACCCCGGCAGGTCAGAAAAGCACAAACCCAGGCTTCTTGGGGATGTCCAAAGGCCAGGTCTGTGGGGAGCCCTGAAGACCTGCTCTGTTCTGATACTGACATCCCATTCCCGCCACCTCCCCGAAAAGTCCAGACCAGACCCTGGACCTTCTGGGTTTACTCCCACATGTCCAACTTTCTGATAAATCCAAGTCGGGGAAAGACCCACCTCTGCTCCAAATCTCCACCCTGAAAATCTCCTGTCAGTACTGGCTTCTTCGGAGGAAAGAGAAGAGACTTGCCTCCATAGGGAGTGTTAGGAGGGAAAAACCGAGGGTTTTTTAGGAAGTGGTTCCGACTCTCCATTCTGGCAAGCAGAAGTCGCTCCAGTTCTCTCTGGGGCACGTGTAAGTGGCTCATCCACTTTTTATTCTTGGGTGGACCTGCCTTCTTTGAAACACAAAAAAATAAGAGTCCATGACAGGCCGAGGGACTGTGTGTGCTGACATTGGGCCAACCCCATGACCCCCCCGGTAAGCAACGCAATCTCTCTTATTTCGCTGCAGACCCGCAACTTCCTGTGTCACCAGGAACTCCTTCCCCTCGACGCCTCCCTGTGCCCACTGCCCCCACACACCACCGCGCACGGGCTTCCACACCAACCTTGACGGCCTTGCGCTTGGCCTTTGAACACAAGTCCCCCGTCAGGCTGTCCACAGTGTAGTCTAACTCGTCTTGAGACTTAGTGAGCGTCTTCTTGCAGGAAGCCTCAAGCTTCTTGGTCAGGTGCTTCTTGGGGACGGAACACTTCTCACAACTGAATGTGAGTTTTGAACATCCAGGGACGGAGACACCTATGGCACCAATGAATCAAACTGAGCTGCCACAGACTGAAGTGGATGTTTCTAAGATGACTATAAAACCACCGGGGCCACAGTTAGCTTGATACTTTCCCTTCAACTTTCACATTCACTACACTAGACATAACTGCTCTTTAGCATATAAAGTACTCCTGGAACTTATTCTATGTACTCGAGACTTAGGACTAGAGTGTTACGTATTTGTTTGATTGTCGAACATGGTCAAAGAACATGAGTAGACTACTGTCTGTCTGTCTCACGCATTCCCCATATGTGAACTTGCTTTTCAAAAGCTCACATGAGGAATCAAAGTTTCTATTAGCTTTTTACTCCTCTAAGATCATCCCCAGAAGGTTAAAGGAGAACACCCATTGCTAGCAAGAACTGGTACCAGTACAATACCTGGTAAATCCTCAATACATGTTAACTCTATCCTCACTTATCTGCATAAGATGGTGAATTCCCAACTAACTTTGCACTATTAAGCGGCTTAGTATCACGCGACGCTTACTTCTGCTCCCTCTCTCTGGCCTGTCCTCTCTACACGGCTCAGGCTGTCAATGCAACTCTGTTCTCCTGAGCACCCTCAATTCTCTGGATCCCAGTCTTCCCATCCCAAATGCCTTCTCAGCTTCAAAGCCTCAGAGGTCATCAGAGTCCCACTGACTGGGGTGCCTGGAGAGCTCATCTTCCAAACCTGGCACCACTGGGCCATCCGGATATGTGCCCAATGGATCCACAGAGCAACTTCTCCCTATCTATACACTGACTCTGCCAAAAGTCTACCTCCCTGCTTAAACCCACAATCCAGCTCCCACCCCACTCACTCTCAGAAGATCCTGCCTCCTGCATCACAGGAAACTGGCCCGACATCACACATACGAATACACACCCTTCTCTGCCTCCCTACCCAGTCTTCCCACCAAACTCAAAGAAGGTACAGTTGCTCTTTTCCTACGTGGGGTATGGAAGAACCCCACGGTCCATGTTCTGGCTGCAGTCGGAACTTGCTTCCTTATCTGTCTTCAGTCCCTCCCTCTCTTGGGTCATTCAACTACTTTTCTAAGCATTTTCATCTCTCTTGGTGTTGAACAGCTGACAAGGGCGCAAATTCCACGTGGAGGAGTTGAGACTTTTGTCTTGCAGGTGTTAGGGAGTCAGAGAGGAAGTGGCGTGCTTAGAGCTGACCCTCCTAAGAGTCACTATCAAAATTAAACAAAAGGGGAAAAAAAATCAATGAGGAAATGGCAGCAAAGGTGGCCAGAGTGGTCGTGTTCCTAAAGAACTTCCCGAGAATGAGAGCAGAGGCCGCAGCAGACTACAGAAGCCTTACCTTTAGGTGCAGAGCAAAATGGCACCATGTCACTGTAGTAATCGTCCGGGCAGATCAAATGGTGTTTCTGTAGCAACTCACTGTCCACACACCATCTGAACATAGTCTTCACTACATAGAAGGGAAGAAGGACAAACGTGTTTGAAGCCAGACTGACGTTAAAGAACTTGCACCCCAAACTTTTTCACCCTCCAAATCTAAACCATCCTACAAAATTCTTTCCAAGGACCAAGAACAAATTTATAATGACATGCATGTTGTCATTTCGAGATTTCAGAAATTAATCAGCAAATGTTGACCAGACACTTCACAGAGGCCAACCATTAGTCAGGGCTGTGCTGTGGTCTTATTTGAGCTAAAATACTGTGTGACTCAAGGAGAGGTCTATTAATAAAATATAATTAAGGACAGTATGGCAGATTAAAGAAATGGCCCCAATCCTTCACCCTTCTCTGTATCCACACCCTTTGCCATATGACTTTGCACTCCTTCGCCCTTGACTTTGGCCATGTGATGTGCTTTGGCCAATGAGATGTTGGCAGGGGTTTGCACAGCTAAGCCTTCTCTCTTGCACCTTTGCCATTCTCATGAGAGAGCTTCCCTGCCCCTGAGAAGAGCTCCTGCCTCTTTATTTTGGACTCCAGCATGAATCCATGTGGAGCAGACTTGAGCCTAATTTGTAACAAGGAGGCAAGTTCAGCTGGGCCCACAGCTTAAAGCTGGTCTAGCCAGCCAAGCCCAGGTAGATCAGCCAACCCCCAACAGATCTACTGACACATGAGAGAGAAAATCTCCTTTAATAGAGTGAGAAGTCAGTCATTAATATCCATGGCTGATGAGCCAAGAAAAAATAGGAGAGACATAGGTATCCAGAAGAAGTAAAGCCAAAAATGGCTACCTTTGGCAGGTGGGCTGAGATTGGGAGAGGTGACATGGAGGATTTTTTTCAATACACTTTATTTTTTATTTTATTTTATTATTTTTTTAAAGATTTTACTTATTTCTTTGTCAGAGAGAGAGAGAGGGAGAATGAGCACAAGCAAGGGGAGTGTGAGAGGGAGAAGCAGGCTCCCTGCTGAGCAAGGAGCCTGATGCGGGACTTGATCCCAGGACCCTGGGATCATGACCTGAGCCACAGGCAGACGCTTAACCGACTGAGCCACCCAGGCAGCCCTAGACTTTATTTTTTAGAGCACTTTTAGGTTCGTAGAAAAATTGGGTGGAATGGAGATGTCCCATAGAGCCCCTGGCCCCACACATGCACAGCCACCCCCACCATCAACACAGCCCACCAGAGTGGTACATCTGTTCCAACTGATGATCCTACACTGACACACTGTTATCATACAGAGTCCATACTTTACATTACAGTTCACTCTTGGTGTTGGAGATCTATGGGTTTGGACAAATTTATAATGACATGCATGGGTAGAGGCTTTTTATAGTTCATTAGAAGCTTTTCTAAACTATTTGATTTTTTTAAAACCATGTATATTAACACTTTGATAAAAATTCAGGAATAAAGAAGACGAATGGAAGACTCAGGAAGTTTTCAAACTTCGTCACTTGCTCCATTAACCAACATGACCTTGCCCTTTGGAGGTTTCCTATAACCAAGGATGAGACAAGCGAAGAATAAATGTTTCTCCCATAATATTCATTAATTTAGGAATTTCAAAGTTTGGCTTATTTCCTGTTATAGTCAGGGTTCAGTGAGGAAAATAGAAATCACTCTCTGTATGTCATATATAAAGCGACTGAATGCAGGGGACTATGGAATGGGAGATCAAAGGTCGGGGAGACTATCGCTACCAACTTAAGACAGCAGCACTGAGGGAGGGGCTTCTCAAGAAATTATCTGGAAGCTGCTGTGAAACTCACAGCTGCTCAGTCATCTGCCTGCTACTGCTTCTGGAAAATAGTGACCTCCTCCTCCTCCAAAACTCACCAAGAGCCTTTCATGAGTGACCTAACATGGAACCATGGGGAAAAGTTGCATTCTGGGAAATGCCTCGCTTCTCCTTTGCAATACAAAGACCTCAGCAGGGGGTGGCAGGAATGCCAGGTTCTGTTCCAGCCCAGTTCCCAAGGACTTTGGTGAGGGCCTATTTGAAATATTATAAGATAAAACTTCCACACAAAGGACAGGGGCCATGTGGGAAGATGTAGCCTCTCTCTTCTGATACCCTTGTCTCCGCAGCCCTCCCCAAGGCTGTGGACAGTTAGGTGTTACGTCTGCAGAAGAAGTGTCAGCTATTTGGAAAGTCTCTCTCCATGTCCGGCCTGGACTACGTGAGCCTTGGAACACCCCTCACTGGCCTGGTGAGCATCCTCCTCCACCCGGGAAGAGTGGGCTTCCTGCACCGACCCTATGCTCCTGCACCTGGCTCTGTTCCACTCCCCAAGAGATAATGTGGACAACTTATCAGCAACGGAAGGGAAAGAAAGCAAAAAATGTTCTCATCTTCCCCCTCTGTCTGGAGAATTTACATATGTTTTCCACTTTGTGACATTTGTATTAGCAAACAGAGAAAGGCTGCCTCTGTGCCTCAAATAAGAAAAATTGCAGGGGCATGTCCTCCCCATCAATCATCTAAGGTATAAAGAAGGTTCTTGGGTCACCTTGTCCTTTTCCCCCAACCAGAAGCAGGACCCAGAGGGATGTCCGTGGAACTGGATCAAGATCTCTACTTCTGCTACTTTTGAAATAAAAAAGAAACGTTACCAGAAGGCAGAGAAATGTTACCAGAAGCCTGAGAAACCAGGGCAGATAATGTCTGATTATAACAATATTATCTTGGGTAAAAAAACAAAATGAAGGTCATTGAAAAACTCCCGACTCGGGTTTGTTTCTCAGTTTGCAGCGTTTTATTTCACTTTCATTTAAAAACAACCAAACAATTATTTCATCCCCCTTGATCTCTAGCCAGTAGAATCGTAGGAACAGTGTTGGACTCCCGGGACTCGGGGGACAACAGGCAACCAATAATACCTCCCGGGAATCTGCTACCAACAATCTCTGCCGAATCCACAATGGAACGAGGGTCCTGGCAGCTACACGACTCTGCTCTGGAGGCGGAGGAACAGAAGATGCGGAATACACACTGAATGTTCACTGTCTGCTATGCTGAGCCTCAGAGGTGGCAGGTTTGACCAAGTTCAGGGCCTCGCACCCAGAGCCATGCCCTGCGGGAAGTCACTGACACCTGTGTGACACCCTGCCTGGTCTGGTCAACAATCCTTCCTCCCGCTCCTGATAGAAGAGAGGCGGGCTCTGACAGCAGACTCACTCAAGTCCAAATCTGGCTCCCAGCCCTTCTGAGTTGTGGGAATTGAGGGAAGTCATTTGATACTTTCTCTCAGTTCCTGCAGCTATAAAATGGAGAGAAAACCTACCTCACAGGGTTGTTAGAAGGGTTCAGTTGGATAACCTATACAAAGCATCTTGCATAGCATCTGGTCCCTAGTAGGACCCTGTAAGTCTAATGCCTTTCCAAGCCAATACACCTTCCACTTCTCCTTCCCTCTGGGCCACAGATACGCTGGGTCTCCTGACCCTAAAAGCACAGTCCCCACTGCCTATTGCACTGGAAAATGATGACTTTCAGGGATGCAGGAGGATAGATCAAAGTCTTTGGGGACAATAAAAGGAACCAGGCCTTCTTGGAGAAATGGCTGATTCCAGGTCTGGGGCAATAAGATAAGCCTGGAACATTTGACCATTCCAGGAAATAAGGAAGTTATCAAAGACAACTGCTATTGTATCAAAAGAGTTAGGAGGGAACTTGAAAAGGCTCCAACTGGCCAAAGATGGGACAACTTGAACATTGATAAAGACAATAAATAGAACTGTAGTTATGAAATCCATGAGTTCATAATGATACTGAAAATCAACCAACAAACCTCTTTGGTCACCTTTGGAAGATGCTAGGGGAACCAACTCATTATTTTAAAAACTGGCAAAGAGGGGTACCTGGGTGGCTCAGTCAGTTAAGCGTCTGCCTTCGGCTCAGGTTGTGATCCCAGGGTCCTGGGATCAAGCCCTGCATCAGGCTCCCTGCTCAGTGGGGAGTCTGCTTCTCCCTCTCCCTCTGCCTGCCACTCCCCCTGTTTGTGCTCTCTCTGTCAAATAAATAAATTATTTAATAATAATAAAAATAATAAAAATAAAAACTGGCAAATAAGGGGAAAGAATTAATCCTGCCCATTCGTACTTTGGGGTAATCATAGTAGTAGTTGAAAAGTTTCTCTTTATGGAAGTACCAGTACGATTAGCATTTTGTCCTAATTTACAACCCCTAATGAAATAATAGATCCATGCGAAGGTCACCAGCAACACGGAGGGAGAGACATCAGACATCACATACCTCCTGAAGACAGCACACAGCACAACCTATGAAGTGGTCTTGCCCCTTTCCTCCACAAAAAAACTGAGTCTAAACCTTACAAAGTCTCTAGGACTAATTACTGAATTGCAGGAAACACAGGAACCAGGAAGACAGGTTTAACAACACCACAATGTTGAAATCAGCAAAATCTAGACTACAGACAAGTCTATAGGAAAAACAATCCAATTTCTTTAGCAAATAAATTGATAATGGGGGTGCCTGGGTGGCTCAGTCGTTAAGCATCTGCCTTCAGCTCAGGTCATGATCCCAGGGTCCTGGGATCGAGCCCCACGTCAGGCTCCCTGCTTGGAGGGAAGTCTACTTCTTCCTCTCCCACTCTCCCTGCTTGTGTTCCCTCTCTCACTGTGTCTCTATCAAATAAATAAATAAAATCTTTAAAAATAAATTGATAATGGAGGTGACTGACTGAAATAAAGGCTTTTCCGTGAATGCTGGTGGCGAGGGAGCTTTGAGGTGGAAGGAGAATCGGCAAAATCTGAGGCTACCTCTCCACAAACACTCATCGGTTATAATTTAATTTGGAGAATTTAATGTAGACAAACCCCAGCAGATGCCACTTGACCAGGTGATCCAGGTTAATATCACCTGTGCCTTCTGACCGCTGCGGCGAGGAGAGGGCCCCACAACTTCTGTGGTATTGCTGCCCAGAATGAGTCTGAGTCTGGTCACAAGGAAACAGGAGAGCCATCCTGTGGAACGAAAGGCCAGCCAGGAACCATCAAGAGGGGATTCTGTGATGACCAGAGTAGGAAGCACCAGAAATCATCTCCCCACTTAGGCAACAACTGCACTGGCAGAAGCACTCTAACCTAACTATTTTGGAACCCTGGAGTCTAGGGAAGACTTGGAGGTCAATTCAACTCTTAGCAGAGTAGCAGCTACCCAGCCCCCATCTGACTCCTATGGCAAGCATCTGTGCACACGTTCCTGGCGCAGCCTGCTCAGTTTGTGGGAGCCTGGGTGAGCAAAAAGGACTCCGTCTTCCAAATACCAGGGATCTGTGCTCTGATTTCTTATTACCGCTTCTGATCACAGAGGTGTAGACAAAGGGGCCAGCAGCCATCGCTGTAGTCCCTCCTCCACTGATGCAAGCCCCTCCCCCTGCAGCAGAAGAGACTTCTAGGCTTTTTTTTTTTTTTAAGATTTTATTTATTTATTTGACAGCGAGAGACAGTGAGAGCAGGAACACAAGCAGGGGGAGTGGGAGAAGGAGAAGCAGGCTTCCCGCTGAGCAGGGAGCCCGACGTGGGGCTCGATCCCAAGACCCTGGGATCATGACCTGAGCCGAAGCAGCAGCTTAACGACTGAGCCACCCAGGGGCCCTTTCTTTCTTTCTTTCTTTTTTTTTTTTTTTAACTTGTAGGCATTTTAAAGGGCCGGTCCCTTTTTCCTCTCCTTGACCTTCCTTTTTCCCCTTTTGGGAACCAGATATTAAAGACTAGGACATTCAAAAACAA
Organism: Zalophus californianus; assembly: GCF_009762305.2. Classification (NCBI taxonomy): domain Eukaryota; kingdom Metazoa; phylum Chordata; class Mammalia; order Carnivora; family Otariidae; genus Zalophus; species Zalophus californianus. The sequence continues at coordinate 66,675,300 of NC_045595.1, read as the reverse complement.
CTGCAGATGTGGGGAAAATTAGAACATGACTGCACACGCCCAGGGAAAAGCTCAGAAAAGACCTGAGAAGAACTTAAGTGTACACCTCAGGCTGACTCTTGGCACAGACAGCCTACAATTAAAACAAAAACAAAACCAATAAACAAAAATGGCAAGAAGGGGGAGAATCTGATTTCTTGAGTTCACACATTATTAGATTCAAATATCCAGTTTTTAATTTAAAAAATCACAAAATTTTTTAGATCATTATCTCAGCGCTCCATTTTACAAGAGATAACTGTGTCTGGGACAATAATAACCTTATTTATTTGAACTTTGTATTCAGACACAGTGCTTCACTATTTTTTAACATTATATAATCTTTACTATAACCACGAAAGTGAGTTTTAACATTCTTCCCTTTTAGAGACAAGAGGGCTGAGCTACATAAAAAGTTGTTTCCTAGCTTATCAAATTTAAGTCTTTACCAGAATATCCCACCATGTTCTACGTCCTAAGAAATGAACTTGAAAACGCTCATGCTATCTTAGGTTTCCTTAGATATGTCACCTCTGCCTATACTCTTGTGCAACTGAAACAATATCAAAATCAGAGTAACCCAAGGATGTTTAATTTCATGATCTCAGGGTCCTGGGATGGAGCCCCGCATTGGGCTCCCTGCTCAGTGGATCCCTCTGCTCCTCCCCTCCCCCGTTCATGCTCTCTCTCTCTCTCTCTCTCTCTCTCTCTCTCAAATAAATAAAATCTTAAAAAAAAGAATTGTTAGTTTATGTTTCTAGGCACATAATGCATAAAGATGTAATCTGTGACACGTAATTTTGTGACATCAACAACCTAACAGGGTGGGGATGGAGCTGTAAAGAAGCAGAGTTTTTGTATGTTATTGAAGTTAAACTGGTATAAATTCAAATTAGAGTGTTATAACTTTAGGTTGTTAAATGTAACCCCTATGGTAATCACAAAGAAACCAGTTTATATACACAAAAGAAATTAAAAAGGAATTTAAACATTTCACAGACACACACACAAAAACTGACCCAACACAAAAGAAGGCAGTAATGCAGGAAATAAGAGACAAAAGATCTATAAGGCATACAGAAAAAAATAAAATGACAGAAGTCCCTCCTTATCAGTAATTACTATAAATGTAAATAGATTAAACTCCCTAATCAAAGGAAAAGTTGGTAGAATGGCTAAAAAGACATGATCCAACTATATGCTGTCTATAATGGACTCACTTTAGATCCAAGACACAAACAGAATGTAAGTGAAAGGATGAAAAAAGATATTCCATGCAAATAGTAACCAAAAAGTAACTGATAGTATTCCATGCAAAAACACCAAAAGGGGTGGCTATTCTAATTATCAGACAAAATAAGCTTTAAAACCAAAAGGTTCCAAGACACAAAGAAGGACATTATATACGAATAAAAGGTTCAATATAACAATAAGACAGAACAATTATAAATATTTAGACACTTAATGACAGGTCATCAAAATAATGAAGCAAAAATGGACAGAATTGAGGAGAGAAATAGACAGTTCTACAATACTAGTTGGAGCCTTCAGTACCCCTTTTACAATAACAGATAGAAAAACCAGACAGAAAATAAGTAAGGAAACAGAGGACTTGAAGAACACAATAGACTAAGTAGATCTAACAGACACAGACAGAACACTGCCCAACAAGAGCAGCTTAATGTTCTTCTCCAGTGCACATGGGACATTTCCCAGATCATATGTAAGGCCACAAATTGAACCCCAGTAGATTTTAAAGGATAGATACCATACAAAGTATCTTCTCTGACAACAATGGGATGAATTTAGAAATCAGTAATGGGAGGAAACTGGAAAATTCACTAAATTGTGGAAATTAAACAACACACTTTTAAACAACCAACAGACCAAAGAAGAAATCACAATTAGAATTAGAGGAATTAGAATTAGAAACTACTTAGAAACAAATAGGAATTAGAAATTATGAAAGCGAGAACATAACATACCAGAACTTACAGGACATAGTGAAAGTGGTACCAAGGAGGAAACTTACAGCTATAAATACATTTAAAAACAAGAAAGATCTCAAATCAGCAATCTAACTTAAGAACTTAAGAAACCAGAAAAACTAAACCCAAAGCTAGATGAAGGAAATAACAAGACTAGAGCACAGATAAATACGGAACAGATAAACAATAGAGAAAATTAATGAATAATGAACCTAAAAGTTGGTTCTTCAGAAAAATCAACAATATTGACAAAACTTCAGCTAGATCAACTAAGAGAAAGAGAAGACCCAAATGACTAAAATCAGACATGAGAGTGGGGATGTTACCAACGATTCCACACAAATAAAAAGGATTATAAGAGAGTACTAGGAACAATTCTACACCAACAAATGGGATAACGCAGATAAAATGGACAAATTCCTAGAAATATGAAACCTACAAAGACAAAATCCCAAAGAAATAGAAAATCTGAATTGACCTATAACTAGTTAAGGAGATTCAATCAGTAATCAAAAGTCTCCCCCCTCCAAAATGTTCTGGACCTGGTGGTTTCCCCAGTGAATTCTACCAAATATTTAAAGAAATAATACCAACTCTTCTTAAGTTAAAAAAACAGAGTTACACATTCTATAATGTCAGCATTACCCTGATACCAAAGCCAGACAAAGACACTACAAAAAAAAAAACGAAAAACTACAGACCAATATCTCTTACGAACCTCAATGCAAAAGTCCTCAGCAAAATACTAGCAAATCGAATCCTGCAGCTTATTGAATGAATTATATACCATGACCAAGTGAGATCTACTCCCGGAAATCAAGGGTAGTTCAACATTTGAAAAGTGATCAGTGTAATACCCCACATTGGTGGGGTGAAGGGAAAAAAATCATATGATCATCTCAATTGATGCAGAAATAACACAAAACAAAATTCAATGCCCTTTCATGATAAAAACACTAAAAAAGCTAGGACTCGGAGGGAACTTCCTTTACATAATAAAAGCCACAGATAGAAAACCAGTAGCAAACATCATACTCGATGGTAAAAGACTGAAAGCTTTTCCTCTAAGATTAGGAACAAGGCAAGGATGCCTGCTTTCATTACTTCTAGTCAGCTTAGTGCTGGAAGTTCTAACTGGAGCAATTAGGCAAAAAGAAAAAGGAATCCAAATTGGAAAGGAAGAAGTAAATTCATGTGTTTGCAGATGATATGATCTTATATGTAGAAAACCCTAAAAGTCCCCCCCACACACAAAAAACCTGTTAGAATAAATGAATTTCAGCAAAATAACAGGACACAAAGTCAACATGCAAAAATCAGTTGCATTTCTATCAACAATGAACGATCTGGAAAGGAAATTATGGAAACAATTCCATTTAAAATAGCATCAAAAAGAATAAAATACTTAAAAGTTAGCTAAAAAGGTGAAAGACTTTTACAATGAAAAGTACCAAACATTGCTGAAAGAAATTAAAGATGACATAAATAAATGGAAACATATTCCATGCTCATGGATTAGAAGATTTAATACTAAAATGTCAATACTACCCAAAGTGATCTACAGATTGAATACAATCCCTATCAAAATCCCAACGATGTTCTTTGCAGAAATAGAAAAACCCATTCTAAAATTCTCATGGAATCTCAAGGAATCCCCGATAGCCAAAACAATCTTGAAAAAGAACAAACAAAACCAGAGGATTAACACTGCCTAATTTAAAAACTTACTGCAGGGGCACTTGGGTCGCTCAGTCGATTAAGCATGTCTGCCTTCGGCTCAGGTCATGATCCCAGGGTCCTGGGATCGAGCCCCACACTGGGCTCCCTGCTCAGCGGGAAGCCTGCTTCTCCCTCTCCTCCCTGCTTGTGCTTTCTCTCACTATCTCTGTCTCTCTCTCTCTAATAAATAAACTCTTAAAAAAATTCTTAATCCCCCCCCAAAAAAACTTACTGCAAAGCTATGGTTATCAAAATAATATGGTACTGGCATAAAGATAGACATAGAAAGAAATGGAATAGAATAAAAAGCCCAGAAATAAACCCTCACATATATGGCCAAATGATTTTTGACAAGGATACCAAGGCCATTCAATGAGGAAAGAACAGTCTTTTCAACAAAAGATGCTTGGGAAAGTGGATATCCTCGTGCAAAAGAATGAAGTTGGACCCTTATCTAACACCATATAAAACATCATATCAAAGTTAGTCAAAGATCTTTGTCTTTCTCTTTCTGACTTATTGCACTTAGCATTATACCCCCTAGGTCTATCCATGTTGTTGCAAATGGCAAGATCCATGCTTTTTTATGGCTGAGTAATATTCCACTGCATATACGTACCACATCTTCTTTATCCATTCATCTATTGATGGACACTTGGGCGCTTCCATATCTTGGCTGTTGTAAATAATGCTACAATAAGCATTTGATTTCACTCATATGTGGAATTTCAGAAACAAAACAAATGAACAAAGAAAAAAAGACAAATAAAAAACGAGACTCTTAAATACAGAGAAAAAACTGAAGGTTGCCAAAGGGAAGGTGGGTGGGGTGGTGAGTGAAATGAAAGGGATTAAGAGTACACTTATCGTGAGTCACTGCATCTCTCAGTCTGACTTCATGCCAAAGGGAGTTAAAGTAATTTCATCACTTCTAACTCATGAACTTAATGAGGCACCTACAGTGTTACTCAACAGGAAACTATTTGCATCTTGGGATAGATATTTTGTTATGTGGAACCATCTTAACCACTGCAAGCATGTCTTAGCATCCCTGACCAATGCAGTACTAAAAGCCAGGAACACAACCCACCCCCTTTACTGACATACCAAAGATGCTTCCAAATATTTCTGCATGCCCCCTAGGAGGACAGCACTGCCCCAAGGTTAGAACCACTGAAAACGCTCTAATGTTAAGTATATCCTTCCCTACCCAAAAAACTCAAACTTATATCTTTATTTGGATGGTGTATTAGCCACTCCAAGTTATAAATTCCACTTTGACTAAAAGACCTCCCACCACTTACTAGCTGGGTAACCTTGAACAAGGTAGCATAACTTGTGGAGTTTCAGTTTCATCTGTAAGATAAGGATGAAGCTTACTTAACTCAGAGCAGTAAGCTTTAGTGCAGAGGCAAATGTTCCTTCCTGAGCCTCCCCCCAGCTCCTCTCCCTTTCCTCATGGCTCAGAGAACATGGTGAGATCATTGCCTAATTCACCTGCCACAAGGTTAAGGAGAAGGTTGTATAAAGAATTGAAGTCAGTGGGGAGAGGCTGAGTCCAGCTTTAGTGTAATTATCTTTGATGACACAAACGGCAAGGTAGGTGCTAGTCCTCTGGCGGGATACATACATGGCTTTCCAATTTTGTAATGGAGAATTTTCTTCACACTGGTGCTTAATGCCATTTGCTTTTACTAAACACAAAACATGGGTCTTGGCTATTTTGGAACATCTTGTACATTAAGATCCCTTAAGAATTTGTAGAAGCTAGTTCCATTAAGCACAAAATTTTATTTAGAGCCAATAAAACAGACTCAATTTCAAAAGAAAAGGGGGGGTACACTTATCATGATGAGCACCAAGTAATGTATAGAATTGTTGAATCATTACATTGTATACCTGAAGCTAATATAACCCTGTATGTTAATTATACTCCAATTAAAAAAATTAAGCAAAGACCTAAATGTAAGACCTAAAACAATAAATCCTTAGAAGAAAATATAGGGCAAAAGTTTCACAGCATTGGATTTGACAGTGATTTCTTATATGCCTTGATATGACACCAAGGCACAGGCAACAACTTAAAAATGATTTAAAAATGCATTTGAAAGGACATTTCTCCAAAGAAGATATACAAATGGCCATAAGTCCATGAAAAGATGCTCAGTATCACTAATGAGGAGGGAAATGCAAATCAAAACTACAATAAGATACCACCTCACACTCGTTAGAAGAGCTACTATCACGAAAAAAAAAACAGAAAATAACAAGTGTTGGCAAGGATGTGGAGAAATGGAAATCCTCATGCACTCTTGGTGGGAATGTGAAAATGATACAGCTGTTGTGGGAAACAGTATGGTGGCTCCTCAAAAAATTAAAAATAGAACTACCATACGACCCAGCAATTCCCCTTTTGGGTATACACCCAAAAGAATCGAAAGCAGGGTCTCAAAGAGATATCTGTACACCCTGTTCAGAGCAGCATTATTCATGATAGCCAAAATGTGGAAGTAACCCAACTGACCATCAATGGATGAATGGATAAGCAAAATGTGGTACATACATACGATGGAATACTATTCTGTCTTAAAAAGGAAGGAAATTCTGACACAGGCTACAACATGGGTGAACCTTGAGGACACTAAGCTAAATGAAATAAGCCAGTCAAAAAGACAAATACTGTATGATTCTACTTGTATGAGGTACTTTGAGTAGTCTAAATTGTAAAGACAGGGGCACCTGGGTGGCTTAGTCAGTTAAGTGTCTGCCTTCATCTAAGGCCATGATCTCAGGGTCCTGGGATCGAGCTCCATGTCGGGCTCCCTGCTCAGCAGGGAGTCTGCTTCTCCCTCTGCCTCTCCCTGTGCTCTTGCTTGCTCTCTCTCTCTGTCAAATGAATAAATAAAATCTTAAAAAAAAATAAGTTGTAGAGACAGAAAGTAGAATGGTGGATGCCAGGGGCTAGGGTAAGGGTATGGGAAGTTATTGTTTAATGGGTACAGAGTTTTAGTTTTGCAAAATGAAAAGAGTTCTGGGGATGGAGGGTGGTGATGTTCATACAACATTATGCATGTACTTAATACCATTGAACTGTCCATTTAAAAATAGGTAAGATGGTAAGTTTTATGCATCCTTAGGCACAATAAAAAAAATTGGGGGAGGGCACCTGGGTGGCTCAGTTGGTTAAGCGACTGCCTTCAGCTCAGGTCATGATCCTGGAGTCCCTGGATCGAGTCCCACATCGGGCTCCCTGCTCAGCAGGGAGTCTGCTTCTCCCTCTGCCCCTCCCCCCTCATGTGCATGCTCTCTCTCTCTCTCTCTCTCATTCTCTCTCGCAAATAAATAAATAAAAAATTTTAAAAAAATTGGGGGAGAAAAACACAACTGTCAAGAATATGAAAGACAATTATGGAATGAGAAGTCACCGGAACAAAAGGCACAGCATAAGGAATGCAGTCAATGACATTGTGATTGGGAGGTATGGGCAGATGGTACCTACACGTGTGGTGAGCACAGCATAATGCATAAACTTGTCAAATCACTAAGTTGTACACATGGAACTAATGTAACATTGTGTTCCAATTGTACTCAAATAAAAAAGAATTTTTTTGAGAGGTTGAGAGAGAGAGGAGGGGCAGAGAGGGAGAAAGAGAGAAAGAGAGAGATGAAGGAAGAATTCCAAGCAGGCTCCTTGCCCAGCACAGAGCCCAACACGGGGCTCGATCCCACAACACTGAGATAATGACCTGAGCCAAAATCAAGAGTCAGACACTTAATTGACTGAGCCACCCTGGTGCCCCAGAAAAGAAATTTTTTTAAAGAACATGAAAAACAAGAAAAGATCAAGAAATTCTTTCAAACTGAATACTCTAAAAATGGGTCTTTTTTTAAAGATTTTATTTATTTGATAGCGAGAACGCACAAGAAGGGGGAGTGGCAGGCAGAGGGAGAGGGAGAAGCAGGCTCCCTGCTGAGCCAGGAGCCAGATGTGGGACTTGATCCCAGGACCCTGGGATCATGACCTGAGCTGAAGGCGGACGCTTAACTGACTGAGCCACCCAAGAACCCCTAAAAATGGGTCTTGACAATCACATGCAACATGACTTCCTAGACAGAGTCCTGGACCAGAGAAGAGAAAGAGCCACTGTGGGACAGCTGGTGAAATCTGAATGGGATCTGTGAATTGGAGGTTAGTGTTGCACAAATGCTGATTTCTAGGCTTGTATGGTTGTATGTTGATTACATAGGAGAGAGTCCCTGTTTTGGAGACATGCATGTTAGAGTGTTTTGTGGTAATGAAACATCACATCTGTAATTTGATCTCCAAACATTCACAAGAAGACTCGAGAGTGGTCCGTAGAGCCAACACTGTAATATATTAACGGCTGGGGAATCAGGTGAAGGGCATGTTGGGAGTTCATTATACACACCTGGAGGCATCTTGAGGAAGGTATCAAGGACATGCACTTCGGCCAGTTGCATGATCCGTTCTTTCTCTGCAAGCGCTCGTGCACGGGCCTGAATGATATGTCTCTCCAACATTTCAATTTCATCCAGTCGCTGCTTATAGACCTTCCGAATCTGGCAGGTAGGCCATCAAATGCACAGAAATAGGCTGAGATCGCAGAGCTTTACTCACCCCCACCCCCAGCATCGGGCTTCCTGTGAAGCACAGAACAATCACAGAACTATGGAGACCAACTGGTCCAACCTAACAGATGTGAAAACTGGGACCCACAGAGGGAAAAGGCTTAAAGGTTTCATAGTAAATTCGGGAACAGAGCCGAGCCTGAAACTCTGCCTCCTGCCTTCACAGCTGTCACCCAAACTCTGAAAGAGCAAACACAAGTTAGCACACCACCTGTGGTAGACAGAGGCGTGCCACCCAGATGCCCACCTCACCTGAGACTCCCTTTAAGGGATTCCTCAGCAGTGTGGGCAGCCGTCAGACTCAGCAGAGAGGATCCAAGTCAGCTGCCTTCCTCCTTCTACAGACGAGGAAGCAGTTGCCTCCCAGAGACGAGTCATGCTTCCTCAAATCTGGGCATGAATGCCTAGGTTACGATTGTGGTTTGTGATACAAAGACAGGCACCCCAGATGGGGTGACTTTTAGCCTTACCATCTTCAGGAAACAACAACTATTCGGCTATCTGCCCCAGTCCTTTTATTTACATATGCAATTATTTCGTGTGTGTATGCACGTAGAAAAATGAAGATGGATAGGCGCTACAGACTTAGGCCTTATGTGCGTATTTCTGTAAACGTGCGGAGAGAGTGCTCTTCCACTAGATGTCGAACACACTGGGGCAGGGACTTTGCGTTTTCCTAGCTGCATCCCCAGTGCCTGGCAACCAGCAGATGCTGGCACTTGTCGAGAGGCTGAGTCCTGCGGGGGCCTGCCTTTCTAGGGGTGCGCCCTGGGGCCCCCCCGCACTGTCCGCGGACGTGACGCCACTGCGTCCCCGGTGAGCAAGGGCAGGGAGCGCGAGGGGCTCCGGGGCCGCCTTACCCGCTGCAGCTCGTCCACGAACTCCTCGTGGCGCGCATCCTCGCTGCCGCGGGCCTTGATCAAGCTCGCGCTCAGGTCCTCGCCGATCACCTCGTTAGTGTACAAGTTGCGGAAGAGGCCGGTGAGCAAGTGCGAGATGTCTTGGCTGCGCAGCGAGGTGGGGCGCAGACTCAGCAGCTGCGGCTCGGGGAGCGGCTGGAGCGTGAGGGGCCCCACGCGGCGGGCCCGGCCCCCGAAGCCGTAGTGAAAGGCCTCGGAGTGGGTTAAGGAGGACAGCCAGGTGGACTCGCTGGGGCTGCGGATCCCGGCCAGATGCGAGGTTGGCGTCCACGTCGCACCCCGGAATGCGTAGGACCCGGACTCTGCAGACAGTCCGTCTCTGGCTCTTCCCGTCTCCATGGCAACTGAGACGCCGCTAACTCCTTGCCGCCCTTCCGCTTCCGGCCGCGTCCTTTCCGCTTTGCCTCCCTCTGCGGAGCCGCTTTCGCATCGACCTTCTTAAAGTGAGCTTAGTGTGAGGCACCAATGGAGAATGGTTCATTGGCACAGCCAGGCCAGTCTGGTTGCAAAACTTGGCTCCTAACTACCTCTCTTCATCCGTCTGTTCTCTAATTTGTTAAGCAATTATTCACTCATTTAATATTTATTGTATAAAGATTCTATTTCAGGTTCGTGCTGGGAGCTGAAGATAGCAAAGGAAATGAGATGTTGCTTCGGCCCTCAGTCGTGTGTGTGTGTGTGTGTGTGTGTGTGTGTGTGTGTGTGTGTGTGTGTGTGTGTGTGTGTGTGTGTGTGTGTGTGTGTGTGTGTGTGTGTGAGAGAGAGAGAGAGACCTAGACGTGTGTGTGTGTGAGAGACCTAGACGTGTGTGTGAGAGAGAGAGACCTAGACGTGTGTGTGTGTGTGTGTGAGAGAGAGAGACCTAGACGTGTGTGTGTGTGTGTGAGAGAGAGAGAGACCTAGACGTGTGTGTGTGTGTGTGTGTGTGTGTGTGAGAGAGAGAGAGAGAGAGAGAGAGAGAGAGAGAGAGAGAGAGACCTAGATCAGGAAACCAGGGTGGTGAGTAGGGAGGCAACTGGAAAACAATGGTAGTTTGGTAGTTTAGTGGGTTAAGCCCAAGGTGGCAATAAATGTTGGTTGTCAGGGAACCACAAAGGACAGGAACTTAATCATTTTACAGAGAGAGCGTGAAAAGTGGCTTTTTGGACAAAGTGAAGACCAGGCAGAGATTTTTTTTAAATCTCTATCATTAGTTATCAAGGAAGTAGAAATTAAAACCACAGCGCGATACTACACACTTAGTAGAATGTCAAAAAGTTAACTAAATATATAAATGTACCAAATGAGTGCTGGTGATGATGTGGAGAAACTCCAATTGTCATGTTGCCATGGGAATACAAACTGGTATCGCAGCTCTGGAAAATGGTTTGGCAGTTTCTTAGAATGTTACACATACAGCAGACCTGCTTCTAGATATTTTCCCAAGGGAAATGAAAACTTATGTGCACACAAAACCCTGTACCCAAATGTTTATGATGGCTTTATTCATCATCACCAAAACTTGGAAAAAACCAAAATGTCCTATGCCCTGCCTAAAGGTTAAATTGTGGTACATCTATACCACAAATGCTCTCAGCAATAAAGAGGAAACAGGAATGTTGATACATACAACAGCAGAGGTGAATATCAAATGCATTATGCTAGTAGAAGAAACCATTCTCAAAAGGCTATATACATAATGATTCCATTTTGGAGACATTCTGGAAAATGCAAGACAGTAAACAGACTGGGGGGGCCTGGGCGGCTCAGTCCATTAAGCATCGGACTCTTGGTCTCAGCTCAGGTCTTGATCTCAGGATCATGAGTTCAAGCCCCATGTTGGGCTCCATGCTGGGCGTGGAGCCAACTTAAACAAAAACAAAACAGAAAACAGATCAGTGGTTGCCAAGAGCTGGTCATGGAAGCTTGTGTTGGCTCCAAAGGAGCCTGAGGAGATTTCTGGGGGTAAGGGAACTGTTCTTTATTGTGTTGATTACATAACTGTATGAATTTGTCAAATCTCACAGTACCATAAAGGATGAGTTTTGCTGCATACAAATTTCACTCCAGTTTTTTAAACAGTGAAGGAAAAAAAAAGAATGAGTAGGAATAAGGCAGGAGAGGAGGAAAAAGGGCATTCTGGGCAGAGGCAACCCATTGAATAAAAGCGGGACGAGAGAGTGCATATAGGAAGAAATGAAGGAAGTTCAGGAGTGGAACTTAAGAGTTTGAGCAGAAGGAATGAAGCTGGGAGGTGAGGGCCAGATTATAAGCCGGTTTGTAGGCAACATTAGGGAATTTAAACTCTTCTGAGTGCAGTTGGAAGGGCCATCAAGGGTCTTCAGCTGAACATGTCATGGTCAGCTCTCTGTTTTACTAAGATCACTTTGGTTGCCATGAAAGAACAGACCCGAGGGAGGCAAGAGGTATCAGGGTGACAGATGAGAAAACTATGGATGGATTAGGAAACTGCATCCATGCAGAGGCTAGGGAAGAGATGGATTAGGAGCTTGGGTTAGGGGGTAGGAACTGATTGGAGACCTGTAAAAGGGAGAAGTCACAAGACCTACTGATGGATAATGGAAGTGAGACAGAAGAGGAGCTCAGAATGACTCCCAGATATCCTGTGTAGGCAACCAGGGCAGGGATTATCTCCACTGAAATGGGAGAAAGGACCGGGCTTGTCCAGGCCAGCTGCTTGACATCACGTGGACTGGCATCATCGGCATACTATGGCTTCTGCTCACCGCTGATACAACTAGCTGCTTTTTCCTCCTGGGGTGCGTCTGCTTGCCTTACAGCTGAAACCCACTTCCTGAGATGAGCACCAGGAGGTTTGCCCACTGACCTGGGCCACTTCCGCCTCTCTTGGATAGGCCTGGCTCCCTCTTCTGTCCTTTCCAGTCCTCAGAGCAGACCCTGCTCTGGCTCTCCCCCAGCTGCACCCTCTCCACAGAATGAGAAGACCAAAGCGACCTGCCCCGTGCCCACCCTTCAGGTACCTGGGACCCCAGAAATATTTGCCCAAACATCCTAAGCCCATTAACAGGTGCTGTGTAGTCCTCTGTTTTTAAAGCCTTCCCCCCGTCGCTGACTGGTGTGTGCACTAGGGGACAGCTGTGGTGGGAGGTGGAGGTGGGCAGAACTCGGAAAAGTGGGCTGGTCTGTCCCGTTATCCACACACATGCAAGACCCCCGGTGGTGCAGGAAGGAGCTGTGGGTGGAAAGAGAAGCGAACAGTCTGGGGTCCTCCACTGCTCTAGTATTAGGGGTGGGCCAGCCCAAACTGGGTGGTCTTGTTGGTTAGGAGCAGCTCTTGTGGAGGCTTCCCTGTCTCAGGAAAGACAGGACAGTGGATTCTTGCCGTCACTTTTGGCCTCTCCGAGCTGCCCCAGACAGCCTCGAGAAGGTCACAGGGAGTCCGCCCAGCCCCGGAGACGGTTCCCCTTTTTCTGTGACCCCTCCCACCCTCTGGCTTCAGCCCCTCTGCTCTGTCCAGGCTGAGGTCTCCAGCAGCCGTCCAGTGCCTCCAGTGGCAGTGGCCACTCCTCTGTCCTGGTCATCCTGGGCTTTTCGGTAGTACCTCCTGCTGCCTCTCCTCTCTTGCCTTGCTTCTCCCTCTCCTCTCTGCTCCCCCCATCTCCCTCTGCCACCAGTCCCTCTCTGCCTGATCAGCTGGATCCATCCCTGATTCTGCCTCCAGCAATCGATTTCTATTTGCCTGCTGACTAACTGACCAAAGGCGTGGTTCAAACCCTGCACCAGAAACAAAGGGCTTGAGCCACCTTTGGAACCACTCTCCAGCTTCCTCCTCCAGGCAAACCTCTTAGGACAAAAGGAATCCCTTCAGCTGCCTTCCTCGTTTTATGACCTATTCTGCTGACCAGAACTTTTGTTTGTGTGTTTGTTTTTAAAACAGATGCAAGACAATCCACTGTATGGAAATGAAGTTATTTAACTGGGTGCCCACTAATGAACTTTACCTTGTACAATGTTTTTGCATGTAACATATGGATAATAAGATAATATCGTGGAATTAGAATTGCTTAGCCAAAGGGTATGTACTTAGTATATTGAGATATTGCCAAGTTGCCCTCCAGAAAGATTATCCCAGAGTAGACTCCCACCCACATTCTGTGAGCATGATGGACATATTTTGTTTTGTTTTGTTTTTAAGATTTTTATTTGAGAGAGAGAGCAAATGAGAGTGAGAGCACGAGCAAGAGCCGGGGCTGGGGGGGGGGGGTGGAGCAGAGGAAGAGGGAGAAGCAGACTCCCCACTGAGCAGAGAGCCTGACGTGGGACTCGATCCCAGGGCTCCAGGATCATGACCTAAGCCAAAGGCAGCTGCTTAACCGACTGAGCCACCCAGGCACCCCATGATGGACGTTTTTAACGTATTTTCAACTGTATCCCAAATTTTATTCCCAGCTCTCAGCTCCCTCCAAAACTCCAGATTTGTACATCCATCATATACTTGACATCTCGCCTCAGCTATCTGACGGCATCTCAAACTTCTATGTCCAGAATAGAGAAGCTGCTCCTCCTCGGCCTTCCTCTATTTCAGTTACTGGTAATTTGTTAGCCCAGCCAAAAACTTGGAGCCTCAACTCCTGTTTCTCTCATGGCCCCCACCAGTAACTCCTGCTGGCTCTCCCATCAGAATATATCCAGAATCCTACCACTTCTCATCACCTCCACTCCTACCCCCAAGGTCTGAGCCACCATCTGCCTCACCTGAATTACTACTGCAAGAGCCTCACCGAGCTCCCTGCTTCAGCCCTTGCCCCTCCATGATACTCCTTCTTCCTGCAGCCAGAGTGGTTCTTTTGGCGGGGGGGGGGGGGGGGGGGGGGGGGGTAGGGAGAGGGAGAGAGAGGGGAGGGGAGGGGCAGAGGGAGGGAGAGAATCTTAAGCAGACTCCGCGTCCAGTGCAGAACCTGATGCAGGGCTCAATCTCACAACCCTGAGATCATGACCTGAGCTGAAATTGAAAGTCAGACGCTTAACCGACTGTGCCACCTAGGCACCCCAGAGTGATGCTTTTAAAATATGAGTTAGATCATGTCCCTCTTTGGCTTGAAACCTTCCAAGGGCTCCCAGTGTGTAAGCGGAGGCCCTTAGAAGGCCCAGCAGAATGTAGTCCCCATTACCCTTGTTGCCTCTCATTATCCCTCTCCCTCTGCTCCAGCCACACTGGATTCCTTGCCAGTCCTCCAACACACCAGCCAGATTCCTGCCACAGGGCCTTGGCACTGCCTGTCCCCTCTGCCTGGAATCTTCTTCACCGGATATCTCCGAATGGCCCACTCTCTTGCCTCCTACAAGTCTTTGCTCAAATGTCACTTTCCCTGTAAGATCTAACCTATTTAAAATTTAACCCTCTCCCATTCCTGAATTCCCTTACCCTACACACCTTCTAATATACTATACAATTCACTTCTTATGTTTATTTTGGATTTTGGTATCTCTTTTCTTTCCGTTAGAGGTTAAGCTCCACAAGGGCAGGGGTTGGGGGTATATTTTGTTCACTGGTGATTCCCAAGCCTCTAGAACAGTGCCTAGCACATAGTAGGTGTCCAATAAATATTTGTTGAACAACTGAAATAGCAGAGCAGTGTCTTCTTCGCTTCACAGACTTAAGTGTGCCTCCTCCCTCAGAGGAGGGTCTGAGGACCAGTCTCCTGACTCTTCCCCACACCAAGCACTAGACTCTGCCTGTGGCGGAATAGGGTGGAGGTGAGCACTGGGACTTAGTCCACGTTCAAATAAACATCACAGTTACATAAACAAATACACAATAAAATCCCACAAATGTAATTATGTAAAAGTAATCCCAAATCATCCCATATCATCCTGGGATAACCCGCGGGCCCAGACACCCTGTGGTCCATCACAGCATCCTGGATCCCTGCCCGGTTAGTAGTCATCCTGGCATGATCTGAGCATGCACACTTGCCACAGCTGCTTCCTTGGGAGAGGCTGCCTTCACTTTTCCTCCTCATGCGTCTGGATTTGGGTCCAGGACCCTCTGGAGAGGATTCAGATGGGGTTTTCCAGCCCTGGCAGGCATCAGGAGCATGACCTTAGATCAAGAGCCTAAGGTTGGGCTCTGTGACCACCAAGCTCAGTAAAGGAGGCCAGGGAGGGGACAGCTGTGGGGACATGGGATGTCAGCGTATGTCCATCCAGCAGGCGCTGATTTGTACCAGGTAGCCAACATCTGGTATTTTGGTGGATTCTGAAGGGCACCGCAGCTCCTAACTGTGGAGATCACAGAAATGAAGGGATTTGCTCAAAGTCTCACAGCAGGAAAGGGCACGGTAGATTTAAACAGCCCCTCGCCCCTGTGCCCTGGGACAGGGGCTCCAAACACCAGGAGGGACAGAATAAACCTCCTCCACCTCACCTACTCAAGCTTGCCTGGGTTTGCATTTCTAGGGGAAGGGTTGGGCAGGGCCAGCCCCGAAGCATGCCACCGGAAGCCTGACCGTCCTGAAAGTTGACATTCATGGCTTTGATCCTCCCCCTCCCCTGGCCTCTGGAGGGGGTGGTGCTGGAGGGGCCTAGGGAAGTGCCTGGAGGTAGGTATGACCCTAACACTAGGTCTCACTAGGTCTTACCTGTCCCCAGTCATCCCAGAAGTCCCCTTCGCCTGCACCCCACCTCACACACACATTGAAGACAGGAGGGTCAGCTGCAGTGGCAAGATGCCTGAGACTCCACCATAGGACAACACGGCTTTGGGCACGCGTGGCCCCTCTCTGCGTACTAACTGAGCCTGCCAAAAATCCTGTGAGTCACCAGGATCTCAGGGCATCTTGCAGAGGTAAATGAGAGCTGGGTTTTGGGGAGGGTAATTAAGGCGCCGAGCCAGGGCTGGGCCCACAGAGGGCCCTGCTTGTTTAGGGCAGAGGGAGCAGAAGCCAGCAACTCTGTGGTTGGGTACAAAGCCTCTTGCTGGGCCCTCCAGCCCCTCCACCCAAAGACGCATAGTCACGCACTCCCCGCAGAGGTTGGCACCCAGCAGACTTGGCACCCAGCAGACGCAGGCGGAGTGCCTCGCAGGCAGCCTGTGAAAGAGGGCGGGGCAGACAGAGGAGGTGAGGACGGTCAGGACGGTCGGAGTGCTGGAGTGCAGACTGAGCCTCAGGGCAGGGCAGCAGCCTGGCTTCTCTGAGCAGGGCGCTGCCCAGTCCTCTTTTCCGGCAGAACCTGGTTGTATGTGCCAACTCTGAGTCAGCCGCACCTAACCATCTCAGGCCAGGGAGGAGGCTTCAGCTCGGGCCCCATGCCAGAAGAGGACCTGTGTGGGGAGGGCTGGGGGTATGTAAAGGAAGAGCCCGGCTGCAGCCCCCACCCCAGAGGCATCTGGGGTAGAGGGAGAGGCCATGGTCCCAAATAATGCCCTAGTTTGGAGCATGGGGCTCGGAGCTGGGAGGTGACGTGGATCAACAGGAACGATGCTTGAGATGAAGCCAAGACAACTGTTGAAGTCAGAATTTCATCGCATCTCTGCCTCGGAAGAGGAACAGGGCTTGAGGAGGCCTGACATGCTGAGTAGAGGGGTCTGGAGGCCCCCAGGAAGGTCAGAGGCCCCCAAAGGGCAGGCCTTTTGGCATATGTCCTAGCCTAGGATGGAGGGGGGGATACAGTCCCCCTCATCCACCCCCCACCCCAGGACTCCAAAGTCAGGCCTGCCAGTGTGGACATGCTCTTCCCTGACTGGAAGGGAAACCAAGGAGGGCTCTGCCAGGCCTGCCAGGACCAGGGGGCACTCTTACTGAAGGACAGGCCCACCAGAATGAGTGCCAGATAAAGGGCTAAACCCTCTATGTGGAGGGGAGGCATAACGGAGGGAGGGGCCTCTCCGAAGTCCCTAAGTCCTGACCCACTCTCCACCCTCAGGACAGGAAGACCTGCCCTGTGGCTTATATCCCTACCTGAGGTATTCAAGGCCACCTAGGCCTGGTTGTACTGGAAAGAGGGTTAAGGTGAGCTAGGCCTTCTCCTCCAAGAGGGGTCCAGCTGACTTCTGCCAGACTCTCACAATGGCTTTATCAGTGCTCAGGAAGCCTGGGTGATTCACTGGTGGGCCCAGCACCCTTCATCCTGGGAGGCCTTCTGGGGGCTCTCCCAAGGGACTCTCCCAAAGGGTGGTGGGCAGCAGGATTCCTGGACTTTCCCTGGGGGTATATAGGTACCCTATAAAGAGGGTATCTGGGTGGCAAGAATTGAGGGGAGCAGGGGGGTTCCCTGTAGGGGCCCCTTGTTCAGACAGCCCCTTGGGAGGCCACCCAAAGAAGGGACCCTGAAGATGTAACCCACCCCACCACTCTGCCATACAGATCACCAGGGGTTTGGGGTGCTAGAGGCTCAAAGGTGAGTTCCCTGCACCCAATTGCTGTAAGCTTTCCCTGCTTGCGCCCCAACCCTCACCAAAGGCGCTCCTGGGGTTAGAAACTTCCCATCGAGAGAGGAGAGGACCCTCCTCCGGACAAGATTTAGGCATACCTCTCCGAGGACCTCCTAACCCATGCCCGTGCACCCATTTTGCAGAAGGGAAAGCAGAGATCCGGGGAGCCGTGGCTGGACCCCCGGACGCCCAGGCCCCCTTCCGCAGCAGCCCGGCTGGGCGTCGGAAGTTGCACGGTCCCTTTCCCAGAATGACGCCAAATTCTTTCGAGAGGCACCCCAAACCCGGAGAAGCGCCCACAGGTAGGGCGTGGGACCGGGCCGCCCGCTGTAATGACAGGGCCCACGGCCTGTGGGTGGCGGCGGCGGAGGAAGCGGGAGGAATCCAGCTATTTCTGGCCGGGGCGCGCCCACTAGCCCCGGCCAGGGTTGGCCCGGCTGCGGGCTCCCCCCCCCTCTGCCCTCCTCCATCCCCAAGAGGGGGCGGGGAGAGGCGCGGGTTGGCGGGGGCGGGGGGCGGGGCGATGTCCCGGGCCCACCTCCGGTCTCCGCCCACCGGAGTCCTTTCGGGTCCCTCCACCGCACTCGGCTCGCACCCGAGGCCGCCGGCGCAGTGGCCGCGCACGTGTGTCCTGCGGCGCCCCCTCCCGCTGCGCCGCCCGTCGGGCATGGACTCGGGCCGGGACTTCCTGACCCTGCATGGTGAGTTCCTGGCTGGCGTGTGGGCAGACCCTGCACGGGCCGACGCCGCGCGAAGCCGTTCCCGGGCCCTGGGCCGGGGACCCCCAGATTCCTTCTGCCGCCCTCCACCCCGCCCCAGGCCCGCCTCTCCGTTCTTTTGTTGCATTGGGGAAATCTCGGCGCAGGACTCTCGGGGTGGGACTGCCAGGCAAGACCTTGGGCTTGTCTCCCAGATCTGGCCGGAGGTGGGGGGAGGGTGCGGGTCTGAAGACTTCCCTGAAGGCGAACCCCGACCCCAGACCCCGCCTCAAGGATTCTGCCTTTTTCTGGTCTCAGAAGGCTGGGCTCCGTGGTCCAGCGCGCACGGAAGGGCGGAGGAGGGACGGAACCAGCATCCACGAATAACCAGGTTCTCCCCACACTGTCCGGGCCCCGCTGGAGAGGCTCCCCAAAGCCCAGGCTGCCTGGACCGCGTCAGGCCGCGTGGGTGTGGCAGGGGGGGGGTGCGCGGGGCGGAGAAGATGAAGAGGTGTGCAAGATTGGCCGAGGTCGGGCTGGGCGTTGGTAACTGCTCAGCGCAGAAATCCCTGTCAGCGATGCCCACGCTGGAAGGAGCAGCTAGATCCTCCCATCCGCGCACCCTCCTGGACGGGACCGGGCCGAGTCTCACCTCGAACTGCCTGCAGCTCCACCCTTTGTCCAGCTAGTTCTGTCCCTCTGACCCACCGGGGAACAGTCCTTGCCGTATTGCTGTCCCTCCAGGACAAAGAGCAGCAGTGGCTTCTGGCAGGTCGGGCCCCCCAGCCTGGTCTGGCATCTCTCCGCTCCAGCCTGGGGACTCACTCACTCTTAAGGGCGTCTTGCCCTCCTGGTTCCTAAGATCATCTCCCAGTTCAGCAAAACCTGCCCCTTACGCCAATCACTGCTTAACCATATCTCCCTGTTTTCTAGTATCCCTGGGGTGGGAGACTTCAGTGCCCACCACCTGCCCATCTAAACCATACATGAAGATGATAGATGGGAAAGAGAAAGGCAGAGCCCTCCAGCTGCCCACTAGAGACCCTCTGGAATTCAGGGGCATAGGAGATGTTCCTTTCAGCCAGCCACTAGTCTGTCTTGTGTTTCCCGGTTGGCCTAGACCTGGTCTCCATGGCCTGAAGAGACCTTGCTCAGGGCCCAGAGCTGTGACCCTCCCATCACTGGCCTGGGCTCCTCAAGGCAACTTCATCCAGCTGGGTCATGGGACCCCTGCCCCTTCCAGTGCTTCATCTTCTCAGACCAGAGGTGTCCTTAGTGCTCCTGCCAGACTGGCAAGAAGGGAGTCTGGATGGCTCAGAGGACCACAGTGGAGACTTCTGCTTTCTCATTATCCCTTAATGCTGTCTACCCTGCAGAGTGATACCTCTTCCAGGCCTGTCTCACTCTCAGATCTCCTAAAAGCCCTCCAGTCGTCTCTGGCACAGCTCATGTTGGAATGGGCTCCATCCTCAGGCATCTGTGCCTTCGTCCAGTCTTTCTCTCCCGGTGTCTTCCCTGGAGAGGAAGCTACGGGGAGGCACTGTGGCATGGGTTTGGCCCATTCTGTTTGAGACCTGCCTCCCAAATGCCTCACTCTGTCCAGCCCTTCCTGCGGGACCAGCGGGAACACTGCAACCCCAAGCTCTTTTCCTGAAGGCCCTGCCATTTCAAGCTCATCACCCAGAATTACCCTCCCTTAATTGCCTTGGTCCCTCCTGCAAACCAGATCAGGAAGCAGGAACCTGGCAAGGGGAGTTGATGGCAGGAAGGGGTGGTCACTGTGCCCTGTGCTTCCATTGGAGAGTCCGTACCCCTTTCAGATTTGGGGCCCCACAGCACCGAACATGTGGCTTGGGCAGTTGGCAGTCAGCTGCAGAAAGCTGCCCCCTCCCCTCGGCCTGGGGGGCCACAGAGCCTCCCTAGATATGAGATGTCCCCTACGTCCTCACCCCAGATGTGTGCAGATGCAGTGTAGGCTACAGGCATGGGTTCTGGAGGCAGACTGTCTGAGTTCAGGCCTTGACTTTTTCATCTCAAACAAATCCCTTGATTTCTTGGTGCCCTGTTTCCTCAGTGAAATAGGGGACAAGAACACTACCGACTTCATAGGCTTGCTGTGAGGACTGAATGAGGTCATACACAGAAGGCAATGGGAACAGTGCCTGGCACTCGGTAGGGGCTGTGTTCCTGCAGGAGGCCCACCCCCAAGTGATCATGCCCTGTGCATTCTTGGGAGATGAGGGGGGCACCATAAGGGAGTCCGTTGCTAGGAAAAATGTGCCCAGAACAGGGCTCAAGAACCAAGGGCCTCCTTCTGGTGTCTCTGGAGCCCTCAGACTGATGTTCCAGTCCCCTGGCCTCCTCGCCCTACTCCATTGCCTCTGCTGTCTCCATTCTAGCCAGGCCTGCACTGGCCTCGCCAGCAGGTCTCCAGATGTACCCAGAAGGACACTACTTCCCAGGCCCTCCCCTCGCTGAACACGTCCACCTTCACTAACTTTGCCTACCTCAAATCCACCCTGCCCCACTGTCAAAACTGGCATTTGTAAAAGTGGAAGGCAGGCCATAGGAGGGGCCTCATCTTCGCCCCAGGAGACCTCGACTGCAGTCCTCATTTTGCCTCTATTTATAAATGTTGTGACCCTGAGCACGTCCCTTTGCCTCTCTGGGCCCTTTTTTTTTTCCACCCATGGCATAGTAACACCCTATTTACAGGGGACATCATGAAGAGAAAGCATGGATGGGCATAGGAGCTCAAGGTTGGCAAGAGAGCCAGTACCCCCAAACGATAATGGTTCCAGAGCCATCATAGCAAGTTGGGGTGGCCAGCCCCCTACTCACCTCAGTTATGTTTCAAAACTGTCCCCGGGGTTCCAGACCCATACCCCACAGACACACACTGATCTTAACATTTCGTGCCATAGGCCACTTTGGCAGTCAGATGAAGCCTGTGGGCCCCTCCTCAGGGTCATGTTTTTATTTTTATTTTTTTTAGATTTTATTTATTTTTATTTTGAGAGAGAGAGAGAGAGAGAGAGAGCACACCCACACAAGCAGGGGGAGGGGCTGAGGGAGCGGGAGAAACAGGCTTCCTGCTGAGAAGGGAGCCAGATGATGCAGGCAGGGCTCCATCCCAGGACCCTGAGATCAAGACCTGAGCCGAAGGCAGACACTTAACTGACTGAGCCACCCAGGCGTCCCAGGGTCATGTTTTTAAATGCATAAAATAAAATACGTGAGAATTCAAAGGAAGCAAATTATATTGAGATGCGATTCTATCCGTAGGTCCTTGGCGTGAGGGGGGCTGGGGGGGTTCTTGGTCCTCTGGATGAGAACCTTTGTGTGGTGTCTCTAAAACAGGTTCACCTTACCCTCTGCCTCCTCCCTCTCCAAATGAAGAACAACTTGTTTGGGCCCGTATTTCAGCTCATCTACACTAACACACGTTCTTTTGATGTATTCTCTGTGGCGTAACCTTAGGCAAGTCACTCTGTGCTTCAGTTTATTGTTAGTGTTCCTTTGCTTGGCCGTGCTGATGGTTGGCTTTGGCGGTGACTCACTGCCAGTGCTGGTGACTGGAGCGGCAGTGAAGCTAATGGAGGAACTAGTCAGAGGCAGAGAGTAAAAGAGAGGAGTGAGTCAGGCCTCTGGGTGGTGTCCTGACCTTGGCACACAGTAGGGGCTGGGGGCATGAAAGAGAAGTTGTAACTTACATGAAAGGTCCCACTGTTCCCGAGCACACTGGCAGCACAGTTTTGTATAAAGTTGCAGTAGTTCTCATCTATTCATCAAAGCAAGCCTGCGTTAATGGACTCATTTTTAAAGATCAGCCTTTTTTTTTTTTTTCAAGAATTCCATTCGCATTTGGAACCTTGGAGATTACCCTACTCGGGTGGAGAAACTGTGAGAAGGAAACAGGTCGGCCTGTGAGGCAACAGCCAGCTGAATTACAATGACTTCGTTTAGTAATTGAAGTAAAATATTTGGCGGGCTTGGTGGTCTGCCCCAGGCTCCATTCCCGGCTCCGTCTGGCCCCGCCCCATCCCGTCCTCTCAGACTTGGCCACCCAGGCCGCCGCTACCCGATCTTCCCTGTTCTCAATCTTGCTCAAACTTCGTCCTCCGCCCGGCCCCCAGCAGGTGTTTTGAATTCGTGACTCGGGCTCCGCCCCCGGTGGACCCCGCCCCCTGGTGAGACACCGCCTCCAAAGCCGAGGTTCCGCCCCTCCCTGCCCGAACCCCGCGTTTTCAGGGCGGGGGCCTCCCTCGGGTCGCTCTCTGGGCCCTAGCTCCGCCCTCGGTCGGCTTCCTAAGTGACGCTCTGCCTCCCCGTCGCCTCCCAGACCCTGCTCCTTTCCCCCGCCTCCCACCCCAACCTCTGGGGCTGTGGCTCCGCCCCCTACCCGCTTTCTCGGCTTTGGCTTTCGCCACTGATTTGCTTCCTGGGTTATAGATTTGTGCCACTCCGCCTCTTGGGTTCTGGCTCCTCCTCTCCCCGCCTGGAGTCCGCTCTTGCCGCACCCCGCAAGGGCAAAGGTCCTGCCCCTCCGGGACTGGCCACGTCTCCTAGGGTCTGTCTCCGCCCCTTTCAGCCCTGATTTCTCTCACGCCCCGCCTCTAGGGCCGAGGCTCCGCCCCTCCAGGCTGGCCCCTCCTTCTGGGTTCTGACTCCGCCCCTCCACGCCCGGACTCCGCCCCCATTGCCAGGGCTTTCTAGAGACTGCGCTGTCCCGGGCCAGGCTCGGAGGCGCGGAGGCACTGGGAAGCGTCATGCAATGCCTGGGAATCCCGAGCCGGAGCCGCTCGAGAGAGCTCCAGCTGCAGGAGCAGAGCCTCAGGGTGGCGGCGCTCAATGGGCAGAGGCTGGGTAAGGAACGCAGGGGGCACCGAGCTCCGGGGGGAGGGCAGCTCGGGCAGGATGTAGACTTGTGTTCCTTCCATCCTTTGATTGGACCTGTTTAGTACTTCTGTGAGTGCGAGACCCA
Organism: Zalophus californianus; assembly: GCF_009762305.2. NCBI lineage: Eukaryota > Metazoa > Chordata > Mammalia > Carnivora > Otariidae > Zalophus > Zalophus californianus. The sequence continues at coordinate 66,651,928 of NC_045595.1, read as the reverse complement.
CTGTGGGGCTGTGTTTGCAGGGGTGGCGTGTGGAGTGTTTTCGAGGCCGGGGGTGGGTGGGTGGGTGGGATTGGTCACTTCTGGTCTACCTGAGCCCCTCCAAAGCCCCCCACCCCTTACCACCCCTAACCACGCCTAACCCCTCCCGTTTACAAATTTCTGAGGCACTACTAGTTATGTGGCTCAGTGTGTAAGTGGTACGACTGTGTAACAAGATGGTTTTCCGAGCCTATGTGATCCAGTGTGATGGTGTGCAAGTGTGCGTGACAAGTGTGACAGCGGGGGACCCAGTGTGTAATCTGGTGGTGGCTCTGTCCCTCAACGTGGTACGTGGGGCCACTGCGCAGCAATGAGGATGTGTAATGCTGTATAACCAAGTGTGTGACATGGTGGCACCGTGTTGCCGTGTGTGGTCCAGGGGGGTGCTGTGTCCTGAGTGACTGTGGGAGGCAGATCGACAGGGGGTGAGCCGGCGGACTGATTCTGTCGTTCTGTGTTACAGTATGTGTTCTGTGGATTTTCTGACGTTGCTCAGTGCACCTGAGCGGTGACTTGCGTAAGGTAATGTTTCCTAGCACTCACCCTTGGGCAGGCTTCGGAGTCCTGACTCTGCCATGTAACTTCCTTGAACCTCAATTTCCTCATCTGTAAAATGGGAGTAATGATAGTGCCTTCCTCATAGGGTTGTTGGGGGGATTAAATACATGTGCTAAGAGCAGTATCTTATTGAAATATTGGCCGTGAACGTTACGGTAGCTGCTGTGATTACCATTGTGATGAAGATGTTCTGGCACGGTGTGTTGAGTGCGGCGGTGTGTAACTGTGTAGCTTTGTATGGCTCTGGGGCCCCCCTCGGGCTCCTCTTAGCACCTGCACACCCTCTGCCCTCCTCCACATGGCCACCTCACTGTGTGCTGCCAGCCTGAGTGGGTTGGTGAGGCTGCCAGGTCAGCCCAGGGGCTTCTGAGGTAGAGGCCCCTTATCACCACCCTCCCACAGGAGGAGAAGGTACTGAAGCTGAGTGAGTGGGGCTGAGCGAGGAGTGCCCATCAACATTCTGGGTGCTAAGGGAGCACGGGTGGCGGGGCGGGCAGCCCAGGGGCCTCAGAAATAAAAGGGCCGGCTGCAAATGAGACTCAGAGGTGGGGGTGCCTGCCCAGGTTCCCTAATGGCCCAGAAGGTGGTGGCTATTATCAAGGCCCACTTCGGGGCTGAGGGCCGTGTTCCAGAAGCCATGTCAGCAGCCAGGGGACTTATCTCTGCCTGACCGCAGACAAGGCCACAGCCTGGCTCCAGGACAGGATGAACATGTCATCTCCCCCACGGTGTTTTCCAGAACCAGAGGGTGGGGCTCACCTTCTACTTTCCAACCCCTCCCCCGTTACCATCTCTGTTGTTGGCAGTGGCTTGTCCTAATGAGTGCCCAGCTTGGGGGGCAGGGGGCAGGCATAGGGTAAGGAGATACCCTGCTGATTACACCTCAGCTCAGAAAGGACAATGAAATACCCTAGCAGAGGCTGAGGGCCTCTCTTCTGGCATCTGGGAACTCCCTTCCTCTCGTTCCAAGTGCCACACACACAGCCAGCAGTTTAGGACATCCTGCAGGAGCCCCCTTCTGCACTGAACCTCCCCTGGGGCTGAAGGGATGCTGCTCATACTAAGACAGAGGGGTCCCCCAGAAGTGTGGGGAGACTTGGGACAAAGGAAGAAGAAGGCACATCAGGCCGTCACCTCTGAGGAGGCTCACAGACACCTCTTCTGACGCTGTTCTCACCCAGTGCTGATGGGGGAACAGAGTCATGGGGGAGGGGGGCTGCCTAAAGTCATGGGGGGGTTGTTAGCACTGGGCTCTGTCCCTAGTGGAGGCAGGAGATTGGGGAGGGATAGAGAGGGTATGGGTGGCTGAGGCCTGGGGAAGTGGTTCAGAAGTTTCCCTAGGTCTTATGGGTGTGTGGGGCAGGCTGGTGGGGTGGGGGGATTGGGGGCATGGATAAAGCTGGAGAGCCTATCAGAGGCTGTAGATCAGGGCTCAGAAAAGAAAAGCTTATAGGCCTAGTCACAGGCAGCTCAGACTGGACCCACACGGTCCCTGATGCCACCGCTCTGCTGGAGCAGGAGGATAAAGATTGCTGAAGGGCCACATAGTTTTAGTTTTGGGGACGGAGTGAGGTGAGATGGTCAACTGGCTCTGAGCAGAGCTGGCAGCTGGACTGCATCTGGCTCTGCTGATAGATCTGGATCTAGATGCATCTATCTCTGTATTATATTGATGAATCGTTAAGGTGGGGCGTGGTGTCTCCTTGATCACAGTTGATACAGGCTGTGCTCGGGGATGAGGGCTCCTGGGGCCCAGGCCTAGTGCCCCTTTGGTACTTCTTGCTTGGGCCTGTTAGGACAAAGAGCATTGTATCTTTGGGAGCCCATGCTGAGGAGGCCAGCCTGGGTCCCTGAAGACAGCTGGGCAGGAGGGGCTATGCAGCTAGGGTCTGGTCCTCCGTGCCCTGGGCTGGGTCCTGCCTCAGCTGCAGAGAACTGGGCCTTAGGGCCATTATAACCTGAGGGTCCCAGACCCAGGACACTCAGAGACGGGGTGGGCATGGAGAGCCAGGGGCATCCCAGGGGCCAAACCCAGGCCACATTTGGCTCATCTCTCTCTTCTGGGTGCAAGGATCAGAGACCTACTCAAGGAGGTGGAAGTCAGGGTGGGGGCAGCAGGGTGAGTATGGCAGGGATGGGCACAAGGGTCCTACTGCACCCATAGTGTTGACACCAAGAACTACAACTTCTGTTACCTCCGAACCTTTTCTTTCCTGCTCGGCCTGATATTTTGGTCCCAGCTTCCGTCAGATCACTCTGACCCCTAAGTATGACCAGGAGGGGCACACTTTGTTTTGCAGAGCCAGGCCATTTCCCAGGCATCTGGTTCCCCAGAACCAGATGTTCCGGAATTAGCTGCTTCCCCTTGTCCATTCAGCTGTGGATGGCAGGTCACAGTATATAAAGTGTAGCCTTGAGTGGGTGGGTGTCCTAAGGTTTGCGTGGCCTTGGCTGGCAATCAGAGATGGCTTCCTGGAGGAGGCAAGGCTCCAGGATCAGGTTGGAGCATGGGTGAAGGTGGGAGAAGGGAACCAAGAGCGGAGGGCGAGGCTTTTGAGAAGTGGGACCCTTCTCCGAGAGGATCCAGAGGTGGGAGTTGCTGGTGTGGGACCTGGGGCAGCAGGGACACAGGAAGAAATGGCATCTCACCTGCTCTGCCCCCTAGGCCTACAGGATGACAAGGACCTACAGGCACTGCTAAAGGGCAGCCAGCTCCTGAAGGTGAAGTCCAACTCATGGCGGAGAGAGCGTTTCTACAAGTTGCAGGAAGACTGCAAGACCATCTGGCAGGAGTCCCGCAAGGTCATGCGGACCCCGGAGTCCCAGCTGTGTGAGTGTCCCGGGGCTGCAGGGTGGGAGCAGAGTGTGGATCCTATGCTGGCATGGGGAGTCGGATGCTGGTTGGGGCAGGGAATGGTGGGGTGGGGAGGTCAATCCTGGACCACAAATAGGGAAACCCAGGCCTGGCCTGATGGGGCCCAGGTCGGTCACACAATCGGGACCAGATACCGGGAAACTGAAGCTGGCGAGGGTGGGGGAGAAGAGTTAGTTAAATCACCGATAGCGCAATTGAGGCCTAGTCTGGGCCAGACAGGGCAGTCATGGAGGACCAGAGATGGACGGGCTAAAGCCTTTTGGGGGTAAGGATACATAACTGTGACCACAGGTGGGAAAGCCAGGCTCAGAAATAGGGAGGTTTCTGGGCAGTGTTGTCTGAACGCACAGGGTATCCACCCAGATGTGGGAAGGAGGGAAGTTTGGTGGATTAGGACTCCAGGTGTAGTGAGGCCAAAAGCCAAGCCCAAAGTCCGGGGGCAGATAAGGCTCTTCCTGGTATCAGTGGCCAGGATATGAGGTGGGGCTGCAGGAGGCAGTTCCTTCCTGGGACTGGGGCCGCAGCAGAGAGGTAGGGTGGAGTGGAGTGAGGCCTTACTAGCTGGGCAGCTCCCTTGAGGGTATTGGGTCTGAGGATTGTCTGGAAGCTTTGGAAAAGGCCCTGGAACCCAAGGCTCAGGCCTGCGAATGGAGAGTGCCTCCAGCAAGGCCCCACAGAGAAAGCTGTGCTGGCTAGCTGCCTTGTAACACAGAATGCCCTAAAGATTCTGTAAAATGAGAGGTCCCCGCTGTTTACGTGGTGGGAAAATTTTAGACCAATGCTGCCCAAAAGAACTTTCTTTGATAATGGAAATGTTCTGTATCTGTGCTGTCCAGTGTGGGTGCCTCTAGCTACCTGTGGCCATTGAGCACTTGAAATGTGGCTAGTGTGACTGAGGAACTGAATTCTTAATTTTACTGAATTTTAGCTACTTCATATTTAAGCAGCCACACGCGGCTGGCGGCTGTTGTACTGGACAATGCGGAAAGATCACTGTCGCTGGATGTCACCCAACCCAGGTCCCCTTGGCTGTGGTGGGGAAGGGGGAAGGGCAGGGCCAGCCCACTGGGGAGTGCCATCAGACACAGGTGACAGGCTCGAGATGGGAGAGGGGACAGGAGGAAGGGGAGGTGCCCGGGCAGGGTTTACCGGGCCTCACGACACGGGGTAGGAACCTGAGAAAGTATCTCCTGCTGCCCGTGTGGCCTGGAGCAGGGTCAGAGGTAAGGCAGGACAGGAGCAGGGTCAGACGGGGAGAGCTAGGCAGGGGGCCTTGGGGCTGTGGGCAATGGAAGGTTTCTGAGCAAGGCAGGGTAGGGTTAAAGCCGACAGAGCCTGAAGTACTCTCCGAAAACCACCCGAGTGCATGTCAGTCACACCGCATGGGAGTGACCCAGACCTTGTCTCTGTCTGGCCTCTGTCTGTCGGTGGCACCAGCCAGGCTCCTTCATGGGCCTCTGCCCTGATATGGGGCTTCCTGTTCGACGCTGGTGGGGGGCGGCACGGTGGGAACAGGCGTCTTGCTCTCTGGGCTCTGGGGATTCCTGAGAGCCCGTACATATGCCTGGTTTCCTGTGTGTGCCTGGCACTTACTTGGCGGCAGCGGGCATGGGGGCAGAGACAAGAGTAGGGGACCTGGGCTGGTGAGATGAGCCCCTCATACTGGGAGAGCTGTGAGCACAGGGGCAGGAGGAGCCTTCCAGGCAGGAGACCAGTGTGAGCAAAGGTGCAGGGCCGAGACTGAGGAAGGGGCATGAGTGAGGGGCCTGCACTGACCAGAGGGGCTGCAGGGGTGACAGGTGCGGGGTCGGGCACCAGCTGTGCTCAGGTGAGGAAGGTGGCCAGAAGAGACTCTCTTCCAAGTCAGAGACACTGAGACGGCTCTCTGGCTGAGCATGCCTGTTGGCTGCTTCCCTTCTCCGGGGGAGCAGTGAGACTGTTGTCCCCAAATGCACTCTACCCTCGGGGAAACTGAGGCCAGGTGAGGGAGGAGGGGAGCAGCGCCCCCAGTTCTCTTCCCCAGTTTGCCCTGATTCTGCCACCGCTACGCTCCCTCCACTCTGGCTCCCAGAGGCAGACAAGGTATTATCAGCAGTGCAAGCATCTGGACTTTCTCTCTGGTGCGGGTGGGGTGCTGGCCCAGGAGCTGCCCGGCTCAGGTTTCCTGTTTTCACTCCCAGCCCGGGGCAGTGGCAGCTGGCCTGAGCCTAGCGGGCGCAGGAGGCTATGGGCAGAGGGATTGAGCAGGGCTATCCCCTGCACCCCAGATGGCCCAGAGCTCACATGTCCCACTCTCGGAGCCTGCTGCCCAGGCTGGGCACATGCCCTTCACGTGGGGCTTGCAGGTGGCTCGGAGGCCTCTGGGCACTCAGGGTGCAGGCAGGCACGGGGAGGACAGGTGAGCTTGTAGCTGAGGCTGCTCTAGGACCCAGGACAGAGGGATGTGGAGGGCTCAGGACACAGGTGGGGCAGGGGTGGAGCCTGGACCTTGATGCTGGGCAGCTTAGCATGAGCCCGGCTGATGGGACTGGCTCCCAGCCAGGCCAGGAAGGGCACCCTGCAGTCTTGCTCCTCCCTGAAGCTCGGAAGGTGTGGGTGTGACAGAAGGGCTCTCCCCCCAGTTCCTAAGGGCAGAATGATGGACTCTCTCAGACCCCTAAGGGGCACCACTTGGGGTCCTAGAGGGCAAGAGCCTTCCCACACTCTTCTTGCCAAGGGGATCCCTGAGGTCTGGACACACGTGGACACACGTGGACACGCAGGGCAAGGCCGTGTCTATGCCGCAGCACAAGCACTGCTCCCTGTGCCCCCACACCCCGGGGCCAGGGCTGCCGGAGGGTGGCTCCAGGCTCCCGCATGGTCAGGAGAGGGGCCTGTAGGCTCTCAGAGCCATCTGAGGGAAGGGTAGTCCAAAGTCAAGTGCGATTAGGAGGGTATGTATCCTGTTTGTCATAGGCTCCAAGCTCCAGAATGGTCTCTCCCCATCTCTAAAAGCCCTGCCCTGCCCTAGTCCCTCCCAGCCTGGAAACAGCAGGGCCTGGGGTCCCAGGTGCCCTTCTCTAGGGTCAGTCTCTCCCTCTGCCCTCCCCCCCCCCGCCCCATGTTTCCCCTGCCCACCACAGCTGTGTGTCACATTCCTCCTCCATCTCGGTCTCTGTTCTCCTTCCTCCCTTGTGTTCCCCCTGTCCGTCCTGCTGCCCCCCTCCTTGTCTCTGGATCCAGGCCTGAGCTCCAGCCCTGGCTCTGTGTCCCCACACTGTGCCCTGGCCGCACCAGGGGCAGGGACTGGCCTCGCAGCTCTGCCACCTATCCCCTTCTTGCAGTCTCCATTGAGGACATTCAGGAGGTGCGGAAGGGGCACCGCACGGAGGGCATGGAGAAGTTTGCCCGGGATGTGCCCGAGGACCGCTGCTTCTCCATTGTCTTCAAGGACCAGCGCAACACACTGGACCTCATAGCGCCATCGCCGGCCGAGGCCCAGCACTGGGTGCAGGGTCTGCTCAAGATCATCCACCACTCGGGCTCCATGGACCAGAGGCAGAAGCTGCAGCAGTATCCTTCTGGTGGCAGTGGGTCCTGGCCCAGCCTGTGGATCCTGGCTGTGGTCATCACCAGGGCTGCCTGGGTGTGGAAGATGCCCAGCTTGGGCCGCCATACGGACATAGCAGAGGCTGGGCGGCTCACACAACGGAAATGAATCTCACGGTTCTGGAGGCTGGACACCCGAGCTCTCTTCCTGGCTTGTGAGGGGCTACCTGCTCACCGTGTCCTCACATGGCAGAGGGAGAGAGAGAGGGAGACAAGCTCTCTGGTGTCTCCTCTTATAAGGGCACTAATTCTATCATGAAGGCTCCATCTCATGACCTCATGTAAGCCCCCCATGATTCATCCCCAGATGCCATCATATTGGGGGTTAGGGGGGATTGATTTGGGGGGAACACAGTTCAGTCCTGAGCCCTGAGAAAGTACCTGGAGCCCTGTTTGGTCTACTCAGTGCAGCCCCCGCTGTCTCCTCTTCTCCCCGCCCCCCCCCCCCCGAACCAGCACAGAGTTCTGCTAATGGCAGCAGCTTCCATACGAGACTGAGTCTTGAGTGTTTGAACCATGTCTCTTGGAGTTACTACATTTTTTCTCTCTGGGAATTTGGAAGGCCATGGTACCCCCTGTGTCATTCTTTGGGGAGTGATCACGTTTCCTTGGGCCTCGTGTGCAGGCCAGCCTATAAGCTTAAAACAAATTCACTTCCAAATCTGGGGGCACAACAGCACACTAGCCTATGGTTCAAAGTGGTCAGGCTTCTGGTACAGAGGATTAGGGTGCAGCCAGCTCCAGTTCCTTCATTTTAATGACAGTTTTATTGACATATAATTCACATACCATGTGATTCACCTGCTTAAAGTTACACGGCAATGCCATTCAGTATATTCACAGGGTTATAAGTAATTTTACAACACTTTGATCACTGTAAAATGAACCCCACACCCTTGAGCAGCCAGGCCCCATTTCCCCATAAGCCCCCACGCCCTAGACAACCACTAATCTACTTTTTGGCTCTTTATGTTTGCCTTTTTCTGGACATCTCATATAAATGGAATCGTACTGTCTTTTGTGACTGACTTCTTTCACGGAGCATCTTTTTCAGGTGTCTCCATGTTGTAGTGTGAATCAGTACCTCATCCCTACTTTACATCCCTCATTACTTCTGAGTAATATTCCATGGTCTTCTTATTCCACATTTTATTTATCCAGCTAGCAGTTGATGGACAGTGGGGTTTTTACTCTGGAGCTTTTATGAATTAATGCTGCTATGAACATTGGTGTGGTATATAGCTAGGATATATAAGTCTTATGGTAACTGTATGTTTAACTTTTTGAGGGACTTCCAGTTTTCCAAGGAGGAAATTGACATTCCCACCAAGAGTGTATGAGGGTTCCAATGTGTCACATCTTCGCTAAGGCTTGTTACTACTGTTACTACTTTTTTATCTTAGCCACCCTTGTGGGTGTGAAGTGGTATCTCATTGTGGTCTCGATTTGCATTTCCTTGATAGCTAATGATGTCAACTATCTTTCTATGTGTTTATCGGTTATTTCTAGAAATATCTATCAGATCCTTTGAGGAAATATCTGTCAGATCCTTTGCCCATTTGTTGTTGTTTTAAGATTTTATTTTTAAGTAATATCTACAGCCAACGTGGGGCTTGAACTTACAACCCTGAGATCAAGAGTTGCATGCTCGGGGGCACCTGGATGCTCATTCAGTTAAGTGTCCGACCCTTGGTTTCAGGTCAGGTCATGATCTCAGGGTCGTGAGATCGAGCCCTGAGTCAGGCTCCGTGCTCAGCCGGGAATCTGCTGGAGATTTCCTCCCTCTTCCTCTCTTCTCTGCCCCTCCCCCTGCTCACGCAAGCTCTTTCTCTGTCTCTAAAATAAATAAATTAAAAATCTTGAAAAAAAAAAAAAAGAGTTGCACGCTCTACCCACTGAGCCAGCCAGGCGCCCTTTAAGCTCTTTTTTAAATGGGTTTATTTTTTAAAAATTTTTACTTGCGGTAAAAGCTACATAACATAAAATTTACCATCTTTCAACCATTTTAGTCATGTGGAGTACCTTCACATTGTCATGCAACCCATCTCCAGAACTCTTTTCATCTTGTAAAACTGAAATTCTTTCCCCATTAAACAACAACTTCCCCTTCTCCCACCTCCAGTCCCCAGCCCCGCCCTCCCCCTCCCCCTCCCCCCCCCACTGTATACTCTCTGTCTCTCTGAATTTGACCACCCTAGCTACCTCAGACAAGTAGAATCATAGAGTATTTGTCTTTTTGCAACTGGCTTATTTCACTTAGCATAATGTCCTCAAGGTTCATCCGTGTGGTAGCCGGTGTCCGAATTTCTATTCTTTTTAAGACCGAATAATAATATTCCACTGTCTGCATATACTATATATTGTTTCTTCATTCATCCATTGATGGGCATCTGCGTTGCTTCCACCTTTTTCCTGTTGTGAATAATGCTGCTGTGAGCATGGCTGTGCAAATATCTGAGACTCTGCTTTCAGTTCTTTTGGGGTATATACCCAGAAGCAGAGTCGCCAGATCACAGGATAACTCTACTTTGAATTTTTTGAGGCACCACCATATTGTTTTCCACAGCATCTGACCTACTTTATACTCCCATCGACAGTGCACCAGGGTTCCGATTTCTTCAAGTCCTCAACACACTTGTTATTTTCTGGGTTTTTTGGTTTGGTTTGGTTTAAGTTTTGATAGATGTCTTATCGTGGTCTTGATTTGCATTTCCCTAATGATTAATGCAGTTGAGCATTGGTTTTTTTATTTGCTTTCCTGTATCTTCTCTGGAGAAATGTCTATTCACATCCCTGGCGGTTTGTAATTGGGCTCTTGGTCTTTTTGAGTTGTAAGGGTTGTTTATATATACTAGATATAAGTCCCATCATAATTATGCTTTGTAAATAATTTCTCTTCTGTAGGTTCTCTTCTTTTTCTTGATGGTATTTGAAATGTGAGTTTTTAGTTTTGGTAAAGTCTAATTCAACTACTTTTTGCTTTTGTGGCTTGTGATTTTTTTATGTTGTATCTAAGAAAGCTTTGCTTAACCCAAAGTCACTAATGTTTACTCTTATTATTTTCTTCTACAGGTTTTATAGTTTTAATTATTAAATTTAGGTCTTTGCTTTATTTTGAATTCATTTTTGTGTGTGGTGTGATGTGGGGGATCCAATTTCATTTTTTTAGCATGTAGGTAGTTGTCCCAGCACCATTTGTTGAAAAGACTGTTCTTTCCTCATTGAATTGTCTTTACACCCTCATCAAAAATCAATTGACCATAAATAGGAGGGTTTCTTTTCTTTTTTTAAAGATTTTATTTATTTATTTGAGAGAGAGCGAGAGTGAGAGAGCGAGAGGACAGAAGGAGAGGGAGAAGCAGACTCCCTGCTGAGCAGAGAGCCAGACGAGAGGCTCGATCCCAGGACCCTGGGATCATGACCTGAGCTGAAGGCAGACACTTAACCGACTGAGCCACCCAGGTGCTCCAAGAGGGTTTATTTTCATGGCTGTCAGTTTTATTCCATTTATCTATGTCTATCCTTGCACCAGTACACAATGGTTTGGTTACTGTAACTTTGTAAGTTTAGAAATTGGGAAGTGTGAGTTCTCCAAATTTGTTCTATTTTTTTTTTTTAAGATTTATTTATTTGAGAAAGAGAGAGAGAAAGTGAGCAGGAGCAGGAGGGGCAGAGGGAGAGTGAGAGAGAATCTCAAGCAGACTCCAGGGGCTCGATCCCACGACCCTGAGATCATGACCTGAGCTGAAACCAAGAGTTGGACGCTTAACTGACTGCTCCACCCAAGATTTTTTTTATGCAAGATTGTGTTGACTCTCCTGGGTCCCTTGACGTTCCATGTGAATTTTAGGATCAGTTTCTGCAGAGAAGCCAGCATGATTATGATAGGGGTTGTGTTGAATCTGTAGATCAATCTGGAGAGTATTCCCTATTTAATGATGTCAAATCTTGTGATCCATAAATATGGGTATCTTTCCATTTATTTAGATCTTCCTTAACTTCTTTAAACATTGTTTTGTAGTTTTTCAGAGTATAAGCTATACATTTAAAAAAATGGATTCCTAAGTATTTTAATTCATTTTGAGGCTACTTGATAGAATTACTTTCTTAATTTCATTTTCTGATTATTCATTGCTAGTGTATATCCAGCTGCTTTGAGGGATATACTTCGAGCTCTGTACGTTTCCTTACTCTGTGCTTTTCAGCATTTCATAGATTTTTAAGTATTTTTTCTCAATGCTATCTCTGCCTGATTTTGAGCTTTCTTAAAAGTCCAATTCTGTAACGTAGGCTTATCCTTGGGCAGTCTTGTGCCCTCTGGAGGGTTCTGTTGCCCAGCCCTTGAGATCATAAAGCCATGCATCCCAGCCTGCTGAATAACAATCAGCATGGGGACCTCATGTTTGGCTGGACTGCTCTGAACTTGATTTTTTTTAAACCTGGAGTTCTGCCATAATTATTTTTTCATGTAAACATATACATAAAATATGGCTGTGTTAGAATGAAGTTTTCTTTTAATTTTTTAATTTTAATTTTTTTAATTTTGTTTTTAAAGATTTTATTTATTTATTTGAGAGAGAGAGAATGAGAGACAGAGAGCACGAGAGGGAAGAGGGTCAGAGGGAGAAGCAGACTCCCTGCGGAGCAGGAAGCCCGATGCGGGACTCGATCCAGGGACTCCAGGATCATGACCTGAGCCAAAGGCAGTCGCTTAACTGACTGAGCCACCCAGGTGCCCCATTAATTTTTTAATTTTTAAAAAAGATTTATTGATTTATTTTAGAGAGATAGTGCATGTGTGCAGGGAGGGGCAGAGGGGAGGGAGAGAATCTCCAGGCAGACTCCCCACTGAGAGTGCAGAGCCCAAGGTGGGGCTCAATCTCATGACCCTGAGATCATGACGTGAGCCAAGACCAAGAGTAGGACGCCTAACTGGCCGAGCCACCCAGGTGCCCCAGAATGAAGTTTTAAAGGCCCACAAAATAAAACTGCCGATTTTTGGGTTCTGCCCCCAATCCTATTTTCTGCATTTCAATTTGCCTAATGATGCATTTGCCAAAAATAGTGGAGAGCTTACATTTGTATCCATTTCTCTGTGTACTGTTGTCATAATTATTTCCTTGTATTAGTATAGTCTCCATAACAAGCTATAGTGACTATGTAATATTCCATTGAGGAGGTGCCCTATGAATTAGTGATCCATTCTTCTAATGTTGAACATCTATTTTCAGTCTTTCACTACTATAAGTAACATTGCAAAGAACTATGTTCTAAGAGCTTTCAGTATTTAGGAGTATTTCCTTACCAATAGAATCCTAGAAGTGGAATTAGTGAGTCCAATGATGTAATGGTTTTGAGATTTAGCTGTGTCTCTGCATCACAGTACCAAGGGTTGAACAATTTCCTTTATCCAAGTGGTGGATGGGATGTCCATGTCACCTCACCCCTACCTGCACTGGGTAACAGACTTTTTAAAGTGCTGATCTTAGAGTTTAAGAAATTGCATCTCATTTGCAAATTGTTGATATCTTTGATTACCGAGAATGTTTGCAAAAGGTCAGTTTATGGCCTTTTCTCGTTTAGTTATTAGGGTCATCATCATGTTTTCTGGACAGCTTTATTTTTTTCTTTATTTGACCCTCAGAATTATTTAAAGTTTACATGGCATCAATTATATTGTTTCCTTTGTGACTTCTTCTAAAAACCTGCTGTCGTTTTTTAAAAAATTGTTTTCATTGTCTTTGTTCTTTAATGGAATGTACTGTGGAAAGTCCTCTTTCTTGACTTCTCCAGGTCAAGTCTGAGGGGAGAGGGGCCAGAGGTAATGGAGAAGTGGAGGCTAAGTGCCCCCATTGTGACAGCATGATGCAGGCTTCATTTTTGCTTGTGATATCCTCACCTTCTGATCTGTGGCTTCAAATTTGCTCTTTCTTGTAAAATAAGCCTCAAGTGCTTTAGTCAAGTTGGCTAACAATTACGTATTGAAAACCAGAAGGACGTACCTTGAGACTTTAACTGGCACTGTCCCTAGGTGACAGGACTCTGGGGGATTAATTTATTTACTTTTCTGCATTTTGTAAGTTGTCTATAGTGAACTCTTTCACAGTGAGAAAAGAAATGTTTTGTTTTTTTAAATGTGAAAGGGTTCAAAGCCAGTAAATAGAAAAAAGCCCCCTTAATCGGATGTATCATTTCCTCTGAAGAGGCCATCCGGTCTTGTCCCTGGAATGCTGGTGTGCAGTATGTCAGGCCTGCAGGGATCAGGTGATCTCTGTCCATCTGGGCCCAGGAGTTGACCCTGGGCTTGAAACCTGGCTGTAGCTGGGACCTGGGGGGTATCCGGGCTCCTGGGTACTTTCCTTACTTCTTGCCCAGCTGGATTCACTCCTGTTTGCGAAAAGCTGACAAAAACAAAGACAACAAGATGAGCTTCAAGGAGCTGCAGAACTTCCTGAAGGAGCTCAACATCCAAGTGGATGACAGCTATGCCCGGAAGATCTTCAGGGTGAGGCAGGGAGTGAGGGCTGGGTCTGTGTGGCCGTGGGCCTGGGACCCTAGTGGGGAGCATGCTCTGAGCCCTGCCCACCTGGCCTGGCAGGAATGTGACAACTCCCAGACGGACTCCCTGGAGGATGATGAGATTGAGGCCTTCTACAAGATGCTAACCCAGCGGGAGGAGATTGATCGCACCTTTGCTGAGGCAGCGGGTTCCGGGGAAATGCTGTCGGTGGATCAGTTAGTGACGTTCCTGCAGCACCAGCAGCGGGAGGAGGCGGCAGGGCCTGCACTGGCCCTCTCCCTCATTGAGCGCTATGAGCCCAGTGAGACTGGTGAGAGCCTGGCTGGGGCCTTTGGCCTGCAGTCCCTGGGGCCGCACCGGGCTGGGAGACCCTTGGGGAGACTACAGCCCGAGTGTAGGGAGCTGGAGGGAAGGGGGGCACCCTGGTCAGTATTTGCTTGCCCCATGAAAGCAAGCAGATGGGATACAGGGCTCCAGCCTCACTACCCCTGTCTTGGTTCCTTCTCCAGAGGGTTTTGTGGACTCCTCCTCCAGGAGATAGGAGGCTGGAAAAGCAAACCTTTTTCCTGCTTCCATCCTGGAACGGGCTTTGAGATGGGCAGACGGGGCCCTGCCCTGGAGGGGCTTCAGTCTGGAGGCCCAGAGGAGATGAGGCCTCGGCTTCAGGCGGTCTCACACTGTGGGGGACCGAGGAGGAGAAGACAGGGCCTCACCCTGGGATAGTCACAGTCTGATGGTTGACTCAGACTCACCCCCTCCGAGAGCTATCAAGGTCCAGCTCAGCACAGGGAGGCAGGGACAGCTGGGGGCTCCCCTCCCCGAGCGGTGGCGCCCGGAAGGTCTCCTGGAGGTGGCTGGCCTGGCCGTTAGGGTTCTGACTGGCGCCGGCCTCGTCCTTGGCAGCCAAGGCGCAGCGGCAGATGACCAAGGACGGCTTCCTCATGTACCTGCTGTCCGCCGACGGCAGCGCCTTCAGCCTGGCGCACCGGCGGGTCTACCAGGACATGGGCCAGCCGCTCAGTCACTACCTGATGTCCTCCTCGCACAACACCTACCTGCTGGAAGACCAGCTCACGGGGCCCAGCAGCACCGAAGCCTACATCCGGTGGGGCCCCGGGGCGGGGGCGGGGGTGGGGGGCCGGGAGGGGGGGGGGCCTGGGAGCGGGGGCGGGGCCAGCCGGGGACTGAGGGCGTAGCCCCTACGCCTGCCCTTGCTCGCAGGGCGCTGTGCAAAGGCTGCCGCTGCGTGGAGCTCGACTGCTGGGACGGCCCCAACCAGGAGCCGATCATCTACCACGGCTACACATTCACCTCCAAGATCCTCCTCTGCGACGTGCTCAGGGCCATCCGGGACTACGCCTTCAAGGTTGCGCGCGCCCCTGGCGGGTGAGGAGGGCAGCGATACGGGCGGCCCGCCCCTCCTAACCTGCGCTGGGGCCTCCAGGCGTCCCCCTACCCCGTCATCCTGTCCCTGGAGAACCACTGCAGCCTGGAGCAGCAGCGTGTGATGGCGCGACACCTGCGCACCATCCTGGGCCCCATGCTGTTGGACCGGCCGCTGGACGGGGTCACCACCAGTCTGCCTTCCCCTGAGGTTCGCGGTGGGCATGGGGTACCCAGGCGAGAGGGCAGGGGCACTGGCTGGGAGGGCAACTGGGTCTTGACGAGCTGCTCCTCCGTTCTTAGCAACTGAAGGGGAAGATCTTGCTGAAGGGGAAGAAGTTGGGGGGGCTCCTGCCCCCTAGCGGGGAGGGTGGCCCTGAAGCCACTGTCGTGTCTGATGAGGATGAGGCTGCTGAGATGGAGGATGAGGCCGTGAGGAGCCGTGTGCAGCGCAAGCCCAGGGTTCGGGGCGCGGGGGGGGGGGAGCTATGGGGGAGGGGGCAGCCCTGGGGCCCTCCCCCATCATGGGATGTTTGCCTTGTCTCAATTCTCTGTGGCTGCCACTCAGACCCTCTGCCCCCCCTCTCTCTGTCTGTCTCCCTGTCTCTCTGTGTCTGGGTTTCTGGCTCTCTCAGTGCCCACCTGCCCCAACCTCTGAATCTAACCTGGGCCTCCCCATGGCCCCCAGGAGGACAAGCTCAGGCTAGTGAAGGAGCTCTCCGATATGGTCATTTACTGCAAGAGTGTCCACTTTGGGGGCTTCTCCAGC
Source organism: Zalophus californianus (assembly GCF_009762305.2). NCBI lineage: Eukaryota > Metazoa > Chordata > Mammalia > Carnivora > Otariidae > Zalophus > Zalophus californianus. The sequence continues at coordinate 66,636,196 of NC_045595.1, read as the reverse complement.
CCTGGCACCCCAGGGCAGGCTTTCTATGAGATGGTGTCCTTCTCTGAGAACCGCGCCCTCCGACTGCTCCAAGAATCGGGTGAGCCCCGACCCTGCATTCTCAGGGTGCTGGCCATCCGTCTGACCATTTGGACTGGCCCGGGCCAGGCCTGGCTCCACTACTCGGGAGGTGCACAGAGTTGGCACTCCCTGCTGTTAACCAGAGGGGGGCCGGGGGTGGGGGGGGTAGTTTGGGCTCATCAGGAGGCCTGTGCTTCTGACCACCCACACACCCTTTTCAGGAAACAGCCTTGTTCGCCACAACGTCAGTCACCTGAGCAGGATCTACCCTGCTGGGTGGAGAACAGACTCCTCCAACTACAGCCCCGTGGAGATGTGGAACGGGGGCTGCCAGATCGGTATGGGCTGGCAGGGGCTGAGGAGGCTGGGGTGAGGGTTTCAGTCCAGAGGGCCAGGGGTCAGGAGCCTTTGGGGACCCAGCTGGGGCCAGACACAGGGACTTGTGGGCTCAGGCGCTGGTACTCAGTTTGGGCATATTCCCCCTGCCAGCAAGTCAGGGTCTGAAATCGCCCCATTAGCACAGTCGTCCTTTGAATTCTGCCACCAGAAATGGAATGTGGGCTGGCATGGTGGGTCAGTGACGGTGGCAGGAGGGCAGTAGGCATCAGAGTGCTGCCGGACCCTGCTTCTGCCATGCCATGTGACCCTAAGGCCTCCATGTGCCCTGGGTAGGCTGGGCTCTAGGGCCCCCGAGGCCAGCCCACAGCCTGTGACTGCTCTGTCCTGCCTACAGTGGCCCTGAATTTCCAGACCCCTGGCCCAGAGATGGATGTGTACCAGGGCCGCTTCCAGGACAATGGGGCCTGTGGCTACGTGCTGAAGCCTGCCTTCCTGCGAGACCCGAACTCTACCTTTAACTCACGTGCCCTGGCTCAGGGGCCCTGGTGGACCCGGAAGCGGCTCAGTGTCAGGGTACGGCCAGCCACCGCAGGGACAGGAGCCCATGGGCCTCCCTCCCCGCTACCATTCCTGAACCCTCATCTGTCCCTTGCCCCTGCTCAGGTCATCTCTGGGCAGCAGCTGCCGAAAGTCAACAAGAATAAGAATTCAATCGTGGATCCCAAGGTGACGGTGGAGATCCACGGTGTGGGCCGGGACGTGGCCAGCCGCCAGACTGCCGTAGTCACCAACAACGGTACTTGCCGGGCCTGGGTGGGGACCCAACCCCTGGACCTGGCGTCCGCACTGTTGACGTGGTGCTCATGCCGCCAGGTTTCAACCCGTGGTGGGACACGGAGTTTGTGTTTGAGGTGGTTGTGCCTGAGCTCGCCCTCGTGCGCTTCTTGGTGGAGGATTATGACGCATCCTCTAAGAACGACTTCATTGGCCAGAGCACCATCCCCTTGGGCAGCCTCAAGCAAGGTTTGTCAAGGGGAAGGGACGACAAGGTGGAGGAGGCAGGGCCTGTTATCTCTTGGGCCGGGGCCCTTGTCCCTTGAAGCGTCCTCACCGAGTGACCAGAACTCTCCGTGTGCTCTTTCCTGCCCATCCCCCTGCCAGGATACCGCCATGTCCACCTCTTGTCAAAGAACGGAGACCAGCACCCATCTGCCACCCTCTTTGTGAAGGTGTCTCTCCAGGACTAGGTTTGGGGGTTCTGATGGGGGCTGCCCCAGGCACACGCGGCCCTCTGTCCCCATGTAGGGACAGGGCTCGTGAGGCTGCTCCCCACCTCTCACTTGGAGCTAGAGGCCCCGCACTGCCTTCAGCTCTAACAGACGTCTGTGCTGCTGCCTCCCTGGGGTCCCAGGAGCTAGCTCAGTCCCTGGAGCTCTCTTGATTCCGTTAGGAAAAACACTGCAGCCCTCTGTCCTCTGGCCTGGCCCTGGGTTGAGGGTTTTTATAAAAGTTAGAAGACTAAGTCCTGTGGTCTCTTTACCTGAATGCCAGAAAGTCCCTATAAAGGGCACCTGTGTGTGTGTGTGTGCATGCATGTGTGTGGGGGGGAACGCTGGAGCCCCATCACCTCTCTCTCCATGTCCCCCACACTCACACTGTATGAGGGTTGTCTGTTCCCTTGGGCAGGAAGGACCAGTGAGAAACAAACCCCTCCATTGAAGACAGTGGACAGAGCTCAGTCCTCTGGAATGTCACAGACCACCCCCTCCAGTCCCAGAGGCCCCTTCCCACCCCCCACCCCCCCCAGAGCTGGGCCAAATGAGTGACCCAGACTTGAAAGCCCACACACCACACCTCGTGAGGGCCACCAGCTTTTATTGACCAGGGTGGAGGGGTTGACCCGGGAGTCTCCAGCTAGGCTTTGCCAGCGGGGTCTCCCAGGGGTCTCAGGTATGTGTTGGGAAGGTACCCGTGGAGGTGCTGGCCATGTGGGTGGCACCGGTAGGGGCAGGGCCTGGGGTCAGAACAAGCCAAGCTGCTTTTTCTCCTGCTGCTGCCTCCACTTGGCCATGCTATAGAATTCTTCCTTGGATTTCCCAAAGATATCTTGGAAGTCAGAGTCGGAGAGATAGAACTGGGGGCCGGGGGAGAGGGTACAGGGGCAGGGTGTCAACTGATCCCAGAATCCTGTTCCGTTGGCCCAGTGGTGCCATCCAAGGGCTCAGGGCTCTCCTCCCCCACCTCTCTCTGCCCATTATCCCATTCGGAAGACACATCTCCCCGGGCAGCGGGCCCATTGCCCACCATCAGTGGGTCATGCCCCGGGCACCTCCAGCTCAGTGTGAGATGCATCAGTGAGTGACAGGGGGCCTCGGGCACCCACCTCCTCGTGGGCTGGGTCCACGCCCTCTGGCAGGTCCTCGGCAGCCTGATGCATTAGCTGTTCGCGGGGCAGGCTCCCACTGATGGTGGGTCTGGGGCTGCTGTGGCAGCTGCCGGTGCTGGTGCCCCCGGCCTTGGGGCCTAGCTGCAGCTCATTCCCTGAGCCCTCCTGGGAGCCCTTGAGGGCCCACAGGGTCAAGGGGCCTGCCCTGCCATTGCTTGGCCCTCTAGAGAGCTGCAGGTTGTTGAGTTCCTGCCGGGAGAGGGGACTCACGCTGGGGATATGGGGGAGAGGCTCCCACGGGGAGGCCACACTGAGCCCACGGCCCTCTTGCCCCCATTGCAAACCCTGCCACCCACCAGGGTCTGGCTCCTTCCTTGCCCATCCTGCCCATCTGGGCCATGCCGACCAAGCGCAGTCCCTGGCGGGAGCCTGGCAGGCCCGATACTCACTGCTGTTATCTCAACTATGGCAGGTTTTGCTCCCAGGCTGCCATCCACCACCTCCTCATAGGACTGGTTGTTCTGGGGGCAAGAATCAGGACAGGGCAGGATGGAGGGCACCACTGGAACCCAGGGGCGGCGGGCTAAGAACAAGACCCGGGCTCTTCTACCCACACTGGAAGTCCCCAGACAAGGCAATGCCTCCTCCCAGTGTGCCCAGGGCAGGCCCCTCTCCCTGGGGTAGGGTGGGGCTGGGAGTTCAGGCCTCACTCACAGTCCACTTGTAAGGGTCCCAGGTGAGGAACCATCCAGTGAAGGTGGGAGGCTCGTGGCCCTCCTTGATCACCACAATGGGCGTGGCGGGGCTCCTCCCTGCGGGATGCGTCTTCAGGTACTCCGGGCCCCAGGCCACCGCCTCCTTCTTCCACTCACTGGCAGCTTCCCCAAGCCACAGGAAGATCTGGGCCACAGAGAGGGCCTGGCCTTGGGCGAGTGGAGGGGCTGCCCAGAGCTGACCACTTCCTTCCCACCCCCATCTATTAAATGGTCTCCCAAGCCCGCACACATCCCAGCCAGCCAGGCACACCCAGCAGGCTGGCCGCCACACCACCCACACACCCATAAATGTGGTAGAGGGTCACAGGCACACATGTATACATTCAATCCACAAATATTTATTGAGTTCCTATTGTGTGCCAGGCACTGTTCTAGGCACTTGGGAATTCAACAATGAGAAAACAAAACAGGCAAAAATCCCTGCCCTTGTAGAGCCTTCATTTTATTGGGGGGACACAGAAAAATAAGTACATAAATTAAGTAAAATAGGTACTACATCAGAGAAAAGTAAGGCAGGGAAAGAAGACAAAGGGTGTGTGTCGGGGGGGTTGGTGAGGATGACTGTAATTTTAAATTAGAATCGGAGAGAGTCTTACTGAGAAGATGACATTTGAGTAGAGATCTGGGGGAGGTGGAGGGAGCAAGTCGAGTGTTCTAGCCAGAAGAAACAACAGTGCAAGGGCCCTAAGCACACCTGGGCAATTTCGGGGAGCAGCAAGGGGGCCACTGTGGCTAGAGCAGAGCAAGTGGAGGTATGGGAGCAGAAATTTGCTCCCACAGAGGTGTGGGAGCAAGTCAGCCCAGAGTCGGGCCGCCAAGTCATGTGGGCTGTAGTAAGGGCTTTGCTTTTGCTCTGAGATGGGAACACACAAGCCTTATGGCCACATTCAGTGTCACAGACACATGATCACAGCTGTAGACATGCAATCCCCCACTGCCGCAGAGCCACTCACTGTCACCCACAGTCACACAGAGCTGCACCTAAACAAGATTGCACTCCATCACACAGCTGTGCTCACTCCTCCTGAAAAACACAGGCAGCCCCCAGACCTGCCTCATAAAGCCTCTCAGACACATAGTGACCCTGCCCGACAGTCACTCAGGCTGTGGCCAGTCTCCTAGTCTCCTGGTTTCCCCAGTTACAGCCGGTGCGGGACCACACGGCCGCTCCACGGAGGCAAGCACCGTCCCACAAAGGAACCACGTACACTCGTGTGGTCATTCAGTCTGCAACCACTCACATGGACACATTAGCCATGGGCACCCAGTCGCCTGGAATCATGCCGCTGTAAGGCACACAGATGCAAATACAGAACTGCTCACAATCTCACAGTGAGTCTCCTACAGCTTCGCGGTGACACAGGGTGGTCCCTGGTCGCGCAGTGCAGTCACTCACAGCATTACCGTGTCACCCACAATCACAGACTCATCCGCAGGCTGACATGGCTGAAAACACACAGTTACACACTCTCGACCCCAGCTGCACAGACACGGTCGCCCCCTCCCTTCACACCCCAGCCAGCCGGGGGCAGGGGCGGGGGGCGCCGGGGCGGGGGGCGCCTCACCTCCTGCCAGGTGTCCAGTAACATGATGTCATACTTGTCCAGGCCCTCTTGGCTAAAGAACACCACTTCTGTGAGGACCAGGCAGCCCATCTGGCTGGAGCACTCAGCCGTGGCTGGAAGCTGGAGACGTCCTCGGGAAGCCTGGCCAGGGTGGGCAGCCAGGCATCGAGGGGCGTAGAGACAGCTGTGCCTCTCAGCAGCCTGGGCTGAGCTAGCCCTCAGCACAGGCCCTCTACCTCCCCCCAACCCCCGGATGGGCAACAGCTTCTCCTGGAGCGGGAGGCCTGCACCCTCCTCTGGGCTCCCCCCAGCCCATAACTCCCTCCGGGGATGCCCAGCTGCTCTCTGGGCCCCAGCATCACCGTCTGTCAGTGGGAAAGCCCATTACGTGACCTGTGTAGCCAGCTGTGACATATGCTGCCCCAGGAATTTCCCCAGGAGTGGGCCCTGGGAAGGGGATGCCTGGCTCAGTGGGGCTGGGTGGGGGGGAATTGTGCTAAGCTGCGGCCCTGCCCTCCCCAGGAAGGAGGGGGGTCCTGGTCCTGGCTGGATGCTCAGGGGACTTGCGGGGAGTCCAGTGCATCAACCGGGCCCCACAGACACTCACAGCAGCCCTGACTCCGCAACCTCCTCCCTTGAAGGCCTCAACCCTGCCTTACCTTCTGATACACACCCTTGTCCTTTTACACAGTTCACACATACGTTTATTCACACGTCACATTAGCCGTGCCCCCCCCCCAAAGATACACACACACACACTCAGCACCATGACCCCTGGGGACTGTGGGCTGGGAATGGGGCTTTGCCCTCTTGCCCTCTGCCATTGGGAAGGTCCAGGGAACTGGGCAATGCAGGGAGCATGTTTGGCCAGAAGAGGGCGCGACTATCCTGCTCTCCCTGGCATCTTCCTGATCCCTATTACCCAGGGCTGGGGAGGGAAGGGTGGGCTGTGCTCCTGGGAACCCTGGAATGGGGAGCCAAGAGACCTCAGTTCTAGTGTGGCCTCTCCAGCTCTCTGTGTGACCCTTAAGTCGTCACCCACACTCTCTGGGTCTCAGTTTCCTCCTCTGTATAAGGAAAACACCCTCTTCCCAGCCCTGTCACCTCTTGTTGCTGGGGTAGGGAGCTCAGCCTCCCAGGGCCTCCCAGAAGTGGGGAGGCCCCTGACCCTCCAGCACCGTTTCCTTGTTCTCCCCAGAGATGGCAGTGACCACCGTCCGCGCCATCTCACGCTGGTCACCGCTGCAGCCCTGGCAGACAAAGAGCTGGGTCAGGCCCTGAAGGGGGAGGGGTCTTGGCCTCCAGCCCCACCTCCCCCACTCACAGGGGACTCTGGGAGACTGGGCTTAAGTCCGTGGAGGCCCAGGCTGACGGCACACATGAGCCAGGGATCTCCCCTTCCCCACTCCCAGTACTGGGACCCTCTCCTGGTCCAGAGAATGGGATGGGGACCCCAGGCCCGGGGACCATTTGTGGTTTATGTTGAAGATCAGAGAAAACTCTGGCAAACTGGACTAGGCCTCCTCTTTTCCCCAAGAGACTCGGGAAGGGTCATGCTCCTTGCTCGAGGCAGGAAGGAGGGGAGGCAGCTTGGGCCTGGCCTGCCTCTGACCAGTAGACTCCCAGATCTACCTGTCACGTTCAACTCCCCACTGTGGCCTTTCCCCTGCCCCACTCCTGGCCTATCTGAGGTTGGACATGGAAGTCTGCCTGAGTAGAGCCATCCCTCGCGTGGCACATGGCCCTGGGCATGAGTCGAGTGGCCAGGGTTAGAGGTACCTTTCCAAACCAGAGGTAGCGGGTGCTAGCTGTGACCAGCAAGAAAATGTCACTGGAGTTGAGAGCTGAGGCACGGGCCGGCACCTCCACAGTCCTGGTGTTGTAGCTGTCTGTGTCTTGCACATGGAAGAGCCTCGTGGCAGGTGCTGGCTGCCCCTTCCCATTGTGCCCCGTGTGCCCCTACAAGAGGGCTGGGCCTCAGGATGAGGCAAGGGCTCCTGGGGAGCTGCCTCCCTGTCCCAGTGACGGACAAACTGCCCTGGGGCCCAGAAGACTCTTGCTTGAAGCCACCACTATCTTCTAGACCCTCTGAATGTGGAGGGTGAGGATCCTATCAGCCTAGAATAGGGAACCAGGCCCTTTCTTAATGGATCCCTCCCCCAATTCCAAGGAGTCAGGTCATGGTTCCCCCAGGCCTTGAGGACAGAGAATAGTGACCCCAGGCAAGGCCCTACTCCCTTCCAATTTAGCTTCTTCACCTGGCTTCTGCTGTGTGGCTGGCTCTGCGGACAAGGCAAAGAGACTCAGGCAGGGGTCACCCTTGGAGCTCCTGCCCAGGTGTCTGACAGCACCGGGACACCAGGGGTAGTAAGCAGGGGGGCCTCCCCCAGCTGAAGTGAAGCCTCGCCCTTATATAAGGGCTATGGGCACATGGAGGAGCCGGTGAGGCTGCAGGAACAGCAGCAAGGTGGGCCCTACCTGGAAGACCACCAGCTGGCCCTGGAGGATGGCGAGGAAGTGAGGGGGCTCGCTACCCATGGTGACGTGTTCCTGCACCAGGGCTCCACGGTATATGAGGTCCAGCTCCTCGGGGTGGCAGTTCAGGATGTTGATCTCACATGTGGTGGCCTGGTGGCCTGGTGGCCCTGCAGGTGGGGGTGGTAAGGGCCTGGGGCAGCTCTTAGATCCCATTCTCAGATCCTCAGCTCTGGGGCTTGAAGACGCACAGCTTCGGGGCTCTTGGGAAAATTCTCTTTTCTCAAGTGTCACTTAAAAAGACAAAGCCTGTTCAAAGGCTGAAAGGAAAATACTTCCTTACACTTAATAGTATGATTTCCTCTTCCTAGTGGGTAGCGAGCATGGGCTCTGGAGCTAGGCTCCAGATCCTAATCAAATCCCAGGTAGGCCCTGTGTGGGCAGTGAGACCCTTCTGAGCTTTGGCTTTTCCCTTCTGTAAAGTGGGCATAACAACACCCATCTTGACAATGGCAGGAAACAATTCCTGGACAGCACTCTCTGGGGAAGATGTCCTCCGGAGCAGAGCTGCCAGAATCCTGCCTTTTGCAGAAGAGGCTGTTTCTGACCACACGCTCTACCAGGAGCAGCCCTTATCTGGCAGCCAGGCTTCCTAGCTCAGGGGCTGCCCCTGCCTGCCGGCCTGCTGGGAGGAATCCCCTCTCTGCCTCTGTGCTTGGAGCCTGAATGGCAAGACCTTTACCCTCCTGTATTCCTGTCCCCCTCTGTCTCTCCCTGTGTACCCCATCTCTCCTGCTTTTCATCCCATCCCCCCCACTCTGTCTCCTCCCTCCTCTGTCTTCCTCAGTCTCTTCTCTCTCTGTCCCCATTCCCTGTCTTGCTTTCTCCCTGCTCCAAGCCCTGCCATGTCTCCTCCTATCTTGGTCCCTTCTCACTAACGGTCTCTGTCCATCCATATTAGGGCAAATATAGGAAGAAACCTTGGAGAAATGGTATTTTCTCTGACCTCCACCTACCTGAAGAACTAGAAACCCAGAAGTCCTGTTCCCAGAATCTTACAGCATCCCCACACCAGCCAAGGGCCAGATGGGGCCATAGTTTTCGCCGCCATTTACAGATAAAAACTGAGGCCCAATGGACTTAAGGGCTCTACTAGGGATCAGATAACATGTCACAATGCAGCCCCTACATCTCCCAGAACACTGGTCTGAGACCAGACAGGTGGCCGACTGTGGGACTGTGTGGGACCGTGACTGATTACGTGTGATTGTGTAGTATGTTGGTGTGGTCGTGTGGGTTGAGTATTGTGTGTGACTGTGATCACGTGTAATGCAGAATTTGTGCAATTACGTTTGCAGCTGATGAACTTGGCTGGTTGGGTGCAATTAGAGTGTGTGTATATGTATTTGTATTGTATGTATGGTTGTGTCATATATTTAACAAAAGGGCACAATTATCTTGAAGTGTTACTGTGCTGTGTGCCAAGTGTTATGTGAACACAGTTGCACAGATTGATTAGGCGTCATGTGTATGAGCCCGCTGTAGGCAGGGTGTGTGTACAGGTACACATGCCCATAGGTGTCGCTGTGCGATGTGCAAGTGCGTGTACTTAGGGCACTTTAGTAACCTGAAGACAAAGCCTACCCCTGTGTGCCTATCTTCCCCCAGCCAAGCCAATGCCCCTTACCTCCACCTTCCCGGAGGCGTCGTCCACCATCCTGAGCTGGGCCGCTAGTTCAGGCTGACTGTGCAGCTTGCCCACATCCAGCCTTACCCGAATCAATTTACCTGAATCAGAGGGGGCATAGGGTGTCACTGGCATTCTCGCCCCAGCCAACCCCGTCCCTCCCATCACTCAAGAGGCCCCCCCCGACCGCGCACCCCCCATCCGGGGGCACTTTCTGGGTACCGCCCCTTGTCGGTCCCACTCCATCCCCCCCAGGCCCGGCCCCGCGCCGGCCGCGCCCGGCTCCCCCCGACTCCCCGAGCCTCGTCCCGCCCGCTCTCCCATCCCACCGAAGTTCTGCGTGCCGCCCCGCGCCGGCCACGTCCCGCCCCCGCAGGCCACGCCACGCCCGCTCCCCCTTCCCTCCGAGGCTCTGGGGGCCGCCCCGCCCCGGCCCCGCCCCGGCCGCGCCCCCCGGTCTCGTCCCGCCCGCTCTCCCATCCCACCGAAGTTCTGCGTGCCGCCCCGCGCCGGCCACGTCCCGCCCCCGCAGGCCACGCCACGCCCACTCTCCCCTCCGAGGTTCTGGGGGCCACCCCACTCCGGCCCCGCTCCGCCTTGGCTACGCCCCGCCCCGGCTCGGCCGCACCCCCCGGCCTCATCCAGCCGGCTCTCCCATCCCACCGAAGTTCTGCGTGCCGCCCCACGCCAGCCCCGCCCCACCCGCAGACCCCGCCCCACCCGCAGACCCCGCCCGGCGCCGGCCACGTCCCGCCCCCGCGAGCCACGCCCGCTCTCCCCTCCGAGGTTCTGGGTGCCACCGTACATCGGCCCCTCCCCGCCTCGGCTCCCCACCCCCGCCTCGGCTACGCCCGGCCCCCCGACCTCGTGCCGCCCGCTCTCCCATCCCATCTAAATTCTGGGTGCCGCCCCGCGCCGGCCCCTCCCCACCCCTCAGACCCCGCCCCGCGCCGACCACGTCCCGCCCCCGCAAGCCACGCCACGCCCGCTCTCCCCTCCGAGGTTCTGGGTGCCGTCCCGTGTCGGCCCCGTGCCGGCCCCGCCCCCCCAGACCCCGCCCCTCCCGCTCAGTCATCCGTCGAGCTTCTAGTTCCTTGGAGGAGCTGTTTGAATGCGGCCGACTCGGCGCCGTCGTTCACCACCTCCACGTTGGTGTAGGTCGGACAGCCTTTGGCCTGGATGAAGGCCTGGGGCGGGGGCTCTGTCAGGCGCGCGGCCCGAGGGCCCAATTCTCTGCCCCACCCGCAGGGACCTGAGGCTCAGCTGAGCCCTGAGCAGCATTAATTAACCGAGCTCATGACCCGCTTAAGAAGCTGGCTCCTTCACTACCAACTTCTCTGAGGTCCCTGAGGACAGGCAAGGTCCCCTTAGTCTGAGCCGCGGGAAGGGCGGGCGTGACAATACCCCAGACCCCAGGCAGAGACCTCCCTGTCTTCCCCCCTCAAAATGGAGGAGGCGCCCAGTACTGTATGCTTCTCAGACCCGCAAGGCAGGCCCACGTTCCCCTTTTACATGTGGTTTCTTGGGTGCTCTCTGGTCACCCGCTCCCCCAACCGCTGTCAGGGCTCCCCGGGGAAGGCTGCATGCCCCTGGTACCCAAGAGGGGCCCCGTGTTCTCCCTCAGACCCCTGGGCAGAATTGTGTCTCCATCCTCAGACGGGGCGCTTTGTCTCCAGGCTTAGACCCCAGGGCAAAGTCATGTCCTCCTCTATCAGACAGGCTCCCAGGACAGGATGAATCCATCTCCTGGCCCAAGGGCAGGACTACCTCCCCTTAAGGCCCTGGCAATGTGGATGTCTCCTAACTTAGATTTCAGGGTACCGCCATTTCTTCCCTCACACCCCAGGGCAGGACTCCGCCCGCCCCTTCAAAGGCAGCTCCCTTTGAAACAGGGCCCAACAGCTTCACCAGAGCCCGGCTGAAGGCAGCCTTTTTCTCTTGGAGGTCAGACATGCGTCCCTGCCACACATAGATCTTGAAACCACCCTGGTCCAGGATGTAGTAATCCTGGGAGCAAGAAGGGGGCTGGTCAGGAGGTGGTCCAGACTGGGCTGGGGTTGTGGGTGGGTGGGGATGGATGAGGTGGCTGGGGCCAGGCCTGCCTCACCTCCTCCTGCAGTAGGTCTTGGGTTAGTGGGCAGGTCGCCAACTCCTGGATCACCAAGTCCTCATCCTTCTCACAAACACTGGGGGAGAGGCAACCAGATGTAGGCAGCTCAGCCCCTCTCTGGCCTGGCTCCACTCCAGCTTCCTCTAGTCCCCCCAAAGACAGATGGCATGGAATCTAGGGCCCTGAGTTGCAGTCTTGACATCACTGCGGCCTTGCTGTGGAGCCTGAGGCAGCTCCCTGGCCCTCCATTGCCTCAGTTGCCCTATCTTTACAATGCGTTTCTCAGAAAGGCAGCCATGCAAGAGTACAGACTGGGCCCAAAGCCCTATATGACTTGCTCCAGAAACCCAGGGGCCTTTCCTGGAGAGCTTTCCAGAGACACTGTGTTATTGCAGTAATGATAGACATGCAGACCCAGGCTATCCCACCCACCCTGCCCACTCCCAAGGTCTGCTCACTGGTAGAGGCGGACACTGGCCTTCTGCAGCTGGCTAATACTCTTGTTGGGCAGGGTGGCATGCAGGTTGCCCACTCTGCAGCCCAGCCCAGCTTCCATGACCTGCATGAGGTCAGTGGCTTCGACCTCGTCATCCACCACACCAATCTGGGCATGACCACCACGCTCCCTGTCCTGGAGGCTGCAGGTCAGGGTCAGGCCCTGTAGGAGAGGACCTGGCAGTCAGGGCTTCCCCAGCATGCCTCCCCCGTACTGTTCACCGCTCAGATAGTCCATCCCAGATCCTTCCTGTCACAGTTCAGCTCCCAGAGGCTGGAGTCAGAGGGGAGGCGTCGTGGTATGCTGGCCTCCAAGGATACCGGTGCAGAGTCTGGGCTCAGCTTGCACACAGTAGGAGCTTCTCAGGTTGTAGCGGAGAACCAGGCCCACTTCTTGGGGTGGCTAGAGGGTGGGCACCTGGAGGATCACCCTTCTCCCTGAACCCTGCATCCCTTACTTCCCAGAGTAGACACTGATCCACGCCTTCTCAGAAATGCTGGCCTCGGGCCCATTCCACTGGATCATCACCTTGCCCAGGTCCAGCAGGAAGATGTCACCCTTATTAAAGCTGTTCCAAGAGAGCTCCACCTGCCAGAGTCAGGAGGGGCAGGGCAGGAAACAGGGTGTCATACCACCAGGACCCAGGGGGAGGGGTACCACGCCTATCTCCACCTACATGAGCACAGTCCACGTGTGTGCACGATGCTGTGGGCAACTGTGTATCTGTGTGACCAGTGTTGTGGTGTGCAAGCATGCATCTGTGTGACCATATGAGACCTTGAAGGTCACTCTGTGGGGGTAGCTGTGTGTATCTTTGGGGAATGCTGCATTTCACAGGGTGGATGTGATTAGGACACTCTGCTCAATGCATGTTGGTAGCTGCAACTTGTATACACATACATGTGTATACAAGTGGGGTGTATGTATCTATCTAGCCACGTGTACCGATACATGCTCATGTGTAGGGGGCACATCCACTGTGAACAAGTGTGTGAGCCCATGAGTGACGATGTAGATGTGCCTGAGTGGAGGGCAGTGTGTTATCAATGGAAAAAGACAGTTATCATCAGAGAGACTTTGGGGAGCAAGAGGAGGGACTCTAAATAATTATGCCAATATGGCAGGCAGAACCTGGGGCTGCATGTTGTCCCTGTGTGCCCAGGGATGTAGGGTCACTGCCTCTGTGAGGACAGTGGGTGAGCCCGTGTGGGATTGTCACAGGGCTGCTATATGCCATATAGAGAGTAACGCGTACAACTCAGGTGTCACCATTCACATCGCAGACATCAAACACCCGGATGTTCATGATACCAAATCCCTGTCAGGGGGCAGCAACGTGTCGTGTTCTAACAAGATTGGTATTTCCCATTACTTTCCTGACAGACGGAGTAAGGGGCACTCTGCAGACTAGAGCGGGCCTGGGGGGGCCGATGGGAGACAGTGTGTGTGCCTCCGGGTGATAGGGACGCTGTGTATGAAGAGTGTGGGGCTGTGCAGCCCCCACCCCACATTGTGCTACTTCCCACTGTGTGGCCTACGGGGACCATCCAGGTGCACCATTTTGTCCTCCTCACCTCCCCAAGTTCTTCCTATGCCATGGGGTGGATGAGAAAACAGGGTGAGGGGAGACGTGGTGGGGTGGGGCTAGGAGCCTGGCTCCACCTCTTCTCTCCTCATCCCAGGTAGGCCATCTGGGAGTGCGGACAGCCCATGGTGCCCCCTGCCCGGCCTCCACCCTCCACACTTCCCGATACTGCAGTCCCCACCGTCCGACCTGAGCCCGGCGGTGGAGCGGCATCCCCGGCAGCCCTCACCTCTGTGGCTGACGCATGCTTCCTCCCTTGGATGCGCAGCAGTCGCTGGATGTTGTATATGTTGGTCTCCACATGCCTGAGGGCAGAGGCCAGGCCTCCTTTTCTATAGCTGAGGAGGGAATGGGCTCTCCTGGAAGACCACACATTGCTGTGTGCAGGCGTGAGCGCAGACGTGCGCACCCATGTGGGGAGACGCATGAGTCTGTGTACGAGTTGGGGCATATGGGGATCTGTCCGAGCAAGTGCAGACGTGAGTGCATGGAAGCTGGGCAACAGCATACACGTGTGCACACAAACACGTATATAGGTAGGTGTGCCCACCTACTTGGTGGCCCATCCTATAGCAGTGGTGTGTTTTCTATGTGTGTGTGTATAAATACGCTCCTGTCTATCCTATATGCATGTGTGAGGTTTAACTGTATGAAACAGCAATGATCAAATATTGGCGTTTTCCTATGGTTTAACCTAATACATTGCAATTGTTAATTTAATCTATAGTTGAAGCAATTTACAGCCAAAGACATATTTCTACTGGGCACAGTAACATAAAGGCAAACTCAAAACAACATTGGTATCTACCCAAGAGAAGTGAAAAACACGTCTGCACAAAAGCTTGTAGATAAGATGGATGTTAACTAAACTTAGGGTGGTGATCTGGTCACAATACTTGTAAGTCACACCATCATGTTGTACCCCTCAAACCATACAGTGATGTATGTCAATTATCTCAATAAAACTAGAAAACAAAAAACCCCACCCCAAAACATGTATACAAATGTTCATAACAGCATTATCCAGAACAGCCTCAAAGTGAAAGCAATTCAGATATCCCGTGATAAATACATAAATAAAACATGTTCTATCCCCACATCATGTGCTGTATAGTTCCATTTATAAAAATGTCCAGAATAGGCAAATCTATACAGACCGAGGAAAGAAAATGTTGGGGGAAATGGGGAGCATTGTGAAGGGTATGGGGCTTCTTTTTGGGGTGACGGAGGTGTTCTAAAACTGTGGTCATGGTTGCACAAGTCTGTGGCTAGACTAGAGATCACTGAATTTATACTCTAAATGGGCCAGTTGTATGGTATGAGATTTGTTAACTCAGGAGAGATGTCTCCCCCTACCCCAATACCCTCACGAGAAGAGAGTCACCCAGGCCTCCCAGCCCCCACGCCGGGCAGACTTCCACATGCTCACGTGGAGGACAATGTAGCAGTGTTCCTCGAAGAAGTTCCCATAAGCCCTCGCGGGGACTGGCACCATCCTTAGGTTCTGGGAGAGGAGGTGCCTCTGACAACTCAGCAGGACCACCTGCCCACCCAAGACCTTCTGGGGTGGGGAGGAGGGAGGGAGGGAGCTCTGAGTTGGTGGGGGGAGGGAGAAGCCTAGTCCCAGAGATTGATACTCTTTGTCACCAACCCTGCTGTCTGGTTGTACCCCTCACCTCAATGATCCATATGTGGAGGTCCCTGTGGCTGGCTCTCAGTGGCTGGGAGGCCCTTGCCAATGTCCATCCTAGGCCAGGTGGGAATGAGGGAGGAAACAACAAACAAGAGCCAGAGTTCTCAGGCCCCGGCCACCTGCGCTCTGGGCTTCAAGCAAGAACTCTCCCCAGCTGCAGCTCTCCAAAGCACTGTCATCATAGAATATGCCTAAAATATGCCTTTCCCTAGGAGGGCTCTATACATACACAGATGCTAGCAAACCAGGCCAGGTACTGCAGATGTTGGCACAGAGGCTTTGCAAACAGGGACCTGGTTTGTTGTCTGTGGTTGTGTTCTTTTTTTTTTTTTTAAAGATTT
Source organism: Zalophus californianus (assembly GCF_009762305.2). NCBI lineage: Eukaryota > Metazoa > Chordata > Mammalia > Carnivora > Otariidae > Zalophus > Zalophus californianus. Next base: position 66,620,683 of record NC_045595.1, on the reverse strand, counting down.
TATTTATTTATTTGAGAGAGAGAGAGAGAATGAGAGAGAGCACAAGAGGGAAGAAGGTCAGAGGGAGAAGCAGACTTCCCGCTGAGCAGGGAGCCCGATGCGGGACTCCAGGATCATGACCTGAGCCGAAGGCAGTTGCTTAACCAACTGAGCCACCCAGGCGCCCTGTGGTTGTGTTCTTGAAACAGGGCCCGGCTCTGTGGGCAGGGATGGGTTTTGAACATAGGGAGTTAGAAACAGGCTATGCAGACAAAGATCTGCAGCCAGGGACGGCCACTGGAGACAGTGACAGGTTTTGCACAGGCAAAGGTTCTGCTAGTAAAAGAACAGATTTGGCAGCCAGGGAAAGGCTCTGCAAACAGGCTCTTGAAGTGAGACAGAGACACTTACCGCAGAGGAAGCAGGGTGTGCTGATAGGGATAGAGACAGGTACTATAAACAGAGCTCTGCAAATAAGAACAGTGTCTTTAGGCAGAAAGAGGTGTCCCAGACAAGGACACAGACAAACTCCGGAGACAGCTTCTGCCGTAAAAGCAAATCTAATACACAGGGAAATAGGGACAGACCATTTAAAAAGACAGGTTCTGGGGGTGCTGGGTGGCTCAGTCGGTTAAGCGTCTGCCTTCGGCTCAGGTCATGATCTCAGGATCAGGGATCAAGCCCCACGTCCAGCTCCCCCGCTCAGCAGGGAGGCTGCTTGTCCCTCTTCCCCCTGCTCCCCCTCTCTCTTTCTCTCAAATAAATAACATCTTAAAAAAAAAAAAAAAAAAAAGACAAGTTCTGAAAAAAAGACCCTGAAAGGAGCCTCTAGACACAGGCTCGGAGAGAAACAGACAAGAGGAAGTTTCTGCAAACTCAGGACAGACTCTGCACACAAGCATGGTCTCTGAAGACTGTGATAGAGTCCGGAGCAAGCAACAGGCTTAGCTAACCTGAGAGGGCTGGGTGAATCAAGCATAGGCACTCTTAAATTCTTGAAACAGAGCTGAACTCTTATTACAAACCTGTGGCCCTGTGAACAGCCACAGGCTCTGCAAACAGTGACTTCGTTCCCTCAGCTCCTGCAGTGCCCTGTGGTTTTGAGTGTGCATAGGAGAGCAGCATGGAATGTAAGGTATCCGAGGTATCGAGGTATCGGGGAGGGAAGGGGCTCTCGATCTTGTTACATCGCAGATGACTCTCAGCTCCCCCAGGCTTCCCCGTAACACACCTTCGGAAACCTCTGTGGGAGTTTTGGTCCTTCCTTCGTCCGTGGAAGTTCTTTCTCCATCTAACCTAAGTCCCAACTGCTGCAACTTTTGCTTCTTGCTGCTGCTTTACCCGATAGACCCAGAAGTCACTTCTCTCTGAACTTCTCTTTCCTAGTGACCCGAGCATGGTGTGAGCTCCTCTCCCCTCCCCACTCCTCTCCAGTGGTAGGAACCACCGGGGCTTGCTGACCCTGCCTGAGCAGGGCAGAGTAGGGGGGAGGAGGAGAGTTAGAGAGTTAGAGAATCAGAGGCATACTGTGACTCGTGCACCTTTGTCCAGGGCCCCCGAGGGCCTGGCTCAGGCCCTGGGGAGCTCATAGGTCACCGTGGGAAATTCCCCACTCTCTCAAAGAGGGCCCAGGTGGCTTCTGGAAGCAGGGAGGAGGGAGCTGCCCAGAGCAGGGCGGGCAGAGGGGTGGTCCTGCCCAGGTTAGAGCCACCAGCTAAGGCTCTGGAGAGCACGGATGCTGGAGGTCCGGTGTCCAGCCCTAGAGCAGAGGGCTCCCAAGGCCAGCGGCTTGTCCTCATGTTTGCCGCCAGCTCCCAGCCGGGCCACCGCCAGCAGGGACTCAGTGACAGCCGCTGAATGAATGAAACCTGCTGCCTGCTGAGTGAGGGTAGATGGACAGCGGGGCCACCGTGCGCTCTCACTGCGCCCAGAACTGCGGTTACAGGCTCTGCCTGTCGCTGTGACAGTGACGTGGGGGACAGGCAGACACGAGATCGGGTAAAGCTGGTCCCAAGCAACAGAAAACACGCGATGGCACCGAGTGACAGGCATAGTGACATTCAGAGGCGATGGACAGAAGCAGTGTCCAGCGACAGCAACCAGGACACAGGTGGGCAGTGGCCAGAGGTATAAACTAGGGGCTGTAGGTCAGGTAACAGTGGGAGTCAGGGACAGAGTGACAGGAAGCCTGGCTGGCCGCCACACTGTGGTCACCAGGGACCCATGGAGGAATGGACAGTCAAACTGGAGACCAGAAGTTTGGGACAGGGCAAGATTTACTGGGCGGGGTCAGCATCACCTGCGGGGGGCGGGAAGGGTACCCCAGATCCAGTTCCAGCCCGGGGAGCCAAACTCTTAGGCTTCCAGGGCCCGAGGCCCTCATCCCCATGTAACCTGGGTTCTAGGGGATGGGCCAAGGGATTCTCACAGGGATCCTGTCTCCCCTAACGCCCCTGTCTCCTCAGGTAGTCTCCTTCTCCCACAGGGGGGCCCTTCCCTTCCCCGAGGGCCCCCTCTAAACTGCCAAGCCCTCCCACCCTGGACGCCCTCCTTCCCCTGGGGAACTCCCTTCTGTCCTGCTCTGCATGGCCTAGGCCCACCCTGTGTCCTCTCTCTCCTGAAAGCCCCCTGCAGCCCAGGGCCCCCTTCTCTCCTAGATGCCCAGTTCCTTCTCTGACAAACCCGTCTCCCCCCTTCCTCCCCCATTCCTCCCCCAATGCCCCCTTGCTCCCCTGGCCTCCCCTTCTCTCCCCTGAGTTCTCCTCACTGCTGGGTGCTCCCTTCCTTCTCCAGATGCCCCCTCCTTTCCTGGGCTCCTCCTCCCCCCGGGGGGGGGGGCCCTCCTCTGGGGCCCCAGTGGCTACTTCCTCCTTCTGAGGTACCTGTGAAAGGGCGGGCCCGAGGTCACTTTGCCGGAATTGCAGGAAGAGGGGGAGGGGCGCTGCCCCCCCCCTCCCCGCCCCGTGCTGGACACCCCTGACTCGGAGCAGCCCCTCCCAGCTGATTCCGGAGCCCCGTCCCTGCCAGGCCTACCTGCTGGAAGGTGCTCTCTTTCCCGGCCAGTGGGCCCTGCGGGGCCTGTCCCCCAACCTGCCCCTGCACTAGAACTCAATCCCTGCTCCCGCCCAGCACCCAGCACGACACAACCCACCGCCTGTGGGCTGGGCTTCAAACGTAGTCAGTCAGTCAGTCAACAAATATTGACGCAGCTCTCTGAGAGCCACCCCACCCCAGGGCCATGGCTGGTCTGCCAGGCCTCCCTGCCTGGGTCCTGGTGGCCAGAGACAGCGGGGCTTGGACGCCTCGGCTGGTCTAAGATATGGGGTGTGGAATATACTGTGACTTTCCTTCTCTGACCCCTGACCCCCAGAAGGCCAGGCCACTCCAACAAACTTTAGGAGGACGGAGGACCAAAGCTATTGGGGGTGGGGGCGGCAGTCTGTTTCTGTGAGACCCAGGTCACTTCAGGAGGTGGGGGAGGTGGCCACGCTCCCTCTAGCATCTCTGCTGTCCTTGCTGCCCCCCGTTTGGGCTTGCTGCCCAGCACAGCCCTACCCAGGGAGCCCTGATACCCATTGTGGGAGAGGCCAGTCCAGCCCTTGCAGGGAAGACACCTTTCCCACACCTCCCTCCTTTCCTACCTGATTGTAGGGTGGGGGAGGTGCTGAAAATATAGCATTCCAGAAACCCTTACTTTAGGCCATCGGCCTCAGTTTTAGCCACAGACCGTCCAGTGGGGCTCCTCTGCCAGGACATACTGGCCCCAACACCCTTTCCCCATGTCCAGGCCTCAGCCCCACTACTCCCTGTCACAGAGAGGGGGTGACTCCAGGAAGTCTGGGTCCACCTGTGCCCAGTCGGACCTACTGCCAGTATGTGACTGTGGTTAACAGAGTTAAGAGGTCCCTGTGTGTGAAGGGATGCCTGTGTTGTCCCAGGACAGGTAGTTAGTCCTTGTGTGTGTCTGACCTTGTGTGTGGGAGAACACTCTGTTCCTTTATACGGTGGTGTGTGTGTGTGTGTGTTTGCCTCCGCCTGTGCATGCCTGTTTCCCTGACTCCTTTTGTCCCCATGCTCAGCAAAATCCCATGTCCTCACTTCTTACTTCCTCCCTGCAGATTCTACCTGCCCCACTCCTGTGCACTCTGCTTGGCCTTTGTTCCGGAACTCCCTGGAAATGGCTCTTTCCTAGTCCTCAATGCCCACTCTTGCCACAGCGGATGCATGGTTGTCTGTCCTCACCTCACCCTCCCTCTTACCACCCAGAGACCCCACTGGCCACCCCTTCCTCTGGAAACAGTTCACAGCCCAAGTGTTTTCCCCACCTCACTGGCCACTCTGCCCTCTCCTTTGGGGCCTTCAAATGTCAGCGGGCACACAACTCAGGCCTTAGCTCCTGTCTCTTGTCTGTTTTCTTCCAAGTTCCAGTCCCCAGGCTGTAAATGCCAGGGGAACACTAGTGTCTCCTCCAACACGGACTCCCACTCCTTCCGAACCCCCACCCCCTGCCCACCCTTCATCCTTTATCTGTCTGGTCACATCTCCCCTGGTGCATCTGACCTCATGCTTGACATCCAGGTCAGGCCCCTCAGAGACCTCCTCCGAGGCCAAGAAATGGCATGAACATCCAACTGGTAGCTCAGGCCCCACACCTGAGGGCCATCCCGGGTTCCTCTCCTTCCCTCTCATGCACAGGGTGGCCACTAGCCAGTCTGGTTCATCCAGGATCCTGAACTTGGCTGGGCCTCTCTGCCCTGCCCCAGCAGCCAGCCTCTCACCAGTTCAGCCTGAACCTCCCTCTGTGTCTCCTGGTCTCTTCGACCCCTATGTCTATCCTCCAACAGTAGCCAAAGGGATCTCTTAACCACAGAGAGATCACACTATTCCCCTGCTTTAAACCTTCCAGTGGCTTCCCTAAAATAAAGCCCTAAATTGCCTGTCCCTCTGCTGCATCTCCATTCACTCTCCCCATTCCTCATTGTGTTCTAGCTACAAATTTCTCATTGTCCCTTAAGACACCAACCTCATTCTAGTCTCTGGACCTTTGTACTTGCTGTTACCTCTGCCAGAAGCCTCTCCCCTAAATCTTCCCATGGTTCCTTTTCTGCATTCTGGCCTCAACCCAGATGACACCTCCCCAGAGGGGACTTCCCTGACCATGGTAGATAAGCAGTGTTCTTCCCAGCCACCCACCACTTTCTCATCCTCCTCGTGCTTCCAGAAGCAGATAACCTTACTCATTTGGGTCCTGGCTCAGTGTCTGTGTCCCCAGCTGCGATGTGAGGGCCTGGTGGGCAGAGCCTCGCTCACTGCTGCACCTTGCGTCTAGAATGGTGCCTGGCATAATGACGGCTGCTTAAATAGAACAGAAATATCTGTTGATGTGCTCCTGTGGTCGGTGCCCTGATCACCTGGACCCTTTCTGGGCCCCTTCCTGACGCAGAGGACCGGAGTTGAGCTCTCCTCAGAGTCAGGCTCCAGCCCCAGCTGAAGTGCCGCCTGGCTGCGTGACTCAGGACACATTTCTCAGGCTTCTTCTGAGCTGACATGTCCTCCTGTGAGAAGGCAGGGGAGGTTGCATCTTGTGAGCGGGACACCCCACCTGTGCAACCCAGCCTCTGCAGCGTAGCGCAGGGCACAAGGACCTCTCCAACGTCCCTCCCCAGAAATCTCCGGGTCTCTGGAATCCAGAAGATTCTGGGTGGGCTCAACTACTCCCCTCCAGAATGGCGGGCACCATCTTGCACCTGTGATCCCAGGACCAAGAGAGATGGCAGTGGGCCCCAGGTCGGGGTGGAGGGGGGGCCGGTGCAGATAAGCAGCACTGCTTTGTGTCTGGTGTGGACAATCTCCAGCTCATGGAATCACATCCATGACACAGAGAGAGGAAACTGAGACCCAGGGTAGTACTCACAGGCAACTAGGGTCTTAAAGGACCAGGGGATGCCCAGCCTCTCCCTCCCTCCTCCCCCAGAGGAAAAAGGGGGCTCCGCCACCCCCTCCTCCTCCTCAGCTAGCACCGCCCTGGCTGTGGGACCCACTCATCCCACTGACCCTTCCCGCCCTGGGAGACCCTGCGGCCCACCCACCCTCCCCTGGCAGGTTCGCAGGCTCTCTGTCGCTACTGTGTTCCTTACGGGTTTATCTCGCAAGGCCCAGCCCGCTCCGCGTCAATGTTGACAAAGGCGTGGGTGTGGCCCTGAGTGGGCGGGGCAGACGCTGGGAATCAGCCCCGCCCCTTCAGGCCCCGCCCCCAAGTGCCTAAACCCGGGTTCTCACGTGGCTGTCCCAGCTCTCTTCAGAGTCCCTCCCAGACAGGTGCGACACGCCGCCCCTCGCGGGGACCAGGTCCTGCAGGGGGTTGCGACCCTCCGGAGAGTCGACAGGGCAGGGGTTGGGGGGGCGGGAGGGGGGTAAGGCCTGACTGGGGGTCTTGGATCCCACTGCCTGGAAACATCCTGGCCCCACGCCTTTCAGGAGAGCAGCCTTAGGACCATGTGCCCTCCCCCATCTGGCTGCAGGCCGCGGAGGAGCAGTGACACGGTCACCTCACCGGGGCACAAGAGCGGCTCCTCGGAAGTCGACGTGGTGGGAACCGCTAGGGACCCGAGGAAGTGGAGTCTGTTGCTGTACCCTCCGGGCCACCACTGATGGCCTAATGGAGTCAGAGGACAGCCCAGAAAAGAGCCCTGGGTCCCTGCGAACAAGGAGGTGTCCCTGCTTTGCTTTCCCGCGGCTGGGGATGTGTCACCCTGCCCAGTTGTGCACCCACCCCATGGGGACAGCGCTTGGGCCAGGATAGAGGGGTGGGGGGTGGCAAGGCTCGGCTAGGTTGGTGGGCAGTGCTCCCATGTGAAGTGGGGGTATCCACTCTGCTCCCCACCTCAGTGTAAAAGCAGGGAACTGTCAGCTGTGTGTGGCTATTAGGCCCCCCTCCTCGCTCCTGCCTTGGGAAAGGCTCCCAGTGACCGTGTGGGGTTTTCTTTGTAATTTTCTGGGTTTCCTCACCTTTTTAGCGATGAACATGTAAGGTTGGTCTTTCAGGTAAAGCAATACACGCCGTTTCCCCTAAGCCCTGCCTGTAGCCCCTTTGCCATACCTGGGTATCAGGCCTGAAACAGTTTGGGGACTTTCTTTTCCTCCACTGCCAGTCAGAATAGGGGTTCTCAGCCCTTGCTGAAACTTTGAGTAAAAATGTGACGCCCACTCTCAGGATTTGGGGTTTAAATGGTCTGGAGTGGACTTAAGGGAATCTATGTTTTTAAGAGCCGTCAGGTGATTCTAATGAGCAGTGACAGCTGAGAATCACTGAGCTAAGAGATGGAGCTGTAATGGAAGTTTGGGAGGGAAAACTGGAGCCCACATACCCTCCTCCTCCTGAGTGCTGGAGGGTCCAGTATATCCTCCTTGGAGATCAGGTGCTGACCATGCCAATTGTGGCTCTGGGCCTTGAGCAGCCTGTTGACCCGTGGGCAGTCCCAGCACAGATCTGCCATGTAAGCATTCCAGTTACTCGGAGGACTCTGCCACAAGCCCCCAGTGCACCCCCCATCCATTAGCTCAACAGACTATCTTCCCAGGCTGGCTTTCCCCAGCCACTCTTCCCCTTCCCTCCCTGACTTCCTGTCCATTCTTTGGTCCTGAATACAGACGATATGTGCGCAAACAAGAAAATATCCGGAGGTGAAATCTCAGTATGCCAAGTCCCAAGTAAGTGGCCTCTTGATGCTGTGTTTCCTTCCCACCTATTCAGAGGATCTACGTTCATGCAGACACCTCAGCTTCAGGAGTTGCCACGGTTCTCAGCTGTCTGTCTGTCTGGTTGTATGCAGAGGTGTGAAGCAGTTGTGGGTATGGGGGCAATGCCAGAGAGGGCGGAAGGAGGGAAAGAAGAGGGCCGGGGGCGAGCAGAGCCAGGGAGAGACACGGAGAGAGGGGAACACAGCCTAGGAGTCCAGAACCAGGGGGAAAGCTGGGGTGACTCCTCTGGCTGGGCAGCTGCCCCACTGTGGAGAGGGCAACCTAGGGGCATGGCACAGACTAGCTGTGGGGGATTTGGGGTTTTGTCTCTGGGTAGATAGTAGGTTTCCTGGGCGGACCCACACACTGAGTCCTATGTTGTCCAGGACGAGTATACGTGCCTGGTGGAGGCCTGTGATAGAACAGAGACTGCAAAGAATTGTCTCACTGGCCTCAGGTTTCTCATCCATGAAATGGGGAGAAGACCTGGCTAATGGGATTGTTGACACTGGTGTTATCTGAATTAGGGATCGCCATGAAGCAACAGTCCTGAGAGTGGTGTGGCCAGGCCCAAGGCTCTGCCATGACTCCCTAGCAGAGGGGCACTTGCTGCCTGTCTCACCTTTATGTACAGAGGGGCTGGGCTGAGGACAGTGCCTGGAGGATGTCTCACTGTGAGAAAGCTGTCTTGGCTATCTTTACTCTTTCTAACCCTTGCCATGCTTCACCTGGTAATCACAGCATCTCAGCCAGCATGCCCATGGGCTCTGGGTTTAGGTACCATACTCCACACACAGGGCCGGTGGCTCCCATGGGGTGGGGTGGGGTGGGGGTCTGTACCGGGAAGTCCGTCGGCAGGGCCGGAATCCCGGTGCAAGCAGAGTGAGCCACACCGCTTCTGTCTGCAGGGCCTAACATTGGGCAGGGTGGCCCTCCAGCGTCCCCGGGGGTCAAGGTCGGTGGCTCCTGGGATGCCGCGTCCCTGCTCCCATCCACCCCAGCTCTGCAGACGCGGGGGCCCCGAGAGCCCCGAGGCGCCGCCGGCGTGAGGCCGTGCGGGTGGAGAGAACAGAGCGGAGAGCGAGCGGAAAGAGGCGCGGGCGCTGGAGAAGCAGTCCATCCACAAGAGGGCGCAGTTTCACGTGTTTATTTTTGGCAGGAAGGAAATCATTGCAAACCTCCCGGGGGACAATGCTCGCCCCTGGAAACGTGCACATTCCACATGTAGTATTTCCCAAGTAATGCTGGCTTGTTTGTCACATTCAAACGTCCAACAGAAATCCACGACTACCCAGGCACCAGAATCTCCACTACCGGGGGGTGGGGGACAGGGGGGTGTTAGTCTGCAGAGAAGCTCCCTGGAGAACCGACAGCAACAGACACCATCAATTTTACAGTGAGACAGGAAGAGGCAGCCAGTAAGATTTTGCTCAGGTAACTGCAAGCACTTCAAGCCACCTCCCCCCGCTCCGCGAACCCTGGCTCGCCAACTGTCCATCACAGCACCTTTAAAAGCAGAGGCACAAACGTCACGAGTGTTTGACCATATAGGGCTGCGTGGTTCTAGATTTTATTAGAGAGAGGTCTTTAAAATATAGGGTTGTAAAGTGTTGCCAGGTTATAAATTTACAGATTTCTTTTTTTAAACCAGAAGTTCAAATGCTGCAACCATGACAAGTCAGTGTCATCAGGGCCTCTTCACGTCTCCAAAGTCACCTCATCAAAACTGCGATGTCAAAGGAGCTTCCCCACCAACCCATGGGGGTGACAAGTAGTGTTCCTCCTTAGGATACAGATAACATTGTTTACAAACAGCTAATGGGTGAAGCCACAGACCAACACATAGAATTCCAGAGCAATGGAAGACAGAGCAGTGAACACCTCAGATGGGCCCGGGCACCGCCACCCAAGGCCCGGCCAGAGATGTTGTCACATCATAGGGGCCCGAGTCCATGACCCAAGATCTCCTGTCCCAGATCTTAATATAAAAAATACTTCCCAGGAGACTATATTTTAACCTGGTACGCAAAGGACCAAGAAACTCAGGAGGCTGGGTTTCTCTTTTGGTTAAAGAGTGTGTGTGTGTGTGGGGGGGGATATTTTGGTAACATGGGGAGCATATGGCACAGAGAAATAGCTAATGGGGTTCATTAGGTTTTAAAGCCCACAATTTAATAAAAGGTAATAATTAAAAACAATACCCGTATTTACCTTAAAAAACATAAACCCCAAACATTCATCTCATTTCTTGGCCTTAATGTTAGAATTCTATTGCTTCATTTACATGTAGATGATTAAAAATATAGAGAGAGATATAGATATTCTGATTATGTACATAAAGCAGAATCAGGGCTAAAATAAAAATTTTGGCATTTTGGAGTGTGGTCAACTAAGGTGCACAGAGTCCAGAAGGCTCGGCGGGGGGGGCTGCTGGTTCCTGCCCCCCTCCCCCCCCGAGTCAGTCTGTGTCTGCGGTGGCTGGAACCGGGCTCCATCCCCAACAGCCGTGCAATGGCGCTCGCAGTTTCAGGAACTAGCAGGTGCAGTGTCTGGCTCAAGCTTGCCAGTGTCTTCACAGAAGTGGGACACTCTTCCTAGGTTCGATTCCCCTGAAATACTCTAGAATTTCAGTCCTCTCTGCCCTCTGTACCGGAGAAGACCGTGTGATGCCGGCAGACAAGAGGGCAGGAGGGAGGGTCGAAGGCTGTCCCCAGGACTGATTTCTGTGTGGATTTCAACGCAGGACAGACACCTGACTGCAACATTCAAGAACATTTAAGGCAGCGGGTCATTAATGACTAGTTTTCCAAATCAAGGTTTAGGGCATGTGCAGATCTGCCACATGACTGCTGTTCTCTGTGGTAATGCCTGACATGGGGCGGTTTTTACCGTGACCGGCATGGGGATCACTGGGTTCTGCACACTCAGAATGCTGGGGCGCCTGGCTACCCCCGGACACTTCTCTTCTGAATGCACGGCAGTCCACAGCCCAAAGTGCTGTTGGGAGGACGTGATTATTTTGTGAACGAAAGCAAGAACAAAACTGCACTTTGACACCCATCTTCAGACTTGGTGCCGGTCGCTCCCACTGGAACTCTGGTGGAGGCCCACCCCACAGAGGACTAAGGCAATGGTGCCGACACGAAAGGGTTCTTTTAAATTATTTGTTAAGAGCAATACTTTATAGACTGTCTGGTCAAACAAGGAACATGGCACTGCTTCAAACAGCTCCCCGGGAAAGGCTGCAAAGGAAGCCCCAGCCCAGGGAGGGCACCCCGCCTCTCCTGGCTCAGGGGGGTGAGTTCCACATCTGGACAGGTTTCCCCAACCCCGGCTCAGAAAATAGTCTGTGCTTCAAAAGAGAAGACCAGGAGTGGACTTGGGCCACATCAATGCGGTGGCCAGTTGAGGCCGCGCGTTCTCAGGGGAGAACGGTCGGCTCATCACAGTAGCTGATGTTGGGGGCCATTCAGAACGAACACCACGCCTGTGTGGTGTGCTGGCCCCCGTGTCTTTGTTCCCTCCCGACCTCCCGCGGCCGGTGCCCGGGAAGGGATGCGGTTGGTGCAGTCTGCAGTGGGGGCGGGCGGGGGGGGGGGGACACCTACGTTTCTGACCCTGTCCAAGCCTGCAGCTTAGCAGGGAGCAGATTCTGAGCATAGGCACGGTGGCAAGGAACAGTGTTAACAGCCGCTGGTCAAATCCATTCGGTGGCAGCGCGGGAGCAGCAAAGAAAATTCCCAAACAGCTCCGTGTATATCCAGCTTTTGGAAAGGAAACATTTAAAAATCAAGACACAGACTTTTTTTTTTTTTTTAAATATCCGGGGGTTATGGAGTTTCCTGGAACTGCTCTACCCAGAACGACAGCCACGGAATGAAAAACATACAGAAGTATGGTAGTGGTGTGAAAGCAGAGGTGATGGTGCCACTTTTCCAGGGGAAAGTGTGACCACAGGACATGACTGTCACCACCCGAAGTAACAGTGATACTATAAAGGTATCTACTGTCTCCTAAAGTGTTGAGCCGCACAACTGCAGATACATTCCAAACTGGGTCCGTACTGAGCGGAGACGCTGCCACGGTTGCTGAGGCTCCTGCCGGGAGTCCAGCCCTGGGGCGTGTCACCGGGTGTCAGAGCACTCACACCTGCTGGGGGACAGGCTTGTAGGACTCACCTCCATCCCTCGCCCCCCACCCCCCGGGTTCTAGAAAATTGTCATATTCGTCTTTTTAGAGAATCTAAGACAATAAAAGACTAAAAGATGTCTGGAAATATGTTGTGTAGAAAAATTAACTCTTGGCTTAAAATAACATTCAAAAAGGCACTTCATCCTGTAGGAAAGAGATTCTGAGTTGGGTCAGCTGCTCCAAGCTGGGGTAGAAAGGGACAGGTTGTCTGCTTGGAGGAGAGGGCCAGGGGGACAGTTGAAAGGAAGTCTGATAGATTTCAAGCTTTTTTTTTTTTTTCCTTTTTTTTTTCTTTTTGGTATGTTTTAAGAAAAGCAAATCCAGTAAAATGCATGTCCCTTTAGGAAATTTGTTAAAAGAGTTCATTTTAAAATAGTTGTTTCTGTTCTTAAAAAAGAAAACAGGTAGGTATGGCCACGTGGACCTCATGGCCTGGAGCGTGGAGTGTCCTCACTTCCTGCTCCCAGGGAGTGGAGGCCAGGTGGGTCCCCGAGGCCGGAGGCTCCAGGGCGCACGGGCGGGAGGCAGACAGAGGCCGGCGCTACCTACTGCAGAGTCTGTGCAGCACGCCGTACACGTCGTCCTCCCGGCTCAAGCCCTCAAAGAAGGGGATGAGGTCCAGCAGCTCTGTGTCCGTCATGTCATCGAACCAGGACTGCACGGGCACCTGGAAGACAGTGTGTGGAGGGGGCAGCAGAACCGCATCCAGCGCTGGGGGCAGCTCCTAGCCTGACTGGGCCCCCCGCACTTTAAATCTTTTCTTTGGTAAGGAGGACAGGTATCTAAAAACCATCATCATCGTCATCATCATCATCATCATCTTGTGTGTTCTCCCGTCCCAACTATGATCGATCCAAAGCTACCTGGTTTGGGAGGAAGGCAAAGTCAGTGTATTTGCTTTTTAAGTGAAGTCTAAATGCCAGTTTGCGTGCATTTGCCTGTTTTGATTTCCTGCCACAGAAAAGCAGGCCAAGGCGCAGAATATAGGAGAGCTGGCCTTGCTACTTGCCAGTTTCAAAAGCTCTTTCCATTGTATCCCACCAGCTCCTTACACCTCACCTGGAGCCAGAGGCTACCTGCCAGCCACTGACACCAGGGAGCCCACAAACAGGGCACAGGAAAGCTTCTACTTGGGGTCACTGTGCCATGCTGCACGGCAAAGGGAAGCAGGGAATTTCCTCCATCCTCAACAGTGATCACTTAAAAGCAGAAGTATAACATTTCAGGACAGTCTGAGCCATGGGCCCAGACAGGATTTACACTTTGTTATAGAGGGTGGGGAGGGGTGGTAACGGGTGGTGCAAAAGAGGTGCAAAAGAAGGGATGTAAAAAGAAAATTTGCTGGGCGCCTGGGTGGCTCAGTCGGTTAAGTGTCTAGCCTTCGGCTCAAGTCATGATCCTGGGGTCCTGGGATGGAGCCCCGCATCGGGCTCCCTGCTCTGCTCCTCCCTCTCCCTCTGTCTGCCTGCTCTGCCTACTTGGTGTTCTCTCTCTCTGACAAATAAATAAAATTAAAAAAAAAAAAAAGAAGTTTGGGGAAAATCAAAGAAGTTCAAAAGTAGTATTTTGGGCCCTTTTACAAATCTAAAGACTGCTCAGAAACAAAACAATTCATTGTATAATTTAAAAATATAAACAAGGTAAGGATTAACAACAACAACAAAAATGACTACTCCTAGGGGAAGGGCAGGAATGAGGGAGAGGGCAGACATAGACATAAGACTTCTCTAAATCAATCTCTGTTGGTGGTTTTGATGTTGGAATCATGGAAATATGTTACCTAATTGCAATAAAATTAAACAACTAAGAAAAGAAAGCAATAAAAAATGAACCTAAATATATATAAAGTTGGTGACATAGCCACAGAGAATTATTTCAAGTGATTTTAAAACATAGTGTTCTGCTTATACATTTCTCCAAAAACCCCTACATGCATTTAATTGTCTTAGTAGTAGTAATAAGGTTAGTACTACTATTTGGAAACTATTGAACATGTACAATAGACTAAGTCAAATAGGTAATGATGTTAATATATTTAGGAAACGAGCTTCAGCACAAGAGGAGATACAAATACAAAACCAAAACCAAAGAAATGAAATAAAAACTGTTATAACATTGAATTGGAAAAATCAATATGAATTTATGATTTAATTTTATTCTAAAAATTACGTATATTTTAGCTCTGTCCAGTATAAAGGGCTAGAAGCAAAGGATATCTCAGTAACAATGAGAATCCACCCAAATTGTGGTCTCTAAATACCATTTCCACTAATAGGAACCAGGCTCCATAGACAAGTGGTTGCTTCCAGGGCTGAGGCAAGAAATGGACAAGATGAGCATGGAACATCTTGTTGCACCAGAAAACAGGAAGCGTTCAAAGACTATTGTTATAGGAAGGGATGTCCGCTGTCCAAAGGTGAACATTTGAGCATCCAAAAGAATAATAAATGGATTAGATTATAACAATAAAAAAATCCATGAGTTCATATTAATACCTAAAACAAATTCACTGGCTGCTTTTGGAAGTTGCTAGAGCACCACCTCATTTCTCTGAAGACTGAAGAATGAAAGAAAAAGAAACAAGACTTTACCCTGACTTCCTGATTCAAATACTCAAACTGAATTTAGGGTAATCTGTAGTCGATGAGGGCAAGTTTGATTAAAAAAAAAAACAAAAAACAGAGTTCCAGCCAATAAATGTGGAAAGAATGATAGAATTTAGAAATCACCATTTCATAATTCTTAATGAAACAGTTGACGGAGGAAATGATCATCAACAGCTGTTCATTTTTAGGTGAAAGGATGATGGGGGATTTGAAAACAGATGAACAGGCTAACAACACCTGAATCCAAAGACCAATTTAAAATCTTTAAAGGGGCACCTGGGCAGCTCAGTCGGTTAAGCATCCGACTCTCGATCTCAGCTCAGGTCTTGATCTTGGGGTTGTGGGTTTGAGCCTCACATTGGGATCTACATTGGGCATGGAGCCTACTTAATAATATAATAATAATAAAAGTGAAATCTTTAAAAGTAGGACAGCCTGACATTATATGCCTCTTGATGTGATACCGTAAGTATACACTATCACCAAGATGTATTCTTTTTTTTAATTTTTAAAAAATTTATTTATTTGAGAGAGAGAGAGAGAGAGTCCAAGTGGGGTAAAGGGCAGAGGGAGAAGCAGACTCCCCGGTGAGCAGGGAGCCTGATATGGGACTTGATCCCGGGACTCCGGGATCATGACCCAAGCCGAAGGCAGATGCCCAACCGACTGAGCCACCCAGGCGCCCAGCCTATGATGTATTCTTGAAAAAATTGAAAAATTTGAAAAGTAGTAATCTACCTACTTGTTTAAAGGAAATATGGCAGTTAGAAAAACACAGTAACACACAGTAAAACAGCCTTTTGGTAATAAGGCTGCAACTAGACAGATCCAGAAGAGAGGAAATTTCTATAAGGCAAATAACCAGAATTCTTCAACAAGTAAATAGGATGGAAGAGAAAGGGAGAAGGGAGGGAGAATTGTTAAGATTATACAGGAATTACTAGATACATTATTAACCAAAGCAGTGCTTGGACCTTGTTTGATTCTGAGTCAAACAACCCAAATGTAGGACAACCTTTTGAGATGATGGGGAAAATATGAACACAGTCAGGGTATGAGATAATATTAAGAAACTGTTAGTTGTCAGATGTGATAATGGAATTGTGATTCTATTAAGAAGTAATCCTTATCTGTTAGAGACAAATGACAAAATGAATTATGTTGAATTTGATTAACTCACTAAAACGAACATGTTTAAATATAATAAATTTGGAATGTTTACTCAAGTAATCACTGCGCACTAACTAAACGAATCTAGCTTGATCTCAGTTTTTTGTTACAAGTGGAGCCACAGAGTTCTGGCTTCAAGGAAAGGACCCTGGGGAAGCTTTTGTTGCGTCTGAGAAGCCCAGGCTGGGGAGGAAGCCTCCTGTCCAGGGTTGGCTGCTTGAGCTGAGGGCCAGCGTGGAGGTACTGCTGAGGGCTTGGCCATTACCAGCAGGCCTGGCTGGCTCCTCTCCCCCTGGAAGTGTAGGCTGGGAAGCGGGAGGGCATCTCTCTCTTGCTCGGAGAGTCATGCTGCACCCAGTGAGCAGGCACTAAGAGCTGCCACGCTCCAGGGAGTTTAATGTAGGAAGACATCCTACATGTCTTTTTAAGACATCATTAGGAGGCACAAAAGCCTGGCAGGCTTGTCTGAAGGCCTTGACTGAGGTGTTCTTATTCATTCTTGGTTAAGAACTTCTGCTGAAGAGGTCATCCAAGCCTTTTGAATCTACAGGACTCGTGAAGCCAGCTCCAGGAGGTTACTGACGGAACCCTTCTCAGTAACAGTATGAAAAATGCTAAGATCCAGGCTCACTGAGCACTTCCCCAATGCAGACAGCATTCTAGAGCTTTTTACGCTCTGCCACACTTGATCCTCCAACCATCCTACAGGTCAGCATCCCTAGAATCCCCATTTGATGGACGAGGTAAGTAAGGCTCAGTGAGGTTAAGTAACTTGGTCAGTGCCAGGTACCTGCTAAGTGGCAGAACTGGGATTTCACCCAGGGAAGGCCAAGAAAGCTGGCCCAGGTGCTTGAGGGCACAAAGGTGGAACTGGACGGGGCCCCGCCTTCTCTCCCCCTAGGGCCACTTACTGCATTCTCGGGATGGAAGATGTACGAGGCGGGAGAATTGTCCACAATGATCACTTTGCTCAGCTCCCGGCCCAGGCGACTCAGGTCTTTCACGTAGTTCCCACGATGGAAGACGCAGGATTCTCTGAAGAGCCGGGCCCGGAACACGCCCCAGCGGTCCAGCAGGTCGGCCACGGGGTCTGCATACTGAAAAGCAGGTCACAGTGAAGGCTAGGCACCTGAAGGAGCCCAGAAACCCAGGCCTCCTGCAGCAAGATCCGCATTACTTTTCTAGAAAGGGATTTACATAATTGGATGTGTTTTAGGATCCTGGTTATTTTCCTTTCCATTTGTGTAAGATACCCTGGATTCTTCCATTTCCTTCACCTCTCATATCCAATCCATCAGAAATTCTTGGCAGTTCTGTCTCTTAAGAGTATCTGGAATCCACCTGCCCCTCTCTGTATAACTGGCACTACCTGCCCTGATCCCAACCTGTGTAACCTCTGCCTGGGGTTTGCATACTAAAAAGAACGTGAGCCTCCCAAAGAGGCTAGGGGGCTGACTCTTGATGGACACAGCGATTAATTTCCCCAGAATTGTTAACACTGGTGGTGGCATACATCCTTCAAGGGAATGTCTGAGTCTGGGGGCTCCAGGCCTTGGAGATGAATGTGGGAAATGTAAGCTTCATGAGGGCAGGGGCTTTCTCTCTTTTGTTCTCTGCTGCATCCCCAGTGCCCAAGACAGAGCCCAACACACAGTAGGCACTAAGTAAATATTTGCTGGGTGAACCCATCAATAAAGGAAACCAAGAGGAGGAAGCAGACATAGAAGGGCTCTGACAGTCAGCAGAGGGTTCGTGTGGGCTCCTGGGTGGTGGGCCAGTGTGGCAGTGCTGGTTGGGAGCTGAGCCCAGAGCCAAAAACCGGGGAGTGCCCACCTGTCCACAGGGAGGAAAGGGCTGGAAGGCTGCACCTGGGAGCTGATGCAGCTGAGCCAGGCTGGAGCAGCACTGAGAGAAGGGTTGCAGAGACAGATGGAGGCGCAGGTGGGAGCAGTCCAGGAAGGGAGACTACACAAGGATGCTTAAGTGAGTGCTGGGGACAATGCCAAGCAAGAGTGTTTCGAATCTGCCAACCTTCCCCCGACGCAGCAGCCCCCAATCCCAACTCTCCATCTCCCCTGAGCGGGTGCAATCGTCCTGTTTGTTACTTCTTTAGCTGTCACTTCAGGCTCCTCGGCACCTCAGAGCACTGCCAGGAGAGCCATCTCCACTACAGTACCATTGCTCTTGGTACCATTCATGGGAAAGAGTGCCCACGGGGAAGACTGTCTTCCCTGAGGCCACGTTGTTTTTAGTATGCAAAAGTAAGGCCTAGGTTTTGGCTTCACTCTCTACCAGCTCATGCTTCAAGGCCTGGCAATGAGCCTGGCAGAATGTTGTGCAGGTGGGGTTCTCTCTCATCTCAGCCATGACCAAGAGATGGCTCAAACCAGGAATGCCCAGTCTGGCAAAGCGGGATGTCTGGGAACCTGGAGTCAGAGTCCTCAGCATGCAGAGGAGAAGAAGGGAGCTGTCCAGAGCCAGGAATTGTTGGGGGCAGTGGGGAATTGCATGTGAGATGAGCAGATGGCTAACGTGGGCCCCCCCAAAGCTCATCTCTGGGGACACTTCAGAGTCCCGGAGCCACCCATGGAGACACTGGTGGTGCCACCCACAAATGGATGGCGTTGGCACCATCAGAGTCAGGATGTGAGAGACAGTCATGGCAAGGATCTCCTCTGAGGAGTGGGGGCCTACCCTCTCGCCCCCCCTTGGCTCAGCACACCGGTGAAAGGGCAGACATAACCATATGGTGGGGGAGCCTTTAACTGTAGGAGAAGGCAAAGAAATCACTCTATGTGGTTAGAGCCAGCATAGATGCTGGGTCAAAGATTCATGCCAAGCTACAAGGCCAAACCATGTGAATTATTTTGTCATCATCAAGAATTATGATAACTAAACAAGGAACATCAGGAGCACTTACCACGTGACAGAGTCTGTGGGGCATATGGAGCACAGCAGGTGCTCCATGAGTACATGCTGCATATGAGTCAGGCCCTAAGCTATGCCCTTTACATGCATTATTTCATTTGATCCACTCCATGAGGTAGAGGGAATTATCCCTAATTTCTAGAAGACATGGAGTGGAGAGAAGTGAAGTCACTTGCCCGATCTCAGGGCTCACTAGGGCAGTCGGAACCCTCCTCTGGCCTGTGCATGTGGGTGAATCTTGGACATTCATCCTTCCCCAAACCTGTGTAAGCTAATGAAGGACACAAAGGCTTGAGCCTCTCGCGGTGGGCTGCCAGTCAGCAGAGGAGACGCAGATGCCCTTTCTCAGTTACACTGGACACATTGGAGATATCCTGGTCTGTGGACACCCAGCTCGAGGCGGCTGCATGCAGCAACTTCATGGAGCATTTGTTCCAAGGGCTCCCTGTCACCATGGTAACCCGGAAGCCTTTCAGGCTGGTACTGCGCACATGGCCTGCATCCATCCCATCTGGGATGGGAACCTGTCACCATAGCAACCGCTTCCCCCACCTTCACAGAGGGCTGTCTGATACTGACAGGGGGTTGGGGTGGAGTGGCTGGGGGTGCCCAGCTGGGGGCAGGACATACCTTGGCTAGGCTGGCAGTAAAGAGCACACACTCAAAGAGCTGCCCCATCCTCTGGAGGAACTCATCCACATGGGGCCGCTTCAGCACGTACACCTGCAACGGTAGCAAACAGCAAGCTGGTCAGTTGTGGCAGCTGCTGGGGGTGGCCGAGGGCCAACACCCAGGGAGGAAGAATTCCTGAATAGGTAACTGCTTCCTGTCCCCAGCTCTATTTGTGGCATGGACACCCCACCTGTGTGAGGGCTATGTAGGCAGAGGTGGCACTTTAGGCCAGACACACTCCTCAGACTGGGCTCTGGGTCTGAGTCTGGCGCAGACCCTCCTGCCAAGGGAGAAAGGGAAGCTGACCGCGGTACTGCAGGTCTTAGGGATTTTCAGAACCAGTGAGTGGCAGGGTTGTGCCATGTTTGTGTGAAATGACTCATTCTCTCACATGTGTTTCTTGGCACGTGTTCTGGGTCAGGGCCTATGTGGACAAAGGCCAGGGTCTGGGGGCTGTCCTTTGGGAGGTCCAGGCCCAGCCCATTGCCCGGCAGCTCTGGGATTGCTCCAGTTGCCACCTTCTACCCTTGACTGGAGCACCTCCCCTGGTCGGAAGGCCTGGGGTGGGAGGGCAGGCCCAGCAAAGCTGCAAGAAGGGCCTTCCGTGTCAGCTTGGGAAGCCGTCCACTTGACACCACAAAGGTTACTCTGCTTGGGCTTGGTACAGATGTCAGGGGACATGAAGCCAGCCTACTCCCAGGCCCCCAGTCAGCCATCGGGGAGGCCTCCAAGCAGAAGGGGGCAAAGAGGAGACTTTCCTAGAGTGGCTGCTGGGCTCTGTGCTCCTGAGTGGGGAACCTGAACAAATCTGAGGAGACTAGGGAGACGGGAGGGAAGGCAAAGCTGGTGACAGAAGATAGGGAAGGTGGGAGGAGGGAAGAACTAATTAAAACTTGAATAAATTCCATTTGAAATTAGCCACTTCCCTAAAATAAATCAAACTTATTAAAATTCAATTCAGCTTATATTCACTGAGCCCCAGCTCTGTGCTCAGCCTGAAGAAGTTACACAAATGAACAAAACGCAGGCCTTGCCCTTGAAGAGCTCACAGTCTAGAGCAGACATAAATAAAAGCAAATCAAGATAAGCATGCATAATGGCAGTTGTAGTACAGGGATATATTAAGGACAGTTAACTCCCCTCTCAGGGGGAATGAATCACAGAAGGTAACATTCAGCCTGGACCTTGAAGGATGAACAGGAGTTCACCAGGCTGATAAGGATGAGAAGTAAGCTTCTAGGCAGAGGAAACGGTATGAGCATGAGACCTGGCCTGAAAATACCCAGGTGTCAGAGCATGGCCGAGCCCTTCATGACCAGCCCTTCAGAGGAGATGGGGGATAGGAGAAGAAGTGGCTGAAGGGGAAGTGTGAAAGGCAGGTTGGGGGGAGTACGCGTGGGGCCGTGAATGGCAGGTGTTGCCGGCGGTCTATCCCGTGGAGTCACAGAGGAGGGGCGGGGCTCTGTACTGCACAGAGAATGCATTCTGTGCATTGCAGAGCAATTCTGCACGGAGGCAGGCCTTGGTGGGAACTTGGGGCCAACTGAACGAGTGGGGTAAGCACGGTCTGTGGCTGAGGGTGTAGCGAGGGGCCAGAGGAGCAGGACGGCCTGGGGTGGGTGCCAACAGGGCTGCGAGCAGCTGGGAGGCTGGGGTGGGGGTGAGGGCAGGGCTTGTGGCTGCAGGAGCTCCAGGCCCCCACTGTGTCCATGAGACTCCTTGATGCCAGGGAATGGGTATGGCCTGTGGTCCTCAGTCTCCTTGGGAATACTACTTGGAAAGCAAGCTTTCCTACACGCAAAGGGCAGGAGACTGATTTGGGAACTCTGGTTGTTGGTGCCTCTGGCAGGGGGGGAAGGTCCTGGGCCCGGATGCCGGCGTCCAGGCCCGCGTCCGCGTGCAAGTAACCAAGAATAGGCCCATTGGGACCTGCACAGCCTATCCTGGATTACTTGAACGAGGCCACGGCCTTCGCCAGGGCCTTGGTCCTCCTCTTGGCGCCTGTGGCTTCATTCCCTCAGGAGAGAGAGTTTCTGACCCCAATCCTGGGGCCCTGGAGTATCTACCACCATATGAATCACAGTGCAGTCTGGAGGGAGGCTGGGGGAGCTGGGGTGGCTCCTTCGAGAATGGGCTGGCCATAGCAGGTCAGGCCCCGAGGGTCATGCTCATAGTCTCGAGGTAAGAAGGATTAATTTCTCTCCTAATTCTTGCCATGCCAGTAGGCAGCCTCTCCTTTGTCTCATTACTTTGTAGCAGAAGCCAAGATAATAAATGAAGCCCTAACTGCTTCTCAGATGCTGAGTTAATTCAGCTGATGCTTTTGCAAATGTTAAATGCCCAAGTGCCTGCCTTTTGGCCCCCTGATGGCTTTTAAAAGCGTCAAGTGTGGAGACACTAGGGATAAGCTGCCTTTCTCAGGGCTAGCTTCCTGGCAGGACCTACTGGCAGGGGAGGGAAGGGACCAGAGCATCAGGAAAAGAGCCATGGGCCCAGAGGCAAAAGACTGGAAGTCTCATTTTAATTCTTCCCATTGTATGACCTTGAACCAACCCTTTCTCTGGCTGAGCCTCTGTTTCCCTACCTGGACAACGAGGTGGCTGGGCCAGCTGATTTCCAAGGCATCACCAACTCTGACACCCTGTACTCAAGGGCCAAAGAGACGACTGGCATCATTAAGGAAAGACATCCTTCTAAAATGGCTCAAGCACCAAGAGATATTTTCCTTCCTGGGATATAAACATATCAGGCCACAGACTGTCCCTTTAAGACCCTGGGGTTGACGAGGAAGATGGTCAGACCATGCCTGTGGAAAGCCTGACAAAATCTCCCCTGCTCCTCAACCTCCGAGGTACAATGTTGCAATATGTTCATAAATGAAGCTATTCCTAGAGAAGCGTCATGCAGATAAGGAGAAAAAATATCAGAACAAAGATGCATGCCAATTAACTAGGGCATCTATATTCAAATTTGCCTCCTGATCCGAAACACACCCTTCCCTCTTTATCCTTTGGGTTGGGATTTTGCTAAAGATTCACTGGAGAACACAGTGTAGGAGTGACAAGATCAGCCTCGAGTGGCTGGCATTGGAAACGGACACCCCTTCCCAAGATTCCCCCATAAGTGGGTGACTTGCGGCATTTTCCTGTTGCAGGCTAGGAGAGTAGCCGAAAGCCCTTACATGAGGAAGTTAATTAGACCGTTAAGCTAGGCCAGTGGGGGATATGGAAACTTCTAAAAGTCTGAATCAAATCAAAGAACTATTTGAACTTGCAAACACATCCAATATCTACAAACAGATTTTAGTTTCCCTTATAAACTCAGTATAAAAGAAATTCATCTCAGTGGGAAAAAAAAAGCAGAAAACCATTGTATTTATTTTACGAAACCTTCTCCCTTTTGATTTAGTCATAAAATTATTGATGAAATGGGAATTTAGAAGTAAGTTCAAAGGAAATGTAATTACCAAAAAATGTTACTTGCAACTCAGATTTAGCTTTGATTTCTTACCTGATGTATAGTTCCATCGATTTCAACCGGAACAATAAAATCAGCATTACTAATAGGCTAGAGAGAAAAGAAATGATAATTACTACATCTGAAAGAACAAAATAAAATTGGAAACTTTAGTAAGAATAAGACTTGCCTGGACCAATGTTTTTATTATTGGAAAAAACAGTTCAAGCAAAGGATGTTCAAGAATGCTTTGGTTCCTTAAAATAAGTACAAGGAAGAAAGCACATTTTTTTCTGTTCTGAGTTTCGTTATGTTTTCAGCATCTTGGTCCAACCTCTCTATCATCTTCCTGGCCTAAACTACAAAGGGTAGGGCGGCCTAGCCAGGGAATGGGGCTTCTCAGAAACCGCAGCTCTTCCCTAGAGCTCTGCCAGGATGATGCAGAAACACTGCTGGCCACCAGGGGGAGGAGGTGAGAGCCTGATGGTCCTAGAGGACCCTGCTACTTGGGGGAGAATGATTTGTACCGGACCCACAGATGCAGGCTGCCCTGTGATGGGCTGCTCAGCAGGAGATGCTGAGCACATGGACACAAAGCAGGGCCACAGACACGTGGGGTGAAGTCAGAGGCCACAAGCCATGACCTTGGGCAGGCTCCTTCCCTCTAGACCTTGGTTTCTCCTCTCTTCCGCGGCTACAGTAATGGGTCTGATGAGTACCCATGGCTCCATCGGTCCTGAGCATCACTGATTTCAGCCTTGCCCGGCACCGGCTCCTGCCGTGAGCTGTGGGGGAGAGCCAGTCCATCCTAGACTGCTCTGCTCTAACACAATGCCCAGCACACCCACAAACTTTTGGCATATTTAAAAGAACTCTTTGACAATATTAATGACACTTAAAATCCAAATATGATTCTTTGGCAGTTCTTGTGTAAGCCAATGCTGGGCTTACATATAGTTCTAAATGGAATTCCATCAATTAGGTGGAAACTACTCAAATGAACAGGCCCAAGAGAATCAGAAGAATGCAAACCCCTTGGGACAAGTAGGAGAGAGAGGGAGGAGAGCACATGTGTGGTGGCCACTGGGCAGGGGTGCAGAGAGGGGTGTGCGGCACGGAGTGTCTGGTCAGGATCTCTACCGGGATCTGCCTTTAAGCCCATCACTGTACACGTACACACACACACACACACACACCTTTGATAAGTAAACTGAAAATACATAGAAAATTCTAGATCTCAGAACCATTCCTAAGCACTCAGTAGGGCACCTGAGGCTTAAGATTACAATTTATTCACTCCTGTGGTTGGAAGGCCAAGGATGAGTTCGGTATTTTATAATGCTACAACTAAAATACAAAATCGAGGCGCCTGGGTGGTTCGGTTGGTTGGGCGTCTGCCTTCAGCTCAGGTCATGATCCCAGGGTCCTGGGATCGAGTCCCATGTCGGGCTCCTTGCTCGGCGGGGAGCCTGCTTCTCCCTCTGCCTGCTCTGCCTGCCACTGCCCCTGCTTGTGCTCTCTCTTTCTAGCAAGTGAATAAATGGAATCCTTAAGAAAATTTATAAAATACAAAATCATGCTAAAAACACAAGATTGAAGGAAGAAACTCTGACAAGGCATTAGCAGATTGTGAAATCATATTCCAAAGAGTACATTAAAGGAGAAAAACCATTCACCAGTTCAGAGCAAGCCTGAGCCTCAGTCTCTTCTCACGTGCTGCTGTAAAGGAGGCCATGCCAAGCCACGGTTCTCAACCTGGGTCTAAGAGTCTGTGTGTCGTACTGTTGTACATTTTCAAGGAGAGGCCTCTGAAATGCTCAGAACACTAAAAACCATACAATAAAGGTGGTTGTCAGAGGGCATGTGGGGAGGGTGTGTGA
This sequence comes from Zalophus californianus, assembly GCF_009762305.2. Lineage (NCBI taxonomy): Eukaryota > Metazoa > Chordata > Mammalia > Carnivora > Otariidae > Zalophus > Zalophus californianus. The sequence continues at coordinate 66,596,061 of NC_045595.1, read as the reverse complement.
AACAGATGAAGGGATTAAGAGTACATATATTTTGATGAGCACGGAGAAGTAAGAACTGTTGAACCATTATGTTGGGTACCTGAAACTAATATAACTCTGTATGTGAAGTATACTCAAATAAAAAAACCCCACACCATAAAGATAATTTTGCTTGCAAACACAGGCAGGCCAGGGAAGGAAGAGATGAAGAGATGCTGTTCACATCAGCTCGTGGTGTAATGCCCTCCAAGCAGGCCCTGCCTTTGGAGGCAAGAACCCTCCATAAACCTCGGGCAGTCTGGCCAGTGTTGGGAGGAAGCCATGTAGGCTGAAATGGCAAATGACCCCTGCTCCAAAGGGCTTTCCTCCTGAAAAGTCCCGAGCAACTTGCCCACAGGGGAGAAAAGGCTTCCAAGGCTGTTCAGAGCTGAGCTGGGACACAAGGTCATGGCAGTCATGGGATCAATCCTGGAAGGGCCCTCAGGGTGCTGGGGAAGGAGGTGACACCTCCAGGCCCCAGTGGCCAGAGGGGCCACTTTCCCACCGCTAGAGGAGGTGTGGCTCCTCCTCCCCTCTCCCAAAGAACTCGCAGACAGCTGTCTGGCATCGTCCTGTTAAGGAAGATTTCTGTTCAGGGAGAAACAGGCACAAGGAGGATGTTCTGGACAGAAAGGTCTCCAGGTCAGTTTGATGGCTCTTTCACTTCCCAATTCAATGGTCAAGGAATGACTATGGGTCACATGAGACACATGCCCCATCATGGACGGTGCCTCTCACATCTCTCAGCAAAGGAAGGGGATTTGAGGGCTGAGGGTAAAAGGAGGAACAGGGTCTAACTGGCGAGTGACAGTGGAGCAGTTTCATCTCCCGAAATACCCCAAGAGAAAATAGGACCAGGACCCTTCTTCTTTCCCCCAGCTCCCTATTCCAAACCTTTTCATCATCTGCCTCTTTTAAACAACTCGTTTCATTTCAAAAACTGGAAAGAGGGTTCACAAAGTCACTTCTTAATAGCGTAGCCACAGCCAGTCCCACATGGACACCCTCTGAGAATGTGTAATTTTTGCTGTCCTTCTGGCAGGGAGTGGAGTGAGGAAGGGGACAGAAAGAAGCTGGGGCTTGATGCTCCCTGTGACATCACTGCAGCCCCGCCCCCTTAGGAGGGAAGTCATGCGGGTGGATGGATGCTCATTCAGCTATGAAGCTTGTAAAACAAACAAACAAACAAACAAACAAACCCAGCAACCTCTTCTCATGAAAAAGCTCAAAATAAATGGCTGAATCTGCCCAGATGCTGTCATTCTAGAAGTCTTCTTCAGAGCTGGACATCTTTCAGAAATTGGTCTGGGAAAACTTCCAAAATAGCAGGTTGCTTGACAGTTTAACGGTACCTGTCCTGCTCCTCCCAATAAAACATACAGCACTCTGACCAGCTTGACAAGTACACAGTAGTGTCCTGGGGCATGGTGCCTTTTGCCACATGAAAAGTATTTCTGCAGGGGTTGGAGGGTTGGAAAACTCAGATCTCCTAAGTAAGAATGAGGTCTCAGTGACACTGGCAGCCCAGCATTTCCCCCCCCAAAACTAACTATGTAATATTCAACTACTTGAGTTAATGTTTACCAGAGTTAATAAGCAACTGTTCTTGGGATTTCTTCATGCACAGTGAAGTCATACACAAACAACCACAAAATGTCATCCTTTTTTATTTTTACTTTCCAATACAAATGTGACCAAATCACAAAGATCATGGATTGCTTTCTTTGTTGATTTACCTTAAATGAACTGTGCACCAATGTTTCATCTAAATCAATGACCACACATTTCTTTCCATAGTCAAGCACCGTCACCTCTGGAAGGAGGTATTTAGCTGGTGGCTAAAATGAAAAAAAAAACAAAAAACAAAAAACAAAAACAAAAACAAAAACCAGTATTATTACCTTTATGTAAAAGACAAACCAGTGCCCTTATTATCGTATCATATTATGTCAATGAGGTTTAAATGAGATCAAACGTTTAAATGCCTGATTAAGCACATCACGGAATTTTATTAAAAACAACAGGACTAGGTAGTTAACAAATACTTTGCCATTGTCTGAATGGCTGTTTGAGGGCCTAGGCTTTGGAACCAGGCAAGCCAGGGTCTGAATATCAGCTCTGTCTCTTTCTTGGCTGTAAGCTGGGATAATAATACCTACCATGAAAGGTTGTTGTTAACAGCTATAACTGTGGTAAAGTGCCCAGCATTCTGCCCGGTACATACATGGTGGCTACTGTTATTGTTAAAATGGGCTACGCAAAAATAAATGTTTGATTATATTAGCTACTCTCATACTTCCAGGCCCATTTCCTGGGGTCATATTTTGTCTGAAATTCACTGTGGTACAGAAATATAGTTTAGAGCTATACTGGAACCACAGTGTTTGTTTTTGTTTGTTTTAATGACTAAAAATTTTCAGAAACTTGAAGAGTACCTACAGACCCACCAGCAAAATGCAATCCAAAGTGAGTTCCAATAATAGGAAACAGAAATAAAAGTGGTCAAGGTAAAGTAGTGTCTGGTGTCTGCCCCACTGCAGTATTAATACCGAGCAAGCGTGGCGTTGTTACCCCTTGGATTCTCAGTACCTGGAAGTTACACTTTAATCCACATGCTGTGTACTAATCAGAAAACCTATTTATGTCTTTGTGGTAGCTGAATCTAATCTTGTGATAAAGAGGTTGTAAAGAGCTAATAAATGGCTAGGTATCTTCAGCCAACCTCATTCTTGATTCAGAGTTTTATTTCTCTGGGCCTTGCCTCATTCGAGAGATGATGTGAAGTATTTCAGTTTACTCTGTGGTGTATTCAGTATCCAATGTTAACTAGCTAATTTTCTACGCTGGAAGGTCAAGCTCTCTCTGTTCAATATTTAATGCAAAACAAAACACACAGAAAATGTGTCCCTAGCCACTGAAGAACAGACAATTTAGCTTGCTAAAACAAACAAACCCCAAAAACAAAAAACAAGAAAAAGAAAAAAGAAATCAAGAGGTATTCCCTTTTAAATGGGTATTTCCTTTTTCTGGTGGTTGGGGGGAGGTTAAAGTGAACAGGAGTCAAGGATCCAGAGTTAATTCTGGACTTTGCTGGTTCAACAGTGAGTGTAACACAGGAAGCTGACAGGTAGGTAAATTTGCAAATGTGATGATCATCTTGTCTGGGCTGATGGGGTGAGGCTGCGTGTGGTGATTCTAATTTCACAGGGGCTCTCTCCAGTGAGTGTGGGTGTTTCCTCCTGTCCAGCGTCGTCCAGAAGAAAAAGGCTTCATGGCCTCCAACTCCCTTGGCTCTAGTTAAAGTTCACCAAGCAGTATATTCTCACCCAGCAACTGCAAGTGGCCTGGGAGGAGATGTGCCTTAGACATGGGGCATGGGATTTGGGTTCCTAGAAAGGACTCTGTCCTTCATTATAAGTCAACAAGCAAGCCGGTGGCTGGAAAAACTAAACTTGCAAGAAGTCCTGTAAAAGTGTTTTAAAAAGGCAGGGTATGATGAGCTCTGTGAGCGAACATAATAAAGAGGATTTGAGTTATTTTCTGTTGTTTGGGCCATAGCAGAAAGCATGCCTGTGACTAGAATAAAATTTGTTTTAATTTTTTATTACACAATTATGTAACAAAAACACATTCTCATTGTAAAGAATATAGACATGTAGCAGACAACTATTCCCTTTTCCTCGTGCCCCATTCCTCTCCCCAGATACCCCCCATTTTAGTTCAGTGTGTATCTGTCCACTCCTTTCTCAATGCGTTTATATACTAAACAACATTTTCACTTTATGTAATTGCTAGCCTGGAAAATAAGGCTCTAGAAATTCTATCCCTAGCAGATCTGAAAACATCAAAGATCTGCCAAAAGTGGCTCAGTTATTTTCCAAACCTGAGAATAAAAATTACTTTCTTAGCATATTTAACCCACACTTTGCAAGCATTCTCTGAGCTGACAGTATGGAAGAGGCCTCACAATACTACCGGAAGAGTGAAAAGAAGGAGAAGGGTGAGACTCCTCTTAAGCAAGTTACTGATCTAGCATTTGTGCTGCAGAGGACAAGGCCGGGCTGGGGGCAGTGGGCAAGGAGGTTCCATTAATCCTCAGCCCGCTTCCTAAGTGCACACAGCTTCTCTGAGAGCTTGGCTTTAGATTAATACAAATTCTTCAGACCACTAGTAAGAATTCTTCTGGACAGCTGTGTCCTTGGAACATGCAAGGACGCTATATAATTGCAACAGTGCTTTATTACTTCAATTGATCTGTTCAGGTGATGCTTGAATTATTAACTAAAAATGCCCTGAGGCAAATTTCCTCTCAGGCCATCATAGAACTGGAGAACAAGAGGAACACCAGTTATATCAAGAAGAGCCTTTTCTACACAAACCTCTTGCTCCAAAGCACATGGAGGGCACTGCCAGGGGGATGGAAGGGGTGGGGATAGGGGGCAAAACCATGTGGGTGGGGAGGGGGGAGGAAGGAACCTCGGCTTGCCACCCAAGGTTTCGGAAGGGCATTCATTCCAGTTTTCTTCCTGGGAGTAGGTTTGGAATTTCCCATCCTTGGTAGTGAACTGGCAGCCATGAACAGTTAACTCTAAGGTTCTTAAGAGTACCCACCCTACCCACTCGCTTCCTGGCACATCAGACTGGGGTTTTGTATGTAAGAGTCCTCAGGCTCAGAGTCTGCACTCTAGGCTCCCCAAGCCACAGAGCTGAGGGCAGAGATCTCAGGGCTTCTGAGGGAGGGGACAAAGAAAACTCTAGACCACCTTTAATTACAATCGTTGTTTCTTTCTTTTTTTTTTTTTTTTACAATCGTTGTTTCTGCTGATGGGTTCCTTCATAAGGTTTGGTGGAAAAAAGTATACTACTGTTTATTAAAAGGCTTAGGCAAACATCATAGACACCTGTTAGAAAATGCATTTCTCTTCTCCCCTTTTAGCACTTTTATGGCTCAGCTGCACTGCGACCACGTGTGGTGAGCATCAGGATGGAGTGATTCATGAAGAGAGGGCATGGGAGGAGTTGGCTCACAGCCCCAGTGGCATTCCTTGCTGGGGCCAGAGCATTTGAGTGCTCGCCTTCAGCCATGACCACCCGATCCTGGGGGGTTCTAAACCTGTCCCTCTGCTTCTTTCTTTACCCTTCAACATCTGACTTTTACTGGGCAGCCCACGAGGCTTCCAGTAAGATGTGTGGAGGGCCCCAAATCCCAGCCTATGGTTGGGAGGCCAGTGTTGCTGAGTGGTATGTTTAATGTCAAGTCCAGATAAAGATGTCACTTTCAAGAGGGGTATAAAAGCTGAATTAATCAATAAATGGTGTTGAGACAACTGCCCTGCCACTTGGAAAAGAAAATAAAGCTGGATCACTACTTCATGCCTTACACTAACATAAATTCCAGATGGGTCACAGATTCAAGTGTAGAGATAAAACCATTAAATACTAGGAGAAAATACGGCTCACAGTCATAGGGTGGGGAGATCTTTCTAAGAGCATGACATAAAATTCAGGAGCCATAAAGGATAAGATTAACACATTTGCCTATATAAAATTAAACTTCTTTGTGGCCAAAATGATTATAACCAAGGCCAAAAGATATACCATAGATTTGGGGGAAAAGTCCTAATTTCCTTGAAATTGAAAAAGATAACACAGTAGAACATCCAGAAGAAATGAATAGGGAAGAAGACATATAAATAATAAACTTATGAAAGGATGTTCATCCTCATTCATAAAGAAATGCAAATCAAAGCAATGAATTGATATATCATTCTTTACTTAGAGATCAGCAAAGATTAAATATTTGATTATCATCATTTTTGGTAAGGGAATGGGCAATCCCACACACTCCTGGCGGGAACATAAATTAGGCTTTCAGAGGACAATTTGGCTTTAATCTACCCAGAATGTAAGCTATATCCTTTGATCTAGCATTTCAACAATTAGGAAAGGATCACAACAGATGCTATAACCCAAGTCCATAAACATACGTGCACAGGAATATTCCTAAGTATTTGTAATAACCCAAAAGGGGAAACAAAATAAGTGCCATCAAGGACACATGAAAGAAAGAGGTAGATCACTCACTATGCACTAATATTTGGAAAGAGGTTCAAGGTATATTGTTTAAAGCAAAAAAATCTTGCAAAATTCTCATTTATGTAAATATGGTTGTATTTATTTAGATTTCTGGAAGGATACAGAATATTGAAAGTGGTTATTCCAGGGAGTGGGACCCTGCTGGGAATTTTTTTTTTTTCCTTTCTATTTTATTTCTTCGGTATTTTTTAAAACTATGAGCTTGAATTACTGCTTAGTAAAAAATCAAAAGACCAAAGCTGCACATATAAACAGAGTAGCATGAAAATGAAACAAGACGGCTATGGTGGAAAGCAGAGATGGGGGGGCTCCAGCTGGAACTAGTCTGGGTACCCACAGGCTCGGGGGCACCTTTCACCTTCAGGGACTGGAACAGCTTTCAGGAGTCTATAGGCTCTGGTTTGGGATTAGCACAAGCCTGGATTTTCCCATTTCCTATGGTACGGAATCCCAAGCTCACACAGGCTCCCTGACCAGGTCCCCTGTGATCCAGAAAGGGCAGGGCTACTCTGCTAATGTGACCTGCAACCTTGACAGGTGAGTACAGATTCTGCAGGGGATCCCAAGGCTCAAATCCTGGGGCTAAGCTGGCCTTCAGATGGACTTGGGTTCAGCTGTGCATGCTAAGCAGGCAGTGGAAATCACACCGAGCCCATCAGTAGATCTACTTTTCTGGAGGATATTATACGATGATGCAAGTTACTTTAGCTAGGCTTTGTTTTTCTGCAACATATTTCAGAGACTCACAAGGCCTGACCTAGAGTCTCATTTGTAGGAAGGAGTCAGTAGTTTATTGATCTAACACTGCACTAAATTATACAAGGGATCTTTCCCCCTTGGCTATTTCATTCTGGGATTCTAGAATGTATTGAGATTTCTGGGGAAAGGGTCATTTTCCTCGGTAGAGTTCTACCCTGACAATGCTCTTTGTTCGGCACTTAATGAACTTTGAGAAAAACCAGTGCTATGGGAATATCACAGGGAAGGGGAAAGCTGCTACCTGTCACCTGTTTAATGTAGGTAACTTTGCAGGAAAAATGTATGAAACTACTCTGTATAAAGGTTAAAAGGACACCTCTGGTATCAATCTTACCGGGTATCCCACTCAAACACTGGATACAAAATTCTGCTTGATCCATTTTTTGGATTAAAGTCAGTTTTCCTGACAAAGCCCAACCTCCAGGCATGCTAGAGAAGTCAGAACCACTCCACAAACCCTTGAAACTCGTTAATGGAGAGTTAAAGTCCTGAGAAAAATGAAATTATCAAAAAATCGGGGCAATGCATTACAATTTATAAGTGACACTCACTACCAAATATGGAGTCAACCTGTACTAATGAAATCCATTCCTTCCAGTGTAAGATTGCTGTGTCTCTTGGATGTTCCCAGAAAATATGTGAAAAAGTCCAAGGAAAGTTAGATGAATAGATTTGAGTCAAACAACTTGAATCAGAGATTCTTTATGGATCAAAGTATCAATTTATGGACATCTTTTTAAAACCTAAACTCTTCTCTAAGGACACAGGGCTGTTTAAACGGTCTTGTTTGATAAGGACAGCTCAAGTGCCAGTTTTTTTTAAGATTTTATTTATTTATTTGACAGAGAGAGAGAGAGAGAGAGAGAGAAGGAACACAAGCAGGGGGAGTGGGAGAGGGAGAAGCAGGCTTCCCGCGGAGCAGGGAGCCTGATGCAGGGCTCGGGCTCGATCCCAGGACCCTGGGACTACAACCTGAGCCGAAGGCAGACGCCTAACGGCAGAGCCACCCAGGCGCCAGCTTCTTTGGAGCGTCAGTCCCTGGTCTGTATCTTGTCTGGCCTCGGGCTAAGTGGCTCTGCTGTCACAGCAGGAACAGTGGGGACAGCTGATGTCTGGGGGAGGGGGGTTGGCCTGTGCTGACACTGAACACTGGTGCAGCTACTCTCCCAAATTTCAGGGCTGAAAAGAGAAGTGGTGGCCCAAGGGAGTGCCCGGCTGGAACAGGGTTAGAGCAAAGCCAGCCTGTAAGAGTGGGGGTGAGTCCCACAAGTTCAGGGAATACAACTGGGGTGATTTTTTTCTGATCTCAGAGCCAGGGCCAAGCTACCAACACTGCTGCGTAAGTCAGAAGTGGTCTGGTCACCTGGGCCATGGGCTTGTGAGCCCACTGGGACAGAACCTACGTCTGGGCCAACGTATGTTCTCCTGGTCTATGGAGCTGGCGCTGAGGTGCTGGGGTGGGGAAGTGCAGCAGGCTGCCTTAGCTTATTAGCTTGGAGGCCCTGTGCAGAAAGAAAGGAAAGGTGAGAATTTGGTTAATAGATGCTGGTTGCCCTGCTGTTCCTGAGAAAGGAAACTCTCCCTGTACAGAACCTCCTGCTCACAGTTTAAAATGTAGCTTCATTTTTTTTTAACAGAACAGAGCTGTTTATACCACACGCTAAACTCAACATACGTAAGAACATTAAAAAAAATCTTTTATGTCAGTAGGCCCAAAGCTACAAAAGTCTATGAATGTTTAAATAAAATTGGATAAATATACATACACTTGGTATGGGAATGACCTGCCTCTGGTCACCCTAAGGAAAAAGAAAAAAGAAATCATTGTCAGGTTTGAAGAGAAGTAAGTAGATCATATACTCCAAAGAAACTTCAAAGCACTCTTGAGTTCAGCAGCCCTATGATTTCCTGTTCTCTATACCTTAGTGGTATTTAATGAACAGGAGGAACCCAAAGATTTTCCAGTTAGGGCACTGGGCTCCACTCTGCCTCCCAGACACTCCCTCTGCTGACAAACCAGGCTGGGTTCCTGAGGCTCATTAATCTTGTTTATTTAAATGATGCCTCCCTTACTCCCAGGAATTTAATCCTTAATTGAAAAATAAAAACAAAAAACCCATATATTACTTTGATCCATTAATCCCTCTAATAGCTGGCTTATTTCTTCTTTTAAGTAAGTTTTTCCCTAAAAAGACTAAGCCTTAAGTCAGTACAATATGCAGGGAAAGGAAGACCAGTTATCAGGTTACGAGGCACACCCTGGCCTCTCCTGGTTTTCTTCTAGAGGAGGACTGGGAAGAGGGGACAAGGCAAGGCTCAAGAGGTTCCCCCTGAGGCCACAGACGTGGAGACAGCGTTCCTTTAAGAGGGACAGAACCTGTACTCACAGGGAATGTCAAGAAAATTCAGGCTCCAGGGTGGGGCCTCACCCATTCCTTAGCCTCAGAATGCCAGCCATTCCAAACCCGGTTGATGGAAACATTTCATTTTGGCATCATTATGAAATGCTAATAAAATAACACATTCTCTCCATTTATCTCTACTGAGCATTTCCAGTTTCTGTGTTTCTTCTTTTTCAGATGGTTCGACGGGAGACAATGAATAGCAGCATCATAGTTCCTGACGAGGAACTGTTTCCAGTCTCCCACACAGTAGGATCTGTGAACAGTATATCCATCTTTACTGAGGGGGTCACTGGTGGCAAGGTTCTCATGGGAAGGGGTCAAACCTGACTGTTGACAGAGGCAGGTGGCTGGTACCTTTCTGAGCTCTGCTCTGCCTCCAAGCATCATTTAGCAGCTTCTTGATTATCTGCAGCCCTAGTTACCACCTCTGCAGTATAACAGCAACTACTCTTCCCTCTTGAGATCGTCTTGACGCTCTTTCCTTTTTCAGGACACTTGGGGCTTGTCTTAAGGATTCCGAACTGCCTTCTGCCATTATTCAAGGCAGGGCTGTGCTGCTCTCCAACATGATGGCACAATCAAATCCAATCCCAGTTTTTAAGAACTTCTGCAGAGAAGTTCATTTCCGAAGCTCTTAGGTAATATTACTCCCAACACCCGGACCTAGGAGGTCACTGCTCTTGGTGGGGAGACTTTGACCAGAAGCTCACAAGCCCATTGGGCCACTACAGAGTAGGGTTTCTCAACCCCGGAGCTACCAACGTTCTGGGCCTGACAACTCTTTGCTGTGGGGGCTGTCCTAAGGATTGTAGGATGCTCGAAAGCATCCCTGGCCTCTACCCAATGGATGCCAGTACAATGCCCAGTAGTGACAATCGAAAATGTCTCCAGTGCCCAAGGGGGGGCAAAATCATCTCCAAGTGAGAACCACTGCACTAGTGGGAGGCTGCAAACAGTCCCTCCACACAGGTGCATCTTCAGACAAGAGGAGCACATCAGTGAAGGAAGAGGTAACAGTTATAAACATCTGAAGAGCTTGGCAAAACATAGGCTAGGACCAAAGACGCTACTCTGGCCAGATATTTGGGCTGGAAAATTACCCTGGAAGTTTGCATGCATGTGTGTGTGTGTGCATGGGGTATGCATGCATTAGTGAGTGCCCAGCAATCCCTTTACTCTGCCCTCTCCCTGAGAAAGTCCTCCAAGGTCCTGGCCATTGGGGTCTTCTGGGTGCTGGCTTCTTCTTGCCTCTGGCCAGGGCCTTGGACCCGTTTATTTTGGGCAACTGGCCTGCAGGTCCAGGTTGTAACCGTGATGGTGGCAACAGGTGCCACTCTAGGCCACTGCTGCGGAAGCATTTCTCCAGGGTAAAGTGAATGTGTAGGGTGGATAGAACCCTAGCTGCCACCCATTGCATTCTGCCCACAGCCTTCCCTCTGCCTCTGGCCTGTTGAGTTCCAAGAGGCAGGGAGAGCTGGAGGCCAGCAGTAGAGATGGGCCTAGAATCTGGTTCCACAACTTATGGGCCTGGGCTCTGTGTTCCAGGTGTCCTGACCAAGCTCAGTTCGAGGGAGGGCGGAGGGTCCTCCTCTAGGCCTTAGCTGCCCCACTTTGACCCTGGTTCTTTCTGTGGGGTCTGGTCTTACAGACTGAATAGTCAAGTGTTAATGTAGATGATTCATTACTCAGAGTTAATTAATTCTTTAAAAAGCTATTTTGATAAATATTAAGTGAAGGAAGTCTACTAATGAACACTCAGTCCAGCTCGGCTCCAGAGGAACTGCCTTCAAAGGCCTTTATTCTCTCATAAACACAGCCAGCCACTCCAGGAAACCTGTCAGGGGTGTACCAACATTGTCTCATGGCATTTCATCTAGGCAAATACTACTTCTATTTTTTAAAAGATTTTATTTTTAAGTGACCTCTACACCCAACGTGGGGCTTGAACTCACAACCCCAAGATTAGAGTCACACACCCCTCTTCCCAGTGAGACCAGCCAGGCACCCTGGCAAATACTAATTTCAAATAAAACTTTTACTATGACAGCAGTGATTCATTTCTTTTATCCTCTACAGACCTAGGGTACCAATTATGGTCCTTTTGCTAACGGCGATTCTCAAAAGATTCCCTAAAATGATTTTTAAATTGGAGGAGGGAGAGTATGAGGAAAGCTCACTGGGGGAACACATCAGAATTTGGGGCTGAGGGTTTATAATAGAGTCTCATCATGTAAATTCCACTAATATATTTTTCTATACCAGCGTACAGTAAGGCTTCATCTGTTAAGGCAAGTCATCTTTCATTATTTTTTCCCAAAATTTTCTCACCTATCCTTAGATATTATTTCTTCTATATAAATTTTAAATCTTATCTAGAAACACGACATATTTCTCCATAAATAAGAGCTACCATAGCAAAACCTTTTAATGATTCTATTTTTGAAGTATTTGGGTTTTCTATGTAAATAATCATGTCATGTGCAAATAAAACTAATTTCCAATCTTTTTTATATTTACACCAAGTGTTTCATTTTCTTGTCTTACTGCATTAGCCAGAAACTACCAAAGATTTTCCTATGTTGTTTGCTGTATTTATTTATTTTTTAAAGACTTTTTGTAAAGACTTTATTTATTTGAGAGAGAGAGAGAGAGAGCCAGCCCAGCAAGGGGAGCAGGAGAGGGAGAAGCAGGCTCCCCCTGAGCAGGGAGCCTGACGTGGGGCTCGATCCCAGGACCCTAGGATCATGACCTGAGCCAAAAGCAGACACACAACTGACTGAGCCACCCAAGTGCCCCTTAATGATTTTATTTTTAAGTAATCTCTACCTCCAACATGAGGCTCAAACCTACAACCCCAAGATCAAGAATCACACACTCCGCCGAATGAGCCACCCGGGTGCCCCATATTTTTAGAAGATAGTTTTTTATCGTGTTTAAATGGTTTTCTTCTATATATTTGTCTGTACTGTTGATTAGTATACAAAGGTTTATGGCAATTACACACTTCATCAGACCTATTATCATGAGAAAATGTCCCTCTTTCTACTGTTTAATGTTTTTGACCTTGAATTTTGTTTTGTCTGATATTAATATTGCCACCTTTGCTTTCTATTTGATCTGCTTTTCTTTTATATATTTGTCTGTACTGTTGATTAGTATACAAAGGTTTATGGCAATTACACACTTCATCAGACCTACTATCATGAGAAAATGTCCCTCTTTCTACTGTTTAATGCTTCTGACCTTGAATTTTGTTTTGTCTGATATTAATATTGCCACCTTTGCTTTCTTTTTATTTGATCTGCTTTTTACATTTTGCCCATCTATTTTCCACCTTCTTAAAATCATTGTATATTAGATGTCAGAAACGAGTAGCCACCTACTGTAGCAGTAATTAGCACTGTTAGCCAAATAATTCCAGTTTTCTTTCTGGGCAAATGGTAGGATTGCACTTTCATGCTCCCTGAAGTTAGGTATAGTCACGTGAATTGCTTTGGCCAATAAGATGTAAGTTACTTTTGAGTGAAAACTTTAAGAGCCAGTGTGATTCACCACATTCCCTTTTCCCTGCTGTGACAATGATGAAAGCAAAGAGATGGGCCTTCCTCAGTCTAGTCCATGAATGAGGATATAGTCTGATAATGGTAGCTACAGGTCACAGGTGGCTACTGAGCCTGTGCAAGGTAGCTAGTACAAAGGAAGATGTGCTCTAAGTATAAAATATACATCAGGTTTTGAAGAATTAGTAAGATAAAAAGAATATAAGTTTTATCTCATTGGTAATTTTTTTTCTATTGATTACACATTGAAATAATATTTTGGATATCTTTGGTTAAATAAAATATATTATTAAACTCAATTTCACCTTTTTTTAAAAAAAGTTTCAAAATGAGGCTACTAGAAAAATGTAAATAACATATGTGGCTCACATTCTCTATCTACTGGACAAATGCCACAGAGCAGAGAGCCCACCTAATCCATAATACACATGTAGCATGAGTGAAAAATACACTTTTATTGTTTTAAGTCTCTGAGGTCTGGGGGTTGTTACTACAGCATAATTGAGCCTACACTGCCTAGTATGTCAACTCAGCAGTCATTCCTCCTTTCTCCTTTGTGAAAGAGCTCTGATTCTGTTGAGGGCAGGAATACGCCAGTCTAAATTCTTCCCTTTTCGGGCCTCCCTTGTAGCTGGAGGGTAGCCATGTGACAAAGTTCTGGCCAATCAACAAACGTAGAAGTCCCCTGGGGTTTTCTGTGAAAGCATTTACTTTCCACAAGAGGGACAGGCATGGGTTGTGCTGATCCTCCCTCTCTTCTTCCCTTGAATGTGGATATGCTGTCTGAAGCCTGTGACTTTGAGATAATAAACAAGCATTTGAGGATGAAGGCAAACAAGCCAAGGACGGTGGAACGGAAAAATGGAGAGACAGAAGAACAGAAAGAACCTGGGTCCCTCATGGCATAATCAGGCCCCTAAACTAACCTCAGCAACTGCCAGACTCAGGCCTTTTATGTGAAAAAAAAATAATCCCCTATTTGTTTAAGCTATTATTTGTCAGTTTTCTTTTACTTGCTGCCAAAATCGTTCCTATCTGATACAGGTCTATTCTTGGAAACAGCACACAGATGAATTTGTCAAGCCAATCTGATGTAGTCTTGGTCTTTTGTTAGGAGAATTTGGTTCAATGAACTTGGTTTCATGCCTACTCTTTATGTTCGGTTTACTGTTTATGTTGTTTGTTCTTTTTTTCCTTTTCTTAATTTTGATAGTTTTTTCACATTTCTGCCCGTTTCTCCTTTCACTCCTTGTGAATTTTGAGGATCTATTTTCTTTCTTTTTTTTTTTTTAAGATTTATTTATTTGTGTGTGTGTGAGAGAGAGAGAGAGAGAGAGTGAGCAGGGGGAGAGGCAGAGGGAGAGGGAGAGAGAGAATACCAAGCAGGCTCCATGCTCTGCACAGAGCCTGACATGGGGCTCTACTGAGGATCTATTTTCTAATTGTGCTGCTTGTTACGGTTCTATTCCTAATAATTGTATTTATTCCTACATCTTCTATAATTATATCATAACAGAATATCAATCTCACCCAGATTTTTTTTTGTCCCCTCTCTGAATCATTACATGTCTGAAAATGTACTTCCTTTGCCTTAATAAATGGTATCTTGGCCACATACAGAATTTTTGGTTTGGAATTCTCTCTCAGTAGCCTGTAAATTTTTCTTTCATAGTCCTCTGGCTTTCAATATTGTTGATGAAAAGTCTGGTACTAGAATAATTCTCTTTCTTTTGGAAAATATCTTGTTCTGGTAGCTTGCAAGATTTTCTCTTTACACTTAAATTTCAGAATTTCAACAGCATATATCTAGGCATGTGCTCCTCCACCTGCCGCCCTCATCCTGCTGCAGACTTGGCAAGCCCTTGTAATCTCTACACATTTGAGATTTTTTTCCAACTCAAGAAAAATTTCTTCTATCACCGTTTTCTCTTTCTGGAACTCTATTACCTGCTGTTAGGTCTCCTAGATGCCTCTTCCTAACCCCCTTCACAATTATCATCTCTTGTCTCTGGTCTTAACTGTAAGATATTTTTTCCACTTGCTCTTCTAGAACATTAATTCAGTTCTCAGCAGTGACCATCCTCAGTCTCCTTTTTCTCAGTTAGTTTACTGAATTTTTTTATTTAGAAATCATGGGATTTCTTTTTTAAATTCTAAAAGTTACTTCTGTACTCAAAATTCATTTCTTGAAATATCATTTCCTGAGTTGTCTACTAAATTCTCTTTAGGGCGCCTGGGTGGCTCATTTGGTTGGGCATCTGACTTCGGCTCAGGTCGTGATCTCTGGGTCCTGGGATCAAGCTGTGTCAGGCTCCACATTCAGCAGGGAGTCTGCTTCTCCCTCGCCCCTCCCCCTCCCCCTGCTTGTGCTCTGTCTCTCTCTCAAATAAATAGAATCTTAAAAAAAAAGTTCTCTTCCACCTCTTTCATTAGTTCTACCTCAGTGGGAGCCTCATATTCTAGTTTTTCAACTTGGACCTTCTCAGCAGTGGCAAATGAGGGAGCATAGCCAGGGCCCACAAGGAGCAATGTTTTCATGGTCCAGCAGAGCCCAAATTAACAAACCACAAGGACATGAAGAAAGTCCCTGTAGTGATGGGCTCCTTTAGGGCACATGAAGTGAAAGCAACTCATCAGTATAGCTCCTCCAAGGATCACACACAAGAAGTGGGCAGTGTAGGCCCTTTCCAAGGGGATACACAGCTCTTGCTGGCTGGGGGACCTCAAAGGACTATCTGCTTCAAGTCTCTGTCCTAGGACTCCAAGACAAGCAAGCATTTTGCTCTGTTGGTAGTTCCCTGCTTCTCACTGAGTACCAGAGAAGATGAATCCTGTGCCTGATCTTTCCCTTGGCGATGTCAGGAAAACTATAGAGGCCTTAATGCACTTTCCAGGTTCTACCAGCAGGTTCACCTGGGTTTATCCAGAAAGAGAATTTAAATGGTCAGAGCCATGTGCTCAGATTGTCACCTTCCCAGAATCCTTTTTCTTACATTCATATACTTTTAAAGTAATTTATTTTCTAATCCCAAAAGTAATTTAAGCTTATTTTGTGAAAACTGGGAAAAGCAAAAAGAAAAAAAGAGAAAGAAGTAATGCACAGAAGAGGGGAGAAAATTCTATATATAATCCCATCTGTCTGAGATAATCTCTTCATATTTTAGCATATATCATTCTAGTCTTATAAATGCCCGTGTGTGTGTGTGTGTATGACTACATGTATACTTGTAAATATACTCACCTACTACATTTTATCCGCTAATATAAATATACTCACCTACAAGTTTTTTATCCCCTAAGTGACATATGGTGAACATTTTCTTATGTCAGCAATATTTCTGAGACATTTTTAATTGCTGCACACTATTTGATTGCATGGTTATTCTATGGGTTTTTTATTGTCTGTTGTTGATCATCAGGTTGCTTACACTTTTGCAATATTATAGTGCTGGACAGTATCCCACAGTTCAATCCTTGCACATCTATAACTATGTCAATAAATAATTGCTAAGGTTTTAAGATTACATTGTCAAATTTCCCTCCAGAAAGGTGTAACCAATTAAATGGCTACCAATAACCCATTTATATCTTCTACCCTCTCTGCGGCTACCCTCATCCAAATCCACTTATTATCTTTATAAATATCTTTGATAATTTGATAGATGGATAATTTGATAGATATATGTCACTGTTTTAGTTTGCATCTCTTTGATTACTAATCATACTGAACATGAACATGTTTTCATGTTTATTGGCCAATTGTATTTCTTATTTTGTGAAATGCTTGCTCAGGTCCGTTGCTCACACCATCTGGGACATAAAGTTCTATGGTTTTTGTGTCCTCAATCTCAACTATCTTCACAGTGAATAATCCTCTTGGCCTTTCTGTGATTGTTACCTGAAATTCTATTTCGGGTAGAATGAATAAAATGAATGTAGCAATCCCTGCTTTCTTTTTGTTTATATACTTGTGTGACATCTTCTTGCTCATCCTTTTACTTTTAGCTGTTTTGAGTCACTTTGCTTAGGATATGTCTGTTAAACAGCATGTAGGTAGAGTTTAGTTTTTTGCTTTTTTTTTAACGTATTGTGAAAATGACTTAAAACTTTGTATCTGATGGATATAAAAGAATAATATATAACAAATATGTTTGTTATTAAATGAGGTAGTTAAACCCATTTATACTTATTATTGGTTCTTTGGCATGCCTCTGTTTCTCCGTTTGTCTTTGCATGTCTTTCTCTGCTACTGGTTCTTCAGCTTTCCGTTTCATGCAGCCAACTTCCCAAGACAGAATGTTATAAAAAAGCGAAGTGATTCTTAGAACTCTCATCATCTATGTGCTTCAGTCACTAAACGGGAATGACTGAGATATCCTCCGATGAAGATGACCTTTTTGGTCATTTCAGATCTTTAAGTTAATGGCTGTACACATAGCTATTATAGACCCCTTATTCAGGATATTCTAGAAGGATGGGACAGATACGCAGCTACTGAGGCTCTGCTGAGCGCACAGCTGCTCTGCTGAGCGCACAGCTCCTCCCGGGCACTGACCTTCTGAAGCCCACCGTTCTCCTCCACCAGGGGCGGAAGCACACTGGGGCTGCTGGTGGGCGGGGCCTCCACATTGTAGTCCCGGAAGCAGCAGAAGAAGGAGCTAAGGATGCCTCGGCTCCTCGGCTTCTTTAAGCTGATGTTGCACTGGGATGCTGGAAGGAGAAACAACACACTGTGGCCAACTGCAGCACGTACTCAGAGTTGTCATGCGATGGGAAAACCCGAATGTGCAGTTGCCCGCCCCCCCACCCCGGAGCCCAATACCAGGAGACCCACGCAGCGCGAGAAGATGAGGAGCCCCAGGAAGTTACTCTAAAGGACTGTTATTCAACATGTGATTCCTAGAGGGCCAGCTGGTTGATGGAGCCCAATCCTGCTGGCTGGACAGAATTCCTCTGACAGCCCAGTGGGGGCTGCTTGCTCAGTAACTGACCCATCCTCAGGGTCAGGCACCATCTGCATTCCTAAACCCAGCAGACAGCCTTCCGACCCGGAACTAAGTACTACTTAAAAACAAAGATCTTTTCAGGCACAAATCAGACTTGACACTCTCTGAGAAGTATTTCTCTGTGAAGGGTACCAAGAAAGAGTCACTTTGACTAGGTTCCTGAACACTCTTAACTCCAAGACTAACTTCATTAAGAAATGAGAGGTGTAAAAAAAAAAGAAAAAGAAAAAAAAAGAAATAAGAGGTGTAAGGGCATAAAAAAGACTGCTTCTTAAACTCTGCTGTTTGTCAGGACATTGATGGGAGGGCTGGGGTCCTCCATGACACTTAAAACATAAGCAACAGATGTGGGACAGAGAACACACGGTCTGGCAAGCCCATCTTCCTGAAACCCAGGGCAATTCTGTGCCATGGACTCATTTCCCGGCCTGTCCTGGACTCAGTCTCCCGAGGGGGTGACGTTATCCTTTCTGTTATTCAGGCCTCAAGACGAGCTGCCACAAGTCAGAACTAAAAGGCAAAAATTAGTATAAACTGAAAAACACACCTCAGGGGAGGAGACCGACAACCTGGAGGGCCAGGAGCAGTGCCTGGGAATGCAGCCAGGGCTGTCCCACCACATACCACATCTGGGTGGGTCAACGGCACTGAGCTGACACCACAAAGGGCCCATGCTTGGGGTGAATTGGGAAATTACGAGGGTAGGAAACCACTGAGTCCACATGATAACTGTTGGAGTTTCTCTCTCCCCAAAAGCAGTTTTGGCATGATTCCTCTTCTTGTGTACTTGAGTGATTTGTGCAGCACCTTCCCTCTCAAGAGATCACAGACGTCTACTAAAAGTCTTGGGGTACTCTTCTGCCGGCAGGAAAACCAAATGCATTCACATGGACATTCACATGAAAAACAACTGAAAAACTTGCCAGCAACCCCACAGGCATGGGTGGCCTCCAGGCCCAGGAAGTGTGAGTTTAAGATCCTCATTACTAACGGTGAGCTCTAGAACCACATACCCCTGGAAACGCTGGCTGTTTTATCTTTCTTGAGAATGCTTGGGTGCATGTCACAGGCACCAGTCTTCTCACTTGAGGCCCCTGCTGGCAGACCAGGCCACAGGGACCTCCAGGTGCAGAGGCCTTCCAAGCGGGGGGGGGGTGTGTGTGTGTGTGTGTGATAATGACCACTGTTTACTGAGGCCCAGCCCTCTAAATTCCACTACTTTACAATCCTCATTTCATGTAACACTCAACAGCTTACCCAAGGAGATCGGCATTACTGCTTCAGTCTTAGCGCTGCAGGACTACAACTAGGAATTGCATGTGCCAGGATCTGAATCCAAGGGGGCCTGTTTCCAAAGTGTGTGCTCTCTCCATGTGCCCTGCTGAACGCAGTCTTGACAGATCAGGTCAGATCAAGGAGGGAACATGCCAAATGGAGAGAAAAGCACTGCAATAAACTCATATTTAATATAAATGATTGGGGGAGGGGGCGCCTGGGTGGCTCAGTTGGTTGAACGTCCGACTCTAGATTTCAGCTCAGGTCATGATCTCAGGACTGTGAGATGGAGCCCCATGTTGGGCTCTCTGCTGGGCCTGGAGCCAGCTTAAGATTCTTTCTCTCCCCTTTCCCCCCTGCCCTGCCTCACCTCTAAGAAATAAACAAATAAATAGTTAATTAAAAAATATGTATGATTGGTTAAACTGTTCTGTTGTTACTTTGGGTGCTTTCGTTTTTATGCCACACTCAAATAATTTAGTCAGAGGAAGAAAAAAAACCTGCCTCTTCCCCGGCTGATAGCACATTTCTCTGCAAGTAAACAAGCTATTTGTTCCTGTCTCAGACACACTGAGCAGCCGATGCCCAAGCTGGGCAGGAAACAGCTCTGCAAAAAGCACCCCCTCAGATCCCATTTTCATCCTCAGGTCACATCCATCTTCCCCACAACCAACTAACAAACAAATTAACAAACTAACTTATATACTAAAAAAAGTCCTGAACCTGGAGCCAGTGAGCTACTTACAATTTCTACCGTATGATGGCTTACCACGTAGAAGCCACAAACAGAGCTGTAGGAGTGAGTACCCGGGAAGGTCTTCACCCCCTGATGGAAAAGTAGCAGCTCATTTAGGATCTCCCTTCAACGCACCAGGAGGTGAAGCAGCCCAAAGGGGCCTCACTTCCAAGGCTGAGGGAGGGGCCAGGACTCTTCCCGCTAAATAAGGTTAATTCTAGGGCCTGTAGGAAGCTTTGGGAGGTCAGGGGCTGCCTAGTATTCTAATCGCTCTTGGACTGGTCAGGTGCTCTCAAAATCAGGCTAGCAGGGGAAATGAATGGAGCTGCTCAGGACCAGCATCAGCCTCACCCCACCCTCGGCACTCATTTGGTCCTGAAAGGGCTCAAGATGCTGGCTGGCTGGGTCTAACTACCCTACTGCCTTCCCCCACCGACAAATTGCTTTCCATCTATTACTGAGGCCTGGCCAATCTGAGCCACATGGCTGGCTTAGGGTTGGGCATTTGACCCAACCTGGGCCAAGGAGAGTGTGCCCCAGGATTCACGCTACAGCCATTGGAAAGGATGTTCTCTTTTTGCTGGTTTGCCAAGTGGGTAGGATGTAAACCTGGAGCCCCTGGTGTCTCCTCTGCCATCGACTGAGAAGCAACTACCTGAGCATGAGCCAGAACTGAGGAAAGAGGAGCTCAGATACGGAGAGGGACGGATCTCTGACAATACCATCTGGGGACTTGGTTTCATTAAAACCAGATCCTCCTGGAATTTTCAGTTATGTAAGAGAATAAATTATCTGTTTCTCTGGGTTTACGTTATTTGCGATGGAAAAGACTATCCCTGAAAATGTCAGCTCCCAGGCAAGGTGGTGTAGAAACACTGGTGAACCACACAGGCACCGCCCCTACCTCATGTGGCCCACGTCTAACGCGAGAGACACTGAACAGCACAGGGCACTGACGGGGCCCAAAGAAGGGCGCACAGTCCAGATTTGAGGGAGGGTAGGAGTGGTTTCTTAGAAGAAATGCTTTCTGAGCTGGGCTCACAGTGCATACAATTGTTGGAGGGGGCAGGGAAGTGGGGAGACAGCAATAGTAAAGAGCCCGACGTGAGAGACAGCATGACCGTATCTCAGAAATCAGAGCAGTCGTGATGGTTGTTGACAGCCTTGTAAGCCACGGTGATGAGTTTGCATCTGACTCTATGGCAATGGGGAGTGGATGAGCAGAACTGTACCACAAATGTCACGGTTTGACCTCTGGAACTGGAACCACTGAATTTAAATTTTAAATTGACTGATAACGGCTATTGATCTGCATCAAAGATTTCCAGGATTTTTGCAATCAGTATTTGCAAATCAGAGATATGGACCATTTTGGGTAAAGAGCCTAGAATGGAAATTTCTTACTTAAAAATTGACTTTAAATACAAGTCACATGGAGATAAAAAATAAAAAGAAAAAAAAAATAAACAAATCCCATGGAAAGAAAAAGGGCTTTGGAGTTCTATTTTGGGTTCAAGTCTCACCCTGCTACTGGTTAGCCAGTGTTGACTTCATCTACCTAAGCCACACCACTAATATGGGCATCTGCATACCTACCCTTGCAGGGAGGACTGTTGTGTGGATGCAGCAAAAACATGCATATTTGTTCAAGAGAGAAGATCTACCAGCACCTTAAAATACAGCAACAAAAGATTGATTGATTTTAGGTACTGAGCAGTGCCTCACTGTGAACATTCAGAAGTTAGCATGTCTCCAAACAACAGTCCTTACAAAAACAGCCTGGCTTTCTGAGAAAACATGGAGCCCAACCCATTTTGGTTTTGGTTATGTGAATTCTAAACTTAGAACTTGAAGTAGCTCCTTAAAACTTTACTTCCTATCCAGTGAAGGTTTCTTTGTATAGTAATAATGATGATGGTGATAATGATGATGATGTGGGAAACTAAACAAATAAAAAGTTCCACATGTGACACTTAAAATAAACCCTAGGACTCAGGCCTTTTCTAAGGAACAGCTAGAAAGAAAGTACTGTAATTAAAAACATGAAATGTCCAGGGAAAAGTCCAAGGTATGGTCCTTCGGTGGGATCAAGAGAACCGGTCTAGAGATCTATCAAACTGTGTTTCTGCCCACAGACGGAAGGTGCAAGTGGATCCACCAGGAGTCGGTACCTACCGGCCAAGAGCGGGCATTGCTAGCCAACCACTTATACTTCCTGACCTACCTGGTTCCCTTCTGCATCCAGAAATTGAAATGTTGACCCTACACCGACAGTGTTTCTTAATCAGTGTGATAGCTGCCCATGCCACATAACCACTGCCCTTAAACAATTCTTACGTGCTGACTTGGTTTAGATTACAGATGTGGGGAGGCTCTGGTTCCATCCCGAAACCCCAGCTTCAGGACCAAAACCTCTGGGGTCTACACCGACTCAGAGCTTCACGTACTTGCCGCCTCTGTGAACACCCCCACCCATCCGTCCTTATCTCAGATTTGATCTGGAACTTCCACTGCCCCCCACACACCCCTACAATCAAACGAGTAGTTCAGGATGAAGCTCAGAGAAGCTGGAACGTAGGTGGAAATGTTTGCTACTCACTATGAATCCATCCCCAATCATTCAAGTTTCTCCCCAAGTGAAGAAACTGCATCTTGGCAGCTACAGAAAACAAAGAAGGTTTGCCTTTAATTTCCACGGTGCCAAGCCAGCCTACATGCCGGCACAGGGGCCAGAACGGCCAAAGACCCAGCATAACAGGATTTCTAGGATAAAATGGACTCAACGCAAGAAGTCTACAGCTAATGTGTCAAAGCACCAAAATCTGCCCTCAAAACTAGCTTCTTTCTTGTCACAAGAGCAGAATCAAGAAAGGTATTCCACAACAGATTTGTATCATCCAAGTGTTCACAGCAGAACATTAAAAACATGTCCAAGCATCAACATGGACACCAATGCTAAGGCTGCAAAAAAACCCCAGGGTGCGGTTTCCCAAGGAAAAGATGCTTCTTCACACATGGGGATGTCAGAACATGTTACAACCCTGAGGAGACCATGCAGCTGAATTCACAACTATACTACTATGGAAAAAGCTAAACACCTTTTTTTTTTTTTTTAAGGGGAGAGGGGGAGTTCCTCCCAATGGCCGGCATTTAAATGAATGCACCCTTTCTTCTCTTGTAGGACTGGGCTGCAATCTCTGGAATGCATCCCAGGGCCGTGGTTTGGAGTGGGTGTCTAACAGGAAATTCTGGGCAGTCTATGCATACATTACATTCCTTTCCCACCCCGAAAGAGTGGTCAACAAACACAACTTTCCTCTGTTTGAATAAAAGGGGGGCCGCTGAGGGGGGCTGTTGGGGTGGGGAGAAGCCAGGGCACAGACCGCACAGAGTTCAAAAGCAGATGTGGCTGCTGAGAATCCAAACATCGTTTTCTCCTAGAAAAAGGACTTAGTCACCAAGAGTCACCTTTTGAGATACCCAGGTAGTCCCTATTCTAGTTCCAAGCGATGAATTTCCCCTGGCAATTGCACCCAGCGCTCTGAAAGAAACACACCTCTGAAAGCTCTTTTCCCGCCGCAGCCTATGCCTGGCAGTGGTGCCTTGAGCAGCGAGGACTCAAGGGGAGGAGCAGGGGCTGACGGCTAAAAAGCTGGGCAGGAGGAATTCCAATCTCGTCCTGCCATGATGGCAGGATGTGTTTCCCTTGTTCACTGCTGGCTCCTAACAGCCCTCTTTAGTTTGGCGCCTCGTTTGCTGGAGGCCCTTGAAATAATAATGGCTGGCCTTCCCAGTGTGCAGTGCCCAGATGACATCCCATTTTCCAATGAGGAAACGGAAACTCAGTATTTACAACTGTGCGGTGAGGGTGCTGGGGTTCAAAGCCAGAGGTGCCTGACTGCAGGGCTCCCAGTCTTCCCACCACCCCTTCCCGCCTCTCCCCGATCCTCTTCTGGGTTTGGGGTTGACTTCTAGGGAGAAAGTGAATAAGAGGCCTCGTGGTGCCTGCCATTACTCCAAAGGCTGCACTTCTGGAAATTCCATAGTGAGCCAAGGATACTCGTGGTAGGCCTATTAGATAAGGCCAGACACAGTGACTGTTCCACTGTGCCCTGAATGTACCCAGGCCACCAAACTCTGTGACTCAGCTCCCAAGGAGTGACCCCATGCTGGGAATGCCCTCCATGCCTCAGCACATCCCAGACCCCTGGCCCAGCGCCACACAGCTCCTAAGAAACAGGGCTGGACAGAAACCAGGTCTGTAGGAGTCTAGAATTGGAGCTCTCAGCCATCACTGTACAGTCTGTTTTTCACAGCAAGAGCCCAACTAAGCAACAGAAAAAAGGATTTAAACAGAAAATGCACTTAAGAGGAAGTAAAGGTTAAAATTTAACAGTAATCAAATAAGTGAACACTTAAACAGTGAAGCCCAGTTTTATACCTATTAAATGAACAGAAATGATAGAAATAAAAACAGCGAGCCAACAACGGTGGTGAGGTTCTGATGGCCTAGGCCCCTTCGTTCACACGTGGCTAGTAACTCTATAAACTGGAACAATCCATTTGAAAAGCAGAGGAGTGATGTGGTGAAGACCATGAAGTATTCATGCAAACCATATGCATGTCCAATAGAGCAGGAATGGTTAATTAAATGAATGCCGAGCAGCTGGACAGAATACTGAGCCACCACCAGAAATACCACTAATAAGACCCGTGGAGAAGCGCCTGTGGTCACTGTCTGGGGAAGCATCTCAGAGAGACACAGCACAGGTCCTATGTCTGTAACTCTATCCTGTGTTTCTGGACAAGATCTAGAATGCAGGCTCCAGGGCTACGGGCTTGGAACTCATCTTGTTCATGCCTGAGGCCCTAAGACATAGACGCATGCTGGTACAAACAGGCCCATTGTGACAGATGTTTACTGAGTGAATGAATGTATGAAAGGAAACACAGAACAATGAAAATGACTCAGATCACTATTAGAAAGAAACAGCACCTACGACTGTCCACAGAGAGGTCGGCTCAAGCAGCTCGGCTCAAGCAGCTCTACTTCCTGGGAAGCCCTCTTGCCCACAGCAAGCCTCTTCCCCCAAGCTGGTTTAATTTATGCCACCCACATATGGCCAACCTCCCACCTGAGGAATCCAACTCTTAGCTTCCAGACATTTTTAGTGAAGTCAGCAGCAACCCCTATAAAATAATTAGTGCAAATTTTCAGAGAGAGAGATTATATAAAATTCACCAATATGTTCAGTAGGCATGGCCATCTCTGGATCATAGGACTAGGTTAATTGTTATTTTTCTCCATACTTTTATTTTATTATGTTATGTTAATCCCCATACATTACATCATTACTTTTTGATGTAGTGTTCCATGATTCATTGTTTGTGTATAACACCCAGTGCTCCATGCAGAACGTGCCCTCTTTAATACCCACCACCAGGCTAACCCATCCCCCCCACCTCCTCCCCTCTAGAACCCTCAGTTTGTTTCTCAGAGTCCACAGTCTCTCATGGTTCGTCTCCCCTCTCCATACTTTTTTATTGTTTCTCAATTTCTACAATCTACAATGAAAAAAATAGAACAGATATTAAAAATGTTTGTTTCTACTTAAAAATATATATGCGAACATTTTCACATTTCTGATACCCTTCTACAACCTTACTTTGATTGGTTGTATTGTATTCTGCTGCGTGGATGTGCACCGTGCCATAATTAAACTAAGTTTGGACATTTATGTTGTTTCCTTTAAAAAAAAGTGTCATGACAAATACTGCAATTCGTTTGTAACAGCAATGCTAAGAACAATCTAGTTGTCCATTAATATGGGACAAAATAGAATAGATCCCCGGTGTGGAATATTCTACAGCTGTTAAAAAGAAGGCTGCAGCTTCATATGTACTAATATTAGCTGACACTTAGTCAGATGGGCTAGTTGCTATTTTCTGCACTTTCTATATAGTGACTCACTGAATCGTCTCAGTAATCTTATGATGTAAGGACTATTAACTATACTTTTTTCATAGATGAGGAAACTAAGGCCCAGAGAAGTCAAGAAACTTGTCTAAGATGACATAGCTAGTAAGTAGTAGAGTTTGTTCAAACCCAACTCCTCTGTGCTTTTTAACCTCTGCATTATATTGCCTACTGATAATGGAGCACATTCTGAGATTTATTAAATGAGAAAAGCAAGGTACATATGGTACATGTAGCATGCTACCATCAACCTTCAAATACAAAATTAAATAGATTTGCAAAATAAAAAGCACAAGCATCTGTCTATTCTCACATGTGCAAAGAGCATCTCTGGAAGGATTTATAAGTAACTGGTTGCTCCATGGCAGAGAAATGGAGGACAGAGCTGGAAGGAAAGGAGAATTATTTTTCACTCTGTTTCCTTTTAGTATCCTTTGAATTTTGTATCACTTATTAAAGTAATAATTCTCATGCATTATAATAAGTAAGAAACATCCAAAATAATACTACGGTGAAATTAGTGTACATAATTTTATGTGGATGTCTGATTATCCCATTAGAAGAAATTCCTAGAAGTGTAACTGCTAGGACCAAAGTCTGAAAAAAATGTCAAGCCTCTTGATACCTGTGGACAATCTGCCACCTAGAGAGGCAGTGTCAATGTGCGCTCCCACCCGTGGGGTGTTCCACTGAGGCTGTGCCAACACCGAGACTTTAAACAGCCTTTGCCAGTCTGGAAGGTGGAAATGACAACTCTGTCGCTTTCATGTGTATTTCTTTGATTGTCATCCAAGTTCTATAATCTCTCCTATACATTTTGGCCATTTCTATTTCTTCTCCCGAGAACTGTGCTTATATATTTTTTGCCTATTTTTCTACTTTTTTCTTTTCTTTTTAAGAGTTCCTTTGTCCTATATTGGAGACATAATCCTTGAACTGTTCTGTACTGGACTGTTCTGTATGTTGGAAATAGTCTCAGTTTAGTTTAAGCCTTTTGCTTTTGTTTATAATGGCTGTAGATGTGCAGAAGTTTTAAGTTTTTAGGTAGTCAAATCTAATGATTTTTTTAACTGATTCATTCCCATACTAATATGATATACTCTTTTTTTTAAGGATTTTATTTCTTTATTTGAGATAGAGCGAGAGAGAGAGAGAGTGAGAGAGCACAAGCAGGGGGAGGGGCAGGCAGAAGGAGAAGCAGACTCCCTGCTGAGCAGAGAGCCCCAATGCGAGGCTCGATCCCAGGACCCCGGGATCATGACCTGAGCTGAAGGCAGCCGCTTACCCGACTGAGCCACCCAGGCGCCCCCTAATATGATATACTCTTCACTTACATTTTCTTCTAGTTCTTTATTAGTTTAAAGTTAATATCTTTTAAATATTCTGTTTAGAGTTTATTCTGTATACAGTAGGATATATGAATCTACCTACCTATTCTCCCCCCTCAAAGATTAAGTATCCTAATAATATTGATTTAACAATTCACCTTCCTACGGATTTGGGCATCCTATACTATTCTATCCCTTCCCATCCCACTCTACTCCACTCCATTCCTCTGCTTGTGCCAGTAACACAAAGCTTTGCTACTGCAGGTTTATTGTTTTATATTTAACAGTACCAGTTCCCCTTTATTATTTTCTTTCAAAAATTTCTTGGATAGTCTAACCCTTTATGTTTCCAGATGAATGTCAGAATCACTTTATCAAGTTCTAAAAAAATGCCATTGGGATTTGGTTGCGTTAGGCTCATAAAATATACATCCACTAATTCTAGTTAATCCTATGAAAGTAATTAAAGGAAGGTCAAAATGAAAAAGTTAAAAAAAATCCATTTGCTGTACCTTATTCCTAAAAATTGTGCCAAGATTAAAAATGGCCTTGGTATCAGCTTGAAATAGACTGTTACAACTATAAGATGTTTTATATAACTCCCACAATAACAATAAAGAAAACACCTATAGAAGAGACACAAAAGAAAATGAGAAAGCAGGGCGCCTGGGGGGCTCAGTCGTTAAGCGTCTGCCTTCAGCTCAGGTCATGATCCCAGGGTCCTGGGATCCAACCCCGCATCGGGCTCCCTGCTCGCCTGCTTCTCCCTCTCCCACCCCCCCGCTTGTGTTCCCTCTCTCGCTGTGTCTCTCTGTCAAATACATAAAATCTTTAAAAAAAAAAAAAAAAGAAAGAAAATGAGAAAGGAATAAAAAGCATGTCACCACAAAAAAGTCAATGACTCATAAGACCGCTAAGAAGAAAAAAGAGAGACAAAAGTTACAGGACAGAAAACAAAATGCACTAGAAGGACATTCCCTATCAGTAATTAGTATAAATGTTCATACATTAAACTCCCCAATCAAAAGACATAGAATGGCTGAATGGATAAAAAAATAAGATCCAACTATATGCTGCCTACAAGAGACCCACTTTAGATTTAAGAACACACATAGGCTGAAAGTGACAGTATGGAAAAAGACATTCCATGTAAATGGTAACCAAGAGAGGAGAGTGGCTACACTTATACAGAAAAAATAGATTTTAAGTAAAAACTGTCACAAGAGACAAAGTAGAACATTATCTAATGGTAAAAGGGTCAATTCACTGGAAAGACAACACTATAAATGTATATGTACCCAACACCAGTGCACACAAATATGTGAAGCAAGCATGGGCAGAACTGAAGGGAGAAATAGACAATGACACAATAGTAGGAGATTTCAGTAATGGACACAACATCTAGAGAGAAGACAAATAAAGAAACAGAGGACTTGAACACCACGAGAGACCAAACGGACCCAACAGGCTTATACAAAACATTGCATCCAACAGCAGCACAACACATATTCTTCTCAAGGGTACACAGAACATTCTCCAAGACAGATCACATGTCAGGTCACAAAACAAGTCTTAACAGATTTAAAAAGACTGAAATCATAACAAATAATGTTTCCGACCACAACAGAATTAAACAAGAAATCAACAGCAGAAGGAAAACTGGAAAATTCACATATATGTGGAAGTTAAACAACATACACTTGAATAACCAATGGGCCAAAGAAGAAATCACAGATACCTGAGAAAAACAAAAAACAAAAACACAACATACCAAAACTTATGGGACATAGAAAAGGAAGTACAAAGAGGGAAGTTTAGAGTGGCAAATGCCTATATTAAACAAGAAGAATGATATCAAACAAACAAACTCAAAGGATTGGAAAAAGAAGAGCAAACCAAGCCCAAAGTTAGCAGAAGGAAGGAGGTAATAAAAATTATAACAGACATAAACAAAATAAAGACTAGAAAAACAATAGAAAAAAAGTCAATGAAACTAAGAGTTGGTTTTTGGCATAGATCAACAAAACTGACAAACCTTTAGCTAGACTAATTAACAAAAAAAGAAGACTCTAACAAAATAAAAAATGGAAGAGAAGGCATTACAACTGATGTCACAGAAATAAAAAAAAGATTATGAGACAACTATGAAATGTTATATGCCAACAAATTAGATAACCTAGAAGAGATAAGTAAATTTCTAGAAACCTACAACCTACCAAGATGGAATCATGAAGAAAGAGAAAATCTGAACAGCTCAATAATGAATAAGGAAACTGAATCAGTATTCAAATAAATCTCCCAACAAAGAAAAGCCTGGGGTCAGATGGCTTCACTGAAGAATTCTATCATTTAAAGAAAGATTAATGCCAATCCCTCTCATACCCATCCAAAAATTTAAACAGGATGGAACATGTCACTCATTTTATGAGGGTGGCTTCATCTTGATACCAAAGCCAGACAAAGACCTACAAGAAAAGCACAGACCAATGAATACAGATGTAAAAATCCTTAACAAAATACCAGCAAACCAAATTTAACAGCACATTAAAAGGATCATATACCATGAGGTAGGATTTATCTGTGGGTTGCAAGGATGGCTCAACATACACAAATCAATCAATGTGATAACCACATTAACAGAGTGAGACATAAAGACCACAGGATCTTCAACAAATGCAGAAAAGGCATTTGATAAAATTCAACACCATCTCATAATAAAACATTAAAAAATGAGGATTAAAAGAAAATAATCTCAATATATAGTAAGTATTTTTACACATGTAGCCCATAGTTTTGTTGTTGTTATTGTTATTATGTTACAGTTAAACATAGCTCTCCTGTGAAATGGCTCCCCCACTGAAAAGCCCATAGTTAACATCATACTCAAAGTGAAAAACTGAAAGCTTTTCCTCTAGGATCAGGAACAAGGTAAGGAT
Source organism: Zalophus californianus (assembly GCF_009762305.2). Taxonomy (NCBI): domain Eukaryota; kingdom Metazoa; phylum Chordata; class Mammalia; order Carnivora; family Otariidae; genus Zalophus; species Zalophus californianus. The sequence continues at coordinate 66,565,965 of NC_045595.1, read as the reverse complement.
GTCCACTTGCACTTTTATTCAACATTGTAGTGAAAGTCCTAGATAGAGCAATTAGACAAGGAAAAGAGATAAGAGGCATTTAAATTGTTAAGAAAGAAGCAAAACTACCTCAGTTCACAGATGACATGACCTTATATGTACAAAACCCTAAAGAGCTCATAAAAAACTATTAGAAGTAATAAATGAATTCAGCAAAATTGTTGGAATACAAAATTAATGTACAAAAATCAGTTGCATTTCCAGCCACTTACAACAATCCAACAATGAAAAGGAAATTAAGAAAATAACTGCATTTTCAATAGCATCCAAAAAAATGAAATTACTTAGGAATAAACTTAGCCAAGGGGACAAAAGACTGAAAACTACAAAATACTACTTAGAGAAATTATAGAAGACACAAATAAATGCTAAGACAGTATGTATTCATGGGTTGGAAGCCTTAATATTGTTAAAATGTCCACATTACCCAAAGCAATCTACCGATTCAGTATAATCTCTATTAAAATCCCAGTGCTTTCTTTCTTTCTTTCTTTTTTAGAAATAGAAAAAAACAACCCTAGAATTCATATGGAACCCAAATAGCTAAAACAATCTTGAGAAAGAAGAACAAGGCTGGAGATTTCCTGAAAACATTAGAAAGCTACACAATGGTATAGTGCTGGCATAAAGACGAATGGAACAAAACAGACCAGAAATAAACTCACACATATATAGTCAAATGATCTTCAACAATGGAGTCAAGACTACACAATGAGGAAAGTACAGTCCCTTCAACAAATGGTGTTCCTGAAAACTGTATATCCACATGCAAAATAATATAATTGGATCGTTATATTACTCCATACACAAAATCAACTCAACATGGCTTAGAGACCTACACTTAAGACCTAAAATTATAAAACTCCTAGAAGAAAACATAGGGAAAGACATTGGTGTTGGCAACGATTTCTTGGATATGACACCAAAAGTGCAGGTGACAAAAGCAAAAACAGACAAGTGGGACTATATCAAACGAAAAAGCTTCTGGACAGCAAAGGCAACCATCAGCAAAGTGAGAAGGCAACCTACAAAATGGGAGAAAATATTTGCAAACCGTGTATCTGGTAAGGGGTTAATATCCAAAATCCATACGGAACCCCTATAACTCATTAGCAAAACAAAACAATCTGATTTTAAAAATGGACAAAAGATTTGAATAGACGTTTCTCTTAAAGACCTACAATGGCGAACATGAATATGAAAGGATGTTCAACATCACTAATCATCAAGGAAATGCAAATCAAAACCACAATGAAATATTATCTGATACCTGTAAGGATGACCATTATTTAAAAAAAAAAACAAAAACAACCCACAAGAGAAAATAACAAGTGTTGGCAAGGATGTGGAGAAACTGGAACACTTGTGCACTGCTGCTGGAAATGTAAAATGGTGTGGTCCCTTTGGAAAACAGTATAATCTCAAGTAGCAGTACTGTCAGCCCCCACAGGGCAGTGAATTCACCACCACATGTTTATTTAGTGTCTACTATGTGTCAGATAGTGTTCTAGGTGGACAAAACTTACAGACACTCCTGCCTTCACTGAGCTTACTTACATTCCAACGGGAAGAGACAGACAATAAATAAACATGTAAAGTATAGAGTATATTAAATGGTGATAAGTATTGTGAATAAAAGTAAAGCAGGAAAGAGGTGAAGACAGGAGTGGGGTGTGTGTGTGTGTGTGTGTGTGTGTGTGTGTGTGTGTGTTTGTGTGTGTTTATGTGATTTCAAATAGGGTATTTGGGGGAAGACCACACTGATAAAGTGACACCTGAGCCAAGGCCTGAAGGCGCGGTAGGGCAAGCCTTCTAGAGGAAGAGCACTCTGGGCTCAGAGTGCAGCAGGTGCAAATGTCCTGAGGTGGGGGGCATTCTGGCATGTTCAAGAACAGCAAGGGGACTGATGTGGCTGCAACAGACTAATTGAGGAGACAGTGGTAGGAGTGGAGTTCAGCGGTGAAGCACTAGGTCAGGTAGGGCCCGTAGGCCACTGGAAGGACTTGGTTCTTCCTCTGATTAGGATGGGAAAGTTGGAACAGCTCCATAAAAATGGCAGGCTTACAACAGAACTTAAATAAACCTATTTAGGGCCAAAGTCAGGTCCTGTGGAGTCACCACCCCTGAGGAACAGTCCTGGCTTTGGAGAACTACCACCCCTTTAAGGAAGGGACCTCACAACTGATATATCTCCTCCACTTCTCCTTCTCCCATTCTGTCACCCACCTTCCACTGGCCTCCACACATACCCCACCCAGCATTCCTTCTGTGATGTCTCCCTATCCTTACCTGTCTGTCAGCAGCTGTCCTACTTCCAGCACCAGATACATACTTCGTAGGACCCAGTGCAAAACGAAAATGCAGGGCTCCTTGTTAAAAAAGTAAGAATTTCAAGACGTTAACGGCAGAGCATGAAACCGAGCGTGGGGCCCTCTGCGGGGCAAAGGATGCACACCCATGAACTTGGCCCTGCTTATTCCTATTCTACCCAAGAAGGCAGATGAAGGCAAGGCCGTGTGAATGAGGCCTTCCTCCCACCCCAAACACAGCCCCAGCTGGAGGTGCAGGGTAAGAGTGGCCTTTACTACATTCTACAAAGAGCTGAACAGATGTGGGCGGACAAGGCCACGCGCAGGAACCAGCAGCAGGAGGGCAGCCTCTTACAGGGCAAGGACAACTTCCTGACGGGGAAACCTGACACTCAAAAGACAGCCCTAAACAGAAATGTTTCTTGAGTACCTCCTGTGCACTGGGCTTGAGGGAACGAGACAACAATGGATGATGCAGGCAAGTATCCACAGTGGTGGGCTGAGGCCTCCCTTGGACAGAACGGTTTCCCAGGGGAAACAGGACTGCAGCTGGGCCCGGAAAGATGGACAGAAGGGATGTGGAGCTACATTTATGTGGGAGAAACGGAAAGTCACAAGGGCAAGCAAGCAGCCAGTGTGTATGAGGGGCAACGGGGAGGCCAATTTGGCTGGTGGCAGAGGATGTCACACCAGGTAGGACCACGGTGGGGAGGGCCTTCAGCCTGAAGGCTGTGTGTGTGCGTGCGTGCGCGTGCGTGTGCGTGTGCGTGTGTGGAGGGGAGGTGTCAGTGCATGCTCTGAGGAGGGTCAGGGACAGGATGAGAGCTGTGCTCTTGGAAGGCTTGTCTGGCAGTGTATGAACGACAGATGGCAAGCAGGGGTGAGGGCAGGGGGGGTGGGAACCTACCCAAATTAGCTGGGTAGAGCCTTCCTACCATCAGGAGTGGGTCTGCCCAGATGGACAGACATGAGAGAAGGTTTAGATGCACATTTCCAAGCAAGCAACAACAAATAAGAGAACTGTACATCCCCGAGACATAGTTCTCTGGCAGGATGCCCCAAACCACGTGCATCCCGCAGAATTCCTAATTTTAGAAACCAGACTGGAACTTGTCTGACCAAAATAAACCTGGCCCCAAATATTTACTTTTGTCATTATTTTGCAATTGTGGAGGCAGGAAGATCAACATAAGCCCATAAGGTTTTCCATGTTACCCACCAGGATAATTCCTTACGGGGCCCTCTAACCTTGCTGGAAAAGCTGGTAACTACAATACAGGGGAGTCTCCAAGTAAAAGTAAAAGCTGTTGGCACTGGGTCATTTGTCCCTGTTTTTCGGTCTCTCAAATATCAACTTTGTATTTCATAACTCTTTTGAATTCCTTTTTCGCATGGATAAACAAGCCTCCCAATCGTGGGATAGCAACCACAAGGGACAAAAGAGCAAATGGCTAGCCTAGAGAAATTTATTTCCATCACATAAACAGGACACACAGCACTCCTTCCCTCTCTCTAGGCCAAATAATGGAAACAGCTTTAGTATGAATCATGATGAACTCTGAATTCTTACCTCAAGAATTTTAAGACAAAGAAAATTTCACCTTGGACTAGTTTGAAGAGTATGGCAAGAGACCTGTTGTCTTTGTTCCCAGTTTTCAAACACAGAAACTCTTCCCTGTTTCATTTTAACAAGAGAAAGGTAAAATAGAGTTTAGGCTTGCAAAGTTTTGATGAAAACAGGCGTATGGACAGATGTTTTCAGATTAATTTTGAAATTTCATCAAATCACATGTTTGTGTCATTCCTTTGCTCTGATCATAGTTTTTCTGACAGCTTTAATAAGCAATTTAATACTGTCTGGATTTTGTATTGTTTTGTAAGTGTGTTGTTTCATTAAAAAAAATATGAAAAGCAAGGAATACCTAGAAGGCTTGTTCATATCAACTAGCTAAGAGTTTAATAATTCCGACGGAAATATGCACATTAAATGTCACTGTCGACAGCCTATGGTTTTAACTGTACGTTTTAAATTCCCATAAGAGCATGACTTATTCATTAAAAATTATCATTTTTAATTCCCATAAGAGCATGATAAGAAATCCTCTCAGTTATTTGTTCCTTAACCAGGAATCTTTTGGGTATATAACCTTTATAAATGGAAAAAATATTAACAAACGACCCCAAGAAACCTCTCGAGATAAAAAATGCTTAAACCACATATTTCAAAATAAACCCCACACTTTGGGGGACTGAACATGGAATAAGAAGTACCATGTGATTCTTCCTACACAGAGTTCCATTCTGCCAAGATCAGATATTTTAAGAACACATCTGAACTATCAGTTGGGATGCAGTCCTCTGGAATTCTTCATGGCATTTTTAGGGTTCCCCAGAAGAAGAGCTCAGGGCTCCCTCCTCCAGTTGACTACTTCCGTATCTCTTCAGGCACACCAGCAACATGGATGGTGACCTCAGCTTTCCCTTCCGCATCCCCCACAATTAACCGGCTGCCAGGCGCAGGCTCTTCTCCCATCTGCTCAGCCATCATCCTGGCCCGTGCCACCACCCCTCCCTCCCTGGGACCTGTGCAACTGTCTGACTCATGACAGGTCTCTCTGCACCCACTCTTTCAGAGCAGTCTTTTCTAAAATGCAGATGTGGCTAGCCCCTTTCCTGCTTACAGCCCCTCAGTGGCCCCACCTGGCTCAGACTGGGTTGCTGTCATGCTACAAGAGATAAGGTAACACGGAACAGAGAAAACGATGCTCGATGAACTCACCCCTTATTGTCCATGATGGAAATGCGGCCTTGGCTTGTCAGATGCCCACAGGCTGGGAGAGTCCTGCAGGCCTGCGGGCTCTGAGGCTGGGCTGTGCTGCAGCCTTGAAGGTAGTCCTTCCTCAGAGACACCTGGGCACCCCAGGCCAGGAGGTGGCAAGGCCCTGGCAGGCGAGCACGCTGTGCTCACAAGCCTCACTTCGCCAATCACTTGGTTAGGACCTGGAATGCTCTTTCCCATAAATACCATGTGACGAAGAGGGATAAGGTGTCCATAAAAACTGATTTAACCCATAACTTAACAGAGCTACCTTTGCAAAAAAAAAAATAGCAATCTATTTAGTAAAGATTTCTCTGGCACAGGATATCAGGATGCCTGCTAGCTCCTTTCATAAAATAACAACCTGATTCTCTACCCTGGGCAGAGGAGGGAGAATCTCTCCATGGGAATGGAGCAATTGGGATGTTGCAGCCCATTCTTGTCCTGAGATCTGATCTCACTTTGGGAATCCAACTGGCCACTGCTGCCCCTGCTTCAAGTACCTCGGGGCACTGCTTCTCAGGCTGCTCGGGCTCAGTGTGGGCAGAGACCCAGGCGTTCATGCTTCACCGCACTGTAGGTCTGAGGACAGCACTCAAGAGTCAGACTCAGAGTAACCTGTAGCTGCTGCTAATCACACTCCTCTCCACGGGAACTCGATGGGGCTGTCCCCTGCTATCTCTCCACCCCCAAGCACAGGTCTTCACTCCCCATGACTTGGGAAGAAGTCCTCAGGCACATGTGAATTCCGCAGAGACAAGGCCTGAGACAACAGGGTACAAAGAGAAGAAACGGGCTGTCCCAGGATGACCGGAAGGTGTAAGGACCCCTGTCTTATAGGAGGTATGTCCGCCTACCACATAGAGAAGGCCTCACAGACCTAGGAAAGTTGAAACAGTTACGCATCAGCTTAAAAGTTGTACACACTGTGTGTGTGTGTGTGTGTGTGTGTGTGTGTGTGTGTGTGTGTGTGTGTGTGTGTGTGTGTGTGTGTGGTGGTGGTGGTGGTGGTGGTGGTGGTGGTGGTGGTGGTGGTGGTGGTGGTGGTGGTAAGGGTTGGGATTGCTTTCCTCATACTAGCTATGCGCCGGATGCTGACTAGGCACTGAGAGCTTAAAACAGTTAAGGCAATGTTTCTGTCCTTGGGAAAGGCCCATACTAACGAGTGGGAGGAGACAGACACACACACACCCAGCTCCCTGTAACCCAGACACTACACGTGGGCATACGGACTGTGGCATGGGTCGAACATGTCCGGCAGAATGGCCATTGGTCCCGCACACCCTCTGGTCTCTGTCCTGCTTGCGGAGAAGACAGTGCCATGGGGCACGTGCTACGCCGGTCAGCCAAGCACAGACAGAGGTGCTGCTCCTCGCACATGAGTGGTGCAGAGAATCCCAGGCAGCACCCCGTCCCCAACAGCCTCTCCTCAGGCAAGTCACTGAGCCACTCCGAAGGGAAACTGTTAGCTGGGAAATAAAGGCCCTGTGCCGGCCACCTCCAGAGGGTGCAAGAAAGGGATGAAGTCACACGTGAGAAAGGACGACGATGGCTCTCTCGGCTCCCTCGGCTCTCTCAGGGCTCTAGTTCACAGAGGTTCATGGAAGCTCACAGAGGCCGAGGGTCATGGAGGCAAACCCACGGCTGGTGGAGCCAGGCCCGCAGAGCTAAGAAATGCAGAGGGGAGCAAGGCACATGGGGGTTGGGGCAGGGAAGAGACTAGAACTGGGCTGCACTATTAGGTCCCCTTAAACCTAAGTGAGCTAATCAGGCCAAAACACTCGCCCCTGTCCATAGGGCAAGGGGAAGGCATCCACACTAAATCCCTAGTGACTGAATGCACCACAGTGCAGGGGTGAAAGGGACGGGCGGTCTTGAACCAGGCGCTGGTCTTCCCTCCCAAAAGGTCACTTGTTGAAAATACCACTCTTTATGAGGACATCTCCAAATCGAAAATGCCACCTGTGCCTGGCCCTTGACCATCCACAGACCCAAGTGAGGAAGAGCCCGGGCCTCCCACACACCTCCTGCCAGGGCACTGCACAGGGCCTGTCTCCCCTTCCACTCCGATGTTAAAGCACCAGGGCAGATGTTCACTCCATAACTCCCCACCCTCTTAAATGAGCTGTGGAAACACAGCTGCTCTGAGGGGGGAGCAAAGCTACAGAATAGCTCAAGCTGCCGATTAAACGGAGGAGAAGACTGCTTCCTTCCTGAGCAGTCCCAGAAGCTCACACGCCTGCTTGCGGCAGCAGACAAGTCAGCTCTGGAGAGAGCTGCCCCCACAGTGCTCAGCCTCACCGAGACCTGGCCCAGGCCAGGCAGTGCTCCAGCAGCTGGAGGGAAGGTCCGAGGAGCTCAATTCTGGCAGCCAGGTCAGTTTGGCCCCCAAGACAGGGTGCTGCAGCACATGCTCAAAGACCTCAAGCGGAGATGTGAATTCCTGTCTTTCATCCAGAAATTGTTTCTCACCACTTAGCTAAATCCTTTCTGTCCTACAGTAGGTTGAGGAAGACTGCCCACCAAAGGCAGCCACATACCCCTGGGACCTGTGAAATGTTACCTCAATGGCAAAGGAAGCTAGTATACTTGATTGCATTAGGGATCTAGAGATGGGGAGATTACCCTGGATTATTCAAATAGGCCCTGTATGTAATCATAAGGATGCCAAGAAGGTCACTGTGGTAAGTAGGAGACACGAGAAAAGAATAGGAGGCTGGAGTGAAGTGAGGAAGGGGTCATGAGCTCAAGAATGCAGGTGCCCCAGAAACCAGAGAAGGTCAGGAAACAGATTCTCTCCTAGAGCCTCCAGAAGGACACAGCTCTGCCAATACCCTGACTCTAAGCCAGCATCACTTGTTGAAAATACCACTCTTTATGAGGACGTCTCCAAATCGAAAATGCCACCTGTGCCTGGCCCTCGACCATCCAGAGACCCAAGTGAGGAAGAGCCCGGGCCTCCCACACACCTCCTGCCAGGGTGCTGCACAGGGCCTGTCTCCCCCTCCACTCCAATGTTAAAGCACCAGGGCAGATGTTCACAGGTTGCGGAAACACAGCTGCTCTGAGGGGGAAGTCAGTGAAGCTGATTTGACTTCTGACCTCTAGAACTAGCAGGGAATATGAGTGTTATTTAAGCCTCTAGCAGAGCCTGAGAGAAGCAATCACCCTCAGGGCTTCCGTAACTCCCCACCCTCTTAAATGAGCTTTCTGGGCCCTGCCTGCTTTTGCCAGCTCCCTTCTCCAACCATCCTGTGGGTTCCTTCACTGGGCTTACTCACTGAGGGGAATGCCCTGCAAACCAAACTTCCTTCTCTGTCTCTCCTGAGGCCCTGCCACACACAGCTACTGGAACCCAGGAGGGTCTTTGAGGGCAGAGGCTGATGGAGAGCCCATTACCCTGAAGAAGGGGAGCCCTGGCCCTCCTTCCATTTGGTCCCTGATGATCCTTCCTCCACTGCAGGCTCCCATCTGTTAACTAATTCTCTGAGTCCTGAAACTGCAGCCTCCCACCAATCCCTCAGCTTCTCCAGGACCTGGTTTTGGATTAGCAAATACCTGTTGTCATCAAATCCCTCTGGAAACAGTCCTCCACCCCTGCCCCACCTATTCCTATTCCGGGCTCTACCTCACACTTCACTTTTAAAATAAAGATGGATGTGAAAACATTATTCAGAGATTCTGTCCTAGCATGTCGTGTTAATTATTAACTTGAGGCAAAATTCCACAATTGTTTTTCCAGGGAAGGGAAAAGCTTTAAATTTAAATTCTACATTGAGGAAACTGTTCGGAATGTCCTCAGGTGAAGGGTCTTGTCTTGAAGCAGACTCTTTCAAACAGCAAGGGTCCTCTGATCATGAGACCCTAAGTGCAATTTCCCAAGGGTCCAGAGTCCATAGTAGAGTGCCTTCTATAGAAAACTATTGTTTCCAAACTTTAAAATATCGATGGATGACCATTTTTAAAAGGTAACTCATACAAGGACCCTAATATAAAATCCTGCAAGAGGAGATGAGCTGCTCTGTGTGTGGGGGGCGGGGGGAAGGGGGCAGGAAGAACCGCATCAGATCCTCTCAGCCCAAGGGGGATTTCCGAGCCACCTGAAAACCACTGATATTATACATAATCTATTTGTGTATTATGTATAGTCTTTTAAATAACAAATATCCCCATTGACACAAATCCTATTACAATAAAAGGTGCTCCTGCCACTCCCACAGTGCCCGTTAGGGCTCTCCTCTCACATTCTCTAGGCCCTGTTTCGCCTTCCAGCGGGAGCAGGAGGGAGGGAGCAGTACTTTCCTCCTGGTTCTGACTGGCTAACGGCAAGGCAACCGATCACATAGAATTCTTAATGTTTGTTGGGTGAACGACTCAAATTGTTTCCAAGCTCCAGGCACTGCCATTTATTTAAGATCCTACCTGATGCAAAAAGACAAACGAGAAACAACTTTACCATAACTGAAGAAGACAATTTCTTAGTGTCACCATAAAGCAATATATGTTTTGGTCTATTTGTTTGTGATCACATTCAAGCAAGAGAACATGGGATGGAGAACTAGTAGGAGACTGTGTGGATACAAAAACAGAATGCGATTGGCAGGACAGAATGAAGTTAGAATCTTCTAGAAATGGGAGCCCAGATGATATTCCAAGGGAGAGGTAGACCACATCAATAGGCTGGGGGGCTCCAAGAGTTACATTAAATGCAAGAAGGCTTGGGAACTATTCCACATGTGCCCCTAAAGGTAGTGAGCCAATCTGGGAGCAGGGGCACGGTGCTAAGAAGAGACCAGGCACATGGCACAGGGGGCCACAGGGACCCCCACCAGCCCAAGCAGACACAGGGATTTCCAAAGCTGGCAAGGCCTTGTCTTGATGAAGCAAGTGATAGGGGCAGGTCGTGCAGGGGTGGAAGGGGCTCTGACAAGTTAGCCTTTGAGGACTGTCCTGATACCAGGTGGATTTTTGAGTGCCTTACTAAAGGTACAGAGAAATGAAGTGACCTGCACAAAGTCAGAGGTGGTTAGAGGCAGACATATGACTTAGAGCACTAGGCCTGAGGTCTGTTCTCTTACTTAACAAAGCAAATACGCACGTGAAACTGTGTATACTGAGCATGTGTTCTTTCTGGAGTGCCCTCCTGTAGGTTTCTGGTTCCTCCCTGCTCCTGTCAGGAGGCTCCTGCTCACTTCATACACCTGCCAGGCCTTCTGCTAGCCCCTAGCCCTTTCTTACCTTTTAAGGCCCAGTTCCATGAAACTTTCTGAAATTCTTCCCAACAACTCCAACCCACATTTCTCTGCCTTAATTCCTACTATGCCTTTAGGTACTTGGCTCATGAAGCTCTCTTCTCAAATTTTTACTGTCAAACACAATAGCACTGAATTTTACACTTTGCTTATTCATGCCGTATTCGCCACCATATCCCCACTGCCTGGACACTCAAATTAAGGTTGAATGAATCAAAGAATGAAGGCTTCATCATTTACAGTTTCTCCCTGGCTGAGGACAGGAACTGTCCAACACTTCCTTTAACACTCTTTTGAGAGTTATAAATAAAAATTTGATGACTAACATTGTGTACTAAATAGAAACATTTAATAGTAAAACTATATTTAGTACACTGTGATCTGGCATTTGCTGTAAGGCTACATTTTTAAAGTAGATGACATCAATCTAATAAAGTCTAAATTTATTCATCTATATTGTGATATAATTTAGGACAATTTATCAGCAGATAGTTTTCTAAATAATTACAATGAGAGTGTCTAACACTTTAGGGCAAAAGATGTGCCATAAATATTAAACAGGATATACAAACACTTTCTTACTTTTCATTTGTATATTAAACCAGAGTGGAAAATTCACTTTGCATGACTAAATTTATTCATACTCTGCTAAGTTCTATTTTAAAAGCTATAATAATTTAGTTGTGAAGATGTATCTTCTCTGCCATTGGATTGTGAGCTTTGAGGAGAGAAACTGAGTCCTTGTCTATCCTTCCTGCATTTGTTCTTCCCTGTACTGTGCCCCGACCTCCCCCAGACATAGGACCTTGGTGCTCAGTAAGTGTCTGCTGAACAAATGAATGAACACAAAAATGAATGTGTGCACTGCCCAGGCAAGTACATGTTCCATTCCTCTTAACTCCAAAGCAATGAACATCAGCACAGGGTCACTGGGAACCTCTCTTGACCTACGACACTAGAGAGATGTGATGAAGTGGGACAAAAATTATGGCATCTCAGTGGGTAGAAAGAAGCAGGACACCTAGATACAATCTAAACTTTGCCTGTGACTTGTGCACCTAGAACGCGGCACCTAGATGCTGCCTCTCTGGGCCTGTTTCCCTAACTGATCTCATTTAGCACCACCTACCTGCCCACGTGCCCACGTTCCTGTCAGGATAGTTGTGCAAAATAAACATTGTGGTTTCTGGGAAAGCACTTTGTACACTAGAAGGCAATGTATTTGTTTCTTCAGGTTCCCATATCAAAACCACTTATGCTGGGTGGCTTAAAACAACAGAAATTTACTGCTTTACAGTTCTGAAGGCTAGACGTCTGAAATCCAGGTATCAGCAGGGTCATATGCCCTCTTTAACTTGCAGGGAGAATCCTTTGCTTCTTCTAGCGTCTGGTGTTTGTTTGCTGGCAACCCTTGGCTTTCCTTGGCTTATAGATGTACCACTCCAGTAGCTGCCTCTGTCTTCACGTGGCCATCTTCTGCCTGTGTGCCTCTTTCTCTGTGTATCTTCTCCGCTTCTTATAAGGACACAAGTCCATTGGATTAAGGGCCTACTCTGCTACAGTATGACCTCATCCTAACTAATTATATCTGCAATGACCCTATTTCCAAATAAGGTCACATTCTGAGGTAGTGGGGGTTAGGACTTCTCCCCATGTCTTTTTGTAGGACACAATTTAATCCACAGCATGCACCATGTGAATAAAAGTACCACATTTAAAAACCACTGAAATAATGTTAGACTAGGTAATTCAGACTAACCCTCCGGCTGAGAATGAAAAAAGCTTGGAAAAATATTTTAAAAATTCTGCTGGAAGTTATGGAGGATTATCAGGCAATGAAGAATAACAAAGCCAAGATTCAGAAGAAGAGAGAAATCCAGAGAGGCAAGCCTGGAATTTGGGGACACTTCCTCCAAGAGTGCCTATTCTGGAAGAGCTGGCTAAGAGGCTGAAAGGCTGAACAGTGCTTTGGACAGCCTGTGGAACTAGGGGATCTAAAATTAGAGTCCTATTCCCAAAGTGCTACACTCTGAGAGCAAAGGTGAACCACAAACAGACCGGTCCTCACAGATACAAAAGCCCTCTCAATCCCTGAAATTGGATGGCATTGATAACAGATCACTGGTGCTCCAGGTCCTGCCAGAAGCAAATATAAATTCTCTTGAAAGTAAGATAACATCACTGAAGGCCTCAAGTTATTTCCGTTAAGTTTTCATCTATGATGTTTGGCACTCAAACCAAAATAACCAGGTATATGAGGATATGACAATATGAACAGATTCTGAGTAAAACAACAGGCAATAGAAACAGACTCACAGGGGCTAAAAATAAAAGTGCTCTCAGACACAGAATTTTTTTTTAAAACTATGCTTAATATGTTCAAAGATAAAATTGAAAAGTTTCACAGAGAACTAGAAACAAAATAAAAAACAAAAACATAGAGAAACCTTGGAATTTAAAAACAAAATAACTCACATTAAGAATTCAACAGATGTGGGGCCCCTGGGTGGTACAGTTGGTTGAGCCTCTGACTGTCGGTTTTGGCTGGGGTTATGATCTCAGGGTCCTGGGACTGCGCCCTGCATTGGGCTCCACGCTCATGCCCTCTCCCTTTGCCCCTCCCCCACTCATTTGTACTCTCTTTCTAAAACAAACAAATAAATCTTAAAAAAAAAAGAACATGAAATGCAAAAAGGTTACACGACATTAAAAAAAATAATTCAATAGGTGGGTTTAAGAGCAGCTTAAATATAGCTTGAAAAGAAAATTAGTGAACTAACTGATAGGTCCTAAGAAAATACCTAGTTTTGAAATTCAGAGAGATAAAAGGATAGAAAATAAGGATGAGAGAGTAAGAGATATAGGGGATGAAAAAGGAAGGAATCATAGATATGCAGTTACAGTCACATACAGGAAGGAAAGAACTGGGCAGAAGAAGTAACAGCCAAAAAATTTTAATACTGAAAGAAGATATCAAGCACAGATCCAATATCTTAAATGGATAAACCCCACACAGGATGAATAAAAACAAAGCCATACCTAAGCACCTCACAGTAAACTGCTGTGCACCAAAGACAAAGTAAAAATCTTAAAAGCAGCCAGTGGGAAAAAAGACAGATAATCATCAAGGGACTTAAATAAGATGGACAGTTGATTTCTTAATGAAAATACTAAACACCAAAAGGCACTGGAATATTGTCAAAGTACTAAAAGAAAATATCCAAATGTTTAAAGAACAATTAACACCAATTTTGAATAAACTCTTAAGGAAGAAATAAGACATATCTTACACAAATTCTCCCAGAGAAGAAAAAGGATGGCACTTCCCAGTACATTTTATGAGACAGATTAAACCATAGTAGAGATATTACCAAAGGATAAAATTACATGCAATCCTTGTCAGGAGAACAGATGTAAAAAATCCTGAACAAAATATCAGAAAATGGATCCAGCAACATATAAAAATGATAATACATCACAAGCAACTGGGTTTAATGTAGGAATGCAATTCATCACATTAATAGGATAAAGGGGAAAAATACCATAGAGTCAGAAAAAAAATTTGATGAAGTTCAATATCCATTTATGATAAAATTCCTTGCAAACTGGGACTAGATAAGGACTTCCTGAATCTAATAAATGGTATTTATAAATAACTGTAGCACTCATCATACTTGGTAAAATGTTGAAAGCATCCTGCAGAGATCAAGGACAAGACTAGATGCCTGAATCACAGCCTCTATCCAACATCATACTGGAGAAAAAGGAGGTATAAGAAAGGGGGGAAACAGATTTTTTTGATCGTGTGCATAGAAAATCCAAAGGAATCTTCGGATAAATTTCTAGAATCAACAATTATTTGGGAGATATAAAGTCAGTCTGAAAATATCTCTTGTGTTTTTAACACAATAATAAATATTTATAAAAGGAAAAAGCATCTAAAGTTATAGTTTACACTAACACCCAAATATAAAATATCTAGGAATAAACTATGATATGCAAGATATGCAAGACCTGTACACAAAAAATTCTAAAATGTTATTTGGAAAAATTTTAGAGTTCATAAAAAATGGAGGGACATACCATGTTCATGGTTTTGAATATTCCATATTGTAAAGATGTCAATTCTCCCCTAGAGCCCATGCAATCTTGGAGAAAACCACAGCAGTGTTTAGTTTGTTTGTTTGTTTTATGGAAACTGGAAACAGATAAACGGATTCTATGATTTAAGTGGAAATGCAAAGAGTCAGTAATAGACTTGCTCCACTGGATACTGAACTTACAGAGCAACAGTAACTAAGAAAACGTAATTCTGGCAAAAGAACAGATAAGTAGACTAATGCAATAGAAAAGCCCTGAAAACAGTTGCAGGCAGATAATATGTTCCCACACAGAGAGAACGATGTTGCTAGATTCTTGGAGCAACATCCTTACTCTCTGTAATCCTGGGCAAAGCTCATCCCGTCTGGACTTCAGTTTTTTCATCTCCAACATCTATAATCTGGACTGTGTCACAAAAATTCTGATTTGAAATAAAAACAGACAGATTAATAAGCATGTCCAGTTTGCAGTGTCTCACTTCCACCTGAAAGCAAGACAATCTTCCAGGAAACCACTCCTCCTCTGCATTCTGGGAAAAAGGAAAAAGCAGGGATTATGCCCTCTGTTCTGCCACCTACAGATTTTAGTCCTAACTATTCCAGGCAGTCTGAGTATAAAGGGCATAGCATGCTGAGGCTTATACTGTTTGCTCATTTAAGAGGCATACTAGGTAGTGGATAAATCAAGTAGACCTTGCTTTTAAAAATACTACTTTTCATTTACATGTCTATCAAGTTTCTAATCAAACTATTTAAGCTCTTTGAGTATCAGTTATCTTTATCTGTGAAAGGACAGTTACTGTGAAGGTTAAATTGAATAATGCTTATAAAGCATTTAGGAGAGTGTCATCAGCACATAGGAGGCATTTAAAAAGTAGAAGCCAAAGTGAAATAAGCCAGACAGAGAAAGACAAACACCTTGTGATTTCACTTAAATGTGGAATCTTTAAAAAATAAAACAAATGAACAGATACACAACAACAACAACAAAAGAAACAGACTCATAAATAGAGAACAGACTGAAAGGTGCCAGGGGGGAGGGGCAGTGGGAGGACGGGTGAAATAGGTGAAGGAGATTAAGAGGTACAAACTTAGTTATAAAATAAATAAGTCATGGAGACAAAAAGTACAGCATAGGCAATATAATACTATAATAACTGTACGGTATGGATATTGATTACACTTATCGTGGTGAGGACCGAGTGATGTACAGAATTGTCATATCATTATGTTGTATACCTGAAGCAAATATGTCAATTATATCTCAATTAACAATAAAATAAACAAATAAAATAACATGTGGAAGCTATTATTGAAAATATACCAGGGCTGGGTGTTAGGGCTATGGTGACGATGAAGACAGAATACCAGAAATAACAAAGCAGACTTGTGAGGGTTTATCACATAGTGCCTAACGTGTGGTTAAAGTTTATGAAATATCTGTGGAATGGGAAGGTTACTCATTTCACAAATCCTACAAGTAGTTAAGGTCCCTTGTTTATAATGTCAGACTCCCTTTGAAATGATATCCGGATTCTGCCCTTCCATTATTACTGAAGCCTGGGCTGACCACACATACACACACACACCCAAGACCTGGCCTCAGCTAACATCCTTTCCCTTTTTCCCACCCTAAACGCATGGGGACCGTTCTGCCTCTTGTGGTCACCTGGTGCCTGGGTAGCTTGCAGCCTGGCTACCCTATTCCAGAACTTAGAGGCCTAAAAACAACGGCCTGGAAGGAAGGAGTGGTCAGGGTTGACTGCAGAAGGAACTGGCCTCCCCTCCTCCAGGGGGAGCCACAGCACTCTCCATCTTTCCCTGCTAGGACAGCCATATCACTTATAGACTTCCACCCCACCCCCCAAGACACCATAAATCAAGGTGCTTTAAAAGTTACAAATGAATATGGTAAACTGTAATTAACTAAAGAGGTTTTCCTATTGACAGTTTTTGACTTGTAAGCATATTAGGGTCCTGCTCCTCCCTCTCTCTATAGAGAGGGTTATACCGGCCACCCAGGCGTTTGGACAGTTTCCTGATTCTTGCTGCTACCTCTCCTCTTGCCCTTCCTAGTAAGAGAATCTGAAAACTGTTTTGGAAATCCACTAAAATGTTAAAGAAAATTTCTTTGCCTGCAAAAAAATCCCTATTATTTGCCAAAGAGTCTTCTTGTTGAGTGTTCAGTGGAACAAGAAGCAGGTAATCTGCACCCCTGATAAAGACTGTTATTCCTTCATTCCTCAGCCCGCTCTGTTCCCGATACACAGCTCTACTTGCCTCTCATATCTCACTGGCCCGTCTCTGAATTCTCTTCCAGTTCTTGCTGAGTAACAAAAAGGAAGTCATCACTCTGCAGCCTCGACTCAGTTCTGAAGTTCTGAATGCACTGAAAATTGTTACCAAAAGGGATCTCCCCAAGTCTGTGAAACCCAAAAGGTACTATACTCTTAGTATTTAGTCACGTCAGCAAAGCACACTGTGGAAAAGTGAATGTGGCAGCCGCCATAACCACATCTAGGGCTCACTCTTTGCTTCGATTTCCTGAGTACAGCAATAAACCAAGTCAGCCCATAATAAACTTGTTTTGAAAGAAGCGAGGGAGTAAGTGATTTAAATTACCTACATGCTCACTGTAGGCTCTGTGTCTGTCCCAGCACCCATGAAAGACACAGGACAAAATCACCACCGAACAAAGCCCTATTTATTTACAGTCATAAAGCAGGGCAGAGGCCAGGACTTTGCACACAGGTCAGGGGCCTCGACCTTGGAACCAGTGGAGCTTGAGAAGAGCTATACCCCACCGTCTCACCTCCCCCAGACATCACAGCCCACATTCACATGTGCTGAGCTCACACCTCTCACATGGGCCCCTGGCCCCCACCCTATGCAACACAGTAATTCAGTCTCTATGTACTTGTCTGGGACAAAGGGACATCTGTTCCAGCAGCAAGCAAAATTTTTCCATGGGAATATAGCCCTAAATTTTAAAAATCAAAGCCAATAAAAATAAAATATTCATTATATTCTACGGCTAATTTTTAAGGAATATATCTGCTATACTCTTGATGCACGTTCTTTGCAAATTCTATCTACTTCAAATAACTGGGAAATTTCATCAAATTACCTTTATACTGAACTTCCAGATCTCTAAAGAGAAGAATGCAGTCCAACCTCTGAGAGCCATAGACTCAAAGGGAATTTTAGCAAGTAAAATCTTAGGACCTTATGCAAACTGTTGTACGGTCACTCTATGTGGCCTAGAACTGTGCTAATACTTTATTCACACTACTTCGTTTAATCTTCACAGCAACCCTATTAAGTAGTTACTGTTATTCTCCCATTTTAGAGATGGGGACACTGAAGCACAGAGAGCGTAAGTCACTCACTCAAAGTCACATAGCTAATAAGTGGGGCTGGGATTTGAATCCTGTTCATGACTTAACCCTCTTCCCAGCATATGAAGAGAATGGGAATGTGTGGTACATTCACTTTGTAGGAAATTGAAGTTTAATGTTTAATCAGCCTATGTTTGAAATCCATTGGCCTTAGTTCCCGGGTACCATAGTCCTGAATTCCAAGCAATGGTGACTTGCCGTTCCTTCCTCATTTCCTCCCCGCACATGGGACTTGGGGTCAAGCCCTGCTCAAGGTCACATGGCCCCATGATGGCAGTCAGAGAGCCTCTGGGGGGGAAGGGCCAGGCTTTCCCACTGCAGGAGGAGTTAGAGCACTCAGGTTACGCGTCCAGGACTATTCCTTTCCCTCCTGCCACTGACTGAAGAGAACACCGCTACACCAGGACAAACAGGAAGCTGGTAACCAGATATGCCAGAACAACAAGCCCACTGTTCAGAGCCACTGGTGAGGAGCACAGCCACTGCCCTGCGTCCCTGGGCCTCCTGCCTGGAAGGAAACAGGAGGCCCCGGGGCAGGGTTGGGCACTGCAGCTAGTTCTTCCTAACCTGCCACTCAGCTGCCCGCAGCAGCCCGCTCAGCCCTAGGATCTGGAAGGCAAGGAGGGAGAAAGGATCCCTGTTTATTGGGTACCCACCACGCCAGCATTTGTTCACGACCCCTGCCAGTCCCACCGGTAGAAGGTGGGTCATAGCTTCCATGGCATAAACGAACACAGGCAGGCTCAGAGAGCTTGAGTGATCTGCCCAGCCAGGACATCACAGTCAGGGACTGGAACCTGGTTTTGTCTGACTACAAAGCCCTCGATTCAGTGTACTTTTCATTATGCCATGCTGTAAAATTTCTTTCTCAAATTTAACCAACAGTATTTTGATTTTTATTTGGCTTAACAAAATAAAACAAAAAACACCAATGAATCAGTATCAGTTTCTTTAAGGAAAAACACTTTATGTAAAAATTTTTAAACATTTTAAAGGGAAAATATAAAACAGTTGCAGAATTACGACAAAAACTAAACATTGGGTAAAGGCTGCGTACAAACTGAAAAGTCCGAGACCACCTGAATAGTAACATAAACAGAAATACTAATCTCAAACTCGGAAAAATTTTAACCTCTTTATTAATCAAAGAAACGCAAAAATAAAATCAATGCATGTGAGCTATTAAATTGGCAATTAAGAACTTTTAACCATGTTGCTACAAGAACGTACTACTGTTGTTAAGTGTAAATTGCTACTATCCTTTTGGAAAGCAATTTAGTCATCTGTACCAAGAGTACAGATGCTTTTTGTACACTCCTTCACCCGGTAATTCCATTTCCTGAGTCTATCCTAAGGGACTAATTTAAAATATGAAGAGGTTACATGCAGCATTTTCTGCGTTACTTATATGTGGGGGGGGGTAAGTGGAAAAAGCAGCTTAAATGTCATTCTAATAAGTGTTGGTATAATCAGTCAATAAAGTATTACACAGCCATTAAAAATGAGGGTGACAGAGCCTATGTAGCAAAATGGAAAAATACTGTTAAATGCAACATTAAGGAAAGATAACTTGGGTAAGGATGTAAAATGTAATTTGCATAAAACGAGAATACGTAGACATGGGATATCACTTTTGCAAAAAACAAAACAAAACTACCTGTAAGAGACTAAAAGTAAATACATCAAAAAGAGAAAAGAGGGTGTACTGCTCAAAATACTTTATGAAGGCTCTTCTGATAAGTTTACATGCATTTCCATATCTTCCACTTTCCCTTAGGCATTTTTTTTTTTTAATAAAAGAGAACCATACTTGGAATAGTCTTGCCTGCTGCGATGGACATTGGTCCACTTGGCGGGCACTACGAGGTGGTGAGTTTCCAGAAGTGAGCCTGAGGGGCGGCTCACAGCATCCTTTCCTTCGTGTGGTTTCTACACAGCTCTTGTGCTGTTTGTGTTCTGACCCTACAAAGGTTACTTTTGTTCCACGAACCACTGTGGTTCAGGGGCTACACTGAGGGCTATGGGGGAAGACCATTCAAACCTAACAGTAAAACCCTTTTTAGGTTTCTTTTAAAACTTAAAAGAAAAAGAAAAACTGAGGACTGACTTTCTGTTTGTTTTGTACGTCAGGAGCAGAGGGCTGCATTTACCATATGCAAGAGTTCCTGATTAACACTGGCTAGGCAAAAGCCCTGTATTTATGTACATACGCACTGTTTTTCCTTTTATGCCTACAGCCCGTTTCCATTCCCCTCACCCCACAGAGAAATTTCCTAATGTGCCTGAGCTGTATCCTTATGTCCTCAACAGTGCTTACAAAATGTGCAACGGGTGTTTCTGTGTACCTATTTTTAACTTATGGAAATATTAGTTTGTGCATCTCATTCTTTTTTCCACTAAGTACTATGCTCTCGCCATTCGCACACATCGCTCTGTGCATGGTACTGAGCTGCTGGGCAATAAATACAGTGAGGTGTGTATCCACGAGGGCACTGAAAGCCATGGACTCCCAGCCTGTCATCTCTTTATCCCCTTCCTCCTTCCCCAGCTCTGCTACTTGTCTACACATATGGCCTGTATGCATATGGCCTAACATAATATCGACAGTACCAAGTGAATATGACAATTCTTTAAGCCCCTTTATAACTTTTTAAAGAAAAAAAAATTGCACTTGACATATGTAGTCTACAAGCATGTATTTTTCTTGTATTCCAAGCAGTCTCTGTGATAACTTTGATAATTAAAGACGTATAAATAAATTATACTCAATTCCTTTATCCTCTCTTAGAACTATCTTGAAGCAGCTGCTTTTGGAAGGACCATAAGCGGTCACCTAAGACTCTCAAGGCCGGGATCTGAATTCCAGAAATGTCAGAAAGCTTCTGTTGCTATTGATGACATGATTCTGTAATCTGATATCTCTGAGGTCACACTTTGATCCTGAAATTGACACTCGGGGAGCCACGCATGTCTCAGCAAGTGCACATAGCAGGACAGAGCGAATGGAGGCTGGTTTCTAGCTAGGACGGGAGCAGGGGTAATGTCCCCACTGGGCTCTGTGCCCTGACTGTGACCCCTACCACGATAAAAGCTGTTTATGACTACAATCCTCTTTAGTCCTGAACTTGATGTTCATTAAAGCAGTTTCCCACAGACTCCTTCCTTTGCACCTCCTAATAATCGTGTGCGGGCCAGGGTAGGCATTACCAACTCCAGGTTAGGAGGGAAGGTGCTGAGGCTCAGAAGGTGAAGTCACTTGCTCAAAGTCACAGAGGCAGCAAGGGGTAGGAGGGACAGTCTTGCCTTGGTTGGTGTGAGCTGCCCTTGGGGAAAGGTGGGGAAAGTCCCCGCTACCACAGTGGGAGAGCACACCCGTGTACTCTTTGGAAATCAGGGTTCTAACAGCCTATGCCTACCAAGGTGCGGGGGATTCTTATCCTAGTGACTGTGTTCTAGAGATCATGTTTCTACCAGTCCTTCCCTCCCCTGACCCCGGTGAACCATGAAGGGAGGCATGAGTGAAAAATGGGAGCCCCAAAGGGCCCACTCCTCCCCTGCTTGCAGGCATCTTTTTTTTGGAGCTGGAAAAGATCTTAGGAACCGTATCCGTCAGGGTTCTGGCAGGAAACAGATGGTACTCTCAAATTGGGTAATTTGAGGAGAGTTTAATAAAGGGGCCATTTATAAGGGGTGGGCAGGGACTAGGGGAACCACAGTGCAGTGTTTTGGGACTAGTAACAGTGCCACAGTTACATCCTTAGGACCAGAGGGGTGAGGGAGGAGAGGCTACTGGAACCTTGAGACAGAGTGCCCTGCGGAGAGGGCTGCCTGCCAGGAGCCCAGACACAAGAAGGAGCCAGGAGAATCAATACTTCGGGCCCACTCCTCCTTCACCCCCTGCCCCCCAATGTCCTGCTGGTTTTCCTTATAGGGTAAAGAACACAACAGGGGGCCAGGAAGTAAGGGAGCCCATTCACACAGTCCCTACTGGTCAGCTTCCAGGGCACAGGACAGGGTGGAGAAGGCTGGAGAGAGCATCTGGAGCATAAGAACAAACTGACCCAACCCTTTAACTTGAAAGGTACTGTAACTCCCAGGGAAAGTCCTGGCCTAGAAAATCAATGGATGAATTGCAGAGCTGGGCTGGAAACTCAATCCCTGGGTGCCCGTCCACACTCCTCTGCTCTCCATTTGACCCGAGGATTCCTCTTCCCGTAAGCATGGCTCAAACCTTAAAAACTAATAGGCCTTCAAATCAGCTGGAAACTATGCCTCATTTAGGGATTGTGTATTCCAAAGCTACCCCCTCACCCCTACATGGTTCAGTCTACACTACCCTGGCACTACTCCCCAAATGACTACTTTGTTCACACCTGTGTGCTACACCTTTGACACAGGAGTCAGGGTCCCCCAAATTTAAAGGGACCAGCTCAGAAGAAAATACCTTGCAGCAGGTACAGGCATGTAAACACAAATGGGAGAGCACATGTCTGTAGTTCTGTAGTGAAGCCCGGATGCGGCACAAGAGGGGAAGGAGGAAGTCCCTCCGTCCAACCTCCCAGTTCAGACAACCAGGCCCCCGACCTTCAGGGAACTGGCAGAGCACCCTCCCACTCTATTTACATACAGAAATAGCTGTGCATTGACCCATGAGCTGCCCAGGCCTGGAAAAGTCCTCCAGGATATTTTAAAAATCACATGTTCTTCCAAGCCTTTTAAAATTTGACTAGAGGAGTGGCTGGCTAAAAAAAGAGCAAATTATCGAGATCCTTTTTGGAGGCACTGAGCTACAAATTCAAAATAAAAGATCAAAATGTTATTTGACTCTCAATTTCCTTATATATTCTGTAAACCCTGCCCTCTTTATAAAATAAGACAGACTTTCCAATTCTTTGAATAAGAGACTTAGCTCAAGAAAACCATAAAAAGATTATCAATGATTAATCTCACACATATGTTAGCATGATACCTCTATATAAAATTAAAAACACCAGAGAACTCTTAAATTTGGCTTCCTAATTTTTATATTCATTCATTCCATCTCTCAATGTTTCCTGAGAATCTGTGTTTGCAGCTGTGGGCAGAAAAAAGTGTAGTGAGGCTCAGAGTGGCAAGTGGGGACCAAATCCCAAAAGAAGCTTCTCCCATCTTCTTCTGTCTCTTGTAGGCAGTGAGGAGGCACTGAGAGCTTCCAAACAGGAGTCATTAGACTGTATCATGCTTTGGCAAGTTATGCGAGAAATATATACAGGATGATGATGAGGATGAGACCCAGAGGGAGGAAGCCTCATTAGGAGGCTGTTGTGATACTGCAGTCAAGATGCAAGGATGGGCAGAAAAACCACTTTTCCAGATCAGAGAATGTGGATAAGGAAGTGGCAGATTTGGACCAGGTCTGCATGATGGAGCAGGGAGATGTGTCCTGGAATGTGGGAAGGAAGGGGACTCATGGCCAGACATGTTTTCTCCATGAAAAGGGGGCTGAGCAGAGAGCTGTGGGCTGAGTGCCCAGACGAGGGTGAGCTGTGCCCTTCCTTGTGCCTTGTCTCGGGGTCTGGGGTGGAGCACTGCTCTGGCCAGAGGCTGGAAGGGGACCTCTCACCCCTCACGGGCGCCCCCTGATCCCATCTCTGTTCCAGTGGGTCAGCACTAGGGTGAGCCTCAGCATAGCTCTTCACACTGTGAAGTTCTTTCTCGGTGTGGGTGAGATGAGTACCCCGGGTTTTCCACCTGCTGGTGTGGCCTCTAAAGCTTGACAGCGTATGCCTCTCCTCCTCCCGGGTATCTAAAAAGGGGCCCAGTGAAGACTCTCCCCCAAAGGGAAGTAGTGCTAACCAGCTGAAAAAAGAGCCATGATCAGTGTGGCTCTGCTCAGCAATCTGGCTTTCCTCTCTGATTAAAACGAAAATTCACATAAATCCAGTTCAGAGTTTTAGTCTGACAGGCAGCCAGCCCACGGAGCCAACTTTATTCCACAGAATTGTTCATGCTCAGAGGATTGACTGTACAGCTGTCTTGCCCTGGACAGTTGGAAGGAGAAGTCCAGGAGCCAGTGAGCGTGTGGTAGGGATCTGGTGGGGGAGGGGGTACCACCCAATTACTTTCTGCTTACACTGTGCCAGCTCACGCATGTGCCGCTTCTAGGAACCAGCTGCCCGGTGGCAGTGGCCGCGGGAAGCTGGCTGGCGGACCTGGCACCAGCCGGAAACAACTACATGGACTTGGCAGGCACTCTGCCCAGCAGTGGCGGCGCCCTGACCCGTCGCAGCTTCTCAGCAGAAGAGGACGGATGCAGGGTGGACAAGACAAAAGGGACAACGGGGCTTCTGTGCCCGGTTTGCAATGAAGCCGTTGCATGGCCTGCAGTGACAGGATCTGGTGGAGGTGTGGCACACCCTCTGCTGACTGTTTGCCTGGACAGCCTTGCACCAACAAGGGCATCCTTGCCCGGCTCTGGCATTCGACCCTCAGGGCCCAGATCTGCTCTCTATCTGCACCAGAAATCGCACAAATACCCTACAGCCACAGCCTCATTCATCCACCCTGCAGGCCCCTTCCCTGCTCACTGACCGCGGGCTCTCACGTTCCGGGCTGCCAGGCAACTCTCCCTCACTCCCTGCCCCTACCTCCAGGCAGCCTCACACCTCAGGGTTCAAAGCTGTTTTGCGGCAGCGGCAGCTGTAATAACAGCAACAAGGAGGCCTCTGGACTGAGTCACCGTTTCAAAGTATGTGCACACACATTCTCTCATTTGTCCTGATAACTGCCTCTCACCTCTGGGCAGCTTGGGATGGAGGGTGCAGCTAACAGCAGCTTCCGTTTCAAACAAGGTCCTCCTCAGGAATGCCAGCAATCTGACCAGCAGCCTTTTCCCCACACCTCCCCTCCCTCTCCTCAGAGAACCCACACTTTCCACTCTGCCCTGGTGTTAGTATGCCAGTGGCCCAGGCTGCTGCGTGTCTCTCCCACGGCCAGGTAACAGGAATCACCCCCCCGCCCCGCCCCACCACCACGCCAATCTCAAAGTCTTAAAACAAGCCAGGCATCCTTGCCTGGCTCTGGCAGGGCCCAGAGAAGCCCACCTGGGGTCTGTACCTCCCTTCCTGTTGCTCCACTTCAGGGAATCGGAGTTTTCCGGAACACAACTCCCATGCGTTCTCCCATGTTCCTTCAAGGTGCCTGGTGCCCCTGCCCCTACAGTTGTGCAGAGCTATGTGCCTGAGACTCTGATGTAATATATCGGAGAGGATCTGGGATCCACTGGCACCTGCCACAGCCATAGGTCTCTGTCGAGGAAAGAAGCCATGGTGTGTTTTGTGGCTAAAGGGTGACCACTGGGGTGGCCTGGTGTAAGACTCTGCCTGACCATGATGTTCCTCATGAGTGGTGACTGTTTGACCCAAGACATCATCTCTTTGGGGGGGTCTGACTGTGAGACACAGCAGTGGCAGCAGGGACAGCAGTTGGGGTGAGACAGTAAAGAGAGCACTAGAAGCAAGAGAAAGAAGGAGCCAAGAGCCCAGCTTTGCACGCCTGAAAGAATCCCAAGGGTAAGGAGCCCTGGATGCCCAGTTCTAAAGTGTTGGCTTGGCAGTAGGTACTGAGAGTTCCTGGTACATCCTGAATGATGAGGTGTTAACAAGCCTGCTGGGAAGTACAAAGACCCTGGGTGAATGGGGTGTGTGTAGCTGGGACTCAGACTTGAGTTTCCCCTTGTCCCTGAGGATATGCCCAAGGAGCTGACAAACTGGACACACCTCTTAGAGGCTGAAAAAGCCTGACTAGAATAGGAAGGAATTATTACCAGAGGAACAACTGAGCTTCCAAGATATTAAATGACTTGCTGGTATAGCCACTGATGTGTGAGTGTTTGGGTGAGCACCCATCAAACAATCCCTTGCCTCCCTTTCCAACAGAACCCTGATCCCTTTACGGATGGCAGTGTGTGCAGCTGAAACTTCTCCCACAGAGCCCTTTACACCTAGGTGGCCACATGATGGACTTCTGGCAATCAGACATAAGCTGAGCATTTCGGGGAAAAAGCTTTTGCTTTCCTGATCTAGGGATTGGCCCTGCTTTCTCCTCTACTTCTTCTTCCTGCCACAGATGAAGCAGCCATCTGCCACCATGAGGAGGAAAGCCACATGCCAGGGACAATATAGATAGGAAGGTAAGAGACTGAGTGTCTGATGACACTGTGTGAGCCCTGGACTGGCTCCTTCCAGAATTCTCATTGTGTCTGAGAAATAACTACTTACGTATTTAAGCCACTCTTGGTTGGGTTTTCTGAGTTTTGCAGCTGAATGCATTCCTGACCAATAAACCTGCCTAGTCACAGGGCTGCTGGTAAATGGCGGCGCTGGGCTCCAAGCACTGTCTGTTTAATTCCAGAGCCTGTCTTGCTTGTTTTCCACTGGGCAGCACTACTTCTCGCTCTCAGAACAAGGGGTCTACAGATTAAATAAGATGCTGTATGTAAAACACTTGACACATTATAGCAGATGCTCAATAAATATTAGCTACAGTTATTACTATTATTATAAGGCCAAGTAGGCTCCAAGCCACTTCAAGCTCCTCTGTTTTAGTGTCTACGACCACAGTCAAGTGGGAACCCAGAAAAAGATATCATTCTTTCTGAGGAAAACAGAGTGAGGAAGGGTTATGTCCTTGGGCCTACTGGGGCTACCGTCCAATGAGATGGACTCCCATTCCCAGAGCCTGCTTGTCCCCTGGGAAGGGCAGCACAGATACAGAGTGGCCCCTGCCATCATTAGTGGATCGGAAGATTCCCTCTCTGTTCCTTCAGTTTGGACCCAGCATCCACAGAAAGCCAGACAAAGACCATGACAAGGCTCAGTCAGGGGCATCAGGCACCCTGGCAAACTTATGCATTTCTCTTCCTTCCCCAGACACAGAAGTATGTCTCCTGAAACAAAGGATACTGCTGCTTTTACAACAGAACATTGGAAACAGTCTAAAAGTCTAATAGCAAGGTACTATTTTAAAAAGTGATGCTATGTCCACAGAAGAGAACAAATATTCGATATTCTCTAAGGGTTTTTATAATTTGGGAAAAACCCTCATGTGAAAAATAGCTGACATATTAAGCTATCCATGTGTTATATTTCCCATGATCCCCTTATGACATTATACATGCACATAAGAGAAATTCAAAAGGCAAGAAGAAAAATAAAAAAGCTAACAATGATTAACATCTTTAAGTTGTGTTATTATGCATATATTTTTGTATGTTTTCTATGATTTCTATAGTTTCTTTTATAACCACAAGAAAAATCCTTGTAAGTAAATTGAAGAAAGGGGAAAGTGTATCAGTGAGAAGTTGTGACATTGTTATTACTATTTGGACAGGATATCTGGCTTCAAAACATGCTGTTTGCTAACAGCAGACATTTCAGTGAAATATTTTTAAAATGGAATAGAGTCTCTGAGGTGGCACTCCTCATTTCCCAGCAAAAGAAAAACATTGCCCCCCTCCTTAATTGGGGCCTGGGTCTAGAGGCACAGCCCTTACCTCTCTGAAGCAGCTCTGATCTGAGACCCCTCTCACTAGGGATCCCTGAGAGAAGACCCTCCCTGTAAAAGACCATCTCTGCCAAGTTCACAGAGCACAGATATCTGAGACACCTGGAGAGGGGTGGCCTGGTGTTCTGATGAGGTTGGGACATGGTTTCTCTCCCTAGTAAGATGAAAAGTGAACAGATGCCAGGAGATGTGTTTTCTCTGAAGCTCAGGTCTGTGTAACTAGCATGCCGGAAGCATCAAGCTTGAGTCTTTGGAACTGGGGCTAAGCCAACCAGCAAACCACCACAGCCACGGCAAAATTACTATGGAAATGCTCTGGGCTACCTTTCTTTCTGTTCTTCCTCCCAAGGAGTCTGGGTTCCCACACCACACAACTTTTTCAGCCTATCATTTCTTTCCTCACATCAAACACTTGGACCCAGTGGTCTGGAAGTAACAATATCTCCACTATCTTTCCTTCACACTTGACAGAGCAGGCGTCCACCTGGACCTGGATGCATAGAGATGGAAAGTTAATTTTTCATCAGCACCCAATGGTTCAATATATTGTATGGGACTTTTATCTTTGGGACCAAATATCAGAACACATCAGATATAATAATAAAACCATTAATAAAAACTCACGTGGTAAAAGATACTCTTTTCATCCAAAGAAATTGTGTTGTTCCACACAGTTTTAAGATTCCATTTCCTTGCACTCAGGAATTACCAGAATGCTATAAGCGTTCTGTGAAGAGTCTCATTTCAAGGTCAGATTATTCAGACCCATCTGTGACAGATGTAGAACTCCCAGATTCCCACAAATTGCTGTAAGTTTTCCCCTGTAACCCCATCTGGCTTAACATCACCATCAGTGATTTTTTCAGAATGTGAAAGTTCAACAGCTTGAAATGTTAAAACTCTGTAAAAAGCAGCATCATCACCCAGCAACAGCTCAGAGCTCTGACACTTGAATATGGGATTTGTATCTAACAGTACAATCCAGACTTGATGAAGAAAGAGTTGGCTAATAGAGTACAATAATATTGCAAGAGGAAATATTTACTCTGTTTGAGCAACAACTTTTTCAAGCGGCCATAAGATCACAGAATGTTGGAACTGGAAGGGCCTTGGAGATCCTCTAATCTAATTCCTTTCAAATCAAAGCCAGGGCCTGGGCACCCCTCCAAGGGAGCACATGATTGGAATAAAGCCTTACAGTGAGGAGGGGGTCGGGGCTCCCATCTGGGCTTCCCGCATTTCTAGGTACCACTAAATAACATTAATGGTAAAGATCTGTCTCCCGGCCTTGTGCAAAGACACAATGTCTCCCTCCTATCTACTGAGTAAAATCCAAACCTGGTTAAGGCCCTAGTCTCACCATTCTACCTTTATTCCACACTCTCCAAACACCTGCACAGGCTCCTTTCTGTACCTGGGATACCATCTCCCCTGTTCAGGCCCTCTGTCCATTGGTATTCAATATATCCCCTCCTCCATGCAGCCTCCATGGTTCCTCCAACCTAAATATACTCTCATTCTCCTGAACAACCACACCAGCTTATCCCTATCTCTATTAGAGAATGTACCATATTCTGCATTCTATTATTGGTATGTTTGTTTTACATCCTTCATCAGATTGCGAGTTCTCAGAGGAGAGGGAAAATGCTTGATTCATATTAATTAATTAGTTAATTATTCCATGGTTCTTGGCTTATTGGCAGCTCTTGAGAAACTCAGAACAAATGGTCCGTAATACATTTTTCTTGTCTATAAAGGCAGATCCAATAAAGGTTCAATTCACTGCACTGCAGTAATTCTGTGTACATGGAATTAGAAGCAAACTTCTTCCTCGCTCTTTCTCCCCAACATTTTGTTATGAAAAATTTCACATATACA
The DNA here is from genome assembly GCF_009762305.2 of Zalophus californianus. Taxonomy (NCBI): domain Eukaryota; kingdom Metazoa; phylum Chordata; class Mammalia; order Carnivora; family Otariidae; genus Zalophus; species Zalophus californianus. Next base: position 66,536,628 of record NC_045595.1, on the reverse strand, counting down.
ACAAAGTGTGTTTAGGGCCACCTAGATTCTACCATTAACGTTTATTTGACTGTACTTACTTTATCACATATCTGTACACATATCCATTCTTGTATTCATTCATTAATCCATTTAATCTTTTTGATGTATTTCAAAGTAAACTACAGGTACCATTCTACTTCCTCTAAATAATTCAGAATGTGTATCATTAACTACGGTTCAATATTCATTCTTCTTCTCTTGAAGTAAAATTTATATTCAATGAAGTGCCCAAATCTTAAATGTATATACACTGAGTTTACATAAGTATATACACCTGAGTTAAAAAAATCCCTACTCTGCCATAAGGAACCACTGTTTTGATTTCCACCCCCCCACCATAGATTAGTTTTGCCTACTCTAGAATTTCATATAAGTGGAATCAAATACTAAACACTTCTTTTTGTGGAAGGCATCTTTCAGTTTTTTAGTTTCATACATGTTGCATGTATTAGTAATTTTCTCCTTGATACTGCTAAGTAACATCCCATTATATATCACTGTTTCTGTATCCATTTTCCTACTAATAGGGACATATAGGCTTTATAAGTGTTTGTCAACACATATTTCAATTTCTCTTGTGTAAATAACTCTGAGTAAAATTGCTGAGTCACATAAGGATATATTTGTTTTATAAGAAATGCTAGAGGGGTGCCTGGGTGGCAGTTAAGTGTCCGACTCTTGATTTCAGGGTCATGAGTTCAAGCCCTGTTTGGGCTCTACACTGGGCATGGATGGAGCCTACTTAAAAAAAAAAAAAAGAAAGAAATGCTAGAGCTTTCCAAAATGGTTATATCATTTTACATTCCTACCAACACTGAGAACTCCAAATTGCTTGTGGGAAGGTTTTTGACACTGAATTAGAATTGTTTTAATAGACATAGGGTTATTGAGATTTTCTGTTTCATCAGGTGTCAGTTTTTTTTAAAAATAGACTTATTTATTTATTTGCCAGAGGGAGAGAAAGAAAGCACAAAGCAGGGGGAGGGACAGAGGGAGAGGGAGAAACAGATTCGCTGCTAACTAGGGAGCCTGACGTGGGGCTTAATCCCAGGACCCTGGGATCATGACCTGAGCCGAAAGCAGATGCTTAACCAACTGAGCCACCCAGGTGCCCCCAGGTGTCAGTTTTGATAAGCTGTATTTTTCAAAGAATTTGTAGAATTCATCTAAGTTGTTTAATTTTTTTGGTATAAAGTTGTTCCTAATATTCCCTTATTAATTTTTTAATGTCTGTAGGATTGATAACACCTCTTTTATTCTGGTTCTTGGTGATAAGTGCTCTCTGTATATCTAATCAATTTTATTAATCTTTTAAAAGACAAAGCATTTGGATTTATGGTTTTTCTCTACTTTTTGTCTATTTTCCAGTTTACTGATTTATGCTCTTACCTTTTTTTCTTTCATAATTGAGTCTTTATTGGTTGTTCTAAGGATCAGTACAGACATTTCAATTTGTACACAATTCTTAATGTACATACTGAACATCTAAAAAGTCATGTAGTTGTGATTCTTTTCTAAGAGTTATTCCAGTGACCTCCCAGCTTAAAATTAGAAGGCAAATTTTCCTTAACAGTATATCAAGTACCAATATCTTCAAATGTTGATACACTATTATCTGTTAAGTCCCATTAATTCACAACTTAATATCATATACACTACATACTCAAGTTTTTAATCTCGCACAGCACATTAACAAGTTACTAGGAAAACTGGACTACCAGACCAAGATGTTACAGAGTGCGCAAAATTCTGACAGGGAGAGCCAAGATCAAGGAGTGGTTTTCTTTAGGAATCAATTCTACCAAAAACAACATGGAAATAGAAGTAATTTAAAATGTTCAAGACACATTAAATGCATGACTGACTCCAAATTGCCATTTAGTATGCTTAGTATTATAGGATATAAAAACTACCCCATCTATGGAATGTTGAGCTGACACATAAGACAATCAAAGCCTCCCATATTCAATATCTCATGATTCTCTGGTTGTACCAAAAAATAAAAACCAACAAATGATTTCACCTCTTATAAAAAAGCATATACACTTAAAAAATGGGATGAGGAGGATTCCCTCTTTCTTAAAAATGTTTCTAGAGTTACTAAAAAACTTGGATTTATGAAATAGTTGATAAAAATATTTCTCTGGATTGTACAAGAAGGGAGATAGGAACCACTGATAAGACATGATATATGATATTACTCAGACAGCTTCTTTCTCTCCTGCTTCATCAGAGGCTGGACTCTCCTCATTTTTAGTTTCTCTGTTTTCGGCAGGTAAGTCTTCTTTCGTTTCTTGGTTAGCCACTTCAGCCTGTCTTCCCTTTTCTCCCCCTTTCCCCTTTGTTTGCACTTTTTTGTCTGAAGATTTATCCTCTCCTGCTGCTTTTGGCTTCATTTCCACTTTTGCAGGAGCAGGTTTAGCTGACAACCTCAGTAACCTCCTCTTGGGCTCCTCTTTTGCTGCCCCCTCGCAGGAGCCAACCTTCCTCTTGGGCATCATGGTGGGGGGTGGGCGAGTGCCCGGTGCCTGCGCCTGTGGGGCTGAGGTGTGTGCAGAGCCTTCATGAAGCTGGGCTGCCTGGCTGTTGTCATTCCTCCTCACTGCTCTTTTCTTTTTCATGTCCTTCTTACTACTTATTTTGGATATTTTTCTTTCTTTTTTTTTTTAAAGATTTTATTTATTTACTTGACAGATAGAGACATAGCAAGAGAGGGAACACAAGCAGGGGGAGTGGGAGAGGGAGAAGCAGGCTTCCCGCTGAGCAGGGAGCCTGATGCAGGACTCGATCCCAGGACCCTGGGATCATGACCTCAGCCGAAGGCAGACGTTTAATGACTGAGCCATCCAGGTGCCCTGGATATTTTTCTTACGAGGAAACCTTCAGTCACTGAGTTTTAGACCTGTCTTATCTGATATCATAGCCAACGACCACATGTGGGTATCTAAATTTAAATTAATTTAAATTAAATTAATTAAAAATTAAAGCCACATATGATTAGTGACTATCAGACTTGACAACACAGATACAGAACATTTCCATTGTCACAGAAAGTGCTACTGTATAGCACATTTAAGACTTTTCTTTTTGGGGCTCCTGGGTGGCTCAGTTGGTTAAGTGTCCAACTCTTGATTTTGGTTCAGGTCATGATCTCAGGGTTGTGGAATCGAGCCCCTGGCTGGGCTCAGTGCTCAGCACAGAGTCTGCTTTGGATTCTCTTTCTCCTTCTCCCTCTGCCCCTCCTCTCTCTCTCTTAAATAAATAAGTAAATAAATCTTTTTAAAAAATACCTTTTTATAAAACAAACATTTAAAGCTCTAAAATTTCCTCTAAGTACTGCTTTAGCTGCATCCTATAAATTTTGATGTTATATTTTCATTATCATTTAGTTAAAATTATTTTCAAATACTCTTGTGATTTCTTCTTTGAAACACAGATTATTTAAAGTGTGTTCCTGAATTTCCAAATATTTGGGGTTTCCCAAGATATATTTCTGTTATTGATTTCTAATTTAATTCCAATGTAGTCAGAGGATATGCTACATTCTCTACATATTCCAACTTTTTAAACTTTATTGAGACTTGTTTTATGGAATGTATATCCTGTTGTTGTTGAATGTAGCAGTCTACAAACATCAATCTGGCTTATGTCTTCATCTATGCTTTTTACTGAAAATTTTGTGTGTGTGTGTGTAATTGGTCTATCAGTTGCTGACAGTGGGAAAATCTCCAACTCTGATTGAGGTATTTTTTTGTTTCTCCCTTTAATTCTGTGAATTGGTATATTAAGTTGCTGCCTGGCAACTTTCAGTTGGCTAGTATGAAACAGAAACTTTGACTAAAAGATTTAACAAAGAAGCTTCTGGTATCTCATTAATATGTTGAAGTATACAACAAACTATGCTGCTTATTTGGTTGTTAGTAGTTTACTAATACCCTAAAAATAACTGTTTCCTCAAGAAGTTTTCAAGTTCCATGTCTTTATCTACTTATAGATATATTTTTCCAATTTTGCTAATCTGAACTAATTATAGGAAGGAGCAGTTTGCACTTTAAAAGTGTGCTTTTAGTTTTACCTCTGGTATGGCCAAGTTAGCTCCTATTGGACCAATTCTCCCGGAAAAAGCTATATACTCCAGACAAAATTTATAAAAACAATTGCCTGAAGGCCCTGTAGAAAGACAAAGAAATAGGTAGATTCTGCAGGAGGGCTGAGATGTCAGAGAAAGGAAAAGACATAGAGGTGTTTCTCAATTTTATGGCTTTTAGCCTGGTGGCAGGCTGTGGTCAGTGTCATGCTGAGGGCTAAAACTCCAACAGAAAGCATGCAGTCTTTTAGAGACAGATTTTGGGACCACCACAGCCACTGGAAAGTGAAGCGGGAATCCCAGAAAGAGAAAGCCTCAAATTCTGCGTAAAAACTCTGCCCAAATCTCCTGAGACATGCATGCATGGGGCAGACTCTAGGCAACCTAGCTAAGAATAAAATAACTGAGCCAAGAATTGAGATGCTTAGCCCAACAGCCAGGGTTTGTGGTTTTAATTCAACCAAGGTAATTGCTAGCTAAGGCAAAAACCAAAATAAACAATAACCTGCCCCCCATGCAATAAACCTCTTCAGAAGAATATAATAGAATCCAGAGTCTCCATAATGTAGTAGTACAACGTTCAACATACAACCCAAAATTATTAAACATGCACAGAAATGGGAAAATGCAGCCCATCCTCAAGAAAAAAGGCAATCAATAGCAATCCTGATAACCCAGATGTTGCAATTAGCAGATAAGGATTTTAAAGCAGCTATTCTAATTACACTCAATGGCATAAAAGAATATATGAAATATACAGAAAACCTTGGCAGAGAAATAGAGACTATAAAAGAGAACCAACTGGAAGTTCTGTAATTAAAAATACAACATACAAAATTTTCAAAAAAAAAATCACTGGATGAACTTAATAGAATAGAAATTATATTGGAAAGTGTCAGTGATCTTGAAGATAGACCAACAGAAATTACCCAATCTGAAGAACAGAGAGAAATAAAAGATTGAAAAAAAAAAAGCAAACCCAGAACATCAGACCTATAGGACAATATCAAAAGGTCTATCATAGTGGCCAACAGACACATGAAAAGATGCTCAACCTCACTCAACCCAGGGAAATGCAAATCAAAACCACAATGAAATATCACCTCACACCTGTCAGAATGGCTAAAATCAAAACCACAAAAAACAACAAGTGCTGGCAAAGATGTGAAGAAAAAGGAACTCATGCACTGTTGGTGGGAATGAAAACTGGTGCAGCCACTGTGGAAAACAGCATGGAGGTGCCCCAGAAGTTAAAAATAGAATTACCCTACAATCCAGTAAGCATACTACTGGGTGTCTACCCAAAAAATACAAAAACACTAATTCAAAGGAATACATGTACCCCTATGTTTATAGCAGCATTATTTACAATATCCAAATTTTAGAAGCAGCCCAGTGTCCATTGATAGATGAATGAATAAATAAGAGGTGGTATGTGTATACACACACACACACTCACACACACACACGGGAATATTATTCAGCCACAAAAAGGAATGAAATCTTGCCCTTTGCAATGATATGGATGGAGCAAGAGAATATAACGTTAAGTGAAATAAGTCAGTCAGAGAAAGACAAATACCATATGATTTCACTCATATGTGGAATTTAAGAAACAAAACAAATGAGCAAAAGAGAAAGAGAGAGAGAGAGGGATAAACCAAGAAACATACTCTTAACTATAGAGAACAAACTGCTGGTTACCAGAGCGGAGGTGGGTGGGGGGATGGGTGAAATAGGTGATGGGGACTAAGGAGGGCACTTGTGATGAGCACCGGGTGATGACCAGAATTGTTGAATCACTATATTGTACACCTGAAACTAATGTAACAATATATGTTAACTATACTGGAATTAAGATAACAAATAAGTAAGTCTATCACAGGTATAACCAGTCTCAGAAGGAGAAAAGAGAATGGGGTAGAAAAATATTCAAAGAAATAACGGCTGAAAATTCTCCAAATTTGGTATAAAACCTAATTTTACAGATTTAAGAAGCTCAATGAACTCTAATCAGGATAAATAAAACCAAAGATAAAGAAAGGAAAATCTTGAAAGCAGCCAGAGAAAAATGATAAATTACATAAAGATAACAATGATTCTAGTGACCACTGACTTCTCATCAGAAACCAAGGAAGCCAGAAGATGGTAAAACAGCATCTGGAAAAAAAAAAATCCTCAACCCAGAATTCTATATCCAGTGAAAATATCCTTCAGGAATGAAGGTGAAGTAAATATACAGTATATTTGTCATATCTTTCAGACAAAGTTTTTCTATTTTACACTAAAAGTTGGCTAGCTATGCAGCAGTTTGCACACCAATTCATAGAAACTTTAAAACACATATTTTAAAATGAACAGTAATTTTTTAAAAATCATGTGAACTGGAGGGGGAGCGGTCAACAAAACAACCTGCCCTCAGTTTTTCCTTTAATGGTAAACAGTGGGTAAGAAGTTACTTCTACGTCATCTGATCTACGTCTGGGAACCATTTACATTCCGCCAAGATTTCCTGGTCTCAACAGTCTCTTCTCCTTCCTCCTTTCCCACAAGTATGCCACTGGGAAAGTGAGGAAAAGTTCAATTTAGGCCTCTTAACATTATTCAGATCTAGAGACAGAATGCAGAACTATTAAAAGCTAAGAGTTGAAAATGAAGGGTGGGTAAAGTATGAGGCACAAGAAAACAGGCCAACAGAGCCTGAAAGGACACATTCACGTTGGAGAATTAACTGCAAAAGGTTGAGATTGAGTCAATATTTGCATTAGAAATCTCAACCTGAATTAACATGTTTATTGGACTTGTTAGTCCAGAAATAGTTCCCAAGAGAGCTCTGGAAGTGTGACCTTCTCCTGCACATCTGCTCTGACTTTTGAGTTCTCTTAGTATTATTTAAAGCTACTGGTAAGTGTTAATTTTTGTTCAAAGTAGGATTACCAAACAACCTGTTAGCAACACAAAGATTCTCTTCATATTCGCCTTCCTTAAACCTAGAAGCAGACTGTTTTCCAAACTGTTAACATCCCAAGCTGACTGCCAAACACAGTTATTAACTAGCCTCTGACATCTAAACAACAGCTGTGTGCTGTCCTGCTAAAGGACAGCCTCACCCAGACAGTGACTCTCCAAAGGTCAGCTGTGTCCTGCAGCAGGAAGTCCACGCCACGGTTGGTGGCACATGCCGGCACAATGGAACAGTCTATGTTTGTCCCAATTCCCTTTCCTCCCTTTTGGCTAATCTTCACTGGTCATAAATGTTCAGCTCGCCTTGCACAGGAAGCGGGGGCCTTAAACTTCATCCTGCTCGCTCACTGCAGTTCTTGCTCTTACACAAACTCTTTTCACAGAAGATCATCTTAGAGTTGCCACTGAAAATGGTGATGACAAAGGACCAGAAGACAAAGCAAAAACACTTGTCTCAGAAGCAAGCACATTCAAAAATATTGTCAGGTGCTGTTCTAGTGCTTTCTTAGAATATCCCCACCCTCTGCTCCCATACGGATCATCCCTCCTGGTTACTAGGTAGGGAAGCTGCAGTTGCTCAGAGCACTTACATGAACTGCCCATGGTCACACGGCTTTGGAGGGACACCACGAGACTATCCAGTTCTCTTTAACTCAAGTCCAAGGGTCTTTCTACTCTGGCACCCTTCAAGAGTACAAACACCCTTCAAAATTCCAACTAGACTTAAAAAAAAAAAAAAAACTTGTCATATTGATGGGATGTAGGTGGAAAGTTGATTTAAAAATTTACCTGGAGGAGTAGATGCATAGGAATAACTAATGTCATTTCAATAATAATAATGTAGAACTTTCTTTTGCAGATATAAAAAAATGTGTTATAAGGCTAATGCATGAAATTGTGGTATTTGTTTACCCACACAGTGCCTGGCTGATAGTAAGCACTCAATAAATATTAGCTATCATTATTATAATATGCTAAATACTTAGCCCTTTTTTCATAGGGACACTCTGAGGACAATTTTATTCCCATATTATATACCAGGAAACCGAGGCACAGAGTTTAAGTAACTTGCTACAGGTCACCAAGTATGGACTATCTGGAATCTGAACAAAGGCTGCAGATTTCAGAGTTAAGGATGTTATTGCATCAAGAATATTAATATCAAAAGTCTGGAAGAATCCAAATGTCCATTGATAGGGGGCTTAGATAAATGAAGTACATCCTTATAAAGAGTATTTCTGAGAATGAGGTAAATCTATATAATATGAAAAGATGTCTATAATATATGTCAACAGAAAAAAACAAGGTGCATTGCATAGGCTCATTTTTGTTGAACAATAACCATATATATTGAGTCATGCTTTGCAAAGACACATGTGTGCATACGTCTGCAGTATATATACATGTATGTATATATATGTATATGTTATATAAAGTTGTATATACATACATATATACCACCCTTTTCCCCTACGGATGGGATTAGGATGGGGGAAATCCTTTTCTAACATACTTTTGTATTGTTTCAATCTGTTATAAGCATGCATTACTTCTGTAATAAACCAGTAAGATTTTTAAAAATGGCTCACTACCTAAAAAATAAAAGATGTTCTTTTCAAAGGAAGACACTTCCATGAACAGGTTAAACCTTAGCTAACTGAAAGTGCAAGGGGTTCTCTCCAACTAGGAGTTTGGTACAGTCATTTCCACTGTAAAATGGCACTCCAAGCCTGCAACAGAGGACGGTCTGGGCTTTAACGCAGACCTATGTACACAAACAGTGTGTCCTAGCCTGTAGGTGGCCTGGTACCCTGCACATACCTGTGTGTAGGAGTAGAAAGGGCTTTCCTGTGCAGTCACTTCTTTTAGCCAGTGCTGATCATCAGGAGTATAGAGAACTGAATGGCTGCTGAAATATGGCCATGGTCTGGATGGTCCAATTCTAAGAGACTCAGTGAGCCCAGCTGCGGATTAGCCTGGACTGGGATAGGTCCCAGATTTATGATAAGGCACCTCCAGTGAGCAGTGGTGACAGTGGAGAGAAGGCTACCCATGGGAGGGAAATCTGGCTCAGTCTTGTTTTCTAGGTCTCTTGGGTCAGCCATCCCCAGGTTGGGCCAGCCTGGAACCCTTAGTACCCAACTCCAACCTGGGCAGTGGTGAAAACAGGACAGCCTGGTGTGCCCACCAGTTAATTCTACTCCCTGGGGCTGGCCTTGAGACACACGGAGTCACACCAACAGGCTTCACGTGGTGAAAAAGTGGAATCGTCATCTGATGCCAGATCCAGCTGGATGCATTTTGGATAGAATTTCCCTGAAGCTGTCTCAATAGCAAAGTGGCAAATTGTTTTCTAAATTCATCTATGAAGGGGATTTTCTCCTTCCTTCCTTCCTTCCCTCCTTCCTTCTTTCCTCTTCCCCTCCCTCCCTCCCTCCCTTCCTGTTAAGAGGCACACACCCCTGCTCTGTCTTATAACCTCACCTGAAACTTGGTATGGCTGGGGCAGGAGAAAACCTAGTCACCTGCCAGGGGACAGGAAGGATATCCTGTGACAAGGAACCTGGAGACAGACAGCCTAGATCCAGTCAAGACTTTGTGTGCTGTCACCCACCACACAGGTGATGCCTGTGCTGGCAAAAGCTTGTTGAACAATGCAGGCTTGAATTTCCCACCGATGACCAAACTTTGGACCTTTTATTATTTTTTTTAATAATTTTAATTTTTATCAGAGCAGACAAAATCACATGGTTTAAATCAAATTTCTGAAAAATACTGAATTAAAAAAACACTAGGAAAACACTTTCAATGCTTTTAGTTTTTTTAAAAACCAAGTAATATGTTAATATTGCCATTTCTTGGTTTATCTACTTATCCTTCATCTATTAATTTTGTTATAATAATTTAGAATTCAGCTCTTTTACACCATCTACCACATTTCCCCTTCCTTTACATTAGTATGAGAATGAACTTTTCACTGAAAAGCCAAGAAGTTTACTCTGATTTTTTTTCTGTGTACCATTTTTCCCTTGGAGTTAACATTTCCCTTTTTATTTCATTTGTTTAATCTTCTACGCACTTTTATTCAAATTCTTCTAAACACCCTGCCTGAATTATCAATAAATATTATTTTCTAAATGGCCAAATCTGTCAGATAATCTGGAATTTCAAAACAGCTGAGTCTGTTTTATACACACTGGGCTTCTCTGCACTGTTTTCCTGTGTTGGTTCCCTGCCTTCTGGATTCTGTTTCTTTCGCCTTTTTTATTTATTTCCTCATTTCACTGAAGTATTTAGTCTGGTTGTTTCCTAGAAAAGATCCACAGGAAGCAAAGTTTTGAGTCCTTGCAGATTGAAATATGTCTTTGTCCTATCTTCACATTTGATTGAAAGTTGAGCTGAGTATAAAATTCTAGATGGAAAATTTCCCTCAGAATTTTTGTTGACTTTATTCCATTGTCTTCTAGCTCCCAGTACTGATATTAAGAACTCTGATAGCATTCTGATTTTCATTCATTTGTTTGTGACAAGTTTTCAGCCCTCCAAAAGCTTTCACTGTTTCTGGAGTTTTGACTGTTGATGACAATATATGTGGGTTTGGGTAATTTTTTTTTCATTTGTTGTACTTCTTAAGATTTTATTTTTTTTAAGTCATCTCTACACCTAATGTGGGGCTCAAACTCAACCCTGAAATCAAAAGTTGCATGCTCCACTGACTGAGCCAGTCAGGCACCCCTCATTCATTGCATGTTTTAATCTAGAGCACCTTGACTTGATCTTCAGTTCTGAAACTTCTCTTGTATTTTTTCTTGGATAATTTCCTTCTATTTCTCTGTTTTTTCTCCTTGGAATTCCTATTAGTCAGACACTGAAACTCCTGGATGTGCCATTAAATTTTTTCAAATATTATTCTTCCCCTATTTTCTCACTTCATCTTTTCATTTTATCTTTTGGAAACACCCTGATTTTGTTTTCCAGTCCTTCTGTCATACTTAACAAGTGTTTAAGTTAGTTACACTTTTTTTTAAAAGACTTTATTTATTTATTTGAGACAGTGTGAAAGCCAAAGAGAGGAAGAGGGAGCAACAGAGCACACACAAAGGGAGAGGGAGAGGCAGACTCCCCACTGATTAGGGAGCTCTATACGGGACTTGATCCCAGGACCCGGAGATCATGACCTGAGCCAAAGGCAGACGCTTAACCGACTGAGTCACCCAAGCGCCCCTAAGTTAGTTACATTTTTATCTTCCAATATCTCCTTGTTCTCAAATATGCTAATTCACTTTTTAATAAAAACTTTTATTATGAAAAATTTCAAACTGATTGGTATTCAAAATAATGCCTCACACACACACGTGTGCTCAGTGAGACTGTACAGTCATCGTCCTTCCTCTACAGCATGGTGTGGCCCATGTCCTGCATGGGGGGTATCGTGTGAATAAATAAAAGTGATAGCTAGCTACGGCCTCCTGGCTGTTGCCTGCCACCCAGCCATCAAGCTAGCATTCTGGTCCCCCCCACTGCTTGGACAGGCCACAGTAAAAAAAAAAAAAAAAAAAAAAAAAAAGAAAATTCACCTCAAATTTCGCTCTCATTTAAAAATATTTAAAAAAGTATTTATTTTAAAAGACCCTGAGGTAAGACTGTGTATTTCAATCCAACAAAGTTTTCCTGGGCCTCAGCCATTCCAGGGACTCATTCCACCACGGCAGCTTCTTGCTACGGTAAACAGAAGCCTACCAAGTGCAGAGGCAGAGGTAAGGCTTTCGGCCTGGCCTGGCCCACAGCAGCTCCCTCTGGCGCTCTCCCTATCTGTGGGTCTAAAGACCCCTGGTTTGAGCATCATCTCCAAAACACGTGGGCAGCAAATGAACTATTCTGGCTCCTCCTAGGAGATGGGAATGATGCATGGCCTAAAGATAGCTCCTGAAACAAACTGGTTTTCTAGTCTCTAGATAGACGCTTGAGCCTGAGGTTGTGACAAACACTAAGCAATCTATTTAAATCAGTCAGTCCTCTTTTAAAGAATATCGCACAACTCAAACAGGGCAGTCCAAGAAGTATTTTGGTAGCACATGAGATCACTTGGTAGGTGCTCATGGACTAGTATCTCCCACCCCTCAAAAGATTAGCTGCTGGAACTTGTGTTTCAGCACCCTTCTAGCGCTCTCCTGTGCTTGGCATCTGAAGCACCAAGAAAGGTTAACTTGGCACGATGACTGCAGCAAGGTGAAGCTTTGGCAACCCTCTCAGTTGAGGTTTTGTTTTTGTTTTTTTTTTAAAGAAAAGTTTGAAAAACCTGTAATTTCAGAGATTAATTCAGCTTTGTATCACTTTAGAGAGTGAGGCAATCTTACTTTTAGCTTAAAAACATTACCAGGGAGTGAGAAAATACCGGCAATATGGCTCATATGAGAAAAATTTCATACCTCCCATTGGTGTTAGCCTGATAGTAAATGTCGAGAGATGTTTTTCCTGTTGTCAAGCCAACATGTGCCAGAATGGGCATGCATGGATCTCCCGGACCCAAACTTTATGAAGCCCTAACTGCCGCCACGTCTGTCATCGATCACACCCTTCATTCCAGCACTAACACATCTTTTCAAAGCACCTTCTCCCCCACCTTTGGCTCTGTTCATCTGCGTGGTTACAGCCGTTATATAACCACCACTTCTCAAGAACCAAAACGCTGAACAGCTGTGTGTTTCTTAAATTATGCAAGGCTTGACCTTATTGCTAGGAAATACCTGGCATATTTTCATTGTCTTCAGAGGTCCAGGCTGCATTTTGAAGCGCTCTTCCCACCTTATTAGTCATTTCTCTGATGTGCGCTCAGGCAACAAGGAGGGAATTGATAACTCTTTGATAACTGTGCTGGGCCGTGAGTCACGCCTTGAGTGTCTCATGATCTCATCAGGGTTTCCATGAAACAATGATAGTAACTGCAGTCCCTTACCGAACACTTACTATGTGCTAAACGCTGCTTCCAGCGCTTTACATGCACTGATTTGTTATCCTCATAACCGACCTATGGGGTAAGAATTATTTTTATTTTTGTAACATAATTTTTTTTTTAATCATTTTTATCCTCACTTCCTCGATGAGAAAACAGGGAAAGGGATGTCAGGGGTCGTGCTGCTGGGAATGGTGGAACTGGGGTATAAATACTGGGCGGGAGGCAGTACGCCTGGAGCCTTGCCCTAATGACTACATAAACTGCCTTTCCGCCTTGGCCTACTGGCCCAGGGCCGTACGGGCTGATTCGGGAGAGCACGAGGAGCATGTTTGGGTGTGGTTTACTTGGGTGTCCTGGGCACAGACAGCCTCTGCAGGCTGCAGAGGCTGGGCATCCACATGTCAGAAGGTGCTCAGAAACACCTCGGCACGTGGGCTGTTTCCAACAAGAATTCCACTACACTCAATATTTTGCCAAAGTGTGCCTAAAAGTACTTTGAAAAAATAATTTGGCTCCTGGGGCCAAATGGCCAAGCATGTCCACGGAGGGCAGCAGCTGGGGTCCAGGCCAGCTTGAGCCTGAGAAGGTATGCAGACTACAGCACAAGGCTGCTGCTGGTACATTCTGGCTGGGAATCTGGTTGTGGGTTAACCCAAACCTGCTCCTAACACAGGAAGCTTCAGAAAAGCTTAAGAGTGTCTACAGGGGCAATATCAGAGAGCTCGAAACAGAAAGTCACAAACTCCGTTTCTCAAAGGGTGATCTGAGGATCATCTATATCAGGGTCATGTGGAGAGTTGTCTTTGTTTGTTTTATTTTGTTTGTTTAATGAGGAAACTCAGGTTCTACTCCACCCCTACTCAATCAGAGTTTCCCCCTATTGGGCTTATAAGTCTGGAATTTTAGAAATCTCCCCAGGTAATTTTTTTTTTAAAGATTTTATTTATTTATTTAACAGAGAGAGAAACAGTGAGAGAGGGGAGTGGGAGAGGAGGAATGCGAGAGGGAGACGCAGGCTCGCCCAGCAGGGAGCCCAATGCGGGGATCGATTCCAGGACCCTGGGATCATGACCTGAGCCGAAGGCAGACGCTTAACCTAACTGAGCCACCCAGGTGCCCCTCCCCAGGTAATTCTAATGTACTCTAAAAAGTGATAATCATTGCTTTAGGCCTCTGGAGCTTCACATCCAGGTATCACAGAAAGTCTGTATTTTAAAAGCAAATTTCAATTCAACATGTAGCATTTAGGTCTGAGAATCAGGGTTCTAGTCTTAGCTTTATTAACAGCTTGCTGGTTGACTAGGAGGATGTTCCTTGGCCTTTATGAATCTTATTAGGCTCCTCATCAGTAAGATAAGGGGACTAGGCTCCTCCCGGCTCTAAATCCTTTGCTTCCACCTAAGTGTACCCAAGTATACTCGACACACCTAAGTGTTTACTGAAATCCAACTGATAAGGTCCTAAAAGGGGTGGTCAGATGAGTACTTAAGAGGCCAAACATCAGTCATTAGGGGCTAGAATAGGGCACCAGGCCTTCACAGGGGTGGATTTTGGAATGGGGTGGTTGTCCTAACAGGGGCATCACAGTGAGGGGACAGAGACCCAGATGTGAGGATATGGGAAAGTGAGCTGGGAGGGAAATAAAGCATGTCTAAGAAAAGAGAAATATTTGGAAATGAGCATAGGGCAGTAAGATGGTTCCACGTTAGAGAAGCCCTTAAAGTGCAGGGAGGGGATGTAGTATATGATGGAACCTACCAAGAGAAGCGACAATGGAAAGTGGCATTTGGGGAAAATGACTGTGTTGGCTTATGCAGGAAGGGAAGGGTGGGAGAGGAGCTGGGGCAGGCCTGGGGGCTCAGCTAGGGACAGAGATTTATGACCCAGAGGACAGGCTTATTGTAAAGATGATGTGGCCTTGACCTGGATCTATGGCAGTAGGAACAGGAGGGGAAGGACATGTCAATGGGAAAATCTCCAAGCCCCTGGGATCGTGGGTAGTTCTTAGGGTTTTTTGTTTACTTGTTTTTGCTTTTTGCTTATCTGTAGTTTCTGTTCTCTGTAGTGAGCAGATATTGCTCTGTGCTAAGAAAAAGAAACATACAGTTCAGCATTTCCTCTGGGAACCCAGCAGATAAAGCTCCACCTCTTTGCAGCTCAGCCCTTCCTCTCGCCAGCACATTTCTCTTTAGAACCCCCTTTCTCATATTGTTAGCACACTCATCTGCACCCCTTTGTCCCTGCCCCTTGTCCCTTTGCTAAGAGGCTTCAACAGAGCATTTCTTCTTTTCTGGACAACTCTTCCCGCCAGCCTCCTGCATTGCAAACCTGGCTTTGCCCATCAGCTTCAAGGACAGACCTCCTGCATCCCAGTGTCCTGGGCCTTTATACGGCAAGTCAGTAAACTCCCTTCTCCCTTGTAGTGACTCCAGACCAGGGCTCTCCCGGCTTTCTTCATTAAGCCTTCTCTGAGGAGTCAGCCTTCTTTCTATCCTCGAAACCAATCTCTTAGTACCTGCCTCAAAACCTTCTTCTCCAGAGTTCCCATCACCACCCTGGGGAAATACTCCCATCGACGAGGAAGACCACTAAAACTCCCGCATCACAATCCTGACCTTCCCAACTTCTACAGCCATCCCTGATACTCTGTGGCCACCTAGCCAACCCTGTGTCCCCTGGAACATGTCAAACTCTGAAACCCACTTTGACCATGAACATCCGTCCTCTGGCTTCTTGGATGTTCATATTCCAACTCAATATCCAGTCCTTAGCACTCTCTCTAATTCACTTTCCTCCCAAGCATCCTGGATTCCAAGGCCAATTAGGTAAATTGCCCTCATCAGTATCCCGAATTCTGTCATCCTCCGAAGCTCTGCTAAGCCTGCTGCACCACCCTAAAACCTGACATCAACTATGCATTCTGCTAGATAAAAAGTGCCAGCCATACCACTGGGCTCTTTCAAAAGTTTCAGTAGGCCCCCAGTCAGCTCAGCTGCCCACACACCCCACATCCCTCTCGTAAGGCCAACTATGAGAGACCCACCTGCCTCAAGACCCCTGTTCCACTTTCATTTCCCACTCTTGGCAAACGGTCTTACCTCCGATTTCACTAAGAAATCGGCAGCCATGAGTTGTGAACGTTCTTACCTCCCTTCTCTTTGGCTCTGAGCTTTTCACATCTCCAGTTGTCTTTTCCTCCCTTCGGGGAAGAAAAGTTGTCCTGCTCCTTTAAGGCTAACTTCTGTGTCTGAATCCAGGCCCTCCTGTCTTTCTAAGGGATTTACTCAACTGATTGTCCCTTCTTTCTTACAGCTTCAAGCTTTCCTTCCTTCCTGGCTGTTCTCCATCAGGCAAGAAAAATGCTTTGACACTCCCCTCCCCAACCACCCTCTCATCTTGTGACTGCCAAGCTCTTTAGAAAGTTTTGCTATTTTTGTAGAAATGATGCATGTTCATGCAAACACTTTAAACAATACAGAAGAGCAAAAAGAAAATAACTCTTACCCAACATTCTACCACCCATAGATAACTGCTGTTAGAAATCTGGTGGCTGGGGCTCCTAGGTGGCTCAGTCCGTTAAATGTCCGGCTCTTGATTTTGGCTCAGGTCATGATCTCAGGGTTGTGGAATGGAACCCTGAGTGGGGAATCTGCACTCAGTGGGGAGTCTACTTGAGATTCTCTCTCCCTCTTCCTCTCCTTCTGCCCCTCCCCTCCAACTCACATACTTGCGTGCTCTCTCTCAAATAAATAAATCTTAAAAAAAAATTGGGTGGCTATACTTCCAAATGATTTTCTTTGTATACATTCACATATAGAAGTATGTATTAACACAGAAGAGACTACACCGTACATGCTCTTTTGAGACTTGCTTTTTATAGCCAATAGTATCCCCCTAGCTCTTTTCTATGTCAATGGCCTGTCCTAAGTTTTGTAACCATAAAAGTTATTCTAGTGAATGTAACTAACATAATTACTTCCCTGTCCCCCATTGATTTGTTTCCAGGTGTTTTTCATTTGCTTGTTTGTTTTTTTTTGCTGCTATAGATAACACTGTGTGGAATATTTTTGCATTTGTGAAATTATTCATGGCAAATTCCTTTTTAAAAATGTTCTTGGATAAAATATACTCACATTTTGCTTGATACACACTGCAAAACGGTCTTCCAGAAAGATGGTACTAATTTCAACTCCCATCAATAGTTGTCCTTTCCCTGGGGCGCCCGGGTGGCTCAGTCGTTAAGCGTTTGCCTTCAGCTCAGGTCATGATCCCATGATAGAGCCCCTCATCAGGCTCCCTCTCGGAAGGAAGCCTGCCTCTCCCTCTCCCTCTCCCCCTGCTTGTATTCCCTCTCTCGCTGTCTCTCTCTCTGTCAACTAAATAAATAAAATCTTAAAAAAAAAAATAGTTGTCCTTTCCCTAAACCCTTCTGAACCCTGAGTTTCGTTCATGTTTAAAAATTTTACCTAATATCAAGAATGAAAAAGGGAGGGGCGCCTGGGTGGCTCAGTCATTAAGCGTCTGCCTCCGGCTCAGGTCGTGGTCCCAGGGTCCTGGGATTGAGCCCTGCGTCGGGCTCCCTGCTCCGCGGGAAGCCTGCTTCTCCCTCTCCCGCTCCCCCTGCTTGTGTTCCCTCTCTCTCTGTGTCTCTCTCTGTCAAATAAATAAAATCTTAAAAAAAAAAGAATGAAAAAGGGACAGTGTTATGGATTCTACAGACATTAAAAAGAGGAGAGTTTGAACAACTTTGAAAATGTAGATGAAATGGACAAATTTCTAGGAAAAAGAAACCTGCCAAAACTTAGAAGAAACAGAATATCTGAATAGTCTTAGATCTATTAAGTAAATTAAATCTACATTTAAAAACCTTCCTACAAAGGAATTCCAGGCCTCAAAGGGATTCACCAATGTATACTACTCAATATTTAAAAAAGAAATAACACTAACCTTACCCAAAATCTTCCAGAGAACAAAATTCTCCAATTTGTTTTTTGAGGCCAGCATAACCGTGATACCAAAACCTCACAAGGACATTGAAAGAAAAAAAAACGATGGGGCCGGTCTCTTTGGGACATGACGATAAAGTTACAGGTACTGTTAATACTATAGCGGTTTATCTCCAGTTATCTTCATAACTGAGAAAAACACTCAATTTTAGTTACGGGTCAATGAAAATTAAGAAGTAATATCTTTTGCTAACCAAGTTGCTAGACTCCCTGAATTCTATTCAGGGACCACTTGGGGATCTGTAGACTCCAGGTTAAAAATCCCTTCACTGAAAAACCAGAGCGGGAGGAGGCCCAGATGACCAGGGAACCAGAGCTCCAGTCCAGATGTTGAGCCCATCAGTTCAAAACCTTAGTAAGGGCCTCTGTGCGAGGGACGCCACAGGTCTTCAAACACTTTTTCAGTTGATTTCTTTTAAGATGACTCCTTTTGATTTTGCATTTCACACATTTCTTTGTTCTCCTTCCAAAATGATTTTACTTTGCTTAATATAAAGGACTTGACTAAACATTTCAATTCCTTTATTCCTGAAATAAATTCCCATGATAACGGGGCAGAATTCGCAAATCAAACAAATTATCCTTTGATGATACCCAAGCTATTTGACTACACATTTGTAAATAGAATGTTTTAAACCAACGTAGACTTTTGTGGCCAGCACTCTACACAAAGCCAACCTGACTGCAGACCAAGCACTCACAACACCCTTTGAAAGGTCACCTGAGAGAAACATAATAGGACTGGGGTGTGACCTGGCTCCAACCTGCGTATCTGGCACAGCCTGAGTTAGCACTGAGATCACTTGAACCCCCTCTGGAAAGCTCAATGACCAAGTTTTTTGGATATCTTCCTGAACACTCTCCCATTGGGAAAAGAACCAACTAAATTCAATAACTGCCTCTTTACCACTTCTGAATTTATCTAAAGGATAAATTTATCTTAATACTCAAAGTCCAGAATTAACATTTTAATTATGAAATATTTAACATAAGTACAAGGAATAAATATAACAAACAACTGTATATTAGGCTACCTAACTACCCAGCTCTAGGACCTCTTAAAATCTTGCTGTATTCGTCTTAAGAAAATAGTTTATAAAAAACAAAACATTCAGTATACACCTGAAAGTACTTATATAGCCTTCCCTGATTCCATTCCCTTTCCTCCCTCTTGGGAAATAACCACTATTATGAATTTGTTCATCAATAAGGATGTTCCTGCAGTTTTATATATGCATATATCCATACATTATAAACTATTCTTGTATGTTTTCAAATTTATGTATGGCATCACACTCTAACTGTTACTATGGAACTTGCTTTTTCATTCAATGTTACATTTTAAAATTTTAGCCATGTTAACAAGGTGTGACTCTAGTTTATTCCTTTTAACTGCCTTATATGATTTCATTGTTGGCTTCCTGGGGCACATGGCTGGCTCAATTGGTAGAGCGTGCGACTCTTGATCTCAGGGTTGAGAGTTCAAGCCCCATGTTGGGCACAGAGCTTATTTAAAAAAAAAAAAAAGAATTGGCTTTCTTTTGTTTCTAGGAGTTTCTAGAAAATGAGCATCTCTTAAGAGAGAACAAGGATTGTTATAGTGATGCTGCTAAGTTGAATCATCAGCAGGTGGGGGCAGTCATATATTTCACTAGGATAGTTCTAAGGTGTACTTAAGCATTTTGCTCTGGCTGTAAAATAGCCAAGTCTGATTCTTTGGCCATATCAGAAGACCTAAAAATCACTAAAATCTTTTGACAAACTCCTTTCTGTCTAAAACAGTTCACATGGATTCTGTGGTTTGCCACTAAGAACTCTGACCAATACAATGGGATTCAAGCATCTTTAAGAGCCTTCTTAGCGCTTTTCCTTCCAAAAACACCTCAAAACTCCACTTTTATTTAATGACACACCTAGAAATAGTGTGTAAATGGTAAGAGGGGAACCTACCACTTCTTCCAAATTCTAGAGATAAAAACTATTGGATTCTTGGCCTTTACTTTAACTTCTCTTATTTCTGTTTACAGTACACAAGTGAATATGAAGAGGGTGAAGAGTTAATAGTAAGACTCAAGGAAACAGAATTTGTTATATAAATAACAGAGCATGAATTGTAAGAAAATGTGGCCTGTCAACTTGGGTGAGCCCTAGAATTTATCCTGTTAAATATGCCGCCTCTGGCAGAAGCAAAAAGAAGCATCTTTTGGAAAAATATGGTTGCTGTCTTTGAAGATGTAAATCTTTTGAGCTTATGGTATTCTCCAAATATTTCCTAAGTTTCCTTTTAACGGAGTCACACACACCAGGTTTGACTCCTGGCTTTACTACTTGGTAGGTCTATCTACATCATATAAGCAAGTTACTTAACCTCTCTAAGGTTAAGTAGTCTGTTTCCACCGATATAAATATGGATTATAATACCTACATCTAAAGGTTGTTGGAGGATGAAATGAGATATGCATGTAAAGTACTTGGCATACAGTGGGCATAAAATAAGTAATAGTTTCCATGGCACTTTGTGTATCTTCTTCTTAGAGCACTATGCTTGAACACTTCAAATCTATGGGCAGGTCTCATTCATCTGTGCATCCCAGGCACCTGGTATGGGTGAACAACATATAGTGAGTGCTCAATAAATGCTTCTAAATAAATGAATTAGAAATAATATGAATAATAACAAGAAGAAATGTTTATCAGACACTTACGTATTTTGATATGCATTATATAAATACACATATACCGTTTAATCCTCTTAATAATCCTATGAAGGATTAGCTACTATAAAATCAAGGCGCAGGGGCGCCTGGGTGGCTCAGTCGTTAAAGAGTCTGCCTTCGGCTCAGGTCATGATCCCAGGGTCCTGGGATCGAGCCCCGCATCGGGTTCCCTGCTCTGCGGGAAGCCTGCTTCTCCCTCTCCCACTCCCCTGCTTGTGTTCCCTCTCTCAGTGTCTCTCTCTGTCAAATAAATAAAATCTTTAAAAAAAATACAATAAAATCAAGGCTCAGAGAGATTAACTAATTTGTGAAAGTTCACACAATTCATAATGATGGAGATGGAATTCAAACCCAAGCCTATGCCTTCGAACGTTACATTCTATTTACCGCATCCTGCTCAGGCAGTACAAGGAGGTGTCAAGAGAAAGTGAGCGATACTTGAGCTGGATCTTAGAGGAGGACTAAGAATCCATCAGTCACGTAAGGGAAAAAGCATTCCAGTAAGGTGAATCAGTACATGCCAATGGAGCAAAAAAATCACAGCCTGCTTGGGCTCAGCAAGTAGTTCATTAGAGTGTAGAAGAGGAGTCCCTGGACAGGAGACTGTAAAGGTGGTCTAGGGTCAGTCCATGAAGGGCTTACAGGATATATAAAACATCATGTTCCTGTCTTGGGGCCAATGGGGAATCATAGAGAAACAGAACGGAATTAAGTAGGCAGTAGCATGAGCAGAGCTGTGCTTTAGAAATTTACCTCCAGCAGCCTCACAGATGAAGAGCTGGAATGAGAGCTCAGATAAGAGGTAGGAAGACAGAAAAGGATATTAGCCCTTTGCCCGGGCTCTCCCATCTCTGAGACTCTGATCATCTCTATATCATGTTCTAAGTGACATCTTAACATTAATGGCCAGCACAACTGTGATCTCTATACAAACTGGGTCACAACTCCTGGATGAGGACTTCTTTCTTGGGAAAGTTTCACCTGTTTACTTACGTGGGGACAAAAGCAATGAAGCTATCCAGTGAATGGAGCTGGTTCTGCCCTTTTGTTTCGGGTAGTATAAGCACTTCTCCCTGCCTCCACCACCCCAGACATCTGCGGACAGCCTGAAAGGTATCCGCAGGGCTGGAGCTTCGGTACATTTCTCTGTCCTAGTGCTATTCTACTCCTTTGTTCGCTTAGACTCCATCAAGATAGTCACTATTTTTATACTATTGTATAACTATGGGAGACTATATTTTCAACTCAAATGCTTATTTATCTTATCTTGTACTTTTGTATTAGCTTTCTGTAGAAGGATACTCAAGATTAGAAGAAACACTCAGCCCCAAATCTAAATCTGAAAAAAAAAAAAGATACACGATGCAAAATCTGTTTGGGTAAGTTCCTAAGAAAAGACTGGAAAAGTCATAGGTTTTGTCTTTCAGAGCCCCCCTCACCACAAAATGCAGAGTAAATCTTCCCTGCCAGACTGTAAAATGTCTTGGTCTTCTCTTCTGCTTAAATCATGACTAAAAATTTACTTCTGAGGGAGGGCTGCCACTATATTAAGCTTAACACCACTTCACATTAAGGAGGTGATCAAAATTTAAGGAGAGTTCAGAATCCAGAAATAGACCCACCTATATGTAGTCCATTGATTTTTAATAAAGGTTCAAAGGCAGTACAATAGAGAAAGGATGGTCTTTTCAATCAATGAGGCAGAAACAATCGCAACATCCATATGCAAACAAATAAACCTCAATTTCTGCTCTTCAGAAGACATCAGCATCTCACGCCCATTAGGGTAGCTGCTATCAAAAAGACCAAAATAACAAGTATTGGCAAGGATGTGGAAAATTTTGAATCCTTATATACCTGAAGGGATGTAAAATGGTGTAACTGCTATGGAATACAGTATGGCTGGTCCTGAAAAATTAAACATAGAATTACCGTATGATGCGGCAATTCCACTTTTGGATATATACCCATTCACAATGACTAAAACATGGAGGCAACCCAGTGTCCACTGACAAATGAATAATTAAGCAAAATGTGGTATATAAAATTTATACAATATGTATGATATATATACGTATGTACTGTATATATATAGCATATAAAAAACATATATATAACATATATACAGTATATATACAACTGACCCCTGAAAAACATAGGTTTGAACTATATGGGTCCACTTATATGTGGATTTTTTTACATATGATAATGTAAATGTACTCTGTCTTAATGATTTTCTCAATATTTTCTCCAGCCTACTTTATTGTAAGAATATAGTATATAATACATATAACATACAAAATATGTATTAATTGTCTGTTCATGCTATCAGTAAGCCTTCCTGTCAAGAGAAGGCTATTAGCAGTTTAAGTTGTTGTGGAGTCAAAAGTTACATGTGGATTTTCAACTGCGTCAGGTCAGTGCCCTTAACCTCTGAATTATTCAAGGGTCAACTAACTGTATATACAATGGAATATTACTCAGCCTTAAAAAGGAAGGGAATTATAGCACATGCTACAACAGACATCAGCCTTGATGACATTATAGTAAGTTAAATAAGCCAGTCATAAAAAGACAAATACTGCCTGCCTCTACTTACATGAGGTACCCAGTATAGTCAAAATCAGAGGCAGAAAGTAGAATGGTGGTTACCAGGAGCTAGGGTGAGGGGGGATGGGGAGTTAGTGTAATGGGTACAGCATTTCAGTGTTGCAGGATGAAGAGAGTTCTGGAGATGGATGGTGGTGATGGTTGCACAACAGTGTGAGTGTACTTAACACCTCTGAATTGTACACTTAAAAATGGTTAAGATGGTAAATTTTATGTTGTGTGTATTTCACCACAAGTTAAAAATTGGAAAATAAAAGACATTGCTAAGAGAATGAAAAGACAAACCAAAGACTGAGAGAAAATACTTATAAAACATATTCATTCAAAGAATGTGTATCCAGAATATATAAAGAATCTTCTAACTCAATAAAAAGAAATCAAACAATCCATGGGGTGCCTGGGTGGCTTTACTTTAACTCTTGATTTTGACTCAGGTCATGATCTCAGGGTCTGGGTTCGAGCCCTGCATGGAGCCCCATGTCAAGCTCTGCACTCAGAGGGGAGTTTGCTTGAGGTTTCTCTCTCTCCCTTTCCCTTTGCCCCTCCCCCTGCTTGCTCACATGTGCTCTCTCTCTCAAATAAATAAATAAATCTTTTAAAAAAGAGATCAATCTCATTTTCTAAAACTGGGAAACAATTTGAACAGACAACTTAGCACAGAATTTATTTACATGGCATGCAAGCACATAAAAAGAATCTCAGCACTATCAGTTGTTAGGGAAATACAAATTAAAACAATGACAAGATACCACTAGAAACCTACTACAATGGCTAAAATTAAAAACTGACAGGGCCAAGTACCGACAAGGATGTAGAGCAACTGGAACTGTAATATACTGCTGATGGAAATGCAAAATGGTACCACCACTTTGGAAAATAACTTGGCAGTTTTTTTATAAAGTGAAACATATACTTTTTTTTTTTAAGATTTTTTTACTTATTTGTTTGAGACACAGAGATACAGAGAGAGAGAGAGAGAGAGAGCATGAGCAGGGGGAGAGGCAGAGGGAGAGGGAGAAGCAGGCTCCCTGCTGAGCCAGGAGCCCGATGCGGGGCTCGATCCCTGGACCCTGGGATCATGACCTGAGCCGAAGGCAGACGCTTAACCGTCTGAGCCACCCAGGCGCCACGTGAAACATGTACCTTTAAACTGTGGTGCTTCCATACAAGTGAATACCACCCAGCAATAAATGCAAACAAACGAAAGATATATGCAACCATCTGAATGAGTTTCAAAAGCATCAGGTTAAATGAAAGAAGCCAAACTCAAAAGGCTACATATTACATCATTCCATTTAGTGTATGTCATTCCAGAAAAGGCAAAAAACAATAGGGGAGAGAATGGGGTCATTGTTGGGGGCTGAGTATAGAAGGAGGATGGGTGCAGTGGGGCACCGGGAGTATTTTGAGACTGATGTTAATATTCTCTGCCTTGACTGTGGAGGTGGTTATATAGCTGCTCGAGTTTGTCAGCACTCGCAGAAATTTGTAACCTTGGGTTACACCAAAAAGAGTGATTTTTAGTGTACGCAAATTTACCTCGATATAAATACAAACTTAAAAAAATTAAAAAAGAAGTCAGGCCTATGGCAGTGATACTGGGTATACAGCAGAGTAGAAAAATTAATGCTCACTAATAACTGTTTAAACATCTAACTGAGTTAATAAGCTACTCAAATTGCATACTTGTTTGATAACTGCTATGAAATGTATTTATTCTAACCAAAACCAAAATGAATGTGTTGAGCCGTTTCCTCAAAAAGAGGAAAGAAAATATGGCTCTGACTGAAGTCTATGGAATTAAGGTCAATGGTTTCTGACTTGAACATAAGTGAGCCAAATCCTCAGAACAAATTTAATGATATGCTAAGCGTGAAAGCTGAATCTTGATCAGAATGCAGGAGATATTCTATTCAATGTAAAGTACAGTATACGTTCTCATTGGAACACTGACTTCTCTCTGGTACTAAAAGGCTACATTTCATTCAAGCCATGTTGACAAGGCGGTGCAGTTTTTTCTTCAAGATACCCTGAAACATTTAAAGCTTAAGTTAAATACTAATTATGAAAAATAAGGATAGTATCAGTCATCAAATGTTAAGCCATTTCCCTTAAGTTTTTAAAGTGCTTTGGGTACCAGGATTTTAACACATTTTGGCAAATAGCCTTAACACAAATCATAATTACAAAGAAACCTTTCAGTTTTTAACTTGAAGTAGCTACTTAGAAACAAAATGAGCTGTTACTTAGGTGATTACATAATCCTTAGCATCCATAAAGACCACTGTTTATTATGCCCTGATTTCAGAGAACTATGCCCCTAGTGTTTGCAGTCCTGATCCCAAACACAAAAATGTCCACATCCCAACCTAGTGCTACAAAGAGTTCCTAAGCCTTTGCTCCATTATATGATGTCATTTCAGAGCCATAAAGGCAAATATTTGCTTTATTTTATTTTAAATATAGCACTGAATATGTATCTTGACTTTTTTGAAAATAGGAAAGTGTATGTTAAAAGATTAAAGGGAAGAAAACTATTTAAAGAAAGTAGATTTTATTTATTTTTTTTATTTTATTTTTTTTAAAGAAAGTAGATTTTAAAAAGAAAGGCAGGTCATTAAAATACTAAACATTAAACGTCTGATAGATCAAGATTTAAGATCTGGAAAATAAGTTTGAAGTTATATATCATACCTTTAATATTACTCGAGACTCCTTACATTCCCTGACCCTAGCACCATACGTTACTGACAAAGCAAGTGAAAAAAACATACATTAAAAATATATATGTAGGGCACCTGGGTGGCTCAGATGGTTAAGCATCTGCCTTAGGCTCAGTTCATGATCCCAGGGTCCTGGGATCGAGGCCCACATCGGGCTCTCTGCTCGGCGGGGAGCCTGCTTCTCCCCCTCCCTCTGCTTCTCCCCCTGCTCATTCTCTCTCTCTCTCTCTGTGTGTAACTCTGTGTCTCGAATGAATAAATAAAACAAAAAAATACATTAAAAAAAATATATATGTATATTTAAGTCTAGAATCATTGGTGACCAGAGTGTTTCCTGACTTCTGCCAGTTCCTGGCTGAAAAGACCCAGTGAACCCACTGCTACTGTCATGTATCCCACTTCCTCTACCCTTAACTTCACTAAAAGAGAAAAAGGCATTTACCTAACTTCTGGGTATATATCCAAAGGAAACAAAATCACCATCTCAAAGAGACATCTGCCCCCACCCCATGCTGACTGCTGCATTATTCACAATAGCCAAGACATGGAAACAACCTAAGTGTCCATTGGTAGAGGAATGGATAAAGATGTGGTGTATGCCTATACAATGGAATGTTATGCAGCTATAAAAAGAAGAAAATCCTGCCCTTTGTAACAATATGGATGGACTTTGAGGGTATTATGCTAAGTGAAGTAAGTCAGACAGACAAAGATAAATCCTATATGATCTCACTCATATGAGGTATCCAAAAAAACCAAATTCATAGAAAAAGCGATCAGCTTTGTGGTTGCCAGAGGCAGGGAGTCAGGGAGGGGGACTGGGTGAACATGATCATAAGAAACAAACTTGTAAACTCCCAGTTACAAGATAAATAAGCACCGGGGATGTAACGTATAACATGATGACTATGGTTAACACTGCTGTATGGTATATTTCAGAGTTGCTAAGAGAGAAAATCCTAAAAGTTCTTATCATAAGGAAAAAAAAAAGGAATTTTCTGTTTTGTAATTATACAAGGTGAAGGATGTAACCTAAACTTATTGTAGTAATCATTTCACAATAGGTATGTCTGTAAGTCATCATGCCGTATAACTTAAGCTTAAAGAGTGCTGGATGTCCATTGCATCTCAATAAAACTGGAAGATAGCTAGCTAAGTAGATAAATAAATACATACATACATACCTACCTCAGAATTAAACACGAGGCTCTGTGGTCCCTTCTGAAAACCCAGTCCTGCCATTCTAAATGGCACCACTCTCCAACTGTCAAGTGCAGTCTGCTCGTTTCTGAAGCCCTAAAACCTCCTTCCAGAGCAGCCCAGACTGAAAGCAGACTTTTTCAGTCACTGGCCAGCAAGCCATGTCCGGGCAGTCATGAGTGCTAAATTCAGAGATAAGCTCCTCTGTGTCTAACCTATGAAAACATTTCTATTTACTTAAATTGATGCTTTCTTGCTTGAGAAATAAAATCAAAGATATGAGTTTAAACATGCTTGCCAATCAAATGGAATATTAGATCAAAAATACATTTAAATCAAGATATTATGAACTCTGATCTAAAATTCTGGTGTTAAGACCAAAGCTTATGAATGCATCTTTTTAAGGTTATTTAAACAACAGTTGTCACTGAAGCCCTACTGATCTAGCCTTGATTTCACACTGAATTCATTATCCTGTCTCTTTTTAGGGGACAATCAATATTCTCAAAGCACTAACTCACCTTGACTTTTACATTACACAGTGTTGAAATAAACCTTTAAAATGAAAACTTTCCAACTCCAGTCTTTCTTAAAATACTACTTTGGATCAGTCTAAAAGCTAATCAGGGGCTTCTGCTTCCAGGTACATGGAGTAGACATATTTCTTCTTATTCTTTCTACTAAATATAACTAAAAACCTTGGACACTGTTTATAAAGTAAACATAAGAAGACTCTGAAAGGTGGAAAGAAGATAAGACCAGCTAGGGACTTTGTGACTTGAAATGACATTGCAGTGATCTCTGGGGTTTCTTTTTCTCTCTAATAGCCCAGACTTAGCTGAAGAAGCTGGATAAAGCGAACACCAACAGTTGCAGGCAAGAGTTCCCTCAAAAGACTATTCTTTATAACCCAAGACCAGAAAGGGGATAGTCTAGCAAGACAGAAAACTTTCAGACAATAACTGCTCTACTGTAGCCAACCACACACACACACACACACACACACACACACACACACACACACACACACACACACACTGCCAGCAAAATCTGATGGGTACCTAGAATTCCATGTCATCAGAGTGGAAGGTGGCTGGGGTAGTGTCAGAGAGGGCCAAGTAGGGAGCAGGAACTTTCATCCCTGACCAACTGGTATATAGCCTCCTCGTCTCCAGAGGTGTCAGTGTAGACCACGTGGCCAGCTTGGACTTCCATCCCTGCCTAGCAATAATGAAGTACTCCCCCTCTCCCACTGGGGCAGTGTTAGAGGAGGCAAAGGAAGAGTCAGGGCTTTCCCATCACCCTCCCACTGCAGTTCAGTAGAGACCCTGTGGGAGCTGAAACTCCCTCCATGCCCAGCAGGGTGTCAAAAGAGGCCAAGTAGAGATCCTGGGCTTCTACATCTATATGGCATAATGAGGCAGTGCTCTCCCTTCTCTGCTAGAGCAGTTCAGAGAAAACCAAATAAAACAAAGGTTTAAATAAGACCCAGAGTCTTATGACACAGTATGAAAATGTCCAGGTTTCAACTGTAATTCATTTATTATACCAAGAACCAGAAATTCTCAAATTGAATGAAAAAGGACAATCAATAGATGCCAACACCAAGATGACAGAGATGTTATACTTATCTGACAAAGATTTTAAAGCAGCTATGATAAAAGCAATTAGGAACACTTTAAAGCAAACGAGGAAAATAGAAAGGCTCAGCAAAGAAACAGAAAGCCTCAAGAGAGAAAATACAAGATATAAAGAAAAACTAAATGGAAGATTTAGAACTAAAAGATACAAAAATTGAAATAAAAAGCTCAGTGAATGGGAGCTATCTAGCAGCATGGAGGGAACTAGGAACAAATGAATGAACCTGAAGATAGGACAATAGAAATTATCCAATCTGAATTAATACAGAGAAAAGAAAAAAGAATAGTTAGTATTGATAAACCCATGGTCTATAGCAAAGGATTTAATATTTGTGTCATCAGCGTCCCAGAAGAAGAGAAACGGCAACGCTGAAAACATATTTCAGAAAATAATGGCTGAAAACTTCCAAATTTGGCAAGAGACACAAACTACAAATTCAAGAAGCTGAGCTAAATCCAAACAGGATAAACCCAAAGAAATCCACACCAAGACATATCATAACTAAACTTCTGAAAACTAAAGATGGAACAGCCACGTTGGAAGACAGTTTGGCAGTTTCTTACAAAACTAAAAATATTCTTACTATGGTGCTCCTTGCTATTTATCCAAAGGAGCTGAAAACTTGTGTCTCCTGGAAAACCTGCACCCAGATGTTTATAGCAGCTTTATTCATAACTGCTAAAACCTGGAAGCAACTGAGATGTCCTTTGGTAGGTAAATGGAAAAACTATGGTGCATCCATACAATGGAATACTATTCTACTCTAGAAAGAAATGAGCCATGAAAAGACATGGAGGAAGTTTAAATGCATACTACCAAGTTAAAGAAGCCAATCTGAAAAGGCTACATACTGTATGATTCCAACTATGTAACATTCTGGAAAAGGCAAAACTACGGAAACAGTAAAAAGATCAGTGGTTGCCAGGGGTTGCGGGGAGGGAGGAATGAATAAACAGAACACAGAGGATTTTTAGGGCAGTGAAACTACTCTGTATGATACTCTAATGGTGGATACATGCCATGACACATTTGTCAAAACCCACAGAATGGGGCGCCTGGGTGGCTCAGTTGGTTAAGCGACTGCCTTCGGCTCAGGTCATGATCCTGGAGTCCCAGGATCGAGTCCCACATCAGGCTCCCTGCTCGGCGGGGAGTCTGCTTCTCCCTCTGACCCTCCCCCCTCTCATGCTCTCTCTCTCTCATTCTCTCTCTCAAATAAATAAATAAAATCTTTAAAAAAAAAAACCCATAGAATGTAAAACACCAAGAGTGAGCCATAATATAAACTGTGAACTTGGTGGTAACAGTGTGTCAATGCAGGTTCATAGAGTGCAGTAAATGTACCACTCTGGTGCAGGATACTGATAGTGGAGGGAGGCTGTGCGTGTGTGGGGTCAGTGTTATATGGGAACTCTCTCTAATTTCTACTCAATTTTGCTGTGAACCTGAAACTGCCCTAAAAAATAGTCCATTTTTTAAAAAAATACATTGAACTGAGTGAAAGTGAAAATGTAACATCAGAATTTGTGGGACACTGCAAAAGTAGAGTTAAGAGAAAAATTTGTAGCACTAAATGCATACATTAGAAAAGAAGAAAAGTCTCAGGGCGCCTGGGTGGCTCAGATGGTTAAGTGTCTGCCTTCAGTTCAGGTCATAATCCCAGGGTCCTGGGATTGAGTCCTGCATCGGGCTCCCTGCTTCTCCCTCTGCTTCTGCCTCTCTCTCTCTCTCTCTCTCTCTCTGACTCTCATGAATAAACATTAAAAAAAAAGAAGAAAAGTCTCAAATCAATAATCTAAGCTCTCCTCCAAGAACCAAGAAAAAGAGCAAAATAAACCCAAATCAAGCAGAAGGAAGGAAATAAAAAAGAAAATAACAGAAATCATTGAAGTTGAAGGCATAAAAGCAATAGAGAAAATTAATGAAGCAAAGAGCTGGGTCATTGAAAAGATCAAGAAAATTGAGAAACCTCTAGCAAGAATGACAAAAATTACCAATATCAGGAATGAAACAGAGTATATCACTTCAAACCCTGCAGGCATCAAACAGGTAATATGGGAATGATACTATGAACAATTCTACACATGAATTTGACAAATTATGTGAAATGGATTAAATCTTGAAAAAAAAAGCACCTATAACTTAGCCAATATGAAAGAGATAATTTGAATATCTCTATAACTATTAAGGAAATTGAATTTGTAGTTAAAAACTCCCCCCAAAAGAAATCTCCAGGCCCAGATGATCTCATTGGAGAATGAACACCTATTCTGCATAATCTCTTCCAGAAAAAAAAAAAAGAACACTTCCCAATTTATTTTGTGAAGCTGATACCAAATCAGATTAAAGACAATGCAAAAAAAAGAAACAGTATCACTCATGAATACAGATGTAAAATTTCTTAACAAACAGAATTCATCAATATATAAAAAGAATTATATACCTCATAAAACCATGAGGTTTATTGTAGGGATGGAAGGCTGGTTCAATATTCAAAAATCCATCAATATAATCTACTACATTAGCAGACCAAAGACAAAAACTCACATGACCATATCAGTTGATGCACAAAAAGCACATGACAAAATAACATCCATTTTTGATAAAAGCTTTCAGAAAAATAGAAATACAGGGAAATTTCCTCAACCTGATAAAGATTTTCTACAAAAAAACCTACAGCTGACATTATACTTCATGGTAAAAGACTGAATGGCTTCCCACTGGGAACAAGGCGAGGTTGTCCAATCTCCCCACTATTGTTCAACATACTTCTGGAAGTTCTAGTGAGTGCAATAAAGCAAGAAAAAGAAATAAAAAGTTCACAAATCAGAAATGAAGGAATATAAATGTTCTTATTTGATGATGTTTTCTATGTTAAAAAACTGCAAGAAATCGACAAAGCCTCTTACAACTAATATGTGAACTCAGCAAGGTCACAGGATATAAGACAAACATACAAAAATCAATTATATTTCTACATACTAGCATTGAATACTCGGACCAAAATTAAAAGTACAATATGATCACTTAAAAACAGAGAGAGAGAAGGGCGCCTGGGTGGCTCAGTCTGTTAAGCTTCTGCCTTCGGCTCAGGTCATGATCCTGGGGTCCTGGGATGGTGTCCTGCATGGGGCTCTCTGCTCAGTGGGGAGTCTACTTCTCCCTCTCCCGCTGCCCCTCCCCCTGGCTCATGCTCTCTTGTGCTTGCTCTCTGTCTCTCAAATGAATAAATAAAATCTTAAAAAGAAAGAGAGAGAGAAATATTTAAATGTAAATCTGACAAAACATCAACAGGACTTATATGCTGAAAACTATACAACCCTGATGAAAGAATCAAAGAATATCTAAATGAATAGAGAAATATAATGTGTTCATGGATTGGAAGACTCAACATCGTAAAGATGTCAGTTGTCCCCAAATTTATACACAGGTCTAATAAAATTCTTATCAAAATCCCAACAAGACTTTTTGCAGATATAGACAAGACTATTGTAAAATGCATATAGAAAAACAACAGAACTAGAACAGCTAAAACAATTTTTGAAAAAGAACAAAAATTGGAGGAATCAGTCTCTTCTATTTCAAGAGTTCATACATAGCTACTGTAATCAAGACTGCACAGTATAAACAGATGTACAGGCACAGAGATGAGTGGAACAAAATCAAGAACCCAGAAAGAGACCCACACTGAACTGACTGACAGAGATTGACAGAGATGCAAAAGAAATTCAAAAGAGGAAGGATAGTCTTTCCAACAAATGGGGCTGAAGCAACTAGGCAGCCAGAGGCAAAACAAAAACAAAAACAAACTGAATTTACATTTCTCACCTTATAAAAAAAAGTAACTCAGAATGGATTTTTTTGCTAGGCAAGTAATACGCCCATCAGGGAAAATGCTTGTACATGTTTCTTTGATCACATATGAGGACATTTCCCTAGGACAAAATCCCAGAAGTAGACCCGAAGCATTGAAGGTATGCCAGTATTGTTGATTGGCCAACCAATACCTGTTCCCACCCATTTCTAATCATCTCATGCCTCCCATAACAAACTCACTTCGCTTGCAGCTAGGGGTGGCCATGTGACCCAGTTCTAGCTAAGTAAACATCAGCAAAAGTTTGCTGAGTAGTCCCTAGGAACGTTTTTTTGCTTTCCAGGTAAAAGGGATAGACGTGACTGGCACTGTCCCTTTTTTCCGCCCTAAAAGTGGCTGTGGTTTTTGGAGGGGTGGCAGCCATGTTACAACACTGAAGGAAAGCCTAGAGAATCACCGTGATGTCAGTCCTGCTATCAATGAGTTGCTGAACCAAAGCCAGCAGGAGCTTACCTCTAGACTATTTGTTATGGTAACTAAACTCCTATTGGTTTAAGCCATAGTATAAGCCTGATTTTCTTTTACTTGCAGCCAAATGCATTCCTAAAGAATTCAGTACTAAAATACTCTCTAAAAAGTACTTATTTTATTTCCTAACAAAAGTCTATAAGAGTGTCGATTTCCCAAAACTTTTATTTACTTTGTTGTCATTTAAATGTTCAGCCAAGCTGACGCATGAAACTATTTCACATGAAGAAGAGCATCATTTCATACATTTATCGAACAGATTTCCTCGTCTATGACTTCCTTGTTCCTACCTCCCTTGTCCACTTTTCTGCTGTATTGTTTAGCTTTTTCTTATGATTTTTTTCTTATTGATTTGTAAGAGTAAATTTGTAGATAGCAAAGCAGACTGAGTTGAACTCACATGGAAATCTGTCTCTGCATCTTTATATTATCAACCCAATCCAACACAAGTAAGAAATACATCTTCCCTGACAGGCCAGGCTGACAGTGACAATCCTGACAGTCATCTTCAAGTAGTGCACCATACACTACTGTGTCAACGTGTCAAGAAGTAATTCAACTCGGGCAAAACACCATAGCCCATATTTATTAGTACTTTTTTTTTTAAACAAATCTACACCTAAAGAAAGGCTTATGGAATAGTGGCACACCAGGCAGAGTCCTTAACGTACATCATCTCATTTAACCCTCATATCAAATCCAAGAGTAGCATTTTTATTCCTGTTTCACAGAATAAATGACGAAAGTAAGCTTTTAAAACCAATAGTTTCTTGGGGCACCTGGATGGCTCAGTCGTTAAGCGTCTGCCTTCGGCTCAGGTCATGGTCTCGGGGTCCTGGGATTGAGCCCCGCATCAGGCTCCCTGCTTGGCAGGAGGCCTGCTTCTCCCTCTCCCACTCCTCCTGCTTGTGTTCCCTCTCTTGCTGTCTCTCTCTCTGTCAAATAAATAAAATCTTAAAATAAATAAATAAATAAATAAAACCAATAGTTTCTTTCCTACCACAAAAACTTACAGCATTCCAGGCCCCATAAACAAAAACAAAGTGATTAAGTGTTTACCTAAAATTAAAAGTAGGTAAACTATATTGTGCCTATCTAAATAGATCAATGTGCTTAAGCTAGAAACACTGCTGAACCTGTTCAGTGGATTAGGAATCTGAAGAAGCTGTTCCAAAGTCTGGCCATGAAGTTTATTGCCACATTGTAATTGACCAATTTTTCCCCCATTTTTTAAAGTGAAAAGCTGAACTGAGCCCTATTTTAATGCTTCAGCAAGAAAAACCTATTATAGCTAGCCACTCCATCCCAGAGCAGCAAGTATTCGCCTCATCAGTTAACAATCAGCCGACCTGACACTAGAAAACAAACAAAATAAGCTGTTAAAGATAATAAAAGATCGTCATGAAAAGCAATGTAAACAGGTTGAAGAGAACAAGCACCATCCTTGAGTGTACATGGTTGGATTTTGGCTAAACTGACTCTACTTTAAAAAGCCTAGCAGCTAGAGGAAAAGAGAAAGTTGGGGAGGATCCCGCTCTGGGACTCAGATTGGGGGCAGCAGGAGGGCTGAGACCCTGACAAATATTTCCCTCCTTTATGCCACACCTCTCCTCGCAGGAGCTGTGGATTCTCTCTCTGGCAAAGCATCACACAAAGCAATCAATCCGGAGTGGGTGAGAAGCACAGATATCAAACCACCCTCATGCCTCTCACTAAACCTTCCCCAAGAGGACACACCCAGCCCAGAGCTTGCACGCCAGGGCCCCAAGAACTGACAGCCCCCAATGGCAGGAACCTATGTGTTGCCCACTTGGGCCCCAGGGAGACGTAAGAGATTCACCTGAAGCACCCTCTTTGCATAATTTTTTAGCCAGTTTGTGAGGCACAGAAAAAATGCCTGGGGGAGTTTGATTTCTATTTCTACATAAAAGAAAACAAGTCTGTAAACACATAATGTTTATGGTCTACAAAAGTGCAAATGGGTTGATAAATACCCAATCTGAGGATACCTCTGGCGCTTTCTTGCATCTTCCAATGGGCTTGCCCAGTGGTCCCTGCTTGGAAAGAGAGAGAGGCTTGTTTTCTCCCACCCCATACTGTGGGAGGGAGGGTCCTCAGAAGGGCTGCACACCTTACCCCACTGGCACAGCAAGGGTGATAACACATGGAAAGAAATCTGATTCTTTCCCAAAGTTGGCTGTGGCCAGGGAAGGCTGGGTGAGGGGAGGGTGTCCTGGTGGGCTGCTCCTGACATCAATCCAGGTGTTTTGGGGGCACACAGCAGAAAGAGAGGGAGGCAGGGCTTTAGTCACCAGAACAGAACAAGCCAGATTCCTCAGCCCTTCAAAACCTCAGGACAACTCACTAGAGGGACAGTAAGCAGGGCATACTCTCACGTCCCCCGCGAGAAAAGGGGATGCCAAGTTTCAGAGAGGGTAAGAGACACAAAGAAGAACCAGAAGGAAAGAGAAGACGGTGTTGGGGTCAAATGTGCTAAAATAAAACCAGGCATTGCAGCACAGAGGGAAGGGACACACCTGGCACCCTAAGGGCTCTCTGAGTGCCCGTTAGAAGCAGGACCTAAAAGGGCCCAGGGAGAACCAGACCTTGTTGGCACTCCCAACAGGCTGGTGTCACTGAGACTACACAGTAGCAAAAGGGGGGGACGGCTTAGGCACTGCCCATCCCCCTCCTTCCCCCCCAGGACTTGCACCACCAACTAAAACACCCAGGCACACAGCCTCAGTGGTGCACACCTGCGACACAAGCAGGCGCACAGCCTTCCTGTGTATGAGTGCACAAACACATACACCCTTCCCGTCCATGGACACAACTTATTCAACCTGCCAGCACACACTGCACGCACACACACACACACACTCCGTCAGGAGGGAACATACATATAACCCTTATGCAGGCTCACGCTCAGGCAGACACACACATACCCACTCCACAACCTCTTAGTCGGCTACATACAAAAACTCATGGCCTGGCAGGAAAACCTGCACTCACAACCTCTCTGGTAGGTGCATACACACCCTTACAATCTCAGTTGGTGTGTGCACACACACATAAGTGCGCACACTCAGAATCCACCAGGCACATATACACACTCACAACCTGTCAGGTGCACAGCATACTCAGCACCTCTCTGGTAGGTGCACACCCCCTTACCACCTCTCAGTCTCATGCACACACAAAACCTACCAGGGCACACGCACTCACAGACTGCCAGCAAGACACACACACACACACACACACACACACACTCACAACTTCTCGGTCAGCGGAGCGCAAACCCAAACTCGCAGCCCCTCAGGGTCACCGCCACCCGCTCACAGTCTAGCCCGCGGGCGCACCCCCACACCCACGCACCCTCTGGCGCCGGCGCACCCCTCCCCCAGGCCGGGACAGGCGCACGGCGCCCAACTCCGGCAGCGGCGCGGGGAGTGCGCCCGCCCCCAGCCCGCGGCCCCGCCCGCCGCGGCAGCTCACCTTTCTCGCCGGCGCCCCGCGCGCGGCCCTCGTCCTCCTTGGGGTTGGTCACCTGGGTGATGATGGCCGGGCCGTCCATGGGTGCGCGGCGCGGCGGCCGCCCGCCGGCCCGGCCCCCCGCAAGCCGGGCGCGCGGGGGCGCGGCGCGGGGGGCGCGCGGGGCCGCGGGCCGGGGGGGCGCTCGCAGCCGCCGCAGCCGCCGCAGCCGCCGCCGCCGCCTGGGCGCGCCCGCCGCCCGGCCCCGCGCTCAGGGATAGGCGGCCCGGGCCCGCGCCCCAGCTCCCGCCGTCGCCGCCGTCGCCGCCGCTGGGCTGGAGCGGCCGCCGCCTCGTCACCATGAACCCCGGAGCCGCGCCCGGGAGAGCCGCGCACGGGGAGGCGGAGCGGGAGGCCGGGCGCCGCGGGAAGCGGGAGCGGCCGAGGGGGAAGGAGCGAGCGCCGAGCGAGGGCGGGAGGGCGGGCGGGAAGGAGGGAGGGAGCGAGGGAAAGAAGGAGGGCGGGCGGGTGGGTGTGTCCCGGCCCGGAGACCGGCCTCCGTCGCCGCAGCCAGCGGCGGCGCTGCCCGCCGGCCCCGGGGGGCAGAGGGGTGCGGGGTGAGTGGAGGGCGGGAGAAGCGTGCGAGTGAGTGTGTGCTTGGGGGGGGTCTCGGGCAGACGAGTGGGGTGCAGGGCTTGCGATGCAGGAGATCCAGAGAGCTTCTGGCGGTAGAGGCGAGGGGCCCGGGGGTGGGGGGAGAGAGGTGTGGGGAGGAGTCTGGCAGACGCGGTGAGGGGCGTGGGGGGCTAAGCGGGGGCCCGTGGGTGTGCGGGTGGGGTACAGAGGGGTGTGCGCTGTGGGACCAGAGGGCCCAGGAGGGCTCGCACGGCTGCGGGAGCGAGGTTGGGCCCTGACTAGGGATGTTCACCCGGGGAAGGCCAGAGGAGGAACTTGCGGGGCGGGGAGCGGTGGTCCCGTGAGGATGCCTTGGGGGAGATGCTGGGTGAGGGACGTCCGGGGGCGGGGACCGAGGAGTCTGGGACGATGGCGCGGAGAGCAGCGGTGTGTAGAGGTAGAGGCTGCTAAGGAGTGGTCTCTTACACACGGAGGCGGTCCGCCAAGGGGTCCCAGGCGCTGGTGTGAGGAAGAACCCGGGGGCGTGTGGGGCGGCAGAGGGGTTCCAGAGTGGGAAGAATCCTGGAGGGCCCAGGAGTGAGCGGGAGTCAAGAGGGGGCGTCTGTGGTCGGGGCTGGGGGCTCCGAGCGTGGGGTGCCGGCAGAACCCGCATCCGCATTGGGCCTGAGAGCCTGCGAGCCAGGCGGCGGGTCCTCGAGGACCAACCTCCTGGCACGTGGGGGTGTTGGCGTCGAGGGGGGCCCGGGCAATGGGCATTTCCGGGTGCTCTGCAATAAGAGGGGGTGGAGGAGCCGGTCGAGGGCTGAGGAAAGGAAGGGGCCTGTGGCGGGCCGAGCTGGGCAGGGACTGTGCTTCTGAAGAGCAGCCAGCCACTGTCAGGCCTGGAGCGGCGGCCAGAGCGCATGCATGACGGGAAAGTGCCCCTTCAGCCTCGGAGGGTCGGAGCCCTTTCGCGCCAGCGCCTTTGCGTTCCAACTTGGAAGCCACACAGACAGGGGGCGGGGCAGTGCCGCAGGAGGGCGGGTCCGAGGGCGGAGCGGAAGTACTCGCGCGCGCTCTCCACCGATCGGGCGGATTGGGGAGGGCCCGCGGAGCGTGACGTGATAGGCAAGAATGAGTGGGCGGACTGGGGCGTAGAGCCGTACCTCCCCGGCACGGGTTGCGCGCGCACTTCGGGCCTTGTAGGCACTTCAGGCCTTGTAGGCACTTCCAGCCCCGTAGCGACTTACAAGGGGTGACTCTGGTAGGTCCTTTCTCGTTCTTCCACGACTCCTGGAGCCCGGAGCTGGTTGCAGCCAGGTCGCGTGCTCACCGGGGGAACCAGCGAACCTCTCCAAAGTTTTAAAGTACACTGCGGGAAAAGCCCTCTGGCCAGGGGCAGCCTGCAGACCTCACCGGTCTCTGCACCAGGTGGAGCCCAGTGAAGGCCCCGGTGTGGGAGACATCCCTGGTACCGGGCTCCTGTGGCTAGGCAGATGGGAAAGCACTTCAGGGGAGCTGCTCTAAAAGGTAGTTGGGCAAGCTCCACAGGCCCCAAATCCAAGACCTCAAGTGACATCCTGGCTCTGTGCGTGTGGGCGGGTCCTGGTGCCAGTTGCCTCGGTGTGTGCTCATGCATGAGTATCTGCTCTTCTCACGGCACCTTTGGGACCCCAGTGGATTGCCTGGGGTAGCCGAGACGTGAAGATTGAAGTGAAGTGCCCTTTTGGTTAGGAAGGCACGCCCTAGAGTATGTAGCCCAGGCTCTAGGACATGCCCTGCCTAACCGTCCCAAGTGCAGACCAGATTAGGGCCCCATGGCATCCAGGGCTACACTTGTCCCTACTTCTAATACTCTTCACATTTGTTATGAGGGCATGGCTGGCCCAGGGCCTGGTGAATTTTAATGTTCTCTGAATTCAACTTTTTAAAAACTGCAGAATTCTAAGGGGTCAGAGGGATCTTTCAGAGAAAGCTGTTTAGGGAGACATGTTTCTCCTATAGTTCTTAGTATATAACCACACAGAGCAGTATCCTTGCTGCCTGGTTGTTGTAGCATCCCATTAGTCAGGGCAAGGTGATGGGAGCATTTGGACTCACCCATCCACATGCTTGAGGCCTTGATATGTTTTGGGTGGGGGACTTCCAGAGGTTCTGCTCACTTAGTTGAGGCTGGGAAGGAGCTCGGAGCTCAGAACTCAGAGGTACACGGCCAAAGAACATGATTTCCATACACAGAACCTCTCCTGTCTGGCCTTTCCTGGAAGAATGACTCCCCAGGACCCTCTAGTAACAATCCTTCACTGTCCTCAGCTTCCTCCTGAGATCACCTCTAAAAAGAAAAAAAAAAAAACAGGGGCGCCTGGGTGGCTCGGTTGAGCGGCTGCCTTCAGCTCAGGTCGTGATCCCATGGTCCTGGGATCGAGCCCCACGTCAGGCTCCCTGCTCGGTGGAGAGCCTGCTTCTCCCTCTCCCTCTGTCTGCCGCTCTGCCTGCTTGTGCTCTCTATCTCTGTTAAATAAATGGATAAAAATGTATAACTTTGTAGCATTAAAAAACAAAAACAAAAAGCAATTACCTCACCCAAGCCTTTGTATCAAGCT
The DNA here is from genome assembly GCF_009762305.2 of Zalophus californianus. NCBI lineage: Eukaryota > Metazoa > Chordata > Mammalia > Carnivora > Otariidae > Zalophus > Zalophus californianus. Next base: position 66,496,672 of record NC_045595.1, on the reverse strand, counting down.
CAGGTAAAAAAACAGCTTGCTATCTTTTAAGTCCTTCTTACCTTCCATATTTTGTTCATTTAAAGATTCAACTTATTATTTATTTCATAAATATCCATAGAAATCAAAAGAGAAAAACCACCCACAGCCCTATCACCATCCTCAAATCAATCTATTTTTCTACATTTCTCCCTGTCCTTGCCAATGTGTTGACATAATTTTATGTAGCTATAAAAATATCATGGTTAAGGGGTATCTGGATGGTTCAGTCCTTTAAGCATCTGCCTTTGACTCAGGTCATGATCCCAGGGCCCTGGGATGGAGTCCTGCAGTCTGCTCCCTGCTCAGTGGGGAGTCTGCTTCTCCCTCTCCCTCTGCCCCTCCCCTCTGCTCATGCTCTCTCTCTCTCTGTCAAATAAATAAAATCTTAATATATATCATGGTTAAAATTATAGGGTGAGTATTTTTCCATGTGGTGACATAATCATTTATAACTACCATAATAAATGATTGCATAATACCTCACTAAATGAGTCTTAGATAAGGTAGTATCTTGGTTTGATAGATGATGGAAAGATTCAAGAATTGCCACTGGTTCAATTGATTAGTCATGAGAAGAAAATACATTTATCTTAGTCTTTACAGCGTATCAGGATGGATCAAATAATTAAATACAAAAATACATAAATAAGTATAACAAAGCAAAGTAAATGCTTTTTAAAGGAAAAGGCTAAGAGTGACAAAATTTACAAAGAAATACAGATATGGATAGGAAAAGGCTAAGAGTGACAAAAATTACAAAGAAATACAGATATGACAAAGGATAAGATTGATACATTTGGCTACATTTGTTCTTTCAACAAACATTTATTGAGTGCCCACTATATGTGTTAGGTTCTGTTCTAGACAGGATCTCAGAGTTGTCTGAAATGAGGGTTAAGGAACTGGGCTGTCATACTCTCACTTGTCAGTTAAAGCTATGGACTGTCCCTGTGAGGGAGGGGGGCTTAAAGTCCCCAGGCACATTGGGCTCTTGGGGAATGGGAGCAAAACAGTTCCAGTGATCTGAGGACAGGTACCAGCCACTGGAGGCCAAAGCACATCAAGTCCCAGGGAGGGATGTCCAGAAACAGTAAAAGAGATTGAAGGGGTCTGAACAGAGCACCATAATGTGGTTTGAGTCACAATTCCCAAACCATTATCATGTAGTGTCCTTGTACCATGTGTGCTATTTAATGTTTATCTTTAAATTAACTTAATTTTTATTTAAACAGAAAATTAGTGGACAACATTTTTTTAAGAGACAAATGGAGAATGTAGGAAGAATCACAACCCCAAAAAGGAAGCACTGCAAAGAGTGGGGGGGCGGGTAGAGATTGGGATATAAAGGGCAGGCGGACATGCCCCTAGAGCTGGCAAGCCTGGCCCCACGAGGCCAAGGACAGGAGCAGGTAGGAAGAGAGTATTGTCCGGGGCAGCCTGGCCTGGAGTCTCTGGGGTGGAGCTCCAGTGTGGGAGGGGACAATCAGACCAGAGGTGGGGGATGGGGTGAGAATGCTCTTGGGGTATGGAAGAGGCTACCCTTGACAAATGGACACTGGGTATAGAATGGACAACTAGGGAGGAGGCAGCACAGAATGAGTGTCCCAGGTATAGGGAACAGCGGCATGATTTCAGGCTTAGAGGCCAGAGAGAGCAAGCTCAGGGAGAGGTCCACAGTGGTTGGAGTTGAAGGATCCGGTGATGAGCAGGGCTCACGTCAAGCAGAGCCTTGTAACTCAGCAAAGGTATCGGGGATTTCTTACTCTGGGGGCTGGGGGAATGACATATTCAGATATGTGTTTAGAAAGTTCCTACTGACTAGCAGATTGGGTCAGAGGCAGTGCAAGCAGCAGGGAAACCCATGGAAGATGTTGCATTAATCCGGGGAAGAGATGATGGCAATGCTCTCTGGACTTGCCATCCCCAGCCCTGCTCTCCATCTTTGAATCTCTGCCCTCCAGGCTCTATCCTTGGTCAGCTTTCTCCCCTCTCTGTGGGCATCTCAGTCTCGGGTTTTGTGTTTGTTACTTAGTTTCTATCTCAGTGCCGGGTTTTCTGGTCTTTCTCTGATTCTAGCTGCATGTGCCTCTGACTCAGGGCAGCAAGTCTTATTGGGAAAGGAATGGAAGTAGAATCTGGGCAGAGATTCCTGGGGGTCAGGCAAGTGGATACAAACCTGAGCCCACCCACAAGTCTCTCCCTTGGGGTCACCTAGAATGAGTTTCCTCCGGGTAGCAGTTCTCTTCTGCAGTGGACCAGGCCCAGGGTCTTATCAGCTCCAAAAAAGACCTGCCCTAGCTAGGCAGGACAGGCCACACCCACAGAGGTCATTTATTTATTCTCCAGGTAGGTATTTGGGTGCCTTCAGGGTGTCTGGCTTGGGCCAAATGCAGTAGACACAGTGCCGTCAAGGGGCTCACAGCCTAATGGAAGAGGCAGAGGAATAATCAGAGGGTGGCACAGAGTAGAACTGATTAATTCTCCTGGCAGTCCAGGAGTCCCCACAGAGGATATGATGCTAGCAAAATCATTTTTGGATCCCACATTGTCCCAGGTAAGAGACTTTTCCAGCCACAGAAAAGGCTCCCTCTGAGGAGCAGTAGGACATCATGATGGAGAAAGAGACTGGGGTTTTGAAAGCCAGGTTGAGTTTGGACTTTAACCTGTGGGTAATCTGGAGCAAGGAACAGGCACCATTTCAGAAACTTGTTCAGATCTGTGAGCTGAAGTGAAAAACAATTTGAACCAGGCTAAGCAACAAAGAGGACTCTATTGGCTCATGTAACCAAACCACAGTTACATGCCTGGGCTGCAGGAGTCTGGGAACAGCACTCCTGACTCAAGGCTGTGGAGCTCCCTAAGGGCAGGGTATGAATTTCCTATGACCTGGAGGATCAAGGTGTATTTAGGGAAGCCAGAGGGCTTCCTTATGCCCAAGACAGCCTATCCTGTCTTTCCCGTGCAGGTTGCTAAGGACGTCAATCCTAAGGGCTTCCCAAAAGCTCATCCTCCTGCCCTCAACACCCATGCTCCCACAACATCCTGATTCCTCCTTTCCAAGACCCCTCTCCCCCATCACACATGGATTCCTCCAACCAAATGCCTATGTCCACGGACACTTGGGGCATCCGGGCCATTTTTGCCCTCTGCCGTCATCCCCAGGGATGCTTTCCCTCTGTCCCCACTTGGGACGTGTGCAAAGCACCCTTCCCACCTACAGACGCTTCTCTGCCAAGAACAAGGCCCCCTGATGGGCCAGTGGTCCAGCAGGTATAGCCCGCCCCCTGGTGGCTCCCATGTTGGGAGGTCTTTTTCACGTGCCCAAGTGGATATGGAACTTGGACTCTCCCTGCCAGCTCCCTGGGGTATACTGTGGGGCTTAAGGACAGGCTGCCCCCAAATGTGCCACTTTAGCAGACTGATTATTTTAAATAAGAGTTACCCTAGAGACAGTCTGTGCCAGAAGGACACTCAGACCCTCTGTCCCCCCGAAATCAGGAACTAAATCCCCCATGTGAAAGGTGCACTACCTGTAGCAGGTGGTGAAGAGATAGCCTTATCACCAGAGATGGGAAATTTAGAGCTCAGAAGCTGTCTAAAAACCCTCGTTATTTTTTACTAATTTACTACTCCAGCCCCAAGTCGAAGCTCCCAAAGTTAAGTTTTCTTTGTCTTATCAATTCCTCACAAATGTATTATCTCTTTGTCTAAAAAGTAGAAAAAACTTCCTGCCTTGGTCATTTCTTTGAGTCTCAATTTCATTATTGGGCCTCCATGCACACATAAGAAAACTTTGGGTTTTTTTTCTCCCATTAACCTGTCTCATGTCAACTTAATTCTTAGTGCAACTAGAGCAACTTTGGGCCAAGGGAAATTTCTTCCTTCTCTTCCATACCATAGCCACAGTGGGCCCAGTCCTGTCCCATACTTCACCTAGCTGTCGTGATTTGCACTCCTGGTCAGCTTTCCCCAGGGTATTAACAGAAAAGCCCTCAGGAATGTGAGGACCTGTGTGCTCATCCGGAGCGAGGGGGAGGGGGAGAGCAGGGGAACTAGAGCTCTGGGACCCACTTGACAGCCAGTCTTGGAATAGAAGATGAAGCAGCATTGGTGATGCTGACCACTGGTGATGGAGAATAGGGTAGTCAGCTGGGGTCCTGAACATAGAGAAGAGGACACCTGGTATAAAGTTGGTGGTCAGGAAGTGTTTGGGGGAATTTGAGAATAAGACAAATCCCAGTCTGAGACAGACTCTGGGGCTATGAGGCTGAGATGTTGCATGTTTAAAGATGTTGCATCTTCAAGGTACCCAGAAACCCAAGAAGCCTTCCTGGAGGAGGACGCCCTAGCTACTTTCCCTCTACTTCCAAAATCCCAGACCTGCCCTACCCAGAGAACTTGGGTAGAATAAGGGGACACAGCCCTGTGCTCACATCCTCCCTGGGAGCTCTGGGTGGAGAGGGGGCAACGCCCTGCCCTAAAATCCTGTTACAAAGGAATAGCTGCTGGTGTGGAGTGGGTAAGACAGCTGTGTGTGCCCTCAGCCCACTGGCAGTACTGGCTTTCGTTCCTGAGGGGGCAGAGAGTCCTAGAGTCCCAGGTTGATTTGGTGCCTAGGATCCCACACTTTTAGTGCCCCCCCCCACCATGGATTGCCCCTTCAATGCCTCCCCTATGTCCCAAGGCACCAGGTGTCGCCTGCCCAGGCTAGTAGAGACTGCTCTTGCCTAGCTGATGGCATCTGGCTTCTCTTACCCAGATTCCCCAGGCACTGGGCTCTGGCCCAGCCACAGGTACCCCCTTTATTCCCTGACCTGTGTTTGCAGAGGCTGAATTGGAGCTGAGGTAGACAAACCCAGACATGCCCAAAGTCTGTGGCATGCGATATTTCATGGGCAGGTCTGGTCACAGACACACATCTTGGCACACACAGGTACAAGCTCATTTGTACTCAGGCTCATCTACGTGCTGGGACACAGGGCACACACACAGCAAGGTTGTCTCTGCCCAGGCTGGTTTCTTCCACGTTGGCATGTCTGTTTCTCTCTCTCTCTCTGCCTTGAATTCTGGCTCTCCATGTCCCAGCCCTGCCCAACATTACCCTGCCCCTTCAGTTCCCCTCGAGCCCTGCCTCCCACCCTCCTGATGTTTTTGGACGTGATCACAAGTAAGAACAAGGAAATGACCGCTAGCAATTTTTCTTTTTCACATAAACTTCCCCAGAGGCCTGGGTGGAGAGAGGCTGGGCTTTCTACTTTGGAACTGGGGGAAGAGGAGAATACAGGGAGGAAAAACCAGATGTCAGCACATCAGCCTGTCCTCTGACACACGCACCCCGCCGCCGAGCCACACACACCTCCTTGCTTCCCCCTAGCACACGCTCAGGTGCACCTGCTGCACTTCGGCCTTCTAGACTGCTGTCCCACGTGCCCCGGCTAGAGCCAATTCTTAGGGCTCAAGACCCAGGGAACCGCCAGTCCCGCTCTGCTGCCAAGGCGGCCACGGGAGGCACTCCCCGGGCTCCACACCCCAGTGCTGGGCTGGGGACCCTGTCTCCGCTGGAAGAGGCCACAGGCAAGTGCTTCCTCTCTCGGGGGCCTGCTTTTCCAGGCAAGGCCCTGCAGATAGAAGGTGGCCTGTGGTCCAGAAGGAATGAGTGCAGATCAGAAGGGGGTGCCCAGCCCCGTCTGAGCTTGGAGATGGGAAGGAGGAAATAAAATATCTGGACAGTTTGGAACCATTACGATTCTTTTTAAAATATTCAAAGCAAAATGTTTTTGAGAAGTGAGGATAAGAGCCAAGTGGATTTGGCCAGACCTAGAGAGTCCACATAGTTCCTTAACATTTACTATCTTTGTAAGTCCCTGACAGTTCTTGGCAGGGGGGAAGGTGGGTGGGTGTCACCCATCCTGATTGTTTACTGTATACCAAGCTCTGACTTGGTACCATGTGTGCCCGAGCAGGACAGGCTCCTTCAGTGGCAAAGAATGGAGACTCTCTTAGGGAAGGACAGGGGTGAGAGTCCCAGAGCAGGGGGCTCTGCCCTAGCCAAAGCTTCACAGGAACCCAGCTTGGACTCAGGAGAAACCTACCACCTGGTAGGCCTCGGGGATGACTGGGTCCCACTGCTGAGCTCAGGAAACTGGGCCATTCAGGATCGGAACCACTCCACACCAGTCCTCTTGTCATTTGTCATGAATGTGACTCAGCTGTATCTCCCATCCCTGCTTCTCTTTGGGTCTGATCACTTGTCTTCCCGCTACCAAGTTACTAACTTTCTTAAGCCCTAGTTTAAATTCTGGGGGGAGATAGAGAGTCTTTTTGGCTCAGTTCATTACCATTGTTCATGTCACTAGGTTGTGTAAAATTTTACTCAAAAGCTCCATGACTTAAAAAAAACCACACACACACCAAAATATGTATATGCGTATGATCTGCAGTGTGGGCAGGACTTGGTAGAGATAGCTCACTTCTGCTTTACGTGGTGCTTCTTGAAGGCTGGGCGTCTTGAAGGCTGGGGCTGGGGTCTTGAAGGCTGGGGCTGGGGTCATCTGAAGGCTCACCTTCTCATGTCACAGTTGATACTGGCTGGGACTTTTAGGCCATTGGCTAGAAAACCTGCTAATGATTGTATTACTCATGCCGTTTACTTATTGTACTCTGATGTTTTGAAATCTTGGAATCTTGCTGACTCTTATGGACTACCCCTCCCTGGGCTAGCTTATTCCTAGAGGTAGCAGACAACTCACTTGTGAGCGTATCTTCCCTATGGAAACCAGCTAATCCAGAGCCCGTCCCCTGCACCCACTCCTTTATGGAGCTTTCCCAGTCTAGGCCACTATTCCCTTCCTCTAATCACCCCAGGAACATGTACATCCCAGAGGCCACTGAGATTATTCAAACTAGCCAATCCTAACCCAGCCTCAGCTGTCTCATTTGTTCCTTTCCATGGAAACCACAATAAAGTCTCTTATCACAGCTTCCCTTTCTCTTGGTCTGCTCCCTGACCAAACCTGGTGTTCCTTCATGAGGGCCCCCATGACATGGTGTGCCCCCTTCTCTTGGGAACTGTGAGTATAACAGACTGTCTTTTTCTTTTCTTTTTTTTTTTAAGATTTATTTATTTATTTGAGAGAGCGAGAATGAGAGAGAGAGTACATGAGAGGGGGGAGGGCCAGAGGGAGAAGCAGGCTCCTCGCTGAGCAGGAAGCCTGAGCCTGATGCGGGACTCGATCCCGGGACTCCGGGATCATGACCTGAGCTGAAGGCAGTTGCTTAACCGACTGAGCCACCCAGGCGCCCCTTTTCTTTTTAAAAAAAATTTTTTTTATTTATTTGAGAGAGAGACAGACAGACAGAAATAGTGACAGAGAGCATGAGCAGGGGGTTAGTGGCAGAAGGAGAGGGAGAAGCAGGCTCCCCGCTGAGCAGGGAGCCCGACATGGGGCTTGATCCCAGGACGCTGGGATCAGGACCTGAGCTGAAGGCAGATGCTTAACGACTGAGCCACCCAGGTGCCCCCAGACTGTCTTTTCAATGGCAATCACCTCCTGATCTGTTGGCCTCACCACATGTGAATAATAATAAAACCCATGTTTTATTTTTTTCTTATTTTTAAATGTAAATTCAATTAGCCAACAAATAGTACATCATTAGTTTCAGATGTAGTGTTCAACAATTTTAAAACCCATGTTTTAAAACAGTGGTCTTTGGGTGCCTGGGTGGCTCAGTTCGTTATGTGGCCAACTCTTGATTTCGGCTCAGGGCATTATTTCAGGGTTCTGGGATGGAGCCCTTCATCGGGCTCTGCACTCAGTGGGGAGTCTGCTTATCCCTCTGCCCCTCCCCCCCGACTCATGCACTCTCTCTCTCTTTCTCAAATAAAATCTTTACTTATTTTTTTTTTAAGAGAGTGTGTGTGTGATCATATGTGATGCATACCTTCCCTGGATCTGTACTTGAGGGCTGACCTCATCGTTGGTGAGGAATGGCTAAAGGGTGGCTATTTGCAAGGTGGGGGGTGGGGTGGGGGTGAGGGGAGGGGAAGGATGCAGCTGGAATGGACAGACGGAGGAGAGTTCACATGCCCAGCCATGGTGCCTCATGTGTCAGGGGGAGGAGGAAGGCAGGCTGTGGACCAGGGGCCTGGGCTTGAGCATGCTCCCCCACGGAACTTAAGGAATCTGATCATTTAAATTTTAACCTGGTCTTCCAGCCTTAGGTTTCTTTGCAGTTTCCTGGATTGGATTGGATGGAGTGAAGCATGCAGAATCTGGGCTTCCGTTTGTTCTCTTGGCCCACGAATGTCAGAAGTGGGCCTTCCCTTGTCCAGTTGACTGTTGAGGGGTGGTGGTACTTCCTGAGGTGTAGAAGATTGCTTGGGGGAGAGCCCAAGCTGGCTACAGTTGTGTCAAGCACTGTCGAGGGACTTTGCCTTCACCAGTCCTCACTTGTGAGATGGAAATTAATAATGACTTGTTTCAGAGAGAACATGGGATCAGAGAGGTCAAGAGCCTTGCCTAGTCACACAGCCAAAGAGCAGGGCAGAGATGAGAGTGGTACCCTCACGTCTGGGCTCCTTTCTGTCCGGGAAGCAGCTGCTCGAGATTACAGGGCAAGTCAGAGTTTCCAGATCTTGACTCTGTGCTTTAAGTGGGATGGCTCAGAAGATGAGTGCACTTGATTTATTTGAGGAAGAAACGACATTGACAGAAATCTAGAAAGGGATTCTGGGATAAACATAATCATTAGTAAAGCCTCCTCAATCTGAGTGGAGAAACATTCATCTGGGGCAAGTAGCACATAATCAGGGACTGAAATGGGCACTTTTTCCTACATTCTGGGTAATGAGGCCTGAGACCCAGAATCTACTAGATGGATGTGGTTCACTAGATCATGGAGACATGACCTCAGGAAGCCCAACTCACAACTGCGGACTGCATATCTGTGGATTATTCCAAGAGAGATAAAAGGAGATGGAGAGAAATGGCAAGAGAGTAAGACAGAGCCCTAAAACTCCGTCCTATCATGCCTCTCCTTTGTAGATGCTGTTTCCTCTGCCAAGAATGTTGTTCCCTGCTCTGTGCCTTGAGTAACTCTTCCCTGCCTCCCAAGGCCCAGATATCAGGGAGGCTCCTTTTCTGAGTTTAGTACTCCTGGTCTGTGCTCCCTTGGCCTTTGGACTGATTAATCTGGAAAGAGCAATAGCAGGATGAGAAGGGAGAGGTGACATAAATATCCCCTAAATCAGTCTGCAAACTGATTTAACACATCCTGGCTCTGGCAGATCCAGCTGTGCCCTCAGATGAGACCACCCCATGTGCTGCCCGGGTCCCCTGCCTCTCACTTGGTTTCTCCTTCCTACTTGGAAAAGCTGCATGTGCCAAGAACATTTCCCCTTCCAATACTGAAACACATTTTTCTTCTTTCAAAACTTCATTCAACTTGAAAGACTCTTTTTCCCCTTATTATACAGTTATACAAACATATTTCCTTCAACAGTGAGGTCCTGACGGATGACTAGATGCCCCTCTAGTGCTATGGATGGCTAAGACCAGAAACCAAGAAGCAAGACTGCTTGCACCTCTCCAGAGGCAGCTAATGAAATGCAGGACTTCCACGGGCAAGACTATCTGGATCACACCACTTTTCTTCATTTTTGAGAATGGAGGCTGCATCCCGATTTAAACCGCTTTATTACCCAACTGGTTATTTATATAAGGACAATTTCTGCAGCTTTCTTGTTGGTGCTAAGTTGGTTTCAAAGTTCCAGAGGCAGAGGCACCTGGGTGGCTCAGTCGGTTGGGCAAATTCTTGGTTTCGGCTCAGGGTCCTGAGATCAAACCCTGCATCGGGCTCTGCACTGAGCATGAAGTCTGCTTAAGATTCGCTCTCTTCCTCTCCCTCTGCCCCTCCCCAGCTCTCTCTCGCTCTCCTTAAAAAAAAAAAAAAGAAAAAGTTCAGGTGCAGCAAAGCATTCACGAACTTTAGCAATGATTGTTATCAGCAAGACCTCACTCAAAATCAACTCAAGAAAATAGCTCCAAACCAGAGACTGCGAACAGGGGTCCATGCTGGGGGCAAACATGGTTGGTTATTGTCCTTACTGTTCTTGCTTGTTTTCGCTTGTACTGTGAAGACTCTCACAATGGATTTTTATTTATTTATTTATTTTTAAAAGATTTTATTTATTTATTTATTTGTTTGACAGCAAGAGAGAGAGCACAAGCAGGGGGAGCAGGAGAGGGAGAAGCAGACCCCCTCACTGAGCAGGGAGCCCGATGCAGGGCTCGATCCCAGGACCCTGGGATCATGACCTGAGCTGAAGGCAGACGCTTAACCATCTGAGCCACCCAGGCACTCTCACAATGGATTTTTTAAAAATAATTATAGGCTTAAAGAAACATCGCAAGAATAAAGAATTCCCATATCCCCTTCAACTAGATTCCCCAAATGTTCACTTTTTATCCCCCGGTATTATTATCATTTGAACCACATGAGAGTAAGTTGCAGATTTACCCCTAAATGCTTCAGGGAATATTTCCTAAAAAACAAGAATCGTCTCGTACATACCCATGTACAATTACCAAAACAGAAAATCAACATTGAGATAGTATTATTATCTCATCTATAGATCTTCCTAACCTCTCACCAACTAAGCCATTCCTGTCTTTTGTAGCAAAAGAGAAAATTTATCTTTTTCTGGTCCAGGAGCCAATCTAGGATCATGTTGTCATGTTTCTATTATTTCCTTAATCTGGAACAGTTCCTTGGTGTTTCTTTGTCTTTCATGCTCTTGCCAGTTTTGAAGAGTACAGGCCGGTTCCTTTGTAGAAAAAACCCTTAATAGGAGTTTGCCTCTTGTTTTCTGATGATTAGATGCAGGGTATGCATTTCTGGCAGGAATGCTCCAGAAGTGTTGTACCCCTAACAGTGTGTCGTGTGACGAGGCCCATCATATTGCTTTGTGGTATTAGTGGTAACATTCACTTTGATCACTTGGTTAGGACAGCATCTCTGAGGGTTTGTCCACTGTAAATTTTGTCCCTGTGTATTTTGCGGGGGGGTGGAGGGGTACTTTGAGACAATGTAAATATCCTTATTCTCACCAAACATTTAGCTTCCGGTTTTAGCATCTGTTAATTCTTGCCTGAATCAGGTGCTATCAGATCTTCCCAGTTTGGGAAAAGCGGCAATTTGTTTAAGTTAGCTTTTGTGTGTGTTTGGCATCTCCCCATTATTCTTTGAGCCCTTCTTCAATTTCTGGTACAAAATGTTCCAGGCGTATCTTGTCCTTTCCCTGCCCTAGTCCTGGAATCAGTCATTTGTCTAAGGAGCCTTGATTCTGTTCAGTGGAGAATGATATTTACAAAACAGGATCTGGGTTCTAGGTGTTACTGATTCTAGGCTCACTCAGTGGACGCAGCTATATAAATGTATCTATCTTCCTCTGTATCAATTTCTCTGTCTATATCAATCAAACTCAAAATCAGTCATCCATCCATATTCAATCTAGTAAAACCATGAGCTTATAGATAGTAACTTATACTATCTAACATCACACAATTATGACCCCCTCTTCCCATATTTGTAACTCCCTTCTTGGACAGTAAGAACTTTGACTCCTGCAATCCATGGTACCTTTGTATATTCAATCCTAGAAAACCCAGAAAGTATGGGTTAGCTTCAGAATCCTAACCCATTCCACTGCAAAAAATACCCCACCAAATTAGAGTTCAATATTTGTTTCAAGTTCTCTTTGTCTTTTGTCAAGATGCTTTCTTCAAATGTTACCTGGGTTAGCTCTTCCACCCCCAAATTAAATTTCAGTTTATAGAGATCTCTCTCTTTCTCTCTCTCTCTTTTTATTTTTTTTAGCTGCATGGCATAGGAGTATCTTAAGGGTACATGTCTGGCTAACTGGGTAAAAAGGTAAACATACATGTAGTCTTGTTAGGAATTGCCCATTTCCTCCCAGGAGGGTTGTATCAATATGCATTTCCACCAGCAATGGATGAAAGCACCTCTTTCCCCACAGCCACAATACAATGTGTTGTCATATTGTAAATTTTTGCCAATCTGCTAGAAGAGAAATGGTATCACAGCACAGTTTAAATTTGTATTTCTCTTATAATGTGAATTGAACATATTTTCACATGTTTAAGGCCTATTTAAATCTCTCTCTCTATATATATATACTTTAGTGAACTGTCTATTCATGTCTTTTGCCCATTTTCCCATATTTAAAAAAAAAAAACTCACCTCCTCCATGTTTTTGAGCTCTTTTTATATTAAGGATATTGGCCCTTTATCTGCAACATAGATTGCAAATATTTTCTCCCACCTTATCATTTGACTTTGTTTATGGTGTTTTTTGCCAAGAGGAAATTTTTTAGTTTTATGTGGTCAAATTTATCAATCTGTTCTTTATTGCCACCAGATTTTGAGGCATAGTTAGAAAGCCTTTCCTGACACCTAGATTATGCAGGGATCCATCCATATTTTCTTCTGGTACTTGTGTGGTTTCATTTTATACAGTTAGATCTCTGATCCATTTGGAGTTTATTCTCTTGTAGGGTGTGAGATAAGGATCTAGTTTTTTCTTTGTTCCATGGCTACCCTCTTGTCCCAGCACCATTTATTTAAAAAGTCAATCTTTGCCCTAGTGATTCAAGATCCCACCTTTATTGTAGATAAATTTTCCATATGTACTTAGCTTGATTTCTGGGCTTTTTATTCTGTTCTGCTGGACTGTCTATCCATGCACCAATATCACACTGTTTTAATTATAGAGGCTCTAGAGTATGTTTTAATGTCTCATGGGACTAGTCCTTGGCCCCTTGTTAAAGCTTTTTTTTTTTCCTCAGTGTTTTTCTAGATATTCTTGCACATTTATTTTTTCATATAAACTTTAGTATCAACTTTTCAAGCACCATTAAAAAATAATTTGTCCTGAAAATGTTCCTAAAATTTTGAATTAATTCATAACATTTATTTATTTATTTTTAAAGATTTATTTATTTATTTGAAAGATAGAGAGCAAGGAGGGGCAGAGGGAGAGGGAGAGAGAGACTCTGAAGGTGGCTCCATGCCCAGCGCAGAGCCCGATGTGGGGCTTGATCTCACAACCTTGAGATCATGACCTTAGCCGAAATCAAGAGCGGCACGCTTAACTGACTGAACCATCCAGGCGCCCAGTTCCTAACATTTAAAATGGAGAGAAAATATGGATTTCTGGTTTCTCTTGAAAATTGGGATGGTGTATCAACATGGGCCTTTTCTTTCCACATGACCCAAAAGTGTAGAGCAGAGTAGTAGCCTTCACAAAGGCCCCTGGTGTCCAGGACTACAGGTGCCCACCACTCCCTCTCACCCCTGACCTCTCACTCCTGACCTTCACACATAGAAGTTCCTCCCGTGGCATGTGCGTTGGTGACACAAGCTTTAAATAACCAAGAAAGTTATATACCATGTCCACCCTTTGTTATCCATTTCTCTGTGTCACAATAAAAGGTTATTAAAGGGATTTGTGCCAGTTTTGTTCACTGCTGTATTTCCAAGGCCTAACAAGAGAGCTCTGGGCATAGTTTGCACTTGGTAAATATTTGTTCAATGATGGGAAACAAGAAGCGACCAAAACGTGTTCTCTCTTCAGAAGACCACTAAAAACAAGTCCGATAGAACCGGCACATTATGGGTGGGAGTAAGTTGGTACAACCCTTACAGAGGGCATTTTGGCAATATTTCTCAAAATTACAAATGCACAGGTAAGTTGTACTCATTCTTCTACTTCTAAAGCATTTGTCCGAACATATATGTGCACACAGGCAAAATGATGATGTCCAGGGTTATGTATTGTAGTAATAACAAAAGATGGGAAAGAAATGAAATTTTCTTCAAATGGCTTCTCTATATATTAAAACAATGCAATAGTATGCAGGTGATAAAAGAATAAGAATGCTTTCTCTGAACTGAGAGGGAAGAACACAAGGCGCAGAATAGTAGATATAGCAGGTTGCCTTTTGTGTATAAAAGGAAAAGAACAAAGATCCGTATTTATATTTGTTTGTAGGTACATAAGGAAACTCTGGATGCGCTCATAAGGAACAAATCAAACAGTTAGTCAGGGGGTGGAGAAAGTATGGGGAAGAAACTGACAAATGGGGACAGGGTGAGAGGGAAACCTCTCTCTCTCTCTATCTCTCTCCATGACTCTGAAGAGTAGGTTTTTTTTTTTTAAAGATTTTATTTATTTTGACAGAGAGAGAGCGACAGCGAGAAAGGGAACACAAGCAGGGGGAGTGGGAGAGGGAGAAGCAGGCTTCCCGCCGAGCAGGGAGCCCGATGCGGGGCTCGACCCCAGGACCCTGGGATCATGACCTGAGCCGAAGGCAGACGCTTAATGACTGGGCCACCCAGGCGCCCCTGAAGAGTAGGTTTTAAACCAAATACTTACATATACATACATAAGGCATGCATACATATACACATGTGTATAAAAACAGCTATTAAACTGAAAAGATAGTAGAGGAAGCCATCAGACCCTGGAGACCACAACTATTCAGCCAGGACCCTCTGTAGGGACAGCCATGTGATGGGGTCACTTTCTGGAATTTCATCCAGTCCTGCTCAAAGATGATATATTGCACATGTTAATTCTATTTTGACAGAAAAGGCAATGAAATATGTTTCTGCTCTTACTATCTTGCATTCAGAAACGCCCAGAGAGCACTTTACAAATTGACAGTCAATAAACCACTTCACCCAGTGGAGAAATAGAGCAAACTCCAAGATGGAATGCTGGTAACCATGCTGCAGAGGATGCCCCTCCCTGCCCATGCTCCATGATAAAAAAGTGAAATATTACAGCCAGTGAAATTGGGAATTTAGCAAAGAAAGAATTTATGGAGTAACTATAGTTCTAGAATGATAGAAAGCTATATCTTCTAAAATATTAAAATGTAAATTCAGGAAATCTGCAGAGAATAACACATATCTTATACATTATATAGGGTTTGGCACATGGCATATGATCCATGTGAAGTGAATTTTAAAAAAGGAAATGCATTAAGCTGAGTGCTGTTACTCAAATAAATTAAATAGATGAATCGGTATCTGTCATAGCATTTATCCAAATATTTTCAGTTGGGGAGCCCAGAGAATAATTAGAACTAATACTGTGGCAGATAATATTTTGGATGTACGTACATCTCCATAATTTGCCTTTTGCCCTTTTTTGGTTTAGGGTTTAATTTGTTTTCTGGGAGTGCCAGTTTCTTTGGAGTTATTAGCTTCTTTTAAAAATAATTCTCAAGTAGCAAGTCTGTTTTGCCTCCTTGCAGGCCTCTAATAACCAACAAATTCTAACATTCTCGGGTCGGCAAACTACTGGTGTTTTAATTCAGTATGCTACAGCTCAAGGTCCTATATTCAAAGTAGAAGAATATTAACTTTCAAAAAACTTTAGCATAAACCAACTGCAAATAATGATACTTGGTGTGCAACGAAAAGAGTCTTTAGCTGATAGGCTCAGAGTATGCAGTTAAGCATTTATACATATGTACCTACACACAGACATGGAAAACAATCTCCATGAAATAAGCAAGAATGTAAAGAGCTTAGAATCAAAGTATGCCTTCGGCTCATCCTGGGATCGATCCCCGCATCCGGCTCCCTGCTCTGCTGGGAGCCTGCTTCTCCCTCTCCCACTCCCCGCGCTTGTGTTCCCTCTCTCGCTGTGTCTCTCTCTGTCAAATAAATAAAATCTTAAAAAAAAAAAGATATCTGGTTGGTGACTCTGTATCTCAGTAATAATGGAATCACCAGGTGCCTTTCTTAAAAAAAAACCAAAACAAACAAAAAAACAAACAACAAAGTATGCCTCTGTTACTTGTCTAGGATCTGTTTCAAATGATTTTTCTAGCCACTGCAATGACACTGCAGAGCAAATGTTGCCAAGAGGTACCCATTGACTTAGAAACATTTCACCCATTGTTACAAAAAGATTAAGAGCAAATCTCCGAGGTCCTCCCTGACCACCATAAAGTTTCGGAGGAGGAGTGGGGAAAATAGGTTACAAAACGTAGAGAAGGGCCCCATTTCGGGAAGGATTATGTTCCCCACGCCATTCGCTCACTTTCTCTGTTGTCCTGCAACTTGCAATGAGCGCCCGTTTTATAAAGCTGCTTTTATAAGTTTATGGTTGAAGTAATTCTGTTGGTGTTGTTCTTTTAAAAGCTGCTTGCTTTCTTTTTCCATGATTCCCACTGACTGCATAACTTCATTTCTTTGCTCGTGTGGCCCCTCGGCCCGTCTTCACTGATGTTTTGGGAAGTTAAATGCTCTGTTCCCATAAACACCAAAAAAATCCACAGGCGTTTTAAGCAGTTGTTAGAAAGGCAGCCCTGACTTGTCCTGACCAGCAGGGGACAGCCGGGAGCCAGATTATTTGATTTCCACCCCAAATTATTCATACCCTTGAGGGTGAGGTGCTGCCTTCACCTCAGGCCTTCCCTTGAAGCTTCAGAAGGGACCGAGGGCTACTCTCCTTCCAGCCACCTGCTAGCAGAGGTCCTGGCTCTGCTTCTCCTGCCTCACTTCACACCCGTGCCTCTTGGCTCCTGCTGTCTGGACACTGGGCTCTTCTGTTTCTTGAATAATCTAGGCTTCCGCATTTTTGCACATGCTGTTCCCTCTGCCTGGGATGCTTTTCCCTCCTTCTTCACCTGGTTATTTCTCCTTCTCAATCATGTCTTCCTTAGGGAAGACATCTATGCTACCAGAACAGGAAAACCCTTTCATCTCATGCCCTCCTAACACCCTTTTTTGGTATGATTATCTGTGTGATCGTCTATGTAATTATTGTCAGTAACTATAGGTACACAGCCTTGTTGTAGTTTGCTGAGGGGTGGGGTGTTAGCCTTGGGAGGCCCTGAGCCCTCCCTGTGAGGACCCACTTCCACGCCCAAACTCACAAGAAACTTCTGGGCTGATGCTGTATGTTTTACAGCAAGATCTGTGACTACCAGTAGTTTCTTCAGTGACCATGAAAGTTGGGGGCAGGGGTTGAGGCTAGATGCAACTGTTTCCCTTTTCTGTTCAACTTTTGTTGTCCCGGAAATTAAGATTTGTCCCTTGTTCCCTTTTACTTAGTTTTCTCTGTATTGCTCTCTAATTCATCTGCAAACTTTGCTCAGGCTGTGTATATCTCCCTTCCTTATGACCAGATATGTTAGGTGTCCTTCAGCACTGGTTTCTTGATGAAGCAGCATCTCCCAGAACCTTCTGACTGGCCCTCCACATGGCTGGGCTTACTCTCTCGCCCACTGCTGGTGGCAAGGCAGAATGGCACAACCACAATGGAAGAGAGTTTGGTAGTTTCCTATAAAACCAAACACACCCTTACCATACCATCCTGTAGCTGCACTCCTTCATATTTACTCAGATGAGTCGAACACTTACGTCCACACAAAAACCTGCACACAGATATCTGAGCAGCTCTCTTCATAACCGCTAAACCTTGGAAGCATCCAAGATGGCCTTCAGTAGGTAAATGGATATATAAACAGAGCTATATCCAGACAATGAAATATTATTCAGTGCTGAAAACAAATGAGCTGCCGAGCCATGAAAAGACATGGAGGAAATGTAAATGCATTTTACTTAGTGAAAGAAGCCAGTCTGAAAAGGCTATATACTGTATGAATCCAACTATGACCTTCTGGAAAAGGCAAAACTATTAGACTTTCAGAAAAAAAAGCAGGAGGAAATATTCACAACCTCAAGTCCAGTGAAGAGTCCTTAGACATGACACCAAAAACATGATCCTTAAAGGAAATAATCAATAAATCGGTAAATGAAAAGACAAGTTACAGACTGGGAGAAAATATTTCCAAACCACATATCTAACAAAGGACTAGTACCTAGAATGTATAAAGAGCTGTCCACCCTATGTTTATTGCAGCATTATTTACAATAGCCAAGATATATATATATATGGGGCAAAAGGCTTGGAAAGAGGTTTTTTTTTTTAAGATTTTATTTATTTATTTGACAGAGAGATAGAGAGAGAGCACAAGTAGGCAGAGTGGCAGACAGAGGGAGAGGGAGAAGCAGTCTCCCCGCCGAGCAGGGAGCCCGACGCAGGGCTTGATCCCAGGACCCTGGGATCATGACCTGAGCCGAAGGCAGACGCCCAACCGACTGAGCCACCCAGGCGCCCCTTGGAAAGAGGTTTTAACAAAGAGGATATACTGACGGCAAATAAGCCCATGAAAAGATGTTTGGCATCACTACCTGTTAGGAAAATGCAAATTAAAGCTGTAGGGAGCTGTTGCATCTAAATAAATAGCTAAATAAAAAATAGTGATGATACCAAATGCTGGCAAGAATGTAGAGAAACTGAGTCTTTCCTACATTGCTGTGGGAACGTCAAATGGAACAGCTATCAGAATATAGTTTGGCAGTTTCTTATACAACTAAATATACACTAACTGTATGACTCAGTAATTACACTTTTAGGCATTTATCACAGAGAAATGAAAACTCATGTTTTCAAAAACCTGAATACGAATGTTGTAATATATCATTATTTATAACAGCCCCAAACTGGGAATAACCCACATGCCCTTCAGCAGGAGAATGGTCAAACAAGCCATGGTACATCCATACCATGGACTATTATAGAAATAAAAAGCTACAGACTACTGATATATGTAACAACTTAGATGGATCTCGGGGAATTACTCTGAATGAAAAAAAGCCAATCTTGAGGGTTATCTACTATTTTTTTTTAACCACAATGAAAAGAAGTTCAGACATTTTTGTTTCTCTGATCCCAGTCAAAGTTAACTCCCAGCCCACACAATGTTTGGCAAAGCAAAATTTGTCTACACAATTTCAACAGTGTTTGCAAACACCTACTGACAGGTTGTTTCCCATGTCAGACTTCAGAATACAGTTTCTCACTATGTTAAGCAATGTTTCGGATAGCACTTAGGCCAATGGGGGAAAAAAAGCTTATTGAATCCATACATTGTATCTATAGGATAGTACCAGAAAACTAGTGTTACCACTATGGAAACTAACTACCAAACATGAAATTGGGAATCTCCCTCCTCTGGCTCTTCCCACATGGCTGAAGAAGGCTTTCCACACATGGCCATTTGTATGGAAGATTTATATGTAAAGTGAATATTTCTGCAGAGAAAAAAGGGAACTATTTCTGTGAAGAGAAATAAATCTGACTAGAATGTACAAGTGGAAAGAAAAAAGAAGTTTATGTACTCAATGATTCCATTTATAAAACCTCTTCTAAAAGACAAAATTATAGCGATGGAGACTAGAAGAATGGTTGTCAGGGGTTAGGAATGGTGGTGGAGGGGTAGCATGGAGTCCCTTTGTGGTGATTAATCTTAAAAAATTTTAAAATTGAGTTATAACTGACATAGAACATTATATTAGTTTCAGGCGTACAAAATAATGTGATTAATCTTGATTGTAGTAGTGGTTATGTGAGTCTAGGTAGGTGATCAAATTGCATAAAACTATAGATCACTCACACACACACACACACACACAAATTAGTGCATGTGTATAAAAACTGATGAGGGAAAACTGTGCCCCCAGGGTGCTCAGTCAGTTAAGCCTCCAACTCTTGATTTCAGTTCAGGTCACAATCTCAGGGTCATGAGATTGAGCCCCTGGGACTTGTGTTCAGCACAGAGTCTGCCTGTGATTCTCTCTCTCCCTCTGCCCCCACCCCACTCTCTCTAAAATCAATCAACCTTAAAAAAAAAAACTAATGAAATCTGAATATGGTCTGTAGATTGTACCAATGAAAATGTTTCCTTTTTGATACAGTATATATTAGTTATGCTAGATGTTACCATTGGCGAAGGCTGGGTGAAGGGGACATGGAACTTATTCCTACTATTTTTCAGCTGCCTATGAGTCTCTATTTTCCCCAAAGGTTAAAAAAAAAAAAAGCCAATGACTTAACAAAGTAATTGAAGCAAACATGACAAAGTGGTGGTAGATTCTAAGGCATTTGTTATAATCATGTTTGCACTTTCCTGAAATATTTCCCAGAATTAAGAAAAATGGCATGGGGAATATATTTCTTTTTTTCTTTTGCAGCAGTGGATTAAAAAATACCTAGGAATTGCGCACAACCTTATTATGAGTCAACAGGATGGCAAAGCTGCCAATGAAACATGGATAAAGATTCTAGTTACTGAATGTAGTTCTATACTGGCAACTCACAGCAAGGAGGGAAATTTGAGGGGTAGCTTCATTAGAAGGTGACAGTTAATTTTTCTCTTTATGTCAGAGATGGTGCAGGATGTGGAAACTGTCATAAAAATAGTTTTAGGAACTGGAGATTTCTTTATGCAGGAAAGAGAAATTCTGTAGGTAATAATGCTCTTTTTCATATGCTTTGAGTGCTGTCATGGAGACAAAATTGACTTTTTTTTTTTTTTTTAGGGAGGCTTAGGACAGATGGTGGGGAGGGCTGGTGAGACAGTGGGAAGAATAGATAAATAGACCAGTGGAATAGACTAGAGACCCAGGAATGAACTCTCCACATATGATCAGATGATTTTTGAGAAGGATGCCAAGACCATTCAATGGGGGAAAAGACAGTCTTTTCAACACATGGTGCTGGGACAACCGGATATCCACATGCAAAGAATGAAGTTGGACACTTATCTCACACTACATACAAGAATTAACTCAAAATGGAGGATGGACCTCAATGTGAGATCTGAAGTAAAAAAGACCTTTAGAAGAAAACATAGGACAAAAGCTTCCCAACATTGGATTTGGCAATGATTTCTCGGACATGACACCAAAGGCACAGGTAACAAGAGAAAAAATAGACAAATTGGACTCCATAAAAATGTAAACATTTGGTGCATCAAGAGGCACTATTCAGAGTAGAGGGGCAACCCCTAGAATGGGAGAAAACGTTTGCAGATCATATATCTGATATGGGTTTTATACCCACAATATATAGAAACTTCTAAAACTCAGCAGCAACAACAACAATAACAAAAAACAACCCAATTCAAAAAAGGGGAGAGGGTTTGAGTATCTTCTCCACAGAAGATACACAAATGAAAAGATGCTTAACATTACAAATTGTTAGGAAAATGTAAGTCAAACCTACAATGAGATACCACCTCACACCCATTAGGATGGCTGCTGTCAAAAATGAAACAAAAAACCCCCCAAAACACAGAAAACAAGGGTTGGCAAGGATGTGGACACATGGGAACCCCTGTTCACAGCTGGGAGTGTGAATAGTGCAGCCGCTATGGAAAATTGTACGGTGACTCTTCAAATAATGAAAAATAGAATTACCTGTGTGATCTGACAATTCCATTTCTGAGTATGTACCCCAAAGAATGGAAAACAGGGTTTAAAGAGATACTTGCACACTCATCTTCATCACAGCATTATTCACAGCAGCCAAAATGTAGAAGCAACCCAAGTGTTCTGCGGACTAGTGAATGGAGAAGCAAAATGTGGTATGTACCTACAATGGAAAGGTATTCAGCTTTAAAAGGAAAGAGAATTCTGCAATATGCTACAATGTGGATAGACCTTGCGGACATTATGCTGAGTGAAATAAGCCAGTCACAAAAAGATAGATGTTGTACGATCCCACTTACACGAGGTACTTAGAATAGTCAAAAACCTAGAGACAGGAAGTAGAAGGGTGGCTGCTAGGGGTTGGGGGGAGGGGAGAATGGGACCTGCTTAATAGGTACAGAGTTTTGGTTTTACATCATGAAAAGAGATATGGGGAGGGATGGTGGGGATGGTTGCATAACAACATGAATAGACTTAATACCACTGACTGTACAATGGTTAAGATAGTAAATTGTATATTATGTATATTTTATCACAATTTGTCAAAAAAGGGGGGAAAAGGGAGGCTGGGAGGGCTGGGAAAACAGAGGGCGCTCCCGAGGTTCAGGTAGAGCTGAGCAGTAGGGTGGGGAAAATCACGTGAATGATCCATCTAATGGAATGTTTGACAGAAGCTGGAAGAATGTAATTTCGGGGATGCTGAGGAAAAAATTTCCATAACGAATGATCTCCAGAGGGGGCGACAGTTCCAAGATTCAGATTCTAGATGTAACTGGTATGCGCCAGACCTTGCTCTTCATGAAAGTGCAGACAAAGCCAAATAACACCAGACCCGAGGGTCCATACTTGAGCCAGACTCATTCAACTGAACATTCTTGAATCTCCTCTTTGGGCATGATCGTGATTGTATGCAGCTGCATGATTCCCTGTACCCATCTGGCCTGGGGGTCCTAGGTGAACTTAGGACCTTTCTAAGGTCCCTTAGGCCAGGTTCTGGTACATGGTGGGGGTAGTGGTAGTGGGGGGGGGGATTGCCTCACAAATGACCAGGGCTCTCTTCTGCCAGTCACCTGTCTCTCAGGACCCTGGTGGGCATGGCCCTCGGCTCCTCTTCTCTCCTGCTGGGTGTTGGTGCATGATCTGCCTAAACCAATAGCTCATCTTCTCAAACACACCCATTTACTGTATATCTTACATGGCATCTGTCAACAGGTTTGGATGCGGCATGAGAACATGATAGATATTTGATATTACAAGTATCCTGGGGAAGTCTTACATGGAGAGTCCATGGATGGTCATCACTTCTCAGAAAAGCCTGGAAAATAATATTTCTGTTATGGAAGGAGTTACTAAATGTTTTAATGATAAAGGTATAGTGTCTTAGAGCTTCCTGTCCTGAAAATATAGGATCCCTCGCAGAGGCTATACCACCCACTATAGTTGGAGTGTGCAATATATGTTGTGATTCTCATGGTGCAAGTCCCCAGGCTAGGGAGTTAACCTTGCAGGGACTAAGGAGGGAACAGAGAGATCTGAGGTTTTCACCATTAAGTAGGAATCCTCATGTATGGTTGGTGGGAATGCAAATTGGTACAACCATTGTGGAAAACAGTATGGAGTTTCCTCAAAAAATTAAAAACAGAGGGGCACCTGGGTGGCTCAGTTGGTTAAACATCCATCTCTTGATTTCAGCTCAGGTCATGATCTCAGGGTTGTGAGATTGAACCCCGCGTTGGGCTCCGTGCTGGGCATGGAGCCTCCTTAAGATTCTCTCTCCTCCTCCGTCCCTCCCGCCGACCTCTCTTAAAAAAATTAAAAAAAAAAAAAAAAGAATTACCCTATGATCCGGTAATTCCGCTACTATTTACCCAGAGAAAATGAAAACATCTAACTTGGAAAGCTACATGCACCCTATGTTTATTGCAGCATTATTTACAGTAGCAAAGATAGGGAAGCAACCCAAGTGTTCATTCATAGATGAATTATAAAGAAGATGTGGTGTATGTATATAAGATGAAATATCAGTCAGCCATAAAAAAGAATGAGATTCTGCCATTTGCAACAATGTGGATGAACTTAGAGGGTATTATACTGGGTGATATAAATCAGACAGAGAAAGACAAATACTATATGATTTCACTTACCTGTGGAACCTAAAAACAAAACAAATGGACAAACAAAAGACTCTTAAATACAGAGAACACACTGGTGGTTGCCAGAGGGGAGGTGGATGCGGGTGGGTGGGTGAAACAGATAAAAGGAATTAAGAGGTACAAACTTCCAGTTACAAAGTAAAGAAATCATGGAAATAAAAAGTTCAACATGAGAAATACCATCAATAAAATTGTAATAACATTGACTCCCGTCTGGGTACCAGCTCCCCGCGGTCCTGCGCCGGGTGGGCTGGCATCGGGCCCAAGGAAAGCGGAGCAGGTTTGCAGGTGTAGGTGTCAAGTGTCGTGGCAGCGCACTCACGGCGAGAATCGAGAGGAGGAGACAGCAAGGATAGGCCCAGAAAAACAACCAGGAAGAAAAAAAAATCTCATGGCAAATATCCACCAGGAAAACGAAGAAATGGAGCAGCCCATGCAGAATAGAGAGGAAGACCGCCCTTTGGGAGGGGGAGAAGGCCACCAACCTGCAGGAAATAATAGACAGGGACAGGCTCGCCGACTTGCTCCAAATTTCCGATGGGCCATACCCAATAGGCAGGTCAATGATGGGAGGGGTGGAGATGGAGATGATATGGAAATGTTCATGGAGGAGATGAGAGAAATCAGGAGAAAACTTAGGGAGCTGTAGTTGAGGAATTGTCTGCGTATCCTGATGGGGGAGCTCTCTAATCACCATGACCATCATGACGAATTTTGCCTTATGCCTTGACTCCTGCCATTTTCCATGAGATTAATACTGTGATTCAACACTGTTTTCTTTTTCCTTGCATTTTCCTGATATACCTTTACTGATTCATTTGCTGTGAACCTTATGTAATTTCCATGTGTCGGGTGGGTTCTGTGTTACCAGATTCCAATTGAAGATTGCCTTGGCACCCAGTCTAAGTTTCTGTCAACAGTAGAGTCACCCAGTTGCATGAAAAAGTGTAAAGTTAATAAAGCAATTAAAAAGCAATCTAAAAAAAATTGTAATAACATTGGTGACAGATAGTGACTATACTTAACCGCGGTGAGCACTGAGTAACGTAGGGAATTGTTGAATCATTATGTCGTACACCCGAACCTAATATAAGGCTGTATGTTAATTATACTTTAAAAAGAAAGAATATGAAGTGATTGATGCACGTGTATGGCCATCAGACACATTCTAGCAGAATGAAACTGTAAGCAACTTAAGATGTAGTATGTGAAATGTGTAGCAAGAGAGTTTCTAGCTCAGGTCCATGAGGGGCCATGGGAGAAGATGTTCATTTCCACAGGTATGGAAGTAGCCAAGGTCGGCTTCAGAGGGGCTGGGGAAGTAAGACACAGTGGAAACGTAATGTACAGTGAGGTGCTGCAACCAGAAACAAGGAACTAGATGTATAAACACGGCAACATGAGTATATCCTTAAAAAATACAACACAGAATGAGCTCTCAGGCCCAATACCACTTAAGTGAAACACACAAAATAATACTATGTACGTATTTCTAAGACCATGTATTCCATTCATGAGACTTGGTGCCTCTGGGAGAGAGGGAAATGTGAATGGGGATGGGATGGGGTGGGTAAAAGAGAAAAGACACAAGAAAAGTTGATTAACCAACTCTGTGTAGCTGAGATTCCCACCCCCGCCCCAAATAAAGGTTTTCTCTTTGCTCACATCCAGTCAGACTTAAGGATTGGAAGGTACATACTTAGGACTTAAGGCAGTTATATTCTCAGTATCTTATACATGGCAGGGGTGGCGACTGTTAGTGGTCTTCAGTGTCTGGCTGAGTTGGTAGAGCGTGTGACTCTTGATCTCGGGGTTGTGAGTTGGAGCTGCATGTTGGGTGGAGATACTACTTAAAAAATAAAAAAAAATCTAAAAAAATTATGTACACTGCTCTTTTTCCGTAATAATACACTCCCCATTTTCCTTTATGGGTGGGAGCATTTTTTAATGACTAATTTCTGGTTGGTGTTGTATAGGACTTCTGGGAAGGGTAATTAAAAGGCTTGGAATGTTGCCATGATGGCTGGTACCCTGATAGCCATCTGAAACCGTGAAACAACTTTAAGAATGGAAACCACACGCCTAGAAAGATAGGAGGTGATATCCCAATGATCCATGAATCTGCTATATGAGAACTTGATGACCCAGACCTGGTCTTCTTTTATGTGAGAGAGGAACATACTTCTAGTGCGTTGAAACCATTGTTATTTTGGATTTTTTTCTATTATATGGAGCCAGATATTAACAAGGTGGGTTCTGAATAGATGTTGATTTGAAGAGAATTTCATTTTTCTTAATCTGTAATTCCTTAGAAGAAAGTTTTCCTGGAAATACTTTTAAAAATGCACCCTGTTTTTTCAACTATTTGGCATCTTCAGAGGGTAAGAGTTATACCTTTGTTGACATTTGTTTTAATTTTTAGGATCTTTTTCAATTATAGAAGAATCATATCAAATAACATATAAAATGATCTGGACTAAATTTTGAGGCAGAGCAGAGGTTTGGCAGCAAGCCCCGATGGCATGGTCTGAGGTTTAACACAGAACTGACAATACCCTCTCATACCCACTTCAGTAGGATGTGTGCGTAGAATGAATAGACGTGATCTCAGGGTCAGGCGGCTTTGCTGATGGAAAGCTGCCAGTTGGTCTGATAATGCAGGCCGAGCTCTAAGTAAGCACTTACATTAATTCTATTACTAAGCACAGTAACCTGCTGAACAGACAGACTTTAAGGACCAGAGGCAATCTGGTGGACTGAAAAACTCCCGATTGAAGGGGGCTGACATTACTAATTGGTGATTCTTCTTCCTCTTCATTTTGCATCTCTTGATTCTTTTGAGGTTGTCCAGACCTTTTCCTGGCTTAAGGAAACAGGTTGGGCAATCTTAGAGAAATGTACTTAATTAGTATTAGTGATGGTGGCAGGTCTTGTTAAGCCAGGAAGCATCCGGAATTAAAAGGCTTGAAATTGCTCACTGGACCATTGCCCTCGGAGTCAGGCTCATCAGTGCTCTTTGTTGCAAACAAATCATATCCCTTTCTAGAACTGCAATTTGGG
Organism: Zalophus californianus; assembly: GCF_009762305.2. NCBI lineage: Eukaryota > Metazoa > Chordata > Mammalia > Carnivora > Otariidae > Zalophus > Zalophus californianus. The sequence goes on along the minus strand of NC_045595.1, from coordinate 66,470,063 downwards.
ATCTCTTTTGGCTTAGCAACTCACATTTTCCCAGATGTAATTTTATTGAAAAAATAATTTGCATATGTTTCATTGTTACAAAAGAAATGCATGCTTACTGTAGAAAACTAAAATTCAGTTAAGTAAAAAAAAAAAAAAACAGAGCTAAAACGTTGACAATCCCATCTACCTAAAGGCAACCATTTTTAACCCCTTGGTGTGTATCTTTTCAGACCCCCTTTTAAACTGTGTGGTGTGTTTGTGCATGACTTTTAACTACAGGACAGTAAAGTAAATTTTAACAAGTATAAAGGCCGTAATTAATGATACAGAAAACAAAACCCAGTAGGTCTGATTGGTACAGCCAAAGGCTTATTCTTGAAAAAGATTGGTAAAATAGATAGATCTTTGTTGGTCTCCTCTAAGGGGAAAAAGAGAAAAACACACAAGTGAACAACATGTGAGGTAAGAACAGGGACGTAACTAGACAGATGAGAGATCACAAATCTAAGAGAACATGATGTTTGTGAACGTGTAAGGATGCTACTGAAAGGCTTCTGGGAAAATGCTTGGTGACTGGTGGAAACACTTGGAAGCAGTCTACTAACATTGAGGAATCCCCTCCATTTAATTTGGGCACCTTTATCTTAAGATCAAGGTCCCGGGTGTGGCCCTGGGCAGGTGGGTGATGCACAGAGAAGGTGGTGGCTGCAGGATGGAGGCCAAGGATGGGGGACTGTTCAGCCACATTGGATAAGACAGATCTGCCCATGCTCTTCAATGCTCATGAAAGTACTGCATTCAAAGCCCATCTTCAACATCCTAAAAAGGTTCAAGTTCTGCATTAGCAAAGAAATTACACACCAAACTCCTGAATCATTTGCAGCCATTTTTTTATTCCAAACGTGTATTTTTGTAAACCTGCATTTCCCAAACAGTGCAAGTAAATTAGAAGTGACTGCATAGACTTTAATACACGTGACTTCGTAAGGAGGAGCACCCCTCCCACCAAAATCCCTCAACGGAAATGTACATGGATGCATCAGTCAGGTTCTGGAAGTGAAGTTAGCGTGGGTGTCTGCCATGCAATTAATCACTCTTAAAGCTTTTAAACTCACTCTGCCCGTCACACTGTGCACATTAGAATTTTTTTTTAAAAAAACCTTAACAAAGTCTGAAATCTAGATTATTGTGCTATAAAGCATTGCATCACATGGGAAATTTGTTCATTATCCCCCCAGTGTGCTGAAAGTCAGAAGACATTCTAGAAGGTTCATCTGGGCCCTACTAGCTCTGTATCCTCCCTTCAGCCATTCTTTGTTTTAGAAAATACTCTCCACTGTGCATACCACCACTCTATAGAGCAGAACAACACATCGCCGAAACCCCTGTCCATTGGAGCATTTCTAAAATGACACTTCCTGCCGTCTGTCTGCTACAGGGCCCTTTCCCTGCATGACCGTCCTTTTGCAGTGCCTCTAAATTCCCGGAAGTCAGGGCTATGTAGGTTTCACCAGATGCACATTTCTGATGTGACCTATGTGTAACTGCATTCCCCTGGCCATAATGCCTTTTCCAAAAATAAAAGTAGTTGAATAACCTTTAAAAACTGACCCTGCTAGGGTTTTAACAGGAGGCATACAGCATACGTATCACTTGGGGGATAAAGGCAACCATTTCTGCATTGAAAACAGGTCCCAGATGGTCCTGCTAGTTTTCTGTTTGCTTTTAACCCCCTTGTCTTTGGCTCAAAGAGGGTAGGCTACGCATGACTTGGTGAAGGAGGACTATTGGATTTTCTCCATTTCCCAGACTTCGGAATCCTCTTGGTGGTGGGATTTTCCTGAAGTGCTGACTGAGAGCTGATTCCTGATGTGTGCCTGTCAGTCCCCATAAAGCCAGTGGATCCACTCCCTTCTCCTAGTGTCTCCTTGTTCCTAAACCTCATGGCCTCTTCTTGGTGACAGGTCTAGGATTCATAGTGGGGATGTTCCCAACTCATGAGTCCCGTATCAACGAAGCATAAGCGAATCATTTTTGAACAGAGGGCATGATTTTCCTCAAATTTTAAAGGGTCCTTTTTCATATTTGAAAAGTGTCTCCATATTTCTGACAGTGAAAACCATATTGAATCTAAAACTAAAAGCTGCAGTAGCTGTGAGAGAGAATATCTGATAGAATTCCACAGTGAACTCATACGAGTAGGAAGGTTAGAAACTGGAATGCACTGTGGACTTTTAAAAGAATATTCTGGAGGCGTAACACACCGATGCCATTCACCCTGTCTCTGCTTCCCCTGAGAGCCAATTGAGAACTTCTGAGCTGGGGTGGAGCTGGTAAGATGCCCAGCTGAGAGCAGGCTTACAGTGTGCTTGGCTTCTTTATCACCGTCTTAAATGGCCCCCTGTTGCCCCACCTGCTACCTGGCCCCATCGGACACGCAGAGGCACCAGCCTTCCCCAGATAGACTCTTGGAGTGGCTGCTAGTGTTTGCACCTGGTGATGCCAAGGCCAATTGTTTTAAAAAACCATCTTATGAAGTCGTAGTGATCTCCTGAGTATATGACTACTCATGTGGGTCTACCATTTGGAATCGACCAGAGGCAAAGTGATTCTGGCTCTGAGACTGCCCACAGGAGCAGGGTGAGTCATCCCCTACGCCACCGCCAATGTGTCTACACCCCTCGTGGGAAGCTAGTTGTGGCTATAGATGAATTTGTCCAAAGCTGCTGATGGAGCTGACCCAGGCCTACCACCCAAGAATCTTCAATGGTTTATTAAAGGCCAGCGTGACATGGTGAACAAGCATCCACCAAAGGAAAGCTACACGTGGGGTCTCATAAAGGAGTCCACACTCTACACTCCTCTTGCAGGGAGGTTTGGCTCTCCAGGCCAAACGTGCCTGTGGTGTTCTTGGGGTACCTTGCAGCACCCAGCGTCGCTCCTGAAGCACTGCAGGGGCCCCATAAGTATCCTTGAAATGAGTGACTAAGACCCACTCAAAGCTGCCTTTACTACTTTTGATAAAAGTCCCAGGAGAACTCTGAAAACTGGCTTCTTTGCCTGCATCCACCCAGTAGTTACATCTATGCCTCCATCCCTCTGTTAGAAGCAACATCCCTGCCTTCATTCTAAGATCAGCCTCGTTTATGCCATGGACCCTCTGGCTTGGTCGTCTATTCCCAGATTCACCACGAGGGGACATGTGATACATACACTGTCTTCCTGCACCAGACTCAACTGCATAATGAGGCATGAAAAGACACTTATGTTCCATGCCGGGTTCACAGCTGCCCAACATCCTCATGATTCTGCCCCAACTTGAGATGTCTTTGCAAATATTAGCCAAGTCCGTGCACAGAACACCTGTCTCCTCTGGAGCAGAGTTCTGTGTCTTTGCAACAGTGTCCACAGACCTCCAACATGTTGGTTTCCAGCAAACAAGGCCCTAGGAGAAAGATCTTCATCTTATGTCTTGTTTCGTTCCCATTTGATGCCGTCTGTTAGGTACCTGGGGCATCAGTGGGCCGTAATCAGCCAGTAAAGACTCTTTGTCAGAGTCTGTTCTTGGCCACGTGTTTTTTTCTCAGCAGATGGCTCTCAGGGATGGCAGCCAGAGCTGCCTCAGTCACTGAGGGTTCACGACGGGCCAGGCGCAATGCTGAGCATACTACACCCATCATCTCATTGCCCTTTAAGAAAATCACATTGTACTCAAAACCAGGTGGCAGTGCGTCTGATGATAAACACTGTCAAACAGGGAGACTGGAACTGAAGGCCACAACTCAGCATTCGCACACGCAGGGGGCAGGGCAGATGTCAGTGCTATGCCCAGATCCCTGTGCATCATTTCTTTCACATCGTTTCTGGATGCCTCCCTCCCCCCCCTGGCCTGGGGGTGCACTTCCAGCTCTCCTTTAGAGGACCGCCTTCGGGCTATCGGAGCTGGCCTGCCAGCAGGAACCGAGAGTGGGAAGTTTACACCTCCCCTGGGTGCAAGAATTCGGAAGCCCAGCTCCCTTGCCTCAGGTTGGGACAACTCTGAGACTTAACTTGCCCTCCAGAGCTCCTCGTAGGCTCAGGCTGAAGCTGCCTTCCACGGGATGTCCTCTGAAATGGCACCCTTCTCTGGCTTCTTTCCCTTCCCTGTCCTGCTTCCCTCACACCCCTACTGCGGTCTCCCGGGCACGGGACACTCCCCTAATCAGTTACTTGCATGCAAATCCTTGTATCAGAGTTTGCTTTTTGGGAACCCCACTTAAGACAGTATTTTAAAAACGAAGGACAGGTTGAATGGTCATCTCTGGGAAGGGATCTGCAGTCACCATTAGCTGGGACAGCAAAAGGGTAGGAGAAGTGGAGACCTCTGAACTCAATGAAAAGGCAACGCATCACAGCATTCAGACACAAGTCTTTGCTCGCTGGGCACGGATTTAGTCCCTGTGGTGTGTGGACTCTGACGCATGATGTCCAGGATGAGACGCCATTCTGAGGTTTACCAGATGACCAAATGGCCTTGCTCCAAGCTCTCATTTATTAACCCAAGTGGAAGGAGGGTGTGATGTCTGCTGTATAGGTGATGCAGAGCAGACCTGTGCCAGGGTCAGGTTTTTCCATCCAAATTCCTGCTGGAAATCTTCCAATGACAGGTACATATGAAAAACCACTTCGAGTTCTTTAGCACATTACTTTGAACTTGACTCCAAGGCGATGAAGATGTGAATCGTTTTAGGGGTCTTGCCACCACCACAGTTTATGTGCAGCACCGCCAGCTTGGTGGATTCATCCCACGAGGTTTCTTCAGATTATTTTATCCGCAAGTCTCTTTTAACAGCAAGTTCCAAAGTACGATCAGGTTTTTACTCTTTAAAATTTGTATGAATGCACATGTACGCTCAAGCTCTCAGGCCAGATATCAGTGCTTGAGTGAATTATATAACTATTTAATAGACATAATAAGACATTGATACAAATATAAAGACATAATCAGTATAAAAGGCTTATATTTATAAAAATACTTTTAGGTAACAGTTTTCCCCTGAGGGTCGACCACGCAGGTTGCAGCCATAAATATCGCTCAGCTCTGTAGTTTGCTTTCCAAAGTTTGGGGTTCATCTCTAAAAGGAAATGGGTGGTGGCTCTAGTCATGTGACCTGGCCAGAGTGGCTGCCTCAGGTGGGCTCCTGGGCTTGGTAACGTGAGGAAGAGGACAGCATCAGCGGGGCCTCCGGAAAATCTGGAGAAGATTCTTTCTTCCAAATATGGAAGATACAAAGATCAAGGATGCCAGGCGGATGGTGGGGTCATGTGACTGGTGGGGCAGGTCACTGGTTTTTCTGGACCCAGTCCCAACCATCTGCGTTCTCTTTCCGGTTTTTCTCCGCTTCAATGATTTCTTTGTACCTTCGGCGAAAGAAGCCCATCTGAAAGGTAGAGGGAGGAAAAGCCAGGTTAGAATGTTGGAGAATCAGTCGTTCTGCTCCCCTGGGTGAGGAGGAGGGATGAGCTATACTCACAGAGCTGGGAGGGCTTAGAAAACCCCTCAGATGAGACTGACTTAGGAAAAGCATTATTGGGGTGCTACCTTTCAAAATGCATGGACTTCCTGCAGGTTATCTTCTGGTTGCTCCTCATAAATGCTTCTGGTGGCGTGTCTCCCGAATGGTGTGCCAGGGAACCCCCATTACTGAGCGTAGTTACTCAAAGGCATTTGGGAGATAGGTTTCACGGTCAAATAAGTTTGGGAAATGCTGCTTTCTTTTTTCCTTTAAGAGCTATGGAATGCACAGGAGAACAGTCAGGGTCTAATAAACCCTTAGTAAAGGATCCAAGAAACTCAGGGACTTGACCTTTCCTGAGCTCATTGGGCTTTTGATAAACCTATTACTATCCTGGGAGACAATAGCCATCATGGGGTAATTGATAAATACCGCTCTCCCAGCAGCCTATACCTTGCTGTCCCTCTAGATCTTTCTCTCGGACCTACGAAACATTCAGTGCCTGCGCCACGACCAGCAGGGTGAACTCCCCTAGAACTGGCATCTCTCCGGACCCAGGATGGGTTTCCTCTAGCTTAATTCCGGAAAGGCCTTCCCCTCTGACGTCTTACGGTTTTTCACATACCGGAGGGCGAGTTTGTAGCACTTCTCGCCTAGCCATCACTGCCCGAGAGGTAAGCCATTTTTGTAGCCCAGGGCTGACCTTCTCCCAGGCTCAGGGAGACTTGGCACGTCTTGTCCTTTGCGCACCAGCATTAGTGGCCACTGTTTCGGAGGTCAGACACCCCTTCCTGTCTCTGCCGTTACACATGACCGGCTGTGGGTTACTCCTGCTCCCTCTCTTCTTGGGTGTGACAAGCCTCAGGTGCATGACCTACCAGAGTTTCCCCGTGGAACGTGCTGGCAGGGGTAACCGGTCTTACTGCGTTTTTATTGCCTTCCTTCTCTTTCCTCTCTCGCTCCCCTGCTCTGATCAGTGTTTCCTGAGGTCACCTTGGGAATCAATTACCCGCCCTGAAACCCCCATTTCAGCCCCCTTGAACGGAGGGACTCCAACAGCCACACATGTTCGGTCAGCTGTTGGCGGGTCTGCAGCGCTCTTGTGAGCCTGTAACTCCTGTAGCCATGTGGGAAAATGCTCACGAGCAGTGATTTCTGCAGCATGCTGCCAAGAGCGAATATAAACCCTGCCCCGAGGGAATGATCATGCAAGCCCGGCTCTCACGCGCACATCTCCCCCAACTCCTTTGCTCCGAGCTGAGCAACCACGGTCGTTCTGATGGTCACAATTCTTACCCCCCCTCCCCCTCAGGAAGGGTCTGACTTCCTCGCTGAAGATGAGAACTGTCAAGCCAGCTGCCAGGAAGCATCTCCACCCACACTGCCGGGGAATCCTGAGAGTTCACTTTGAGTGGCGTCAGTGAAGGGATGGGTGCAGTCTGAGCAACGGGGAGGAAGCTTTCTTCAACACCTGGCAAGGGTCTTGTGTTCTGAGCATCTATCTCACGGGGCAGCTTTGTGGACAGACACCGAGTTCCTAGGGTTTGCAGCCCTTGTGGTTTCTTCTCAGCATGTGCCAGAACCCCACTTTCTGGCCCTCCCCTCCACCCCCTGTCCAGGCCCCCACACACTTTTTCCTCCTCTTAAATCTCTGCTACCTTCTCCCCTCTGCAAGGAATGTGGAACAGGGGCTTGGGCTGGATGTTCTGGGAAAAGGCCCTCAAAGCACACCCACAGAAGGTCAGAAGAGCAATGCACAACTTACTGGAAAGGTCTAAGGAGTTACTGCTTGGAATACAGTTATGATAAAAATGTGGTTGGTGGAGCAAATATGTCATGAGCACCTTCTGTGCTAAGGAGAACATAATCCTGAAACTGAGGCTGGATGTGATATGGAAATGAGATTCTTTAGCATAGAAGCCTTCCCGCGGATGGTGGAATGATTCACGGATCCCAGGTTACTCACTTTCCAGTTCCAGAGAAGTAACTTATCTCTACTGTGGCACTAATCAAGCGGGATTTCAACTGTTCCCTCGTTAACCTTCCTATTTGTCTTAAGTCTTAGAAGTCCTGGGAGGTAGGATTTTGTGTGTTATGTCCCCAGAGCTGAGCATACCACCTGTACTTGGCAGCAGAGAAAAACCGCAAAAATCCCCACAATCCTGCATTCCCCACGTCCAGGCCCTTTACCACATGATTCCGTGGCGGTTCCCATCCTGAGGCAGGGGCTGATTCCCCCTCTTGAATCTGCACTGTGATTTGTTCTGACAATTCGGTTCCACACTTAGGCCTCATGAAGCCTTGCGTGCTTCTGCTTGCTCTCTCAGAACCCTGCCTGGCCTGCATGTGAATGAGTTCGCTCTAGAGGAGAGTGTACCCAGCTGAGGCCCTCCTAGACCAGCCAACCCCCAAGTGCCTGCAGGTGCAGATATGACACGTCCAGCTGAGACCAGAGAACCCCCCTGTTCAGCTCAGCCCAGCCCACAGACCTGTGAGCTATGTAGATGTTTGCTGCTTTTAAGCCATTAAGTTTTGGGGTGGTTTGTTACGCAGCATGAGGTAACTGATACAGTACTCTGTGTTTTTTTTTTGTTTTTTTTTTTTTTGTCCGACTTACTGAATGAATCAGCACCCGCGGGAAGAGAGGCAGAGGGGCAGCCGATAGGGTTCTGGATCTAAGGAGCATCACTGTGCCTTGTTCTGCTGAACAGACTTTTCTTAATTCATCTCCAAGCAGCACAAAAGTTGGCTCACGTTCTCAGGGCTATGCTAGCATAAGAATTTGAAATAGAGTGTGCAAACCACCTAGCAAGGATTTGGAGCACCTGGATTCCCTGTCACATGCAGCTATCATGTGCTCATGTTTAAGGGTCATGCTTGTTTCCAACGACGTGGAGGCACCGTCTCCTGCAGGCATCCAGAGGCAAGCTCTCTTCTATCAAGTACAGTGGTGTTAGCATTAGTCCTAAGAATCACCCCCGCACCCCTGGAACGACTGGAATGCTGCTCTCAGAAACAGCCTTGCAAACTCTGTGCCCTGCCCCAACACCGCAGCATCTCAAGAGCCCTGCGCCCCACCCAACCTGTGTGTCGTCTCTTCGATGGAAGGTTGGAGCTGCCATTGATGTCTGTCCTCTGTCTATGCAGCCCAAAGACCATTTCTTAAAACACGGTCCCCGTTCATGGCTAGGGAGTGCTGGGTACAGTAGAGCAGGCTGTGCACTGCCTGTAAAGGGGGCAGTGCCCTCACATCACAGATAGCCGGGACATGTAAGTGTATTACAGCTATCCTCCAGCAGATGGAAGTAGAGTGTCTTCTTCCCCCTCCCCCTAACAAAATCAGCAGCAGGTTTTCTGATTTTTCGACGGATGGAAGTAAAGTTTCTGGACGAAGGGGTGCAGTTTACTAGTCTGCACAAAGGTGCCATATAGTCCAGTGGGTGCTCTCTCAAACTAATATTCTTTCTTGCACGATCAAGCTAATTCCATGTCCGAAAAAGAGAATATCACCTTTGTGCTTTTGTTTAGAACCTAGTTTTGGCTTTTGATATAGAACCCAAAGCCCAGGCTCTGAGTTTACTGAGCAACGGTCCCCCCACAACTGTGTCACACCAGGCCTGCCCAGTACTCGGGAGAGATGTGGCAGAGGGAGCCCAGAGTCCTGATTACTACTCACACTCCTACCACCTCCCTCCTACACCACCCGGAAGGTCATTTTCTGGCTGTGCCCCAGAGACCGAAGGCATTCTTAGACCTCAGCTGAAACACAATGACAGCTTTTTATGTTGGTTCCCAAAGAAAATTTGGGCTGCAACTGTTTTCCAAGAGTTTTTGGAAATTTTGGGTAAACTGAATTTTCCATTTTTATATTAAAGTATGGGTAGATCGTAAAACATAAAGAGTCCTACAATTCTGAAAATGAGGATAAACGGAGACTTCAAAGACATTTCTCCTGTGTGGCAGGTCCTCCCCTCTCTCCGGCATACGCTCTCACTCCCGTTAGTCCTCACGGTTACTTCGGGGAAAACCTTTGAGATGTGCTGGGCAAACCTGTTTTTGCTGCCAGCTGAGCCCACTGGGAATGATCGCTCATGAGTTCAAAAAGCTGGATCCTCGGCAGCCCCACACTCAGGTGCCGATCCAGTGGGTCAATGGTGTCCTGTACTTTTTCTGGAACCTTCCAGGGCTTGCCTTGCCACTTGAAGGGCAAAAGGCTCTGTTTATAACTGTTCTGTCTGGGGTGGAGGAAACATTCATGGAAACCCTAGAGGAGGAGAGACTCCAGCCAAGCTCTGCTCAGCTGCAGACAGAGGTAGCAGTATGCTTTCTGGCTTCTTGTGTCTGTGCTGGTCCTGATAGGAGCCTGCAGCCCCACAGGGCAGCTGCCTGAGCCCTCCTGACAGACTTACACAATCTTTTGATGTAAACCTGCATCAAAAACTGCCAGAAAACAACTAGGGAAACAGCAGATTTCCTCTGAAGAGCCCTCATTAGGGAGGTGTCGTGGGAGGCTTGAGGCCTAGGAAGAAAGAAGCCCTGACCAAGCTCTGGGGTCTGCCCCAGCCTCTACCTTCCCCACCCATTTTGGGGTGAGTGAGGGACTAGCTGCACAACTCCACGGCAGCGGCCTCCTGTGAGATCCCTACCCCCGCTTTCCTGGCCCTTGGGTGGCCTCTTGGGCAGCGATTCCAAGGACCTCGCACACACTCCTTCTTTGGACTAACTCGCGGCCTCATGTTTATGGGTCTCTTCAGTTACTTGAGTATTTACACAGCATGTCTCTGTCTTGAGATGTCAACAGTGCAACATCAGCCCAATATTTACTTCTGAGCATAAATAAGTCCCCACCGAGGGTCTCTGGCACATGGTTTTAATTGAGACAGTGTGAAGGATGTTTGTGCGTGTGTGTATGCACACATGCATGTGTATCTGTGTCTTCTTTCCCTGGAGGAGAAGGAAGGATGGGTTCCCACAGCCTGGTTGGAGGGAAGGTGATAACCCAGTGACCCCTGGAGGGGCTGCCAAACCTTACACATTCTCTGAGCCATTTTACAGATTTATTTTCCTAAATGTTTCTGCTTGAGGTCAAGTAACGCTGCTCTCAAATAAAAACCAGGAACCCAAAGCCAGCTTTAAAGCCTCAGGCTCTTGGAACAGGCCCCGCGGAGGGTTCGAGGCTGCCCTTTCCTGCCAAGGCCTGCCTCCTCACTGCTTGGGAAAGGAAAGAGCCAGGGGGTCCCAGCCTTTTTGGGAAGGGCCTGGTCACTTCCCTTTGCCTCAAACACCTTGGCTTGCAAAAGGGGCAAAGAGGAGGGAGGGAAAAGGTTCCTCGGTGTTTAGGCAAACTGCCGAGGGAGGGAGGGAGGGGGTAGGGACAGAGAAGCCGGGGGCCCTAAATGAAGCTTTTTCTTCTAAAGGAAGAACATCCCTGCATCTTCACTCTCTTGCCACTTGACTCAGAGGCTGCCTTCAGGACTTGAAGGCACTTCTTAATGTGCGAGTCCCACACAAGGTTGTGAGCCCTGCCGTACCTCTGGATAATTGCACTTTCTTCTATAAACAGGCCTTTAGGATTGTCATGAAGAGGTCCGAGGCCCGAGGCCCGGGGCCCGGGGCCCGGGGCCCAGGCAGCTTCAAACCCCGTCAGGAGCTAAAGGGCAAGAAGAGGGGAACTCAACTGGATTGTTCTCCCTTAAAAGAGTTTCACATTTCAAAGTTTTCTTCCTGCGTGGTGGTTTGGCAGGCTACTGTAATCCTCACACATAAAGTTTAAATTACGGCTCCCAGGGTCTGCTAACATCCCAGCTTTGGGAAAGCTGATTAGGACCCATTTGAATATTTGAAGAAGGGTCTGGTTAGCTCGGGGGCCCTGGTTGTGGATTTTGTGCCCGAGCCAGGGCCTGCTGCCGCCAAGCCCGAGAGCGCCCGGGATGTGAGCTGGCGGACCTTCGAGAAGGCCCTGGGGTCTGCCCAGAGGCAGAAGCAGGGGGGAAGCTGAGCAGTAGGCAGGGAGCCTGGGGTTCTGCTCTGGAAAAGGCATCCGCCGACCTGTAAGGGGTTTCGACTGAAGATGATAGGCGGATGACGGGCACGTTAGCACCACAGTGACGTGCAGGAGGGCTCAGAAGATGGTGGCTCAGCCCCTTCAGCCGGCCACGTCCTGCTCCCCTCTCCGGGTGTATGTACTTGGCTCAGCCACCACCATGTCTGGTCCTTAACCGCATTTCCCAGAGGTCTTCCAGGCTGAATAAGGGCTCTTTGGTTGACCATGTCCCTCTCTACCCAGAGCCTGTCACCCCGGAGGGACCCAATGCTGTCTGCCGAATGAAAGCACTAGCCATCCTTCAAATGCACAGTGTGCTGACCCACCGGCCTGGGTGGCACAGAGAATGCATCAGCACAGCCACCTGCTCTGTTCCGTTTTCAGCACCACACTACGATCCATGTCTATGTGGCACATTCTGGGGAAAAACCATTTTTGGCTCATCAGCTCAAGGCAATGGCAAGCAACCAAGGTAGCAAGGTCAGGGGCTACTCTCAAGGGACCTTCAGGAGATGTGGCTCCATAAAGGCAGAGGACTTGGACAGTGCTCACTTGTCTTCAAAGGCCCTCGTGAAGCTGGTCCTGGTCAGCAGTGGCAACTGGGTACCACTCCGTGGCTTTCCCCTTGGCAAGGAGGGAGGGAATTACATATGAACCGTGGCAATAAGCCCAAACCATGAAGACCCCCCCATGGAAGTTAAATATTAGGCTGGCCTTAGTCCAACTGATCAACAGACTTTTACACACAGTCAATATGCTATTAGGTCTCTATTCACTATGCGGAAGGCATCCTTCCTAGGCTGTAGACACAGGAATCACAGTGGATAGGGGGTCTATAGGTGAAATTTGGGAATATGTAGGTCTTCAAAATAATCCTACATTTCGCTTGCCATTTTCAATCTCCTCCAAAGTCATCATACTTAGCCGTTTAAGAAAGAAGAGGTTTTTCTTGAAGAAATTCCCTCTGCCAACCTCCTTCCTGCCTTGCAGCTTTGCCTGAAGAGACTGCCCACTCTGAAGGCCACGTGCAGTCACGAATGTTACACCAAGATTTACTTCTATTCCCTTTCCCTAAAGGAGCTCAGTTGTGATTTTATCTATGACACTGTGGAAGAGATGAGGTTTCAAATACTTTAAAACAATGGTGACTTTCAAAGAAAAGATTAAGAGTCTGCCCATATTTCTGAACATCAGGAAGGTGGCAGATGAAAGGTGGCCACAAACCCTTTGCCACTCTTCCTATTGAGATGTGGGGTCTATTTCCCTTCCCTTACATCTGGGCTGGCATGTGACTGCTTTGACCAACAGAGTATGGTGGAATGCCAGTTCTGGGCCAAACTTTAAGAGAACCAGCAGCTTCTACCATGCTCTCTTGGGGCCGAAGCCACCATGTAAGAAGAGAGGCTTTTCCCTGGGGAGGTCTGATCTACATGGGGAGAGAGGGGGGCTCAGCTGATTCCAGCCTCCCAGCCATCCTCACTAAGTGCCAGCAAATGTGAGTGAATTGAATTCCTCAGACCAGGCCACTCACCAGGTAAATGCCACCGAGTGACCCCACTCAATGTCACGGGGAGCAGAAGAATCACCCAGCTAAACCCTTCCTGGATTTCTGACCCATACGCTCATAAGATATAATGTAATGGCTGTTGAGAGCCACTCAACTTGGGGGCAGTTTGTTACGCAGCAGTGGTTCCATGGTACAGTATAAAACCCACAATGTGGGCAACAGCACCACCACCAACCGTGAAACCTTGCTGGAGTGAATGCCTTTGGGGGAGCTGCCTAATTTTCTTCTTTTATGAGATTCGGCCCAACACCCTGCCTCCAGCCACAGTGGTGGATGTTCTCTCCCCTAGACTTGCAGAACTGGGAACGAGAGATGGCTGATCAGTCTGTGGCTGGGGCTAGAAGTCACTGAGATATACTTCTCAGGAGGGGTGGAGGACAGTGTGGAGAGGCAGGTCTGCTCTGGGAGAATGTGATGCAGGTGTGCAGAGGGGCAGTGGTGAGGGGCTGTGGGGGACGAAGGGAGTGATGGGAAGAAGGGGTGTTCTCGCTTGGTTTCTGGATGCTTTCTGGGTCTGCGTGTACCTGTTTCCTTTGGGGTCTATGTGTACCCTTGCATTCTTAGAATTCTCTTTCTTGCTTAAGTGGCTGTGAATGGATTTCTGTTTTTGTTTGTTTGTTTTTGCAACTGGAAGAAAGGGCCTTGGTGATGCCTGAGATAAGTATGTTCGGCCCTGGAAACTGAAGGGAAAGCTGGCCAGACCAGTGAGGTGACAGGAATGTCCTTCTGTTGACCTTCCCCCTGCTACGTGAGAGGGACTGGGAGTGACTCAAGCCCAGTCTAGTCTGCTATAGGCACCCCACACTCAGAATGCCTCACACCAAGCGGCTCTTTTTCCAAAATGATTTCAAATCCTGCCTTCCTTACTCCAGCTAAGGGAAACCATCCATCATCTAAGCTAAAAACAGTGAGGGACTGCTACTTTCCTTCCTTCTGACCTCCTCAGTCCCACTGGCCACCAAGTCCTGCCTGCTCTAATTTGCTCTCCTCTCCTCCATCATGGCGACTGCCCTCGCCCCCATTCTGTCCCCAGACCTGTCTCCTGAAACAGATCTGGCCATGCCACTGCTCTGCCTCCAGACCCCCCACACTGCCCTCATGACACACCTCACCACAGTGCTGCTTACTTTCTTACCTTCTCTTCCTTCTGGAGGGAATATCCACCTGCCCTTCCCTGCCTGGAAAACTCACACCACATCCAAGGTCAGGCTTGAATGACACCTCATTTGTGAAATGTCCTCTGACTTTTCTCAGGTGCTTCGATGTGTTATAAGCTCAGTGCTAAGCATTTTGCCCGCATCTTTTCTATACCTCAAGCTAGAGGGTAGGGTCCCTGTTTTACCGAGGAGGAAACTGAGGGTCAGAGAGGGCGATGCTCCCAAGCCACACAGCTGGTGAGCGCGAGAGCTAGGTTCTAGTGCGCAGCCGTCAGCCTGCAAAGCGCTGTGCTCACCTCCCACTTGGTGCTCTATGGCCTTTAAACATTGCCCCTTGGGGTGGGGGATCAATGGTACCTTCTTCTCAGTTTCCAGAGAAGCTTGTGCACACTCATCACCCACTATTATAGTTATAGGTCTGCGTGCTACATGGTGAAGCATTCAAGGGCAGGGAGGAGTACAATCATCGCTGTATCCAGGTACCTACCCAGTGTTTGGTTCAGAGCAAGTGGTCAACACATGTGAGCTGAAATGAAATATTGCCTTTGGATGATGAGCAAAGCAGTTCTGAGCCCCATGGCATCATTCAACTGCTTCTGTAAAGCTGTTTTAGACCATTCTCTTCCAACCTCATTGGTAATGGCAAGACCTTGCGTGGGGTTAATGCCACCAACTGATTGCCATGACTCGGCCCTCTCCCCCAGTCCATGGCAGAGGGTAGTGTCTGCCTTCTCAGGTCCTGGCTCTTTGGATCCCATACAGCTGGGTGACATCAGGGTCCTGGCTACCCCTGACAGCCATCTCCTGTAATTGCACTCTTTAAATAAACACAGCAGAAGCAAAGCTAAGCAGGTGGCAGGTGGGAGGAGGGAAGAGCGTGTACACAGCGTTGGGACACACCCCTGAGTGGTAGAGTGAAGGAGGGAGTTCTCGTCATGAGCTGGAATAGGGCATGGCCACCACACTCCCCACTCTGTGTCCCTGTCTGGTCTCACGCACCCAGCCTTGGAGGACTTCCTCTCATCTGAAGAGCCCAGACAAAGGCAGAAGGAAGAAATACACGCCCCCCCGCCCCTGGCCCCAACCAAAGCCCTTTCTCTCTTCTAAGATCCCAAACACTGAGCTGGCTTTGTTCTCCACCCACAGACCAGAGGCAGTCCGGGCAGGAAGGAGTTGGAGGAGAGAGGCGGGAGTTGAGCACCTGTCTGGCCACGCAGATTAAACAGATGACAAATTGGCAGATTTTCTTTTTTTTAAAAAGGTAATATCCACTCCTGGCAAATATATAGGAAAATGGACACTTCTGATACAGTGCTTGTGGGGGGGTGAATTGGTATAACCACTCTAAAGGCAATTTGCAGTATATAATAAAAGGCTTCAAGTGTGTGTTTCCTTTGACTCAGTAATTCCATTTCTAGGGTTTCATCCTAAGCACATAAAGAAGGATTTGTGCAAATATTTAGCTCTTAGGATATTCACTGTGGCACCGTTAAAGGAGGTGTGAAATCAGGAACCACCGAAATTCCTGTGTCCTGGGGCTGGATGAGCGAGGACAGACACTGTGGCCTCATGATTGTGCTGGAAGGGGGTTTTCAAAGACATGGAAACGAGTTCAGAGTACTGTGTTCGGGGAAGAACAGGCTTAAAAAGAGCACATGGAATGTCTGAACAGCATGGGGACATAAGATAAACTTATCTTTAAGTCATGTGCTCGATATATTTTTCATGGAACCTCCAGACACTTTTTCACATGACGTAGCTCTAAATTTAAAGGAATGAGTCCAATTGTGAGTCTGAAAAATGTGTAATAAAAACACTGCTTTTTCCTGCTCCTGGACTTCTCGGACAAAAATCTATTTATTATGCTTTTTTTTCGAACCCACAGTTCGAACCCACAGTTTTGACTTTAGAGGTCTTGTACCTCAAAATATATCGACTACATTACTGGAAAATTCAACATCCTAGTCAAACATAAGTAGGTGCCATGAGAGTGCTTGCTCTACATCTTTATGCAGCAAGGAAGGTCAAGAAGAGACAATGCTGTTCATCACGGTTATTCTGGGATGTGGACTCCTGAGTGCTTTACAACCTTTTTTGTTTGTTTGTTTCTCACTGACATGTTACAATGTCTGATGGATGAATACAAATTATTTTGTAATCCCAAAGCAGCTAATTATTGGAATCTAAAGCATCCGTCCCTAACGATGTAAGAGGCCGTTTCCACCGGCATCTGAAACCCAAAAGGAACTGTGGAAAAGCAAGGCTTTGGCGGCAGCAAGCCCCAGCTGTGGTCCCTGGTGCTCTTCTGGCAGCTGGAGACACAAGGACAGCCACGGGCCCCCCTCACCTGGAACACTACTGTCCAGCAGAAGAGACGCACCTTTGTTAGATAATGATCCTGAGGTTGTTACTGATGAATATAGAGGCATGGAAGCAAAGGGATTCCAGGTCTCTGAGAGTGTGAGGCAAAGAAACCATCTCAGACTTGGGGTAAGGACATCCCCCTTCTCCTTGAGAAAGCGACAGGAGGCAAGAAGGATGGATAGGTGTGCCCTGGGGAAGGAGGCAGGGCAAATCTATCTCTTGGCTCACCTACAAGGGTTGGGGGAACGGACCCCACAACTCCCCAGGCAGAACTCTGGACTTGAGCTCATCTGAGGTACCCGAGTCTTCGGGGGCAGAAACCCTTTTTGTATTCCACATGGGTAGAGAACAAAGAACTGTCCTGCAGTCCCTTTGCTTGTGTGTGTGTGTGTGTGTGTGTGTGTGTGTGTGTGTGTGTGTGTGTGTTTTCCCCCAAGTAAATGGTGAAGCACCCCAAGCGCCGCTGTTCCTCCCCAGGCTTCTGCTGTGGAGTCCGGCTCCCGCCCTCCCACCCTCCCGTTAGGACCAGCGAGAAGGTAAGAACAGAGGGGGGCTGAGATGTTTGCTCTCCCTCTAAAGGTCAGCCCTCGGCTGTGAACGGCCTCAAGAGGAGCCAAGCTTCCACCTGAGCCTGCAGGGGACACTGCCCTCCCTCTCACTGTACCTGCACCGTGTGGGAAGTTCTAACAGGAAACGTCTTCCAACAGCCCCCCCCTCTGGTGAGGCGGAGGGCTGGGCGTCCACGCGGGGGCCTCCCCGGGCCCGCGACCGGCCGCCACACTCACCTTCCAGAGTATTACAGCCAGCAGCAGGAAGATGAGGACTCCCGCCAGCAAACTTACGGCGATGATCCACCCCACCACATAGCCCCGGGGCTCCAGGTTGTGCAGGGCTTCGAAGACCACCTAGGAGGCAAAGCAGAGGGGGTGGGGGACGGCTGTCAAACAGAAGTACCCAGGGCAGGACAGAGCCAGGCCTGCGCTTGACGTCTGGAGGGAACTACAGATGTGTCCAGACTCTTGTGACCAAACACTGGATTTCGGTTCAGGGCCTTTCTGCTCGTAGACTGATGGGTTTTTCACTGGGGTTGGAAAAGGCACTTGAGATCCAAGCCCCAGTTCGTGCAAGGGTTGTCACAACAACAGGCCTGACTTCAGTGTCATGAGGTGAACATAAGTGTGGTAAAGGTCTCAGAGGACGCACTCCGTTCTTGATTCAGGCAACGACAGTCTCCCTTTTATTAGGGTTTTGCAACGAAGGACATGAGCATGCCCTCCATGTAAGACTGTGCTCTTTCCAGAGGTGCACCCCACCTGTAGCTTAGTGCAATCATTTGATCAACGCCAATTGCCTGACAGATTGTCGCTCCACCAGGGCCGGGACACCATCTGTCTCAGGTCTCAAGGCCTCGCACACAGTAGGCCCTCACTCCTGAAGCGCTGGGCTCTGGGTTTCCACGGGAATCCCAGCCCATGCCACGGTGAGGCAAGTTTCCCCAAGTTTTACGGAAACTCAGCGGTGTGCCGGAACCGGCCATCAGCCTGCAAGAGCCAACTGGGTGCTTCTCTTCCTCACCCCACATCTAGCGACACTGCAGTGGTGGCCTGAAATGGGCCGTGTGCGAGTATTTATTTATTTTTTTAAGATTTTATTTATTTTTTATTTATTTGACAGAGAGAGACACAGAGAGAGAGGGAACACAAGCAGAGGAAGCAGGCAGAAGGAGAGGGAGAAGCAGGCTTCCCACCGAGCAGGGAGCCTGATGCGGGGCTTGATCCTAGGACCCTGGGATCATGACCTGAGCCGAAGGCAGACGCTTAACGACTGAGCCCCCCCAGACGCCCCACCGTGTGCGAGTATTCACACTGCGGAAACTGGCAGACGGGTCAGGGCCCCCCATCCTCCTGCCAGAGAACCAATTGCTTAACATGTATTAACACTAATTGTACCCTTTGGCTCTGCTTTAGCCTCACTGGTCACGGTGGAGTTTGGTTTTGTAGAATTCAAAGCATCCATTGTGTCCTTGCTGCCCGGTAACCTTCCCTACCATCCACTGCCCACTCAAGCTTGCTGCAAAAGAGGTGGAAGTCCCAGCAGTGGGTAGTCACCATCTCCCCTGGCTGCCCGGCTGGCCTACCCCCAGGTCTTTGTCCAAGCTGGATCATCCCCTCCTTGGGGAAAGCCTATCTAAACCCAGCTGGATGCTGGAGGCTAGCTGAGGCTCTGCCTCTGCCGGGAAGCCTCACTTATCCCGGGAACCCAGCCCCCCCTCCCCGCAAGCCGCATGGGGTGATGGGGCACAGTACTGACTTACAGTGACCAGCACTGTTTATGTCCCCTTTTAGGGCCTGGATCCCAGCTCTCGAATTCTTCCCAAGTGGTTGTCTGTGTCAGGCTTGGTGCTTTTCTTACAATCTCCGGTCCAGTTCACACAGCCACCCAATGGGGGCTTCAACATCCACTTCACAGAGGGGGACCATTGAGGTCCAGAGGACAAGCCTTTTGCTCTAGGCCATGTCGCTTAAGTACAGAGTCAGGATTTGAACTCAGGTCTAGCCAACCCCCAGACACCAAAAATCTGAGCTTGTCAACATGACACCACAGAGCCACAGAGTGCCTAGCTGAAGGTGGCTCTTCTTAAAGACTACCGGTTGGTTCAATGGATCATTTGTTATCTGTGCCCTGGTGATAAGGAAAGCAAATTCGAGCATCTCCATCTCCCTGTGTCCATCCCCATAGCTGCGGTAGGAGAGGAGGTGTGGGCTGGGGGAGGGGCCGGATGGTCATTCAGGAGGCAGATGAGCTGCCACAGTCACACCTGCAGATCCTGAATCCAGAACATTATCTCAAGGAAGACCAGGCAGAGCAGAGACCATCCCTTCCTGCATGGGGACAAGTGAAAGAAAACTGCCTACAAACACAGTAGTCATTCTGGGAATGGAAAGGAGGCCACCTTGTGGCACATACTCACTGGCTGTGTGACCTTGGGCAAAGTACTTTCCCTCTCTGAGCCTCATTTCTCTCATCTGCAAACTAGGGGTAAAACAGCACCTCCCTGGAGAATTCAAGGGGACAATGCGCACAGAGCCCTGAGCCTAACACCTGGCAGAGCCCATCCTTGACAAACAGAAGGCAATTTTTCCATCAGTGCTGGCAGGAAGATATTTTTGAGGTCATGCATGCTTGGCGACTCTTTCATTTTTAAAAACCATTTATTGATGTCTAAGATGCATAGAGAAAAGTGAACATAACACAAGTGCACAGCTCACTAAATTTTTATATACTGCATGCTAAACGCACATGTGTGATCAGCACCCAGAATAAGAAACAGAACATGTCCAGACCCCGAGATGCCCCCTTTACACCCCTTTCCCGCTAATACCTGCATCAAGGGTAACCACTAGCCTGACTTCTCAGGGCCTAGATTAGCTGCACCTAATTTTGTCCTCCCTACATCTGGGACGGCACTGTGTGAACTCCTATGTCTGGCTTTTTTTTTTTTTTTTTTAAGATTTTATTTATTTATTTGAGAGAGAGAGAGAGAGAAAGAGAATGCTCGTGAAAGCATGAACAGGGGGAGGAGTAGAGGCAGGGGGAGGAGCAGCCTCCCCTGCTGAGCAGGACCCCGAAGCGGGACTTGATCCCAGGACCCCAGGACCATGACCTGAGCCGAAGGCAGATGCTTAGCCGACTGAGCCACCCAGGCGCCCCTTGAGTCTGGCTTCTTTCTCTCAACATCGTGTTTGGGGGACTCATCCGGGCTGTAGCATGTTTATGCTCCTTGCTGTACAGAACTGCACCGTGTGAACACACCACAATCTATTTATCCGTCCTCTCCCTTTAGGGGCTGTCACCAAGAGTGGTTTTCAGACATGGAGCAGTCCTGAAGGGAGGTGGGAGGTAGTGGCCCAGAAAGGGGCTCTGAAGTCTCTCATCATACGCCCACTATTTTCTATCTGGATCAGACTAGAGATTCCTGTCTTTAAAGACAGATGCACGCCTTTGGGTTCTTGCCCCTAAAAAAGCTGTGGACTGAATCACCTCCCACATTCAGAATCTCTCATGGTGTCTTGTACGGATGAACCTTGAGGCACTGTGGCCAACAGGTACGACTTTAGGGAATCAAGGTACTGCTCTCAGTTTCCCCCTTTGTGAAATGGCGGGGGAGGGGTCTAAAGGGAAAATCAGACAGTGTTGTGAAGGCACCCGGTGCTTGGTCAGGTAATATGAGGCTGCGAAGCTTCCTTGACAGTGAGTTGCTGAGGCAGGCTGTGAGCTCAGGGCAGGCCGGCCATAGTCCACCTCCTTCGAGAGCCCCAGTGGCTTCTCGGGGACCCTGCTGTCCCCTTGCTGTTCGAAATCTGCATCCCCGCAAAGCTGCGCCAGAGCTCTGGTTTTGTGGATACAGACACAGTCAAGAGTATCCACTGCAGTTTATTAGTCTAACAAATTCCACAAGAATGCCCTGTCACTTCGCTGGAATGTGTGTTTAATCCTTTCTTATTTTTAGTGATGCTGTTCCTCTTCTTGGATGTGTGTTTTGTGCTTTGGCAGAGCTGGTCCCTGCACGTCAAGACTCTAATAAGCCCATTTCGGGGAGAAAATCAAGAGCGTTCTGCAGTTTTAAGAAGTCACATCTCAGATAAGACTCCAAAGGAAGGCATAGCAGCTGGACTCCAGGGGGGAGTCAAGAAGCAGTGACCATGAGGACTCGTCTCCACCACTGAGGAGCTGGTGACCCTGGTCAAGCCCCTGGACCTTTCCACGTATCTTTTCTGTCTTCTTGTTTCCATCCCCGGTCTCTGCCCCAGGTCAGGCCTGGTCGGCTCTCACGCCACCATTTCAGGAGCCGTGGGGAGGCCCCCCTGCTGTTAGGAGTGTCTTTCTAAAGCAGCAGGTCTTCTGTTGCTTCTTTGCTTACACTCTGGATGTGAATACACCGTCCAAGGTCCCAGGCTCTTTACAGTCTGGTCTCTCTCCTGCCTTGCCAGCCCCTCACAGGGCAACCATTCACATTCTAACCAGTCTGTGTCACCTTGCCTGTGAGGCCCGTGCTCTGGCCACCTGGAATGCCGTTCCGTTCTCGTCCACTCGGCAAACTCCAATATTGCTCATCTTAAAAATTTGCATGCCCTTTGGTCCATTAATTCTGTACTTGAAAATTTACTCAAAGGTGAAGAAACATAAAATACAGAAAAGCTTTTGTCTTCAAAGATGTTCACGGTACAATTATTTATACTGGTACAGAATGAGATTTCCTCGATGCCTACCAATAGGGCAACAGACAGGTGAGTAGATAATTACGGTGAATCACGAAGTGGAATCCCATAGAGCAGTTAAAAAGGATGATAATAAATCTGGCTGTCAAAGCACAATTTCAAAAAGCTGACGACATGCCTCTCCTACAAATACAGAGTGAACACATGTTAAAGATGTATTTAATTCATTATTGAGGGGGATCAGCAGGATGGTGAAACTAGTTCAAAGAAGGATCTGTAAATCAGACACAAGACTGGGTAATACCTCAGAGGGTGCTGAACTACACCCTTTGGGATTTTATTTTCTGCCAGACAATCATTTTCACCTTTACTGGCAAAAGGCATAATTTATAACTGATCAGTCTTCTACCATCAACTTGTAACTTCACAGAATCCAGGCCCTAGAGAGTTAGGCAGCCTTGCTAAACCTTTTCTCGGATTTCAAAGTGTCCAAGATTCACATGCGGAACCTGGTTACAAGTCTGGGTTGGGGCCCGAGATTCCACATTTCAGATAAGCTCCTTGGTGATGCTAATGCTGCTCATCCATACTTTGAGTAGAAAGGAGCTAGGGAATGTTCCAGCCTACCATTGGAAGGACGTGCAACCATCTTTTTGCCTGATTTCCACATTTTAAATACTTTTGAAAACATGGTAATAACATGGGAAAAATGATAAATATTACAACATTAAGTGAAAAAATGAGAACATCAATTTAATATCTAGAAGACATCAGCTTTGCAGAAAAATGGTAGGAAGTTTCAAAAGTACACAGGTGCTTTTTGATATTATGGGCATTTTTTTCTTTTTTCTACTTTTTTGTTATTAAAATTTTTTCTTAACTCAGCATTTTAAAGCTAAGTTAAAAAAAAATTGAGAAAGGGAAACTCTGCTCCAACAAGCCTGACCTACCCCTCTTTTTTGGCAGAATTAGTCATTCATTCTCTGAGCTTTTGGAAACAGCACCTCTTTTAGCAGAGGAGAACTACTGTGGTATCCCAACGTCCCAAACAGAAAAATGTGGAGGTTCTCTGGTTGTAAAGAAGGTAGGCAGCCAGAGCCCAGCCTGCTCAGCCCCCCTTCCCAAACCTGTCCCTCCTTACCTTACCCCAGCCCCGGCAGGTCCCGAACCTGCTCAAGAGAACCCTTGGTTCCACAACATTTAGTTTTAAAACCACAGCTAAGCACTTCGCACTCCTGGCCTTAAGTCCTTCTTGCTCTGTCAGGTAATGATGTATCTCCTTGTTGATAGACTCTAGCACCCTGTGAATTCTTAAAGAATAAGGTTTCAAATGTATGTCCTCCTGTCACCTAAACCAGGATCGTGATTCATGATGTGATTCATGAATGCACACATTAATAAACTCAGTGTCCTCTTGGCTATAGCATGAGATGAAGCATGACTATGATTCAGTCTGCAACAAGAGAGGCTGGGGTTCGAAGCTGGAGTCTCTGAGTGTGCTTCCTGTCTCTCTATCTCAAAAATATATTGCAAATGTGATTTCTTTGCAGGGAGTTCTGGCCATTCATCCATCCATCTGCCCACCCACCCACCTGTCTGTCCATCCAACCATCTGTCCATCCATCCCATCCACCTGTCTGTCTATCCTTTCATCCATCCAACCATCCATCCATCCATCCATCCATCCATCCATCCATCCATCCATCCATCTAACAAAGGTCTGTGCAGCAACTGCTAAGTGCTGGGCCCTGCGGGGGTCCCGTGATGAATCAAGCAGGTGGTCCTGGCTCTCACAAAGCTTCCAGCTTTTAGAGAATATGACCAATTAGACACATAAATGTGAAATCATAATTTTGGCAGGTCCCCGAGGGAGAGGTGGCTGTGTTAAGAATCAAATGCCTTATCCTAAGAGGAATGGGATTGTGATGCTGGGTTTTGACCATGGGAGGGACATGGTCCACAGTGTGCCAGGAGCACTTAGCTGAGAAACGACTGTAGATTAGAAAGGAGAACTTCCCATGGGGGGTTCAAGGAACAAACAGCCCAGGGAGCAAGGTTGCAGGGAAGTGGTGCCAGGAGGTATATGCTTCCGGTAGGAAAGAGGGTAGGAGAAAGGGAAAGAGATTGAGGACGAGGGGGAGGCTGGTGGTGGAGGCTGATAGGAGGCCGAAAGACGGGGAGGCAGATGTTCTGAGCACCGAAGGGATGGATGATGGCACGGCCGTGGACTGAAGCTGGAGAGCTTATGTGCTGGGTGTTAACTAAGAATACAGAGGAGGGCGCCTGAGTGGCCCAGTTGGCTGGGCGATGGCCTTCGGCTCAGGTCATGATCCCGGAGTCCTGGGATTGAGTCCCGCATCGGGAGCCTGCTTCTCCCTCTGACCCTCTCCCCTCTCATGCTGTTTCCCACTCACTCAAATAAATAAATAAAATCTTAAAAAAAAAAAAAAGAATACAGAGGAGAAGGAGGGGCCTGTGGGTTTGTCTCCACAGAGGCTTTGAGGAGGACAGACATCAGGCTGGACAATGGCCGGCCCAGGTACTGGGTGTCCCACCCACCGCGGTAAAGTTTCATGCACCTGAGGCTGGCAAGCTGGTGTCCGGGGACCACTGGGAGCCAACTTCCAGGCTGAGGCAACTGGCAAGCCAAACAAGAGCGCTCAATTCACTTCTGTGTTTCTGGAAACTTTTACATGGCCACCACTGCAAATAGGCCTCATGTCATAGCTGGCAATGCTCGGGTCTCTGTAAGGCCTGAGGACATGACAATGGTGGGGTGTACCTGGCCCAGCCTCTGCTGGATGAGGGCTTCCAGTGCTGAGACATTGCAGTCAACATGCCCCAGAGGGAGGTTCAACCTCAGACCCAGGTCGGCTGAAGATCAATTGCAATGGCAAGATGCTTTCTGCAGTCAACCTCACACCCGTCTCACAGAAAAGGAATTCGAGTACAATAAAAAATGGAAAGGGAAGAACATCTGGGACAAAGAAATGACATTTCCACCTGCTTCTGATTACACCAGTGAGGGTGTGGGGGAGGGAGGACGAAGAAAGGGCTGTCGGGATTGGAAGAAATGTTCTCGGCAGAACCATGTCTTCAACTACTCTCAGAACACAGCCGGCGGGAAGCTGCGGAGCAGGGAGACCTATGGAGACAACATCAAGGAACAGAAAATAAACTGCGCATCTGGCGAGATTGATGCTGTATGTTTATGTTAGGACACGCAGAGATGTCAAACCTGCTGTGGCCGCCAGGTGCTAGGGTTCAGAGAAGCCTTGCTCTGTTCGGATGTGTGTGGCGGGGGGGAATGAGCTGGGCTGGTGCTAATTTCTTTGTTGTTAATAACGGGTCACATTTGTTGGGAATTTACTGAGTTCCAGACCCCGCGTTGAGAGGTTTTATATCCACTGCTGTGGATAATCCTCACAACTGCTCTTTAAAGGGAGGAGGGGAGGACAGCTCATTTACCTCCAGGCTATCTTCATGAGAAGCTGTGCATCTGGTGAAAGTCCAGACCACAGCAGGAAGAGCTCCAGAATCAACAGACCCTTAAGTCTGCACATGATGTGCTTCTCAGGCCACCGGAGCCAAGGGTCGCTCTTAAAGACCAAGGGCCAGCTGCTTACCACCCATGACCGTGATCCCTACCACCTGCTGAGAACGGTGTTCTCATTGTGTGGGGGCGCAAGGCCACGGGCCAGCCCAGGGCAGAGGAGCACGGGATTAAGGAAGACTCAGGACTTGCCAACAGGCTGAGCCAGCAGCCAGTGCTGCTCTTCGATCGACAAGCAGTGCACCTCAGCTTGGAAGGTCTTTCCACCTCCTGGAGCCTCAGTTTCCCCAACAGGAAATGAGAGTAAAGATGCCTAGTTTGGAAGATCATCAGAGCTAATCACATCAAATGCCGGGCACATCGTAGGAATTGAACAGACACGTGCAGATCGGAACCAACGAAGTCATTAAGCACAATGCGACATCCCAGCGGATGGCAGGATTTAGAAGCCACTTCCCCTAGGCTACGCTGGGAGAGAGCAAAGGCCTTTGAGCTTCCTCCTGGGACAGCCCCCAGCCAATGACAAGCAGGTCTGAAAGCCCAGCTTCCTCACTTCAAGGTGGACAAACTCTGGGGCGTTACGAGTATCCCAGAGTCCCCACAGAATCGACAAACTCTGGGGTGTTTTTTTTTTTAAAGATTTTATTTTTATTTATTTATTTGAGAGTAAGAGAATGAGAGATAGAGAGCACGAGAGGGAAGAGGGTCCGAGGGAGAAGCAGAATCCCCGCTGAGCAGGGAGCCCGATGTGGGACTCGATCCCAGGACTCCAGGATCATGACCTGAGCCGAAGGCAGTTGCTTAACCAACTGAGCCACCCAGGTGCCCCAAACTCTGGGTGTTATGAGTATCCAGAGTCCCCACAATCGACAAACCTTTACAAGTACTCCCACAGAATCGAAACTAGTACGTATCAGAGTATACACCAGAGTCCAGAGTCCACAGAATCGACAAACTCTGGGTGTTACAGTTATCCAGAGTCCCAGCACAAACGACAAACTCTGGGGTGTTACGAGTATTCCAGAGTCCCCACAGAATCGACAAACTCTGGGGCGTTACGAGTATTCCAGAGTCCCCACAGAATCGACAAACTCTGGGGCGTTACGAGTATTCCAGAGTCCCCACAGAATCGACAAACACTGGGGCGTTACGAGTATTCCAGAGTCCCCACAGAATCGACAAACACTGGGGCGTTACGAGTATTCCAGAGTCCCCACAGAATCTGGCTGAGCCTCCTCCTTCCTTCTCTCCTTCGTCTTCCCTCTCCTGTCATCTCACTTCTTTCCTGGGCTCACATGCCCGTCTCACGTTCACTTCTTGAGAGTCTAGCCTAGGACCCGTGTGACTTCCTGTGGCGTGCCTTCCCTCTCCCTGGCACCTGGAAAACTCCTTCAGGGCTTGTTCAGGGTCATGCCTCCTTTCGTGCAGCCTGTCCTCACCTCTTCAGCAAGGCACTCTCAGCACATAACCACACCGTGCTGTGTGCACGGCTCTGTGTGCACCCGTG
The DNA here is from genome assembly GCF_009762305.2 of Zalophus californianus. Classification (NCBI taxonomy): domain Eukaryota; kingdom Metazoa; phylum Chordata; class Mammalia; order Carnivora; family Otariidae; genus Zalophus; species Zalophus californianus. Next base: position 66,443,176 of record NC_045595.1, on the reverse strand, counting down.
TGCATGCACACGCGCACGTGTGTGTGTGCGTGTGTGTGCGCGTGTGTGCTGTGGAAGTCTGGAGGCTAAAAAATGGTTCTTGTTCACACTTATTGGGGGTTCAACTCATGTCTAGTGAAAGAATTTGATGGACCAGACAGCAGCCTTGTCCTAAAATACAACTTTTCACGGCAGAACTCTCTAGAGTCTAGGGGTTCAGTGAGGGGGTACAGAGGCCACCAAGGGAAATGGAGAGAAAGGGGCGCCTGGGTGGCTCAGTCGTTAAGCATCTGCCTTCGGCTCAGGTCATGATCCCAGGGTCCTGGGATACAGTCTTGCATCAAGCTCCCTGCTCAGACAAGTCTGCTTCTCCTCTCCTTCTACCCCTCCCCCTGCTTGTGCTCTCTCTCTTTCTCAAATAAACAATATATTTTAATTTTTAAAATTTTTTTAAAGATTTTATTTATTTATTTGAGAGAGAGAGAAAGAGCCCAAGAGCGGGAGGGTCCGAGGGAGAAGCAGACTCCCCACTGAGCAGGGAGCCCGAGGTGGGACTCGATCCTGGGACTCCAGGATCATGACCTGAGCCGAAGGCAGTCGCTTAACCAACTGAGCCATCCAGGCACCCCAAACAATATATTTTAAAAAAAAGGAAATGGAGATTAAAAAACTGGGGGAATTTGAGGTCCCCCAGCCCTGATTCAACCAGAGCATATTTCAATTTAGGAGTGGGTTCTGTCATTTACAAAAATAACAACGATGATGACAGTCATGATGATAACCAGAGATCCCTGGTTTAGGATAAACTGACCGAGACTCTTGAGGATTTGGCAAAAGGAGAGGCTTATTCTTCATGTGGTTCATCCTGTCCTTGGCCATCGCTTTCTGCAGTGAGAGCCACTATTAACTGAACCACCCATGTGGACGCACCAGGCAAGGGGCTTTGCATCAAGATGTCATTTGATCCCTCCCAACCCGTTTGAACAGGCATTCCCTACACGTGACCTGCACAAATTGCCACGTCTTTACTGAGAGAAATCTACCTGTCTGCTTCCATCTCCTCTGCCACCATCACCTCTTGCCAGGTAACTGTTGCAAGCTTCTAACTAGCCTTCTTATGTCCACCTTTCCTTCTTACGATCCACTAACCCCACAGCAGCCTATGATTTTTAAAGAATCTACAGTTGACCCTTGAACCACACAGGTTCGAACTGTGCGGGTCCACTTATATGCGGGTTTTTTTCTCGATAAATACAGTACAGTGCTGTAAATGTATTTTCTCTCCCTTATGATTCTCTTAACATTTTCTTTTCTCTAGCTTACTTTGTTGTGAGAATATAGCACATAATACAGATAACATACAGCATACGTGTTAATTGACTGTTCATGTTATCAGTAAGGCTTCTGGTCAATAGTAGGCTATTAGTCATTACGTTTTTGGAGAGACAAAGGTTATATGTGGATTTCCGACTGCCGCAGGAGTCGGTGCCCCTAACCCCTGCATTGTTCAAGGGTCAACTGTGTATTGGATCATGCCATTCCCTGCTTCAAACAGAAGCTCTCAGGGGCTTCCCTTCATTACTGCCCCTTGGCGTGACATGGCATGGCCCTGCCTACATGGCCCCCCACGGACATCTTCACTGTTCCCCGGGCTCTTGCCACACTGGTCTTTGAACTGTGAACATGGTGGGCCGTTCGTGTCTTTAAGCAGCTCTCCCAGCAAACTGGGGCCCTTCTCCCCATCCTTGGCCAGCAAATTCCTTCTCACTTTCTAGGTCTCAACGTCCTTGGAGAAAGATTCTCTGACTCCCCCTTTAATAGAAAGCAGGTTAGTCCCATAGAACTCACCTCAGTTTGAAATGAAATCCTCTTTGCTTCCCTGTTTACCATCTGGGTTCTCCTCTCAGTCAGCTCTGGGAGTGTAGGGACCATGTTTATTTTGTTCCCCATTGAACCCCTAGTGCCTAGTACAACACCTAGCTCTTAGCAAGCCCCCAATAAGTATTCATTAAGTAAACATGCAAATGGTGACTATTAGGAAGTAGGACTCACGTTCTGGCAAACTGTGCTGTGATACTTCTCAATTCCTTATGGTTATAAGTGAATTCTCGCTTGTGGGGGTGGTGGGGGAGGGGGAGGACCACCTTCGGATGATGGCAGAGGATGGGGATGGTGGTGACCTTCCAATGACCCTCTTCTGCATCCTACATCTCAATGTAACTTGAGGTGCAAGGGGGAAAACCTCTCTTGCCACGTGGAACATAATTTTAACTATAACTGGCCACATAAATAGTCAAGCACAAGTTACAAACTACTAGGTGACTGTAAAAACTGCAGAGCTTGCGTCAGGAAGCAGTCCAACATAAGGACCATAAGTGGCACCTTTTGGAGTCACCTCTGTTTACCATGTTAGGTGATGCCCCTCTGGTTGAGATGGCCTGGCTTGTGTCTTTGGTTGGGGGGGGCAATGCAATGGTAGGGTGCAGAACAAAGGCAGAAATCTCTAGCAAGTAGAAAGCAGCTTTCCCGAGTTATGGGTGGGGAAACTGAGGCTTGCCAAGCCTACCTGGCACCCAGAGTCACACAGCTAGGACGTGAGGGAGATGGATTTGAAACCGGGCTTTTCTGAATCCCAAGGGGAGATGCAGTGCTCTGTCTCCACAGAGGCCTGACTTCTTGAAACGGCCAAGCCTGGGAACTGAACTGAAATGGCTTCAGAGAAAATTGCTGTCCTGAGCAATGAGTGCTTGACAGGGCAGGTTTCCTTAGAAGTGAAAGCATGGCTGTGGTCCTGAGGCTTCCTTCTGAGGTCTGATTAGGCCGAGAAGGGAAAGCCCCCTCTGGGGGGAGGACATCCAGGTCCAGTCTGAAGGAGCTGGCCGGGCTCCAAGGCCACCTGGGCCGTTTTAAAAGAGATACTTTGAAACGAGTCAACGATTTCCTCTCCCTACTGGATACTTTGCATTCGTCCAAGCCCCTTCACCCCCACAGGCTCAGTGCCTTCCCGTGGGACTGGCAGGGTGCAGCGGGGAGGGGGAAGGAGCACCTGGCTGGGAGTCAAGCATCCTCGGCACTGTTTTTGGCTCAGTCACTGTGAGGTCTTGGGCAAGTCATTTCTTCTTCCCAAGTGTCACAGGCCCTTTGTTCACTGGAGGAAGAAGCTTATCGGTTCTAACCCCGGGGGGTGGGGGCACAAGGGAATCTCTGGTTTAACAAGGGGCACGCGTTAAAATTCTGACCCATTTTCCCATCTGCAGGAGGGGTGCTGATGGCAGTGGGCTGCGTGAGGGAGGTGAATGCCAACGTGGACATATGGTTCCCATGCACCATGGCAGAAGGAGAAGGGCCCCAAACATTTGCCCTGTCAAATTAGCAAGGAAACGGCACACATTCAAGCACATTAGTTCTTTAAAAAAAAAAAAAAAAAAAAAAAAAGCAAAAGAGCACGAACACTCCTTAACCATCTTTGGACAAAGATTTTCACATTCTCTCACACCCAACAAAGTGGTCTAAATGATTGAACGAGGACTCTGGCTCAGATGGGCGCCCTAAGAAGAGCCAGGGGTTAGCTGGCCCAATACTGACCCTCTGGATTAGAGAGGCACATGGGAGGGGACATTTGTCACTTTTTAGCAGTCCCGTTATGACCCCCCCACCCCCTTCTAGTGCTGGGGAATCCTCCCCTGTGTGTGTCTCAGGGCAATGGTGAGGCCGAAGTGCCTGTGATCTGCTTTCCCTGCGGTGTGGTCTCCCGGCGACAGGGACCTAAACTCAGCCAGTGAGAGGCTCCTGCCTGACTCAGAGCAAGAGGTGGAGAGAAGCCAAGCAGTGACGGTTGTGTCCAGGGCACCATGCCAGGCTCTTCCTGTGGTCAGACTGAGCCTGGGGTCCTGGTTCCTTAGGCTTCTTGACTCCTCTCCTATCCCCAGCCTGGATCTCAGCATTCCTGGTGATTCTGAGAGCCACCAGACAGCCTTTGGACCCATTCTGATTCTGCCAAAAAGGGATGGCATAATCCCTCCTGCTCGCTCCTAAAATCTCAGCCTGGTACCCACTCCACATGGCAATGACTTATTCATCTGGGGATTTGTGTGTGTGTTATATTTTCTGCTATTTGAAAATATCAAGAAAATAGATTTGCTATGTAATTTCTACAAGCTTCTCATCCAGCCTGAGAAGGTAGCTCGAGGTGGGGGGGGGGGGGGAGGGAGGGGTGGCTCGAAGTCACAAAGCCGATTCTCCAGATTCTTAGTTGGCCCCGGGGGAGTTTTTAGCCTTAGTTGTTGGCCACTCTCCTGAAAACTAAGAAGGGCTGAACTGAATATAAGAAGAGGAAATTCAGCATATTCTTGGCACCTGGAAAGCGGTACGGAATGCCACCCCACCAGTCTCGCCTAGAACCTTCAGGTGTGGATCTGCATACAGCCAGGTACACTTGGTGTGGTTGGTCTTGGACAAATGCTAACACCCGACCTGGAAAAGTACTCCCAGGGCAAACGCTTCAAGAATCTATTACATATTTCTAGTTATTCACCCAAATGCTTTGTCAAGCACTACTCAGACCATAGCATCAAAACAAAAGATCCCAAAGGTCACAGGAAAATCAGTTAATGTCCCTGTTGATGAAATTTACCACTGTGTACACATTAGGTGGTTACAAATCGGGTCGTTTCCTCTTCTCACCCACCCCCTGCTCCATACCAGCTGCAAGGACACTTCCTATTCATTCCAAGGCCCTCAAAATTTGGTACCTAACCTAAAATCTTGTGAAATTTTGCTTGGTTTAAATTTGGTGGCTATCCTCCATGGAAATTTCCCCTCCAATAGATAATTGACAGAGAGCCAGACATTCAGAAGACTCACGCAGTGAAGAACGTGTTTGTTCTAAAAAAGCAAACCTTCCTACTCAGAAAAGATTTTTTTTTTCCCTGCCAGGAAAGTTGAGAACAGATTGTAGGACTTCATCTTAGCTCATGGGTTGAAAAGGCAAAGTCCCGGAAAGGAGGGAGAAAGGTACACTGTAGGATTCTGATGGCTGAGTGCTAAAGAAAAATCAGTGGAAATGAGAGCTTCTTCCAAAGAACTCTTGATCATGAAAATATCGCCATAGTGCTCAAAATGGAACAGTAATTAATGCAAGTGGTATTTTGGGGGCGTACAGATGACTCAGAAGCTGACAATGGGATGTTAAGCAATGTCTTCCTGGATCCCACAGCTCAGTGTTCTCATCGAAGGCAATGTGCCCGGGGATTTTTTTTTTTTTTTTTCATCTACACAAGTAATTCCACCTGTAGAAAACCTGCGACTTTACATCCACTAGCTCTGAAGTGGGAACACTGTGGTCTACCCAAACATTCCAAACCTCTCCGTTGGGCATGGATTGCATTCTAGAAAACTTTTTAACCAGAGCTATGACAGTGAGTGATGGATCACAGTCTCCTTCACTTCCCAGGTGAGGGTCTGAATTAGCAGTGCAATAGCCATAAGGCAGAGAGGAAAAGGCAAGAGCCGGCTCCAAATATCTGACCTGCCAGAAAGACTCACCCTCGAGGGTGAGAGATGCCAGTGCGTCATTCGGTTCGGTTTCTGTTATTAAAATTAGCGGCTGGCCAATTCCTCAGCGTGAACAGAGGAGTCAAGCTCTGCATCTGACGGTCCTTCCCCGCACTGAGCCCAGGTCCTGGTGTGGCTCTAACATCCCTCTCCGCTTCACAGACCCACATTCATTCTGGACCAGCCGATGTTCTCGTCTCTTGTTCACCACACAGGAGCAGGACTGAGGTTTCGTGGTGGTCCCCAGAGACTTATTCTTTTAGGGTCTTATAAGAGTGGGCTTTGGTCGGCTCCCCATTCTAACCTTTAGGTGCATGGTGTTTCCGTTGTCGATGGGAAATAACTTAACCTCCTTTTCTTCGTAGGTACATAATCTCTAGGAATTTATCACACTGGTAAATTTGTCACAGCAACATGGACTCTTCCAAGAGTCCCCTGAGGGAAGATGGATTCCAGGGAAGGGGTACAAAAAGGTAGCATCACTGCCTAGCTCAGTGGCAAAACAAGTTCAAAGGCTGCCGTGTCCCCTTTCTTTCTGCCTAGGATCTGAGTATGGGTATCAGGGATGCGCCTCCCCTCCCTACCCCTGAAAACCAGTAAAGGGCAGTAAAATCCCAAGGCCACACTTCTCCTCCAGCCTCTCCCACACCCCCACATTCAAGCCTCCCAGCTGCTGTGCCCGCCTATGTCTCTGAGGCCTGCCCCCCCCAACTGTACTTTATAGAGGACAAGGGCATAGAGAATGAAAGAATGTTCTAGGGCTTGGAAAATTGGATGTGACCTCTTTTAAAGTTATTCAAACAACTTGTTTTTAAAATGCCCAGTGTTTATCCATGGAGCAATGTGATTGGGGAGGCAGATGAGGTTTCAGGGAAAGGTCTGAGAAAGATAAAAATAGTCTTGGCTTTCAGAGTGGAAATCCAAGCCCTATCAAGGGTACTTCCAGACTATTTTTCCTTTGGCCAGTCATAGCAGGGAGCATTCACATAATGATGGCCCGGTAAAGAACAATGCTATCACAAGAGCAGACCGCAGAAGTTCTCCATGGGGGCCTGGAAGCCAAGGCAGGCCTGGTCTTGGGTTTACCACAAAGCTGACATCTTGGCTCAGAGACCGTCTTTACCCTCAAATTCTAGCAGCACGCCACCCAGATTCCCTTACCCTCCGAGGAGGGCTGTTCTAGGGGTGGCTGACTCACCATCATCTCCTCTGGGTTCCCATTGGCTATCTCCACCACCCTCAGGGCAGGGTCCACCTTGACCTTCGCGCGGGTCATAAACTGGATGACAGATGAACTGTCCTGTGGAGGAAACAACACAACTCAGTGACGGATTTTTTTTTTTTTTTTTTTTTTTAGTGACAATGTCTGGGCCTTCAGGTAGCGGGAAGAACTAAATTCCAAGATTCCACATGGGCCAGACCAATATGTTATCACTGAACTAGATACCTCCCCATCCCTGGCACCCACATACAGCAGAGCTTTCCAGCCTCTCTCTCTCGAGAATTCGCTTGTGCCATGGTGGATGCTGAAAAATTGAAGTTTTGCCAATCATCAATGCATGCAAGTTTGTGTGCTGTGGTTTCCAAGTGGTAAGAGCCACATATTTCGATATTGATACTGACATATTCACAAAGAGTAGAAAATAAATAAAGCTGTTTAATTGTGTACAACAAATCCAGGCCTGGCATTCCATAGAAGGCATCTGATTTCTATTTCTCAAGCATCTTCCTGCTCTGACCACAACCCTCAAACCCTTCACATGAGTTACTTTTAACTCTTTCTCGACCCTTAAATGAGGCTGCCTGGGAGTCAACCCCACTAACGTGGAGAGAGGGGACCATGGAGGGGTGAGAAAGGGAAACATCTGGCTTAGAGGTGATGGCCCGAAGAGCAAGGAGCCTGGGGTGGGTGTGGACTCATCTAAGACTCAGGAAGAGCCCACCAGCCAGAGGCAGTTGCCAGCCTTGGGGGGGTGGGGCTCAGATCCAAATAATGAGAAAATGGCTCCCAGGCAGGGATGGAGGAGGAATTTGGAAAAAGGGCAAAATTATGACTCAGGGAAGGGTCAGAAGCTTGAGCCTGTGGTACAGACGGCGCTGCACCGACCCCGGATGGAGGAGCAACCTGGCTTCTGGCGGGTACACCCGAGCATTGGGAGCGCACCTGTGGGGGCGGCTGGGGCTCTGCTGGCAAGGTGTCGCCTGGCACACCCACCCACATCTCCACAGCCTGCCTGCCACACAGGAGGTGCACATCACAAGCCAGCTGTGGCCCAGTGATTAACGGTAGTGGTATTTGGCGGAGTACCCTCTCCTAGAAAACAGTTCTGAGGGAGCCCTCTGCCCCTCTCTGCCGGAGAAACCACAAAGGCCCTCCTGGGAGGACACATGGGGATGCCACTTTGTGTACTTTACCTGGGAGCTATGCACTGATTATTGCTCTTTTTTAAAACAGCAATAAAACCAATTTTGAATGCTTCAGGGAAGCTTGTTGCTCAAACGGACTGCGCCAGTGAGCTCTCATTAAGCACTAAATAATTGTGTAGGCAAATAAGCTTTTTACCAATTTAACGGTTTCGCAGAGTTGTGGTTTTATGTGTCAGGATATACTGTGTTGGCAATCGTGGATCGTCGTCATCTCGGATGTCCCTACAACAATAGCAATGACCACGACGGTAACCGTCAGAGCTAAAGGCCGAGCAGATGGGCCTGCCACGCGACAGGCCCCTGGCAGTTGCCGAAGAACACTTTCAGAGAAATCGGAATCCTCTGCTAATATACAAAGTCAGACCCTACATTTCAAATGAAAACTTGTTAAGATCGAAACAATAAGACCTCAAATTCCCTGGTCTGGGGCCGGACCTTGAGGTCAAGGAAAATAAACACAACTGTAGGCCCAGGCAAACCACATGGCTGGAACAGCTCCATATCCTTAGGGAGGCCGGAGGGCTCCGGGAGCCGGCTAGCGCTCACTCCCCAAGGGAGGTCGTGGCTGGCTCCGGGGGACTGACATTCGGTATTTCAAGCCCTAGGAGCAGCTGGGGCCCCATCTGGTTCCAGGTCGGCCTCATTTTAGGCTTTCCTCTGCACCTGGAATTTCTGGTTTCTGCAGAAAGGGCACTTTCAGGGAGAATGAGCCTCTAACACCTACAGAGGACACCCCACAGCTGTCTCTTGGGGTGCAGACTGGGCTGGATGGTCCTTGGGAACAGCAGGCAGTGGGACATGGCCCTTGGCAAAGGGTCACCACGGAGCACTGGGAGAGAGGGAAGCTGAGGAGCAGGCCACAGGGCTGTGTGCAAGAAAGGCCTTAGGCCTTGCGGTTAAATTAAGGACAGATGACTGAAGTGCAAGCAGCCTACACCTGGGTTAAGGGTGAAAGAGGAATCAGAGTGGCTTTCTGCCCTCGGCGCCATAATCAGGGCTCTGGTGACAGTGACGAGTGTGGCATGGGGAATAAAACTGTCTCCAGGGCCATCTGTCAAGAAGATGAACAGGACAGGTAGGATTACGGGATCCTGGGGACCCGTGCCGGGAAGGCACTTCCTGTGATGCGGGCCTTCCAGACCCCCTTCCTGGAATCCCAGGACAGCCACTGGGGCTCTGGCTCCTCCCTGCTCCCTTCCCAACGCTGTCCTTTTTTAAGGGAGAAGCACAACAGGGAGTCACTGCTGTGAGAGCCCAGCGCACCCCAAACTGATCTCCCTGCGAAGGAAGCCAGACAGACGGAACTGCGCACAGCTCTGCCTGGGTGTGTGTGTGTGTGGGGGGCTGCGCCAGTTACAGATGGAAAGTGGGCAGAACATCTTGCATCCCCCATGCCTGGGACTTCTCAGGTCAGCATGCTACTGCCACACCTAATTTAAAAACTAACATTGGAATGACTTTTCTAAAGATATTCATTCAGGTTTATACTGAACACATTTAGTTCTTCCAGAGGAAAATAAATAGAATCTCTGTGGCTAACAGGCATATTTTATTTTATCTTCACAAGTGATTATTTTTAAAGCATCTTGTTGGACGTGGCCTTTCATACTCAGCAGCTCTTATGTTAAAATAAATCAGTGAATTTGTCTGACATTTTTTTAAGAACCACTAATTCACTAGAGAGGTATAGAAATACCTCCATAGAACCTCATGGAGCCCTCTGCTCCAAAAACTGCTGTGCATTTGTCTTTGTTTTTAATACCATTTGACAGTATTTTTAAATGAGCCACTTTTGATATGATAAACTCATAATAGCAAAGTCACCTGGAATTCAAAAGTTGGACTTCTCTGAAATAAGGTGTTGTCCAAACAAAGGACTGGCAAACTACCACCCAGGGGTCAAATCTGGCCCTTTGCCTGTTTTTGTAAATAAAGTTTTATTGGAACACAGCCCACGTGAAACACGCCCACTCATTTGCAGATTGTTTATGGCTGCTTTCACAATACAATGGCAAAGCTGAGCTGTGGCAAGAGGCTGTAAAGGCCTGTAAAGACTGAAATATTTACTACTGGCCTTTCACAGACCACTGATTTAGAACGGGGTCCTAAGAGCAGCAGTACTGGTGTCACTTGGGAGCTTGTCAGAAATACAGAATCTCAAACTCCACTCCCAGGCATTTGCATTTTAACAAGGTCTCCAGGTGATTCTGATGCAAGCTAAAGTCCGAAAAACTTAAATGTGCAAACAAAACACCTGGGGAGCTTATTAAAATGAAGACGCTGATTCAGTAAGTCTGGGTCATAGAGCCCAAGATCCTGCATTTCTTTTTTTTAATTCTGCATTTCTAATAAGTTCCCAGGTGATATGGATACTGCTGGTCCTCAGAGCACACTTGGAATAGCAAGGGTCTGGTATCCCCCACCCCCAGCATCCTCTAGCAGCAAATTACCGACGGCACTTACCAGAAAAGTTTTAAAAGGGGCAGGGAGAGTTCTGAGAAAACCCGCTCCAATGCTTTTAAATGAACCCAAAGAGTGCAGTTCCCCAGGTATTACCTTCTTCAATATTTCTGTGTTCAGCAGCATGTAAATGTCTATAGTACGACTTTCTTCTTTAGCAAGCGCACTAAGGTTACAGTGCATCGTTAGGCAAGAAATTCCTAGTTTTTCACAGTCCTGAAAAGAAAAATAAGAGAACTGTCAAATGGTATTAAAAACAAAGACAAATGCACAGCAGTTTATGGAACAGAGGGCTCCATGAGGTTCTATTCTGGTCACTAAGACAATCCCATGCCGAGGAATTCCATAAGAAGGTGCAATCATTCCTTCTTGCCACTAGAAGGCAATAGAGGGATTTCCTGCCCTGCAGGCACCTGAGCATACTTTTTGTCAAGCAAATGGGAAAAAGCCATCCGCTGGTTTACTCTACCAAAAAATTGGATTTCACAAGGAGAAATAATTGTTTTTCAAAAACAAACACATTTACATATTTCAAAAGCATTTTTGTTATGAGTTCGGAACAAAGATGTGTTTCCTACATGATGTAATTTTTGCCTGTATGGTGGCAAATACGCTTTCGTGCTCTTTTCAGGGAGAACAAATAAGAGGGCTGAGAAGTCACAGGATTGATGGAAACATATGAGTAAAGAAAAGCACAGGTTTGACCAAGAAAATACGTGAATCACCAATAGAAACCTAAATTCCAAATTAAAGTTATAAAAGAGGAATTCTTCCAAAAGATGTTTGGAAGGGTTTCAAGGGTGGGGTAAGACTGTCAGTCATATACAGAGTTGTGTCTGTCAAACCACTAGATATCAATGTACCTAACAATTCTAAGGGCTTTTAAAAATAGTTGTATCATCAGCACTAGCTAAGTAAAAACAGAACAAAACAAAAAACAAAAAACAAAACCAAGAAAAAACGTCAAAACCAAAAAAACACCCCCATATCCCCAAGTGGCAAACAGCCATACATTCTCTTTCAGGAAAAAAAGAGAAAAAAATGTGAGGGAGATGTGCCCAGCCTGAAATAAGGAGCTAGAGAGTTGTAACCAAATATATGGGGGAAAGGAGGCTTTGGGAAAGCACACAATTCCATCTTCAACACCCTCACTTTTAAAACAATGGAGGTATAACTTACATATAGTAGACAGAATTAAATCTTAAGGGTCCACCTTGATATATTTTACATATTTATACCCAGATCAAGATACAGAACATTTCCAGTACTTAAAGCAGGTTCCCTCAGGCCCCTACCCCTTTTGATATTCCTTCAAGAGTAACTACCATCCTAACCTCCAATACCACTGCTAGTCTTGTTATTTCTGAACTTCATGTAAGTGAAATATTATGTGTGCTTTGGCTCCAGCTTCTTTCAGGCGTTATTATGTCTGTGAGGTTCATTTCATGTTGCTGTGTGTGGTAGAATTGTTTGTTACTCTGTAATACTCCTGTGTGTGGCTACACCACAATTGTCTACCCATTCTCCTGTTGATGGGGATCTGGACTGTTCCCAGCTTTCCGTTATAAGAAGATTACCGTAAACATTCTTATCCACGTCTTTCAGAGGACATCAATACTCATTTCTCTCGGGGATATACCTGGGAATGGAAGTGCTGGGTCATAGGGTACAGAGATGTTTAGTTTTCCGTGATCCTGCCCAAGAGTTTCCCACAGTGCTTGTAGGAGACCATCACTCTTGCTTAGACTCATACTAGGTGGAGAAATGTTTTGCTTTGTGCTTGGTGGGTTGCGAAGGTTTTCCCTTTGCCAGGCAATGGAATTTGGAATGTAAATTTAACACTTTGATTGAAACCTCAGGCTGAAAAATAGGAGTTGACCACAGTCCTTGTGACTTTATCCGCCAATTGATTAAAACCAGATTTGGGAAATAATAAATGCCAAATAGAAAATGGCCTCTCATCTCAGACTTACGTCCTAGTGAGGACCACCCATGTGAACCCAACTAGTAAGCAAATCCTTACCAAGACTTTTCTTCCAGACTTTGTGAAAAAGGCAAATATTGTATGGAAGATATTTTCTTGCTCTTGAGGGATGATGCAGGGGGTTGGGGTTTTTCTGGAAGGAAACAGTTTCCCTTCTCTTGGCTCACCTGAAAATGAAAAGAAATCTGTCAGAGTGGTCTGTCCCAAGAATGAATCCTGAGCCTGGATTCCCTTGTTGCAGGGGTGATAACAAAGTCCACACTTTCCCCCTTGTCCATTCTCCAGTGGACAGTACGGCTGCAAAGCTGAAGGGCAGAGTAGTAGCCTCAACCATGCCAAACAATCCTAAGTCCTTAAATAACTGAGGATGAGATGGTACACAACATGCAATTGAGATGTGACTAGGAGACAGTAAGACTTAAGGAACAAAACAAACCCTACACTTTACGGTTTCTAAAGCACATTTATAAACCTCTTGTAGCTACTCTCTGAGGTGAGATTTCATGCTCTTTGTCTGGATGAGGACACTGAGACTCAGGTTAAGTCACTGGCCAACAATCACAGAGTCCAGAACCCAGGTTTTGAACCCAGGTCTTCTGAGACCAAGCCCTCATGCATGGTCCCACTGCCAGAGTTTTCAAACTGTGTTCCATAGAACTCCCAGGGTGCTGTAAAAACCCCACAGTCATCTCCCCAGAGAGGAGAAGAGGCATCTAGCAGGACCCCTCTGGGCCCCCATTCTCTGCTCCAACTAGAGCAGCAGCTACATACAATGTCACTTAAAATGAGGGTTCTGCTAAAAAAAAAACAAAAACAACAACAACAAAAAAACAAGTTGGACAGCTAACCCACTGAGCCATACAGGAGTTTATATGCCTGTGAGCTCTTGGTGAGTTATCTGATTTTGCTTCCGATGGCAGTAGCAACCATGCTGAGCAACAGCAACATTAAAACAAAACACACTGAAACAACAGTTTATGGTCTCCCATGTTGGTTTCTTTGAGAACAACACTATTTTTGAGGAAATGCTGAAAAAACCAAGACTTTTTATACACATCATCATACCACACTGGTTGTAGCTGAGGACTAGACAGAACTGAAGGTCAAGTGGTAAAATTTGTAATTAGTAATTCATAATTTAGGATGGTGTTTATAATCCCATTTCTAACCAGAATTATCTGTTTAAATCAAACACTCTTATTTTTAATGCCCTTGAGGAAAATATAGTGTGTTTGAATTTATTCAAGAATGTTTCAGCTCCTCATTCACGGTAGGGAGCAAAACTTAAAAACTTTTACGTAGAGAAACTTCTAACTTAAGCCAACAGTGCTAATCTTTTCATAATGAACTATAAAATAAGACTCCCAAATGTGCTGCATTAATCTCGATTTTTCTTTGGTCTAATAAACACATACGCCAGGATTTACTATATATGCCTAAAAACAAGTAAGATGAAGGTCTCTTTCCTCAAATTAATTATTAAAAAAGAGAGAGTTGCCTTTACCAATCTCTCATAGTTTAGGATTTATTATTCTTTAAGAATATCTTATAATTTGGGACTGTCTCAATTACTTTACTTTTTTTAAAGATTTTTATTTATTTGAGAGAGAGAGGGTGAGAGAGAGAGCACAAGCAGGGTGAGCAGGAGAGGGAGAAGCAGACCCCCTGCTGAGCAGGGAGTCTGATGCAGGGCTCTACCCCAGGACCCTGGGATCACGACCTGAGCCAAAGGCAGATGCTTAACTGACAGAGCCAACCAGGCGCCCCTCAATTACTTCATTTGAACCACAAAATCTGGGAAGACACATCAGCCTGAAACAGTCTCAATCAATATTGGTTTTGGCAGCTTTTAGAGGTCACGAGAGGGAATTAATGGGAAGGAGGAAATGAGATTTAACACAGATTTCGGGGATTATTCCTCGGGTTGCAAGTGTGTCAAACTGTGCTAAATATTTTAAAGCTCATTTTAGAAAGCAAAACACAGGTCGCTTATGTAGTGAGAATCACGAATAATCACAAGACAAATGAGAAAGACTGCTACAATGTTATGCAACGAGCACTTGAGTTTTGCCATAAATTTCAGCAAGAAGCTTGGATTCAAAATATACTGCATTTCAAATCAATTAGACAAATTTGAGATGATATGCTCTGGAAAACGACTAAAAAGTAGCTTCGTCGTGATAGACGCTGATCTCAAAGGATAGACATTTGCATAAAATCATTTCAGGAGACGTGTGAATGGAAAGAGTAATATAAGTTAATATATTATTCTTACATAATTTTAAGTATACAACTGCATGGTTAAGTTAAATATTGTAAGTAGATATTATTTCATTCCGTTTCTAACTTCTTTTATTGAGGTAAAATTTACATTCACAAACATGCATAGATCTTAAGGGCATAGTCTGATGAAATCTGACAAATGAAATCACCCACATCACCACCACCCCAATGAAGGTACAGAATCTGTCACTCACTCCAGAAAGTTCCCTCTGGCCTCTTTCCAGTCCATTCCCATCCCCTACCTCCAAGGCAACCACACTTCTCACTCTTACTAAGTCGGCCAAAAAAGCATTAAATGTACCTCATCAGGGAAGTGGGGATTGTGTTATTTGGGGGTTACCCTCTATTTAGGCACATAGGGCACATCGTGGATAGAAAACATTTTGTTCATCAAGCATTTGAGAACCTGAATGTGTTGTCCTCATGTTCTTAATTCCAATCATTTTTCACTCTGAAGCATCCTCCACTTTCCCTCTGTCTTCTGAGGTGGACATTTGCTGAAGGCTACTGGAAAAATGGTCCTTCTGCAGCCCTGGGGTGTGCACATTCCTCTGTTGAGATGACTGGGCCTGACCACACAAACACATTGGTCTGGGTTTAGAGAAACAGAATCTCTGAGTCTTGCAGGATGCGTTCATCCTTAATTAAAATCAGGGATGGGGGCAGAGTTCCTCCTGGCTCCGCAAATTGGTGCTTCAGGTCTCCAGGCTGGGAGAGGAAGTGTGGGAATGGAGCCCCAACTCAGCCAGTTTCGTTAACTTGGGGTGCGAGGAGCCTGGCACCGTGAAGACCCCCCACACAGACTGGCAGGAAGCTGGGAATGGCAGGGCAAGTGGGTGAGCAGCTTCTGAAGCCTCAGTGCATGCCAGGCGGGGGCAGACACATGGCTCAGAGCTTCCCTCTCCTCTTTCCCCTGGAGTCTTGGGGGCCAGTGAACAGGGTGCTGACTCCGATGTGATGTGATCCCATGTGACATTTGATCTGCCCCAGTGGAATCTGGAGAAGGGAAGTGGAGACTGAGTCTGTGGTGAATGAAAATCTTAGCCAGTTGTGCTCCCGACTGTGGTTACACGGGCATCACATCAATCGGGGGGAAAACGACATTTTTCTGTGAGGTTCAGGGTGGTCCTCTTTCAAGGGGAGATTGAAGGTTGCCTGGTGTTGCATGAGTCTGATTCCGACTCACTAATCCTGCTACAGACGTTCCCTCAGCTAGAATTGAGCAGCTCAGATCCTGGCCAGGTCATGGAAGGGAAGGAGTCTTCTCTGTTGGATAGATATGTATGCGACAGTTGCAGTAACACCCAACATGTGCGCGGCCCTTACCGTATGCAGGTTCTGAGTGCTTTACACATACTAGCTCATGCAGTCCTTGCCCCCTGGAGGTGAGCGCTGTTATATCCCCATTTTACAGATGGAGAAACGGAGGGGTAAGGGGAGACCAGATGACTACCTGAGGTCCCCCAGTTAGCAGGCCATCCAGCTCCAGAGTTGGTGCTTATAACCATTTTCCTGTCTCTCAGGTATAAAGGCTGAGGATGGCGCTGGGGTAGGAGTCACGGACTGGCAGAAGTGGAGGGAAACCAGACCTTCTTGTTCCCCACCTAGGCCAAAAGGAAGGGAGCACTAGCCTAGAAGCCTAGGAAGCCCAGAATCCTCCGTCTGACCCATTTCTGCCCACTGTGGCCAGAAAAAACAACTCCTGGCCAGAGCGTGGGAGAAAAAGTACCCGCTGGCTGGGGGGCCAGGCTCCTCCAGGCTGTCTTGGGTTGGAAGGGGGACAGAGCATCCTGGAATGTGGTTTCTGGGAGGCAGCCTGCAGATCACGCAGTTCCTTGGCCTCAGCTGACAGATAAAGAACCAGAGCCCCTGAGTTCTAGGACCCGTCCAAGGTCACGTGACTGCCTGTTGGCAGCAAGAAGTATGCGGTGAAGGAATTCCGTGGCACAGGCGGTTTTGATGAGCCCTCGACAGTCCAGAAGCCAGCCCCAGCTCTGCCTCCCGAGAGCTGTGCCAGTTCGGGTCTCCAGGGCCTCAGCTGCCTTGTGTAAAATGAGGATGGTGGCCTAGGTGGCCACTAAGGTGGTCCTCACCTGCTAATTCCTACTTCGAGGATTATCTGTGCATTTTGTAAGAGCACGGGGCCACCCAATCTCACATGACATAGCTAAGCAATTGCCAATCAGCCCCTGCTTGGTTCTAACCACCTTCTTTGCCTAAAATCAAGGGGGAAGTACTGTTTTCTTCTCCCATTGCAGACAATTCAAACACCACAGTGCTCATGCCCCACAGCTTCATCTCTGTGGCTAGCCAAGGGCCCTGTGGCCATTTCCCCCTGCTCATCTCTACCCCCTCACTTCCCATCAATTTTCCAGACCATCCGAGTCCAAATGCTTCCCATGACATGGCTGCTTATCTTCCAGGACCTCCGGGAGCTGGAAGAGGTCCATGTCTACTGGAATGTGAATAAAAGGACTTCACCAGATACACACACAAAGGACAAGAGAATGCAGGACACAGTGTCAAGGCTGGATTCTGCCAAGGCAGCTATTGAGGGTTTTCTGCTGGCTTTTGGTCTCCCTACTCCCCTTGTCCTGACCCCAAAGAAAACATTGTGCAAGTCGGAAAGGAAGAGATGGTGGTGATTTGGGAAATTGTCAGGAGCCCAAGAAGATGTGGACACCACTTGGTGGCAGGGTCCAGGTCAGCCTCGGTCAGGAGGGTTCATGGTCAGAAGCCACCAAGGTGCCAGGCCTATCCGAGGACAAAGTGCTCGGGACACTCTTAGGTGGCCTGGCAAAGTCTCGTTTCATAAAATACTGGGTTCAAAGTATGAATCAGGGCGATTCCATGGGGATGATGCCACAAAAGAGAATCCACCTTTTGCATGTTATAAGTCAAAGGAACATCTAGAGCTTTAACTAAAGATTTTCTGGGTTGTGGTAGTCTGGTAAAGGGGCTGGAGGAAAACAAAGCATTTCCATGTTGTGGTCTGGGGATAGGGGCCTGCATAAGGTACCTCAGAGTTGTTTGCTGACCTAGAATTAGAGAGAGGACACAGGTCTTCCCTGAGGTCCCAGAACAGAGTAGCCCTAATGCAGTCTTTGTCCCTGGGCCTGAAGACTGGAGGGACTGAGAAGTCCTTCGATCTGTTTTCTGGGTCTCATTCCCCAAGAGTATCACCCTGGAAACCAATTCCAACTGCTTAAGGCCCCATCCCTGTACGGAGTTCAGACATAAACGGGAATAATACTAGCTAACATTGGTACCAATCTAAGAGCTATGGCATGCACTGAATCTTTATAGTACCCATGCACAGAGAATACGCATAAATCAGTAAGGTGACCATACTATTTACTGTCCAAACCAGGACATTTTTGAGAGTGAAGTGGGGGAGTCAGTCAGACAGACTAGTAAGATAGAGACCAATATCAGGGATGTGCCAGGCAAACTGGGACATCTGGTCTCCTTAATTTTCACCCCCGTTTTACCAATGACAAGACTGAGGCCCAGAGAGGGTAAGTAGCCAATCATGTACCTAGATGCTTCGACTGTGGAGGGAGCACACCTCTGAAGCCCTCCCTGGATGCCCCATTCCTGGTCCACCTTCCCTGGGCCCAGGCTGCACAGCGTCTGTCCCCCACACACCCGGACCCTCATCCCACTGTCCATCTGCTCACAGCCCTCAGAGCAGTGGCCCTGCTACCACCATGACTCTTGTCTACAAATTTCTCCCTCCCCCAGCAGTTGGATTGTCGTGATCTGCACTCCAGACTCAGGGGAGGTGGCGCTTCACATGGATCCTGGAAGGTAAAGAGAACTTTCAGAGAGCAAAGCGAGAAGGGGAAGGTAATTCCAGGTGGGGAGGAACAGCATCTGCGAAAGCACAGAGGTTCGAACAGTAGACTTGATCTAGAGAGAGCCTAAGAGTTCAACATGGCTCAGGCATCAGATGAATGTTGGGTAATAGTGGTCAGAAAGGAGGCAGGAGAGGTGGGCCTGGACAAAGAGGAGGGTCTTGCAGGCAAATCTTAGATTGGGGGTGGGGTGGGCAGCTACCCAGATGGCAATGAACATGTCTCAGAGTGAAGGAACCACTCTTCACCTGGAGCATGTGCTATTACTGGTATGTGTTTAACAGCCTGAGACACAGACATCTCTTTTCTACCAGCATCAGCCCCATTCCTTGATCATCCTCCAGCTGGCTGGGGTCCAGGGCTGGGAAAGGTCACTGAAGTGTCCCTGGATTGATGGACTGCCTTGAACACAGTACACAGACAACAGAAGAGAAATGGGGGATTCAATTAGGGGAATAAACTGACAACAAGCACCCCCCCCCCCCATGAACGATGCTTGGAGTCCTCACCAATGTGGGTCTTAGGGGAAGTTTGATTTAAAAACTATGTTTGTTAAAAATTATGTTTATTAAATTGACCTGGATTAAAGAGGGCACAGGTTTATTTTGAATAACATGTGTTTCATGTTAACTCCCATTTATCTGTTAATCACTGACTCTATGTTCTCTGTTACATCCTTGGGCCACTTTTCCATCTGGTATTCCACCCATCACAGCTGATGGCAACTGGGTCAACATGACCTGTCCCCTGACTTGCCACCTGCTTCTCTAGATTCACACGCCCCTTGAGTTTGAAAACCCAGAGAATGTTCTGAATGCAAGCTTTGCTAATTCAATTACCTACTGCCTCATCTGGGAACTGAGTATCAGAAGATAATAAGCCCCCTTCTCCCACAGGAGGCCGAACACTTACCATAGTAATTTTGGTGATATTTAAAGTTTTAAATAAAAACAATACTCATAGGGGTGCCTGGGTGGCTCAGTCCTTAAGCATCTGCCTTCGGCTCAGGTCATGATCCCAGGGTCCTGGGATCGAACCCTGCATCGGGCTCCCTGCTCCGCGGGAAGTCTGCTTCTCCCTCTCCCAGTCCCCCTGCTTGTGTTCCCTCTCTCGCTGTCTCTCTCTCTCTGTCATATAAATAAATAAAATCTTAAAAAAAAAACCCAATACTCATAAAATGATTGAGAAATCATACCAACTGGCTAATTCGACCGACCTAAGATGTTTACTCACAGAAAGATAAATAAAATATATATTTTCCATTCACCAAAATATAAACTGTGATAAACAGTCTCTTCCAGTCTTACAGAGCTCCTTAGGTTATGACTTATGTTAAATCACATTGCTCTGATTCACTATTGAGTGTTTCTTGGTATTGACCAAAGAATGGGAAAAGAGGATAATATTTTACTAATAAATCCTAAAACAAATATTTTCGTGTATTACCAGTCATTTCAAGTCTTTGTAATAATACAGACCCAGAATAACGCAGTAGGGGTGGCTGCTCCAAGGTTCCATTCCCTCACTCTGATTTTTCCCCTGAAACGGCACTATTTAACATAAGGGCAGAGAAACCAGTAACAATCCTGGATACTTCCTCCTAATGGGTACGCCTAGCTTTAGGTTACTAATGTATCTGAAAGGTCGAATACACAATTTTTGTGTGCATGCATCATTTCATGTAAAGGAAGGAGTTCTCAAAGGTGTCCTCTGGTAGACCCTCCTGGAGCACGGGTTCTTTCGCTTTGTGAAAAGGGCTCCTTGTTTATCCGTTCAGCAAGTTCTGATTTTCTGATAGTTACCTCTGTGTGTAGCGAGGGACTCCAATGTGTTCATACAAACAAAGGGAAGACACTTTGGTGCTCACAACAATATGAGGTAACAGGAGGTTCTCTGGCTTTGGCCAGTCCCTCCCCACCTTGATCCTCAAATGAAGAGCGTGCTCGGTTTCTGAACTGAAAAGGTAAATGAGAGCAGAGCAGTCGTCCATAAACAACAGCAGGCCTCCAAACCGGGCAGAGTTGGGGGATGGAGCAGGAGGAGCAAGGAGTTTAAGAATGACCTGGGGTCATTTAATTTCCAGACGGGCAAAGCCAGTAACGTAAAAAAGCCTGAAAAGATTGTAACTTTCCCTTGAGATGTCGCCTGTCTTTCAAACTGAAAATTATCTTCTAAATAAAATGCTTGCTTCCTCTCCTCCCCTCCCCCATCCCTTAAGGCCACCACCACTGTGAAAGGTCAGGGTGTTACTGAGACCAAAACTGAAACAGGAAATAAAGGGGCAAAGCCTCAGAATCAATCTTCCAGAGGAAAGGGAGAGCATAATCCATTGTACAATCCTGACCTCTGTATGAGTCTGCCGTTATTGCATAAAATATTTCACTTCTTAACGATAAAAGCCAATGATTTTTCCCCTTCAGCTTCTCTAGGGTTTGGTGAAAACAATGGCATGCCCTCCCCACTACCCGCCCTCCTTTTCCTCTGGGTGTGGCCAGCCAGCCTGCTGGAAAGCTAGAGAGAGAGAGAGAGAGAGAGAGAGAGACACGCAGGCTGCCACCAGGGGACACAACACAGCCCTTGGAACTGTAATTTAGATTCTGGGTCTAGCTTAGACCCAGCTTATGGCAAAGAACAAAGTTCCTCTCCATCTTACATTAAAGGATAAATTAACACACCTAGTGATTCACGGAGTTACTGTTGCATTTATGAGATGTATCACTTTATAATTATCCCTTTATTAAAAAATAAAGGGGTGTCTGGGTGGCTCAGTCGGTTGAGCATCTGTCGGACTCGGTTTCAGCTAAGGTCATGATCTCAGGGTCATGGGATCGAGCCCCGTGTCCAGCTCCGCACTCAGTGTGGAGTCTCCTTGAGATTCTCTCTCCCTCTGCCCTTTCCCCTGCTCACATGCAAGTGCTCTCTCTCTCAAATAAATAAAATAAAATAAAAGTAAAGAACAATCGTTTTCTGATTGCTGTCTCACGTGTAGCCATCTGTCTGACCTCCCACACAACTTTCTGAGAGTATATACTTCAGAGCAGTTAAAAGAGTAACCTTAAGTCTAAAGTTTCAAGATTTCACGAGAGGCCTAAAATATGCTATTGCTCCTCAGTTTGGATCATTAAGGAGAAATGAATGAAGCTGGGCTTCTGGACAGCTGGGGGAGAGAATCACTTCTCAGCATCTAACAAGGTTGAGAAAGTTCCTTTTTGTCAGAAGAAACATGGTGTGTATGTCAGAGAGAGGAGTTTTCCTGTTTTTGTGCTTCTGAAGCATCCACAATGAGTCCTGGGCAGGTTAAATGAGAACCACGTGTTTCTGGGCAAGGAGCGATGAGCTCTGTTTTTCCTCAGTGAGATTTCCTGTTAGCAACTTCAGTAACAACCCCTCACCCAGCAATGACCGGGCTCTGTGTCATGTTGCTTTTAAGGAATGAAGGGAAGTAAATGGCATAATCACTGACTTTTAAGGCTTATCCATGTCGGGGACCAGAACAACCGTGCACCGAAGCATGGGCATTCCAACTGGCCCACATGCTGGCGACGAAGCGTTAATGCTTCCAGATGTCATAGCCGCCGGCGGCCGTGAGCACAGGACCCTGGGCTCCTTGATAAGCTGGCGCCCTCAGTCAGCAGGGAGATGTCACTGCTGGCTTGATTCATGCACTCTGTCCACAAGGGTTAGAGGGCAGCCTCTGGACCACACTGTGCACGGACAGCCCAGACTGAACCTTATCCCCACCTTCCAGAGGGTGTGTGTTGAATGTAAGCTGTGCAAAGAAACACACACTTTCTCCCCCTAGCCAAAACTAAAATTGACCCAAGAGCCCAGGAACGTAACTCTCTTTCCAAAATTCAATCAGCCATCTCCCCACTTTTAAGTGTTTGGCTTCTGTTGAGAAAAAAAAAAACAAAAAAACTGAAGCCAACCTAATCCTGACTCATTTCAGGAACTTGACTATTCAGCTCACATTCAGACATATGCAGAAGGAAGAAAAAGGAAAAAAAATGGCTTGAGGCCATTGTTGAGATCAGTGGACTTGATTGTGTGTGTGTGTGTGTGTGTGTGTGTGTGTGTGTGTGTGTGTGTGTGTGTGTAGAATGTTTTCATGAAGTCTCTGACCAAAATTTGTGGAGTTCAAGTTTGCTCTTAGAAGGCTTCATTTCTCTTATGTGATTCAGCCCCTTATTTCAAAGTTTTACCTTTTTACTTATTCCCACATTAAATTAAGGCAACCTCTGCTGTGAGTTAAGGGAAGTTGCCGAAACATCTAGGCATGGGATTTCAACTCAGTGCAAATCTACTGAGTCCCTAGGACATATGAGGTGCTCAATAGATGTGCTGCAGGGCATGCAGGTGTCTAAGGACACACACCCCATGCTAAGGCAGAAAGAAATACTTCCGTTGATTTTAATAGAGTGGGCGTGGCCAATTCTTTCATTTCTCTGAGCACATACTACGGTCGGGGCACCATAGCTGGGGATACACAGGAAACAAGGCAGCCATGATTTTCCTGTAATGGTGTTTTCAATCTTGCAGAAGAAGACATACAATGAAAAATAGTAATTTCAGACAATGGCAAGTGCTATGAAGAAAATAACACAGGGAAATGGGATAGAGTTGATGGAGGTTTGCAACATTAGCTCAGGTGGTCAGGGAAGACCTCAGGGAAAAGATGAACTTGGGGCTCAGACCCACACTACAAGAAGGAGCTGGCCATGCAAGGATCTGGGGGGAGGGTGCTCTCAGAAGAGGCAGGTGCAAAGGCCCTGAGGCAGGACTACCCAGGAAGGTATCTGAGAGGGCATGATGGAAGAGAGGATGTGTGAGAATTAGGTCTTGAGGAATGAGTGGGCTTTCCATAGCCAGAGGGAAGGAAGAAACCAGGAGGTCAGGAAGCCCAGGGAAGTGCACAGTGGGTGGATCAGCAGCCTTCACAGTCCAGAGTGGCTGGAGGACAAGGTCAGACACAGAGGATATTGGAGGCAATGGCCTGGAAAGGTGGATGGGAGGTCATGCCGGGTTTTAGACCACATGTTTCTGACCATTAAGATCTCCTTGTTGGGGCACCTCGGTGGCTCAGTTGGTTAAGTGTCCAACTCTTGATTTCAGCTCAGGTCATGATCTCAGGGTCATGAGATTGAGCTCCGTGCTGGGCGTGGAGCCTGCTTAAGATTCTCTCTCTCCCTCCCCCGACCCTCAAAAGAAAAAAAAAATCCTTGCTAATCTTTTTACAGAGAACCCCAGGGGTGTCTCTGAGAGTTACACAGATAAGTTAATATGAGTAGAAGGCAGCGAGTTCTCAAATGGCAAACCGGTTCCTCAAGGAGAAGAAGGCACATCACCCACAGACTCTGCATCCTGGGGAGGGTTTCTAAGCCTTGAATTCTTATTAGCAGGAACCTCCCTCCCAGGATGAGTGCTAGTTTGGTATATAGAAAAAGCCTTAGAATTTCTACAGAAAAGTTGAGGTAGAAGGTGGGGGAATAAAAGAAACATATGTTCACTATGGAGGAAAGTAATAGACATTGGGGAAAAAAAGCGAGTTGTTCAGTTTTGGGTTATTTGTTGGGTTGCTTTAACGTGCCAGACCTGGCTTGTGCACAAGTTTTGGCCTCCAGCAAGCTTGCTGCAGGGCAGACTTCTTGTTGCAATTACCCTCCAAGCATAACTAAGTCATGAAACCCAGGACTTCTCTCCTGCAAAATATGCCTCAACCACCAGCCAGCTTTAAAAACCAGTGTTACTGTCCACTGCTGTTGCCAGTGACTAAGTGATTCACTTTGCGGCAGAAAGCTCCCCCAGGGTGACTCCTAATAAGCACACACACAGAGGCTCCTGGATGTCCAATCTGGACACTGCACAGGGCCTGGGGTTTCACAGGAGAGAAACCAAGCAGAGCTAAATGCAAGGAGAGAGAATTCCCAGGAAACACAGACTTGCCAAGGCCTTCATACACAAAGACCACATGACAACCTCCTGAGACAGCTCGAGTGCCCCCACCCTGAGTGAAGGTCTCAGCAACCACTCCTGAAAACTACAAACCTTCTCATCCTCACCCCCTTGTCTCCTTTGTTCTTCCCCAGAGCGTTTACCATCATGTAATACGCTATTATATTTTACTTATTACTTGTCTCTACCAGAATGTAAGCTACACGAGGGCTGGAAATTATTAGTTCTTGTCTGTTTTTTCCCTGCAGCGGAAACCAGTGCTTGGCATATGGTGGGTGCAAAGCATTTGATGAATGAATGAACGAACATGTGGATAAAAGATTCCCCACAAGAGGCTTGCTTGGCAAAGACTGTCATCACCCTTTTATAGATGGGGAAAGGGAAGCTTGGAGTGATTTAAGTAATATGCTTTAGGCCAGGGCTTCTCAATATTAATGTGCAAATGCATCACTGGGGATCTTGTTAAAATGCAGATTCTGATTCAGCGCCTCTGGGTGGAGCCTGAGATTTTGCATTTCTACAATTCTAACTTCCAGGTGATGCTAATGCTGCTGGACAGCTCACATCCGGACAGAAAGATGTCATGAGGCCTTGCAGGTGGCTGTGCAGTCTTGTGGTTAAGAGTGAACACTAACTTAGCCACTTACCAACTCTGACCTTGGCACCTCCCCCTGCCTCTGCTTCCTGGCCAAATTCTCGTGAAGATTAAATGAATTTGTCCAGGTAAATTACTTGGTACTGTGCCTCATCTGTAACAAGTTCTTAATAAAAATGTATTATTATTACTCCTTTTTTTTTTTAAACTGAATCTAACAGCTTCCTCTCACAATCCTAGTGGCATATTATTTTCTATTTCACCAAAATTCACATTTATGCTGAGAACAATGACATCTACATCTTCTATCAAAAAGTTAGAAATTTCTGCTGGATACTTATTATGTGAGAATTTTGAGACAGGTTCCTAAAAGTGGAATTGTTGGTATTCATATTTTAAATTCTGATAGTTACTGTCAAATTGCCTTTTACACCAACAGTATTTAAGAGGGCCCATTTCTCCTCATCTTAACCAACAATGGACATTAATAGTCTTTTGGATTTTGCCAGTTTAATTGGGGGGGACCTTATTTTCATTTGAGTTTACATTGCTCTGATTACCAGTGGTACTAATGTTCGTCATTTATTTGTGTTTGTTTGTTTATATGTTTATTTGCCATTAAAACTTTTGTGAATTGCCTGTTCATATCCCTTCACCCATTTTTATAATTTTTGGCTTTTTCCTTATCGATCTGAAGACATTTATATATTTGTCTGTTAGCCATGTTACAAATATATTCTCCCAAATATCTTTTAGTTTGTGACATTTTATGATCACACACAAGTTTAACATTTTTATAGATTTAATCTGTCAATCTTTTCTTTGTGGGTTCTGGATTTTATAACTTGCTTGGAGGAAGAGTTTCCCATCCAAAGATTATGAAAATATTCAGTACTTTCCACTAACATTTCTTTTTATATGTAACTTTCTAAACCACTTATTTTTTTTCCAGTGAGGTAGATTTTCTGTAATTTCTTTCCAAATGGATAGCCAATTGTCTTCATATCATTTATTGTACAGGAGTCTATATAACTCCACTGTTTGGGGGTTAATTCTTTCATCAGATATTTTTTCTGCCCCTTTCTAGCTCTCCTTCTGGAACTCCAATCATGTGTATTTTTATGCATATACTTTATGGTGTCTCAGAGGTCTCAGGCTTTGCTCATTTTTCTTTACTGTTTTTTTCTTTCTGTTCTTCAGATTCGATAGTCTGCACTGATCTATCTTCAAGTTTGCTGATTCTTTGTCAGCTCAAATCTGCTACTGAGCCCCTCTAATGAATTTTACTTTCAACTCCAGAATTTCTACTTGGCTCTTTTTACAATTTCCATCTTTTTGAGTCATTGTTATCATACTTTCCTTTAATTCTTCAAGTATGGTTTCATTTAGTTCTCTAAACACATTTATAATAGCTGCTTTGAAGTCCTTGATGACTAAATCCAACATTTGGGTTCCTCAGACACAGCTTCATTTGATTCCTTTTCTCCCCCTGCACAGTTTACCCTGTTCTGATTTCTTCATGTTTCATAAATTTTTTTAAACTGAATGTTTTAGATAAATATTGTGGCCACTCTGTATTCTTATCCCTGCTTTGGGAAGTGGTAGTTGCTACTTTTTTTGTTTTGCTTATTGGTTTAGTGCCTTGCTTGGACTAATTCTGTGGAGTATGTTTCTCCTGCAATGTGTGATGTCTCTGCTCCGTATTTATTTTTACACTTGTTTTATTTTTAAGCCTGGTTTCCTAGGGGTTGTCCTGGGTCGACATAACTTAGTGATCAACCAATGATTGGCCAGAGGTCATACACAAATACCTTGGTCCAGTAAGGCTTCCACCCTTAGCCAGTGGATCAGTGTGTGGCTTGGGGAATGCATTCAAAGGTCAGGTAATTTATAAGCATGCCCCAGCTTTTACTTTCTGCATTCACAAGGCCTCACATTTAATCAGTTGATTATCTCAGATTTCCTAGGGGATAATAACACTGTTTGTCACAGCGATACTCCTGTTTCTTATTTTTTACAATAAAGGTTATTCATTTCTTTTTATCGTCAAGACCTCTAACACTACTAAATCAAAGAAACAAAAGAAGGAGCTCGTGTCTTGCTCCTCACTTAGGTGGGACAGCTTCTAACATCTTAGTATCAGGTTTCTATCCTATAGGTTCTATAGGCTTCTGATGGAGGACTTTTGTCAAGTTGAAGAAGTTTCTTTCCATATCTTCCTTATGGGAAATTTTAAAAAATACCATAAATGTATGTTAAATTTAACTTTTGTCTTTTCTGGAAGCCCTCATCCTGATAATTCTTTTAATATTCTTTTTTCTTAATTCTTTTAATATTAACAGTGAACAATGTTAATGTCTTCATAAAGAATCAATGTAGCATTCCTGGATGACACTGTACTTTACTCAGAATATGTTCTTCTTCTAACAGGAATCGCTTTGCAAACATTTATTTAGAACTTTTGTATCTGTTTTCAAAGTGAGTTTGGCCTGCAGTTTCCCGTTCTGTTTAAGGGCCCACTCTTCATTTCTGGTTAATGACCCAGAGTATGTTAGTCTCCTAGGATGAGTTTTTCATCTTTTTCTACTCTCTGGAAGAGCTTATATAACACAGAAATTATCCATTCCTTGACCACTTAATAGAACTTGCCTATATAGCTACCTGGGCCTGGTGCTTTTTAAAGGTATAGGTCTTTGGCTACTTTTACATTTTTTTCTAAGGTAATTGGTCTAGTTAGACTTTTCATTTCATGCATTTCTTTGAGGTTTTTTTATGGGAATAAAATTGTGAAAAGTAATAGAAGTTAAAAATCTTCTCCATATGACTGTAGTTCATCATTTCTAGTGTTTTTGGCATCATCCCTCTTTTTTATTGCCTGATCAAGTTTGCTATAGGTTTGTCTGTTGTGTTGGACAAATCTCTGCCCCCACCCCCCAGCTTTTGGTTTTATTGATGTGGAATACTTTTGTTATTGTTCTTTTTATTTTCCTATATCATGACTTCCACTTTAACAATATCTTCACTTTATTTTCTTAGAGTCCAATTTATTTAATTGTCCCTTTTCTAGCTTTTATGTTGTTAATTTAGTTCACTTTTTTTCAGTCTTTCCTGTTTTCTATGTATATGATATTTTCTTCCGTGTGGGTTTTGTCTGCATCCCACTGGTTTTGGTATGAACAAGTTTCACTATCCTTTATTTGTAATTTGTTCATCCTTTCCTCTTTTTTTTTTTTTTAAATTTTATTTATTTATTTGACAGTGAGAGAGAGAGAGAACAAGTGGCAGGCAGAGGGAGAGGGAGAAGCAGGCTTCCCGCGGAGCAGGGAGCCCGATGCGGGGCTCGATCCCAGGACCCTGGGATCAGGACCTGAGCCGAAGGCAGACGCTGAACGACTGAGCCACCCAGGCGCCCCCATCCTTTCCTCTTTGATTTCTTATCTAAAAAGTTAATTCAAATGGTGTTCAAAAATCCCCAAGTGGTTATGTTTTTGGTTGGCTGTTTGTCTAACTTTAGTCGTTAGCTTCCAAGTTTATGCACTGTGGTCTCAGAGGGTGGCCTGAGGTTTGCTTTTGTGATGTGATACATGGGTAATTTGTGAATATTTGCCTATGTTGAAAAAGAATGTGCATTCCCTATTTACGTATTAAAAACTCTACAAATTGCTCCATATACATTAGCTTCTTCAATCCTCACAATGTATTAGCCCATTTTACAGATGAGGAAAAGAAGCTTAGAGAATTTAGGTAATTTCCTCAAGGTTACCAAAAGCTGGTAAGCAGGGGACCACTATTGAAATCCAGACATGCTGACTCACTCTGTCTTGGTGTCTGTCTGTCTCTCTAAGAGATCATGATTTCTAGTTCCATTATTTAAATATTTATTATTTTATGCCTACTTGTCTGATGATATTTGAGGAAAGTATATAAATTTTCCTGCAATGACTGTGACTGTCAATTACTCCTTGTATTTCAATCAGGTACCACTTTATATGTTTTATAGCTGTGTAGTTGGTTACATAAAAGTTTGTTTATATTACAAATTATCAGCAGACTGTGTCTTTGGTCATTTTGAAATGCATTTTTTTTTTTGCCCTGTTTAATGATGTTTTTTGCTTCAATTCTATTTTGTTTGCCATTAATACTTTTATACTGTTTGCTTTCTTTCTTTTTGTTAGCATTTGCCTTTTTTTTTTTTTTGGATACGTTAAGGCTCATTTATAAAGGTGCATTTCTGATAAATAACTTATGTTTGGATTAAAAAAATCCAATCTGACAGTCTGTCATTTACTAGGGCATTTATTTCATTCATAGTTATTTTGTTTGGATTTATTCTTGCCATCTTATTATACATAAACATGTGTGTATGTGTGTGTGTATTCATTTTTTCTCTTCATGAGTTCCTTTAAAATTCTTCTTTAGTGGTTTGGATGTCCTACATGATTTTTATTCTTCTAAGGAGCCATTAAAATTTTTATGTATTTAAACATTTTATTTTATCAAAGTCTTGAGCTAAGTGGTAGAGAAACTCTTCCACAAATAAGACAAGAATCTTGACTTGCTTTCAGTTCCATTTTTCCTGCCTTCTAATTCTTATACTGTGATCATTTGGATCTCCATTCCAAATTGTTATAAAATAATGGAACAATAAGTTTAACTGGCTTTTTTGGAGGGTCCTTTTGTGCTTTGTTATTAGGAAATCCCTCAGATTTCCAACTCACAGTTTTGTTCTTTTCTATCCACACTATTACACAGCTCATATACTTAGGTTTTTGTTGAGTGATCAAAAATTTAAATTTATAAAACGCTAGCTTATTCTATTTCATGGAAACTGTTTTTGCATCTCTCTGAAGACACCAATCTTGCTCATTCTAAAATCTTCTGTTTGCTTCAGTATTACACCAAGTGGTATTAGTTTTTTTCTTTTCTTTTTCTTTTTTTAAAGATTTTATTTATTTGAGAGAAAGAGAGTAAGTGAGAGAGAAAGAGGGAGCACAAGCCGGGGGGGGGGGGGGCGGGGGAGGCAGAGGGAGAAGCAGATACCCCGCTGAGCAGGGAGCCTGATGCAGGGCTCCATCCTAGGACCCTGGGACCATGACTGAGCCAAAGGCAGACACTTAACTGACTGAGCCACCCAGGTGCTCCAGTTATTCTTTTGATAGCAGTTGGTGCCTCTCTGTGCTAGGGTTGGTGCTCCTCATTGAGTGAGTGATTCTTGGTGATCTGCTCATCATCTGTCTGTTCTATTTACTGTGTCTACCTCTGGTGAGTGGGAAGTGGGTAACACTCCCAGGAGGGGTGTGAAGTAGAATACAGTATGAAACACATGAGCTTTGGAGCCAGACAGACCTGGTTACACACCCAGCTCTACTGCTTACCAGCTGTGTGATGCTAGGCAAGTCTTTGAACCTGGTTCCTTAACTTGGGATAATGACCTCCCTTTGAAGAGGCTGTGTGGATTAAATTTGACAGCACATGAATACAGGCCATTAAAGCCTCAGGACAGCAGTAAATGGTATTTGTTTTTTGTCAGTTATTTAGGAGAAATTTTCTTCATTCTTTAGTCTTTGATTAAATGTGATCAATTTAATAGTCCTGACACCACTTTCATTAAGAAGCTTCCCCAAATCATCCCAGGGGAAAGCAATTCAGCCCTCCATTTCTAAGTTTAAGCTTTTGTGTGGTTACTGATATATCAGGTACATCTTTCCTTTATAGGGATATAGACTTGTCACAAATTAAGTGAAGTTCCCATATCAACTGACTCATTTTGGCAGAAATTAGATCATGGACAGCCTTGTCTGATGTGCCTGCATGAACGGGGTGGGAGGGGGGTTTACAATTTACTAAGATATATTTCTAATGGACACTAGTATTAACATCATATTGATATCAATACCCTAAATGGTGCCCTATGGCAAAGTTATTGGTGTGTCTCCTTGGAAAATTATCCCTCATTCCCCAACTCTTTTACCTCCTGGAAATCAGGTCAGTTCTTCAGAACCGCTGCCCAAAAGCAAAGGCAGAGCTGGCCAGAGAGGTAAACTTTTTCAGATGGTTTTGTAGGAGGAACAAAGAACGGAATGACATTTCTTTAATGTCTCTTCTAGATTAATACTAGAGTTCTTCGAAAGATCCAGACTTTCACCTAGAATATAGTTCCAGCCCTTTACTCTCTGTAAGCTGTCATTTAGGACTTTCTTCCTTCTTGCATATTTACAAGAGCCAAACTCCAAAGCCTCCTCTTCCAGCATCAGAAAGCTGTTCGCAGACTGTTTTTCAGTGTCAACAAGTAAAGTTTGAGTCTTGAGACAAACCTCCCATCCTTGCCCTTGAACTTCAGACTTTGTGAGTGAGACTTAACTTTGCAGTGGGATGACCACCCGAGTTCCGATGGCCTCCCATCTGCAAGCCATAAAGCTTGTGACATATGTGCTAAGTTGGTTTTTCTGAGGCCCAGGCCCAGGGGCTCCACTAAAAGGCTCGTCTGTGCAGAGAGACTACAACAAAGTGAAGCCATTACATTTCCCAGGCCCATTCTCATCAAGCTGTGTGAGAGGTCATATCCTCACTTGAAACAGGAACCTTCTCTAAGGAGCAAAGGCTTGCCTCGCATAGGCTGTCTGGCCCACAGAAGCCACTGCCCTCTGCAGCAGCCCAGGGTCATTTCTTGGCCACATCCATGTGTGCTTAGACAGCTTCTGGTATCAGGGGGCTTGGCCTTCCCCATTTCTAAGTCAGGAGAAATGAAGGAGCAGATCCACACACGCACAGAAATGATGCACCCCAGAAGGAATGATTAACTTAGCAACTGTCACAGGAAATGACTGTGATGTAGTACTTCCTGTCACACTGCCCAGATATCTAACTGCAGTATACTCTGGAGAAGGTATAAAGAATGCTTACCTTTGCCTATTTGTATAAGAGCTAGGGCACAGAGAATCGAGGACCAGGTCCTGCCTCCATCAAACACTTACAACTAGTGACCTTTCCCTCTGTCTGGAATGTTCTCCCCTTCACATGTTCTTCCGGTGAACTACTACACATCCTCTTAAGCCCTGACTCAGAGAGTCTGCATTTCCTGTGCCCTTCCCAAGGTGGGATTTGCACCTTTGTACCGTCCCTGGTTCTGGGCATGCCTCTATGACTGCATCTGTTCCACAGTATTGCAATGATGTTTTCTAGGTCGCTCTTCTGCAAGACTGACTTTCTGGGAGTGCTGTGTGACTTATAAATGTCTTACAGAGGCTGGCACGGACTAAAGAAGTCTGTTGTTTCTCCCCTCTTGCACACTCTTTCTTTCATGGTTTTTCCAACTTGGCTTCCATATTCACGGTGGCTTGCCCACACTTTTGCTGTGCAGAGGGAAATCCGTGTGTCCCCACAGGGTGCCGCACAATCCCAATGGGTGGGAGGCAATGGAAATTAACAGTCTTTTCTCAGACCACGCTACGGCTCGGTTTCTAAATACAACACAGGCAGGGTGGAGGGGCTTAGGACATTTGCTATAAGGAAAGATCATGAACCTAGCCAGGAGTAGGAAGTGGTCACACTTCCTTAGGCTCCCTAGAAAAATCTCTCCCATGCGAGCAAAGGCACTCTCCGCTCACAGGCAGCTGGACCTTAAGAAACCCTCCAGGAAAAAAAAGAAAAGTCTCTGGTGCAACCTAGAGGCAGGTCTGTCCTGCCCAGGGATCACAGCTGCAGCCTCAGAGGCATCTGGATGAATTCTGAACCAACAGTCGGAAAACTGTGCCACAGGCTCAGGGCCGTAGGTGGGGTGATGGCCCAGGACTTGTGGGCACAGCATGCCCACCCTTAGCATTCTATACGGATGATGGCCACAGGTAAAACAGATACCAAGGGCACTGTGAGAGCAAGAGAAACAATCTGAGGGGCCCACGGGGTGTGGGGAGGGATGACAGATGGGCCCTCTCTCAACTGCCCCTAGGCTTCAGTTGGCTTAACAGGTCACTGGTGGCTGGCTTCTCAGTAGCCTGTCCAAGACTGCAGACTGGTGGTGCTGAGAGTGGGGTGGGGCGGGAATGCCACCAGGCGGTAGGGGCATCTCCTGGTGCAATAAGGGCAACGAGGACTGGTTTCTCCCAAAAGGAGAAGTTGAACTGGCACCAAGCCACCCAACACTCCTGAAGGAAAGCCCTGCTCCATTCCCAAGTCCCAGAAGGCCAAAGCGGAGAATGGCATGAGTATTAGGAGCCACACCCGCCCCGGTGAGCATTCTCGGGCTCTGCTGAGGAAGGGACGGGCTGAGGCTGGGAACTTGTTGAGCTGCAGGACCCCCTCGCTCTCAGCCCTGTGGGCTTTAGGGCAGAGGGCACGCTGCCTACTGGCCTGAAACAAGTACCTGGGGACCCTTGCCTCATCACTGCAGGGCACCACGCATCAGCTTTGCTTTCCCAGTGTCACGGTAAGCCAGTCTTCACTACTTGCTTAGGGAGATTTGCCAGCGAGTTGGATTTTCCATGCTGTGAAAATGCCATAAGCCTCTGACCATGGGTTGCTGTATCCAACTGAAGGCTCGGCCATTCTTGAGAATTCTGTTATAGACTTTGTGAAAATTCTCAATACAGTCCTGAAAATCCAAAGGGTTTGCTTCTGAGAACTCAAACAATGGAATGAAGCCAGCCGATACCACTTGGGTTTTTGAGGGTCCACTCAGCTAGACGAACAGTCATGCAGTTCTGCAAATCTTCAGGAAAACCACTTCTCATGCCTCCCAAGTGAGCCAGCTATTTATAAATGTGTTCCAAAGTCCATTCCAGTGGCTTTTCCTTGGTCTGATGATTAGTAGAGAGAAAAGGGGGGATAGTCGGTTCTGAGATACCCTCAGAATCTGAGTGACTTAAATTTCCTGTTTGGCTCAGTAAATAATTTTTTCCATGAAGAAAAAATTCTCTGTACAACAC
This sequence comes from Zalophus californianus, assembly GCF_009762305.2. Taxonomy (NCBI): domain Eukaryota; kingdom Metazoa; phylum Chordata; class Mammalia; order Carnivora; family Otariidae; genus Zalophus; species Zalophus californianus. The sequence goes on along the minus strand of NC_045595.1, from coordinate 66,409,162 downwards.
TACAGATATTTCTGTGAACAACTCTCCGAGCATGCTCCAGAGGAAAATATTGCCAGACGCTGGGGAATAGGTAGAATGGTTGGTATGATTAATAATATTTAAGAGGGTAGACAAGAGCACGTGTAACCTTATGCTAAGCTCAAACCGTGGTACGCTGTGGTTACAGAACACTGGGGCTTTTCTTCTTTGGTTTCAGCAAAGCTCACAGACACGGGCACTTGACGGAGCACGAGTGGAATATCGTGAGTGATGGAAAAGATGGAGTGGGCAACTCAGGAGGGGTGACCTGCTCTACATTTGACCTTTCATGTGGTTCAGGTTTTCAGGCCACATGAGCCACGAGGACAGCAATTCCAGACACTGCTATCACCGTCACATAATGCTTTCTGCGCCTCCTGTGGGCAGTATCCTCTTCAATGGTAGGCTCAGATGTGTGACGGGCCGTTGGCCTTGCTGCCCCGATTTTTAAGCTATCAATGGAGAGACTGCCCCTTTGTCTGGCTAGCTGTCCCTCACGTGCCCATATGAAGAGCAATGATTCCATGATTCTCTCGGTGTGAGTGTATGCACTCTCCTTGTGCCCTGACCCACTTGAGCTTCCTGTGCCCGTCCTTCCCAGGAGGGGTCACCCTCACACCCAGCCCCTGGAGACTGTGAAGCACTCTGAGGCACTTCTTCTGCTTTTTTTTTTTTTAAGACCTTTTTTTTTAAAAAAGATTTTATCTGAGAGAGAGAGAGAGAATGCGTGGGGTGAAGGGCGGAGGGCGAAGCAGACTCCCCACTGATCAGGGAGCCCAGTGTGGGGCTCGATCCCACGACCCTGAGATCATAACCTGAGCTGAAGGCAGATGCTTAACCAACTGAGCCACCCAGGTGCCCCACTCTGAGGTGCTTCTTAATGGTATGAAACTTTTCCTGAATTCACACAGACCAAGCAAATTGTTTTATACTGTAGATTTTTTCTTTCAGCCCACAAATATTTACTGAGCATATACTACATGCTAAGCATTGTACTAGGGCCTGGAGATACAGTAGTGAGCAGAGAGAAACCCCTGTCCTTATACTTTAGGGGGCCAGGAGGAGGCAGAGAAACTGGTCAAATATGAAAACACATGGAATGCCAGCTGGTGACGGAGAACTCTAAGCAGGAAAGGGTCACGAGGAGTGCTGGGACCGGGGCTGGGCAGAGACGGTGTCCCTGGGAAGCTGGGATTTGAGCCCACAGCTGAAGGAGGTGAGTGAGGCGGTCACGTGGCTCTCTGAGGGAAGGGCGACCGAGTAGAGGGAAGATCGAGTGCAAGTTCTGGAGGTGGGAGAGTGTCTGCTGTGCTCTAGGACCAGCAAGGGATGGCATGCTCGGGGAAGAAAGAGTGGGAAAGGAGGGGGAAATGCGGTCAGAGAGCATCAGGGACAGACGGTGGGGCCGGCTGGGGTGCTGGAAGACTCTGGGGGGTGGGTAAGCCATTGGAAGGGTCTGACCCGTGGAGTGACATGATCTGACTTGCATTTTGGAAGACTCACTCTGCTGCTGGGCCAGGATCAGACTGCAGGGGGCCAGGACAGAAGCAGGGACACCAGGGAGGGGCTCCTGCAATAACCGAGGGCAGGTGATGGCTCCCGGGAATGGGGTGCTGGCAACAGAGGTGGAAAAAATGGTAACGTTCTGACTTGTTGTGAAGGCAGAGACATTAGGGCCGCCAGGGGATCAGATGTGAGATGTGGGAAGACAGGTGTCAAGGATGATCCAAGGTCTTTGACCTGAGTAATTGGAAAGACTGAGTAGACATTCGCTAAGATGGGGAAGGCTGTGGAAGAAGCAGTTTTGGAAAGGTACCACTGAGAGTTCTCTTTTAGATAAGATCGAGATTTGTCAGGTATCTAGGTAGAGATGGCCTGAAGGTGGTTGACTATCAAAGTCTGAATTTCATGGGAGAGGTCTGGGCTGCAGAGGAATATCTGACGTCATCAGTACATGCTGAATATAAAGCCATGAGTTCTGGGTGACATCTCGGAGACTGAGTGAAGACAGAAGGCAACCCTGAGCCCTATTGATGTTGGGGAGATGAGGAGAAAAGCCAGTGAGAAAGGAGGAACCAAGGGAATGTGATGTCATGGAAGCCACAGAGACTGTTTCAAGGAGGTGGGTGGGACTAATCACATACTAATAGTCAGGCTTCCCCTGAGACAAAATCTACAGTGGACTCAGGATTGAGTAGAACTGCATATTCAGGATATAAACTTGAGTTTCAATCTACACTTCCATCTTATGAACTAATCCTTCATCCTCCAGGCCTCAGTGACCCTTTGAGAATCTTCATGTATACCGTGGATCTTCCCCTCAGAAAAATGCAATCAGATACACCTCAGGTTGCCAGGAGTTCCCCGTGCCAGAAAAGTCCATCCCAGAAGTCATGTTCATAACCAACCCTTCCCCATCCCCAGAGAGGTCTTCTTATGACATTAACCAAAGTGTCTCAGAGCCGAAATTCAGGTGTTGAGGGTCTCCTGGCTTCTCCAGGTATGTTTCCAAAGGTTAGAATGAATTGAACTTTCTGGGATGAACTGGAACTGAACATTCTCTACAAACTACCTCAGAGTAGTTTGTATAGAATGCGAATGAATTGGTTCAAGTCTGAAAGCAACAGTGACAACAAGCGAGAACTCACCACCACCTCCTGGACATGAAACATCTCTGCACCTCCAGATGACAGTCGATTGGGGAAAGCGATGCTGACAGATGACCCAGGAAGGGTGCTTGGCCCAGTGTTATAGACCTGTGGGTGTGAGACACACACAGCACATTTTAATAGAAATACAGACCTTCATTTCATTGCATGCAGTAGATACTTCCACAGAAACTGTAGGGTTTGCGATCCAAAAGGTCATGACTTCAAGTGTACTGAAATATTGAATAATGGCAGACTTTAATGAAACAGAAATCCTTCCAATATGAATTTAAAATCCCCAAACTTTCAAATTACCTTAGTCCCTTTCATCATGTTCTTGCCTTCTTCCTGCTAAAAATTATATTTCTTTTCACATACCTAGAGATTACTCATAGACTATTACACTTGGTGGGAATATAGACATAATGTGGTCCGGTGGTTCTCAAACTTTAGCATACATCAGGATACCCAGATGCGCTTGTTAAAACATATACTGGGGGAGGGTCATGCCCAGAGTTTCTGAAGTAGATCTGGTGGGGGACAGTGAGGGGACTTAAGGGTATGCATTTCTAGTAAAAGTTCCCCGGAGATGCTGACGCTACTGGCCCAGGAACTGTACTTTGAGAAGCACTAATCTGGTCCAAGCTCTTCCTTTTACAGTTTAAGGTAACTGAGAAGACAAAGCAGATTGTCCCCAAGCCAAATGGTGTAATTTACAGAAAGGGCTGTTCTTACAATACGATCCAGATGATCAGGTTTCTCTGTAATTTACAGTTAATCCCTTGCTAATCCTTTTTGAGGACCTCTGTGCACCTCTTTTCTGTCCCAGCATTTGGTCCTGTAAAACTTTACCTTCTCATCCCCCCACCCCCCCATAGTCCTCCCTATTTTCTGTCTCCATTGGCCCATCATTTCCTGAGAAATGAGAGAAAGATGGCACCAAGAGACAGATAAGGGAAAGGAGATGGAGCAAAGGTTGAGCATGAAACTCAAGGAAGAGATGGAATATGGAGGAGAATAAAAAAAGATGGGTAGATGTGTAGAGACAGAGAGTAGATTGGGGGTGGCCTGGGGCTGGAGTAGGGGGATATGGTCGGCAGAAGAATGGCCTCCAAAGATGTCTGCGTCCCCAAATCCATGGACCCTGTGAATATGCTACATGGCAAGGGGGAGCTAAGGTCGCTATTCAGTAGCCCTTAAAATGAAGAGATTACCTTGGACGAGTCAGGTGGGTGTAATGTAATCACAAGGGTCCTTATACAGGAGGAGGGAGACTGTCAGAATCAGGGAGGTGGACTGTGAGAAAGATGTAGCTGGCCATTGTTGGCTCTGAAGATGAAGGGGACCCTGAGTCAAAGAGTGTAGCAGTCTGGAGAAGCAGCTGGAAAAGGTAAAACAGATTCTCCCCTAGCGGCTCCAGAAAGGAACCCAGGCCTGCTGATAACCCTGATTTTAGCCCAGTGAGACCAATGTTGGACTTCTGACCACTAGAACTACACAGTAATACATTTCTACTGTATTCAGCCCCTGAGTTTGCGGTAATTTCTTACAGCCCAGGAGGAAACTAACATAGGGAGTGACTGCTCAAGGGTATGGAGTTCCTTTTTTGGGGTGATGAAAATGTTCTAAAATTAGATTATGGTGATGGTTGCACAATTCGATAAACACACTAAAAGTCATTGAACCGTACGCTTTAAATGGGTGAGCTTCAAGGTAGATAAATGAGATCCCAAAAAAGATGCTATTGTTCAAAAAAACACGGGTGAAGCAAGAGAGAGAAGAACGTGGATGCTTGCTCTGTGACCTGGGGGCTAGAGAGAGAAATCAGGCATTCAAGGTGTCTCTGAAGTTGGCGTCAACAGAGCAAAGCCGGGAGGTGAACGGAAATCCGGCCAGGTCTTCACACCCGACAGAACATATAAGGATCTAGACTGCAGCCAGTTCTTCCCTAGAAAAGCATGTGTTCATTTTTTGCAATAGTTGGGTTCCGCTTCAAAGCACAAAAACATGATGGAGCGGACGAGGGGTCCCTGCCAACCCTTGATTCAAAAAGAACAAAATTCACCAAAGACAACAACCCTGAGTCACAAGAGAAGGAAGGAATATCTAACCACAACTGAAACAGCTAATTTGAAGTGAAACATGAGCACAGAATCGCAAAGATAACTACTGACATGTCTGGGAAATCGCAGTGAAAGCAGGAGGTGGGGGAGGAAAGAAGAGAGGGGGTTTGCTCTGCACGCCGCTGCACTCACTACAGCCAGCCGGGCGAGAGAGCCCGTGTTACCATATTTATTTATTCTTAACACATGTCTTAACATTTGATTCTCTGCAAATGTTCCTGAGCAGCAGCTGCATTATTTTTCATCGTTCTTTTTCAGGTGAGAAGAATGATGGACTCTTGATAAAAAATAAATAAATAAATAAAGCCTATCAATGGTCAACATATTATCATGTTGCTGTTAAGAAAACTTTGATGGAATGTAGGAACCAGGCCAAAGACTAGTATTTCTGCCTTTCTACCATCTGCATCTGCAGTGAAGTCTTTAAACCATCTCGTAGCTTGTTGAATACCAGCTTTTAAAAGGCAGAAAAATCACCATATGTGGAAAGTCCTGTGCTCTTCATCAGCAGTGATGCTATCAGAGTAAGGACATATAGGAGAGTTTTATCTACATTCCTGATCCCACACTCCACAACTAGGTCCATCTCTTGGTCATTATCACTGTCAACCTGGCCCATGGCCCTCCTGCATGACAGTTAATATAATGACGATTGTATCAGAAAATGAGTCATCAGAGCATTCTCAAGCAAACGGTCAGCTTTGCTGACACAAGAGGATCTCCTTCCCATCAATGACATACACTATCCATCTTTCCGACCCAGCGGACTCTCTTAATCCTGAATGGAATGCTGTGTACTTCCTCAGGCAAACGGATAATCAAGAGGTTTATCTAAGGGGCATGCCCATCACTCATCCCCGGCCCCATTCTAAAGCCTGTATCCTAGGTCAGGTCAGATGTGAAGAAAGCTCTTTGCTTGAATACCAAACTTTAAGCTCCCTGTAAAGATGCCTTCAGAGAAACACGGCTTAACCATATGCCCTCAAGATCTCTCTTTCTATCTTCCTTTCTTTTCTTTCTTTCTTCCTTCCTTCCTTCCTTCCTTCCCCCTCCTCTCCCTTCTCCTCTTCTCGTCCCTTCCCTTCCCTCCCTTCCTTTCTAGAGGGTGCTAAGAAGATCATCTCTGGTATAACTCCAACTCTTTCTTGCCTTCTTTTTTAACACCTATACCTTCTTCATTACATGGTGTGTGGCCTTTGAACCCTTCTGAATCGTTTTCTGGACTGTATATTTTGTTGTAAGATACCTCAAAAACTCCAAGAGTGGGTAAGTAATTAAAACTACAGTGATTTAAATGAAATCACTACATCTGGTCTTTATCTGTTTTCTATCCAATTGCAAAAAGCAGTGGGGAAAAAGAAACTACTTCTGAGCAGCAGTTCAGAAACACAGAGGTCCTACTCACAGCGATCACTGTGAGGTCTCAAAAGCAGGTCTAACCCCATCTTCCCCTCTCCCTGGAAACTGAGCATAGGGTGTGACAATAGGGGCTTAGCTGGTCAGGAGGCGCCTTCTCTCTGAGCTGGGGACATGTGTTCTCCAATCATGGTTTCAGAGGTCTCTTGCCTGGGAGAACACTTTAGAGAGAGGGAGACCATTGTTTGTGAGAGCCCACAAATGTCTCGCTGCCTCCTTCTCTGGACCCACACCCCATGATTATGTCTCATCCCCTCGGTCCACCTAGGAGTGGCCACGGGGAAAGAAAATAGTCATTATTGGCCACAGCAGTCGATGCCAGACCAGGAAACCACCTTCTCCATGGGGAGGAATGGGGAAGAGGCAGGGGACAGCTTTGGGAGCTGGAATGGAGAGACGTTGCATGTAGGTTAGAGGGCACCATGGGTGAGCCAGGCCCATCTCCTTCACTTCATCAACAGCTCCTGGTGGAATGCTTGGGCACACCGGGTTGTCCCGTATGAGCCTGACCCATTCTTGTCAACTGAGGACAAGCGACTGGATGAGGCTGAGGTCCTTCTAGCTTAACATGCAAAGATGCTCATGTTGAACAGTGCTGGCCTGAGAATTTATACTTCACAGCAGGGCTCAGCAAACTGTGGCCTGCAGGCCAAATCTGGCTGGCCACTTGTTTTTGCGCAGCCTGCAAGCTAAGAATGGTTTTACATTTTCAAATAGCTGGAAAAATATTTTTAAAAAGAGTAACATTTCATGACATGTGAGGATAATATAAAATCCCGAATTCGGTGCCCATCACTTCAGTTTCATTTGTGCACAACCTCTAGCTGCTTTGGCACGCCGGCAGCGTAGCTAAACAGTTGCTACAGACAGTATATGGCCCGCCGAACCTAAAATACTTACCTGGCTGGCCCTTTACAGAAAATGTCTGCCCACCCTGGCCTAGAGAAGGAAGAGTGTTCTGCATGATGTCCAGGGTCCACATGGAGTGGACCTGCTGAAAATGATGCTTATGTGACTGGGGAGAGCCAGCCATGGCTCTGTGAGGGAGCAGCATGCTGCCTCCCCTGGGGAGTGTATGCATTCTGTATTCTCACACTGCTCTGCTATTCTGAATGCCTGTCCCTCTGCGGGAGGAGTGGGGTCCAGGCGGGGTCAGCATGGAGAGCTCGTGGAGAAAGAGGACACGGCGAGTGCCCGGGACTGCCCTGCCCAAAAGGTGAATAATGATGGAGAACTGAAAGGGGTCCTTCGGGGCCATTTGGGTTGGGATGTTGGCCAGAGGCCTTCTTGGGGAAAGCGGGGGTTTATCATGCAGTTCTCCTTCCAAGAGCTGAGCAGCAGAGGGGTCTACACAACAGAGTACCAGACAGGGAAGGGATTAATTTTGTGTGGCTACTGAAAACACATACACATATACTACACTCCAGCCACTCAGGCTGCGACAAGTTTCTCCTGGAAAGAGCCTGGCTCTTTAGCTGCCTTTCAGTAGAAGACCTATCCCCATGGGCCCTTCTGTTGCCACCAGTGACAGAGACCGTCTCCAGGGGTGGGTACCTGAAGGGTGATGTTGAGGGGCTGGAAATGGCACTCCAGGTCATCCAGCTGAATGAAGTTGGAGGCATCCACAGACTCGCCGTACACAAAGGAGGTTGGAGACATGATTCTGAAAGAGGAAAGCATTTAATCCATCATCCTAAACCTCGGTCAAGCAACCCATGGTCACAGCTGTCTTGAGAACCCAAACATCTGTCTCTGTTTAATCTAGAACCTTGTTCCCTCCAGTGTCTTCACCAAACCCTTCCCTTCTGGAATTGTTACTTCTTTGTCCTATAAATGGACACAGCCAGACCTATGTTTCCTAAACAGAAGTTTCCAGGAATGTCTTCTCATCATAGGTCAACTCCAATAAGCTACATATACAAATAGGTACTGGGATTACATTTCTAAAATGAGGAGGAAGACAATGGTAGCTTCGATTTCAGGTTTTGTTTTTTTTAAACTGGATGACAGAATCATACATGTTCTGTTTTATCATTTCAAAAACATTTTGTGGACCGAGGAAGATTATGGCACGTTTTTAAGAAATAAATATAAATGAATTATATATTTAGCATCCTAAACCCCACTCTGTGACAAATTCACTAAAAAAAATTTAAATTTGTCAGACTACCAAAACCACTAGAAATTAGGTATTAAAAGTTGGGTCTGTTCAATGATAGCATTTTTCTTCAGATTTCAAACTGTGGCTACTGAAGATGTGATTAAGAACTCAAGCTCCGTTTGTAGCAAATGCTTTCAACACTGTCCATAGGAACAAGCCTGAGATGAGACCAAACCTGGACTCAATTTCCCAAAGAATGGATTCTAGGTTAGATTCCAGAAGCTGCTCACTTGCCCAGACACAGTCATGTAAGATTTTCGGTACCAAGTCTGAATGGACAGCAATTCACTTACTTTCAACTTAAATGTATTATTTTAAGAAACATCGTGAGTTCCCGGTGTTATTGGATGGCAAGAACTGGTTTGTTTAAATCAGCCTTGTTTTATGTTCCTGGAAAGATCAGAGGTTGATTCATGTGTTTGACGGATGGCTTCACTGGGGGCTGTTAACGCCTCAACAATGAGGCCTCCTAGGGCCTGACAACAGGATCAAGTGTTTTCTCTCCCCCCCCCCCCCCCCACCAAGGACAGGGTTTGGTTCAGGCTGCATTCTCACCATACCTCTGATGAGACAAGTAAATAAACCACATGGTTAAAAATAGAGCCACAAACAGAGGCAAATCTATGCTAATTTGCAAGTATATTCCACTGATGCCTCCTGTCTGGAGAACGTGAGGAAAAACGCCCAGAGTGCAGGAAACACCCAGAGGCTCATTCTGGCGCCCAGCAGCGTGTGAGCTACTGCAGAATGACTCCTTCTGCAACATATTAACCTTGCTGCTTCTAGCCAAGGCTGGGACCCAGAAGCACTCGAAGAGTGAAAAATGAGCAACTCTGAACCCCCAGAAAGTTCAGCTTGTGTTTGGGGCAGGGGTTCAATGGGTCCTCATTTGGCTAAACTAATTGTGCACATCCCTTTTCCACTATCAAAGAGGTATGTGCTCTGTTTTTTGAAGCCAGAAACAGGAACTGAGTTCTCATTTTCCCAGGCCTGGGCTTTGGCTGAAAATCGCCCAAGCTGTCGGGTCCCTGCAGCCCGCAGCCCTGCCTTCCTAGGCCAGTGGCACTGAGCGGCCGTGGACTTGACCCGGCACATGCTGTGCCCCGTCGTCCTTCTTCCCTGCCCATCTCCGACATCAGGCAGAGCTGCCGCTGGCTTTGCAGAAGGGGTTAACAGAAACATGCAAGGCCAGCCCTGGCCGTGTAGCTAATCAGAAAGGTGAGCTTTTCTGCAAGGCCACCAGGGCCTTGGGACACATCTGGCTGTAACCTCTGGCCCGGCAGCATTTGGCTGAGATTTGAATCCCAGGAATCATGGCCCTCTGGAGGGGTGGGTGCTGGGCACATAGGCACATAGGCACATAGGCACATAAAGGTATACAGAATGCTCAAAGACATTCTGGGGCTTAGCCTTGTCATCAAACTTCTTGTGCCACCCAGCAGGTGGGTGGGTAGCTGGGAAAGGGGAGAAAACAAGGCGGGAGGAGGGCATGAGCTGGTAGCTAAAGCTTTGCCCTGTGTTTTCAAAGCTGGGAAGAAGGGGAACCCGGAGGCCAGAAACTCCTGGCTATATGTGCAAATACAAGAAAAACACAGCATTCCACCCCGGGGCACCTCTGAGATTTGGCGACCCAGGACCGTCTACTCACGCAGTGATGGACGAGTCCACTTCGTGCATCAGCGGCACTGTCAGCATGAGGGTGTTGTCATGCAGGGACTCAGAGCGTTCCACGTTGCCACTGCATGGGAAGAGAGGGGTGAGTGCCGGTCAGTGCTGGCTACCCTGAAGCAGGCTTCGTTGTTCCATGTTAGACCTCAATCTGTCACTCTGCCAGGGCCGGCTGTGCACCTGATGTACCCTCGGTTCTGTTTCTGGTCCCTGTGCAGAGGCACGGTGGGCACTCTGTTGTCTCAGTTGTGATCCCCTCCCAAAGATAGGAGTACAAGCAGTAGGCCGGGGAGGTGACCCCAGGAGACACCAGCAGGGAGTGGAGAAGAGACAGGGAAGGGAATGAAGGCAAAAAAGGCATGTAATCCAGGAGGTCAGTGCTGTGGGCAACCGAGTTTGGACTCGCTGGAGACATCTGGGAGGCAGCGTGGAGCACACACCTCCGTCTTCCCATGGGAGGCAGGACTTTATACACGACTCCTGAGATCTGCCGCTGGGGGGCAGGGAGCATGAATTTGCTGGCACCTGTACTATGCACCCAAGATAAAGCCTAGGCAGAGTGGCAGGTGCTGGGAGCTAGAAAGCTGTCTGGTGGGTGCAGGGGAAAGATGGGTGCTGAATGGTTATGGCTGGGCACCAACAGCACGTGCCACTTCTAGAAGTGCTTGTTTCATGAAGAATGGACGAGCAAGGTTAGGGCACCGCAGCTGGGAAGGGGTTTGCTGGACTTGAGCTGCCATTTCCCACTTGGAGGCATCACCCGCCCTCCATGGACAGCCAGCCAAGCCTGGGAGAGAGGCCCTGGCCAACCCCGTCATCATAAAGACCACGGGAGCTCCCCTATAGATTTCTGGCTGCAGTACGTCCATAGACAGGCATCCCCTTTGGAGTGAGAAAGCAGAGAATGGGGACTGTGTGGTCTTTCTGGAAAGGGGAGTGCAAGGAAGCTGATGCTGTTGGGTGGCTGCCTTGTGCCAGGCATGCGCAGCATGATCTCACCGGGTCCTCAGGGGAACCCTAGAACCGTGGGGGATTGCCTGCCTCTGACAGGTAAGGAGCAGCTCAGATAGATTAGGGAACTTGCCCAAGGATCCACAGCAAACTAGGTCGGTCAGACTCCCAAACTAGGGCTTTGCCATTGTGATTCCTTCTCCAAATCTGATACCAGATTTGGGAGGTTGCTGGGGGGGGGCGAGTGGGGGAAGGGAGAGGAGAAAGAGGAGTAAAGGGAGGAGGAGGAGGGGGAGAGAGAAGACCTAGCTTCCTTTTACTATTTTGATACATTTCCAAGATGATTGTGATTATTATTCCGTGGAAGTACCGCCTTGGGAAAAGGCACGGCCGTAGGGTGCAAGCTGCGGGAGCCAGCGCTTCTAGTTGGTTCTACCACATGGCATGTATGAGGCATCCCAGTTGGAAGCCAAGTTCATCCTCCAGGGGTGGAATATAGTGGCCCCAAGACCCACTGAGGTTTGGGCACAGCTCCCTGGCCCACTCCCTGACCCCCTGCAGAGTTCCTGCCTGCTTCCTGCCCTCCCACTGCCTCCACTGTCTTCCTCTCCCACCAGCAAGTGCTAAATGCAACAATACTTAAAGAGCAGCTCACATCCCCTCTCCTTCTTTCTCCTATTGTTCTGAAACAATGGTGCTCTGTGACTCTGACCCCTGACTCCTCATCTGTCTTCCGCATATGCCGGGACATCCATCACTCAGAGGGCAGTCTGCAGAAGCAGCGGGGTCAGGTGCCCACCTGGCCTGATTCCCTTGCCCTTCCTTTCCCAGGGGGGCAATAAAAGCTTTAGCATTGCTGCTAGAGGCAGATCAGAGGTGACTGGTGACTATGGAATGGATAGGCCCGGTAACGCCCTGGCCCACTCCCTCCCCCGGCCCCGCCTGGTCTGAGTAATTGGTTCCTGATGGAAGCACCACCCCTTGCCCTGCCATTTGTCCAGCCACCTGTGGCTGCTGGCAGCTCAGGCCCAACAGTCTCATCTGTCATCGGGGGACTGCTCCAGACCGACTGAAGCTGAAAAGTTGAGATACAGAGGCCAAACATCAAAAGGCTTCCAGCCACTCTGCAAGCTCGTGACTTGGGATGCGTTCCCATGGTCTGCAAAGCCAGGCTGCTTGAGAGAGCTCTGGAGGACTGTTTAGGCTCAACTTTACGTCCTCCTAAATCCACCAGTAGGCAGGAGAGCTTCAAAGGGTGGTGACGGGGAGGACGGATATTTTAACTGTGGCTTTCAAGATAAGGAGCTTTAAGGATCTTTGTGCCAGAGCAGGGAGTCAAGTGCTGGGGCCCGCCCTCTGGGGCAGTAAGACCAGTTTTCACCAACATCTGGGAAGAAATGAGTGCCTGAGATATTCTGCGGTATGTTTAACATATAATACAGCTTCCTTACCGTCCGTGATTCCAGTGTTAGAAGTTTCTGCTAATTATTTAAGCTGCCAATACTAGGCGTCCCCTGATGTGACATCGCACTCTTCGTGCACATAAGCGCATGTTCTTGATTTTAGCAATCACATAAGTGATTAGCATTTTCTTATGTGCCCAGCGTTGCATCTGATAAATAGTATGTGCTTAACAGAAGTTTGCTGAGTGGAAACGTGCCCCGTATAGAGCCAGGGACTGCAGATGGTATCTCTCTGCCTTGGCTGCTTATTAGAATCACCTGATGTGACTATTTCACAATCCCAATGCCCAGATCTCACCCCAGACCGATCGATCTGAACCTCTGCAGGGTGGACCAGGGATCGGTGGTTTTTAAAGCCCCCCAGGTGACTCCCATGGGCGCCGCCGGTGTCTACGGCCGTGTGACTCTAACAGATAGAGCTTTCACCCTGGTGGTGTTGGCTCCCCCTTCTCTTGACACCACTGATTAGCCCTGGGCGGGGTTGGGAAGCAGGTGGAGTTTCCTCTTTTCCTATCACTTATTTCCTGCCCCAGTGTTCCTTCCCAGGAATATCGGCAGCCACAGATGGGGAGGAACCAAGAGAGCACACTAATGGATCTGCCCAACCACAGTGAGTTTTCTGTGGGTCCAAGAAACAGCAGGAGAATTAGGAACTTCCAGGTTTGATTGGCCATTTGCCTCCCTTTATGAAATTCAACAAGCTCATGCTCTGTGGGCAAGCTGTTGCATGCATCACTTCCCTCTTCACAAACTTTCTGCCTCTTTTTTTTTTTTTTTTTTTTTTTAATTTTTTTATTGTTATGTTAATCACCATATATTACATCATTAGTTTTTGGTGCAGTGTTCCATGATTCATTGTTTGTTCATAACACCCAGTGCTCCATGCAGAACGTGCCCTCCTCAATGCCCATCACCAGGCTAACCCATCCCCCTACCCCCCTCCCCTCTAGAACCCTCAGTTTGTTTTTCAGAGTCCATCATCTCTCATGGTTCGTCTCCCCCTCTGACATACTCCCCTTTTCTTCCTCTCCTGTTATCTTCTTCTTTTTCTTTTTTCTCAAAATATGTTGCATTATTTGTTTCAGAAGTACAGATCTGTGATTCAACAGTCTTGCACAATTCACAGCGCTCACCATAGCACATACCCTCCTCAATGTCTGTCACCCAGCCACCCCATCCCTCCCACCCCCAACCACTCCAGTAACACTCAGTTTCTTTCCTGAAATTAAGAATTCCTCATATCAGTGAGGTCATGTGATACATGTCTTTCTCTGATTGACTTATTTCACTCAGCATAACACCCTCCAGTTCCATCCACGTCGTTGCAAATGGCAAGATCTCATTCCTTTTGATGGCTGCATAATATTCCATTGTGTATATATACCACATCTTCTTTATCCATTCGTCTGTCGATGGGCATCTTGGCTCTTTCCACAGTTTGGCTATGGTGGACATTGCTGCTATAAACATTGGGGTACACGTACCCCTTCGGGTCCCTACATTTGTATCTTTGTGGTAAATACCCAGTAGTGCAATTGCTGGATCGAACGGTAGCTCTAATTTCAACTGTTTGAGGAACCTCCATACTGTTTTCCAGAGGGGTTGCACCAGCTTGCATTCCCACCAACAGTGTAGGAGGGTTCCCCTTTCTCCACATCCCCGCCAACATCTGTCGTTCCCTGACTTGTTAATTTTAGCCATTCTGACGGGTGTGAGGTGGTATCTCATTGAGGTTTTGATTTGGATTTCCCTGATGCCAAGCGATGTTGAGCACTTTTTCATGTGCCTGTTGGCCATTTGGATATCTTCCTTGGAGAAATGTCTGTTCATGTCTTCTGCCCATTTCTTGATTGGATTATTTGTTCTTTGGGTGTTGAGTTTGATAAGTTCTTTATAGATTTTGGATACTAGCCCTTTATCTGATATGTCATTTGCAAATATTTTCTCCCATTCTGTCGGTTGTCTTTTGGTTTTGTGGACTGTTTCTTTTGCTGTGCAGAAGCTTTTTATCTTGATGAAATCCCAATAGTTCATTTTTGCCCTGGCTTCCCGTGCCTTTGGCGATGTTTCTAGGAAGAAGTTGCTGCGGCTAAGGTCGAAAAGGTTGCTACCTGTGTTCTCCTTTAGGATTTGGATGGACTCCTGTCTCACGTTTAGGTCTTTCAACCATTTGGAGTCTATTTTTGTGTGTGGTGTAAGGAAATGGTCCAGTTTCATTCTTCTGCATGTGGCTGTCCAATTTTCCCAACACCATTTGTTGAAGAGACTGTCTTTTTGCCATTGGACATTCTTTCCTGCTTTGTCAAAAATAAGTTGACCATAGAGTTGAGGGTCCATTTCTGGGCTCTCAATTCTGTTCCATTGATCTATGTGTCTGTTTTTGTGCCAGTACCATACTGTCTTAATGATGACAGCTTTGTAATAGAGCTGGAAGTCCGGAATTGTGATGCCGCCAGCTTTGCTTTTCTTTTTCAGTATTCCTCTGGCTATTCGGGGTCTCTTCTGGTTCCATACAAATTTTAGGATTATTTGTTCCATTTCCTTGAAAAAAGTGGATGGTATTTTGATGGGGATTGCATTGAATGTGTAGATTGCTCTAGGTAGCATTGACATCTTCACAATGTTGATTCTCCCAATCCATGAGCATGGAACGTTTTTCCATTTCTTTGTGTCTTCTTCAATTTCTTTCCTGAGTATTTTATAGTTTTCTGAGTACAGATCCTTTGCCTCTTTGGTTAGATTTATTCCTAGGTATCTAATGGTTTTGGGTGCAATTGTAAATGGGATAGACTCCTTGATTTGTCTCTCTTCTGTCTTGTTGTTGGTGTATAGGAATGCCACTGATTTCTGTGCATTGATTTTATATCCTGCTACTTTACTGAATTCCTGTATGAGTTCTAGCAGTTTTGGGGTGGAGTCTTTTGGGTTTTCCACATACAGTATCATATCATCTGCAAAGAGTGAGAGTTTGACTTCCTCTTTGCCGATTTGGATGCCTTTGATTTCTTTTTGTTGTCTGATTGCTGTGGCTAGGACTTCTAATACTATGTTGAATAGCAGTGGTGAGAGTGGACATCCCTGCCGCGTTCCTGACCTTAGGGGAATAGCTCTCAGCCTTTCCCCATTGAGAATGATATTCGCTGTAGGTTTTTCGTAGATGGCTTTTATGATATTGAGGTATGTACCCTCTATCCCTATACTCTGAAGAGTTTTGATCAAGAAAGGATGTTGTACTTTGTCAAATGCTTTTTCTGCATCTATTGAGAGGATCATATGATTCTTGTTCTTTCTTTTGTTAATGTATTGTATCACGTTGATTGATTTGCGGATGTTGAACCAGCCTTGAAGCCCAGGGATAAATCCCACTTGGTCGTGGTGAATAATCCTTTTAATGTACTGTTGGATCCTATTGGCTAGTATTTTGGTGAGAATTTTTGCATCCATGTTCATCAAGGATATTGGTCTGTAATTCTCTTTTTTGATGGGGTCTTTGTCTGGTTTTGGGATCAAGGTAATGCTGGCCTCATAAAATGAGTTTGGAAGTTTCCCTTCCATTTCTATTTTTTGGAACAGTTTCAGGAGAATAGGTATTAATTCTTCTTGAAATGTCTGATAGAATTCCCCTGGGAAGCCATCTGGCCCTGGGCTTTTGTTTCTTGGGAGATTTTTGATGACTGTTTCAATTTCCTTAGTGGTTATAGGTCTGTTCAGGTTTTCTATTTCTTCCTGGTTCAATTTTGGTAGTTGATACATCTCTAGGAATGCACCCATTTCTTCCAGGTTATCTAATTTGCTGGCATAGAGTTGCTCATAATATGTTCTTATAATTGTTTGTATTTCTTTGGTGTTGGTTGTGATCTCTCCTCTTTCATTCATGATTTTGTTGATTTGGGTCATTTCTCTTTTCTTTTTGATCAGTCTGGCCAGGGGTTTATCAATCTTGTTAATTCTTTCAAAGAACCAGCTCCTAGTTTCGTTGATCTGTTCTACTGTTCTTTTGGTTTCTAGTTCGTTGATTTCTGCTCTGATCTTTATGATTTCTCTTCTCCTGCTGGGTTTAGGCTTTCTTTGCTGTTCTTTCTCCAGCTCCTTTAGGTGTAGGGTTAGGTTGTGTATTTGAGACCTTTCTTGTTTCTTGAGAAAGGCTTGTATTGCTATATACTTTCCTCTCAGGACTGCCTTTGCTGTATCCCAAAGATTTTGAACAGTTGTGTTTTCATTTTCATTGGTTTCCATGAATTTTTTTAATTCTTCTTTAATTTCTTGGTTGACCCATTCATTCTTTAGTAGGATGCTCTTTAGCCTCCATGTATTTGAGTTCTTTCCGACTTTCCTCTTGTGGTTGAGTTCTAGTTTCAAAGCATTGTGGTCTGAAAATATGCAGGGAATGATCCCAATCTTTTGGTACCGATTGAGACCTGATTTGTGACCTAGGATGTGATCAATTCTGGAGAATGTTCCATGGGCACTAGAGAAGAATGTGTATTCCGTTGCTTTGGGATGGAATGTTCTGAATATGTCTGTGAAGTCCATTTGGTCCAGTGTGTCATTTAAAGTCTTTATATCCTTGTTGATCTTTTGCTTAGATGATCTGTCCATTTCAGTCAGGGGGGTGTTAAAGTCCCCCACTATTATTGTATTGTTGTCAATGTGTTTCTTTGCTTTTGTTATTAATTGCCTTATATAATTGGCTGCTCCCATGTTCGGGGCATAGATATTTACAATTGTTAGATCTTCTTGTTGGATGGACCCTTTAAGTAGGATATAGTGTCCTTCCTCATCTCTTATTACAGTCTTTGTTTTAAAATCTAGTTTGTCTGATATAAGGATTGCCACCCCAGCTTTCTTTTGGTGTCCATTAGCATGGTAAATGGTTTTCCACCCCCTCACTTTCAATCTGGGGGTGTCTTTGGGTGTAAAATGAGTCTCTTGCAGACAGCATATTGATGGGTCTTGTTTTTTAATCCAATCTGATAGCCTGTGTCTTTTGATTGGGGCATTTAGCCCATTTACATTCAGGGTAACTATTGAAAGGTATGAATTTAGTGCCATTGTATTACCTGTAAGGTGACTGTTAACTGTCTGTTGTCTGTGTTCGTTTCTGCTCTTTGCTGCTTTTAGGTTCTCTCTTTGCTTAGAGGACCCCTCTCAATATTTCTTGGAGGGCTGGTTTCGTGTTTGCAAATTCCTTTAGTTTTTGTTTGTTCTGGAAGCTTTTGATCTCTCCTTCTATTTTCAATGATAGCTTAGCTGGATATAGTATTCTTGGCTGCATATTTTTCTCGTTTAGTGCTCTGAAGATATCTTGCCAGTCCTTTCTGGCCTGCCAGGTCTCTGTGGATAGGTCTGTTGCCAATCTAATGTTTCTACCATTGTAGGTTACATATCTCTTCTCCCGAGCTGCTTTCAGGATTTTCTCTTTGTCTCTGAGACTCGTAAGTTTTACTATTAGATGTCGGGGTGTTGACCTATTTTTATTGATTTTGAGAGGGGTTCTCTGTGCCTCCTGGATTTTAATGCCTGTTTCCTTCCTCACATTAGGGAAGTTCTCTGCTATAATTTGCTCCAATATACCTTCTGCCCCTCTCTCTCTCTCTTCTTCTTCTGGGATCCCAATTATTCTAATGTTGTTTCGTCTTATCGTATCACTTATCTCTCGAATTCTGCCCTCGTGATCCTGTAGTTGTTTCTCTCTCTTTTTCTCAGCCTCTTTATTTTCTATCATTTGGTCTTCTATATCGCTGATTCTCTCTTCTGCCTCATTTATCCTAGCATTTAGTGCCCCCATTTTTGATTGCACCTCATCAATAGCCTTTTTGATTTCGATTTGGTTAGATTTTAGTTCTTTTATTTCTCCAGAAAGGGTTTCTCTAATAACTTCCACGCTTTTTTCAAGCCCAGCTAGTATCTTTAAAGTCATGATTCTGAACTCTAGGTCTGACATCGTACTAATGTCCATATTGAGTAGGTCCCTGGCTGACGGTACTACCTCTTGTTCTTTTTGCTGAGGTGATTTCTTTCGTCTTGTCATTTTGTCCAGAGGAGAATAGATGAATGAGAGAACAAAAGGCTAACAGGTTTACAACGTCCCCAGCAAATATACTGTATACAAATCAGAAAAGACCTGAAACCAGGGGAAAAGAAAGGGAAAGAAAGAAAAAAGAAAGAGAAAAAGAAAAAAAAAAAGAAAAAAGATAAAAACAAAAACAAAACAATTCAAAAAAGGCAGAATATGATCAAATATGATCACGCTAGTGCATAGATCAGTGCCACACACTAGATTTTGGGCGTATTTTGGTCTGTTAGAAAAAAGTGCCTCCTAAAATTTTAAAGGAAGAAAGGCATATATGTACAAAATAAGGGTTGATACAATGAAGGGATGGAAGATGACTGTAAAGATGAAAATTATAAAAGATTTTATAAAAGGACTTGGTAAGATAAGTTGTTTGAAAAAAGAAAGGAGATTTAAGGGAAAAAAAAAAAAAAAAAGGAAAAAGGGAGAGAATGTGATCAGGCAGGAGACTAGAACAAAGCCATACACTAGTGGTTTAGGGTATATTTTGATCTGTTAGAAGAAACTGTACCTCAAAATTTTAAAGAGAGAACAACTTATATATATATGCCAAAAACAAGGATAACTACTATGAAGGGATAAAATATGACTCTAAAAATGAAAAAAAAAAAATAAAAAATGTTTTTTTTTTTTAAAAAAAGGGATTTATAAGATGTTGGTTGAAAAAGGGAAAAAGAAAAATAAAAGTCAACAAAAATTAACTTTGATGAAATAATGAATCATGGTAAAAAAAAAAAAAAAAAAAAAAAAAAAAGCCATGAATCTATGTGCAGTATTCCCCTAGCGCTGGAGTTCTCCTGTTCTCCTTGATCGATCAACTTGGTCTTGGCTTGCTGGCTGTTTGTGTTGATCTTCTGGGGGAGGGGCCTGTTGCTGTGGTTTCCAAATGTCTTTGCCGGAGGCAGAATTGCCCCGCCCTTGTCGGTCCGGGCTAAGGAAGCTGCTCCAGTTTGCTCTCAGGAGCTTTTGTTCCCTGCAAGCTCTCGGTACAGCTTTGGAGGAGCAGGGCGAAAATGGCGGCCTCCCAGTCTCCGCCCGGAGGAGCTGAGAACTCGGGGCCCCACTCCTCGGTGCGCCCCCAGAGAAAAGCAGTCACTCCCGTGTCCCCGGTCTCTGGCCGCACTCCGTGCTCACCCGGCCTGTGATCGAGCGTTGCTATCTCTGGCACCCGACCCCGCTCGGAGTCTCCAAACCCAGCAGATCCCTGCAGTGCGTTCCCGTACTGCTCCTCCCCGGGAAGGAAGAGGAGTCTCCCCGGATCTGCTGCTTGTTGGGTCCTTGCTGGGGGAGCCGTGCCCCGACTGGGCCGCAGATCACAGTTTATGGCCACCCCGAGCTGAGAGCCCGCGCCTCGGCTCCGTCTCTGCAGCCGGCTTCCCCGCTCCGATACCTGGGAGCTCTGCCGCACTCAGGCACCCCCACTCTCTCTGTGACCCCAAGGGTCCTGAGACCACACTGTCCCGGGAGGATTCCACCCCCCGCTTAGCCACTGCAGCGACGTCCCTCCGCCGAGCCAACTTTTAAAAGGTCCGATTTTGTGCTCCGCGGCTCTAGCACTTGCCAGAAGCGGCCGGCGGAGGCCCCTCCCCCGCCGTCTATCCTCCCGAATATCGCCTCGGATTCACTTCTCTGCACGTCCTACCTTCCAGTAAGTGGTCGCTTCTCTGTTCAGAGAGTTGTTGCTACTCTCCTGTTCGATCTCCTGTTGAGTTCGTAGGTGTTCAGAATGGTTTGATCCCTATTCAGTTGAATTCCTGAGACCAGACAAAATCTAGGTCTCCTACTCCTCCGCCATCTTGCTCCGCCCTCTCAATTTTCTAAGTTCTTTAGCTCAAACTTTCTGCCTCTTGAATGTAGTGCAGACTCTCTGAGGCTACATGGCCTTCCATGGCTCAGCCCAATCTCCTCTGTCAGCCCATCTTCCGCTGCCCTGTATGCCCCCCTGCCCCGAGATGGCTCACGAATCCCCAGTTCCCCACAGTGCCCACCACCCACCTGGTTGTCACAGAGCAGGCTGACCTGTGTACCTCTGTGCCTCTGTGTCTTCAGCCTGAAAACAGACTCCTCTGTTTAAATGCTATCTCCCCAAGGAGGCCCTTCTGGATTCTGGCAATGGGAACGAAGTCCACCTTCTCTACACTTTGTATGTATTTCTATTAGATCACAGTCATGTTTTATGTGAACGCGAATTATGGGATCTTGAAACAGGATGAATAAGAAATAACCAAGTCTCACACGATTTCCAAGGTTGCAAGCCCAGCCAAATGTAATCTGTGTTGAAATGCTAGCACCCCACGGCAGGCCACCCTTGCCACGCTAGAAAGCTGTGCAGGATTTCTGAGCTTGCTGGGCTGTATTTGAACAATTACGGCTGTTGCTATTTATGCCGACTTTTTACATATGCTTAGTGTGTGGTCTGTAAGTTCAACCAGTGCTGAACTGAAGGCCAGAAAGCCATCAGCTCTGGAGTGGAAGCTGGACGCAGTGACACAGGGTAAAGAAGGCCAAACACACACTGTGATGTGCTGTGTTCTTATTTTTAGGAGAGAGAACATTCTCTAAAATATTTGTGATAATGCTAAAAAAAAAAAAAAAAAAAGCAAAATACAGAAAGCAACACTGAAGCCAAAATATGTGGTTGTGGTTGTGGATTGAGGGGGCTCTGATAATGTATGCTTCCAGCATCACAGTCATCCCCAAGGGAAAGGGAATCTTAATTCTGTGAGCTTTAAATAACGTCGAGACTAAGGAAGTCCTCAAATGAAAACAAAATTAAAGAGCAGTGGGAGATGAAATCAGAGCTTCTTTGTGTCTGCATCCTACAGACATGGCTGCCAGCCACTGTCATGTTGTACTTGTTGGGGACCGATCTGAGCTTCCCAGATGCCCGGCGGCTAGAGACGGAGAGGGGGTACCTGAGGGCAAAGCCATTAGTGAGGGGCCAGAACAGACCACAGAGAACTGAAAGATGCAGAGCTTGGGAAGAATCTCAGTCCAAGACTCTGGGGAATTGGTGTTTTTGTGAAAATTCAGGAATCACTCAGGGGGTGAGTACGACAGTATGTTGGTTCAGATGCACATTTTGGCTGAGGTATAAGGGATGCCAGATTCAGAGGAAAGCACCAGACCAGGATTTACTACAGCTCAGGGCAAAAACCCGAGATGTCATATCAAGGATGTAACAGAGCTGAGAAAGGAGGATTTCTGAGAAACAGCTTTTAGAGAGAGACGTGTTGGAGGTGGTCCGGGGGGAGGGTGTCTGCCCTTTAAAGCACACTTCAGGGCACCTTGATCAGCACGGTGGAGCGGGGGGGGGGGGGGGGGGAGGCTGCCCAGGGAATGGAGGGGAGGGCTGCTGGCTTTCCCTCTCTTGGCCCAGCGAACGAGAAGGGGACAAGCAAGAATCCCGGCATTTCCAGAGACCACCAGGGCAGAGGCTACTGAGTGGCGCCTATATGCGAAAGCCAGTGTGAGGTCACCTTTGGTCCTGTCCCTGAGGGCATGGTCTCAGCAGCAGAAGTTGAAGGGGTGGGTGTCTGGCTGCAAGAGGCTGAGGTTGGAGGACAGGAAGAGGGAGGGACTCGCAGGTGAGAACCCCCAGCTGGGGGCTGGCTATCCAAAGGCAAGAGTCAGCTTGAAATACCCATGTGGCCCGGGGAGTGCTCCTCCCGGTTAAGGGGGGTGAGCACTTTTCTATTTGACTCACACTTCCCACAGGCCCTGCTGTGAGCCTGGGGTGGGGTGGGGGTGCTCAGGTACTCTCCCAGGGGAATTGGGGGGGGGGGGGGCGGTGGCGGGACACAGCAGCAGAACCACTGCAAGAAAGCAAGATGGTTCCTGAGAGAGAGGCAGGCTTCCCTTCTGCAGCTCGCCCTCACCGAAGGGAGAAAGCATTCACTTTAAACCAAGTTTTGATGATTGCAGGGGACACCTTAATTATAGTTTTGTGAATCTGTTGTGAGACTTGAAGTGATGGCAGAGCTCTGCACTACCCAAGAGAGACCTGAGAATGCACAGGACTGTCCTAGACCATCCCCCTCCCCCCAAGACAGGGAAAAGACTAACCCCACCAAGTGGGCTTAAAGAGAGTACGGGACATAAAAAAGATGCTTTGTGATTGCCAGCGAATGCGTCACGCTTGCCAGATGAATGGGCACAATCCTGGTTCCCGCTGACGTTATATATTCACTTGCTCATTATCTATCCCCCTGCCCCCAGCACACTCGTTCCCCAAGAGTAGGGACTTTGCCAACGTCTTACACAGTGCCTGGCTTGTGGAAAGGGCTCAAACATTTGCAGACTGAAAGAGTGAAGCATGCCTGCCCTGGGCTAGGTCTTCTCTCATCCCCTGTAGGAAGCTGTGTGTCTGCCTCCATCTCTAGACTGGAGCCTTCTT
This sequence comes from Zalophus californianus, assembly GCF_009762305.2. Classification (NCBI taxonomy): domain Eukaryota; kingdom Metazoa; phylum Chordata; class Mammalia; order Carnivora; family Otariidae; genus Zalophus; species Zalophus californianus. Next base: position 66,386,245 of record NC_045595.1, on the reverse strand, counting down.
GAGATGGTTTGGGATGCAAGACTCGCTCTCATTCATCCACGATCCCTCTCAGCCCTGGTCTGGTCCTCTCCCCGTGGCAACCACTTGATGATCGTGCAGGGGAGTGGACAGAGTGGTCCAAAGCGTGACTCCTTGCTCTCTCTGGGGGCCAGAGACAGCGGAGCCGGTGCCCCTGCTATTCTGTTCAGTGCATCACCCCAACAGGCTGGCCCCAATCTGGCTCATCTGAAGTCTGGGAAATGGCATTCTTTATAATTCGGAATGTGGGATGAGGAGCTCCTTCTCAGCTCCTGAGGGCATTCTCTTCCACAAAGGAAGGCTTGGGTTGAGCACCCTCATTTCAAGGGTGACCATGCAGGTGGTGGTAGTAGGGGGGCTTTAGTTCCATAAAGCTGAGCCCATTGCTTCACTCTGTACCCCAGATCCTGAGGGTCTTTAGGTCTGAACCCTGTGCTAACCTTGTGACTCCACTGAGCATCCTTCCCTGGTTGACTTTCAGCCCCTGGTTCCACTGCCTGCTCACCCAGTGTCTGGCCTTCCAGTTTCCTGGCCTCTATTAGCCATGCAGTTCCTCATTTTGTTTTCTCATCATTTTCAGTGGCTCCTGCCTGACCTTGGCCTTCAGGGTGTTTGGTTCAGATCGCCAGACCACCTCTGGGATGGACTTAGGATTCTTGGCATGAAATTTCCTTTGGAGGTTAAGGTAACTATAGATAAGACACAATAACTGAATGTAATGCATGATCCTTGACTGGACTCTGGACCCGTGAAAAAGGGGCTGAAAAGTCCTTGAGAAGACTAGAACTACTGGAGCATGGACCATAGAGGAGATAAAAGCATTGTGTCAGTGTTACGTTTCTGACATCTGCTGTACTGGTTATTGAAGAAAATGGCCTCATTCTTAGGAAATGCACACTGGGGTCCTTATAGGAAGGACACATGGTTTCTGCAACTTACTTTCAGATGGTTAAGAAAAAAAACTATATGTAGAGAATGATAAAGTAAATGGAGGAAAGTGTCAGCATTGGGTGAGGCTGGGTAATGGCTGCCTGAGACTTCCTTGAATTATGCTTTGCAACATTTCCGGTAAGTTCAAAATCCTCTCCAAATAAAAATTCAAATTACAAAAGTAGCCTTGGGTATCCAACCTACACCCCAATCAAAGTTTGCTTCTTCCTATTCACCCACCTAACTTCCTCTCCTTCCACCCCGCTGTCAGCCAAGTGCTACCCAAATGGCGCTTCAAGGCGCATGTGGATTCTGGCTGGTGGAGGCAGCTGACAACCCCTAAGGCCCTCCTGTGGCTTGAGGCCACACTGGAGACAGAGGGGCAGGGGTACACTCCTGAGGGTAGAAGTCACCCTGCACGGTCCCCTGCCCTAACTCTCCCTCCACCACAAGGTGTCCAGGACAAGCCCTGTCTCGAGGAGCATGTCTTGGGGCCTCTGACAACAGGCCTGGCGCAGCCCTCAGGCTGCTGTGCCCTCTCCCTGCATCAAGGAATACAACCCACAGAGGAAGTCTGTGAACTAACCAACCACATGAACTTGAATCAGAATCCTCACCTCCCCCAGTCTGTCTCTCCTTGGCTGTAAAAATCATTACCTCCGACCCAGATGATCCCCAGTCCCTCCCAGCTCAGTCCAACCTGGCCAGCTGCATAAGCACAACTGGAGAGACACCAGCCCTGAGAGCTCCCATCCCAGCCAGTGTTCTGGGGCTCTATCGCTCAACTGTTTCTTCCTCCTCAGCATCCTGAGCATCATCAAAGCGTGACCAGGGAATGTCCTTTCCTGTTCCCATAAATCTGTATCTTTGGGGAAAAAAAAAAGTAAAGCTCCCCCTTACCTCTGAGCAGTAATGATGAAGCTAAGGACTTCCTCTTCCCCAGACAGGTGGCTTGTGTCAAAGATCACGCTGAATTCGTACTAGGGGAAAAGAAAGTGACATCTGAACTCAGTAAGCATTCCACACTTAAAAATACCACAGTCTTCTGCAGTTTATGACCTCTGGAAGCTCATTTGCATGACAAGCTTTATTTTTTTATGCGTATCTTTCTGGTTGCCAGGCCAGAGATACAGCTTTAGCAATTAAACCAAGCCGGGACTGTGCTCTGTTGAGAGGCACGTTATTTTTCAGCAACTGAGGGTCTCTAGGAAGTGATATGTTTGTCTCTTAAACCAGGCCTTTCTAAGTATCGCTCCCACACCATCTTCCTAATGTTTGCCACACCTGCGTACCATATCACCTATGTTATTTACTGTTACTTTCATTGCCACTTTTTTTGTTTAAAGACTATTTTTTTAAATTTTATTTTATTTAAATTCAATTAACTAACATATAGTGTATTATTAGTTTCAGAGGTAGAGTTCTGTGATTTGCATATAACACCCAGTGCTCATTACATCATGTGCCCTCCTTAATGCCCATCACCCAATTACCCCATTCCCCCACCAGCAACCCTCAGTTTGTTTCCTAGAGTTAAGAATCCCTTGTGGTTTGTCTCCCTCTCTGATTTTGTCTTATTTTATTTTTCCCTCTCTTCCCCTATGATCGGTTTCATTTCTTAAATTCCACATATGAGTGAGATCATATAATTGTCTTTCTCTGACACTCTCACTTAACATAATATCCTGTAGTTTCATCCACGTCATTGCAAATGGCAAGATTTCATTTTTTTGATGTCTGAGTAATATTCCATTGTGTATATGAACCACATCTTCCTTATCCATTCATCTATCGATGGACATCTGGGCTCCTTCCACAGAGTGTGGACATTGCTGCTATAAATATTGGGGTGCAGGTGCCCCTTCGGATCACTACATTTGTATCTTTGGGGGTAAATACCGAGTACTGCAATTGCTGGGTCATAGGGTAGCTCTATTTTCAACTTTTTGAGGAAACTCCATACTGTTTTCCAGAGTGGCTATACTACTTTAGCAGGAAAATTTCTATCATGCTCACAGATGGGAATCAGGATCACTTATCAGTAAGAGAAGGTTGTCATAAAAATAAATGAAAACAAAGCCCCACTGCATTCTGTGGCCTGCTGAGGGCTCTGAGCCTAAGGTCTACTCTATTTTGGTAAGAGGGAGATTAGCAAGAGCTAGGGAGGTGTTGAAGACAGGCTGGCGCTATGGGAGACTTTCTCCTGCATGTGATCCAGGAGAAGGAGTGTTGAATAGGTAATAACTGTCTCGCTGTTAGAGTCAATGTTGTTTAGTGCAGTGTCCATGTTTGGCCTAAAATAATCTCAGGAGCGGCCTACCATCATCTCAGGCACTCCCCATGGCAAGCATCCTATGACTTGGGGAAGACTGCCCTGAGCAAATGGTTTTCACCATGTACACATTGGGTATGTGTGGGAATGTGGGAGGGACCCCCTGGTAGGGGTTACAGGGCCAGGCTTGACCACAAACTGAGTATGTGATCTTGGCCAAGACACTCACTCTCTTTGCCTTTCAATAAAAATGAGAGGATTGACACAATGCTTCTTAAGTTTCATCGTAAGAGTCTGTGATTATTTAATAGCTAAGTATTTGGGTTCCTTAGTGACTAATGCTAGGCACTGGTCTACCTTTGCAACACTGGATTCAACTGCACTAAATGTGGCCTGAAAGTAATGAACGCTGACCCATCAGATAGAGCGGACACCGGACATCCCTCTCGAGACAGAAATTTCTGTTGCTGCGGGGCTCTGTCAGTCGCCAGGGAGGGTGGGGACATGGAGACAGGACAGGAAGCAGAGCTGGAGGACACAAAGGAAGGGAAAGTCAAAGGGACAAGAGTCAGAACTGGCAGGAGATCTGAATCAAATACTCTAAAGACCCAGGTGAGGTGAGAAGCCAAAATCGGAGAGGGGGGCCTGGGAGAACAGAAGGTCAGAGACTGGGCAGGCTGGTCGTGAGAGACAGAAACAGATGGCCACCAGAGTAAGCTGACGGTGCAGTCACGAGGCTTAGCAGGCCGGCTGCAGCCTGATGAGCCACAGGGGCTGAGGCACGGGGCAGGGCAAGCCAGGTGTGGGCATGAGTGGTCCCCGGCCCTGCTGGGTCCCTCCTTGGGCTCTCTCTAGGGACTCAACCCTAGACCTCCTGCCTCCAGCTTTAGTGTTGCTCCAGTCTAAACCTCTGTATGTGGGAGGAAAGTAGCTGCATTACCACCGAGCTGGGAAAAAATCCAACTTTCCAACGTTCCTACTTCCATTGGTTCCATGACTATTTTGAGAGTTAATGACTTTTGACAAAATTTAATGCTCCAGAATTCAACGTGGCTTTGTTTTCACTGTATTCATTCTTATGACTACCCTCTCTTTATGGTAAGTGATCCTGGATCCGTATGTGAGAGTGATAAAATTTTCCTTTTAAAATAACCTTTAAGCTAAAACTAGGAAGACACACCTTAGGTTTGATTTGGGATGTTGGCTGGATTTTACCCATGAAATGGCAACTATTAATGTTTTTCAATTAAGTAGATTTTCTGTTGCTGAAAAGATTTCAATGAAATGTGTGTGTGGAGGTGCCACGTATGTTTCTATGGGCAATAATGTCCAGGGTTCAAGGACATTAAAAGGTTCTTAAAAGGGTTAGGAATCGTGGATGTAAGAGCCATCGTCATTTGGAGCAGGCACCTTCAATGGGGCTGAGGGGTTCGAGTGACTTGCTATGAAATCAGCAAATCTTCTTTCTCACTTGAACTTCTCACAACTGGCTTGCAAAACAGCCACGAGGTACTGGGACCAAAATGCCTTGGAGATTAAAACAAGTTGATTCTGTGACATAGGCAGGAGAGAAGGATTAAACTTTCATTATTTTTTTTAAGGGGGAAAAAAGTTAGACAAAGGAATATGAAATTTCCTTCAAATCATAGCAGGAAAAATAGCTTCCATTTCAAAAGGCAGACCTGATCTTTTAGATTCTAGTTTTGCTTCCAACAATCACATCTTCTATGTATCTTTGCATATCCTTATAATACTGGCACATACCAGAATGTTCCATGAACGTTTGAATACGCTGGACCATATTATTGTTTCAGCTTAGAAAATTTGGCTCCGTATAAATACCAAAGTGAGTCTAATTTCTTTTGCTTTAAAAAAAATGAATTGCAATACCATTATTTATGTTTTAAGAATTTTAAGAGGTCTCTTCAGAAAATTGTGAGTGCCCAGGGGAGTGACAGTCAGAACCGTAGGTCACTAGCCCAGACCACATTTCTCCTATATAGTCGTACTCACAGTGGCATGGAATGTCCCAGAGAAAGATTTTTAAGGAGGCCAACCAGATCGTGCTTGCCAAAGTACCAAGGCCATGGTGTGTCTCTCACATTTGGGGTATGTCATGTGGATCAAAGAGGAACAGCAGTGGGGAGGGCCCCTGTGGAGTAGTAGATCGCGCCCCCCCCCCTTGGGAGCTGGGCAGTGCCATTGTGCAAGGCAGGGGTGGGGTGGGGTTGGGGGGGATAGAGAAAGCCTGGGGGGCAGGGTACAGCTGACAGGGCAGGTGGCTGATGGGAAGGGCTGGGGGCCTGCTGCAAAGTAAGTGTCCCGTCTCTGCCCCTTACCTTCGATTTTGACCTCATGAAAGGGAATCCCACGCTGCATTTGAGGAAGTCTGATTCGAGCAGTTCACAGGAAATGCCCATTTCCTCCTGAAAGAGAAAAGGCACCAATGGATGGGCTGGCTGCGTGGAGACAAATGTGTGTAAGTGGCCTCCGCAAGGCAAACTGAGACTTCAGCAGACGCAGTCCTTCTTGGGGGAAGTTCCCAGACAATATCATTGTTGGCTCGGGTGGGAGGGAAGCCTGCGACCAGGCTGAGTCCCCAGTCCTCCTCTGGTAGCCCACCCTCCCCATGAGCTCCGTGGGAAGGCAGGCATCCAGAACATTCTTAACTAATGTTTCGGCTCTGAACCTTGGTGCTCTCCTGTTGAACTGGGCCAGGCTGCATGTGAGCCAGATGCCTTCAAAAGTTTGGATGAAACACAATCACGTCATCTTCCGGGACACTTTCTCCTAGCCCACACTCTAATCCTGCCTTTCAAGATCTTGCTAGTTTAGGAAAGACAAACTAAGAAAATCACACCAAGTAAAATACAGGGATTCTTTCCATAGCCTGAGGTGGTGAGGGCTGAGCTGGTCCCCTGCAAGCCTTCCCAGGTACAAGAGCAAGGAGAGGTCTCCTAGTGTAGCCCGCTGAGGCTGGACTCTATATACAGCGGCACGAGAAACCAGGACAGGGGTCGTGGGGGACTGCTGTCTTTCTACCTGGACACGTGGTCTACAACCAAGGTCAAAGGAAAGCCAGGAGGCTCTTCATAACCCACAGGTTCCAAGTTACTGAAGCCAAATCAAGACTTCCATGTTGTAGATTTTGGAGAAGGAGAAGCCACAAAACTAGCACTTGCTGAATATCTAGCAGCCAGGACATCAAAGTTCAATGAGGTCATGTGCCTTCCCCAAGGTCATTCTTGGTGGACTCTAAAGTTGTTCCCACTATCAGGAATACTTTTCCTCAGTCCTCCTTCCAAGGCTTACTTCATGCATCTTGGCCCCAAATCCTCCTGGGTGCCAAGTTCACACACATAGTGTGGAAGCGGCACAGGATTCAGAATGGACCCTGAGCTTCTATGGGGTAACTGAGTCAGCATATCACCTACCACGACCAGCGTGAAGGGCACGGGTCTGAAAGATGTTAGTCCCCATCCTTGAAGAGCTCATAGCTTAGAAAGAAGAGACCTCCCAGCAGACAAACAGACATTTACACGGAAGTGTGAGGGGCTGCTCTTGGAACCTAGGGGATATGCATCGTCAAGTTCAGTAAGGAAACCAGAGGATAATTTCTCAAATGCTGTCTCAGGACCTGCATGTCCCAAAGACTGGTCCTGATGATTCACTGTGGGGGCTTTATTCCCATCTCCTTCCTCCTGTTCCTCCCTGTAGAAACAATGTCCACAACTGGCCCAAGGAGAAGCTCCTCTAAATCCTAGCTTATCAATTTGTGGGCATCAGGGGCAGCGAGCCCAAGCCTAGGTGACGTTGGTTCTCGGTTTCACATCCGTCATGGGGTATAATTACTCTCAAGAGCGTCTCAGCATATATATAAATTACATGAGTTCTCAACCCAGTTCTAAACTCCCTTTGTGAAGTTCCATACCTCACTGGAAAGCCCTTTCAAACCAGGAGAGAGGTTTTCCATTCAAGTCAAAGGTCTATCCATTCTTGAAGTAAAGATTCATTGCTCCGAAGACTTTTTAGTTTTTGCGTGGGTGTAAAGGAATGACTGTGACTTCAAAATTTGCTCTGGAACTTGAGAGGACCTCAGTTTACTTGGCTTTGGCTTCAGACTGCTTTTGATTATTCAAGAGCTGCTGAAATTACTTCTTTTTGTTAATTCCAAAATGCTAGAAAGTAATGCACAAGCCAGCATTTATTGCATTATTCCGAGTCTCTCTGCCACCCTACATAGTCTACTAGAGATTGCAGAATTCTGGTTGGACCTTGGTGGGGCTAGGCAGAAAGAACAAAAACCATAGAGCTCTCCAGGATGGAGAGTGCTCAGTGGACGATTCATGACTCACACACTCCTGGTGGTGCTATAGGAAAGGATGTCATGCATCACCCTTCTGCTGCCTGTCAGAACCAATACAGCCCTCCTGGGGTTATTTATTTCTATGGTCCACTCTCCTACTACAGTTGTGAGGTAAGCAAACACTATGATTCCCTGTGTGGATGGTGTGGGTGCTGGTCCTAGAACCCCTTTACTACATGGGTTCAAAAGCCCCCAGCTGAATGGGAGCCACTTTGCCTGGGGTGGGAGGCGGGAGGGTTACAACACCCACCCCCAGAAGCATTCTGCAGCCTCGGATTGACATCCCTCTGCCTCCAGGTAAGACCGGCTCTGTAGTGCAGCTTAGGTTCCAGAGCCCCCGTGGGATTAGGCTGAGGCAGCCTCCAGCTGACAGCACATCTGTTGGGTTCCTTCCTCTGCCCCCTTCTGCTCCCTTCACTCCTCTTCTTTCCAGAGCATTTCCCTAATAAGCTGCTTGCACAGAAATCCCCATCTCAGGTTCTGCTTCTGGTGAACCTGACCTCCTACAATGCTCTTTATAGCTGAGGCTCCCGGCACTGAGGGCTGCTGGAAAGGACGGGGCGTTTGCTTCCAGGTGAGGAACGACAGTGGAAGGGGAACATCACATGCTAATAAATCTTTTTTAAATTCACACTAACCAAGAGAAAGCTTATCTAACTGTAGTTTATGAAATCTGGATAGCCAGGCCCATCAGGGGAGCAATTTACCCCAAAGCAGCATTGTTTGTTCCGGTTTCACATCAAGCCCAGGGCATAACTAAAAAACAGGCTCATTATGAAGCCATTCATACCCTTGGCAGCCAGGCAGGCAACCTTGAAGGCACAGAGAGACCCAGTGAGGCTTCAAAATAGTGATCTCTTGGGGGTTGCCTATTACTTCTGCCAGACACTTGGTGCCCACCAGCAAGTACGTGGGAGAGGTTCCAGGCATCAGGCGTCTCCATGGCTCTGCCTTTTCCCATGTCCCAGTCATTGCCTATCCTGAGTTTAGGTTAGAGATTGCAACTTTATCATTGTTGCAAGACTTATGATGATCGGCTCTCAGCTGACTGGGGACACGGACCAGTGAACAGACCTCTGATTACCCAATTCAAATACGGTACAATCTACTGCAGAGGGAAACTAAGACCTTGCTGCAAAAGAAGCAGACTTCCATGAAATCAATGAAAGTGATGATGGAAAATTGCTCAAGCCACAGAAAGCCACTGATAAATCTGGATCTGGCTGAGTTAGATCACATAACTGATAAATATCCCTGGATGATAACACTTTAAGATGCTTCTAAAGATAAGGATTTAAATAAAAAAAGATCAAGAGAAGCCTTTGGAAAAAATATGCCATTGTAAAAATGACCTTTTGTGGGCACCTGAAGGGCTTAATTGGTTAAGCCTCTGCCTTTGGCTCGGGTCATGAGCCCAGGGTCCTGGATTGAGTCCTGCATCCGGCTCTCTGCTCAGCGAGGAGCCTGCTTCTCCCTCTCCCTCTGCCTGCAGCTCTGCCTACTTGTGCTCTCTCTCTCTTTCTCTCTCTCTCTGACAAATAAATAAATAAAATCTTTAAAAAAAAATAAAGATGCTAATAAAGCAAATAAGCTTTTGTCTTGGGTCTAAGAGATCCTTGACATTATAATTCCACTGTTACAAGAGGTGTTAAATGTAAGATAATATAAACTTATTTCCATATTTCAAGTAAATGTCCTAATCAAATCTTAAAATTTTTTTTTTACTATGAAGTTTTGGATCTTATTCTAAGAAGATTCACATAACTGGCCTTTCTCCCAGTCCCACTCTCCTTGGCTAACAAGGATCTCTAATACCATAAAATGCTATCAGGGCTTCTCCCTGGAGATGGAGTGATTCAATTTAAATGAAATTAATTTCTTTTTAACTGACACACATTACTCTTAGGATCAGGAAAACATCAATGAACATTTTCTAGAACATGTGATGAAAAGCATGCTTGATTTAGGCACATTCACTTCTGTATCCTCAGTGCCTGGCACTGAGCCTGGCACTTAGTAGCTCCTGAGTTTGCGCTTATTAAATGAATGGGCCTTGGCTGGTCGAGGATTCAGATGAAGGGACTGCAAGAAGCAGCTCATTTGCTGGTCTGCCTGGCATGGGAGATGCTTGCCTTGGCAAAGGCCCCCTCTTTTCCAGACATACCTCAGCTCTCCCAGGCCCGGGAGCATGGCCAGTGGAGCCAAACCCCAGCCCTGATCGTAACGTGCAGTGGTTGACAAGAAGAATCAGATAACGAAGTAAGGGAGCCCCCTTGGCCTTTGGACTTGTTCCTCCCAATCACACAGCGTTTGATTTCATTCTGGAGTGTGCTTTATTTGACCACCAACACAGTGCTCTTTGGAAGCAGCAAATCTGCAAAATCTGGCAAGGGCTCAGCGCCAAGAAAAGTTTGAAATTTGACTTCTCACTTTTTAGCTTCCTCATGGGTTTGTCAAACTGAAAAGGACACGCATGTCCCCATGTCTGGCAATTTGGTGTTCATTTAAGACCCCCTTCCTTCATCTAGGCACTAGAGGTGTGATCCCTATGAGATGGTAAGAGAAACCTCCATGTTAACTCAGTGAATACAGAATTTGGATAAATTTTGGAAGCACTTTATCCCCAATTCTCTAATCAACTGAGGAGTCAGAGGTGAGCAGTGGTCCCCAGTAAGCTGGCCCAGGGAGAACAGAAAGATATATCATTCCCAGGAAATACTTTATTGCCTACTCGACCATGAGTCAGCCTGAACCTCACCAGAAAAAACAGTCCTGTTCCTGGAGGGGAATCCTTTGGGACAGGGTCCATGAAATTCCTACCCATGAAGAAAACCACATGAGCTTACAGCATAGAAAGTGCACAAGGTAGCGTCCCAGCTTTAATTACTGGTTCAGGTCTGCAACAGCTATGTGTCGTCAGGCCAACCATCCTTTCCCTATGCCTCCATTTCCTTTCCTGTCAAGTGAAGTCGTGACATCTGCCCTCTAGGACTTTGTTGGCCTGGTGGTGCTGATGGCTATAACGATGGAATACACAGATGGCCCCTACTCGGTAATGGCTCACTACGTGCCAGGTAGCTCCTCTCGGTGGTAGCTTCCCTTTTGAAGCCATTTTATAAGGAGGAAACTGGAACACAAAGTAATTATATCACTTGCCCAGCGGTTTCTAGCTGGCAATGTAAGAATGGATCAGAAGGGGCTTGGGGTGGGGACACCAAACAAGGAACAGAGAAGGTCCCCTTTTCCCTCTCCCCACCAAAAGAATCCATGGAAACTAAGCCTGAAAGGTGGGGGAACATCACTCAACAAACCAAGAGCAGCCTTTATGGAACTTGGAACATATGGTGAGCCTAATACGGACGCCCAATGCGGCTGATAGCCTGGCAAGGCTGGGTCAGTGGTTACAGACCTCCTGCCAGATAGGTGCGGCAGCCGAGCAGTCCGAGGGAACCAGAGATGATCACCCACACACATGGGGGATTTGTAGGAATCGGGCCAAGAAAGCACTACAAAGCAAGTTCCTTTCTTAAATTTTGTCAAAACCCCGTTTGGAAGCCAAGGCCCAGACTATGCTGGGTTTGTTCTTTCCATGCTTAAAAAAGTGAAGCAAGCAGGAACTGTAGTCAGGACAAATGTTTGAGACGGATGAACCACAAAACTGTTAGAGCAAAGCTCCCCTGTGACGCGGAGTATCAGAATTTGGTGAGTGCATGTTAAGCCACTCTGAACCGATCACAGGCAGGCACAGAAGGAGCAATTATCTGATCAAAGGCGAGTCTTCTCCCCAACAGTCCTCGTGGCCTTAGAAAAAAAGTGCTCTGAAAGCTTTAAAATGAGTAAAAATATTACATTTTAAAAGCCAGTATGAATTAGAAATGAGTTGAATAGACTTATTCCTATAACATTCCCTTCTTGGTGCATTATATCAACCCTGTTTAGAGCTAATCTCTATATTTTCCCAAAGTGCGGACAAATAAAAACACCTCCCCAGTGCTGGTGATTGCTCCCTTTGGGACCATAGGCATACGAACTTGAGAATATAAACAAACAAATACAAAGAAATCAACCAGCTCTTACTGAAAAGCCCCAAATGAAGAGACCAGTAAGCCATGCCTTCTAGGGCTGAAGAAGAAATTATTTGATTTTCACCTAGGAAGTTTGTCCTCCTGTTAAATAGAGGCAATGTCTTATTCTAGGATCTTTTAAAACATGGTTTCTATTCTTAGATTAAAAAAAAACTATTTCCCAGGGCTTGCCAATTCTTAATCAACCAGCTAAGAATTCAATGTTGCATTCTATCTCACAAATCAAATTATTTTGATTTTCTATTGCTCTTTTCCTTTTCCCTACAGGCTGACTGGAAAATCAACAAGGTGGAGACTCCTCCCAAAAGGACGGGAAAAGAATTTAACATCATGGCATAAAAACAATTTATGAGTGGTGTTTGGATGAAAAGGTTTTGTAGGAGTCAAGTGTTTGAAGGGTACTTATTAAAATCCCGGCCAGGAATCTTGGTTAGAAATGTACTCACAGTGAAGAATTTTACCCCGCCTACAAAACCACTTACACTCCTGCCCACTCAAAACTTGTTTTCAAAGGATTTTGTCCCTAAGGGCCTTGCTACTCAAAGTGTGGTCCTTGGGCCCATAGCACCAGCCTCACTTGGGAGCATGCTAGAAATGCAGACTCTCAGGTCCCACCCCAGACCCGCTGAATTAGAGTCTGTATTTTAACAAGATGTCCAGGTAGCCTCTGTGATCATGACCATTTGAGAATCGCTGCTCTACATCACTGAGCCCACCGGCTCGGGAGACAGGATGTCAACCCATGGAGACGACCTTCCTTATGCTCTCTACCCTCCAGAAAAATAGGTATACTGCTGATGCTATTTGAAGGCTACTGTCTGTGTGGGGACACACTTTTCCGGAGCTCGAGATCTGCCCATTCACATGTCCCTTATCTAGGTTCCCCCGAAAGCAGACTCTGGGACAAGGGGGTGACTTCTGGGCACTCCATGAAGGAGTGGGCAGGTATGCCACCAGTGGGTGAGAAAGCTGGGGCATCTATCCTTCCATATCCACCTGTCCTTGGTTGAGTTGTTCTGGAAACACCGACTGTCCTGTGTTTCCAGCCCCTCGGTACTTGACTGTAGTGCATGCCTGTAGCCAAGAAAGCCCCAAGCGGAGAGACACAGGCAGGCCTCGGCCTGCAGAGGAACTGGCACAGGTGGTCTCCAGGGTGGGTGGAGGGGACACAAAAGGACATGAACAGTAGTCCCCTGTTGTCTCCCATCTCCACAAGCAGTTGGGGTGGGGAACTGTGGACCCCGGACAGAGGCAGCTACTGATGAACTTGCCTTGGCCACAGACGAAGAGACAGGGCCTCAGAGAGGACCTCTCCCCAAGGACTGTGTCTCCACACAGCATGCTGGGGCCTCATGGAGGCCTGTCTCTGGGGGCAGCCGCCTACTCATTGCTTCCCTCAGGTTGGCGCATATCTGCTTGGCCACCTTTGGACACACCTCAGGACTCTCCTTAAAGAACCAGCATCTTCTTTTAGAAGGATTCCTCCCTCCTTTTTCTTTTCTTGATGCCACAACACATCAGCTCTAACCTCTTCCCACCCAGGTCAGCACAAAACCACCTCTTAGTGGATGCCCTACTCTCAACTTGTCCCCAGTCTGTTCTATAAGCTACTCCGGGTGAATCTTAACACACTCCTTGGTTCACTTTTACTTAAAGACCTTCAGAGATTATTACCAATCAACACCCTTCACTGATTTCTAGCTGGAGTGTGCACTGGAGCTGGCTGGGGCCAGAGACACCACGCACAACTGTGTGGGCTGTTTACTCACAGGAGACCTGGCTGTGGGGAGAGGGGCTGAACTCCAGCCCAGACTGCTCTCCCCAAGTCCTGCTCCTGGCCAAGAGGCTGGGGACCACCAGAGGGGGCACTTCTCTCTGATTTGTATGACGTGCCAGAAAGACCATGTCTGTGTGCAAAGCTTTCTAAAAAAGACCCAGATGGAAGCCCTGCCCTAGACCCACTGAATCACAGCACACAGCATGGGCAAGCATTTGCTGAAAGCTCCCTGGGTGGTTCCAACGCTCACTCAAGTTAAGAGCCCTCAAAGGTTAGATTACGTCATGATCCTTGTTAAAGATGCCGATTGCGGGCCCCACCCTCCTGAGTGGGATTCTTTTTTTTTTTAAATGTTTTTATTTCTTTATTTATTCATGAGAGTCAGAGAGAGAGAGAGAGAGAGAGAGAGAGAGAGAGAGAGAGAGGGAGAGAGAGGCAGAGGCAGAGGGAGAAGCAGGAGCCCGACGCGGGACTCGATCCCAGGACCCCGGGATCACGACCTGAGCCGAAGGCAGACGCTTAACCATCTGAGCCACCCAGGCGCCCCCTGAGTGGGATTCTTAAGAGCAGAAGTGGGGTCAGAAGATCTGGATTTTGAATCACCTAGAGCAAGTGTTCTATGTCAGCTTTTGAAACACTGACCCCAAGGGCGAGGACAGTCACTGCCGTTAGGGAGGTGAAGAGATTGAGAGCTGGCCTGAAGGAAAAAAAGTGCCTTCCCTGGGTTCTAACTCCCTTGAGGACAGGACACCTGTCGTCATGCCCTCCCCTGCCCAGGATGGGAGCCTCACAGACCACTGCCCTGCCCCCATGCCCTCAGGGCGGTGACAGAGAAGAACTGGAAAGACCGTGGCCAGCTCCAACACGGGTGCTGGCCTCCCACTGCCCCCAAAGAAGCCCATCCATTCATTCAACAAGTGTTTCTTATTTTGCCTCAAATGGGAAACAGCTCCTATAGAATAATTTGTATGTATGAGATACGCATGTTTTCTGTTACGTCTTTACATCCATTCTCTCATTTAATAATTATTTCTTGGGCAGCCTCGATGTCCTTCACTGCTTTTATAAGCAGGCCCTGTTGTCTCCCAGGTGGTGCTCCTAGCCTGTGGGGAGGGAGAAGGACCTGGCGGCTAGAGGAAACATCCCTGTAGACCCGGGTGTGATGACTGCCTGGGTGGGGTGCGCTCAGCGGGCTGACATGCAGCTCCGTGTATAAGAGAAGCTAAGAACACATAGGTCAAACGCTATTATGAAATGACAACAAAAAATACTATTCATAACACGGCAAGATCTAGCTGAGGGCCCCCTTATTCAGAACTGTATCTAGCAGACTAAAAGGCAGAGGATGGATCCCTGCAGGACCTGTGCTCTGCTATTAATTTACTCAACAGGTATGAGTAAACTAATCTCATGTGCTAGGCATGGAGGTCCGAAGCAAGCTTTCCCACTCCGTGCCAGACACATAGTGACTGCCTTGGTGTCTGGTCCAACAGAGCGACATACACCAGCTGCGGGCTCCAGCTGCTGGAGATGCCCACGGGAAGGACAGAGAGGCGAGCACAGGCTGTATCTCAGGATCTTCAGACTGCACACCTTCCAAGGAAAAGCCTGATGCCAAGAACCTCGAGGCTCGATACCACAGTCAGAACAAGTCCATTTTACAGCACTGAATTGAGAAGGACCCACTACTGTAACTAAAAGGTTATGTGTCCTTTTTGTATTTTCAAGGGAGATGGATTGGGTTTCCTAGGATTGTAGTTGGCTTTCTCTATATTTTGGTTTTAACATTTTCAGTTAATTGGCCACTTACGTAAACTGACCCACACAAAGAGTAAAAATTGCTTTTGGTTGTTTTCATGGCTAGGTTTTAAATTCAATCTTGCTAGAGTTGTTTGTGAAAGATCTTCGGATTCTTCCTGGTTCTTGCAAAAAAAAGGATGAGCTGCAGGTTCATAACGTTGCCTAAGAGCCAGTATGTTCTGAACTTGTTGGATGTCAGAGGCTGGCTTGGCTGCAGGGCACAGATGAACGGACTGGCTTCTTCATGGCTTCCCATGCCCTGGCACTGCAGACGGAATGGACTGATCAGCACTCTGTGTGTCTCCCTCACAGGCGGTTTTGCTCATTCTTTAGTCTCCCTTTGACGATGTTTTCATTTGTCTTGCTTTCCACACTGGTTTTTAGTGCCGCTTTGGATGGCTAGACTGACCACACACCACCCCGCTCACAGCAGGGCGTGGAAGGAGGCAGCGCCCCCTCCACACCCCCATGCCTCTCTTCCCATGTGGCCATGCACAGTGATTTCCAGCTGCCAGCACCTGTTTGTGAACGTGGAGAGATGGACATGCTTAGGAATTCACACCCCCTTGGGGGGACCCTTACCCAAGAGCCCCTGTCCCCGACTGGGAAGCGTAGAGAAGGGACCTGTACTTTGTGCCAATGTTACCCACCTAATCTTTCTCGCCCCCTGAGAACTGTCATATACCTTTGCTTGGCCTCCTTTTCCACTTCCCTACTGGTTTCTCCTGGAAACACTTCCTAGTAAATTACTTTCACGCGATGTCTTATCTCAGGACTTCATTCTAGGGAACTCTGAGACCATCATAGACACACCCAGCTTCCCTCCTCTCTCTGTGCCCCAGCTCGGGGATGCCAACCCGGCACCAGTGGGAGCACTTCAGGCTTTGAGCAAATGGCCTCCCAGGTCTTAGAAAACCTCTCATTCTCTCTAATGCACGATGCCGAGCAGGGCTGCTTTACTGGGAATGCCAGTTCTAAGCAAACCAGGCTCTTTTGAAACAGAGAATTCCACCTGCCAAACATGAAGGGTGCAAGCTAAGACGGCGGTGCAGACAGACTTACATGACTCACGTATCGATTTTAATCCACTTAAGTGCCTCCTAAACATGAACTCACATAATTATTGTTCCTAAGCGTCTTCCCTTTGTCCACTTTGGGAAGGAGGCCTCCCACCCCGTCCGCATCAGGCTCCAGGCAGGGACCCTGAACAGCAGGTTAAAGCCACTCTCCTCTTTACAGAGCTTCCCAGGGGAAGGACCCGGGACCCTGGAAACTTCTCGGCTTGTGATTGCACAATGGTTTTTTTCAAACTGACTTGGGTTCAAGTCATAGTTTGACCACTAACCCAGTGGTGCCTTAAGTGCCTCTGTAAAAACACAGATAGTCATTCCTACCCCACAGCCTTGCTTGCTACAAGGATTTAGCAAGTCACTATGGTGGCTGCCATCATGGTTGTGGTTGCTCCTCGGCTCTCTTGAGGGACTTTTCACGTGTTTCCTTTGTCCTGCCGTCTACATTGGCTGGCAAGTCCTAAGCTGTTCAAAGCCCCTCCCAGAAATATGACCCTCCACCTGGCTGGGCTGCCTGAAAAAACAGGAGACAGAATTAATGTGTACTGAACTCTGGTCACATGGCAGACACTGCGCTTAAGCACTTTGCTAGGATGGACAGACTTATGCTTCTCAACAACCCTACGAGGTATCAGATCATCCACTTTGCAGATGAGGATCCAGAGGCCCAAGGAGGGTGAAGGAACCCATCCAAGGTTGCATGGGAGCGAGCAGACTAACCCCAGGGCCCCTACCGCCTCACACACACCGGTCTGCAAAGGGGCCTTCAGGGCGCAGGGTGCACGGGTTTTCCTTCCTTTGCTCTGTGATAACCGGCCTACAGCACAGAGGTTCTCAAACTCTGTTGCCATCAGACACACACTGTGGGGACTCACCCCCAGCACTTCCGATTCACAGGGGACCAGCCTGTGCATGTGCTTTCCTCATCAGGTCTCAGGTGGTGTGGACACTGTGTCAGGAGACCATGCTTGGAGGAGCACCAATCTGGATTCTCAGAAACACTGGCCCCAGGCAAGACCCCCAGTGGAGGACAGCCTCAGAAGATGGAGTAGGACTTGGTCTGCTGAGCCAGCGGACACCTGAGGTGGCCCCTTCCAGGGATGCTATGAAGTCTGTGGGGCGCCTGTGGGGCTGCTGGTGTACGGGAGCCCTTCACAGGCCTTCCACTGTCACTGGGATGCCCCACGTCACCTTCCTCCTCATTGCCTCTGACCCCCGGACCCCTGCAACAAATAGAAGAGTAAGGTAATGGTGCTATGGTGAAGAAGTGCTGAAGAGAACAGAAGGGGAGGAGGAAATAAACATATAGTGAGTGTCTTCTCATTTCGGGACCTTGAAGCGCCATCTTATTGGCTGGCACTGTGACGTGGGTCTCATGATCCCCACTTTCCAGGTGAGGAGAATGAGGCTCCGGGAAGTTGGACGACCTGCCATAATGTGTGCAGCTATTCGGTGGCTAAAGCGATGGGCACACAGTGCCTCCGTTTCCTCTACCCCGAGCTGTTTCCTGGTGACCGTCTGGATGGTAGCCATCCTATCTCAGACATCACCGGCACTGAGCAGGCTGCATAGGGGGGGCCTGGGACCCCATGTGCTGTTTCTGCTGGGGAAGGAAACATTTCATATGCTGCATTTCAGGCCACGAAACAGACTCCGGTCTGTGTGGGGTTTCCCAACCAGAACTACAAGGGTCGGCTGGTATCTCATCAGCCTGGAGGATCCACGGCTTGCCCCTAGAGCAGACAGAAACAGCAGTGTGACTGCAAGGAGAGTGGCCCCAGGCCTACAGAAATGGCCAGGAGATGGCTTGCTGGCAGCCACTGGGCCCATTTGTGGGTCTCCAGCAGCTGCCCCCTGGTGAAGAGAGCTCGGCAGGCTTTTTACGAAGGGCACCGAGAGTTTTCTTTGGCACAAGATTCGGGTTTCCTGCCGTGTTCCAATGACCTCATGAGGGAAGCACCCCTGGGCCCCTCCCCAGTGCCAACAATCTGGGTTTCACAGCTCAGGCTTTCTACTTATTTGGGGAGAGAGCTTGTTTCTTGTCTTCTTGAGGCCCTCCTCCCTCCTCCATCTGTGGCTCAGTCCACTGCTCTCCTCTGTATTTGAAGACAAAAGGCAGTCCTTTCAACTGGAACCTTCCAGACAGGGGGATGTGGCAGAGGGAGTCCCCTCTGTTGTGAGCACCAACTCTCCATCTCCTCAGCAGATGAATTTTTAACTTCAGAAAAGTGACACGTGGGAGAAGAATTCTGTGTTTGAATCTTACAATTAGCACTAAAAAGCAAAAGGAAAAATCACATGGACCTTGAGACCACACAAGCTCCTAGTTCTTTCAAGGGTTTCTGAGAGGGGGTTTTCCTAACTGGAAATTCTGGTTCCTCCCCTCTGCGGGTATCATCCAATGCCACGATCCACCAATGGCATTCTAACCCAGTCACTTCTAGAACCATTGGTCATGTCTTAGAGTTTTAAGTGGACACTTCAGATGGCCACAGAGCACTTAGGAGTCAAGGCTGAGGTAGAGAGAGAACCCCTTCCTTCATCAACATGAGCAGGAGAAGTAGGATTCCTACAACAACTGTTAGCTGTGAGACTCTGGCCAAGTTCCTTGCCTGCGCTGAGCCTGATTTCTGCACTGGTAAATGAGGATAACAATGTCCTCCAGCTCTGTGAGGACCCATCACAGTTCCCTCTGGGGAGCCATCTCCTCCCCATATTCAGCCCAGGAGCTGTGGGTGGCACTCCATCCCCACTCCCACTCCCCTAAAAGGTGGGGCATGTGACCCAGGCTTAAGGCAATTAGACCAATGAGACTCAATGAAACTTTTGTGAGGACTTTTATGCCGTGAGACTGCTCATTCACCGCAGCTTGGCAGCCATGTTGCCACCCCAAGGGGACAGACAGCCTAAGGAATGAGCCAAAATGAGAAAGAGAAGCTGACAGATGGAGAGACACTGTGACAACTTTGTGAGGCTGTGGCTAAAGCCAACCCTAGGTTTTTTTTTTTTTTTTTTCCAGTTTGCACAACAATAAATTGTTTTCTCACCCAAGCCACTTTGGGATGAGTTTTCATTGCTTGCCACGAAAAGGGTTAAAACAGGTATAAATACTTATCTCCCAGTGTTCTGGGAAGCAAATTAAATAAAAGCCCTTGAAAGGGCCTAGCAGAGGGTGGGCTGGAGAACAGAAGCAGAGTAGGCCTGGGTGCTACAGTTCTGGGGCCCACCGCCCCTGAGAGGGGAGGACACTCAGCCATGATGGCCCCATGCACCAAAGAGGGATTGGGGGTGCTCATCAGAGGGGTTTAGGGGGATATGTGTTGAAGTCCACACTGAGATGGAGTCCTCTGGCTACCTGGTCCCACGGACGAATGACCTACATCTGAAGAAGCCTCAGAGCTGACTTAATTTCCTTAGACCTAGATGTAAAAGTGACTCAGGTTCATTCATGCCTGGCAGGCATGCCGAGACTTACTGGATCTTGAACCCTGTCTTTGTCCATCATCATTTGGGAATGCTGCTGCTAGGCCCTGGAGAGCTAAGAGTCTTTGATTTTAATGAATGCTAGGTACTGTTGCAGGAACCTTACAGACAGTACCTAAATTGTAAGTCTGGAACATGCATCCTGAATAGGAACAGTGGTTTTCAAATATGTCCATAAATTATTTGACCCTCCTCCCTTCAAAAGGTGGAGCCTCAGTCCCCTGCCCCCAAATGTGGGCCAGCATTACGGACTCCCTTCCAAGTAACAGAATGTGGTGGAAGTGATTCTGTGTGACTTCTGAGGGATGGTCATGAGCTGCCTGGTTCCCACCGGGGAAAGTCAGCCGCCATGTTGTAAGGACACTCAGACAACCTGCTATAGGGGCCCTTGTGTGGAAGACCTGAGGCCTCCCGCCAACCGCCACCTCTGATCCACCAGCCAGGTGAGAAGCTACCTTAGAAGCAGATCCTCCAGGCCCAGTCAAGTCTTAGATAACTGTACCCCTAGCCAACATCCTGACTGCACTCTTGTGAGAGGCCCTGAGCTAGAAGCACCCCGAATTCCTGGCCCACTGTGAAGGATATTGACTGTTTGCTGTTTGAAGCTCCTAGGTTTTGCAGTTATTTGCTGCACAGTAGGCATCATTAGGGCTGCTGTGCAGAGACCCAGAGTCAGATAGTGGGGGTGGGAGGCACACTAAGGCCCACCTCGTCTGGCTCCAAGGCCAGAGTCTTGGCCTGTGTCCACTCCAGGGAGCCTGCAGAGTCACCAAGCCTTCCTTGTATTTTGGCCACTAGTAGGGTGACCATGCATCCCATTTGCCTGGGACAGTCCCAATTTATGCCTGTTTTCCTGGGGCTAATTACTAATAATGCTCCCAGTAAGTCCTTGAAGTGTCCCAGTTTGATAGACTATATCGTCACCCCAGCTCTGATGTTCAGGCTTCGGAGTCCCTTTTGGAAGACACTCTGAAGCCAGAATGACTCTGTTCAGGGTCCAGGTGAGAGCCCTGCTCACCCTCCTCCCACCCGAACCGCACTCGGGAGCTCATCCTCAAACCCTATCTTTCATCATTCTCTATTTTGGGTGGGACGTGTGGTGGGGTGTGTGGTGGGGGGGGACACAATATTTACTTCCTGTCAGTTCCCTAATGTCAGGGATCAGGCCCTGTCCTTAACTGTGAGGCAGGATGGCAACGGAAAAGCTTTGTCATCAGGCAGATGGGGGTTCCAGTCCCTGAGCCACCACTTGCTGGCTTTGTGACTTGGAGCAAACCACCATCTTCCTGAGCTGGGCCTAGCACTCAGTGAAACGGAGATGATCATTCCATCTCCGCAGGGTTAGCAGGGGTGCTCCCTGAGATGACAGCTGTGACTGTGCGCAACAGCGTCCCCCTCCCACACTGGGCGTGTTCCTCTCCCTCGCAGGGCTCTACCGAGTCTTTGTGAAAATCAAGCCAGAGCAGTAAATACAACGCTGTACTCGGTGTTCTCTATGACAAGAAAAGAGTCCGACGGGATCCTTTCCCCATCCTGGTGTCAGGTTCACCCTGAGAGTACTCTTTAGAAACACTGGATTCTCCAGCTCTGCTCCAGACTTTCCAAAGCCTCCCATAGGTGTGCTCTGCCTCCTCCCTGTAGGATTCTCGAGTTAAGGGTGAGAAGTGAAGACAATGACACCTCCCTCCACCCCTCCCTATGTCCTGCCTCCCTGCGGCTGCCTTCAGCACGAGGTGGACTTCTTGGCTCCATCTTGAGTCTGGGCAGAACACACCACTTGCTCTGACTGACACAAAGCAGCAGAAGTGATGCTCTGCCTGTCCCCGAGGCCTCGGAGCTTCCGCTGGCTCTCCTGGAGCCCACGTGCATGAGCTGGGGCTGGTCTGCTGGAGGACAGGACCACAGAGCTGTTGCTCCCACTGCCCCGGACCCTGGGGGGCCCTGTGGGCCTGCCAGCTCACCACAGATGCCTGCATGAGGGCAGGAGGCCAGCCTGGAATGGAGGGACCACCGCCAGGGTGATGAGTGACATTAGATGGTTGCTGTATTGGGCCATTACATCTGGCGGTGGTCTGTTACAGTGACGGGTACAGAGTTGCTGTGAAGAGTAAATGAGGGGCCCTGTGAGTTACCTCAGTCCTACCTGGCCAACAGAAGCACTCAGGAAGGGGTGACCATGAGGACGGGGTCACCCACCCACCCAGCCCCTTGCCGGCCCGTGCTGCCAGCCAAGGGAAGCCCCGGCCTGTCCCCACTCTTCTTGCTCAGAGGCTACGGTCAGTTCTTTTTTGGTTAGTCCCCACAGAGAGGCAGACAGGATGCCCACAGATGAAAACAGAGACAGAATGTAAGAAAATAACTGCAGAACTACTAGTAGCACATCTTTCACTAGGCTCTGAGCGGCGAGGTCACCATCGAGCCCATCGACTGGAGCGAAGGAAAACGGGGCCCTGGAGATGCCAGATGTGCACAAGAAACCTGGACATCACCTCCTTTCACTATACTTGTGTCCCTGCGGGCTGAGGAATGAACCTCTGAACACGGAGGAACATACCAACTCAGGACGGATGACAAAAAACAGCCATCAGTTTTATTTACTGTCCCCAGACCTTCAAAGCAATGAAATCGTACTGCAAGTAGCAAGAAATAGGCCAAGGCCACAAACATAGTAAAAACAAGGGAGGGGTTTCGTAAACTCCTTCAAACACATGGTTTTCCTCACCTGCTGAAGGTGCAGCCACTCCCCAAGATCCCATTTAAACAGTAGATAACTCACGGGTAAGACTGTTCCTTAACTAAATATCTGTAAATTGTTGAAGCATATTTAACTTTTTATTTGAATTGCACTGACCTCTGTCAAGATGTTTATAAATTTTTCAGTATTAATCTTCTTGTAAACAGAAGGAGTCTGAGGTTAAAGTAATCAATTTCTTATTTACCTTCCCTGAAGTCTGGATTTTATTTGTTTAGCTCAAAATAAGGTTTCTGGCACAGTACGGTTTAAACGTCAAAACTTTTCAGACATTTTCCCATTTACATGGGCTCTTAATTTATATCCAGTGTCCAGCATAGTGATCAGGAAGAGCCAAGGTCTTGATTCAAACCCCACCCATCTCCCTCCAAAACACGAAGTCCTACTTGTTCAGTTCTACTTAGAATGCAGGCTGTCTTCCATGTGGGCTCATGGAAGATCTCAGGAAACTGAGGGGAGCTGACCAATGCGTTTGCTCAAAAGGAAGAAGGCAATGAGGGGCTGAGCTCAGGTTCTAGGAGCTTGGGTTGGGATTGGGGTTAGAAACGGGTTTAGCATATGCCTCAGATCCGTGTGTCATTTGCCCCTGGCCCAGCTCTGATCTCAGCTCCAGCATGGCAAACAGTTCTGTGGGTACTCACACTCACCTGCACCCTTGCCAGGCAGGACAATCTACTCCTTCAGAGGCAGCCCGCAACTGACTGGGAGCAGGAGCTGGGGAATGAATGCTGTCTCGTGTCCTCTAACAGAGGTTTCTGAGTGACTTTCTTGACACCTCTTAAAGGTGCAGCGGTGACCTAAAAACACACACTCATGTGGGCTTTTCTTCCCTCCTTCCTGTTCCCTGGGACCCTGCTCCAATAGACCACCTGCACCCACATCCTCATTTCAGGCTTGGCAAATGGCAGACACCATTTGCCTGTGGTTAGTAGGTCATAGGGAAAGGAATGGTCTGAAAAACATCACTTTGGGAAAAAGTTGAATCAAAAAGCCCAGCAGTCCAACCGAGGCCGAGAGGAGGATTTCCAGAGGGAGCTCACGGGGAAGAGTCCTCCCAACAGCTTAAAGGGCTTACGGGCTAGATACGCAAGGACAAACGGCTCTTCTGGAGCAGGCCAGTGTGTGTGCAGGGGGGAGGGAAGCAAGAATGTAAGAGATTCACCTGCCTGGGTTCTTGTTCTGCAAAACCAAACTCCCTCTGGCCTCACTTCCATCCTTCATTCCCATTTTACCCCCAACGTCAAGCCCACCCCATGGAAACTGTTGGACTATCAAGTCAACCTTTTCATTTTCTGCTGCTTCCAGTCCAAAGTCCCATGAGGCCTGGCCCTGCTAGAACACACTCCTTCCTTCCCAAAGAGCAAGCCGGATTCTAGAAAGCTGGGTGGATTGTGGCTTTTAAAAAAGCCCAGATGCCCAGTGTGCATACTCTCTCCCCTCGTTGCCCAATTAATTTGTGAGGCGCAAGCAAAATAAAATGGTTGCCGTGTACTTTCAGCCAAGTAAAAGAGGCCTTATTTCCCAAAGCCAAAACTAATATTGCACACTGGAGCTGGATGGGAGCCGATGTGGAGTGCAGGTAGAGCATTTCAGGGAACACACATTGTAACCCCGAGCCTGGAACCCGGAGCTGGGAGCCTCAGCGATCTCTTGCACCAAGCTCCACTTTCAGAGAGGCCGAAGAAAAAAGGAACTATTCTGAACCCAACTTTGGTTTTCCGAAACAAGAATCAAAAAATTGATATGCATGTGGCTTTGTGACATTCAATACACCATTTCCTTTCCTGGGGGCTTGTCCCACCTGTAAAATGTAACGTTTTAGGTCTTTCAGAGCCTGAGCTTCCCTCCTCCTAGGACAAGGTTCAGATTTAGAGTTTGGACTAATGACCATCAGCAGCAACCAAACGTGTAAATGGTTCTTTTGTGATGACAGTTCTGGTCTCAGTTAAAAAGCTTCTATTTTCATTAAGGACAGCTTTCTTTGGCTAATATTCTAAAGTAAGGAAAAATTGTAACAGTAGGCCCTTTTTTCCTCAGACATAAGTGCTGGACTAGAGCTTTATAATAAATAAGGACATAAACATTTTTATGTTATTTTATAAACCTATTTGGGGGCTCCAACAATAAGGAAAAACAGAAGCTGAAATGTACACACAACCTCCCTGCCACTTGTGTGGGGACGTCTGGCCATGGGTCTGAACACAGCCTGTGCCACCAGGCCCCGCCCATCCCTCCCCTCACCTTGGGCTCTCCCCTGCTCACTCGCTCCCCCATCTTCACCACGCTGACCTTTCCTGCAGGGTCTGTATTCCCTCTAGTCACAGCATCTCTATTCTTCCCAGAAACCTCCCATAGCACCTCAAGAAAATCTGTCATGACACCCACGTGCGATCCACTCGCCATGGTCTTGATCCACTGCATCCAGAACTGTTTCCCCATTGGACCGTAAGCAGACTGAGGGCAGGGCTTATGTCTGTTTTGCTCAGGCATCTCCTACGCCTGATCCGTGTTAAACACATGATTTATATTTGCTGAGAGAATGGATGGCACTGTGATCCTAGTCATGACTCAGCTAGCTGCCCTTTACACCTCTCTAAGCACCCACTTTCCCATTTGTTTAGTTCTGTACTTGCAGGAGAATTAATCCCTATAGATCTTTAGGATATAGGTTAATGGTTACTTCCCAAGCCTCATTCTAAATGAAGCAAAAGAGGGTTCCATGTTATTCACTCAGCCTCCTGTTGAGAAAACTAGCCTTTGGCTTATTCAGAGTAAAACAAAACAAAATTAGAGGCTTTTATCTCATGAAAATCATAGCTGTCTCTACAACTCAGCATCACCCCATTGTACTCGGTACATCAGGAAATTAGAACGTGTCATAGTATTCCGCTTGTTACATGATATAATCAATCGTTCAATAACATCCTGGTTTGTCAGACTCACTGTGCCAAGAGCACAAAGCCACCAGTGTCTCCCCACCCAGCTGTCAAATGCTCAACAGGTACATGTCAAAACAGGGAGGACGGTGCTATTTCTACCTTTCCAATCCCACTTCAGGGCAAAGCTTTCATGTGCGATCTTCCTCTTATGTTGAGTTCACTTGGGGACAAATTAATTTCAGAGAGGAAAACCCAAGGGTGAGGCTCCTGCCAGTTTTCCAGGACCCAGCGTGGAGACATGCAGGCACCACAGGAAAGCTAACTTCAGGAGGAACTGGTTGGGAGCTGGGTCCGTGTGCCAACGTCCTTGGGATACTGAAGAGAGCCTTGTTCAGCCCAACTGCAGCTGTCTCTGCAAGTTCATCAATGCTTCCTTGCCCGTTACCTCCTGCACAAAAAACTGCTGATGATGTCATGAGAAAGACCTCATTCACGAAGCACTGGGCCCTCCCGAGGGGAACGGCCCCAGAGCCACAGGAGTAGCCAGAACGCTGCGCTGGACATGTAAACAAGCCCCTCTATGCAAAGAAGATGCACTTGAGCTCCCTGGAGTGGCCGGTCTGCGCCTGAATTCCCACTTGGCCACTCACCGCCTATGGCTCTTCCTTAACCTTGCTAAACCTCGGTTTCCTCATCAGGAAAACTCAGGTTGAAACTGGACATACC
This sequence comes from Zalophus californianus, assembly GCF_009762305.2. Taxonomy (NCBI): domain Eukaryota; kingdom Metazoa; phylum Chordata; class Mammalia; order Carnivora; family Otariidae; genus Zalophus; species Zalophus californianus. The sequence goes on along the minus strand of NC_045595.1, from coordinate 66,360,087 downwards.
TCACTGGGTGGGTGTGAGGCTTAAACACAGTAATGCAAGTGAAGTCCTGAGCACAGGTGCATTCATCGTGCTGCTCTAAGGGGTGGTTCGGGTGGCCATGACCGTGCCACGTGTGTTCCGTGAGTACAGAGAAAGAATGTAAACTTCCTGCTTATTTTTTTGAACGCTCGCAAAAGCCTGACACCAATCTGACAGAGACCACACGAGAAAGAAAACTGCAGACAAATCTTATTTATGAATACCAAAGCAATACTAAATCAAGTATTCGCCAACTGAGTCCAATGACACAGTAATGTCCAAGTAGAGGTTGGAGATTTTAAAATATACTTGATCTTATTAAAGGGTCAAAAAAGAGAAGCAACATTAATAGTTTCAGAGGCCAACAGTTTAAGAAGAGTAATTAACAAAAAAGTTGTTATTTCAGGGGCCGAAGTTGATCAAAAACTTTAGATTTCACTGAATTGGATGGGGCCTGACTCAGAACGAGTAATCACTCAGAACAAATACTTACAAAGCAGATTGAGATTAGGCTGTGTTACAAAGATAAGATACTCCAAACAGGGTCATTTGAGGGAAAAGCCTGTGGTCACAGGGAAACAAAACAAAACATAGCTGATTGGTCAGATCAGTTTGGGAAGTTTCTGCCGTGATGAACAAAGCCTATTTATAGAAAAGGGGGCCTGTCTGCTGTAGGTCTGGGTACCCGGAAGCAGACCCCAAGATCAGTATTCTGGATCAAAAGATGCATTAAAAAACGTGCTCCCAAGGCACCAGTAAAAAAGTATGGGAAGCAGGAAAAGGGGTCTGGAGGGTGGGGGGGAGTCAGGCAAGGATGTGAGCTCAGGCCAAGTCCTGCAGAGGGTGGCCTCTCTTGATCCCACGGGGGAGCTCTGGAGTGAGTCACCTCTCAGCTGTCCTGATCTGGGGGTGCTGGGCGTTTGTACCATCTGTACCACACAGTCATGGCCAAAGGCTGCCCAGGTCGAGGCACTCGTGGCTCTTCAGGACTACAGTAAAGCGGCTCCTGTAACCTGAGGTCAGTCCTCAATACTAGAGTCACAGTGCCTGGGTGTTAGAAGAAAACCAAGGTGCGGCGTTGTGTGTGGGTGGAGGGACAAAGATGGCAGGAAGGGACTGGAGGGGACCAGGTGGAACACCAACACTGTTGGCTATGTTGGACAACTGGATAAAGGACCAGAGTAGAATCCCCATGTCCCTGGATCCGAATCTCCCACCAGCAATGCCAGTCCATGCTTCAGTCTTGAGCAGGTAGCCCTAACTCTTCTGGGAATGTCCATACAAGTGCAGCTCCAGGAAGAAATCAGAACCAAAGTCAAAATTAGAACTCAGACTAGAGATAATAAATTTAGATTTCTGATGGCAGCAATTATGTAGTTGGTTTTCAGTGTTAGCCCATTGACTGGTGAATCAAGAGTTTGTTTTTTTAAGGTATTGAAAGTATTTAAGAGAGTCTGAGATTTATGAAAAAGTTAAGTGATTTAGCTTGTGTTCAAAGCTAAATGAGAAAATCTATTAGGTTGAACCACCTGACACTGCCAATATTTGGCTATCTTTGAGTGACAATAATATCAATTTCATATGGTTCAACCTAAGCCCCTGAAATCCATGTTTTTGACTTACAAGTTATGTAAGCACTATGTAAGTGAGTATTTGTAAAATGGTAATTGTTTGAAAATAAGTGACTTGGGTATTAGACATCATACTAATGGAAGTGACCATTCCTTTTCATGCCTAAAAGCTCTTCAGGTTTGCACAGATCTTACAAATAGACTGAAAATATATTTGACAGGATGTCAGTGCTCATCCATGTTAATGCACTTCCTTAATATGATTAATAAAACATAGAACTCAGGTCTATAACCACCATCGTGACCCATTACAGTTGAGAATGAGAAGGATGCTCACTATGCCCACTGATCTTCAACCTGCCTTGAAGTGAGAGGCAGGGTACTCCTCTGGGAGAGGAAGTAAGATTTTAATATTAAAAGGGAGGGGCAAAATCATTATTTGCATAGGTTATAATTTCTACCTAAGACGGGCCAAGATGAATGAAACTCAAAAGCTAAGGTACAAGTTCAAAAAAAATCACCAGTTAAACTCATACCAAACCTGAAAGCTTTTTTTTTTTCATATTATTTAAGAGCCAGTTAAAAAATACTATGGATTTTCTGGACGCCTGGGTGGCTCAGTTGGTCAAGCGACTGCCTTCGGCTCAGGTCATGATCCTGGAGTCCCGGGATCGAGTCCTGCATCGGGCTCCCTGCTCGGCGGAGAGTCTGCTTCTCCCTCTGACCCTCCTCCCTCTCGTGCTCTCTCTCATTCTCTCTCTCTCAAATAAATAAAATCTTTAAAGAAAATACCATGGATTTTCTAAAAAATATAATAGATTTCCCAAAATATATAATATTTACAACAGCAAATATCCAGGAATAACAAGAGGCCAGGACCTCAGTGGGGGAAATGATGATATTCTTCTGAGGGACAGAAAGGAAGAGTAAATGGACAGAGTAGATTCTTGGATGAGAAATCTGAAAACTGAAAAATGTGTGTGTTCTTCCAAAATTAAAGTACATATTTAAAGTAATTCCAATCACATTGCAATGGAATTTTTCTGAACTTATAGGAATGATTTGAAAAAATAAGCATGTGACTTTAGGCAGGAAAAGTTGAAGAAGTCAAGTGCTAAGGGAGACATTGCTTCTTCAAGATGTTAAGCTGTCATATGAAGCTTCAGCAATTAAAGCTGCATTGATGTCTCCTTGAGGTACGCAGATCAGGGGACAGAACACAGAAATCCAGAAATGGATCCAAATGTAAATGGGAACTCAGAATAAGAAGAAGATGGTGACTTCAAGTCAGGGGTGGTGTGGGTGGGTAATGGGGTGTTTAACAAATCTTTTGGAGACATCCGGACTATCTGGAAAAAGTAAAGTTGGATCTGTATATTTTTCTCCTCACACCAAGGTAAATTCCACCAAAGACGGACTGAAAATTTAAGTGTGAGAGAAAAATGAAACTAGGAAGTATGGATACATATTGGGTAGGTATCTGGAGATGGGGAGGAGTTTTTTTTTCTTTTTTTTCAGATTTATTTATTTGAGATAGAGCGAAAGTGAGAGAGATCACAGGGGAGAGGGTGAAGCAGACTCCCCACTGAGAGGACAGCCCGATGCAGGACTCAACACCAGGACCCCGAGATCATGACCTGAGACGAAGGCAGATGCTCAACTGACTGAGGCACCCAGGCACCCCGATGGGGAGGAATTTCTAAGCCAACACCAAAGTCAGAAATGACACATAAAGAAAAAGATGAATGAATTTGACTATATAAGAGTTAAAGACTTCTGTCGGGCTAATTGTCACAAATAAAGTTAAAAAACAAAGGACAAATTGGGGATAAATGTTATTGGCAAATGTTGTGGTAGGATATGCATAAAATACTCCACATGTCCTCTCATAAAATATATATTCGAATGCATAAATAAGTACATAAAAATACAAGAAAAAATTTGAGACATACGCCAACAATTCCTAGCGGTCATCACTGTGCTGTGGGATCATAGCAGATCTTCCTGCTGAGCAGAACTGACACCCGTCCCAGGCTTGGACAGCAACAGGACCCCCCTCACCCCCACACCAGGCTCTGCTGTGCCCTTCCCAGAGGCAGAGCAGACACCTGCTCCATCTCTGAGTCCTGGGCCTCTCCAGACACCACTGAGGTGCTCAGTGGATGTCTACGGAATTCTCACACCTCTGCTCAGAGGAGGGCCAAGCTGCATTCAGAAAGGCTGGGCTTTCATTATGGAGATGCTCGGCCCTGTGATGGTGTATTTCCAAACTGTGACTTTCAGAAACATGGCATCCTTAGGAGGAGTGCTGGCCGCTCCTCTCCTGCAGCTGATCTCATAGCAAGGTGCTCGGCGGCAGCTCCCCCACTCCCGGATACAGCCCCACCTCTCCTGCCAGAACCACCCTCTGCTCAGCCCCAGACACCGGCAGCCCCAGTTTTCCTCATTCCCCTCTGGCAAAGCTTCGGAGAGCTGTGTCTGCCTGCCGCAGTGAAGCCAAGTGCAAAGGGAACAGGGCTCTCCAGTCAAAGGCTGGGGGCTCCCCGAGGTCCTGCTTTTCACTTTCTCAGAGCAAAACTAAAACCTCTGTGGAGACGTCTCAATGCACAGCTCTAACCACCTTGCCACGTGCAGGGACCCCCGAGCGGCTGTCGCTGTCACACACATACACACACACACACACACATTTCCCTTGGGTGAAGGCAAACCTTCACTTGGGAGAGGCGTGAGCATAGTGAACAAAACGTAGCCTTGGCCTGGGCTCATATCCCAGCTGTGCTGTTTCTTGGAACTACCTGATCCTTTTGGAGCCTCAGTTTCTGCTTTTTAAAATGGGTTCCTGAGAGGCGACAATGGGTGATTATAACGACTCTGCATACCCCCCCCCGCCCCCACTCACAAGTAGCTCTGCACTCCCATTGTGTAAGCCCTGTTAGTGGCTCATGCATGTTGGCAGTCTTCGCTAAAATCAGGCCCCTCAAGCACCAAGTAACTCACTCTTTCGCCTGCCAAAAAATGGGTCCTGAGCCACACCTCTAGTGGGCTCTGTGCCTGTGAGGTCATATTACCTGCCCCACAGGCTCTGGGAGCTCCCTGAAAGCAGAGGGGGCCCGCCTCGTGTCTGTCAACCTGAGGCCAATGCTTCCAGATACCCCGGGGTAGTTTGAGGCCTGTATTTGCTCCAATCACCTTAAATCCTACAGCCTGCGACTGCTCTTCCATCTCCTTCCCTCTATCTGCGTGAGCACCAGAAAAAAGCAAGTGAAAAAGAAAGAAATGTGGCCAGTGACTGAGGAATCGGAGGTCAACCGTGACTGTGAGATTTCTTGTTGGGGTGGGGGCAGTCCTAGCAGACCCTGTTGGTCCATATCCCTGGCTCTGGCTCTCCAGCTGGGACACCTGCAGTTTTTCACTGGAGGGCTTTCTCTAGTGACAGAGATGCTGTGGCCTCTAAGCAAGGCAGGCCAGAAGCTTTCGGGATAGTAATGCCCTCCGGGAGCAGCCCTCAACCAGTGACTGTGGGGAGTGCGGAGAAAGCCCCAGACCCTCCCCCCTGGGGCAGCTAGCTCTGAGCTGTCTGATCTTAGAGCCCAGAGCTCCCCAGTGGGAGACCCAGTCGCCCACAGTATACCTAGCTTGAGGACCTACCTTTCGTCTGCTGCTTTCTTTTCTTTCTCTCACTCTACCTGCCCCCCCCATCCCCCAAACTTCTGCCTTTGTCTCTGCAACAAATACCTTGCATTTGAATTCTTTTCTCTGGGTTTGCTTCTGGGGAAACCTAAGGAAGACATGTGTGCTACTTTTTGTTCTTTGAAAGAACCCAGAGCGTAGATGATTTTCAAGCCTGTGGGACTACTGCTCACATTCCCAGGCCAACCAAGGACCTGCAAACCTAGGGCAGAAATGCATGGACAGAGAGGACTGCTCTGTCAGGAAAACGCTGCTGGCCTCAAATGAGGGCGCGCAGGGGAATCTGCATGGCCTGTCACCCCACATGGCACAGACACCACACAGGGTCCCTCGGCACCAAGTGACTTTCGGCACCAAAGGACTGAACCAGCTCATCAGGTCAGGCCTGATCCTACACAGCAAGACTCTCTCACCAGGTGGGGGTAGCATTGCTCCAGTTCTTGGGAGTCTTTGTGGTTTGCCTTTCTAGGGAGATAAGAAAATAGCATACCTCTCCAAACCACCAAGTCGTTTAAAAAGAGCACTTAGCACTTAGAAAGTCCTAGGGCAGTCTAAAACTTAACGGTAACTGACAAAGTAACCATAAAGTACACAGAAGGATAGAAATATCCTTCATCTCTCTATATACCCATTTGCCATCCATTCATTTATTCATGGAACAATATTGACATCTGACTATATCCCAGGCACTGCTATAGGTGTCAGGGATGAACTGATGAATAAAAAGTGATTCCATACTATATGGAACTTATAGTCCAGTGGGAGGGCTAAGACAATCAGCAAAACAAGTAGTACATCAGATGGTAATAAGTTCTATGGAAAAAATCAGGGTATGGGGATATGATGGGGGTGTTTAGAACAGTACAGTATTTCTAATCAGGTGACATGTGAGCCAAGACAGGAAGGAACTGAGGAACTGGGCCATTTGGATATCTGACAGAAGAGCCTGTGCGAAGGCCCTGAGGCAGCAACAAGCTTGGTGTGTTGCAAGGAACAGCAAGGAGGTCATGGTGGCTACAGTGGAGAGGGCAAGGGGAAGAGTCATAGGAAATGTGTTCAGAGAGGCAGCAACTAACGGATTCAGATCTTACAGAGTCTTACAGGTATTGCAAAGAATGAAGTTTACAGTGAGCTGGGAAGCCACTGGAAGGTGCAGGCAAAGGAGTGTAAAGGGACAAGGGTGGAAGCAGGGAGACTAATTATGAAGGAAGCTACTGCAGTCAATAATCAGGTGAAATAAGGTGGGGACTTGGACCAGGATGGGAGCAGTGGTGATGGTGCAAAGTGGTTGGATTATGGCTATATTCGGGAGGTCTAGCCAATGGGCCATTTGTGAAACAGATGCAGAGGTGAGAGAGAAGGGCAGGGGCAAGAGGAAGGGAGTTGCTATTTCCTGCAAATGGAAGGTTTGGAGGGATTAGGATCCCATTTCAGACATCTTCCTGAACTGCTAGAAATGTTCTCATTCTTGATGTGGGTGGTGGCTAGATGGGTATCAACATATATAAAAATTACAGATCTCTATCCTTAAGATGAGTGCATTTTACACTGTGTAAATTATATCTCAAAACAGGCTACTGAAGACTAAAAACAAAAAAGGACATAAAAAGGGAGGTGATTAACTGTGCTACTAGCTGTGATGGGTCCAGAAAGAAGACTGGATTCCTACTTGTCTTGTATATTACCTGGTAACAACACAGCTGATTTCAAGCACAGCCCACTCTTTGGCCCAGGGGACATTTTTTTCTTTTCTTTCTCTCCATCTTAGTCCATGGCAGCTGTGCTCGTGGTTGTGAGTGACTTTCTCACCCCATGAAGGGCTCCCCTTGACCACTCTAAGCTGTCTTGAGACTTTCTTTTGGATCCCTCAAGATCTCTCCTTGACTTGGGGCTTCTCTGTTTCCTCCAGCATATGTACCAATTAGCTTCTTTTCCTTTAGGGAAGAGCCCACCTCATTGCTTCCTGCATGGGTAGCCCCTAAATGGCTGCCATTTTAACAGTTAATGCTAGAGAGAAACAGCATTACCTCTAACCACAGAGGCAGAGACTAATTTCCCTGGTTAGCCAACCACATTGTTGGCAAAGCATCTGAGAGATTTCCTGGCAGATAAGACAATGAAATCTGGGCCAGAAGGTGACGTCAGCACCAGCTCGCCACTTTCTAGTGTGACCTCAGTCTTGTTAACCTTTATGAGTCTTGAGCATAAAAATGATCGTGTTCCTTTCATCTTGTGAGTTTCTCTTCCTTCATCTATACGTTGGAATAAGAGCACCCATCACACAAGGCTGTGGTGAAGATTCAGTGAAATAAAGCACCAGTACAGTGCCTGAAGAATGCTCCAGAAACATCTATTCCTTCCCTCCCCGTCTACTCAGCAAATGGTTCCATGTCTACCCACAAGATATCACACTTGGAGCCCACCAGGCCCGTTGCTCCAAGTGCATTTAAGGGGTCTTATCAATGTCTTGGTAAGTTACCAAGTTAGATGACCTAAAGTCAGGAGCTATGACCAACCTCAAATTTTGCTATGTGTACAAATACCCAGGGATCTTGTTAAATGCAGACCCTGATTCAACAGGCCTGGGGTGGTCTGGTCTAAGAGTCTGCATTTCTTTCTTTCTTTTTTTTTTCTTAAGATTTTATTTATTTATTTGAGAGAGAGAGAAAAAGAGTGAGCACAAGCAGTGGGAGGGGCAGAGAGAGAAGCAGACTGAGCAGGGAGCCCGATGAGAGCTCGATCCCAGGACCATGGGATCATGACCTGCGCTGAAGGCAGATGCTTAAGTGACTGAGCCACCCAGGCGCCCCAAGAGTTTGCATTTCTAACAAGCTAACTGATCCTAGGTGATGCCACGCTGCTGGTCTGTGATCATATTTTGAGTAGGAAGACTATAAATGACACAACTAAACTTCCAAACAGCATTAAAAAACTAGAAGAAAAATAGAGTAAATGCATCACAAATGAATATAATTGTGCTGTGGCTGCCACATTAATAGAACTGGGGCAGTACTAATTCTATACTGGACTCATTGGGTGGCAGTTCAGGCCTGGGCTCCACATTTTAAGAAGGAAGATGCCAAACTAGACACAGCACAAAAATAGAACAGTGAAGAAGGGACTGGAAATATATACACCAAACAGTCAGGAGGACGGGGTACTGGATGCTGGCCTTTCTAGTGCAGGTTGGCCTGGATAGAGAGCTGTGGTGGCACCTTCGTGGGAGGCCCCAAATCCAAATCTGTTGACATTATCATTGGAATGGCTTCATCTCGTGAAAATAAGAAATGCCTATGTCAATGAAGATAGATAAGGCAGACAGAAAAAGGTCACCTTATAAGTTATCAGGGTCTGACATCTACCGGAGTAGATTTCACTGGGCACTGCTGCTTGATAAGACCGAACTGAGTCGTGTCACCTGCTGGTTCACTTCGGGTGCTCTGCGACACTTGACCATGGCCAAGCCAGATCTTCCCAACAGGTATTCTTGATGATGACTTTAAAATATCCTAAATGCAGTAAGGCAGAGCCTGAAGGAACTTTAGCAAAAGGAAAATGAGACAGTGATCATGCCAGTCATTTGCCTGTTTGTCTGTGATTCATCCTCTCTCCTTCCCCCTTTCTGCTGCTTCTCAGAGACATGTACTTGTAAACAACCCCTCTCAGGTTTCACTAATGCCTCTCGATCACCACTCTTCCCTTCCTCCCCATAGGCAGAACCGGACTGTATTTGAGGCAGCAATGTGCCCAGCTCAGAAAACTCATCTCTTAGCCTCTATTGTGGCCTACGGGGGGCCCTATGACACGGTTCTGGCCAATGAGAGGTACTTGGAAAATGCTAAGTGGGGCTTCAGGAAAGCTATTTAAAAGGGGGCAGGCCTAACTGGACAGCTACATGCAAAAGAATGAAACTGAACCACTTTCTTACACCGTATATACAAACAAATCAAAATGGATCAAGGACCTAAATGTGAGACTTGAAACCATCAAAATCCTAGAAAGGAGCACAGGCGGTAATTTCTTTGACACTGGCCAAAGCAACGTTTTTCTAGATATGTCTCCTGAGGCAAGGGAAACCAAAGCAAAAAGAAACTGTTGGGGCTACTTCAAAATAAAAAGCTTTGCACAACAAAGGAAATAATCAACAAAACTAAAAGACAAACTACAGAATGGGAGAAGATATTTGCAAATGATATATCTGATAGAGGGTTACTATCTAAAATATATAAAGAACTTATACAACTCAACACCAAGAAACCCCAAATAATCCATTTTAAAAATGGACATGAGCAGACATTTCTCCAAAGAAGACATACAGATGGCCAACAGACACATGAAATGATGCTCCACATCACTCATCATCAGGGAAATGCAAATCAAAACTATAATGAGATATCGCCTCACACCTGTCAGGATGTCTAAAATCAAAACCACAAGAAACAACAAGTGTTGGCAAGGATGTGGAGAAAAAGGAACCCTCTTGCACTGTTGGTGGGAATGCAAACTGGGGCAGCCACTGTGGGAAAACAGTAGGGAGGTTCCTCAAAAAGTTAAAAATAGAACTACCCTATGATCCAGTAATTCCACTACTGGGTATTTCCCCAAAGAATAGAAAAACATTATTTAAAAAGATATACGCACCCTTATTTTTATAGCAGCATTATTTACAATAACCAGATTATGGAAGTAGCCCAAGTGTCCCATCGAAAGATGAATGGATAAAGAAGAGGTGGTGTACATATATAATAAAATACTACTCAGCCATAAGAAAGAATGATATTTTTCCATTTGCAACCTCATGGATTGGCTCTAGAGAATAGGATGCTAAGCAAAATAAGTGAGTCAGAGAAAGACAAACACCATACAATTTCATTCATATGTGGAATTTAAGAAACAAATGAACAAATTTAAAAAAGGAGGTGGCGGGGGGGAGACAGACCAAACAACAGACTCTTAACTACAGAGAACAAATTGATGGTGACCGCAGGGGAGGTGGGTAGGGGATGGGTGACGCAGGTGAGGAGCACTGAGGATAGAATTGTTGAATCACTCTATCGTACACCTGAAACTAATACAACACCGTATGTTAACTATACTGGATTTGAAATAAAAACATAAAAAATAAGTAAAAGGGGGCAGGGCTTTTATCTTTCCTCTTCTTACTGCCTGGAACGCAGCTGCAGAGCTGGAAGTGGAAACCAAGAAACAACAAGTGTGAAGAAAGGCTGAGTGCAAAGACCAAAGAACTAGGTTTCTTGATGGCACAAGATCACACAGGTGCCTACCAGTCCTGGCCTGTCCACTTCTATATTTATTATTACAAAAGAAAAATCAAAATCCCATTAGGATCAGCTGCTACAAGCTGGCCTTCCTGTTACCTGCAGCCAAACACATTCCTAACTATTTTTAAAATCAGTTGTTCAATCCACTTGCTTCAGGAAGAAGACGGGCTGGCCAGTCCAGGATACAGGCACCTGGATACAAACAAGGCCAGTGGCTCTCGGGAAGCAGTGAGGCTACTGGCCCTTCTGGCCTCAAAGGGATGGAATGCTAGTTCTAGCAAGCTGGATCGTCACAGGATGTGGCTATGCATTCGGATTCTCCGTTAAATTCCAAGGGCATCTACATCTGCTGGTTCCTTAATTCTGATGCTGGCAGAAATATCCTGTGTGCCACTGGCACTATCACCTGAGAATGTCACACACACACCACAAGAGCTGCATCTTTGTCAATATGCTTATGACACAGCCTTCAGAACGCAAGGAACGCCAGTAGACGGCAATCCTACTATTGCCAACACTTCCAGGGTTCCTCCAGATTCCCCTGGGACCCCGTCTAGGTGCCCACCTTCTGGCTCCAGCATGTGTTTTCCTCCAAGAGCCAGCACCCGTGCGTCTTCCTTGGAGGTCTGCCCTCTGCCTGGTAGGCCACCGTGCCCACACGTCACCCTCAGAGGGCAGAAAGCCCTGGGACTTTTCTTCCTCGGTGGGTGGCCCTTAACCAATGACTGGTACTACGGGGGAACAAAAGCCCAGCTTCCTGACCTTGAGATGGACCTTGCTGAGGTGTGACTCACCCTTCAGAGCTCCCCTGCAGGATGAGGCCGAGGCCACCCTCCGCAGCACTGTGCCCGAGACCACGCCCTGCCCTGTCCTGCTTCCCGCTCCCTCTACATCTGCTTCAGGGAAACCTAGCCTGAGACACCCATGTTCTCCTTGATCTTTTTCACTTTCTTTTGTTTGCCTTGGCTTAGCAGTCCATTTTCATGGCTTTCCTTTTAAGAGGTGTTGTGCTGCTTTATGAAAAAGATTTAAAATCCAAGGCTCCCCTTTCCCCTTAAAAGAGGAAATTATTAAATTGCTGTTTTGCAGTTCATTAGAAAAAAAAAAAATCCAGAGGTTTAACACATGTTTTCTAAAGTAGCCCCCCCATCAGTAAATAGATTTACTCAAGTCCAGCAGCTCTGTTGACATTTCTAAAGCAAAACATAGCCTTCCTTCCAAACACAGTGAATACACAAATGAAGCTTTTCATATATGTGAAAACTGAGCCCCGCCGTGGAACACTGAGGCCATGTTGTGATTGGAAATGGACATCTGGCTTTCTCTACCACCTCCTCACTGGCCCCCGCCACAAGAAGGGCCCGGCTTGGCTCTCAGGCACGGCTTCACTAGGGGTTAGAATCTCTCAGACTGCAAGGCCAGACAGTGGTAACACCACGGCCACAGGTAATCCAGGTGAGGAATTATGAACCTGGCCTCAGGGTACCTGCTCCCTACCACCCACTGTTGTCTGTTCCAGGAGGAAGGTCAGCACAGGCAGAAATAGCTCAGAAACGGGAAAGGCTCTAGGGAACTTGGGATTGACCTTTGACATGCAGGACGGGGAAGACCAATAAGGGAAGAAAAAGGGAAAGAGCTTGCCGCTGTATCAGAGCCTCAGATGGGCTGGGAGCTAGGTGAGGTTTTTCTGCCTGGCATTGTGCAGGAAGTTCAAGGTAAAGTCACCAGGGGGCTTGGGGCACTGGATTAAAAACAGAGAAGGGGCGGAAAAGACTTATTATTTTCTGAGTATCGATATCCACCCTCAGGGCTCCCTTACAAGGGCAAGAAGCAAGTACATTCATCATCTTAATGGCCCAGCCAAGATGACTGTAAACATCTAAGGGTTGCGTTTTACTCCGGGCTACTATTAACTTGACGAGAGACACCGGAGAAAGCGGAACACAATGAAAATCAGTTCCTGCCATGAATGAGAGCAGTGGCAGAGTGAAGGCAGGCGGTTTGAAATCCGCTTACACACCAACGCCAACGGATGAGGTGCACGAGGTGCACGCATTCCTGCCTGCAAACCCTTCCTGATATGACGCGGGCCTTCCCAGCTCCATGGAACACATCTTGTTTTGTTCCCATGTACGGATGCAGCTTCTGTGTGGAAACGTCTGTCTGAGAACAGGCCAGGGCACTCCCACAAATATAAAGGTATATAAACATGTAAGTGTCTAATCTTTCCCACTCTATCCGGGTTAGAAACTGGATCATTTTTATCGCCTGGCGCCATCTTGAGCGGCTTGCCTTGAAAGCAAGAAGGGAGAAGCCCTTGAGAGAAAGAGATTGCCTTTCCATGGTGAAGGTAGATATAAACTGGAAGGATCCCTTTACAAGAAAAACAAACTTATAAACCCTCTATGCCTTTTGTCATAAAGAATAAGCCATGGAACGCCGCAAAAGCTGACCTGGTGCTTTTCTGCCCCCTAAACCAACTTGGAGGCCAAGTTTCCTTTGGAATTCAAAGCACTCCTCAGAAAAACCAAAACTAAGCTTTCTTTCACGCAACTTCTAATGGACGTCATCAGGCTTCCTACATTGGGCCCTGTCACAGGAGGAGACAGAAAGACACAGGGCCCAGCCCTCCATCTTCGTCTCTCAGGAAGGTTAGACGGTGACACAAAACACGTCAGCCAGATTCAGAGACTTACAACCAACCGGGGCTGAGCACTAACTACATTTCTTAGGAACCTGAAAGTGCAGAAAGCTCTAACATGCATTCTAAGTGGTAGGTTTCTGTTTTCTGGGCTGGATTCATGGTCTTCCCCCTGCTTCCTCACTGGTCTCTTTCACTTCTGGCAATCCCAAGACTGAATCTCACTTTCTGGCTTCCCTGTCCTATTTGGTCTTTCTTGGCTCTTCCTCCAGCATGTCACCAGCTTCTGTCCTTTCTTCTATTTCCTCAGTCCATACCCTCAGTGAAGAACACAGATGGCCCATCACTATCTACCTGATAAAAATCCCGGATTCCCCCACCAGGCCTCACTGGGCCTGCAGACCTCTGGGCTGGTCCTTTCCCTGCCCAATCTGCAAGACTCAGGGCCTAGCCCTGCATTGTTTGGTGAGTATATTATTTTCCTCATTCTCTAAATGCTGATATTATTCATCACACATATCACATATTTGAACCATTATATATAATGGATTTTAAAAAGTCAACATCCTCAAACCAAAAAGTCTAATACTTCAGCAAATAGTAAGTAAATGAAAAAAAAAAAAAAACCAACAGGCATTATTACAAGCAAACAAACAGGAGCTACCAAAGCTAGCTCATTTACTTAACTGATATACATTTATCAAGTTGTTTTTTTTTTTAAATTTTAGTTAACATACAGCATAATATTAGTTTCTGAAGTAAAATTTAGTGATTCATCACTTATGTAGAACACCCAGTACTCATTTTATTTACCAAGTTTTTCATTATTTTTCATGTAACTTTATTTTTTTTAAAAAAATAAAGGCTATTAGTTAAATATAAAAATATGTTCCCTTTAACACAAGCTCTGTTTTTTGACATTATGAAGGCACACACCCATGTGCGCACACTCAGCCCTGCAATCCCTTTGTTAAAATCACAAGTCTTGATTTTTAGTTTAAAAAGGAAGAGTCAACACCCTCTGACTTACAAGCTTTGTCTTATATTCTTGTTTTTCTCCCTCCACCCCCTCAGCATGTAATCTTGTTCTGAAGTAGGGGACAATATATACCTTCTGAGTAAATGAACGAGTTATAAAGTTTGTGCTTGTGTGTAGAGGGGTACCATGGTGGCTACATAATGATATACAAGTAGTTGGCATAGGCCCCATTTAATCCTCAGCACATCTCATTTTAAAGAGAGAAAGAAACTGAGGCACAGAGAGAAGGCCCCTGGCTCAAGGTCACATGGCCTGCAAGAAACAGAGCTGAGTTTCTGCGTCCGTGTCTGATGGTCATAAGAACCTCGCTTTCCCTCTACCTCATGTTGGCTGCTTGCTACGTTACTTCCAAGAACTTCTGAAACACAAACTCCAGCTTAGCTGCTGCTTGCAATTGCTGCAAAGTACAAATGTCCCAGCCTGGGAAAAGTTTTCAAAACATCACTGGCTTTAAAAAATGCTACAGATACTACATGTAAATTGACTCTCTCCTTCCCTCAAACATACACTCGCACTTGAACCGCAAACTGCAATCTCTTTGGCTAGCTTCTCTGCCACCCAGGGATGGGTGTGAAATGCAGTCAAGCCCGCAGACGCGCTTGGTTCTATCACAAATACAGGTCCGTGTGACAAACAGGCAGGCAGGAGAATGGGCCTTCAGCATATGGAAGACAGTGAAGCTGGAGGTCACAAATTGGTGGCCTACAGGCTGGACGCGGTCAGTGGGACACGTGTTTGGCCCACAGGATGTTCGGAGAACATTTTAATTAGCTGCAAAGTCATGCGATTTCACATAAAAATGTGGATTTCTGGCTTTTATTGAAAAATAGGAGGTCTGACAGCACCGGCCCCTGCTCCCACCTGGCAACCACTGACTGCTGCAGGAAGCTGGCTGCTTTCTCTGGACGAGGCTCCATTTTTCCAGTCTTCACTGCTTCCCACTGTCCCACACCTAAGCCCCTGTCCCATTTACAATACTTGCCTTGCCTTGCCCCACTTCTGTAAGACTGTGAAGTGTGCACACTAGTTCTCAAGCTAGAACCTTGGCAAAGTTCCATTAGGCTAACTTACAACTTCTGGAAGCCTAGAAAGTGAGGTGCTTTGGTTGTAAATGCTTCCAGCCCTGGAGGCATCTCTGGCAGGTGCTGGTGAGCCTCACCCAGATGTGCTGCACCATTCAGGGTGCTCCACTCCACTTCCAGTTGCCAGTGGCTACATCTCTGTGCATTTTTCCAGAACCAGGACCGTTGCTCTGGCCATGCACGTTACAGGACAGAAGTCCTGGGGAAGGTGTACTTCTAGAAGGCTTCAACTGCTGACTCCTTGGGAGGGGGTATAAATCCCCCAGCTCCCTCCACCCTGAGGTTTGTGTTTTGCACAATTTCCCAGGATTGTCCTGGGATTAAGCCCCAGTGCCCACTGTGGCAGCTGGTTTAACAGCACCCTCTTCATTAGCTGCCTCCACTGGTCTATCACTGCTCTGCCTCCCTCCCAGTGTTGTTGCACTTCCCAAATGAATTGCCCTCAATTCCCTTCTTCAAGGTCAGCATCTGGGAGATCCACACCAAGAACACACTCACACTGTAGAGAAGAGGCTAGGACAGGGGCCTGCCCTTGTTCTTCCTTCTCGCCCAGCATAGCCTCCTCTATAACTGCATGGCAAGCTCCTGCATCCCCTTTGTACCCAAAGGTCACCCGGGAGCTCCCTTGCACTAGCTTAGAGCTTACAGTTGTCCACATCCGTGTCTGTTTCCACGCGGGCCGTTAACAGTCACTGCCATGAAGACGTACTCATGAACCCAGCCCCTTCTTTGAGTTTATCTGTCTCAGTCACATGAGGCATTCCTGAGTGCAGGAGTCCCAACTGACAAGCAACTTCAGCATCAGACAGCAGACATCCGCATTCCTCAAATATCCCGAGGTCACCCTGCCACGAGGAATGTTGCTGGCCCTTTGACGCCCATTGGCCACCTCTTTGCATCTTGCTGGACGGCTCTTGTCCTTTTTCCTCTGCCCTCTCACCAGGCTCCAGCCAGCTCACCTCTTCACCAAATAAACTCACGCACCCACCCCTGCTCTGCAATGGCAGCAGCAGTGGATTTCAATAATTCAGAGGCCCATCATCTTTCCCTAAGCACTTATCTGGGGACTTTGGGCACCCCGAGACTAGATGTCACAGTCATCACTTGCTGCAGGGCAATGTTTCAGCATCTGGACAGTAGCTGGTGTCTTGTGCTCTGTTTGCTGACGTGCCTCACAGCCCACTAGGCCATGAGTTCCTTGGGAGCAGAGAGCAGATCTTACTTACCTTTGGGTCCTCTAGAAGCTGGTTCGGTCCTTGGCACCTAGCAGGTACCTAATAACTACTGTCCCAACAAATGCATTCTTGTTCCACGGAGGCATCTAGAAGAGCCGAAAGCCTGTGTGCTGAATGGCAACGTGGCGAAGAAATTAAAACTCAACTTGATCTTGACCCCGGGGCCACGTGGCTGTACAACTCCAGCAGGCACCATTCACAAAGTCTGTGGAGTGGTGCTCTGCGGGTGTCGCTCACACAGAATCTACTGTGAACATGACCGTGGGGTGGTGTGATACAGATGTGCTCCAAATGCATTTTGTCCATTCTTCTTTCTTCTCCCTTTCCACTGTGCCCCTCCCCCATCCCTAAGGGATCCCACACACTGCTCCACGGGAGGCCACTCTATGACCACAGTATGCTGTGCTGCAGCCAGCCCACCAGCCAACCAGCTGGTGGCCACCAACGCATTAAGTCCTATTTTATAGAGTGTTTTCCAGTTAGCTTATGGAGGTGAGAGAAAAGTCAGCAGATGGTTGTCCATGTGCATCCCACATTTTTTATAAGCAGCCTTCCCTTACAGGAAAGAACCGGCATAAATCTATGAAAGCAGCTTTGTGTTAGAGAGGCCCCACAAGTCCATCTTCGGGGAGATGTTTTGTTCAGTCTCAGAAATGAATACATCTTGAACTGTGTGATGACACAGAAGACTGGAGACCTTGGGGGCCTAGGCCCTGAGCTGCCTTGCGGCTTTGGACAGAGGGCTAGCCCCCCACCCTCCCACCCACACCACCTGGGCAGCCAGGTGAGGCATCTGAGCTGAGATCTGAGGGCAGAGAGGTTGATTAAAGAAAATGGGGGTGGAGGGGATTATAGCTGGATTCAAGTGGGGGGGGGTGGTGAGCAATGAGGCTGGGGAAGAGGGAGGGCAGGAAGCATGCACTCAGAATGGCCTCTCAGGGAACAGCTGAGGAGTCCAAACTCCATTCTGAAGAATGTGAGGCAGGAAGAGTGACGAGATTAAGTTTCTTCTCAAATTTTTATGGTATAACTGATATTATAAGCTTATTTTTTTAATTAAGTTTTAAAATTATGTATTTACTGTGGCAATAATTTTTTTTACATGTGCTTACTATTTTAAATGCTTGCAAAATTTGTTTTTGCTTGTGTCTATGTTTATTTGGCCTTAACATTTTATTCCATGACTGTATTCCAGAGTGCTTTATCTGTAAGTGTCCTATTTCTCAGGAACAGTTTCATGCTTATTAAAGCTTTAACAGTCACTGAAGCAGATGTTGCCTTGCTCCCATTCCCTAGAACCCACCAGAGGGTTGGTCACCTGAGGCCAGTGCCCTCCAGGCCAAAGGCTTCCAACTTCTCACTGCCAGAGTTGTTTGCTCGCCCCAGGGAGGGTGGCCCATAGCCAGAGAAGGCTGGAAGTGCTAGGGAGTGAATGCCCTTGGAGTGATTCTCTGTGGATGTGTGGTAAGAGGTGGTGGAGAAATCCGCTAGCAGCTTCCTTACCCCTGGGAGTGATTGTGAGGGGTGCTCCACAGAGTCTATCTCTCTGAAGATCTGCAGCTGGACAGAGCCCGAGTTCCCCACGGCTTATCAGGGCACACTGTCCTGTCTTTCCTCCTTTCCCTGTCTAAACTCACCACTCCCACAAGTGCCACCTGAGATCACTCCCCAGATAAAGTGCCTGTACCTATACCATGTGTTGGGGTCTGCTTTTGGGGAAATCCAAACTGGGCAGTTAACAAACTCTATGATTTCTCATATATTCAAGGATGTCTTTATTTTGTCTTCACATTGGAGGGCAAGTTGGGTGGGTATAGAATTCCTAATTCACCAGAGAACCTGGTTCTCTGACTTTTTAATACTGTTACAGAAAAGAAGCCTATGGAACACTGGTTTCTTTGTTTTCTGTTAGGTATCAGTAGCATCACTTTCATATTTTTCAAATTCAAAATCTCATGAAGCTGTGTGTTGACAGTAAAGTGCTCTCGATATTTTTGCCTGGCGTTTGCAGAGCTCAGTCAAGAGAATGGAGATCCTTCCTTGCTGTCTACTCCTGTCTTCTAACTATCATGGAGCCGCTGCTCTTTGCCGATTTCTCCGGTCTTCACTTTCCACAGCTATAGTTCTGTCATTCTTCTTCATTGTTTTGTTCTTTTTCTCTGAATTCTCAGAGACCATCTCAAATGTGCCCTGTATAACAATGAATCAATTTTCCATACTGCTAATTCTGCTCTTTCCTGATTATAACACATTTTAATTCTGCCATTGCTTTCTTGGTTTCATTATATTTCCTTACCCTATCTACAACCTTTATTTTTGTTTGCCTCTCAGTTCATTCATTTTCATCCCAGCTTATCGTTCTACTATCTGATCTTTTGCTGTGCTCATTTTTTTTCTTGAATTTAATCAAGAAAAGTGGATGCTAGAATAAAATTTACTTTTGTTTTCTATTAATAATCCTTCTAAAAGGTATGCTTTCCTTCTGTATCCTGAATTGCACTTTTCTTGGTTTATGTGTTAGAATCTTTTTGTAGAGTCCATGTTGTTTCTGTTAGGTCTGTGCAGGGTGAGTGGGCTCTCCTGGTTCCTCTTTACCACCCATCTGGGTGCTGTGAGAATCTGGCTCTCGGCTGAGTGATGCCATTTACATCTCCGGTTAGAGTTGTGGTTGTGGTCACGGGAGAGGACTTTTTGTTTCTTTACCTTCTCTTGCCACATTGATGGTCATTTTGCCTAATTGTTTTTCTAGTTGGTCCTGCCCCATGGTGGCTACGGGATATCTCTGTGCCCTGCTGCCTTTCTCACACTAAAGCTTCCCACATCCCGAAGAGCCCCTGATACCTTGTCAACTTTCTGAAAAATTGAAACTAGGGCTCCCTGTGCCAAAAGTTGCTGGGATTCAATGGAACAGAGATGAAAATGGTCAGCTATCGTAGCTAATGACATATCTGTGGTCTTCTCAGGCACACTGTCCTCACCTGGCTAGAGCCCCTCATCCAGAATGCCTTGGGGGGGCTACTTACTACACCTCAAGGTGCTCAATATGATACAGGGGTGGAAGTGATGCTCTCCTGACACTTTAAGAGGAGACAATTCTGCTGTGCTCCTGGGCATCCCTCCACCCCTTTCCACCCTGTTAATCAGACCAAGGCTACCTTTTATGATGACACACCCTTAGCCTTTTCCCTGCCTCATCCTACTTCCCCACTTCTTCCCTGCAGCATCCCTCCAGTATGGCAGATGCACCCAGGTCGCATGCAGGAGGGGATGGGAAGTGTATGTAACACCCCTGGTATATAGTAGGTGGTCAACAAATGCTACATTACATCCCCGAAATAGTTAACAAGACTAAAAATATAATCATTTGTTCATAGCAATCTCTGTGAAAAACATTCATCACAGTATTTTTTTTAGATTTATTTATTTAAGAGAGAGAGAGAGCAAGAGAGAGAACATGAGCAGAGGAAGAGGCAGAAGGAGAGGGAGACAAGCAGACTCCTTGCTGAGCAGGGAGCCTGATGTGGGGCTTGATCCCAGGGCTCTGAGATCATGACCTGAGCTGAACCCAAAAGTTGTGGACACTTAGCGGACTGAGCCACCTAGGCGCCCTCATTCATCACAGTATTAAAGAGAATAAAACCGGAATGAAGTATCTACATAATAAGAATTTGAGGGTAATCCATTGTATACTTTATGATAGAATATTATTCAGCCTCCAAGCTAAAAAGAAAACTATGATGAAGGGAAATAGAGTAATACATAGGAAGCTACACAGTTTGTGATATACTACCACCAAATCCTATATATCAACAGAGTGGGGCCAGCTCAGAACTTTCTAGCAGACAACAGAGAGAGCGAAGCCTGGTCACAAGGAATGACTGTGCCTCCAGATAAAAATAAGCCAAAGTACTCAGGGAAAGCACAGCTATTCCTAATTTTGAGACCAGAGAGAAATTTCTCCCATAGGTCCTAAGTGAGAGGAATCTGCAATGTGATGGCCCAGTCACCAACCCCATCCTTTCGGTTACCACAGAGATGAGTTTTACAGCTCTGTCCTTGAGTGAGCCCCTTTCCTGCCACCCCCTACAGGAAGATGGCATCATGGCACAGGAAATTCTGTAAACGAGATTCTATGTGGGGCCAGAGATACTAGAACCTTGTAGATATTTGGTTCTCTCTTGACTGGGCTTAAACCAGGACAATTTTTAGGGTGTAGAAGACAGATGGGAAGCATGCCTTTCTCACAGTCCCTCTTGATTGCTTTTGTGGCCTCCCCAACCCTGGGGCTCCTAAAAGCTATTAAGCAGCAGAGAGTCTGAGATAAACTCTTGTAAAGTTCTTGGAGTGTGACCATTACAGATCGCTCTATAGGATTCACTTGCCCCCTAAGCTGGGCAAGGTTGGTATAATCCTATCAAAACTGCTGAGCTTAGGGCGCCTGGGTGGCTCAGTTGGTTAAGCGACTGCCTTCGGCTCAGGTCATGATCCTGGAGTCCCGGGATCAAGTCCCACATCGGGCTCCCTGCTCAGCGGGGAGTCTGCTTCTCCCTCTGACCCTCTTCCCTCTCGTGCTATCTCTCATTCTCTCTCTCTCAAATAAATAATGAAATCTTAAAAAAACAAAAACAAAAACAAAACTGCTGAGCCTGCCAGGATCTGTGTCTGAACAAAAGTTTGCCCACTGGCTTGAAGGTGCACCAAGTGCTCATCTGTGGGCAGAGCAGAGCTGTTCCTCAGAAAGTGATCTTAGCTCCCTTTAACACAGACATCAAGGCACTGCAGTTCTGTGTTGTAAACACTTGGAAAAGCTGCAAGAATTGCCTTCAAAACTGCTGTCAAGAGTCAGAACAACCACCGGGGAGGGTGAGGTCTGTCTGAGCCCACTCATCCCTGTTGCCTTCTGGAGACTCATTCTTTTTTTCTTCCTATAGGTGGTTTGTTGAGTTGAATTATGGGACAGGAGAGAATACCACCAACTCCTTTTTCCTTTCAGAGTCATTCTACTTAAACTTTAATTTATTCAAATACATGAATTCGTGCTAAAATAACTCACTCAGTTCATGACAATAATTTAATTTCCTCAACTCACTCAAATATATCATAAACAAACATGTCAAAGCACAGGCTGACATACGTGACCCCCTAATGGAAAACATCAAGTGCACCAGGGGTGATAACAAGCATAATAAGCAGTGATCTGTCCTCATTTCTTATCTTGTTATTCACAACTACTGACATAAAACTGGAATTCTCTAGAACACATGAGTGTTCGGAGAAGGGGTCAGACATTAAACGGTAGGGAGAGGGTTCCATAAGAGAGAGAAACGGTGGGAGACAATGTTAGAGATGGGTACTGCTCCAACACACCTCCTAAGTCCAGGAGGAAAAAATTCTCATAGTTCCAAATGATACCCCACATAGTAAAACAGTCTCTGCAGAATCACTGTACACTGCAAGCTATGATCAAAGTCAGAAAATGCACCCGATGGAACAAAGACTCTCTTTCAGGGGTGCCTTCCTTACCTTCTGCCACATGTTGATGAAGAAGAGCTCCCGGGAAACGTTGAAGGACACGTTGGCATCATAAGCATCATCCCCGAGGTTTGAGATGGAGATGTTTAGGGAGATATTCTTCACAGCCCCCAAAGCTAGATAGGGGGTTTTTCCATCAACACTGCAATGACAAGTGAACAACAATGAATGCCCTGAAGTTTTCACTAACATAATATGAGGCATCAGAGGGTAGCTGAGGACTGGGGGCAGAAACTGCACTGGGGTCAGAACTACAAGTTCCAGCAACCCCATTAACCAGTAATGCATCCTTGGGCAATCATTGAGCTCCCCTGGGCCTCAGTTTCCTCATCTAGCAGCCTAACTTGCTAGGCTCTGCTGGGGCTCACGTCAATCTCAGAAAATTATAAGATATTTAATACCATACACATGTAATTTGGCCATGTATTCATTCATATGTCTTTGAGTACCTACTACATGCCAATCATGACTACTCTCTGTGCTAGAAGAGAGACCCGTGAACAAAACAGAGTTCTTGCCTTCTTACAGCTTCAGAGAGACAGAAAACACATACACCAAGCAGCAAATGTACAGGTCAGATTGTGATAAGAGCTATGGAGAAAACTCACAAAGGGTAAGAAGGGTGGAGAATGCCAGATTTGGAGGGAGAGTGGGCTGCAATTTTAAATAGGCTGGCTGGGGAAGCCTCACTGATGAGGTGGACTCTGAGTAGAAACCTGAAGGAAAAAAAGGAGCAAGATACACAGATGCCCGGGATCTAGCAAAGGGAAAGTCATGCGTGGCACGTTCAAGGATTGGCAAGGATGCCAGAGTGGCTAAGAGGAGTGAGCAAGGGGGAACGTGGGAGGAAATAGGCTCAGAGAGGCAAAGGGACTGGGGACAGACGGATCATATGGGGCACTGCAGGGCCATCACAAGGACCTTTGTTGGACTCTGAGAAGAAACTCCCGCGGGGCTCTGAGCAGAGGAGTGGTGTGACCTGACTTCCACACCTGAAGGCTCACGCTGCCTGTGATGTGAACGGTCTGTGGAGTGCGTGGTCAGAGGGAAAGCAGGGAGCCTGGCTGGGAAGCTCTCACAATAATCCAGGAGGCAGCTCAGAACACAGCGGTTGAAGCTGAAGCAGTGAGAAGAGTGAGGTCGTGGTCTGGATGTGTTTCCAAGGTTATGCCAAGATTTTGCTCACAGACTGATTGGGCGAGGGGTATTAGAGAAAAAGAGGAGTCCGAGACAGCTGCAAGGATTTTAGCCTCAACAACTGGAAGGGAAGAGTTGTCATTCGTTGAGATGGGAAAGAGTACAGAAGGTTCAGCAGAAAAAAATCCAAGTGCCTATTGGATCTTTAAGAAGAGGTGTTGGACAGCTGGATGCTTAAGTCTTACAAGAGGGTCTAGGCTGGAGACACACATTTGGGATGGACTGGATATGATCACTAGGGAATGAGTAGAGAGAAGAGGTCTCACACTTAGGAGCTGCAGGTGAGGAGGAGAAGAGAAAGCATGACAAGGGAGGTAGGAGGAAAACCAAGAGAGATGGTAGCTAAGTGGCCACAGAAGACATGTTCCAAGGAAGGAGTAATCAGTTTTGTCAAGTGTGGCAGACAGGCCAAAACAACATGAAGACTTAGGATTGGCCACTGGAATTAGCCACCTGGAGGTCACTGGTGATCTCAAAAAGAGCTGTGTAAGTGGAGTGATAGGGATGAGAGCTTGGAATTGGCTTAAGAGACAGAGGAGTAGAATAAATGGAAACAGTGAGGACACTCAACTTTTGGAGGAGTTTTTCTGTAAAGGGGAGTGGAGAAATAGCATGAGAGCCGGGAGTGGGGAGTGAGCTCAAGGCAATTGTTTTATTTTATTTTGTTTTTGGTGTAGTGTTCCATGATTCATTGTTTGTGCATAACACCCAGTGCTCCACTCAATACGTGCCCTCTTTAATACCCATCACCAGGCTAACCCATCCCCCATCCCCCTCCCCCCTAGAACCTTCAGTTTGTTTCTCAGAGTCCACAGTCTCTCACGGTTCATCTCCCCCTCCGATTTACCCCCTTAATTTTTCCCTTCCTTCTATCTTCTTCTTCTTCTTCTTTTTTTTAACACATAATGTATCATTTCTTTCAGAGGTTCAGGTCTGTGATTCAGCAGTCTTACACAATTCACAGTACTCACCATAGCACATGCCCTCCCCAATGTCCATCACCCAGCCACCCCATCCCTCCCACCCCCCACCACTCCAGCAACCCTCAGTTTGTTTCCTCAGATTAAGAATTCCTCATATCAGTGAGGTCATATGATACATGTCTTTCTCTGACTTATTTCACTCAGCATAACACCCTCCAGTTCCATCCACGTCATTGCAAATGGCAAGATCTCGGGTCTTTTTGATGGCTGCATAATATTCCAGAGTGTGTGTGTGTGTGTGTGTGTGTGTGTGTGTGTGTGTGTGTGTGTGTGTGTGTGTGTGTGTGTGTATACCACATCTTCTTTATTCATTCCTCTGTTGATGGACATCTTGGCTCTTTCCATAGTTTGACTATTGTGGACACTGCTGCTATAAACATTGGGGTGCATGTACCCCTTTGGATCACTACATTTGTATCTTTGGGGTAAATAACCAGTAGTGCAATTGCTGGGTCATACGGTAGCTCTATTTTCAACTTTTTGAGGAACCTCCATACTGTTTTCCAGAGTGGCTGCATCAGCTTGCGTTCCCACCAACAGTGTAGGAGGGTTCCCTTTTCTCTGCGTCCTCACCAACATCTGTCGTTTCCTGACTTGTTAATTTTAGCCATTCTGACTGGTGTGAGGTGGTATCTCATTGAGGTTTTGATTTGGATTTCCCCAATGCCGAGCATCAGACAAATTAGATTTTAAACCAAAGACTACAATAAGAGATGAGGAAGGGCACTATATCATACTTAAAGCATCTATCCAACAAAAAGATCTAACAATTGTAAATATCTATGCCCCTAGCATGGGGGCAGCTGATTATATAAGGCAATTAGTAACAAAATCAAAGAAACACAGTGACAACACTACAATAATAGTAGGGGACTTTAACACCCCCCTCACTGAAATGGACAGATCATCTAAGCAAAAGACCAACAAAGAAATAAAGACTTTAAACGACACACTGGACCAAATGGACTTCACAGACATATTCAGAACATTCCATCCCAAAGCAACGGAATACACATTCCTCTCTAGTGCCCATGGAACATTCTCCAGAATAGATCACATCCTAGGTCACAAATCAGGTCTCCACCGGTACCAAAAGATTGGGATCATTCCCTGCATGTTTTCGGACCACAATGCTTTGAAACTAGAACTCAATCACAAGAGGAAAGTCGGAAAGAGCTCATATACATGTTTTGTTTTGTTTTGTTTTGAAGATGGAAATGATCATAGCACATTTGCATGAGCATGAGAAGGAGGTACCCAGAGGGAACAATTAATGACATGCCGCGGAACAACTGCTGGATGGCCTGGTGAACAAATGGAGGGGCTGGCCTCAGCTAGCACAAGGTGAGAAACTAGAGCCAATGGTACCGACGTGTTAGTAGATGGGTGTTAGAAACAAAGCAGCGGTTCCTTAGTGATTGCTTCCATTTTGCACTGAAACAGAAGTAGGGTCAAAGACAGGGAAGGAGTGATTGTTTGTGAAGGAGGAGGAGGGATTGTTTGAGGGGCGAAGAGAAAAAGGGAAATGGCAGCCCAGGAAAGTGGGGGAGTGAGCGGGCCATCAACAGGATGACAAGGGGATAAGGACGATGGGGATGATGACAATGATGAAGATCACATGAGATGGATGACTATTATGTGACGTGGGCTGGGGACAAAACAGATTCACAGTGGTAGCCAATCTTGGATTGGCCAACCAGTTAATGGATGATGTGATTAGGCTTATCAGGGTTTATGTGATGGACAGTTGGTATTTTTGGCTGCGCAGCATCCTGACCTGACCCTTTTCTGTTTGGGGGGAATCTCAAGATAGGTGGGAGGGGCACGTCAGAAGAAAGGGGGTAGGCCCTCCGTCTCCCCGCCTCTCGATAGCTGAAGTGTGGGCACCTGACTATAGGCAGTCATGTGATCTAAGCATAGTCAGGGGCCTCAGGATGGTGAGCAGACGCTCCCAACCAGGACCACGAATTTTGAGGGTTGCACAAAGACACCAGTGCCCTCTGAGATCATCTGAGGTGGCTACAGAGGTGTTGAGAGCCCAAAGGTGGAATCCTGAGCTCAGCCTGGTCTCCCTTGTTTCCTGTCCATGTTGGTTCTCCAGGCTCCCTGCCTATGCTATGAACCAGCCCACATCCTTCCAATAAATTCCTTTTCTGCTTAAATTAACCAGCACATGTTTATTGTTGTTTGCAACCATTAGTACAGCGAATAGAGCATGAAAGAGAAGAGAAATATCCAAAATCTCAGTAGGCTATAATCCTTTGAAATACAGATTGCTGTGGGAGGAGCAATCCTCATTCCCCATCCATGAAGAAAAGACCTCACTTTCCTGCACGCCCTGGCACATCAGCAAGAATAACATGTGCAATGAGAGATCTGATGGCCTTGCTTTTGGAAGCAAGAGCTCTAAGGATCCAAACAAGATGTGAAAAATTAACTTAGAGAAAAGCTTCAAATTCTTGAATGGCCTCCAATAAATTAAGACCCTGACCTCAAGCTATTGTGGCAGTTATTTATTATTGTTGGCCATTTTAATTTTAAACAATTGATGGGTTATTTCTGTCCTCCTGTTTGCTTTTGTAAGATTACAGGAGTAATCCTTGGGCCTTGAGGAGTTACGAGGGCGTGCTAAGCTTGCTTTCTCTTGAGAAAGATGAAAGTAGCCCAGTCGCATCGGAAAGTTATCCATAGTTTCCAAATGGAACATAGGGAGATGATACAGAAAAGCACAGGACTGTGGGGTAGGGAGCTGACTCCTTGTTCCAATTTTGTTGTTTGTGATCAGCCTCCCTTCCCCACATGTAAATGGCAAGGGTGCAGGCCCTGGATGTCTAACCTTCTCCAGCACCCAGAACTCGGGCTTCTTTCACTAAATCAGGCAGCAAGATTGTTCCTGGGCTTTCAGAGTCAAGTGATTCTAACATGGCTCCATGACAAAGGGAAGCCAGGCACCTTCCAGGGCGGAATGTGAACCATCAGACTTCCTTAAAAAGGGGCGCCTCAAAGCTGTTTTCACTCTTTCTCCACAGTTGAAGACCTATGTATGAAACAGTACGTCCTTGCTTCCAAAGCTATTCTTAGAAATGAAACGAAATGTAATTTGCCTGGTGCTGGGTGCTTTGAAACATGTCATCTTTCTGAAACCTTACAACACCGTGAGCCGTTCCTGACGTTAGTCCCATTTTTGGAGGCAAGGAGTTGGAGAAGCCGAGATAAGGTGGCTGGCCAAGGAACTGTGCTGGGCTTAGAAAGCAGCACCGACTATGCCTTCAAAGTCCCACCCCGTCCGTTGTGGGCCCCTTCTGATCTCCCTCCTGGGGGAAATAAATCTCCCTATTATGAGCCCCTCCAGCCCCATGTGCTCCACCAACACTTCCCAGCACTTACCAAGGTTGGGATGACACATTTATTTGTGTGGTTATTTGATTAAGAAACACCTCTTCCCTATTAAAATCTAATTCCCAGGGGGCAAGGACCCTGCTGTGGTTTTGCTCATCAGTGAACCCTCGATGACAGACTTGGGCCAGGCACATAGTAGGTGTTCGGTGAACCCTTATGGAATGGATGAATGAACATGCCCAACATTCCCACGACAGTTCTTCAGCTCAACCTTTGTGTTTTACAGTTGGAAGCAATGAGCCCACCTCCCCACTCACTGCCCAAAGGGGAACCCACTTTGGTCAAGGTCACCAAGCCATGTAGGGGCTGAGCTGGAGCTAGTGCCCAAGGTCGTGCCCAACTTCCTTTGGCATGAAGGTTGTCTGAGCCACAGCTCTTATGTAAACTCCATCTCAGTTGGGATGGGCTTTGGCAAGAAAAATCTTTTAATGACATCTAGAAAGAACAGAACTCCACGGAGACCAACCTCTTTGTCAAGACTGCAAGAGCAAGACAATTGGGCATAGGAGTTTTCGCCAAATATCCCACCGGTGCTTCCTTATTAAAGAACTACCCTTCTCATTCTCAGAGAATCTTGTTCCCTGAGAAAATTTCCCATTAATTCTAATTTGCTTGTGCAATCTTTTAAATGGGTCATACTACTTCGTACACCACTCACTGGTGTATTTTTATACAAAAAGTGTTACTAACAGTCAACATACAATACAAGTTGTATAGTTTCTATAAAGTATATCTCATATCACACATATAGCCTGCTGGAAATACACTGCTCATTTGTTATGAAAAATGACAAATACAACTGCCCTAATACATCTTATAGCAGCTGTTTCTGGGATATGTTGGGCTTATACTTAAGTTTAGTGCTGATTCAATGTCACTACTGCCATGTTGGTAGCCATGTGGTGCCCGAGTGCCACTGAAGAACCCTTCTCTGATCTCACTCATCACCGTGCATTCAGTGTGTGTACCACTCAAAAGTCCTCACTGGGGAGATGCAATACATTTCCATATCAGCCACCATATGCTGAACGACTGAGGCCACCAAATTCTTTCCCCTCTATGGTCTCATAAGCAGTTTTATGCAGATGATTTTTTGAGAAGATGCTAAAGTAGCTCAATGGTGTTTAACAATTAATGATCCATTTGATCATTTTAGATTTTCCTTAAGTCTTAAAGATAAAAGCTGTGACCTTATGTAAATAATTTGTGGTTATAACCTACCTTCCATAAAATGTAATACTTTTATTTTCTTTTGCTGTTAGCTTTAATCTAGCCTGAGTAAAGGATGCTAATACAGGCGTTAATCAAGTGCATTCTAGTCCACTGTATTTGAGTTTTTAAAACTTGTCATACCATTATTATTACTGATGCTATATTTGCCACCCACAACTGTATCTGATAATGACAGCTAGGATAATAGTATAGGGCAGCCAAATCCATCCATGTTTTTTCTTCCCGCCTTCATTCTTTCATCTCCCCCCTTCTCCCTCCCTTCCTTCTAGTCATTTATCCGTCCATCCATTACTTTTTAAAACTACCTTCTCGACTTAGGTACCGAGGGATACAGGTGCCAGACCCCTAGGAGTTCATAGTCTAATGGAGGAGGCAAACACATAGGACATGAGTTGACATCAACATGTGTGTAGTGCTGACCCAGAGGGATGAAGAAACATCCGCAGGAGGTCCCTTATGCTATGAGAGCACCAAGAAGGGATTCTTCAGAGGGCAGTGGGGGGAAGGGTGGGGAGTATTTAGCAAGGTATTACTGACGGGGTGAACCATGAGTCCTACAATAATGGGATGACAGCCCTGTCAACAAAAGTGTTGCTAAGCCTGATTATATAGATGTGCATGTGCACGCGCACGCGCGCACGCACACACACACACACACACACACACACACACACACACACACACACACACAGGCAATCCTTAGTTTTTCCATTCATGGAAATCATACTAAAAAGGACATTGTGAAGCAGATCATATTCTCCCCTAGGACAAATGTCAAAATTGGGGGCAGCATTCCTGAGTAACCATTCAGCATCCAACAAATCACAGATATCCTCAACGGTGTGCATTAAGGCAAGGATATAAATTATAGCCACTGCAATCTAAAATCACAGACAATGCTTCCTATTCTTACAAATGGGCAGACACCATAAAATCAGAAATGGAATTGGACAGCTGGATGGGGCTCGCTTGAGTCATCATTTTGCAGTTAAAGGCCAGAGAGTGAGTCTCGCGTCCGTGTGGCTGCTCAGCAGACAGTGGTGAAGCAAGGCAGCCCTCCCAACTCCCGTGGGTAGTCTGGTGCTCCTCCCTCTGCTCCCAGTGTTCTTAAAGTACAGAAACATGCAGTTAAATGGACTAAAATTCACATACAGCTTATTTGGCTATAATAAGATGAGAAAAGAGGGCGC
This sequence comes from Zalophus californianus, assembly GCF_009762305.2. Lineage (NCBI taxonomy): Eukaryota > Metazoa > Chordata > Mammalia > Carnivora > Otariidae > Zalophus > Zalophus californianus. The sequence goes on along the minus strand of NC_045595.1, from coordinate 66,329,995 downwards.
CTGGGTGGCTCAGTTGGTTAAGCGACTGCTTTCGGCTCAGGTCATGATCCTGGAGTCCCGGGATCGAGTCCCGCATTGGGCTCCCTGCTCGGCAGGGAGTCTGTTTCTCCCTCTGACTCTCTTCCCTCTCGTGCTCTCTATCTCTCATTCTCTCCTATCTCAAATAAATAAATAAAATCTTTAAAAAAAAAAGATGAGAAATGAAATTGTGTTTGCCTTCTTAGCATTTAGAATATTTAGAATATTGGGAGGTGCCATTTCTTTACAAAATCTATCTGAAATGCTTATTTTCCTCTTGACAGTTTTCCTTGAAATTGGTGGAGGTGTTCAGGATGATTCCGGATGCCTTCAGCAGCTCAGTTGGGCAAACCCCTTCTTGGCACTTTGTTGACAAGTATCAGAGTTTTTGGATGATTAGTGCTTAAAATCACAAACATGATAAAACCATAAAACCACAGTTGCACATCGATATCTTCCTAGAAGGGATATGCACAAAAGTACCAAGTAAATTGATTAAGATGTGAAGGACATATAACCACAAAGCTGATAAGATGAGTCGTACCAAATAACAGGTACAGAATAAGGTGCAAAAAGAATTCAGAGAAAGAAATCACTGTAGACTGACTAAGAGGTTCCTGAGAGAGGTAGGAATTGAGCCCCACCTTAAAGAATGAGGAGCACAGGGGTGGAAACGAGGTAGATTTTAGTCATAGAAGAGAATAAATAGGTAAAAGGATGGAGGTGACTCCAATAATACAGAAAGGAGCAGGAACAGCACATCCTTGGCAGTGAGATGAATGGGAAGCAAGAAGATGTCGGATGCATCCAGATTCCCATGAATCTCGAATGTCTCACTTTGGGGTGACCCTCTAGACCAGTGAACTTAACTATTATCTTGAGTCACCGACGCCAGGTAGTAGTGCAAGCAATTAGTAAATAACAGGCACCAAATTGAAAGTATTACAGAATGCAGTAGGCTATAGGGGGTTCTACCCTGTCCCCTAGGGTCTTATCACTGCAGCCTGCAATTCCATCTGCCAGCATCCCCCTCTTTTGCTGGAGGACTTTTCTCGGCAGGCCAGCAGAGTGCCAAAGAATAAAGTCCCTGACTGCCCTGGAGCAGCCCTTAACCAATGACTGATGGTGACTGGGGTATAATTACCTTGGCTCCCTCGCCTATTGGGTGTGACAACTCTGAAGGTCATGTCCCAGGCCTGTGCTGTCTAACGCAGTAGGCACTAGGCACATGTGGCTTTGGAGCACTTGAAATGTGGCAGCTCTGAATTAAGTATAAAATACATTCGCTTTCTAAGACTTAGTACAATAAAATAAAAAAGGATGTAAAAACCTCAATCACCATTTTCATATTAATTACACGTTTAAATGATTTTTTAAATATGTTAAATATTATTTGTTTCAACCATTTGTTTCATTTTAATTCTTCAGCGTAACTATCGGAAATTTTTTTTTAAAGATTTTTTAAGATTTGTCAGAGAGAGAAAGAGAGAGAGCACAAGCAGGGGGAGCAGGAGGGGGAGGGACAAGCAGATTTCCCACTGAACAAGGAGTCTGATGTGGGGCTCGATCCCAGGACCCCGGGATCATGACCTGAGCCGAAGGCAGACGCTTAACTGACTGAGCCACCCAGGCGTCCCTATTGGAAAATTTTTAATTGAATATGTGGCTTACTGGCCAGGACTGTCCTAGCCTTTCAGTAAATTCTATGTATTTTAACAGCATGGTTGATTTATAATTCATCTTCAGCAGTACATATTTGTTCATGTTACTTGCAAAGTAGAGATTTAGGGAAAATAAAATACATTTGGGTAAAAATAAAATTTAAAAAATAAAATTGATAATGCTTAGCTCGTAAAACCCACTTGCTTGTAAAACACCATAATAAACATTATGAAATATCAGGAAAAAGTGTTCCACGTGTGTGCATCCCTCCCCCCCAGGGTAATTTTAGGTTTCACCGAAATCGGATGCCCAAAGTTGTGCACGGTGCAGGTAGGCCTCACTGGTTACATGTGACATGGGAGACAAGGAAGCCAGCTGTGTGGACCTTGGCAACGGGGAAGGTCTCAGCCTGGCCCTGTCAGAGGCGGACCCTGAGGCAAGTCTGAGAACAAACAAGTCCTTTATTCGGGAGGTGGTCCCAGGAAACACCAGTAGGTGAGAGGTGGAGTGAGACATGGAGGGCCAGGCAACCAAAAAAGGATGTGACATCAAGTCCGTCACCCCTGTGGACACCTGCAGCTTCACCTTGCCGGAGTTTCTGGGAACTTACAGAACGTTCACCTCAGAGTTATCCCATCTGTGAGGTGAGGGAAGTATTGACATGTGAGTCCCATAGGCCATGGTCAAGGGCTGCTGCTGGGAGGAAGGGTCTCTCCCCGGCGCCTCAGCCTGCTATGTGGAAGGCAGCGCAGGCAGAGATGCACAAGCGGGAGCCGGGAGCTGTTACAAAGGGCCTGCTGGGGGATCTTACTCCAGTTTTATAGATGGAAGCATGACCCAGTGAGCGAGGCCTGTCGCTGGCAGATCAGCTCAGTTAATCCTCTTACCCGTGAACGCCTGGCAAGGGCCCAAGGCCCTAGAGAAACCCCACCCTACCCCTTGCGATCCTGGCCCAGCACATTCCCCTTCCTGAGCCACTATTATAAGGACCCATCTCAGGTACCACAGGCTCCACTTCCATGGATGGTTCCAGCCCACGCAGGCCTAACAGTCCTGCCAAATGTAGTATGGGTGAAAGAACACACCCCCTTACGGGGGTGGGGGGTTGGTGCCCGCTGGGGGGTTACACCAGGGGCACTGTCCTGGTTGCCCGTGACCAGCAACGGCTCTTCAAGGTAGCCACGCCGATCCTGTAGAGGTTGTTAACTATCTTGAATATTGCTCCTGCCCTAAACAGCCAGTACCCATTGGGGTAAAAAACCAGGACACTCCTCTTGCAAAATCCGCGGGGTATATATTTCTGAGCTACACTAGTGCAATCCACTTTGGAGAGAGTGACCAGGGACCAATTCGAGAAGGTCCAGATGACAACGGACACAAATTTCCGAGGCTACTTCTGCAGGGCACATGCTCTGTGAGGGATTTCGCCCAGCTGCCCAGCCTGGGGAGCCAGCTGTCCATACTTCCAAGGCTCAACGGGGTTCACACCAGAATGTTGTTTGAGTGTTAACGCCTCAGCCTCTGTTCACCTCTAGGGGCTGAAAGCTCTTACAGTCCAGCCTACTGCTGCTTCCAAGGGTTATGCCAAAGCCCCCTGGATTTGTTACAGAAGAGCCAGACTGGAGGCGTCTCCTCTGTGACACAGGCAACCCCTCTATATAGAAAATCAGGGATCTAGACCAAACCCTATGAAAACCCAGTCTCAAAACCCCAACATTTCTATGTCTCCAAAGAATAAAGCTGCCAACCTCAGCCTTTCGAGGTAAGATGCCAGGATGAATGCCCCCACCAAATTCGGTATTACACTGAGTGTTGTGCACCATGTTTTCAGACTCCTGATCCGTTTCTCTCAGCTTGTAATAAGCCGGAGAAGCTATCCTTTCCCCAAGATGGCCATTCTCATGTGACAGAACTCTGGACAAGGAAACCATGAAGTACAACAAGGGACTACGAAGGAGTAAGTTCTCATGGAATGTTCTATTATCAGCTCTGAAAATTTCTCTTTCCTACAGGGATGGGAAATTGTTTTGATTTGCTGGCTTATTTTAGTTAGTGACTGCCTAATTCTTTGGATTCCTGTAGATCTCATTGATAAACAATTTAGAATCCAAATACCAATTTTCACCACTGTGAAAAATCACTAAAGTTTCCTGATTTATAAGGTTCTAGCTACTGTGGCAAATAGGAATTTATTTTACTAAAAAAAATTACCAGGAAATATCCAAAAAGTATATTGTATCAAAGAGGCACAATCCGGGGTGCCTGGGTGGCTCAGTCGTTAAGCGTCTGCCTTCGGCTCAGGTCATGATCCCAGGGTCCTGGGATCGAGCCCCGCATCGGGCTCCCTGCTCGGCGGGGAGCCTGCTTCTCCCTCTCCAGCTCCTCCTGCTTGTGTTCCCTCTCTCGCTGTGTCTCTCTCTGTCAAATAAATAAAATCTTTAAAAAAAAAAAGGGGGGGGGCACAATCCTAAATATATTAGAGAAATCAAATCTCATCTTGTTTTATACTTTAATATACTCTAGGATGATAGGAGTTGTTACTTCTGCCTGATGGTTAGTCTTATCCTGTGGTGATCCTACAGCCGGCCCCCCATAAACCCAGGCCTCGGGCAACCTCCTGCCGTTCACAGCCTCAGCCATGAACCACCTGCTCTGACCCATTTGATGTTCCTCAGGCTGACCTGCTCAAGATCCTCGCATTTCACAGCCTACGACACATTTTGCTTTTAAACCCAGTGCCACATCTGGGAGCAGCCTGCTTCAAAGCTGTCCATGCCCTACCTCTGCCACCACTCAGCCTCTCCTCCAGCTGTCCTGCCTTTGGTCTCCCTGGACACGCACCTCCATTGTCTGTCTCGGCTTCGGCTGCATCCCTCGGCTGATGTGCTTACATGGCTTGTCCCAGAACCCTCCCAGCATCTATCCAGACGTGTGTCTACTTTCAAATATACTTAAGGAAATCTAAACAGCAACTGTCTACTTTAATTTCTTCTTTCGTTTTAAATCCATAACTTTAAGTGGTTTTGATATTCATATTGTTTGTATTCTCAAATGCTGCATCAACCAGAAACACTATCATCAAACCAGAAGACACTATATGGATGTAGGTTTTAAACATTTCCAAAAGTGGGTTATGATGCCATATAGTTTGAGACGTGCTTCACATCTCACCATGCTTTATAAACCCCTTCTAATCATGCAAAACAGATCCATATGGTTATTAACTCCAGATAGAGATCATGAGGCACCTCTGTAAGGCACATCAATTAAAGTTTATAGTGGGTCACCAGAATGATTCCTGGGACTGAGTTTCTGGTTTGAAAACCACTTATATGAAGCCAGAAATACCTCTATCTCCCTCAAATGTACCCACCTGGGCCAGTTTTATGCTCATAAAGTGAGAGAAAAGCATTTACTGAGGTGATGTGAGCCCAAATAGTGGTTTCCCTAGCAACATTCAGATAATTCACAAAAATATGTGGTATGCCTATATCCTGACTTGGCTAGCATCAATTTGGTCCTAGATCTGGTTCATTTAATAACTCATGGAGTGGTAGAATCAGTATTTGCTTCAATGGTCATCCTTTTCTTAACAAGGCAAACATGAGAAGCCAGAGGGTCCGCCCTCCCCCCTGCCCCCATCTGTTTAACTGTGAAAAGAACTGCTGGTTCTCAGCTAACAGAGGAATTCAAATCCTCATCAGCCTTTTCTTTAGTAGTGTCTGGAATCACTAAATCTTAGGACATCTGGAACAAATCAGGTCCACTCACTGTAACAACTGGATTAAAGACAAAGAATACTTCTGGGGCGGGGGGAGGGCACAAAGGAATTCCCAAAATCTGCACGCTGCTCAGAGGTCTGATGTCATAAGACAGGATGGTGTGCAGTGATGTATCATCAGCTGCTCCTGAAACCTGGCCACCACATACCCAAAATGCAAGAAGTTGATCTGCATTTCACGGAAGATGGCAGGCCAGATAACTCAAGAGAACCCAAATCAGCAGCGCCACTGTGGTCCCTTGACAAGTAAGTTGGTTGTGGCCATAACTTTTCCCTGCTTCAATCTCAAGAAGCAAATGGGGGACACAAATGGTCACAGACAATAAAACGTGTTGAAATTACAAGCCTCCCCGGTTTGGAACTGTTTTTCCTGTGAGGTGAAGAGCCACGGAGAAAACAGCTCTGCCCGCCTGGGTCCCCTGGAGTTCCTTGAAGGTAGAAACAAGAATACACACGGCTGACATAGCACATTGAACAACCATGAATGCGCTCATTTGTCCGCTACCACATTCACCCCCAGCCCAGTTTCTCTGCTTTGGGCCTGAAGTACCAGTTTTCTTGAGCTCATCAAAGTTTTTATGGATAGTTACCTGTGTCTTTAATAAACGAAGAACAAGGAACGAATGTATACTTTTTAATCAGTATATTATAGACCCTAGGATCCAGAGAGTCAGGGAAACACTTCCTTCAGTGGTTTCTAAGTTTGGTCTTATATTAAAAAAAGAAAAATATAACACGACAACAGCTTTATAATGAGATCCCAGTTCTGCATATTATAATAAAAATCTTCTGTCTACTCCTGTTAACAAGGCAAAACATTTGCTTCTCCAGCATGTATCTTTTCCCATAATCAGGAAAAATTTCTGAACAGGGGTTTTTAGCCTGTTTTTGTGTCACTAGATGCTCTTGGTGGTCTCCTGAAATGAATGGTCCCCTTATCAAAATAATGTTTTAAAATGCATAAAATGAAAAATCAGATTACAAAGAAACCAATCACACAAAAATATAATTACATTTTTTAAAATGTATGGTTTAGTAATATGTGTTCTTTCTTTTATAACATTAAGTAATAAGATTTGGCAGTGGGTTTAGTAACTACCATAACTTTGAAGTAGGGATGAATGTAAATCACATTTTGAAATATCTGCAACATTGTAACTTGATAGGAAAACATCAGTAATTTCTACCTGTGACAGTCAGAGGTCCTGCTAATATTCCTATGCTTTGTTGTCTACATTCATAATCAAATAAAATGCTACATTTCAGTTTGAAGTTAGTAAAAATAAAGATTGTTTTCCTACTCAGGTTCACAGACTCTGTGAACTCTCTGCACAGATCACTAAGGGGATGTGGACCCAGGTTAGAGCCTCTGTCCCGTGGGAAGGGGAGGCCGAGGGGCTGCTTTAATGACGGGACGACAAGACCATGCTGGTGGAGAGAGAAAAGACAAGAATGTCATTTCTGGAAGATGTATAATAAGATATTTGCAACTGCGGTGGATTTCCTTCACCTCAATTCCACTGTCCCTAGACGAACAATGAGCCATCTTTAAAACTGATGACCCTGGGAAGGCGGGCCAAGGAGGTGCATTAGAGAATCTTCTTCTTGCCTTAGAAGGTTAAATTTTTTGTATTCTTCCACACGAGAAGAAAGAAACAAACGGAACAATTCATTTTTTTTTCTCTTGAAGAAACACAACTGTCAACCGAAACAATGGCATTCATCTCTTGTTCAAATTTCATTATCACAGAAAACATTCTTAAAAAAGAGCCCAGTACCCCCGGCAAGGAAGACTGATTACTGAGTTCATGTGTTCCCTCATGTACGAAGGACTGTAACTGCTTTCAGTCCCCCACCATTCAGGACCTTTGCAGTGAAAGCCATCTCTCACCAGGGTAGCCCCTCTCCTTTAATCCCTTGTGTCTGCAGAGCCCTCTTTAAAAACAAAGTCCCAGGGACAAAGCAACCAGAAGTAATCCTAAAGACACAAAATCCTGGGGTGTCTGGGTGGCTCAGTCGGTTGAGCTTCTGACTCTTGGTTCAGTGTCGTGAGATCGAGTCCTGCACCGGGCTCCATGCTCAGCGCAGAGTCAGCTTGAGATTCTCTTTCTCCCTCTGCCCCTCCCCCTGCTCACGTGCTCTCTCTTAGATAGATAAATGAATGACACAAAATCCCTCTCACCACCTGAAGGAACCTCCTACATATCACTCCACACGCCTGGTTTTTAAAAACCCCAAAAACCCTCCAATTCCAAGAGGGCAGATTAAAAGTCCATTGACAACTCTTTTCCCCCACTGATATCTGCTAAACACATTGGATTTAGCTTCCTCTCAAAACTCACATTCCTAAAAAAGAATCAGACTGCCTAGCGAGGCGATCTAAGAATGAACAAACAGGATGTGAGGTCTAAGACGTGTAGCCTCTCATGTCGGTGTCCCTGGAAGCAGTCTCTGATGGGGATTCAGGTGGTTCATCAAGGGATGCCACGGGGAGCAGGGGGCCAAGGAAGGAGGATGGGGCAGGGAAGATGCTGAGCAAGACTGTGGTCTTGGGTAGAGTCACCTAATTTCACATGGGGGCTCTGGAGCACAAACTGCAGTATGGAAGTACCTATACTTGAGACAAGGGGGCTGGCCTTTTTCTCCCCCAAATGAGTCAGTCATTGGCTGAGAGCCGCCCCGGGGTGGGTGTAACCTCCCAGGCCAGGTGACTCCTGTGATCGAGGGCCGTTCTCCAGATGCTAGGAGGGGCAGTTGCGAGCCCTTAGCAGCCGACACTAACGGCAGCTGGGACCTGGCACCTGCACAGTAAAAAGGATCTGGGTGTGCCACCAACAGCATCCACCCAGCCTCGTCATGTCTGGGTCAAGATCACCTGGCATGGGGTCAGAAAAGCAGGATAAAATCCACACTGTACCTCACTTCTCATGGCAATCTGCGATGAACCATGACTTACGGGTGGTCCATGTTATACCCAAGTCTGTCACCTTTGGCTCTGGGGGAGGGGCCAGCGACCACTGGGGACAAAGCAAAAGGATCATTCCTCCTCAGCCACAGTTGTCTTGGGTTTTTCATCTGCGGAGAGCGGCAGGGCCAGAACAAACTTGGGAAAGATGCTAACGAGGGGGTGTGTGCAAGACAACAAGGAAAGTATGTGTGGAAGATTTACTTCGGAAAACAAAACAACTGCGTGTCCTTGGAATCTGGCTTTTCTTACAGTAATAAAAGTCTGCTCCGGGATGGGTGAGGCTAGTAACGGTGGCAGGAGACCATTGACCCAGCCACAGAATGAATAAATTGCAAACATCTTAGCAAAGAAACAGCATGTGGTTCCCAGTCTGCTCTCGACTTGAGAAGTGAGGGGTCTAGTGGCTACCTTCTCTTCGTAGCTCCTTTTCTTGGTTTAAAAGTCCAGGGAGAAGGAAAGTAACAGCCATATCATTTTGACCCTGCTGGAAAGATGCTTACACATAAAACCTCCAATGGTCGGCTATATTTGGAAGCGAAGGAAAATATTACCAAATAAAATTTTATTAGGTACACCCGTGAAGTAGACCCAGACTCCCCAGGTCACTCAGGAGGGAGGTGGGCTACGGGTAGGCACGTTCCCAGTAGCTTCTGTGGTTGCCATGGTTACTCCGCAGCCCTGCTTTCCACGTTCCTTTCTGGATTCCCCATCCTCTCACCATCCAGATGGACAATCCCTAGGTCTAATCGGCAGGGGTAAGGCTGTCCCTGAAATCCAGTATTTGTTGGGATAGATTTCTGCTGCTCATGTGTGTGTGTGTGTGTGGGGGGGGTGCGCCAGAAAATGAAGTGACCTCCCCTCCATGTTTTCAATCTGCCTAACAAGGGAACACAGTCAGTTCCTCAGGTGATGGCCCACTGTACCCAACCTCACACCAAGACTGGTAGGCCCTTTAGGAAACCACAAATCAGATCAAATCAGAGATAGGAAGGAAGTTCCTAAAGTCATTTCCACTTGGTTAGTGGCATAGTGGGCGTCAGAGATAGGCAGGTTCCCCAAGCTGCCATGGCTATTTAAAGACACAGGCCATGGGTCTAATGGCTGAGGTACTGGACTTGGACTCAGGAATCTACCAGCAGGTGTTTTTCCTGCCACTGCCATGTAACTTTCTTTTGGACCTTAGATAAGTGACTCCAATTCCTGCCTATCAGCTTCCCATTCTACACCTGAAATGCTATGGCTTCCAGCAAACCACCAACCATGAACCCCTGCAAGCTGGGCTTATTGTTACCTTGCCTGAGTTACTTTGTAGGACAACAGAGAGGGCATCTCAGAACCACAGAGTCAGCCTCTGTGCTCATCCCCAGCCTGGGCTGGAGCCAGGGCTCCAAAGAAAGACAGCTGCTTGGCCTGGCTCCACTCAGGTTCCTCCCAGGATGGCGGAGGGGCCAGAGGTCTTATCCTCTCCACCTGGGATGTTCTGTGGACACATCCCTTACCTGCTTTTCCTGCTGCCCTCAGGAAAATGGGAACAAAGCTCTCAGCCCTGTACTTGGCTCATAGGTTTGCCCTAAAACCAAATGCTCTTCAGCATGTGGGCAATAGGTGGTTATGTTGGCTATAGAAGGGACAAAGGCATAAGATACAAACAAATGCAATAGGAAATAAAGTTACCATAGTAATGGAGAATGTTGGGTATTTGGCAAAACATGGAAAGAAAGCATTCTCAGTAAGTTTTAAAGGGAAGAAGCCTTGAGGTCAAAAGGTGCTTTAACGCTCCTGTTAGAAATTCCAGAGTACATTCATCAACTGAGATTCTTTGAGAAAGTGGGTGTAGCAGACATAATCCATGCCCCTGCCACCTCCCTCAGATTGTTCCTAATGCTCTTGCTGACTTGCAGATGCCAGTGTTTGCATCTTCGTATCCAAGGGTCTTTTTCTAGAACCAGACAAGGTTGCTGTCACAGGCTGGCGGTGCCAGGGAATTAACTGTCCCCACCCTCCCAACCCCAGAGTAGCCCTCAACCAATGACTGAGAGTCAGACACCCCAGCCCCTTCGTCCCTCTGGTGCAGCAATTGTGAGGTGAGTGTTTTCCACCACTCCTTAGCATCTCCTTGCAGGAGGAAGCTGCAGCCATCCACTGTGGTAGCTGGGGATGATGAACTGACTGACAGCTTCTCTCCATTCACATCCCCTGTCATGTGATGTTGCAGCCTCTCTCATCAGGCAGCAGAATTTACTTCCCCACCCCTTGAATCCCGCTGGCCCTGTGACTTTGCTTTGGCCAACAGAATGTGACAACGACACTAGACCTCATGAGTCCTTGTGCATTGCTGTTCTAGATTCTGGACCGCTGCCCCACCATAAGAATAAGCCTGGGCTAGCCTGCTAGAGGATGAGAGACCATGTGGAGGCCAGTGGAGGAACTCTGGCCAACGATAAGCCAATCACCACAAACAGAGGCAACTAGCTAATTCGAACTTGGCTGCAGATCCATGAGGGAGCCCAGGAGACCAGAAGACCCAAACAGCTGAACCCAGCCTAAACAGATGATCCACAGAATCAGGAGATAAATAAACGGTGGTTTCTCCAAGGCATGAAGTTTTGGGGTGACTTATTACACAGCAATAAGCAACATTTACTGATATGCAGTAAATTGTCCCTATTTGTTTCCACCAAGCCTGGTATATCCTTAGCCAGTGCTCTGTTACTATCTGTCAAATAAATGAATATACTAGCGCTGCGTCACTTCCTGCCAGGTGAGTAGAAGCTAGGCACTCTGGAAGGGTACTGCATCCTTCCATACCCCTCCCAGTGTGTGAATGTCTCTTTGCTTGCCTGACTCTGCTGATTACCTTCCCAGGGGCCTAAATCCTACCCTCTGCCTAGGTAACTCCCACAGAAGGACCACCCACATGTCCATTCAGCCTTGATGTGTTCCTGAAATGTGGGAGACACACCTGCTGCCTCCCATTAGGGAACCCACATCAGAGCAAAAGCAAAGACTTATTCCAAGAGAGGGGAGCGAGGCTGAGCAATCCTTCGACTCATTCAAAAACTCCTATTCACTGGAGCATTTCATTTTTCTTTCAAGAATAAGCCCTCGAAAAACCCATTTCTGTTTCCAGAAATTCCAGAAACAGCAACTAAAAAAGCCAGCTGCTCCAATCAACAAACTTCTTTTGCATTTTTCTTCCAGATCTGGGACAGACAATGAAGGAAAAAAACAGTAAATCAAATGGCTAACAGTTTTCCAGGTTTCTGATCAGGTCCTGCCCACCTTCCTTCATAAAATAATGATGATGGCAGCTTTACACTTGAGGAAACTGCTGATGTGCCAGCCACAAGCTTGAGGTCAAATCTGAGGCCCTCCATGGAGAGGAAAATCCAACCTATATGAATTAAGAATGTGTGACTCAATGCAGAGACCACCACCGACCCAGCAGGACAGGAAGCAAAAGTCTCCAGACAGAAAAGCTGTTGAGTAGAGCTTCCCATGTCCAACAGCTCATGAGGGAGCATGAGCGGGGATGGAGGGAAGCCATCTTGATAATGGATTTTTTTAACCCATCCACCTCCTTTCTGGATGGGACTTTTCACACAGAGGAGGACTTTCTCCCCAAGGTCCCCAGCTTTGGTACTTCTGGTCCAGAGCCAGCGGATATCAGACCCCACAGCAAGTGAGGCTAGTGCACAGGAGGAGAGCAAGACACAGAATTAGCCATTCCTGGCTTTAATGACTTGAGCGAGTAACCTGGCTTCCCCGAGCGTCTGTATCCTCCCCACTAAAAAGAGTAATAATATTTACTTCTTAGTGTCACTGAGAGGATTAAATGAAAGAATAATGCTAACTCTCATCTGCTGAGTGCCTTTTATATGCCAAGCACTTTTGGAAGCACTTATATATGCTTTAATTCATTAAATACTCGGAATAACTTAATAAGGTGTTGCTATTATTTCTCTCGTTTTACAGATGAGGAAACAGGCACAGAGAGGTTGAGCAACTTGCCCAAGGTTGCACAGCTGGTATGATACAGTGTGTCTAAGTATACTGCTGACTCTCTAGGGCATCCAGTGCATGGTAGGTGTTCCATAGACAGGGGTCTCTTCCCCTTTATCAAACAGGACTTTACTTCTGCCATATGCTGTGCAGTTGATAATTCTGGTCACTTTGCCACTTTTGAGAAGAACAATTTGTTTCAGGTTCTAAAATAGTTCTCTGGGTGCAGCGATCCTTGTCTTGAAGGCTGATTTTTCATGGCTGGAGCTACCTGTCTCCCAGCCAAGGATTTTAGGAAATGCACTTGACCCCACACCTCCACTGTGATAATAGCATTTGTTAAAGCTACCAACAAACTGAGGGTTCTAGAGGGGAGAGGGTGGGGGGATGGGTTAGCCCGGTGATGGGTATTAAGGAGGGCACGTACTGCATGGAGCACTGGGTGTTATACAAAAACAACGAATCGTGGATCACTACATCAAAAACTAATGATGTATTGTATGGTGACTAACATAACATAATAAAATTAAATTAAATAAAAAAAAAGGCTACCAACATAGGACCATTATATGTGGCCACTAGATGGTTCTTCTAACTTCGTAAATATTTTACTGTGTCTTTTCAATTCCCTGAAGAGTTCTTTCATTATTCAAGTTGGCTAGCCAGAAGGCACTGAAATATTCCACTGGTCTCCTACGGGAGGCATCAAAATATATATGTAAGTATTTTTAGATCAACTGCCATAGTCTACATTGCGTTTTCTTCATCTTGATCACATGTGATGTAGTCTTAGATACTGTAAGTATTCAGACAGACAAAACACAGTTGCATCATTTGACAAATGGGAGTTTTCAGTTCTGTTTAATAGAAACAATCTAAACAGCTTCATCCCTGTTCCTGGACATTTTGGAAAAGGAGTGTCTTGGAAATAGGCTCAACCCATTAAAGACTGTGAACGTTTAATTAAAGACTTGATTGTTTTAAGAGACAACAGGCCTGCCAGAATTCATGCTCTCTGGAGAGAAAAAATCAAAACATCCATGAGTCCCCGTCACAGATAGCATTTCCTGGCTTGATCCCCGGCCACTCTGGGGGACCCAATTACTCCCAGATGTCTTTCCCTCTGCCTTCTCCAGACAAAGACTCCTCAGTCTGGTGGGTACTTGGCTGCTTCCAGCCACAACACCTTGTCCTGCACTGTCCGCCCAGTCATTGGAGGGATCTTTCTCTGTTACCACTTGGCTTCAACTTTTCAGTATAGTGGGTCACAACTAACATGAGAGCTAGGATGTAGAGACACTATGAAAGGCAGAAGTCTGTCCAAATTGCCCCTTTGAAGTCCTTTGGGAGGCACCATGGTGGCGATCCGCACAACATGTCTCGTAAGTCCAACACGGCCAAGGGTGCGCCTGTGCCAGGACAAAGGGACTCCATGGACCTGTGACAGGGACTAGGAAATGAGATGGATGGAGAACAGCTGACTCAAAACTCAGGCTGTCGCTGAGTGGAAGAGAGGACCAGATGACCCACACCGTGTCACTCTTTCTCAGTCTTGCCTCATCCCTCACCATGTCCTCCTGACCCCTTCCTCTTCATTCCAGACACCTGCAGATCTTCATGGGCATCAGCCCTCCACACCTCCATGCCTCTGCTCACATTTTCCCTCTGCCCAGAATACCTGCATTCTCCTCCTCATGCCCCTTTATTCCTCCTCTTGGAAGCTGCTCCCTGGCCCTATAATGACCCATCTACCTCTTTTCTAGCACTGACCGGGTGGTGCCACCGCCACCCAGCTGCCCTCTCCCACATGCCGGGAGAGCAGGGCACACACACCGTTCATTTCTGCAGCCTGGTGCCCAGTGTTTCCCTGATTTGAGCAATCACGGGATGTGCATCCCACCCGGAGAAATCATGGCTCAATAGAGTTCAGTGATAAACCAGAGCAGCTCAGTTCTGGTTCCAGTAACTAAGCCTTTGTCAACCAAATTCAGACCCTGGTTTCCACCAGCAGTTTACTGACTGTGCCTTCTCTCACTTTGTGTCTGGCTCTACATGAAGGTCTGGGGAAATCCAATGTACCCAAAACCACCATTTGACTTTGTATCTCTCCCCATCCAGTTACCAATTAATGTTTCTTTGATGACTCCTTTGGGGACAGCTACGGGCCCAAGATACAACGAAGGTTTAATGGGGGGTCCAGACAAAAGGCTATTTTGAGAGACTGGGGGGAGGGGCCTGCTGGGAAATAACTCATCTTAAGGGAAGGATCAGAGCTTTCGTCCAAAGACACCGCTTCTGAGATTCAGAAAACCTCCTTACCCAGTCTCTAGGTCTCATGTCTGAATCAAGGATGATGGAATGACCAGAAAGGCTGGAAAAGCCCTGAAAACTATAGGTATCAGGAAAGAGAGCAGCCCTCTTCTTCACATGGGAGAGCAGACTGACTTATAGGTCCCAATTCACCTCTCCCTGGACTTTTGCCCTCTGCTGTGTGACTCTGCAGTTCCTCTCATTAAGGGGGCACAGAATATTTTCCCATCCCCTGACTTTGGGGTTGGTCATATGACTTGCTGTGACCAACAGAACAAGGCTCAAGTAAGGGTGCACCAGGTCTGAGCTGAGACTTTAAGGGTTACTGCATGTTTCTGCTTGCTCTTTGCACTGTCGCCAAGCCATGAGAAGAATATGCCCATGCTGACTGAGTGGTTCCAGCAGGACAATGAAAGACACATGAAGCGGAGCTACACTGGGTCACCCGAACCCTAGCCGAGACCAACCTACCCTCTGCTGAACTCCAGATGCATGGGCAAGTCAGCCAAGATCCAGCTGAACCCAGCCTGGACCAGCCAACCCTCAGTCAACCTGCAGAGCCGTGAGACTAGATGACTGCTGTTTTAAGCCACTGAGTTTTGAGGTGCTTTGTTATGCAGCATTTTTCTGTGGCTACAGCTCGCTGATACATATGGAGGTCTGGGTCCCGGCCACCATACCCATTCTCAAATTATCAGTTATGGGGCCCACAGAGTAGAACTGGTTCTGATCAACACTCCTGAGGGGCAGCAGGAGCAGTTTTAACCACAAGGTGCTTTACTGACCACGAGCCTTGGGTCTTTTATCTTAATACACGAAAAGCACAACTGAACAGAGATAAACTTGACTATGTCCATCAATGGGCAGTAAGAACTTCCCTACCTAATATTTAACCTTGGAGTGAGTGAACATTTTTCCCACCACACAAAGTTTTCTGATCCAACACAAACTCCCAACATTAACCATCTGACTCAAGACAAAACAAATTCATGTATTTTTGTTTTATGTTACTTTGTCCCTAAGACACATTTTAGGAAGACCTATTTAAAACTAAAAGGAATGACCTGATAATTTATGAACTTTCTTTAGAACTGGTTTCTCTAAAAAGCCCAGGAACTTCTTAATGTTAAAATTCCAATATCCACTTCATTTGTTTGAAGTCATCTTCTAAGCTTGGCAAAACATGTGCCACTTTAATCTACCACTTTTGTCCTAAGTTGAAGTAATGCTAATTCACATTTTTTTAAAAGACTTTATTTATTTATTTGAGAGAGAGAGCACATGAGAGGGGGGAGAGTCAGACTCCCTGCTGAGCAGGGAGCCCAATGCCGGACTCGATCCCGGGACTCCAGGATCATGACCTGAGCCGAAGGCAGTCGCTTAACCAACTGAGCCACCCAGGTGCCCAATGCTAATTAACATTTAAGTGGCTTGGAGGAGTGTGTGTGTGTGTGTGTGTGTGTGTGTGTGTGTGTGTGCGCGCGCGTGTGTGTGTGTAGGGGGAGGTATTTTATCACCTTTTGCCCAATAAATGAAAACAAAAGAAAAAGAATCTTAGTATTACTTTCCTTTGATGAGTAATAGATTATTTATCAACATAAGTTAAGTGTTTTAGTGCAGTCACTGGTTCATGATGGGATATTTCTTCCATCCACCCAAACTTAACTCTCATGGTTACAAATAAGGAACATAGTATGGCGTTTGGAGAATATCAAAAGTGAGGACGGTTTTTGAGAAATGGTAATAAACGTAAGGGGAGGCTTTCTGGCCCTCAAGCTAAAACAATCTTGCAGAAGGAACTGTCTTGAAAGGAAACCGTTCTCTGAAATGTGGCCAAATGATTCAGGACCAGCACCTTCATCCTACAAAACATCTAGAATAAAAGGCTGGCAGAGAGGAAACAGAAGGCCTCTGTGTGGTTTACCTTTGCCTGGGGGCCTCCTGTACTGTGGGAGGGAAGCCTGAAACAATAGACTTGTTCAATAGACTTGTGCCCTTGGATCAGCACTGCCTGCCCCTCTCCTGCGCCCCCTCCCACTGCCATAGAACCTTCACCTGTTGTGAAAGCAGATGCCGTTGTTAAGTGTGGGGGGGGGGGGAATTAAAAGAATCTTTATATAATAGTAAGTCGAATCATATGAACTGTCCCAGTTAAATACTGGCAATTTCTTATGGTTCAACCTAATATAATGAGTATAAAATACTCCATCACACAAATACTCACAGGGATCAGAAATACAGGCTAAACTGTGAGATATGTGGAACTGTAAATGAAATAAAAGACAAATTATCCCCACCAGATGACAGCTGTTGTTAAAATTATTGTAGGGGCGCCTGGGTGGCTCAGTTGTTAAGCATCTGCCTTCGGCTCAGGTCCTGATCCCAGGGTCCTGGGATCGAGCCCCACATCCGGCTCCCTGCTCGGCTCAGGGGGGAGTCTGCTTGAAGTTCTCCCTCTCAGCTCTTGCACAGTGTGCATGCTTTCTCTAGCTTGATCTCCCTCAAATAAATAAAACCTTTAAAAAATTGTATAATATACATACTTAGGTTATGAAATACCATTGTATACTGTTGTACCCCACCAACTCTAGTTATCCTCTTTGTGGGGCAGGGGGAAACCTGCACATTCAGGCTTCAGGGCTGGGGTCACGACCAACATGCCTCCCAGAACGAGGTCGCCGAAGGAGCACTGAGTTACCTGGAGAGCAACAGCCGACCCTGGAGCTGCAGGTTGGCGGCACAGTCCTCTGAACGGCAATTCCTTTCAAAGACGGTCTGTGGGCGAGAGACAGGAGGAAGGATAGGATTTAATGGCAAAGGAGTAAATACCAGCCAACTACTTGCTCCCAAATCAGTGGGGGAACTCTTTCTGTGAAAGCTTCACGCCCTCCCCTCCCACAAAGCCAGCCCCCACCACAGTGAGGGCTCCTCCTCAGGCCCGGGGGTGGGGGGAACCCGCATCAGTGGGGGCCTGGCTACAGAGTGCATTCCTTATGCGGTTCATGTCTCAGTCTACTGAAGTGCTTCTTCAAGTAGGTTCCTCAAGAAGGGTACCTGGCAGGCGTCCTTTCCATGTTGGAGAGGATCTTTAAATGCTCTCAGATGTGCATGAATAATAATCCAGTTGTGTAAAGAATTCTTAGATTATAGTGTGGTCGTTTTCTTCTGTTTGCTGTCTTGGGGAGGCAGAAAATCTCTCTTTGATATGGATTCTGCCTGAGCGATGGGATATTATAATGTTTAGTTCCAAAGAGAAAAGTCAAAGGCCAGACGGCTATTAGGCTGAGGGCATCACACCAGGGCTGAGGGGACACTTTCCTGCATCTCGGGGGTGGAGGGTGGGGGGGCAGCCTCTAACCCAGATTGGACCTCAATGGCCAAAGCCCCACCCAGTGCTGGGGCCGGACGATCAGTGTGCCAAGCCTGCCCTCTGTCCAGAGGGCTTGTGCAGTGTGCTGAGCTGGGCCTCTCTGTGGAGGTTGGCAGGGGAATGGAGAGCGGTGTTTGGGGAGGAGTTACGGTTTTCCCCCTCCGCTCCACAGCGGGCTGGCCAGTCCCTCCCTCATACTGGTCTGGAGCTCTCCGACGTGTCTAATCTACGGACGGCAGGCTCCCGGCGTTCCAGACTGACAGACACTCCTCACTACTGTGAAGTGGCTTTGATCATTCTGGATTCTGGAGAGAAGAGCCTGTTGTCATTTTTTAGTTGTAAGTCATTCACTATTAAACGTCTCCTCTGTCACTGCTCGTGTTTGTGGGTTTTTCCCCACCACAGAACACAGCGCCAAGTGATTTGTTCCCACACGTGGCATAGGGTATGTCCAGGCAGCTCCCGGAGCGCCAATGCGGACTCCAGTGAATTCGCTGGCCCACGGACAGTCTAGACCTACCAGACAGAATAATTCTGCCTGTGGAGATTCATATTCCTGCATCACATTTCCGAAAGAATAAAGTGCCCCAGCCAACATTCCCTGCCTTGATTGTGGCAGAGCAGAAAGTCACAGAAGGCTTGGGCAAAAAAAGGAAATTCCCATGTTCCTTTGGATACTACTGGGGGGAAGGAGAGAGCCAGATTTCCAGAAGACTTCCATAAAAGACACTGGTGCTTTGTTTGCCATCTCAAGCAAGGAGAGCACAGGAGGAAGTGGATGTGGACTGCACAGATATCTCAGGCGAGAGAGGCAGGTTCTCTGAGGGTAGGAATGGCAGAAAAGCACCAAAGGTGGCTTCACCTTTGAAATTGAACCTAAAGGTCCCTCCCCATCATGCCCTGACTGAGGCCTTGCACCTAACTTTGTCTTTTGTAATGTCACATTTTTCTTCAAAGGAACTTTCTTCCCAAATTATATAAGCTTCAGGCCCCACAATACCCAGCCCTGCCCCTGCTGACAGGCTCCCCCTACAGGCGAGAGGGACAGTTGAGTTCCCCACGTTGGGTGTGGGGTGGGACGCAGGTGAGAAGTGATGAAAAGGACGTGACCTAAATCATCCTGTGGCACACAGTCTGACAAGACCTGGTCCCTGCCCTCCTCACCGCTGTCCTCTGGCTCTCTTGTGCTGGCTACCCCTCAGACTAGCCTTCCATTTTCCCACAGGAAAAGCAGGGCCTCCACCAAAGCCGGTCCCCAGTTCCTACAACTGGTTCACCCAGTATGTGTCCTCTCATCCTTCCACGAGCAAATCAGAACCACATCTCTGAGCCCCCACGAGCTCAGGCTTCTGTTGTAAGTTCTTGTAGTTCCGGGCACTTTCTCCTGCTACTGCTCATCTCGGTCATAACTAATTGATTTTATCATGACATGTTTCCTGTTTATCTCCCCTGCTAAAATGATGCTCCATGAAGATGGGGACCGTATTGGTCCTGTTCACCTTTGTGCCTGTCGCCAGAGCCTGGCCTGTTGAAGTTGCCGGGTCAACACTGGAGGACCATGTGGTGCTCTGAGAGATGGGGTGACCAGTGAAATGGGGAGCCCCATGGTGGATGCCCCAATCTGGGCCAATGCTAATACACTGCTCATCAACGCCAAAGCTGTAGTACCCATCCCTCAGCGACATGCAAGTGTAGAGCCTCCTGATGAGGAGCCTGTGGCTTTGTGAAAGCTCATTGTCCTTGGTCTGCCTTCCCTTTGTACTCTACTATTTAAACCTATCCCCGCAACTGGCTTAGGTCTTCCAGTGCTGCTAAATTTCCACCCAACAAAGACAAGAACTGAGTCCACCATTTATGTATGTTGAGGTATACACACGGGATATATACACACACACATATGTATGCTCACATGTTATGTGAGTGCATACACTCACCAGCTAAAATTAAGCGCGACCTATTCCGAGAAGATAAAGCACCAGCTTAGAAGTTAGCCCAGGACTCAATTTCCACAGTTATAAAATGAAAATAAGCCCAGGCTTCAGGCAAAGACCCTCCCAGGCTGGGAAAGCAGTTGTCTTATAGGAAGAGCAGGACAGAGGGAGTTGAGGGACTTGCCTCAGGCACCGGGGAAGCTGAGGTTGAAACTCAGAGTTCCCGTGCTTTGGACCTGGATTTATCTCTCTGGGCAAATGACTGTATTGTTCCCTGAGGAACTGAACAGCATCTTTCTGGGGCAGAAGGTGGGCAGACTGAGGCCTCAGAATGCCAGGTGACAACATAGAGTTTCCAGGAGCAAGTCAAGACTACTTCTCCTTTACTAAGTACAGAGTACAGGTTCCCCATGAAGCCAATGGGCCAGACTCCCAATTTTCCTCTTAGGAACAACGCTGAGTGCCAACCAGGGCCTCTAAGAAATTCCTCCACCCACTTTTGCCCCCCATCTCCCTAGTGTCCTGGGCAAACGCAAGCTTGGCTGTCTGCATCGGACAAATGCCCCACCAGCTTGGAAGCGGCCTCTCCCACCTCCCTCCAGCCTCCACCTACTGGTTGGAAGTGGTTTCTTTATCCGGAAGAAGCTTTCTGGAAAATGGAAACAGATCTGAGAAGCCACCATCTTTTAATTCCTCTCTGGTTACAAGAGGTAAACCCTTTCTCTCAGGAGACAACTGTTTCCTGCCTCAGGCTTCAGAGACTTGGGGACACCCAGCGGCCTCCTCAGCCTCATGGACTACATTTCCATGTTGGCTCCTTCCTCACCCTGGGCTTCACCCAGGTTTTCATGGAGAATAGTTTTCCTTCTCCCCAAATCCTTACTCTGTTTCTTTTAGAACAGGGTCTGCAGACTATTTCTGTAAAGGGCATCTAATAAATACATTTGGCTTTGGGCCATATGGTCTCTGTTGCAACTAGTGGTGTGAAAGCAGCCATATGCAATATGTAAAGAAACATGCATGGCTGCATCTCAGTAAACTTCATTTATAAGAATAAGCAGCAGACCAGATCTGGCCTGCAGGCTTTGTTTGTGGACTCCTGTTCTAGAACATTTGGCTATTGGTTTCCTCATTCTCTTCAGGCCAGGAAAACAAAACAAAACAAAAGAATACAAAGAATCCAGCTCAAGCTACAGTTCTCTCTGAACCAGAGTACAGAGGCTGGAGCTGGGCTGTGCTTTCTTCCCAATGCTGTGGCCACCAAGGCCAAGGCAGCCTTGGGGATGTGTGGCTTGAGGCTGGCAGCTCAATGGCTGTCCTGGTCAAGACTGACTTCAGAGAGTAAGTCGTCTAGGTATTCAAGCCTTGGGGTGCCCATTTCTCCTACTCAAATCTGCAGTGGAATCTTCATTCTGATCTAACAGGAAGTAGGATTCTTCACCTATTCCAGCTGTCATGTTCACAGGAGGGTCAATTTCTTGGACTTAGTGATATTTGCTTTAAAAATATATATATATATATAATCATTGACACAGATTAGATACTGTTTACAGGGTTGCTGTGGCAACCACATCCATGCTGAGGCCTGAGAAAACAGGACAACTGGACTGGGTGGGAATATATGTTTTTCAAATCCCACCCCAAGGGCACCAAACAAGAAGGCTATTTTTTTTTTAATTTTTTAAGATTTTATTTGTTTATTTGACACAGAGAGACACAGCGAAAGAGGGAGCACAAGCAGAGGGAGTGGGAGAGGGAGAGGCAGGCTTCCCGCGGAGCAGGGAGCCCGACGCGGGGCTCGATCCCAGGATCTTGGGATCCTGACCCGAGCCGAAGGCAGACGCTTAATGACTGAGCCACCCAGGCGCCCCACAAGAAGGCTATTTTTAAGCTAACATGAGTGAGGCATTTCCTGACGGGCAATGTGACTTAGCAGAGGGTCTCTGCCTGGACAACAGGAGGTACATTTCTGAACTGCTGTTCCTCCCACAGTCCCATAGAAGCTCCCAGAGGCCCTGGCCATATGTAAATCATGTCTGTAACCCCCAGCACCTAGTACAGAGTTAAAAAATTGTTTGTGTAAATGCCATCACCCGAGTGCAAAAGGTTTCTCTTTCCAATTCTGTTTCAACAGGCTCTTTTTTCAGAATCCAACACTGTCTTTAATGTGAGCTCATGGTGGTCCCAGGATTTCTGGGTTCAGCCCTGTGCCCAAATGAAGAAAGGAAATATCTCATTGCCTGGGATTTAAAATCAGGTCATACACACAGAGTTGCTTTCTAAAAAATATCATGTCCAAAGGAATAAATGAAAGACAAATACTCAAAATTAAGGTGGAAGAATTCCTTCTATATCACGGTCTGTACAAATTATCCTTTTAGATTTTGAAATCATGGGAAGAACAACAGTCCCGCTGGTCTTCCTCTAAACCAGACACAGCACCGATTTTGCCTCATGTCTTTATGGAAAAACTGGAAGTGATAAGTTCTGTTTGGGGGTATCCTTCGATTTACTCCATGGCCCTGCAGTTCATAGCACAGTCCCCTCTGCCTAAAGACAGCCTTTCTTTCCCATGATCCAGCTCAACCCCCGTGAGAAACTGAGCAGAGAGCTGAGCTGGCCCACCTGGGGCTGCACCTGGCCTCTGGGCTCACCTGGATTCCAGGACTGCCTGGGCCTGGCTGGCCTTTTATAGGCCACACTTCACGTCCCCCTACAACCTCTGCCTTTTAATATCAGCCATAAACTTGCTCCTGGAGACCTTCTGCCTCCCAGGTCCCGAAATGCTCTCCCTTGATTTTCACCCTGGAATCTTTTGTGTCCTATGCCTCATTTATTTTTATTTTTTTTTCAAATTAATTAATTAATTTATTTATTTTTAAACAGCTACTACTAACTGGTCACAAGAGGCAGAAAACAGAACCAGCAATAAGGGTGCTGGTGCCGTCAGAGAAAAGGAAGAATATGCTAGCGGTATTTCTAAAAGCTTCAGAGCCAGATGGGTTCAGGCAATTGGGAGAAAGATACCCTCAAACTGGAGAAGCTGCCAGCAAGACCCCTCTCCACGCACCCACAAGAGCCTCACCTCGACGGGGCTCCAGGTACAACGTCAAGTAGCAAGCGCCTGGCCTCTGACTTCCTCAATCACCTTCGAAGATGACAGGGGAGGGGCTAATGCTTCTTCCCCAGCCAGAGACTGTCCACTGGACACGTGCCCTCGTTTGTTTATATACACACTGCATGGGCTCGCGGGCAAGGTTTTCCGTAAGGCAGGACCAAAGAAAGAAAACCCAACAGGCCTTAAGATTTTGGGGAAAACCTCTATTTTCTCTTACAAAGAGTTGTGGAGGATCGGAACACACCTTCCGTAAGTTGCAGAGATGAAGCACTAAAGAAGAAAGCTTGCAGGCTGCACAGGTCAGTACCTGGTACAGCCCAGCCTTTGAGAGATGGGAGTCCCCTCTCCTTTGCTTTTGGGGTTAACGTTGGAGGAGTAAGCCAGAGACACAGAGATGTAACCAGACTTCTGTGGTCAGTGAGGAGGCTGAACTACATGTCTTCCTCACACGTAGTTGAAGCTAGATGGCTTTCACATGTGTTTCACTGAGGTGCCCTTTCTGAAAAGATTACCCAGAAGCTGATGCCAAGCAGCTGATGCTTGTGAAAGGTGGGGGTGGGGTGGGGTGGTGATCTGGTTGGACTAGGGTGGGGGTGGAAACTCCTTCCTCTAACCACCCCTCCTCCTCTGCTGGGCCAAACCACTCCCAATCTGCCCCCCCCCCCCCCAGAATGGATGGTCCCTGAAACCTGTCTGGTCTCAGTGTTTGCAGTGACATGCTCTCTCTCTTCCATCCTCCGGACCCCTCAGCTTTGTACCGTTCCATAGACTCTTTGTATATGATAATGAAAATAAACCTTCGAGCTGGCATTTTAAGGCAGCTGGGCACCTCACCTGGGAAACTATTACCTCATGTCCAGGCTGAACAAACAGTGAGTTCTCGTAGGCTTGGGCTATATTTCCACACATGCAGGCACCGAGCGGTCGGGGGGCGGGCGGGGACAGATGGTGACAATTTCCAGCACAATGGAGGCCCAAAAATGTATGGCTTCAACATAATTCAAAATTCACATTAGAGTAAAACAGCTCACTTTTCACTTGAAAGAGGACAAAGTAAGTATTCTCAACACAGGCAATGCCTTTTCTATCACCGAGCATATTTCCTCCATCTTATCTTTTGAAAAGGACATTCACGCGTGCACAAACGTACTACAGTTGTTAGGTGAATCACCCTGAATCCCACACCTTGCTTTCCTGCCTGGGAGGAATTACCAGAGAGTTCATAAAGCACATTTTAAAAAATTATACAGCTTTGCTGAATCTGTCAGCAAAGAAATTCTGATATGATGTCCAACCTTTGCAGGAAGCCCTAGCCTTGTGTTCTTTCAGAAGGGCTGTCAACAGAGATAGATTTCCTGAGCCTCCACTAAGGGCTAGGCACTATGTTAGCTACCAGGGACCAACAGAAAATGAGACAAAATAGATCCCTGCCCTCTTGATCCTCCATTCAAGTGAGGGAGACAGAAAAGCAATTAGACAAAATAATAACCTGTGACACGTTTCATGAGGGAATCAAATAGTTAAGTCAGGGAATATAGATAATTGGAGTACGGTTCTCTGAGGAGGTGATATGTCAGCTGGGACCTGAAGAATGACGAACCGGCTGTGAGAAAGACACAGCAAGAGCTTTCTACAAGAGGTACCAGCATGTGCAAAGGGCCCAAGGCAGGAGAGAGTTTGGCGAGTTTGAGGGTGGTTGGTGCGCAGCGTGTAGCTAGCACTGGATGATGCTGGAGAGGCCAGGGCCCCACCGTGCGGGGTCTGTGGACCTTAACAAGAGTCTGGATGTTCTTCTAAGGGCAGAGGGAAACTGGGGGGGAGGGGGGTGGCAGGCATTATAAAGAGAAATGACCTGGTCCAGGTGAGAAACAATGGTGACCTGGACGACAGTGGCAGCAGCAGAGATGAAGTGCAGAGGCGGGGATTCACACAGCATTCCAGCTTGTGCTGGGGGAGCCAGCTCTCAGGTTCTGGTAGTGTAGATCATCCCCATACCATCCCCCCTAGGACAGGGGCATCTCTGGGCCTGACAGGCAAGGACCAGTGCTGAAGATCACAAGAGGTCCATATGAAGAACCAGCCAGAGCCCTTAGATAGTGTCACTGCCTCCTATCCAGGGAACCTACTCATAGACCAGCTGAGATTGGACACACCCCCAGCAGAAAGGAATCAGCTTCAGTGGAGCACGGTTTCCTCCAGCCCCGCTCAGATGCTCCCATTGTTTGCCTCATTCTTTCCTCACGACTGATGCTGTGAAGCTGCCTTGTCCCCTCCACTCAGTGGGGAGGAGACAGAGGCTTCCGGAGCCTAGGTGACTTGTCCTTCCCAGGAAGGGAAGAGCAGAATCTAATGCTGCCTCACCATTTCAATGCTCCCCATGTATTATTTCACAGAGTCCCACAATCACGCCCAGGTAGGCAGAGCAGATGATGGCACCCCAAGTGACAGGTGATAAGCAGGGCTCTCAGGAGCTAAGTGACTTGTCCCATGCCACTGGGTGAGTACATTCTGCCCTGGCCTGGGACCCTGATCTTACTCTGGGAGGCCCTGACTATGCTCCTTCCCCAGAGAAGCCGAGGGAAGAAAGAAGCCCTGGGGTTCTCTGGGGCGTGGAGCACGTTCATTTTCTACTGCCGCAGTAATGCAGGAGCACAAACTCAGCAGCTTAAAACAAGACAAATTTATCATCTCACAGCTCTCTAGGGCTGGGCTGATGTCTCTGCTCTGGGTTTCACAAAACCAAAATCAATGTGTCAAGGGTTGGGCCCTTCTCTGGAGGCTCTGGGGGATAATCTGCTCCTAGACTTACTTAGATTGTTGGCAGAGTTCAGTTCCCTGTGGTTGTAGGACTGAGGTCCCGGTTTCCTTGCTGATGCTGGCTGGGAGCCTCTCTCGGCCCCTGAAGGTTCCCTACATTCCTTGTCAAATTGCACCTCCATCATTAAAACTGGCAAAGGCCAATCAAGTCCTTCTCATGCTTCAAATCTCTGACTCCTTCTCTTGCATCTCCCTGACCTCATTCCTCTGCCTCTAGCTGGAGAAAGATTGGGCCCACCTGGATAATCCAGAGGACTCCCGCTATTTTAGAGCCCATAACCTTAATTACCCCTGCAAAGTCTCCTTTGCCATGTAGTTTATTGTATTCACAGGTGCCAGGAGTTAGGGTGTGGACATCTCTGGGGGGCCATCTGTCTACACAGTGGGCGACCTGGACGTCCAGCCCCAGTCAGGTCTTTGGGGGCCTCCTGAGGAAGCCGGAGAGCAATTGGAGCTCTCAAAGCTCTATTCTGTGTAGACGGTTTGAAGACAGGGTTTCTGTCATAGCCACCGGTATGCTCCCCTGAAGGGGAAAGGTAAGGGCCCCTCAGGTGATAAGTGCAATGCTAGCCTTGCTTCTTTCCCAGCACACAGGCCAAGTGGGGCCTTGCAGGATTCTTTCATTCTGTTCCATACTGTCTCAGCACCTGAGACCACGAGGAACTAATAATGAGTCAACTCTCTGGGTCTTCCACACTGAACCTCCAAGAACTCATGAGCAAGGCCTTCCTGGGGCCGCTGTGCGAGCTCCCAAGTGCCTCTCAGGCCCGGGCAGACCAGTCTCCCTGAGGCACGTCTCTGATCTCCCTGCACTCAAAAAGATGTAGTGGTCTCCCGTCCCCAAAAGCATCAAGTCTGGCCCCACGGCCAGTGAGCAAGGGCCTCAGACCGCATGACTGCAGTGCCAGTCTTCACGGCCCCTCTCCCTTCCCTGACACTAGACATTCAGCCGCACAGAAGACCATTAGTATCCATCAGTCCTTCCTGCTCTTTTAGCCTGTCAAACTCCTCCAGCCTTGAGTGTCCAAATGCTACTTCTTCCTTGGCTCCAGCCCATTCTCCCTTTCTCCACAAAACACCTTCTCCTCAGCTGGAAGTGGTCTCTGGAGTGAAACACTTGCACACACTAATCTGACTCTCACTTTCTTCTCTGTACACGTTATTCCTGCACTGTGAGCCCACTGATGGCAGTAATGTTTTCTCTTTTTATCAAGGTCTTACATGGAATAGACACTCAACTGACTGAATTGCTTTTGGATTTATTACACTCCTTTTAAATACTCTTTCTGGTTAAGGGATAAAAGGAGTTTCTTTTTTGTTGTTATTGTTGCTTGTTTTTGTATTGACTATCCCCTGAGGAGAGGTAGGTCTCTACTTCCCTTTTTTTAAAGATTTTATTTGTTGATTTGAGAGAGAGAGAGAGAGAGAGAAAGCACGAGCAGGGGCAGAGGGAGAAGCAGGCTCCCCACTGAGCAGAGAACCCGATGCCGGGCTTGATCCCAGTACACCGGGATCATGACCTGAGCCAGAGGCAGACACTTAGCCAGAGGCAGACACTTAACCGACTGAGCTACCCAGACATCCCAGTTTGCCTTAAATTTCTAAGGTGAAGTGTATGCTCATCAGGCTAAATGTCCTACAGAGGTCTGCAGAGTGCCCAGGATTCCAGGAGGTTCTCAGCACTGGTGGCAACTGCACTATTATTCACTCACACAGGTTAGCACCTGTGTGAGTAGGATTTGGACACAGAACACTGTTCTTTACCCAGCAGAGGGGAGCCTTGGCCTCCTGCCTGTCCACTCACGACAGAAAGCCGCAGATCCCTTGGGAGTCTGTACTGCACAGGCTCTAGTCACTGCCTCCATGGCATACACACTTTCTGTGCAGCTTTTCCGCCTGAACTCCACCATCCAGGAGGGCAGTCCGAGACTCCAAAGGATCACTAGGAGGCAGTTCACCCCGCTGCACAATCCCTTGTACCAACATGGGCTCAGTGCCTTTTAGTTGAAGACACTACAGTATTTAAATCCTAATGTTATCTGGCATCATGACTTGAATTTCTCCAAAGATGTTATTCTCTTCTAGGAAAGACGTTAGATGCTCTTTGTGGAACTGTCATAAATACACACATGGGCTGAAATTCAGCTCTGCTTTCTGGAGTGGGTCTCGCTCTCGGAACCTTTCTCCCCCTGAAACTGCATCAACATCTGTTAGACACATGGTGGATGATCATTAAATTAGCCCCCCCACCACCACCTAATCAGGAAAAGGAGAAAAAGCAAGGATCACTCTCCCAGAATATTTCCCAGACTCCTGGACAATCTTTCCAATCGAAGAACAATATTTTTCTTTCATTTGAATTTCAAAGAATCACATGTTTAAAAAAATAATGACCCCCTGCCACACTCCTCCTTGTACTCAGTCCTTCTCTCCAGGGGCAACCACTATTACCCCTGTCTACATATATTTCTTTTGATGATTAATCAGATTTAGACATCTCACTGAATTCCTGCCACAATGGACAAGAATTTCTCTCTCCTCCGCCTTCCTAATTTTGACAGGCAAATCATTAGTCTTAGCTCCTCTCCTGCAGTGGTTCTGAAACATCAGCTGCTGTCACCTGGTCAGAGGTGCCTGGGTGGCTCAGTCGATTAAGTGACTGCCTTTGGCTCAGGTCATGATCCCAGTGTCCTGGGATCGAGCCCCAGGGAGCCTGCTTCTCCCTCTCCTCCTCACTTGTGCTGTCTCTTGCTATCTCTCTCTCTCAAATAAATAAATAAATAAATAAATAAATAAATAAATAAATAATCTTAAAAAAAAGAATCACCTGATCAGCTTGTTAAAAGACAGATTGCTGGGGCCTAGCCCATGAGTTTCTGATTTAGTGGGTCTGGGTGGGGCCCAAGAATTTCCATTTATCCCAAGATCCCAAAAGAGGTTGACATGGCTGGTTGAGCAACCACAATTTAAGAAGCAGTACTCCACTGATGACTTCTGTGATTTTAAGTAGTATTTCTTGTTTCATCAAGTTTTGCAATATCTTTTGACCCACCAATTTAAGAAAGTAAGAGAACTTTGGTCATTCTATTTTTACCTCTATACAGTCAAATTTAAGGATATTTGCATTTTATAGTATACTGAAAATCAATAAATAATGCTAATGTTACTTTGGCTACATGATTATTGATCACAGTAGAACCAAGACAAGTGTCATGATTACATATCGTCTTCCACAGTGCAAAGTTCAACTCCTAGAATACTCAACTTTCACTTAAGGGAGAATATTTCTAGTATCAAAGTCCTTCTCTTCCATATACTCCTCTACTTGCTCAAAATCCCATGACATTTTGTTCTATGTTTGAACCATGACATATTGACCATATTTCTATTTTTCTGAGAGTTTCTGATTGCCTTTATTTTTTCTTATTTAGAGAAGAAATATTTTTCTTCTACACTGTATCCTAAAGTTTTGTTACTTTCTGTTATTCTGCCTATTGCTGGCTTCATTCTTCCTAAAGTTCATTGGTCCTATGTTCTAAATTGATCCATTATTTTTTTAAATTTGCTGTTACCCTTTTGTTTTGTTGGATGCATCTCGAATTATTTGCTTGGAAAGGTTCCTAGGGAGGTAAACCATATGGTCCTTGCTTGTCTGGAAAATGACTGTATTTTGACCTCATACTTGACTGTCACGCTAAGTATAAAATTCTAGTTTCAAATCACTTGCTCTCAGAAATTTGAAGCCTTTATTTCACCATATTCTGACTTCTAATATTGCTAATCAGGAGTCTGATGGTCTAGTTAGTATGACTCTAATTCTGTTGTAAGCTGACATATATCCCCCACTATCACCATCCTGTACTCCCTGTCCTGGAAGCATTTAGAATTTTCCTTAAATTTTAGGAGCAGAGACCCTGCAAAATGATGTGTCTGGGATATTTTTGGTTTATTCTGCTTGTAAGTTGGTGAGACCATTAAATTAAAAAATAATGTCCTTTACCTCTGGGAAATTTTATTCTATTGTCTCTCTTCTAACTTTTTAAATTTTCTCTGTTTACTTTTTCTGGTATTCCTATTACTTGAATATAGGACCTTGTAACTTGATCTTTCAGCTATCTTTTCTATGTGTCTTTTAGCCCTGCTTACTGGGGGATTTCTTACCATCATCTTCTTATCCTATTAAATTTTTGTTTCTGCAACCATAGTTATTTTTAAGAACGTTTTTCTTTTTTTGTTTCTTCCCTTCAAAAATAGAATTCTAACCATTTCCCAACGGACAGAATATATTCTTAAATCTCCTTGTATTTATTTTAAGGTGATTTTCAAATTTACATAATCTCTTCTATTCCCTAAATAATCTATTTTCTTCTAAGTCAGTTATTCTGTGGTTTATTTTGTTTCTTTTTCAACATACCACATTTCAATGGTGCAGTTGCCACCACTGGCTGTCCATTTGTATTTAAGAATAAGGCAAAAGGACTAATTAGATAATCTGTGGATGTGTCTGGGTGAATGGTAGGAGGGGAAGCTAGCACTTACACTGGAGCCTCTAAATCCCAGGAGAGGTAAGGCTTTCCTCTGGGGAACCAGCCAACTCACACTATCTCAACCAGTTTATTAAATTCTTTATGGAAGAAAAATGCCTGGTTGCTTGCTATTCCGCATGCCTAAAGTATATAGGGACAAGGACAGGGGTGAAACGTCAACTCTTCCACTTACCAAGTTTCACTTAATACCCCCCCCTTCCTTCCCTATTTCAGTCTCACCTGTCACTCTTGGACCCTTCTGTAACTGCTGGTTTGGCCAGGCAGCCTTTCTGGATCCCTGGATAGATGGACACCAAGCTCCTCTATGTATATAAGGTTCACCCACCAACACTCTTCCCATCTTCACTCACTCCAGAAAATTATGACTCTTCCTGACTGATGCCCCTTCCGCCACCGTGTTCTCCTCCTTGTCCCTATTAACTCATCTATAATCACTGTAATGGGTGATTTAAATGGGTGAAATAAACATATGTGGCCATCTTGAAAGAGAAGTGACCAAGAAGGGCATTTTAATATTAATCTGTCCCTGCATCTTTGGCTTTGATCACGCTCATTCACTGAGACTCCAGCCTACTCCATGTGTCAATAACCAGCAGGACATACTGGCCCCCTTCCAGGGTACCTGTATTTTGAAAGAAGTTCATGTTCAAAATCAAAAGAAGGATCTAAAAAGTCAGCATTGCCAGTAGGTTGTGTGTATGTGTGTAGCAGGCACTGGGAGCCCTGCCCACATTCCTGTACAACTGCCACCTAGCCACCAGCTCATGTGAGTGTAGGCAGCTAATGGCTCACATCTGCATCCTTCCCCAGAGAACTATCCAAAGCTGAAGGGGCTCTCCTTCAAGGAGACCTACACTCCTTTTCTACATGGGATAGCCAGCCAATGGTGGACTAACATGGGACACAAAAGGCCAGCCCCCTTGCCTCAAGAAGATAACTCTTTGGTATAATTTATGCTCCCGAGTTCCCCAGCTCAGCTAGGGCTAGCCTAGCTGAGGCCACATCCTTGCTCAGTCCCTTCCACTTTCCTCACTTCCTTAGGTTTCTCCCATGTGCTCCCAAATCCCTACCTTAGGCTCTGTTTCTAGGGAACCTGACCCAAGACCATGTGGGAGATACTTTGGTAGAGAATTGGGATGCCTTGGTAAAAATCTCACCACTTAATTGAACGTCTGGACACACATGTCAAACCTCAAACACTCCTCTGTGGCTTTGTTCACAAGTGTAATCTGCAAGGCATGGCTCACTTGATGTGCTAGTTTTCCCCTAAGCTCAGCACAGTCAGCAGGAGGGTGGGGCCGGCAAGTGGTTCCACAGCTTTGCTCCCATCCTGCACAGAAGTCTAGTTTAGCCAAAAAGCAGTTTTGCCTGACCATCCCCTCACCAGGGTCCTGGATCTGTGGTGATCTTGGGTGTTGAGGAAAGATTGAAAACCGACTTGGGACCACAGAGTCTTTGCCTATTTCTGGAATAGTAGTGCTGCATGTGTCACGGACGGCTCAGGGCAGACGGGCAGCACTGCAGCCGAGTCAGCTCACGGGCTCACTCCTACTTGGAGGGCCTGCACCTGACATGGCTCTGCAGTTCGTCTACACAGCAGCACATCCGAGAATCTGAGGAGCATCAGACAGGATGGGTGGCCCACCAGCACTTGCCCTGCTCTGGGCTCTAGGGATGCTTGGGTTGGGAATTTCTAACTCAACCACTTCTACAAGATGTCGTTCTCATGCCCTCACCAAGAAAACATTTAGTGAGCACCTACTATGTGACCTAAGTTCTGGAAATGGTCTAGGAACAGGTGTCAAGTTGAGGGGCCAAGTAATCAGTTCATGACCTCCAAGGGGTCATAAGTTTATAGCGGCTTGGGAATAGCCTCACTGTGTTTAAATCACGTAGTTCTTAGACGCAATCCCCCAAACCATATATTTTATCATTTTGCAGATCAGGAAAGGGAGGTGCAGAGAAGGGGTGTGCCCAGGCAGCCAGGGCCACAAGCTCCGCTGCAGGCACCTGCCACCCTGGGCCCTGGCCATAAGCTTCAAGGATCTGACCTGATTCTTCTGGGCAATCTTCTGTCCCTTTTTCCAGCGGAGCACTGGTGTTAGAGGGGGCAGTTCTCTCTCCTCCTCTCCAGTCACGTGCTCGCCCAGGCTGTAGGCAGCTTCAAACACGATGGGACTGATGACGTCCTGCACTCGCCGCTGAAACAATAAACAAGCAGGCGCATGAACTGCTAATCTGGCCGACATGTGAAGAGCATTTCACAGTTTACCAAGACCTTCCACATGGATTGCCTCATAGGATCCTCACAGCCTGCCCTTGTGAGGTAAGATTTTATTGCTCTCATATTTTAGATGAGGTCACTGACGCAGAGAGCAGCGAACGTCTTGTCCAAGGTCACCTTGTTAATGAGCGGGGGCGTCCCCACTCTACCTTGCGTGGTGCTAAATCATCCTCTCTTTAGCATATGGAACACATTACCTTACTTGTCTTCCAAATAGCCTTATAAGCCAGCTGACGGGCGGGAGAGCATCTGCACTCACGCTGTAGGCTAACCCTTTGTATCCGTGGTGTCTGGATGACCAAAAGTCTTTTGTACGGAGATGAATATGGCTCTTGTGCTGGGGCAGGAGATCCAACAACACTGAGGAGCCTATCGTCTTCCCAGGGTTAGGTATCGGTGGAGCTAGGATTGAAAGTCTTATTTCTGGCCTTATGTTCTTTCTTTTGAAACCCCAGGGCTTTAAGACCCAAAGGAATGAACGACAGGTTGCTAGTCACAACAGGAAGGAGAGGAAGGGAAGAAATCAAACAGACAATGGACACCTACAAGATGCCGGGCACTGTACCAGGTGTTCTAGACAGATGAGCAACATGCCCGAGCCCTGTGAACTAGGACTTCTCATCCTCCATCATACAGAAAAGGGAAAGGAAGTTACAAGGATACGGTCCCCAGGGCACAAGGCTGATAAGGATTTGAGTCGCATCTGTTCAACCCTGGAGCTCTTGGCCTTTTGGTATGAGGTGTCACCATCTCCTGGGGACTCTGGGTCCCCCAGTGTAATGGTCTCCTCTTAGAGGCAGGGGTACAGGGTAGGCAGTCCCGTGTTAGGGCCAGCACGTCCTGTGTGAGCTGGGCTTCCAAGTGGAGTGGGGCAAATCTGAGATGTGGCACGAATAAGCCAAGTCCCCACTGCTCTGCACCTGTCACGGGCAGGGAGCCAGCAGAGAAGCACGGCAGGCCCGTCAGGGACTGAGAGAAGCTGTGCAGGCGGGCAGAAGTCAATCACAGAGCCAGGAGCAGAGGTGAGGACTTCACACAACTCTCTGTGTGAAGTTTGGTGGAATTTCGAGCTGATTAGAGCTGTGTTCAAAATAGAAAGTTCTAAAGTTCCCAAGCAGTGCACAGTGAGGAACCTGCTCCCAGCCCTCCTGGCACCCAGCACCCCTCTCCAGAGCCAGGCACGCCTGTCAGGTTTTGGATATTGGTCCAGTGTAAGCGGATGCGGGCGAATCGCAGTTGGTGGCATGCTGTGGTTTGTTTTCTTCGCTTAGCTTGTACGCTGGAGATGGTCCAGTCAGTCACAGAACTCTAGCACACGACGGGTTACTGTGGATGCCCTTACCGACCAACATTTGCACTCAAATCCACCTTAACAAGCGAATGGGTGGCAGCCCGCCCACAAATTAGCAGCATTCTCCAAGATGGGGTCTAGGAACCTCAGTTCCTCAGGAGGGGAATAAATAAAAAGGTCTGAGATCAAACAAGTTGGGGAGGGTGGGTGGAGGGTGGGGAGAGACCAGGTTAAACAACGTTAAAGAGGGTTTTTATTCTGTTTTGTTTTTTTTTTGTTTGTTTGTTTGCTTGTTTCTATTGCAATTGCCTCTGAAAGAGGGTAAGGTCGACTGTGGAACAGACACACGCAGCGGAGGGCAGAGTAGGATTGTCCCACAGCGGCCCAGGAGAGGTGGCGGCACAGGAACCAGGGCGCTGTGGGGTGGGAAGCCAGATGTGGCCACACCTGGGGAGCGGGGGGGACAGATGACTCTGGGGGTGGGGGCCTGAGTGGCCAGGAGATGATATATCTTTGTGTTCAGGAAAGCATTCAGTGGGGAATAGATTCAATCATTCAGCATAACTAAAATATAGGACCTCTCCCAGGGGGAGGGATGGGGAAGCCTTTTGGATAAACTGCTTCCAGAAAATTCTCTTGACTTTCAGATTTTAATACCTATGCCCTTTCTGGGAGCAAAACACACTCCTGGGAAACAGATCTCCTCTGCCTTGCTAACTCTGCTAAGCAGAGTTTAAAGACTGTTGGGGGTGTGGGGAATAAAAAACCAGTGCGATCTTCATGGTTTTACAAATAAGTGCTTCCGTGTTTGTTTGTTTTTAAGGTTGACTACCTTAAGCCTTTTCATTTAAATCCTTCACAGTGAAATAAGTCAGTCATTATGTTTTTATTCTTGGGCGAAAGTTTGAATCTCGGGGTGGGGTAGACAGAAGTAGCTCATCATTTCTTGGCTACCAAATGCATGTATTCCAGAGACTGGGGCCAAGATGTTACTTTACTTAATCTGCATACCACCGGAGCTGGTAAGATTATTGCTCCCATCTCGTAGATGAGGCAACAGAGGCTCAGGAGCTCAAATAAATCACGCTCCACCGCAAAGCTAGTAACAAGTGGTAGAACCAGAAGCAAAACTGCTTACCCTGAAGTCCATAAAATACTATTTAATGGTTATACCAACTGCTTTAGGTTCTGACGTCACCCTCAAAAATCACCTGTTAACTGAAGAGGATACAGGGCAGGGGTGCGGGGGGAGGGGGCTGTTTCTCACACAAGTATGCCAGCACTGTTCCTAAACCTGCGGCTATTCCAGCCAGGGTCACCGTGGAGGGAAACCGTACTGGTGTAGCTTACTGGGGATGAGTCATGAAGTCTGACATCTAGGCGTGCAGATGCTGTGCTCTGGCACTGATTGCAAGAACCTGTTTTAATGAAGAAGTCTGGAAAAACAGTTCTTATTACATGTCCTGGTAGCTCTGGGCAGAAGGGACCAAAACCACACCAAGCCGTGGGCGGAGACAGAAGAGGGTGCAGCATGCTGAAAGGCGCCAACACCCCCAAGAGGACATTCCCCCCGACGCTGTGTTTGTTTTATCTGAGCTGCAAAGGAAAAGTAGCAGCAACATTTAGTGGTTTCCTTTTCGTTTTTGAAAGCTTCCCTCAGATCAACACTGCAATTAGTGGAGGACCTTCTTAGGATAGAGGAGGCTTAGCCTTCTGGCACAGACTGTAATCACTGAAATGTTACTGCTTTAAAAAAAGAAAAATCACCGCTATGAACTGAAGCTTCTAACGTTGAACACTTATTTGACAGACCAGGAGAAAAGAATCTACCTTTTCGCACGAAAAATCTACAGGAAGTCTCCTGATTCTGAAAGTTGAAGGAGGTCACATGGAGAACACCCCCCGGGCGGTGGCAGAATTTGTGGTGGTTGAGGTTTTACAGGGAACTTACCATATGCTCAACTTGAAACTTATTGGGTTCTTACTTTAAGCCAGGCAATGTGCTGGGCCTAAGGGAGACAGATATGAAAGACCCTTAGGGAAACAGGTAAGCAGTGACCATCTAGTGCAACACGCACAGAACGGAAGAGGCTTTGGAGACACAAATGAAGGACATCTGATTTGGACAAAGGGTCGGAAGGCTTCTCAGAGGAGGTGCCCCAGGCTCAGCCGTAAGACAGAAGGACATCGGCCAGAGAGCAGGCAGGAAGCACGGCCGGTCCAGCAGGGTGGAGAGGACATGGGGCGTCCAGTGGATTGCGTGTGATTCCCAAAGGTAGGGAAGTTGGGCTTGTGGGGAGGACTAGGGAGAGAAGAGGCTGAAGCAGAGAATGGATCTCAGGGGGACTCACAGGTTGTGCTGACTTCATCCTGGGCGCTGGGAAGAATTGAGAGGAGGGTGAGGTGATGCTAGAGGCTGGGCTCGAGAAGAGTCCCTCGGGTTTCTGGCACTGATAGGGGTGAGATGGGAGGCAGAGAGGCCAGGCAGGAGGCTGGAGGAAGCTGTGTTCTAGAAAGATCCTCGTAGCTGTAGAATGGAAGCAGACTGACGCGGGCAGGCCTGGGGAGAAGCAGGACAGATGGAAGCTGCCATAGGGCTTCAGAGGAAAGACTGTGAAGGCCTTTGCCAGGACACAGCAGTGCTGATGGAGCAAAGGGGAGGGACGGAAGGGTGACTTAGGAGGAAGAGGTGGTAGGACTTGGGGACTGGATATGGGGACGATCTCTCTTCCATCAAGAGTTACGGAGGATGCCCTTGTGTTCAGCTTGCGTGAGTGCATGGACACATGCCACTCCACATCATGGTACCAACGGAAGGACAGGTGTGCAACGAGCTTGGGTGTAGACATACTGAGCTTTGTTACAACACAGAACTTTCCTTTCTGGCTCCAGACTCTAACTCTGCAAGGAATCTTCCCAAATATACTGATTGGGCCTAAACCTCAGTGCTTCCTTTTGTCTTCTGCAAAACTGTCCCCCTGCTCCAGTGTCCAGGGTCAGCCTTCCCTGGTACTGGCTCGTACAGACCCGCCATAGGTCCTCTGCCTATACCACGAGCCCATCCAACCATCTTCCCAGGGATGGGCTTTGCCCTCCTTTGGACTATAACCTCCTCCTTCCTCAGCTCACCTCACATGCAAAGGCATTCTCTTGGCGCCCCTAGGGAGGGCTGTGTGGCCTTGCAGAGTCTGCTGGCAAGAGGCAGTGAAGGCCTCAGAGCAACATGCCTTCCTACAGACTCCCATTCCTTAGGGAGAGTCCTTTGGGCTTTTCCCTCTAACTGATCATCTTGCTCTCAAAATGAAACAGAAGTAACTCAGATGGAAAACCCTGCAGAGGAGGCCCACGACAGGCAGGTGCCACCCACCACCAGGGTTGCTCTGCTCCTTTAGCCTGGGGTGTCTAGACAGTTGTCCAAGGCCTCAAAGCCTTTGTCTCCTTTATTTATGGAATCACAGAATTTTCATTGGTGAGTATAATTAGTATCAAATCATAAGAACCCACCTACCTGCCCAGAAGAAGGCATGCATTCCTATGTGGGGGAAACCCCACCACCCTCCCCCAGGGTGATTTGATTCCAATCCTTGCTCCAAGACCTGAATTAAGTGGGCCCTGAGCTCTGTGCACCCCCAAACTGCCTCGAGAATTAGAAACCTACCTCTCAGCTGTTTTTCCCCAAGAAACGAAGGGTTGTCATCTTTCTTAGCTAACTAGCAGCTGCAGGGGTCAACTAAATGAAAACAGGAAGGGCTGGCCTCACTTTAAATGTGCAAATAACACAGAAGGTCAGCAAATAAGCCACTAGAAGCCACTAGCATTAAGCCAGATAATTGGCTTCGGAAAAACCCTCTAAGTGTTTTTTAAAGAGGCCTTGGTATTTTTTTCTTTTTCCAAACATGTGATTTTTTTTTTTTTTTTTGGCCCTTCCCTGGATCCTTTCTGCCTCTTTCTCCTTACACAGGGCTCTACTTCTGCCCATGGAGGCCTTTCAGGTACGCCGAGGAATGAGAAACCCTGAAAGTGGAATCGAAAGTGGAATGCTTTCCGCTTTCCTTTCTCTCTCTGATCATAAAGATTACAATAGCAGTTAAGTGATTCAGGCAGTTTAAAACACACACACACACACACACACACACACACACACACACACACACACGGGCAGGCACAGGCACACACCTGTTTAAAGGTATTCAAGAACTACAAAGAGAGGCAGGACTTCAGAGTCTAGGGTCCCCACGGGAAGGAAAGGACAATGAGGGGACCCCAACATGTGGCGGCACTAGCCCCTTAAGCCGTGTGCGGATTTGGAAGCGGCGTGGAACTGGCAGCAAAGAAACTGAATGTGAAGTGGTGATTCAGAGGGCCCAGTGTCTGAACGAGTTTCTGGCAGTCTTATGAGTCTGTGAAGATAAAACTTAAAGCTAAGGGCTACTAAGGCCGCCTGGACTTGAAGGCCAAGATCTGAGAGAGAAAAGAGGCATCCGGAGGCTGACATCTGACACCAACTTTCCTCCCAGGCACTTGTTGATTCCGCAGCACTCTGGGGCTGAGAGATGCAGATGGTGGTCAAGACCAGAGGAGGTCTACTGAAGGCACACTGGACACAGCGGAAGACCGGTGATCCAGAAAGTAAGTCACCAGAAAATATCCGGATTGAAGCACGGAGACAAAAAAGGATGGACTATTCAGAAATGTCAGAGGCCACAGTGAGAGGGATGATATATTTATAATGATATAGTAATCTTAATAAATATACAAAAGCCTAGCACTATGACTAGCACACTGTAGGCAAGCAATAAATGATGCCTCTTATTTTTATCATAAATTTTGAATTGGCAACTCTGAAAATCTGTAAAAAAAAAAAAAAACTGCCCTATTACAAAATGAATTATTATGAACTCCACATGTAGCAACAACCGATTTCTCATTTTATGAGAGAAAAAAACTGAGGCCAAGTGTGACTTCATTTAGAGTCCTATAAATTGAAAAAATAAATGAAAACTTAAATTAAATCCGAGGGAAAAATTCCTGGAAATAATTTTAAGCAAAACTTTACAAAAAGCACAACGGACTATAAGAGTCTTATGAGACGAAATTTACCCTGGGAAGAGACAAAGCTTTATCTTTGGATGAGTTCAGTTATAAACACTGACTAGACAGAGCTCTGAAAAACAGCTGAATTCAAAGAACTCCGGGAATGTGGTCATGAGAGGCAGAAATAAATGGTGAGCAACTCAGTACATCTTGTTTCTGAAAGTTTCTCGATGAAATTAGAGATTTTAATTATGACAACAGATTACTCTATACATGATATCTTATGGAACTAGGTATCATTATTAGTTTGCTATGTATTATTCTCTGGCAAGCATCCATGCTCAGAAAGGCATCAATGACTCTTCAATTGACATATTTGCATTCATTATATATGAAAATTACATAACCCACCGAAGCTTTTTCCTCATTAAAGATAAAACAACCGCTAGCTGGATATCTGGAAAATGGTTTGCTCTTGAGAGTTTCTGTGTGTATGTTGTGGTGGTGGGGGGGGAGGTGTGGCTTATGAAGCTGATTTGTATGTTTGTATGTTTTGTGATTTTTTTGTTTTGTTTCTTTTTCTCTGCATGCATTCCAAAATACGCCAGTGGGGGATTAGAACTTTGGACCATTTAGAAACAATCTTCTAAGAGCATGTCACATCCTTGTAGAACGTTCTTTGCAAAGAGACATGTTAATTACATCACAGATAATTACACACATCATTTGTCAGCTAAACGACACCAGACGAAATTGGCCCAGTATGGAGATTTTCCAGTCTATGTGTCCCCTAGGGAAAACCAAACTTTGGCTTCTAATCTACTGCCCTGCCCTTCTTCTCTTAATTCTCTCTTCCCATCTCCTAGCCCCAAGCCCCCACAGTGACTTTTAAAAAATATTTGTAGGTGAATAAAAAACTAACACAGAAGAAAATGCTAAAAACGTAACCCATGAAGGCAAAATGAGCAGAGCTGACCCAGGCAAGTTTTCCTGCTCCCCACTACCCTTCTCCCACATCAACTCAGCCATCAGTCCTCTATCCCATTGGTGTGTCAGCCTCAGCCCTCACCTCAGGACAGATGCTCCAGGATGGCCAGAGTTAAAAGCAGCCTTTGTGTTGCCACTCAGTGGTCTCTGCCCGTTAGATGAAGGAAACATGGGGATGAAGGGTAGGGACCCACTTGGCTCAGCAGACAGTTGAAAACCCTGGGATGTCGATCTCCTCTCTCTGCATCTTAAGCTGATAAGCAACCTTGTGAGGACGGGGATAAAACTGAGCCAAGTTCATCTGCTCAGTTCCCACTGCTGAGACCAGCTGTGCCCCCTGCTCATGCTGTTCCCACGTCTGGAATGCCCTTCTCCCTACAAAACAGGATTCTACCCTTCAAGGTCCAGCTCAAGGTTGCTTGAGGATGCCAGCCTTCCAGCCACACGCCCCCTCCCCCACCAAACCCCAGTGTCCTCATGACCCATTCTGGCACTTGATTATTTTCTGTCTTCTACTCCTATCTTTGCTTGATGCTAAGGATTTCCCCTTACCTCCCATGTAAAGTTTCTGAAACTGGGATGCATGTTAGCACTGAATAATACATTTATCAGGAGAATGTTTCCCCTCCTCAACTCCTGCCTGAAAAGCTGTCATTACATTGTTAGCAATGTGGGAAGGGAGGAAATACAGCGCTAGTTCTTGGGTGAGCTAAGTCCCGGGTGGTAAGTGTGGCTGTGGTGAACCGGATGTCAGCTCTACCTTGTCTCCTGGACAAGACGGAGCATGCTCTTGTCTGATGGGGTAGCACGTGGCAGCAGTAGGCAGGACACGGCACTCAGGGGTGACACGTGTGTGGGAGGGAGGTGGAAGGGTGAGTGCGCAGACATTGTGGTTGACCCTCCCGAGGAACTTCAGCTGGGTTGTCTTCTGCCCAACCCTTGGTTGTGTGTGCCTGGGCCAGACACCGTATTAGGCATAGGGAAGCAGAGAGGATGTAGGCAGGAGGATGTGAGCAAAAAGCCATGATGCAGAGGGACAGGCACCCACCCAAGAACTGTGGGAACCCAGTGGGAGGGAATCACTTGGGACCCTGAATGGGGTGTGGGTGGGAGTATCAAGAGTCCGTGGAGAGGTGGGGAGCCTGGAAGAACTGGAAGTTCAGTAGGCTGATAGGGGGATGGGTATGAGTGCTGTTGTATCAGCCAGTGGAGATAATCTGGAGGTCTAGGAGACCAGGCTGAGGAATGGAGGCAGCAGACAGGTGGAAAGCAAGGACTTCGACATGAGACTATCCTGGGCCCGGGGCAGTCCCAGCTCCATCTCTTACAGGCTGTGTGACATTGGTTACTTCATCTCTCTGAACCTGTTTTCACAGATGTAAGATGGGTTGACACAGTCGACCCTGTGCGGCTGTTGTGAAGGCTGGAGACCATACACATCGAGCACCATGGAGAGCTCCTGGTACTCAGTTAAAGCCAGTGGCACCTGCGTTATGGTATCACCATGGGCACCACCGGAGAAGGGGCTGCGGGGCAAGATCACAGGGTGAGGGGCAGGGAGGGGCTTGCAGACAGCGAGCGAAAGTAGGCCGGAACCAGGTTACAGGACCTTGAAATTCTATGGGCCATGGGGACTGTCATGAATTTGGTAAGCCAGCCTTGGGAATAAGAACCACGGAGGTGATCTAACGGACTGACGGGGGATGGAAAGGGAGGAGGACAGGCCCTTTCTGGGGCTGGTGCACCCATCTCCCAGCTGCATGTCAGCTGTCATTAGCTCACAGCTACCTCTTACAGAGGAACGTCCTTGGTTCAGAGAGAGCCACGTTATGAAACAGGTTTAATGCCCCCACTCCTCCTCACTGGCAATGACTGACTGCCACAGGGGTATAAAAGGGGAGACTCCTCACTAAAAGGTAGGACAACTTTGTGTTGTGCTTCATTCCCCAGAGCTCCTCCACAGGATCAGGCTGAGGCTGGTCTCCAGCTGGGACAACCCCCTCCCCCGCCCCCCCCCCACCGTCCTCATTGCCCTTTGCTGAGAGCGCCCCCTCAATAAATCCTATACAAGTAAATTCATATCTCAAGCTCTTCATCCAGGAACCTGACCTACATCGTAACTCAGGGTTACAAAAGTTGTGGCAGCAGACATACTTCTATATATACACACAACACACAAAATGTGGACTTGGACATAGGGAGAGACAGTCCCTGCTTGTTCAACATCTACCCTCAACCCCCTGCCATACCCAAAGGGAATCCTATGCCCCCTTCACGAAAGAGATGAAAATACCAAGGGCCAAGAAGTGAAGAGACTCACTGAGATCAAAGGGCCAGGACCCCTTCTTCTGCACCCCTAGATTCTGTGAAGGAGTATGAATGCAGCAGTCAGAGCAAAGAGGGGGGCTCTGGTCAGGGAAGTCTTTGAACCGTGGTCAGGAGGAATGCATCCCACAGCTCTGTGGGTCCTGTGGATCCCAGTCTCTTACCAGGAGGGAAATGTGGCAGACAAGGCAGCATTCTGAGAGCTGTGAATGGTCTCGAAAGTGACCCAGTCAGGTCCTGCAAGCTCCCAGGGGATGCTGGTCTGCAGGTGGCAAATTCCTCCTTGTTCGCGCTCTGGCCTGCGTGACCAGCACTGGGTGCATGATGTCAGGACTAACCCTCGTGCCTGTCTCTACTGCCAAGGGACAGAAATCAGACTCCCAAGGCAGCTCATCCCACATC
Source organism: Zalophus californianus (assembly GCF_009762305.2). NCBI lineage: Eukaryota > Metazoa > Chordata > Mammalia > Carnivora > Otariidae > Zalophus > Zalophus californianus. The sequence goes on along the minus strand of NC_045595.1, from coordinate 66,287,148 downwards.
AGCTTTGACCTCTGTTTCTTTTAATGATTATAGGGATGTTGTAAAATATTATAAAAGGGGTGGGTGTTTCGTTGGGTCTGGCAGTGCTAAAAAAAAAAAAAAAAATCACTGTTTTAAAGTATCGTATCAAAAGGGATCTCCCAACTGCGAGATGATAAATGGGTATTGTTTTAAGCTGCTCAATCTGTAACTTTTTATGTATCACCGAAAACTAAAATGTGCCCCACTCCCCTGGCTGGCTGACGCAGAAGTCAAACAGCCCATCCCGCTGGCCTCTGGATGGATGAGCTCCATGGTACGATTCAGAGTCTGTGGCTCCCTCGTGGGACCAGGCTGAGGCTCAGCTTCTCCAGAGACCACATCCTTAACCCAACATTTCCCTGCCCCCATCTGTCTCCCTCACTTCTGAGAGCCCCCTCCCCCCGCCGCCGTCAATCTCAGGCAGAAGTTCCCACCCCAGATTCTGTTCCTGGGGAAGCGGATGTGAGATACCACATAATAAATCCCATGTTGAATTTGTTGGCTGAAATATCCTTAAAGAGATGAGAGAAGCTAGATGTAGCAGGATGGTGACCCCGACCTCACATCTGATCAAAACACAAGCAGATCCAGGACAGCCGTGCATTGAGTTGGGGTTCCCACACAGGTTACCGTGTTGACCATTATGCTCCCCTACTTTCAATTCAGAGTTTCACCATGCCCTCCTTCTAGTTATTCTCAAAAAGAACAGAACTAGCACCCTGTGAATAAGTCTTGGGGCTCAGGGGGTGGATTAAAGATACAGATCAGCCCCAGGCTTCCTCAAGGCAAACTTTTTCTTTCTTAGAGCTGCTCACAAAGCACCTCCAGTGCACACGGCTCTGAATTTTACAAGGGGCAGAGTGGCAAGAAAGGGACAAAATTAATAAAAGATCTGTGGCTTGGAGCATCCACAAAATTAATAATGAGCTCCTCATCCCTGAAGAGTTATATGATGCATGCCATGCAAACTGTAGGATTGTTTGTTTTTCTACTTGCAACCAAAATTACATCTTAAACCAGAGGTTCTCAACCTAGAAGAGAATTCAGGGGTCTGTGAACTTGGAGAGAAAAAAATTACATCTTCATTTTTATTAGCCTCTCACTGAAATTAAGCATTTCCTTTCATTATAAATGTAGGCAGCAAACCACTGAAGTATTAGAAAGACTTATGACTCTGTCAACAATTGAAATCTGAGGTATTTTCACACTATATCGCAGTTGTAGAGGCCTTGGAATATTGTTCATGCTCATCAATACTTCAAAATTGTCAGAGCTCATTATTTAATGTATTAATAAAAAGTAATAATATTACAAATGTGGGTTTTCTTTTTAACACTGATAGCTGAATTTCAATATAAATCTACATATTTTAAAAAGTTCTATGTATCTTACTGTATGAGCTTAAAACATCTCCCAACTGCCAAAGGGGTCCATGTACAAAAACGGTCAAGAACTTTAGTCTTAATGGTAAATGATACAATGAGAGGGACCATCTTGTGGTTTCTGAAATGCTTCCAAATATGCTTCAAAAACTGCAGAAAGAAGCATTATGTTGTTTCAGTTTTCATAGGTTATATGAACTCCCTGGTTTCAGCAGTTAAAAATATACTGTCCATTACATTTTATGACAGGTTCAAGGCCTGGGCTCAAAATCATACCAGGGCCCCCGGGGTTTTAAGAATTCCAACCTGGACAGATATTTTGGGCCAGAAGAGAGCAAATCTGCTTCAATGCTGAGAGTTATATGAAAGCATCTGTTTCCCTGTGTGAGCCCATAGGAGGGGAAGGGGAGAGAGAGTGGGTTCTCTGGGCTACATGTAATGTTCACTGCTTTTACAAAAGGAATCCTGACCTTCCCAGGGCAGGCCTGCTGTTTCACGAACCCTGAGAGGGTATCTAGAAAGCTGAGAAGCTTGCCCTAGACCTTGGTGGTGTGTGAAAATCCTGAACCGTGACTAAAATGAAGGAGAGAGTCAACATACCGACCCCACAAGATTTCCAAGCTACTCAAACCACAGTGGGGCCTATCTGCTCAGCTTGGGGGCTAACTGAACCAGCACAATTTCTCTGAATGATTTGCAGCTTAGCAAGTGAAGAAAGTAGCTCCCCTCCAGCCTGTAATAAAATGAGGTCATTAAAATTCCAGTGAATTTCATCAAAACTTACGCACTCCTTGGTCTATTCCATTCTCCTTCTTGCCACTCTGTTTCCATTGGTTTGGCCAAGATCACCAACAGCTGCCATGTTGCTAGATCCACCAGACAGCCCCTCTCTGTTCTCATCTTTCTTGACCCCCCACAAGCACTCCTTATAGTTGAGTCTCTTCCCCCCTGAAGCGCATCCTTCCCCAACTCATTATCTAAACAACACATGGCATTTACTGGTGAACATATTCCCCACCTCCCAAACTAGACTACAATTCCCGGGAAGCAGAGGCCATGTTGAATTCATCTTAGCATGTCCCAGGGCAAGGGATGGAGCAGACACTCAATAAACACTTGCTGAGGTGTATGAGTACTGACATGGACACTCATCCGAAAAAGAAGGCATTGGTGAATCTGAGATCACCCCTCCAAAAAAAGGCAGCTTTATTCAAAAGACCAATCCTACACCATTAACCTAGAGTTAATGTACAATATAGGAGACATCTTACCAACATTTATCTGAAGCTTTATTGCTTTGCTCTACCTTTACTTCCTTTCAGTGTTTATATATCTCACCTCTTTACTGCCTTTCTTTTCAAACCAACCTCCTTCTTAACCTTGGCTCTTCTAAATACCTTTAAGTTCAAAAGAAGCATGTCACAGCGATTCACAAAAACCTTATTAAACCACTTCATAAATATCACTTATTACGCCTTTTCATTAGCACTCTTGGATTTCCTGGATACTGTGGGATCCCAACCCAGTAATAAAGAAAACAGACACTGGCTTCTTACTCATGGGGAAGGGCTGGAACCTTGGCAAAGGGACACTCCTTTAGTTTTGGTCCCTTCAGCACTGGTGCCTGTCACATTTGAGTTCAGCTGACACTGACACCCAGGACTGAGCCACATGCTTTTATAGGTTACCTGGTATAACCTCTCCATAGGTATTATTTTTCCTCAAACAGTGAAACTCAGGCTTAGACAAATTAAGTCTGTATATGTATCATTTCAGAGCTTATGGATATGATGATCCCAGGAAACTGTTAAAAGTTTTAAGGAATCACAGCAGAAGACTGTGAATTACTGTTGCATTTCTGGATATTATTCATCATGTGTTCTCCTCATTTCTTCCCCTTCTATTTGGATAAGCCTCTTTTCCTTTCCCACCTGGCCCTTAGATGGAAACTTTGTACAAATTTAAGATGACCTATGAGGTTTTTTCTTTTTTCTTTTTTCTTTAAAAAGAAAGGGGGCCAGGGGCAGAGGGAAAGAATGAACCTCAAGGAGGCTCCACACCCAGTATGGAGCCCAACATGGGGCTCAATCCCATGACCATGAGACCATGACCTGAGCCAAAATCAAGAGTTGGATGCCCAGCTGAGCCACTCAGGAGCCCCTGACCTATGAGTTTTAATTAAAGAGAAAATGAAAAATAAATCTCAACTTCCTGGATAACTATATTAAACAGCCCTGCCCCTCAAAAATGTCAAAGCTATCTGAAAAAGAAATAAAGAAAACAATCCCATTTACAATAACATCCAAAACAATACTCAGGAAGGAATAAATTTAATCAGGGAGGTGAAAGATTCATAAGACATCAATGAAAGAAATTGAAGATGGTACAAATAAATGAAAGATATCCTGTGTTCATGGATCAGAAGAATTAATACTGTTAAACTGCCCATACTATCCAAAACAATCTACAGATTCAATGCAGTCACTATCAAAACTGCAATGGCATTTCTCATTGAAATAGAAAGAACAATCCTAAATCTGTCTGGAATCACAGAAGACCCCAAATATCCAAAGCAATCCTGAGAAGGAACAAAGCTGGAGGTATCATACTTTCTGATTCCATAATATATCCCAAAGCTATGGTAACCAAAACAGTCTTGTATCTGTATCAAAGTAGACACACAGACCAATGTAACAAAGCTGAGAGCTCAGAATTAAACCCATGAATATACGATCAATATTTGACAAGGGAAACAAGAATACTCAATGGGGAAAAAGTCTCTTCGATAAATGGTGTTGGGAAAACAGGATATCACATGCAAAAGAATGAAATGGATCCTTATCTTATACTACTCAAAAAAATTAACTCAAAATAAAGACTTAAATGGAAGACCTACAACTATGAAACTCCAAAAAGCTCCTTGACTTTAGTCTTGGAAAGGATTTTTTGGATATGACTCCAAAAGGATAAGCAATAAAAGCAAAAATAAACAAGTGGGACTCTATCCAACTAAAAGCTTCTGCACAGTAAAAGAATGATAGGCAAAACAAAAAGGCAACCTAAAGAATGGGAGAAAATATTTGCAAACCGTATATCTGGCAAGAAGTTATTATCGAAAATATATAAGGAACTCATTCAACTCAACAGCAAACAAAAACAAAAAAACCCAATGATCCATTAGAAAAATGGTCAAAGGAACTGAATAGACATTTTTGCAAAGAAGACACACAAAGGGGCAGTGGGTACATGAAAAGGTACTCAAAATCACTAATCATCAGAGAAATTTAAATCAAAACCACAAGACAGCACCTCACAGCTGTTAGAATAGTTATTTTATATATATATATATATATATATATAAACAACCCCAAGAGATAATGAGTGTTGGCAAGGATATGGAGAAAGCGGAACCCTTGTGCATCATTAGTGGGAATGTAAATTAATACAGCTACTATAGAAAACAGTACGGAGGCTCCTCAGATTAAAAACAGAACTACCTTATGATCCAGCAATCCCACTTCCAGGTATACAACCAAAGGAAATGAAATCTCTATCTTAATGAGGTATCTGCACCCCATGTTCATTGCAACATTATATACAATAGCCAAGACATGGAAACAACCTAAGTGTCCATCAACTGATGAGTGGATAAAAATGATGTGAGATACACACACACACGAATGTTATTCAGCCATGAAAAAAACGAAAAGAAGGAAATCTTGCCATCTGCTATAACATAAACGAACCCTGAGGGCATTATGCTAAGTGAAGTAAGTCAGATAGAGAAAGACAAATACAGTATGATCTCACCTGTATGTGGAGAGTAGAGCAGTGGTTGCCAGAGGTGGGGGTTGTGGGTGGTGGGGATGGGGAGAGGTGGTCAAAGGATACAAACCTCCAGTTATAAGATGGATACGTTCTAGCGGTCTAATAATGTACCGTATGGTGACTATAGTTAACAATACTGTACTATATACTTGAATCTTGCTAAGAGAGTAGAACTTAAATGTCTCACCACACACAGAAAAAGAAATTGGAACTCTGTGTTGAGGTGATGGATATAACAGCTGACCTTTCTGTGGTAATCGCTTCCCAATATATCCATGTCACGTAATTATCACACTGCACACCTTAAACTTACATGGTGTTATGTGTCAACTATAGCTTAGTAAAGCTGGGAAAATATGTAAAATCTAATTTAGGAGACATAACAGGCCCTTCAACTTAGCCAGCCAGTCTAGGCCTGTACCTCTTCTCCCACTAAACAAGACTCCTCATCCCTACTTATGAACTTGCTGTGGACTCCTTGCTCTTCCTCTTCTAAAATTCAAGGCGAATCCCAATATCTCATCCTCCAAGACAGTTAGACATTTTCCCCAAGGGCCTGTCATCCAGTAATAATAAAATTACCATTGGTGCCACTAATTTGGGCATTTACTTGCCCTTGTGGATTATATTTTCCAAAGATGGCTGCAAAATGTCTGCCACTCCACATGTTCTTCTGCCATGTGACCTTGATACTTCCCCCATCAAAAGGTAGAGTCTAATCCTCCTCCTTTTGAAACTAGATGGGTCTCAGGACTCATTGTAACCAACAGAACACAATGGGATGGATGCTATGGGACGTCTGGAAAAAGCCACGTGGTTTCCACCTAGCGCTCTTGGGATGCTTGCTCTGGAACATAAGCAGCACGTTCCCCCTCAGCCCCCAGATTATCACGCTGGAGGTGCCAAGCCCAGCTACACCCAGCCTTCTAGCCATCCCTGCACCAAGGTGCCAGATATGTGAATGAAGAAGCTTGGATGTAGCCCTGAGCCATTCAAGTCTCTCCCAGCAGAGGCGCCAGCACTGAGGAGCCACTCCAGTGTGTCCTGTCCAAAGTCCTCACCTGTAGATGCTATGAGCACAATAGCTGTTGTTCCACACCATTAAGTTCAGGGTGGTTTGTTACACAGCAGTAGATAACCAAAACACCCAGATTTAGTGACACATAGTTATTTACAAGTGCCATGGGTGGAGACCACATCATTCTTTTGACAAATGTTCCACTGCACCTGGCACGAGAATGTGCACATAAGTGTGGAATAACTCATTTAGTTGTTCAACAGACACTTGTTTAGAACACTCTGTAGGGCAGAGTGCAGTAGGGTTTACAAAGATGGGTAAGGTATCATTTTCCCGGTAGGGAGCTTACGAATTTTCTTTAGGTGGAGACAAGACCTGCCTACAAACAGTTCTAACACAAACCTAGAGACACAAAGTGCTATGAGAATTCACAGGAAGAAGAAAGCCTTCCCTATCAAATTAAAGGATAGGTGGAGTATTTGAGAGGAGGACACAAGGGTGAGAGATGAGAGCGGGATAGAGTGAGAGGGGTTACTCATGTGGGCATCCTGGATGGACAGAGGCAGAAAAGCAAACAGCACAGCCTCCCTCTCAGGAAGGGTAGGCAAGGGACTGAACATGGGGCTCCAGTCAAGAGTGTTTTGCTGATCATCTGAAAAGGAAGGGTATAACATCACTTAGGGGGAGTCACAAATTTAGGGGATGTTGACCTACATCTTTGTGCAGCATGACACGGAGGGCAGAGCCCCTTCCAAACAGAATGCCAGCGCCTGGTCCCAGGAACCCAGATATCTGGGCTCCATCTCTGCCCAGCTCCCCCTGCCTCCCTGTGTGACAGATAACACACCAGGGACTACAGCGTACAATTTCAGGACTACCCCAATCTGGAATTTCAAAGAAAACCTCAAAGCAACAAGAAAAAATTCTCTAGACTTGTAAAACACACCATTAAAAGAGTGGGTTCCTCTAACCACATAAAGCAGTATTTATGTCCTTTGACCATGCCACTGAAAAGTACAGTAAAAGCCTTTCACTGGAATGGGGAAGAGTCTCCAGGAACTCTAAATGCAGCGCTATTTGTACCAAGGACAAGCTCGTTTGAAATGATTCATAAGTGCCAATGGACTATCTGAGGCCCAAAGGACACACCTGCCTAAAATGATTCACACAAACCAACATCCTTGACATAACTAAAGCCAAAGATGATGAAAAAGTTTTTGTTTTGTCTTAGTTGATTAACCCATTTACCAGTAAATATAAACCTATTTGCACTGAGATTCCACATAGTCACACACCAGAAAAAGGACAGAAAAGAAAAAGAACAGTTAACACTTTTGGGTGTTCACCTTCAAAGACATTATCCCAAACCCTTTGTTTTCAAAATAGCTGTATTTTGTGTTCTTGTAATAGTATTCATGCCATATTTATGATTTATCTTAACCTTTTCAGTGGGAAAATTAAGAACACTTTTTATATTGGAAAAGCCTGAGGCTTTTATGATAAATCACTATACTCCCCAATCAACATAAATTTGATCATAATACTTAAAAGCATATTGGGAAATACAAAGCCCACAGATAAACCCATGCATATCCAAATCACCTGTTTATAAGCAGATCAGTTCAAACCCAGGGTGTCAACAAAGATGTGCCAAGCAGAGAAAACAAAGGCTGCCATTAGGATGATTATCTGTTATTTTTTTTTAAAGATTTTATTTATTTATTTGAGAGAGAGAGAATGAGAGATAGAGAGCACGAAAGGGAAGAGGGTCAGAGGGAGAAGCAGACTCCCTGCCGAGAAGGGAGCCCAATGTGGGACTCGATCCCGGGACTCCAGGATCACGACCTGAGCCAAAGGCAGTCGCTTAACCAACTGAGCCACCCAGGCGCCCGATGATTATCTGTTATTGAAAAGTCCTGCTTGGCTTTCTCATGCCTAGCTATCCTGGCAGGAATAAAAATAGCTTTGAAGGGGCGCCTGGGCGGTGCAGTCGGTTGGGTGTCCGACTCTTGGTTTCAGCTCAGGTCGTGATCTCAGGGTTGTGGGATTGAGCCCTGCATGGGGCTATGCGCTGAGTGTGGAACCTGCTTGAGATTCTCTCTCTCCCTCTCTCTCTGCCCCTCCCCTCCAGCTCGAGTGCTCTCTTAAAAAAAGAAAAAGAAAAGAAAAGAAAGGCTTTGAAGAATGACCACCAGTGGTTAATTTGGGCTACCCCCAAATTAAAGCTGATTCCCATTCAACTTGAATTAAAAAAAAAAAAAAAAGAACCAGCAGTCCTTTCATAGAACCATGTCTCTAGGGCCCCAGCCTCCCTGTTCTGAGCTGTTTCTGGACAGTGATGTTTCTACCAAATTCTATGCGCTCTTCACTATAATAGACAGCACCAGACATTTTAACCCCTTTCTTCCCTAGAAAAGTTATATTCTAAATCCAGGGCAAGCTGCTCTCCACCAAACATTCATCTGATATCCTTCAAGTATCTTTTGCTATGTAGAATATAAATGACTTCCCCATATGCTAAATGCTGGTACTTTAATTTGAGGGGCAGGACCCACACAGACATCAAATTCCAGAATGGGAGAGAATTAGATGTCATTCACAATTAACACTCATTCAACCACTGAAGTTCAGCATGTCATAAATCTTTCTTTCCTCACCTAGAGACTGAGAAGAACAAGGTTGAGCCCAAGTTCTTTATCCTTACACTACTTCCCCATCTGCACTAGAGTAACCTTCAACTTCTCCCTCTTTGGACAAGTGAGCTACGTGCTCTCTGACCCTGAACCCAGGAGTCTCCTGGTTCTGGAGAACACTGCTAGCTCATCCTGCCTGCCATTCAGTAAAGGCCTCCTGAAAACACTCCTGTTCCCAAGGAAGTAGCCACACCCTGAAGTTCATTTGGCCTTGCTGTTGTCATGGCCCCTGCACTGTGGTTACTGTCGCCCCAGAAACCTCTTACACAGCCCACAAAGTGGGCACGTGCCAAGAAACCACTGACTTTCAAGTGTCTATGCTAGTGGGGACGATCGTAAACACCAAGAGTAGGAAGTGGCAAGCGGCCTTCCTCGGCCTTGTTGTCCTGCACAGCCACTGCTAGGCATCCAAAGAGATCAAACAGGAGAAGGCCAGAGCTCAGAGCAGTGCTCAGTGCAGGAGACACGCATCCCTCCATGGACAGCCTTCTCACTGACCCCTTCTCAATACCACTTAAATCTCACCACATGGACAGCAGCGAATGCTGGGGTGGCAAAGTGATGCCCCCGATCTGTCCAACAAGTCTGCATTACAGTGCCCCTCAACCACAGGAGACACAAGTCCTCCTGAGGTCCTCGGTAGGTGTCAGAATGAGTCTGTGAGCTCATGGATTCACAAAACCCTCGGGCTCAGAGGAGGGGTCTTCTGTGAGAAGAAACATTTCTCTAGAACCACACTGTCCAATACAGTAGCCATTAGCCCCATGGGGCTATTTAAGCTTAAACTCATTAAAATGAAACACAATTTAAAACTCAGTTCTTTGGTGGTACTGGCTACCTTCTGAGTGCTTGGCAGCCACGTGGTAGCTAGTGGCTACTGTACTGAACAAGGAATACGGAGAACATTTCTCCCACTGCAGTGCACTTCCAGCCAACACTTTTAAATTGGTCTCTCTGGGAACCTGGAGACCCTCTTGGATGACAGGGCAGCAAATCTCAGCATCTGTTCAGGGCCATAACAGAAAATTGCATTTGAAACAGGATATTTCCTTGTAACATAAGGATTCCGAATGGCCCCAACTCATGATGAAAGATAGACTTGCTTTGTTCAAAGGCAAAATATGTACTATGTGACTTTACCCTAAGAACATCAAGGTTCTTGGGGGATGAGAATACATCACTCCACTGGACCAGGGACAGTGATGGCCCACCGGCCCCCACTGGGCACGAAAGGCATGCAGTCTCTTGTCAGTGGGAGAGTGACTGCAGGAAGATTTAATGAGACTCCACCAGGCATTCCGTCACACCTACACACTTTATCACACTCATGTGTCACCCACAGATGGTGACCAGAGACATGAAGCTAAAGGAGAAAAAAAAAGAGGCTCAACCATTCCAAGTTATTACCCCAGTAAATGACTACATATAAATAAATGACCACACCATGTGATTTTTCACCAGTGGCCCTCCCGTAGAGAGACACTTACTGCCTGATAGCAGTAAAGAAACAAAAGCATCTTTTTAGCTCCAGGCTGTAATAAGATGTTCCAGGGGCAGCTGAGTGATTTTTCCAACATTGCAGGAGTCCACCTCCTTTCAATATGAATCATATTATGGCTCAGATAAGCATATGGTCCAGGTTTATAGAGGACTTTATGAATACTTATTCCTTCCAGAGACCACATGAGAAAATATTTGTCCCTGTTTTATGAGGGGTGAACAGTTGAATGCCAGAGAGATGAGGAGACCTGTCCAAAGTTGTCCAGTGATGGAGTGGCAGGGGCAGAATTAGAATTCTCTCCAGGTCATTGGGATGCATGGCAACTTCTTGCCACATCTACCACGTGAATCTCCTCTCTAGCTCCCCGCCTGCTCTCCTGTTCCTCTCTTTGTCCACTGTCCATGCAAAAGCCAGGGTAATCTTCTGAAAATGCAAGGAAAACCACATACCCCTTGCTGAAAACCCTTCCAAAGCATCCCATTGCTCATCTAATTAGACCCACTTGCTGAGCGTGGCCACGAGACCCCTTGGGAACTGGCTCTGCAGGCTTCTCCACTATCGCCTCCTTCCATTGCTCACTCGTTCACCACACCACAGCCACACTGGCCTCCCTGCTGCCCCTCTGAAGCGCCCTTCCTGCCTCCAGGCCACCACACTGGCTGTTCCCTCTGCCTCAAGTCTTTCTCCCCAACACTTAGCATGAATGACCCCTTCTCAAACATTTCACCCTGGTCATCTTCCTCACAGCACCTGTAACAATCAATTTCTATCATTCAGTTATTACCTGTTTACTTTCTAGCATTCCTATCGGCTGCTAAGCTCGGCAAAGAGTAATCAGGTCTATCTGACCAGCCTCAACACCCAGCCTATAAAAAGACTCAGTCAACGAGCTGAATATATTAATGGACTAGATGGATGACTGCGTTTTCAGGCCTTGCCAAAGGGCCTCGGCGCTTTCGTGGTCGGGATTTCCCTCAACTTCCTGAAACTAACTCTCTTTTCAGGGTTAGAAAGGGGTGGGGTGAGAAATACTGAACCCTACCAAGGACATCTGCCAAAAACTACATCTTTCAGGTTTCTATTCCACAGTGAGTACAGAAGAGAGAGGACACTGAGGAAAGGTGAATCATAATTAAAGGCTGAACAGAGCTAGAGCCACACGTGATTTCTACACTGTTCCCCAAAGCCACACAAAGCCCTCAGTGTGGAAACCCCCTGGCTAAACATTGGTTTCAATAAGCAAGCTTTTCCTCAATGTTTCGGCTCGTGCTTCTGGTTCTCACAAGAAACCCGTTTTCTGCTACCTTCCAGGCATATGCAATAGGGAAGTTATATAGATTTCCATGAATTATTTCTAAAACATACCAAAAAGGTCCAGCTTCACTTCTAGTAAATCTGCTTCTAGAATTCAGCTGCTACTGGGAATTTCTACCTCTATAACCGAGTCTAACACCAAGAGGTGGGAAGCGTAGAAAACTAGGAACGATTGCCTAACTAAATGGGAGCTCTGACTCCTCAGGAGTTCGTTAGTATCTCTCTGAGCCTATTATCCACACCCGGCTGTCAGTGTCTCCCATTCCTCATCCATGTAAATCTCAGACACTTCCGTGACTCCAGATGCCATAGAAAGTAAGTACCACTTACTGCTCTTGTCTCTGCTGAAGGGTCGAGAAGGGGGTGTGATCTGGGAGAGGGGGCAGGGGAAGAAACTTGAAAATTTCTTCAAACTGAATCAGTTTCCCGTCTGACAGAAATGTCTGCCCGTCTGTATCCTTGGTCCATTTCCTGGCTGAATAGGTAGCCTGCTTTCCAATTCTAGTGCTAGACAGAAGAAAACCTGAGCAGTTAGGACACGGTGCGGACACACTTCGAATCGGGTACATACCTGATTCTTTCACACAGCACTGGGCCTCCTCCGTTGCCCTTCCCCATCCCAACAAGGTAAAATAATGGCAGCATGATGTGGTGGAAGGAGCAGGGCTCTGGGGTCAGAAACTCTGGGTTTGAACCCTTTCATCCATGATGCCCTGGGTAAGGAATTTAGCCTGAGCTTCTGTTCCCTCCTCTGGCAAAGGATGACCTTTTGAATGGTTATGCATCTCACGGAGTCTGAGGCACTGGGCAAAGGGGAACCATCATAACATATTCAGAAAAGCAAAAGCCCCTGTTACATGGCCCTTTATTAGTTACTTTCAAGATGGAAACACAGATGCTCCATTTAAAGCTTCACAGTACCCCTTCATCCTCAGGAAGCACCACGCGTCGTGTCCCTCTTATGGTCATGTGAGTGGAACTCAGCATTAGGTGTGGGAAATACTGAGCAACACAAACCCCACTTAACACAGCCCCAGGACATCAGTGGCTGGAATAAATGATTCTCCAGGAGGTCGTGAAGATGCTGAAGAGCTGGGTCAAGGGGGAGAGCGCTATAGGCACTTTGTCTGCATCCAGATCATCATGTCCAGGGTCCAGAGTGAGACACGCCATCATGAAAAGTGGGTGATCCACAGAGAAATTCTAGGATGGGTGTTTCACCTTCACAAGGGAACATTAGAAAATAATGGCTGAAATGACCACCTCTGAAGGAAAATGGACCTTTGCCCCAGCTTTGCCAAATGATGGCCGTGTGGCCACGGACAACCTATTTACCCTCTCTAAACTTCCGTTCCCTCCTTGGCAAAATCACATTAATGGTGGCATCCATGACACAGATGGTGGTTTTAATTAAGTGAGATACTACACACAAAACACCTGACATTCAGCAAGGTCTCAGTAAATACAAAATGCTATTGTTAAAAGAGAAACTTATTTATAATGACAGCTTGAATCCACTGACTCTATAGTTGACCTCACTTGCAAAAGGCCAAGAATTGTAGAAAACTAGAAAATTATGCCTGACTTAACAAGAATAAAAGAAAAGATACAAATGAAAGAGAAGAAATCTAAATCTTAACGCAAAATTCATCATCTAACGAAGGAAGACAGCACTTCAAGAGAGATACTTTGAAATATATTTTTAAAAAGATGATGGATGGATAGATGTGATAAAGAAAATACAGTGAAATGTTAATTATAATACCAGAGTGATGAGCATATGGTATTTACTGTGAAAATCTTTAAACTCTTCTGATTGTTCACAATCTCTCATAATGAAATGTTGGGAAAAATAATAGAGGCAGGAAGTAAGAATCCTAGTTTAGAACTCCAGACTTACCAAAAGGTTTGAGAAGAAGTTCATGATCCTTAAACAAACAAACTCCAGTTTAATCCTTTAATACACTCGTCAAAAATCATCACTTCTTCTCTGAACTTCCTTCATAGTGTTCCCATAGCACTTAAGGGGCGTGTATATTACTCACTCAAGAAATACATGAATGGATTCCTACTAAATAAGATCAACTCCCCTCCTTCCCCTTCTCAGTTCTCTTTCCATACACAGTCACGGTTATCAGCCTTCCAGAACTTTAATAATATACCTTATACAAATACAAAGAAATATATAGCAATGGGGGGATTGTTTTCATGTAAATAATATCAATAGGACAACTTCATAGTCACAGGCTGGGTTTTGGGAAGTCAACTGTGGGGATGGTGATTAATGTGCATTTTCTCCCCTAATGAGGATTATTAAGGAGTACCCTTGGGATCAATACTGGTGGAGAAGGTACAGAAGCAGACCAGGCATATGGAAATGTTGATCTATGATGTGGTCTCAATGGAAGACTTAGCTAAACCTATTAGTTACTCAAGAAATAATAATAATAATATTATTATTATTATTATTAAAGAGTTCTAAAGATGGAATGAACTTTCAAATTTGTTCCAAGTTGGGCCAAGAACCCCAGGCCTTCCTCTGTGAGGATCAGCCACTGGATACAGGTTGCTGTAGGTACGGGGTGTGACCTTGGAGAAGGTCAACTGGGGGTGGTGCACAAAGGGAGAGGACAGCTGAAGCCTTCAGCTGGAGGAAGAAGTCCTTCATTCTTGGATGTAGATCTAAGCCGTGAGCCATGTGTTATAGCATCCACCATATCTCTTTCTTCATTTCTGTCTTTTTTTTTTTTTTTTTCCAAAGAACGATCTCTGAGAGCTTCCTACTTTAGTACAAATTGCTCTGCAGGTGGTTTCAATTTTTCTACCATTATGAACAACACTAATAAAAATCCTTGCTTTGAGGCCGGGTGCAAATATTTCTATAGAGAAGAGGTCAAAAAGTGGAGTTGTTAGGTTGAAGGATATGAACAATTAAAACATTTGATGGAAGTCAAGTAGACTTGCAACACTGGTAAATTCGAATAACTATTTCCCTAATTTTCACCAACATCTGATATTGTTAATCTTTTAAAATTTCTGCCAATACAAAAATGGTAAAAATGCTATCTCATTGTTTTGTGCTACCTTAATTACAAGTGGGCATAAATAAGTATATTTGTGCTTGTTTACTGGGCCATTGTATTTCCTAGACTATTAACTGCCTCTTCATAGCTTTTGCTAGTGGTAAATGGTTTTCTTTGTTTTTTAAAAAGTTCTTTATAAGAACTTTGCACAGTGAAGGAAACAATCAATAAAACTAAAAGACAACTTACTGAAGGGGGAAGATATTTACAAAGATATATCCAATAAAAGTTTAGTATCCAAAGTATATAAAGAACTGATATAATTCTACATCCAAAACCCAAATAATCCAATTAAAAAATGGGCAGAACTCAGGAACAGATTTTTCTCCAAAGAAGACATCCAGATGGCCAACAGACAGATGAAAAGATGCTCAACATCACTCATCATCAGGGAAATGCAAATCAAAACCACAATGAGATATCACCTCCTACGTGGGCCTCCCAGAATGGCTAAAATAAAAAAACACAGGAAACAAGTGTTGGCAAAGATGTGGAGAAAAAGGACCTCTCTTGCACTGTAGGTGGGAATGCAAACTGGTACAGCCGCCATGGAAAACAATGTGGAAGTTCCTTAAAAAGCTAAAAATAGAGCTACCCTATAACCTGGTAATCCTACTGCTGGGTTATTTACCCAAAGAATACAAAAACACTAATTCAAAGGGACACATGCACCCCTATGTTAATAGCAGCATTATTTACAATAGCCAAATTATGGAAACAGCCCAAGTGTCCATCCACAGATGAATGGATAAAGAAGAGGTGGTAAATATATATACAGTGTAATATTATTCAGCCACAAAAAAGGAATGAAATGTTACCATTTGCAACAGAGTATAATGCTAAGCTAAATAGTCAGAGAAAGACAAATACCAGATGATTTCACTCACATGTGGAATTTAAGAAACAAAACAAATACACAAAGGAAAAAAAGAAAGTGAGAGAGACGAAGAAACAGACTCTTAACTTTAGAGAACGAGCTGATGGTTACCAGAGGGGAGGTTGGTCGGGGGGAATGGATGAAATAGGTGATGGGGATTAAAAGTACACTTATCTTGGTGAGCACTGAGTAATGTATTAAATTGTTGAATCACTATATTGTACACCTGAAGCTAATATAGCACTGTATGTTAACTATACTGGGATTAAAATTAAAACTTAAAAAAAAGTTCTTTATATATTCTGATTAGGAATCCTTTGCCTATTATATATATTCTCCACTAGTCATTATACTTTGTCGATGGTATCAATTGTCATAAAAGGGATTTTAATATAATAAAATGCATCACTTATTCCTTATAGTATTGACATCTTCTATCTTGTTTGAAAAGTTCTCCCTTACTCCAAGTTCATAAATATGGTCTTCTTTCTGCCTATGTCTCCGATATCCTGTTTTTTACACTTAACTCTTTAATCCATGTAGAAATTATTTTTGTGAATAGTATGTAGGATTTACTTTTTCCAAATGGATAGTTATTTCTGCTAATATTTAATAAATAGTTTAGCCTTTTCCCCAAGATTTGAAACAATCTCTATCATCTATTAAAATCTCATATACACACATGTTTCTGAACTCTGTGTTTCACTGATCTATTTACCTACTTTTGTAGGAATTCTATATGGTTTTTTTTGTTTTAATTTTTTATTGTTATGCTAATCACCATATATTACATCATTAGTTTTTGATGTAGTGTTCCATGATTCATTGTTTGTTCATAACACCCAGTGCTCCATGCAGAATGTGCCCTCTTTAATACCCATCACCAGGCTAACCCATCCCCCTACCCTCCTCCCCTCTAGAACCCTCAGTTTGTTTTTCAGAGTCCATCATCTCTCATGGTTCGTCTCCCCCTCTGACTTACTCCCCTTCATTCTTCCTCTGTTACCTTCTTGTTTCTTTTTTCTTAAAATATGTTGCATTATTTGTTTCAGAAGTACAGATCTGTGATTCAACAGTCTTGCACAATTCACAGCGCTCACCGTAGCACATACCCTCCCCAATGTCTATCACCCAGCCACCCCAACCCTCCCACCCCCAACCACTCCAGTAACACTCAGTTTGTTTCCTGAGATTAAGAATTCCTCATATCAGTGAGGTCATATGATACATGTCTTTCTCTGATTGACTTATTTCACTAAGCATAACACCCTCCAGTTCCATCCACGTCGTTGCAAATGGCAAGATCTCATTCCTTTTGATGGCTGCATAATATTCCATTGTGTATATATACCACCTCTTCTTTATCCCTTCATCTGTCGATGGACATCTTGGCTCTTTCCACAGTTTGGCTATTGTGGACATTGCTGCTAGAAACATTGGGGTGCACGTACCCCTTCGGGTCCCTACATTTGTATCTTTGCACCCAGTAGTGCAATTGCTGGATCGTATGGTAGCTCTATTTTCAACTGTTTGAGGAACCTCCATACTGTTTTCCAGAGTGGTTGCACCAGCTTGCATTCCCACCAACAGTGTAGGAGGGTTCCCCTTTCTCCACATCCCCGCCAACATCTGTCGTTCCCCGACTTGTTAATTTTAGCCATTCTGACGGATGTGAGGTGGTATCTCATTGAGGTTTTGATTTGGATTTCCCTGATGCCGAGCGATGTTGAGCACTTTTTCATGTGCCTGTTGGCCATGTGGATGTCTTCTTTGGAAAAATGTCTGTTCATGTCTTCTGCCCATTTCTTGATTGGATTATTTGTTTTTTGGGTGTTGAGTTGGATAAGTTCTTTATAGATTTTGGATACTAGCCCTTTATCTGATCTGTCATTTGCAAATATTTTCTCCCATTCTGTCGGTTGTCTTTTGGTTTTGTGGACTGTTTCTTTTGCTGTGCAAAAGCTTTTTATCTTGATGAAATCCCAATAGTTCATTTTTGCCCTGGCTTCCCGTGCCTTTGGTGATGTTTCTAGGAAGAAGTTGCTGCGGCTGAGGTCGAAGAGGTTGCTACCTGTGTTCTCCTTTAGGATTTTGATGGACTCCTGTCTCACATTTAGGTCTTTCAACCATTTGGAGTCTATTTTCGTGTGTGGTGTAAGGAAATGGTCCAGTTTCATTCTTCTGCATGTGGCTGTCCAATTTTCCCAACACCATTTGTTGAAGAGACTTTTTTCCATTGGACATTCTTTCCTGCTTTGTCAAAGATAAGTTGACCATAGAGTTGAGGGTCCATTTCTTGGCTCTCGATTCTGTTCCATTGATCTATGTGTCTGTTTTTGTGCCAGTACCATACTGTCTTGATGATGACAGCTTTGTAATAGAGCTGGAAGTCCAGAATTGTGATGCCGCCAGCTTTGCTTTTCTTTTTCAAGATTCCTCTGGCTATTCGGGGTCTCTTCTGGTTCCATACAAATTTTAGGATGATTTGTTCCATTTCTTTGAAAAAAGTGGATGGTATTTTGATGGGGATTGCATTGAATGTGTAGATTGCTCTAGGTAGCACTGACATCTTCACAATGTTTGTTCTTCCAATCCATGGGCATGGAACGTTTTTCCATTTCTTTGTGTCTTCTTCAATTTCTTTCATGAGTATTTTATAGTTTTCTGAGTACAGATCCTTTGCCTTTTTGGTTAAATTTATTCCTAGGTATCTAATGGTTTTGGGTGCAATTGTAAATGGGATCGACTCCTTGATTTGTCTCTCTTCTGTCTTGTTGTTGCTGTATAGGAATGCCACTGATTTCTGTGCATTGATTTTATATCCTGCTACTTTACTGAATTCCTGTATGAGTTCTAGCAGTTTTGGGGTGGAGTCTTTTGGGTTTTCCACATAAAGGATCATATCATCTGCAAAGAGTGAGAGTTTGACTTCCTCTTTGCCGATTTGGATGCCTCTGATTTCTCTTTGTTGTCTGATTGCTGTGTCTAGGACTTCTAATACTATGTTGAATAGCAGTGGTGAGAGTGGACATCCCTGCCGCGTTCCTGAATTCTATATGGTTTTAATACTATTTTATAATAGTAATTTTCTTCTTATAATTATAGATCAGCCTGTCAAGTTCCATGGAAAAAATCTTGCTGTAATAGTGTTTGGGGGACAACTGATAGATTTATTTGGTATATCTATTTAGTCAAATCTTCTAAGCCCTTTTTAAAAATTTTAAAATTTCCTTATATGGGTCTTACACATTTCTTAGGTTCATTCTTAGATACTTTATGTCTGTTGCTATTGTGAATTAAGATTTTTAAAAAACATTTTCTAAGTACTTGTATACAGGAAAGCTATTGATTTTTGTATATAGATTCAGCTAAACTGCTGAAATCTATTAATCTAATAGTTCAATTGTTCTATTTTCTAGGTAGATAGTATTATCTGTAAACAATGACAGTATTATCTTTCACTTTCCACTATTTCTACCTATTTTTCTTGCCTTATCACATTGGCAAGACACTTCAATAGACAGTAGCAATGATAGTATGCATTCTTGCCTATAGTTTCTATTACAATGAAAATTATTTCTATATTTCACCATTAATTAAAATACTTGTGGGTTTTTGGTTGAGAACTTATTAAATTAAGGAAATTTACTTTCATCCCTAGAGTTTGCTACCTATATTTTAGCTCTATGATATATATACCTCTAGTATTATAATACAATGGGCAGGGACCTCACTGTTTCACTCAGCTTTGTATCTCCAATTCCTAGGACATTATTTGTTTATGAGGTTCAGAATTAATGTTATTTGAATGAATTGATGGGATAAAAGAAAAAAATGGGAAGTTTTTTTAGAACAGTACTTTGGGAATATTTTTTCATTTTTTTAGAAAAACAAAGCCATCAATTTTAAGAATCTTCTTAAAGAAATTCAAGTTCTCATATATATGTGAGATTTTCATTCAAGTCTGTGTATACAGAGTTCAAGTCTCATTAATACCAGAGAGAAAGCCTAATATTGTTCATGTTGATAGTTAGCAGAAGTGAAATTATCAGTATTTTATCTGGAGTCCTTAGAAAAATTCCTAAATGCAAGTACCTTCTGGAGATCTTATGAAGCTACCTTAGGAACATACTGCTTCTGAGAAATCACCAACAGCTGACTCATGCTAATGAAGAATCATGCTAACGAAGTGTTAAAAACTGGACTGAGATGTTGGTGCCTCTCTATTTTACTGCTTTCTGAAAGCAACACTGACTCGGTAACAAAGGAATCTCTGCTCTTATACCACTCATTGTCCGTATTCCTCCTGGCCTCTGAGTTCTTGCAAGTTAAAGGGGCTCTCTTTCCCAGAAAGCTGTTCTGTTTCTGTCACATTTACCCTCTCTCCCCCATCCCCCATCCCAACCTCCATTGAGCAGTTAAAGGTTTGGTTAAGAGCTGTTCCGCTAAGCAAAAAAAAAAAAAAAAAAAAAAAAATGCCATAGAGGGGAAGCGGAAGTCTCCAAGGGAAGATGGAGACATGGTAGAAAAAAAGGAACCACTGTTCCCCTTTTCCTTCCAATAAGGCTAGGAGGTATGTGGGAAGAGAGTCTGAAGTCTTACAAAGTTGCTGGTGGGTCTTAGAAGGGCTGATGATGGGGAAAAGAGGGATTCCTGAGCCTCATCGTGGGTCCAGGGGGAAGGTGCAAAGTCTCCCTTCCACAGGCACATGACTGGTGTCCTTGGACAACTTCAAGTTCTTTATGTCATTTATTAAACTTGCATTTGTATTGTGCTATATCCTATTCTTCTTACCCAAGATTTCCCGGTTAAGGGAGAAGAGGATGGGGCAAGATAGGCAGTCCCCCATTCCTTCCAACATGCCCTAGAAGGATGGGAGTATGGATATGGGTGTCTAAGTATGGATGGGGGGTTTCTGTCATTGCCTGTGGCACTCCTAGGAAGGGGAGAACTGTCAACAGGAGGATACTATAGGCAGAAGAAGAAGAGAGCATTTCTGCCCATGGAGCTCCTACAGGGTGTTAGATTGGTCCACTGGCCACTTTAAGGCGGGCTCTAAGGAATGGTGGATCACACACAGCGCATTGTTAAGGCTAAGGGAGTATCGGTAAAAGCCTCTTGAGATGGAGGTAATGGTATCATATCTACGGACTCTTAAACCCCCAGATCACAGCCATGGGTCAGCTCAGGATTCCCACATCCAGCCCAGGCCTCCTGCTCAACCTGCCTGCTCTCTACCACAGACCCAGCAGCATGAGTCCATTCTTGCCCTGGGTCTGTTTGCAAGAGTACAAAAGCACAGGACACGTTTGGGGCACAGGAAGAAGTCCCCTTTGACTTGAGTATAGCACAAGAACAGGGCACAGAGGGAGGCCAGGCAGCCTAAACTGAGACCAGATTGTGAAGGGTCTTGAACTTGAGAATCTATGATTTCAGAAGCAATGGGCAGTCCGCAGAGTTTTCTGGACAGGCAGTGAAGCTGAAATCCTTTAGTCCAGGGGGAACACCTTGTTTCACTGTGTCTCTGGCTCCTGGCACAGCGTCTAGTGTATAACAAGTGCTTGTTTTATTGACTGTATAAATGGTTAGAATTACTGCATTTACAATGTTAAGATATTAAGGAAGTGTGGAAGAAGACTGAGTAATGAGAGTGAATTGAGTGCAGTATTCTTCTCCTGTTTTCCTGAAAGCCTTATTTCCTAGAGTCTCCAGCACAAATGAGAGCCCCCCCTTTCTTCTCTAGTCTAATTCCCCAAATTTCCAGTGTCGATGAATATCCATCCCTTACTATTTTCCAAAACCGAACTCCTGAGTTCAAATTATACCACAACAATAGAGGTGAAAATCTCCTCTATCGCCTCAAAGAAGGGGGGACCTACAGAAAGTGCATTTTCCAAAGTAAAAAAAAAAAAAAAATAGGACATTAATATCACTTATGAGGAAAACGCAAAACACATAAAATGCTGCTTTTTTAAAATTTTATTTTATTGTTATGCTAATCACCATACATTACATTAGTTTTTGATGCTTTTTAAATGACCATTTAGTATGCATTAGGCATACATGACTTATCTAATCCTCAAAATGACCTTTGAGGTAAATTCCATTAGTGTTCACATCTCACAGATGAGGAAACATTATAAGTGGAGAATCCTGGACTGACAGCCCAATGTGACTCCAGAACCCACATGCTCTGTGCATAGTACGTGGCAACAATTTTCCACTCCTCCCTACATGTGAGCCCTGAAAATATGACATGGCGCCACCTCCCATCAAGAGGTGGAGTCTATTTCCCCATCACTTGAATTTATTTTAGCCCACTGAATGCATCAGAAATGACAATACCACTTCTGAGCCCAGGCCTCAAAAGGCCTCACTTGCTTCCAAGCCACCATGTGAAAAGTCCAGGCTAGCCTGCTGGATAATGAGAGACAGTGGCACAGGCACTCTGTCACCCAGCTAGTGCAAGACATTTGAGAGAGCCCAGCCAAGATCAGCCAAGCCGGACCCAGATCAGCAGAACTATCCAGCTGACCTAGAGACTCATGGACAATAATAAAAGGCTCTTGTTTTAATCCACTAAATCTAGGGGGAGGTTTGTTACTCAGCAAAAGCTGACTGATACCCTATGCCACGCTCACACACAACATCTGCTGTTCTTGGAAAGAACCGAAACCATTCTGCTAGAATGAGATTCTTAGCAGCAGCCTTTTCTGCTAGCCTACCCATCTCAACTCATCTCTGCCTACTTGTCATATGTGCTTTCACTTCACTTCTTTGGTATAATTCTTCACAAATTCTTTCAAGATGTCTGCATAAGAAATAGCAAAGGAAAGGCACCACCCACTGGGCTTAACAGTGGTGCAGCCTTCCCCACAAACCCAGAGATCCCATAAAATATACATGCCAACAGGTGCCCAAGTCCTAGGCTCAAGTGGAGGGATCCTGGTGTGAAGGACGCTCTGAGACTGCTGAGCTTCCCTCCCTTCAGCTGCTTCTTCCTTAGCCCCATTATCAGACGGCTTTGGTCACAAAAAATGAGGTTCTGTACAGAGGGGGCTTCATACACTTTGGGCCTAAAAGCAAGAGCTCTGCTCGTGGATGAGGGGCCAAACTCCATACAGTGGTGTCATGTCTCAGGGCTGGTATTCCTCTTGGCCAACCAGCCTCTCTGATTTCACTGTGTGCCAAGGTCTTCCTGCCCACCCCACCTGACTCTCCCACAAGACTGTGATTAATCACTGTTGCATCCCTAGCACCTAAAAGAATATGTTGCACATAGTAGGTGCCAAAGAAATGCTTACTGAATGAAATAAACCACTCACTTCCTACAGAATCTTCCATGGTTCCCATGGGCAGCAAAATAAGATTAGGACTCCCTGGCACCACACCCCTAGAGCCAGAGACTTCAGCCAATCTTCCTGCACACTCTCTCACATGTTCTTTCCCAGAGCCCCTGTCCTACCTTACACTTCCACACCTGTGGACACCCTACTTCTCCAGCCTCGTGTTACTTCCCCTCTCTTTGACTCTTTCCTATCTTTGAAGAGTCTCCTTTTTCTCTTCTGTACTTGTGCCATAAGTGGAATCATTTACCCCCTCGCGATGGTCCAGCGGGAAGGAGATATTACTGCTGTTATTTAATTCATGGCCCAGTGAGATCGATTTTCTCAGCCCCATTTTATAGATAAAGACATTAAACCACAAGATGTAAAAAAACTGACTGAAGGTCTCATGACTAGTGAGTGTTACAGATGGGATTCAAGCCTGAGTCGATCTGTGGTGGAATGATTGCATCAGTGGCCCCTTCCATTGCCATGAGAACATGCCAGGGCTGGCCTTTTGAAGGATGAGATATATGTGGAACAGAGCTGAGCGGCCATAGTCACCTGAGACAGCCAACAGCCAGCTGTCCCCCAGTGATGTGAACAAGCCCTGCCAAAACCAGCAGAGCTGTCCAGCCAAGCCACCGCTTACCCCAGATTTGTGAACAACATGCTCATTATTATATGCCAACTGAGGTTTTGAGTTTGTTATGCATTATTGTTCTAACAGATAATTGAAACAAACCCCAATGCTCGTTTTTCTTACTACAACTTATTAAGAAATATTCATCAGTCATTTATTGAGCATGGGTATGTGCATATCACAGGTCCTGGGTGGGAGAGGAGGAGCTAATCAGAGTTCTTCATACAATATAGACAAGTCCACAATAGAGACAAAAGGAGATCATAGGAGTCCTACATCACCGGATGCTGCCTTCTCTGCAACCTGCCCTCCCTTCTCACCTCCACCATAGACCACTGCAAACTTTCTCCCTGTTCTCCCTGAATCCACATTCATCTCCTAACGCCTCTTCCCAAACCTGCAGCCAGCATGATCTTCCTGAAATGCGACCCTGACTGTGCCATCCTGTGCCTCCCAAACTCTGTGATACCTAGGCTGGTCCCCTCTCTCCCTGGTGCCCTAGATGAAACTGTGGGCAGCTCCCATTCTCTCTCAGATCACTCTTAGCTCACAAAAAGTCTTGCAAGCACTCCAGAATAACCTCATTCAGTATTAAAATGACTAGTCCCATGTAATGGTATAAAATTCCAAATTTCATCTAAAGTTAAACTTGGGGGGCTGTATCCCATTTCAGGCTTGAAGATTGCTAGGAGGTGAGAGCAGAGGATGGAAAAGCAGAGGGTGATCACTTTCTTTGTTACCCTCTATTTCCCAGCAACTGCTTAGGACACCTTTTGGGGCAGGGTGATGGGGAGGAGGGGAAGACACACTTGGCTGGAACACCTGTCATTGGGTGTTGGTTTTCTCCTGCCATTGCTGATGTTCAAGGCTGTCACTCTCCCTGGACACTTGCATGTCTCTTGGCTTGGTGAATGCTCCTGGTTAAGTTTCCAGGCACATTTAAAAGCTCCCTGGAGCTTCTCCAGCACTGGGACCCTTCCCTAAAGATCCCAAGAGGACAACTGGTCTCCAATCCCCTTTAGATGGTTCAGGAAGATACAGTGGACCAGCTCTCCCTGAGATGCACTCACACATCCTTCAGTGGGAAGGTTGGACCTTTTCTGGGCTCCACTGACTCCTCTTTAAGCTGTATGTCCAACATTCACCTTTGTGCACTGAGACCCTGGAAGACGCCTGGGCAAGAACTCTGAGTGGTCTGCTTTCTCTTGGCTTAAGGAGATACACCCTCCTCTCTCCTCCAACAAACTTAGGGGGGAAACCACCACACCACATCATCAGCCTTCTCCAAAAATGTCCCTCTTTAAAGTCAAACTTCCTGGGCATCTCTAACGGCAATCCCTTCATATTCTGGACATTGTTTGGGGGCTCATCCAAAACTGAGTGGCAGCCTTTCTCTTTCCGAGTTCCTAACAGGTAGGGGAGCATCCAGACTGAGGATGTGGAAAGAGTGGCAACCTTGTGGGGCGTGGTGGAAACTGACAAGAGAATGTCACATGTAAACACTGAGCTACACTTTAATAGCAGCGTGTTTCTTCATGGCAAGCCCCACAGCTGGAAGGAAACATTTATTCACAGGGTCATTTTATTCACAGTGGAACCTCCAGTAGGCCAAGGACTATGTCTGCTCTTCCAGATCACAGTATCTGCAGCACCTTGCCCAATGCTGGCCCAGGGAGGGTGCTCAATGAATGCTTGCTGACTAACCAAGCCATTCAATGAATAAATGGAAGAGAAAAACTATCTGCAACCAGGAAGCATGGTTCAACCTTGCTGCCACAGTGGGACAAGTGGATGGAGCTTTTCATCGCCTCTCAGGCCTGGGCACAAAGGTGGGTTGAACCCCATGAGGCGAGAAGTCCTGGCTCGGGGCCAGATTGTCTTTCACTGCTGTACACAGGGATAAAGAAAATGCTCTTAAAAACTGTGGGGGGGCGGGGCAGGAAAGCCACACAGCCATTGTGCTGACAGCCCAAACACCGGGCCGGGAGGGGGAACGGAGTGGAGAAACAGACTTAGCAAGTTGTTCCAACACCGAGAAAAAGCCAAGTGGGGCCAAGGGGCTCTGAGTCAGACTTTGCTCTTACCAGCATTCCCGGTGCCACCTCCCATCACGAAAGTAAAGAGATGAAGTAGCCGAATTGGTTTTGTAGTGTTTGTGCTTTTCTGCCATTTTCTGAACTGTGCACTCTGGATAAGAGGAACAAGTTTCTCAACTCAGAGTCTGTTTGCTTTCCATTTGGGTTGTTTTTTCTGTGCAGCTTTCGGACTCCAAGCTGGGCACATGCCATCAGAATTCCCTGACATCTGCACTTCTTGCTTCTGAGGCTCTTTTTTCACTGTTTTCTTCTTTTCCCTAGCCTGGCCCTTGGGCTGCCAAGGGTATAGGCTGGCCTAATGGTGCGGCTAGCCCGAGAAGGGCAGCCAACCCTGCTCCAGGGGTGCGGGGGACAGGCTTGTCCCTTGTGTGGCCTGGGACCCTCTATGGTCTGCTGCCCCCTCACCTCCCCAAACCCAGGCCTCTGAGGCTCCCTGCTCCTACCAGCCACCCAGACATGTCTGGGCCCCTGGAGGCCTCCCTCTTCCAGCCTGGCCCTCTCCCAACCACGACTCTAGTGCTGCTCTTCCCAATGTCAAAAATCTTCTGAATGTGAAATAAGGCAGAGATGTTACAGGTGACTCTAGGAGAAGACAGCTTTGTTGGATTTACCAGTTAATCCTGAACTGGGCCCAAACTGTTCAGAGTTAGAAGCTATTCTGTGTAAAACTGATAATCTAGAAATGGTTTCTGTTTAGTAGAAAGATATCCCTAGAAGTTTCTGTTTATTACTCAGACATTAATCCAGTTTTAAACCTAACTTTGCAATCTTATTATCTTATTCCAGCTTCCTTTTCCCCCTGACTATATGGAGCTTGCTTTCACCTGTTTCTCTCTCCCCTCTATGTGTTCAAAGAGCCTCTCCTCCCCCCTCCCCTTTCTAAAACCTAGCTCAGCCTTCTAGACACAGCCTGCACCACATACACTATCAATCAGGAGGAGCCTCCTCGGGCCTGTAGGCCCCAAAGCGTTCTCCCCAGCAGCACCGGCTGGAAAGAATCTGGAACCTCACACTGAGTGCCACGGTGTTCTGGGTCATACTGCAACATGCTCACGCATCTTGTGTCTCCATCACTGTCTGATCCATAGCTGCCTTTCCTTTTCCTACAGTTCTCAACATTCAGCATGTGCTCAGTGAACATTGTGATCCATCATTTGAGGGCAAGTATAAGGATAATACTTCATCACATGACTGACGCAACAACATTTGCAGAGAGAGGAGAAGCCTGGCATTGTGGAAAGCTCAGGGTCCTCTGACAAATGGGGATTTGAGTCCTGGGCTCTGGGCCAAACTCACTCTCTGGCTCAGTTTGCTCATCTGTAAAATGGACATAACAACCCCAACCCTCAAGGGTTTGTGCTTTGTTTCAGGATTAAAGACAATTTATGCAAACTGCCTTGCATGGCACCTGCCAGCTAGTTTTGTTTCCTCTGCATTTTCCCTAGCAGCTGGACTACCTTGTCCAGAGTCTAGAAATGGTACCAAAAAGGATTATCTCCATCACTCCATTGCTGCTTAGGGATAAAAAAACAAAAAGCAAACAACAACAACAAAAAAAACAAGGAAGCAGATTTTGTTGGAGAAGGGCCTGGGAGATTCTTGAGGGAGAAGACGGGAAAATAAGGAACCCCCGCCCCTCTGGTTTATACCGACTCTTCAACTAAATTCAATTTTTAAAAATGTAACACCCATTCCGTGGTACTTGTTATGTGCCATGTGCTGTCCTAAGCACTTTGTAAATATTAATTCATTTAGTCCTCATAATAATCTCAGGAGGTGGGTACTGTTATCACCATTTTACATGTGGGGAAACTGAGGCACTGAGCAGCTAAGTGACTTGTCCAAGGTTGTATGTGGTAGAATTTAGATTCAAACCTGGCCTGTCCAGCTCTTGAGTCTATGCCCTTAACCTCTGCTATGCAGACTCACAAACACTTTGGGCTTCACTTAGAAATTAAACAAACAAAATTTCCTTAATAGTGACCTCCCTAGTCTATAAAATTCTGTGTGCTCCTCGTTGTGGAATCTTCTCCGTAGGCTTTCAAAGAAGGAAGGGAGAAGGGACACGGGGATTTGGTGAGAGCAAGGGGAGAGGTCAGTGCGGAATTCAGCTGTCAACTCTCCCCTCCCTCAGCCCAGGCTCCGCCCCTCCAGGTAGGGGTGTGAGTCCCACCCTCCCCAGCCCCTGGCCAGTGGGCAGTACTCTCTCTTGCTCCTGGTGTAAAGGCATAATAGAAGACTGCAGTTTGACCTTTAGACAGGAAAGGGCCAAGCTCCCCCTCCTCCCACCCCCCACTCAACTCTAGCTCCCAAAACTTCCTTAAATCCCTGCTCCCGTGACGTGACGTGACGTGACGTGACGTGACGTGCTGCTAACTCAGAGCTCAGGTGGCCCAGGTTGCCTGGCACCTGGGGTCAGCCCAGTAGCAAAGTGGTCTGTGGCTACAGCCCAGGACCTGGCCTCCAGCTGGCTCCCCTTTCTTTCTGATGAGCGGGGAAAGGGGCAGCCTGCTTGCTTCTGCTCAGATGCCTGTTTAATGCCAGCTCCCGGTCCTTCGTGGCGCCCTGTCCCTGGAGCAATGAGCCTGAGGCCAAGGAGGGCAGAGGAAGCTGTGCTGGCGCAAGACCCGCAGGCCCTCCTCACCTGAGTCAGGTGGACCAGGATCTCCATCTGGCTTGCCCTCACCTCTTTCCCCAGGCTCAGAGAAACGAGAACACAGCACCGAAGAGGGCTCAATGCCTGGGGTGGCATCCTCTTCTGGGTTCCTGATTATGCCTTTTCTCTCCCCGATTATTCTTAGTATTAGCTTTCCACTTGCCCACTGGTTGGCCTGATCCCATCGGGTGCTGTGGTTTCAGGCTGTGAGTACAGCTAGTGAACACCTTTTCTCAACTAGATGGGCAAGAAGGGCCTCACGTTTATTCGCTACTGTTCCTACTCTTTCCTAAATCACAAAACATTCCTATAGCACCCAGTCCATGCTGGGCATGGGACAGACAGGAGCCTCCCCTCTTGACATCGGCTCATCTTCCTGCAGACGTCATTTCTTTGGACGGCAGCGCCTCCCACCTGTTCTCCCAACCAGAGACCTCGGGGGACCTTGGACTCCCAACCTCTCTTCGTTGCCCCCAACACACACTCACGAAGTCCTGCTGACATCACCACCTTGTCACCTCTCCAACACAGCTCTTTCTTTCTACTTCCTTCCACTGATGCCACATGGAGTGATCACTGTGCTGGCTCCCGACCTGGGACCACGTTCCCTGGAGGCCAGCTGTGGCCACGTGGCTGGGTCTCGCTAACAGAGATGTGGGTCATTTCTAGGCTGGAGTGTTTAAGAAGTGGATGTGCCTTCTCCACTGGCCCTTTCTCCTCCGGCCCCCAAGAAAGCAGAGAACGTTGAGGCCCTGACGGATGGCAGAACCAGCGATAGAAGGAACCCAGGTCCCAGAATCACCATGTGGAAGAAGCTGCCTCCACTGAGGAAGAGCCTCATTGGATGCATACATGAGCCAACTGCTAGTGGGTTAAGTCACTGAAAATCGAGGCTTTATTTGCTATAGCAGGTCGCACTGGGTTAACAGACACAGACACACACTGGGTTACCTTGTTCTTAATGTGGGCTAACAAGCATATTTAAGCAGAGAAATGATGTGAAGGGAGTCACCTCAGACTACACCAGGGTAGGGAGGGAGGGAGGTGGGAATAAAGAACGTGTTTCTTACCATCTCCCAAGATGGGGGTGCAGGAGGGAGGGCAGGGGCTGTATCCCCTCCTCTCCCCGTCCCATCTGCCCTAACAGCCTCCTCATGACTAAGCTGACAAAGTTCAGGGTTCCAAAAACCACTCTATGCTTTTGTCTCCCTTTAAAATCCAGCAGTTGGTTAAACCTCTAGCCCCTCATAACCCAGGGTAACACCCTGTCCCCTGTCAAAGTAACTCCCTGTAGACCCAGACCAGGTTTCAGAGTAGACACCAAGGGATCTTGGGCTGGAACCTAGGGGTGGAAGTGGCCCTCAGTTGGGGGTGAGGCCCTCAGGCCGATTCCGCTGGGGATCCACAGAAGGGTGAGACAAATTCCACAAGCAAGCCAGGAAGGACTGCACCAGAAACAGCTCCCACATCGTGCCAAGGCTCAGGCGGTGATGCTCGGACTTTTTGCTGAGGTCCAGAGCAGGCTGATGGGAGGGCCTGGGCTATGTACAGGAGGAGGGTCTATAACTGAGGAGGAGGCAGCAGACCCAGAGAAGGTCTAAGAATTCAGCCCACCCCCCAAAGAAATTGTCCTCCTGACCCCATTCTGACAGCTGCCAGAGTGTTCCTCTGTCAACTGCCCCCACTCCCCAGCTCCCTCCCTCCAGCAGCTCCCAGAGGCAACTTGGGTGTGCGGCCCAGGATGCTCAGCCTCCCAGGAATGGCTAAGGGTGGGGTGCGCTGGGGGTCCCCAGATGCCAATGGGATTCATTCCATCCCAAGTTACATAACCTCTTGGCTGCAGCCAAGGTCTGAACTGAATATGAAAATGGAAAATGCTCCAGCAAATGAATTCCAGGGGCATTAGGCAAATGGCCCTTTTAAATAAACAATAGCTTTCATCTTCACATAGACATGAGGAAAAGGAGAATGAAGAAAAATGGATCCTGCCCTGATCACAAAGCTTATCCCAAGAAGAGCCCAGGGCCCTGGCGTCAGGAGCAGGGGGGCCAGCCGCACTGCCTGGTGGGAGCCCGACTCTCCGGGGGCAGGCCTCCCTCCCCTCTGCAGGGCAGGGTGGGGCAGAGCGGTACAGGGTAGCAGGGGGAGGATTTCCTCAATCTGAGCAACCCTGACACCACGTGGAGCTACACAAAGGGAGCTGGTGTTTCCACTGGCAGAGTTCTTCCTGAAACAGAGCTACAGGGGGTCTTGCATTTACTTGGGGGTAGTGGTGGGAGGGATGAGCATATCAGCGGGAGCACTGACTCAACAGGAAACCCTCTGACCCAGGGCCACCCCTCACCTCTGCTGCTATGAGCAGTGGGTGAGGCCAGCCTTGCTTATCCCCATCCTGTCCCAAGGGCCCACCCATAGAGCTGCAAAGGGGGACAGCTGCCCTTAGCATAGGGTCCAGGAGAGCCTTCCGGCCCCAGCAAGGCTGTCCAGGCCACTGCCAAGGGCAAGGCAGATATCTCCTGGAGGGTGACTGGACTGATGTCTGTGCCACAGTCTGTGTCAAGCAGAGCAAGGGCTGATGTGGTCACAGCTAAATGTCTGGACTGCACCATCCATAGGAGGAACCACGCGTCTTCAGACTGAGCCCTGAAACCCCCTGGGAGACCCTTGCCTGGGAACTGGTCAGAGAACAAAACCCAGCCCTGCTTCCTGTTGGCTCCCTAACACACACACCCCACCCCCCCACCCCACCCCCGCGGTCGGCGGTCTGCTGCACTCCACCCTGCCCCTCCACCCAGCCTAGGAGAGCGTCTTCCTGCCTTCCTGCCCTCCACTACAGTGCACCAGGACAGAGGCAGCCAGGAGACCAGGGGCCCAGGCGGGGGCCTGGCCATGGGCCTGGGGCTCCATGGGAAGCAGGGAGAGCCCAGCTGAACCAAGGCTCACAGAAGGGTGGTCATAAGCAGTCCTCTTCAGAGATGAAGTGAGCGCCGCCGATCAGCCCCAGGCCTGCATTCCCACCAACAAGTTCACTCCCATTTAAAAG
The DNA here is from genome assembly GCF_009762305.2 of Zalophus californianus. NCBI lineage: Eukaryota > Metazoa > Chordata > Mammalia > Carnivora > Otariidae > Zalophus > Zalophus californianus. The sequence goes on along the minus strand of NC_045595.1, from coordinate 66,255,668 downwards.
GGGCTCCAGGGACGCCTGGGTGGCTCAGTCGTTAAGCGTCTGCCTTCGGCTCAGGTCATGATCCCAGGGTCCTGGGATAGAGCCCCGCATCGGGCTCCCTGCTCAGCAGGGCGTCTGCTTTTCCCTCTGCCCCTCCCGCTTCCCCCTGCTTGTGCCCGCTCTCTCTGACAAATAAAATCTTTGAAAAAAAAAAAAAAAAACAAAACCCAAAAAAACAAAACAAAAAAATACTTTAAAAAATAAATAAATAAAATAAAAGGGGCTCCGGAATACAATGTATCAGATCACTGGCTGCAGACAGACATCTGGGACTTGAGGGAATGGGACCCAGGGCATGAGGGTGGAACGGGGCTTGCAACATGGGTGGGGGGCAGTGAGCCTACAACAGGACGTGGGGAGGAGGTGGGGGGCTCAGATGGATGATGTAGGGGCAGCCTGAGGGCCCAAGCCACAAGGTAAGCCACAGGAAGGAGATGCAGAGGGTGAGGTCACTTCCTTGTTAATACCCTGCAAAGGCCCCACCTCACTCAGAGTAAAAGGCCAAGCTTTTCAGTGGTCTGTGAGGCCCTGCCTGAACTGGCCCATCACTTCTCCAACCTCATCTACAATCTGTATGTACACACACACACACGCACACGCATACTCATTCTGCCCCAGTCACCCAAGCTTCTTGGTCGTCCCTGGAGCAACAGGGACTTCTGCCTCAGGGCCTTTGCACTGTCCCTTCCCTCTGCCTGGAATGCTCTTCTCCCATATCTCTCACGGCTTCTTCCTCCACTTCTTGCTCAGATGTCCTCTTTCATAGGGCCTACCCTGACCACCCTATTTAAAACTACAGCCCACCTTGTCATGACCAAATCTTCCCCTGTCAAGTTTTTTTTCCCTCCATAGCACTTATTAGCTTCTATGCAACTCCCATGATTATTTTGCTAATGATTTATCTCTGCTTCTGCCTATCAGGAGGCCAGCTCTGCTATGGGAAGGAATTTTGCCTCTCTTGTTCACTGGTGAAGTCTGAGCTCCCAGAATAGTGCTTGGCACATGGTAAGTGCTCTAAAAATATCTGTTGGATGGATGAATGGATGGACAGACATATGGACGGCAGCCCCTTCTCAGCAGGGCCCAGGGCTCTTGGAGAACAGTGCCTATCACAATAGCTGCTGTTCACTGAGCGCTCACTGTGGGCAAAGCCACGTGCTAGATTTCTACAAACACTTCATTTTCCACCTGTGCAACTCCTCCCGCAGATTCCATTTTATTCCCAATTTCCAGATGAGGAAACTGAGGCTCCAGGAGCTTAAGGAAAATCACCAAGCTAGTCCGTGGTGCTACAGAGCTATGCACCTCAGAAGCTTGTCCCCAAAGCTTGCAGCTTTTGTATAAACTGTGTTCTGAAATCGAATCTATTGCAGCAGGGCTCATGTAAGCTGTAGTCACCCACTCAGGCCTGGCCTTGGGTCTTCACACCTCAGAACGCTGCTAGGATGAAGTATGGAAAAGCTCAGCCTTCTGAAACTGCATGCAAGTGGCCCACTTACCTTGTAAGATGAGAACCGAGAGCCGGTTGAGGGGCTGGGAAACCGGGACTCCTAGATGTGGCTCCGAGATTTACTAGGTGGGGGGGGCTCATTCTTGTATAAAATGCAGCCCCTTCCAGCTGTTGACTTAGCAGAGCTGGTATCACTGAGGATCCAGGCAAAGGGGCCCTTGCCTTGAACCCCACATTCAAGAGAACCCTCTAGCTATACTTACCCACCAGGGGCAAGGAGTTGGTAAAGCTGAGGACAGAATTCACATTTTCCCCATTCAGACATGCTGTGGGTGCCCAGGATCCCCACATTTCCTGCCCAAAGTCCTGAGTCTACTTTCAAGGTCTATGTTGGGCTTTTCTCCAGGCCTACCCCCCTCAACTGCAAACTGTACCCCTCCTGAGGGGGCCCTCTGGGCCCAAAGGCGGCCTTCTGTGGGGAGCGGGTGGTTGGAGGCTGGGGTGGGCATTCACATGCATGCATGATCACCCTGGCTGGCGTGTGTGCAGACACACACTGCCATGTAGGATGGAGCCAGATGGAAAGGGAAGTGGGGAGCTGGGCTAGGGACCTCTCTCCTCAAGCCATCAATTTCTACGCTCTGAGGAACCTGAAAATTTTAAATTCCATCCTGGTCTCCCAGGTGGTCATAAAGGTGTATGTGACACAGTACGAGAACAGAACAAAGTTGACTTAACAGCGATCTTCATTTGTAACTTTTTAATATTTAGACATTTGCTCAGTGGATCCCCATTTATACTCTTGCCCTGGTGCCACGAGCCAATGACGGGGTGAGTCTGAACAGAATCTCAAGTTTCCAAGAGATCAGAAAAGGTAAGGCAGAGAAGTGAGAGTTGATGGGCTTCCCGGGGGTTCCGTCTGGTGTACCCCCCTCTCCCTGTCTCCCTGATAGCAGGAAGATACCCCAGGAAGAGAAGAGGTGACAAACCAGGGACTGTTCCAGTTCTGACCCTGCCACAGAATGCTCACTCCACACTCCAGTGTGGGTCTGGGTCTAGGCAAAAAGAAGAGTCCATGCAACATCAAAGAAGGAAACACCTCAGGCCTGCTCCACCTTGGCTGGCTGGGAGATCGGGTAAGGTACATTAGCTCTGTTCTCTCACAGAAGGGGAGGGACACCAATTCTTACCTCACAAAGATGCTTTGAACACTGGAGACTATCTGGCAATAATAGGTGTGTGATACACAAAGTAATGCTATGCTGTTCCGTGGTAAGCCCAATATTGTAAACACAGTGCCAGGTACCTTGTAGGAGTTAGTAAATGCCAACTTGGATGAATGGATGGATGGACAGATGGATGAACAGTAGAGCAGGGAGTAGATTCTTGGTTGGATTCTTTAAAGGATATTACAAATTCCCAGCACTCACAAACTCCCCATCCAACATTGCCCTTGAACTGAACCTCAAATACCAGGGCATAAAACTCCCTTTGTCTTTCAGGAAGAAAAACAATAACAAAAAGCTTAGAATTCATTACTGGAGTTAGGACTTGGACTTAAGTGTATTCTCCTAAAACATGTGCTCTAAGGTCATGTGCAACAGCCAGAAGCTCAGTTCTGAAGATGCATTTTTCAAGGTTCATGGCCCCAAGGGTCTCAATATCCACCATGGCCTAATCTCTGCCTGTGAACATGGAGGCCTTTATTAACATCACAGTTATTGACTCAGTTAACTAAGGCCCGAATCTCAGTCAGTGCAGAATGAGAAAACAGATATCATACCATTTTCCCAGACCCGCAATGCTACATATGCTCAACCAGGGATGCTGGTAAATCACCTTCAATCCCAGGTATTACCATGGATGAGGAAAATGTGCCAACACCACAACACATGAGCATCAAAGCTCTGCACACCCTCTAAGGCCCTGGGCTCCTGTTCTTCATTCAACACTGTTACAGATTTTGCCAAAGGCAGAAGAAAGAGTGTGGATTGAGGGAGGAAAGTACGTGAGGGAACTAAACGTTACGAACAACATGCATGGGGGAAACGGAAAAACGGAGTGGTCAGCCCCATGAGAGAACTCAGCTTTGCTGGCAAGACCTTTCTTTCCTCGGGGGGGTGGGGGGGGTGGGGAACACAGAAAACAACAACCAGGTGAGGTATAAGTTAACAGGCAGCCCAGGATCTCTTACTAAAATAAATAACATGAAGCTTCCCTATCAGAGTTTGGAAATTTCCCCTCCAGAATCCCGGAGCACAGTCACAACACATTTGATCCTGAAGGCTGCAAAGTCATCTGGTCTCAGAGTAATTCAAAGTTTTCTAGGCACGGCTCTCTGCAGAACTGTTAGAGAAACATGAGAGAGCATTCCTGAAGGCAGGCCTCCTAACCTGCAAGAGAGAAATAGCCCAGCATGCCCTTTTTAGGAGGGAACATCTGTGTTCCTCTCCAGAGAACAGTCAAATGGGACATGCCCTCGCCTAGAGAGGTGTGCAGGAAAACCCTCTGCTGAGCTTTCTAGAAACTCCTCTTGCAAGATCCAGACATGGCGTGAGGTGGAAAGAATCTTCTCAAGAAGTCCTGCAGTGGTTCTCAAAGGGTGGGCTAAAGGCTGTTTGTTTGTAGCTATCACATGTATAATACGACAACTCTGCTACAGCTTTGCTTCTGGTGTCAATTAGGATATTTAACAAAAACCTGCTGGTACCATTCTTCCCATTCGATTCTGGTAAACTAACATTGGCACAGCCAATATTAGACAAGAACAAGTCCTTAAGGGGCCAATGTGGTTAGTGAGACAATACACATAAAATCTTGGCAATCTATAGAATGCTTTCTAAATGTTACATATTCTTGAATAGGATCAACATCGCTGGATTTCTCTGTAGTCAAAAGACCAAAACCTGTCAGAATCATAGGTGGACCCAGTGTATGCCACACTTGACTGATACGACTCACCCAGGATGCATGTTGAAAGCGGATCCCTAGGCCCCACCCCAGGACCAGTGATCCTGAATCACTGGGAATCTGAACTTTTAACAAAACATTATTTTGACCAGGGAAGTTTGGGAAATACTCCAGTGGTTCCCAAACTCACTCAGGAAATTGAAATTTGGGTCCCTCTTTTTCTTGCTAAAAAAAAAAAACAAAAACAAGTGCATTGCTCTATTGAGTCGGGCACAGTGGTGTTAATTAGCCCTTCAGAAATTAACTAAGGCAATTATTATTGGATGGATCTACATATCTCTTCCTTATGCTGAGAGTTCTTTAGCTACAAACATCACCTACATTCCCTTCTTGGAACTGATATGGCATAAATCACATCTCAGAAATAAAGCCCCCATGATTTACGGAGAAAATATTGCACTCGAATCCTTAATTATCCCCAAAATCCTCAGAGAAAAAAGCACAACTGTATCTATGTTGAATTCCAGCTGATGAACTTACTGGGCCAGGTTCTTGTAGGAGGGGAGGGTGGTAGGCCAGTAACGGCAGAGAGGGAGGGAAACCCTCTGTATGGATCTGAAATCTCATGGGGTTTTAAGGTAGAAGTGACCAGTTAGTGGTACAAAGGCCAGAGGGCAGGAAAAACAAGGAGCCCTGATACTCACTCAGGTGCACTTACTGAGCACCTAATGAATCCACGAGGGTCCCCACCAGGAACAGGTGGCTCTTGAAAACAGGGAGAGAGAGGAGAGCTCAGGGAAGGGATGATTTATGAGAGAAGGGCAGGTTTCACAGGTAGACCCCGTAGTGAAGCACCCCAAGCAAACAACAGCAGGGAGTCTTGCCACTCCTAGGGCTGAAGGTTACTAGGACACCAAGGTTATCAGGACGAGCCACCTGGTAAAGCTACGGCCTTCTGCAGAGGGTCACACACCAACCTGTGGGTGGGCACGCTTCTCCCCTCCTTTTCTAGTGTTCTCCTCTGACTGAACCCAACTGAGAGCCAGAGGGAAGGTCAGCCTCCCAGGGCACAAAGCAGGCAGGATGATGATGTAGCATGTAGAATATCCAACATGCCCACCACCAAAGGCCAGGTACTGCAGTCTGCCCACCCTGGCACTCTTCAACTGAATCTACCCCCTGTGGGAGATTGCACCGCCTCCCCCCCGCCAGCTGGTGTTCATGCCCTTTGGTCATTAACTCCGAAGTTCCTCTCACTAGAGGCAAACTCTTTTTCCCTGCTCCCCTGATGTTGGATTTGGCCATATGAGCTTGCTCTGGCCAGGGGAGTGTGGAAGAAATGACGGTGCTAGTTCTGAGCCTGCCCCTCGTCAGGCCTCACGTGTTTCTGTTCACCCCTCAGCATGAGAAGAGCCTGCCCCAGTAGCACATTGGTTCTAGAAGACTGACAAGGAGAAGAGCTTCCCCTGCTAGCCCGCAGACCTGCGGCTTGAAGCAGAACTGTCCGGCCATCCCTTAGATCTGTGAGAATGATAAATTCTGCTTGTTGTGTGCCCTGAATTTTGGGGTGGTTGGTTACACAGAAATGGCTGACTGATACATGGTAAATAAGCCATTCTGATTCAGTAACAGAAGCTAGAGGGCTGGAGATTAAAAGAAAAGCATGAGCACACCTGCTAGAGCCAGGTCCAATGTGGGCATTAGAGGTCAATAGCGCTCAATAGCGATAGAGACCATGTGAGATTCGAAGGCTTAGACTTGGGGCCTGAACTGATATGGGAGCCTACTTGCGGTGATAACATAAACTCTCTCTCAGAGGAATAGATGCTCTGTTACTGCCTTTTTTTAAAATTTACACCTAGCCTTGTTCCATACAGAATTGAAGTATGCTTATGAAAGTGCCCATAATAGGGGCACCTGAGTGGCTCAGTTGGTTGGGCCTCCAACTCTTGGTTTTGGCTCAGGTCATGGTCTCAGGGTCGTGGGATTGAGCCTCACGTTGGGTTCCGTGCTCATTGGGTTCCACGCATTCATTGAGTGCCATGCTCAGCAGGGAGTCTCCTTCACTCCCTCTCCCTCTGCCCCTCTCCCCGTTCACACGCTCTCTCTCTCCTAAGTGGATAAATAAATCTCTAAAAATAAGTAAGATATAATAAAATAAGCAAGTAAGAACAGCACAGCAGAGAGAAAATGATGGTATGTGAAACCAAGGGCTCAATAAACCAAATGCACGCCCATAATGCCATGTCCTCCTGCTAGACGTGAACTGCAGAGTTGCCCAGCAGCTAAGGCAAAGACAGAAACCAGATTCATGGCATGAGTAAGGCACACATGGGCCAGAAACTCAGAAGAAGGACAATTATTTCCTGGAACTGAGATCTGATAGCCACGTCTTCTCCGGGGTCCTCATAGGACCCTACGTAGTGAACAGTGGCTTCAACAGACCCTCACAGAAAACACACTGATGCCACAATGATGATGAAAACAACAGCTAATGCTTACAGAGTGCTGGCCACGCACATGCGGGTGTTTTCTAGGTACTTAACATATAAGCTATTTAACCCTTTTCTTACTATCCTCGAAGAAAGAGCAGTGGCTGTTTCTCATCATGACCCACGGGAGAGCAGTCTTTGGGAGGACAGGCATCTATGCACAACAGTATGGGAACTCCACTATCAGACGAAGAAGTATCTTAGACCCTTCACGAGAATCCAGAAATCAAGGTTTGTAAACAAAATATTCCACTTTTCCATACCGACAATTGCATAAGTCAACACCGTGCAGAGCAAGCAAAACAAGACGGAGCAAGATCTGGCCTGCGGGCCGCCAGTTTTCAACCTCTCATGGAGAAACAGATGGACAGCATAACCATCAGGCCCCCCACCATAAATATAATTAATTTCAGCCAAATAGAAATACTGAAGAGCAGGAGGTTTGAAGTCCTACTGATTGACAGATTTGGAGATGTTGATATTAGATAATATTGTTAAGTGTGGAAGCCTGAGGACTGCCTCGGCCAGGGGTGGGACAGACACCTCTATGGGCTGTGGAGCAGGACAGAGTTAGTGTCCCTGCCTGGAAACGGAACAGGGAAGGTCCAGGAATCAGCCGATTGGTCTGAGATAATTAACACCATTACTTCTTCAATTATGGGTTTATTTCTTCAACTTGGTGGATTTGTGCAGAACCCGCTAAGATGGATCAATTAGACTGCCACCACCACTCCTCAGAGCAGCCGTCCTCAAACCCGCCATCAATGAGCACCATCACAGACACCATTCGAAATTCTGCCCCCTCCCCCCGGCACCCCCACTGACTCTACTGAGAAAACCAAGCCTTTCCTTTTCTAAGGAGGAAGTGTGCAGTGATGCAGGAGGTAGGAAAAGGAAGAGAAGAAAACGAGAAATACCATATGCATTCAGCCATCTTCCTCCCCTTCAAAAGCAATCCCTATTTGGAAATGTTTTCTATGCCTTCTTCAGCAAGACGAGTGACCTCAGGGCTGGAGGGCTAAAATTCCCTGCCTGTCTCGGCTCAACAGGTTCCCCGACAAGCTAAACACAGCGGCACTTCAGCCGCTATTTTTAGACCCTATAAATTCTGTTCTCCCTTTCTGTCTCTGAAATATTCTTTACAGATTTGCCAAAGACTTTTATCTGGGCCCTGACTCTGTGACAATAACTTCATGAGCACGAAGTCCTTGCTGTGCCTTTGTTTGCGGCTCTTGTCATTTTTGGAATATACTTGTAAAACACACGGAGGGTTTCTTCTTCCTTGGAGGGGAAGCTGCCTGCCCCTCCTCGCTCCCCTCACCCTGAGTCTGAATGATGAGCAGGAAGACGAACCACCACCACCGAACTGACTGTTGTTAGAAAAATAAATAAATAAATAAAAGTGGAAGGAAAAGAACCAGAGCAGGAGTCACCGGGAACTCCTCCCCCAGGACAGGGTTTCTCAAAGTGGCTCAAAACCTTGATTTCCAGGTGACCATCCCCTCTGAAGCCCCTGAGATCTACTTAGGTAGAAACCCAGAGGGTGGGGGCCTGACCCTGCCAGTTACAGTCATGCCATCACAGCACCCAGACTTGAGAACACTGCTTAGGGTCCAAAGTCTGTGCCTAATCCAACTCTGGGTTGGCTTTCACTTTGTTAGAGCGGACAGCTGCAGGTGGGGGGGGATCGGTGTCATCTCAGGTGTTATCAAGATGAATATCAGAGGTCCCTCAAGCTTTCAGGAGACTGTGTCGCTTTCCAGGCCTTGCTCAATACTGCCCAACTTGATTCAAGAAGTTGAGTGGGTAGATGGTCAGACCACAATGGCTTCAAAGCAAGAGCAGAAGTGGACCTTGGCCTGTTCTACTGTATTCATCATCCAACACAGCCCAAGGACAGGCAACTCTTCTTTCCCCCAGGTACTCATGAATCTGGCCCCCCAGCTAACACTCTGTAGCTGTCATCCACGTGCATGGTGCTTTGCTAGGTTCTGTGACAGGCACCACTGCACCACTACCCCCAAACCCAGGATTCCCATTTGATCGTTCTTCTCCCTTCCCTCCCTGTCCACATCTAAGACTTCAGCTACGATCTCAACCATCAAAAGGTCTCCAGGCCTATCTGCTTCCCCCAACCCCAGCCATGTGGTGTACCGCCTTCGCCTTCTAGCTGGGCTGCCCACTTCCACTCCTGCTTGCCTACCCCAATGCGCTCTCTCCACAGAGCCGGAGTAACCTTCCGAAAAGACCTATCACATCACGTCACCGCCCTGCTTCCCAAAGCACTCAAATAAAATGCAAACTCCCAGCTCGGCTTATGCAGCCCAACACAGTCTGGTCTTCATCTACCTCTCTGGGCTTTTCTCATACATGAGTTCATGCGATTCTCCTAATAACCCTTTCAAGTAGGAATTAACCTCAGTTTATAGATGAGATCTGGGAGATTCAGCAAAGTGAAGTAACAGCCAATAATGGTGGAGCCTGAGCTGACATCCGCATCTTTCAGCCACCAAACCCCATGCTCTTTCCACCTGCCCTCCGAGCTCACATTAACCAGATTCAGAAACAGAAAGATGGCAGGCAGCCCCCATGGCTCCTGGTTCATGTATTTCCAAAGATCAGACCCAGGTTAATTCAAGGAGAGCAGGATCGCTGCATACAGGAGACAACTGGGGGTGGGGAGAGAGTAAGAGAGAGAAAGAGGCAGGAAGAAGAGAAAATGAGGAAGCAGCAGCAAGAGATGCTTCGAATGACATCTAGAACAGAATAACAAAACATAGCTACAAAACTCCATCTGCTGCTGGCCAGAACTCTGCCAAGTTCCTAATGCCAGAGGGTTGGGCCAACAATGATTTTCCTCCTCCCCTAGAAGCTGCCGTCCCTGGTTACGTCACCTCCTCGGGGACCTAGCAGACAGTGAATCAGCCGGTCACATCGGGAGGGCTCACTAGAGGCATTTTCCAACCGAGATGTCCGGCACAGTCAGAGTTTCCTTCCCTCCCAGAGCAAAAGGGAAAGCCCTTCCTTCCAACCACGCTGATTTCTTTCCGTCCACTTATTTATTTTTTTTATGCGGTGGAACATAAATTTACGTAAGTAGATTTTCAGAAGGATTCCCTGCCTTTTACAAATATGAAGTACTGACACAAGTTTTCTCAGCAAGATCCCATCATCCTACATTGTTGTTCGAACTCACACAAAACAGCCAACATTTTTCATAAATATTTTTCGTAAAAATGTCCACCATTCTACTAATATTGATGAGTGGTGAAACTCTTACCTCTTGCTTCTCTAACACCTGGATAGCACAACTACATTTAAAACTGGTAACATGACTATGTATTTACTAATACTGCCAATTTTCATGGCCTAGATTTCTCCAGTTTTATTGATTATTGTGAGCACCTTTATTATTAACACATTTAAACTGGTGATCCTGTAAAAGCCCTCTGGGAAGAAGTTAATTTTTTACAAAATGCTTGTAAAGTGACTTCTTATTAACCATAGATCCATGGAGGGTAGGAGGGGCAAAGGTGAATCTGATTCAAATGCACAAAGATAGGCTGAAAACCCACCATGCATGCCCCTGGGTTAGCAACTGTAAATGGTACAAAGAGGAGGGGGATATGCTCAGGGCTTTCAAACAGCTTGGGGGCTGATAGGAGAGTTAGATATTCTACAAATGGCTAGAATGCCAGGAGGAATGTGTTATGGTTCATCCATGAGGTACTTCACATATACCAGATCGTGGTAGAGACTATTTGCCCACTCAATACCCATTCTCCCCTTCTCCCTTTTTACTGAACTTCAGTTTTATTCCAGTCTCCAACAAGCCGACCTAATGGGCTAAACCCCTCTGGCTGATCCACTCGAGCTAACGGGCTAACCTATCCCCCCTGGGGGAAAAGGTGGTTAATAGGATATAAGCAGAAACCATGAGAGGCTTCTATTAAGGGAGACAGCTTCACTGAGGTTGTACTCTTTTGTACTCGTCTCTCTTCCTTGTGTTTCCTACCTGGAATTTGGACGTGATAGTGGGAGATACAGCAGCCATACTGGGTGATAAAGCAGTTTTGAGGCTGGACGCCATGGTCTGAGGACAGTGGAACAGAAAAAGAAGAATCTGGATCCTTGACAACCCTGAAGTACCAGACCGAGCCCAAACTTCTTTTGCATGAGAGCAATAAACCTGACTCTTATCAACTTCTTATTTGCATTTTCTGTTACATGCTACTGGCCTGGCACAAAAGAGTGGTGGCATCAAGTAGCCACCAGGAGAGGAATCGCGAGGAGGGCGCGTGGTGAGAGGGTTTCCCTGGGGCTGCAGGCCACGGCTCAGACACCGAAGGCCAGGTTCTCAGAACTTCTCTTAGGAAGGACAGAAGACTCCACGATGAGGGAGGGGACCACAAGGCAGGGGCAAGTCCTCTGCTCTTAACAGGATCTAACTTCCACTCACCAGTTATAAATCACCCAAACAGCCGTCCTTCTCCACTTTCTGCCTGGCCTCCCTCCACGGCTCTAGGTGACTGTACATGGCTACACATGACTGAACAAGAAGAGATCTTGGGACTTCCTTCTTACCTTCCTTTTTCCCTCCCACCACAATGAGGCTTATCCCTGCAGCTCTCTCGGGGACCTGGACACAGAAATACGTGGGGACGTGCCAGGAAGAAATATTCTTGAGATTACGGATTATGGGAAGTAAGTTCCTCTCCTCTCTCTCTCTAAGGACAAAACGATGCCCAACAAAATTCCTGATCCCATGTAAATCCAAACCCTGCACAAGCAGGGGGTGGGGCAGAGGCAGAGGGAGAAGCAGGTTCCCTGCCAGGCTAGGAGCCCGATGTGGGACTTGATCCCAGGACTCCAGGATCATGACCTGAGCTGAACGCAGATGCTTAAGTGACTGGGCCACCCAGGTGCCCCGTCTTCCACCTTTTAGATGCATCCCATCCCTGCCCCCCACCCCTGCAAATTCTTTCTGGAACTAAAAATACCAAATTTATATCTTTTTCTCACTAGCAACCATGTTTGGGCTTGAGATTAAATAGCAAGAATTCTTTAAAACGACATTACTTTTAAAAAGTAAATAATGACCAAGGGAAAAAGAATCTCACATTTTTCCAATACAACATAAAGATGGCAGCTCAAGATAATACCGAAGGCCTCCAGGAGGAACGACCAATACAAGAATCATTTAGGGCCCTATTTATACCCCAAGTGACACTTGCTGCTAAATAAAAATGTGTTTATGTTTCCACAAATCCACTCCGATTTCACATGTTCTGCTCACTTAGCTGTCACTGAACACGAAGAAGTTACAAAACTTCATGGGAGTTGGGGAAATAGAAAACTTTATTAACAGTTCCTCTTGTACTACAACCAAATTGAAAACCGGGCTGAACAAGGAGAATTCAGGAGACTCTTCTAGTGTATAAGAATTAAAAAAAAAGCTGGTTATTGCAAAATTAAAGAGGCCACTAAAAGGGACTTAACCTGGGCGCCTGGGTGGCTCAGTTGGTTAAGTGACTGCCTTGGGCTCAGGTCATGATCCTGGAGTCCCGGGATCGAGTCCTGCATCGGGCTCCCTGCTCGGCAGGGAGTCTGCTTCTCCCTCTGACCCTCCCCCTCTCATGTGCTCTCTCTCTCTCTCATTCTTTCTCTCAAATAAAAATCTTTAAAAAATTTTTAAAAAATAAATATATAAATAAAAGGGACTTAACCTTTTCAGCTATATCTGTGCCATTTCTTTATGCTTTTATAAGGCCACGTTAAAAATGAAATGGCAGATGGGGCTGGAAAAACCCCCTTGGATGATCCACTCGAGGCAGAAAGAGTTGGTTTCGCTGCTGATCCTGGGGCTCTGTGTGGCCACATTTTATGGGGCTCCAGAGAGGCCTAAGTCCACCCTGAAGTTAAAGGACTCTTTTACTTGCCTCTGAAGGACACCACAAAGCCTGCTGTCCTCACAGCTGTCAGCCATGAGGGTGTGAACACCACCCTTGGCTCAGCTGAGGCCGAGGTCATCAGTTGGTTTTTTATGACTATAGTCACTCCATGTCCAGCCAGGAATCCTTTTGTACTCAAGAAAATTAAAACAATTAATTGAGGCTCAAGGCATTCCTACCCAAGGAAGGGGGAAGTGAGCGCAATGAGGCTGAGGGGCCCAGCTGTGTGCAACTCCAGACACAGGGGGATCCCCTCGTCCACAGGGCGCTGCAACGGGTGGTACCACCGAAGGGAACAACCTCCCTGCATGTGGCCCTCACCCGCCTACTCTTCCCACCCCCACGACCCGCTGTACCGGGTCAGAGAACAGAGCTCAGGCCCCGCATGGCCCAGGATGTGGTCCTGAGACTCAGGGGCCGGCCTCTGCCGGCCAGCATCCCAGACCATCCCAGCAGGGCCTGGGTTCGGAGCTCAAGCACACCAACTTGATTCTCTAGTTCCTGCTTCACTTTCTTGAAATGAGAGCTGTAGCTGGGCCTGCGTGCTTGGCTAAGGCTCACAAGAGTACCCTGCCATGCTCCAGGAACTCCTCCACTTACTGTCTTCCCACCTCGACTTTTCCAGCACGGGAAATGATCCTCACTGCAACTTCTCCTGACTAACCCCTCACACTGGACTGAAAGCTCCCGGAACCAAATGGAGATCTCAACACTTGGGTGTAACTTTCATCGAAAGCCTGCTTTCTCTTGTTAAAGGGGGGAAAAAAATAAGAGGTCCCATTCACAGGAAGTGCACTGCAGGAAGGTTTGAGTAATTCTGACGGCCGAAGTCACGTTTTTCTCCCCTCTGCTTCCCTAGCCCTGTGTGCCTGCCAGAGAAGGGCCCCAACACACCGTGTCCTCTGGGAGGATGACGTCCTTGAGGACAAGGTCATGGCTGGTTTACCTGTGTGTCCCAGGAGACCAGTAGGAAACCCGACAGTACCCGGGGCAAGTGCTCCACAAAGAGCAACAGAACTAAAGCCACCCGAGGGTCCGCGGGCTCTGGGCTGTGGGCCTTCCCCAGGGTCATGGCTGACCCTTTCATCACTTCTGAGACACTTTCATTCCCGAAGAGGCCTTCTACTTGACTCCAGGTTTTGTTTCTTGAGAAGATTTTCAGATGGTCTAAAATTAGCAACCCCTCCAACTCAATTATGAAAACCTTGACATTTTATGAAGTTAAAAAAAAAAAAATCCCTTGGTTTTAATGACTTGCCTCCAGAGTGCTCAAAGCACTTTCCAGACAGCCCCACGTCTGGTGAGCAGATACTCAAGGGACAGGATTAACTACACAGCTGCATTTTGTTACCCGGGTCCCAGAGCCCATGCTCTACCAGAATGGGCCGGGACAGTCAAAGAAATAGCCCAGCCCCCAGGGTAGGAGTACAGGCTCTGGGGTCAAATAAACTGGGCTTGGGGCCTGTCTCACCACTCTCTGCTTCTAAGAGTATGGGCTGAGTCGCTCAACTCCCCAGGCCTCGGTTTCCCCGTGTGTAGAAAGGGGATGATGATACTATGTACCTCAGAGGGCTGAGGTAAAGATCAGCAGACAACTTGGGTTAAGAGCTTAGAATAGTGCCTGGGCGTAGTTAGCATTCAGTAAATAACTAGCCATCATCACCAATGTTATTTTTGTCACTCTCACTACATTTATTCACACTGAAATGGGAGGCAGCAGATAATGTCAAATAAAATAGCAGCCTGAGCGAAACAGGAACAGGTGTGCCTCTGGTGCCTTGTGTTGTGAAAGGCCCGCCGGTTGCGTGGGGACTCCTTCCTCTCTGCAGTGCTCTGAGCCACCTCTACACAGGCAAACGGGATCATCTAGGATCTGCTTCTGAAAACCAGGAACTGGGGCATAAGGGTGAGCTACAACAATGGCCTGGGGTGTGAGTCCTCTGGGGGATAGCAGTTCGTGGCTGCATGAGCTGCCCCATCAGCAAGATCCTCACCAGTGGGTGTTGTTCTCATACCACCAAATGCCCACATGTAACTGTGCACAGCTGCCCCTCCACCTCTATTAGCCCTTGCTCAAGGGTTCCTTCAGGGGAGCCGCCTTCAAGGAAACTGACACTGTGGACAGAACAAAAGGATGATTCCAAGGCAAGATCCACTGGAAGGTTCTGAGAATGTTCCAGAAGGATCCATGTAACTCTGGACCAGGTGGCTCAGATCCTGCTGAAGCCCCAGTGCCGATGTGGACCCGTTCTCCAGTGTGACTTCAGACTTGCCCCACCAGGAAGGGCCACGTGGCCCCACCCAAGGAGCTCTCCCTCTGCACTGAAGGAATGCAGCTGCAGGGCCTATGACCTTACGGGATCTGCGCAGCTAAGAGTCCCCCTCTGATGAGAAATGGCAGTGAAACATCAGGGACCTTTCCAAAGGCTCAGTAAGAAATCAACTCCGGTGCTAAGAGACAAATCAGGAAGTTGAGGAAAAGGTAACCACATCCCAGTGGGAGTTCAACGCCTTTATAGCTTATTGGTTAAGATCTTGAGTTTTAATTTCAGATTGGATCTTAATGTAACAATCCTTGGCTGCAAGAGCTGGAGGAATATGGAATAACAGGAAAGAATAATAGGAAAAAATCAGCAAAGGTGACTCTTGGGACTGGTATTTTATTACACCACACTTGATCCTAACCCAAAGGTCAAAAAGCAATAGGATTTTACTCTCTACTTAACCTGGAACTTCTCCAACCATTATTTAAAGTTAGATGTTCTGAGGATATGAAGATGGTTCAAAAACCAGAGAGTTATTTTGGTGGGGAGTGGCAAAGGAAAAGGAAATACACAATAACAGTCTTAAAAGAAATACCTACCCTATGAAGAATACCAGGACCAAAAATAAACCCCACACAAATGTAAAATAAACTCTGACAAGCAATCTTGTCCTGGTACTAATTTTTTCCCTCCCCTTTGACTTAAATACAAGTGAGACAGGACGCTGACGGAGGACGCTCACTTTTTTTTACACAGTAAATGGAACTCTGTAGGTCCTGTGCTAAATATAAATAAACCTCAGCATGCTCTCCAATAAGGTCAAATTTTCAACAGGATGAGCCTATACTCCAGAGTCCTTGGACTTCCTTTGAGAAGTGATTGCTCAGAAGCCCTGCTTGCTCACTCTGCTTGACTCCGAGATAATCTGAACAAATACTGGTGGGGTGAACGATGACCCAGCGCTCCCTTTTCTTCCTCTACTCCCCACCAAGTCTGAACAGACCAGACCAGACCTTGCGGTCAGGATCTTCACTTATGGCTCCCTCTGCCCAGAACCTATCTGCTCATATTCTCTACTGTCAGTGTAAAAAACAAAAAAAAAGTATTTCCTTCCTTAAAGTTATCCGCTTTTCTATAATGTAACATTGACACTCCTCCCACAGAATGGCAAGGTCTATATGCCTTCCCTTTGAGTTTGGGCAGGTCATAACACACCACACACTCCCACCCTGTTTTCCTCGGACTCCCACAAGGAATACCACAACACGTTGCAAGGGAACCTGGATCAGATGAGAGGCCACATATAGGTGTTCTGGCCATTGGCCCACCTGAGGTCCCTGCTGCAGCCAGGTAGCTGCCAGACACGGAAGGGAAGATGGCCCACGTGATACCAGTCCCAACACATGCATCTCCCCCACTAACATCCGGAACATCAATGGGACTAACAGAACCTAATAAGACCACTGTAAGAATTAAATGAAACACAGTGTACAAAGACCCTTTCAAAGGGTGGGGGGAGTGTGAGGCATGATTATTACCAGCACACGGGAGGTCTGATGATGTCATATACATCTTCATTTTGGACGTTTGAATTTCATGGCTCCATAATACCTGTCAAAGCCTACTGAAAAAGTAAAATGAGCGACAGTGATGGGAGTAGCAGTAAAAACTTAGATAAGCCTGAAAGAAATTTATAACTACCATTTTCCTCCCTCCAGCCGATTTTCCCTAGAATGCACATTGATTGTTTCTATAAAACAATCTTGGATAGGTGGGAAAAGTAAGAATTCCATTCCTAAAAATATACATGCACATACAGCATACTTTACAGGTCTTCTGCTAGCTTAAGCCTTCCAGGAATAATAAGCATTTTTCTAAAAGTGCAATTGCGTGACATTGCTTTATCTAGTCCTTACAGCAATGCTATTAAATAGGTTCTAGCATTATCTCAACTTATAGGTGAGGGAACTGAAGCACAGGGAGGTCACATCACACAGCGTGAAGTGGCAAAACCAGAATTCAAACAGGAGGCCTTCGGAAGCGAGGTCATGCGTGCACCCCTGCACGATTTCCTTGAGGGTCAGATGTGAACCTCACATTAGGTTCATTTCCTATCCAGTTCTTGGGAACTTTAAAAGTGCTGCTAATGATAATCTGCCACTCCAGCTCCCTTGAAGAAACACGAGGGAATGATAGTACCTTCTCAATCTCTTAGATCACTCCCGTGCGTGATGCGCCGCCTCCAACTGACCCCGCGCCCCGGGCTGACCCCTGGCCAGGAAGCAGCTGCCCCTGGGCACTGGGTCTTGCTATGCATCCCTCCCCTGCCCTCAGCAAGTGCCTTTGATGAGATAATTCCCAACAACCAGCTTTTTCCCAGGGGCTCTGTGCTAGGCTTGTTCTTCTGCTTTAAATCATCATATCTTTATGAACAGGCAATTTGTGTGACAGAGATTCGGTAAATTCTTACCATCAAACTGACTACTATTTACACATCAAGTTTGATGAAGTGATCACTGTCCAGAGTGATTCAACTTTTAAGGGGAAATTTCTTACATCGTGGATAATATGAAAACTTGAAAAACGTGTATTATCACCCAGAAGTCCACATTTCCTTCTCAGAAAAAGTGAGTCCTACGTTTCCAGCCTGAAGAGCTCCAGTTTCTTAGGAAATTGGAGAGTGGTGGGCCTAATATCCAGCCCACTGCTGCTGGACACGCTCCTGGCATCCAATACCAACAGCTTCGTTGGAGCCCTGATGGGAATGACTGAACGAGGGTTTTTCATTTCTGTCCACCTCTCACCAGTGGGTTCTCATAACCTGGAGTCTCATCCAGCACTACCTCTGGACTGTTTTGTCTCCTAATATTTTCTCATCTCTCTCCTTTCTGCCATTGTTCCATTATTTTCTTACTTCCCTTCTGCGATTGAAAAGAAGAAGGGATAAAATAAGAAGCTCTATTTTCAGGGACTGAAGGAGGCGGTGAAATGTCAGTCTGCCTTGGTGGCAAGGTGCAGGCCTTCTCACTGGTCCTCACCCCAGTCACCCAGCCACGGAGACAGAGCCTCCTGCTCTGGAAATCTCACACGTTCCCTGATCGGGCTGACCGTGAAATATCCCAAAGGGAGTCTGAGAATTGATACCAAGGGGCCACAGGATGGGGAAGAACAGGTACTTCCAGAAGTACAAAACCTCTATGTGGTTCAGAAGAAATCTATGAAACCATCTGGTCCCCCAACTGCTCATTGCAGTTCATATCTGTATCACCCCCACTCCTGTCCCAAAGGGGCCCACCCAGTTGAGATTCAGCTTGTGAAACTTTTGGACATTCAACACGTAAGAATAGTGACAGCCAGAATAGCCCACAGGACTCTAAAGCTATCCGGCAGAAGCTGCCAAACACTTGAGAGGTGCATCCCGTTGGGTCTTTGCCGCACCCTTGAGGAGGAGGATGGCCAAGGCCAGGGGTAGCCAAGCCCATGGAAGCAATGCTGAGACTCTAAATGAGTCTCATCGCCGCAACCCCCCCCCCCGCCCCCGCCCCAGGACAGCTGCTTCAGGACAGGGCAAAATCACCAGCCAGTCTCACTTTGGGGAGCTGGTTTCTCACAACTGCACGATCCTCAGATAAGTTTAAAAGCTCTCACTGGCATGACTCAATAATATAATTCTCAAAGCTCTCAGTAGTACTGACATTTGTCATCCGCATCAGGTGGTGGCCAATTCTAATCTGGCTTCATGCTCAGCCACTACGTTCCCCCCGGAGCCTACAATCTGTCACACCAACGTTTCTCCATATCTCCCATGCTTACAGAGGCTATAATCACAGGACCTTTGCATGTGCTATTTCCTCTCCCCAGAACGTCTTTGTTTCCCTTGATTTTACCTCCAACTCCTCATCAATCCAGCCAACTCCAGCCCATCTCCTGTGGTCTAGCTCCTCTCTCAAACTTACACCCTCCTGGCCTTGTAGATATTCACACAACTACTTCCCTGCATCTGTCAGTACTTCACACCTGCATGTACTTGGGCACTTATTTACATTATAGCTGTGTATCTGTGTCCATCTTCCCCGCTATACGCTGCCTTGCACACACAGTATCTTCTTCATCTCTGTACTCCACGACCTAGGACGTTGCCTGGGATGTGGAGGGCCAGGATTTAATTCACGTGAACGAAGTAGACCATAGCCCAGGAAGTTAATCACTTTGGCAACTACATCAATGTGGAGTATCACTTGACTCATAGTCTAATCAATGTTAGTTGCAAACTCTGCCAAGGCAATTAAGAATGACAGGATTCTCAGGGTGAGACGCTTGAGGAGCATCTGGTCCAAGCTCCCTCTTAGTGCTGGGGACAGGGATCCTAAAGCTCAGGCTTGAATGCCTCTGGTGATGAGAAACTTACTACCACATGAGCCATTTGATTCCAAAGAACAAGCGGGATGAGAGGCACAAGCCATAGACGATAAACACAGGAACCCCATCTGGTCCAGTCCCTTTCCTCTTGACCAAGCTTTGCTGAGGACCATGGCTAACCACCCCAGGATCCCAGGCACTTATCTCACCAAAGTGCAGCTAATGGAGGCAACTCAAATAATTGTGCTGCTAACAGATTCCTAGTCTTGAGCTGGGTACACTTCCCCCAAAAAAGAGAAAAAAAAAGTATGGTATTATACTATGACCTTGTTTCGATAATGTTCTATAGGTAGGTAAGATGTTATGAGTGCGTAAAGGGTAGGGGAGAACTTTCCATAGTTTCCATTTTTATAACTTGTTCTGAGTCAAATGATTTCAAAATTTTTAAAAGACTAAAATTTTAATAAGTTATTAAATTATTAAAAATAAATTTGTGTATATATATATATATATATATATATATATATATATATACATACAGAGAAATATGGGAGGCAAGGTCACTGTCTTGAGGGTACGTGCCCATAATGGAATGCTCTGGGTATGGACTCATTTCTCTGAGGTCCTTACCATTTATAACGTAAGGCAAATTCCATTATCTCCACAGACTTGTCCTCTCACCCACTCCTTTATAGACATCTTGAGACCAGATAAATCCGATCAGTCTATCTGCCAGTCCCACGTGTAATGTCACCCCAGCCCAGGACTATCCACAATATGAGGCACATCCCTGCTCACATCAGTCAACCTGGCCTTTACCCAGCAGCCCAGGGAACACCCAAGCCCCCCAGGAAGCCAGGGAAGGGAAAGGAAATGGACCATAGGAGCACCAGCTATGTGCTAAGCACCCTCTGCTACCTCCATTAATCTTCACTACAATCCCATGCTGTGTCCATTCTGCAGAGAAGGAAACTGGGGGGCCCAGGAGGTGTGAAGTGTGCCTCAGGTCCCCAGACTGAGGAGTGCAGAGGCGGAAGTCATGCAACCTTTTCGTCCTTGCTCACCTATAGTTCACTGCAGGACAGTCACTGACCCTTGGGTCAGCAATGACACCGGACAGGTTTACAGAAGCCCAAGACCCAGCCTGGTTTGTTCAAACCCTTAACCTTCACTCCTGCCTTGAATCCCAATACCCATTTCCACTCCTCTGGTGGGTTGGTCTCTTGGAATGTCTGTTAATCCTCTGGGCTTCAGCCCATTTCTCCTCGTTAAGTGTGGGTGGGGATGGGTGTGGCTGGAGCTCCAAGGCCCTTCAGCCAAAGCATGAGGGCCCTAGGCCAGCAGAAGGTTTGCGCTCATAGGCATTCAACAGATGCCTGTTGAAGTAAAGGGGCAAATATATATCTATCTTGGTGATGTGTCACAGTTTTTAAAAAGACACCCACTTATCCAGTGGCTGCTTCCTCTGATCATAAGTCAGTAAAAATTTAATGATGGGGAGTAGGAAAGAGGATCACATTTTCTTCCATTAAGACCAGCAATCAATCAAGCCTGCTGAAAGCCAGGCTAAATTTAGCATGAGGTATGAGCTTTCAGAAAGTCTTCCACAGTGTAGGAGGCCACTAAAAATATAGCAAAACAATTAAGTCACCACAGGATTGATGGAGGTCTATAAATGGTGAGGGCCCTAGAGACTGGTACTGGGGCCTGCCATACCTTTAAACAGGTCTTATCGATGAGAAGGACCTAGAGGAAAACCTCTGGATGTGAAATATCACTAAGTTCTTCTGTTATTAAAATGTGAAGCTACAGAAGGGTAACTGTGTGGGCAGGGAGAAAAGGCATAGGAAGGTGTACAGTCAAATTATTTAGAGAAAACAAATTCTTAGAACAAATCTACAGGGTAGCAAAATCTTCTACACTTCAGGAAAGGAAAGCATTATGTGGTCAAGTGTATTTGGGGAGATGCTGAAAACTGTGTCCCCCTTGTGTACATGGGCTGCCAAAGCCCTAGGAGGTCTAGGAATAAGCAAACCTGTCCAATGTTAACTGCAGTATTTTCCAAAATTCATCTGAATACAAAACTTTATTCTGTTACTGACATAAAACCTGTTACCATCCTATGGGGAAGAAACACTGTAACTTTGGGAAATGCTAGATCATATTCTTTATGTTGTCAAAGTGATTTAAACAGGGACCTGGGTGTGATCAAAGACGGTTCCATAAGAATGATCCACCTGTGCACTGCTGCTGACTCACAGGATGGCAGAAAAGGTGTGAGAAACCCAGCCAGGCCCACTGTCTTCTGCACACGAGGCTGGACTTCTAGAGCGATGGGACAGAGAGAGAGGACAGCCTCCCTCGTGACCCACGCCAACATCAGCAGGATGGTAAGTGGCTGGAATGTTGACCCAGCAAAGCCACAGGTAGGAACTTATCCTCCAGAATGGACCATAAGGCACCCAAAGATGTTTGCTGCAGCCTGACAGTAACGGGGTTGGGGGGGGGGGGGGGACGAGGAAGAAGTAGTATCTTTAACAACAGTAGCTGACACATCCAGAAGGGGGAGGTGGGCTTCTCTTCCCGCAGACCCTGGAGCTCCCAGCTGAGCATGGTCAGCTGAGCACGGCCTGCACCCCCGCCCCCTGAAGGGCTGGCTGAAAATGTACCGCTTCAGCCCACCATGTAGCTATGATAATCCCACATTTAGGGAGCTGCTGGCTACCTTCTCTGAAGCCAAACTTAAAATGCAGCCCCTCTCAGGCACCTGTTTTTCAGGCTTTCAGGCCCCGTGGTCCGACAGATACCCATTTGCTTACAGTCACAATCGAACAGGATATTTTTATTCATACCTGTTTACGATATCCTGGATGACACACAGAAATGATCTCAAAACGGATCACTGACTTAATGTAAATGCTAACACCATAAACTTCTAGTAGCATACCTTGGGCATATGTTCATCTTAGAGCACAGCTTCTTCTCACATTCAGTGAGCATTTATTGAGTGATGAGTCAGTGTCAGTTATTCTGCCTGGTGCTGGATATATGGTCGGAACGAGACAGTCTCTGAGGCCAAATGCCTTAGCGGCTGTTAGGAGTTCGTTATGGCTTTGTCTTTAATGAAATTATCCCAAACCTCTTTGAATCCATGTCTGTTTCTTGCCAGCACTACCTTGGTTATAACTTAGGTTTACAGAACTTTGGGACTCATTACCTGATCAGGGAAGGATATCATCTGCTATATGCTGACATTTTCTTACTAGGAGGATGGAAAGGAGGACATCCAGCCTGGGCAAGTATAGGATGAAAGGGGAACAAACGCCAGATTCAGGAGAGCCTAACAGATAAACATCACTGTTAAATCCCGCCCAGCACATATTCCAATGTGCTGGAAGAGTCAAGCCAGCTGGAATACCAGGTGAGAGGGTATCCACCACTCAGAGGGAACAAGTTAACAGGAAGGAATTAGCACATCCATTTAACCTCCTTATTACAGCATCTTCCGCACACTGTTGTGGGTAAACAGAAAACTGGCTGCTTTGAATTTCTTCTCCTTTGTTTTTTCCCTGACCTCTGGTGGGAGGGTCGGTGGGTGGGAAGCACAGACTGGCTGAAGGACGGATTCAAAGGAAGAGAAGAATGAAAGCAGAGGATGGATATCTCACTGGTGCAATAACAAACCGGAGACCGGAGACCCAGAGGAGCAGGGACACCGAGCCCCTGAGGAAAGAGGAAGTAGGGAGTTGGGGGATAGACAAATGCCCACGGCTACTCTGGTGGGTCCAGAACTAGGAGGACAGCGTGATTACACAAAGGTGGACTCTGGCTCCGTGTCAGAAGGACTTTCGGGTAACATGCACCACCCAGAGCTGGATGGGCTGCCAAGCCCAGGGGAGTCCTCCCACAGCTAGGGTGGCCAAAGCTGCAGGATACCTACAGCGGCCAGCCCCACCCCGTGCTCTATTCACGGCTCTCTGCTCCGGGAAGAGGGGAAACCCCACCAGTGCAGCAGCTGTGGGCAGAGGACAAGGCCGGCCAAAGCTGCATTTCCCAGGCATTCCCAATTTGTGGCACACAGGAAATGCTTACACCCTGACTTCAACACAGGAAGCACTTAACCAGTAATAATGCCGGCTCACTTCATCCCCCTTTTGTACCCTCCAGGGCCCCTGGGTGTTCACAGGGCTGACGAATGAGTCCCTGGAAGGTCCGTCCTTGCGCCGTGGATGAGAGCACTGACACCGGAAACAGGGGCCTCTCCAGCCCCAAGAGCTTCTTTACCCACTCCCTCGGTCCCATGCCCTCCGGTGTGACCCCAGGAAGCCTGACAATGTTGTCAAAAGCTAAGCAGCACAGGGTCACCAGCAAGCTGCGCGAACACCCCAGCTCAAAGCAATGAAGCCAACATTGTCAGCAGCGCGATGGCAATCACTGGGCCTCCTGCAGGCTTTCTGAGATGCTGAAAGGATTTCACAGGCCCTCGCCCACCATGTTTATGGGCACTTGGCTCCAGAAACTCCAGCTCAGGAAATTGAGAAGCATGCTTCCTATTTGAAGCATGAGGGCAATCTTTACAATATTAAAGCGTTTCTCAGAACCTCAGGTGATAGAAGCTGTACTTTTACTGTTAGTTGATTAAGGAAATGTGTTCACATATATGAATTCACACTCAGGCCCCTGCAGCAATCCCAATTAGAAGGTCTGACTCTAGACCAATATGGCAGCTGTCCAGTATGGCAGCCACTACCCACATGGGCCTAGTGAGCATGGAACATGTGGCTAAAATACACACCGAGTTTCAAAAATCAAGTATAAAAAAATCTATATTTCATTAACAATGTTTCTATTTATTACATATAGAAATGATAGTATTTTGGACGTATTGGGTTACATATGTTATTAAAATTCATCTTATCTGTTTAACTTTTTCAACATGGCAACTAGAAAACTTACAGTTACATATATGGCCTATATTATATTTCTATTGGGCGGCACTGCTCTAGACTTTCCACTCTGGGGACAACTCTTCCTGGATAGAAGTAAAAAAGCCACCACTGCCTTAGGGCCTAGGCATGACTCCCTGTCACCTAAATCAACTTCTTGCCACCAGGCATCCCAGTGAGCCACAGAGCTGACTTTCTATACAGGGTGATAGCTCTTTGTGGTTTCCCTAAGGATGGTATAGCCTTGGACCACTTCCCGAAATCGTTTGGGTCCTTCCCTCATTCTTTCTGAGCTAGGTTAAGTAATCTGCGAAGGCATGTGGGGTCGAGTTCACATGTGACTCCACAGTCACCATCTGGTGGGCTTTTGGTATTAAAAAGCAAAATTACGAAGGACTAAAAACAGGTGATGAGGGCACCTGCCTTGTTTTACCTCAATGGATTTACAGAAGACTCTTACAAATGCGTTTGCATATTTTCCAGTGTGCTAGGTTTAGCACATTATAAGCAAGGTCTCATTTTATCCTCCTACCAACACGGTGAGGTAAATAGCTGGGCCCTGCCTTTTTCCCAGTATTACATTTGCAGCCAAGGAGAAGAGATTATCCAGAAAGCAATTCCTTATTTTTTTTTTTAAATAAATGACCCCAAAATGGTAATGTTGTGCATGTATGTGTTCATGTGGTTTCATCCAGCAAATTCTTTCCAGGGTCAGAGAAGTTTGATTCATTACATGAGGAAAAAAAAATAAATCTCTCCTTCGAACTTCGGTCCATGAACTCTACTCATCCTTTGAAATGGACAGTAAGGAAGAAATGATGCTGGAATCTAATCAGTCATTTGACAAGCATTTTGGCGGTCGTACTCCATATTAGGCATGGCCCAGGGTAACCATGCCCGATGTCCTCAGCTCCCTGCCCTAAATAAAGGAGACAAACAGGAAGTACCAAAGTGTTACAGGGAAAATTGTGTCCTTCCAAAACTCCTATGTTGAAGCCTTAGCCTCCAGTACCTCAGAGTGTGGCTGTGTTTGGAGACAGGGTAATTAGCTAAAATGAGGTCTTTAAGGGTGGGCCCTAGTCCAATATGACTGCTTATGACTGCTTATCCTTATAAGAAGAGATGACTAGGACACAGACAAGCACAGAGGAAGAACCAAGGGAGGACACAAGGAGAAGGTAGCATCTGCAAGCCAAGAAGAGGGACCTCAGAAGAAACCAGCCCCACCCACACCTTGATCTTGGACTTCTGGCCTCCGGAAGTGGGGCTATAAAATTCCTGTTGTTAAAGCCACCTGATCTGTGGGATTTTGTTGATGGCCCGAGCAGACTAGGACACCAAATAACAAGCAGGAAGAAGGCCTCCACCCACCTGAGGAATGGGGGTGGGGAGAGGAATCGAAGCAGTGGGCAGTCATTCTGGAGAGGGAGCCTCACAGCTGGATCTGGGAAGGGTTGGTTCGTGCAGGGTGGGGGTGGGCAACAAGAGCAAGTGCAAGGAGTCCAGAAGGTCTGGGCTGCCTGACCTGCCAAGTCTCACTTTCAGAACAGATGCCCCAGCACAGCAAGTGTTCTTTGGGAGGCAAGGGCTGCGTCCGACTGCGCTCCATCCCTCGGGGGTTTAGCACTGTCTGGTGGGCGCTCAGCAAATGGAGTGGCCCACTTCATGGGCCACAACTGACCCACCTGGACGTAGGTCACCACGTCAGTGATGCACGCCAAAGTGAACTCAAAGCAGGGAACGTGGGCTGAGAAAGGTAAAGCTGACACATGGCCAAATAAGACCACGACCCAAATGCAGATGGGAGAATCTGAGCTTCTCAAGGGCAGGCCTGGGGCTTTTTCATCCGTCTTCTCCTGCACTCGGTGGCACCTGGTGCCCGACACATACACACTGGTGGGCTAAATGCATGAACCAGACTTTGAGGTCCTCAAGAGGATTACCTGACATTTTTGAGGCCAAAGACAGACTGGGAAGACCAAAGAGAAGACAGAGAACCTCCATTTTCCAGGCTGCTCCCCTGCTCTGGGCTCACTGCCCCGCCCCAAGCCTCTCTCCTGGACAGACCACATCAGATGTGGGCAGGCACGTGCAGCCATGAGTCAAGTTCTCCAACCAATGTGAGAACCCAAGCGCAAGATATGCCTGGAGACAGGGCTCCCAGAGCCAGGACCTTCTCTTCCTCAGACTGAGCTGTTGTCACCATTATACTAATAGTGTCCCATTATACTAACAGGCCCCAGTGTTATGATGACATGTTTTTGCCCTAGGTCCCACAACTACTAAGTTGTCAGATGGGATTCAAACTCAAGACTTTGCTGTGGATCAGTTGTGAGGTCCTGAGTAAATTAAATGCTCAAGTGTCAGATTTGACAACTCTAAAATGGGATTTTGTCTATATACGGATATAGAATTATAATACATGTAATTCTGTGTATAATATTATATGTCACTGGGTTCTTATAAGGACTAAATGTATGCGTAAAACACTTAGCACATAGTAAATGTTCAATAAAAGATGTGTATTATGACTGTTATCATTGCTGCTTATTCTCTTCTTTTCCTTTGCACAGCCCCAATGCAGCACTTAGAAAAAGAAGCAATTTCCTGTTACCCTCTTCACACAAAAAGCGTGGGACGCATATGGATAGACTTTTCTTTGGGGCCCCCATTATTCCAACTATAATGATGTAGGTCCACATCTGTCTTGGGAGAAGACCCTAAAAGCCATCTGTAGGCAACCACTTGGGAAGGGCAGATTTCTTCATTGTGGGGGCTCTCCTGGCTGGTTGTTATGTGAGAGCCCCCTTTCTGCCAACCACTTCCACTCCAGCCAGCAAATTCCCCATCCTCAAAAACAGAGGTCACCAGGAGCCTAGGAAGAAAATTCATGTGACCACCAATTTCTCTCAAATATGGGAAGAACCCACACAATCTAAGTCGTTTTTGTTTGCTCCAAGAGAGCAAACCCAAGGAAAAGAAAAAAACAAAAAAACATTTAAAACTACTCCACTTAATAAGAGTTTGTACTTCAAGAAGTTTGTAGTCTTTGGGGAAGAGAAATGGATTTCTGACATGGTTATACCCAAAACACTCCAGTGAAGTTAAACAAAACTGCCAAAAAAGCTATGCTCAGTACGTGGACTGCTAACAACACCATCCTTCAAGCACCAGGCAGTGGGTGAACAGGAGATGCTACAGCCCATACCCGCCCCCCTGTAAGGGACACGCCCTCTATTACCACCAAGCATCAGCATAAACCAGTGGCTCGCACAAGGTCACGAAGAAGCCAGAGTGTTACTAGCAGAACTATGTTCCCTCCTCACTCATTGATGGGGAACACTCCCACCAGCAGGATGAGGAGAGAGGAAGCTGGCCCCTCTGATGCCCCCAAGCTTCTGATGCCTGGGAAACTGCCAGATGATGGTCTTCATCCTTTGACTCTATCTGTAACTCTTGGTACTGATTTGGTTCCAGCTCCTTGCTTCGCAGAGTGTGAGCCGTGGATCAGCGGCATGGGTGTGATGAGAGAGCGTGTCAGAAATTCACCCGGACCTGCTGCATCAGGATCTGCCCCTGACACTTCGCACGGTCCCCAGGTGACTGGTGTGCACACTGAAGTCTAAGAGGCCCTTGTAAACGGACTCATGAAGGTAACTCCGCCTTTCTGACTCGCTCAGCTCCAGGTGAAGGAAGGTGTTGGTGGTGCTACCCTTTGCCCTCCTCTCTTCCCATATGGATTTCTTGTTTGTGCCATACTTTCTAGTTCCTTTTCACCATCTGCTTCTAATCATTAAAGTAACAATCCCCTGAACACCTATGAAATGTGTCTTGGCCCATTCCAAACAGAGAGGCAGCAAGGTAGAGTCACTGATTTATGGGCTAGAGAAGGAAAAAGGGGCCCCATGTTTCCCGGCCCCCTACTATGGAGTCAATATTGTCCCTCTCACTTTCAGCCAAGGGAACGGAGGCTGGGCGAGAAAGGTCAAGCGGGTTGCCCACGACCACATGACAAACCAGCCAGACCTGCCCCTCCTGGCCCGGCCACCCGGGAAAGTGCTTTAGCTCCCATGCTGCAAGAATCCTGAGCTCAGGAGAAATCGCTCTCACCAGGAGCATTAGGACGTAGGGCCTTTATAAACTACAAGGCAGTTCTGTAATGTGTCTCAAACCTTAAAACGCTCTCCCTTTGGACCCAGCAATTGCATCTCTATCCTCTATGTTGCCACTGTGTATATAGTTTCATGCCACAAAGAAAGCAGAAGACATCAGATGCAAGACTGTGACATTCCTTAAATGAGGGACTCGGGGCAAATGACCGATTTGCTCAGTGCTAACGCTCTTCCTTGCCCCCCACTGTATATGGCCTACGGACACTACGTTTGTGGATACATGTGCATACATGCACATGTGCTCCAAAAGAACCCTGGGAAGAGAGACTCTGGTCTATGGCATTCTTGAAACTCAGGTTTTAATCACCCTAAGTACAAAGTGAAACAGTCAATTTAATTTCAACCCAGTAATTTATGTTTCCATTTGGCTTATAAGGCTTGACTTATGTGACCAATGTCCTGTGAAGACTCCATGTCCTCCGGTCACAGAATCTGCAAGTTCCCTGCCCAGTGTGCATGCCTCCTCCTTCGGTAATAATCAAACTTCAATATCAGCACTGTCCAATATGGTAGCTACCAGCCACATGTGATTATTTAAGTTTAAACTTAAAGTAAAAAGTCAATTCCTCAGTGATGCTAGCTCCATTTCCAGGTCTCGATAGTCAATCAGTGGCCACCATATTAGACAGTGCAGATGTAGCACATTTCCATCTCAGAAAGTTCTACTGGACAGCAAAACTCTACACTGTTAGAGTTGGTAGGATGTCCAACCAAAACTGACATCTCCCAACCTCCCTTAAGATACGGTCAGTGAGGGGCAGCTCAGTCGGTTGAGCATCTGCCTTCAGCTCAGGTCATGATCTCATCAGGCCCTGCATCGGGCTCCCTGCTCAGTGGGGAGTCTGCTTCTCCCTCTTCCGCTGCCCCCCCCCCCCGCTTGTGCGTGCTCTGTCTCAAATAAATTAATTCTTAAAAAAAAGATGTGGTCAGTGAGTTGGCAGAAGTCACTGGGGACCCTTTCCAGGGCCTCAGATCAGATGGCAAGACCTTTTCCCCTTCTCCATTCACGGAGAGCAGACACAGTAGCTGGAACTCAGCAGCCATCCTGGGATCATGAGGAAAAGTGCTCCTAATGTTCTTGAATGTCTTTGCTCCTCCTCTCTCCCTCCACCTTCGTGACCTCATCAAATCTCATGGCTTTAAATGCAATCTAGCTGCTGCTGACTCCCAAATTTATACCTCCAACCCAAACTACTACTCAAACTGTAGATTCATATATACACATCTCTACTTCAAGATCTAATGGGCCCTTCTAACTCAGTGTATCTAAATTCGAACTTAAAACCTGGTCCACCAGCAACCTTTCCGATTCCAGTCAAAGATAACACCATTGACAACTCCCTGCTTCCGGTTACTCAGGCTGAAAATCTTGGGAGTTGACTAGGACATCTCATTCCCCGACACCTGACCATCGAAACCTCAGGAACCACCTTCGAAATGAATGCAGCGTGCAACCACTTCTCCCCCGCTCCACTGCTGTCACCCCTGGCAGAGCCGCCAAGCTCTCTTCCCCAATGCTTGAAGAGGCCCCTAGATGTGTCCTGCTCTTATCCCACCCTCCACAGCGCACTACAGCACAGCAGCGAGAAGGGTCCTTTGGAAGTAAGAGCCCTTACTTCAAAGCAGAAGGTAAGACCACGTCACCGCTCCGTTCCTTTGGAAGTAAGAGCCCTTACTTAGGTAAGACCACGTCACCGCTCCGTTCAGACCCTCAGAGTAAACACAAAGTCCTCCCCGTGGTCTGTGGGGCCTGATGGGGTCTGCCCCACGCCCACCACTGCCACTCAGACTCCTCCCCCCCCATTCCCTCCCACAGCCCCCTCTGTTCTTCCTCAAACACATCTCACATCCTAGAGCCCTGTTCATCAGTTCCTGCAGGAATCCACCTTGCTAGCCGCCCGCCTCCTAGTCTCTGCCCAAATCCCACCTTCTCAGTAAGGTTGCCCTGACCTCCAGAAGCCCAACCCTGCACTCCCAGCCCACTTCACCTTGCTCTATTTGTTTTCTTTTTCCAGGGCCCTCATCATCTAACACAACAGAAGTTACTCCGTATTATATCTATTGTCTGTCTCTCTCCACTGGCATGTAAGCTCCCGAAGGGCATGGATTTCTGTCTGCTCACGGATGGACCTGAAGGCCCACATGGCCCAGAAAATGGTAGGCACTCACTACATACTTCCTGGATAAGTGAAAGGTCATGAGAATTGCATCCTTGAGCCTCTGAAAGAGCATCAGCAACCTCTCTTCCTCCTGTAAGTTTTACGACGTGGGGAAAGGTCAACTGATGTGCTTAAGCCCCTGTAGCCAGGTCTCCATTCCTGGCGGCTGAATGAATTCCTGCAAAAGCCAAGGGTATCATGCTGCATTCAGCATGCAGGGTGAACTGGGGGGTCCTTGCAGAGGTCATGGTATTGGAAGGCCCACGAACGACCCAATCAATGTCTTACCTCCCAGGAGCTGAAACTCGCCTCGGCTCCAGGGAGCAGAGGAGATGTGGTGGGGAAGCAAATGATCCTATTATTATAGTCATCTCTTCAAATCCTTAGCGGGCTTGCAATTTTCCTAAGAAGAAGAATTCCTTGGACTGGCCCCCCACTGTGACCCTTACACCCAGTAAGAGTCCTTGCCCTCTGACAGATGTCTTTATCCACAGCCTATCTTGACGTGCAGTGCAGCACAAAGGGAGCTCTCTTCCCCCACTCCCCCTTACTGCAGCTCGCACCCAAACACAGGACTCTCATTATCAGCCTGAGCTTGAGCCCTTCCCTCGAGGCACCTATGGCCAGCCTCGGAGACAGCACTGGGTGCCCAGCGAGCTGGTGGCAAGGTCCGCTGCCTTTGCAGGAAGACACTGTGGCTGGGTCCACTCGGCTTCCCCACCTTCATTCAGAGGCCACTGCGGGCCCTCCCACACAAAGCTGGACATGTCTCAGATGCAAATGCTCCACTTGGGAAGAGACAGCAAGGATTATGTGGCCTGGTGGACCAGCCGCTACAACGAAGGGTGGTTCTCAGGCCTGGTGCTTCTTGATTCGTGTGGAGCTCATTTATTAGGCCAGAGAAACCTCCAGATGGCTTTCGGAATGGAGGCCTCAGGAAGGAGGGAAGACAACCAAGAAAAGCATAAGAGTACAATTTGGGCCACCTTGATATGGTGCTTCTGATTAGCGCAATTGGTAAGAAAAGGGCAGGACCAGCCTGAAGGTTCTACTTGATCAAATCACCAAGCAAGAAAACCAAGGGGCTGAAGAAAGCCTCACGGAACAGCCAGCCTACCTTACGCTAATCAGGACTAGGCCAAACTCAAGTCTCCAGAGGCAAGGGGATTGCTAGGGTTTAAACTGGCCTTAGGGAGGTAATCTCCCCTTCACCAGGCCCCTTCTCTCCTCCAAGACAAGTGAACAGTCAGCCCATTACTCTTTGGTGTGTAGAGGGGTTGCTGAACAGGATCCCAACGTGCATATGGGGTAGGGAGTGAGGAATGGCTACCTCAATAAATTTAAATAAAATCCTTTTCATTATTTTAACTGGAAACTATTAAATCATCTAAAAATTTCAATCAAATGCAGAGTTGTCGCTGAACCAAATGTACAAATAGAAAAGCTGTGGTCTGGTGGTTAAACCAACCGCACAAATTTAACTTTCCTATTATTTGTCAATCTAAAAAAAAAACACAGAGGAAACAAGAATGAATGACTCTGATAATCAAACATCTGTGTGTAAGGCAGGACGTGAGTGATACTATTGACTGAGAGACAAACACAGCAGACACAGCGGTCACGGCCAGGGGAACATTCTGCAGTAGGCTTGCAAGAGCCAATTGTTCAATTTTCAGAAAGTGCATGAGCTAGTGGTGATAACGGCCATTATTAAATTGCATAAGCTTATAATCAAGCAAATTATATTAAGTTAAAGTTGGGTAATAAATACTCAAAGCTCCTCACTTCCTAGTTATTTTATTATGCTTTACTGTTATCAGATCTGGCATAGTCTCGCATGTACGGTATGGAAATACTCTACAACATCACGCTATGGTCCCTTTCTTCCTAATGCCACAGCCAGTGATGTCACACGGATAGGATAAAATCAGCCATGGTGGGAATATTCCTACCAGGCCGACTGGCAAAATGCTCCAGGTCAGGTCCCCTCCCCTGAGAGCTGGCTGTTACACACTACCAGGTGCAGCCCTCTATTGCTCCATGACGTGCTCATCAACAGGGGCCACCTGTGGGGCCGCGTGCTCATCTCAGTAAAGGCTCTTGCTAGCTCTGCAACGCTGGGCAAATCACATACCCTCTTTATCCGTGCAGAGCCCTTAGAAGAGTACCTGGCATACAAGTACTCTGTTCGCTGTGGCTTACGCTTACGAGAGGGGCCACGGTGTGCTGGTGAAGAGCCCAACCTTGGGAACCATACTTGCTGGGTTCAAATCCCACCTCTGCTCCTCGTCAGCTGGAAGGTCCTGAGCAAGTTCCTTCACTCCTCTATGCCTTGTCTTCTAAATCCCCCCAAGAAGGCCAACAATAGTAACTACCTCTCATGTTAGTGTGAGGAGAAAATGAAGAGTAAAAGTAGTAATGGACAATGACTGGCATGTACTAAGTAAATGCTCGACTCGTGTTTGTGGCTTCCGTTATTGTGGGAATTCTTCTTTTAGGAAGAATCATTTTCCAAGGGGTTACTTACCAAATTCTTTACTAATTTCCACATTATCACACCTCACTTTTTCCCAAATAAACTATTATCTACTAGAGAGGATCATAGAGAAATCCTGCTGCTTTTTAAATTCAAATGAACTCCAAAAGTTTGTTAATTAAAAGGGAACATTTAAAAACAGAACTACCATATGATCCAGTAATTCCAATCCTGGGTATTCACTCATAGAAAACAAAAACACTAATTTGAAAAGATTATCTGCACTCCCATGTTCATTGTAGTATTATTTACAACAGCCAAGATATGGAAGCAACCTAAGTGTCCAGCAATGAGTGAATGAATAAAGATGTGATGTACACAACACACACATACAAGAATACTATTCAGCCATAAAAAAGATGGAAATCCTGCCATTTGCAATAATATGCACGGACCTTGAGGGCATTATGCTAAGTGAAGTAAGTCAGCCAGAGAAAGACAAATACCTTATGATCTCACTTATATGTGGAATCTAAAACAAACACAACTCCCAGACAGAGAACAGACTGATGATTGCTAGAGATGGGGGGTGGGTAAAATGGGTGAAGAGAGTCAAAAGGTACAAACTTCCAGTTTTAAAATAAATAAGTCCTGGGGATATAATATACAGTATGCACTACAGTTAATAATATTTGAAAGCTGCTACAAGAGTAAATCTTTTTTTTTTTTTTAAGATTCTATTTATTTATTTGATAGAGAGAGACACAGCGAGAGAAGGAACACAAGCAGGGGGAGTGGGAGAGGGAGAAGCAGGCTTCCCTGTGGAGCAGGGAGCCCGATGTGCGGCTCGATCCCAGGACCCTGGGATCATGACCCGAGCCGAAGGAAGACGCTTAACGACTGAGCCACCCAGGCACCCCTACAAAAGTAAATCTTAAATCAATTTGTAACTATGTGTGATGACAGATGGTAACTAGACTTATTGAAAGGGCCATTCTGCAATGCATGCATAGAGCAAATCACTATGCACACCTGAAACTAATCTAATGTTATACGTCAATTATATCTTAATTTTTTAAAAAGTGAATAAACCATGGAGGAAATTCCAAAACAGAAACTACTGAAAGATAATTACTTTGAAGGAAATCACTCTGATAATAAACATGTAAGCTTTAGGTTTGAGGGGTAGAGAAAATCCTTGTAACCCTTTAAAATCATATCTCAAATACAGGGACAAAACCAGTAAGACAGAACACATTATCATGTGTGACTTCAAAAGAATATTAGTGTTATAAGGGTATCAACAACATACTAAACCTAGAGCACATAACCACGAAGACAAAGCTGTCTCTTAAAATGAAAATTTCACCCACAATTGATATAAGGCTTGTCTCATACAAAATACAAAAAAAAAAAAAAAAGCCTATGATAAACTACTAGTCAATGCCATGGCTCTGTATTTATATCAGCCTTATTTCCAGGGGGGAGAAAAAAGGTGAGGTTAAGAGTCTGCCTTCATCTCAGGTCATGATCCCAGGGTCTTGGGACTGAGCTTCATGTCTGGCTCCTTGCTCAGCGGGGAGTCTGCTTCTCCCTCTGCCCCTCCCCCCCACTCATTCATGCTCTCTAAAATAAATAAATCTTTAAAAAAAAAGAAAAAGGTAAGGTGGGCAAAGCCACTGTATTAGAATTATTGTACCTTCACTAATCATAAGGTCTCCTGCAGCACTGTCCAAATGCCAAAGACTTCATTCCACCCAGCAAAGAAATCAATGGCCACATGGTACTCACAGAGGATATCAACACCCATGTGGAACATCCACCACACCCCCTGAATTTGTCATCCCTCCCCAATTTGCTCTCCAGCTATGCACAACACGGTCTCCGGGAGGAGGTGGTCAAAGTAACCACACTCTGGGGGCTTCAAGCCATAGTCTCCAGAGCCTAGGCTCCAGCTCCTTAGTGACATCTGTGTGACCAGAGTGCATCAACTGAGCAGCTTTACAACTGAACTGAACAATGATGGCAGCTCCCCACAGATCACTTCGACCCATCTCAGCCTCCCCATTTCCCATGGCCTACTTTTTAGCATGCCCTTAGCAAACACTCAGGCTACCTGTGCCACCTCTGGCCAAAGAGGACCTGCCAAAGGGACAAAGATAACTGCAGGAATGAAGGATAACCCCAGTTTTCCTTGGGCACTGCACGGTGGGAAGGCTCATCCTCCCTAACACACATGTCCAAGGCCACCTCAGGGACCACTCAGGCCCCTCCATCTGTCCTCTTCAGGGTCCCTAACAAACCCTCAACCAGGGCACTAAAGACCTGAATCAGGGAAGAAGAAATGACTGTAGGTGGAGGGGATTTCATTCACACTTCATCCCCCTTCCCAAGGCAGGTTGAGGGTTTTCTGAAAAGGACCCTGAACCACATCTAGAGAAGCAAAGTGAGATTACTGATTTACAAACTCCAGATGAAGTCAGCTTGGAGCTGGCACTGAGAAGAACCTCGGGACAGGTTAAATAAATGACGGGATAGTCTTTCAACAGGACACCATGCAGACATGAAAGAGAACAGGGAAACTTCATGCACCAATATGGAACAACCCTCGAGATCCATTTTTTAAAAAATAAGTTTGATGGGAATACGATTTACAAACAGTAACATTTACCAATTTTAATTATGCACTTTGACGAGCTTTAGTAAATGTGTTCCATCATATAGCCATCACCACAATCATGATCCGGAATATTTTCATCACCTTGAAAAGGTCCCTCTTGCCTCTGTGCACTTAATCACCCCCATCTCCTTCCCATTCTTGGCCCCCAAAGCCACTGATCTGCTTTCTGTCTTTGTAGTTGGCCTTTCCCATAATGTCATATAAATGGAACCACTATACTACTGTAGCTTTTTATGCCTGATTTCTTTCACTTAGCATCATGCTTTTGAGACTCGTCATGTAATTGCATACATGCATATATACATTATCACATGCTATACACACGTGCATACACATGTGATAGTGTACGTTGGTAGTGCATTGTCACTGCTGAGTGGTATTCCATTGTACAGATTTACCAAAATCTGTTTATCCATTATTGGACATTTGAGAAGAAAAAAAGTAAGCTGCGCCACTGTGTCCCGTGGCACTCTGCCATCCGTGTAAAAAGGGGATAGATGCACACAACTGTGTGTCTATTGACCAGCACTTGAAAAACACACAAGAAACTGGAATCATGGTTGCCTCTGAAAGAGAAATAGAGTGGCTGAGAGATGTCCTTTCTCTGTATAACTTTTAGTACAGTTAATAAAAATTGTTTTAACTACGTACATATATTACCGATTAAAATAAAAAAGTTTTAAGATGACGTCCTCCATCTAAGATCTGCATCCCTTTTCCCCAAATCTTACAACTTTTTTTTTTAGCTATTTCTTTGACTTATCAAGATAAGGTTTAACAGGGTATTTTCCAGATAAAAAAGGAAATTTTGCTGTCTTCCCTTCCTCATGGAGTTCTTACACACTCCAACTTAATCTCCCTTAACTATGTGCTTCATAAACTTAGGAAAATAAAAGCCTCAGACATCTGACCACTGCATTCAGTACAGCCAAGCCCTGCAAACTCATGGGCTGTCATGTGAGCAGAGCATCTCGTTGGATGAGAAAACAGAAATAGACTGGACCACCTGGGCAGAGCCCACGGCGTGACCTCTGAGGAGCCCTGGTGGCCCGAGACGCCCTGCCCTTTGCCAGGCGAGGCCGACCAACTGCCCCCGCAAGCGACAAAGGAGCTGCAGTTCCTTAGGTTTGAACTCCCTTGAAGAACCCTCCGGCAACATAAAAGCACAACCACATGAACATCTGCAGCTACTCAGGAAAGCCAGTGCACATTCATATTCCCTTGTCTGGGGTGGGGTAGGGGCTTTTTTCCCCTTTTTACATTAATCCTTGTTCTTGGCTCTTCTGACAGAGTCTGACACATGGCTTTGCTCACTGAAAGTTTTCTGAAGGTCTCTAGAGGGGTGGCTGATCCTCAGAGCTGGGAATGATGTCACCGACGCCATGCTTGGCCAGGCCTGGGCTTCTCCCCATTCTCCCCATAGAGACTCAGGCTGTTGCCCTGATCCCCAGCTCCTGAAGAGGCCCTCACCTGTCTGGCACACACAAGCATCTGGCCTACAAGGGCCAGGTTTGCAAGGCACTGTGCAAGACCTGAGGCTGGAGCATGGTTGTTACCCTGGTAAACACACAGAGACCCGAAAACAACGGAGCAATGACAGGTCATGCTTATTCGGTCTTCGGCTTGGGCCTCGTGCCCACAACTCTTCCCCACCACCTCACACCCCACCTCCCAGCAGCAGGTTCCCAGGGAGGTGGGCAAGCCCCACCCTGTCCAGATACTCCCTGGGACCCCTCACTCCAGCTAACCCAACAAGTCATTTCAACAAGGCTTGGTTGGACCAGTACTGGTTTTGTGCCTATCATCCCCAAAGCAGGAATGAGGCGGCATGGAAGAAGCTCCCAGGAGACAGGCTGTTGCCAGCGGCATCCCGTGGGCCCATGACAAAGGCCAGCTGTGGACTGATGGGGCCTTGAACAGACAACCTTCAGCAGGGAGGAGGGGTGAGGTGTACTCCATCAAAGCAGAGCATGGCCAGGCCTTCCTGGACAGGGCCCAGGACACGGTTTTCCATGGCACTATATCAGGACCCACATATTTGGAAAGTATTTCCCAGTCAGTACCCTTCCAGTCCTTCTGATTGCATCAGGGGGAGAGTTCAGTATGGTTGCCAGTACGTCTTTAACACTTCCCTAGCACTCCATAATTTCCCCTTCTCACACACAGGAAGAGTGGGCGGCTTCTTCACAGACTTTGCCAAACGATGAAATCCAGTTAGGGTTTGATGACATTGTTGTGTCTTCAATGTATTTACTTTTATAGTTACTTTCTGTTTGGTATAGAATAATTGGTTTTCTGCGTACAGGGGGGTACAAAGTTTCTGTTTCAAATTATTTTGAGGCAAAAAGTCAGCTGATTTAAAGAAAAAATATGAAGTAAGATACCACAGGAGGTGTATGTTTAAGACAAAAATTAAAAAAAAAGCAAAAACCATGTAGGGGGTATGTGGTTTTTCATGGATCTGACAAAAATGGGGACTCTGATCACTGAGGTGCCAGAGACACTGGGGTGAGCCCGAGAAGCAAGGTTCGGAACCACGCAAGGCACCTTCCAGAAGAAAAGGAGTCAGTTCACCTGGACAAGAGCCCAGAGCATGTGTGTTATCATGAGGAAGATGAGGCTAGAAGTGTGAGCTGAGACCAGCTTGTGGAGAGCCCTGAGGCTGAGTGGACCTGTGAGGGCTTTCACCTGTGACTGGGAAGACCCCCGAGATGCCTCCAGCCCACTTCACTAGTAGGACGGAGTCGATCCCCAAAACTGGGCTTATCTGGGGGAGGAGGGGAGATAACCTAGGGCATGTGGACGCTGAGGCTGAGGGGCCAGGGAAGCAGCCTGACCTGCCTCAGCTCTGCAGGCCCCAGTGAGCCCTTGAGAATGGACTCGGCACCCCCAGGAGGATGGGGCTTATCACGAAATTCTGTACGTCCTGCAGGCCCCACCAGGGCTGAGAAGGGAACAAAGTGTGGGACAACACAGCTAATCTGGGAGGCAGGTGTTAGCTCAAACAGTCTTCCACGATAGAGATACTTATCACCATATATGGCAAGAAAACTTCTAGGGAAAAGGAGGAAGAGAGAGAAAAAAAAAAAGATTGGAATAGGCTTAAAGCAAAAAAGCAAAAAAAAAAAAAAAAAAAAACCCTAAAGATAGCCTAAACAAAACACACCCAGCCCCTCGCGCCTGCCTCACAGTCTGTGAGCCATATGGTGTGTGATAAGCCGGGGAGCTTTTATTTACCTTCCATCAGTGTCTACAAAGCCGAGAGCCAGCCCATCGAGAAGGCCCCACTTGCAGCAGAGGCTACGCCATACCCTCAGGCCCAGATGACCAGCTCCCAGTCCCCAGTTCCCACTCCAGGAGGCCACCTGCTGCCACTCCTGCCCCACCTGTTGTTGTTGCCTGCCTCGACCCCAACAAGGGCCACGGCCTCCCCAGCAATTTTCCCACAATGGACACACCAGGGCCAGGCCTGCTGCCTCCTTGTCCAGCTGGGCCATGGGGCCACATGTACTGTCAGCCAGCTCATGAGTGTTCGCCCTAATGGGGCCATTCACCAGAGTCCTCTGCTACAGCCCAGACAACTGGTCAATAAACTTTCCTCGTGGCTAAGAATGATCAGCCACCTGAGCGCCACTTAACAGGCATGCTGCCTCTTGAACCATAAAGGCCACAGAAGCCTGTGCCTTCCTGACACGTTCCACCACTCCCATGTCCTTATATGAGAAAACAGCCAAGAACTAATCACATCCAAACTTCTCTAGGTCTGATGTACTGGACCACTCTCTGGCTCTTCCCCAAGACGACCCAAATCATCACAGAGAGGTATATGCTCGCTCTGTGCTCCTGAGCTGCCCTCACCCTCCAAAATCTTGTGACCACCACCTCGATCTCTCTTCTTGACAGCCATGGTTCCTTTGTGGTTTTAGATTTTCTTCTTTTTTTAATCTTTTTGTGTTCTACACACTGACACAGAGGTAAAAGAAAATGGCATTTAAATATGAAAGAACTCAACAATTAAACCCACAACTATACATTTATCTCACATGTTGGTGAATCGGAAACATCATATCACGGAAGAACCAAGAAAGCTCACGAAGAAATATATCCAAGTATGAAAGTACTGTACTCTTGGTGCCTTTACATTTCGGTACAACTCACAGGCTCCTCGGAGAAACACATCTATGATCTTGTTCTATAGGAGGTGTCCATTCAGGAATTCTGCTGTTTGCTCCAAGGCTGTGCTCACATAGCAATCCAGGCAAGCCCCTCCAGAATTTCATTCTAGCACAACTGGTGTCCAGTGATTTGCTTTAAAAACTCCCTGGGGGAGGCTTCCACAGACTCACCCTCAGGGAGGGGCTCTCAGGGCCTGTGAGCATAGATCTCCTGGCATCCCAGGCACCAAGGAGCAAGCGTGGGCATGGGGATCTGTTGCGGACCAGCTGCCCCACAGGCTCCAGAGTCAGCGCTCCCACTTGGCCCCTTTGGGGGCTGTGTGGCTCACCCAGGGGAAGGGAACCCCCGTCAACCCTGTTTTGATCAAATGGAGAAGTGCCAAACTGTGGGGTGAAGGGTATCAGAAAGGTTGAATCTTCCAACAGAATGACTAGTTAAATCTGAATTTCTATAAAAAACAAATCATTTTTAGTGTTAAGTATATCCCATGCACTCTTTGGGCCACACTTCTATGAGAAAAATGATTCGCTGTTTATCTGATTTTTGGATTTAATGAGGAAGGCTTTATGCTTATTTGCTAAACTCTGGCAGCCCTGGCTATCCGGAAGTAGCACGACCGACAGCCTCGGGCAGCCTTGCTCTTCCCCTGTTTACCCCCAGAGGCCACCGCAAAAACAGCCCCGCCTCTGGCCAGTACCTCATTACTGCTGTTCCCTGAGTGCATCTGCAAAGGCCTGCAGGCTCTTTGGGGCCCTATCTTGAGGCCATGACACGGAGGGCAACCCCTCAGCCAAAGTTAGAAGTCAAGTCGCCAAGAGCCCTGAAGGAAAGCGTTTGTGGAAGAGACTCAGCATGAGGAAGCCCGAGGGAAGATGCCCTACCTCTGGGAAGTATGGAGACACAAGCACAGGCACTTAAAGGTCTTGCAGTGTTCAGATGTGAGCCTGTCCTGGGCAGCCTCACATCCCCAAGGGCACACATGAGCCAATGTAATCTAAGACCTAGAGATGCGAGTGGCTGGTTGGCTTAACAGAAGCATGAGCCCCTTTATAAATGGCCTTCACCAGGCCATAGGGCAGAGGTCTGGGCAGGCCCCAGCACGAGTCCTGGCAAAGAGCAGGAAAAGCATCTCAGGGGCATGGACTCATGGGCTCTAGGCCAGACCAAGTGCCATGGATGTGAGGGGCATTTCTCAATATACAATCCAGAAGCAGCTGTTACTCTCCTGCTGTAGCACTAACAACTCAATAACGGAATGAGATTCTAATCCGGGGACTATTTTTACTATCACCCAGAAAGCCACTGGCTAATATTAGGTTGAACTACACGAAAATACCATTTTCCTAAGTCAAGAATGTTAGAGTATTGGCAATTACATATGGCCCAAACAGATAATAATGCTGAATGCCTGCTGGGGGTCAGACTCCATGCAAGGTCCTTTCAGTACATGTGCCCATCTCAGAGGTGCAGAAACGGAGACACACAGAGGTCAAAGTACTCATCCAGCTGGACACACACCAGGTCTGTGTTACTCCAAAAGCCACATGCGTTGTATGCACCATGTGGTGGGTTCATGGGGGTCCTTCTATCTCTTGGGCTCTCTGCCTGTGCGTTGATGCCTGGCTATTCCGGCAGCATTGGGCACCACCAGGACTCCCACCCTGTCGGCACCTGTCTACGCAGGGGCCACTTTGGAGCTAATCAAAGCCTGGCCTCCTGAATTAGCAGCAAAGTGTATTTAACAAACAATCTCAAGAGGGAAAAAACATTTGAAAGTTTATTTAGAGTGAGAAGGAAAGGGGGCCAAAAAAAGCACTCCTAAAATAAACAGAAAGTAATCAAAGGATAAAAACCGAATCCTACTAGTTTTAAAACGCCTTAACCATGACACTATGAGCTAACATGTAATGGACCACTGAGAAAGCCATCAGGTGCAGTGCGATCCAGCACCCCTGCAGACCCAGACACATGGACTTCTACGGCTCTCCTCTGAGAAGACCACAGAGCTTCAAAAGAAGGAAGGGGATAAGAAGCCTCCCAAAAGGACAAGTCAAGGTCAGGGAGTGTCACTGGTCTCCTGGCCCACCATAACTCCCCTTAGAGGCTGAGACCAGCACAGTAAGAAAAATAAAACGGCTGTCAGACTCCAACTTGAAAAGAAGAAACGAATGTTCCCCTCCTTGTGAAATAAAATGTTCGAAGTCAGAGCATACATAACACACAATAAAAGTAGCTTCCACTAGTTCTCAATGAATATCCAGAGATCAAAGCTGGAGAAGAAAAGGGAGGACTGACCTTCACGTGGGCCACGTAGTGATGACACGTCTCCTCCATGTGGACCAGCTGCAGCTTCTCTGTGATCTGACCCACGGACTCTCCCAGCAACACAAAGTAGACCCTGGGCAGCTGGCCCTTTGCC
This sequence comes from Zalophus californianus, assembly GCF_009762305.2. Classification (NCBI taxonomy): domain Eukaryota; kingdom Metazoa; phylum Chordata; class Mammalia; order Carnivora; family Otariidae; genus Zalophus; species Zalophus californianus. The sequence continues at coordinate 66,213,175 of NC_045595.1, read as the reverse complement.
TTTTTGGCCACATCAGACGTCAGAACGTAATTGAGGCCTGCCGATAAATAAGGTCAAGACGTCAGCAAGGACTCACGTGTGGGGACAAGGCCACCTGCGCTCCCCCCTCCCAGGCTCACAAGCACACTTGGTAATGCTACCTGCCTCCCCACTGCAACCGAGGGCTGCAGCCCAAGTCAACACCCTCTTGGAGAGAAGCACACAGCCAGCATCCTCACAGAATCGAGAGACAATCAGGCTGCCCCCTGCCTTCCCGGTGATGCTCTGTGTATCACATGTCATGGCTCTCCCTGTCTTAAATCCCCTGAGTTACCCACTGAGTCACCAAGGTACACATCAATAATTAGCAGCACAGCTGGCGTCCTTCACACCAAGGTGAACCTACAGAATATTACTAGAAACTGCAGAAATTATCACGGCTGCACATAGTCCCGATTTCTATAAAGCAATGGGATATATGCCTAACACAAGGGAGCAATTAACCCAATAATTCCCAGATGTTGACTTGTGCTCTATGACCGTGACATCCCTTGGACCATGTAACATCACGTCCCCCGAGCACTGACTATGTGCCAGGCACTGTTCCGGGCACAGGGGAGAAAAGCCCTGCTCTTCCCTGTTTACCCTCAGAGGCCACAACAGAAACAGCCCCACAAAGCCCTGCCCTCATGGCGCTCACGGAAACTCAGACCGAGGCTAAAGCTGACTTTATTCCCAGGGAGCTGAGTATACGGATCGCGTATATTATAGCGTCTATCATTTGAACAGAATCATGAGCACTGTGAGGCCTGTGGTCAGGCGCACTGAGCTGCACTCCTGAGGAGAAAAACTCCTCACCTATTCCTGAACACGTAATGTCAGGAAAAGCAGAACCTACCGGGACACAATCTGAAACTTAAAAAAGGTCACAATACAGGATGCACATTGGATGAACACAAAAGGTCTTACTTTCATAATTTCAGAGTCAATCAGTCACCCTACAACAATGTGCTTCATTAGGCAAGTAGGGCGTTAGTGTCAATAGACCTATTTCACTGCTTTTCTGTACCACAGCAGAGATCAGCCCTCGGGGACCCTTTTTATTTTTTAACTGCTTTGTGGATTCAGGGGAATGTGGCATTTATAGTGAGAGAGAGAAAACATTCTGTCCCCCCAAATGCCCAGACGAGGCTGCAGAGCCATGGGAAAACAGATGACCCTGTCTCCACAAACCAGCCCCTTGGAAGCTGGGTTCTTGCCCCAGTAAAGAGCAGCCCACACCTGCCCACATTAAGTATATGAAGCAAGGCAGTAGGGGTGGCTCCGGCTTTTAATAACATCAAAGGAATCAGCCCCCAGGGGAGGTCCAAGCCAGGAGGGAGGAAAGTGACCAGGACAGGCCTTCTGCAGCTGCCACAGGGTATATTTTGGATGCGTCTAATGGTTTTCCTGGGCCTCTGCCATCTCAGGGATCTTGCCATGCCGAGCTGGCGGATTCCTGGTCAGCAAGGGCCGGTCTGCCTTAACTTGTTTACTTCAGCAAACAGCTGATTGCCAAGGCGAGGCTGGGTCACCGGGGACCTGGGACCCGGATAAATGAAGGCAATATAATGAAGAAGAATGCCTGTGGGAAAGTAACGTGACAGAGAAAACACGGGAGCCCAGACGAGAGTTACACACCGGCTCCTTTGGCGACACCAGGGAACAGGGCAGACACATAGAACGTCAAAGCTTCAGGGGCCCATCTGGCTCAAAACCTTTATTTCTCAGATGAGGAACTGAGGCCCCAAAAGGGAGCCAGACTTGCTCCAGGCCAGAGGGCCATCCACCACAGAGCTGAGTCTAGAACCCTCCTAACCTCCAGTGTAGGGCTATTCCTACCACACTGGTTCTTGGTGCACTTTTTACATTTTTTGAATGCCCAGATGGCAGAACCCAACACATGCAGTGATCCAGAACTGAACTCTGGCCCATTTACTTTCTACTCATGACAATTTCCCTGAGCAACAGCCAAAGAGTAAGAAAGGATAGGTATATATGGTTTGTGTTTCCAAGTTCTGTTTAGCAAGTCCAGAGCCAGAGAGGGACATTGCTGGAAGTTGAGCCAGGCAAAACCAACATGGTAGCTGTTGAGTGGCCCACTCCCTGGCCTTCCTCCCGGGTGCAAGAGCTTCCCTCCCTTGGGAAGGGTGGGCATGGGGAGAACAGAGGGTGTGAGCCCTCTTGCCAGTGATGAGCTAGCTGAGCTCAGAGAAAGCCAGGGTAGAAATGATCACAGGAAGACAGAACAGATAGGATCAGTGACCCACCCATACCCTCTTGGCTTGTACCATTTCTCTGCTGTCCAGCCCAACTTGTAACTGCTAGTACCTGTACCTCCTTTCCTGAGAGCCTTCTCTGGTGGCTCTGTCCACATGCATGGCAGACCAGAAGTGCCAGAGAACCAAAGTCTCTGCAGCAGACCTCAGTACTGCAGGAGCCCAGCTCCTCATTCCTTGGGTGGGGTAACTAGGAAGGGTGCTCCACATGGACTGTCAGGGTTCCCCAGCAGGATTCAACAACAACACACCTTCTGTTTGGCTGCTGTGCTGGTTTATGTGTCAACTTGAGTAGGCTGCAGTACCCGATCTGGATGTCACTGCAAAGGTATTTTTATTTTTTTAAAGAGTCGCTGATTTTTTTCTAGTAAGACAGAGCATGGCAGGGAGGCTCAGGGAGGAGCAGAAGGAGAGGGGCAGAGAGAATCTCAAGCAGACTCCACACTGAACGCAGAGCCCAACGTGGGGCTCGATCTCACCATCCTGAGTTCATGACTTGAGCCGAAACCAAGAGCTGGATGTTTAACCAACTGCACCACCCAGGTGCCCCTGCAAAAGTATTTTTAAATGAGATTATGTTTAAATCAGGAGACTTCAAATAAAGCCGATTACCCTCCATAATGTGGGTGGACCTCATCTAATCATTTGCAGGCTTTATGAGAAAGAGACTAAAGTCCCTCCCAAAGAAGGAATTCTGACTTCAGGCTGCCTCCAAACTATAACATCAATATACACACATCCAATTGGTTCTGTTTCTCTGCAGAACCCTGACTGACACAGCTTCCTTCCCTCCTGTCTCACTTTCCTACTGGTGCTTCCTGGGATCGATCACAGCCTGAATCAACCATGTGCACCAAATCCTTGACTCAGGCTCTGCTTCTGGGAGAATTTGAATTAAGATGGGGCAGGTCAGGTAAAGGAAACAGATTCAGCCTTCAGTGTGTGCCAAGCACTGTGCTGGATACTTTTCAAACACCACTTTAGTCCTGTAACACCCCATCTCACTGTAGAATCTCTGACCCAATATATCCCTCAGACAACTGAAAAGAGGACAGAAACAACTCATAGTTACTAGAACCTGAGCTGAGGAACACAACCACTGCTCTGCTCCGGAGCAGAGCATGGGCATGCCAACATGTTCCCCTATCAGATTTTTCTAAAATGTTAAAATATACAATCACAGACTGGCCAAATTATCCAGTTCACCAAGCATAATCATTTTGGAAGCTTTTCATCTTTGTAACTGCCTGCTTAATGCTTCTCCTTGATTTAAAATTTACTTTGACATTTTTAATCACACAAAAAGAAGTCGGTTCCATATCACACTTTCTCTTCAAGAAGAAAGCCACCCGGACACTCATGATAGGAAGCCCAGCCTGAGTGAGGAGGGTCTCATATTTGTCGGGGCGGCAAGAAGTGCAGACCATTCTGGAGCCCCGAGTTCAACTGGCAGTTTTAAACAGTACCTACCCCAGGAGTGTCTGAAAGGGAGCCCCTAAGAAGTGGAAGAGATGCCAGAGAAGCAGCCAATCAGTTGGCATGCTCTAGCAGCCTGGCCCCATGAGAGGGTGGCTGTCCCTAATGCAAGCCAGGCCAGCCAGCCCCCGTGCCGGGGAGGGTGCTGGTTCTGATTAGCGCCTGATCCCACCACACAGCCCACATCTTCAGGTTTTCCTTCTGGCAGCTTGTGTCCATGCCATGTCGAATGATGTCATGTTGATGGAAAAGCTGACCAGCCGCAAGTCATGTTGCAGCCTTCTCCTCTCTCTGCCCCCAGCTGGTTCCCAAGGGCCCCCCATACTAGCCTGGGCCAGGAGGGAGCCAGCTGTCTTGCATCAACTGAGCTCTGGTCGGTCCCAGCAAGTTTTTGACTCATTCTCATTCTCCATCACAACATGATTTCAGCTGTGAAATTCTACTAATAAATCCTCCTTCTAGGGGTGCCTGGGTGGCTCAGTCATTAAGCGTCTGCCTTTGGCTCAGGTCATGATCCCGGGGTCCTGGGATCGAGCCCCGCATTGGGCTCCTTGCTCGGCAGGGTGCCTGTTTCTCCTCTCCTGTTCCCCCCTGCTTGTGTTCCCTTTCTCCTGTCTGTCAAATAAATTAAAAAGTAAATAAATAAATAAATCCTCCTTCCAGACTTACTGAGCTTCCCTTAGAGTCTCCCAAGAGAAGGGGGGACAAGGATATTTCCCCCTTTACTAGCTCTCCTAAGCTTGCTCCCCACCCCACAAAGGAACGAGGTGGTAATTATTTACATTAGGTTACCCCATGCCTCATATAATATGGATTTGCCTCATTATCCCATCTCCATGCTTCTCAAGAGACCACAAGGAGCTCGGAGAATGCTGTGTGTGTGTGAATGCTCTCTGGAGTGGAAATGTACCCCACCCCCAAAGCCAGAGGAAGGGTCTGGGGACAAGTCTCCTGGTTTGGACCCTACTTCTGCTACTGGCTTGGATGACCTGGTGCCATGTCTCAGGACCTAGGCTCCACGGCTTGTCCAGAAGTCTCCAAGAGCCATGGAAACAAGGGGTGCCAGATCAGAGCCCAAAACAACCATTTAGGGCTCATCCCTCCCTGGTTTTCATTTAGCATCTGGTGAGAGTCCATAATTGCTGGCTCAAACCCTAGCCTTCAGAGACTAAGAAGCACATTTAGGCTTTAGCCTGGCCAGGAAGTAGGTAGAGGCTCAGCCCCGTGGGGAAGGGGCAGAACCAGGCACACATTCACCACCCTTACTTACGGCAGCCAAGAGGCTCCGAGGAGTGGCAAGCTGCCTCCCAGGCCAAGAATGAAGTGATTAATAAGATTTGGGATGGGCGGAACTCTTGTTTTAAACTGCTTGGTGAAATGGGTTATAAATCTGTTCTTTGAACCGCTGCAGCTGGACATGTGCCTGCACCGCAGCACAGAACAGAGGGCCTACCACACAAAGGGGCCCTGGACACATCCACAGGGTGAGTGGGGGAGCATTGGCTGTTTGCATCTGCCTCCCTCCCTGCAGAATGCAAGCTTCCTGAGGGCCAGGGCTTTGTCTGGCCTGGCCTCTGCTCTGCGCCCAGGGAGCGCATAGTCTGGCACTCTTAAGAACTTAATAGCTATTTGTTGGTTGATGACCCAGCAGGTACATCAGTAACTCCATGTGACTGGCTACTTGCTGGGCTGGTTCTTGAAGCTGTTGTCTCTCAGCTCCCAACCCACCCTGCCCTGCGAGGCTGGGTCTGGGGCTCAGCACACCTCACTGCTGCTTTGCCAGTGGTTCTGTGGGAGGCTCGACTCAGATGGACAGCTGGAGGGAGGCTGGTGGAGGGAGAAGGGACTGCATCTTCCTGCCTGCTTCCTATTCCTATCAGCTTAACCTGGCAACAGTCTTCCCAGAAGCTGGTTCCAACAGCAGTTAATACCAGTTGCAGCTTTTTCCCCACTGCACCCCTCGGAGACACTGGCACCTCTAGTTACTGCCCCCTCCCCACGAAGGTTGAGTTCTCAGATCTGCAGCGTCCCTTCTCCATGTTTCTAGGTTCTGATCACCCCAAGTGTGACTTTTTTTCCCCTTTGTCCACTTGACCAGCGGTTCTCAAGTCTCAGTCACCCAGAGGTTTGCTGAAGAGCAGGTTGCTAGGCCCCACCCTCAGGGTCTGATTCGGTTAGAATGTGCATTTCTAACACTCCCACATGCTGTGCTTGCAGCTGGACTGGGGACCACACTGTGAGACGCCCTGGTGCTAACCCAGAAGTCAGCGACTACCAGGTCCTCTGTGACCTGCTTTCCTGATTCCCAATGTTAAATTCTGTCAGAATAACTGGTTTCTGTTTTCCTAACTGGATCCTGCCATTCCAGGGGCCATGGCAGAGTCACCCCCTACAGAAAATCTCTGGAGTTCCCACAGTCCTGCCAGAGGCCACAGCTGCCCCTCCAGCGGCTTGGCAAATCAGCTGGCCCCGAACACCCCAGACACCAGGTGGGAGCTGTGGTTTTCCACTGCTAAAGCAGAAAACGAAGAGGAGAATGGAGTCCCGTCCCTACCAGGTCCTACCAGAGAGAAGAAACCAAAGAGGCCAGACTGTAAGTAGCATAAAGCATCTATGGCTCCCCCAACCATCCCCGGGGAGGTCCCATGGCTCAAGATGTCAGCAGATAGAAAATGCTTCCAACAGCTGTTCAGAAGTACCCAGCACACATTGGTGCTTCTTGGTTGCACTGTGCCAGCCACACGAGCCAATGCAGCCACTTGATGGACACAGCTCAGCCCCGGACATGCAGACACGGAGAGGGGCCTGGAAGGTCAGCACCAAGCGGACATTCACTTGCCAGGCATTCCGTGGCCAAACCCACCACCACGCAGTCTCCTCTGCAGCACTGGGAGAGAGGGAGGCTCATCACCAGAGCCCCGGCCTTGGGTTCCCAACACAGAAGCCTGGGCAATGACGCTGAGCCTGGAAGACAGTGGAGGGTGGCAGTGCCCCCACCCTCCACTACCCGGAGACCAGGGACCTGATCTTCCTGATCACGCAGAGCTAAGGCACTGCCTTCTATGCCGGACCCCAGGGACACCCCACCGCAGCTGGACCCCCACGAACTACCTGTCACTCCCCTGATTTCTATCACATTTCCATAACAGCTGCCCATTCTCCCCTCCTCAGGTCTCACCATATTCCACTGTCAGCTCATGTTTTACCAGATTTCTGCAGAGATGGAGATCTAGCACCTTTCCCTGAATGCCAGGGGAGGACAAAAAAAAAAAATGGGATGGGTAATTTTCTGCACTGCCCCACTGATACCAAAATTCCCCAGTTATCATGATCTGTAAGCCTCAATCTTAAATAAATATGGAGAAATACCACTTAGATTGTAAAGGGATGTTTGATTTCAGTGGGAGAGTGTGCTGCCACTCAGAGTCCACCACCTGCACATGGGCGGTAGCCCGCCTGCTCCACACTGCCCACTAGGGGCAGTACGGTGTGCTACCCAACCGCCCGTTTCTCATGAAACTCCCCGACTCTTCAGGGGTCATGGTTAAACCTAGCCTTCATTATAATTCTGCCTAGAGGTCAATGAAAGGGGCCCCAGTGACCGGGGCCCAGAAGGCCCACTGGTGTGGAGCAGCATGAGAAGACACCCACATCTCCTCCTGGCTCAGCCCACAAACCTTCTAATCAGAGTTCACTCTACCACCTGTCTTATGCTCTGAAATCCCCCTTGCTCAAAATTGGCATCTTGGGTTTCTTCTCGTCTGTTCCTACTCTTCCAAATTACCTTCATTACCACCACAGTGATGTCATTAAAGAGCCTGGAAACTGTGTACACTGCTCAGGATCGAAATAATAGAAACTCTGTAATTCCCATTCGAAACTCCATGAGGATATGCTTGGCACACCCAGGCACACAATAAACATCTGTCAAATGAACACACACATGAACTATTAATCACTTGCTTATTTTAGAGTTATAGAATAGTTCTGCTTATTTTTATGCACACCAATGTAAACCTTCAGCTCAACAATTCTTTTATAATGTTTTTTAATGGAGTCCAACTACATCATGAGTTGGTATTTGATAGAAGACACACCATCTAATTAGGCAAAGGACATAGGAGTTCTAGGACCAATAGAAAAAAATTTTTCCCTAGAGTCTGATATCTTAAAATAATTAGGGAGGAGATGAGAAATAGTTTTGGAAAGCAAAACTAAGTATCATCAAACCAGGATTCAACTCCTGGCTTCACCAACAGTCATGTGATCCTGAGCAAGTAGTTTTCTCACTGAGCATGGTCTTTTTCTCACTGGGCTCTACATAAAACGTTTGTTAGTCCTTTCTCACCAACCAAGCCCTGCGTTCCTGGTATATTTACATTCAGTTTTGAAATTTCTAAGTTTTTTTTTAAAAGAAATCTCTAGGAACAAGTTCAAGATTTGATTGTTGAACTTATTCAATCCACCTGAAGATCAAGATGAAGTATCAGTGAGGGGCACCTGGGTGGCTCAGTCGTTGAGCATCTGCCTTCGGCTCAGGTTATGATCCCAAAGTCCTGGGATCGAGCCCCACATCGGGCTCCCTGCTCTGTGGGAAGCCTGCTTCTCCCTCTCCCACTCCCCCTGCTTGTGTTCCCTCTCTCGCTGTGTCTCTCTCTGTCAAATAAATAAATAAAATCTTTAAAAAAAAAAAAGATGAAGTATCAATGAGACCATTAGCCTAGAAGGATTAGCACACTGTTAAATAATGTACAGCTTTCAAGGTACAGCTGAGAAATGGACCAGCACACACACGCGCTTCAGAGAAGCGCTTCTTAAACATAAATGTGCACACGGATCCTGTAGGATCTTGTTAAAATGCAGATTCTGAGACACAGAGCAAGGCCTGAGATTCTGCAGAGGATGCTGGTACTGCTGGGTCCAGGGACCACACTGTGAAATAGGGAAGGGAGACACTTGACTCTAAGAATGTCTAAGAAAGGCAGTAAGTCCAGGTCCTTATTGTTTTGTGGGTTTTTTTTTTTTTAATTTTCCTAGAATTCTATTTTCTATTATTAAATCAGCCTTTCAAGTAAAAACAAAGTACCTATTAATCTGCATGAATGTTCCAGATTCATTTCCTTCAAGTGACCACACACTGAGTTCTACTCCACACTGATCCTATCCTGATCCAGGGATTGGATCTCTGGAGTTGGGCTAGCAAGTTGGCCTTCCCCAGCCAGAGAAAACAGCAGGGCCAGTTGTCTCTTTTCAATCATCTGAAGCTGACAAAGCAGCTCCCCCTCTTTTGTAAGTCTAAGCCTTCATAAAACTCAGCATCCCCATCCCACCATCCATCCCTGGTGTCAGATTCCACAGTAAAGGGCTTAAGGCCCTGACATCTGGCTGGTGTCGTGGGCTCAGGGGAAGCCTCCAAAGACCCACCACCTCTTTTTTCTAACTGAATGGAATGTTCTGTAAGGGCCAGGCTCCAGTCACTACCTTTCCACAAGTCCCACTGGCCTGTGACACCTGTAGCCCAGTGAGGTTTCAGTCCGGTCACACATGTGGGGAAAGGATGCTTGGGGTCAAATATTATTTGTTCTAGAGCTGGAGGTTATGTTAAACTGGGAAACTACAGGAAGCAGAAAAAAGCAGGAACCGCAGAGGGAAAGGGTGTCTGGCCTGTGCGTCTGCTGCCTGCAAAACCAGCCAGAATGCATAGTGAGAGCAAAGGATCCAGAAGAATCCCTCAGTGGCCACAAGCCCACTCCAGCTAAGATGGCCATCCCGAGCCCTAATTCAGTGGCTCATTACCAAGTTCTCCTGGAACGTGCTTGCCATGGAAGCTAAAGCAGGCGGTGACGTTGAGGCAGTTCACAGGCTGCAGCCCATCGTGACACTGAGGCGCCGTGATGTTGATGGAGGCTGGGAGGAAGATGGAGACATCCACTGTAATGACAGGTCTCGCCCTGCGCGTCAAGAGAGGGAGGTGACTTAGTCATGCTCTCGGAACCAAACAAGAACTAACCCAGCAAGAGAAATACTAGGCCTTCAGCTTTGCATTTAATTAAAGCATGAAATAACCAATGAGAGAGGGGCCAATGTGCCCTGTAAAGACTTTTTTCCTGGTTTTAGAAGTCGCTTATTTCCTAATAAATTAATGGTTAGCTTCCTAATAATAAAGGCAAGTAAGTTGTTAATAAAACACATCTGGTTGAAGCCATAAATGAACCACCAGATGTTGGGTGATTATTTAAAATTTCACCAATTAAGTTCCGATTTTCATTTTATTAGGAAGATAGTAATATATTTAAGAGGAGTTCCTACAGCAGATGCCAGGACTTGAGAAATAGATGTATCATCGGGAATTCCCGAGCATTTACTGTCTCTGTAAGCATGAAGTGCAGAATTCCAGTCCCATCCAGTGGGTTAAACCTCCCCCCTTCATTTCCTCCCTGCAATTCATGAAGCATTTTTCTAAAAGAACTTGATTAACAGAGTCCCAGCTGGTAACAGCAAAGTACTTCAGAGCTGAAGGAATCAACCCACCCGGCCTCAGGAGCAAGTGAAACCCTATAAACATCTGCATCCCTTATCACCAACACGGACCACCAGCACTACCTCCCACCCCATGCTTGATAGATGCATTGCATCCCTGTGGCACCTTCCGTGGATCCCCAGGGTCAGCCCACAAAACCTGATAATGACTCAGGCATTCTGCTCCCATTGCAAACACCTGCTCAGGGACGGTTCACCTAAGCTGTGCCTTAACCTCCCCTCCAGCCTCACAAAGAGACCCTTTTACCTCTAGGAAGCCCTGGCCTTCATGCCACTGGGGTGATATAACAAGATTAAGGGGCGTTAGTGGCTTGAGAACAATGACCTCCCTTGTGTACAATGACCCCGAAGAGCGCCCACGGTGAGAAAACAGATGGGGAAAAAGGAATACAACTCTCAGAGAAGACAGTATTAAGGAAAACCTCGGGGAAAGAGAGAAGGAAGGAGACACATGGCCGGGGGCGGGGGGGGGGAGAGTTTCATTACTGCCATGGACGTGGGTCAAGACCAGAAGAGTTGTGACAAGTACAAGGGAACTGTGGGTCTCCCAGAGCAAATCCAGCTGTAAGGCCAACAGACATCAGACAACAGCAGTGCCTGAAAGAAATCCAAGGTCCTGGCCTTCCAATTTCCTTATGGGTTCATCCTTAGAAGATGCTATAAATAACACAGAAAACAAATACTCTGCTCCTGGTCAACGTGTTTTTACAGACGCCAACGGACACTCTATAAAGCGCCGGGGTCCTTCCACAGCCAGCTTACATTCCCTCTCCTGGGAGGTCTCCTCCAAGAACCCTGGCAGTTGGATGCCCCCCTCCACGTCCCCAGCACTAGCTTCACATCTCACCTCACTTACTGATTAAGGTCTTTGTCTAGTTCCACACCTGCTCCACCAGCCTTCGGGCCCCTCAACGGCTAGGACCCCGGCAAATTCATCACCGACAGCCTCAGGATAGGTGTTCAAAAACCCGAGGTGATTTATTAAATGGGTGCCAATTTCACTCCAGGCCCAGGGATTGAAAACCACAGGAGTGCCCAAAGTTTCACAAAACAGACAGAGGCACCAGGGAGAGCTGGTCTCTACACTGTGAGAGCCTCCACCCTGCCCAGGGCACATCCTGCCAGGTCACCGCATGGAAGAAAGGCCTCACCCCCTCCCACCATCCCAGGGGCCGCCGTGTCGGGGAGGCTACCTGGTCCCTGCTCAGAGCAGGGCCCTGCAGAGGAAGGCAGGGTGGGCAGACTGGCAAACTGATGTCGATGGAGGCTGTCAACACAGAATCCTCTGAGGTGAGGACAAAGACCTTCAGAAGCACATGTCTCACCAACATCAGTCAGATCAGGCCCTTGAACCTGTGTCAATTCCAAGAATTGTTTTTGGACCAGGGAAAGCCCAGAAATCTTTCCTAAACTCTCTCATTGCTTCCTTTGAACTTCACTGGCTGGCACAGCACCAGGAGCCTATCACCCTCACACAGGCCCTGCCCTCCCCAGCTAATCTGAGAGCGCAAAATCAGCGAGGGCAGAGTGGGGCCAGCCCGCAGTCCTGCCTGCAGAGGTGCCAGGCTCAGTGAGAAAAGCAAAGGGGCACCTAAGGACAGCACCAAGACTTGATTTTTAAAAAGCTGGTAGCTAGAATACTTCTTTCTGATGGCTCTGACAGTTCACATTCTGATACAGATGCTCCCCGACTTAATCACGGTCCGACGTAACGATTTTTGAACCTTATGATCAGGTGACGTGCACTTAGTAGAAACCGAACTTTGAATTCTGAATCTGGATCTTTCCCCGTGCTGGTGCTATGTGGGATGATTGTGTGGTGACGCTGGCCCAGGGCCACAGCTCCTGGGCTCCGCCACCAATCACGAGGGTGAATGCCCCATACACTGACACCCTTTCTGTACCTGCGTGGCCTGTTTGTCATTTTAGGTACAGTATTCAATCATTTACATGAGATTGTCAATGCTTGATTACCAAATAGGCTTTGTGCTAGATGATTGTGCCCAACTGTAGGCAGAAGCAAGTTGTTCTGAGCACAGTTAAGGTAGGCCAGGCTAAGTGATGGCATTCAGGAGGTCAGGGGTAGTAAATGCATTTCCACTTAGGATATTTTCAATTTATGATGGGTTCATCACCACATAAGTCAAGGTAGATCTGCACTTCGCCTGTATTTACTCCCAGGTAAAACCAGTCAGGATGCCCTCTGATGGGGTATCGCTCCCTCACCCCACCCTTCTGCGGGGGCAGTGCTGCTTACGGGACAGACACGAGTGGACAGACTGAGAGCCTACACCCCCCGGGGAAGATGGAGGCTACTAAACCAGCCCTGGAGCCATTTCTTCCAGGCAGCTAACTAATGTCTATGTACTTAGAGCCACCTGCAGTAAGGTGTTCTCTTCGCGGCAGCCCAAAGGATTTCAAGCCCGTACACATCTGGACTCTCTTCTGGAGGATACGTCAGAGTGGGCATGGTGTGTTTCACGTGCACGCATATCCTTAGTTTCTTTTTCTGGTCCCATCCAAACTCTGAGGGGACTCAAAGTCTATCTAACTTGCTGGTCAGTTAGGCCATGCCCGGGATGCCCCCCAGCTTAGCCAGCTGACATCTCCAGACCTTCTTGTCCACAGTCGTTCAGCCACGTCCAGCACCTTATCAACAGATGCCACTGTGGATGACCAGCCTTCCCGGCCCTATAGACATGCTCAGCAGTCCCTCTGCCTGTTCCTCCCTGGCCCTCTCTAAGGGGCCCCCAGCTTGCCTTCCCTGCTCCCAGAAGATACCTGAGGTGGTCACCCTCACCCATGTTTCACGCTGAACCTTGCCCTGGGCCTGCTCCAATCTTGGGGCCTGGCTCAAAGATCAGGTCCCTGCCACCCGCAGCCTATACAGCGCGTCCCACCTCCCTCTGCCCCCTCAACCCCCATTCATCCATGTCCCCTTCTCCCCCTGTCTCGTCAGGCCCCAAGGCAGGAGTGGGGTCAGGGCAAGGTTTGTATGGATGAAGGTGAAGCTAAAGGTGACCGCCTCGGATTCTTGCGGACAGGAAAGGACCCAGGAGAGCAGGAGTAGTTTCAAAGACTCTTAGCCTAATCTCTGAGCCACCTGGCAATCCCATTTGCTCCTCTGTAGCCAAGCTTCTGGAAAAGAGTCAAACTTCACCATCTGTTTTCTTGCTTCTCCTTCTCTCTCCCACCCACAGCGATCTGACTTCCGCACCTCACTTCTCTCGACCTGCCAGAGCCAAGGGCACCATTGGCTTCACACCACCACCTCCGACAGGACTATATGGCCCTCTCTGCTGAGCTTGAGGTGGGCAGGTGCCCTTGACCACATAACCCTGCTTTATCATCCTCATGGCACTGACCACAATCTATAATTATCTCCTTTTTAAAATTAATAGAACTTCAATGTCACTTGGTTTCTTCATCCATAAAATGGGAACAACGGTAATAATATCTAGGTCATGGAGTTGTTAAGAAAACTAAGAATTAAAATATGTTCTATCAGGGCGCCTGGGTGGCTCAGTCAGTTAAGCCTCCGACTCTTGATTTTGGCTCAGGTCATGATCTCAGGGTTGATTCTCTTAAGAGTCTCTCTCTCTTCCTCTTCCTCTCCCCCCTCAAAAAAAAACTATGTTCTATCAACAAGAGAACAGAAGAACAAACTACAGGGTATTCAGTAAACGGACTACTGCTCAGTAAGGGGAAAAAGAAATGAACACCACACAACAGCACGGGTGAATCTCAAACGCATTGTACCAAGTGAAAGAAGCCAGAACCAAGACAGTGGGTACTACATACTTCCATCTACGTGAAAAACTAGACCAGGCAGAACTGATCTACAGCAATGAAAATCAGACCGACGGTTGTCCGTCAGGAGGGGACATAACTGGGAAGAGGCAGGAGGAAACTTTCTGGGGTGATGGAAATTGTTATTTATCTTAACGGCGGTGGCAGTTACACACGCGTGTACGCTGCTTAAAGCTCATCAAGCAGTATACTTAAATCAGCAGGCTCCACTGTATGCAAATTGTACCCCAATACGAAGAGAAGAAACAAAAACAACCAGAAAGAGTTACACGTGTGGGAGCCTAAGCAGTGCCTGACATGTGGTAGGCACTTAGCAAACACTGGTTGTATTAGTTACTTGTATAGTTGTTCAGCGAGGTGCACCTGGGATCCGACACGTAGTTGAGCACCACAGGTCAACCATATTAGCTGAACAAATGAGGGAATGGATCTCTGATCTCCTCATCCCTCCACACTCCTCCCTCAGCTATCAGGGCCTTCTGCTGACCACCTCGTCCAGGCATGCCCAGCAGCCCCTCTCCTAAAGCCTCTGCTCTTGATAAGCAGTCCGTGGCATTCTACCCAAAGGACGCTGCCTTTGTCCCTGGATGATCTCCCCTCACCAGCTTCAGCCACCACTCCAGGCTGGGGTCTGGGGCTCCCATCTGCTGTGGAACTGTCCCGCTTTATGTCTCCATCCACGTGTGGGCAAAACTCCCAGAGGAGGCCAAGGAGGAGAGAAAAAGAAAAGTCCCTTGGGGCTGAGGTTCACAGCTGGAAGCTGATAAAATACAAGAATGATGAAAAAGCAGAATCTACAAGATATCCCTTAAGCCAGATGCTCCGCGTTTTAAGAGCACCTGCTTTCAACTGCGAGAGCCGGGGACTGTGTTTTATTCTAGAGGAAACGTGACAAGCCGGAGCAAGCTGCTTGGGACAGCGAAGAGGGGAGAAGGACACCACACAGACGGTGGGTAAGCTCAGCTTCTAAAGTGTCACCTCAGTCACTGGAGGCCACGTGAGCTGTTTTACCTGAGAGGAGATGGCCAACCCACAGGGCGGGGTAGGATGAAGAAAGCAGAGATCCAATCACAAAGCAATAGCAATAGCGAGGTCACGGCCTGGGGGGGGGCACGCATGCCACCATCAAATACTAAAGGGCTGCTACATGCAAGATATAGGATCAAGAAGCAGAATTTTAGGGAGGCAAATTTAGCATAAGTTATCTAAGAATCGCTAACATTTATTGACCACCTACCTGTTCTATGCATTTTGCATGTAGTACTAACTCACAGAGTTCTACAGACCCAGTGAGGAAGTACTACTGTTCTCCTGTTGAACAGGTGAGAATCCTGAAAGACAGGTTACCTGACTCACCCAGGGAAACTCGCCTCCCAACAGCAGAGTGGGGGTTCGAACCCAGGCCGGCTGGCCCCGGAGTTCACCCTCTTAACCCAAGGCAATTCTGCCTCCTTAACAATTTAACATCCTGAGTTAGCGGGTTATTAACTGGTTCCCTCCAAAGTTACTAAGCTCTCACCCCTAGGGGCACCTCACTCAGGAGGAGGCCGGGTGTTTTGCAGCCAGAGACTCGGAGGAAGGCGCTGCTGAATGAGAAGAATCTGGGGGTGTGCAACTACATGGCCTCTGGGACCCCTTCCAGCTCTAAGATCTCACTGGCCTATTTTAGAAAGTTCTGCCATCACGTTATTAACAAAACCTAAGAGCTGGCTCCCACTCCAAAGGGTAATTCCACCTCCTCTGACTCATACAGACAGAAATACTTGGAGATGGTTCACGGTGGGATGGCAGGCCACAGCATTTGTAGGAGAGATTCAGGCTGCATGGGCTGCAAGGGCTCCCATCCCTCACCTCTGCCTCCACAGGCCAGGAAGTACTGTCCACAGGGCAGGAGGCTCCCGGCCCCTGGGGATCTGGGGACTGACAAGGTGGGGATGAAGAGCTGGGACAAGGCAGTGCTTTGGAGCCCCTGAGTGTCCTGGCACCCGTAGGAAATGACAACATAGTATACACACATTCATGAAGCAGCTGATCATGGCAAAAGGCAAAACCCCTAGGGCTGAAGCCACCCCAAGCCCCAGGGATGCTACGGTCTCAGAGCTGCAAGCCACTGGAGGCCCACCAGCTAGAAACTCTGCAACAGGGTGTAAAGAGGACAAGAAAAGAAAGGTCACATTTCCACTTCCCGAGCACCTCCGGGGACAGGACGGAGAGAATTGCTGACTAAGGGGGAATAACTCCCCCAACCACCCCCATCACCAAATTCCAGCCCCCACCGTGAAGAAGAGTCCGGGAAGCAAGAGGAAAGCATCTCACCTTAGAAGAACCACGCTGTCAGACATGAAGGCTCCAATAGTTACATCTGAAAATCAGAAGTTCGTAGCATTCAGAGATGTGCTGAAGCTCCTCCCAGCCCACCCACCCCCTGGCAAGGTCCACAGCCACGGGGGCCCAGCACTGAGGTCGGGTCCCCTGACAGCCTTCCTCTGGGACATTCGATGACCTTGTAAAAGTGAGAGCCACACTGACTCACGTGGCAGCCAATCACCGGCTGTGGCTTGGTGAGACCTTGAAATGTGGCTGGTACAAAAACGATGAACTAGCTCAAAAAATTTTATATTATTTAAAATTGATTTCACCTATTTCTATCTTTTTCACGTGTTTCCTAGAATACATTAAATTATATATGTGGCTCATACTATGTATCTTTTGGACACCAGTGAATTACAGAGACAGATACTTAGAACTAAATGAGCCGGAAAAAAGCTCTAGGTTCTGTAGAACATGTGAATCATCTCTGCTCTACCCCTCACTCTGTGTGACCTCAGAGTCTCTCAGAGAGTCCTTGTCTGTACCATGGACATAATTATCCCCAGTGTCTTCTTCAAAAACTGATAATATTTCTTAATATTTAAATCAGACATCTATTAAATATTTACTAGACATATTAGTTGTTAAATATTGGATTTTTAAAATATTTAAATATACCTGACATATTAAATCACATATTTAAATCAGAAAATTCATGAAATACTTAGTACACTACAAACCAAGACACAAGTGTTAACTGGTAATGTTTATTATTTTTTTAAGATTTTATTTGTCAGAGAGAACGCGCAAGCAGGGGGGAGTGGCAGGCACCCCGCTGAGCAGGGAGCCCGATGTGGGGCTCGATCCCAGGACCCTGGGATCATGACCTGAGCTGAAGGCAGACTGAGCCACCCAGGCGTCCCAGTAATGTTTATTCTTAAATAACTTTAATTTATGAAGTATATACTCATCCAATAGCTCTCTGCCTTTCTTCCCCTTGAGTATAAACTCCTTAGTCCTGGGTGTTTAGTCTTTAGTCCTTCCTCAAGACAGCAAGATGACCATTACCACTTTACAGTACCAAGCATCTGAATCCGAGAGCCTGAATCCACATGTCTATACAATGCTCTCATTAAGGAAAAAGAAACAGCAAATCCATGAATTATAGTGCTGTTAAATTTCTGCACTTGGGTGTGCTCGTTAATTTTGCTGTTTTCCAAGTCTTTTTGATTTGACTGGATGTTTGAAAATAAAAGAACCTGAGGGATTTGTCATTTCTTTTATGAAAAATGTAAAAAGTTCAGGGGTGCCTGGGTGGCTCAGTCAGTTAACCATCTGCCTTTGGCTCAGGTCATGATCCCAGTGTCCTGGGATCGAGTCCTGCACTGGGCTCCCTGCTCAGCGGGGAGTCTGCTTCTCCCTTTGCCCCTCCCCCCAATGCGTGTGCTTGCTCACTCTCTCTCAAATAACAATTTAAAAAAATCTGAAAAAAAAAAGAGAAAAATGTAAGAAATTCACATGCATCATGAAGCGTGAACACACCTGCTCATAGTGCACATGCGTCTCGGCCTACCACGATATGGCCTCTGGCTGGGCCCCTAAGTTTTCTGTGGCTCGGTACCCTTGTTTATCAAGTGGGGGATACCCCACCTTTACCCACCTGCTGCACTAACTATAAGAGGTGAACTGCACGTGGGAGAATTTTGCCAACATCAGGTATTATTTCAGGATGGCCACAAATTACCCAAAACAAGAAGAACTGCTTTCTCCAACGTAAGAAGACCCATGAGGGTCCATAGGAACAAAGCTTCAGGATTGACCCTTTCCTACCCCCTCCTCCTGGCTCTGTAAGGTCACAAGAAATGATCAAAACTGCTGCCCATAAGAAACTACCAAATGCACGGCCCTCATGCGGCACTGCCCTGGGTCTCAGAAGTCCTTCCGGGGCATTTTAAGTGGAAAGAAATACTTCCTCACGACAGCAAGATGACCGGTATTTCCAGGGAAATGTTTCCTGAATTCCAGGACGATTTCAGATTTTTTCAAATTCTCATCTGTGTTTCCTCACCTCGCCCTACTCCGTCCCCTTCAAACCCCAGAAGAACCACCATCCCCCCGCCCAGTGCATTTTCCCTAAACTGGACAACATTTGGGATTAAGGTGGGAAATGGAACATTTTTATTCAATTAGCCTCAACCACCACGGGGCATTAATTCACCCTGAAGACAAGGCAGCCAGCCTTGAACGGTGAAGGTCTGGTTTGTCCGTCAGGGAGAGAGCATGGTTTTCTTTTTTGCTCCAAATATTTCAATTCTCTTGCAGGGGTTAGGAGGTGGGAAAGGTGCTGCCCAGCTCCTTTTTCCCTTCTCAAGGGTAAGAAGCCTCTATGCTTAAATATCGAGGAAAACATGAGGTTTTGCTATCATTTTTAATGTGGTCAGTGCTTTTTTTTTCTTCATTAGAAAGAGCCGCCACCACAGAAATCACTGTTTGTTTTTGTTTTTTTGTTTGTTTCTTTTGAAATCAATTCATCCTTTTGGTGCCTAAACTCTTCAGAATAGATCACTCTAAAACCCCAAAATAAACTTCAACACCTTAAAATCAAATACCAGGGGCACCTGGGTGGCTCAGTTGGTTAAGCAACTGCCTTCGGCTCAGGTCATGATCCTGGAGTCCCGGGATCGAGTCCCACATCGGGCTTCCTGCTCAGCAGGGAGTCTGCTTCTCCCTCTGACCCTCTTCCCTCTTGTGCTTTCTATCTCTCATTCTCTCTCTCTCTCAAATAAATAAATAAAATCTTTTAAAAAAATCTTAAAATCAAATACCAGGCAAAGCATCCCCTTCTATTGTGGGAATTTTCCTCATCCTAAATAGATGTCACCACTGCTTAACCAGACTGGAAATGACCCCAACTCAGCATTTATCTTCGTTTATCTCATATGCCTTCAAAGAAAAACAGCTTACCAGGATAGCCATTTCCATCCATATCAATGCCTCCTGATATGGACTGCCCAAACATCCGCAGAACTGGACTTATCTTCTGGCCTGACAGTTTCTGAAACAGATAATAGGGAAATTGAGTCACCGGATAGGAGCACAGTGGTAAATAAGAACCCATGACTGTTCTACGCAGCTTCCGTTGGACACTCGGTCCTGAAGCTGTGGAAAGAGAAAACTGTAGTCCTAATTTGATCCTGGGGTTTTTAGCACCTGGTTGAAGACCACACACTCTGTTATTGTGACTTGCCTTAGCTACATGTCATTGTTTAAAAATTTTTCCAAGCTCAGTGTTCACAAAAAACCCACGCAGACTCATGTGCTAATGTTTTGACATGCCACATGAAGTTTGATATAGATGCTTACTTCCATTTCCAACAGCGGTTCTGTTTCATTTCCACATAGGTGGAGCTGGCTGAAATTCTAAGAACATGTTTTCCTTAGCTCTCTCTACCCAAATATGTACTAAACATGGACCACCCCTGTCCTCGGAGATGCATGTGAGTCTTTCCCTGGGTGGACAGGCAATGAGCGTGTCTAGCTGGAAAAGATGCCACATGGAAACCGCCTCTCAGTCAAGCTGACCAGAAGATCTCATAGGGCTCCAGAGCTTCACAGACAGGATGAGACTGGCCTATCTAGTAAACCTGGAGCTGCATGGTCCTGAACCTTCTATAATCTGTAGGAAATCCTAAAAAAAAAAAAAAAAAAATCAGCTGAAGCCACCCTCCTCCCCAATCAACCAGTTAGAGTTCACAGCTCTACCACCAAGGGGCATCTGTTCTTTTATTTGTCATGAAGTTCAATCTATATTAACACACACTGCCTTGGTTCAGGACTATTTACTGTACACGCAGCCTTCATCCTTCATCAACATCTGTGTAGCACAGTTCCTCAAAAGATATCAAACTTCCTGAATCTGAAAAGTCCCAGGGATCTGACCTGCTCCTTCTTCCCTTTGTTTTTACAGTCTCTTTGGGGAGGCTTACCTCCCAATACCCTCACTGTGGATGATAAGAAAAATGCTTTGTTTGTACAGCACAATCCCTATCAGAACCAGGTTTACAGATAGGCAGGGGCTCACTTTGGATTTTCTTTCTGCATCCTTTTCCATACTGAGTCATCCTGCAGAGAAGTCATGAGTGTGGGGAGAGGGAGTTTCCATAGGATCTACAGATGGAGACACCAGGGACCAACCCCTCACCCCCAGCACCTCCCAGGAGCCCATCACTGCAAATAACCTTCCACTTGCCATCTTCAGTTAAGCCATCCATCAGGAAATGTGCAAGCCTCATAGTACGAATCAGAGCACCGTAGCAAATGCTAAAGAAATGTTTCTTGCTAACAGGCAGAGCTCCACATCCCACATGGCTCTGTCTAAACAAACATGTATGTATGTCTATTTCTTAAAAGCCCCATTTTGAGGCATTTCTAAGCTCTGCTGTGCCTGGGACAAGGGGGAAGAGTGAAGGGGTGGTCCATTTGGGGGTGGCGATGCAGGCTTAAGTTATCCCACAGACATCTGCAGGCCATTAGGCCATAAAGCCAGGAAGATAAGTCTGCTCAGTGCTAATAACCCCAAATGAAAACCAGGAGCCTTGGAAAAACTCCACTTGCCCAGGTTTACAGGCAGTGTCCTTACGGCAGGAGAAAGATCACAGGGGCCGCCATGACATGCCCAGGGGGTTCTCAAATGGAGAAAAGCACACAAGGATCTTAAAATCAACACTTTTGATGATGAACTCAAGAAAGAGGAATGAGTTAAAGAGTAATGTGGACGAACTTCAGCCCTGATCTCACAATTTAGCCGGCAGAAATAATACCAGTCTGGGCCAAAGAAAAGCAACTCCTTTGCCCAGAGCTGTTTCTGATTTCTTCCTCTGGTTCACCCGCACAATGCCCGCTCTGTCCAGACCCCAGCCCTGAAGAATCTGTCATTAAAGGATTATTTTTTTCCTTTTAAATCACTGACCTTATCATATACATATTAGCAGCTTGGAAAAGTATAAGCATAGTTGTTTCTTTCTTTTTTTTTTTTTTTAAGTGCCCTAAACCACTTCTCTTTGTCAAAGCTGACGAGCCCGCCGGCATGCTGACGGAGGCAGGACGCATCCAGCTGCTGATCCCTGCTTCCTACTAAAGACACTCCATGCTAACCACAAAATTTGTACTGCAGTTATCTGCGGGGATTCCACCCAGCAACAAAACAAAACACTGGAGGGCCGCAGGAGGAGGGGAAGCAGGGGTCTCTGACAGGTTGCCCTCTGTGTGATTCGCTTCCAAGGTCCGGGAACAAGCTTCCAGGAGGATGCGTGGAAAGTGACCCCGGCAGCTGCCGGAGGACCGGCCTCCGTGGATGACTTCCCGCTTGTCACATCGTGAAGAGGGTCCCTCAGACCACAGCAGCCCTCCTGATGTGGATGTGGCCCCCAACCTGTGCCCAAAGCCCTCTTCCTCCTGCCACATCGGCTGAGTCACCTAAGAGCTTACTGTCACCATTATTCATTTCTAATGAGAAGAAGATGGTCCCGGTAGACCCATGCCCCTTGGAGTATGTGGGCTTCAGAGCAAAATAAGTTTCCATATTTCTAAGTTTTCCAGCTGAGCTTCCCTAGGTGTTCCTTCCTCCAATGTGGAGTTGAGGGCGTGGTTACAATAAAAGGTTGGGAGTCAGAAGGGGAAAGTTTTAGGGGCCATACTGCCACTTACTAGTCAGAGACCTTGGGCAAGCTGAGTCCCCTTCCCCGGCAGGAGGCACCTCATAAAGACAAGGTGTATAATAAAGTCACCATCTCACAGCAGTAGGACAAAGGACTAAAGAAAAGAGGGCAGAGTGGTCCCCCCTCTCTGCCCTCTGCCTCGCAAGGGAGTCACTGAGCTGGGCTGGCCCCAGCAGAGAGGGCGCAGGAAGCTGGCCACTAACCAACCCTCAACCTCTAATCAGTTCACTTGTATCTGCTGCAAGAACAATAATTATGAATGCATGAATTGAACTTACATTTATGTATTGGCTCTTAAAATCCACTTGTAAAGTCTCTTTCTTACCTAGAGACTTCAATACATGAACAGATTTGGACACTTTCCTAATACTTCATTTTAGAGAACACTTCTAGAACATTTCACAAGAACACGATTCAGTTGAGAGTTCTGTTTCCTTAGAGATAATCAAGATATGAGGCCAGCTTCTTTGTGATGAGAAATAGAAGCATGAGTAGGAAGTGATAAGCACATAAGAAGCGCTCAACAGATCAATATTTGCTGACTGGAAATTTCTCAACTTGTGTTGAGTCCCTTTCTGTCCTGACCCACTCACTGGGTCAGGCCTGCGCCACTCCAGACAGAGACATCCACAAATAGCCTGACGATGCCTCTGTCAAGAGAGTGACTTCCTTTTTTCCCATGGGCTGGGCTTGAGACCATCAGCAAGATTAAACACCAAGCTGATACAGCAAAAAACAAAACTCACCACTTCCACGTTCCCAAGTCTGGAGCTCAAGGCCAGAGCTTTGACCAGCTCCTCACTGCAACACCAATTACAACAACCAGCGCTGTGGCAACTTTCAGGCCCCTCCTCCACGAACCGTTGTCTCTCTAAATTATATTTTACAACATATTCCTTTGCCCTGCACAGATGGTTGACAAAGGAGCAACTAAAATAGAAAACCTCTTCTTCTTCAAGAAATAACTCTGAATGTGGGTAAGGGTGGGGATATAATCTTCCACAGACAGAATGCTTCCCTGACAGTGAGCAATGGTCTCTTTCACTGGAGAGCAGGAAGGTTGAACTTAGAGACCATGTTGTGTTTTCCTCTGTACTCCAGGGTGTGGTACAGACTAAAGGTTCCCTATGTGTTTGTCAGATGAATGTATGGACAGTTACCATGTCATTCTCACTGCAATTACCATTGAGTACTGAGGGATGATCCCGCCAGAGTCGCCATGATAGATATAGACGGCCCCGGAGAAGTCGTCCTCCTTGGGTGCGCCAATGGCCACATCTGAGGGGAGAAAAACAGCTATGGGTTAGAGATCCATATGGAGTAATATAAGGAGTTTTCCTAATTCCTGCCATCAGCTGGGTCCCTCCATACCAGAAATTTCTTGGTCGTTGGTTGTTCAGGCATTAAGCTAGACACACACTCTCTTAGCAGGGAAAAAAAAGGGCTGGGGGGTAGAAAGAAAATTACTGAAGCTGAGAAGGGTTTAGGTTCCAGAAGACTTCCTACCTCATCCTCACAGAAAAAAATCATTGACCCATCCAATAAAAGAAATGCAAATATAAACCATCCACCCGAATTTCTCTCAGGGGAATTCCATCAACTATGGTTATTGCATAACTGAGAAAGACGACTCTGTTCCTGGAGAAGGGACTTAAATAAAATGGCATTCACTTCCCAAAAAAACATCATTACCCTCACAAACTGACAGCCCCTGGGACAAAGCTGAGATCTTCCTGACTTTATTCCCTTTGCTTCTAACAAAAGTCATGTGTTTGCAGAAGTGAGGTCAAGGGTGAGGGGCACGTTCTCACACGACCTCAAGCCGGGATCCTCTCCGGCCAGGGGTGTGAGGGGTATCAAAGGAGCCTGGATGTCTGGCCTGAGGCAAGAGCTGCCCCCCAGCCTGTCCTCCACCTCAGCTGTCCCCCTAGTGACGTGGCTCCCACAGGTCCTGATGTCCGTCTGCTGCGTATACAGTAAGTGGAGGCGGCACTGAACAGACCAGAGTGAGGAGCCAAGAGGCTGGGAAGGAATCTGCAGTCCAGATGGAACTTGGCATCAGGTACCCACAGCCCTACCCTCTCAGCAGGGGCATATTCAAGTCCATCTCCTTGCTGTCCCTCTCAAGGCTGAGACTGTCTAAGTCCCTCCTCACTCACTGTACTAACCACGTGGTAGAGCCTTAGAGGCTCAGACACGAAGAAGCCCGTTCAAACACATCTGCAACAAGAAGCCCCAGTGGCCCAGCCCTAGGTTCCCTCGCACGGCAGACACACAGCCATGACCTCGGGGCTGCTGAGAAGGTACCACGTGGAAGCAGAAGTGCAGTGGGCTCAGAGCCCGGCCCTGAGTGTCTGCACGGAGAACATCTTCTCTAAGGGCACCCCTCCCTGCAGGGGCCTTCCAAGCAGGAGGCAGATCCAGGAGCACCTTGTGCCAGAGCGAAGCCAGAGGGCGGTGAGGGCTCACTGACCTGGGAACCCATCATCATCAAGGTCACCCAGGCTGGCGATGCTCTCCCCAAAGTGTGCATTGTAGGCGCCATCACCACTCAGGGCCAGCTGCTCCTCGAGGGCTCCCTGGGAAACAGGATGGAGGAAAAAATGGAAAACAAAACAAAACCAGAACCAAAACAACCCCCAATAAAACCAAAGCTCCGAATGCCACCCCGGGAGCACACCCATAGACAGGAAAGACCTGGGCAGAATCACGGGCACCCAAGCTTCTCTCTCCTGGTGGCAAAATGAGTCCCTTTCACCTGTGCAGCAGGAGGGTCTCCCACAGCCTGAGATGCCTTTTAGAGGGAAGAGGATTCTCAGGTTGGCCAATGACTCCACCTCTCCCTTGTCCTGACACTCCACAAACCTACCTACCTACATACCTGTCGCCACAAAATCCTCTCAGCTGCCCTTACCTTTTGTTCCCCAAAGGTGTTTTACGTGGGCATACATATTTCTACTTTTTCTTTCCTGTCCCATTTAATACAAGTTTATAAAGCTGCTTTGCAAGGTGCATGTAATCAGTAATCTTGACAGAGTCATGGTTCAGAAAACCCAACACCAGGGTTCTTGGCCAGGGAAGGGGTGGGGACACGCACACCTGTGCCCGTTATCGTGGGGCTCAGATTTGGATTTCTTGAGCAAACACCACCCAACAGAGGGAGGGGGTCAATGGTGTATGGTGGAAGTAAAAGCCATCTGAGGATACCCACTCTACCTCAAATCACTGACATGTCAGTATCAGAGTATTAAAACACAATCTGAGATTTTGAGGCATAAGAATGTCAAAACCTGCCCCAGTGAAGAGGTACTCGGGACCCAGTGCACACCCACAAGCCATCCAAGGGAGTGTCTGGCTTTAGATTGGACTTTATGATTCTCCCCATTTTACAGATGAGGAAACTGAGCCACTAATTTTAAGCTATTTGTCCACATCACACAGGCTAGTAAGTGAAAAAAACCAAGGTCCAGGTCCATCTGTCTCCAAAGTCACCATGTTTCCACTCCTCTACACCACTTCATCATCATCAATCAGACAGGGTAAGGCCCAAAAGATATAACATCCAGGTACTCAGGGTAGCCACATGGCATTAAGATACGCTGGTTGGAGGTTGGAGTGTGTGGGCACAATGTGTCTGGGGGAATTCTCCTGCTCCAAGATTCCACACCCTGATTTAGACACACTGTCGAGCTATTGCACTGGTCTCCTTACTACCTGACAAGTTCATACCTACACGAATGTTTCATTCTCTTACAAATATAGTAGCCGGCAGCCACTGAATGCTGCTGTTCTCATCTCCATAATGACTATCTCATTTCTCCCCACACCTGCCTGGCCCTCTTCCTGGAATGTCAATGGGGATGCAAGTGCCAGACATAACTGCAACAGGTCCCAGGAGGTACGTTTGTTCCCAGGTTTTAGATCCACTTTCTCAAAGAGTTTGCAAGCATACAAGAAAGCCCAAGGCTCTAACATTCCCTGATTTCTCTTCAAATAGCTTCCTTTCTTTGTGACATCTGCCCACCTATAGTTAAACACCACCGCCCCCTCCAACCCTCCAAATGAATGAGTCATCCAACTAGGATAACTAGCGTCTTCGTCCCTGCTTAAAAGTACACTTTTTTTTTTTTTTTAACTAGAAAGTATTGCACTCTTGCTCTTTGGATAAAGATAAAATTAAAAATCTACCCAAGCCTTTCCACCCACAAAGATCTGTTATGAACATTCTCTACATATTTTATATATTTTTAAAAGTTCTTTGTATAGGCAGTTTTTATCCTGCTTTTCACTGATTACCTTACAAGCATTTTCTTATGTTTGGTGACAAAATTGATGCATTTAACTCTCTTGTTGGACATTCTTAATTCTAGATGCTGAAAAGATTGTGCTTTCTCATCGGTCTCCTGCCCCACTGATGCGTTGATCCCGTCCCTGTCCCCCCAGCCCTCTACTCGGCTGCAGAGAGGCAGAAGCATCTTTCTGACACCATCACACCCCTTCCATGGTTCTGCAGGGTAAAGGACATCATGATCACAGCCCTTGGCCACTGCACTGGCCCCCACCCAACCCCCAGCCCACTTGCCCAGCTCCCAACCCACCCCTGTCCGTCTGCCTAGCTCCTACTCCTTCAAGATTCTCCCCAGCCACTGTGCCCTCCAGGAGGTTGCTCGGCTGCCCTGGGCTTGTGTGCACATACTTCCAGGGAGCCAGCTGGCCTGGGTTCAAATCCTAGCCCACCGCTTCTAGCTGTGTGCTGCGGGCCTCGTTTTTTATCTGAAAAATGGAGACCCCTGATACTCTGTGCACATTACATGGAAATCAGTTATAGAAAACAGGAGGAATAGTTTCAGGTACAGAATAAACACTCAAAATCAAACACACTATGATTTTTCTCAATCCCTGTATGTCTGCAGTGATAACACCATGTCCGGCTTTCCATTAATGGAATATTGAGGTTTCTGAAGGTAGGAGGCAAGTCTTTTCACCTCCTCTGGGCCACGGGGCCCAGTGCATGGCCCAGCGGGGTGTTCAGTCACTCCTCGCTGGACAGATGTCCCTCTCCCACACCCATCCACCTGGTGCCCAGCAGTGTACTCACATTTCCTCTGTTGATGTAGACAGTGACCTGCCCCTCATCCCTGATCTCAGAGAACATGGGGGCCCCCACCAGCAGGTCAGAGAGGCCGTCCGCGTTCAGGTCAACTGCACATAAGGAGGAGCCGAAGTAAGAGCCCATCTGCAACCAAGTCGAGTTGCAACAAAGCGTTCAGTGTCTGCCCTCACACAGGAGGCCCTCGCTTTCCTCTAGCCCACTGCTTTAGAAACTCTTGCCCCCAAGTCCCTCAGAGGTTATGATGGCTATGCTGCCCCATAAGCCAGAAGGCCTGGGCCAGTGGTGAAATGCCTGACTTCCCTGGCTCCCAGCAGCGATGCTGGGCCCCCGTCCACGTGAGACCGAAGCTAACTAGCTCAGAGTCTCCCTCCTTGGAGTCCTACCAAGGGGAAAACAAGTGGACCAATCCCAGGAGAATAAGGTACGGTTTTTAAAAATGCAAGCCAGAGTTACAAAACAGGTTACAACCATAGTAAAAGAGCCTCCTATAACAGACATTTGACAGTGCTAACCAAGTAGGAATATGATATTTCATAACACAAGGCAAGCATGAAAAGAAACGCTACATGAGGAAATAGATTACCCTCTCCCGGGCCCGAGCAGAGCCAAAGCCAACCAGGAAGGCCTGAACTCAAGTGACAGGAGAAGGTAGAGCTCCTAAGACTATGTAACGGATAAGGGAGCACAGCCAGGTTCCACTGGCTCTTCTTGAATCTGAGCTTAATCCAATGCCTATTTTCGTAAACCAGGGGTCTCAAACCCAAATGCCAATGGGATCCAGGCAGGGGATAGAAGAGGTATAAGAAAAAACAAGTAACACTGCAAGTATGCTCACAGGTGGCAAGTGACACCTGGCTTCAGTGTCTAACAGGCAATAGGGAGTGGTAGGGCCTGTGGCAAACTGGGGCCCACACGGCCAGCTACCAGAGCCGCTCCTACCCAGCGGCAGTCAACTGCTGCCCTGAGGGAGGCTGACCCAGAGAAGACCAACCTTCCCATTTTTCAAGAGAAGCCAAAATCTAAAATTTTATTTGAGGTGCCTCTTTCTAAAATGCAGGGCAACTCGTTTATAATAAAAAAGAAGAAACAAACACCAGGCAGGCCAAACAAAAAGTTCTATGGGCTGCATCCTTTCCAAAGCCTGCCAGTTCGCAACCTCTGTTGGAAAGGAAAAAAAAAAAAAAAGACCATTCTTTTAATATAAATGTTTCAGATAAAAGGGCTGTGGTTCTGCTGATGGGAACAAGCATTTTCTTTCGGAGCTGGAGTTTGCTGGCAGCTGCCCCAGGGAGTGTGAGAGCAGTGGAGGGCACTCCGGTCCACTTCCTGCAGTGAACCCGGGGACAGGAGCCCCTCCCCAGTCACACGCCACTTGTGCTCAACCCACCCCGCCCTGCCAACACCCATTCCCAAAGGAGAAGGGTGTAGGCAACACTTGGATTCACAGCAGAGACCAAGGTGCCAGTCACTAATTCAGTGGCCTTGCCGATCTATCTGGACTTCAGTAAAACAAACAAACAAACAAGCTGGTGAGACCCACACAAGGCCCCAAGGACCAAAGTTGCTGGCTGTTCTCTCTGACTGAGCCCCAGGGGAACTATTTGTTTCAGTCCAATGGGCTATTTAACTTGGCATCTTCATTGGTGTTCAATCAGAAATCCCTGAACATCAAGTTTCCTAAGTTTTGACATACAAACACTTCAGATACCCCATTAACGCAATAAAACTCCTATATGTGGCAATGACATGCTTTGTGTGTGCGTGGGGGCAGAGGGTGCTCCTTGATCAGAGTTCACCCATCAGCCTGGAAATGCAGGGACCTGTGACTATATTAACATCTGGATTGTGCACATATTGATGATTTCTTAGATGTACTATATGAAGGATGTCAACCACTAAAAACTGGAACTTTGGAGTTTTGTTGTTTTGTTTTTCTTATGGTAAGGCCAGAAGACAGGACTACCTGAACAAATTCTGGCCAAACAAAAGCAGAAGTAGACCAGTGGTCGACTGAGTCAGAACCCTTCCCTATGTGTGTGGCTCCAGACATAGGGGTAAAGCTACAGGCATCCTTTGAAAGCCTGGGGTCATGTCCTTTCCCTTTGAAATAATGGAGAAGTCAGAGAGGCTAGAATTTCCCATTTCTTCTTGCAAAAAGCAGAGTAAGATGTATATAGAAAGTAATGGTCTTTTTTAAAATCAGAGCACTGATGATGGGAGTAAAGCTCCCAGCCAGAGACACAGGAGGGCAAGAGTGAGTGACATAAGGAATGACTCTAGCTAGGATGGTGCAAAGTGAGGAAGTGGCATGGTCATGGAGCTGGTGGGTGAAACACCTGGCCCTCCAGTCCTCTCCCAGGAAGCCCCAACACCTCACAAGGACATTCAAGCAGACACGCAAGCCAGTCTGTCCTGGGACTCCACGTCCTGAAATCCGCGGGAAGTGTGCTCAAGTGGCTTTTCAAATGTTTACTTCTCCCTCCACCCACTCTTTTTTTTTAAGATTTTATTCATTTGAGAGAGAGAGAGAGAGACAGAGAGAGCACAAGCAGGGAAGCAGGGGGAGAGGCAGAGGGAGAGGAAGAAGCAGACTCCCTGCCGAGCTGGGAGACCGACATGGGGCTCGATCCCAGGACCTGGAGATCATGACCTGAGCCGAAGGCAGACGCTTAACCAGAGAGCCACCCAGATGCCCCCTCTTACATCTGTTGCCCCAAACTTGACTGTGACCTGTCACAGATGAGTGGCTGTGTAAATTGTCATATGCCCTGGGAGGTTTTTGAGAAGGAGGGGGCACAATTATAGGCTGTTAATTACACCAGGATGACCGGCATTAACTGGGCCTGCCCTGGGCACAGGCAGCTGGGCGGGGGGCGGGGGAGGGGTGCAGATAAAGGCAGCAGGTGAGGAGACACAGGTGGAAGTGAATATAAAGAAACTCTGAAAACTGAGCGACAGGTGTGCTCCTTCTCTACACATCACTTCAGAGTCTTTAAACAGTAGTTACACGAGGTGATGGATGTGAGTCCACCATATATGCATGGACCAAATCATCACATTGAACACCTTAAGCTCACCCAATGCTATATGTCAGTTATATCTCAATAAAGCTGCGGGGCGGGGGGGGAGACTCCTCTCATTTTGTGCTGTCAAGCCCAGGTATGTTTGAAGGGGAGGGGGTGGGGGTCTGGGTTTCCCAGAGTAGACATACTCACCTGTTTATTATTTTTTTTGTAAGAAAGACCTAAAATGTTAGGTTTAAGAGCATTCACACCCTCCTTGCCCTGGGGCTCTATCACGAATGGCGCTGTGTTATTTCTTGTCTAACTGTCAGGGGTGCTTGGAAAACCTTTTTTGTAGAATTGCTCACAGACCTTTTCCAGTGTGGCTGCTTTGGGGTTTTGGAAATGTTAAAACAACACAGGCCAGTGCAGTTCCCAGGGGAATGCAGAGCTGTTCTCAGGGAAAACTTCGCAAAACTGATTTGGTGATGCATTTTTTTTTTTATTGAAAAGATTATGAAAATTCTCTACTAAGTACACACATTAAGGTTGTTAAAATTGAAAAAAAAATTCTACTTATGAGTGGAATTTGGGGAAATGAGAATATGCACCATCAGAACAGTGTATAATGGTGCCAGGCTTTTGTAGAGCAGGTCTAACCCCCGTCAGGACCTGAACTGGGGCACGTGGCCCGCCCACAAAGAAAACAACTGTTTTCCCCTCTTTTCTTAGGGTGATGGTAGGTAAAACCACCTTCCACATTCTCCCATCTCCTGGAATCTCCCTCCCAAGTCCCAGAGTCCTGTGCTTCTTCCCAGAGCTCCCTAAGGCCTCCACACCAAGGCAAGCCTCCAAATTATCCCCTGGCCCCCCAGCCCAAATGTGTGTCCCCAGAGAGCAGCCAATCTCCCTAAAGGGTCCTGCTGGTCTGAGCCACGCTAAGGTGTGCAGGACTAACAAGCCCATTAAAAATGTGGCTTATTAATCCAGGGACTCTCTACCTACCTTCATCTCAGACTACGGCGCAGCCTAATGGAAACGGAGAGAGCAATTAGGGCCAGGACGAAGACAAGACAATGCACGCAGATAAATCTTGCCCGGGACTAATTCCAAGGCAGCCATCCCAAGCTATTTCTATTTCAAGGTTCTTGAATGGGGGGCTCAGGATGAGAGGAGGAGGGGCAGCACCGGGCCAGAGACGCAGGGATAGTGAGAGCCATTTGCCTGCACGCCTACTCAGTTAGATGTCGTGGGTTTGCTACCATACTTAACTGTGTCTGATCTCTCTGGGGTGTCGATGTGTAGGTATGAGAGAGAGGCGGACGGAAGGTCAAAGAGGTAGAGAAAGGCAGACACACAGCAAGTCGTAATTCTGATGACTATCTGAACTATGGAAATCCTTTTTGAACTCTGTGATGGAACTTGGTTGTGTCCAAACTCATCTTGCTACCTGTGAGCATGAATTCCACAATCCACAGGTTACACACAATGCTGGGGAGGTTAAGACAACTGCATGCAGGGCTGCCATACAAACTAAGGGCACAGGTAGGGCCTCTACACTGATTTTCTAAAGAGTGAACCGATTCCCACAGGATGACATCTGACAAGCAAAAAGACACCAGTACCCAGAATCTCACCTTTTTACCTGATGCCTGAAAAATCTTAATTAAGGTGCCTGATCTTCGATCAGCTCTAAAAATATAAACCTATGGAAGGAAAAAAAGATCTAGTTAAGATAGAGGCCATGACCAAAGATACTGACCAGCATCCTCCTGAGAGTCCTACTTAAATTAAGGCCAATCAGGCACACAGCAGGTGTACTTAAGCTGGCTGGTGAAGTTCCCAGGACTTTACCAACTCTGCAAAAAAACAGTGTCCTTCAATCCCGAGGCACCATGCATCTGTACCACAAAGAGGATCACTGATGTAGAACTTCCCAAATGACAGGACTACGGAAGTTCTTTTCCAAGTTGCATCTTATAGGAATAGCGTCCCATGAGAACCAGGGTAGGGAACCCTCCCGTGGGGTAAAAAGCCGCCACCCTAGTGAGAATGTATTTGTGCCCTGACACCAGAAAAGAATAACCCTTCAGGCCTGAGGTCTAGTCTAGGGTCCCTGGGAATGGGACAGTCGGCAACTCTGTCAACTACGACCAGTTTCCCCAGCACCTCTCACATGATCCAACTGAAAGAAGCATTTTCAGGTTCTTTGTGGTTAGCTGAATCCAGTATTCTCTGCCTGGTTCTATCCGTTATACCATTCTCATCCTAAGACCTGGCTGTCTTAAGACTATCACAAGCATCTGCAGAGAACACAATGCAATCAGATCAAAGTTTGTGTAGCTGGTGAGAAAAGGAAGTACTGAGGCGTCTGCACGGCCGTGAGCTGGGAGGCAGACACTGTTACCAACGCTACAGAGAAGCCTGGTCACACGCACGCAGCTTCTTTCCTGGACGACATTATCAGCGTGGGGACAGCTCTCGGTGCTTCTTCCCTCTACCATGTAGAGGAATTCATGTGACCCTGAAGGACCCACCTCTTTCCTAACGTTATCAGAGTTCATCTGCACGCCTCCCCCAGCTCAGTGCCCTGCGTTTTTATCTGGTTTCATTCCCCGAGATCCTTTCTCCCTCGCACCAGCATTAGCAGGGCGGGAGGCACAAGTTCCAGAAACGAGAGTTGAGGCTCCTAACTCCTGCCCAGGAGGATCCAGGGAAATGACCCTCATGATGTACCAGTCAAGTCCAGTCAGCTGGCCACACTGACATGCTGGCTCAAGGCTCCAGTGAACAGTGGTTTGGGCTCAACTAGGCCTCTCTAAAATCCAGACCCCACTTCG
This sequence comes from Zalophus californianus, assembly GCF_009762305.2. Classification (NCBI taxonomy): domain Eukaryota; kingdom Metazoa; phylum Chordata; class Mammalia; order Carnivora; family Otariidae; genus Zalophus; species Zalophus californianus. The sequence continues at coordinate 66,180,070 of NC_045595.1, read as the reverse complement.
CTGAGCCCCTGGAGATATGGCCATACTCTATCCAAGGTCCACCCCATGGGCTCGGGTCCAGAGATCATTCCCTTGTTCAGAGTTTTCTATCAGAGAACCTATGGAGTTAAAAATGCAGGTTCCTGATTCAAGCACACCTACCCAATCTAGATTTCCCGTACCCTGGAGCTAAAGAAACAGCAAGCATAGTTCTTCATACTCTCGGCCCCATAGAGGCCACAATTCCTAAAGGGACCAGAAAGCCCTAGATCCATAGGGTATTTGCTATACTCTGGGCACATCCTTTAGGAAAACTGACCTACATGTCCCCAGTTCAGCCGTTGGACTGAACCAGTCTTGACTCTAAAACACTGGGGAAATAAACATGACACTCTAGGCCCCAAGATAAATAAATAAAGTCCTAAAGATACCTGGGACTAGACCTGGCTCTATTAAGTCAAAGTCAAAATTGGGAAGGGCTTGGCAGAGTGGAGAATTTAAAGCTGGCTAGTGCTGAACACCATTCCTTTGGAGGATGCCATGATGCCAAGGGTCAGTCTTAACAATCTCACACAGAGTCAGCTGCTGAACACAGAGAACGTGCAGAGAATGGAGAGGTCTGGGAGTAGCATTCACTCCCTGATTAAGCTTTCAAGGTACACTCTCAAAAGCAGCTGGGAGGAGGCTGACGGGAGACTCCTCATTACTTCATCATTTACCCACCAGCCACCCAGGAGAATGTTCAGATCAAATCAATGACCAACCTCTACACCAGGGGCAGCAAGCCCGCCCCTGGTGTCTGACCCCGTGCTATTCCACAGACTTTTCTCCTCACCTTCCCGATGCCTTCGTCCTGGGGGGCACCTCCTACCACATCGGTGGTGGATGGGCGAGAGAAGGAGCCGGCTGTCACCGCATAGCCTGTAAGGGATGGGCATTAACCAAGGACAGGATGAGAGAGGGCAGGGGAGAAAAAGATCCATCCGAGGAAAAAGGGTTTCAAGCAGCCCTTGTCTGGACAGTGAGGACCCAGCTATTCTTGAAACATAACCTCCCAGGAAAGAAATTATATCGGTCAGTCTTCTCATGCTGAAATGGCTCATCTCACAAAAAGTGAGGTTCACAAAAACATCGGGGCAGGAAAGAGTGTTTTTTGAGGGTCCTCTTTAAAATAGGTATTATGCTAAATATATCTGTTTTTTTCTTTTTGAGATATAATTTTCATACAGTCAAGTGCATACATCCGAAGTGTAGAACTCAGTGAAAGTGTCCACATGTACACAGCCATGAGATCACCACCCAGAGTGAATATAAAGTACAGACCCCAAACTAGAAGGTTCCCTCCTACCCTTTCAAGTCAATGCTCTCCTACAGGCAGCCACTACTGTGTTTCTATCACTATATATCAGGTTTACCTGTTCTAGAGCTTCACTCAACATAACACCTGTGACATTCATCCATGCAGAGTATAATAGCAGCCGTTTTCTTTTATTGTGGAGCAATGGTCTACTGTACGAAGAGATCAGAACATCTTTATTCTAGTGCTGGGCATCTGGGCTGTTCCCAGCTGTTCCAGCTTTACTACAAATAAAGCTGCTATGAATATTCCTCTGTGTATCTTTGGACACCGGCAAATTTTAATCACACAACTCTATGAGGAAGGTATGATTATTTTTTCCATTTTCCAGATGTAGGAACTGAGACTAAACATGGTTAAGTAACATGCCCCAGGTAACACGGCAAGATTCAGATCCAATCTAGGTGTCTCCAAAGCCTCTGCTGTTGACCATGGTGCCATCCTCCCTTCTAAGAGAAGGCAGAAAGAAGCTGACAGTGGCAGGGTGGCGGGGCGGGGGCGGGGTATGGATGAGAAAAGAATCTGGATGCAAAAGGAATCAAGAAACAAAGGTAAAAGTTGTCTGAGCTTAGTCTAAATGTCTTCTGCTTATTGAGAGCCCTGTGGGCAGGCTGAAAGTTCTCCGTTAGCCAGCAGAGACCCTTACGGGTGGCCATATATTCCCCAAACCTTGTCTTCACCTTCAAACCCAAATGCTGTGATCACAAGCTGTTTGGATTTTGTGATGACATCATACTGTGATCAATTCTTTTTGACCCTGTGGCCTGACCACATTACCTAAGAGCATTATAAGTGATATCAAAGCCTTAGGTCACCTTGAGAGCCCTGCAGCAGTAAGGGTCTCTGGTATATAGGGAGAAGCCACCGGCCCCTCAAGTTCAAAGGATCTATCCTGGACCTTAAAGCTACACCCAATGCAGCTCTGCATTTAGACTCTAGGCTCAGAAACCACAGGTTTAAGCCCCCACTCTGCTATTTACGAGCCATGTGACCTTGGCAAGTTATGCCCTTCCTTTGTGCCTCAGTTTCTTTGCCTCTAAAATGCGGGTAATGATAGTTGCCTCATAAGGTTGTTTCAGGAAGGAAAAGTAGTAGTATCCAGAATGACAGCACTTAGGACATGAACTAAGGAAAAGAGCCACACAAAATTTTCAAGTCCACAAGCAAAGACAGCCTATCTTTGTCCCTCAATAGGTGCAGTGTCATGCTTGTCTGGTGACTGTTAAATTGTATCTATTTTCTTTTCAGAAGGTTGAAAGAGTGGCGAAAATAGGAGAAATTTTTCCGAGCCCGGGATTAACCTTCAGTGTTACGCTGCCATCCATCATACCAATTTCTGGTTCTTATTATTTCTTTTTTAGGGAGAGGGAGAAGCAGGCTCCCCACTGAGCAGGGAGCCCAATTTGGGGCTCAATCCCAAGACCCTGGGATCAGGACCTGAGCCCAAAGCAGACACCCAACTACTGAGCCACCCAGGCATCCCCAGTTCTTACTATTTCTATTTGCAACTGGTGTGACCAGGAAGCAGAGACCACAACCAAAGAAATGTCATGGAAAACCAGAATTCTACTGCACTCATTTTGTATCTCAACTTAAGTAATTGGCTCAAATAAGAAAAAACTGCTGCTTCCTTGGAGGTTCAACTGTCAGCTCTGTAATTAAATCACAGTTTTAATTCAGATCCCTCCTTTGTTCTCTACCCGCTAGATGTGAGGCTCGATATAAGGGGCCCTGGCTAAGAGCGTACCTAATCAGCACAATAGACATGAAAGCCAACAAACTCTTCTTTCCACCAGTAAAGCAACAATTTGTGAGCCAGGTGAGAATCACTCCCATTTCCCCTTCTTACCTGTCATGTCCCTGAGCTACTCACCCAGGTAAGTGTACCGTCTGTTCATGATTGCTTCATCGTTCAGTTTGAAATAGGTGTTGTCCGTAAGGTTCAGCACTTTGACTGTCCCGGCCCAATAAAATGACCCTGGGGCGCCCATCACCACCAGCTCCTACCAAAGAGAAACCCAAAGGTAAGTAAACAGAGAAGGAAGCCGAGGAGGGGAGCAGGTGGTACAATGAGAAACACAGCCACAGCCAACAACTCAAAGATACCTCACACCAAGGACTTTCTTCAGCTGAGCAACAAAAACAAAACACCAGATTCCTTGGCACTATGGAATCCATCATACATGCAGGGTCATCAGGAATAAAGACAAAGATAACCGAGCAAGGTGACAGAATGAGGAACATACCGGGTCCCTATGCTACCCACGGATAAGCTCTTGCGTACTTCCTCACCTTCACAACGGGATCAAATGAGGATATGACAAATATTGCACATTGTCCTAAATCGCAGAATTCCAGGAAACAGCGCTCATGAAAAGACACCACCCCCTCACCCAGCCTGGCCCCCAACCCCACCTGCCCTATACAGAGCAAGGAGAAAACAATGACCAGAAGCATCTTTGCAAAAAACCATGCACTAACACACCAAGAAATCCCCCCCCACCACCAGTCCTCGCTCAGGACGCTCTTCTCAGATAATAGAATCTGGATGCAAAAGGAATCTAGAAACAAAGGTAAAAGTTGTCTGAGCTTAATCTAAATGTCTCCTGCTTATTGAGAGCCTTGTGGGCAGGATGAAAGTTGCTTTTGGGGACACTGTGGCCCATTGCAAAATCGTAACAAAATCAAGAGAGCAGAGAGGCGCACCAAGGGAAGGACAGAGATTCCTGACAGTAAGAGACAGCACTGCTATTAAAAACAGACCCAAGAGGGGCATCTGGGTGGCTCAGTCAGCTAAGCATCCAACTCTTGGTTTTGGCTCAGGTCATGATCTCATGGGTCATGGGATCTAGCCCCCGCACTGAGCCCTTGGGATCCATGCTCAGTGGGAAGTCTGCTTGAGATTCTCTCCCTCTGCCCCTCTCCCCACTCGCGTGTGCATGCTCTCTCTCTCTCTCTCTCTCTCCCTAAAATAAATAAATAAATCTTAAAAAAAAAAAAAAAAAAGACCCAGAAACACAAAGACATGGTGGTCTCCAGCATTTGCATTAGGGACAAATGGCCCTGTGCCCTCAACGGGGCCAAGATCAGGTTTGTGCTACAAAACCATCTAATGAGCAATACTGATGAGAATCCCAACTGCTTCCAAATGATGCACCTACCTAAGGAAGTCAGCACAGATAACTACATGCCTTCACCCACAAGAATAGGCCTCGTCACTATGCTAAAGAAAGTTGGAAATGATCTAACGCGCCTGGGTGGCTCAGTCGTTAAGCGGCTGCCTTCAGCTCAGGTCATGATCCAGTGTCCTGGGATCGAGCCCCACGTGGGGCTCCTGGCTCAGTGGGAAACCTGCTTCTCCTTCTGCCCCTCACCCCTGCTCATGCTTTCTCTCTCTCTTTTTCAAGTAAATAGGTAAAATCTTAAAAGAAAAGAAAAGGAAGAAAGTTAGAAACAATCTACACATCTAGCAGCAGGCATCCTAAATCACGGTATGCCCATTCAACAGCAACCTGCAGCAGTAAAAACGCTGTAGATGTAACAGCCCTGAGACAGGGCCACAAAGTGCTGAGTTAAGGAGGACAGGCCAAATAACACGCAGACAATGATCACATTTTATAAATGGAAAAAAAAATGTGTACAGACAGACGAAACAGAGACCAGAAGAAGCCCCAAACGTTTATGGTTTTTTTCCCACTGGGTGACAGGATTACAGGGATCCCTTCCCTCCCCCCTTCTTCTGTCACTCTCTCTCTGTGTCTCTGTCTCTCTCTCTCTCATCCCTAAAATTTATTTTGTGCTTTTCAAAATCCTATTTTTTATTTTTTTAAAGATTTTATTTATTTGAGAGAGAGAGAGCACAAGGTGGGGGGGGAGGGGCAGAGGGAGAAGCAGACTCCCCACTGAGCAGGGAGCCCGATGCGGGACTCGATCCCAGAACTCCAGGATCATGACCTGAGCCGAAGGCAGACACTTAACGACTGAGCCACCCAGGCACCCAGTGTTTTTTCAAAATTCTAGAACAATGATTAAACACTGACAAGGAGGTCACCTCAGAAAACGCACAACTCATGCAAAATGGAGCACACACTGTGTGGAAACTGTTCCGAGGAGAGGTACCCACTGCCTCCTTGCATCCACTGGATGACACTGGCTGAGGCTTTCATTCCTTCATTCCCCAGCAGGGAATCCCTTCTTTTGATTATCTATCAAAGTGTCTACACTGCAGTAAGAAACAATAAAAATTATTTTCCTAACAAAATCATTAATTTTTCATTCAATAATATTAAGCACCTACTATCATGTATGAAAGCTTATACTAGATACACAGATCAATAAAGTCCCTTTGTATGACATTCCCAGGGGAAGGCAACACGGAAACATACAAAATATTTTAGAAAAAAATTCTATCCAAAAGGGTTCAAATAAAGACAATTTCAGGGGAAACCCCTCAGCTGCACAAAAACCCCATAGGTGCAGACCATACAGACAGTGGACACTAGACGCTGCAATGTCATCGAGGCCTCTCAGTGCCAAAACACACCCACCCCTCCCTTGGCCTTTCAAGTTCTATTTCAGAAACATCCATCCAGGCAGACCCCTCTCTGCAGAGCTGGCCTCACCACTGTCAGAAGCCGCTGCTTTCTGACAAGTCCCTGAAGGTTACATCTTATTACAGGGATCCTGAGTTTCTGATGACAATTCGTAAAGTCACACTGAATTCCCAGAGAGCAAATGTCTGAACAAGCCAGAGCCATCTAAAGAGAAAGAAAAGAAAGAGCTCATGGGCAGGAGAGCGCGTGTGCAACCATGGTGGCAACAGAGCAATGCTTTGAACGACGCATGTGCTGTGGTCCATTTGGGAAAGAAACTTAAGCAGGAGGGTGTGAGCACAGACAGAAGACAAGCCACCAGATCCTGCCTGCATGGCGTGTTGCTGGTGATTCAGGAAGGTGGAGACAAGGAAAGACTGTGGAGGGACATTGCATTCGGGCTCTGAGGTCCTAGCCACACCTCCAAGGGAGCTGTTGATAAGTTGGACATTCTGAGGCATCTCACTGTTTTATAAAAACATATCACTTCCTGCACTCAGAGTTCATCACTGACAAAATAGGTGGTGAGTGCATTCATTCACTCCTGCCCCTATACTCATCTGTTCTGTGTAAGGGGCTGTGCAAGTTCTAGAAGGAACATTAGACAAACGATCAGTTCATCAGAAGAGAGAGACTTTTTCCTTGGCCTTGAGCTCAGAAAGGGATTTGGAATTGGGTATCCAAACACACCAGGGCATGGAAGAACATAACGACCATTGGCCTTGATATCTGTAGTACACAGAATATAGAGAGCTTTCTCCGCCTGCAGCTCTTCATAAACCAAAGCCCTGAGCATTACCAGAGACCCATAAGTCTCTCTGGGACACCAGGTGGTAGACACATTGTTTTCTGATGATTTAAATCAATCCAGCATAAAAATTGAGAGCTTCATGTCTAACATATCCCCACACCCGCTCTCTCAAACACCACAAAGAGGTTAGGACAAGGTAATCTCTCTCCTCAAAAACCTTTAAACCAAAGCTCTTGTCTGTCTGTCCTCTCCTCTTCGTGCTTATGCCTCCTTCTCCCTCGGTTCAAACTAGAGAACCTGAGGCCAAGCCTGAGACCCACGGGGCTGGGGCTGGGGCTGGGGCTGGGGCTGGGGCTGGGGAGGGGCAGGAAAACACCATCTTCCTGGAACTCCCCGTATTTGGTTTTCCCATCCAGTAGAGATGATGCCTGTGCCCTTTTGTCACTGTTCACCAGTGCCAGGAAAAGGGTGTCATTGCTTAGCTCCCCAGCACCCAGGAAAAGCCAATGCAAACGGCACACAGAAACGCAAGCTTCTCTGCAAGCCAAAGGCCACACCACCTAACTCCCATGTGGAATCCCTTCCATAAATAGTGTGGGCCTTTTCCCAAGGTGCATTTATTAGCAGAACCTCCAAAGGCATAGGGGCATGTGGGTGTGCCTAAGAAGCCACGGACTTTTCTCTGTACACTGCTGCAAGCTGGCGCGAGTGGGGGAGGGGGGCAGAGGGGCACTCAGGATCTACAGCAGAAGTCTGCACCCCAGACTTCTACCCAGGTGTCTCCAGGCTCCCATGGCAGTGCTCCAATGCTGGCGGGTTGGTCCATGTCTTCTCTTGCTACTCACAAGTATCTGTCTCTGTCACCCTAGGCTACAAAAATAAATAAGGTTCCCAGGAAGCTCTCCTTTATCCTCAGTAACAGGCTAAAACTCACATGGCATCTGTAGCTCAAACAGCTTTGGTAACCCCTGGGTCACAGACCCTCAGGTCAAGCAGGCCAGAGTACTTGGGGGTCACATGGCTGCATCTGGAAGGCCACAGAAGCACATCCAGCTTGAGGGGTAACCGCCTGCCCTGTGCAGGGACAGCCCAGTCCACAGCGAAAGCCAGCCCAAGTAACGGGGTCAGCAGGAGGGCAGTGGAGGGGAAAAGTGCTGCCTGACCCCTTCAACCACATTTCCTGCTCAGCCTCCAACAGCTGAAGTTCCAGAAACAAGAGAGGCAGTGAGTTCAAAGACCTCCTGTTTAGGGAGGCCAAAGCTCAGGGCAGCCAGGAGACAGTGGCCGGGTCAGAGGACTGAGCCTCCCACTCACTGGCCCCATGAACCCCCATCCATATACCACGGCCCCACTGCAGTTTGCCCACAGTTCCCAGAGCCTGGAGTTTCAATAGGTCCTCTTGTTCTTGCTTACCTGGAGCTTACGCAGGCCCCTGGGCTCCCCTCCACCCCTGCCCTTTTTGCTCCTCCCACCAAGCCCTCCTTCTACCCAGCCCCAACGCCCTGTCTTCCCTGACTTTCTGCCTGGTGAGACGATAATGACACCCCCCCCCCCACCGGGAACTCCTTCTGTCCCACAGTTCTTCATCAACATCTCTGATGAGTTCTCATTTCTGCAATGAGTCTACTTTTTCTCTTCCCACTGTCGAAAGGAGGTCCCCCCCGCCCCAGCCCCCAGCTCCATGCTGAGCACACCCGTCCCCTCAGAGAGGTACTAGCAATGACCAAATCAGAGCTTCCAACTCAGGTTGAGTTCTGGTCCCTGTGTCCAAGTATCTTCTAAAAACACCTACAAGTGTCCCATCCATCACCTCACACTGCATGTGTTGAAAGCAGGCCCATTCGTTGACCTTCCCCAGTGATTCTTCTCTAGACAGGCTTCTTCCCACTGGGGCACCACTGTTCTCCAGAACCCTGCCTTAGAACCTACTTCATCCAGCCCACAGTTCTCTGGCCACCCAGCCCACTGATACTGCCTTAATGTTCTCCAATTCCCCTGGTCATTTTTCATTCCTGTTGTTTTGTAGCTGGACCACATCATAGCCTCCCACCTGGCCTCCCTCCTGGCGCTCCCACTTTTAAAGTCCTGGGCACACCAGCCCGCAAGGTGTCTCTCTCCCAGCACTGCCATCCATGGTGCCTGTCACCTGTTTGTGGACTTGCAGCGGTGCCCTGTTGCCTCTCGGGCAGAGTCAGACTCTGCTAGACCTTACCAGAAAAACAACAGCCACAGAGGTTATACAATCTCAATGTGCACGGAGATGGAAGGAGAGCGTGAGCTCGGCATATGGCAGGATGGTATTTCAAATCAATGGAGATAAGAAAACCTGGTTAGCAGGCCAATATGAGAACAATCAACTACACATTTAGGAAAGCAATGCAGTTTGTTTCTACCATATAATGTTTGCAAAAAGAAATCCAAGATGTATTGAAGAGAGAAATCTTAAAAAAAAAAACTAAAAATTCTAGAAGAAATTATAGGTTGATATTTCGTATTCTTAGGAGAGGGATGATCTTTCTGAGAAGTCTAGAATCCAGAGAGAAAATGATTGATGGATTTGACAAATACGACTGTGGGATAGCAGTACAATAAAGACACCAGAAGCCAACTCAGACTGATAAAAAAAAATTTACAACACATATAAGAGATAAAAGATTAGTGTTGAAACTATCTTGCAAGTTCCTAAAAATCAGTTAATCAAAAATAAGAAAAAACAAGAGAATAATGGGCCAAGAACATAAACAAGCAATTTCTAGAAAAAGACAAATGGCCAATATTTGAAGAATACTAAACTACACGAATCATCAGATAAAGGGACATCATAGCAAAATGAGGTATCTTTTTATAATGACAAGAACTGGTACTGGTGAGAGGCTGTAGGAACAATGACACACAACTGGGAGGCTGTCGGTTGGCAAACACTTCCAGAGTACAATCTGCCAGAATGTACCCAAATTCGAATGTTGGATAGCTTTGGCCCCAGCAATTCCTCTGCTACATTTCTCTTCTGCAGAAGTATGTATTTGTGCACAAAAATGCCATGTGTGGGGACCTCCAGCCCCATGCTGCCAGGGAGTCTGGTATGTTGCAGCAGCAGTCCCAAGTCTCTGAGGCCGGAGGAGGTGAGCCTAGGAGGGCAGGTAACAGGGGCAGCAGGAAAGGTAGGAAGCCCCAGGCGGCCAAGTGGAAGAGTCTGGATCTTACTGTAAGTGTGATGAGGATCCAGAAGTTTCCGAGCGAAGGAGTGCCACAGTATTTTCCTCATTTCGAGGAGGTAGCTGTGGCTTCCGTGTGGGAAGAGGCTGTGGCGAGGCAGGGTGGGAGTGGGTAATTGGGAGGGTCCTACAGTGGCACTCTGGGTAAGACAATGGCGCCCTAGGCTTATGGGCAACAGCGGAGGCAGAGAGAAATGGAGGCCTCTGGGATAGGTTCTGGGAGCACAGGAAGTGGGACTCCCTGATGGCTTGGATACAGGAGAGGACATAAGAGAGGAATCTTGCCCATGTGGGCCTAGGCAGCAAGGACGATGGGTGGCACCATCCACTGGGCCTCCCACGGAACTCTGTATAGATGGTCATAAGAATCCCACCAAAGTGACAGCGAAGGAGTATAGTAAGAATTAGAGAGTGCAGACTGCGGGGTCGGTGAGGAAGCATGTCATGTTTGTTGGTCTGAGAGTGAAAGACACCTTTTCTGACTTTTCTACCCTTTCCATGTTGCTTTCTGAATGAGATGCTGCATTGCTGACTATTTTCTGAATCTAAATCGCAACTGCAGAAATTAAGGTGGGCAGTTCTGCTCCAGATCAGAAAGCTCTGCACACTGGTGGGTGTCCCCTCCTGCTGCTCTCTACTCTCCTGGGGTGTCAGAAAGCCAAGCCTGTAGGCTTGATGGGAAGCCACAGAGACAGAATGACAGGGTTTGATTTTGAAAGATTCCTCAGGCTACTGTGCAGAAAGCACAGAGGCGGGGGTGGAGAACAGATGCAGACTGAGGTGATGGAAATGTTCTCAAGCTAGAGAGGCCATGGTTGCACAACACTGTCAATGTACTAAATACCACTGGATTGTTTGCTTCCAAATGGTCAAAATGGTCAATTTCATGTTATGTGTATTTTACTACCAAAAAAAAAAAAAAAAAAGAACAGATGCAGGTAGACCAGTTCAAGACCAGCATATCTCCAGGTGATGATAATGGCTTTTCCAGAAGGGTGATGGTGGTGGGAAATTAAAGCTATCACATTTGGGATATGCTTAGGAGGTTAAAAGAATAGGATTATAGATGAATTAGAAATAAAAAGTATTTTTTTGTTTGGGCCTGAGCCACTTATAGGACCTGGCATGGAGCTTTGTACACGGCAATCAAAAGATGTTTGGGAAATGAGGAGTTGATGTGAAGGGTGAACTCACAGTAGGCAAGAATCACTTAAGAACAGTCCTTAAAGTTGCACCGTCTGGCCAAAGATCATGGTACGACTGCATAGGTAGAGAAGTATTCAAGTGTACGGTCCTTTGGAATTTGGGAAAGAGGCTGGCTGAGTTATGTATAAAATCATAAAATCTCTCCATGGAGGGAAGAACGATAGGAGGTGATGCTTAATATATCCTCCTCACTGCCAGCAATGAGACACAAACTTGACTGAGCACCATCTCACCCGCACCCCTTTGAATCGGTTCCTTCCATGGAGCTCAGGGTCCAGAGGACTCCTTAGAGAAATTGTCCAAATAGGTGTCTCCTCCCAGTGAGCCCACCCACTCCCCCCCCCAGTAGTCTCTGGCCAGCAGGAGTCCCCACCTGTGTCAATCACTTTTCCAGGAGGTCACATCCAGGGACCAGAATCTACTCACTCGCAGCTCAAGTATGTGGGGGCATTGGCAACTCCATCTCAAGGAACTACCGAGACCACAATCCGCCAGGAAACGAACACCAGTAAGAGAGCAGAAATGCCCAAGAGCCGACACCCACCTCAGTGAAGAAGCCTGCTATCCCAGCCTGGCAGGAGCCGTGTTCCTCTCCGTACTTCTTCTTATACTCTAGAGGGGAGGGAAGGAAAGAAGCAAACCACAGCCTCGTCAGTGTGTGCTAGTCGTGTGGAGGAGCCGCCGAGTGTGCTGGCCACTTCCCCGTGCACTGCTGCGGGCTGGGCCCAGGGACACCTTCCAGACTGGGGCGCGGAAGGAAAGTCTCTGGAATCCATCAGACCTCAAAACTCCAGGCTCTGGTGCCATCGGGCTGTGAGGCTGCCAAGCACCCCAGCAGACTTCCTCCACGTGTGTGGGGAGAGAAGCAACAGTCCTAGTAATTAAGTGGGAGGCTGGTGACGATTATTTCATTTACTTCAGAAAGGATGGAGAGCCTCAGTAGGAAAAGGAGCTGAAAACATAACCCGGAAACGGCATGATGTGGCCATCCCTGTGTGGAGTCCCCTGGAAGATGACCAAGCCTCCCAACATGACACTCCACAGAGCTGGAGGCAAGATGATTTCTGCCATCCAACCAGATACCAGCCAACAGAGCCTGGGGCTACAGGAACAAACCCGCTAGACCTGCTCCAGCACTCGACTACGGTTACTCTCTCCCTGATGGTATACTGCTGATGCTACCCGCGGACACCTCCATCTTCCGTCAAAGGGGAAGCTCTCTCCAGGTCAACAGAAACAAAAATGGTTAAGTGCTTTTCCTCTACCATTCCCTCACAGTTCCCAACACCCTGACCCGACAAAGGGGCTTTCTGTGCTGCTGTTGTATTTTTAAGTTGGAAGCAAGAGGATTTAGCATGTTCCAGGCCCTGTTAGCTACATCCACTCATGCCATTCCGTTGATCTCTCATCCCTGGCAGCCCATATTGCCATCTGTGAGTAGTATAACTCCCGAGGCTCAGAGAGGTTAGGTGAATTGCCCAAGGTCACATAGCTACTAAATGGCAAAAGTCAAGATTCACATTAATTCACCTCTGTGGCTCATCAAAGATTCTACAGAGTGAGTGATTACACAAAACCCAGGAAGTGACCAGCCAGTTGAAATCATGACATGGGTAAAGACAGAGAGATAAGAGAGATGTTCAGCTCAGATGACTCAAATTAATTACACTGCCAGACAAGGGCTCATGGCTGTCCCTGGGCACTTGTAGGCCTGGGCTACCCTACAAAATAACCCAGTGATCCCCCATATCACCCCTGGGCTCTGGGCAAGTCTCGGGTACCATTAAAGGCAATATACTTAATTTTGAAACAAAATAAATAATATGAAGGAACAATGCAGCTGTGATTGCAACACAGTGCCACTTCCTGCGAGAGAGGAGAAGGGGGAAAAGGGCCCTGGGGAAATATACAGAGTAATTCGGTTTCTAACAACACTCGCTGCAGAGCCTGGTAACATTTTCCAGTAAGTGGCCATTAACCGACTGCTAAATTACAATGGAATGTCAATTGAGTTACTCCTCTTCCTTGTGGGGGCTAAATCAGTTCCTCCCTCCCTGTCCTGTTATTCCAAGGAGAACTCACAGGCCTGCCAGAAAGCAACCCACAGACGATGGGACTCGCCTATTCTCTGCAAAGTCTTGCACCCAGGCTGGGAGGGGGGCTTGTGCAAAGTCATAAAGAGATCATGCATCAAACTGTCTGACGGCAAGAAATAATAAAAATTAATAATAAATCCTACATCAAATAGCATAATGGCAAGAAGAATCAAAACGTCCCAACCCGAACAGTTATATTAAATCTGCAAGTTCTGGCAAAAAGCATATCCACCCCCACTGACTCCAGGGGTTAAATATCCAACTCTAACTCTCCGGCAAATAAAACAAGGAAAAGTCAGACCCCACCAGCTGAACGAAGCTACAGTGCAGGACACACCAGTTCAGCCTCATAAATTTATGACATGAATGAGAATTACGTAGGAATCTTTCATGTATTAAAGAAAACAGTCTCATGGTCTCCTTTGTAACGGGAACTCCAAAAATAGTATGAAATATGAAAACTTGTCTTTCACCACCTCATCCCCAAACTGTGCTGGCCAGCTCTATGCCAGAAGCAGGACCCAGGGCTTCTAAAGGGGCCACAGCCATACTGGGAGCTAGGAGTACCCCACTCCTGGCCCCAGGAGAAAGTCCTGCAAGGCCAAGCCCTACTACCAGCATCCCAGCCTCAGCCAGCATCAACGTACCGTTAAGAGGCCAGCCCCAGAGTCCCCAAGCTGGGACTGCCTCATCAGGGGTCTGAGGGCCAGGGACACACAGAAAACAGGCACCATCCCACTGGCTTTGACTTTCTGAGACCCCAGGGTCTACACCTGCCTTCTTGGAGTGCTCTAGAACAAGGAATCAAACCACGTGAGGCTCCTGACTAGTACCCATAACTCTGACCTCCCAGAAACTTCTGTAACTCTTGATTAACCACTTCAACTTGGAAACAGGCTCCAGTCCTAATGCTTCTGCCCCTACCCCATCCCATCACACCTACTTTGGGGGGAGGCGAGGCAGCTGTGGCAACTCTAGTCTAGAAAGGCTCAACTGGTGTGACTGGATTAAACACTTTCCTATTCTGAGCCATCCACGGTCTTCCAGAACTCCTCTTCAGCTTCTCTGTCTGGGTGATCTTGCAGGGAAATGTAAATGATACCCTCTCCCCATCACAAAATGTGTTTGTTCATCACAGTTTACGGTTTATTCAACACCAAGATGAACTCATCGACCTCACTGTCCCCAACACCAGCCTTATGCCAGTTACTGGTATGTGCTAGTGCCGGTGTACTAAGGGGAGGTGTACACACAGGTTTCTCTGTGCACAGATTCAAGGCCCAGGTGGAAATGTGAAAGGAGCAAGTACATTCCTCCAGCTACTAAGACCCGAACTCTCCAACCTGCTTACTTGGGACTTTTGTGCCCCCTGCTCTGCCAGCCCTGCCTTCTGTCTTCCAATCAGTCAGGGTCCCTGACCTCCACCCCCAGCCTGGCTTGGAAAGGAGTTGTGTCCTGGGTACCGGGAATCCTGAGTTCTCCACCCAGAGCCACCACTAACCCCGGAGGCCTAAGGATAGTTGTAGTCATGATTGGAGTGGGGCAGGAACCCACAGGATTGATGTGTCTGGGCTTTCCAAACCTAGACTGGCTAATTCTACCTTGGGCAATCCCGTCTCCTTTGGGGCCTCAGGAGGAACAAGATAGAATACCCAAGAAGAATTCCTCCTTCCTGAGAAGGGAAGTAGGTATGGAAACAGGAGGCTGCCCCATCCCAGGGTCCTCAAGAAATCCCCCAGGTCACAATCCCTCCCTCCATTGAGAAGTCCAGGCAGTGCAGGCTGGAAGGATGGGGTGGGACCTCCTCCAGTCTCCGGTGTTCCAGAAGCACTTTTCCTGCACACACACACAGGCTGGGGGCCCTGCTGCGGGCGGCTCCTGGGCACGTCCACCCAGTCGCCACTTGCCCCAAGGATGTGGCCAGGCAGAGAGCTACAACAAGCTGGTTCCCTCCCTCACTGCCGGGGAACAAAACATTTCTCCACCTTGAAGCAGCAAAAGGGAATCAGGGTTGGCACGACAGCGGCCCACTGTCCTCCTGCAACCAACCTGACACTGCTAAATCCAGGGGAACTGAATCTCGGAAGCAAAAGATGTGGTTGAACAAGGGGACCTGAAAATCACCTAGAGGACACAGGAACAGGTTGGAAAGCTGTCTCTCTGCCGTGGGTGGGTCTGAGTTACTTGGCCTGCGTCACACACAATTCATTAAGTTGTATGGTTCCTCCACTCTAAAAATGGTAGTATTTTCCTTGGTTTAGCTGCTGGTTTTACTAAACCCTGTCTAAACAGAAGGCAATTCAGAGAGGAAAAGAGACTCGTTTCCACATGTTCGCAACCCACAACTCAATACATGGAACTTACACCAATGAATTTTAATTCATTCAAGAATTAAACTGGGTGGGGTCACTTCCTGCACTCCTCCTGAAATGCTGGCGGGATAAAACCAACCCATGGAAAGATCAAGATCTACAGACAGTGTAAGATATTATTCCTACCAACCTCTTCCAAAGATAGTCTTTTTAATGCATCAATTTTAAAATTGTTTTTTTTCCATAGCTCCTGAACTTAGCCATGAACTAGAGAAAAAAAAACAGCTTTCTAGTCTCAAATTATTCCTGAGTTTTGGCTCAATTTCTGAATGAATACCAAATAATTGGTCATTAAACAATTTAGAGGACAGTGAACTTGGGCAGACAGAGCTCTACTAGTAACCAGGGCATTTCAACATAAAACTAAAAAGACAAAACTGCCCACAGTTGTGAGGGACCACAGTCTAAATGGGAAGAAAAAAAAATAAGGTAAATGACCTAAATAGCTAGGTTAGAGAGGAAGGGAAAACATTCTATCAAAATAATGGACAATTAAGCAATGGTGGGCATTAAAGGCAAACTGCATAAAGCTAGCAACTTACAATTATGTAAGAGAAGCTTTAAGAGGGGAAGAGATCTTTACAGCACGTCTATATAATTCGAATCCCATCCATTTCTTTTACAGATGAAGTCACTATTACTCAGAGAAAGCAAGTAGTCTACAGCCAAACAGCAAATAAGCCTGAGGCAGGATTAAAGGGTGGGGTTCCTGACTGCCAATCTGTTTCCGCCACACCATCTTGCTTCATGTAGCACATTCACCGTGAGAACATTCTCGTCCTTGAAAAAAAGTGTTTTCCATCGGTGGATGAATGGATACACAAAATGTAGTATATACGTTCATTCAGCGGAATATTAAGTCTTAAGGAAGGAAATTCTAACATATGCTATGATATGGAAGAACCTTGAGGACATCATGCTGAGTGAAATAAGCCTGTCACAAAAGAACAAATACTGCATAATTCCACTTACATGAGGTCTCTGAAGAAGTCAAACTCATTGAGACAAAGTAGAATGGCAGTTGTCAGGGCTGGGGGGGCGGGGGCAGGATCGGGGGGAAGGAGAGAACTCATGAGGACAGAGCTTCATTTTGGGACGATGGAAAAGTTCTAGAGATGGATATGGTGGTTGCTGTACCATAGTGAACATATGTATGGCACACTTAAAAATGGCTGAAATGGTAAATTTTGTGTTATGTATTTTTTACAAAAATCTTTAAAAAATTTTAATGTTTTGTAATCTTTAAATAGTTCCTTCCACCCAAAATCTAGTACCAACTTTGCCAACTCCCTACTTTAGAAGAAGCAACTTCAACTTACTGTGTGTTATAGACTAAACATAGGTGTCCCCCCAAAATCCGTATATTGAAACCATACTCCCTTGGGAGGTGATTAGCATTAGATGAGGCCACCAGGGTAGAGCCCCCATAAATGGAATTAGTGCCCTTTTGTGAGGCCTCAGAGAGCTTGCTGCTCTCTGCTCTCCACCACATGAGGACACAAAAGAGGGCTCTCACTAGACACTGAATAGGCCAGGGCCTTGATCTTGGACTTCCCAGACTCCAGAATAGTCAGAAATAAATGTTTGTTGTTTAAGTTGCTCTGTCTGTGGTATATCTGTTACAGCAGCCCAAAATGCCCAAGACGTTGCATGTTATCTTTCACCCCTCCAAAAAAGTGACCCTGAACATGGGACAGTCACATCTCAGTGAGAGTCCCAGCTCAGAGCTGAGGAAAATTCACAGGATGACCAAAACTAAACAGACTCATGGAATACCTACCACTGAAACATGGACAGTCAAAGCACTGTTCAGGTGTGAAAACCAAATGCTTACAGTAAGGAAAGATCTAGGACATAGAGCAGAGGGGCCTCCCAGCAAAATGTTATCAGGCTGAGGGGCCCCACCTGCCCCCTGCACCTCCTGGGACTCTATATTTTGTGTCTACAACTGTAAAATTGCAACATAGCTCGAGAAGTCTCCAGTAGAGTGTCCTAAAAAATCATACTAAAATTATCAAATAGATTTTGCTCAGTGAGGGGCCACAGCATCCCAGTAACCCCAAAGAAAACCAGCCTCCCAACAGAACAGGTGGTACAAAGAAACCTGCTATTGAATTTCCATGCCAACAATCCTTTCCCTACTTAATGAGCCTGTGACCTTCATCAGCCTCCCCAAGACTGTTTTCTCATCTGTACAATGGGGATAAGAATCCTTACCCCCAAAATGAGGTCATTACTCAGTATGATCATATATGTTAAGTACCCTAACATGATCCCTGGCAGCCAGTAGGTAAATCTGAATGTTAGTTTCTCTGAGAAGAAAAATACCCAAGACACCCATCATACAGATCAGCAATTTTAGAATAGGAGATTCATAAAATTTAGATATCTGTAAGGAAAATATTAGACAATATAGCTTAAGCAGTCAATAATTCCACACAATGTATGGAAACACATTGGAAGTATAGAATATATCTGTGCCCATGGTAAAAATTCTTGGCACCAAACTGAAAGCTCAATGCGGTTCCCTGAGCCCCAAGAGCCACTGACAGAGACCTGGTCACCTCCTCTGGCTCTGGTTTTTCCCTCCAGGTACCCTCCCTCCCTCTCTCTCCACCTCAGGGTCCGTCTCCGCCTTAACTGGCTATAATACAGAACTACATCTGTTTCTAAATTTGCTGTATTTACTTAAATGAGATAATTTTTATGAAAGCTCTTTAGAAACCATAAAATCCTATGTAAATGTAGAGTTCTTTATTTAATAAAAAATTTATGGGGCTTGTTCTTGAACTTTTAAATGGATCAACTTAGCTTTTTATGGTTCTCTCCAAAACAAAACAAAAACACAACAAAATAAGACAAAACCTCAAGTCCTTTTCATTTATAAATGGCTCTTGACTGATTTTTATCCCCTGTGGAGCCACAGCATTCAACACCAGACAGGGAAAGAAAACTTCACATGTGAATGGGTGATCTATTTCCTTCTCTAGAAATGAGCACTGTCTTGAGAGATGCCAAAAGCAACTGGGAATAAAAGGCCAGTCACCCCCAGATTAAAAAAAAAAAAAAAGTGGCACAGAAATCTTTGGAATCAATAGGACAATTTTAAAGCACGGTAAAATTGGATAAATTCAGACCCCAACAATTCCCAACTTGAGAACATTTAAACATGGCATGAATTAAACTTTAGATCATCTACAAAAAGGGGAGAGGAGAGCTTACTGGCAAATAAATTGTGCAAACAGGATCTTTAAAGATATTTAAGAAATTATCTTTTTATGGAGTCTTTTTTTTTATGGAGTCTTAAAATCATTTTTGTAATACCCAACTTTCTAGCCTCCATTATCTATTCATTAAAGCAGGATTTGCTAGAAACCTTCTCTGAAGTCCTAAGGATACTTAACTGAAAAATTCGTACTTATCAAGTGTTCACACTGAGCAAATACCTCTTCAGTAGGTTAACCTCCCCATTTTACAGATGAGAGCACTGAGGCTCAAATGGTTTATCCAAAGTCACCCAGACAAAGTAGGAGCCATGGGTTCAATCATGGGAACAAGGGAGCAGTAAAGCCAGATTCTGAAATTGTACGTTAGACCCTGAAAAGCCAGGGTCTAACATACAATGGTCCTCTAATTGTGCTTCTTGATCAGTGTTTCACCTGGAACACTTTTTGTTAATGTAGCAGAGCTAAAGAAAAGCCTCCCCAATTATTCCAGATTAGTGAGGCTTTTTGTCACAATAAAAAAGATGACTTGGGGGTGCCTGGGTGGCTCAGTGGGTTGAGCGGCCAACTCTTGGTTTCGGCTCAGGTCGTGATCTCATGGGTTGTGAGATCGAGCCCCCAGTGGGGTTCCATGCTCAGCGGGGAGTCTGCTTGAAGATTCTCTCCCTCTACTGCTCCCCCGGCCCGCTCACATGTGCACTCTCTAAAATAAATAAATCTTAAAAAAAAAAAAGATGACTTGTTTAGAGCCCCACTCCTGCCAAGCTCTGGCTTCTTGTCTCGGCAGGATCAAGGGCAAAGGATGAAAGAAATCTCTGTGCCTGATATTAACAATGCACTGACTTAACTTCAGGGAGTCCTGAAGTACAAGTTGGTTAATAGTAACAGGTTTCAGAGCGTTCGCTCTTCAGTTTACAGTTTCCCCCACGTTGTCCCGCTGAACTTCTCATTTTCTCACACACTCGGATAAAACCAAACAACATATGGTAGTAATGATGCTGTTCTCGTATCCCACACAAACTAAATGGCTGACTTAATAATGGTATGCTCCACTGGTTTATTTTACTTTGTGCCCGAAATTCATTTTTGTTTCCCATTCCCTCTACATTTCCTGGTTCCAAACAGGATATTCTGATAGCATTTCCCACCCAACCAGAAACAGGAAGCACCTGAAAAGTCATGAGAAAAATGTCTTTGTGCCAAAGACCGATGTTTTAAGAATTCGAAAGTTCAAGACAGTCTAGACACAGGCCCACAGACTTCGAGGCTTTCATTAAACCAACCTGGCAACATTCTGAAGCGAGCACAGGTGCCCCTCCGGGAGACCCAAAATAAGGCCACAATGAGACACAATGTGTGGTCTTTCTGAACATTCTGAATTTTCTCAGGAGCCTCCCCCCCACCATGAGAACCATCAGAGGTAATGCAATGGAGGCCCAGCCACAGGCCTGAGGCCATAGAGACAGAAGCATGGAAGAGCGGCCCCCCACCAAGCCTCCCATGCTCCTCAGTGGTCCTTCAGCTATTCCACAGCAGGCACACTCAGAAGAGGCAGGGCCCCTTTCTCCCCTCCCAGCACCCACTGCCATGACCAACAGTGGATTCCCACCATTCTTCTCTTCCAGGAGCCCCCGTCAGCAGCAGACCCTAAGCAGGCATCCATTTCTCCAGGTTTACATGAAATAAGCTGTCTTAATGCCACTTAGAGCTTGGATGCAGCTTGGGCCTTTGGGGAGAGGTGCCCTGCGGGACACACTGGCATGAACTTCTCTCCCCACACAGCTCTCCCACTTGGGAAACATCATGTTTCCTCTGTTTTCCCCTGTAGATGGGGAACTTCTCAACAGCTGGGGCTGTGTCACTTGGGTTTTATCTATGAGGCACTTAAGATTATGTGGACTGTATTCCTAGCAGACAAATTAGTCACCCCACAGTGATTAACACACATTTGCCTAGCATACAGTATGCACAAAATATGGAATATCAGCATATATATGCTTAGCGTACACACACACACACACACACACACACGTTGGGCACTATTCTAAGAACGGACAAGTTTTACCTTACCTTGTCCTCTTCACAGACCCTGGAGGTAGCTTAGGCACATTCACAAGGGCAAAGCCAGGACTTGAACTCTGGCAGTCTGGGTCCAGAGCCTGTGCTCTTAGCCACCATGCTACTTTGCCTCTCCATTGCATGACAACAGAATGGAAAGAAAAACTTGGCCTTGAGCAAGCCACACCACATCTCTAGACCTTAGTAAAGATAGGCTCATCGAGAGGATATCCAAAAGGCCTTGTCAAATTCTGAAATACTTCTGTTGTACTGTACTTAGCTGTAATGTGATCCCTCACTTGGAACAGAGAGCTTGAGTCACTGAGTTTTTCCACATTAAAAGAAAAATATGGTTGCTTGAAGACCCAAAGTAGCCCACAAAACTGGACGGGGGGACATCCCCAAAGCCAACAGAGCACAGGAAAGGGTCCTCTAACTGGGACAACATCCTGCATCCTGCCAAGTCAGTCGTCTAGAGAAATCGGAGTGTTTGCCACCCCTTGCCTCCTACAGGAACAAAAACCACAGAAGCATTCTCCTCAGTGCCCCATTCTTCTAGAGGCTGCTCTTGATACCCCAACACTCCCCAGCCCCGTGAATGAGTTAGCACACAGAAGTGTGTGTGTGCCCATGGAGAAGGAAGACTGGAGAGGGGTACCACCATTTTGCTAATTTCTTTGCTGGCTCCATTTGGCCAACATTAAGTCAAGGTACAAAGAGCAATCCTGGCAGCCTGGGTTGATTGTCCATCCACTGTTGTGTGAGGAATCTGGGATCACGGGATGAGCCCCATGTCAGCTATTACTGCATAACGACCGTGAAACGTCTGTGACAACTGACAAGCATTCCTGTCCCACTCCAACTCCCACAGATCAGCTGGGCTTTGGCTGATCTAGTTGGGCTCCGGCTGCAGGTTCAGTTCAGGTCTGTTCCACACGTAGCTCTTCTGGGATGAGTCACAGGAGGCATGTTCCATGGTGAGGGTCCCAAGGACCCAGAGGAGGAAGGAACACACCACACTTCCTAAGGCCTCAGCTCAGAGCTCTCACACGCTTGTGAATGAGGGACGTGTGGAGCAACCCTGAACCGACAGGTCACCTGGCCCTGCTGTGGCTCCTCCTTGGCTCATGAGGGCTTCTGCGTTCCTGCCAAGCATCAGGGGCCCCACCCAGACCCCGCCGCCCTCACCGTTTCCAGGATGCAGCCTGGCAGCCAGCACCTGCATCTCCCTGCCGGGGGGGCCTTCCCTACCCCCACACACGGCAAGACAATGGTGGAAAGATTCCAGCCCCTACATGCCTCAGGTGGATAATCCCAAGGTGTGTTCTCTGCTGGCCCCAGAGCTCCCCAAAGACCGCACCCCAACTGCCCATGATGGTAACTTGTAATTGGCATCCCTTATGGGCTGCCTTCCCTCCTCTTCTTGCTTCCCACACCCCCACTGGGGTCTTCTGGAATGACCTCCAGAAAACTACCCATATTCAAACCCAAGTGAAGGGAGTTGTAAAGATTAAATGAGAGAAGGCATAAAGTCCCCAAACCAACACTGGCCTAGTGCTGAGCTCACAGCCGCTTAATGACACATCATGTGCAAGCGTGAGCCACGGTGGCTACAAGCTCTAGCAACCTCTTGCGAGGTCTCACCTTTTGTGTTCTGATGCTTACGGTGGGATACAGAGGAATCACCAGGGACAGCAACATGTCCCTATTTCCACAACACATCTTCTGGGAAAACCAACATCCTGGTCCTATTGCATAACTAGTCTGGATTCAACAATCACTGACTTCAGCACCCCCATCGATTCCCTCACCTCTCCCCAGGCCAACCAGCTACCCGAAGAGTTGCTCCAGCGGCTTCCCCTTTTCTTCCTGGGGGTGGGGTCGGGGGGAGTGAGGAATAAGCTGGGGCAGTCAGAACACAGCCTTGACCCCTTATTGATGTATTTCCACTATCTGTCCCTCTTTGCCGACTACATTATATCCATTTTTCAGATGGAGTTTTTCTTCTGACTGGGGCAATACAGAGATAAACAGGGCCAAAGTTCAATGCTGACACAGAGGAAAAGAACAAGGCTCGCCCTCATGGAAGGACAGGGTTCGTGCCTCCTGCGGATACCCTGCCAGTTCTTCCGTGGGGCCACTGCACAGAACACCTGCTCGGGACACCAGGGTCCCCTTCAGGGCCCTGGAGGGTCCTCCAGGAGGCAGAAAATGCATGTGTCCAGACAGCATTTGCAGAACCATCTTTGGTGGCCACAAAATTGGAAGCCTGGGAAACCCCAGGGAGGCCCAGAGGAAATGTGGACACAGGCTAGTGGAGACTTCGGTCCGAGCAAGTAAATTAGAGGGAGAATTAAAATATAAAGGGGGGGGGAATCAGAGGGGGAGACGAACCATGAGAGACGATGGACTCTGAAAAACAAACTGAGGGTTCTAGAGGGGAGGGGGTGGGGGGATGGGTTAGCCTGGTGATGGGTATTAAAGAGGGCACGTTCTGCATGGAGCACTGGGTGTTATGCACAAACAATGAATCATGGAACACTACATCAAAAACTAATGATGTAATGTATGGTGATTAACATAACAATAAAAAATTTAAAGGAAAAAATATATATAAATAGCACAGCACTTAGAGAGGGAACAAGAGCTAACTCCCTCGGAATTAGGCAACGAACACGGGAGTGTACAAACTATAAAACCGATGAAAAGGAGAGCATTTCCTGAATCCTTAAACTTCAAGTTCAACTGAGCTAAATAATGATCAGCTCAACAAAGATTTTTTTTTTTTTTTATTAAAAAAATGGTGATGATCAGCTCAATGGTGTTTGGAGGTTTTAAGCAGGGAGCCTGAGAAAATACATTTCCTTCCAAGATCCCAAGTGCCCCTTGCCAAAGAGGTCTTCAAACTGTTGTGAGAGTATGGGGACCAGATGGGAAGGAAAGTCAGCCTGGGGACGTTATGGAATGACTGACTCCTGGGTTTCCTCTTCCTGCTCCTCAGGACATTTGTCCACAGGAGCTGTAGGACCATCTGGGAGCTGGGACCATGGAGACCATCTGAGCCAACCTCTGAATTTTCAGGCGAGGACATCGGGGTCGAGAGAAAGTAGGTCTCCCAAGGCTGCCCAGCATGTGGCAGTGCCAGAAAACCAAGTTCTGCCTAATCATTTGGCTGAGGCTTGGTGAATTTTGGTCTGAGACTTCATATAGCTAGGTAAGCACTGTGGGCTCTGGGGCAGAGATGGGCAGGGCTGGGGCTCGGTGGGGCCTGGAACCATGGCCTCCTGCTCACCCCCATTCCCTGGGCAGGCCCTGGGTGCCAAGAGACCCACTGAGGACCCAGTGCTGCCCTCCAGCTAGAGTTTGGAAAGCTGAGGGAAACAGATGATGGGAGTTGTTCAGGGCACAGTGGCAGGGGTGGGGTGGGGTGGGGGTGTGGGTGGGGAATCAGCAGTGCTCACCTTCATAGCAAGGGATCAGTGTCCTGCCTTTGGCCTGGAGATTGGATGGGATGATGTAACAGAAGCCGTGGGGCAGGATATGGTCTGTTTCATAGTAGATGTTCTTCCAGCGGTGGGCACAGGCCTAAAGGACAGAGAAGGGGTCAGAGCAGGAAAGTCAGCGCCAGGAGGTCCCAAAGCAGAGCCCTGGCAATGCCAAGTGGTTCTGGGGAGGAGAGGGGCAGAGAGGCCACAAAGCCACCCTCCCTCCTGCCCAGCCACAGCTTGGCACCAGGTACTGTTTGGGGTATCAGCCACCTATACAAACAAGAACAAGCCCCTGGGAGGCTACTAGGAAGAAACGGGAAATAAACACATAAACTAATAAGGGTTGTACCTAGTGCTGAGCCCTGGGAAGGAAAGACCCGGGGTTATGGGACAGAGACTCCAGGGGTGGGAAGGACAGAGGTCAGGGAGAGAGCGCCAGCCACACTGAGCACGAGGGTGTGGTCATCAGGTGCTGAGGAAGCACGTGAGAAAGGCTTGTAGGTTCAAGGGAAAGGAAGGTCGTCGATGGGCTGGTCTGGACTGTGGTGGGAAGAAAGAAGTCAGAGAGGGGACAGGGTCAGCCCACGGGGGTCTTGCAGACCTTGGGGACTATTACT
This sequence comes from Zalophus californianus, assembly GCF_009762305.2. Lineage (NCBI taxonomy): Eukaryota > Metazoa > Chordata > Mammalia > Carnivora > Otariidae > Zalophus > Zalophus californianus. Next base: position 66,155,115 of record NC_045595.1, on the reverse strand, counting down.
CTGGTGGACGTGCAGGGGAAGCTGACAGAGTCTCATACAGGTGAGTGGCACGATCTGCTCCACAGTTTAGAAAAACAACATAACCACTGTGTGGTGACCGCAGGTGGGCAAGAGTGGAAGTGAATGTCCAGGTGAGAATGGACGCTGGCCTGGCCCAGAACAGGGGCAGTGGAGAGGAGAGGAGAGGAGGGGATGGCTTCAGGGTGCATGCTGGGGGTACAGCTGATGGGCCCTGGGGAACCACCAGATTGGGGGAGAGCAGGAAAGGCAGGAAAAGGGAATCAGGTGAAGATAAGACAACCCCCAACACCCACCTTGAGGCCCTCAGGCCAGGATGGGTATGCTATGCATGCCTCACAGGTGCATCTGTTCACTTAGTCACCCAACAAGTATTTATTGAGCACCTACTGTGTGCCAGGCTCTGTACTAGGCCCTGAAGATACAGCAATGAATAGTCCGAGCCCTGGGTCAGTCTGGTGGGGGAGACAGACTCCAGCCCTCATAAGGCTGCTGGACAGCAGGGCACACTTTGGGGAGCTCCTGTTTTGAGCTGGTTCAGGGCAAAGTAGCAGGTTGAACCACTGCCCGTGTTTGACTATTTTTGCCTACAGAAAGATTTCAGCATGCACATCATTAACTACAAGTAGATGTTGATGGTTCTTTTTACAAAGTAGATTTACATACAGCAGAATGCACAAATCTCAAGTATACCATTTAATGAGCTTCGGCAAAGGTGTACACTCATGTAGACAGACCCTAAGCAAGATACAGAACATTTCCACTTCACCCCAAAGCTCCCTCATGCCAGAAAGTGGCTGGTTTCCACAGGCAGTCAGGGAGGGCTACTCTGAGGAGGTGCCATCTGAGCAGAGGCCTGAGAAATTGAGGGAATGGCTGGGAGGGCTCTGAGGTGGGCTATCGCTTGGCATCTATGAGATGAGGCCATTAGGGACAGACAGATCCCTTAGCTCTCTGACAGCCTCTCAGCGCTGGGGTCCAACAGACCCTGGAATGGCAGCCAGCGGCAGGAACATGGGTGCATCCTTCCCCACCCACCAAAGAACACTCCCAGCCTCACACTCGGACATAACTGCCCACTCCATGTGTGACTGCACAAGTCCGAATATCCACAAGTTTGGTCGGGGTCCGACCGGCTGACTCCAAGGGCGCACCCAGTTCTCGTGCGCATGCGCCACTCACTTCCACTACCGCGTCACTTCGTTCTAGCCTACAAATGTATTTCCTTAAAATACCACATTTTAAAATAATCAGAATTTTTAACATTTTGGTTTCTCTACCTCAAATGCACAACAGGCCACAATGTTCAGCATTTATATGGCCCACGTTTGACTTCTGCAGCCCTGGAGGGTGGGCACAGGAGTCCGGAATTCCTGTTTTCCACATGGGAACCCCAAGTGGGCTCAGAGGTAGCAAGTGCTACAAACGGGACTGGAACCCACCGTTTCGGGGCCCTCCTCATCTCACTAGAAAACATTTTCCATTTCCTTTTTTTTTTCTTTAATTTTCCATCTTCCATTTAAAATTTCTAGTTCCTTGGGGCGCCTGGGTGGCTCAGTCAGTTAAGCGTCTGCCTTCAGCTCAGGTCATGATCCCAGGGTCCTGGGATGGAGCCCGGCATCCGGCTCCCTGCTAAGCAGGGAGTCTGCTTCTCCCTCTGCTCCCCCAACTGCATTCTCTCTCTCAAATAAATAAATAAAATCTTTAAACAAACAAACTTCTAATTCCTGCCTGAGAAGCGGTCAAACCCACCGCCTGAGATAGCTCCGGTAGCTCTTGGGCTTCCAGCCTTACCCACAGGTCCTAATACCCCTGAAATAACCACTCTGGGGCTCAATGAAATACCCAGGGCACCGAGGGAGAAAGGGGCCTCTCTGGAGCCCTCAGATCATCCTCTGATGAAAGTCACGCCCTGCCATCCTCTCTGCTCTTCATTCCTTCAAAGTAACCACCCCCAGGACCCCTGACAAGGCCACTCTCTGCCCAAGGGCAAAACTACTGGAAAGGTGAATTTGCCCACACACTCACTGGCTCTTGCCCTAGGACATTAAACTACATAAAACAAATCTCTTCTTATTCCTTATATTGCAAACCTTCATTCCTCCCCACTTGATACTGTCTTGTGCTCACAGCATGTTTCTCAAGGAGCTGTACAAATCCATCACAAAGCATATAATTGCTCTACTCCACTAAGTAGTTGATTTTTTAAATTTTTAGTTCTGACTCAATTCTGATGGCTTGCAAGCCATCTAGTTGGCTGGCAAATGACTTCTATTTTAGCTTATAGAACTCAGCAAAGCCCTTGGCTTCCAGGGCTTACTGCATTTTATTGTATTTCTGGGCTGAAGAGACCATAAAAAGAGGCGGATGTTTATCATGGGGCATGCTGACTCTTCTAAGGAAGGACATTCTGCATTTAATGTCTAGTTTATTGTGTCATTTGTTTTTGGTTTTTTTTAAGTGCCATAAACTGTTTAAGGAGTGATCTTGAAGAATTCCTAGAAAATCCAAATATTGCTTTTCACAGTAAACTAAACTAAAATTAAAGCATTCTGTGAGGTCAGAGATCAAAGTGTCAAAGGCAGTATGCATGTAGGAAAACAACAGAGTATTTCTGAATATAAATTATAGAAAGAAAAGACTGTTTAGCCCTGATTATCATTATATATACACATGCATGTCAATCTGACTCCTACATTAAAAAAAAATTCCTAGGGACTGTCTCCAAAGGATTACTAACCCCATCAATCTCTCTAAATGAGTTCTGCTGTGAGGGAGGAAGGGGGGCAAAGCAGGGAAGAACAGGAAAAGAAGAGCATTCTCTAAAAACAGCAAGACCAAACTCAGATTCCAAATAATTCCAAATAAGGGGAGGAGGGTCTACCATCACCCCCAAATCTTAGAATCTGACATCTTTCCAGTTATAGGGATTTTTTTTTTTTACTTCCAAAAAATAAAAAGGAGAAAATGAGCAATTTTTATTTCAAAGGTCTTTTTTGTTGTATGGAAACAGCACATCCTTCCTGGGCGGGTGGTGGGGGACGGGGGGGGGGGGAGGGGGAGTGGATCTTGGGCCTCTCCCAATGGCTCAGCCACAAAGGCACGTAGGTCCCCACCCCACCCTCTTACACAGATGGCCAGAGCTATTACCACACTTCAGGTCCACCCTGCACAGCCAGGGCCAGGCCCTGGGCCACCAAGAACGTGGGTGGAGGGGGTCAGGGCCATGATGCCACAGATCTCCCCCACCTGGCAAGGAACACCCCCTCCCCGCCCCCTGCTCCAAGGGAGGACAGAGTGGCCTGGGAGGCACAGGGAAGGGGCTTCTGGGGTATTGGGAAAGTCCGTTCTGAGAATGTTAACCAAATGACAATTCATCAAAGTGAACACAAATTATTTATGTACTTTCTTGCATGTGTTATGGCTCATTAAAAGTTCTCTAAACAACAACAACAACAACCAGGAAACACTGCAACAGAAGTAAATGCAGAAATGGACCCTGCAGCTTTGAAAACAGCAGACAGATGAAAAGGGGTGAAATAGACAGGGACTGCCCTGGCATTTGGAAAGGACGCGGCATAGAGGTGAGAACGCCGTTGCCACCAGAAATAATCTAGATGCTTCCATTATTTGTCATCTGAGCCTTGGAGATGACTGAAAAGCAGAAACATCAGACTTGAACATTTTGAGGTGCCCTCCCAAATCCAATAAAAGAGTCCGTGCCTATGCTGGGTAGGTTGGTAAAAAATGATTTCTTTTTCTCTATTTCTTAAACTGTCATCTGCACGCTGGGTGTGCCAGAGGACAATGTGGGGAGGCAAGAGGCTTGCCCCTAATGCCGATGTGGTGTTTGCACCTGGTATCATTTGTTTGCTGGGGGGAAAGTGGAAGGTACCGCAACACCTGTGAGCCAAGACTAGCAGCTATGAAGCCAAAGTCAGCTCACCAGAACTGGTTGCTGGGTTCAGGGCTGAGAAAACATCATTGGTCAACGAGACACTTGAAGCCCTGTCACAGCTTTCAAATTCTCCATCTGTTCTTTACTTTGAATCAGCACCAGATGCCATTTTCAAAAAGCCCACCCCACCTCCCCCCACTTCAAACCCACCCTGGAATCCAACATTATGTTCCTTAGGGATACAGGTCCCATGCTCACACCCCAGGTACCTCCTGCGCCTTCAAAGGTGTTTGAATAACACTCGTCTTCCTGTGTTTAATTTTCAAATAAATACTTGCCTCACAAAAAGCCTTGACAGGTGGACTTGACTCATTAAAGAAAAAGCAAGTGGATAAAAGACCTCCAAAATGTAAACATGGATGATGTCACCACTCCCTGTGCCTTGCTGTCACCTCTCATCCCTCGGGCCATTTGACAGCATTTAGCCTCACGCTTCTATCCACCACTCAGTCAGCCACCAAGAAGGGATGGCAACTGATTTGCTTTCTAATTGTTTTAACAGTGACACTCAGACCTCATATTACTCAAACACACCTTTAGACACCCCTCCTTAGAGAGATTGTCTCCAAGCACTGACAGTGAAAAGGGTAAATGATGTGGCCTGTCCCCACGCAGCTTCCATAAAAAAGGAGACACACACAGGATGTTATACATACAAAGGCCATGGCATAATGCTCAGTTCCTAATGACCCAAAAGATGCTAAGCTTATTCCAGCAATCACCGTTACCAAATGACAGCCTTCAAGGAGGAAGCTGAGTCTAAACCAGGAGGACAGAGGGGGCCGGGAACAGAGAAGACTTAGGGCAAGCCTTTCCTAGCAACATGGCACGTGTGCAAAAAGCTACAAGGACAAGTCAACAACAACAAAAAAATCCAATTTAAAAATGGGCAAAGGAGTCGAACAGACATTTCTCCAAAGAAGGTATACAAATGGCCATCAAGCACATGAAAAGATGCTCAGTATCACTAATCATTAGGGAAATTCAAATATCATTAGAGAAATTCAAAACACCATCTTGCACCCACTAGGATGGCCACTAGTAAAGGAAAGGAAATGTGTTGGCAAAGCTGAGGAGAAACTGGAACCCTTCTCTTGTGCACTGTTGGTGGGAATGTAAAATGGTGCAGCCGCTGTGGGAAAACAGTGTGGCAGTGCCTCAAAAAATTAAAAATAGTTTAGCAATCCTACTTCTGGATAGATATACAAAATAATCGAAAACAGGATCTTGAAGAGCTATTTGCACACCCATGTTCATAGCAGCATTATTCACAACAGCCAAGAGGTAGAAGCAACCCAAATATCCATCACTGGATAAACAAAATGTGTATATACAAACAGTAGGATAGTATTCAGCCCTAAAAAAGAAGGAAATAGGGGTGCCTAGGTGGCTCAGTCGGGTGAGCGTCTGTTGATTTCAGCTCAGGTCATGATGTCAGGGTCATGGGATTGAGCCCCACACTGGGCTCCATGCTGGGCACGAAGCCTGCTTAGGACTTCCTCTCTCCCTCTCCTGCTGCCCCTCCTCTTGCCCTGCATGTGTGCATGCTCTCTCTAAAAAAAAATTTAAATTTAAAAGAAAAAAAGAAATACTGTCATATGCCACAATATGGATGAACCTTGAGGACATTATGCCAAGTGAAATAAGCCAGTCACGAGATAAATACTGCATGATTCCATTTATGTGAGTTATCAAATATAGTCAAACTCTTAGAAACAGAGGAATGGTGGTTGTCAGAGGCTGGGAGCAGCAGGAAAGGGCAAATTCAGTGCATACAGTTTGTTTTACAAGATGAAAAAGTTGGGAGATCTGCAGCCCAACAAAGTGCACACAGGTAATGCTACTATACTGCACATTTAAAAATGGTTAAGATGGGGCGCCTGGGTGGCTCAGCTGTCAAATAAAATCTTTTTCTTTTAAATGGTTAAGACAGTTTTATATTGTCTTTGACCACAGTTTATTTTTTTTAAGATTTTATTTATTTATTTGACAGAGAGACAGACAGCGAGAGAGGGAACACAAGCAGGGGGAGTGGGAGAGGGCGAAGCAGGCTTCCCGCGGAGCAGGGAGCCCGATGCGGGGCTCGATCCCAGGATCCCGGGATCATGACCTGAGCCAAAGGCAGACGCTTAACCGACTGAGCCACCACAGTTTAAAAAAAAAAAAAAAGGCCATGAGGAAAACAGATGCCGTCCGTCGGACGTCCCTCCTTCTCCAGCACCCATGGGGTGGCTCATTGAATGGATGAAGCAGTAATTGTGTGAAACAAGAGAACAATAGCTCTGCGTGTGATGAATTAGAGCAGGATTATCACAGCAGATTATCAGATCATAGCACCATCTCCACTAAGCACCAGCTCTGCCTTCTTGGCTTCCTTTGCTAACTCGTCCCGTGATCCTCACTGCTTTTATGTCCCCAGAGATGGCCTCCTTCTCAGACTGATTCGCAGTGACATAGAACCCTCTGGAAACAAGTTCTTGGCCACAAAGAGGTTATCCATCTGCAGGGAGAGGAAACGTTTTCACCGGAGCAACCTCTGGCTCTTGGGCATTGTGAGTTGTGCAGACCACCCCTCCTCTGCTCTGAATTTCGACCTCAGGCCACCCCGATTTGGAGATGGATCAGCTCCTTCCCTCCTTTCCAGAGGATGGCAGACCAGCATCCCAGGCCTCCTGGGGCTGCGCTGTCTGGTCAGGGTCGGGCCACTATGTCTGGAAGAATGTCGAGGCTTGGAGATGGTCCAGGAAGCCCGCAACAGTGATTAAAGCGCTGGACATGGAGACAAACAGCGGATCTACAGTGGTTCCACAGGGAGGCCCCTCCACACGGTGACAGCATCCAGCTGCTTCCTCCCTCCCCAAGGGGGCCTGGCAAGGGGCAGATGCTACATTTGTGGTGAGAAGGCAGGCCGAATTCACAAGAACAGCCTCTGCCATGGAGAACTTTAACACAAAAGTGGGCTTCTCAAAGAGGGGAAGGAGACATTTGGCCTAGACCTGTAAAGAAAACCTGTTTCCCCGGGGGAGAAAATATAAATATGTAAAACCCTCAACTTTACAGCATGTGGGCCCAAAGGAAGCTTTCAATGAACGGCAGCTGGTAATATTTTCCCTCCTCGATCTTATGCTTTAATAAGAAAAATCTTCATAGAGCTTCCAAGAAAAGCCAGTGAAAAGAAAGGGCCTATGAAGTCAGAATGCTGGTTATCTCAGTGGAGAGGGGCACGAGGAAACATTCTGGTATCAGCAACAGGGATTCAGGAGTGTGGATATGAAAACCCCACCAAGCTGTTTGCATCAGGCTGGTAAGTACTTTAGAGTTCTACCGTAATAGGAAAGAGGAAAAGACAAAGAAAAAAGTAGACAAAACTTCTGAGGCAGTTACAAATGCCTTTTTTGCTGCGTCCAATAAAACCTTCTGGAGTGATGGAAATGTTTTCTCTGTGTGCTGTCCAACACAGTAGCCAGGAGTCATGTGCCGCTACCGATCACTTGCAATGGGGCTAGTATGATTGAAAAACTAAAATTTTAATTTAGATAAATTTAAAATGTACTGACTCCATGTGGCTGGCAGCTACCTCACTGGATGGCGTAGCTCTAGGATATCACAAATCTCAAGGGTAAAGACTTTTCTTTGCACCTCCTCAAAGCACCTAATGAACCTGAGTACCTCATATGCACTTTGGGAGCCAAATAGAGTTGACCCTTGAACAACGTGGTGGTTAGGGGCACCAAACTCTCATGCACTTGAAAAGCTGCATATAACTTTTGACTCCCCAAAAACTTAATAGTCTGTTGACCTGAAGCCTTATTGAGAACATAAATAGTCAGTTAACACATATTTTGTATGTTATATATACTAGACACTATAGTCTTACAATATAGTAAGCTAGAGGAAAGAAAAAACTAAGAAAATCCTATGGAAGAGAAAAGACATTTACAGAAAATTCACCTATAAGTGGACCCATGCAGTTCCCACCCATGTTGTTCAAAGGTCAACTGTAAAGCATGAAAAATAACCTGATTTCCTAGTATATAATACTATGTAGGAATAAATAGGAATATACTACTGATACACACAACACGGGTTAATCTCAAAAGTATTGAGTGAAAGAAGCCCTACACAAAAGAGCACACACAGTAGATTTCCATTTATATGAAGTTCTAGGAATATAAAAAGTAATCCTCAGTAATACAAATCACAACAGTGGTTGCCTCAGGGTGGGACGAACTGACTAGAAAGGAACAAAGAGAACTTTTTGGGGATGACAGAAATATTCTATGACTCAGTGGGGGTGGGGGAATTACACAGGAGAGCATCATGGCCAAAACCCAAACTATAATCTTAAATTCTGTGCATTTCATGCACAGTATACCTCAAAAAACACCCACTCACGAAAATGCTTATGTAAGGAACGAGATTTCCGAAGCATTCCTCATACACATTTTGTCATGTTAAAACAACCGTATCTCTACATCCTGGAACAGACATTAAACATCTGACCAGATAAAGAAAATAAAAAGATCAGTCATTGGTCCAAGCAGTAGTCCAGAGCAGGCAACCTCAAGGCCACTCCCCCGTCGCCATGCCATCCAGCCTGCCTACGGGATCACAAGGTCATGCATCCTCAGAGCACCACCCCCCAGCACAGCACACCCAGGAGGCCTTACCAGCACGAGGCCATCAGCCTTGGGCTGCCGGGCCAGGCTCACCCCCATCCACTCATCATCCCGGTCTTCCCGGCAGGTCTTTCCACACGGCATGCCCCGGTTCTTCCCTGGATGAGAGAGAGAAAAGCCAGGCGTGCTTTGAGAAACGATGTTCTGCTGGCTGCTTTTCAAAGGGTGGTCTACAGTCCAAATGCTGGTTACCTGCCAGTGAGAAAATAAGGAACTTGGAACAAAGTGAAAATCAACTCCTTCACGACGTCCTGTGGGCTGTTTAGTTGAGCCAATATTTTTTTTCAGCACAGGACTTGCTCCGTGAAGGAAGCAGTGCGGAGATTTATGTTCTGAAGCTGACTCCGCGATCTGTTACGTACCAGGAATACGCGGTTCACAAACCCGTCATTTTGAGTAGCACTAAAGAACACTGCAGACACCTCTCCCTTTCAGCTAAAGAACATCAGAACGATTCTTCGTTTAAAAAAATACAACTAGAAGCTCTTGTTGGGAAAGAACTTTGGAGAAAGTCAGGACCTGAAGGAATTATAATAAAATAGCTCCCACAATGTGCCAAGCACAGATCTACGTATCACCTCTCTTACTTAACCTTCTGAAGGTATCTTAGTCCTGACTTTACAGGCAAGCCAGCTGAGGCCAAAGAGGCTATGGGATTTTCCCAATAAGTCCCAACTAGTAACTGGCAGAGCTGGGCTCTGAACCCAGGCGCAGTCACCCAATTCCAAAGATGATGGATCATGTATTTTCCACTGGACCTAAATGAGCTTTTTAAGACCTCCATCCATCATATCTTTCCCTACTTAAAATATAAAGCCTAAGATTGATTTTAATGGCCTCCCCCTTAAGCATAAAATCTTCACACCTTACCCCAGCCTGCTGGGGCCTGTGTGAGGCAGCCCCACCCACCCCATCAACCCCCTCTGCTTCTGCTCTCCCACTCAGCACTCCAGCTACACTCTCCTCACTCAGTACTTTAAAATGGCACATGCTTTCCTTTGCTTAGAGGTTCTGCCGTAGCTGCCCAGCTAACTACTGTGAATCTTTCCAATCATGTGTAGATCAACTAGCCACCTCCCCTCTGGTCTTCTTGCACTCAACTATTCATTTTCATGTCTCTCTGCCCACTAATTTGTAAGGCCCAGGAGGGCAAGATCTTTGCTTAGCACAAGATCTATTGGTGAACAAAGTAATAGGTACTTGACACATGATGGATGGATGGATGGCAGGGAGGGAGGACGGGAGAACGGAGGGAGGGAGGGGAGGGAGGGGAGGGAGGGGAGGGAGGGGAGGGAGGGGAGGGAGGGGAGGGAGGGGAGGGAGGGGAGGGAGGGGAGGGAGGGGAGGGAGGGGATGAATGATCAGGCCACCCTGAGAAGACAAAGAGGAAGCATGAGGGTACGGAACCCATCTCCACTTTGGCAGTGACATCCACCTACCTCGAGCCATGTCCAATTCGGTGCATCTCCGGTCGGGGTTGGTGTGGACACGGCACTTAAACACAGCCCCAGGGGACTTCACTGAAGTGCTGTACTTGGACTCTGCCTTTGGTGCACCCACAAGGACCCTGCACATCAAGAAGAAAGAACATTCTGTCACAACCCAGTACCAGGAAAGAGGAGGCTGATGGTTAAATCCTCACCCAGCCATAGGTGGGCTGCCTGAGCGCTCCCTGAGAAACCACACCCCAGTATTATCCTGTGGTAGGGGGCCCAGGTGGGAGAGCCTCCTGCAGTGAACCTGTCAGATTTTCTCCAGGCACATTTAAAGCTTCAGACTGACTGGGAACACATATAACCAAAGGGTTCCTATCTAGAACCTATAAAAAAACTCCTACAAATCAATAAGGAAAATCCAGATAGCCAACAGAACAGTGGGCCAGATAGTTGACGAAAGAAAACCAAACGGCCAATAAACGTATGACAAGATGCTCAACAACATTAGTTATCAGAGAAATCCAAGTGAGATACCACTTCACGCCTACTAGGTTACACCAAAAAGACCGAGGACATCAAGTGCTGGCAAAGATATGGGGGAACTGGAACCCTCATACCCTGCTGGTGGGAGTGCACACCATTATGACCACTTTAGAGAACTAGCCAACAGTTCCTAAGAAAGAGGAACATGGGCCTACCCGAGCACCCGGCGATCCCGTTTCCAGGAACATACCCCACAGAAATGCATACGTGGGTCTACCAGGAGACATGGACAAAGATGTTCACAGCTAAAAATGTCATGGCCGAACACTGGAGAAGACTCAAAGTTCCACCCGTGCCAGAACAGACAGGTAAATGGTGGCACAGAAACACAACAGCATTCTACACAGCAATGAAAATCAACGAGCACAGTCTCACAGTGTGAGACTGTGGCCACACACCGAGTCTCACAAAGACAGCACTGAGCAAAAGACATCAGGCCCGACAGGCACTCACTGTCTGATTCCATTTATCTGAAGTCCGAAGCAGCTGGAATTTAACTGGTCTTAGAGGTCATGCTCTGGGTTACCTCTCAGGAAGAGCAAGGGGGGCTTCCAAGAGTGCTTACGATATTCTATTTGCAACCTGAGTAGTGTCTACACAAATGTGATAACTTTTCTGGATGTGTGTGATACTTCAGTAAAAAAAATAATAATAATAAAAAGTAGGAAAGATGGAGATGCCATTTCTCTATGTCCCCCTTCTTTCCCTTGCCCCCCACCACACACAAAGCACGTATAAAGAAATAGCAGGAGGGTAGAATTATAAACCATATCCTTGACCCCGGTGCCAACCAGAGGTAGAAGAGTTCACATACGAACGGGGCAAGAACGAAGCTGCGCATCCTTCATCTTGAACAGGAGGCTGCTGTGGGGATGAGCTCTCCCCCGCAGGGCCCCTCCCCACCGGAGGACAAAAGCAAGAATTTGAAGAGGACAGAAGAGACACATTCGGGCTATGTGGACACAGAACATGGGGGAAACTGGCAACAAGCTCCCCTACATTTGTATGTATTGTTCCCAGAGAGCAGTCAAGCACAGAGCTATCGCAGAGAATACTAACTGGTACCAATCAGGCACTGTGTGCCGAGCAACAAGCCATGTGGAAAAGGCCTTGTAAGGTGAGACTTTGAACAAGAGCTACACCTGTGTCCAAAGAGTAGCAAATTCCAAGCCACTGCTCAAGGAGAACATGAGCTGCTCCTTCTGTGTGGCAGACAGGAAAGGAGATGCAATTCTCCTCGAAAGGTACCAGGCACATTGTGAAATATACTATACCCCACTGGCCTTGGAATAGAATGCAAGCGGGAAAGTGGGCTAGCAGAGGTTAGAATGACCCCGGACAGGCTCCCCCCACTTTGTCCTGAAGGCCACCTTCACCTTGGGATCATGATCTTCACCCCCAACCTGGCCACAGAGTGACACTGCACCCTGGCTGAAAGGAGTGGAGATCTAGAGATCAGACAACAAAATTCTGGGACCCTCAGATGGACCCACAGCAAAGGCTGAACAGCCATACCAATCTGGCTCAGAGATGTGGGTCCTATCTTAATTCCCACTGCCTCCGAGCCCAATCCCTCAACGCCCAGAACACAAAGGATCGCTGAGGATACACGGAGCCAGGAAAACCTACCCTTACTGGAGTGTTTCTTTCCAGGTCGGTCTCAAGAGTCTGTACTTGATTCCGTGCAGCGTCTGAGAGGCACAGGCTCCGAAGCTTCCCGGGAAGCCCCTCAGTCGCACCCCAGGAAGCTGCCCCTCCAGGCGCTTGCCCACAGCTCCCGCTCCTGAGGCCTCCCCACGGTGGGCCCCAGCTGCAGACTCCCCAGGCAGCAGTGGGGCTGGAACCCAAAGCCTTCGGAAATCTGAGCAAGCACTTTCCCACACGGACCACACCAGGGGAGTCGGGCTGACTCAAATGCATGATGACACGCAAAACGCAACTCTAGTGAGGAGAAAGCCACATTAAGGGATCCATTTCCCTACTGACTTCTGGGGCTGAGCTTCAGAGCCACCAGGACAAGCCAAGGGTTGCTCTCGATAATGCCAGTTATGTTTTCACAGGTGAGAAGAATTAGCAGTTTGACAGGTTGAAACGGCCAAAACATCCCCGGCCTTTCCACGTGTCAGGTTGTAGGAGCTGAGGAACATAAAATGCCTCCTGCGCTCAAAAACCCCAGCGGGACGGGGCTGGGTCCCAAGGTTCCCACAAACTCCAAATTTACATTAACACAGTGAATAAATGTCACTTGCAATTCATTTTGTAAACATTACAAAAATTAGACCAAGGGGAGAATTATTCTCATACCAAGGGAGGGAAATGGCTGCAAGAAACAAGCTGTTTCTCTATCCCAACCCCCGCCCCCAGCAAATGTCACGGGAACCCTGGTCATGACAGCACCACTGGGCCAAATTCAGCGACCGAGGTTCACAGGTTATCCTGGGAAAGGACCCTGGAGGGCGAAATCCCAGGTACTGCTTCTTCTAGCCTAGAGCTGAGACCCAGAGGGGCGAAGTTTATATCAAAATCTCAGGCGGAAAAAGGATCCACTGAATTGTTTTTCCCTTCCAAACCCAAGGTACTCAAGGGTTCGACCAATGGCTAATTAAGCACTGATAACAATGCTCTGGGTCCAACTCTCCATCAGCTGGTCAGATGAGAAGGTTTTTCCCGAATCCTTTGTAGTGGGAAATGAAGCAAGATATGGGGGGGGAGGGTGTAGACACGTATGCGCTCACTGGGATGGCACGGTGTAGCACGAGCTTGTATCTCTGTGTTTACAGAAAGCTGTGGCTTCCTCCGCAGCCTGCGCTCTTCTTTACCTAGGCCACCAGCCAGCAAGACTGCTGCTGCAAGCCAGCTGATGAGCCTGTCTCTTCTGAAGTTAGTTCAGCGGGCTCTCCGCCAGGCGAATCCCAAGAGATGAAGAGCATGCAACCGCCCAGAGTTCAGGACAAACCACCACAAAGATGCCATCTGCCTTTTCTCTCATTATTCTCTGAGTTATAAAGAGACAGCCTGGCCACTTCCAGTATTCTCCCAAATCTTCCCTGGTACCCCTGACAAGACACTGAGAAGTTTCCTTCCTTTGTACAGTTACCATATGGAAGGGCCCGAGTGGCCCCACCAACAGGCTCCCGTCAATAAATCATCAGGCTGATTTGCACCTCTGTGGGCTACTCCAAGTGTGGTCCTCCGACCAGCAGCCTGGAGAACACCTAGGAACTTGATGGAAATTTGGAATCTCAGATGCTAAATCAGAACGTGCATCTTAACCAGCTCTCTGGCTGACGTATCGTCTAAGAGGCACGATATAACCACCTACACTGATTACAAATCATCGTGTTCCATTTGGAGCCAATGTGAACAGATGACTCTTGAGAAGTGCGACTCTCCTCCTATCCTAGCCCCAGTTAAAGATGCACTCAAACTGCAAAGACATTTTAGAGTCCTCTCATTAATTCACAACTCTAGCTTTCTAATTACAAGGACAACCAGCAGGTATCTGGCACTTGGAGTGGGCACGTGCTGGGCGAGGCTCCTTAAAGGCAGAATTGCATTTAATCTTCAGAGCAATCCTATGGAAGGCATGATTATCCCCATTTTACAGATGGAGAAACAGGTGGCCAAAGATAGTCACGGGACATGCCCAAGCCCACAAACACGGCGAGGTGCCACATGGCAACACACACCCCGGCAGTCGCGTGCAGTGTCAACCCCACTATTCTGCCCACCCTACAGCAGCCAGAGAGCAGGAAACGGGAGCCAACAAGTGCAGAGCGACCAGCCACCTGCTGCCAGCCACCACATGTGATCTTGCATGCAAAAGCCCTCATGAGGCTCAGCCCTCACAGGTGGCTCCCAGGTTAGAACTTTGATTGGGAATGTCTGTCATGCCCCAGGACTGGGATTTAGAATAGAAAGAAGCCCTTTACCCTTCCACATCGGGCTGAATATCGATCACCTTCTTGTTTTTCTAAAACGTGTACATTGCTGGCACAGAGATGCCCAGAGTTCTCACATCTGTCTGGAGATGGGGGCCCATGTGTTCATCTGCCGGCACCAGTTATGCTCCCGGGTGGTCCGATCTCTTGCTCAAGGTAAGCCTGTTGGGCAGGTTCTTGTGCATTTTACTCAGAGGTGGTGGGTTACACCATTGGTAAGCAGCAGAGCTCGGATTTAAACCCTGGGCATCCACGTCCAAGGGCGTCCTCCTTCCAGTCCTCCAAACTCCCTCCTCTTGTGGCAGTTTAAACACCCTCTATTTTTCTGACACGGTCACCTCCTCAGTGGTCAAGCTGGCTACAAAGAGTCCACTTCCGCCACCACCCATCTGCTCTGAACCCATCCCTCACATCAGGAGAGCAAACAGCAGGTAAATGCCCCAGCTAGCGGGTGACAGAGAAGCCCCAAGCTGCCTCCCCGGGGAAGGCTCCCACCCTACCCACAAATACCACAGCCGTGGTTCCTGAGGGCAAAATTACAGTGCGATCGAGGACGGCAACTGGGCATTGAAAACCTTACATGCATTAGGCTTACTTTCGTGCATTTGAACCCAATGCCAAAGCTTCCCCAGGGACCCACGTGTCAGTGACATGAGTGGAATCTAATCATTGCGTGTCCCACCACACTGCCCAGAAACCCCAGGAATCACTCCGCCTCCCTCACTGGGCAAAAAATAGCCAAGACTTGAACAGAGAGAGGGCTGGTTGGTGCCAGGGAGCCACTTCTGACCACATGGGACCCTCCACTCCCAGAGAGGAGAGACTCTCCGGGGCCAATGCTTGCCACCTGGAGCTGGTGAACCTGAAAGGACTCAGAAACTCCTCTTTTTACAGTTGGGGAAACTGAGGCTCTGACTCAAACCAGGGGATACTAACTGTGTTTAAGGGTTTTAAACTAATAGTTCTGCTTGAATTCTAAGCTTTGAGGGCCAGTTACTCAGGGGGGTAACATGTAAGAAGCACGGGGCTAACACAGGGTTCAAGTTCTGCCACAACCACTGACAAGAAACTTACCTGAGGTCACATAGCTTAACTAGTCTGGGCCTCAGGTTTCCTCCTCTGCAAAATAGGAAGAATTAAAATGTACCTAGTAAGGGTTCTTGCAAGGTTTAAGACAGTGTTTATAAAGTACCTAGGACGGAGCTTGGTACAAAGTTGGTGCTCAGTGAAACGTGAGAATGTTAGACAGTAGGCCAAACACCCTAGCACCCAACTCACCCCAGCTTCCCCTCTTGACAGCACTCCCAGGAGCTCATCAGAATCAGGAATTTATTCAGACGCTCAGCTGAGCTCATAGAAATCCAGGAATGGCTCGGACACTCTCACCACTAGCAGCAGACCGCAAAAGTAGCCATGATTCTCCATTCTTCCTGTATCCATGTCCTTCTCCATGGGGCTTTGCAACTTCTTCCTTCAGGAGGTACAGTCTATTCCCACCCTCCAATCCCTTGAAAGTGGGCAGGCCTTGTAACTTGCATTGGCCAACCAAATGTGACAGAGGGGGCATGGTTTGACTTCCCAGCTTTGGCTTCAAGAGACCACGCATCCTTCTGCTTGCTCTCTTGGCACCCTGCCCAGCCACCACGGGTACAAGCCCATGCTGCTGGGGGACGAAAGCCACGTGGAGATGAGCCATCCCAACTGAAGCCATCCTAGACCAGCCGGCCAGCGAGCCCACCCAGAAGCTGACAGGAGACACATGCATGAGCCCAGCTGAGAGAAGAACCATCCAGCTGAACCCAGTCTAAACTGCCGACTGCAGATTCATGAGCTAAGAAATGGCGATTGGTTTAGGCCACCGGGGCTTAGGGCAGCATGTGACACAGCAACATCGTGGGAATAGAAAACAGATCATCAAGATAGGACAGGCCCCTTCTGAAGGGAACTGGCCTGTGGCACCTCCACTGTCCACTAACTGCTCCTGAGTCCAGCCCACTGACCTAGCTCTGCAGCCGAGAACTGCTATGACTGGTTCTCCAGCTCCCTGGTGTCCTTTCCTGCCCCCAAAGGAATCTTACTGCCAACCAGGACCACAAACTTTTACTGAGGGCCCTGATAGGGGAAAGGCAGGGTGGGGTGACAAACAGCCCCGAAGAATGTGCCGCCACCTCCTCTCCAGCTCTGTGAGCTCAGGCAAGTCCCCTGGCCACTCAGGACCTCCCTCATCCTTACAAGATGATACAAATGCACAGTCCCCTTCCCAAGACAGCAGGGAGACACAAAAAGGAATGGCAAATGGCAAAGTGTTGGCAGGCGGGTGCATCCAGGACAGCCCGACTTTTGAGAACAGGTAGGAGTTTCCATCTGTCAAGGCCAAGAGCAGACAAATGCTCTCAAAAGAAGCATGGGGGCACTTTTTCCTCCTCCTTAGGATATGGATACCTTGGACAGGGGCTTGATGGGGGAGGGGACAGCAGCAAAGCTGACCCTGAGAATGGCCAGACAAGCATTAAGTCAAGTCCATCTGGGTTCAAATCACAACTCTGCAATCTACTTGCTGGGTAACTTCGGGTTTGGCTTCTGCACCTCATAGTAGCCCCACTGCATCAGAGTGAGCAGGAGCATAGCACCTCTGGCACAGAGAAAGTACTCACAAAGGGCTGGCAATAATATTTTTACCCTGGGAACTTTAGGTTGGAGCTAAGAAAGGGCGGGAGAGGGGTACAATCCAAACGCTGAGTCAGAGAATGAAACAGGTGACTTCCATGCCCAACTGAGACAGAGCAGCCGCTCAGGCAGGGTCCCCGTCCTCGGAGAGGCCTCAGTCTGCTGGTGGCTCTGTCAGGGACTGAAGTGTCCTCGGAGGCAGCTGCCCTGGCCGGGGCCTCGGGTCTTGGCAGATGCACCAAGCAGCAGCAGCTGGAGAAGGAAGCATGATAGAAGGGCCAATTTTCTCCTTCCCTACCCCCACCCCCGCCCCCGCCCCCAGAGCATCAAGTAAATGCTAAAATCCAAGAGCGGCAAGCTACAGACTCCTGGGGGGTTTGAGTAAAAGCCATGGGGTCCTCCTGGTGCTTTCTTGTGATAATTTTCTTCTCCAAGAAGAACAGGTCAACACTTTTACCTTTATCCTTTTGGACTAAAATTCTCACCACGACCCCCAACCGTAGAACTCTCAGACTTGTGTGGAGCCCAGGATGGGGGGCCAGAGCTCCCCACAACAGGGGCAGCCTCCCACCTGCTTAGAGAAGAATGGAGCATGCAAAGCTCTGGGATATACAATCCCACAGGTCTCCAATTAAAGGAGCCATCTCAGAGCCTTTCTGGAAGCAGGATGTAAATGAACACACAAAATTGCAGATTTATGTAGAGCATGACCAAAATTTTAGAGACCGCACATAAGAAGTGCATCTTACACAGGACTATCTTGTTCATTTCTGTATTGAGTATGGACACACTGATTTTGATAAACAAATAAAGGTATCAACAAATGTACTGAAAGCACTCTTTCAGCATCTCAAGTCAGGATGAAGATGACCATTAGTTCCCACGGCCAGGTCAAAGTAACAATAAAAAGAACTACTGGTATTTATCCAGGGTTTCCTATGTGCTGGAGGTAGTGTTCCAGGCTTTGTAGACATCGCCTCATTTAAGGCAAGAATGCAATGAGGGAGAAACTATTATTCCTCTTTTCCAGAGAACTGAACAAGACTCAAACAGCTGAAGGGACTGAAGGCCCCCCAAAGGTCCCTGAGGCTGAAACAGCTAAATGGGGGCGGGGCTGACCTTGAAGCCCACCCTCGTCGCTGCCATGGACTTGTGGCACTCTCAACAGCCCCCCTTTTAAGGCATAGGAACCACGGGTTTGGTTGTTGCTAGGAAATCAAGGGCCACAATGAAGGCAGAGCCAGGAAGAACGCCACTCCCTGTGTCTGGAACATCCACTCCCTAGGACCCATCGCGGTGGTAAGAGGTGCAATTGCACATTTTGGAATATCCTGCACAATGCCGGTTTTGCTCTCGGCTTTGTACACATCGCAGCATTGGAACACGGGTCGGCCAGGACAGGGTAGGAGGGGCCACCTGGGCTTCGACACACCAAGGGATGTGTGGACACAAAGATGGTTTTGTGTTTTTTAGTTTCAGGTTTTGGGGGACACAAAGCATCCTCTCTCACACGTTGGCCACTGGCGCAGAAAGTCTGACTGGGCGGGTTTCTTTAACAAAGTTACAAATCCAAGGGTGAGTCCTGAACATTGGCCGCCACAGCTACCTTCCCCATCCCCTCTCCAAATAGAGCTGCTTCTTAAATGGGAATAAAGAGATGGTAACAAAAGCAGCCCAGGAAGGTTAGAATGGATATATAGAATATTCCAGAATGTGCCATCTTTCCTAGGACACTTCTATCTTACCCTCACACAGATGTGGCAGCAGGCCCTACAAATGTCCCTGGCAGAGTCTCTGGGTCCCTGTTTACCTGGTGATCAAGCATCTCTGGAAAGCAGAACCCCGGTTTCCCCCCACAGGGGGCCAGTAGGTCATGAATAAGTAATGAGTCCCCCACAGGGAAGCTACCACTAAAATAATTCCAAAACTTTCCCAGCAAAGCCAGGCAGGACACAACCTCATGAGACAGATGCTTGGATGCCTTGAAGCCCCAAATTCAGACTCCTGACTCTGTGAGCGGCAAAGACACACACCCCAGCTCTACCACTTTGGCCATGTGACCTGGGCAAGCAAGGCCTCTGTGGGTCAGTGTTCCCCTTTGTGAATGGGGCTAGAGGGACAACCAGCTGAGACTCAAGAACATTAAATGAGCTGATGTATCTAAAGCATGTACAACAGTACTCCACACATGGTAAGTACTCAATGGGCCTGGCTGCTGCCACCATGTTGCTTCAGCTGTGAACTGAAACTCACAACAAAAGACTTTTCTGCTCTCCCACAGAGCAGAAACTGGGGACCCAGTGAGCCTGTGGTTTCAAAGACTCTAGATTTTTCCCAATCTGGGATTCACTTTCACTTTCTAAGGCTCCCTCAAAAAAAAAAAAAAAAAAGTCATGATATAACACTTTCTTCTGCTTTGGTTGGTCACTAATCCACTTGGCTTAATGGTTTGTGGTTCACAAGGTACCAGGAATGAGGGACTACTGCTCCCTCTGGTCAGGAGCTCATCAGCTGCCCGATGCTTCAAAGTAAAGGGGGGCTCTCTCCCTCCTCCATCCTTCCCCTGCGACATCCCTGAAATCAGGAAGAGGCACCCTGGGAGTCAGCCGGCAGCTAGAATGCTCTGGAGTCTGCTTTAGGTCAGAATCCTAATGTTCCCCATGCTGACCCAGTGTAATAAGCAAAGGCACAGATAATCCCCACCCAGGATGGCTGGCCGAGGAGCACATCGCATACCTTCCTAACAGCAACTCACAAATGATGGGCTCCACGGCAGCCATGGAGGCGTGCATCCCCGTGTCACCTCATGTCGTTCAGCTGCAAGGGGGCAGTCAGCTGACAGTCCCCAGCGGCAGCCCCTTCAGCATGGCCAGAGCAATCATGCTAAGGCCATGCTCCTCCCAGGCAGGCCCAGCCAATGACCAATTATGATCTTGGTGGGGGGAGGGGGTCTCCCTGTCGAGTTGATAGACACCCTAATCAGATCTACAGCACAGTCTGAGGCTCTCCCTAGCCAGTCCTGCTCCCTGCCCCCTATTCTTTCATAGCCCCTACCCGACCCCCAACACTTCTCTCGTATTCCTATCTCTGCCTGAGCATCCGCTCCCAGAGGACGCTCACGGACGCAAGCCCCCAGTCAATGTGCATTGATCACCCAGACCAGGGCAGGCTTTGGACAAGGTAACTAAGCTTCAGTTCTCTGACTGGCAAACTGCAAACCACTCACCAGCTTGTCCCGAAGATTCAACTAAAGACTAGGATGCCTGTGAAGGCCTCTGACCTCTTGTAGATAGATGCCCAGCAAATACTCTCTGATGGGATTATCAATTTTTATTTCTTAAAGTTAGAGCCTACTCCCTTGATTTCTGAGAACACAGTGGCTTCTTTTAATACACGTGAAAACATTTTCCCTAGACAAATCACAGTAAGAGTTATCAGAAAAAGACCATTTCCGGACCAGCAGCAAGTCCGTGGGGAGTCAGAGTTGGCTGGGGCCCAGCTCTTCACACCCTCACACCCAGAGCTGTTAGTGACTAGCTGAGAAGAGTAGTCTTCTTGCCCCAGGTTCTCCCCTGGTCAAGACAGCTGCCTCTGCCCCTGCCAGGTTTCAGCACTAGCTCAGGAAACAGCACCCTTGCCAGATTCTCTAGCTCCTCAGGGAAAAACCCTGGAGACCCCAAGAGACACTCCCTGGGACCCTAGAACTCGGGCCTCACACACACACCATACCTTCCTGAGAGCTTACTGCAGGGCAGTAAGAACGAGGAATAAGGTCTGAAAATGCGACTTCCAGAAAAACCAGATGGAGAGGGGAGCCACACTCCCACCTGAGGGCCTGACATGGGCCAGAACTCTGCAAAGACATGCCCCGCGCAGGTTAGGAGAGCGGTCACTGCCATTTCTGGATGTCTCCCCACAAAGACGGGCAGTGGGGGACAGCAGGGACCATGATCCCCGGGTCCCCCCTCGAGAGGTTTTACCTTCACGGGCGTCTCCCCCTCTGCCCCTCTGAACAACCAGTGCCTGCCCAAGCACAAGCCTCTCCCCCATCAGAGCCCACAGCTTAGATTTTGCCTGGGACACAATCCCTTCACTTATCAGATGGCAGGTGGTTTCCATTCCCAAATCCCTCCACCTTAGCAGAGCTGCCACTCCGGTGTCTGACAAGGGAAAAGACAAAGAAATCAGCCCCCCTGGCTGTCCACTATTAATCCTGAGCTTGCTTTAAGCATCCCCCCGCCTTTTTTTTTTAAAGTTTTATTTATTTGACAGAGAAAGACAGCAAGAGAGGGGACACAAGCGGGGTAGTGGGAGAGGGAGAAGGAGGCTTCCCGCTGAGCAGGGAGCCCGATGCGGTGCTCGATCCCAGGACCCTGGGATCATGACCTGAGCCGAAGGCAGACGCTTAACCGACTGAGCCACCCAGGCGCCCCTAAGCACCCCCACTTGTTTTGATACACAAATATGCCAAGGGTTCGTTTCTCCTTTTTCTTCAGTCCTCATCTCATCTTTGTCTAGCCCTTTAGAACTTAACTCATTGCTCTAAACCAGCCCTGTCCAACACTCTCCACGGTTAAGTGTTCTGTGTACTGTCCAGTACAACAGCCACTGGCCACATGTGGATGGTGAGCACTTGAAATGTGGCTAGTATGACTGAGAAACTGAATTCTTGATTTTATTTGGTTGTAATTAATTTGTATTTAAATAGCCATCGTCTGGCTAATGGCAACGGCACTGGCAGTGCGTCTAGCTCGTTCTCTTAATTCTCAACCTTAATGCAAATGGAGAACGTTATGTTCTCCTTGGCTCTGAATTACCTCCTATTCCTCACTGAATGATGCTCTGACAGCCTTAACAAAGCAGAAAGCAGGCGTGTCTTCCATTTCCAAGCACTTGCTCCGTGCCTGAGCACAGCCGTCTTGATGTGTCCCAGGAGATGGAGCAGGAAGCACGTCGCCAGAAAGGAAGCCAATGCACCCAATCACCTCGGACTCCAGGGCGTCTGGGGCAGAGAGGAAGGACGGGAGGGGAGGGGTGTGAAAGAAACCCACTTTGGGGGCTGGACGCCAGCCGGGCTGCATTTATTTATATCACAGGGTGTTACAGTTGTCTGCCCTGCAGCTGAAGAACTGGGACACGTCTAAGGAAATGGGACAGAAATCGGCTTTGTTCATATTCCCTGGCACCTACTGCTGTTGCTCAAAGGGTGCAAGACGACTTGGGGGCAGGGGTGGTGGCGAGAGGTACAGGAGAGGAAGCTAGCTCTGGCAGGCAGACACCCTCTGAGTGCTGTCGCAAAAGAGGAAACTGAGTCATGTGCATGTTTGTATCCAAACAGATACAAATGACATCTGTAACACTGTCCAGGATATTCGGGTCCACCTGGCCATGGGGACAACTCGCACTGCCTAGAGCACAGCAACAGAGGAACCAGGTTCTGGGTCTGGGCTCTTGCTCCTGATGCAACAGGACTGCAAAAGCTGTGTTCAAGCCCCAAGGTTTAGAAAAGCAAGGTCACCCCCAGCTCTAGCAGGGATCTAGGACTTTCTGACCCATGACAATTTTGGCTTAAAAAAAGAACCCACAGGTATGCTCGGTTATAGGATTCAAGAACAAATCCTAGCTCTCCTGGCAGAGCATACACACGTGCTTTGTGATGTGTACCTGGGGTCCGCCTTAATGCCACGGACCCCCAGTGGAAGAGCCCACAATGACCCTGGTGCCTGGGCTCTATCCCACCCCCTCCAGCACATTCTTCTTGCTCCTTAGCGTATCTACAACAAATCCTTCTACCTGTAAAAAGGTGTTTAATTAGCAGGATGCCAACTTATTAAACCACTAATGCTGAATTAAGAAGCTAAAGAGTAATTTCCTAAGAAAGACACCAGATACAAGGTTAAATTACCATTTTCCTTCTTTTCAAAGTTTCAATGTATAACTTTTCCTTTTCATGTCTATCACTTACTTCCCACACCCATTTTGACTATTTGTGATCTTTTTAAGTTCCCCTCATGTAGATGGCTAAGCTCCTCTCCCACACTGGATCAGTCCTTTAGCAAATCATTCCAAAACTCCAGGGCCTGAATCAATGCATTTCTCTAAAATACACACTTTACCTTCACTGGCACTTTGAAAATGCATAGAAAACACCTCAAAATCTCCCTCCTCTCTGACCCAGCAATTCTAAACCCAGGAATTTACTCGAAGGAAATAATTAAGGATGCCCGCAAGGCTTTAGTTACAAGGAGGTTTACCCCTGCTGTTGTTTATAATCATGAATAATTGGAAACAACCTACATGTCCCTCAAGAGGGGTTAAAAGATCCAGGGCCCTGGGACTGCCTGATAGGAAGAGACCATCAGTCGCTAAGTCAATCAACTAACCCCAGAGCTAAAAGTTAAGATAGAGACATAGGGTCGCTCCAGATTCCACTGAGCCTGAATCTTGTAAATTTAGGGTGACTACCTTTAAGAAAATACAAAATTAGGACTATAAGATGAGGCACAGGGTCTTGCTAGGGGACCATGTGAGTTAGGGGTCTTTGGTGGAAGTTTCATTAGCCCCGTGGCAAGTCTAGTCTTGAGAAAGAAAAGAAAGAGAAGGGAGAGGAGGTTGGAAGTCTATTGCTTCAAGAGCCGCAGCTGACAAAGTCTGGGCAGCATCATCAGCTGAGAATAATGTTCACGGTCTAAGACAAAGAATATTTGGGGGAAGAGAGAGGAGAGAAAAGGATAAGAAGGAAAATACTTGGAAAAAGCCCCAGGAGCACAGATATCAGGGACGTAGCAAAAACTATGATAAAAATTAACACAATGTGGGGCAAAAAAAGAAAAAGGAAATTTGCTTTAAAAAGATTTCCGTCAAGTTTAGTCAGTACCTGGAAAACTATAGGGACAAGCCCTCCAACGGGTAGAGCAGCATGCTCATATCAGGCGCAGACAGGGTACTTTTGAGACCAGCAGGCTGGCTGTTGATGGGTTCCTTAGGACCCCAGAAATATCTGCCCCACATCTTCACTGGCACCGAGGCCACGCACCAGCATTACCTTCCAGTTGCACCCCCCCCCCCCGCCATATACCCTGGGTGCCAAGTTGAAGGCCAGTCTGTCATTTCCTACAATCGCCAAGTCTATTCCAATCACAGTTTTTCCTCATCTCCTTTTTGAAGCAAAGCAGGTTCAACTTTTTTCCTATGTCAAACTTGCTCTTGCCTCTCCCCCCCCCAACCCCCGCCCGTTGTTCTCCACCTAGGGCAGCTCTGACCTGTGGCCGATCCAAATCCAGGTGATCAGGTCTTCTTCTTCTCCCCTGAGCTGAGCCATTAAAGAGCCCAGAGGCGCAGCTCCACTGCCTACCTTTTTCTCTAGAGCGCCCTGCCCAGAGAAGCCCTTCTATTCCTCACTGCTCTCCCCACAGACTTTGTGCCAAGGTCACAGTCCAGGAGCCCAGCGGGGGATTCTGGGATGTGTTCTCCAACTGCTCCTGCTGCATTCTCTACCAAATTCAAAGCCCACTGAGCATGCAGGACATGGAAAAGGTGTTCAGCCTGCTTTGCTTTAAAAAGGGGGATTTGGCAATGCAGAAAAAGGCAGTCTGGCCTTAAACTCGGCAACTGGGGTAAATGGTAGGGAAGGAGATGTGGAACTGGACAGGGGCTACACAGGACTTTACAAATTGGTTTTCTTGAAGGCAGTTCTCAAAAACATGATTGTTAACGGGCTGGCCAGTCACGGAGTCCCATCTCCCCCCTCCCCACCCCGTTCCAGAAATGCCTCAGGACTCAGATCTACAAACTCACCCTTTTCGGTCAGCCTCTGTCCAATTCAGAGCAGGGACTGTCCCTCAGAGCTGCATGCTGAGAGCACACACTACTGACCTCGCCTTCCCAGCCTGCATCCCCTAAGGACACTCACACTGGTGACCACACAATAAAACCAACTCCAGACTAGTTGTCACCCAGGGGCCCACTGGGCCATGACCTTGAATAGGGGAACTGTCTGCGGCCTAACGCTCTGATGAAGAGGTGACCCTTGTGTGCTGTGGGATTCCCACTTGTCCAGGGAAAGGGTCAAAGAGGGACCAACCCCATCTCAGAGCTTCTCCTCAGGGGCTGAGCACTCAAGCACTGTACCTCTTAGCCGATAGCTCTTAATGGGGAGAGCTCCCACCCTTTGGGACTCTCAGGGAGCAACTGGACTCCTTGACCTCTACAGAACCACATTCCTCTCCTAAAACAAGCACTCCGGGTCAGAGGACCTGTGTGAAATGAGGCCCAGGCTGCCCCAGAGATCACCCGCCAGCCTTATCACCCAGGGTCCTGGACCATCCTCCTTTCCAGCATCCTGGACCCTCTCTGCTCGCTTCTTCAGAAGATCTAGTAAGGAAGGAGAGGGCCTCTGGACCGTAATGTGCCCTTCGGGCTGCCAGACACTCACCTCTGGGGAGCCCCACTCCTCCCCTACACACACAGCCTGTCCCCCTGACGTCCCGGGGTCACCGCACTTCCTTGGCGCCACGCACCAGAGTGGCTTGAAGCCGGGGAGCGCTGGGTGGGGTGTCACCAAGAGCTCCCCGACACCGAGGAGTCTACATCTCGAGTGCCCGGTCTCTTCGGGCCCTGGGGCATTCGGCAGAGGCCCCTCGGGGGCAGAGGAGCCAAGTTTCTTAGCGACCGAGAGAGCTAAGGCTCGTCGGGCTGGGAGGCCGAGGGGACCGCTCTCGGGGCTCTCCCCGCTCACGCCGGCCCGGCTGCCTCCGACCCCAGGCGCCCACCGCAACGTCGGCGGGACCAGAGACCGGCGGCCGGCGTCCTGCCCGCCTGTCGTCTGCGGCTGAGCTGCGCGTCGCCGAGACCTTGCAATCTCCCCCTCGGGACCGCGGCGTGGAGGCGGCCGGAAAAAGCAGCGGCGGCGGGCGGGGGGCCGAGGCGCGGGCGGGGGCGGCGGCCGGGCCGGGGCCGCGGGGACACTCACCAGCGCGTGTTGTCGTGGAAGTGCTCCAGCACCGCGTAGCCGAAGAAGGAACCGGCGGGCCCCTGGAAGCGCACGGGGCGCTGCGGATCGAGGTTGTAGGCGCCCGCGGGGGTCCCCGCGGCCACCAGCGCTAGAAGCAGCGCGCGGAGCCCCCCGGCGCCCCTCCGCGCCGCCGGGCCGCCCATCCCCAGCCGGCCGCCGCCCTCCGCTGTGCCCCGCGAGCAGGGCGCCGAGCGCGCGGGCGCCGGGGCCGCGGGGTCCGCCGACGGCCGGGAGGCTCCCGGAGGCGGGAGCTCTGCGCTCCGACGCTGGCGGGAAGCGGCGCTGGCCCCGGGGCGGTAGGCCGAGCGGGCGCCGAAAGCGAGCGCAGGGGCGGCCCGGAGCGGGCGGCGTCCTCAGTCCGGCCGAGAGGTCTGCGCGCTTGGAGCGAGCGGTCCCGGGCCGGGCGGTGCTGGACTGCGGAGAGGCGCGCCCGCGGGGTGGGCGGCCCAGAGGCGAGTGGTGGGACGGCGCGCCGGCGCCCTCTGCCGGCCGCGAGCCCACCCCGGGGATGGCGCCAGCGGCGGGAGAGAGTGGGAGACCCGCCCGGGGGGGCCGGGGCTGCAGCACCTCCCACCGAACCCTGGGCCCCCAGGCCGGGAGAGGCTTCCCTAATCCTCCCCGCAGCTGCGTGCTCGCCCGCACTGCGGGGGTCGCGGGGTCTCCCGTTCCCTCTCGGTCTCACACCGCACCAAGGACCAAAGGAAGCCGGGTTAAGGATTGCGTTTATATTCTAGCCCTGCCCATCTGCTGCCCCTTGACCGGGCTGTGAGACAACCCAGGGGAGAGGAAGCGCTCAACCAATGCCACCTGAGGTTGTTACTAACAACCAGATCCACGAGGGAGTGAACCGAGCACCTTTCCCTATTCCACTCACCTGGTCTCCTACACCATTGATCCCTTAGTGTGGTCTCCGCACCAGCAGCATCCACATCACCTGGGAAACCCGTAAGAAATGTACCCCAATCGGTTCCACTCCAGACCTGATGAATCAGAAGCTCTGAGGGTTGGGTTCCAGCTGTACATGGGGAGACAGGTGTAATTGTGATAAAATACACATAATATAAAACTTACCATCTTAACCATCTTTAAGTGTACAGTTTAGTGGTATTAACTACATTTACATTGTTGTGCAGCCACCACCACCCATCTCTAGAACTTTTCTGTCTTGCAAAACCGAACTCTATATCCATTAAACAATAACTCCCCATTCCTCCCCTCCCCCAGTCCTTGACAACCACCATTCTACTTTCTATGAATTGGACTACTCTAAGTACTTCGTGAGTGGAACCATATGTGGCTAACTTATTCCACTTAGCATAATGTCCTCAAGGTTCATTTGTGTTGTAACAGGTATCAGTACTTCTTTCCTTTTTAAGGCTGAATAATACTGTATATATATGTTTTCTTTACCTATTGATCCCTTGATGGACACTTGGGTCGGTTTCACCTTTTGGCTACTGTGAATAGGTGAATAATACTGCTATGGATGTATGGGTACAGTTACCTGTTGGAGATAACTGCCTTCAGGTGTTTAGGGTATATGCCCCAAAGTAGGATTCCTGGACATGTGGTAGTTTAATTTTTTGAGGAACCACCATAATGTTTTCCACAATAGCTGCATCATTTTACATCCCACAAGCAGTGCACAAAAGTCTAACTTCCTTACATGCTTTTAACACTTGTTATTTTCTGGGTTGCTTTTTTTGTTTTTTTTTTAAGAGATACATATGTAGTAACCATTCTAATAGGTGGTATCTCACTGTGGCTTTGATTTGCATTTCCCTAATGATTAGTGATGTTGAGCATCTTTTCATGTGCTCATTGGCCATTTGTGCATCTTATGAAGAAATGTCTGTTCAAGTCCTTTGCCCATTTAGCAAAGGACTGTGTTTAACAATCTGTGATTCTGATGCATGCTAAAGTTTGAGAATCATACCACATCAATACCATATCAATATTGACACACCTTTATTTTCCTCAAGCAACTATACCCTGTAAGCCATTAGAAAGCAGAACCTACTATCTAGTTGTTGCTTGAACCCATGTTCCAAAACCAGCCTTAAGTTACAATACAGGCTCCCCAGGGAAAACAAAATGAGAGCTCTGCCTCCTTAACCACCTGCTCCCAGCTGCTTACACACATATCAGAATAGACCTCTGGTCCCAAGGGCCCCAATTATTATGTAATAAGTATGATATTATAGAACTATAATTATATAATTATTACAGAACTGTAAGATCTATAGTGATGTCCCCCTTTTCATGCCTGTTACAGGTAACTTGTGTTTTTATCTGTCTTGGTAGGAGGTACTAATTTTTTTAAAAGATTTAATTTATTTATTTGAGAGAGAGAAAGAGAGAAGAGTGCATGCACACGCGAGAGAGATCATGAGCAACAGAGGGGCGGAAGGAGAGGGAGAAGCAGACTCCCTGCTGAGCAAGGAGCCTGATGCGGGACTCTATCCCAGGACGCTGGGATCACGACCTAAGGCAGATGCTTAACTGACTGAGCCATTCAGGCACCCCAGAAGTTACTAATTTTATTAATCTTTTTAAAGAAACAACTTTTGACTTGGGCAATTGTTTTCTATAATACCTTTCCCTTTTTTTTACTTTAAGATTTTATTTGATCTCTATTTCCTTCTTTACTATTTCTAATAATTTCTTTGGATTTAATTTGCAATACTTTTTTCTAGCTTCTTGAGATAGGTGCTCAGGTTTTTGGCCTAATTATTTTTCTCATATATTTTATAGTATACAATATATTCTTTAAAATATATAAACATATAATATATGTGTGTTTGTATACACACACACACAAAATCAATTTCCCTCCAGGGACTGTTTGAGCTGTATCCCACAAGTTCTGCCAATATATTGTATTGTCATTATCGATCAGTTCAAAATATTTATTTACTTACTATTTATTTATTTATTTATTTGAGAGAGAGAAAGAATCTTAAGCAGGCTCCAGGCCCAGCACAGAGCCCAATGCAGGGCTTGATCTCACAACCCTGAGATCATGACCTGAGCCAAAATCAGGAGTTGGACACTTAACCAACTGAGCCACCCAGATGCCCCCAGAATATTTTCTAATTGCAGTTGAGTTCTCCTTTGTCCATGGAAAATGTATACCTTAATTTCCAAGTTGTGGGAGATTTTCTATCTTTTTGTTACTGATTTTTATTTTTTAAAGATTTATTTATTTATTTATTTATTTGAGAGAGAGTGTGCATGTGGCAGCGGGGGCAGGGGGGGGCAGAGGACAAATCCTCCCCATTAAGCGAGGAGCCCCACTCAGGGCTCAGTCACACAACCCTGAGATCATGACCTGAGCCAAAATCATGAGTCAGGCACTTAACTGACTGAGCCACCCAGGCACCCCTTGTTACTGATTTCTTAATTCCATTATGGTCAGAGTACATACTCTGTATGTTTTCAATCCTTTGAAATTCATTGAGATATGATTTATGACCCAGCATGTGGTCAACTTTGGTGAATTTTTCATGTGCATTTGAAAAAAAAAATGTAGGGGCACCTGGCTGGCTCAGTGGAGCATGAGACTCTTGATCTCAGAGTTGTTAGATCAAGTCCCAATTGGGTATGGAGATTACTTAAAAAATAAAGTCTTAAAAAAAAGAATGTAGAACACGTTGTTAGAACTATCGTTCTATATATGTCAATTAGGTCATGTTTGTGAATCATGTGGCTCAAAATTTATATATCCTTATTGATATTTTGTTTGCTTATCCTATAAGTGACCCAAGGAGATAAATTAAAATCTCCACCTACAATGGTGAGTTTGGCTATTTCTAATTTAGTTCTGTCTTAGTTTTTTCTCACATAACTTAGAGCTTGTTTTAGATACAAATTTAAGATTCATACTGAATTGGCTCTTTTATTGTCAATGAAGTTTGACCACACTATTGTGGTTTTCACTACCCGTGCTCTCTTCTTTTTACCTTTTCCCTCTACAACAGAAACTAGAAAATGGTTTGAAACCTCCTGTTGCCTTCCCACTCCTACAGGCTGGAGCCAGAGCTCCTTAGCAAGACTGAAAGCAGGGTGGGGGTCTCTACCCTTATTTCCAGCCCCATCCTGTGGCCCCTTTCGGCCTCACTGCCATGAACGCTCCAAAGCATTGACACTCAACTTCTGTCTGTTCCCTAAATGCATCCGGCAGGGATTTTCAGACATTTGTGCCTTCTCCAAGGTTGTTCTTTCCTCCTGAAATGTCCCACCCTCTTATCCAAATGGCAAAATATCACCTATTCTAATATTCTGGCCCAGACTCACCCTTTATGTAACACTTCCTCTGCCCCTTTCTCCTCTGAGCTCCCACAGCAGTGTTCACATGCCTGTATCTCAACACTTATGATATTTTAATCATATTTTTGGCATTCTTCTAGAGTGTAAGATTCTCTACATAAAAAAAGAATATCTTAATTATCTTTGTATCCTCAAGGCCCAGCTCAGTGCCAGGAATAGATAGATGCTTAAACATTGTTGAAAGAATGAACTGCTTGAAGAAAAGCAAGCTGAGTAAAAACAGTAAGCCCTTTGGGACACCTGGGTGGCTCAGTCAGTTGAGCATCGACTCTTGATTTCAGCTCAGGTCATGATCTAAGGGTCCTGAGATTGAATCCCCGTCAAGCCCTGCATTGAACTCCATGCTCTAGGGAGTCTGCTTCTCTCTCCCTCTCTCTGTGCTCCTCCCTCCACTCTAACATACTCTCTCTTTCTCAAATAAATAAATAAAATCTTTAAAATAAATAGATAAAACCCTTTGGAAGAGACTCTGAAGGAGAGTTTCAACTTTCTCTGAGTTTTGGTTGTGAGGGTAAAAAATGATCCATTCTACTTTTAGGAAACAAAACCCAAGTTTCCATTGATTGCTAGTAAGTTTCCAATATCTATACTTCCCATTTTCCTAACTTACAGAGCTTGGAATTATCAGAGCATTAATGTATCTACCTTAAAAAAATAAGTAAATGAAACTATGTTTCCCAATCTCTCTTGCAAAAGGGGAAGCCATGTAACAGTGTCTGGCCAATGAGATATAAATGTACACTGTGGGGGGTGGGGCTTCTGGAAAGGTTTTTTTAAAGGGGAGCAGACTCAGATGGCCTGTGGCTTTCACCCTATGTCCTCCCCTCTCTTGCCTGCATCACAGACAGAGGTCATGGCTGGAGATGCAGAGGCCATCTTGAGAGCTACCTCAAAGTGAAGACCAGATCACAGAGACCTCAGTTCCAGCATCCTCCAGCTGCCACTGTTGACCTGGGCTGCCTTCCTCAGGACTTCTTATTATATAAGAAAAATTAAACACCAATTCATAGGAGCCACTGCTTTTGAGGATTTGGTTATTTGTAGCTAACTCAACACTAGAATGAACAGTTCCCAGAACAGATGCCCCTAACCTAGGGTTCACACAGCTCTATAGGTAGCTTCAGAGGTTCTGAGAGCCCTGTGGTTGGCAGAATAATGTCCCCCAAATATGTTCACATCTTTATCCCCGGAAGGTGTGAATATGTTACCTTATGTGGCAAAGGGGACTTTGCAGATATGCTTACAGTTAAGGACTTGAGACAGCAAGATTTTCCTGGATTATCTGCGAGGGCCCGATCTAATTATCTGAACCCTTCTAAGTAGAGAACCTTTCCTGGCAGTCAGATAAAAAGATGTGACCATTCAAGTAGGGGCAGGGGGGTGCTACATTACTGGCTTTGAAGATGGAGGCAGGGGTCCACGAACCAAGAAATGTGGGCTGGAAGCTGGAAAAGGTGAAAACGAATTGTTCCCCAGAGCACACAGAAAGAAGTGCAGCCCAGCAACACCTCAAAGATAGTCTGGTGAGACCTGTGTCAGATTTCGGACCTCAGAACTGTAAGACAGTAATTGTGTTGTTTTAAGCCACTGAGTTTATGGTACTTTGTTACAGCAGCAATAGAAAACTAATACACCCCCTAAAATTGTATGCAAAATGGTATGTGTGGGTGTGTGGAGCTGCGCGTTGGAATGTGTGTTTCTTAGGGAAAGATGCGTAGATTTCAACGAATTCCTAAAAGGGAAGGTAGTTTAAACTTCCACTTATAAAATAAATCCGGGGGATGTCATGGACAGCATAATGACTGTAGTTCCTAATACTGTATTGAGTCAGGGACAGCAGGGGTTAGGTAGGGAGAGATAGGTAGGGACTACATGACTATTCTCACATGGGGGCTAGTGGGGGCTACGTGATCAGGCTCATCAAAAATCTCAGCAATGCTGAGGCATAAGGAAACCAGAGATAAAAGAACAAACCAGACCCCCCTGCCCTGGGCATTAGAAGTGGGGTCTTTTTATGGCAGTCACATGGTGACCAACAAAGAATGACCAGACCCCAAAGAAGAAGCGAGCCATTAAAGATGTTATCACCAGTCCTTACTCAAACCAAGACGTCGCAGGAATGATAAGGCCACAAGCTCCCTGGTCAGTTCTAAATAAAAAGACTGTAGGTGGAGGCCCACACTGGCAACCCATTTGGGACCCCTCTCACTCTTGAGACCTTTTTCTGTATTCTTGCTTAATGAAATTCTGTCACCTTTCTCACTCTCCTTTGTCCATGAGATTCTTTCTTCAACTCTGCGAGATAAGAACCTGGCTCTCCTGCTTCAGTATTGTATATTTGAAAGCTGCTGAGAGGATAAATCTTCAAAGTTCTAATCACAACAAAAAATATCTGTAACACTATGTCAATGTTAACTAGACTTATTGTGGTGATCATTTCACAATATATACAAATACCGAATCATGTTATATACCTGAAGCTAATATAATGTCAATTATACTTCAATTTAAAAGAAAGGCACAGTAGTTGTGGTTTTTTAAGGTTTTATTTATTTGAGAGAAGAGAGAAAGAGAGCATGAGTGGGGGGAGAGGGGCTGAGGGACAGAGAGAAGCTGAGCAGGGAGCCTGACACGGGGTCCCCAAGATCATGACCTGAGCCAAAGGCAGATGCTTAATTGACTGAACAACCCAGTTGCCCCCAAGGTAGTTTTTAGAAGGTTAGAAACCACTGATCTAAACCACACTGATTTCAACCTCTATAAACTAAATTTTAAAAGTGATAATGGGAAAATTGTAGCAGTAGTCACCAACAAAACACCACCTCCCAAACCTGGCTGTACATCAGACCCCCCAAGCAACCACTGAAAAAGGCAGATTTACAAACACCCCTGAGTCAGGTCTAGAGGTGAGGCCCAGGAATCTACATTTCAAATACCTCTCAGAAAATTCACCAAGTAGCAGGTTTGGGAAGCAAGGTCCTACAAGAGATTCAGAATTCTGCATTGTGTTCCTGAACATGTGACACCACTATACGACAGGAAAAACATAGAATTTGGCTTCACATGGAGAGGATTTAAATCTCAGGTCTGACCAACTGTAATATTGGTATGTCAACGAAACAGGGAAACTAATAAATAAATAACCTCTGGATGAGCTTCTTGGGACATTATTGTCTACCTCTAAAAGTCTAAACATTTGTTATTCATATAATCTGACATCAAGCGTGAGCTCAATTTCCTGGTTGCCAGAATAAGCTTTCCTGTAGACACTTGATCTGAAGTATGAGTCTGTAGGATGACTACTGGGGGACAGAATGTTTCAAACCTAGCCATACAGAATGCAGATTTCTTCATGGGGGCGTGCCTTTGGGAAAGCGGAAACCCTTGTCAAACTTTCTAAGTGAAATGACAACTGGCTGCTTTTCCTTCCTTTTTACCCTCCCACTTCAAGAACTGATCTGTGAAAAGTTTTCTGTTAACTCTGGTGGTTACAAGTTTGAACAGACGCTATCAGCTTACCTATCATTAGCTTCTTCCACAATCTGCCATCAATTTCTCTCAGGCAAACTTGACTTCCTCCCAGAGCTGCCGAAAGCTGTTGAGAACATCCTTATCACAACAATGAGAAAGAACTGGTTTGCCCTCATTCCCTCCCTGCCCCAGGCACAGCGGAATAATGTATTGAAATGATTAAATGTCCCAATGGAAACATTGGTTTCTCCTAAAATTTGAAAAGTCTTAAGATTTATGGGTCTATTTTCCCCCTTCCTTTCTCTACCAACTTTTTTTTTCTTATATGTTCATTATTTCCTAACTGCATAAATACTAGGTCGAAAGTTAGGTATATTTTTAAGACTTTTACTACAAACTGATGGACTCAGTACTCCTGATGTTTAGAATATGATTTTTTCATTATGAAAACCTTCAATTATGACAAAAAATTGAAAAGTTGAAAAGAGAAGTCAAGTGAATATTTTCAGGCCCTATCTTTTTTTTTTTTTTTGGTGTAGTGTTCTATGATTCATTGTTTGCATATAACACCCAATGCTCCATGCAGGACATGCCCTCTTTAATACCCATAACCAGACTAACCCATCCTCCCACCCCCCTCCCCTCTAGAACCCTCAGTTTGATTTTCAGAGTCCATCCTCTCTCATGGTTGATCTCCCCCTCTGATCTCCCCCCCTTCATTCTTCCCCTCCTGCTATCTTCTTCTTCTTTTTTTAAATATAATGTATCATTTGTTTCAGAGGTACAGATCTGTGATTCAACAGTCTTACACAATTCACAGCGCTCACCACAGCACATACCCTCCCCAATGTCTATCACCCAGCCGCCCCATCCCTCCCACCCCCCACCACTCCAGCAACCCTCAGTTTGTTTCCTGAGATTAGGAATTCCTCATATCAGTGAGGTCATATGATACATGTCTTTCTCTGATTGACTTATTTCACTCAGCATAACACTCTCCAGTTCTATCCACGTCATTGCAAATGGCAAGATTTTATTCCTTTTGATGGCTGCATAATATTCCATTGTATATATATACCACCGCTTCTGGATCCACTCATCTGTCAATGGACATCTTGACTCTTTCCACAGTTTGGCTATTGTGGACATTGCTGCTATAAACATCGGGGTGCACGTACCCCTTCCGATCCCTACATTTGTATCTTTGGGGTAAATACCCAGTAGTGCAATTGCTGGATCGTGTGCTAGCTCTATTTTCTACTTTTTGAAGAACCTCCATGCTGTTTTCCAGAGGGGCTGCACCAGCTTGCATTCCCACCAACAGTGTAGGAGGATTCCCCTTTCTCCGCATCCCCGCCAACATCTGTCGTTTCCTGACTTGTTAATTTTAGCCATTCTGACTAGCATGAGGTGATATCTCATTGAGGTTTTGATTTGGATTTCCCTGATGCCGAGCGATATTGAGTACTTTTTCATGTGTCTGTTGGCCATTTGGATGTCTTCTTTGGAAAAATGTCTGTTCATGTCTTCTGCCCATTTCTTGATTAGATCATTTGTTCTTTGGGTGTTGAGTTTAAGAGGTTCTTTATAGATTTAGGATACTAGCCCTTTATCTGATATGTCATTTGCAAATATCTTCTCCCATTCTGTTGGTTGTCTTTTGGTTTTGTTAACTGTTTCTTTTGCTGTGCAAAAGCTTTTTATCTTGATGAAGTCCCAGTAGTTCATTTTTGCCCTTGCTTCCCTTGCCTCTAGAGATGGGTTTAACAAGAAGTTGCTGCGGCTGAGGTCAGAGAGGTTGATGCCTGTGTTCTCCTTTAGGATTTTGATGGACTCCTGTCTCATGTTTAAGTCTTTCAACCATTTGGAGTCTATTTTTGTGTGTGGTGTAAGGAAATGGTCCAGTTTCATTCTTCTGCATGTGGCTGTCCAATTTTCCCAACACCATTTGTTGAAGAGACTGTCTTTTTGCCATTGGACATTCTTTCCTGCTTTGTCGAAGATTAGTTGACTATAGAGTTGAGGGTCCATTTCTGGGCTCTCTATTCTGTTCCATTGATCTATGTGTCTGTTTTTGTGCCAGTACCATACTGTCTTGATGATGACAGCTTTGTAATAGAGCTGGAAGTCTGGAATTGTGATGCCACCAGCTTTGCTTTTCTTTTTCAACATTCCTCTGGCTATTTGGGGTCTTTTCTGGTTCCATACAAATTTTAGGATTATTTGTTCCATTTCTTTGAAAAAAGTGGATGGTATTTTGATGGGGATTGCATTGAATGTGTAGATTGCTCTAGGTAGCATTGACAGCCTCACAATATTTGTTCTTCCAATCCGTGAGCATGGAACGTTTTCCCATTTCTTTGTGTCTTCCTCAATTTCTTTCATGAGTATTTTATAGTTTTCTGAGTACAGATGCTTTCCCTCTTTGGTTAGATTTATTCCTAGATATCTTATGGTTTTGGGTGCAATTGTAAATGGGATTGACTCCTTAATTTCTCTTTCTTCTGTCTTGTTGTTGGTGTATAGGAATACCACTGATTTCTGTGCATTGATTTTATATCCTGCCACTTTACTGAATTCCTGCATGAGTTCTAGCAGTTTTGGGATGGAGTCTTTTGGGTTTTCCACACAAAGGATCATATCATCTGCAAAGAGTGAGAGTTTGACTTCTTCTTTGCCGATTTGGATGCCTTTGATTTCTTTTTGTTGTCTGATTGCTGTGGCGAGGACTTCTAAACAATATGTTGAATAGCAGTGGTGATAGTGGACATCCCTGCCGTGTTCCTGGCCTTAGGGGGAAAGCTCTCAGTTTTTCCCCATTGAGAATGATATTCACTGTGGTTTTTTTCATAGATGGCTTTTATGATATTGAGGCATGTTCCCTCTATCCCTATACTCTGAAGAGTTTTGATCAAGAAAGGATGCTGTACTTTGTCAAATGCTTTTTCTGCATCTATTGAGAGGATCATATTGTTCTTGTTCTTTCTTTTGTTAATGTATTGTATCACATTGATTGATTTGCAGATGTTGAACCAAACTTAATTTATCCCAGGGATAAATCCCACTTGGTTGTGGTGAATAATCCTTTTAATGTACTGTTGAATCCTACTGGCTAGTATTTTGGTAAGAATTTTTGCATCCATGTTCATCAAGGATATTGGTCTGTAATTCTCCTTTTTGATGGGGTCTTTGGTTTGGGGATCAAGGTAATGTGGCCTCATAAAACATGTTTGGAAGTTTTCCTTCCATTTCTATTTTTTGGAACAGTTTCAGAAGAATAGGTATTAATTCTTCTTTAAATATTTGGTAGAATTACCCTGGGAAGCCATCTGGCCCTGGGCTTTTGTTTATTGGGAGAATTTGTTTTTTGTTTTTTTTTAGATTTTATTTATTTATTTATTTATTTGAGAGAGAGAGAAAGAATGAGAGAGAGAACACGAGAGGGGACAGGGTCAGAGGGAGAAGCAGAGTCCCTGCTGAGCAGGAAGCCCGATGTGGGACTCGATCCTGGGACTCCAGGATCATGACCTGAGCCGAAGGCAGTCGCTTAACCAACTGAGCCACCCAGACGCCCCTATTGGGAGAGTTTTGATGACTGCTTCAATTTCCTTAGTGGTTATAGGTCTGTTCAGGTATTCTATTTCTTCCTGGTCCAGTTTTGGTAGTTGATACATCTCTAGAAATGCATCCATTTCTTCCAGATTATCTAATTTCCTGGCATAGAGTTGCTCATAATATGTTCTTATCATTGTTCATATTTTTTTGGTGTTGGTTGTGATCTCTCCTCTTTCATTCATGATTTTGTTGATTTGGGTCATTTCTCTTTTCTTTTTGGTAAGTCTGGCCAGGGGTTTATCAATCTTGTTGTTTTGAAGAACCAGCTTCTAGTTTCGTTGATCTGTTCTATTGTTCTTTTGGTTTCTATTTCATTGATTTCTGCTCTGATCTTTATTATTTCTCTTCTCCTCCTGGGTTTAGGCTTTATTTGCTGTTTTTTCTCTAGCTCCTTTAGGTGTAGGGTTAGGTTGTGTATTTGAGACCTTTCTTGTTTCTTGAGGAAGGCTGGTATTGCTATATACTTTCCTCGTAGGACTGCCTTTGCTGCAACCCAAAGATTTTGAACAGTTGTGTTTTCATTTTCATTGATTTCCATGAATTTTTTTTAATTCTTCTTTAATTTCCTGGTTGACCCATTCATTCTTTAGTAGGATGCTCTTTAGTCTCCATGTATTTGAGTTCTTTCCGGCTTTCCTCTTGTGACTGAGTTCTAGTTTCAAAGCATTGTGGTCTGAAAATATGCAGAGAATAATCCCAATCTTTTGGTACTGGTTGAGACCTGATATGTGACCTAGGATGTGATCAGTTCTGGAGAATGTTCCATGGGCACTAGAGAAGAATGTGTATTCTGTTGCTTTGGAATGGAATGTTCTGAATATGTCTGTGAAGTCCATTTGGTCCAGTGTGTCATTTAAGGCCTTTATTTCCTTGTTGATCTTTTGCTTAGATGATCTGTCCATTTCAGTCAGGGGGGTGTTAAAGTCCCCCACTATTATTGTATTGTTGTCAATGTGTTTCTTTGCTTTTGTTTTTAACTGCCTTATATAATTGGCTGCTCCCATGTTAGGGGCATAGATATTTACAATTATTAGATCTTCTTGTTGGATAGACCCTTTAAGTAGGATATAGTGTCCTTCCTCATCTCTTATTACAGTCTTTGGTTTAAAATCTAATTTGTCTGATATAAGGATTGCCACCCCAGCTTTCTTTTGGTGTCCATTAGCATGGTAAATGGTTTTCCACCCCTTCACTTTCAATCTGGGGGTGTCTTTGGGTCTAAAATGAGTCTCTTGCAGACAGCACATTGATGGGTCTTGTTTTTTAATCCAATCTGATAGCCTGTGTCTTTTGATTGGGGCATTTAGCCCATTTACATTCAGAGGAACTATTGAAAGATATGAATTTAGTGCCATTGTATTGCCTGTAAGGTGACTGTTACTGTATATTGTCTGTGTTCCTTTCTGGTCTATGTTGCTTTTAGGCTCTCTCTTTGCTTAGAGGACCCCTTTCAATATTTCTTGTAGGGCTGGTTTCGTGTTTGCAAATTCCTTTAGCTTTTGTTTGTCCTGGAAGATTTTTATCTCTCCATTTTCAATGACAGCCTAGCTGGATATAGTATTCTTGGCTGCATATTTTTCTTGTTTAGTGCTCTGAAGATATCATGCCAGGCCTTTCTGGCCTGCCAAGTCTCTGTGGATAGGTCTGTTGCCAATCTAATGTTTCTACCATTGTAGGTTACATATCTCTTCTCCTGAGCTGCTTTCAGGATTTTCTCTTTGTCTCGGAGACTTGTAAGTTTTACTCTTAGATGTTGGGGTGTTGATCTATTTTTATTGATTTTGAGAGGGGTTCTCTGTGCCTCCTGGATTTTGCTACCTGTTTCCTTCCCCACATTAGGGAAGTTCTCTGCTATAATGTGCTCCAATATACCTTCTGCCCATCTCTCTTTTTCTTCTTCTTCTTCTTCTGGGATCCCAATTATTCTAATGTTGTTTCCATCTTATGCTATCACTTATCTCTCAAATTCTGCCCTCATGATCCAGTAGTTGTTTATCTCTCTTTTTCTCAGCTTCTTTATTTTCCATCATTTGGTCTTCTATATGGCTGATTCTCTCTTCTGCCTCATTTATCCTAGCAGTTAGCGCCCCCATTTTTTATTGCACCTCATTAATAGCCTTTTTGATTTCGACTTGGTTAGATTTTAGTTCTTTTATTTCTCCAGAAAGCGTTTCTCTAATAACTTCCATGCTTTTTTCAAGCCCAGCTAGTATCTTTTAAAATCATCATTCTGAACTCTAGTTCCGACATCGTACTAATGTCAGTATTGATTAGGTCCCTGGCAGTCAGTACTGCCTCTTGTTCTTTTTGTTGAGGTGATTTTTTCCATCTTGTCATTTTGTCCAGAGGAGAATAGATGAATGAGAGAACAAAGTGCTAACAGGGTAACAACGTCCCCAGAAAATATGCACTAAACAAATCAGAAAAGACCTGAAACCGGGGAAAAAGAAAGGGAAAGAAAGAAAAAAGAAAAAAAAAAAGATAAAAACAAACAAAAACAAAACAGAATATGATCAAATATGATCAGGCTAGTGCATAGATCAGTGCCACACACTAGATTTTGGGTGTATTTTGGTCTGTTAGAAGAAAGTGCCCCCCAAAATTTTAAAGAAAGACATATATGTACAAAAATAAGGGTTAATATGATGAAGGGATGGAATATGACTGTAAAGATGAAAAGTATAAAAGATTTTATAAAAGGAATTGATAAGAAGCTGGTTGAAAAAAGAAAGAAGAGGATTTAAAAAAAAAGAAAAAAAAGGGAGAGAATGTGATCAGGCAGGAGACTAGAACAAAGCCATACACTAGAGATTTAGGGTATATTTTGATCTGTTAGAAGAAACTGTATCTCAAAATTTTAAAGAGAGAACAACTTATATATATATACTAAAAATAAAGGTAACTACTATGAAGGGATAGAATATGGCTCTAAAAATGAAAAATAAAAAAGTTTTTTTAAAAAAGGGATTGATAAGATGTTGGTTGAAAAGGGGGAAAAAATCTAAAAAAAAGAAAAGACGTTTAAAAAATTAACTTTGAAAGACTAAAGAATCATGGAAAAAAAGCCATGAATTCTGTGTGCAGTATTCCCCTAGCGCTGGAGTTCTCCCGTTCTCATTAATCGGTAAACTTGGTCTTGGCTGGCTGTTCTTGCTGCTCTTCTGGGGGAGGGGCCTGTTGCCGTGGTTCCCAAATGTCTTTGCCGGAGGCAGAATTGCCCCGCCCTTGCAGGTCGGGGCTAAGTAATCTGCTCGGGTTTGCTCTCGGCAGCTTTTGTTCCCTGCAAGCTTTCCGTCCAGCTTTGGAGGACGAGAGTGCAAATGGTGGCCTCCCAATCTCCGCCCTGGAGGAGCTGAGAACTCGGGCCCCGCTCCTCAGTGCTCTCCCAGAGAAAAGCAGTCAGTCACTCCCATCTCCCCAGTCTCCGGCCGCACTCTGTGCTCACCCGGCCTGTGACCGAGCGTTTCTATCTCTGGCACCCGACCTGATGTGGAGTCTCCAAACCCAGCAGATCACTGCGGTGCACTCCAGCGCCGCTCCTCCAGAGGAAGGAAGGGGAGTCTCCCCAGCTCTGCCGCTTGTCGGGTCCCTGCTGGAGGAGCAGTGGCCCGACTGTGCTGCGGATCATGGTTTATGGCAACCCCGAGCTGAGAGCCCGCACCTCGAATCTGTCTCTGCAGCCGGCTTCCCCGCTCTGGTACCTGGGAGCTCTGCCACACTCAGGCACCCCTGGTCTTTCTGTGACCCCGAGGGTCCTGAGACCACACTGTTCCATGAGGGTTCCACCCCCCGCTTAGCCATCGGAGCGACGTTCCTCAGCGGAGCCGACTTCTAAAAGTTCCAATTTTGTGCTCTGCAGCTCTATCACTTGCCAGAAGCAGCGGACAGAGGCCCCCTCCCCCGCCATCTATCCTCCCGAATATCACCTCGGATTCACCTCTCTGCACATCCTACCTTCCAGAAAGTGGTCGCTTTTTGTTCAGAGAGTTGTTGCTACTCTCTTCTTCGATCTCCTGTTGAGTTTGTGGGTGTTCAGAATGGTTTGATCCCTATTCAGCTGAATTCCCGAGACCAGACGAAATCCAGGTCTCCTACTCCTCCACCGTCTTGCTCCTGAGTTTCCAGGCCCTATCTTGAGCCATACCTTTGCCCAGGATCTCTTTTCCCAGAATGTAGCTCCTTGGTCTCTGAGGGGAAATGCTGATTCCTTCCAGCCAGAGTGACCCAAACAGGACTCTGGAACCTCTCCCTTAGCCCCTCTTGGTGCTCTCTGTTCTCATGTACCTCAGCAAGGTGCTAAGGCCTTGGGGGGGAGGGTCCAGCCCACAGCAGGGACTATGCGTGCTAGTTTGCAAAGAACTGATGCGAGTGTGGACAATGAGCAGGACAGGCACTGCTGTAAGCTGATTGCCTGGCCAGCCACAAAGCAGGTGCATTTACTATGCAGCTAACACTGCACCAAGCATTTCACTGACCATTTTGTCTCACTTAAACCACCTAGTGATCTGATTAGGAAGATGCAGGCTAAGACTTGATCTCAGTTACCAAGAACCGTGTAAACTGAAGACTGCCTCTATTACCAGTTCATAATCCTTGCCCAAAACCGTTGGGGCCAGGTATATTTCTGAATTCAGATTTTTTTTTCAGAGTTTATAAGATAATATAGTATATTCACCACATATTATACACCTAGCCCCCAAATATAACTAGGCAGCAAAATGTGTAAATATTCGCACTGTGATTGGCAGAATGATGGCCCCAACGCTGTCTATGCCCTAGTTCCCAAAATCTGTGAATATCCTACCTCACATGGCAAAAGGGACTTTGCAGATGTGATTAAGTTCAGGATTTTTTTTAAGATTTTATTTATTTATTTGAGAGAGAGAGAGAGAGAGTGCACACAAGCAAGGGGAAGGGGAGAGGGAGAAGCCAACTCCAGGCTGAGCAGGGAGCCCAATGCGGGACTCGATCTCAGGACCCTGGGATCATGACCTGAGCTGAAGGCAGACGCTTAACTGACTGAACCACCCAGGTGCCCTAACTTCAGGATCTTGAGAGGGAGAGGATCTCTAGATTATCCAGGTGGGCCCAATATAATCCCAAGAGTCTTTTTAAGAGGAAGAAGGAGAAGCAGAGCCCAAGAAAATGATGTGACGGCAGAAGCAGTGGGTGGGATGATGTGGCCACCAACCCAGGGAAGCAGGCAGCCTTAGAAGCTGGAAAAGAGAGCAGAGAAATGAGTCTCCTTTAGAGACTCCAGATGGAAGGCAGCCTTGCTGACCCATTTTACACTTCTGACCTCCCAAACTGTAAGATTATAAGTCTGCATTCTGGTAAGCCACTAGATTTGTGGTAATTTGTTACAGCAGCAACAAGAAACTGATACACTGTAGTATTATATCAGTTTGGGTGTGGTTTTGACACCAAATTATTTTTGAGAAAC
The DNA here is from genome assembly GCF_009762305.2 of Zalophus californianus. NCBI lineage: Eukaryota > Metazoa > Chordata > Mammalia > Carnivora > Otariidae > Zalophus > Zalophus californianus. The sequence continues at coordinate 66,112,002 of NC_045595.1, read as the reverse complement.
TTTCAGTTTTCCAAGCTTTTTCTGTTTTAGAATTGTGAATCTTCTCTCCCACCCCATCCTCATTTTACACATGGGAAAAATAAGGCAGAAAGAGGTTAAGGAGGGACACCTGGGTGGCTCAGTCGGTTAAGCGTCTGCCTTCGGCTCAGGTCCTGATCCCAGAGTCCTGGGATTGAGTCCCGTGATGGGCTCCTTGCTCAGCAGGGGGCCTGCTTCTTCCTTTGTCTCCTGCTCCCCCTGGTTGTGCTTTCTCTCTCTCTCTCTGACAAATAAATTAATAAAATCTCTTAAAAAAAAAAGAGGTTAAGGAAAATATAGATATTAGTAACACTCTAAGTTTTCTATTAAATGAGATAATGCACAGAATAGTATGTGGCACATAGGAAATGCTCTGTAAGTATGAGCTGGTTCTCATTCATTCTTTTGACAAATATTTATTAGTACCTATAGTGTGTAAGACACTGTTCAAGGTTCTGGGGATTTAAGAATGAACAAAATACTAAAAAGTATAAGGGTGCCTGGGTGGCTCAGTCCTTAAGCATTTGCCTTCGGCTCAGGTCATGACCCCGGGGTCCTGGGATCGAGCCCCACATCGGGCTCCCTGCTCCTCGGGAAGCCTGCTTCTCCCTCTCCCACTCCTCATGCTTCTGTTCCTTCTCTCGCTGTGTCTCTCTCTGTCAAATAAATAAAATCTTAAAAAAAAAATACTAAAAAGTATATTCTCTCATCAAGCATACTTTCTTCCTGATAAACAATAAATAAGGTATGTAAATAAACATAGAAAATATGAGATGGTGTTAAATACTATGGGAAAAAATAAAGCAGGAAAGAGAGAGTGGAGACAAGAGTAGTAATTTTAAATAGGATGGTCCAGGGGCGCCTGGGTGGCTCAGTCAGTTAAGCGTCTGCTTTCGGCTCAGGTCATGATCCCAGGGTCCTGGGATCGAGCCCCGCATCGGGCTCCCTGCTCAGCGGGGAGCCTGCTTCTCCCTCTGCCTGCCGCTCCCCCTGCTTGTGCTCTGTCTCTCTCTGTCAAATAAATAAGTAAAATCTTTAAAAAAATAAATAAATACATAGGATGGTCTGGAAGGAGCCATTGAGAGGGTGATAGTTTAAGGTGACTATTTTAGTTATTGTTATTATAATAAGACATACATAAATGCATGCCAAGAAAGGATTTTGTATATTTCTCAGTAACCCTTTTATCCTGCTTAGAATTCACCAGTCCTCCCACCTTTGAAGACTGGCCTCTTTCCTCAGTTCTAGAAAGGTCTCAGTTATTACTCTTTGAATGTGACCTCTTCAGTTTTCTGTATCCTCTCCTTCCGGAACTCTAATTTGCTATATTTGTTTTAGGGCTTCTTTCTCTATCACCCATGGGTATAAGCCTTCATATTTGCCATCTTTTTGCCCCTTAGGCTGCATTCTGAGTAATTTCCTTAGCTCTGTTTTCTGGGTCACTCATTCTCATTTCAGGTATAATCTGTTGTTTTACCAGTCCTTTAAATTTGTAATTTTATTATTTTCTTTTAACCTTAAACATTCCAAAAAAAAAGAAAAGAAAAAAGAAAATAAATAAAATTAAAAGTTCTCCATGGTCCTTCTTTGAAAAACTGCCTTGTCATTTTGATGGTGTCTTGCTCCTTAATTGTACTTCCAACATCTTCCTTCATTTCTTTAAATAAATTAAACTTGTTTATTTTATATTCTGTTTCTGATAATTCTAATATCTGCATTCTGTACATTTGCTTCTGCAGTCTGCTTATTCTCTCTCATGGTGGCTTGTTTCCTTGTGCATTATGTAATCTTTGCTGTGAGCTCAGGTTCCTTGGAAATTTATCTTTGTTTAGAATATCTTCCTCCATGAATGATTTGTGTTTGTTCCTGCACGTTGCCTGGGACGCTGCTGCTTCGCCACTATTTTCACCTAAATTTCTGCTGGGATTTTTTTCTGCTACATGTAGCATAGCACAGGCTATGGTTCACTGGGCTCAGCAGATAGTTTTTCCTCTTCCTTTTTTCATTCCACCAAGAGCCAAGGAGGCCAAGACAGGAAAGACTTCCTATAATCCCCATCTGTGGGCAGGTGTTATCCTAGTTTACCCACTAAAGGGGTTCAGCTTGACTTGAGGTCTCCAATCTGACTATACCCAGGCTTGGGTTCCAGACTTGGTTTGCTGTCACTGGCATGTGTGAGAGCCACTTAAATCCAGATCTACTCAGGGTGAATGCTGACATCAGCACTCACTTTTTCCCCTACATTAGAAAAATTTCTTTCATTATTTCTGGCCCCTGAACATTTATTTCTTGCCAGCTTAGCAGACCATTATTCATTTTTATATGTTGTTCAGCAATTTTAGGTGTTTGGTACCAGGAAAGATCCCAATGTCTAGCATTTATCCTACCATATTGCCAAAAAGGAAACCTCACTAATTTTTAAGTCAGTAAACAATAATTTAATAATAAGTCACTAAGAATGATGACCTAATCATGTTTTTGAACCTTTTATTCTACTAAGAGTTTTCATGTTGTTTCAAATCCTTAAAGAGGAGCCAGGATAAGTGTAGGGTCTTGGAATTTGAGGGTCAGTACAGTGTAAAGACAGGCCTTTGCCACTCGGGCAAGACGCTCTGGAATGAAATGACTGACTTGGCATCCTTGCCCTTTAGTGCTCCAGGATCAGCTGTAACAAGAGCAGGACACTTACCAGAGGACAGAAGAGGAGAACAGGTAAAGGCTTTTATGTGTGTGGTTGTTTACTTATTTGTTTCCTCAAATGTATTTGAATTATGCATTCATTAGTTTCAACTTTTTCAAACAGGAAAAAGAGTGACAAACAAGCCTCACTTCCACTCCTTTACTGCAAGCCTGCTGTTCCTAGAGACAAGCACTGCAGCCAGTTTCTCAGCATACTTCTAGAACTATTTTGTGCATCTTCAAGGAAAAGGCTTTTTTACATGCACTTAGCACACCCCACACATTGTGTTGTGCCTTCACTTTTTAAATTTAGCAGTATGTTAGAAACATCCCATACTGATACTATTTATTTTTCTAATGGCTGCATGGATTGCCATCGTATGGATGAACTATAATTTATTTTTTTTAAGATTTTTATTTATTGAGAGAGAGAGAATGAGAGAGAGCATGAGAGGGAGGAGGGTCAGAGGGAGAAGCAGACTCCCTGCTGAGCAGGGAACCCGATGCGGGACTCCAGGATCATGACCTGAGCCGAAGGCAGTTGCTTAACCAACTGAACCACCCAGGCACCCCGAACTGGGGTTGATTTAAACAACCTCTCCTCCTGCCAGCTGATGGACATTGCTGACTTCAGACATGTTGCGGCTGGGAACATTCTGGCATGTAGACCCTGTGACCATGGGTTAAGTATTTCCATAGAACAAATTCCTAAAGGTGAATTCCTTCGTCAAGGGGAGTGTATGTTTATATTGTTATGTATATCATCAAATCACCCTGCAAACAAGCTGAGCCCAATGGAATCCAGTGAGAATACCTGCTTCTGAGGGCTCTTTTGAAATCTCCTTCATATGTTCTCACTCTCTTAATACGTTAACAGTTTGTCCAGCTAATTGAATTCATCCAGAAAGCCCCTATATGAATGTGCAGTATATATTGTGCCTATTTTTATTATTATGCCTATTATTGAACATACGAATACCTCTTCATAGGTATGTAGCTGGAAAATTGCATTTAAATTAATATGTAAAAGTAATAATGTTTTATTTTTAAATTACTTTCTGATTTTAATACCTTAGTGATTGCTAGTCAATTGGAAATGGATCCTTAGACATTAAATCTAAGTTTATATATTTCCTCTTCCCCACTCTACCTCTTCTCTGAGCCACAAACTAAACCTCACATATTAACAATCTGATTATATTGTAAAGTCCTATCCTCCCTAGCAGTCACCTCTTAGGAATTTATTAGAAAAAAAATAATGGTATATAAGATTTTTAAATGTTTGGGGGCACCTGGGCAGCTCAGTTGGTTAAGCATCTGCCTTCAGCTCAGGTCATGATCCCAAGGTCCTGGGATGGAGCCCCACATCGGGCTCCCTGCTCAGCAGGGAATCTGCCTTTCCCTCTCCATCTGCCTCCCCCTGCTCATACTCTCTCTCTTGCTCTCTCACTCTCTCTCTCTCCCTTGCTGTCCCTCACTCTCGCTCTCTCAAATAATAAAATCTTCTTTTAAAAAAGACTTTTAAATGTTTGCATAAAGATTTTTAGGGCAGTTTAGGGGAGTCTGGGTAGCTCAGTGGGTTAAGCATCCCACCCTTAGGTTTCAGGTCAGGTCATGATCTCAGGGTCGTGGGATCAAGACCCACATTAGGCTCTGTGTGGAGTCTGCTTGAGATCCTCTCTCTCCCTCTCCCTGTGCCCCTCCCCCTGCTTTCACACTCTTTCTCTAAAATAAATAAATAAATAAATAAAATCTTTTAAAAAAAGATTTTCATGGCAGTTTTGCAATAGTGAAAATCAGAAATTACTAAATGACTGAATTCTATAAGAAAGATACTGGCTTATACTTTATGGACAGCCAGAGAATATAAAACTATGCAACTATCATAAAAAATGAAAAGGGTCTGTTTCATCTCAGCATGTCTATACGCATGAAATGGCTTTATCGTGTAATCACTACTACCATAGCCCACGATGCAGCAGCCTCTCCTGATAATATCCCAGTACAAATCCATAACCCTTCGGTCAGTTTGTCCATAGTCTCCTCCTCTCGGGAGGACTTTGTCTTGTTAATTTAAAACCTCAAATTCAGGGGCACCTGGGTGGTTCAGTCCATTAAGCATCCAACTCTTGATTTTGGCTCAGGTTATGATCTTAGGGTTTTGAGATCAAGCCCGGTGTTGGGCTCTGAGTGATGGGCATGGAGCTGGCTTGAGATTCTCTCTCTCCTTCTCTCTCTGCCCCTCCACCCACCCCCTAGCTCAAGCACTCTCGCTTCCACTCCCCCCGCAAAAAAAGCAAAACAAAACCTCAAATGCATGTGTTTCAAAACAGTCATCTTAATCCCAGCTCAATGGCTATGAGGACTTGGAAGCTGAGTATGTGTGCGTGCGTGCGTGCGTGTGCCCACACTTGGGGGATACCTACTCCCTCACACACGCCCTTGTCCCCGTGCTTACCCCTCTAGTGTTGGAGTGGAGGTGAGGAAGAATAAAAAGGAGCCTCCTTACTCGACTGCCTGGGAAAGTTGGTGTTTGCTGCCCACTTTCTGTTGGTAAGCACACTCACACAGTGAGACGGCACACTCACTGCAGACGGGACAGATGGGTGGGACCCCAGTACACCTTGCTGCTGAGGGGCTTAATCCCAAGCAGGCCTGCAGGCACTGGCAATTCTCTGTGAGACCTGGCTCTGTTGTCACCCAGCTGGTGGCTTCGCTCCACAGTCTCTGATGCAGGCACTTCCTGTGCCCATGCCACAGTGGTCTCCCGTGAGCCCCCACTACACATTCCGACTGCCTTCTGCAAGGTGACAGAGACACCCATAAGTCTCAGGGAGTGAAACCTCAAAGGGGCGATTATTGCCCCTCTCCAGTGCATGCCCATTCCTTCCCTACCATTGCTCTCAGCTCTAAGCTGGTAGCTTAGCATAACCAAGGGATAGGATACCAGCTACTCCTTATAATCACCTAGAAATTTTATGACCAGTTATACTGAGGGCCCCTTCCATAGATTTGAGGGAGAAAAATCTGGTAAGCCTCCCTCCCTCAGTCCTCCCCCCCACGGGTAAGAGAAGAAGAAAGACTATCTCCATGGACACTCAACTCAGTGTCCCCCAGAAACGTAAGGCCCACAGAGTTCACCGTCCCTAGCTCTTGGGGCACGTGGCATCTCATGCTAACAATCAGGTCTTCCTTGGAAGTTAGTCCTAAAGAACTTCACTTGGTTCTTCATAAGGCACAATCTAGGCTCTACTCTTGCCATTATTGGGTTGAATCTGCACTCACACAAGCCTGTAACAAAAGGATATTGGACAAGTGTATATACTGACAAGGAAAGACATCCAGAGTACATGAAGGGGGAAACTCAGGCTCCTAACACCTGCCCAGTGTGGTCTGAAATAGGTAGATTTTCATGTATCTAAATGTGTACCCGCACATCAAAGGAGGCCTGAAAGTTTATGTCAGGTGTTAGTAATGTGTATAGTTGAGATCATGGTCTGTTCTTGCTGATCCATCTACCTACTTGTCCTTTCGTACTCTTCGAGTTGTCTAAGAGAGCCAGCGTGGATGTAGAAGACGCTATGCCCGAAGGCCAAAGTTACTAATCAAAAGAGAATATCTGTTAGAGACAGAAAAGTGGATCAGAAGCCGTGCGCATGAAACTGTCGCTCTTCCAGATAAGAAGGAAACTTGACCTTCACGCAACAGGGGACCAAAGCAGAGCCAGAGGCAGCCCTCCTCACCTAACTATTGACGGGCCTCTGCTACGTACAGGGCAGGTCTGGAGACGGCTGACCTCCCACGAAGGGGCTTTGCCAGCAGAGGCGGGGAGGAGACCGGCCAGCATGCAGAAGGAAGCAGTCAAAGCCAGATGCCTCCTTACGGTATTTTCAAAGGAGGGAGAGAGAAATAAAAAGGGCCTAGATCATTCGCACACCAGAGAATCATTCTCTAAGTGGTTGACACTTCGCTAAATGCACTTCTTAGTGTCAGTTCTTCAAAACTCGCCTGGCCTTATTTTTTTATACAAGACAAACTACACTTCCACATGGTTTTCAAATTCAGAAAGTTCAGGGGAAGGGCAATTACTATCACAAACCTTCAACTATAATAACAGGCAGAGACTGAAGCAAATACTTTCCCACTGAAGTATTTCACAAGCCGAAAGTCCAACCATTATTATTGGGTGCAACATTTCCAACCTGCTTCCACGCTCAAAAAAATTATTTTTCCAGAGATCCAAATTTAGCCAAAGTGCTTCAGGCAGCCACATCAATGTTAGAATACATCTGTCCACCATAGCACCAGGTTTTTAAAACATTTCTCACCTGAATTGAAATATTAAAACTAGCATGACCCTTGCCAAAACATAAAAATTTTAAATGATGATACTTCTAGGAGGCAGTTGAGGGCAAAGAGCGAAGGCTTGGGAGCTTGTGATCCTGGTGCAGTGGGCTGTCCGGTGTCTTCGTCAGGTGGGGCCATGACCACATACCACAGACTGGGCGGTTGCAACAACAGAAACATGTTTCCTCACGGTTCTGCAGAGCGGAAGCCCAATCTCAAGGTGCAGGCAGGGCTGACCCCTGGAGAGAGCTCTCCCCTCGGGTTGCAGACAGCCGCTTTCTCCTTGGGCGCTCATGTGACCTCTTCCCCGTGCTCATGCGCAGTGAGCGAGCTCACAGGCGTCCCTTCTTGTAAGGACACGAATCAGTTCGGGCCCCACCCTTCCACCTCATTTCCCCTTCATTGCTCCAAATACAGCCACGCCAGGGTTAGGACTTCAACATATGAATTTGGGTGGACACATATATTTAGTCCATAATATCAGGTATGCGACCTTGAGGCATTATCTAACCTCTCAAAGCCTCAGTTTCTCCGTTTGTAAAAAGGAGATCATTCCCAGAGGTTTGTTGTGAAGATTAAATGAGCTAAGCCACGTAAAGCCCATTACAGAGTATCTGGCCCATGGGAAGAAATTGATACATGTTAAGCAATTTAATACCATTATTACTGTGCTATTTATTTCACTCTTTTAACAATGCGTATTTTTGTTTGGAGTAAAAGAGAAAGCATTCGAAACCCTATTCTTAAGGTGGCTTCATTTTTTTAAAAAGATTTATTTATTTTAGAGAGAGCACTTGCCCTCGCATGCACATGCATGTTTGGGGAGGAGCAGGAGGAGTGGGAGAGTATCTCAAGCAGCCTCCCGGCTGAGTGTGGAGCCTGATTGGGGCTCGATCTCATGACCCACAAGATCATGACCTGAGAGGAAACCAAGAGTTGGCTATTCAACCTTCTGAGCCACGCAGGCGCCCCTAGGTGGCTTCATTTTTAAGTGGGTTATCTTACAGCCTTCTTTGGCTTAAAAGTTCAAGACCTTGGGGCACCTGATGGCTCAGTCAATTAAGTCTGCTTTCCGCTCAGGTCACGATCCCAGGGTCCTGGGATCGAGTGCCACGTAGAGCTCTCAATCCCTGCTCAGCGGGAAGTCTGCTTCTCCCTCTCCCTCTGCCTCTCCCCTCTGCTCGTGCTCTTTCTCTCTCTCAGAAATTAATAAATTAAATCTTAAAAAAAAAAAGTTCAAGACCTCATGCTCCCAGTGTTTCAGGGGCACCTCGTGAAGAGCTGTGAAGTAAATGACCTTGAAAAGCCACAACCTCATCCTTCATGTCAGTGGCCCACGCCAGCTGGGCTCCTTCCTCAGGGCTCGCTCTACAATCACTTTGGTGAGTTGTCAAAGCCGCATCTCACCAGTTTCCAGATGTGAACCATCAGTGGAAACTCCTGAAATGTCTTCCTTAGCAATTTCCTCAAGTTCCTACCCACCGTTTTCCTGGTTTAAATGCAGTGGCGTGGTAAGATGTTGCCCTTAGTGTGTGTGTGTGTGTGTGTGTGTGTGTGTGTGTGTGTGTGTGTGTGTGAGAGAGAGAGAGAGAGAGAGTTTCACTGCAATATCATTTGGTTCTGATGGGACATCCACAAACTGTGTCCAGAAGTGACCGTATCAGAAGTTGGCTAAAATCTAGTGGAGGGTGTCTAAAAACTAGGAATGGAGACTTGGGAGTGAGGGAGGGGGAGGGTGAAGCTTCCAGAGAAATAGAAGGGCACTTCTAGCCCCTTCTGTGTCTTCTTTCAGGCAGCCTCAGCTTACCCCAAAGTCTAGGTGGATGAGAATATCTTCAGGGAAGGGCAGATTGTTGGACAAGGATTCTAGCAGTCATTTTCAGAGCCTGCGACTTTGTGATAGAAGTGTTTATAGCTGCAAAATAGACATGTTATATCTTCTGAGTGCATCAATTTTTTCAGTGATGTGAAGGGGAAATAAATAAGAGGTAGTGAGGCTGGGATGACCCTGAGCTGAACCCAGGGACCTGTCATAAAAGCAAGGTGACCAGCCCATGTACAGTGTTGTGGTGAGCAGGGAACAGTGATTCTGAGTCCATGGGGTGAGAAGCAGGCTTACTCCCTGGACTAGGGCCAGGGGGAATATGTCTGCATTGATGACACCACAAGCTGGGCCACACTTGTTGAGGTGCACAGGGGGATAGAAGATAGGTCCCCAAACTCCAGGGACCACTGCCCCTATGAAAGAGTCAGTGCCAGCAGCTGTGAGGACAGCAGGAACAGTCCACTAAGCCCTTGTCCCAGTACCTGGGGTACCCATGGGGAGGTGTTCACGCAGGCATATGGCATCCCCTGGCCTCAAGGCCAGGGTTCTGACTCCGGTTTCCCTTCACAAACCCCAGAACGGGACCCTGGTACCTACCCCAGGTACGTTGACTAAATGTGGGACAGCAGATGAGCCTCCAGAAGAAAACTCTATTGCTATTACCCCATACTGGTAACCAAAAGTCAACGCACATAAAACCATGTGTATGCATTTACTCAGTGAACACTTCAGATAATGAACACTTGTAAGATAGGATGTGTGCCATGCACTGGAGATGCAGTGATAAATAATGGTGGGCCTGGGCCCCACCGTAGGTTAACAAGATCGTCAGTTGAGAAGAATATCAGGTCAGCGAGAGGAGAGCAATGACAAATGAAACCCACCAGTGTCCCTGCATCTGTCTGTCATCACATCCAACGACAACAACCTTCAGAGAGTGCTGGCCACTGCTTCTCTTTCGCCTTGCAAAGCTTGTGTGAATTCCTCTTTTGGCGACCTCCAGCTTGAAAATATACAGGGAAGGAAGCTCTGGGAAACATACCTCCAGCTTAACCATGTTGATGGAGAACAAGCCGCAACAGAATCTCTTCACCACTATCCCCACAGTTGAACTATCTACTCTTCTGGAAAAAAAAAAAAAAAAGATAGGCTTGTCAACGTTGCATCTGGCAAATACTTAAATTAGTGCTCCATATGAACTCACAACATGACTTTGGGATCATCTTCAACCTAAATACCCAGATCGATCTTAGCCACCAAATACTTGCTATCTGGTGCCTACTCATGGTTGTATGTGCAACGACTTTTGGTTACTCAGTATGGGGTGATAGCAATACAGTTTTTCTCTGGAGGCTCATCTGCTGTCCCACATTTACTCAATTACCAATTCACAACCACCTATAATTATAAGTTAGAATCTATAAAAATAAAAAGTATGGAAAGAACCTAAAAGTCTGTTGTGAACTAGATAGCTCTTATAGGCCCAGATATAGAACTTGTTAACAATTACCTACAAATAGTGTTTCCCCCTTACTGATGTGAAATAATAATTATTAATAACAATTTTAATATATTATGTTTTGTTTTTATTTCTAAACTTTTGATGAGTTTTTAAAAACATGTACCTAGAAGTGCCTGGGTGGCTCAGTCAGTTAAGCATCTGACTTGAGCCCAAGGGCTCAGGTCATGATCTCAGGGTCCTGAGATTGAGTCCTGCATCAGGCTGTCCGCTCGGTGGGGAGTCTGCTTCTCCCTCTGCCTCTCCCCACACTCATGCTCTTTCTCTCTCTCTGTCTCTCTCTCTCTAATAAATAAATAAAATCTTTAAAAAAAACCATGTACTTAAACTTGGGGGTCTGCTCGCTCCTGGAACACCAGTTCCATTGCCCGTGGCTACTGAGGGCCCGAGAAATACTGGCCGGAAGGGCCTATCCAATGCTGAGAAAACTGGCCAGGTCTTTGTTTCTGTATTTTAAGGTGTAAATAGGCTGTGTGTCCTCCAGAAACTAACTTGCCATCCTCCTTCTGTGTGTTGTTGTTTGCCTTTGCTTTCTTTTTTTTCTTCCTTTTGTTGTGGTTGTTTCACTTGGTTTGAATTTGTTTTTGTCTTGTTTTGTCCCTAATGGCTTCCCTCAAATGGCTTCTCAGTTGAGACCTGATGCGCTGAGAGTGGGCCAGGTAAAGAGGGGTGTGGTGCAGGCGGGACGGGAAGGGGATGTTTTCTTTTGTCATACTCGATCCAGCCACTCTGGTTCAGACGGAGGCACGTCCATCGGAAGCCTGGGCTCCCTGTCCACAAAGCAATGAGAGCCGAATGTCAGGAATGCACAGTCAGCTCATGAGGCAACTGTTGCTCAGATACACCCCTCCTGCCCAGAGCTGACTTCTTTCTGCAGGGTGCTGCGGGTGTCTGTGGCGAGGAAAGGTGACAGGGAGGGTGGGAGTGCTTGACGCAGCAGGACATCCATGTGTGGAGCTGGGGGCACTCCTGAGCCACCAAGACGCCAACAGTCACATTTGGGAGAGAGAGCTTAGGGAAGGAGAGCAACCTGCACATATAAGACTCATTTCTTGGTCAAAATAAAAGACAACATAAGTCAAAGCCCAAAGCTGATGTCTCTCCTAGTCACTGACCCAGGAGTCAGCTTCCTGAGTTTGAATCTGAGCTCCAACACTTACCAGTAGTCAAAACAAAACAAAACAAAACAAAAAAACACCCAAGTTACTTAATCTCCTGAAAAATACAATGTAAAATGGTAATAGTAAGTACCTACTCGTGGAATTATTGGAAGATTCGTGTAGCGTGCTTAAAACAATTCCTGGCATATAGGAAGCCTCCGCCATATTGGTGGTGGTAGTAGAAGTTGTCTGCGTGTGTGAGGGAGGCCTCAGAGATCGATGTCTCCACACCCAAGACTGCTAAGTGCTTAAGCATACCCATGAACTTGGCATGCCTTTCCGGACAGCAGTCTGGTGAAGGGAGGCTGATGGCCAACCGCTTAGTTACAACCATGGAGATGGTGGGTAGAGTGTTTAGGATACAGAGGAAGGGTCCTTGGTGGGGGTCCCTAATGGCTTCCCTCAAATGGCTTCTCAGTTGAGACCTGATGCGCTGAGAGTGGGCCAGGTAAAGAGGGGTGTGGTGCAGGCGGGACGGGATAAATGAGATGGTCATCAGAGGAATAAGGGAGGTCAAGGGAAGGTATTTTAAATTGTAGGGGAAGACTCGGGCAAGTCCCAACAATGGAGGGAAGAAGAAAGGACAAAGAAAGAGAGGAAATACCATACAGATGAAGGTTGCAAAGAAGCCCTGGGTGGAATATGAGGGCAACACACTGTGTAGCTGTGTCAGAAACAGGACGTGCCTTTGGAAAGTGTCTGTTTAGTTTTAAAATGGGGAGAATGGTGCCCAGGTTGCAGACTCAGTATCACCCAAGGAGATGGTGGCAGAGGTAGAATTAGAAGTGGTTTGAGGGGGAACCCTGGGTCTGGCTCAGTTGGTTAAGTGTCCAACTCTTGATTTCGGCTCAGGTCACAATCCCAAGGTTGTAAGATCGAGCCTGAGCTGAATGTGGAGTCTGCTTGGGATTCTCTCTCCCTCTTCCTCTGCCCCTCCCCTGCCTCTCTCTCTCTCTCTTTAAAAAAAAAAATAAGTGGTTTGAGGGCTGTTTGGTGTCGTGTCCTCTATGCAGAAGGAACAAAAATTAACACGGACTCACAGGAGGTTTTCAGATGAAGACCTACTGTACAAGAGAGGGGGAAGTAAGTCCCAGTTGCCAGGGAATCATGTGCTGGAGGAGAAAGTCAGAGAAGGTGGGGTCAGGGCGATAGTCTCCCAAACCAGGCCACTTTTACATATTTCTCATGGCAAATGGAATTTCACATCAGAATACTCTGGCTCATATTTATTGAGCATGTATTATGTGCCAAGCATTTTGATCATCTATTGCTGCCTAACAAACTGCCCCAGAACTTAGTGGTTTAAAAAATATCAATTGTATTGGGACACCTGGGTGACTCACTCGGTTAAGCATCTGCCTTCGGCTCAGGTCATGATGCCAGGGTCCTGGGATCAAGTCCCGCATTGGGCTCCTTGTGTAGCGGGGAGCCTGCTTCTCCCTCTGCCTGCTGCTCCTCCTGCTCGTGTTCTCTCTCTCACTCATGCTCTCTCTCTCTCTGATAAATAAATAAAATCTTTTAAAAAAAATAAATAAATAAAACAGTCATTGTGTTGTATCTCACATTTTTGTGGATCAGGAATTTGGACGGGGCTGAGCTGGGCAATTTTTTACTTCTGTTTCATGTGACATCAACTGAGTTGAGTCAGTGCTACTCAGCTGGTGGCTGGGCTTCTCTGGAGGGTCCCAGATGGCTTTGCTCACATGTCCAGCACCTTGGTGGGAGTGACTGAATGTCTGGGCCTGGCTGGCACTGTCAATTACAGCACAGACCCATGGCCTCTCTGGTGTAACGCTCTCATAAGGCAGAAAAATGTTCAGATTTTCGTTTCTAAAAATGGTCATTCTTTCCCCTCTACAGGTGGGCCCCAGTAAACTTTCCCAAAAGAAATGCAGATACCAAAGTTGCAACCAACTGTCACGACATTTGGCATATGTGGTCTGAGTTCATGGGCCTTCAAATATCAAGAGATTCTTCCACAGATGTGAATATTGTCCACAGGTTCAGTTCAGGATGGCGGACGGAGCATCAGTTACAGCCTTCCTTTCCACTACAAGCCTCTAAAAATGAGATGAAATGGCGTTTGATCTATAACAATGTTGAGAAATTAGAAGAGGTTTTCTTATGGATAATAAATCTTGCAAAATCCCTGAAATATGGAAGGTAGTCTAATCAGATTTTTAAAGGATCCCTAGACTGAGGCACACATGGGAGAGGACTCTTGCATAAAAGTGGAGAGTGGATATGGCTCCAAGGATGCTTAAAGCCTGAAGGTACCAGAGAGCAGGAGAGGAGCAGCTCTGAGTGCCTGATGGGGAATCAGCAGGGGCCCCAGAATAGGAGCTGTCAGGTCAACAGTCCCTGTACCCATAGCCCTTTGGACTAGGCAGCAGCTATAGAGGTATCTGCCTCCATGTAGGAAGAAAGAGTATGAGCCTTTTTTTTTTTTTTTTGGAAGATTTTTTATTTATTTTTGACAGAGAGAGACACAGTGAGAGAGGGAACACAAGCAGGGGAGTGGGAGAGGGAGAAGCAGGCTCCCCGCAGAGCAGGGAGCCTGATGTGGGGCTCGATCCCAGGACTCTGGGATCATGACCCGAGCCAAAGGCAGACGCTTAACGACTGAGCCACCCAGGCGCCCAGAGTATGAGCCTTTAAACAGAGAGCCAGGACAGAATCCTACAGCCTGGCAACACCACGGAGGAATGAGGAGTTTCTGCCCCAAGAAAGCCTCTCTTAGTTAGACTATGTCTGACTCTCACCCCTTACCCTGAAGGGGCGGACTGCAATAAACAAAGACCAGCCAACAGAGGTCCTCAAATAAATGATCCCTCAGCTAAGAGTCACCAAGCAACTGCGAAAAATCGAGCACTGTGCAAGAAATTTGCCCTCTGACCCTCTTACCAACGTTACCAACATTACCCTCTTACTAAGTGCAGAACTTACACCCAGGGAAATAGAGCTCATAGACTGAGTTGTACTGAATAATTGATATTCTCAGGGAGATGCAATATTGTCATAGTGCAAACTTTATGGGTGATTTTTATTTTAAAAATCTGATAATTGAAAGTAATTCAATATATGGGCTGAATAGAATAGGTTGCCAAAGACCGATTTTTTTTAGTTGTAAAATCAATCCAAAGGAATCTTCCAGAATGTAGTGAAGATTTTAAAAAATATGAAATAGAAGTGAAGAGATGTGGAATATTTATTAGACTTCACCAGAATTAAAAACATGTTTTTCAAGAGACATTGTTAGGAAAATAAAAATACAAAACCAGACTTGGAGAAAATCTTTGCAAAACATATATTTTTTAAAAGATTTGTATCCAGGGGCACCTCAGTTGGTTAGGCGTCTGCCTTTGTCTTGGGTCGTGGTACCAAGGTCCTGGGATCGGCGCATCAGGCTCCCTGCTGAGTGGGGAGCCTGCTTCTCCCTCTCCCTCCGCCTGCCACTCCCCCTGCTTGTGCTCTCTCTCTCTCTGTCAAATAAATAAAATCTTAAAAAAAAAAGATTTGTAACCAGAATACATTAAGAACTCAAAATTCAATGATAGGAAGAGAAACAAATCAATTAAAAATATGCAAAGCATTTGAAGAAACACTTAATGAGGAAGATACATAGATGGTAACCAAGCACATGAAAACATACTCAAAATCATTGGTTATTAGAGAAATGCAAATTAAAACCACAGGAAAAGTTGATACCACTACATACTATTAGGATGGCAAAACTTTAAAAAGACTGACTGCCAAATTATAGAAGCAGCCCAAGTGTCCATTGATAGATGAATGGATAAAGAAGAGGTGGTATAGAGATATACAATGGAACATTACTCAGCTATAAAAAAATGAAATCTTGCCATTTGCAATGACCCGGAAGGAGCTAGAGAGTATAATGCTAAACGAAATAAGTCAGTCAGAGAAAGACAAATACCATATGATTTCACTCATGTGGAATTTAAGAAACAAAACAAACAAGCAAAGGAAAAAGAGAAACCAACAAACAGACTCTTAACTATAGAGAACTGAGGGTTGATGGAGGGGAGGTGGGTGGGGGGATGGGTTAAATGGGTGATGGGAATTAAGGAGGCCATGTGATGTGATGAGCACAGCGCATTGTATGTCAGTGATCAATCACCAAATTCTACACCTGAAACTAATATAACACCGTATGTTAATTATACTAGAATTAAAATTAAAACTTTCTTAAATTCCACATACGAGTGAAACCATATGATAATTGTCTTTCTCTGATTGACTCATTTCCCTCAGCATAATACCCTCCAGTTCCATCCATGTCAATGTAAATGGTTAGACTTCATCCTTCTGATGGCTGAGTAATATTCCATTGTATATATGGACCACATCTTCTTTATCCACTCATCTGTCGATGGACATCTTGGCTCTTTCCACAGTTTGGCTGTTGTGGACATTGCGCTATAAACTAATGATACACTATATGTTAACTAACTGAATTTAGATAAAAATAAGTTCAAAAAATAAAAAAATTAAAACACTAAAAAGTAAAGTAAAATAAAATAAAAAAAACTGGCTATACAGTGCTGGTGAAGAGGAAATAGAACCCTATTACACTGCTGATAGGAATATAAGATGCAACCACTTTGGAAAACAGTTTGGCAGTTTCTTTAAAAGTTAAACATATACTCACCATACAGCCTAGCCATTCCACCCTTAGGTATTTATCCAAGAGAAAAGAGAGCTTATGTCTCAGGAAGACTTGACCACAAATGTACATAGCAGTTTTATTTGTATTAGCCCCAAACTGGAAACAGTGTAAATGTCCATCTATAGGTGAATAGACAAAGTGGGGCATATTCATACAATGGAATACTACTCAGTAAGATAAAGGAACAAACATGTAATAATGGGAATGAATCTCAAAATTATCATGCTGAGTGAAAGAAGACTGGCAAAAGAGAATATGTACTGCATGATTCCATTTATATAAAACTCTAGAAAATGCAGCTAATCTAGAGTGACAGATCAGTGGTTGTCTGGGATTAAGGGTGGGAGGGACAGATGGAAGGAATTACAAAGGGGCATGAGGAAACTTTTGAGAGTAATGGATATGCTCACTATCTTGACTGTGGTGATGGTTTCATAGGTTATAAACATATGTCAAAATGTACCATATTGTATAGTTTAATTATGTATAATTTATTATACAGCAATTATACCTCAATAAAACTGTTACTATATAAATATGTATTAGATATATGAAGATAGCATATATGTATGTCTCTATATAGAAAGATATTATGTATAAATAAATATATATGTATCTCAGTGTTTCCCAAATTTATCTGACCAGGACCCTTTTTCCCTGCTCAACTATTACCCTAGTTTGCAGAAACACGACATATGCAGAGACAGACATCAGACTGATCGGGGCTTCACTCTCTTACTGGCTGTATGCCCTTCAGTAAGTGATTTACACTTTCAAAGCCTCAATTTTCTTGTCTATAAAATGGAGCTGTGGTCAGGATTTGAGTAGTGAATTTCGAAGGCCTGCCACATTGTAGGTTCTTAACAACTTTAGTCCACCAGCCATCCTAGAAACCAAGCCAGCTATATTTATGGGTTTCCCCAACTGCATTAACTTTATTTTCAACTAAAGAAACCAGCATCAGTCATCTTGAGTCCAAAGGTCCAAGGGGAAAGATGTTGAAATGCTTAGCATTGCCCTGCAGGCCCATCTGCTCTGCATTAGCTGGTCTTCCTCTGTTTATTATTCCTGGTGTTAAATCTCCTCCAATTCTTGTGTGAAAAGTTCGGACACACAATAACCTCTTTATCACATTTTCAAACTCTGGGCTTGTTCTGGAAAGTTTACACCTTTTTCTTGTTGCCATTGTTTTCATGTGGATTCAGATTTCTGAAAAAGACATTTGGAGCACTTTACTGGAAACATTTATGTGTAAGCTGGATACAGACAAATATCATCAAAGAATGAAAATGGGATGTCAGAGGAATTAGAACTGCACTGTGTGGGCTCTGTGTTGTTCACTGAGGCTCAAGATGGTAGTCAGGAGCTGGAGCTGGTCAGCCCCCTCCCTCAGCTTCTCTCCTTTGGGGGTAGAAATTGAATAATACCAAAAAGATAAATAGAAACAAGCCAATGTTAGGGTATAGAATAAAAAGTGCACATAACTATAAAAATAAATACATCATAATAACAATACTGGTTACCATTCATTGAGAATTATTTGTGCTCCATGCTTTACTAAATGCTATTTTTTTGAAGTAATCTCTACACCCAACACGGGGCTCGAACTCATGACCCCAAGATCAAGAGTCACATGCTTTATGTACTAAGCCAGCCCTGCACACCTAAATGCTGTTTTACTTAAACCTCAAAACAAACCTGTATGTCAGGTGTAGAATCGGTGAGGTTTCTTTCAGTCAAAAGGGACAGAAAATTCACCTCAAACTGACTCATAATATAAAGGAATTTTTATTGGGTATGTCAATTAAAAACCTAGATTTAATCTTAGCTTCAAGTGATGACTTGATCCAGCAGCTCCAAAAGATGTCTCCAGAGACTTAGATTCTCCCTGCTTTCTTATGGGCTTTCTCTTTGGCCTTCATGAAGTCAGTCCAGAAGTTCCTGGCTTTCCCATGGTGGCAAAATGGCTGCAGTTGTCCCAGACCTCACACCTTTACACCACACATTACTCAAAGAAAGAGAGAGGGAGCCCTGGAATTCACTCTCACACTGGTCCCAAATGAGGTGTGTGTCTGTCCCTGAACAGATCACTGTGGTGGGGGAGAGCAAAAGAAGTGAGTAAGAGCAGTTGACTGGATTAAGCCTTTGGGGTGGGGGAGTGGCCCATACCCAGGAACTAGTGGTGAGGACAATCCCAACCAAAGCTCCAGGCTGAGAAATTGGGAGAAGAGGTCTCTCAAAGGAAAATAGAAAAGAAGTTGATAAGTGAAATTGGGTGCTGGGGACATACTCACAAGGGTCTACTCTAGTATTCATTCATTTATTACAAAAAATTTAGGTGATGATACATTAGGGAATAAAAAACCAAAAATTCCTATGGTCGATGCTGTGGATGCTCACCCCTGCCCCCCCCACCACCATGCCCCCTTGACCCACCTGCAACGGTGGTGGACCATTCCCCCTCAGGGAGACTGTGTGCATCTTTCTGCTTCTCCCCCTGAAGACTTTTTCTGGCACTGGAAGCTTGTTCAGCCTGTTCACACGGCTGCCTCGATGTACTAGAGGTTTTGGGCCCTCCGGGCAGCCTGCAGCCAACAACGGACAGGAGCGGGGGGACAAATGCTCCAGTTTTTTGTTTGTTTGTTTTTGTTTTTGTTTTTACCTCTAGGAATGAGCAGATTAATGCATCCCTTAGTGGTTTTGCCCCCTTCCTTGTCTCTTCCCCAAACGTCTCTCCTGGGCTCCTCGGGGTCACCTCCAAAATGAACAACTGGCACCAAAGCCTTTACCTCACAGTCTGCTTCCAGTGGAACCCAAAATCAGACTATCCCTGCCTTCATGGGCTCACATTCTGATGGTGGAAAGAGACACATAGTAAACAGAATAACTGAGCAAACTCTAATGTTTGATGGAGATGGTCGTTATGGAGAAATATAAAGTGGGGAAGAGGGTAGAGCACCAGGATGGGTATGGGGCTGCTATTTTATACTAGCATCCAGGAAGGCCTGGAGGAAAATGTGGCGTGTGAGTCAAGAACTGAGAAAGGGGTATCAGGTCAAGCTGCGTTATCTAAGTTAACGAGTAACCCCCAGATCATCGTTGCTTAGAGGTTCATTGCCCACTGAAACTATGTGCAGTGACCTTGCTCCACCCACCTTCACTTAGTAGCCGACTGAGGAGACATTGCTGGTTGTCATGGAAGGCAGAAAAATAATTCTGGAAGGTCTCACATCATCAAGGAAAAGTTCAGATCTGGGCTTTTGGGTTCTACTCACAACTCATGTGTAGAACTGGTCATGTGACCCACCAACCACAGAGGATGAAGGAATACAATTTACCAAGTGTCTGGGTGGTAGAGAGCTAAAAATGGTGTGAGGAACAAACCTAATAACACACAGTCCATCTTTCCGATCATCCAATAGTCAGACAAAATATACTTGCCCTCTCCCCAAGGTGGAAAAAGTCAATCATGGCATCAAACTCAAGGTCCACCTATGGATGACTTGTCTCTGTATCAGGAGTATTATGGTTTCTCTTGATCCGGAGACCTATGAACCAAAAAGACAAGTTGTCTGAACCCACCAGGCAATACCTACCTGGCTTTCAACACAAATTACAAAGCATACTAAAAGGCAAATTACACAGTTAGGAGAGATAGGGCGAGCATCAGAACCAGACTCAGATATGGCAGGGATGTTAACGATCAGACCAGGAGTTTAAATAAGTCTGACTACTATGCTAAGGGCTTCAATGGAAAAAGTGGACAGCAAACAACTACAGGTGGGTAAGGTAAGCAGAGAGATGGAAATTCTAAGAAATAGGTTTTTTTTAATGCTAGAGATCAAAACTACTGTAACAGAAATGAACAATGGCTCTGACGGGCTCATTTAGTAGATGGGACATGGCTGAGGAAAGACTCTGAGCTTGTGGTTATGTCAGTAGAAACTCCCCACACTGAAAAGCAAAGAGAACAAAGACGGGAAAAAATGGAACAGAATATCCAGGAACCGTGGCACAACTACAAAAGGTGTAACATACGCATACTGGGAACACCAGAAGAAGAAAGGAACAGAAGAAATATTGGAAGGAATAATGACTGAGATGTTCCCCCCAATTTATGTCAGATACAAAACCACAGATCCAGGAAGCTCAGAGAACACCAAGCACGATCAGTGCCCCAAACCCTACACCCAGGCATATCATATTCAAACTGCAGAAAAATCAAAAGAGAGAAATAGGTGAATCCACTATTGTAGTTGGAGACATCAACATCCCTTTATCAGAAACAGACAGGGGCACCTGGATGGCTCAGTCGTTAAGTGTCTGCCTTCGGCTCGGGTCGTGATCCCAGGTCCTGAGATCGAGCCCCACGTCGTGCTCCCTGCTCAAGCCTGCTTCTCCCTCTCTCTCTGCCCCTGCTTGTGTTCCCTCTCTCGATGTCTCTCTCTCTGTCAAATAAATACATAAAATACTTAAAAAAAAAAAGAAAAGAAACAGATTCACCAGGCTGAACGAAAGTCAGTAAGGACACAGCTGAACTCCACAACACCAAGAGGCCAATTCTAAAAGGGAACAATAGAAGACACAGAGCAGGCGCCACTCCATAGCAATTCAGAAACCCTGATGAGCAGCCAAGACAAGGGCCTCCCTGCCAGGAAGTAGGGAGTGCTCCGTGAGTGGGTCCTGGTTCTGCTCCTTGGGGTATTGGTTTTTGTGTCCCTTGGCCCCCTGCTCTGGGAGATTCTTCTTTCTCCATTCTTCTTCTTGGCCAGATCTAAGTTGGGCATTGGAGAATATGCCCTCCCTGAGGGCTGCTGTAACACACAAACCCTTGCAACTTCCCAGATTCTGTTGATGGCTTCCTCCAACCACCATCCCAAAAATCCACCCTGAAGATATCCTTCCAAAGCACAAAATGACATATGCACAAGGTCATTAATTGCAGCCACATTTGTAATAACCAAAGACTGGGAACAACTCAGATGTTCATCAGCCGGGGTCTGGTTCAACAAATTACATCCATACAATGAAATTCTGATGCAGCTGTACTAAGAATGAGGAAGTTCTCTGTGAACTGGAATGATCCCCAGAATATACCGTTAAATGGGGGGAAAAAAAGCAAAATACAGAACAATGCATTACAGTATGCCAACTTCTGTTTAAGAAAAAGGGGGAAATAAATATTTTTTGCTTATTTTTGCCAAAAGAAATACTGAAAATGGGGCAAAGAATATAGGGAGGGCAGGGAGGCCCCTGTAAGGATGCCTTTTAATACTGTTTTGACTTTGAACCAGATCATGCTTTACATATTCAAAAATAAAGTTAACACAGAAAGGGAAAAGTGAAAACCCCCAAACTGAAGGTAGTGTTAGGAGGGTTCAGTGACCGTAAGATGCAGTGGGCAAGAAGCAGAAAGGCACACAAGAAATGGGAAAGACGACACTGCTTTAGCTGATTTGGGGGCAGCAGCAGGAGGAACAGGCCTGGGGGGACCATCGGGGCCCCATCTTGAATGTGCTAAGTTGGAGATGCTCGTGAAGCATCCAGGCCGAGACACTGAACAGGCGCTTTGTGCAAGCCTGGGGACCGGCGGGGAGGTCTGGCTACAGATAGAAACACGAGTGTCACCAGCTTGTAGCTGGTGTTTCAAGTCACGAGACAGGATGAGGTCACCGAGGGGATGTAGATAAGAGAGGAAAAGCCTGTAGTCTGAACCTTAGGGCTCCACGTTGTCGGGGTCAGGGAAACGAGGATGCGCCAGCCAGCCAGGTGGGAGAATAAGCAGGGGCCAGACACCCTGGAAGCCAAGCAAGGAGGGGGGGGATTTCTCAGAGGAGAAAGGGATCACCTGTGGCCTTTCAGATAGAGACCTAGATCGACCGCTGGTCATAGCAGCTGACCGGGCGGAGAGCAGCTCCCGGGGAGGGGTGAGTATAGTTAACATACAGTGTTATATTAGTTTCAGGTGTACAGTGATCTCTTTTTGAAGAGTTCTCTAAAGAGTAGAGCAATGGAGTAACAGGTGGTGGGGGGATGTGGAGTCCCGAGAGCCTTGCATTTTAAGGTCAGAGGCATAAAGCGTGTCTGTCTGCAGATGGTCATGATCCGGTAGAGAGGGAGAAACATGATGGCGAGAGAGAGAGGCATTATTAGATAATTTATAAGATGAAGGAAATGACACTTCGGGGCGCAGTTGGCGGAAGCTGGAACACGGTGACTTGCCGGGGTCACCGGGCAGGATGTGCCCCATACCCCCAAGCCCATTGTGTTCCCCCATGAGCATCTCAGGGCTCTGGCTCTGCCCATAAATGGCCACAGACCTGCGAACAGCTTCTGCCCGGGGCCACCAGGAGACAGGCTGCTTCAGAGGGACAATTAAAGTGAAACCACCTCCATTAATCAGTGCACGGGATTAGATATGAATGTCTGAAGCCTTGCCAACAACTCTGACAGCTGACCAGGAAAGTCAGGAGGCTCTTAAGCACTAGCATGCCTCGGAGGACTTCCACGAAGCCTATCAGAGACAGCAGTCACATGGCTCACAGATGCGGCCATGGAGCCCAAGGTCAGAGGAGAGAGGACCCCCACAGAACCCGTCAGCCCCTGCAATCAGAGCAGCGCACCAAGGGCCTACAGAAACCAGAAAATGTGATGGCCTAGGAATGAAGGGACATCGCTTCCTTTTCTCGCACACACTTGTGAGATCTGCCCACTGGCCCTCTGTGGTCCAGAGTTTATAAACATGGCCAAAGTTTGCCACCCCGCCACAATGTCACTTTGCAACTCCTCTCATGAAGGGGTGGCGTCTGTCACACAGATCAGTGGAACAGAATTAGAGCTCAGAAATAAACTCATGCTTATATGGCCAAATAACCTATGACAGGAAGGAAGACGATCCAATGGACAAAAGACAGTCATTTCAACAAATGGTGTTGGGAAAATTGGACAGCTCTATGCAAAAAAAAAAAAAAAAAAAGGAAAAGAAAAGAAACTGGACCACTGTCTTACATCATTCACCAAAATAAACTCAAAATGGATTAAAGACCTAAATGTGAGACCTGAAACCATACAAATCCTTTAAAAAGCAAAGGCAATAATTCCTTTGACATCAGCTGTAGCAACATTTTTTCTAGATAATGTCTCTGAAGGCAAGGGAAACAAAAGCAAAAATAAGCCATCAGGACTACATCAAATTAAAAAGCTTTTGCACAGCAAAGGAAACCATCATTAAGATAAAAGATAACCTACTGAATAGAAGAAAATATTTGCAAATGACATAGCCAATAAGAGGTTAATATCCAAAATTATAAAGAACTCATACAACTCAACACCAAAAACACAAACCATCTGATTAAAAAATGGGCAGAGGATCAGAATAGATATTTCTCCAAAGAAGACAACCAGATGGCCAGCAGACACATGAAAAGATGCTGCACATCACTGATCATCAGAGAAATACAAATCAAAACTACAATGAGATATCACCTCACCCTGTCAGAATGGCGAAAACCAAAAAAACAAAAATAATAACTGTGGGTGAGGATGTGGAGAAAAAGGAATACACGCACACTGTTGATGGGAATGCAAACTGGTGCAGCCACTGTGGAAAACAGCATAGAGTTTCCTCAAAAAATTAAAAACAGAGCTACCCTATGATCCAGTAATTCCACTACTGGGTATTTCCCCACAGAAAACAAAAACACAAATTTCTAGCAGCATTACTTACAAGACCCAAGATATGGACGCAAACTAAGTGTTCACCAATAGACAAACAGATAAGGAAGCCACAAACACACACACACACGCACACAAACACACACACGCAGAGGAATATTATACAGCCATAAAAAAGGATGAGATTGCGCCATTTGAGAAAACATGGATGGACCTAGAGGGTATTATGCTAAGTGAAAAAAGTCACACTGAGAAAGACAAATACCGTTTGATTTCACTCACATGTGGAACATTAAAAAAAAAAAAATGAACAAACAAAAAGCGGAATGAGACCTGTAAGTCCAGAGAACTGACAGTGGCTGGAGGGGAGGGGGAAGGGCAGAAGGGTGAGGGGAGGGGGAGCAGAGGGGGAAGTACAGGCCTCCAGTTACGGAATGCGTAAGTTACAGGGATGAAAGACAGAGCACAGGGAATCTAGTCAATGGTATTGTAATCATGCTGTATGGTGACAGATGGGAGCTACACTTGTGAGCACAGGATAACATAGAGACTTGTTGAATCACTATGTCATGCACCTGAAACTAATGGAACATTGTATGTCAACTCTACTCAAAAAAAAAAAAGAAAGAAGTGGAGTCTGTATACCCAACATTTGAATCTGGCCTGGCCTTGTTTTGCTTTGACTGACAGAATGTAGTAGGAGCAATGGAGTCCAACTCTGAGTCCAGGCATCAAGAAGCTCTACATGCTTGTACTTGCCCTCTCTCCACCCCTGCCACGTGAAGGAACAAGTCCAGGCTAGCCTATGGACGCTGGGGACCACACAGAGACCAGTCACCCTGGCCCCTGCAACAGCCAGACTCAGCCGACCCAGCACTTAACTCTGGTTGCATGAGTGAGCTACCTGAGATCAGAAGACCCTCCCATTGATCCCAGCCCAAATGGCCCATCCACAGAGTTGTGAGCTCAATAAGTGGTTGCTATTTTAAGCAGTAAACAGTGACTTGTGCATCCAACTAATTGGTTCACAGGTGACCAAGTGGAATTCAGTCCTTGTTGGTTTACAACATATCTTTGGTGAAGAATTCTTCAGTGAGACCTTAAACCTCAATTTTTGGTATTGTCACAAGCGAGTCTGGGCTGTGGCCAGGTGTGGGAATGATAGGCAAAGCCCTAAGGAAAGAAACAGGAAGACGGGAGTGTGCCCAGAGGGGCGCATTTAGGATGGCACACCTACGCAGCCCTCTCTGCCACACCCTGAGTTAGGCCTATGGCCCATTCTTCTGCCCACCAGCCCCATCACATACAGACCAGGCCTCATAGGCCTTGAGGCAGGACCTCCCAATGCAACCCCAGATTACCCCTCCTCAAGAGGTCACAGGCCCCCAATCCACCAGAGTCTAGCCAGCATGGTCCCACTTCCATCCACAAAGACTCACAACCATGGGCATATTTTGCTTCTGCGCAGAACGCATTCCAAGGCTGTGGACCAAGGAAGAGGGTCCAGAAGTCATCATGACTCCCTTACATTTTGGCAAACAGCCTGAGCTATTTACCCAACATCATTCTGCCCTTCTCCCCTACCCATAGGGTAACCATGCATGTGGAGTGGACATGTGTCCGTGAAAAGACTACATATCCCAACCTTCCTTGCAGCAAGGATCGTCATTCATTCATTCATTCATTCCTCTAGGACTCACTGAATACCTAACTAAGTCCTGGAAACTCATTTTCAGGCAAGTTCTGGGTTCTGAAGATATCCCAGTGAACAAAACCTGTCCTCATTGAGCCACAGTCTGGTGAGGAAAGATGACAATAAACGAATGCCCAAGAAAAAAATCTAGAGAGAGAGTCATACGGGGTTGACTGCTGTGGGAATACACAGAGCAGAGTGAGGGAGACAGAATTTGCCCAGCAGGAGTGGGAACCCTATTTTTTGTAAGATACTCAAAGACGACCCCTCTGAAAATTCAAGTTTGAGCAGACACCAGATGAAGACGAGGGAAACATAACATATAATAACCAGTGGAATAACATTTCAACTGGAAAGAACAGCAAATGTAAAGACCCTGAGGTAGGAACAGGTCTCAAGGAAAAGCCAGGAAGGCAGCCGGACTGAGGCAGAAGGAGTATGCAGCAGAATGCCAAGAGATCACAGTGGTGATCATGCAGGGCCTCGCTGGCCGCCGGACGGACACTTGCCCTAGAGTGCTACAGGATCTATTGGGAGAAGAGAGCTAAGCAGAGAGTGAAATGGTCTGACTTCTATTTTAGGAGAACTGTTCTGGCTGCCGTGTTGAAAAAGGATGTTAGAGGCCAACGGCCCAGACAGGAGGCAGTGTAGGAGGCCACTGTCGTAATTCTGTTTAAAAATGATGATGGTTTAGATCAGAGTAATGGCAGTGGGAATGGGCAAAGGTAGTTTAGAATCTGGACACATTCTGAAAGTAGAGAGAACAGGATTTGCTGATGGATTGAAATGTGCAATGTGAGTGAAAGAGAGGAGTCAAGGGTCATGGTGAGGTTTGGGGCTGAGTAATTAGGACAGAGTTTCCATTCACCAAAAAGGGGAAGGCTGCAATGGAGAACAGGTTTTGGAGGAAAGAGTAAGAGCTTAGTAATGGATATGTTAAGTCCGAGATGTCCACAACACATCTGCTACGGACTGAATTGTGTCCCTTCCAAATTCGTGTGTTGAAGCCTTAACTCCCAGTGTGACCGTATTTGGAGATAGGACCTGTGAGGACATAATTAAGGTTAAATGAGGTCATTAGGATGGGGCCCTAACCTGATAGCACTGGTGTCCTTATAAGAAGAAGAGGAGACACCAGAATTCTCTCCCTCCCTACACATGTGCAGAGGAAAGGTCATGTGAGGACACAGTGAGAAGGCAGCCATCTGCAAGCCAGGGAGACAGGTGTCAGGAGAAACCCACCCTGCTTCCAGAACCCTGAGAAAATAATTTCTGTTGTTGAAGCCTCCTGTCTGTGCTATTTTATGATGGTGGCCTGATACAACATCTAAGTGGGGATGTTGAATGAGCAGTTAGATCTACAAGTCTGGAGTTTGGTGGCAAAGTGCTGGGCTGGAGAGGTATGTTCTGGAGCTGTCAAGCACTTGAATGATGTCTGAAGCCATGACACCAAATGAGATCAGCTAGGGAACGAGTACGGGTGGAGAAGGAAAGTGGTTGCAGCAACAATCCTTGGGGCCTTTAAATAGGCTGGGGAATGAGACTGAGGAGAGAGGTGGCCAGTGGGGTGAGGTGAGAAACAAGAGAGGAATGTCCCAGAAGCCAAGAGGGTAGAATGGCCAACATCACATGCTATTTGACAGTTTGAGCAAGATAAGTACTGAGAATCAACCATCGGATTGGACTCTTTGGAGGCCACTCATGACCTTGGAAAGAGTCATCCTAGTGCAATGGTGGAGCAAATCCCTGATTTCAGTCGTTTGGACAGAAATAAGGTGAGGGGCTTCTGGGTGGCTCTGTTGGTTGAGCATCTGCCTGTAGTTCAGGTCATGATCCTGATGTCCTGGGATTGAGCCCTGCGTTGGACTCTCAGCAGGGAGCCTGCCTCTCTCTCCCCCTCTGCCCCTCCCTGCACTCATGCGCTCTCTCTCTCTCTCTCTCTCTCTCATAAATAAATAAAATCTTTAAAAAGAGAGAGAGAGGGCACCTGGGTGGCTCAGTCGTTAAGCATCTGCCTTCGGCTCAGGTCATGATCCCAGGGCCCTGGGATCGAGTCCCACATCGGGCTCCCTGCTCGGCAGGAAGCCTGCTTCTCCCTCTCCCACTCCCCCTGCTTGTGTTCCTGCTCTCACTATCTCTCTTTCTGTCAAATAAATAAAATCTTTAAAAAAATAAAAATAAAAAGAGAGAGAGACACGTGAGGACATAGCAGCGATTTGTTGACATTCATTTGTATTGTTTCTGAAGATGGGAGCTGCTACAGCATGGTCAAGGGCTGATGGGATGGGAGGGATCCGGCAGAGAGGAGCCACCCTTTTCAGTAGGGGGAGCTTTATCCTTGAGGAGGTGTGAGGGCACGGGCTCCGTGGAAAAGTGGAGGCGTTGGCTTCAGATGAGAGAATTGGGCTCAACCACCATGAGGGGAACAAAGGCAGAATGGGTGGGGCGGATGGAATTGGGTTGTCGAAGTGGTGGGAAGAACGAGGCAGCTCTGTGGTTGCTCGCTTCTTCTTGGTGAAGCAGGAAGCTCAGGCCTCAGCAGAGTGAGGAGGGGGATGTGCCAGGTAGGGCCGTGGACTGACAAGGGAATGAGATGGGACCCGAAGAGCACAAAGGATCCCATTTGAAGTGGGCGGTCCTGACTCTCAAAAGAGCAAGTGAGCGTGGCTCAGCATGTTTCCCCAGCCACCTCCAGCTGCCAGGGTGCAGACCCGGAGTGGGTGGAAATCCACGGAACCAGGGGTTTGCCAGGTGAGTTTAATGAAGAGAACGAGATGGGTGCTGATAATGCATGACCATCATGCTAGGCCATACATCCCGGGCTGGTAGGACGAAGAGTGAGGGAAGAAATGATGGGGATGAGGTTGGGGGAAGAAGAGAGGTAGAATCAATCAGTGGGTCTTAGGCTGGGTGTTTAGTTTGGAATAATCATGGAGGTGTGCCAACAGAGGTAGCAGTTGATGGAAGAATGGGAAGCCTGAAAAATGACATCATGGGTACAGATGGCAAGGGGTGTCAGGGAGGGGGAGGGTCACGGGCTGGAGGGTACAAGGAGGGACGAGGTGGACAGTGATGCAAGGGGCATGAGGAAAAATGCCCCCCTGCCTCCACACACACAAGCTGGAGAAAGCTGCTGGGGAGTCAGAGTCCCCACAGGAGAGTAAGAGTTTCACTTACTCAAGAAAGCAGAAGGAGAGTTCAGAGCAGGTTAGGGTCCTGGGGATTTTGCTACTGATGGAGCATGAATTGGCGAGGGCCCAGTGGAAGGTCTGGGATCACTAACCAGAGCTCAGAGTTCAGATCCTACCTTCTGGGTTAATGGCCACGTAGCTTTTGTCATACTTCTTGACTTCACTGGCCCTGTGAGCAGCCTGTGCCTCATGGTCAGTTTGGGCCTGGGAAAAATTGACTGTACTGGGGACGCCTGGGTGGCTCAGTCGGTTAAGCGTCTGCCTTCGGCTCAGGTCATGATCCCCGGGTCCTGGGATCGAGCCCTGCATCGGGCTCCCTGCTCAGTGAGGAGTCTGCTTTTCCCTCTCCCGCTCCCCCTGCTTGTGCGCTCTCTCTCTCTCAAATAAATAAATAAAATCTTTTAAAAAAATGCAAAGGGAAACTCATTCCAGCCATGGGAGTGACCTATCTTGTCCCTGTCCTTCACTAACCGACCAAGGACTGCCAGGCATCAGGGAACACCAGTAATGTAAAGAAAAACTAACAAACACAACTTAGCCCAAGATTCAAGAGAAAGTTTCATCAGAAGACTACCTTAGTTCAGTATGGAACCTGGACTGGATCACCCAACGGAAGAACCAAGCGGCACTCGGAGATCTTGGAGGGTCCGAGGTTTATTTAACCCCGGCAGGCTTAGCAGAGAGTGGTCTCCAAAGGTCTGAGCCCCGAGCACAAACAAAGCAGGTAATTTATACACTTCTACTTCTGCATACTTGGCACTTTTGGCACGTGCGCGAAGCGGGGCAGAGAGAAGAACCCGGAAGAGCCCAGGACAAGGACTGGGACTCTCTCACTGGCTCGGTCGGCCATCTTAGGACACAGATTTTCACTTATCCAAATGAAGAAAAATTAGTATTGAATTTATTAACATCACAAATGTAGAACTTTGTAAAGCTTAAGTTCGGCTAGTAAATCTCACTATTCTAATGACAAATCTAGCAAAATCCAAGCAATTATTTTAAGGAGGTTTTTATAACTTCATTGAATTCCCTTTAATAAACTTAAAATTGCTGCATTAATGAATGTATCATACCTGATTTCTTTTATGAATATTTCACGTATTTACCTGACTCAAAAAAACTTCCAAGTACTTAAGTAATTCCTTATTTATCTGATGTTGATAAATCTAACCCATTAAACTTATAAATAACATATTCCTTAAGTTATCTTAAATATTCCAAAATTTAATAAAGTTTCAGTTTAAAATCACAAATCTAAATCAATTCTTCAGTCACAGCTTTTTAAAATGAATCCAAGGTTAATTTGTTAGTAACTTAACATGCTATCTTAAAAATACAAATAACCTCAAAAGATTAGGACCATGGATTTGTTTTACTTCAACATTTATATTTGGTTCTAAATTCAAAATCATCCTAGAGAATGATCATGTCCTTCTAAACAATTTTTGGCCAAGACTGAATACTGAATTAGCCTAAATTTAAGGGGTGCCCAAGGGATGAAAGATTTCAGTGTGGAGCCCCGTGTGAGCAGGTACTCAGGATGCTGCAGGGGACAGGGTGGGCTGTGGCCCTGTCTCAGCCTGGGTCCTGCTTCTCTGAGAGTCCAAGAGTGTTTTGGCTCCTGGTCCTTAGGCCCAGACCCGCCACGAGATCAGGCCTCCCCCTGGACTGCTGGCTGGAGAAACCACGCCTGGATTCACAACCCCACAGTCTTGGAGGGCCCTGGTGCCTCCATCCCCTTCTCTGCTGAGGATCTATCTGCCCGTCTCCGGCTGGGCACTGCCTTAACTGGCCCTGTGAGCAGCCTGTACCTCATGCTCAGTTTAGGCCTAGGAAAAACTGACTGTATCAGGGGCACCTGGGTGGCTCAGTCGGTTAAGCGTCTGCCTTCAGCTCAGGTCATGATCCCAGGGTCGTGGGATCAAGCCCCGCCTCGGGTTCCCTGCTCAGTGAGGAGTCTGCTTCTCCCTCTGCTGCTGTCTCTCTCTCCCTCTCTGTCAAATAA
Organism: Zalophus californianus; assembly: GCF_009762305.2. Taxonomy (NCBI): domain Eukaryota; kingdom Metazoa; phylum Chordata; class Mammalia; order Carnivora; family Otariidae; genus Zalophus; species Zalophus californianus. Next base: position 66,081,201 of record NC_045595.1, on the reverse strand, counting down.
ATAAATAAAATCTTTAAAAAAAAAATTGACTGTATTGTACAAAAGAACAATCCGAGCTAGAGTATGCATATAGCAGAATCAGAAGGCAAGTCCAGGATAGAGGAAGAGAACAGAAACAATGAAGCCATCAGCGGCAGCCCAGTGATTCAGGCTGAAACAGAATCCCTGCAGCTGAAGCCTTGGAATCTGTATTTTAAAAGCTCCTTGGGCCATTCTAGTTTTAAGAGTTGTTTAAACTCATGATCCAAATTTGGCACCCAGCTTCCAGGTGGCCGAGGTGTAAAAGGATTTTACATGATCCATAAAATAGTCGTCACTGTGGAGGAGAGAAAATATACCAAAATTTTAACTGGCGCTTGGCTGTGAAATAAATACTTTGCATACAGCGGACTCTCATAAAAGAGTGGTAAAGAACATACAACCATTGATTCCCTGAGGTTCTTTCTCCCAGTGGCCTTTGAGGAGAGCCTAGGGTGCCGTGGAGCAAGATGTTGGTTCTTCAGGGACCAAGGAACTCTGTGCTAAGCATGCTCTTCCTGTTGGTCTGAATACATTCAAGGAGAGGACACTTTTTAAAATCTTTTGATGGCAGAAACTTTAAAAAATTTTTTTTCATGTAGAACCCCAATATCTAAACCAAATCAAAGTGGAGCGGCTCTGAGCAGCGAAGGAGGGCCCAGAGCCCTGCCTTTTTGTCCGCCCCTGGCCCCTGCAGAGTCCCCTGAAGCCGCCCACCCCCGCCCCCGTTTGGAAGCGAAGGGCTCCACGATACCCTAGCTTGGAGACCGTGCATCCACAGTTGTGACGGCGAACAGGTTTGAGGTCATGTATGAACACAGATGATGGATGGGGGGAGGGCCTGGGGAATACGGAGTTCGGCAGTGTTCCCATCAATTGTTTGCATTAAGGGCCCCTTAACGCACGCCCTTAACTCCATTCAGTACACCCGCTTAGAATGTGACTTTCTGACTCCTCCTCTCAAGAGATGGTATTTCTCCACCCCTTAATTCTGAGTTTGGCCCCAGGTCGTGATACCTGCATAAGGTCCCAAAGCATCTGCAGGTGGCCATTTCCGCTCTAGCCTCTGCATCTGCACGGGAGAACATGACCTGCCCGCGCGGCTGGGAGGAGGACAGGAGCAGAGGGAGCGGAGCTGAGTTTCTCCAGCTGAGCCGCTAGCCAGCCGACAGGTTGCGCACCCCCGCCTCTCCGAGGGGGGCGAGCCGAAGCCAGCACCATCCAGCCTGAATCACTAATCTGCACGTGCCCTCGAGCTAAATAGAGGCGGAGGTTAAGCCACTGCATTCTGTGGGGTTTGCTCTCCAGCATGATTGTGTGTTGCTAGTTGTGTCTGGCAGGGCGCAGGAAGGGGCTTCCGTGCATGATCTGCACTCCCACCATCCCTGGTCTTCCCAACCCTCACCCGCCAGGGGGAATACCCTGCGTCAGACATTCAGCCGAGACGCCCTGCCCCGAGGCAGAGCCTGAACGCGAGTCCACTCCTGGCCACACTGTGAGATGCTGGGGAAGTCGGGGGCGCAGCTGAGGCGGGGCTAGGCACCTGCTTCTCAGCAGTCGTTCTGTAGTCCAGAACTGGGGCGGGGAGGAATATGCTCTTGAAAGGCACAACAATTCCCTCCTTCCCTTTAGATCATTCTCTAGTCATTCAGCTGGCTTGCTTTTAGTCATTCACACCTTCAGCTGGATGTGGACCAGGCTCCCCATCTTGAGAGTGGGATCCACGGAGCCAGCTGAGCGGTGGGCCAAGGGGCCAGGAGTCTGGTCTAAATCTTTGCCTGTGAAGCTGTTCAGACTGGGGGCCTTGGTGACAAAGGCCAGCTGGCTGTAGCCTCATTCTCCTGGGCCCAGACAGCGAGCAGTTGGGTGCCCGTAGCACCAGTAAACAGACCTGACTTCAAACAGCTCCTCCCCCCGCGCAGATCCCTCAGTGCATTGCATTCGGCTTGCGCAATGGAACACCCCATGTGCATTTCATTTTTTAGGGCCCACACTGGCAAAAGCTGCTTTTGCAAGATTCCTGGCAGCAGCCTTGGCCTTGAACTTTCAAGGAGGAAGATAAATGGCTTTGAGCTGAAAATATCAACACTGTCATGCAGCTCTCGCTCGTTACTGCTTGGGATGAAGTCTAAGAACTGAGCACGGAGTATGCAGCCATCCCCCTCGCCCCCCGCCTGCCTCCAGCCTCGTCCCCATGCTGGCTCACACCTTGCTGTGGTGTCACACCCGCCCCCATGGTCCCTGACCCCTGCGCTTCCACTGTCCTGCCTTGGAGGCCTCCCCACCTTCCCTGCCTTATTCCTGCAGCTCCCCTTGGGACCCAAGCCAGCTGTCATCCTCGCAGGGCTCAGTTTGGGGTTTTCTCATCTCGCTCAGGGGTGCAGTTCTGTGTGTCTGCTGCTGTCCCCTCTCAGGGACCTGTTCCTCCTGCTCATTCTCTGTGGGTGTTCCAGCACCTGGCGTGTGCCGGCCTCCCTGCCAAGCAGCTCCTCGATGGCTGGTGCTGGGGCTCCCAAGGCTCCGGAGCTGTGTTACTGTTCCTTTCGTTGCTCGGGGTTCTGGCCTGACCCTGTTCTGGCGTCACTTGAATGGTGGCAATCTGACCATCACATGCTCACACTGTGCAGGCTTGGCCTCGAGTCACTCTCAGAGAACACTTCTCCTGGGCAGCTCCAGCCCTGCTCCCCCAGGCCACAGAGCAGGCTTTTCCTACTTCTAGCTCAATGGACAGGCGGTCTTCAGTGGCTCCCAGCTTTATGCAGGAAGTTCAGGTTGAACCCCCTTATCTCACAGGGTTCTGGGGCCCACTCACGTCCTCCTGGGCTCACACCTGATTCAGCCATGGCTGAACTAGACAGTTCCATGTGGACTTAGGTTCATTTTATAGCTAAGTATATAAGCCAGGCCCCGAGAGCCAGTTCGTTCCCTCTCTGGGAGCCTCCCAGGCCTGTGATGGGGCAGGGCCCAGGGGCCAGATCTGGACCACATAGGATGATTTCCTGGGTCAGCTGGTATCAGGCCCCAGGGGCAGTTGGGAGTGGTATCGAGGAGCCCTGGAGGCCAGAATTAGGGTTAGCTCTGAGAATATAATCAAGGGTCCGGACAGAAGGGCAAGTGTGAGACTGAGCAGAGTTGAGGCGAAAAGAAAGGGTAGTCCCAGTGGCTAGGGCTGCAAACCTGGTCACCATCGACACAGATGGGAACAAGGTAAATACTGGCAGTAGGTTTCCTGGGCAGATGGTCACCTTGAAGACCTCAGGCAGAGCTGTACAGACCCTGATTGGCCCAGGAAGTTGGTCACCTCCAGGACAAATAGAACACCTGATGGTAATACTGGTTTGTAGGCCCAGGAAATCCTGAGTCTTCAACAGACGTGGAGCCAAAGTTAAAGGAGGGGTTGGCTCCCTCCTGAGCTCCCCTCCGGGCCAGAACCCAGAGAATTCCTGGCCTCTCCAAGTGACAAAAATCCTCAAAGATCCCTGCAGGATGAGGGCAAGGAGGGTGCAGTAGAGACCCAACCAACCCCGGGGGGTTGGAAAGGAAGGGAAAGAAAAGGAAACGTTGCTCTTGAGGCTGGGCAGCTCGTGAGGAGAGCAGGCACTGGTGAAACCACCCAGATCAGGGACACCCCTCCTCATGGTCTTTGCTGGGACTCCTCTTTGCCTACTTCCAGGCAGGATTTGGGCACCTGTTTTGCTTGAGCCCATTCTCTTTGAGGTCTTCCTGACATGGGCAGGGATTGGTTCTGGGCGGTGTCGACCACAGTCATTAGCATCTTGCCTATCATGATAGACATATACAAGGACGCGTGGCTTCTGTTTTTTTCAGCTTGTATCTTCCCTGGCACCCTTGCCTGTTGATAGTTAATTTCAGTGTCATAAGCTATTTACTAAAGACCAGCAATAGCCAATTGTTCTCTAGCTCTTACCGTGTTTGAAATACCATTCTAGGCTTTTTTTAAATTTTTATTGTTATGTTAACAACATTAACTTATTTAATTAACATAATTTAATTAACATAATTAATAACAATACACTACACCATCAGTTTTTGATGTAGTGTTTCATGATTCATTGTTTGTGCATAACACCCAGTGCTCCACGCAGAATGTGCCCTCTTTAATACCCATCACCAGGCTAACTCATCCCCCCCACCCCCCTCCCCTCTAGAACCCTGTTTGCTTTTCAGAGTCCATCGTCTCTCATGGTTTGTCTCCCCCTCCGACTTACTCCCCTTCATTCTTTCCCTCCTGCTATCTTCTTCTTCTTTTTTTGTTCCTTAACATATATTGCATTATTTGTTTCAGAAGTACAGATCTGTGATTCAACAGTCTTGCACAATTCACAGCACCACTCCAGCAACCCTGTTTGTTTCCTGAGATTAAGAATTCCTCATATCAGTGAGGTCATATGATACATGTCTTTCTCTGATTGACTTATTTCACTCAGCATAACACCCTCCAGTTCCATCCACATCATTGTAAATGGCAAGATCTCATTCCTTTTGATGGCAGCATAATATTCCATTGTGTATATATACCACATCTTCTTTATCCATTCATCTATCGATGGACATCTTTCCACAGTTTGGCTATTGTGGACATTGCTGCTATAAACATTGGGGTGCACGTACCCCTTTGGATCCCTACATTTGTATCTTTGGGGTAAATACCCAGTAGTGCAATTGCTGGATCGTATGGTAGCTCTATTTTCAACTGTTTGAGGAACCTCCATACTGTTTTCCAGAGGGGCTGCAACAGCTTGCATTCCCACCAACAGTGTAGGAGGGTTCCCCTTTCTCCGCATCCCCGCCAACATCTGTCGTTTCCTGACTTGTTAATTTTAGCCATTCTGACTGGTGTGACATGGTATCTCATTGAGGTTTTGATTTGGATTTCCCTGATGCCGAGCGATGTTGAGCACTTTTTCATGTGTCTGTTGGCCATTTGGACGTCTTCTTTGGAAAAATGTCTGTTCATATCTTCTGCCCATTTCTTGATTGGATTATTTATTCTTTGGGTGTTGAGTTTGATAAGTTCTTTATAGGTTTTGGATACTAGCCCTTTATCTGATCTGTCATTTGCAAATATTTTCTCCCATTCTGTCGGTTGTCTTTTGGTTTTGTGGACTGTTTCTTTTGCTGTGCAAAAGCTTTTTATCTTGATGAAATCCCAATAGTTCATTTTTGCCCTGGCTTCCCTTGCCTTTGGCAATGTTTCTAGGAAGAAGTTGCTGTGGCTGAGGTCGAAGAGGTTGCTACCTGTGTTCTCCTTTAGGATTTTGATGGACTCCTGTCTCACGTTTAGGTCTTTCAACCATTTGGAGTCTATTTTTGTGTGTGGTGTAAGGAAATGGTCCAGTTTCATTCTTCTGCATGTGGCTGTCCAATTTTCCCAGCACCATTTGTTGAAGAGACTGTCTTTTTTCCATTGGACATTCTTTCCTGCTTTGTCAAAGATGAGTTGACCATAGAGTTGAGGGTCCATTTCTGGGCTCTCTATTCTGTTCCATTGATCTATGTGTCTGTTTTTGTGCCAGTACCATACTGTCTTGATGATGACAGCTTTGTAATAGAGCTGGAAGTCTGGAATTGTGATGCCGCCAGCTTTGCTTTTCTTTTTCAAGATTCCTCTGGCTATTCAGGGTCTCTTCTGATTCCATACAAATTTTAGGATTATTTGTTCCATTTCTTTGAAAAAAGTGGTTGGTATTTTGATGGGGATTGCACTGAATGTGTAGATTGCTCTAGGTAGCATTGACATCTTCACAATGTTTGTTCTTCCAATCCATGAGCATGGAACATTTTTCCATTTCTTTGTGTCTTCTTCAATTTCTTTCATGAGTATTTTATAGTTTTCTGAGTACAGATCCTTTGCCTCTTTGGTTAAATTTATTCCTAGGTATCTTATGGTTTGGGGTGCAATTGTAAATGGGATCGACTCCTTAATTTGTCTCTCTTCTGTCTTGTTGTTGGTGTATAGGAATGCCACTGATTTCTGTGCATTGATTTTATATCCTGGTACTTTACTGAATTCCTGTATGAGTTCTAGCAGTTTTGGGGTGAAGTCTTTTGGGTTTTCCACATAAAGGATCATATCATCTGCAAAGAGTGAGAGTTTGACTTCATCCTTGCTGATTTGGATGCCTTTGATTTCTTTTTGTTGTCTGATTGCCGTGGCTAGGACTTCTAATACTATGATGAATAGCAGTGGTGATAGTGGACATCCCTGCTGTATTCCTGACCTTAGGGGGAAAGCTCTCAGCTTTTCCCCATTGAGAATGATATTCACTGTAGGTTTTTAATAGATGGCTTTTATGATATTGAGGTATGTACCCTCTATCCCTATACTCTGAAGAGTTTTGATCAAGAAAGGATGCTGTACTTTGTCAAATGCTTTTTCCGCATCTATTGAGAGGATCATATGATTCTTGTTCTTTCTTTTGTTAATGTATTGTATCACGTTGATTGATTTGCGGATGTTGAACCAAACTTGCAGCCCAGGGATAAATCCCACTTGGTTGTGGTGAATAATCCTTTTAATATACTGTTGGATCCTACTGGCTAGTATTTTGGTGAGAATTTTTGCATCTGTGTTCATCAAGGATATTGGTCTGTAATTCTCCTTTTTGATGGGGTCTTTGGTTTGGGGATCAAGGTAATGCTGGCCTCATAAAATGAGTTTGGAAGTTTTCCTTCCATTTCTATTTTTTGGAACAGTTTCAGAAGAATAGGTATTAATTCTTCTTTAAATGTTTGGTAGAATTCCCCTGGGAAGCCGTCTGGCCCTGGGCTTTTGTTTGTTGGGAGATTTTTGATGACTGCTTCAATTTCCTTAGTGGTTATAGGTCTGTTCAGGTTTTCTATTTCTTCCTGATTCAATTTTGGTAGTTGATACATCTCTAGGAATGCACCCATTTCTTCCAGGTTATCTAACTTGCTGGCATAGAGTTGCTCATAATATGTTCTTATCATTGTTTGTATGTCTTTGGTGTTGGTTGTGATCTCTCCTCTTTCATTCATGATTTTGTTGATTTGGGTCATTTCTCTTTTCTTTTTGATCAGTCTGGCCAGGGGTTTATCAATCTTGTGAATTCTTTCAAAGAACCAGCTCCTAGTTTCGTTGATCTGTTCTACTGTTCTTTTAGTTTCTGTTTCATTAATTTCTGCTCTGATCTTTATTATTTCTCTTCTCCTCCTGGGTTTAGGCTTTATTTGCTGTTTTTTCTCTAGCTCCTTTAGGTGTAGGGTTAGGTTGTGTATTTGAGACATTTCTTGTTTCTTGAGGAAGGCTGGTATTGCATATATATGTTCCTCTTAGGACTGCCTTTGCTGTATCCCAAAGATTTTGAACAGTTGTGTTTTCATTTTCATTGGTTTCCATGAATTTTTTTAATTCTTCTTTAATTTCCTGGTTGACCCATTCATTCTTTAGTAGGATGCTCTTTAGCCTCCATGTATTTGAGTTCTTTCCGACTTTCCTCTTGTGATTGAGTTCTAGTTTCAAAGCATTGTGGTCTGAAAATATGCAGGGAATAATACCAATCTTTTGGTAATGGTTGAGACCTGATTTGTGACATAGGATGTGATCAGTTCTGGAGAATGTTCCATGGGCACTAGAGAAGAATGTGTATTCTGTTGCTTTGGGATGGACTGTTCTGAATATGTCTGTCAAGTCCATTTGGTCCAGTGTTTCATTTAAAGTCTTTATTTCCTTGTTGATCTTTTGCTTAGATGATCTGTCCATTTCAGTCAGGGGGGTGTTAAAGTCCCCCACTATTATTGTATAGTTGTCAATGTGTTTCTTTGCTTTTGTTATTAATTGCCTTATATAATTGGCTGCTCCCATGTTAGGGGCATAGATATTTACAATTGTTAGATCTTCTTGTTGAATAGACCCTTTAAGTAGGATATGGTGTCCTTCTTCATCTCTTATTACAGTCCTTGTTTTAAAATCTAATTTGTCTGATATAAGAATTGCCACCCCAGCTTTCTTTTGGTGTCCATTAGCATGGTAAATGGTTTTCCACCCCTTCACTTTCAATCTGGGGGTGTCTTTGGGTCTAAAATGAGTCTCTTGCAGACAGCACATTGATGGGTCTTGTTTTTTAATCCAAATGGGGCATTTAGCCCATTTACATTCAGGGGAACTATTGAAAGATATGAATTTAGTGCCATTGTATTGCCTGTAAGGTGACTGTTACTGTATATTGTCTGTGTTCCTTTCTGATCTATGCTGCTTTTAGGCTCTCTCTTTGCTTAGAGGACCCCTTTCAATATTTCTTGTAGGGCTGGTTTTGTGTTTGCAAATTCCTTTAGTTTTTGTTTGTCCTGGAAGATTTTTATCTCTCCTTCTATTTTCAATGACAGCCTAGCTGGATATAGTATTCTTGGCTGCATATTTTTCTTGTTTAGTGCTCTGAAGATATCATGCCAGTCCTTTCTGGCCTGCCAGGTCTCTGTGGATAGGTCTGTTGCCAATCTAATGTTTCTACCCTTGTAGATTACATATCTCTTCTCCCGAGCTGCTTTCAGGATTTTCTCTTTGTCTCAAAGACTCGTAAGTTTTACTATTAGATGTCGGGGTGTTGACCTATTTTTATTGATTTTGAGAGGGGTTCTCTGTGCCTCCTGGATTTCGCTGCCTGTTTCCTTCCCCACATTAGGGAAGTTCTCTGCTATAATTTGCTCCAATATACCTTCTGCCCCTCTCTCTCTTCTTCTTCTGGGATCCCAATTATTCTAATGTTGTTTTGTCTTATCGTATCGCTTATCTCTCCAATTCTGCCCTCGTGATCCTGTAGTTGTTTCTCTCTCTTTTTCTCAGCCTTTTTATTTTCCATCATTTGGTCTTCTATATGGCTGATTCTCTCTTCTGCCTCATTTATCCTAGCAGTTAGTGCCCCCATTTTTTATCGCACCTCCTTAATAGCCTTTTTGATTTCGACTTGGTTAGATTTTAGTTCTTTTATTTCTCCAGAAAGGGTTTCTCTAATAACTTCCACGCTTTTTTCAAGCCCAGCTAGTATCTTTGAAGTCATGATTCTGAACTCTAGGTCCGACATCGTACTAATGACCGTACTGAGTAGGTCCCTGGGAGACGGTACTACTTCTTGTTCTTTTTGCTGAGGTGATTTTTTTCATCTTGTCATTTTGTCCAGAGGAGAACAGATGAATGAGAGAACAAAATGCTAACTGGTTAACAACGTCCCCAGCAAATATACTCTACACAAATCAGAAAAGACCTGAAACCAGGGGAAAAGAAAGGGAAAGAAAGAAAAAAGAAAGAGGAAAAAAAAAAAAGAAAGAAAAAGAAAAAAAAAAAACAGAACAAAAAAAAACAGAATCTGATCAAATATGATCAGGCTAGTGCATAGATCAGTGCCACACACTAGAGTTTGGGCGTATTTTGGTCTGTTAGAAGAACGTGCCTCCTCAAATTTTAAAGGAAGAAAGACATATATGTACAAAATAAGGGTTGATACAATGAAGGGATGGAATATGACTGTAAAGATGAAAATTATAAAAGATTTTATAAAAGGAATTGATAAGATAAGAAGTTGTTTGAAAAAAGAAAGAAGATTTAAAAAAAAAAGAAAAGGGAAAAAAAAGGGAGAGAATGTGATCAGGCAGGAGACTAGAACAAAGCCATACACTAGTGATTTATGGTATATTTTGATCTGTTAGAAGAAATTGTATCTCAAAATTTTAAAGAGAGAACAACTTATATATATATGCCAAAAATAAGGGTAACTACTATGAAGGGATAAAATATGACTCTAAAAATGAAAAATAAAAAATGTTTTTTTAAAAAAGGGATTGATAAGATGTTGGTTGAAAAGGGGAAAAGAAAGATTCAAAACAAAACAAAACAAAACAGTTAAAAAATTAACTTTGAAAAACTAATGAATCATGGTAAAAAAGCCATGAATTCTATGTGCAATATTCCCCTAGCGCTGGAGTTCTCCCGTTATCATTAATCGGTAAACTTGGTCTTGGCTTGCGGGCTGTTCGTGCTGATCTTCTGGGGGAGGGGCCTGTTGCCTTGGTTCCCAAATGTCTTTGCCGGAGGCGGAATTGCCCCGCCCTTGTAGGTCCGGGCTAAGCGAGCTGCTCGTGTTTGCTCTCGGGAGCTTTTGTTCCCTGCAAGCTCTCAGTGCAGCTTTGGAGGACCAGAGTGAAAATGGTGGCCTCCCAATCTCCGCCCCGGAGGAGCCGAGAACTTGGGGCCCCGCTCCTCAGTGCGTCCCCAGAGAAAAGCAGTCAGGCACTCCCGTGTCCCCAGTCTCCGGCTGCACTCCGTGCTCACCTGGCCTGTGACCGAGCATTTCTATCTCTGGCACCTGATCCGGTGTGGAGTCTCCAAACCCAGCAGATCCCTGCGGTGCGCTCCCGCGCCGCTCCTCCCAGGGGAGGAAGGGGAGTCTCCCCGGCTCTGCCGCTTGTCGGGTCCCTGATGGAGGAGCAGTGGCCCGACTGGGCCGCGGATCACAGTTTATGGCAACCCCGAGCTGAGAGCCCGCGCCACGGCTCCGTCTCTGCAGCCGGCTTCCCCGCTCCGATACCTGGGAGCTCTGCCACACTCAGGCATCCCCGGTCTGTGCCCCGAGGGTCCTGAGACCACACTGTCCCGCGAGGGTTCCACCCCCCGCTTAGCCACTGGAGCGACGTCCCTCAGTGGAGCCGACTTCTAAAAGTTCCGATTTTGTGCTCTGTGGCTCTATCACTTGCCAGAAGCGGCCAATGGAGGCCCCCCTCCCCCACCGTCTATCCTCCTGAATATCGCCTCGGATTCACTTCTCCGCATGTCCTACTTTCCAGTAAGTGGTCGCTTCTCTGTTCAGAGAGTTGTTGCTACTCTCTTCTTTAATCTGTTGCGTTCGTAGGTGTTCAGAATGGTTTGATCCCTATCCAGCTGAATTCCTGAGACCAGACGAAATCCAGGTCTCCTACTCCTCCGCCATCTTGCTCCGCCCCCTCATTCTAGGCATTTTATAAGTATTAATTCAATTTGAGACATAGATGCTATCATTATTATTATTATGCCCATTTTACAGATGAAGAAACTGAGGTCTACAGGTTAGGTCCCTTGCGTAGTGAGTGAATGGCCAAGCCAGGCCTGGAACCCTGGTCGTCTGGCCCCAGAGTCTGCGCTCCTAGCCATCATGCAATGTTTCCTCCCCCAGAGATGAGGAAAAATTAATCTGTTTGGACAGATTCTTACCCTGGGCCTAACCTAATCTTCGAATCCTACATGGCTCAGTCTTGAAAGAAAAACATCTAGGAAATTAGGAATGAAAACACCAGGGAAGGGATTCTTTCCAGCAGTCTTCATTTCCACTGATATGTCCTCAGGTGTTACCAGGATTTGGTTCCTTAAAATATCAGTCTTTGTAACTAACTGACTTATAAAACAAGTGAAGGCAAAGTCCAGGTTCGGCCATGATTGTGACCCTCTTGCTCCCCGGCATTCCCATGTGCCTTCTCAGCGCGCAGAAAAAGAGGTCTTTAAAGAATGTTCCAGTCTTTTTCAAAAATTGTTTTTAATCTCAGATAAAGTGCTGGTACATTTTATACTCTTTCTTAATTTACTTGTTCGTTCATTCATTCATTCATTCATTCATGCTTATTGAGTATTTACTACATATTCTAGATCCTAACAATACAACAGTGAAAAAGATAATGCAACTGCCCCCTTAGAGCTTTTATTCTAGTACAAGGAAAAGGACCATGTTTACTGAGGGCAGGCAATGCTAAATGCCAATGAAGAAAGCTAAAGAAGGCGAGAAATAGAGACAGGGTAGGAAGTGATCAGGGAAGACTAGTTTTAGCCACTATTGTGAATGAACTGTATGCCCCTCTCATTTATATATTTTATATAAATATAAATATATTATATATCATATATTTATTAAAAGTATGTGCATCTGTAAAAATACATAGAATTCTTTAAATTGAATGAATAATACATAATAGATACCTGAATAAAATCACATTGTGTAGGAGACTTTCACTTCTAGGAGCATGGATAGATGCACTCCTCCCTGTTCCTCCCACTAAGTACAACTAAAAACCCTGAACATTACATAGAAGACAAACTTGAGAAGACCCTGAAGGTGGGGGGAAGATGGCAGACTGGCTGGGGGCCTTGGGGGCCTGAGGAATGGCATGCTGTGAGTTCCTGAGGGTTTCTCAGCCTCATGCACATAGGCAGACCTGGGGCTGAAGGAGCTGGCTGCCTGGAAATGCTCAATGCTCTCTCTGGCTGGAGGATTGGGAAAGGAGCAGCCTGGCAAGACAGCTTTTAGACAACTGCCACTGTATTCTACCCAAACACCGCAGAAAACACCATGGCCCTACCCTCACCCCTGCCAGCAAAGGCCCAGTGGGGAGCCTAGACCTCTAACATTGCCAGGCTGTAAGGAGGCACCCCAAACTCATGCCAGGGTGCTGTTGGAGAAGACTGAACAGGTAGCAAGGACTTTCATCCCTGGTGGATAGCAATGGGCCTTCCCCATCCCACCTCATCCCCATGTCAGTGGAGAAGCCTGGACTTCCACCCCTGCCAGCAGCAAAAGTCCCCTCCCTCTCCCTGCTGGGGTGGGGGTGGGGGGTGGTAAGAGGAGACCTAGTGGAGAGTCAAGGACTTTCACTACTACCCAAAGGTAAAGAGGTCACTCTTCCCATTGCTCCTCCTGGGGGTCAGTGGGGGCTACATGGGGAAGAGTAAAGAGGCACTCATACCCTTCCTAGCCCAGGTGGTATCCAGTTGGGATCTGTAATTCTACACCCCTCCCCACCTTGGGTGTCAGTGAAGGCCAAGTAAGAGAATCTGGACTTCTATCCCCACCTGGCACTGCCCCAGCCCTTCCCCTGCCAGAGCAGTCTCAGAGGAGACCAGCTAAACAGGTTTAAATGTTTGAGTCTCGTAACATAATATCCTAAATGTCCAGGCTTCCATTGAAAGTCACTAGACATACCAAGAATCAGGAAAATCTCAAATTGAGTAAAAAAAGATAATAAATGTTAGCATCACAATCACAGCAATGTTAGAATTATCTGATAAAGATTTGAAAGCGCCTGTCATACATACATTGCTTCAATGAGCGATTACAAACATGCTTGAAACAAACAAGAAAACAAAATTTCAGCAAGGAAACAGAAAATCTCAGGAAAGAAATTGACGAAATAAAGACCCAAGTGGGAATTTTAGTACTGAAAAATACAATGGCTGAAATTAAAAACTCAATGGATGGGTTCAACAGCAGAATGGAGGGGACGGTGGGAAGAGTCAATGAACTTGAGATAGAACAACAGAAATTAGTCTGAGTAAGAGAGAGAAAACAGGCTGAAAAAAGAAATGAACAGAGCCTCAGGGACTTATGGGACTATAAAAAAAGATCTAACATTGTGACACTGGAGTCCTGGACAGAGAGGAGGAAGTGGAAAAAGAGGGTATGGCTGAAAAGATACTCAAAGAAATAATGGCTGAAAACTTCCCAAATTTGGCAAAAGACAAACCTGTAGATTCAAGAAACTGGGAAAATCCCAAATAGGATAAACTGAAGAAATCTACACCAAGAAATAGAGTCAAACCTCTAAAAACTGAGCACACTATCCTGCAACTTGCTTTGCTTTTTTTTCTCCTTCACAATATACTAGTCAGCTTTCGCTAGGGTATGCTACAATAACCAGTGATCCCCAAATCTCAGTGACTTATAACAATAAATGTTTGTTTCTCACTCATGTTACAAGTCTAGTTGATGTGTCTTCACTATCCTAGGGCCCACGTTGAAGGAGCAACCACATCTCAAACTCATGGCAGAGGTCAAGAGCAATGGCTGACCTACGTGAGAGCTCTTAAAACTGCTGCTCAGATGTGGCATAAATCATGTCCACTCAAAACCCACGGACAAGTCACGCAGCCACACTCAGTGTTGGTGGAGAAATGCACTGCGCCCACTCTGCTAGAAGGTACTATAAAGTCAGATGACAAAGTGTGTGAAGACTTGGAAACAGTCATCCAATCTGCTTACTGGATCATAAATATTCATTTCCTTCCTGGCTGCCCATAACATACACTCAGCCTCCTCCCAAAGGCATCCCAAAAGTCTCATCCAATCATTGCATCAGACATTATGGCCAGGCTCTCAGGATCCACACCAGACCTTGTGTCAACAGCTCCTGGAAACTGTGAATGAAAAGACAAATCATCTGTCTACCCACTCTCAACAGATAGCAGTGAAAGAGCAAGAGGGACATGGAAACACAAAATAGTCCCCGTTTAAAAGGGGAAGGCAGCCTAATCCGGGTGTGGGGTAACCAAGAGGCAGTCTTCCTGAAGCGGGGGGATGAGCAATTGGGGAAGTGTAAGAGATGTACCCATAGCTGCGTTTTAGGCTGATTTAGGGGAAAATATTTAAATTTTAAAGTGGCTGTACTGTTTACTGTGTCATTGAGGAAATTGTTTATAGATGTTTGGTGTTTGAACACTTCTGAAGAACATAACAACAAAACCTAACTAAAGAGGACCCCAAATTGAGGCCCGAGAAATTGTTACTACTATAGAAACAGAGGGCTCGAGGACGGAAGGAAAGCCACCCGCTGCCATTTCATCTTTGATATTTCAAATCTGGGTGAAGCTCAGTTTTGAAATGTACTATTCTAAGAGTGTACAGACTCAGAATGTTCCCCCGTGCGTCACATTGTCGGAATGTTAGGGGAAGCAATGCCAGACAAATGGGGCATACAGTAATGTAAAATGTGTCCACTTGTTTGGAAACCAAAGGCTGTTGAGAGAAAGACAGGTTGGTCCTGGATTGTTTCTTTCAATTGTGCTTACAATATGGACAGGAAGATCACCTTGGAGTACTAAATGAAAGTGACTAATTACAAATAACCCAAATGTTCAACAGGAGAAAAAGGGATTAAACAATGATGTATCCACTGGGTAAAATAAGGAGCAACTGGAAATAGTTTCAAAGAAATTTTAATGGCCCCAAATGTAAATAGACATATAAATGTAGGTTACACACACACACACACACACACACACACACACACACACACACACACACACACGGCCTGTTCTTCCATACATCCATTCACACATTAGAAAAATATTCATTTCCTTTGATTAAAGGCACCAAAAAATAAATAAATAAATAAAAATAAAGGTACCAAAGTAGAAATGGTGATGTTTCCTTTCAAGACTTTATTTATTCACGTGAGAGAGAGAGCGCGCGCGCGAACATGAGGGACAGCAGCGGGGGCAGAGGGAGAAGCAGGCTTCCCGCTGAGCAGGGAGCCCGATGCGGGGCTCGATCCCAGGGACCCCGGGATCACGACCTGAGCCAAAGGCAGACGCTTAACCGACTGAGCCCCCCAGGCGCCCCATGGTGGTGTTTTCTTGGTGGGGGATTCTGGAAGATTATTTTCTTCTTCAAATGTACTCTCCAAATTGTCTACAATGAACCTAAATTTTTTCCAGAATCAGACAGAAAATAAAATGAAAAGGTCTTTCCTGTTTAAAGGAACTTCAGTCCCAACACATTATTTTGTCCTTCAGCCTCGGACCCCTGCTTGCTGTGGAGGGCCAGGAAGCTACAAGGAAGCCATCCCTATCTTCTGGGGCCTACAGCAAGAGAAAGGCATGAGCACCCTTCTAGCATCTTTATAGAAAGGGCACACATGCCTCCTTACTCCACAGGCAGTTTTTGCGGCCAGTGAATTTTTGCAAGAAGAAAACACACATCAGAATTTCATGAATGATGTTCTAGTCCTTTAATTTAGAAATGCCCAAGTCAAAAATGTTCAAGTTGCTATAGATTGAATGTTTGTGTCCCCCCAAAACTCATGGGAAAACCTATCCCCCAAGGCGATGGTATGAGGAGGTGGGGCCTCTGGGAGGTGATCAGATTGATCAGATCATCAAGGTGGAGCCCTCATGAATGGGATAAATGCCCTCATAAAAGAGGCCAGAGAAAAAAAGCTCCTGCTTTCCTACCACATGAGGTCAGAGCAAAAAGGTATCTATGAACTAGGAACCGGGCCCTCACCAGACACCAGATCTGCCGGTGCCATGATCTTGGACTTCTCAGACTATGGACCTGTGAGAAATAAATGTTCCATGTTTACAAGCCACCTGGTTTGTGGTATTTTTGTTATAGCAGCATAAACAGACAAAGACACAAGTCAACAAAAAGGTAGTTGTCTACCAAAAGTCGCATGCAGCTGACCTGAACAAAGTGACTATAAAATTAATTCCTGTAGCTACAAGTGAAATTTTTACCAAAAACTTGCTAATGTAACATCTTACTAGCATCTAACACCTGCAAAGTGAAATGCTGGTTTCTTGGCAGTAAATTTATCCCATCAACCTTTGTGTGCACTGCAGTCATGATGTCTTAGAGAACGCCTTGGGTTCGGAGCCCTAGTGTCCGCAATCCAAGTGCTGTGATCACAGCTCTCTCTGTGGCAAAGTACGCAGTGGTCTGTATTCTATGATGTAAGCATGTCCTGTAATATTTTTTGGAAAAACTCTTGTCATTTCCCAGGCATCGATCAGGGACAGTTATAGGGGGCTCTTCAAGAAAAGGTCCCAGGTGGGTCTGAGACCCTGACACTGAGTCCACCGTAAGACTTGATCCTTCTTGCTGAAGCAAGTCATTGAGAAAATGTCACCATCATTCTTAATCAAGGCGAACTGAATTTGCTGTACTTTTTTCTGAAAGAGAGGCTGTAAGCCTGCACTGAGGAAAAAGAAGCAACCCCTGATGTTAACTGATTAGCACCCTTCCCCCAACTCGATGTTTAAGATCCAGCTTATTCACTTTCTCAGGGGCTGGCAAACCACAGCCTGTGAGCCAAATCCAGCCTGCCACCTGCTTTTATAAATGAAGTTTTATTGGAACATAGCTATGATCATTAATTTATGTATTACCTATGATCGTATTTGTACTCCAGTGACGGGGGTGAGGGGGTAGATTGTAGCCGAGACTGTATGGCCTGTAAAGCAGATAATATTTACTATCTGACCCTGACCCTTTCTAGAAAAAGTGTGCTGACCCCCGACACACTTTTTGATATGCTTGTCTCTGTAAGTAGTGAGTAGGAAGTTGTATATAAATTTTACTAGGAGTCCACAATTTCTACCTTAGGAAAAGATATATTAAAAAGGTAAGAAGTTGGGGCGCCTGGGTGGCTCAGTCAGTTAAGCATCTGCCTTCAGTTCAGGTCGTGATTCTGGTGTCCTGTGATGGAGTCCCACATCGGGCTCCCTGCTCAATGGGGAGCCTGCTTCTCCCACCTCCTCTGCCTGCCTGTCTACTTGTGATCTCTCTGTCAAATAAATAAATAAAATCTTAAAAAAAAAAAAGTAAGAGATGGTCATGTCTGTTGTCAGAAACCCTTTGGTGGCACAAAATTTTGCCCCCTAAGTGAATCCTAATTTTAAAAAAGGGGGGGGGTGGTAAGAAGACCCTCTTCCCTTGCTGAAACAGTAGTCCTCAAAGGAATCAGCTGTGGGTTATATAGGAAGACCCACTGGTCATTATCCCTCTGAGCTCCCCATTCCTGATCACACTATAGGATACACCAGCAATGCGAAGGTCCACACTGTCTGGATAATCGAGATGCCATCTTGAGGCAGAGGTTAGGCAATACCTACATACTGAATACTGTATTTGCTAGAATATAAAGGGTATGTGAAGCCCTCTTGAACAGTTCCCATCTCTTGCTGTCCAAGAGATGCTCTCTCTCATTAAGTTGAAAAAGAATCAAAGTATGGTCTACTCCAGAGAGAGGAGGCATCCCCAAGTTGGCAGACTCCTAAAACACACATCATGAAGTATTTTTTGTTTCCATACTTCTTCTAACTTGGTCATGCTAATTTTGAACATAAAAGATCTTCCCAAATGGTTAGCATTTAGCTATCTTGACAAACAGTTCCTCAAAATATTCACCCAGATAGAACATCATTTCTTAACTATATTGAAATAAGATTTCAACATAGTAAAAAAGCACAATAAGCAAATTTTATATAGTAAATAAACTTTATTTATCTGTTCTTCCAAGATGACACTGCCAACAGTCACAGATCTGCATACAATACAGTATGCATACAATACAATATTGATTATTTACAATTTACAGTAGTATTTTTTCCTCTGAAAAATATAAGTACAAAAGCTAAGTAAACAATGAGGTACTGCTGTTTGGATTTATCATATGTATAGCTTAAAGAACTAGTCTTTAGCAAATTTTCAACAAATCAATCTGGATAAAATACTCAATTTAAATGCTCTAATTTATCAGAAAAAATCTACTAAGTTTCACCTCAAAATGTATTGCACAAGTCTTTAAAAGAAATCACCCTAAAAATAAATAGGAAAGGCAAGCAGTTCTTCAAAAAGAGGGACAAAAAGAATGGAAGAAAGGAACATTAAATGAGCCCGTAAGTCAGGTTGAGTTATTCAAAATATCTTTTAAAACAACATAAAACTCCTCCCAACAAAAAAGAAAAAAACTATCACCATTTCTCCACTGATATAATCGATCTGAAAGGCAGTCTGCAATATATCTGTGGGCCAATGTCAGGTTTCTCTTGGTCTTTGGCTCCATATCGGGCCCTGAATAACAGCTTGCTTCTCAAAGAGGCAAACACAGACAGGGCTCCATGCCTGCCCAACACCACCACCCCGTTTCTTCAAGACGACGATCGGAGCCATGACTGGAAAAGAAGAAGGGAAAAGGGATAAAGAAAAAAAATTTTAAGCCAACTTTTTGGGAGATTTGTTTTTTCAAGTTAAAATAAAATTATATTCTATGGTCTAGGGATTAAAGTAGAAATATTCTCTAAATATTAAATCCTAAAAAAAATCTTCTAAAAATTCTTGGAATGATCTGACCTATAGATCCTACAGGTCAGCGATCCTGAAAGACAGGACGTTTCAGTGACATCTGGAACTGCCACCTTTCACATGTCCTGAATGCTACTGATCATAGCTGGAGAAGCCAGGAGTACATGTGCTGACTTGGCAGAACCTCACAAGGATGCAGTTATTCAGATTTAAAGGGGACAGAGAGTTCTTCCCTTTTCTCTAATGTGTTGATTTTTCTACATATTGCAATTATCCTAGGATGATACGCATGGCAGCAAAGGACAAACAGCATTTTGGTGTAAAAAAGCTATGCCTCATCGGAAATTAACAAACTCAATTTTAAAAACCCTAAAATGCTAAGAGAAATGACGCTAATGATTCCTAATAAGGTTTCTCTGATTAAAATGCTAAAAGCCAGTAGCTAGATTAAGTTAAAATGCCACAAAAATAAATTACCAAATAAAATTAAGAGATAAACTTTTTATACATATTTAGTGGAAAGAGAAAGTTTTAAAGTCTTCACAATTTGTAAGTGAAAAATATAACCCACTGATACTCATGATGTATTCCCAATAGTGTATTATTTATAAAACTTGCTCAACAATCAGGTTGGTCCTAGAAACCTAGAGAAGATGAGAAAAAGATCTTCTGTCATATTTAAATTCCTATGTCAGTTATTATTTTGAAGCCTTAGCTTATACTGCTGTGGGAAAAGAAATTCACATATGATTTAATAATGCTGCTCAATGTCAATGTCATGAAAAACCAAAAAAAAAAAAAAAGGCTGGGAGAACTTTTCTAGTGTAAAAGAAACTAGAAAAACATGACAATGACATGTGATGTGCAATCTCTGAGTGGATCCTGGAATTTAAAAAATTATGAAAGACATTATTTGAAAAATGGAAAAATGTGAATATTTACAATATACTAGGTAACAGTATGTTAATATTAAATTTCCTGAGAGTGATAATTGTATTGCTGAGTTTGTAGGAAAATGCCCTTGTTCTTAAAGATATTTTCTAAAGTATTTATTTTGCAAGTTTGTAAGTAAGTGTCAAATGCTTGTAAGCGCAAGTGTTTGCAAGCAATGGTCAAGTGTTAGGGAGGGGAAGATATATATGGAAAAAGAGCAAGAGTGAGACAGCAAGTGAGAAAATTCTGCAAAAGGTTAAGAATTGGTGAATATCGGTGAAGGGTATATATAGGTGTTCACTGCACTATTTTTTACAAATCTTATGTTTGAAATTTTTCAAAATAAAAGCTGAAAAGCCAATCAATCGATAAAATGCTACATAGTACACACTTCCAGTGATAAATGATAGTATTTAAATGATACAAAGACAAGCATAATGGAGTATTTATAATACCATGAACAAAGGAAAATGTTAAGGGATTTACAAGACTAAAGATAGTTCTAGATAATCACTAAGGGAGGTTAACTGATGTATACTAAAATCAAAGTAAGACTCAAATGTAGGCATAAATGATTTTTAAAGCTAAAAGATTAAAAAAGAAAAGCTATACATTTGGCATTTTAAACCTTGATACCATTAGCTGAATACTAGCGGAATTAAGAATCACAGAGAATCTTTATCTTAATTCGATTAAGCTCTATTAATTGCAATCTAGCTTATTTGTCATTTGTAAAAATTGCAGCGAAGTCAGAGGTAAAGATGTACCGTAAATGTTAGGTGGTGCCAAGTCAAGCCACTAGCATGACTAATACACAGAGCTGATGGCGGGATGTTTAAATGGTGAGGACAGTTAACTGTGTCCAAACAGTTTAGATGCCTTCACTTCCTAATAACAATATGCTAACTACAAACAGCCGCATTCAGTCGAAGCAGGCTGCCTTAGGGTCTCCTCAGGATAGATGTTAGCTTGTTATACCGTATGAGCCCAGGAAGTAATAAAATTACATTTGTTTTAAAATCAACTTTACTAGTTTTCATTATTTCAGACGGGCCCTGATAAGTGGGCCTTACAATATTTTAAATTCTGGTTTCGTGAAATATATCGTTTCACCTCTACCTAGAAAATGATTTTTCACTTCTCTCTAACAATCTTTATTAATTGCCAAGACTAATCTTGGGAAATAAAAACTAAAAAGATGATAAAATACATAAATTTTTTTGAATTAATAAAATTTTAAAGAGCAATTTTTTAACTTTCAATTATTATTTACAGAAGCAAAATTTCCTAAGATTATGTAACTCTTACTGGTGGTGGTGATTATTAATCTATATATTATTAATCTATAAAACAGAATTAACAGAAAATACCTATATTAACCCACAGCATAATCATATATTCATTAAACAAAAGAGCAAAAGAATTCCAGCGAAATGGTTAGTATCATGCAATACATTTGATTTTTGCACAAAAGACACAAGACATTATTCTTCACTCACCACATGCTAACTAAGCACAGACTGATGGTTTACTCAGAAGATACCACTGCGAGGTGAAGTATACTACAAGCCAGGAAGAAAAAAAGCTTATTGGGTTAGTTTTAAGACTTAATATAACACAGAGATCATATGTGTATATGAATTTCAAAGGATTAAACAGAATGTACTTAACATTTTCTCAAATCTCCCCAAATCAAGGGAGCATAGGCAAAGTATAAGGAATCTGTAACACCTCCCTCCCATTCTAAGTATAGTATTATGTAGCTTTCATTTGCAACTTTAAAAATTTGAACAACATAATTAAAGATACTTCACACTTTAAGTAAATATTTATACAGAAGATTAACTGGATATGATTATTTGCTTTATAAAAAGATTTCTTTCATAGTTCCATTAAAGTACACATTAAACTTTGATTTATATAATCTCAATTTACCATCAAAAATTTGGGGGAAAATGTTGATGGATGTGAATACAGTATGTCTCTATGTTGAATTGTCCTTCCTAATATATGTCAGTTTTATCACTGAATAACCCTCTTGTAATTCAACAGCATATTGTCAGGAATGGTTTCAGGAATGATGACCCAAACCGAAAATTTCCAGTCAAGGGGACCCAATCTCAAACATACTTTTTACTGTTAACAACCTTCTTAAATAAATTCTTTGTCCTATCTAAAATGGCCATAATCTAAGATTATTAATTAGCTTTCTGGTTTGCTTCAAAATAGCATCAGTAAAAAGGGTTATTTATAAAATCTGAGTCTGTTCTTAGTGTAACCATCAGAAGAATCACTTTACTTTTCTATTATATTTAATGGTGCAGTTAGTAAGAAGCAGCAAAATCAAAAGACAAACTAGAAAATAATATTTGCAACACACAACACAATAAGGCCAGTATCCTATTGAAAAACTTGCAGAAGTGGGCAAACTATATATAAAGGGACACTCCCTGTGTGTATGCTTTGTAAGCACTGAAAACTGGAAACGGCTTACATGTCTATCAATGGGAAATTGGTGAACTAAATTGTAGGACATCCATATAATCATACAATCAGCCAGTAAAAAGATTAAGGTACATCAATTTGTAATGAGGTGGAATAAAATAAAAATAAATATGTTAAGTGAAAAAAGCAAGCTGTTGCATTCTGCCACTTTTATAAAATACTTAAGTGATTAAAAACATAATTATAAATATATATTTATAAATCTTATTAGAAAGCCTGGGGATATTCAACAAACTATTAAGAGAGATGATCATGGCATGATAGAAAGTGTTGGGAAGCTGAAAACATGAAGGTCTCCCTCTCTATGTAATATAATTCTGAATTGTTTGCAATGTTTTCTTTTGCAATGACCACATATTATATAATTCTAAGAAAATCAAGAGTCAAAACCACTTTGAGACAACAAATAAGCACTTTGTACAGTATTTTTCACTTTGCATCAGTATCTATCTCTTTTTTTTTTTTTTTTTTTTAAAGATCTTACCTATTTTTTGACAGAGAGAGACAGCGAGAGAGGGAACACAAGCAGGGGGAGTGGGGGAGGGAGAAGCAGGCTTCCCGAGGAGCAGGGAGCCCGATGCGGGGCTCGATCCCAGGACCCTGGGATCACGACCTGAGCCGAAGGCAAACACCCAAAGACGGAGCCACCCAGGCACCCCTGCCATCTGTTTCTTGATCCACCTTCCATGCATCTACTGAGCCCACACAAAAGCAAAGGTAAGCCTCTTTTGGGATGGAAAACTTCTGTATCTAACAATGCTTGAAAAGTTCAGATGAATTATTAACTCAGAGGAGATTCTTAAAATTCCAACCAAAGGGAAAAAGTGAGAAACATTAACTTAAGTACAAGACTGGTCGGGCAAGGACTGATCAAGAACTTGACGCAACACAAAGGATCAGTGTGAAAGAAAAGCAAAAACAAAGTCAAAAGAAAATCAATTTTTAAAAATGACAAGAGTGGATGGGGAATGAAAATAAGCCAAATCTTCTTCAATAGAAGAGAAAAAAATTTTCCTTCAATGGAGTCCTCAAGAAAATAGCCATCTAGGTGAAACATGTCAGTTTGCTAGTACCCTAAAAAGAAAAATGCATTGCTAAGAACACTTTAAAAGAGATGTCTATATAACAAAAGAAC
This sequence comes from Zalophus californianus, assembly GCF_009762305.2. Lineage (NCBI taxonomy): Eukaryota > Metazoa > Chordata > Mammalia > Carnivora > Otariidae > Zalophus > Zalophus californianus. Next base: position 66,057,753 of record NC_045595.1, on the reverse strand, counting down.
CTCTCAATTCCAAGAGATGAGTTAGCACCTGATTGAAATAAACTTTAATAAAATTATCCTAAATAATAACACTCTCCTTAAAAAAAAAAAAGCTGATGGTGTACTCGTAGGGCAGTTTTATCCAGCAAAAAAATAATTAGACAAGTCAAAGACTTTTGTACTCACTCTTGCTCCTACCCTGTTACTCAAAGTATCTAGTGTACTGTAGCCATCTAAGTTGCCTAAACCATCACAAAATGAAGTATCAGGCACAGTAAGCTGGAAAGCTAAGAGAAAGAAAAAGGCTGTTCTCACCAAAAACAGCACGCGCATTTGGTGTGAGTTTTCTTCTGAACTTCTGTTATACATAAGGCAATTTTTTTCCACTTGAAACAAATCTAAAACTTGAAAATCTACAAATATTTCAGTGCAGCCTATGGCGGGCACTCCAAGGCACTGGCATGGACACAGGGACATTTTCTGAGCTGCTATCATTCCTGCAAAATGACCTGACTGTCCTCCTGACATCTGTAATGACTGATCTTACACACATCACGATTAACTGACCATTTTAAGTCTCCTTTGCTAGGAAAGACATTCTACACACACGTATTGCTGTGTGGCGGCTAAGTGATCATCACCGCCCCCTCTACCATCATCTCAGAAACCCAATGCAAGCACTATATACTCTGGTCTTCTGACAACCTAATAAGGGGATGTTTGTTTTGTGAAGAAACAGAGGCTCTGACACTTGTCAGTGAAGGACTAGGATTCCTTCTCTACACATCACAGCCCTCAAATAAGCCAGCATTTAATTATGCTGTACAATTTAATCTTGACTGGTAACAATTTCTCATCTATGAAATATAATCCTGAAATTAGGTTAAACTCTGAAACCACTTATTAAGTAATAATCGTTGTTTTCTATAATGGGGTTTTCAAATACAGAGTGTAAAACTCACTGAGGGGAGGGGAGGTAAAGCAAAAAGAGGTATATTGAGAAATACCTTACCAGCAGTCACAGAAATTCTTTGATCAAGGCCAAAAAGCAAATACACAATCATCAGGGTCATGAAGCAAAGTTTTAGACTGCATTCCTCCTACAACACCCACTAAATAATGCAAATGCTGGCGTGGCTACACATTGTCAGCACAAAGCGCGGTCCACACTCTCTCGAGCATCCCCAAAATTAATGGATGGGAAGGCAGCTCTGTAATGTGCTTGGGTTTGTTTTGGTTTACTTTTACCAGCTTTTTAGCGTCCAAAGTTATAATAACAAAGCATTCAAGGTGCTGATTTTAAATACAAGGGAAATTGTGCTGCTTATTTATAACAAATTACAGAGTAGATCCATCTGGAACACACATTTAAAGCTAATGTCAAAAATAAATAAATAAATAAAGCTAATGTCACTAAACAGTTTTTAAGTGCTCATTTAATAAACTCCTAAAAAAGCCCGTATTCTATACAGTTATATATCAAATGTAAAAACAACCATGAATCACTCTCAAGTACCAAGAATCTCAAACTAACAAAAGGTGACTCAAATTGATTTATAAGCCATCTTTGAGCCTCACTTCATGCTCATTATACATTATTTCATATTTCCTAAGCATCTATTTTTATTACTTGATTTATATTACTAGAAATACCTTTTATTTGTGCACAATGAATGGATGCTACCTCTTACCCCTAAAATTAAAGGCTCCCACAAGGTCAACAACCATTATCTTCCATGTCTTCAATTTTCCTATACCCACCACAACAAACAGAAGAGTAGGTGATTGCTGACTGAACTCATTCATTCAGCAAAAGCTAATGATGGATAAGACTCTGCTTGAAGTAGTAGTGGAAAGAGTGGGACTTTCTTCCTGGGCAGGTCAGCCTCTGGGACAAGGGAGAATTATTTCAAGAAGGAACGAACAGTCACCATTTCATCCCTATCTAGAATGAATACCACTTTATTCAGGAATAAAGAGTGTAATATTTTTCAAAGATTTCTTTTTAGTTAAAAAATTTTTTTTTCCATCTGCTTTAAAAGGTTTTTCTTTACATGGTTCACTATTTACACTATCAACTCACCATTTCCTTCAAGACAAACAAATCCAAGACTGCATGTGTGTATGGGGTAAAGGGGAATATTTCCCACCATATTGCCAAAGCCATGATAAAATGTAGCCCAAGAGTAAGAGGAGAGTTTGCCATACCCCAATATCAAGATGATAAAGAGGCCCTGGGAGAATGAACAAAGGTATATTAGATCATTTAAAAATATTTTCTTAAACTGGGCCATAATGACAGAATCATGTCGACAGGTTCCAATTACATTGGAGAGTTTTATTTTCACAAAGACACAGCTGTTTTATACAGTGAGGAGGAAAACTACTCTGAGTAACTACATGGTTTTAGAATTAAAGTTTGCTATAATTTAAAACATTCTATTGACCAAGGGCATACATTATAGTGATATACTTCTTATAAAAAATATTTATCACCCGAAATAACTACAGAGGTATAACAATGTTTTTCAGGCCATTAGATACCGGGAGGAATGCTTTCCAAAAAACACTTAAATGCTAACCAAAATAATTGCAACTGTCTCAGAAAATATACAATAGGTAAATGATACAATGTGCAATGGAGTAATGGGACAAAGGTCAGGGATGCTGGGATGACTTTAGAGAAAGCAAGGAAGAGGAGATCAGGATGTGCCTGATACACTGGGGTTCCTTCACAATTGGCCCTGCGCAATGCGTCAGTGGAGAGAAGCATCACGCCTGGCTGGCTCAGTTGGTAGGGATGCAACTTTTTCTCTTTCTTGTAAGTATGCTCCACACCCAACAGGGGACTTGAACTCATGACCTTGAGATCAAGAGTCGCATGCTCTACCAACTGAGCCAGCCAGGAGCTCCAGGGTGCAACTCTTGATCTCAGGGCTATGAGTTCAAGCCCCACATTGTGCATGGAGCCTAACTTAAAAAGAAAATAAATAAAATGGGCAAATTAAAAAAAGAAAGAAAGAAATGGCTGACAGGTGCAGGGTGTCTGGCCTGGAGAGGAAAAGTCCTCCACTCAGGCTATCCACAAATTTTTGGTTGAGTTCCATGGGTTAGAACCAGAACAAATTGGTAACCACTACAGGAAGGAAGATTGGGGCTCAAGATAAGCAAAAGCTTTTGTAAGAGACACACTCTGTCGAGATCAGATGGGATGCTTTGGGAGGTTTATTGACTTAGTCCTTCTTACTAGGGATACTCAGACATAGGCTAACCCATCATAAAGGAGATCTTTGCTTGCTTTAGTGAGAAGAGAACAGTGGTGCTGGGATCATGAAGCAAGTAAAGAAACGGAGAAGGATGTGAATGGTGCTGCAGGCTACCAGCAAGACAAGAAAAGGAAGCAGAAAGAGAAAGCCAGGGCAGGACCTGAGACTTCACAAATTTCACACTCTGCTTAGAATGGATCTTCTTAGTGAATTACTGGCCCAGGGCAAAAAGAAGTTAGGCTGGGGAATAATTCTGCATAATTTATGAAGTGTGTATTTGTTTCATTTCAATTACAGCTAACTTCACACAAAGGTTTCTAATAATACAATTATCCACATTTCCCTTGCTGGGTATGTCAAAAACTAAAAAATGCTTAAATTTTTCACTCAGAATTATTATATTTGAAAATAACTAAAGTGGGAAAGAGAGATGTAATCTATAGAACACCAAAATTCATGGCGTAAACTGGTTTTAAAAAATTATTACTAGAGATACCAGAACAAATGCCTTTTCTGTACTTCCCATAAATAGCCCAAGTTCTGGAAATCCCACATACAGCATATATGGGTGTCAACCTCATATATGCTATTGAAGAAGACTGCTCTTTCCTTGAGGACACCATTTCATATTTGCCCTTGGTTAAACTTCCTTAATGTAGATTCACTCTCATTTTTTAGGCTACGGTATAATAAAAACTAAACATTTAAAATATCTTCTATCAACTCAAAGTCTTTGTAAATTAAACAGGATATAAAAAGATGGGATAAAGTCATCTTCTATCTGTAGCCTACTTTTAAAGCTTACCATTAGCCGAGCATCTTCTCTTTCCAAAATTTTCTGAGTCTGATCATCAGGGAACTTCAGTACAGTGGTTATAACCTTTGCCATGGTCTACAAGAAAAACAAGAGATGATCACTAACAGACGGTGAAGCAGATGAAGTCTCACCCCATTCTGACATGTTCTGCTGGTGGGATTCTTTAGTGCTCTCAATGGAAGCCACGACCAAAGAAGTATGATGTGAAGGTATCAGTCAAGGAAATAACAGCCAACACTAGAATTTCAATTTAAAAGGACTCCTCACAATGTCTGTTGATATTATTTCAAGACGATGCAATTACAATAGCATGAAGCTATATAAAGTTCTAATGCTCTTGGCCCTTTGTCTTAATTAAGATGAAACTTTATTACTCATTCATTTTATTAGGTTTTTTATTTGTAGAAATCTATCTAGTAAGTGATGTATTGCCAAACATATGCTCTAGATAATCAGAATTAGATACTCCCGAGTTCAGCTTTAACTAAATCACATCATATATCTCATAAACATGGGCTACTGCATGAACATGAACATGCTTAGTAGGTATTTTTTACAACATGCAGCACATCAGCCTAATAGAAATACAAATTACATTTTAAATAAACACAAGATGTTTTGTTTGGTAGAAAACATGATGAATCAAAACATTACACATGGTGGCTTGCAAAACAAGATCATAAATTGTGCAGATCTAAATGAATATACCGTAAGTCAGACTGTCACCCAAAAGCTCGTGGAAAATTCTCCTCAAAGGTGGAAATTCCCTATTTTGTATCAAGATGAGATGTTTTGAGGGAGACAGAGAGGAAAGAAGATACCTTATGAAATAAGATACACTTACGAAATAAGTAGGATAACAAGTTCAGTGCTTACATACAAATTCAGGTGCTAGTGCTCTCCCCTGAGGATTCCTACAGAGGATGGCAGGGTCACCTAGAGAACTCACTCTAACATTCTTGGTTCACAGTTACACAGATTCTGTGTGTGTGTGTGTGTGTGTACGGGAGGGGGCCGGGGACTAGGGAAGGCCACTAAGGAAAAGATGACATAATAGAGTTAACCAAAAATTTTACAAACTCACATCATATATAATGTATATGTATATGTATAATTATCTCCAGGAAGGAAAGAAACTAATGTTTTTTAAAATTCCTATTATGTGCCAAGCCCAGGCAAGGCACTTTACATACTTCTAATACTTATTTCAACTAATTCTGTTCTTCCACCACAAACCCCATACGCAGCAAGATTTCAGCCCCTTCCTTCCTTTCATCTTTACCTCTGCCATTTTGAGGATCAAAAAAATACCATTTAAGGGGCACCTGGGTGGCTCAGTCATTAAGCGTCTGCCTTCGGCTCAGGTCATGATCCCGGGGTCCTGGCATTGAGCCCCACATCGGGCTCCCTGCTCCGCGGGAAGCCTGCTTCTCCCTCTCCCACCCCCCCTGCTTGTGTTCCCTCTCTCGTTGTGTCTCTCTCTTTCAAATAAATAAATAAAATCTTTAAAAAAAAATACCATTTAAAATAACGCAGTTCTTGGAGAATTCCAAAGGCATTTTACAAAACCCTCATCCTTTAAACTGTATTGCCTAGATAGAACAGAATCTTCCATGCTAAACCAGTCTAGAAACTAAGCATATGTGGCATGAAATGACAAGAGGAATATGAAGTAGAGACTATATCAGTATCTTTTTCATTAACACTCTGAAGCAATTTTTAATGGTTTTTGGTATACTGTCTAAGAAGACTGTTTTTAGGAATTAATTTCAATAGCTGGTAAGATTCAAAGTACCGAAAAGTCCACTTATATTCACTCTGAAACCACATACACGCACACACAAACATGTCTGTCAAAAAAACCCCAAACTGTCGCTAGTTGTCTCGTTTCTAGACAATGTTAATGAGAAACCCACCTCTAGATTCATCAGCAATCCTGAAATTGCAGCAGATTACCCAGTAAAGACTTAAAGCTCTTCCCTGGCTTGCCAAAAAACTTAAATGGAGAAGCCCAGGCTCTTTGCCATACCATGGGAGAAAACTCAGTCGGTCTATTCTATATACAGTAATATCCTCAGTCCCTGGGAGGTAAGGCAAAGTTCAAATGAGCCACCTGGTTTAGAGGTGGCATCTCCTGCCAGGTTTTCTTGAGGGAGAAGCTTTAATAAAAATTAGGGTGAGAAACACTTTCTACTGAAAAGGAAAACAGGCTGAATTTAGCATGGAGGATCAAAACCCAAGAAAAAGAAAGTGAAGGACAGAAGAAAGAAGGGACACTTACTTAGCTTCATACTATAAGAATGAGTGTCCTACATGTGGTCTTCTTAAATAAATCATCTGCCTCATAAAATAAGGAACACTGTGTGCAAAAGCAGATGAAGAAACACAGGTGGGATGACATACATATCCTGCTGGACAAGATACAACTTCAGATGAGGATCAAATCCCAAAGGCCACAATATACTCTGGCTCACTCTAAAACCACAGCCTGGTCTCCATTTCAAATTCTTTAATGTGTAGAAATGAAGCAAATCCGTAAAAGATAAGTCTAAAACCAGCTCTGATCTTGTCAATCTCTGCTCAAGGGCTAACTAACCCCCAGTCCCTACAGGTAAAACTCTGAAAACATTCCATGCCTTCCACACCCTGTGCAGCCCTAAAAGGAGTCACCACCACCATAGATCCAGTGTTTCAGTTGGACCAGACTACTTGTCATTCCAAAACCCACACTCAATTTCCTGCCTTGGACCTCCTGTCTAGGCTTTCCCTCACATCTGAGTTCATCTATTCAAATCTAACCACCCCCACATACCCCCCCACCTGGCTTTAAAGCCCAGCAGATACAACTGCTTCTCCACAATGTCCTCCTTGACCTTCCCACAAGTCAACAGGAGAACTCTGTGCCTCTCTTAATGACATTTTGTATCATGTTATGCTTAACTGGGAACAGGTCCACTTTCCTACTATATAGTAAACTCCTTAAAATTAGGGATGGTGTAAAAAAAAATTAGGGATAGTGTCAAATTTCATCTTTCTACCCATCGTGGTGATAAACAAAAGGCCGCATGTAGCAAGTGCTCAATAAATAAGTAGTAAATTAAGCTGAATATCTGCTACCGATTTTCTGTATTTACCTGTAAAATGTGATGGCAGAAGGACAGACTCATCATTAACCAGATGCATTGAATGCTGACGATAAAAGACCAGAGAGAGCACTCTGCCACATGGATTCCCAGTCAGGTATTAGATAGGGCTGCCTGTGTCCTGAGGACACCCCTTCCAGCTGTTTCCTAAGTCACAGCCTAAAACAAGCTGCACAACCCTGGAAGCACAAGCTTGCACTTGGCAGCCTGGCACTGCCCCTGAACACATCTATGCTTGGGCTGGCTCTTTCTTCAGGATTCAAACTCTGTAGAGATCTCAGCCTCCACAGTTCGCAACCTCCAGAAGACACAGTTTGAGGCAGTTAGTCTCTTCATTCCACAGATCAAGAAAAGGTCAAATAATTTATTTAGCACACTGGATCACAGCTTTAGATTCAACAAATGAACCAATAGAGCTACAGTTCTGAGAAGCCTTTTTTTTTTTTTTTAAAGATATACCCTTCTCCCTTCCCTGCAGTAACAAGGTAACATTAAATTATCTACCCCACCTCAGATACAGGCTACTATCCAATAAAGACTTAATAAGAGATTGTTATATTTCATTAGCTTTATTTTTAAAAAGCAGAAAATTCGCTTTAGCTATTCTTTGAATTTAAAAAAAATTCCTTTAAGAAAAAAAACTGAATTACTATGAATTAACATACCCTTCCTGTGTTACATGCTCAGGATCACACTAGATACTACTTTAATTTGAAACTATTTGATAAAATGAAATGAGATTTCTATAGATATTAAGGATTCAAATGACTTAGAGCCCTATAACTCCTAGTGTTTAGCTAATCTATAATCCATAAATTCATAATATTCTTTTAAGAGATTTTCTTATGCCCTTACTTTTTAGGCTTCAAATATATCTGCCAAATTAATCTCTGAACTGGTTTAGCCCTCTTTGACTCAGTAACCCCCAAAGACCCGTAAGTTAAAACACTGATTGCTTCTAAAAATGGAAAACTCATAATCCCATTCTCAGCCAACGTATATGGACAATGTAAAAGTTTATGAAGGTAAAAAGTTGAAGCAATGTCAGAAAAGAAATTGCTTTAAATGAAAAATTTTGAGGAAAGGCTCATGAATTTCCCTAAATATATTCAATTCAAGATACATTTATCAAAAGTCCAATATAAGGCTCTTTTAAGAACACTGCAGGGGATACAAACAAGAAAAAGACAAGACTATATACTCAAGAACCTTACAATAAATTTAACATTCCAGAAAACAAATTTAGCCAAGCACTATTACTTATATTATGTGATGATTTTAATGATCGATATTCCATATGTATAGGAATGATTTTCTCACAGTGACTAAACTAAAATATTTCTAAATATCTCTAAGCAACTGCTTAATTATGTAGTCTACTACTTAATTCTTAATTATGACCATTTCCAATACTTCCACATTACCCTAAAGTTTCCATGAAAATGAAATCTATTCTCCTAACTTTAAGACTTGAGGTCAAAAGTAAAAATAGCCACATGTTTCACAAAGTATCAGTTAATGAAATGTCAATTTTTAGTACTCAGCATCAACCAACAGTATTTTTTAATTAATATTTTATAACTATAACAAATATAAGCAAGATCTGCCAATTCATTTTTGTAAACTAAGAACAATAACACAATTACCTATTATCTATTATTAGCATGTATGGTCTGCCAACAGTAAAAATACAGCATCAATATGTGTATTAAAGTATTAAAAATGCACACATTTCCTTTTAAATTAAGCCACATGCCAAATCATCAGAAATGATTTATACCTTAGTCTCACGACCCATCATATACTCAAAAAGCACTTTTCTCAAATACTCAAACTCGGTAGGTTCTCCAAAGAGCGAGACATCAGTATGGTACAAACTGCCACCTGTCAAATAAAAAAAAAAAACAGATCACATTGTAAAGCAAAACCAGATAAGCTACTTATTACTTAGACACCAAACTAAAGAACAATTCAAAGAATAAAGGGAGGCATCATTCTTGTATTAATTATATTGTACTGTATAGTACTGTACATACATACACAAAACATTCCAATTGGTATTTTTCCATTGGAAGAAAAAAATAAGAATTATCATAGCAATTTTATTTCTCATATCTTTTCCTCCTCCTCCTTTTGGCATGGCAATTTTAAAAGACTATACTTAGGGAATATAAAGATTCCTTAAATCCGGTATTTCTCTTCTCAGTATTATGTGGTTGGCTTCAGATATTCCACAATGACTAAAATTAATAATCATTTGTATTTATTAAGAACTGAGTATCTCAGAACAGAATTCTAGTTTTTCTCATATTCCAAATCTAAAAGCACCTGAGTTTAAATCAAGTTTTCAAAACTCTTTGGATACACAGGACAGATAAAATAACTTGAAAATGCATGAAATATTAATGCCATTTTAGTGGTTTTCAAATATTTTGGTTCAACATCTTAAAGCCTGTCATAAAAAGTTATAGTCCATCTGTTAACCAAGCCCCATTTCAACCTAAAAGTAAACAATAAATACAGATCAGGTATATGAAGTCACACTGAATATTATGTGTAAATTTATACCCTGGATTTTTAAAAAACTGAATATACAAAATCACACTGTGCAGCAAGATAATACATCAAGGCTTCAAATATTGTACGATGAACAATACGTGAGCCTCTAAATGCCAAAGTTGAAAGTGGCCTTTCATTGTAACTTTACATTTCTTTTGGTTGAGAATTTAAACCACCATTTGTTCAGTAAAAAGAAACAAATAAAACCTCATGGAGTATTATTGACACATAAGAGATTAGTAAAATCCCGAAAGTCAGATAATGCCAAGAACTGGTGAGTGTGTAGGACAATGGAAATGGCTGTGCACCGACTGTGGAGTGTGAATGGATGCGACCACCCTAGACAACTCGGCATTGCTTTGCAGAGCTTCATAAAGTGGAAGACAAGCATACTCTATGATGCCAAAATTCAATGCCTACCAAAACATCCTAGAGAAACGCTTCACATGTACACCAGAAGTCAATGTTCACAGTTACAGTGTTTATAAAAGCAAAACTGAGACAATTCAAAGGTCCACCAACAGGAGAATAAATAAAATAGGGTATACAGATGGAATGTATTATTACTAAACTCAGCATTCAAAATGGTTAAACAACTATAGCTTCTAGAATGAAATTCAAAATCATAATGCTAGGTGAAAAAAGGGCAGGAATATGCAGAATATACACAGTATATCATTTCTATACAGCCCAAAACATGTAACACGTTAAAGTCAACTGTTTTAGAGAACTGTACATATGCTGTAGCATGTTACCAGTGGTTACCGATGGGAGAACAGGGAGATAGGAGACTGAAGAGCAGCACAAGGAGCACTGGCAATGTTCTGGAGGGCGAATTCATAAGTGCTAACCAGTCTTCGTACTTGGTATTTACTTTGCATGCATTTGTATGTTTGGAATATTTCATTTTTTAAAAGTGTACACCTTTAAAGTCCCAACTCACTCAAACCACACCTTCAGCTGCGCTCCCCTGCTACAACCTCCAAACAAGCTCTCAAACCACGCTTTGTAAATACATAGCAACCAGAACTCAATAATGATAATGCACTACTTCCTCTTCAAAAGCCATTTATATATCATACTTAAGTGTTTCATTCCTCTAGATTGATGCAAAATGCAAGAGTTTACAATGTTGTACCCTTTTCAGAAAATAATTGACTTTATTATTATAAACACGTGGATTACTTAGGTATAGCCATTTTCCGGGACAAGTAATTAATATTGTTTTTCAATGCATATACCCCCCTTTCTTGTCTTTTCCCTAACAGTAGCATATAAAAGAAATTTCTTCCTCTCCTCATAATTCTTACTTTCGGTTTTAAGCAATGAGAGTGGAAATTAGTTATTCAAATAAAGATGCCTGCCAGGTTGTCTACCCACTGTTTCTTGTAAGTCTTTCCAAATAACTTTATCTGAGTACTACTCAGCATTTTTAATACAATACTTTACCTGGGCCCAATTCCAAAATGTACAACTGGAAAATCCATTTAACTACACTTGAAACAATCTTAATCAACTAAGTGTATTGCAGATAATTTTAGTTAACAGCAGGCTTGGCTCAGATTTTCTTTAAAACTGTACATGCATTTATTTAATTGAAAGATAAAAATAAAAAACTAATTTTACTTTTACAATCACACCTAAGAATAAATGTAATAAAAGAGGTGCAAGAGAACTACTCAGGACAATAGCGACAGAAATCAAAGAAGACCTAAGTAAATGCTGAAAGATATCATGATTATGGGTTGGATACTCAATACCATAGAGGTGCCAATTCTCTTCAATCTTTCTATAAATTCAAAGCAATCCTAATCAAAATCCTCTCAGGTCTGGGTGTGTGTTGTGAGTATAACTTGATAATCTCATTCTAAAACTTAAATGGACATTCAAAGAGCTAAGGATAGCTAAGACACTCTTGAAAAACAAAGTGGGAGGGCTTCCCCAGCTAAACAACAAGAAAGGCTATGAAGTCATCATAATTAATAGAGTGAAGTGTTAGAGCAGGCATAAGACAAATCCATCACTGGAACAGACTACTGGTGTTAAAAGAGACCCTCAAAAATGTGGAATAACTAAACTGGGTAAAAAGAACTTATCCTGCTTTCCCTGTATGAGCTTTACCTCAAGGTAACCACATAGATAATGTGGGAATCTTTCCATTTACAGAAGAATTCCAGTTAACATCTGCACAAGAAATGGGAGAATGTGAATATCACCATTACACAATAACTAGTGAAACAGATCTTGGAAAACAGTCCCCACTGGGTGCTAAAATCAAGGTGAAAGGTGATGAGTCAAACTGATGACACCTGGAACTGTGTGAAAGCAGTTACAAAAAAGACATGTGTCGGGGCGCCTGGGTGGCTCAGTTGGTTAAGCGACTGCCTTCGGCTCAGGTCATGATCCTGGAGTCCCGGAATTGAGTCCCACATCGGGCTTCCTGCTCAGCGGGGAGTCTGCTTCTCCCTCTGACCCTCTTCCCTCTCGTGCTTTCTATCTCTCATTCTCTCTCTCTCTCAAATAAATAAAATCTTAAAAAAAAAAAAGACACCTGTCTTTTGATGTGAAACAACATACAGTTTGGCTCCCTTTGGGAGGTACTATTGCCAATAACACAAATCTAAATCTGACCAAGCCCCTCATTCTAACTACTAGGGGATGGAGGACCAAGAGTTCAGAATGCCTTAAACTTACGCACAAGTAATTTGGTTTCTTTAACAAATAAACAACAAAAGGAGACACAAAGGGAGAGGGAGAAAGACAAGGAATCTAGAGTTTTAAAAACAGACTTAAGTGATTTCTCAATCAAAGTAGTATGGGTACTACTTGGCTGATTCAAATAAATCAACTGTCTGCCACCATCACTGCCAGAAAACATTTATGAAACTACACGTGTCTGAACATTGACCAGTTATTTGATTAAGGAATTACCGTGAAATTTTTAAGTGTGATATTAGTACCATGGTTATTTCAAAGGAATCCTCTGTATAGATACATACTGAAATATTTACATATGAAATAAGATATAATACCTACCTTACTTTAAAATAATCCAATGGACTAAGGATAGGAAAGGTTGGGGTACAAATGAACCAAGATTAGATATGTCTTGATAATTCTGGAGGGTGGCTGATGTGTACATGTGTGTTCATTATATGCCATATTCATTATTTTTCTATATGTCTAAAAAAATTCCATAATAAAAAATTCAAAAGGAAGACAATAAAGAAAGAAAATACCAACTAGTACAATATCTTTATGATATATATAAATATTATACTATATAAATACTACATATATATATGCTACATAGTATATGTATTATATTCTGAATATTAATCCTTGTTTTTATAATGTGTAAACAAGGATTAATATTCAGAATTTTTTAAAAACTCCTACAGATCAGTAAGAAAATGATAGATGATCTTAGAAAACAAAAAAGAAATGGAGAGGAACTTCACAAAAGAAATATACACAGCTAAAATGAATGAATAAAAAAATGAACAATTGGGGCGCCTGGGTGGCTCAGTCGGTTGAGAGTCCAATTCTTGGTTTCAGCTCAGGTCATGATCTCAGGTCCTGGGATTGATCCCCACATCGGGCTCCATGCTTGGCACAGAATTTGCTTGAGAGTCTCTTCTTCTCCCTCCCTCTCTGCCCCTCCCCCTGTCCATGCACACTTGCTCTGTCTCTCAAATAAATAAAATCTTTAAAGAAAAAAGATCAAATAAGATGTTCAACCTGATTACTAATAAGAGAGATGTAATTAAAATTACAAGTCACAGCACAGAATTTAATCAGTGAAGCATTAAAAGGGCTTTAATAAATCCAGGACTGCTGAGGAGCTGGAGTGATGAGAGCTCTTATCCAATGCTGGTGAAAATGAAAATTAGTACAAAAATATAGAAAACAGTTTCCTACATTATCTTCAAATTGTATCTAGTTTGGCCAACCTAGGATAGGGTGTGCACAAAAATGTTCATATCCTATGACTCAGCAAATCCAGTCTTAGTTGCATAGAGAAAATCTTTCACATGAGACATGTACAATATACAAAATTAATAAATGGAAATGAGTGAACCAGAGCTACACACAACATGGATGCACCTCAAAACTTACGTTAAGCAAAAGAAAAAATACAAGCTTATAGTATGATTCTATTACATGAAGTTCCAAAACAAGCAAAATCTAAACAAAGTATTGCTTAGAAATACATACATAGGTGGTAAACAATAAAGAACAAGAGAATGGTTAACATAAAGTCAGGGGAAAAAAAGTCAGTAGAGGGGAGGAATAAAGCTATTATTGCAGAGGCCTACACAGAGGTTTTGAAGAACTAGTACTTTTTATTTCTTCCTGCCTGGTGGATGCTCATTCTACTCTACTCTTTAAAGAGATAGCATGGTGAAGAGATTAACGTGCATATTCAACTAGACTGACCAGGCTGGTGAGAGAATTAAATGAGTTGATATGCAAAACAGTGCCCAGCACTTAGTGTTATTCTGGTATCCCCTGCCTTTCGAAAATTCATGTTACGCCACTTCGCTTTTACAAAAACCTACACTAGTACCTGTCTTTGCTAACGAAAAAAATCTAAAGAGTCTTTTGCTTTTATGAAAAAGGCGAGAAGTGAAAATAGTGTTCAGCATTTGTTTTGCAGTGAGCCATTACAGAGGCAGCCCACACCCCCAGCAGAAGGGTGACTCTATCGAGCTCCTGCCCCCAGGAACTACGCTCGGCATCAAGCCGCCATAGCTCTGAACTGTGTCTGTGAGCATCTGTGCTTTATCTTGGTTTATTTGTGCATCTGTTAGCAAGATGTGTCCTAAGGTATCAGAAAAGCCTAAGAGAGGATATTTTTTGGGTCTGGGAATGCTAAAAATTTTTTCCATATAAACTAACTGTAATTGCTTCTTTGCTTTACACCATTTCGGCTTATGAAAGGTATCAAAGGAATGCTCTACTTTTAGATGGTAGAGGAGACTGGTATATGTGTTAGTTATTAAATACCCTGTACATGTGTGTTCATTTTACAATTCAAAACTGAGAAAAAAAGAAAATTATAAAAATCTTAAGTTGAAACTAATGAAAAGAATCAATATTATTCTCTATGCACTGCTGAGCACCGAGTCAGCAGTTGAGCTGACAATCATATGTGTTGACTTAGATATGGCAAACAATCCTTGTAGCAGGAATCTTTTCTGCAACGAGCCATGAGACACTTCCAAGCTGGTTTTCTCTTGTTTTTGAAGAGCATTTTGGAGAGAATCCAAAGCAAGTCCTTGTTTAATTTAATTGAAAATTATATAATATCTTGTGTTATTTCATTGCAGTAAGTAAGAGCTTTCAATAACACAAAGGGATGTAAAATGGTTTAGATTTATGCCCAAGTGCTTCCCTGAAAAAGCAAAAAGCTTTATAAGACATTTAGCAAAATAAAACTATTCTTAATGAAATGAGGCAGCAAAACAGATGGGGAAATTGTTATGAGATTATTCAAAGGTCATAGTTATCTCAAGGGAAACACTATGTAAACACTCAAGTTCATCTTTAAAATCCTTTGTAAGTGGCATATATTATTTCAATCAAGAGAATGTTTCCAAATCACCCTCTCCTACCTTGAGTATAAGAATTTTTATGAAATTATTTTCTCCTTAAATCAGAGTTTAAAATTAGTAAATATAACACTATGGTAATAGTAAAAAACAGAATCATAGGGGCGCCTGGGTAGCTCAGTTGTTAAGCATCTGCCTTCGGCTCAGGTCATGATCCCAGGGTCCTGGGATCGAGCCCTGCATCAGGCTTCCTGCTCAGTCGGGAGTCTGCTTCTCCCTCTCCCACTCCCCCTGCTTGTGTTTCCTCTCTCGCTGTGTCTGTCAAATAAATAAATAAAATCTTAAAAAAAAAAAAAAAAGAATCATAGAGCTGTGTCTGTATGAGTACATAAATGTTTGCATACATACAGAAGAGTCTGGGAAAATATACATAAATTACCACTAGGTTGGTTCCATCTGGAGAGCGTAAAGTGGGAACCTGCAGTTCCACTTACACACGGCAGCTGTTTGATTTTTTTTTTGCAACAAATATGCATTATTTTTGTTTTAGATTACTATCATTCTTTCCTTAAAACTAGCTGTCATTGGTGAATTACAAAGGTAAAATATATTCACTGTAAAGAGCAGATTAGCAAAGACAAAAATAAAACTCCTCCATAAATCCAGCAATAAGAGATAACTGTGGAAAGCATAAGAGATCATTCCTACCTTTGTAAGGTGTTCCCACAGTTGTTGCATATACATTCTTTTCATATTTCTTCAAACGGTCTTCTAAATTGTGAATCTAAAAGTAACAAATACTTAAATCATATCATAAGATTCGTATGGAAACCATATGTAAAAGAAAGGACTGCTATAGCTACTAGATTCTTTAATACTTAGGACAGAATATAGGCAAATACAATTAATACAAATGGTTTCTTAGATATGACACCAAAAGCACAAACAAAAGAGAAAATATATAAAATGGTCTTTATCAAAAGTAAAACTTTTGTGCCTCAAAGGACATTATCACAAAGTGAAAAGACCACCCACAAAATGGAGAAAATACTTGCAAATCACGTATCTCTTAAGGGACTTGTATTCAGAATAAAGAATACAACTGAACAAGAAACCAAATAACCCAACTAAAAAATTAGCAAAGGACTTAGACATTGCTCCAAATAAGACATACCAATGGCCAAAAAACAGAATATAAGATGTCCAATCATTAGTCGTTAGAAAAATGCAAATTAAAACCAAAATGAGATACTACTTCATACCAACTACTATGGCTATAATCAAAAACTTGTTGGTGAGGATGTGGAAAAATTGGAATCCTTATATAACTTTGTTGGTGGGAATGTAAAATGGTGCCACAATGTATTTTGGTGGTTCATCAAAAAGCTGAACATATAATTACCAAATGATCTAGCAATTTCACTCCTGGGTATATACCCCAAAGAACTGGAAATAGGTGCTCAAATAAAAACTTGTACACAATGTTCCTGACAGCACTATACGTAATAGCCAAAAGGTAGAAATAACCCAAACATTCATAAACTAATGAATGAAGTATGATATATCCATATAACTAAATAATATTCAGCCATAAAAAAGAATAAAGTACTGATACATGCTACACTGAAGAACCTTAAAAACACTGTGCTAAGTAAAATAAGCCAGATAAGAAAGGCTATGTTTTATGTGATTGTATTTATATAAAATACAATAGGCAAATTTACAGACACAGGAGTAGAGTAGTGGTTGCCAGGAGGTAATGGGGAGTAACAGCTTCATGGGTATAAGGTTTCCTTATGGGGTGATGAAATGTTCTCGAACTAGATAATGGTGATGGTTTCACAACATTGTGAATGAACTACATGTCAATGAATTGTGCACTTTAAACTGGTTAAAATGGTCAATTTTATGTTATGTGTATTTTACCACCATAAAAATAACTAATACAAAAATTGCTATGCTAGCACAGTTTGAAGATTTGAGGATGCTATAAGAAGAGAGTTTTAAAGCAACAACCTTGAGAATAGATGAGAAAAGATAAACCACTGGGAAGTAGAAAAAAAAAGTAGCATTGGGACTTAGCAACTATTTTTATGATTTAAAAAAAATATATTGTGAAAGTTTTCAAACATAACCACAGAGAATATAGTACAATCGATGCCCATATATATCAATCCGTCACCTAATTTCAACAATTGTCAAGATTTTTGTATGTATGACTTTTAAGAAAACTGGAAAATTGGGGTGCCTGTGTGGCTCAGTCGGTTAAGCATCTGACTCTAGATTTCAGCTCTGCTCATGATCTCAGGGTTGTGAGATTGAGCCCCATGTTGGGCTTTGCGCTAAGTGGGGAGTCTGCTTGAGATTGCCCCCCTTTGTCCCTCCCCCACTTGCATGTGCGCTCCCTCAAATAATTTTTAAAACAAAGCAAAAACTGGAAAATCCCTGAAGATATAGCCTTCAAACAGCCTGCTGACTTGTACACTATCCCTCTAGAATTTGGGAGAAAAGACTACTAAAGATGATGCACCACAGATACGCATATACTGGTATTTTCATGCTTATGCATGCTTGTAGACATATATACACAGTCCTATTTAAACCTAATTACTGGATAATATATGGACAAAATTTACAAGGCAATTTACTAGGAAAAAGTAGTAAAGATTGATGTCAACATATTTTCCCTCTGATAAAAGCAAAAACATTTTTTTTAAAACTTGTTATTACAAATAAAGACAAATTCTTATCCAAGATGTTAAACACTAGAAAGAATAAGATACAAATGTTCTTGTTTAAATACATGTGATCATGAATTTAAGAGATAAACTCCAGCACCTTCAGTTTTGGAAATAAAATTTCCTGTGTAAGACAAAATTGCAAAGCCAGCTATTAAATCAGTATTATATCAGTTCGTTTTTAAAAGTGAGCTAAATGAGATCCAAGTACAAAAGAACATAAATTAAGGCAGTCAGTTCAAAATAAAAGGCACCAATTAAACCTTACCTGTTCTCTGAACTCTTGCTCTTTCAACTTTGAATCACTGATTAGAGTAGTCTTCTGTGCTAGTTGTGTCTAAAAAAACATAAAGTCAGATCTGAAATGCATATGGGTTTCATCACTGCCTGGATATACATTGTACTGCTTGGTAAATTATCTTTATGTTTTAACTTTTAAAACACAAAATACTCCTGGGGCACCTGGGTGGCTCAGTTGGTGGAGCACCTGACTTCAGATCACGTCATGATCTCAGGATCCTGGGATCGAGTCCCGTGTTGGGCTCCCCGCTCAGTGGAGAGTCTGCTTGAACCTCTGCCTCTGCCCCTCCCCCGACTCGTGCTCTCTCTCAAATAAACTCTTAAACACACACACACACACACACAAAATACTCCTGAAAATATACTGTCTTCAGTCAAATTCAATGAAGAACTAGTCTTACCTGTAACTCCATAATTGTTATCTGTAAATGGAAAAGAAAAAAATGAGTATATAATACACTAAAATCGATAAGAAGCAATAAAATGGAACAATATGAACTCACAAGAAAATAAAAATTTAGTATTTTAGTCTTAAGAGAGTGGTAAGATTTAAGAGTCTAGTTCCTCTCACTTTGTCATTGCCAGGGCTCTCCTCCTGCTGCAGCCTTTCCTGGTACTTATTCCGTAGCTCCTCCAGTTGAGTCTGCAGGTCGATTACTTTAGCAGTCATTTCTTCTTCACGAGCCTTTAAGATTAAAGAAAAAAAGTGCTAATGAACATACCAAAAAGAACATCGTAGAGGCAACACAGTGTAAACTTCTCAGAAGGAGAAACAAATACCTAAATATTTCTGGAGACACAAACCATTGTTTCTATCGTCATTCGTGACTACACTCTAAATACCTTCCTTCATGTCCCACTTTTAACGTCAACCTTGCTATTCATGCCATATTACTGTTCCCTCTCTCACTCCCTCTGTCCCCACTCCATAAAGCCCATCAAGCAGTTTCTTTCCCCGTAAGCTTCCCAGGCTTGAATGACCATCAGGTATGTAACAATGTGGTGACAGGACTTGAACACAGAGCCTGTGTGTTAGGGACTCTGCCCTTTTCCACATTAGGATCTGATTTCCAGAAAACATCCATTAATACAAATACAAATAATATAGTAGATACAGTGAGGCACAGCACTGATCAACCAGCTGGCAACTTACTGATCACAAGTTGTGGAGGTTTTTCCTAGCCCTTTGGATAGCTGTGTAAATCGAGAAATGATTTTTTGTCCTGGTTCAGCAAACCTCCATCTATACATCTGTCCCTAAACCACACCAGTGGTTCTCTGGGGTAAAATATTCAACTAAAGTCTATTAAAAAAAAAATTATTGTCCAATGTATTAGTAACCATGTAATGTCTCCATTTGCCCTGAACTTTGCAAAAAAATAGACAAGGCTGTAAAAGTATATGTGACTTATTGGTCCAAAAATCCTAACTTAGAAAATTTGGTATACAAATCATTTCTCTCTTCTGTTTTGATTGCCCTAGTAAAGGCTATTGCCCATTCTACATTTCTTCACTTGTCTTGATAACTGCCATCATTTATTGTACAGAGCAGTCCAGACCTCTTCTTGCTCTTATAAATCTTGTAATAACATCTTTACTAAAAGAACATTTGCAATTGAAATATTGATCAGATTGAGTAATGAAGACAGGACAAGTGTTTGCTGACTAAGAGACTGAACAGGAAAAACAGCAACAAATGGATATCTGATTTAACAGATGCTGACTTGACAGAACCAAGAAACATCATCCTCAAAAACAAACAAAAAAAAGAGAGGCCCCATGGCACAAAATAAGGCAATGAACCATAAGGACACTTGGAAAATCTACTTTGAAATACCCCACTGGTCATGAAACTTAGACCAACTGAAAAAGAACAAACTTCTTCTGGCAACATAAGCAAAGCAGGGATGTCTAGTAACCAGCCTCCTTAGGTATCTCCCCACTGAGGCTCACTTGAACCTAGCCTCCATCCCTAAAACACCATCAACCACAAACTCTTGCAAATATTTTACTGCCCACAGTTTACTGTTTTTAGTCTACCACGGCATATCCTGTGTGGATGTCTGTGTCAATGTGGTTTAGGCACCTTTGAAAGGATCACCTCTACAGCTACTTATTCAGTTAGGCCCCAATTTTTATTTTATTTTATTTTATTTTATTTTACTAATTTATTTATTTATTTGGTGAGAGAGTCGGCGGGGGGGCAGAGGGAGAGAGAAAATCTTAAGCAGACTCCGCACTGAGCATGGAGCCCGACGTGAGTTTCAATCTCATATCCCTGAGATCATGACCTTAGCCAAAATCAAGAGGCAGACGCTTAACCAAATGAACCACCCGGTGCCCCCAGGCCCAGATTTTAATATGACAATCAGCTATGTCTGACATTTCCTTTGACAGTTGTGGGATACTATCTAAATCAAGCCCACTAAGAATTAGGAAAAAATCCCTTCTGTGTTATTTCTAATTTAAGAAACAATTTTGTAAATTCCTTTTTAAGAGCTTTCTAGTATTGAAGGAGGAAAAAAAAACAGTACTACTTACTTCAAAGTAAGAACAATAAGGAAAACCAGTTAAACTGAATGTTAATGCACATCCATGGAAATCATGTTTGAGAGTCTAGTTATTATGCCAAAGCCAAATCACTAAAATATAGTCAATGTCAAAAGGAAACCAGTTTTGTATCTAATGTAGCCAAGCTACCTCCTCCCAGTGGGACTGCTCTGAGCTGGGACCAGGCTATTACTTAAGCTCACTTACATGAGTACTCAGCTCTTCCTCTGAGATGTCATCAGTCCCTCTTCCCAAATGGGTTCTTCCCTGCCCTAGCACATGTCACCTCCTTCAAATTTACCAAGTGTCTAGTATGTGCCAAGTATCTGGCTAAGTCTTCAAGACTAGAGATGAGTAACAAAATCCCTGCCCACCAGATGCTTATAATCTAGGAGAGAGGACATACACATTAATATTCTCCTACACACATATGTATGTATGACAAAAATTCATGTTATAAGTGAAGTAATGAATACAGATGAGTACCAAAAGAACACTGATGCAATGAATTATATTTAAGGGGTTCTAAAAAAAACTATGTTAAAACAATATGATGCAGAAAAGAATATTCAAAAAGCAAACTTTTGAGTAGAAAAGGGAAAAAACATATTTCATTTTTGTTTCTGTTTACACAAAACACTGCAATATTATGAAAGAAACTAATCATTGATCTCTGGCTCAAGGTGGCAATACAGGAAGATCCTGAACTCACTTCCTCCCATGGACACACTGAGTGTACAGCTACATAGGGAACAATTTCCTCTTAAAAATAAAAAACAAAAAAGCCTGGCTGAGTGATGGCTACACATCAGGCAAATGAGGAAAAAAACCACACTGGAGTGGGTAGGAGAGGCTAAGACACAACCTGGTCATAAATCCCATCCCCAGCATGACAACCAACAACTGGGAGGAACCTCAAAACCCAGAATTTTTCCGAGGACTGAGCATTCCAACTTTTAAGATATATACTTGAGAGACAAGCCCCCAAAACATCTAACTTTGAAAGCCAACAAGGTTCACATCCTGAGACTCACAAAACTAGTGATCTGAGAAACCACTCTTAAAGGGTTCCTGTGCCTGCACTCACCCACCTCAGGGCCCAGCTCAGAGGTAGCCAGTTCCATCCAGACTTAAAGTGAAGGAGACTCACCTGCTTCTATTAAAGCACTGGCCTGAAGGGCAGACATCTAATTTAACACACACACCTAGGAGCCTGCTGGAATACTCTCTGGGCACACAGACTGGCAGGTGCCATCTTTCCATGCTCCTTTTGACATGTTCCAGAACACCAGTATCTCCCAGAAGGGTGCTTTTACAGGCATCTGGTGCCCTGATTTTTGCAGCTGCCACCTAAGGGGACACCTCTTGATCACATGGCTCTGGAGGCCAAGGGAGCTTGTGTTCCTAGTCCCATGAGACTGTAATAATCAGCATCACTCAGAAAGGAGCTCATATCTCCATTTGGTGCCCCAATTTTTGCAGCTGCTGCCAGGGAACACAGCTATACTGGCTCTGGTGGACAGTGCCCATGGATCCCACAGGGCTATAACAGAGGAAAAGTTCTTAAATAGCTAACCATCCCCAAGGGCACAGCAAAAGACAACAGACACAGGAGCTCAGACTGTGTGTGAAAGAGGCCTATTGGTTAATCATCATGACTGTGGCCTAAGGGGAAGGCTTCTACTTAAACATGCACCTAAAGGCAGAATGTAATCCCTTCCTCAAGTCATCTTTGAGCTCACCCTCTGCCATACTCCAGAGCACCAGTGTCTTCAGGAGGGGAACTTTACATGTGTCTGGTGTCCTGATTTTTGCCACTACTGCCCAAAGACACCCCTTGATCACCTGGCTTTGGTGGCCAAGATGGCTTGCATTCCTGGATCCCATAGCACTATGGCAATTGGAGAGATGGTTCTTGGCAGACTACCCACCCCTGGGGCACTGTGCAAACAGTGGATTGAAGTATAACCCCCAATCTTTCTGTGAAGGAGGCCTCTTTGCTTGTCCTGGAGCTCTGGCCTAAGGGGCAGGCTTCAGATTTGGGACACATTTTGTGGCTTATGGAGCTGCTCTCAGGGAGCACAGGCTATGGATGCTACCATGGTGCTCTCCCTCCTTCTGCCTTGCTCTAGCTTGCCAATATCACCCAGAAAAGAGCTTATACACTCATATGGAATCGTGATTTTTGTGACTGCCACTCAAGGTACACTTTCAGATGGCCTGCCTCTGGTGGCCTGCAGGGCTTACACTTGCTTGCAGTCCCACAGGACTATATATGTTTGCATATTTTTAAAAACTGATGCCTGAGGGTCTGGCTTCCAATCAGCATGAATCTAAGTGCTGAGAGCCTCCCTTCTGAAATACTGACAGGTTGGTAGCACATCCTCAACTACTGAGAACTATTAAAAATATAATAAGCTGCTCGGACAAGCACAAAGGTTTAAGAGACAACCAAGAGCTGAGGCAGGGCTGAACAATAAAGGCTCATCTCCTGCATGATGCCAATCCTTCAAGACTGAGAGAGGTGGTTGTTTCATCTACTGTATAATCATTTATAAAGCTAGTCTGAAGTTAAAAAACAAAAGTAGTAAAAATAATTATGTTTACAATAATGAATTAAGAAATACACAAGACAGGGGCGCCTGGATGGCTCTGTCATTAAGCAGCTGCCTTTAGCTCAGGTCATGATCCCAGGGTCCTGGGATTGAGCCCCACATCGGGCTCCCTGCTCAGCGGGGAGCCTGCCTCTCCCTCTCCCCCTGCTTGTGCGCTCTCTCTCTCTCAATAAATAAATAAATAAAAATCTTTAAAAAAAAAAAAGGAATACACAAGATAAAAAGATGTAGAATGTGACATCAAAAACATAGAATGTCAAGGAGTAATTATAATGTTGAGCTTTGTAATGGGATCAAACTTAAATTGTTATCAACTTAAAACAGACTGTTATAAGTTGTTCTATGTAAGCCCCATGGTAAACACAAAGCAAAAACTATAATAAATACACAAAAGATAAAGATAAGCATACCATCAAAGAAAGTCATCAGAATATAAAGAAAACAGGGAAAGAAGCATCAAACAGAGAGGAAATACAAAAACAGCCAGAAAACAATGAACAAAATGGCAATAAGCACATATTTATCAATAACTACTTTAAACATAAATGGACTAAATTTTCCAATCAAAAGACTCAGAATGGCTAAATAAATTGAAAACAAGACCCATCTATATGCTGCCTACAAGAGAATCTCTTTAGATGTAAGGACATACACACTAAAAGTAAAATGATGAAAAAAGATATCCATGCAAATGGAAATAAACAAAAAAGCCAGGGTAGCAAAACTTATATCAGATAAAATAAGACTTTAAAACAAAGACTATAAGAGACAAAGAAGGATATTACATAATGTAAAGGGGTCAACCCTACAAAAAAGACAAAACATTTACAAATATTTATGCACCCAACATACGAGCACCTAAATATATAAAGCAAATATTAACAAACCTAAAAGGAGTAACAGACAGCAATACAATAATAGTAGGGGACTTTAAACCCTACTTACATCAATGAATAGATCATCCAGGCAGAAAATCAATAAGAAAATAATGGCCTTAACTGACATATTAGACCAAATGAACTAAACAGAAATATACAGAACATTCCATCCAAAAGCAACAGAATACACATTCTTCTTGTGTGCACACAGAATATTTTCCAAGACAGATCATATATTAGGCCACAAAACAAGTCTTAATAAAGTTAGAAGACTGAAATCATATCAAGCATCTTTTCCAACCACAGCAGTATGAAACTAGAAATTAATTACACAAAGAAAACTGCAAGGCACAGATAGCACCAGGAATAGAGTCAATGATATTGTAAAAGCGTTGGATGTTGATAGATGGTAGCTACACTATGGTGGGTGTAGCATAACATATAGAGAAGCTGAATCACTATGTTGTATACCTGAAACTAATGTAGCATTATGTGTCAACTGTACTTAAATTAAAAAATTAAACACACACACACACACACACATAAAGAAAACTGGAAAATTCACAAATATGTGGAGATTAAACAACATGCTACTGAACAACCAATGGGTCAAACTAGAAATCAAAAGAAAAATTTTTAAAGATCCTGAGACAAATAAAAATGGAAATAGAACATACTAAAATTTATAGGATGCAGCAAAAGCAGTTCTAAAAGGGAAGTTCATAGTGATAAATGCCTACTTCAGGAAACATGAACATTCTCAAATAAACAAACTAACTTTACACACACCTCAAGGAACTAGAAAAAGAACGAAAGAATAAGAAAGGAAATAACAGATTAGAACTAAATGATATAAAGATTAAAAACACAATAGAAAATTGATCAATGAAACTAAGAGCTGGTTCTCTAAAAAGATACACAAAACTGACAAATCTTTTTCTAGACTCACTGGGAAAAAAAGAAAGGGGATTCAAATAAATTATATCAGAAATCAAAAAAGTTATAACTGATACCACAAAAATACAAGAATTGTAAGACACTACAATGAAAAATTATACATTAACAAATTGGGGAACCTAGCAGAAACATTCCTAGAAACATTCAATCTACCAACACTAAATCATGATGAAGTAGAAAATCTGAACAGACCAATTACTGGTAATGAGATTGAATCAGTAATCAAAAACCTCCCAATAAACAAAAGTCCAGGACCAGACACCCTCACTTTGAATGTACTGCACATTCAAAGAAAAATCGTTCTCAAACTCTTCCAAAAAATAGAGGAAGGAACTTTTCCAAACTCCTTTTAAGAGTCCAGCATCACCCTGATACCAAAATCAAAGACACCACACAAATATGCAAAAATTATAGGCCAAAACTCTAATGAACATAAAAGGAAAAATCCTCAACAAGATATTAGCAAACCAAATTCAACAATACATTAAAAGGATCATATACCATGATCAAGCTGGATTTATTCCAGGGATTAAGGATGTTTCAACATTTGCAGATCAGTCAATGTCACATTAACAAAATGAAGGCTAGAAATCATACGGTTATCTCAATACATGCCGAAAAAAACATCTGACAAAATTCCACATCCATTTATAATAAAAACTCTCAACAAAGTGGGTACAGAGGGAATGTACCTCAACACAAAAAAGGCCAAATATGACAAGCCCACAGCTAACATCATACTTAATGGTGAAAAGCTGAAAGCTTTTCTTCTAAGATCAGGAACAAGATAAGGATGTCCACTCTCACCACTTTTATTCAACATAGTATTAGAAGTCCTGGCCAGAGCAATTAGGCAAGAAAAATAAATAAAAGCCATCCAAATTGGAAAGAAAAGGAAAATACTATTTGCAGAGTACATATTATATATAGAAAATCCTAAAGACTCCATCAAAAACCTGTTAGAACCAATAAAAGAATTAAGTAAAGTTGTAGGATACAAAAATCAATACACAAAAATCTACTGCATTCCTATACACTAATAAATAAACTAAAAATTTAAGAAAACAATCCCACTTACAATTGCATCAAAAATAATAAAATACTAGGGTGCCTGGTGGCTCAGTCGGTTGAGCATCCAACTCTTGATTTTCGGCTCAGGTCATGATCTCAGGGTCATGAGATTGGGCCCCACGTCAGGTTCTGTGTTCAGTGGAGAGTCTGCTTGGGATTCTCTTTCTCTCTCTCTTTCTGCCCCTCTCCCTGTTTGTGCACTATCTCTCTCTCAAATGAATAAATAAATCTTTAAAAAACAAAAAAATATGTAGGAATAAATTTAACCAAGGAGGTGGAAGACATGTACTCTGAAAACTATGAGACATTGATGAAAGAAATAGAAAAATACATAAATAAATGTAAAGAGACTCTGTGCTTATGGACTGGAAGAATTAATATTGTCACATGTCCATACTACTCAAAGCAATCTAAAATTCAAGATAATTCCTACCAAAATTCCAATGGCATTTTTCACAGAACTATACAAATAATTCTAAAATTTGTATGGAACCACAAAAGACCCCAAATAGCCAAAGCAATCATGAGAAACAACAAAGCTGGAGGCATCCCTGATTTCAAACTATTTTTGCAAAGCTATAGTAATTAAAACAGTATGGTCTTGGCATAAAAACAGACATGGAGATCAATGGAATAGGATAAAGCCCAGAAATAAATCCATGCATATATGGTAAATTAATTTATAACAAATGAGCCAAGAACATACAATGGGGTAGAGGATAGTCTCTTCATTTAATTACGTGGAGAAGACTGGACAGCCACATACAAAAGAATGAAACTGGACTACCATCTCACACCATCTACAAATTAACTCAAAATGGGGCACCTAGGTGGCTCAGATGTTTAAGCATCTGCCTATGGCTCAGGTCATGATCCTGGTTCCTGGGATCGAGCCCTGCATCACATTGGGCTCCCTGCTCCACAGGAAACCTGCTGCTACCCCTCCCACTTCTGTTCCCCCTGCTTGTGCTCTCTCTCTAAAATAAATAAATAAAATCTTTTTTAAAAAAATGGATTAAAAACTTGAATGTAAGATCTAAAACCATAAAATTCCTAGAAGAAAACAAAGGCAGTAAGCTCTTTGAAACAGGCCTTGGTGATGGTTTTGAATCTGACACCAAAAGCAAAAATAACCAAGTGGCACCCCATCAAACTAAAAAGCTTCTGGATAGCAAAGGAAACCATTAACTGGAAAGACAATCTACTAAATGAGAGAAAACATTGACCTGGTATTTTGATAAGGGCTAATATCTGATAAAGGGCTAATATCCAAAATATATAAAAAATTCATATAACTCAACAGCAAAAAGAAAAAAAATCCAATTTAAAAATGGGCACAAGACCTAAATAAACATTTTTCCAGACACACAGATGGCCAACAGGTCCATAAAAAGATGCTCTACATCATTAATCACCAGAAAAATGCAAATCAAAACCTTAATGAGATATCCCCTCACAAATGTTAAAATAACTATTATTAAAAAAAAAAAAACTAGAAATAATGAGTGCTGATAAAGATGTGGAGAAAAGGGAACCCTTGTGCACTGTTGGTGGGAATGTAAACTGGTGCAGCCACTCTGGAAAACAGTGTGGAAGTTCCTCAAAATATTAAAAATAGAACTACCATATGATCCAGCCAATTCCACTTGTGGGTTATTTATCCAAAGAAAACAAAAACACTAATTCAAAAAGTTAGTGTTCACTGCAGCATTATTTATAATAAATAGCCAAGATATGGAAACAACTTAAGTGTCCATCAGTAGATGAATGGATAATGAAACTATCACATACACACACACACACACACACACACACACACGAATGGATAAAGAAATTGTTACACACATACACAGAGGAATATCATTCAGCCATAAAAAAGAATGAAACCTTGCTATTTGTGACAACATGGAGGGGCTTCAAAGGCATTACGCTGAATGAAAGAAGTGAGAGGGAAAAACAAATACCATAATAATCTTACTTATATGTGGAATCTAAAAATAAGTAAAAATTTAAAAACCAAACTCAAAGACACAGAAAACAGACTGGTGACTGCCAGAGGTAGGGTATGGGGAGGTAGGAGAAATGGATCAACTCTTTTTGTTTGGGTTTTTACTTACTTAAATAAATTGAATTTTTTTAAAAAAGAAAAGAACAGGGGCGCCTGGGTGGCTCAGTGGGTTAAATGTCCGACTCGTGATTTTGGCTCAGGTCATCATCTCAGGGTCCTGGGATTGAGCATTGCATCAGACTCCATGCTCAGCGCACAGTTTGCTTGAAATTCTCTCTCCCCCCACTCTGCCCTTCCCCCTGCTCATGCACCCTTGCTCTCTTTCTCAAATAAATAAATAAAATCTTTAAAAAAGAAAAAAAAAGAGAGAGAGAAAAGAAGAATGGTTACCTGTGGAGAGAAAAGGGGCAAGATGTAGAATAGAGCGAACAGGAATGGGTTTTCATTATAGACCATTCTCTATATTTTTTATATTATTTTGATTTTTGTGTGAAAAGATTTGATTCAAAAATTTTTTTCTAAATAAAAGCTAAGTTGAAAACTTATTTTTTAAAGCCAAATTTGAGAGATGGTAATAACTCACTAATTCACAAAGCTTGAGAAAGTGATCTTTAGGCACACAGAAAAGCATGACCAAAGGTAAAATATGATGAAGAACAAGATAAAGTTGAGTTCATCTAGCACAGGATGAACTGGAGGAAGTGTCACTGGGATAATGGGAAGCCATTGAAGGTATTTAAGAAAGTGATATATCACATCCTCATTTCAAGACAGAAAATAACTGACAAGAAGAGATGAATACCTTAGAAAAAAGACCAGTAGCAAAGACATCAGCTGGGTAATACAAAAGACCAGACCGAATGGAAGATGGCAGTCAGACGGTGGTAATAGCGGTGGCGTTGAGAGGAGAGGAACATGCAGTATGACTCAATGAAAATCTATGTGCTGAGAGTCTACTATACGTTGGTTATTGTGCTGGAGGTATACAATTAATGGGAAACAGATGATTTCTATGCCTAGTAAATCAGGGAAGATAAGCAGATTTCATGCCCTAACAGGTGTGGGGATACATATGTGTGAGGGGCTGAGAAAGAGAGAAGGTCTTTCTGTCAAGGATGACAAAAGTTCCCAGCATCTTCAAATAGGGGAAAGAATAGTAAGAATGACTTAAGACTAAAGTAAAGGCAGGAAAATGAAAACGTCTCTGTGCACCACTTTGCTATTAACAAATCACAGAATTGTTCTAAAGGATGAATGAAAATGAAAATGAAAATACAGCATTCTTCAATGCCATCATTCAGACACATCATCAATCTGATAATAGCTTTCCAGAGGGGGAAAATACACCACTACATAAAACATACAAATCCCATATAAAACTCTAATTCTGGATATTTTAAAAGGGGAGAATGGTAGAGAATATGTCTCAGAATCAAAGGAATATAGTATTTGCTAAGAACTGTTAATATCTCTTTTAGTAATATTTGTACTTTTTTTTTTTTTAAGAAGGCTCCATGCCCAGTGTGGAGCCCACTGTGGGGCTCAAGCTCACGACCCTGAGATCAAGACCTGAGCTGAGATGGAGTTGGACACTTAACCGACTGAGCCACCCAGGCACCCCGGTAATACCTGTACTTTTAAAAAGAAATTCTTCAAGACAGAGTTTGTATTTGGAGTGTTCAGATGACCTGCCTATTTGTCAAAGTCAGCCCTAGATCTGGCAGTTAAAAGTCTGAGGCCACACTGTCCAACAGAGTAGCCATAAGCTACCCAGAACTGTGGCTACGAGCACCTGAAATGTAGCTAATCCACACTGATGTGGGAGCTGCAAACAGAAAAACACACAGAATCTTAAATAATACATATGTAATTTTTATATTGACCACATATTGAAATGATAATATTTTGGATATAATGGGTTAACATATTACTATTAAAATTAAGTTCACCTAGTAAAAGTCAGAGAAAGAAAAATACCGTATGATTTCACTCATATGTGGAATTTAAGAAACAAAACAAATGAGCAGAGGAGAAAAGGAGGGAGGGAGGGCAGGAGAAAGGGACAGGGAGGGGGAGAGAGAGAAACCAAGAAACAGACTCTTAACTATAGAGAACAAATGGCTGGTTCCCAGAGGGGAGGTGGGTGGGTGGGGATGGGTGAAATAGGTGATGGGGATGAAGGAGTACACTATCCGTGATGAGCACTGGGTGTTGTATGGAAGTGCTGAATCACTGTATTGTACACCTGAAACTATTATTACACTGTATGTTAACTAACTGGAATTTGAATAAAAACTTTTTAAAAAATTAAGCTCACCTGTTTCTTTTTCCTTTCTTAATGTAGGTACTAGAAAAGGTTAGATTACACGTATGGCTCCCACTTGTGGTCTGCATTCTATTTCTAATGGACAGTGCTGGTCTGAGGCACAGGAAGGGGTTTTAGAGAAGAATCCACCCAACTCCTTCCCTCACTCTCCAATTCCTGTCTGGAAGCCTGAAACTTAGAGGATCAATCCTTTAATTTCCCAAATAAACACCAGATTTTCAAGAAGAACCATACCACAGGTTAACTTTCTTACCTGCCTCTCTGTTCCCTCACCCCTCTACCTATAGAGGTCTGTCATGACCTTGGAAAGTCTTCTGTCTGCTACCCCATACATCCAGAGACAGAGAAGTAATTCACAAAAGGGAACATTCTAGCTGCGGCACAGTTCATCCCCTGCAAGTGAAGCTCCCTGACTTACTTATCCATGATGAATAACTAGTGCCTTCCCCAAGTTCCTTTCTTAGAGAGAAGTCTTTATAAATATATGAAGCTAATGAAGGGTCAATGCTCTCCCACTCACTGAAGTTTTAGGTAAATCACTTAACTATGCTGAACTTGCTTTGCCTTCTACAAAAAAAAAAAAAAAAAAAAAAAGATGAAACTAAACTGACTTTAATGTATCTTCCAATTCCAACATTCTCTAAGCATTCAAGAAACAACAGCTTTTTTAAAGCTTCGCACATATACACTCTACAGAAGTATAAGAAAATGAGTAAAATTATTCAAGCCTTTTCATAATAAAATCTAAAGTTCAAAAATTACACAAAGGTGGCATTTCTATGCATGTGCCTTATCCTGGAATTCCAGCCTTTTCAATTGCATTTAAAAATAATTATTATTATACTGTTCCTGGCTCAGCCTTCTATTGCTGCCATAGTCTGTTGAGGCATGATTCTCTGATTTATGCATTCTTAATCATCAAGTGGTTCCTGGCATATAGTGAAATAAGGCTTGGAGTAACTAAAGAATCTGCATCCCAATACAGCATACTTTATGTTGTTTTCATTTGAAAATTTTCTGGAGTCCAAAATACCGGCATTCATGGCTTATCCTGACACACCGAAATGGCAATGCTAATCCACCACTAGTAGAGTAAGTACAGTGAACCAACCTTCCACTAAGTATAAAAGATTTGGCTGATGCATTCCATTTTTTTCCCATCTTTTTTCTCTCTTGAGAGGAACAAAAACTGTGAAAATTGGGTTGTGATGGAATAAAGTTAACTGGCCTTCCTGGAAAGACCCCAGCTAGGTGGCCAACGCATACACACACACTAACTGCCCCATTACTTAGATTTTACCTAAGCACAAGTTCTCAATTCTTAGTCTGGTTCTCTTACAATTTAGTCTGACTGAGAGAAAGACAAGAAGAGAATCCATTCTTCCCCTTAGTAACTCACTGTTGCTTCGATACCTGCCAAGTGGACTGAACTGCTGGGTTAGCAGAATCTGATCAGGAAACTATGATCCTGACAAAAATCAATCAGACTCCTTATAAATATGCATAGAGTGCAAATATTAAATTTGGTTAATATTGAGCCAAAACAAAAACCCTCTACATTAGAAAAGCAGGAAATCTGACAGCCCAATCTTTAGCACCACCACGAAATCCAGCACAGGTGAATTTCAAAAAAGAGAAAGAAAATAATGTACATCAAGGATTTCTTCATATCTTTTCGCTGTTCTTTGTAAATCATCTTCCTTCTCCGCAATTTTCTTATATAACTGATTTGTCTCTTCCTGATGGCTTTCCAAAAGTTCAGCTTCCACTTCCTGGGCTTTATCTAATACATAAAAAATGGGGACACACAAGAACACACATTAGGCAAGAATTAGTATCTACATCCCAAATTCAGTTCCAAATTAAATTTGATAAAAATCAATTGATCAAGGGTGTCTTGTCTGGGTGGCTCAGTTGTTAAGTGTCTGCCTTTGGCTTAGGTCATGATCCCAGGGTCCTGGGATCGAGCCCCATATCAGGCTCCCTGCTCGACGGGAAGCTGCTTCTCCCTCTCCCACTCCCCCTGCTGTGTTCCCTCTCTCGCTGCCTCTCTCTCTGTCAAATAAATAAATAAAATCTTTAAAAAAAAAAAATCAATTGATCATATATGTACCCTCCTGTACAGGGCAGGAATGTCTTTATAAGGCAATTAATTAGCTAATGTTTCAGGTTCTTTCACCCGCCCCTCCTCTCCTAAAGGCAAGCTGCTGCCAAGCAAGCACAGGTTCCAATTAGAGAACTTTCTTGGACAGGAATCATTTTTTTTCTCCAGTTCAATTACTTAAAAGCACTTAGCACAGTGTGAAAATAGTAAGTGTAAATTATAAATAGTCTCTGCTGATTCTGACTTGTTCTTTACTGAATTTAAAATTTGACTCACCAATGGTTTCCTTTATGGTCATTTCCAGCTCCTGGTCCTTTTGTGCCAGCTGTGTATGGAACTCCCTCATCAGCTGTTTTAATGTGGAATTGTGCTTCAACTCAAGATCTTCCTGCTCCTGTCTGTGCAACAAAAATATAAAGAGCTAACTGTTGTCAAACACATAACACGCCATATAGAGTTACCTAGTCTTCACAACAGTGCTCGTAAGATCTCATTGGTATAAAAACAGGTTCAAGGGTGCATACGTGTGTATGTGTGTGTCCAGGCACAGAAAACTCCTGGGAGGATACAGAAACTATGATTATCTCTATACAACAGTCCTGGGGATTTGAGAATTCTTTTCCCCTTAAAATTTTCATCATACACATCTATCTTATATCATAATAATGCTAATACTAAAAATAGTAAAACAAAAAGAAAGTAATTACTGGGATACGTACATAATAACCATAATCATATATGCAAGAAATGTTTTTCTCCCCTCTAAACAGACATGAAAGAACAATGCCTCTTGCCTTAAATTGTTTTATATTTCTTCTCGGCATTTAACAACTTACTCGAAATCATGTTTCATAGTTTGGGTAGGTGAAAGTTAAGTGTATTAGGCACAATAAAAGGGACTTAATTAATAAAGACTGTCTTAAAAATATTCATGCTGGGGCGCCTGGGTGGCTCAGTCAGTTAAATGTCTGACTCTTTTTTTGTTTTGTTTTAAAGATTTTATTTATTTATTTATTTATTTATTTATTTATTTGAGAGAGAGCAAGAGAGCATGCACGTGCAGGGTGAGGGACAGGCAGACTGTGCACTGAGCACAGAGTCCAATGCAGAGCTCCATCCCACCACCCTGAGATCATGACCTGGGCCAAAATCAAGAGTCGAAGACTTAACCGACTGAGCCACCCAGACACCCCAAGTGTCCGACTCTTGATTTTGGCTCAGGTTATGATCTCAGGGTCGTGAGATCAAGCGCCAAGTTGGACTCCATGCTGGGCATGGAGCCTGCTTAAAATTCTCTCTTTCCTTCTCTTCTTCCCCACCCCGTCCCCCGCTCTCACTCTCTCTCTAAAGTAAATAAATAAAATAAATATTCATGCTGAAAAACTTACTTGATTTTCTCTTCTATTTCTTGTTCATACTCTTTCTTCATGATATCTAATTCTTCCTGATGCTCCTTCCGCAACATTCGAAGATCTTTCTGCAACTTAACGATCTCCTTGCCCAGCTT
The DNA here is from genome assembly GCF_009762305.2 of Zalophus californianus. Taxonomy (NCBI): domain Eukaryota; kingdom Metazoa; phylum Chordata; class Mammalia; order Carnivora; family Otariidae; genus Zalophus; species Zalophus californianus. Next base: position 66,023,380 of record NC_045595.1, on the reverse strand, counting down.
CTGCTTCTCCTGCTCTGCCCCTGCTAATTTAAATTCCAGGTCATTGTGCTCGGCCGCCTCCACGTTACCAGGCAATCTGGGTTGGACTACGTGTGATTTGGACTTTTCTTCAGCACTTTCTTCCAAAGCTTCTGTGGGTTTATTTTTTCCATCCATCTGTTGTTGTAAAGCCTGTAATTTTTCAAATTTTGAGGTCAACTCTTCCATTTCAACTCTATGCCCTTCCCTCTCTCTTACTAAGCAGGAATCCAGTTCTTTTATCTTTTGCTCCAAGATCTGACAGGCTAGTTCCTTCCCCTGGAGTGTTTTCTGGACATCATCAACCACATTTTCCAAGTTTTGCTTTGCCCCTATGTTGTTTTCACCTCCCTCTTCTTCCACATGCTGGGATGCTATCAAGGAATAGTTCTTGCTTTTTTCTTCAAGTTCTTCCTGAAGATGATTTATCATAATTTGATCTTCATGCTGCTTTGCTTCAGCGTGTTCTATCTTTATTAAGAGCTCCTGGTATCTGCCCTGCATTTCAGAATGAGAGGATACCATCTCTTCTTTTTCCTGCTCTAGCCTCTGCAACAGCTTTTCTTTTTCCATTAGACTTCTCTGTAAAGCACTGATTTTGTCTTCGTATGCGTTCTGCACACAGCCTTGGAGACCCGCTTCCTCTTGCTTAGCACAGGCTGCCATGCGTTCTGCCGATCTGGGTACAGCTGACGCCTCTGACTGTGGTGGACCCTCCACTGACTGAAGTTTTCCTTCCAAGACATGAATTTCTCTCTCTTTCTCCTGCAATTTTGTGTTTAGCTCACCCAAATGGCCCTCTGTGTCTTTTTTATATTGCTGTTCTTTCTCTTCCATTTGAGATAACAACTGCTTCTTGATGGCAGCAATTTTTTGTTCGGCTTTTTTCTTCAGTTCTGCTAATTTTGCAGCACTTTCTAACTCAAGCCTATCTTCCAGTGCCTTCAACTCCTCTTCTTTGCCTTTCATACCTGAATTCGCATGTTCCAATTCTTTCTTCTTGGTTTCAAGTTCAGATTTCATGGAAGACACTTGCTTTTCAAGTCTTGAGACTTTTTCTTCAGCTTCTTTAACCCTGTTGTCCTTCTCTTCCCCTAACTCTTGAATGTGCTGAAGTTTCTGCAGCATTTCTTTCTGTTCAGTGTCCTTTTGTTGATTGTATTTGTTAAGAGCTTCATTTAAGGACTCAATTTCAGTTATTTTCTGAGTAAGATGCTCCTGTAATTCCACAATTCTTGCCGTCTGAGTTTTTAACTCAGTCTCTAAATTACACTCCTTTTTCTCCAGCTTACTCTTCTTATCTTCCATTTCACCCTTTAAACATACCAATCTCTCATTTTGCTGATCAAGGTCCTCCTTCAGTGCATGTATCTGCTCATCCTTTTCACCGGCTTCCTTTGTTTTTAACTCAAGCTGCATCTGCAATTCTTTAATAGTACTTTGATACTGTATGAATTTTGACTGTGCTTTCTTCTTCCATTCTGAGAATTTGTTGGACAAGTGATCTCCCTGTTCAAGAGCAGAGACCTTCTCTTTACTCAGAGTTTCAACTTTCAAAGATAAATCTTGCACCTGACCCAGCAATTCACGTTGTTGTTCCTCGTATCGCTTACTTAGTGATGAAATGGCTGCTTCTTTCTCAGTTAGGCTGATGCTGTTCTGAAGCTGGGTGTTCAAATCAGTTAGCTGTTTGCTAAGACTGCTGATCTCAGATTTCTTTTCTTTAAGCTCTTCTTTCATCAGTGTGACAGCATTGATGTTCTCTGATAACTCCTTCTTCAACTGCGTGATACAAGACTCCTTTTCAGAGGCAGCCTGTTGCTGGCTCCCTCCTTCCCTCTGTAAGGCTTCTTTCTCCATTACAAGACCTTCAATATCAGCCTTCATGCTCTTAATCTGATTTTCTTTTTCTTCTAATTGATGGGTAGCCTGTTGAAAAGAACTGTTTAGTGTGTTCTGCTCTTCCGTTAGCTGTCTGAGCTGTGCTTCTAATTCAGAAGCCTTGCAAGTTTTAATCACTAGTGCCTCCTTAACTTTTGTTGTGTGCTTCTGGCAGTGGGAAATTCTAGCAAGAATGGCATTAATTTTACTACTACTAATGTTGATGAGCTCATTTGTTTTAGCTTGTAACAGGGCTTCAGTTTTCTTAGAGTAAGTTTCCAGCTGAACTGCTAGTTCCTCGGACAGTTTTTTGAATTCCAAGCTTTTGTCTTCTAGGCTTTTCTCCTTTCTTTCATGTGAAGATTGCAAACTCTGGAATTGTGCATCTGTGGTTTTCAACTTGTCAGTCAACTCGGAAACCTTCAGCTTGTCTTTCTCTGCCAGCATCTCCAGTTCAACCATACGCTCTTGCAGAGAAGTATTTTCCCTCAGAGAATGATTCAAGTCACCCTCTAGCTTTTCAAGTTGTGCTTTTAGTTTAGTTTCATTTTGTGAGAGAGAATTCGTCTGAGCAGACTGCTGGTGTAACTGTTCCTGTAATTCCCTTACTGCTGTGTTCTGCTTAATGCCTTCTTCTTTCAGCCACGCTAGTTCCTTGTTCATCTCTTCTGTTTCACATGCACTTCGGAGGATCTTTTGCTTCAGTTCTGCTACCTCTTGCTCTTTTTCCTGTAACTGGATTTCATGTTGTTCCTGGAGTTCTTCAGCTTGCTGATTAAGTTTCTTTTCCCAGACCAATATGACATCACTGAGTTCTCGTCTGTGTACCTCAGTGAGACTTTCTATCTGCTCCTTTTGGTTTGTTTCCAGTCTTGACACTGCATCACTGATTCCAGCGGAGTTAGCTTGTGCCATTTCCAAAATTTTGGCATTGAACTGTTTTTCTTTCTGACTAAGCTCTAGAACCGTATTTTCAAGCTCTTTTTTAAGTTTGGCTTCCTGATCCAGTAATTTTTTCTTTAATGTTTCTTGCATCTCCTTTGCTTTCTGCTTAATTTTTTCCATCTTTTTTTCTTGATTTTTGAATTTGGTTTCATATTCCTCATGTAAAACACTAAAACTGTCCTCCTTGGCTGATAATTTCTGTTTGAGTGTTTCAATTTCTTTGCTCTGTCCTTCTCTCATTTGTAAAATTACATTTTCCTTTTCTATCAAGCTCTGCTTTGTCTGTGCCTGTTCTGTGTTAGTATCTCTAAGTTGGGACTCATAGTGTTGGGTTAAAGCCTGTAGTTTTTCCTCCATTTCACTTTTCCGGTTTTCTAGTTGCTGCAGTAAGTCCCGTACCTGGATTTTGTGAGTGTCTAACTCAGTACAAACATCTTTCTTTTGCGTTTCAACTTTAGCTACCTGTTTTGTAAGAAGAATTCTTTCCGTTTCCAAGTCCAACAACTTCTGCTGCAATTGAGCCAAGTGCTCCTCAGATGCTTTGGCCTGCTCGTGTGTAGTACTCTGCTGTGACTGAAAAAGAGCCAGCTTAGCAGATGCCTGCTGGAGTTCCTCCTCAGACCTTTTAATATCTGCCTCTAAGTTTTCCACATGAGCCTGCTGCTCTTTCAAATGCTTGTCCTTTTCCTTCAGAAGAAGCCCAAGTTGATTAATTTCATCTTTTAATGCCTTCTCAGTTCTCTGGATAGATATCTCTTGTTCTTTAATGATACTCTCGACTTGCTGCTGGTGATGGCTTTTCTGTTCATCTAGCTTGGCCTCTAGCTCCTGCTTTACTTTATCTGCTTGATCCTTTAGTATAGAAAGCTCCTCTTCTAGCTTGTTCCGGGCTTTTAATACGTCTGATAGTTCAGAAGACAATGATTCCAGTTCTGTTTGCTTCACATCGAGCTTTTCTAAAGTCTTTTCATTCATCTCTTCTATGTGGGCCTGGAAGAGACTCTCTTTGTCTTTCAACAATGTTTCTTTTTCTTGTTCATGCTTTTCTCTAAGTTTTTCCATTTCAGTCTGATGCTGTTGCCTTAACACTTGGAGTTTTTCAGTCCAAAGGGTATCCTGCTGATGCTGCAAGCTTTCCAATTCTGTCTTGTGTTTTTCAACCATGATTGTAATTTCTTTATTGTGCTCATTTTTTTCAGCTTCCAAATGAATAGCTAAATCTTCTGATTGATTTTTGCTTTCTTGTAAGCTTTTTTCCAAAGAACTTTCCAATTCAAGAATTCTCTGTTAATAAAAACAGATGTACTTTTATTAAAGTACAGACTTGCTTATTAGCGAAAATACATGACATAATGTCTACACCTGTTTAAAAATTAAAACTTAGAAAAATAACTCTATATATCATGCCAAACACTAGAAAGCACAGAGAATCTGTGCTCGATTCCTAAAGGAATCATGTAACAAAGAAAAGATTCTATTTTAACACAACTTAAAATTTCAGATTCTTTCTACCTACTTGGGTAACTATTTCAATCATGCATATTTTCAAGAATATTCTGAATGGATAGTCAAAAAGGAATAAATCATAAAGTAGATAACAGTAACTATTGGTAGGAAGATGGTTATTTTTTTCTGTGTGTTTTTTAAGGCCTATTAATAGTATTCTATTACCTTCATAATTTGATTTTGGAAGATAAATAATGTATCTGGTTTTTCCACTGCAAAAATGATTATTTAGAAGATTTTTTGCAAAAAGCTACTTATACAAATTTTACCAAAGATTACTATTAGCTCATGAAAATGTCAATCTTGGACTCTAAAGGAAAAAGAGCTAAGTAAGGCAGAGCCATGCAACATCAGAATGGAAAAAGTCCTAAGGAATTACAAAATCCAATTTCTCCGTAAGACAGGTGAAGAAATTAAGGTATAATTAATTTACAAAGCTAGCAAGCGGAAAAATCTAGGTCTCCTGAATATCTTATTTATTCCCCTCCACCATGCCACCTTACATAAATGTGGGACATGGGAAAGTAAAGTACAGTTAGAACTATGGGAAAGAAGTGTGATTCTTTCACTGTCTAAACCAAAGCAAAAATATAAATAACATCAGTTTATTCAAAACAGGTCATACATTCCATATATTGCTAAGGGAAGGGCCAGAGGGCCTTAAAAATGTGCACACTGAGACAGATAATACAAATTTGTTCACATATATATAAATTTGTCCACCACTGTTTTAATATGGGAAAACTTTATGTTAAAAGCAGGGCACTGGGGTGCCTACACTGTGACAGAAACAGAGAACAAGGGGCGCCTGGGTGGCTCAGTCGTTAAATGTCTGCCTTCGGCTCAGGTCATGATCCCAGGGTCCTGGGTTTGAGCCCCACATCGGGCTCCCTGCTCGGCGGGAAGCCTGCTTCTCCCTCTCCCACCTGCCCTGCTTATGTTCCCTCTCTCGCTGTCTCTCTCTCTCTGTCAAATAAGTAAATAAAATCTTGAAAGGAAAGAAAGAAAGAAAAAGAAAGAAAAGAAAGGAAAGGAAAAGGGAAGGAAAAGGGAAGGAAAAGGGAAGGAAGGAAGGAAGGAAGGAAGGAAGGAAGGAAGGAAGGAAGGAAGGAAGGAAGGAAGGAAGGAAAGAAAGAAAGAAAGAAAAAGAAAAAACAGGACGAATTATGTCCAGGACATGGCATGAGATGAAGTGCAGGTATGTGAACCTAACCCAGTAAAACAAAAGCTTCTCAACAACTTTATACTGACTGGAGAGATAACAACAGTTTCTATATACAAATAATTCCAACCTGAATATTATTTAAACTTACAGTTCTGTAAGTTTCTGCTTCTTGCTGAAGGTCCCGAAGTTTATTTTCACTTTCCATGAGGATTGCTTTTTTCTGCAACTCTAACTCTTCCAGGGCCAAAGATTCTTGCTGTTCTTTTTCTTGGGTGATCTTCAAATATTCTGATTGACTTTTTTCCTGTGCCAAAAACAATACCACCTTAGACCCACATAAATCTTCAGCATTCCCAAAGCACTTCCACAGGAATCATGTTTCATTTGATCTGCACACCAGCCCTATGAGGTAGGCAGTATCATCACCTCTCTCTTCCCATGCCCTAGCCTGCAGAAACAAAGCACTGTGGCTATTCCAGTGTGGTCCAGCCAATATTTGCCACAATTACTACTGAAAAGAAAAATTTTGTTCCAGTAACTGCACTACATCTATTTTTCCACTATTTAAAATATTTTGCAAAACAGGGCTTAATGTGAAGGGTCCCCAAATTGTCACTACTACTTCTCTGCACTCCAGAGTTTGATTATTTCAACTCTAGGCCAAGAAACTAGATTGTAAGTTTATATAATTTACGAGAAATACCTCATTAGGGAACCCCACATAGAAAAACAAATCAAAATCAGAAGATTACATGTGAATATATGGATTAGATCAAGGAAATATCTATAAAAGCCTACATAACTCTTCTCAGATGACCTGGGCTCTTTTATCAATCCCAAAAAGCTTCTTCTTTGATTGCCCTTATTATATATCAACATCTATATTAAAACTGTTTACTGCTTTGAAAAGAGAAGCTCTAGAGAGCACTTTTAACATTTAGTGGCTTTGGACTCCAATTAAGAATACTTATCCATACCTATTGCATAGAGTTCCATGGTGCTAGCAGCAATATTTTCAGTTCACTACACTCTGGTGAAGCATATATTGCTTTAAGGAAAGGTGTTGTGCCCCATTATAAGCAGACTGATATGAGAATATTAGTTTCTAATCAATTTTAAAACATCATTTTAAATATACTACATTGTCTAATGTAAACTACATTTTATTTATTTTTAATTTTTTTTAAAGATTTTATTTATTTGACAGAGAGAGACACAGCAAGAGCGGGAACACAAGCAGGGGGAGTGGGAGAGAGAGAAGCAGGCTTCCCGCCAAGCAGGGAGCCCGATGTGGGGCTCGAACCCAGGATCCTGGGATCATGACCTGAGCTGAAGGCAGACACTTAACGGCTGGGTCACCCAGGCGCCCCTGTAAACTACATTTTAAATACATCTCTCTGTGCCCATAAAAATAAAAGAGGACAAAGAGTCTGTTGAATTTTGACTATCAACGCAAAGCTAACTTCTTTGAGGAACTAGGTAGAAAGGGGAGCAGAAAGCAGCAAGTGCACACGTGTGTGCATGCTTCATGTGTATCTGTATCCTGCTCTCTCTACTCAGAATATATGAGTAGATCAGTTCTAGAATGCAGTCTTACCAAGGCCAATGTTCAAGTCTCAGTGTCCCCAAAGGCCAATTACTCCGGCATGAAAACACACAGATCTTTATGACAGGAATTTTTTAGAACAATTCCTGGCTTCATTTATGTCCTGCTTTGTTCTTTAATTTTTATGCCCCTATGCTGTCCTGTTATAGTTTTAAGCATTCTCGTAAACTATTTTAAATCCTTTCTAGGCTGGAGTGCCTGGATGGTTCAGTCAGTAGAGCATGTGACTCTTACCTTGGGGTCCCATGAGCTCGAGCCCCACGCTGAGGATAGAGTGTACTTAAAAAAATAAAAATAATAAATAAATAAATAGGGGCACCTGGATGGCTCAGTCAGTTGAGCGTCCGACTCAATTTCAGCTCAAGTCATGATCTCAGGGTCATGAGACTGAGCCCCGCACCAGGTTCTGCGCTCAGGAGGGAGTCTGCTTAAGATTCTCTCCCTCTCCCCCTGCCCCTGCCCCAGCTCGTGCTCACTCTCTCTAAAACAAATAAGGTCTTTAAAAAATAAAAAAAATTAAAATTATAAATACTATTTCTCATCCTTCTGCACTAAAAGATTTTTAAAATTATACATACTACCTTATAGATAATAATTTCATATAAAAACAATTGACCTACATTTTTGGCATTAATACTTCTTATGGTAACCTATATAAAAAGGCTTTTCACAATTTGAAAAAGAAAATTTTTTTTTTGTTGTTTCAAACTTTCAAATTACACTATTCCCCCAAATCTTACCTCTGCTTTTCTGGATATTATTTTGGTTAGTCCAGTCAGTCATTTTTTAATTTTACTTTATTTTTTAAAATATAAGTATTGAAAATTACTACTGAAATTATTCTACTTAAAATGAAAACTACTTGGTCATTTTCATTTTTTCTTCTTTAAAATGCATTTCAGACAAAACTTTCTGAGCCTTGAACTGTTATATTCAGTCTGGTGAGTTTCTAGACATTTTTCCTGAGTTATGCAGTCACTGGCTCTTGGCTTCAATTAGCCTATCTTCCCCTTTACTTCTCCATAATCACAGCTTACTGCCAGGGTGAGAGGGATGACATAAAAACAAATAAACTGGTTACTGAGAGCATGTTAGTTAATATAATTTTCACACAATACCAAGTTAATAAGCTCTGACAACCCTCTTCCCTGCCTATATCCTATCCTCTCTGCACACACAAAGGTCAAGGCTGCCAGTAGTCTGACCTTAAGCTGAAAGGCAGGAGTAAGATGACAATGTAATAAAGCTGCAAAGTTTACCTATAACAAAAACAAAATAGGTACTTACAAGAGCTATTTTCATTTGCTCCTGAAATTGCCTTTCTTGGGTCTGAAACTTCTTGGTCAGTTCCTGCTCTTTGCTGGCCAGCTCCTCTTCATGAAACTTCTGTAGTTTAGCAATTTGTTCTGAGGATTTCTGAAAGTCAGCCAAATAGTTAAATTGAAACACCCAGAATAAAATATGTAACTCTACAATTAAATAAGACTTTATTACAATTTAATCATCAAGCCAATAGTGTAAGAGAAGAATCAAAACATATTTCCCACATAAATCAAAAGTCACCAAAGTCTCAATAATTAAAAGAAAAGCCAATCAAGTATTGCTCATTTATTCTTTTTATGTTTTTTTTTTTTTAGAGAGTGCAGGGTGGGGGAGGGGCAAAGGGCGAGGGGGAGAATCTTAAGCAGGCTCCGTGCCTGACATGGGGCTCGATCTCATGACCCTGAGATCATGACCTGAGCGAAAATCAAGAGTTGGATACACTTAACCGAGTCACCCAGGTACCCCAAGTACTTCTCATTTAAGACAAGGATGGCTATTGCTTCAGTAGTAAGTCCTGTTGGGTTGGAGCATTTCCACATCTTGCAGGGATGTTCCCCACCAATCATGATGGGGAAGTATAGGAGGAGGAATAAGGATGCTCTCAAAGAGGGCACTCCACTATGGTCAAGCTGCCCTGACTGTACCAATCTAATGACGCCTAGCTTTCCATGCATATGCTATTTATTAAAAAGTACTGGCCTTGTTCTTTGGACAGGAAGACTTAATCTTATAAAAATGTCAAACCTCCCTAGATAAATCTAAAAATTTAATATAATTGAATAAAATTACCAACAGAATGGGGAGGGAGGGGCTCACTGGATAAAATAAACATGCAAGAACAGCCAGCACTCTTCTGAAAAATAAGAGTAATAAGGGGAAGCTACCAAATAATAGAATAAAACTGAGTAATTATAACAGTGTAATACTGGCACGTGGTCAGGAGAAGCAATGGAACAGCACTGAGAATTCAAAAAAGAGACCCATATGTAGCACAATAATTTAGTATGAAATAAAGATAGTGTGCCATACCAGAAGGGAAAACATGGATTATTAAATAAATTATTTGAAGACTACTTGGTAGTCAGTCATCTGGAAAAAAATTAAAGTTGGATCCCTACCTCACTCCTAATACCAAATAAATTCCAGTTGGATCGAAGATTTAATAATAAAAAATAAAAGCATGTAAGTGCCATAAGAAAAGTAGAATTTTAAAATGATCTCAGTGAGAATATATTTTTAAATCAGAACAAAAATCCAGACAGCATTTAAGAAAAAGAAAAAAATCTCTGCATGCCCTCTCCCAAAATAAACCAATCCCAAAGCTAAAACAAATCATAAACAAAGTCAATTTAAAAAAGACAGGGGAGCCTAGGTGGCTCAGTTGGTTAAGCGTCCGAGTGTCTTGGTCCGAGTATCTTGGTTTCAGTTCAGGTCATGATCTCTGGGCTCCATGCTGGGCATGGAGCCTGCTTAAGATTCTCTCTCTCCCTCCCCCCTCTGCCCCTCCCCACTTGTGTGTGTGCTCTTTCTCTCTCTCAAAAAAAAAAAAAAGAAGAAGATTATTTGGACAAATGCATTATATATCCAAAGAAATAATTCCTACTCTAAGTGTAAAACATCTACAAATCAGTAAGACCAACTGTCCAACAGGAAAACAAGTTAAAGATCTGACCAACCAACTCAAAAAGAAAAACTGCCAATTCCTTTAAAACATATAAAAATATGTTTATCCTATTGGTAAAAAGATAAGCACATTAAAACTATAACGTCAGGGTGCCTGGGTGGCTCAGTCACTTAAGTGTCCGTCTCTTGATTTCAGATGAGGTCATGATCTCAGGGTCGAGGGATTGAGTCCCACATTAGGCTCCACAATCAGCGTGGAGTCTGCTTGTCCCTCTCCCTCTGCTCCTCCCCTGCTCACTCGCTCTCTTTCTCTCAAATAAATAAAATCTTTAAAAAAACCTACAATGTCATTTTTTTAAACTGATAAGCCTGAAAAGATTAAAAAAAGCTAGGTAACACCATCCTTATGAGGTAACACCTTGCTTGTGAGTGTATAAAGTGTCCTCCACAGAGCGTGTAGCAGCTATACAGTAATTAAAAATACATAATCTTTGCCTAATATTCCACTTCTAGGAATCTATCCTAAAAAAACATACAGGTGAACAAATATAAGGATATTCACCATTTGCAACAGCAAAAAATTAAAACCTAAATATCCATCAGATTTATTAAATTATGAAACATTCATACAGTGAAATCCTGAGCTGTCTTCAAAACAGCTGCATTTAAAAAAAAAAACACACACAAATGTGGCACCATTACCAATTGTCAATGATGAGGAACATATTAAGCAGAAAAGCAAAACACAGAGCAGTATATATAACATGCCATCCTTTGTGTGAAAATTTTAAAGAGAGGATTAAAAAACATAAAAGAGAAATTATATGCAGAGACTATCTCTGGGAAGTATATCCAAAAAGATATAAATTCTTTTCTCTATCAAAGTGATTTTTTTTTCCTATATCCTGAACTCATGAAATGGTCAAGGTCTAAAACATAAATTAACTCTTCTTTACAATCAAAAATTGTAGGAAAAGCATATGACTTATGTTTCAAAATTGTTGTAGCCTGTTATAATCTAGAACTATTCTTACTTTCGTCACATCAACAGCCTCCTGTTTCACCCGACTTAATTCCAGCTGAAGACTGGTACGTTCTTCCTCCCTTGTTTTTTCAATAGCTTTTATTTGTTCATCCATCTCTGCCTTCATTTTTCTCCGTGATTCTTCTGCTTTTTGGGCTGTACTCAAGGCTTTTTCAAGTTCCTCAAAAGCTACAATGAAAACAGGAGAAAACAAGTATCTCAAGAAATACTATCATTGAGCTAAAGTAGTAATTTAATTTAATTCAGTTTATGGGAACTAAGGGCAGCAGTAGCAAGACAGGTTAAAATAGTCATTTTGTTTTAAGCCAAGAGATAGTTCCGAGCCGTTCAACAAAGCCACAAGAAGTGTCCAGTTACTGAAACCAATTTGTCCTTGAGTTCTGGATTCAGATCTTAAGACTGCTTATATGAACTGTTCAGGAGTCTGGAAAAAAATTAAATTACTAATGGCTCCCCCCGCTCTCTACCCACAAATAACAAATTCAAAGAAATGAAGACTTGTTCCTACTTCTGTATGATATAATTTCAACTGCTTTTTTGTTTGCTATGGAGTTCTTATCAATAATTAGGTAATATTATTATGCACTCACTAGGACATTTTTAAGAACAGAAAAATTATTCTTTGACTAATTCTATTTTTAAAAACCTCTTAACCATATAATACATAAAGAGCAGAGTTTTTTGGTTTTTGTTTTACCATTTACTAGCTGAATCACATATTTAAACAATGTATTCTGAAATGAAACCTACTATTTGTGTAAGTTTCAAACCAGGGCTGTTAACTAGAAAGAAATCTTTACCTGATTCAACAGTATATAGAAAGGCATAACCAGCAGGGAGTTCTTTGTGAGATAAGAATTCAGGCCCTACAAAAACAATCATCGGGGGTACAGTAGTATGATCTTTAAGAAGGCCAAATAGCTCACCCAGCTTCCAACAAAATCAGACGGGTTGGATACAACAGCTGGAACTCAGCACTGAAAATATGCATCTGTGTGTGTTTGTGTATATTTGTGTGTATATGCATCTGTGTGTGTCTATGTATGCATGTGTGCACTGTACACACTCTCTTTCTCTCCACTAGCATAGCGATACACTGTCAAAATCCTACTGCTACTATCATCCTAGATTATTTTCTTTAGTCCTCACAGAAGACACCAGACTTCCCTTTACCATAGAGATGGACTATAAACAAAACATAAATTTTCAAGATGGGTTTTAAATCCGATCAAGAAACATATGTCCAGGGGAGAGACAGTTCATTAATATACATAGTATTTTCACCCTCAGTGGTATAAGAAAGGTACAACTTCAACCTATGGCATCTCAAAAAGTAGAGCCCTTTTACTAACCACAACTTGGCTTAACAGATGGTGGATTGGGCACAGGAATTTCATACGTGAAGACAAATATCTGTTCTATAGCATATTCTTAATGGTAAATTGCATTAGTACAGAAAAAGACAAAAGAAAGGCTGAATTCTGGTAACAATTGCGAAACACAACTTACTCTGCTCAACATTTAAAAAAATAACTCTCTAGCAAACATTTTCTTTGATATGAAAACAAAACCTGTCCAATTTATTCCTTTTATATGTCCAAAAGATAAAACTGATGCTCAAATAAGGTCTAAATTACAAAGGAATATTAATTAGCTGAAATCATTTTTAAAGACTCCTGATCTAACTTTACTGGTATTTGCCTGTAAAGACCAAGATTCTCAGACATAATTAGGTTGGAAAATAAAATATTTAAAGAAAACTGTTGTTTTGTTTTTGTTTTATCTGGATATTCTTTTACTATAAATTTTAGTGTCAAGCATAAAGAAATATCTCTTGCTACTAACAAGAAATTAGTTTCCTAATTTCTTAAAAACCAGTTTCCTAATTTCCTAGAAATAAGTCAAGTGATCAATTATAGGAGAAAATTCTATAACAAGGTGCTTACTGCTCAGTTTGTGCTGAAGGTTTAAATCTGGGAAATAGAAAAATGGGAAAAGAAATGACAATTCTTTTTAATGGCTGGATGTCACCATCGTCTTTTCATTACTGTTATTATTCAGTATGTCAAACTGTATCTTAGGACTTTTAAGCACTTTACAGAAATTTCCTAAATTAGGCTCTGGAAAACCTGAAGGTAGTTTTGATACTCTTCCAACAAAATTGAGTTTTAAGCGAAAAACTTTTCTTGATTAAGCAAAATAAAACAACTGTATACAGGCAATACCAAGTGACTTTTCCTCATTTTCATTCTTAAAATTCCACAATCCAATACAGGATAAAAATAGATGCAGTGCTCTCACTTTTTGAAATAACAAAAATCTATGTCACAAAGTTCCTACTGAGAAATAATTTTCTAATAATTAAGTTTCCTAGCCACACTCAGTAAATTTTAGAATACTCTCCTATATTATATTCTAATTTTAGTGTTTTGTCCACTAAATCATTTTCCTAAGTCACTTGATTATCCATCATACAATGATTAAAGTAGGATAAATCTGGTTCCATTCATCTAAATTTAATCCTCTCTCCCACTTTCTGCTACCACGTCAGAGAACCACATAATTTTATACCTAGAAAGAAATCTTTTAATTCAACATTCTCATTCAAATGCAAGAAGTGAGGCATCCAACTTTTCCCTCAGATGATAAATCAACTTGAATATATTAGCTTGATGCCAGAACTTTAAAATAATATTTAAGGAACACTCTTTATCTTGCATTATTTTTTAAAAACTCTAAGAATGCTGACATTGATCCAGCTCAATTGGGCAATAATGTATCTTACTAAACCAGAATTTCTGAATTGATCAGTTGCCGATGGCTTCTAACTCTCAACAAAATATAGCATGTTATACCTCTGACAGACACAGAAAACCTCCACTGCGTTCCATCTCCACCTTGCTTTCCGGAAATGTTAAGTATCCGGCGGGGGGGGGTGGGGGGTGGTATTAAAACACATTACATATATTGACATACAGAAAACATATTTCAAACTCATTCTGGATTCCACACTGTACCACAAATGAAGCCACTTTCTTACAGGAAGTCTGCCTCCAACAATGAGTCCCATTTCAATGTTGAAGGAGAATATACTAAGAGTTTACTTACTAACTAGAAATGTCTCACCCTCTGATCTTACAACCATCAGATAGAAGAAAAGTGGTACCCATAGCTTGTAATGCTCTAAAGATAAATTTCCCACACTTTCCAAAATGAAACTATTCTAGGATTTTAATGTGAGTAAAGAAGTATGTTGTGAATGTCTACACAATTTATTTTCCAATTACCAACAAAGGATAAGTGAGTGGGGAGAAAGAAAGCGTGCATCAGCCACAGCTGACAAGTCCTCTGCCAACATGCAAGAGAGCACAGGAAAACTACAGTCACAACACACGACAACAGGAAGGCTAAGCACGAACTGCTGCCAAATCTTGCAAGAACACACTGTGTTCTTCCAAAGCAAAATTCAATGTATCTCAGGCACTTTTTATTAAAAAAAAAAACAAAAAAAAACAAAAACAACTTTGAAAATATTTCTAGGCAAAAATTTAATAAACCTTAAGAATGGTCCTCTGTCAAAAGTAAAATGCAGGGGAGGCCTTTTATTGCTTTCCACTTCAGACAAGGTTCACTCACATCCATGGGGATTATAAAAATGGATAAATGCTCACTAGAATTAAATGGGAAAGGTTGGCAATCTACAGCTCAATAATCCAACCATTCATTCAACAAACATTGATTGGATGTTGCCATCTGCCAAGCATAAGCGAGGCACTGGGTGACATGAAGACAAATTTTCCAAATTTTCCAGCAGTTGACGAAGTTAAAGGCAAGGGGAACAAAACTTAGGTAAAACTAGGAAGAATGTGATGTTTGCTTTTGCCACTTCACCACCTTTGCCTCTCCTCATCCTCAACATCCTTACCCATCGCAATAACAAATGCCAGAATTCTGAGATCCAGGGAGCATTACTGTTTTGTTGCACTATCCCAGAGTACACTTTACTATAAGGATAATAAGACCCATTTTTACTCCCTCTACAGGGAATAAACATAGATGCAGAAGTGCAGAAAGGCTGCCAACCTGCAGATTAACTGTTGATCCTAAGAAGCTGATTAATGACATAAGAATGAGTAAGTAAGCCAGTGCCCGTGTTTTCATCCCAGCAAAAAAAACTGCTAAAGTTCATGTTATTAAACTAAAAAAAAAACACAGGTAGTACTACAAAATGAATGAAATGCAAATTAGCAGAGAAAGGAATAAAATGAATTTTATCAGAATTCCCACCCATCATCAAGGCTCTTTTGTGAATAAAAGCAAAAGTCTAGAGCAGCAGTTTTCAAAGTGTGGTCCAAAGATCCTTGGGTCCTGAGGCCCTTTCAGCGGGTCTATGAGGGCCTCTTTTTTCCAAATACATATCTGCCTAAGGGCAGATTTTCCTTATATATTTCAACCAAAATAACATATCACAACAGAATACAGAAATAGGCATGAAAATCCACTATTTTCTATTAAGCCAAACAATGAGATAAGCAAAAATGTAAAACAAGACCGCTCTTTATACTAAATTTTGTTTTGGAAAATATAGGTAATTTTTATAAAAATGTTTAGATTAATATGTAACAGGTTTATAGTTATTTTTAAAAGAGCTAAAAACTTTATTCATTTCTTAGTTTTAATTTCTAATAGAGTAAATATCACTAAATGTAACCCATATAAACAAAAGCTCTTTGGAATCCTCAGTAACTTTTAACAGTGTAAAGAGGTCCTTGAGATCAAGAAGTTTGAAAACCGCTTGTCTAGAGTTTACAAAAATGAAAATAATACTACCACCCAGTGGCACAAACCAGATAGTGCAATACTTGTATATAAATTGGGGTCTTCGGAAATTTAGTATCACATTTGCAATGGAAATCTACTTTTTAAGCCACTTTCTGAAATACACAACAAGATTCACTCTACAGATTGACCAGGCTTTGACTTCTAAAAATTTCACAGATCTATCCAAATTTTCATGTACTCCTTACATTAACCATGCAAATTTATCTATTAAATACCTTGAAAACAATAGGCTAATCTTGAAAGGTATCAGGCTAAAGCTAAGTAAATTTAATTAAATTGAAAATATGATTCTGATAGTCAATGACACTGTAAGAGCGCTGTATGGTGACAGATGGGAGCTACACTTGCGCTGAGCACAGCATAACGTATAGTCTTATCCAATCATGTTGTACACCTGAAACTAATGTGATATTGCGTGTCAACTTCACTCAAAAAAAGAAAGAAAAAAAGAAAATGTGATTCTGTAGCAAAGAAATGGGTTCCTGATGCTTTCCAGTAACACTGACACTGCCAGGGACATGAGCACAGGATGACAATGATTGTGTATGTACGTAGAAACATATCAAGTACCTGCAAATATATGGCTATTAAATAAACCACGTATAATGAATGAAAATCTAATTCCATTTAAAATAAGAAATTTTTCCATCAGGTATACATTTAGTGCCAAAATATGTACATATTACTTACCTAACATGACAGACATAAATTCTACTTTGATTCAAACTTTTTTGCCTGAGAAACATGGAATTTTCTTTATAAAGCTTACTCTAAGTACCCATGATAAGAAAAAAATTGCCCTTACCCCAGTCCTGTTCATACAAGGCTTGGGAAAGGCACCATGATTCACTTATTGGCATGTGTGGATGCACAAAAATAAGATGTTTTGTGAGACTTAAGACTCCAAGAAAACTCTGTTACATAAATTATCAGCAACTAACAAACCACTTAAATACACATCTGATTTTTATTATATAAATATGCATAAATCTTACATATTACTTAAACACATAAACTCTACTTAAGAGGGCCCTTCAAATGTCAAATAAACATATTCCACTGTATGTCTTTGATATATCAGGCCTACACTATACAAATAAATAAGAAACTTATTTCCTGCACAAACAGCATGGCAATAAAAAAGCAAAGAATGTTATGAGTTAATCTAAGTTTTTAAATGCAGCCAATCATAGAAAACACGTGACTTAGGCAAAGACAGGGTAAATGAAAAGGAAACAGGATTTACAAAAGATACTCTGGAAAGCACTCTGGAAACTTTCCTAATCCAAGTAGAATATTTTATTCACTTTGCATAAATTGTAGGCAAGAACATTTTATGGGGGGCAAAGGACTTAACACTGTGACATGGGTTTTTTCTAATAGCTATATTTAAATACCTAAAACTAACTTACAAAAAAGACTAGAAGTCTGTGGGCAAGAATTTATCCTGAGAAAAAACTCAAATATGGAATAAGCTGTATCACAGTATTGTTATAGTTATTATTCATAATAGCAAAAATATAAAATTATCTAGATGATGATCAAGAGGAAAATGGTTAAGTGATGTACATGCATTCTGACACAGCCATTAAAATATGTTAGTACTTTAGCAACATGTAAAAGTACTCAAAATAATGCTAAATGGAAAAAAAAAGGAGCATACAAAACTATATGTACAATAGGATTACAATAATATAAAAATAAGGATTGGAGGAAAAACTAAATGGAAGTGTATTGAAACAACAGTGATGTGCTTTCATCTTCTCTCTGTTCCAATGTTTTTGCAATACATTGTATTAATAACTAGCCAGCTACCTCTACCTCCTACCCCACTTAAAACATACACATGCACACACAAAGAACAGCCAAAACCTAGGGCAAAATTTAGCAGCATTAACATTCTGCACTGTTGCACTGAACACTCTGTGTTGCACTGAAGAGATAATATTCTAGACTATTAATAATAATCCCTAGCATCTAAAATATAGCATTATCCACTAAAGCTGAATCACCAGACTTCTCTAAGTTTAAAGTCTGGTTACTTGAAGATGTGGCCATCTGTTCTTAAGTGACACCTAGAAAGGAAAACTATCAACAATGGTAGTAAAATGCTTCTAACAAATATATTTGGTTTTGGTTTTCTTTATCCACTAAAATAAATAATTTTAACAAAACAAGAATGCTATAGTGTCGTGCTTCAAAAACCATGCCCAACAGTTCTCTAGAGAGTAAATAAGTCTACATGTTGGTACAGTGTATGTTGTAAAGTGGGCATGTCACCATATTTCACATAGTTTCCATCTTTTAGGGCAGAACTGTTCTTTTTAAAATCAGAGACATTTAGATTTCTGTGTCCTCCAACATATGGGAGGCATCACAATTCTCGTTTAAAAAAACTATGAGAACCAGCGCAATAGACTGTTTTCCAAGAAAAGTGGTGGGAAGTAGTGGGAAATGTGTTTGAGCTGATTTTTACCGCCAGAATAGGTGAGCCAAAAAAACGGGTTGTCTACTGAGAGCCACACGTCAATAATTACTAGATATATCAGGGTTAAATTTTTACAGTTGAAAATTAATTAGGAGAGTTTATATTCTTTTATAATCGTTTTATGTAGACAAATTTACTTTTAAAAATCCTTAACAACCATAAGCTTTAATGATATTAATGCTGTCAATGCTTCTTTCTCATGGCCAGCTCTTACATGTTTAGTCTTTGAATTTTAAATTCAAGAAAGAGAAAGACAAATATTTCATAGAGGAATAGAATTCTCCAAGAGCCAGATTATGTTCACAGACTACAGAAACTCTACTTCCTTTAAATAAAAAGACCTTTTCCTACTTTGAGCACTAAATTGGAATTTTTCTGTCAACTGGCATACGCATTTTATATTTGAATTAAACATTTTATATTTTAAGAGTTCTGTTTAGACTTAACTACAATCATTAGATGAAATGCAGTTGTGCAAGACCAGTTTTCATTATAGATCATTATAGATTTAAAAGGCAGTATCTTCATTGTAGAATGAGTCTGTTACAACTTTCTGTTACAGTCCAATAATTAGGACTACAAACATAATTCTTAAAATATCTATAAAGGCACGTACAACCGTGTGATCCGAAGACTTTCCAAAGTTAGTCTTTACTAAATAACTAAATCATAATTCTCTTTAAGTATTTATTAATTTTTGATATTTTTATGGTACTATTAACAGGAAAGTTTCCCAACCTACAAGCTTTGAAATATTTACAAAAATATGGTTTTATGAAAATACCATTTAAAGACAAAATACAATCATGTTCTGGAGAAGCAAGAGAAGGAAGGCTGTACTAACTAATGAAATGACTAAAATGGGAGCCTGGGAGCCTACGTGTGAATTAACTGTATTCTGTCTACCTTTTTGTCACTCACCTCTTTCAACTTGATATTGGGTCACGGATTTCTACCTCCTCACAAACTACACTCCAATTTTAAAGAAAATTTAATCCCCTAACCAACATTATTTTCTCGTGACTGGCTACATTAGTCAACAAAAGCAGCCCTAAAAATGGAACAGCTTGATATGAGAAGCTGAGACCATGCATTAGGTTTCTTATTCCCTGAAAGCAAACCTGTTTAACAATGCCTCACACCTCTCAAACTGCTTCAGGTAATTCCTCAGAGATTATATTCTGAGAGTTGCTGTCAATTAATGCTCTCTGGAGAGAAATTTTCTTGGGTTTACTGGGAACAAATTCATTAACTAAATTCCCCAACCACTTATTAATAAAACAACTACAAAGAGATTTTATGAGCACATTTGGTATCAACCAACTAGCTCTCTTATCCAGACCCATTTCCCATCTTAAACCTTACAATCTGGTTTCTAAAATCATTTCTCAAACTGCACCCAGGGAATCAAATCCTCACCAAAATCGAAGACTTTTTTTTTTAAAAGATTTTATTTATTCATTTGAGAGAGAATGAGATAGAGAGAGCATGAGAGGGGGGAGGGTCAGAGGGAAAAGCAGACTCCCCGCTGAGCAGGGAGCCCAGCCCGATACAGGACTCCAATCCCGGGACTCCAGGATCACGACCTGAGCCGAAGGCAGTCCACCTAACCAACTGAGCCACCCAGGTGCCCTCGAAGACCTTTTTTAAAGTCTTCAACCTACCTCTCCCACTTCTGGAAATGCCTCTTATATTCCCCCCAAAGCATAACTACCCACAATTCCTCTGACTTCTTGGGTAACTTTTTTCCCCCTCATTTATTTCTCTCTGCCAAACTCAAGATCTCTATGGTTAAGAGCACAGACTCTGGACTCAAAATGCTCAGACTGAAGTCCTGACTATACACTTACTCTCTGTGCATGAACATAGGCAAGCTACTTAACTTCCACATTCTTGGGTTCTCCTATTTGTAATAACAGTCCCTATTTCAAAGAAACTGAGAGGATTAAATACAAGCACACACACAAGTGAATACAAGTAAAGCATTTATAACAGAGCCTTGCATAAAAAAGCTAACTAAATGCTGGCTCTTAGTGGCCTTGGCAACGAGGCACGTGCACGCTCATAGGTACTAGCAGCTGCTACCGCTACCTCTATAAGACTTAATCTTCTGGAGAAATCAGCCGCTCCCTCGGATTTAATCAAAGCCTTCCACCTTAGGCTACTGACTCCTTTAAAAAGCTCTAGTTTCTTTTCCACATTCTTAGAAGACAATTTAATTCGGAAAGCTCATGATTGACCAAATTCAAAGTATCTAAGCAAACTCATCACTCCACTCCATTCCTCAACTTCCCCATTTAGATTTCCTGTTCTGACTTCTCACTATTCATTCAATCTCCTAAACTTAAAACCTTGGAGTCATCTTAGACTTCTACTATTCTGCCCCTGCAAGTTGATCAGACACCAAGTTCTACAGATGCACTCTTCCTCTCTTTCCTAGATTCATGCCAGCCAAGGTGGCCAGAGCGCCCAATCCCTCACACCCAGATTTCTGCCTTTGCTTGTAGGTCTGACTTCCCACTTCATTTTTTTTCTACGTAAAACACTAGCTTCCATCACAGTATGCTTTCTTATTACTGGTTTCCTGTTGCCTTGTACACCAAAATCTAAGCTCAACGATTCACCTTTTAAGATTTTAACAGTTCTTTCAGATCCAACTTTATTTCCCACTTGAACAAGAACTGTTTGCAGCTGATTAATACATCCACTCTAGTCATTCGGCCTGCAATGCCCTTGTAAGTAATTGGAATGTATGCTGCCCCCACCTCTCTGCTTAGGCCCATTCTATTCATTCCTCCAGAGGCCCAACTCAAAACTCACACCCTAGGGGCACCTGGGTGGCTCAGTATTTAAGCGTCTGCCTTCAGCTCAGGTCATGATCCCAGGGTCCTGGGATTGAGCCCCACATCGGGCTCCCTGTTCAGCAGGAAGCCTGCTTCTCCCTCCCACTCCCCCTGTTTGTGTTCCCTCTCTGGCTGTCTCTCTGTCAAATAAATAAATAAAATTTAAAACAAAAACAAAAACAAAAACACCTCACACCCCCACTAACCTGAAATGCTCCTTCACTCTGCTCTCTCCTCTCTTTCCCAGCATTACTCAGTATCGTACCTTGTAGAACACTATGCTGGTCTCCACACTTTCACAGCCTAGCATTTTATTATGTCAAAACATAATTCCGTTATGTTAAAAGGCTTATCTTATACTTTATCTTATATTTTTTGTTTACCCTTTTGTTTACTCTAGAGCATCTATCTACAAGGTAGCATTTATTTAATATATACTATGCTGTGCCTACTTGGGGAGTTCCAAAAGTGTAAACCTGAATTTTGATACTCCAAGGCAGTAGTCAGCAAACATTTTTGTAAAGGGCCAAATGGTAAATATTTTTGGCTTTGCAGGCTACGTATGGTCTCTGTCACATATTCTTCTTTTTTTCAACTACATAAAAATGTAAAAAGCATGCTAAGCTTGAGAGTCCTATAAATGGGCCGTGCATGGGCTGGATTTCACCCACAGGCCATGGTTTACTAGCCCCTGCCCCCTCTAAGGAACAGTTCAGTATCTTATACAAAATCTCTGTATCTGTATCAATTTTAACTAATTCTTCTAAATGTTGGTTGGTCAGCACTTTACATGACTTTCAAGTTCTAACATACAACAAATAATCCCTGAGTTCTTACCAGCTCTTTCAGACTTTTCTTTCTGTTCCCGTAACTCCTCTCCCTGGGTAGTCATCTGTTTGATGCGACTACGGAGTTGAGCAATTTCTTCTTCTTTCATTTCCAAGGTTTCATGCATCTGACGTTTTGTCTCTGCTATTACCATTCCCTAAACAGAAGTGCAGACACTGAAGTGTTTACATAACAAAACTGTATCATCAATAGCAAACTTACTTAAAAGGCAGAAAACATAGTATTTCTTACTAAGTACAGCATAAGAATTATTTTAGTATTTCACAAACTGAAGTCTGTGTTCTGCACTCTATACTACACTACACAGTATCACAACTCTGGTTACCTGGCAGATGAGGATTATTTGTTAATATAAAAAATTATTTTAATAGTAAGTTTAGTCTTTTGAGTATTAAAAACACATTTTAATTAAAAGTGTTACTTTATAATCTTTCTATAAATGTTTGCTATAATTTTCCCTATCTTAGTGAACAGTTTATAATGAACAAAATATAGCCTTCTGTACTTGGCTCAGGGCCACCATGAACTATGTTACTGATCTCTGCTGGAACATGTGGAGAGCCTCAGAGGCTACTGAGGGTAGACGGTTACGCTGCCACAAAGATGGGCCAAGCCTGTGGTACAGATCTACCTGCTTTTTCTTGTTTCTCTTGTGACAGTCTCTGGTCCCACCGCCATTCCTCACTACTGTCAGGGAGGTACCCCCACTCCTCCAATTTGCTAACTGCTACTGTCTGCAAATTGTCTGCTAACTGCTACTGCTTCCCACCCTGGATAATCTACACATAAAATGAAGGTCACTAGGGGGAAAATATTATATCCTGAATCAGTCATTTGTGACTAACAAAAAACAGGGTGATTCAACTTGTCTCTTGAAAAATAAGATTTTTGTGACAGCTATTTTATGGTCTTAAGAAGATTATTACTTTACTTGCAGGGTTTGTCAAACCTTGGCTTAGGGTTTGACTCTTCCAGATGGCTCATATTAATGGACAGATAAAAACCAGGTAAGTGGGGATTACACAAAATTTCAAAACAAGATCGCTGGGCTTCAGTTTCTTCAAAAACCAAATCACAATGGAGAAAAAGAGACACGGAGAGACAGAGGCAATGGAACCTATAGATTAAAAGAAGTCTTAAGAGTCATATCAACCAATTACAGTGAAAGAAACTTACTTAGATCGTGATCCATAAAAATGGAAAAAAGGTATGAGACAAAAGGCAAATCTGAAACTGATTAGTTGATGGTATTAAGGACTTATTAAATTTTTGGATGTGATCATGATAATGTAGTTACATTTTTATAAAAATAAAGAGTCCTTTATTTTAAAACTACATCAAAATACTTATGTAAGAAATTATGAGATTTCTTGAATTTGCTCGACAAGAAAATAAATTCTGGGTTGAGGATAGATAATAAAGGCTGGGCATGTACAGATAAAACAACATTAGCCTTGAGATATTAACTGTTGAAGCTGGGTGGTGGGTTCACTTTTTTTAAGCGGGCCTTCATGAAGTGTGCGGAGTAGAATCTAACAAAACGACATCATAGAATGCAAAGACTGCTAATACGTTTCAAAAAGCAGAACAGCCCTGACATGTTCTTAATTGCATGGCCACTTAAAATACTGTAGCGGTAAAGTGGCATACTGAAGAAAACGCTGGACAATGCGAACCAACTGGGAGCTGCTTTAGAAAAAGAACCCAAAAACCTGGGGCTGAAAGACTTAGCGCAAAAGCGTCTGCCCATGAATTTTCAGTTGCCTCTGCTGCCATCACCACAGCTGCTGTTCTACCGCTACACTGCCAATCTCACCTGAAAGGAGTCCCAAAATTCACCTGCAGAAACTTCTGTTTACACTAATATATATACTACCACTTCTTCACTTTAGACAGTGTATCTGAGAGATTCTTCTGTTTCCGCTGAAGACAATATGTAATATCATTCACATTTAGTAATGCCTTAACTATAAAAAATTCAACTTTTCTCTGAAAAGTAGGTAGGTACTGTAAACAGATTTCTTTTGCAATAGCTATTCTAATCTCTGAATCAAAATGCTGACTGGGATCAAAAAATCACAGAGAATCAGCTTCACGTGATACACAACTAATGCTAACTGTTACTTAAATTTCAAACTTACAACAAAAAGATTTTTCATGGAAGCAAGCTACAAATAACTTTGGAAAGCATAAGCCTGAATGCTTCTAACTGCTTCCAAAAGGGAATGCTGGGGCCCCCTGACAAATTTTAGTATCGTAAGGTTTATTGGTTTACCTTATCTTGTTCAAGCTGTTCAATTAAGTTCTTTGCATCACGCAACTGAGTGATAAGTTTAGTCTTCTCAGCCATATGAAGCTCCTAAAAAAATTTTAAAAATTCATTTCCAACTCTAATAACGCTTCTCCTCGTATGAGAACTCTAAACATTTTATCGAATTTGGATATTTCTCAGTCCAGTAAGAGCCAAGTATACAGGACGTCAGAAAAGGATGGTGCAAGTGCTCTGAAGCCCAGGGTGCGCGGAAGTTGTCTCCGTGCTTTCTATGGAGGGAGGGGAAGGCTCTGCAGAGGAGGGAGGTGCAGGCCACGCTGGGACCTGTGGATCTGGCTTCACAGGGTTACATAAACCAAACTCATTTGCTCTTTTACCTTCATCTTTTCTAGCTCTTGAAGCCTTTCATCTAGTTGTTCTTGCAGGGCTTCTTTTTCACTGGTTAAGAGTGCACACTGTTCCTTATGTGACTGAATGGTTTCCTTACAACGCTGCAGAAGATTCTCTTGCCGCTTAACTCTCTGCTGAAGTACCGCCAGTGTTTTAGCAGAAGCTCCATCTACCACTATCAACAATAAAGCAGCACAGGTAGGGGTGGTCAGTAAGGAATAGAAGGGCTCCCTGGGAACAGTTACTCTGTTAGTACACAGGGGTGTATTCCCACCCCAACGCTCTGAGCCAGACGAAGAAGGGAAGGGTACCCTTCCCAACTTCGACTCTCACTATCTGTATGATCCATATCCCAAAAAGCTGAGGAGCACAGTCACCTCCCTAGGGTTCAGGCCCACCACAAATGGCACAAAACACTCAGTAGTCAACTAACATTAACTGAATTCACCCTCCTTAAAAGACAGTTTGATAACCATCTTTTGTTATTCAAAAGTGCCCTCTGTGTCCTGGCTCCCATCCCTAAAAGACTAATAAAGAATTTTTTTCCAATGCATTCTAATCTGTCCCTGAGAGGAGTTCTGGTTAAGTACAGCTTTCTACATTCTCCACACATTTATGAGTTAAGTTTTCATACCCTAAGGGACTCTCAGGACCCTTTATAGCCTGGTTGCTCAGACAGCTGCTCAGCACCTTGCTCTGGCTCTGGCTGGACTAAAAGTTTATCATAAATGTCTTTGAGAGAAAGAGCCAGTAAATAAAAAGTGGGAATTTTACTGAATATGTACCTTAAAGCCTCAAAAAATATGGAGGGCTATAACTGGATTTTGAGACAAAATTTAACTATTTCTTCCTTTCTAATTAGAAACCAAATAATAGACTATAGATATCTTTGAATGTAGAAGTATGTAAGCAATATTACTCAAAAACTAAAACAGCCAAACAATGAAAATAGCAAATTCATTCATCTTAAACAGAACTGACCTGTTTATATGAAATCTAGCTACTGCTATCAATAACAGTGTAATATAATGAATTTTAGTATACGTGCTGCTGACGAGAACACTAGAATGAATTTTAGTTACAACGAAAATGTGGTGCTACACACAGACTTTCAAGTCTTAACACAATTACTTAGCTTTGTTCTCCTGAAGAACAATAACAAGCAAAGAAACAAAACAACTAAAACTCTTGCATCTTCCTGGAGGATACTTCTACTTCAGCCCACATCATGCCCTGGAAACTATCAACATCCTCCTCTAGCTTTTAAATTAACCTTTCGACAAGATGAAGCTTACCTGCTGGCTCTATATCACCGTCTGTGTTCTCTTTAGAGACACCTTCAGCCTGTGGTTCCATCTGAGGGAATGGTTTTGCTAAATCAACATTCATCGGGCCATTTCGTAACCGCTGTTTCAGCAGAGAAACCTAAAAAAGAAAGGTGCCTTAGGAAAAAAAAAATGAGGGGCACCTGGGTAGTTAAGCTGGTTAAGTGTCTGACTCTTGGTTTTGGCTCAGATCATGATCTCAGGGTTGTGAGATCTAAACTAAACCCTGCCTTCTGGCTCTGTGCTGGGTATGGAGCCTGCTTAAGATTCTCCCTCTCCGTCTGTGCGGAACCCCCCCAACTCTCACTCTAAAAAAGAGAGGGAGAGGGAGAGAGAGAAAGAAACTACACAGTAGTACTTTAAAACACGGGGGAGGGGGGGAGCGCCCGGATGGCTCAGTCGTTAAGCGTCTGCCTTCGGCTCAGGTCAGGATCCCAGTGTCCTGGGATCGAGCCCCGCATCGAGCCCCGCATCGAGCCCCGCATCGAGCCCCGCATCGGGCTCCCTGCTCAGCGGGAAGCCTGCTTCTCCCTCTCCCTCTCCCCCTGCTTGTGTTCCCTCTCTCACTGTGTCTCTCTCTGTCAAATAAATAAATAAAGTCTTAAAAAAAATAAAATAAAACAAAACAGAGGGGACAGAGTAAAAGATACTCTTTATCATTATACTGGGAGGAAAAATCAAAATAAAATGTTTACTCCCAATGAAGTTAATTTTTATATTTGCTATTTTCAATGATATCATAGTTAGCCAAAAGACAAAATACATTAAAAAATATACTGAAAAGCACCTAAGAAAAAGCAAGAGTTTTAAAAATAGGTCATTTTGTAACATCTGGAACCTATGAGATATCCCATCAAATCCCCTTTAATTCTTCTTTATCTAAAAATTCCACTCTTTTTCTTTTACTCTTTTACCTGAGTCTGGAGAACACTGATATGCTGATCTTTTTCCTCTAAAGATGCATCAAACTCCTCTTGTAGATGCTTTTTTGCTTGCTGATCCATTTGGAGCTCCTAAAACATAAAAGGTTTTGTAAGTAGTTTTCAATAAAAAAAAAAAAAAATACAAACGAAGTTTTCAAAGTTTAAAAACATGATCAATACAGATTTGCATTTTTCTTAAGATGAGGTATCAGCACAATAATTAGAGAAGAATCAGCAGGTAAAACATTGGTATTTATCCCAGTGGATAATTCTGTTCCTTAAAAAATACGAGATCCAAGAAAAGAAAGTATATTTTTAGAGCTGTAATGACTGCTCTGTAATGATAATGTGGAGAGGATAAAACAATTAATTAAGATAAAAAAACTGTATCCTACTTTAAGACATATTACTACGTGTGCTACCTTATATGCACTTGATCTAAAACTACATTGTTTTATACCAAACAGATAGCCATAGCCAATAGAACTTTCCTCCTCCCAATACACAACAGCAGTCAATAGCCAAAGTCAGAAGATTCCTCATTTGTAAAATGAAAAGTTTGAACTAGCTGATTACCAAACAGAAAAATTCCAAGTTCCTGAAATTATTTAGAATGCTACTCTCTTTAGGTCATTAATGAGGTTTCCTCACTAAATCCAATGATCTTTACCTCTCCATCACACTAGTCACCAATAAGTCCCTCCTCAGCTGAGATACCCGCTCTCTGCGGCTTCAGGCTCCTGCCTACACTTGTATCTCTGAATTTCCTCTACCTGCCTCACGGATTCTATGGGCATCTATCCCCCTGGACTCAGTTTGCGTCCTCAGTCCTTCTTCCTTACACTTACTCCATTAGAATCCTAGAGAATAATATCTGGAACATAGGAAATATCCCATCAAATCCCTCTATTTTTCTAGGATTCCTACTTTTCTAATTCCCTGAGCTCAAAATATTCAGTCACAGTTTACCTAACTTTGTCAATCCCTGCATATAATCAAATTCTTGTATTACTTTTTCTACAATGTTTAAGTCCTATCTTTTCCACATCCATAACCATAGTCCAGATCTTTATCATTTCAATGACTAATTTCCTTCGGTAGCCTTCTAGAGAGAATTCTTACCCCAAGTCTTCCTCTGGTTTAATCCATCCCTTACACATTTGCTAGAAAATTTTCCTCAAACAATATTTTCAAGGACTTACAAGCAACGCCCTCCTTTTGCATTGTTTCAAATTTACTAACTCTCAAAACACTGAAGCACTAACTGTCCTCTATTCTCCCCCACACCTACACTGCCCTAAGATCCCATTTGCACTGTTCCTCTCACTAAAGACTCCTGGCTTGACTCTTCCCACAGCAGTAGTCTCCAAATGCCAGTCTTTGAATCAGTACAAGTCCAGAATGAAGTCTTCACTGACCCATGGTGAAATAACAAACAGAAAAGCAACAGAGAGAGTTTTTCTTTCATTTAAACAACTGTCCTTTACTCTGAGAATATGTCCTTCCTCATCTTTTTTGATATTAAAAAAAAATCTTTCCCAGGGCGCCTACCTGGCTCAGTTAGAAAAGCATGTGAATCTTGATCCCAGGGTCCTGAGATGGGTGTAGAAATTACTTAAAAATTAAAAAAAAAGAAAGAAAGAAAGAAAGAAAGAAAAAGCTTTCTTTCATGAAATAATGACAATAAAAGAATTTGGTTTCTTCAACATCCTTACTTGAAAAAATAAAAGTTTGCAGCTCTGGGGAGGCTGGGTAGCTCAGCTGGTTGAGCATCAGGCTCTTGGTTTCAGCTAAGTGGCCAGTCGGCTTGAGATTCTCTCTCTCCCTCTGCCTCTGCCCCTCCCCCACATGTGCACACACTCTCTCGGGCTCTCTCTCAAATAAATAAATAAATCTTTAAAAGAAAGTTTGCAGGTCTATGACAATTCTCCTTTCCCCCATATCTGGAAGGAACTGGAAGGTAGTTTTTTCAGTCCATGAAATCCAAAAGTCTGGAAAGCACTATCTTCCATGACTTTGCACAGGCCAATTCTTTAGTATGAAACAGTTGCACATCTCCTTAATAGTAATGCAGTCCTCTACTTTCCTTAAAATTCATTTTTTCCACATAATTTTCTACATCCTACCATACTAGACTCTGTTACATGCCATCCCTAACAGCCAACAAAAATTCCTCAATTTATATGATGGTTTTCAGGTTTTAAAACGTTTTCATCTCCCCATGTAGATAAGAAGTCCTTGGATACAATGGCAGCATCTTTAATCATATCTTCTTCTCCCTCCCCCTGCTACCTTACCCTATTCTACCAAAAAGCACTCCATAAGCAGTAAAGACTACAAAGAAACTTAAGAACTGTCTACTTAGGGGTGCCTGGGTGGCTCAGTCCTTAAGCGTCTGCCTTCGGCTCAGGTCATGATCCCAGGGTCCTGGAACAGAGCCCCACATCGGGCTCCCTGCTCCACAGGAAGCCTGCTTCTCCCTCTCCCACTCCCCCGGCTTGTGTTCCCTCTCTCACTGTGTCTCTCTCTGTCAAATAAATAAATAAAATCTTAAAAAAAAAAAAAAAAACGACTTATATCCCAACTAATTAACTATTTATTTTTTATCTCAGCCTTAATGTTACCCATTATGTTTGGTTGTGTTTCACGGTGAGAAACATGAACCCTCCCTCCCTGAAGTTAGCTTTGAGAACAGCAGTTGCTCGTAGCGAGCTGCATCTGGGTGAGCCTAGAAAAAGAACACACCATGCACAGACAGAAGGACAGAGAAAGGAGGAAATATCTAAAATAATGTCTTCACTTATTCCCCACTTAACTGGCCTTAAAAGGAAATCAGAGAACCCCCCATCTATTTGGATGAGCTCATAATTTTCATAGCTTCTCATAGTATGATATTCCTATTTATTATGTTTTGATGTTAAGATTCAAAATCAGGCGAAGAAAACTACAGGGTATCTGTTGGGGTATGTTTTCGCTTACCTTTTTACTTCTTTATCTGATTCATTAACAAATCTCTAATATGCTAGAAACTGACATAAGACATAATATTTGCCTATACAGAACTGTTGTTTTCTTTCATTCCCTAGAAAATATTAGGAGAGATGTTCATGGATTCTACTCGTGCATATACTCATAACAACATGAGGAATATATAAAATACTAAGGACTATCTTCTGAAAAAAATTTTTTTTTCTTTTTACTGCCCACGGTATTTGTTAGTTGTTTACTTATAAAGGGAAACTATTCCATAACCCAAACAGGTCAGTGACAAACTTCCATGGAACTCAACCCAAAAAAATTCTTTACATTCCAAAATTATTTTACACCCTGAGTGATACCAGCCTTCTTCATCTCCTCCAACTCTTTCATGGAATCATAATTTCTGTAGAAATCTGCATATGCCTTCTTTCTTGGTTCGGCCACAGCAGACTTACAGAATGCTGCAACCCCCGGGGATACAGTGAACACTCCAACAATATGAAATCGCAGATGCTTGGCCAGAAGGCCTCGCATCTGAGGTTTCATCAGAGCACGGGAAGTCATGGTAGTTACTCTCCTCAACACCAACCTCAAACCCAACATCTTTCCTGATACCTTGAGTATCTTGATATAACAAAATAAGGAACATTATACTGTTTTGCCCCAGTCTAAGTCAATAAAGTACTAATGAAACAGTATGTAACTTCTATTCGGACTTTAATTCCAAAGAAACAGAACATTTTATGACATATAGCACTTCGAATGTTCAATTAAATACTAGTCATGATTTAATGGGTTATACTATTTAGTTGAAGGAAATTTTTTTCTTTGTGAACAAAATTTAAAATATCCAGACCTTCACTTATCTACCTACTATTTACATATAAATTACTGAATAAATCTCTCTTCATGTAACTGTAACCAGGATTTTGATTCAGAAATATATCTTAGCTACTACAATAACAGTATAGATATGCACCAAACAGCAATTTACTATATGGCCTCTAGACCCCTTATTTCTCCTCCTTTCCTTTATAAGCTGTCTCCTGGCCATTTCGTTGATTATAGTCTTGACTAAAGGCAGTGTGGTAGGCAGAATATGGCCCCAAAGATTCCAAATCCTAATCCCTGAAACTGGAACATATTAGGAGTATTTGCAGATGTGATCAAATTAAGAGCCTTGAAACAAGGAGATTATCCTGGATTACCTGGGTGGGACCAATCTAATAACATGGGTCCTTAAAATCAGAACCTTTCCCAACTGAGTTCAGAGAGAAGGGGAGGAGTGATTATGGTAGAATGGGCAGAGATGCAACATTGATAGCTCTGAAGATAAGGAAAGCGACTATGCATCAGAGGACGTGGCAGCCTCTAGAAGCCGGAAATGGCAAAGAAACAGATTGTCCCCTTGAACTTCCATTAAGGAACGGCCCAACTGACACCTTAATTTTAGCCTGGTAAGACTTGTGTCAAATTTCTGAGATTTGTGTTGTTTTAAGCCATTAAGTTTGTGGTAATTTGCTGCAGCAGCAATAGAAAACTAATACGAGTAGGCAGATAATAAAAAAAGAACTAGGGGCGCCTGGGCGGTTCAGTCCTTAAGCGTCTGCCTTCGGCTCAGGTCATGAGCCCAGGGCCCTGGGATCGAGCCCCACATCGGGCTCCCTGCTCGGCGGGGAGCCTGCTTCTCCCTCTCCCACTCCCCCTGCTTGTGTTCCCTCTCTCGCTGTATCTCTCTCTGTCAAATAAATAAAATCTTAAAAATAAAAAATAAAAATAAGTAAAAATAAAAAAAGAACTAAAACTTATCAATCTGTGGCTCTGACCAGTATTTCCTACGAGGGTTTTCACAAGGGTTAAAAGGGAAAGAATACATATTTAATGGCTTATGATCTAACAGTATAGATATGGAAAAAGATTTTTAAAGGTGGAAAACAGAAATAGTATATAAAAATTTATTTAATCTCAGTAATCATAATTGATGGTGATAGTATTGTTATTCTAAGAGTGTTGTGTTTATAATGCTGGAATAAGGCAAATGAGTCATTTGGGGGTCTTCTAATTTATCATCAGGTTCTTCGACAGGTGACCTGTAACGAAAACAGATGCAGCAGGGATATATAGATTTAAAGAAGACTTAAAAGATGTATCAAAACAATTTTTACATGGGCATGACTGTAGTACCTAGAGGCTCACATTTCGGTGATAAAACCTTAAGGAGACACAAGGAAGCACAACAAAAGTCAGTAGTTATTTTTGGAGAAAGGGAGGGGCTATGACTGGCCTGGGAAACACAGAGGGGCTCTCAGGGTGACTGGCGACATTCTATTTCTTGGCCTTAGTCGTGGTTACACAAGTGTTCACCATATACATATAAGCTATATATTTTTGTGCATGATTTTCTAAATTTGTTGTACTTTACAATTAAAATATTTTTACAATTAAAAGATTTCAAAATGTTTAAATGATATCACAGTGACATAGAATCCTACCCGCTAGGCAATATTCCATCCTTCTCAAGACCGGACGGGAACATAAATGAGTCAAGTATGATTCCAAATGATAAATATCTGCCTGGACTCTAATATTTCACTGTAAAAATTATCCCCCAAAATTACAAGGAACATAATTTTTATTTAATTTTATCAAGATTGTTGGCTAGGAACAATGAAAAGAAGCCTCAAATACCTAATAGAAGAGACAGGTTAGCCTTGGAAGTTGCCACTGACTGTCAAGCTGGCAAATGATATTCTGTTGCTAAATAAGGCATTCTTATGTCATAAATTCCACCAGCATATATCTTAGGGAAACCACACAAATAAAACCATAAGAATTGATCTCTGGTCTTAGGGGTTGGGCTGATTGGTTTTTACTATAACTAATGAAGTAAATATGAAACTATCCCAACAAGTATAAGTTACGATAAAAATGAGAGATTTAATTCTCAAATAATCACTACGACTTACCTCTCTTAACTCTCCAATTCTCCGAAGTGCTTTATCTTGACTCTGACTTAATATACCCTTTAATTTTAAAAAGAAAAAAAAAAGCTGGTTCAAACAACTGCATGACATAGTAATGAAAAGCAAGTAAAAAAGAGCACAAGTCATTGAACTTTATCTTCAACATTCTTTACACTGGAACTATACAACCACAGTTCTCTACAGTTCTCTACCGCCACTTAGTGGTAGAATTACATACATCTAGAAATAAAACTCGAGAGACAATTCATAGAGACCCAAGCAAGGTACCCCCAAACAGTAGGAATAAGTGGGAATAAGATGAACTTTTAAGCATGAATTTATGGAATATTAATAATACAATGGATTAAATCAGAGCTACCCTCCACTTCAAAAGACCTCATGTTTAAGAGAACACTGTCAAACTAAAAACTCTATTTGTAATAATCTAATTTTCACACTTGTTATAGACAATGAGAACACTGAATCAGCAATAAATAACTGGTGTTACCAATTCTGAACTGATTATACTCCAGAACAAAGCCAGGAAATTTAATGTTGTACTTAATGGAGATTATTTATGGTAGATTAAATATTTTAAGATAATGTACATGGGGAAATTAATTTTACCAAAATTCACTTTACAAATAACTTTTTGGTTATGTAATTAGTGTTTTTAGATGGGACAAAATGCTAAACTGTTTTAAATAACTTCTACTGTAAAAAATAAGACTATATTTTTTGTGCATGATTTTCTATATATTTTACCATTAAAAGATTTAAAAATGTTTATAAGTGATACAGCAGAGATACAGAATGCTATCCCCTAACAAATATAAGAATATAATTCTCCATCCTTCTCAAGACAGGACAGAAGCAGAAATTAGTAAAGCATTATTCTAAATGATAAATATTTATGTATCTTAGCACAGCAAACTGATGGCACTGTTTGAAGTGGAGTGGATACTTCCCCTTAGCTCTGACCTGTGAATTATCACCTGGGCTACCTGGTGGGAAATGTCTAGCCACGGAACAGGGTGACACAGTGGGGCCAAGGTGGGTCACCCAGAAGAGCTTAATGGCTTCCTCCTTCTCCACATACTTGACCAAGAGCTTTACAAGAAGCAGCCTCAGGAAAAAAGAGAGAGGATGCTTGTGTTCGGACCCTGATAGAATGATATGGAACAGAAATGTCTGCAGGTATTTCAAAAACAGAAGGGAAAGCTTAGAAGGTTGTATGTCTCTACAACTAAAACAAAGATTCAACCTGCAGACCAAGACACTAGAAAGCATGTTTGAAAGAGGCAAACATGCCTTAAATCCAAACCTCTTGAACACTGCCGGGATCCAAAACAAAAAAAGCCCATCCCTACCAGAGGTAAAATCTCTGGAATTTTCCACTCACTCTCTTTATTAAAATCGCCAGTAGTAAAATAGGTTAAATACATGGATCGCATGGAGAATTATTAAAAGTGAGGGTCAGAACTATCTTACAATAAGACTCTAATTTTTAAATTATGTATGAATCAATATCACAGCCAAGATATCACTTACTTGTAACTTTTTCTTCTCTCTCTGAAGAGTCTGATAAGCTATAACAAACTAAAATAAAGACAAAATCACCAATAACATCAGTCATTCCTAAATAAATATTCTAAACTCTGCTAAAATATCTTTACAAAAGTAAAAAAATACACAAATCGGAAGAATCCTTTTATAGATAATTCAACCTAGATGCATATACAGTCAAAACAAACATTAGAAATGTTTCTAGAAAGTAAAATGTAACTTGACTATAAATAAAGATATTAAATCTGTACTTGATTTCACCTTAGACACATACATCTTTAAATTTCACTACTTAGGGGCGCCTGGATGGTTCAGTCAGTTGAGCATCGACTCTTGGTTTCAGCTCAGGTCACAATCTCAGGGTCCTAGAATCTAGCCCCACGTTGGGCTCTGAACTCAAGGGGGGAGTCTGAGAGTCTCTCTGTCTCTCTTTCCCTCTGCCCCTCCCCCGGCTCGGCTCAGTGCTCTCTCCCTTTCTCTCCCTCTCTCTCAAATAAATAAATCTTCAAATTTCAGTACTTAATTATGAATGGGGTAGGGATTAAAGCCAATTTGCCTAAGGGGAAGAGACTACTCAAACTGTAGTCACCACCAGCAACAGCATCCCCTGGGGGCTTGCTAGGAGAAATTTTTGGGTCCCACCCCAAACTAAGTGAATGAGACTGGGGGTGGAGGGGGGACAGGATATGTGTTTATTTAGCAAGCTCATCAGGTGATTCTTGCTTTGGGCTATTACAGACCATGTAATTCATCTCTAAAAGTCTCTGATTATAGGAACTGTGACTATGGCTAGGTAAAAATCTGAGGAAAGGAACTTATAACCAACATATGAAAACTGGTAATTTGGGTCCTAAAGAGATGTTTAAACATTTAACCTAATTAAATAGGATATTTGAACATTCTAGCACAACCTGATGAAATTACGGATTAACAAATCTTTTAACCTATTAATTAGCATTATTCATCTGAAAAATAAGCACATGACTCCACTAAATTATTTGGACCCCACTTTAGAAGTACAAGAGGACTCTGAAGACATAGGCTACAGCTTTGGGAGGAAGTACTCCCCTGTTCTGAGCCCTGCCATTTCCCTTGGAAGGTTGCTGTGTGCCCCCAAACACATCTGCTGATGTCTTGAGTTGAGAGGCAAGCAGCAATGGAAGGTAAGTAAAGCAATAAAGAAGAAAAAAAATTCTGCCAAAGACCAAGATCCTCCTGCTCTTATGACCTTAAGCTAGGCACCCTTATTGCTGGATAGGAAAATGGTATTCAAAGAGTGGGGAGCAGTACAGGTGAAGAGCGACCTAACGATTGGATGTCCCTTACAGCGCTATTTTATCCTGGTTACCTACAGTGCCAAGGAAAGACAGACAAAGACTACGTGCTCGGGGCGCCTGGGGGGCTCAGTCGTCAAGCGTCTGCCTTCGGCTCAGGTCGTGATCCCGGGGTCCTGGGATCGAGCCCCACGTTGGGCTCCCTGCTCAGCGGGAAGCCTGCGTCTCCCTCTCCCGCTCCCCCTGCTTGTGTTCCCTCTCTCGCTGTGTCTCTCTCTGTCAAATAAATAAGTAAAATCTTAAAAAAAAACAAAGACTACGTGCTCTTTTCATCCCTAATAAGCTGCATGACTCGACTTGGGGTGGCACAGAAGAATGGAAACCACCAGAAAGACCTAAAATCAAATCCACAGTTTGTTAACTGCTACCTATGTGACTTTAAGCACATTATTTAAACTCTATGATTAAGTCTCTAGGAGTCTCTAATCCCTATTCTACAAAACAGAGCTAATTAATATCTATTTCACAGAGACGGTGTAAAATTCAATGGCACTATAAACATAAAATGCATAGTGTCTTGCATACTTAAATACTAATTATACTACTGCCCCAGCTTCAAACTCAGAAGCCATGGGTAAGTCAACAACAACAAATTCAGGACCATTATTAACTTGGATAGAAATAAAAAATAAATGGTGCACCTGGGTGGCTCAGTCGGTTAAGCGTCTAACTCCTGATTTTGGCTCAGGTCATGATCTCAGGGTCGTGAGATCAAGCCCTGCATGAGGCTCTGTGGTCAGCCAGGAGTCTGCTTGAGATTCTCTCTCTCTCTCTCTCCCTTTGCCCCTCCCCCCACTCTCTCTTTCTCAAATAAATAAAATCTTTAAAAAAAAAAGAAATTTAAAGGAAAAAGTTGCCTGATTCCACAAGTACCTCATGAAATAGGTGGCTTTAATGCTCTGTTTACATCTCTAGAGTCCAGCCAACTGATAGATTTTTGCCTAATATTTCCTTTCTATTTTGTCAGTACTAGTTTTAAAAAGATATTTTATATGTTTCATTAGGGGTTTCTGTTGCTATTTTTGGCTGCAGGGTAAAACTACACATATTGTAGCCATAACTGGGAATAGAAGTTATGGCTAACTTTATATACGAACCTTGAACTTTATTATTCATTACTTAAAGTTAACTACAATGCTGGGTTACAAACTGTTAAGACAATAAAACATTACGCATTGTCTTAAAAAAAAAAAAAATCCATGGGCAACTTGCTCCAGAAAGGCTTTCCTGAAGATAAATTGTTTTAACTACACAGGGCAACTAATATAATTCAGCCCAAAAGGAAGAATAGAAAAGAGAGATGGGGCAGGACTACTTCTTCCTCTCTTAGACCACAGAGAGTCATCCTCAGGGGGTTTAGCAGTTAAAGATTCATTTGAGGCAAAGTTTAAATGTAGGTATAATGAGCATGAACCAAATGTGTCAGAAAATCAGACTACCTAAAACATAACTGGGATCAGTAGTAATGAAAATCTGGTTGGCAGAAGAGGTCATTTTGGAACTATAGCACTTAGAGGATGAACAAGGGAGGGGATGTGAGGAGGAAAGACGATGCACTGTGCACTAAGTGTCCAAGCAATGTTGGAGAGAGGGGCTGGGGGAAAAAAGGGGCACAGAATGTGCAAACCAGAAAGCTACAGACAGTGATCCTCTCCAAAATTTTACTAAATGTCTTGCCAAAGGGCTTCTGTTCACCTGAAAATCTTTTAACTAGATAATGCCACAAACTACCCACCCTTCGTAATCAGTGTATCTAGGGAATCAACAGTTTAAGCAACCACAAGAATAAAAGCCATACAGTAACATGAATCAGAGAACAATGGGAAAATATTTCATATAGGCAAAAAAGTCAGCCCCTACCTCAGAACATTTTCCTTTGTAGCTATTCAACCTTCGTTCCATTCTTCGCAACCACTGAATCAACTGTTCTTTGCTGAGACTGTCTAAATTGGAGAGTGAGTCTTCGGGCTCACTCTCCATATCAGACGATGGATCAAAGGTGGCCACAGAGGAGTCCAGGTCAAATCGATTCAGGGACTCTCTGGAAGATGTTCGTACCAAAGACTCTTTAGAAGAAGATCGGAAGAGAGATTCCTTTAGTGGACTTCGAAACAAAGACTCCATAGAAGGCACCCGGAGCTGGAGCTTCTGTGCAAAAGACTGCATGTCACCAGACTGTAACCGAAATCCAACGAAACATGGTTAAAATGCACATTTAGACTTTCAGTATTCTCTATCACCATAAATAATCTATTAAAAACTCTAACATGGGGTGCCTGGGTGGTTCAGATGGTTAAGCGTCTGCCTTCAGCTCAGGTCATGAACCCAGGGTCCTGGGATTGAGCCCCACATTGGGCTCCTGGCTCAGCAGGAAGCCTGCTTCTCCCTCTCCCTCTGCCTCTCCCCCTGCTCATGCTCTCTCTCTCTCTCTGTGTCTCAAATGAATAAAATCTTTTTTTAAAAAAAGGCTCTAACAAATTCAATTTATATTCCTGACATTGTACATAATACATTGTTTTCTGAAAAACAAGAGACATCTCGTTATTTCTGAAAAAGCACTGGACCTGGAGTCAGAGGACTCAGGTGTAGGTGCCAGGTTCGTCACCAAACAGTGGAACAAGCTTCACTAAGTCACTTCCCTTCAGTTTGCACATCTGTAAAAAAGACGGATGCCATGCTTTCCCAGCTGACCTCACAGGTATGCTGTGAGGATTCGTCCCCTCAACTGTAAGATCCTTGGAAGCAGTGTTATCTGCATCAGCAGTACATACCCAGTGCCTAAAAGCAGAGTATATAATATGAAGTGTGAAGTGTGTGGCTGAAATCAAGTGGGCTTTACCTTGAGTCTGTATGGAGGTGCTAATTCCTCATCACTCCCTTCAACAAAAGAGGGGAATGGGGGAAAGGTGAGGGTAATGCTTAGTGAGCCCACTTTGTTCAATAAGAGAATGCCAGGCAGAGTTGACTAGTGGCATCCAGCTCTGCTCTAATTATCATTGTGTCTACTGGGAATAAAAATAAATATAAGATAAAAAATAAAAATAAGCATTAAAAAATCATGGAGGGCAGCTGAAAAGTCTGAGCTTGAGTCCCTCTGCACAGAGTCCCTCTGCACAGATCACTAAGTCTGATGTTAGAAATAGTAATAAGCAGGGGTGCCTGGGTGGCTCAGTCGGTTAAGCAGCTGCCTTTGGCTCAGGTCATGATCCTGGGGTCCTAGGATCGAGCCCCGCGTCCAGCTCCCTGCTCAGCAGAGAGCCTGCTTCTCCCTCCGCCTGCCACTCCGCCTACTTGTGCTATCTCTCTGTCAAATAAATAAAATCCTTTAAAAAAAAAAAGTGATAAGCAAGAGCTGTTCTCTTAATTTGAGTAACATTCATTTCTTTTTTTCTTAAAGATTTTATTTATTTATTTGAGAGAGAGAGAATAAGAGACAGAGAGCACGAGAGGGAAGAGGGTCAGAGGGAGAAGCAGACCCCCCCGCTGAGCGGGGAGCCCGATGTGGGACTCAATCCCAGGACTCCAGGATCATGACCTGAGCCGAAAGCAGTCGCTCAACCAACTGAGCCACCCAGGCACCCAAGTAACATTCATTTCATTAGTAACAATGAAAAATAGTGTAATTCAACAACCTGCTTTAAACTACAGTATTTTGTTCAGGTTACAGCAGTCAGTATTTAACAGGTGCTTCCAACAAACTCATTCTCATTAGTGCCACAGAGTCACCTGCAAGATCTCAGCAATGCCAGGAATGAATGCTCAGAGAAGACTGAGGTCATGTGTGGGCAAAGATTACAGGAAAAGAAAAAGATTCTCTTTAGTATCCAATTTTAAAAATCAAACCAAGAATACTTTACTCATGGATTTTAGAGATTTAGTAATAGTATTAGGCAAGGTGGGAGTAAGTAAGAGGGGATAACATGCCCCACCCCCTTCATATGCACAGAGATTTATCACAGGTTGTTTGTAATAGTCAAAACTGGAAGAAACCCAAATGTACACCACTAGAGGATACATGATGTAAATTATAACACATGAAGGGAGGTTCAAGACATACTATTAAATGGGAAAAACCAAGTTAGAAAACAATATGCATATTGTGAACTCATTTTGATTTAAAGCAACGACATGTACTTTTCAATATACATGCATATGTGTAAACATATGTGTATGTTCACACAAACACCCTTAGAATCAGGTCATTAAGAATAAACACCAAAAGTTAACAGTGAGTGATGCCGTGTGGTAAAATTTTAGGTGGTTTTTTAAATTTTCATTTTTTATATTTTTTTGTACTTTCTAGGGTTTTTTTTCATAATGTGTAAGTTTTGCCCGTATATTAGGGGAGGGGGGAGATGGAGAAAGTCTTAAGGAAGAGGAGAGACCTTTATGCTCAAAAACCTTTAAGAACTGCTTTACTGATATGCCATTACCAGCCACTTCTGACCTAAGCCAAAAGTGCTTTTCCCTTCACACGGTAAGTTGCCCTAGGACAAACAGGTGAAGCAAGTTTGAATAACACTAGAAATAGCTGGTTTAGAGTCAGCCAAAAGCTAATGAACAATGTCAAAGACATGTATTTGCAGAAGCTGATACACTTAATAACTGCCACCTCCACCACACTGGGAAGTAACATGTTTGAGTATAGTGATTCAGCCTGTGGACTGTTGAGTAAGGGTGCCTGAGTTCAAACCCTGGCTCCACCACTATGTTCTACATGCCCCTGACCAAATCACTTCACTAGTCTTATTTCCCCCTCTGTAAAATGGGGATGATAAAAATAATTATATGATGATAATAGTCATACCAGCCACCTCATATGGAGGCCACAAGGACTAAGGAGTTAATACATGCAAAGTGCTTACAATGTAGCAAATACTCAATAAACATTAGCAATTGTCATTAATATTAGAGAAAGAAGACTAAAACAAAAAACAAACTTACAAATAAGAATGTCATATACAAGCTTATGTGGCAGAGTCTTCTGATTATATGATGCGGTAGCTAAGAGCACAGGCTATGAAACCTGACATCTTGGGACCAAATCTTAGCTCTCCCATTTACTGGCAATATGACCTTAAACAAGTGACTTAACCTTCTGTGCCTCTGTTTCTTCATATGTAAAATGCGGATAGCAACTACTCACCTCATAGGGTAGTTGTGAGGAGTAATAAATCAATACATATGCAGTACTCCGAAGCATGACTGGCTTAAGGTGAACAACATATACTGGCTACCATCTGATATCCAATCTTCTTTTCTTTCTTTTTACCAGACCCCAATTTTGTTCAGAGTAACAATACACCCAGGTAAAAACATTCACCTTCCCAAATTCAAATTAAAGCCACAGGAGATACAACCGTACGTCCACCAAAGTGGCTAAAATTAAAACTATGGAAAATACCAAGTATTGGTAAGGATGTGGAGCAGTCCACTTTGGAAAACTATTTGTCGGTATTTACTAAAACTAAACACGTGTAC
The DNA here is from genome assembly GCF_009762305.2 of Zalophus californianus. Lineage (NCBI taxonomy): Eukaryota > Metazoa > Chordata > Mammalia > Carnivora > Otariidae > Zalophus > Zalophus californianus. Next base: position 65,982,013 of record NC_045595.1, on the reverse strand, counting down.
ACAATCTGAATCAGTAATTTCACTACTATGTATATACTCAATAGAAAGGTGTAAATATGTTCAACAAAAGACAAACTAGATAGTTTATAGCAAACTTATTCAAAATAGCTCCAAACTTGAAGCTACTGTTGATGACTATGAATAACCAAATAGATACATTGCAGTCTGTTCACCAATGGAATACTAGACAGCAATGAGAATGGTTTACAACCACGACAATATAGATGAATCTCATAAATAAAGTACCGAGCAAAAGAAGACAGACACAAGAGTACCCATTTTTACTCTGCTTACATAAATTTCAAAAACGGGCAAAATTAACCTAGATGAAAGATAGAAGTTACCCCTGGGAGTAAGAGCAGGGAATGGAAGGGAGCACAAGGGCTTCTGGGATACTGGTAATTTCTGTTACTTGATTTGGAGCGTTGGTTACAAAGGTATAATAAGTTCAGCCACTATTGTACTATTTACACTAAGTGGAAATCTATAAAATACAACCTTCTAGGACAGGTATTATTTTCTTTATAAAAAGGAATATGGCTTTAGTCCTTGTCTTCAGTCTTTCCTCCTGTCTAAAATGAAGGTGCAATTCCTGGAGGCCAACTTGTAGTAGTGAGGGTGAAAGGCAGTGGCAAGGATGTGGGGGGACAAGAGGCTGAAGGGAGAAGGGCCCTTAATCCTCAGGCCTTCTGATGTGTGAAAAACTAAACTCCCACTCGTGCCAACTGTTGTCAGGTTTCTGATCCAAAGACATTCACCAATTTAGAATTCATTTTTGAAAAAACTGAAGGGGGTTAGAGAAGGAGAAATATATATGCAAAAATAAATGAACACATCAGAGTTACTTTTAATTCCTTTCTGTCTCCCGTTTGACCCTGTTTTCAACCCCTCCTTTTATTCCCCCAACACTGTTCTTGTTCAGACCCTTATCCTCGTATCAGCTGGATACCTGCAGCAGCCTTGTGTTCTCTTGCCTCTAATCTCTTACCCCAATCTACCCTGTTGCACTGTCACCACAGAATTGTCTTCCTAAAACATCATCCAGACCATTTCATTCCAATTCTTAACCTGGGTTCTCATTTAATATAAAGTTCAAAATCCTTAGCTTATATTTAAGGTTCCCATTTCCCAAGACCCTTTTCTGTGTAAATTCACCCCTCCATGTACCAAAACCTTGAGTCATAACAGGCAACTTCCTGCCCCGGAACAAATGCATCATTGTGTGCCTCTGTACCACTGCCCATAATTTTCCTGCATAGGAAAATCCAGACATCCTTCAAAACTCAGTTCGAATGTCAGCTCTTCTAGGAAACCTCAGATCTCACTCATCAGAAGTAACCTCTCTTGATGGCCTTAGCTTTTACTAGAACCATTACTGGAGCGCTTATTGCATTCTGACTCACCATTAGTTACTTACATGCTGGTATAACAACTGAGTTGTTTATGCCCCAGAATAACTACAGTGACATCACAGCACAGTGATTAAGAACACAGACTCTGAACCAAATTCCCTGATGTGAATTGCAGCGTTACCACTTGGTAGTTTGTAGTTTTAAGGCCTCTGTGTTTCAAAATGGAAATAATAAGAGTACTACCCTAGTAGGATTGTTATATAAGAATTAAATGAATGAAAACATTTAAAATATTTAAAATAATGTATTATATGCAGTAAGCACTAAGTTTTCCTGTCATTATCTCTTCTTCACACACACCCTCACCCCAGACTTTATGCTCATTTAGAAAAGAATCCATATTCCCTATCTCTGTCTCCTTGCCACAGTGCTTTCCATAAAGCAGCTACTTAGTACACATTTGTTCAGTTGTATCTTAATCTATCAAAATGATAATGATGATCTAATAAGAGATATTTAAACATTCAGTGTTTTGGTCAAAACGAGATGTATCAAGCACATCATTTTACAGATACAGTATATGTTATTCTAGAAATCATCAAAAAGTATTAGTACACAATCCATAAGTCAAAAAGAAAAAGGAAGAAATGAAAACACACATCCACAAAAAGATTTCTACAATAATGTTTAGTAGTTCTATTCATAATAGTCGAAAACTGGAAACAGCCTAGGTGTCCATTAACAGGTAAATAAACTGTACAATATCTCTTCAAAGGAATCCTATACGAAAATGTAAAGGAACAAACTACTGATAACCACAATAACGTGGATGAAATCTCAAAAACACTATGGTGAGTGAAAGAAGTCCTACAAAAGAGTACATACTACATACATGAGGCTACTTTATATATAAAGTTCTAAAACAAGCAAAACTTGGTATGGTGGAAAAAATTTTTAAAAGATTGCCTCTAGGAGGGAGAAGAACCATAAAGGAACTTTCTGGGGTGTTGATAATGTTCTATATTTCTGTATGCGTTTAGCATATGGGTTTGGTATATATATTTGTTAAAACTCAGTTAATGCACACTTGAGGATTATATATTTCATTTTACTTAAAATTTACCTCAAAAAAGGACACAACTCCTAGAAGAAAAGATAGGCAGTAAGCTCTCTGACATCAGTCTTAGCAGTATTTTTTTGGGCCAGTCTCCTCAAGCAAGGGTAACAAAAGCTAAAATAAACAAATGGGATTACATCAAACTAAAAAGCTTTTGCACAGTGAAGGAAACCATCAACAAAACAAAAAGGCAACCTACTGAATTGGAAAAGATATTTGCAAATCATACATTTGATAAGGGATTAATATCCAAAATATATAAAGAACTAACACAATATAAAAAATTTTTTTAATGGGCAAGGACTTGAATAGACATTTTTCCAAAGAAGACATGCAGATGGCCAATGGGCATGTGAAAAGATGCTCACCATCATCAGGGAAATGCACACCAAAACCACAACGAGGTATCACCTCACAGTAGTCAGACTGGCTATTATCAAAAACACAAAAAATAGCAAGTGCTGGTGAGCATGTAGAAAAAAGGGAACCCTGGCTCACTGTTGGTGGGAATGTAAACTGGCACAGCCACTATGGAGAACAGTATGGAGGTTCATCAAAAAATAGAAATTAAAAATAGAACTACCATACGATCCAGCAATTCCACTTCTGGGTACTTATCTGAAACAAAAAAATGAAAACACCAACTCAAAGAAAATATATGTATCCTTACATTCACTGCAGCATTATTTACATTAGCCAAGATACAGAAGGAACATCTAAAGTGTCCTTCAATAGATGGACAAAGAAGATGTGATATATATATATGTATTATATATATAACAGGAATATTACAGGAATATATATATATAAGAATATTACTTAGCTACATAAAAAGAATGAAATCTTGCCATTTGTGAACCTGGATGGACCTAGACGGTATTATGCTAAATGAGGTAACTCAGACAAAGAAAGACAAATGCCCTATGATTTCACTTATCTGTAGAATCTAAAAAAAAAATAAAACAATACAGACTCAAAGATACAGGAAACAAACTATTGGTTGCCAGAGTGGGGAGGGGTCTGGGGAATAAGGCAAAATACATAATGAGAATTAATAGGTAGAGCCTTTCAGTTATAAAAGAAAGAAGTCAGGGGGATGTAATGTACAGCATAGGGAACACAGTAATACTGTAATAACTTTGTATGGTGACAGATCCTGGTAACTAGACTAATCAGAGGGATCATTTCCTAACATATAAAAATATCAAATCACTATGATGTGCACCTAGTATGAAACTAAAGGTATATTGTATGTCAATTATACTTCAGTCTAAAAAAAAATCTAGGGAGATAACTCCCTTTTCGTCAGATAAATTAACTAAAGTAAATTTTCATCATGATTCATTCCTATAGAACCACTAGGCTGTGTGTCATGAGTAGCTATATACATAATTATACCACTAATTAAACCTCTGAAACTAATCAATTCCATATCAAGGTCCCTTAAAATTTGATTTAACTTGTTTTTTTTAACTTGAGAATTAATTCTTATATATGGTATTTCTCTCTTCTTAAATTAATTAAAGCATTAATACTTAAATACAAATACTGAACTCTGATTAATGATGTACATGCTAAAATATTAGGGGGAAGGATACTGTGACCTGCAACTTACTTTGAAATACATCAAAAACGTAAAATGGATTGAGGGGCAGATAGAAGAATGTATACTGGGACAGATTTGTGATAAAGCAAGTATAATAAAGTACCAATGATAGAATCTGGGTGGTACACAGATGCTCACACTAAAGTTCTATTTCTCTATGTGTTTGAAAATTTTCATAATATACTGTGATGAAAAGAAAAAAGGAGTAAATGCTTGTTAAATCATGATATTGTGTGCCAAAACCAACTGATTTACGTAGGATGTCTGACCCAGTAATAAGGGGATCACAGGCAGCTATGCTTACGAACTCTTGGGCTTGCTTTGTACCATCTCTTCTTCTACCTTGGTGTCAACTCTGATTTCCTGCTGCTGTCAAGATGCCCAATTATAGTAAGCATTCCACCCCCTTTAAGAATATACATTATTCCCAATTTGCTAATAACAGCCAACAACCAACTTGTCAGAAATGTGTTTAAAAATACACTCTGCGGGGCACCTGGGTGGCTCAGTTGGTTAAGCATTTGCCTTCGGCTTAAGTCATGATCACAGGGTCCTGGGATCGAGCCCCGCATAAGGCTCCCTGCTCAGTGGAGAGCCTGCTTCTCCCTCTCCCTCTGTGGCTCCCTCTGCGGCTCCCCCTGCTTGTGTGCTCTCTCTGTCTGTCTCTCTCTCTCTCTCAAATAAATAAAATCTTTTTAAAAAATGTTTGAAAAATAGACTCTGAGTAAAGGCATCTCCCTTATTAGAATCAAATGAGATCATATATGTAAAATGTTTAACAATGCCAGACACATACTAAATACTACTTTATTATTTTTTAGAAAAATAGTTGTATTTCTTAAAGAAATTTCAAAGCCTTCAGTGGGCTTACTTCCTGAATATTATGCATGTTCATTCTTCACCTTAATGAAAACTTAAATTTCTCCTGAATGTGTTATAAAGCTGGTTATCATTCATTCTAGTTTTTGTATTCATAACAGTATTTAGTCTTTTTGGACTATTCTAAGAGAGAGGAAAATAGGCATTCTAAATAATATTTTTTAATAATATTCACTAAAGATCACTGGATCTGTCCAGTACCATTGGTGCCTCCAAATATTTTACCCCTACTTCATGGCGCTCATAGAAAATGATATATTTGTAGAGGACTTTGAATTAACTAGGGAGTCTGGGCAAAGCCAGAGTCAACAAGCTCAGGGACTTGGACTATGCCTAGAACTTAACCACCCCCCAGTGAAAGGAATGAGGTTCTCAGTTCATAGAATCTGTTCATGGAGTTTGGGAAGCTATAATCCGTACGCTTGCTAGACAATACTTTAGAATGTTTAGTCTACATAATTTAGTTCATAAATCATTTAGTTCATAAATCGTCTACATATATGCTCCAGGTTCACAGATTAAAAATGTTTTTGCCCTACATTAGAGACTGCTGAGAATGGCCAGGTTAATGATTATATCATCATCAAAGGCAAAGTAAACAAATGTTCATCTCAGACACTGCTGCCATTATGACGTTTTTAATGAATTTTTTCTTTCTTTTTTGGAAAGAGTCAAAAAAATGTCACTTGAGCTGTACTCCCCAAATAACTTCTAAATCAAAGATAACACAAGTTTTCTAGTAGTAAAATACTATGCATTAGAGCCAACTTTAAGAGAAATCCCATTTCCTCCATATCCCCACCTTCTAAATTAAGAACTCAATGTCTTTAGATATAAACTGTTCATAATCTTTTACAACTATAAAGTCAGATTCCTTTTTTTCAAAATTTTTCTCTTCACTGCCGTTAATTTTTTAAGTGAATAACAATGGCATGTTACATGACTGGTGTATATACATGAACTACTTTCATTTAAAATTGTTTCCAAGAAAGCATCAACCAACCTGGATTTACCATACATATTATATGAAATGTATGGACATCACTATTTCAATGAAAGTCAGGTGCTAATAATATAGATTGACCAACACTCTGAAACGAATTGCTATTTTCTAAAATAACATCAGTAACAGACCTGAGGAGTTGTTGGTTCACTTCCATTAACACTGTCGGAAGATTTCGTGGCTTGGATAGATACATTCTAAGAAAAACAAAGAAACATCATAAAGAAAAGAAACAAAAAGCTAAGCTTTTAAAACTGTTAAGAACAAAAACCAAGTACCAAAACCTATTAGATACATTTATCAAACAAAATTAGTTCATTTATTAGAATGTTTTCATGCAAGGCAAAACTAGTATGGTGAGTATTTAGAAAATTTATTTTGCTCTATGTAACTAAATAGCAAAGATTAGTATGTAGCAAAGTTTATTTTAAACTAATCACATACCTCTCCCCATTATAATGTCCCCAGTTTTGTCTCCCATGACAAAATTAACATCAGGGATTCAATTAGCAAAACTCATTCAAATAGACAACTATCCAGGAAAATGTCAAATGTTCCCTATGATAAGATAATACTCAAATTAAAGTTATTTGGGCTAAGACCTGAAACACATCTTCCTAACAAGAAATGGAAATGCCTCATTCATCTGAAACCAGCAATCTAAATGAAATTATTATGGTAATTTTCAGAAAAACTTATAAAATCTTCCACACGTGAAAGCTTTTTGTTTTGTTCTGTTAGTATGATGAATGTTCTAAGTGACACTACATCATTCTGGCATTGGTTCCATGATAATGAATGAGATTGTTCGAGATTCAAAATTCTATACTGCCTTCGTAATACACTAACCAAAATTAGAGCTATATAAGTAGCTCATGATAAAATAACTTTCAAGTTTTAAACTAAGCATTAGAGCAAATACTAGCCACTATGTTTCAGTAAGTTGGTAGTTAAATTAGACATTTCCCATACATTTCCATAGTGGACCAAGGAAGGGTCAAATACCTGACCTTACTTATTCTTAAATATAAGTGGAGAAGGCACTTGGCTTTGCAAGTGTTCTCAAATTTTTGAACTCTCATTAGGTATTTGATACTAAGAAATCATTAATTTTTAGATGTGATAAATGTATTGTTATATATTTTTAGTCATTATCTTTTAGAAATATATACCAAAACATTCAGATGGAATAAGGTTTTGAAATTTGCTAATAATGCAACAGAGATGGAGACAGGGGAAGGGAGGTGTGCATGTGTGGGTCGGTGGTTAGAGAAGCACAGGTGTATGACAATAAAATAAGATGGCCATGAGTTATTAACTGAGGATACTGGGGGACGTGAGAGAGTTCTTATACCACTATCACTACTTCCACTTTTGGTTTGGATTTTTCTCTAATAACAACTGAAATACTTTCTCCCTCTAATATAAAAAGAGTTTTGGGTGGAGAGCCTGCTTAAGATTCTCTCTCTCCCTCTCCCTTTGCTCCCCCTACCCCCTGCTCGTATGCAGACACACTCTCTCTCTCTTTCAGGGCAAGAAAAAAAAAAGTCATCAAATTTTATCAGTCCAAGACATTTTCCTTTGAGTTACACAGGGGAGAAAAGTTGGGGGAACATAACTTTTATCTTCCTGTTCTCTGCCATTTCAAAGAACTGCAAGTTGTATATATGGCTATATTTGTGTAGCGTGATAATTAATGCTTGCTGGCCCTAAAAATATACTATGCTACACACTATACAATAAAAAACATACTTTATAGAGTCTGACAAGTCTTTCAGTCCATATGTTGAAAATTAACAGTTAAATTATGGAGAAAGGAAATGAAATGGTTCCCTAAAATATTTTAAGTTAGGAGGAAGACTGGTGAGAGAGTCCATATTCTACTCTTAAGTTACTTGACACATGATTGTGATCCATACAAAAAGCTATTCTATAATTGTTTGACCTATCACCCTACCAGACAAACACAACCTAACATTTAAAAACTTTCCCTCCCTGCATATATATTTCAATACATGTATTATACCATATATCTAAATAAATGCAGGGCAGTTAAAGAAAGAATTGGTCATGTTACCTTGTAAATTTAAATTACAAAACTGTATAAGCAAATTAAAGATTATTAAACTACCTGAAATGCCTTCTTCATTTCTGCCCAAATTCTCATTTACCTTTCAACTCTCAAATGCAGCTTCTTTAATGAAGCTTCATATGGCTTGCCTGAGGGCTAACACATTCCCTATGCCTATATTTTCTTCTGTGAAGGTTTAATTCCTTTGTATTTCAAGCATGTGTCTCCATACTAAACTATAAACTCTTGGAGGGCAGGAACCCTGTATTTTCGTCTTGGTCCCCAGGACCTAACTTCTGCCTGACTGGTGGTAGAAGTTCAGTATATGCTTGTCAAATCCTTATGCAGTTACTTCCTTCAGTATAAAAAGACTTCTGAAGTCCTTCTCCCAGAGAGAAGCTCAACTCATGTTAATACTCAACTGTCACCAATACTTTCTCCTGGAGGCAATTCTAAGACAAGAGAAAAATTCTTCTACTCTAACGTGCATCTAATTCAAGAGCACACACAGGTTCCCTGCCAGACTTATCTTCAATTATGTTTTGTTCAATCTTTCAACAACTATTTATTGACTGCTGAGCACTAAGCAATTTTTAGAATTCGGGGTCATTTTTCAAAAAACTGAATTAGCTAAAAGTCAACAGCTGATGAACTCATAAGTACACCCTCACTAAATCTGTATTCCATTATAGGTTATGTTATGGTTTCCCTTTGTTACATGGAGAGAAATTTTTATCTGAACAAAATTTAAATAAGATTAATGAAGACTTTTAGTCTACTTAAATTATTTTTAAATAGTTAAAAAGCCTCTATTTTAAAATCATTAGCATTTTTCACAATAGAAGAGGTACTTAAGTTACTTTTATGTAGGGCGCCTGGGTGGCTCAGTTGGTTAAGCAACTGCCTTCAGCTCAGGTCATGATCCAGGAGTCCCTGCATCGAGTCCCGCATCAGGCTCCCTGCTCGGCGGAGAGTCTGCTTCTCCCTCTGACCCTCCCCCCTCTCATGTGCTCTCTCTCTCATCCTGTCTCAAAAAAAAAAAAATTTTTTTTTAAAAAAGTTACTTTTATGTATATGGAAGTGGGCCTTGGAGCTCTTTTAAGTCTCTGTTACTATTACATGAAGTATAAAGTAATATCATTTTGTGTTTTTAAAGTAAATTGGTAAGTTATCTTTAACTGGGACTCCTGTCTCCCTCTCAAACCAGTTTTGAAAATAGTGAGGTGTTACTTACAGCCAGAACGAAGGAGAGACCCTCTGCCCTAAGATCCAAGCTAGGGCACCACTAAAACCCTCAGGTGCTTTCTTCTCTAAAACCAAACTCAGGGTGCCTGAGTGGCTCAGAAGGTTGAGCATCTGCCTTTGGCTCAGGTCATGATCCCAGGGTCCTAGGATTAAGCCCCATGTTGGGCTCCCTGTTCAGCGGGGAGTCTGCTTCTCCCTCTCCCTATGCCCCCACCCCATTTGTTCTCTCTCTCTCAAATAAATAAAATCTTTTAAAAATTAAAAAAAAAAAAACCCAAGTTCAGAATGTAATTTAGGATTGCTACTGACCATATGCAGACCAAGTTTTTACTGGCTGCCTGGATTAAGTACAGAAATGTTCTAATTTCATCACAAGCTACTTTGTAAATTAAACCAGTTCTCATCATTTAAGAAAACCTTAATCCCAAATCAGTCAGTGTGCAATGCAACAAAAAAAGCTATCCTTACTGGGTAATCAAACATCTGTAAGTTTTTAATTTCCCTATATTAAGAACTTAAGACACATATAAAAACAGTCTACTTTCTCAGAGTGAAATCATACACAAGATTCAAAATTATATGAATTCAGTCAATTGAAAAATAATGAGATAATTACTTCCTTTCAGATGTTTAATATATAGAAAACTGGTATTCTCCCAAAATAAGATGCAATTATTTGTTACAGTAGAATCCACCTACCTGCTCAATGTTGTTCAATTACGGATTTACATACAATGCTTTTTTTTCTTAAAATTTGAGTCACATCTCAAAATATTCTTGGCCTCCTACCAATAGTAAGACAGAGATTTCTAGTAATACATACCATTTTTAGTTAATGTGCAAACATTCCCTAGAGAGAAAATTTAGAGTTTAGACCAAGTTGAAGGTAGTCTTCACCACGTTAATGAGAACAGTGTTATTTTGTTGTTGTTAAAAAACTACCAGAAAACACACCAGCCATCAGAATTCAGCAATTCACTCTGATTTTTTAGAGCAGGGTTAGCAACAAGGCACTGAAGATGCTTTGAGAGACAGTGACAAGCAGCATGAGATTTGCTTCTAGAATTATCAAATTACTTTGCTTCCCCACAAAGGGAATGCAGAAAGCGGTGGAAGGACTCACCACACTGTCAGTCTGTGTTTTAGGCTGTTTGGAGGAATCCAAAGCAAAAATAGTATACTCAGAGAGAAAAGCAGGCTCTGCTATCATCCCGGCTAGTAGCTGTCTCATTCAGTGTAAGAAGCAGAAGTATAAAAATAAAACAAATAATGAAAAAGAGATCACAATAAGAGCATGCTGCAAAGTGTTCTCTCCACGCAGCATAAACAACACTACAGTGGCCTTGCCCCACCGCAACTGCTACCATCTCTCCACCCACAGAAATAACAAGTTACTGGGAAGGTTAGCAATGGAGAGGAGTTGAGCAGTTTAGAAACTCAAAGCCCAACCTGAACCAACTTGCTTACTGGCATACAAATGATATATGCAACAGCCACCACTGCACACCGCGTGTCTGCCAATTTGGTGTAAGAGTCTAAACCAATAAAAAACCATACATGGTAAAGAACACAAAGCCTTAATATAACAAATACCAACCATTTTTATGCATTCAAAAAGACAGCATTGAAATTTATGGGGAGGACAAAACACATAAAATTTTAAATCATTTATTTTGTACTTAGAAACAAAAATAGTTTTCTCCAACATGTACAAAGGAAACTTTCGAAACTGAAATTCATATAACAAGTTTTAAGGATAAATTCTTTTATACTAATTCTTGTAATATGTATTCTCTTCTGTCCTTCAGTCTTCTTTCAGAAACTATACACACCAAAATATTAATAATCATGAATTAGATTTAGAAGAAATTATAATTAAAATGAACTTTTAAATGTAAAACTGCTAAAATCTGAATAAGCTCTGTGGATGTCACACAGTTTACCAATGTCAATTCCCCCATTTTGATAGCATACAATAGTTATACAAGACATCTTTGGGAGAAAATGGGTAAAAGGCCCTCCCTAAAAAAATTTTAAAACCTGTGGATCTAGGATTTTTTCAAAATAAAAACTAAAAAAAACTAATCTTTTGCAAATATTAACACTGCAGTTAATGTATATTATAATATTATATATAAAGAACTTGTATCAGAAAATAAATGTTGCACAAGCTTAAGAACTTACACTTTTCATCTTAGTATGGTAGAGTTATGGATATGACTATAGAGCCTCCACTAACTCTTCATCTGGTCCTAAAAGTTGAGTATTAGTGGTATACTAAAATGTACTAGATGCCTGTTTGGCTCTGGGCACTCATCCTATCCAAGTTTCTACTCTTGTTGAAAATCTGAACTCTCCTGGCAATTCAGAAAGGTCATCCTTGAAATGGATGTGATTTTAAATTAAGGACTATACAAATTCACTCTTCTTAGGCTTCCAAAATTAACATTTGAAATGAAGTCACTCTGGCCCACAACAAAATAATTTAAAATTTCACAGTAAAGAGTATATTTGAAATCTTAAAAAAAAAAAAAAAAACACAAAAGCGGATACCCAGTATAGAAAAACATGCTGACCGAACATTTCAAAGGAAGATGCTGCCAAAGAGCAATTTACACTCCTGCCCCTAGCCCAAGTAAAAGCCAAGTGTATCAAAATTAGTTTCCATTGACAGCTACCTCAAAACCTAAAGAGCCTTTCTTCCCACTCGCCTGTCTTGTCATTTGCTTCTTATGCCTATGAAAATCTTACATCAGTTCCCAAATATTCTCAATCAAATTCTGTCTCAACTCCATATCTCTCAAACTCTGTTCAAATTCTAATCCAAATCTATTAAGAACTTAATTCACCTCTTCTGTGGTCCTTAGGTGAAGCCATCAGTTGAACTAACACTGATTGAAGTTATATTATGTCTAAACATTTATGAAGATACCTAAAACTCCCATTAGATATCTGCTGAAGGCTTTTGATCTATCCTCCATGTCTCTTATTCTCACATATATATATTTATCTCTATGAGTTTTTGGTGGAATTACTCTGTATTCTTTTTAAATACCCTGATTTTCCCCATGAATTGGGACTTGTCTGAGTTTTATTCTATGTTTTTATATCAAATTTTTTTTCACTTCAAGGATTTCTAATTGGTTCTTTTTCTTATCTACCTAATCTACTTTTGTTTTGGTCTGTTTTTCCCCCCACAATTTTATCTTCTTTTTCAGAGAATTATTACTGCGTGTATCTTATTAAAGATATTTGTTTTTTAAAGTCTTTTCTAGACTATTATTTGAATTTCATCTAGGATAAATTTATATTCCAATTCCTGTTTTTATTGGCTGCCTTCCTAGCATTTGTTTTAGAATTTTCATTTACAGGTTCACTTTGAGGAAGGTATCATCTTTCTCCTTCCTTCTGCACTCATCTTTCCTTATCCAGTCAATCTGATTCCCTAGGCTCCAGTTTGAGTTTCCTGCCCTATGGCAACATAGGGGTTATCACTGACTCAGTCACAATAAGCCAATGTGAGTTTGCTTCAGTTCTTGGTCATGAAGCCTCCCTAGGGACACCAGCTTCTCATAATGGGACACAGAGAGCTCAAGGCAACAGTTAGCGAAAGATTTTCTCAACCTCTTTCCTCCAGGGCTGGGAGCCCCACTTCAGCTCCTGTCTTGCAGCACTAAATCTAACTTTGGCGGCACAGAACCCTGCCAGTCCTTCTTTTTTTTTTTTTTTTTTGCATTATTAGTTTTTGATGTAGTATTCTATGATTCATTATTTGCATTTAACACCCAGTGCTCCATGCAGTATGTGCCCTCTTTAATACCCATCACCAGGCTAACCCATCCCCCTACCCCCCTCCCCTCTAGAACTCAGTTTGTTTCTCAGAGTCCATAGTCTCTCATGGTTCATCTCCCCCTCCGATTTCCTCCCCTTCATTTTTCCCTTCCTACTATCTTCTTCTTCTTTTCTTTTTTAACCTATAATGTATTATTTGTTTCAAAGGTACAGGTCTGTTATTCAACAGTCTTACAGAATTCACAGCACTCACCATAGCACATACCCTCCCCAGTGTCTATCACCCAGCCACCCCATCCCTCCCACCCCCCACCACTCCAGCAACCCTATTTGTTTCCTGAGATTAAGAATTCCTCATATCAGTGAGGTCATATGATACATGTCTTTCTCTGATTGACTTACTTCGTCCTTCTTAACCAGAGTTCAAAGAGAAAATTAAGTCCTAATGACTGTGCTAAGGCATCCACTAGCATTCACTGTATGTAACAAATTAGCATATCTCCTATGAATTAATGTATCTCCTAGTAGAGGAGGGTCTCTAAAAAGTTTAGTACCTTAGCAAGTGTGTATAAGTCTTGTTTCTAACTTCCTAGATACTGTTATATACAGATGTCAGCTACAACACCTACTTACTAGTAGGGGACATTAAACTCATTCTTTTTATTTCCAACAATGTACATTTTAAGAAGTATTTGTCATAATATACTCTATCAAAGATTCAAGAATAAAATTGTTTACAGCATGTCGACAGCAGCAGATGAGAAAATATTCATTCAGTACAGACCATGGGTAAATCATTTTGAATAAATTCAAGACCATTTTGTCTATATAAATATATCTACTATATATAAGGTCTCTAAACAAAAAAGTAGCAAATCAGCACAAGGTGTTAATATTCCCTTGCCCTAATCACTACTGAAAAGACCAACGGTATATAAAAATGGGAAGAAAGTTATATTGGGCTAGGAAACCAGGAAGCAGCAATATGGATTCAAGGAATTTCTACTAAGTCCTAGGGCACCTGCTTAAGAAAAATAAGTCTTCAAAGATCAGCTAGCAGGGTGCCTGGATGGCTCAGTCGGTTAAGCGTCTGCCTTCAGATCAGGTCATGATCTCAGGGTCCTGGGATCAAGCCCCACACTGGTCTCCCTGTTCAGGGGGGAATCTGCTTTTGCCTCTCCCTCTCCCCCCTGTTCCTGCTGTCTCTTTCTCTCACTCATGCTCTCTCTCTCTCAAATAAAATAAACAAAATCTTAAAAAAAGAAAGAAAGATCAGCTCGCCATTCTAATTCTGAAAATGCTCAGCATACTCAACAAGCAGGGAGTCTGCTTGAGGATTCTTTCTCTCTCCTCTCCCTCTGCCCCTCCCCCAGCTCATGCCCACTCATGTGCACTCTCTCAAATAAATAAATAAATCTTAAAAAACAACAACAACAACAAACAACACTTCCCACAAAGAAAAGTCCAGGATCAGATGGCTTCACTGGCAAATTATACCAAACATCTGAATAATTACTACTAATCTTCACAAACTCTTCCCAAAAAATATAAGCAGAGGGAACACTTCCCAACTCATTTTATAAGGCTAATATTATCCTGATACCAAAACCAGACATCACAAAAAAGAAAACCACAGACCAACATCTCTTATGAATATAGACACAAAAATCCGCAATAAAATACTAGCAAATCAAACCCAGCAATATAAGATGTACACCATGAACAAGTGGGATTTACCCCAGGAATGCAAGGTTAGTTTAACATCCAAAAACCAATTAATATAATACACCATATCAACAGAATAAAGAAAAAAACCACATGCCCATTTCAATAAACACAAAGAAAGCATTTGATAAAATTAAACACTGCTTCTAAGAATACTCAACAAATTAGGAAAGGAAGGGAACTTTCTCAGCATAATAAAGGCAATTTACTAACTCCAACAGATAACATCATACTTAAAGACAAAAAGACTGAATACCTTCCCCCCAAGATCAGGAATGAGACAGGTACGTCTGCTTTCACACTTCTGTTCAACACTGTACTAAAGGTCCTAGACAGAGCAACTAGGAAGAAAATGTTATAAAAGGCAACCAGATTAAAGGAAGATATAAAACTACCTCTGTTTGCAGATAACAGGATCTTGTACCTAGAAAATACTAAGTAATCTACTAAATAACTATTAGAACCTAATAAATGAGTTCTGCAAGGTTGCAGGATACAAGATCAATGGACAAAAATCAATTTTATTTCTACAGAGTGACAATGAGAAAACCAAAAATGAAATTAAGAAAACAATCCCGTTTACAGTAACATCCAGAATAAAATACTTGAAAATAAATTTAACAGAAGTAGTACAGACCTTATATTCTGAAAAGCATACTTTTTTTTTTTGAAAAAAATTAAAGAAGATCTAAATAAATGGAGGGGGAGAGGGAAAAAAGAGAGGGGAAGAAGATAAAAAGCTTCCCAACTAATAAAAACTGATAAAGACAACACAAAAAGAAAAGTACAAGCCACTCTCCTTACAAATAGAGTTGGGAGACATGTATATAAAGTAACTACCAAAGTGAGTACAGCAAGATATTAATAATGCAATCTGATCAGTTGAGTTGATTTAAGGAATGAACAATTAGCTTAATATTAGGAAGCCTATTAATATAACTCATATCCTATCATTAGAGCAAAAGAAAAAACTATGAGAACTGAATAGATACTAAGGCAACTTGACAGGGATAAAAGACTTGCATTAACTGACAGAGGGTAGGGACAGGTAACTTCCAATCTAATGTCTAACAAAGTAAAAGCATATCAGCTTTGAAAGTCAATCTATTTAGGGGCAAAATCCATTCCAAACTTAAGAAGAAATGTTTCTCGCCCATTACTTTCAAGATACTTCTCAGTAACTCCTAAAGAACAATGCCTGTAGCCCTGAAATAGAATAAATTTATAAAATGTGCTTAAGAATTATCAAAAGCTGAGAGTGTCATAGAATAGTACAAACTGACTTGGAATGGCAAAGACAACTAGAGAAGCAGTATTTTATTTCTGAAAGATGTCTCAGATCAAGAAGAATAAAAAAGAGGGGCACCTGGCTGGCTCAGTCAGTGGAGCGTGCAACTCCTGATCTCAGGGTTATGAGTTCAAGCCCCATGTTGGGTATAAAGATTGTTTGAAAACAGAATTTAAAAAAGGCGGGGGGGAGGAGGAAGAAGAAAAAGTGACATCTTTCTCAACATTTGGGAAAGCATTCCAATCCAAAGCAGGCCGACGCTTCATTATTTCTTCCCTTGTAATGTCACAATTAAAAATTTAGTGTCTGTGCTATCCAAGAGCTGACAGGTACAGAAAAAGCCTTTTCGTTTCTGTATCATAATAATCTTTTGTATGTGATTCAAAAATCATGAGTATTTTCATACTTCTAAATTCACTTGCTCCTCACAAGAACCCTATGAGAGGAGATATTCATTATAACACAATTCTAAAGATGAGAAAGCTGAGACTCTAAGAAGTTAAAAGCAGTTTTGTCCAAAGTCACACAGCAAGTAAGGGATGATATCCTGTGATCCTTCCACCATTCCAGGCTGTCTCTCTGCATGTAGGGAAGCAAAAAAGCATATGGTATTTATGAACACACATCTACTAAACAAAATGGAATCCATCAATCAATTAACCAGAGCTATTTATTTCTATGCATCATTTTTTTAGCAAAACAAACAAACAAACAAAAAAAGGATCCTAAGAAAATAAACTGATTTCTGGAATTTAATTTTAAAATAATATGAAGGGGCACCTGGGTGGCTTAGTTGTTAAGTGTCTGCCTTCAGCTCAGGTTATGATCCCAGGGTCCTGGGATCGAGCCCCACATCAGGCTCCCTGCTCTACAGGAAGCCTGCTTCTCCCTCTCCCACTCCCCTTGCTTGTGTTCCCTCTCTCGGTGTCTCTCTCTCTCTGTCAAATAAATAAAATCTTCAAAAAAATAAAACAATATGAAAATGTTGGCTAGACGAGTCCCTAGGATAAGGATAAGAACGGACATGCCTAAACTATGAGGAAGTGTGTCCAAAAGACAGCAAATTAGAGAGCAGGGTAAGTAAAGATATCAATCCTTCCTTCAAAAGTTCAGCAAGTAAAGAGACAGAGAGTAACATCCCTAGGACCTTAGTCTACATAATGGTCCCTCTGTTTCCATCCCTTCAGGCAGGGACCTAAGCAAAGTAAGCTGAGCAGACCTTCCCATCTTCCATGGCTGCCCCCAGAAACTACTTAAAACTTAACGAGCACCTAGTACATGCAAAGCACCATGCTAGGAGACTTACATGCTGGTAAACCCCCACAAAACAAGTATTATTATTTCCATTTTACAAAGAGAAAATCTGAGTTACTGGAAAGTTAACTTTCAAAGGTCCTTCAGCCAGCAAGTGACAAAGCCTAGATGTTAATCCAGGCTGATCCAGATGACTCCAAACACTATCCTCTTCTCAGTAGTCTACACCAGGTCTTACTTCAAACAAATTACATAAACAGACCTTCACGCTCTTAGAAAAATCATTAGATTCGGCCACAAAAAGGAATGAAGTATGAAACATGCTACAACATAGATAAACCTTCAAAACATCATGCTAAAAGAGTCAGACACCAAAGGTTACAAATTGTATGGTTCCATTTATACAAAATATCCAGAATAAATGGATCCATAATGACAGTAAACAGATTAGCAGTCACCTGGGGCTGGGGGAGAGGGAGCATGGGGAAGTAACTGCTTAATGAGTATGGGGTTTCTTTTTGGAATAATGAAAATGTCATGGAACTAGAGAGATGTGATGAATGTACAACACTGTGAATATATGAAATGCCACTTTGAAATTGTAAATGTTATGTTATAGGAATTTAATCTCAATTAAAAAACATCATCAGAGTGGAACAGAGCGCAGGAGGCTATGGTAGCCTCATCTGCCTAGTCAGCTTTTCACATGATCCTACACTCTCTACTACTCTAAAGCATCCAGCTCTAGAGAGGCAAAAAAGATTCATCTCAAGCAACAAAAGGGGAAGAAGGAAGCTCTATGCTGAAGATAACAAGGCTATGCCCAGATCACCGGAAGAAAGCGGATGGTCAACGTGCATGTGCACAGGATGAGAGAGTGCCAGAGCCCTGTAGACCTTAGTGTCAGCACAATCTCAGTCTGTTCTCCTTTGCCTTCAATGTCTGAATCATATAGATGATTTTTTATATCCTTATAAGGAAGCCTGCAACCAAAGACAGACTTATTTAGATTTACATATAGTATTTATTAACACAGTAAAATAGACATATTAGGAGGTATATAAAAACTTTAATTATCCAGGAAATTATTTAATGAAACTATCTACTTCTGAAGCATTCTGGATAACAAAGACTACTGTATTTACTGGAGAGGTGGACAAATATTTATATTTTGAGTTAAACTTCCACATTTTACTAAAAAGGAACATTATAACATTTAAAAACAGAAAGTTGGGATCTTCTATCTCAGAGATTTAACAAAATCAAAAACCCAGGGAGTGGGAGGATGAATAAAAAGGTAATTCTTATGTAATGCCCATTTAATCAATAACTTGATTATGAAATTAGGAAGTCCTTTAATTTTGTAAAATAAATTGAACTGACCAATTACATTGGTCAAAAATAGCTTTTAGAGTTGTTAGGAAACACTTTAAAAGCAAGGAGATGAAGGGATGATGCTGCTCTTTGAATCAGAAACCACTTCTTTAGTTAAACCTATGAAGTACAGGATCTTTAGGATTGAAATTTGGGAATTTGGGAAAAAACAAAAAATAACCTTTAGCTCACTTAGCCTATTGTAAAAGGATATTCAAATCATCCCTTTCAAAAAGGATTATTTTGTAAAGATATATTCAATTAAAAAGTTTTAGAGCATCCTAGATAAAATAAATATTTTTTAAAAAGTAATAGTAGGGGTGCCTGGTTGGCTCAGTCAGAAGAACATGTGACTGAGGATCGTGAGTTTGAGCCCCATGTGGGTGTAGAGATTGCTTACACAAAAAAGCTTTAAAAATATATAAAAATTAAAAAAAATTAAAAAGCAATAGTAGCAATCAACAAGTTATTTTCAGGGTTTCAACTGTATTGTGTGTAAACCAATATACTATAAAATCAACCAATATACTGAGTATAGTAATGATGCTATCAACACTGATTGCCAAAATGGTTCTACTCAGTACTGCAGCTTTCATTCAAATTGGTTACATGTATAAACTAAGTTCAACAGCATTAAATTTGAAATCACAAAGAGATGTAATACTGCAAGTGATACACAAGAAAATAAGATCCCAAAGAAAGTATGCACATACTTCATACTTTAAACAACTTTGTCAGATCATTTAAATCTATGCACCAAGGACATAGTATAATATGCCATTAACTTTGAATGCAAAAACTATACTAGGGCACCTGGGTGCCTAAGTTGGTTAAGCGACTGCCTTCGGCTCAGGTCATGATCCTGGAGTGCCTGGATGAGTCCCGCATCGGACTCCCAGGGAGTCGGCTTCACCCTCTGACCCCCCCCCCCCATGTGCTCTCTCTCTCTCATTCTCTCTCTCTCAAATAAATAAATAAAATCTTTAAAAAAAAAAACTATACTATGAAGTGTTTATTTTGCTATCAACATCTACTATAAAGTTTTAAAATTTTGTGTTAAAGTAACCTTAGAAAAAATTAAAAAATAACTTTCATCAAAACAACCTGGAAATACCGCTCAAATTTTTAAATTTGAAATCCATCCTATAACCCAGCAATCCCATTCCTAGGATTCTATCTTGCAGAAGAATAGCATTATAAATGTTTATGTACAATGCTCAGTACAGTACTGCTTATAATACTGAAAAGGTTATAAAATTTGATTTATAATACTGAGACTCTCTCCAAACTAATCTATAGAATCAATACAATCCCAATCAAAATCTCCACAGGTTTGTTTTGTTGTTGTCATTGTGTTTCATTTCGTTGTGAGTTTGTTTTTCTGAGATGTGAAAATCTAATTCTAAAATTTATATGGAAAGGAATAAGAATAGCTAAGACACTCAAGAAGAACAAGGTAGGAGTGCTATGGACTGAATGTGTCTCCCCAAATTCACATATTGAAGCCCTAGGCCCTCAATGTGATGTTATTTGGAGGCAGAGCCCTTGGGAGGTAATTGACTAGAGAAGGTCAAGCGGATAGGGCCTTCATGATGGGATTAGTATCCTTATAAAAAGAGAAAGAGACAGAACTGCCTTTCCCCTACTCCCACCCATCCCTTTCTTCCTAGGTGTCTGTACCAAGAAGGGCCATGCTAGGACATAATGAGAAGATAGCTACCTGCAAATCAGTTAAGAGAGCCCTCGCCAGACAGCCAGTCTGCTGGCACCTTGATCCTGGACTGCCCAGCCTCCAGAACTGTGAGAAACAAATGTCTGTTGTTTAAGCTACTAGCGTATGGAATTTTGTTAAAGCAGCCCACACTGACCAAGACAGCAAAGACCTGCTCTACAGAAGACAAGATTTAATATAAAACTACTGTTATTAAGACAGTGTGGTATCAGATCAAAGACAGACAAAGCAAACAAGGGAACAGAATAGAGAGCTCAGAAACAAATCTACTCAAATATAGATACTTAATTTCTGAAAAAAGGTAGCACAGTAGAGCAATGTGGAAAGAATGGGACAAGTGGATAGCTATACGGGCGGGTGGGGGGTGGGAGGGAGACACACAGACTTGATCCCTACCTCACACCATGCTGAAAAAAATCATTTCCAAATGGAATGTAGATCCAAATGTGAAAAGTGAAACAGGATATGGGAGGATGGGCAAAATGGGTGAAGGAGAGCAAGAGGTACAGGCATCCCGTTATGGAATGATTAAGTCACAGGAATAAAAAGTACAGCATAGAGAATACAGTCAAAGATATTGTAATAGCACTGTATGGTGACAGATGGCAGCCACACTTTTGGTGAGCACAATGTAACTTATAGACTTGTCAAATCACTATGTTGTACACTATACTTCTTAAAAAAAATGATTTTTGAAAAGTAAAACAGGAAAATACTCTCAGAGTAAGAAAAGAATTCTGTAATAAGAAACAAAAACACTAGCCAGAAAATAAAATATTAATAAATTGTAATAGATTAAAACTAAGAATTTCAGTTCATCTAAGGACACCATTAAGAGAAAAGGGCAAGCCACAGGCCAGAAGAAGATATCTGCTAGGCATATAGCCAATAAAAAACTCCTATCTGTATATGTTAACTAGAATTTAAATAAAAACTTGAAACAAAAAAAGAAGAAGAAGAAGAAACATCAAGATACAGAAAAAGAAACTCATTACAAGGAAAAAAATATGTGACTATGTATGGTGATGGATGGTAACTAGACTTATTGTGGTGATCATTTCAGTGTATTAAAATATCAAATCACTATATTGTACACATGAAATTAATGTTATATGTCAATTATACCTTAATTAAAAAAACTCCTATCCATACTACATAAAAAAGAACTACAAATCAATAAAAGACAAGAGAAAAATGAGCAAGATACATAAACAAGCACTTCACAAAAAAAGACATCAAATGGCCAATACAGAGATAAAAAGTGCACAATCTTATTAGTCATCAGAGAAATGCAAATTAAAACTACAATAAGAGAACACCAGACATCCATGAGAATGGCTGAAATTAAAAAGACTAGCAAGAATAAGAGCACCAGCAACTTTTAGAAACTCCTGGTAGAAAAGTAAAGTTCTACAACTATTCTGAAAAACAGTGGGCATTATCTTCTAAAGTGTTAAAACTCTATATACCTTTTGATTCAGTGTTCCACTCCTAGGTACAAAGCAAAAGAAATGCAGGTACATGTGTACCAAAGGAAATGTACAATGATGTTCACAGGAGCATAATTTATAATAACCCCAAACTGTAAACAACCCAAATGTTTATAATGTTCACAACAGAAAGCATACTTAAGTGGTACTATAAAGACAAGGAAAGAAACAAGTACCAAAAGGTCAGGATGATAGTAATCTTCTGGGGGGGAGAAGGCAGCGCTATAATGCTGGCAGGGTTCCTTTTGGAACCTCAGTGGTTTCCTTCATAATTCATTGATTTGTGCATTTCTGTTTTACTCTCTTCTGAACCTGTGTGGCAGTTCACCACAAGAAAAAGAAGTTGAAAATAATCTAATCTGAGCTATGGGGCTAGCTGCAAGTCACACAAAATCAGTTAGGTTCACAGATTCCAATCAATAGCTTGAAAATATAGAACTTTTTTCTATTTGATGCTATGTTAAACAAATTATTATCAAATTATTATAAACCTCAACCATTAAAGGCAGAGTATATTGTCCTCTCAAATTAAAATTCTCAAAGAAAACATACTTTACAAAAGCATTACTATTTACAAAGAAACAATAATGTTGTTATTAATAAAAATACCCAACAATTAAAAATTGACCTGTCAAAATAATTTTCCATTTTGTTATCAACAGTAGCCTGCATTCTAGATTAGTAAGCTTCTTGTAAGAGGTTTATTAAAGAAGAAATTCCAAACTTACCTCTCTATTGGGTGTACCTTCATCAAGTTGCTCTGTAAATGAAGATGTCCTGCTCCTGGTTCTTGTTGGTGTTGAAGAATTGGAGGGAGCCTAGATTAAAAAATTATTGCATAAATTACAAAAACTACATTGGCTAGTGGACTATGTATTGTGTAGTCTTTCTCTCAGTTCATGCCCAAAGAACCCCATGAAAGAAAGGAAAAAACAAACACACGAAAAAGAAAACAATACTGAAAACAATCAACTAGAAGACCTAGGCTGCCTACTGGGTCCTTGGGTCTGACTCTACCACCAACCAGAACTGTAACCTTAGCTAAACTAACTTTTTGAGGGCTATGTGTCCTCATATATAAAATAAGGTTGTGCTGTTAACATAAGATGATAACATTAGGGGAAAGTGAAACCAGCTGAGGAGTATATGAAAACTCTCTGTACGATTTTGGCAACTTCCCTAAAATCAAAATTATTCCAAAATTAAAAGTTCATGAAAAAAATAAGGTTGTCAATTCAATCTTTAAAGTGCCTTCCAGGGACGCCCGGGTGGCTCAGATGATTAAGCGTCTGCCTTCAGCTCAGGTCATGATTTCCAGGTCCTGGGATTGAGCTCCCAGCTCAGCGGGGAGTCTGCTTCTCCCTCTGCCTCTCCCCCTGCTTGTGCTCTGTGTCTCTGTCTCTCGCAAATGAATAAATAAAATCTTTAAAAAAATAAAAAAATAAAGCGCCTTCCAGCTCTAATATTCAATACTATGTAATGCACAAGTAAACATCTCTCTAGTCAAGGGCCTTGCTTTAAGTCTACCTTGCACACCACAGCTAGATCCTAAGATGCCAATCTATTTAGTTCTGCAAAGGAGAGCCTGACTCCTATCATTTTCAGTACAAAAATCCTCAGGAGAAAAGGCCCAAAATTTAAACTAGAAGGTTGAAATCTACTACTCTAATATGAACTAAAAAAATCCTAAAAGTATAAAGCCAAAACTTTAAGACCCTCCCTCATGGATAACAAAACAGATCTGAACTCATCTACACATAGAAATAAGCCCTGATGTCTTACCCTTTTGTAGTCTGCAAAGCACTACATCAATAAAAGGCATTTAATAAATATTTGTTAAATAAATGAGTGAATGAATGAACCAATGGAACCCTGATCTGTTGAGTGGGCACATACTGCTGTGGGTAGGCTGGAACAGAGAGGTCATTAGGAATAGTGTACACACATACACACACATACATACATACACACATATACATATTTACTTCACAATAAGTGCAACATTTCAAATTAAGACAGATGTCCCATAAATGGTATTGGGACAAATGCCATCCATATGGGGGGAGAGACACCAATCAGATGCTTACTTCATACTTAAGCTATATTAAAGATTGAATTTTTTTAAGTTTTCATTTAAATTCCAGTTAGTGAACATACAGTGTAATATTAGTTTCAGGTATACAACACCCGGTACTCATCACAAGTGTACTCCTTAATCCCTATTACCTATTTAACTCATGATTTTTAAAAATTGAAATATAAAAGAAGATATGAGAGTTTATTTCTATAATCACTGAATAGAAAAGAGACTTTTGTCAAAACCAGAAATCAAAAGGAACAGTTTAATTGGGAGGAGGGGGGAAAATATCAACAAAATAATGACAAAAATTTAACAACTTTTTTTTTCTAAACAGCTCTTGTAACTCCGTAAGCTAGAACTCAGAAAACTTACTCAGTCTCCCTTTCATCTAGGGCAGGTGACCTGAGCTCCAACAATGAATATACCCACATGAGACTCTGAGTCATAAGTGAGGGATGTGAGAAAATAGACACACAAATTTGAAGTTCATCATCTGGTGAGCAATGGAAACAGAGCTTTATGCAGTTGTGCAGAGGAATTATTGATTCAGCTTTCCAGATACCAGGAAAGGGCTACTTTTAGACAGTGACCATCCAATCACTCAAAAAGTATACCCCCAATGTAAATATTTAAGATCTTTATACTTTGGCTTCATGTGAGCCTAATCAGTAACTGAGAACCTCATCAGCTCTGGATTAACTAGCAAAATCAAATGTTGGAGTGTGCAATAGGTAGGTCATAAAACACACTGTATTCAGAAAAGTAGTACCACCTGCAGGCTTGGCCTGATGGCTGGTAGGTCTTACCCTGGAGTTGCAAGAGTAAGGATCACATATGTTACGTATGATTGTAAAATACAAAACATGCATAAAAAACTAATTGTACTTGACCATTTATCGGAAGGTCCTGGATCTTTAATGGGCTATCCTCACTTCAAAATATAAAGGGATTTAGATTCCTCCAAACTACACTTGGTCTAATTAATTCTCATAGCCATGAGAAATCTGGACTGGTTTCTAAGCTATTTGTCACAATTAATATCTTTATTGCCCACCAATGGATTATTAACTAACCATTGGCCTCTATTTCAGTATAGGGAAAACCATTTTAGTCACTGTGGTAGGTAGAGTTCTAAGATGACCCCAAACGACCCTCACCCTGTGAATATGATGAGCTCACTCCCTTGACTATCTCACACTGTATACATAGTAAAAGGGATTTCTACAGGCATATTTAAGGTTTCTAATCAGTAGTCTTTGAGTCAATCAAAAGATTACCTGGATGGGTCTAGCCTAATCACAAAAGCCCTTCAAATAAGAGTCCTGAGTGCAAAGGCAGAGGCAGAAGGCAGAGAAATGCACCCCTGCTGTCCTGAAAGAAAACAAAATGCCTATCAGGGCCAAGTGACAAGGAACTGCAGGTGGCCTCAGTAGCTGAATGGCCCTCTTCAACAGCCAGGAAGAAATAAGGACCTCAGTCCTATAACCACAGGGGACTAAATTCTACTACAGCCACATGAGCACAGAAGAAAACCCTAAGCTCCAGATAAGAACATAGTCTGGGGGCACATGGGTGGCTGTGTCAGGTTGGTGTCTGCCTTCTGCTCAGGTCATGATCTCAGGGTCCTGGGATTGAGCCCCGTATCGGGCTCCCTGCTCTTCGGGAAGTCTGCTTCTCCCTCTCCCTCTGCCCTACCCCCTCTCCATTCATGCCCTCTCTCTCAAATAAATACATCTTTAAAAAAAAAAAAAGAACATAGTCTGGATGACACCTTGTGTAACTCTGTGCAGAGAAACCATCGCCCATGCCAGACTTCTGACCTACAGACTATGAAGTAACAATTGGGTTATTAGACACTAAGATTGTAGTAATTTGTTATGCAACATTAGAAAATGTATACAATCAACTTTGGGAATAATAAGCCTTGAGTGGCTTGTCCCTATACCATGACTTTTCATTGTCCATCAAGACTCTGTTCAGATGTCACCCTCTCTCAAAAATGCTTTCCTGTGTGCAGCCACGGCACCCTGTGCACACTACTACCATACTAGGAGTACTTGTCTCTCAACCCCATGGTACAGAGACTACATCTACCCTTCAAGGCTAATGCAACATCCAACAAAGCAATTTAGAAGGCCCTGTTCAATAAATAAGTGCTCTAAAATTACAAATATATTTGACTGATTGATTGATTGGCTCCACACCCAATGTGGGGCTTGAACTCACAACCCTGAGATCAAGAGTTGCATACTCTACCAACTGAATCAGCTAGGTGCCCCAATAAATGTTTTTAAATACTTTTTGTTTTGATCCTCACAACCAATCTGAAAGATAAGAAGGACTGATATTATCATCCCCAATTTCTCATCTCTGATGAGAAAATATGGTCAGAATGCTTATGTCGCTTGCTCAGGTTGCATACAAGATCTGTGTTATGGGTTAGGACACAGGTCTTCCAATTCCCTCATCCACTTCCCTGGTATTCATTAAAGATTTTATTTATTTATTTGAGAGAGAGAGAGAAACAGCATGAGAAGGGAGAGGGTCAGAGGGAGAAGCAGGCTCCCCGCTGAGCCAGGAGCCCAATGAGGGACTCCAGGACTATGACCTGAGCGGAAAGCAGTCACTTAACCAACTGAGCCACCCAGAGGCCCTTCCCTGGTATTCTTAAATCACTGTTTCTCAGATTTTTTTTTCTACTGGGACCCATGATGTAAACAGACAACACAAAGCATTTTACATACAGATACCTCTAAGACAAAAGTTTTACAGAACCTTAATCTTTATGACAGAAAGTGTCATATTTCCTGACCCAGTTAATTCTTTCACTACAAAAAAAAAAAAAAAAGCTAGGGGGTGCCTGGCTAGCTTGATCCCAGGGTTGAGTTCAAGCCCCACGCATGGTGTAGGGTTTACTTAAAAAAAAAAAAAAAAAAAAAAAGCTGATCTCAACCCACTAAAAGATTCCACAACCCTCTTAAATGCTTTCACCATACCATGTCCTTGGAAGAACAGTGTAAATAAACACAGCCACTAACTCGTAAATCTAGACTACATCAGATATATCTACTATATTTTAGTTATCTTAAAAAATAAAAATTAAAAAGCACTAATCCTAGGCTGAACAACACAACCTAAAGATAACAAAAACACAAATTTTGGATATTCATATTACTGAAAAGTTCTACATTAGAGTCAAAACTATGTTAACCAAAGTTTACTCATTAGGGGCTCTACTATCTGGGAGTATTCATGGAAAGAATTAAGATAGCTGAATTATTAGATAGATTTAGAAAAATATAGATATAAATATAGACATTGGTAGAGATGCAGATATCTATCTGAAATTATAGATTCAAAATGGTTACACCTCATTGAAAACCTAAAGGGCTTTGGAGATATAATGAGTTGTAACCATTTTGAATCTACAACTTTCTGAAATCAATTAACTAATTCTAGTTTTTAAAGATAAAAGGAGGGGTACCTGGCGACTGATCGCTTAAGCGTCCGCTTTGGCTCAGTCATGATCCCAGGGTCCTAGGATTGAACCCCACTCAGCAGGGAGCCTGCTTCTCCCTCTCCCTGCCACTCCCCCCTGCTTGTGCTTGCTCTCTATCTCTTAAATAAATAAATCTTAAAAAAAAAAAGGAAACAACATAATTTAACATTTTCTTTTTTCTTTAACATTTTCTAGGTTATCACTCTTGTAAATATGCTACTTATAGTAAGTCTTCTCTACTCATTTTAGCCTGCTACTAGTTTAGAAACTGGATAACTACATTTATTGGAATTGTAGACAAAATAAGCATAAGGAAGCTCTAAATGAGGGTTTTTTAAGTTTCCTAATTAATAACTTAAGATTAGCTATGTAATGTGAAGTTGGTGACATTAAAATCTGGGATGCCTTTTGACTTATTTCCTGGTTCTCAAGTTATGCCCCAAAGAGATGAGACATTATTCTTACACACGTGTAACAAAATCTGGCTTCATTTCTCCCTCCCATACCTGTGGACAATCAATCATGGCAAGGACACAACCATAGAATCCTTCTCATCACAGCCCTGCTGAGTGTCTCTCTCCAATCTATTTAATATCACACCTCTATAGAGGTGGCCAAAGTAACCTGGAGTTAATTCTTCACATAAACTTTTATATTCTAATTACCAAAATTATTAGAGATTATTAGATATTTTCACTATGTCCTTCGTAAAACACCTTCTGCATCCTGACATCTAAAATAGTAGTGCTGGAAATGAAATATTGCTGTTCATGTTATAAATGCTTACCTCAAAACCAGTCCTTTAATATAGTGAAATCCACTCACCCAAAAGTAATTTAAGGAAACTTCCAGTTAAACATGGCAGAGGGAGTATATGCTCCTATTTTCTCTGCCTCCCAAAGAGCTAAGAAATTTCAACCAGGGGAGCCTGGGTGGCTCAGTTGGTTAAGTGTCTGCCTTCAGCTTAGGTCATGATCTCAGGGTACTGAGATGGAGCCCCACATTGGGCTCCCTGCTCAGCAGGGAGTCTGCTTGTCCCTCTCCCTTTCCCTCTGCCCGTCCCCACTGCTCACTCTCTCTCTCTCTCCTTTCTCTCTCAATAAATAAAATCTTTAAAAAGAAAGAAAGAAAGAAAATTTCAACCAATGTTCAGAAGATTGGTATAATTGGAAGAACAGTAAAGGATTTAACACAATTGAGAACACTACAACCCCAAGGAGCTACAAAAGAGAATAATGATGAGAAGCAAGCTTATTTTCTCCCCAGAACCATGAAAAGACTTAGGACTTAAAGCAAAAATATAACACAAGATGCAAAAGTGAAGAGACAAGACCAAAAACAGGAAGACTGGTTGAAAGATCCCCAGATCCCTATCCAACCTTTCAGAGCCTCTGAAGAACCAGAGGTTTACTTTTGGAAGCCAATAAGGCTCCAAACTGGGCAAAACCAAGCACAGTAAGATAGGAGTAAAGGGCAAAGTATATGACTAACCTTAATGGAATTAAGTGGTATCTGCACAGTGAATCAGCCCTGCTTCCAGAAGGTTGGCAGCTTGGCTTATAACCCCCTCACCCTTTCTCCAATGCACACTGTGCTTCTCTGGAGAAACCAAATGACCTCCAGACCTGTGGTTACCAGTATGAAGGTATTTCTCCCAATAATAACCCAGTAGAGAACCCCATTGTCTCTGTCACATGCTACTTCCAAGTAGCACCAGATTTCTAGTGCCTCACCCTTAAATATGAATGGGAAGCCCAGAGCATGCAATAAAGTTTCCAGAGTAAAAAAGTGAGCCAAAAACAAGCAAAAACACAAAAACTAGAAAAAACAAAACAATAAAGATTAAAAGAAAACTTCAAAAAATATCAGTATTCTGAGAGATAAAAGATATTTTATCTGTATAACAAGAACAATGCTATGAAAAAGGAAAAGACAGTAAGAAACAGCCCTTAGAAATTTTAAAATAAGATAGCCAAAATTAAAAATTCAATTGAAGAGTTAAATAAATTGAAGAAATCTCTCAAAAGTAGAGCAAAACAAAACCCAAAACAACAAAAAACCCAAAACAGAACATAAATGGTAAAAAAAAAAAAAGAGAACCTATCCTGAAGGCACAAAAGCTACCAAATTGCACCTCAAGAGAGAAGAGAAAAAATAAAGGGGAGGGAATTATCAAAGAAACAATACGTAAAAGTTTTGAAGAATTTAAGCACAGGAGTGGCACCATACACCCACTGAGTGTCCAGCACAACGCATAAAGAAATCCATACGGGGCATATCTACCATGAAATTTCAGACAACAAGATGTAAAGGGAAGATCCTAAAATCTCTAGAAAGAAAAAAGCAGCAGAATGACAATGGACTTCTCAATAGCAACACTGCAAACAGAAAATGGAGCAATGCTCCCAAAATCATCTACCTTGGCAGGAAATCAGTAAATATGGTTTATAATGTACAACTCAGTAAAGAGCAAAGCAACAAAAGCTTATTATTAGAAATATGAAGTTAAGGGATGCCTGGATGGCTCAGTTGTTAAGCGTCTGCCTTTGGCTCAGGTCATGATCCCAGGGTCCTGGAATCCACTCCTGCACAGGGCTCCCTGCTCAGCGGGGAGTCTGTTTCTCCCTTTCCCACTCCCCCTGCTTGTGTTCCCTCTCTCACTGTGTCTCTCTCTGTCAAATAAATAAAATCTTTAAAAAAAAAAAAGAAATATGAATTTAAATATCTGAGCAAACAAAATGTTGAGAACATGGAGAACAGAACTGGAGAGTTGGAGCAGACAATGGTTTTTTGCATAATATCCTTTCCATAGTACTTCACCTTTTAAAACCTTGTAACATATTACTTTGATAAAAATAAAAGCAAAATTTTTATTTAAAATTTTAATTAAAATCATAAGTATTTAGTATGTTCAATACAAGATACCCAATACAATTTAAAACATGGCATAGAGATTAAAAGATGGCTGATAATGAATAGTAAGTGCACTGATATTCTCAACATTTCAGACACTAGCTATTGTTAACAGCGTATTTCAAGGCCAATCACATGATATATGCTAACTTAACCAAGTGATTCTACAAAATAAATAAGATAGAAAAATCAGATAATATCTTTACAATCTAAGGAATATACACTTGTTGAGAATTTATAATTTAAAAGTCAAATATTTCAGGGGCGCCTGGGTGGCTCAGTCGGTTAAGCGTCTGCTTTTAGCTCAGGTCATGATCCCAGGGTCCTGGGATGGAGCCCCACGTCGGGCTCCCTGCTCAACGGGGAGCCTGCTTCTCCTTCTCCCTCTGCCTGCCACTCCTCCTGCTTATGCTCTCTCTCTCTCTTTCTCTGTCAAACAAATAAATAAAATCTTTAAAAAAAAAAGTCAAATATTTCAGAAGATGAACTTATGCTGTTTTTTTAAAAGATTTTACTTATTTATTCATTTGAGAGAGAACAAAAGTAAGAGAGCACAGGCAGGGGGAGCAGGAGAGGGAGAGGGAGAAGCAGGCTCCCTGCTGAGCAGAGAGCCCGATGAGGGACTCAATCCCAGGACCCCGGGATCATGACCTGAGCCGAAGGCAGATGCTTAACCGACTGAGCCACGCAGGCGACCCCTGAACTTATGTTTAAATACATCATGATGATGGGCGCCTGGGTGGCTCAGTTGGTTGGGCAACTGCTTTCGGCTCGGGTCATGATCCTGCAGTCCCAGGATTGAGTCCCGCATCGGGTTCCCTGCTTGGCGGGGAGTCTGCTTCTCCCTCTGACCCTCCCCCCTCTCATGTGCTCTCTTTCTCTCAAATAAATAAATAAAATCTTAAAAAAAAAAATACATCATGATGATCAGGTTTCCAGTACAAGAATGTAGACTGAATACTGTTTGCCTCCTCTCCCTCCTAAAAACCCACTGAAATGAAAGTTTAAAAAAAAAAAAGGTAGAAAAACATAGATTAGTTAAAACTCAAGAATAAGACAGAGAATATCAACAGTGAAAAGATAATGACAGGGGTGCCTGGGTGGCTCAGTCAGTTAGGCATCTGCCTTCAGCGCAGGTCATGATCCCAGGGTGCTGGGATCAAGTCTCATGTCAGGCTCTCTGCTCAGTGGGGAGCCTGCTTCTCCCTTTCTGCCGCTCCCTTTGCTTGTGCTCTTTCTCTCTCTGTCAAGTGGATAAATAAAACTTTTAAAAAGAAAAGAAAAGATAATGACAAATTTCTGAAGAATCGAAGGCAAAAGGATTCAAACTGGTGGAGAAATAAGGACAAAGGTAGCCATAACTCCAAATTTGCACAGAAGGCTGAAGTAGTAGCAGCAGCAAATTCTTCCAATAGGGGAAAAAAAAATCACAGGTTTAGAGTACTAGAATGGGAGATACTGTTCTCAGGGATTAATTAAGGGTTTGTATGACAAACAGGTACTGGAGGTCAGCCTCCTCCTACCCAAACATATGTCCAGACAAAAGCAACTGCAAAATGTAATAAGCAACCTACCTTGTAGGAGTTAGATCTTCAGAAGTGGGGGCTGGTACCACAAAGTATCAGGGTAACAATACACTTGAGTTTGCCCACTGCAACCCAGTCTTACCCAGTTTATGCCAGTTTATGTTCCAAGATCATTATTAGAAGTAGTGTCCCCTTTCATTCTCAAGATGTTTGCATGATAAATTATACGGTCACCTTTCAAAGTAGGTAGACCCCCCTTGTTTGGGCTGGCAGAGAGGAATCCTGATTGTTCTCTTCCCTAACCACTCTCCACACAGGGGAGAGGCACATAAGAGCAGAGAAAACCCATGTCAGCTAGCAAAATAAATCACCCACCAGGACTTCATAAATATAAATGAACAACCAACAATCACAAGATATTTTTCTTAACAAACAAAAAAACAACAAAAAACCAAGATGGCAAGTAAGAATAAGTGACCCCCCAAAAAATCAGATAAATCAAGAAACAGAACTTAAATATGTGTGTGTGTGTGTGTGTGTGTGTGTGTATACACACACACAATATAATGCTTATCCTCCCAGTTTTGATAAGCTCTAGTTTCTTTAAACAAACATAAGCTGCTACTAAAAAGTAAAACAAAGCAGTAAGTACAAGCCCAGTGGTTAAAAAAATGGGCTTCTGAGCCACACTACCCAAGTTCATCTCAGCTTTACCACTGATTAACTGTGTACCAGAAACAAGTTACTTTACCTCCCTCAGCTTCAATTTCTTATCTGTAAAATGGGGATAATACAAGTCATATGTTATATTATTTCATGTTTCAATTTAGAAATCATGCAATAAAACCAAGAAAAGTACCTGATTAATAATAATTACTCAATACTACTGTTATTATTTGTAGAAATTAAATGATTACTAAATAAATTTAATAATTTAAAGAAATTTATTCTAGTAATAAAATTTGAAGAAATCTCTCAAAACAATAGAGCAAACAGGAAAAAAGGAATATATAAAAAGAAAGTTAGAATACACAAAGAGGGGCGCCTGGGTGGCTCAGTCGTTAAGCGTCTGCCCTTGGCTCAGGTCATGATCCCATGGTCCTGGGATCGAGCTCCACATCAGGCTCCCTGCTCAGCAAGGAGCCTGCTTCTCTCTCTCCCACTCCCCCTGCTTGTGTTCCTTCTCTTGCTGTGTCTCTCTCTGTCAAATAAACAAACAAAATCTTAAAAAAATATATATATACAAAGAACTTGTTGAGAAAGATTAATAAGATTTTTAAAGGGGGGGCAAAACACAACAACAAAGAACTAAAAGAAGAAATTTGGGAATTTCCTAAAATCAAGGGAGGAAGAGAAAATTCAAACATCAGGTTAACTACCAATGAAGAAAGAACAGGTTTGGAATTAGACTTCTCATCTCAAACACATGATGCTCGAAGATGAAGAGAAAGACGCTCAACAGTCTGAAGGAATATTTCCCACGTAAAATTGCATAAATAAATGAGAAAATCTTACTAATATCTTGTGATTTAGAAGGTAAAGGAACCAACCTCTGTTGGTTAAAATCCTATACTTTTAGAGCCCTGACCTTCCATATTAACACATTAACTGAATTCTACATCAGTTTCCAGCCTTGCTCTCTTGTCTGGGCCCTGCAGGATGCCCTTTGAATTTTCCTACAGTTTCCATGGGATGTAAAGTTGAGGTGTGTAAAATTACATCCATGTCCTGGGATCTTTGAATCTCACAATTTAACAAATTGGGTTAATTCACCCCAAAAGCTAGAAAGACAAAACTTCTCTTAGAACTTTTTCCTCTAGCTCTATCAAACTAAGAAGCAGATGAAAGAACTTTGTATGACCAGTACTCTATTCAAGTTTCATAGCACATTTTTTTAATCCCATAAACTAGGATTATTTTATTACTTAAAACATGAGAACTTAATGCACATTCTATCTAACGAATTACCAACAGCCACTATGTGCTACTGGTCAAAATACAGATTATTGTACATTAATGTTCTCCCTGGGAATTATGGTTTCCCCAGTTTCAAGATGGAGGGTAATTATTTAGTACACATGGATTTACAATAAGTCTATGTTCCTTCAGAAAGGGACTCTTTTCCCTGCTATCGGTGCATTTTTTTAAAATTTCTATTACATAAACTGTTATTTTGGAGTCCCACTTTCTGCTGTTTTTAATTCTTTTATTGTGGTGAAATATATATAACATAAAAGTTACCATTTTAACCAGTTTTAGTTGCATGCTCAGTCAGAGGGGCATGCAACTCTTGATCTCAGGGTCATGAGTTAGAGCCCCACACTGGGTGTAGCGATTACTTAAATAAATAAATAAAATTTAAAAGTATATTTTTATTTATGTATTACATATATCCCAATTACAAGATATTCTATATTTTTTTTAAAGATTTTATTTATTTATTTGAGAGAGAGAATGAAATAGAGCATGAGAGGGGGGAGGGTCCGAGGGAGAAGCAGACTCACCGCTGAGCTGGAAGCCCGATGTGGGACTCGATCCCGGGACTCCAGGATCATGACCTGAGCCGAAGGCAGTCGCCTAACCAACTGAGCCACCCAGGCGCCCCTATTCTATATTATTTTTAATATTTATTTTATCCAACTCATTCTGTAAGACTGCTTTTATTTTTTTAAAGATTTTATTTATTTATTTGACAGAGAGAGACACAGTGAGAGAAGGAACACAAGCAGGGGGAGTGGGAGAGGGCGAAGCAGGCTTCCCACAGAGCAGAGAGCCCAATGTGGGGCTCGATCCCAGGACACCTGGATCATGACCTGAGCCGAAGGCAGATGCTTAACGACTGAGCCACCCAGGCGCCCCTGTAAGACTGCTTTTAGACAACAGGCTTCAGCAACAGAAACTTTATCAAGGCAAAAGGGCCCACAGCGACCACCTACCTAAATACAGGCAGGCCCATCAGGCAACCCCCCTCAAAATATCCATAGGCCCTAACTGACCAATGGGCTACTTACAACCAGGAACAGTTACCAAAAAAGTGAAAATTCCCTACGTCCCCATATGTCCTCACCTTCCTGCTTTAAATATAGCCCCCACTCACTGCCTCCTTGCAAACAGTCTGCTTTGCTGTCCTGCAGCAAAGGTGTATTCAATAAATCTCTATCATCATCATCATCATCATTTATTTATTTATTTGCTTATTTATTTATTTATTTTGAGAGAGAGTACGTGCATGAGGCGGGGCAGGGAGAAGAGGGAGAGAGAGAATCTTAAGCAGGCTCCACATCCAGCACAGAGCCTGACCCAGTGTTGATCTCAGGACCCTGAGATGAAATCAAGAGTCAGAAGCTTAACCGACTGAGCCACCTAGGCACCCCACTTACATTATTTTTTTATGTATTCAATAAATTTCTATCTCCTTTGTTCTGCCTTGTATGAATCCTTTCACCGCCCATGCCACTGGCGCCCACCTAATCAGGATGCCCCACATTTGGGGGGCCCCCATCCAATCGAGACAGACATCACATAGGAATTTAAGAATCCAAAACAGATACTCATTGTTAAAAAAATAATGTAAGTGGGTGCCTACGTGGCTCAGTTGGTTAAGCTTCTGACTCTTGATTTCATCTCAGGGTCCTGAGATCAACACTGGGTCAGGCTCTGTGCTGGGTGTGGAGCCTGCTTAAGATTCTCTCTCTCCCTCTTTCCCTGCCCCACCTCATACACATACTCTCTCTCTCTCAAAACAAAATAAATAAATAAAAAATGATGATGATGATGATGATGATGATGATGATGATAATATAAGTGGGGGCACTGGGTGGCTCAGTCAGTTAAATGTCCGCCTCTTGATCTCAGCTCAGGTTTGGATCTCAAGGTCGTGAGTTCAAGCCCTGCACTGGACTCCGTACTGGGCATAGAGCCTACTTCTAAAAAATAAATAAATAAACAAATAATAATAATAATAAGTGAACCTTTATTTAAAAATTTTTTAACTTCATTTTTAATTAGTGATTAGGCTTCAAGTCATCATCAGTGTTGAATAAATAATTACTTAAAATATTTGTCAAGGAAAGGTGCAAATAATCTTAGTACCAACCAAATAGAAGTGATTGGGGAATATTAGAAGGCTATTTCTTGTTTTTATTGAATGTTTTCAAAACCTTAAGAAACCCTATACTAGGCGCCTGGGTGGCTCAGTCGTTAAGCGTCTGCCTTCGGCTGAGGTCATGGTCCCAGGGTCCTGGGATCGAGCCCCACATCGGGCTCTCCCCTCAGCGGGAGGCCTGCTTCTCCCTTTCCCACTCTTCCTGCTTGTGTTCCCTCTCTCGCTGTTTCTCTGTCAAATAAATAAAATCTTTAAAAAAAAAAAAAAAGAAAGAAACCCTATACTATATCATTATTATTTTTGCTGGAAAGTTTTACAAATATTGTGATGCAAATGGTTTATCCCGGAATTATCTATGCCTTACAATTCAATCTATTGGAAAAATACCTCTCAGGCCACCACACCTATGAAAAGCAAGCTAAGAAACAGAAAGTATGCACACAAAGGCCTCCAAACACTCAAAATTTGTATTAATACACTACACTGTGCTAAAAAATCCCTCAGGTACTTGCCCTTATCTCACACAAAATTTTATGAGTTTACGTATCTTAAAAAAAAAAAAAAAAGAAGCTGCTTATGTGTCTTGATTCAAAGCCCACAACAGTTCAAAGGCAGAGAGAAGAAAGACACAGAGGTTACAAAATTACAAAAAATAGACCAAGAACAAACAAATCCTCTTGAATGGGTAAAAGGAAAATGCCTTTCACACCCAGGTAAATTCTTGAGGCATGGTGCCTTCAAAACAAAATAATTTATACTCAAAATTTAAGAAATGATAATATTATACAAATTCAAGATCCTTTGCTTAAGAAGACAAGGATACATGTAATCTGTTGCAAAAGGATTGTCATCAAAAAAGGGTTTTTGTTTTTTTAATTCACCCTTGAAAAAAAATCTTTAACTTTGAAAACAATAATCCAGAACTTCTCATCCTGAAGGGTTCATAATAGCTGAAGATCTGAGACCAGAACAGAATCAAGTTTCTATGAGTAGATGACGACTAACAATTTAACTTTTACCTTCTTGATATACATATTATACATATTGTCAAAGTTTTAAATCTTTTACACATAAAGTGATTTTATTTGATCCAGATGCACTGTCTTACCTAATATGTTAGCTCATTAACTTTTTTACTATTCTAAAAACCACCTCTCTCTGTTAATGCACAAAATCAATTCATTTTCATGAAGAAAAACTAAACATTATAAGAAAAATAATCATGATATCTCATGAGCACTTCCTTCTTAAACTATTTTCAGTGCCTGTATATAAATATACTTTATATACATATGGGGTGCCTGGGTGGCTCAGTCTGTTAAGCGTCTGCCTTCAGCTCCAGTCATGATCTCAGGGTTCTGGGATCGAGCCCCACGTCGGGCTCCCTGCTCCGCGTGGAGCCTGCTTCTCCCTCTCCCTCTGCTGCTCCCCCCTGCTTGTGCGCTCTCTCAAATAAATAAAAAATCTTAAAAAAATTAATAATTAAAAATACATATATACTTTATATACATATTTTTTCCCCACAAAACTGGGATCACACTTTACATGCTGCTTCTTAATCTGTCCTTTAACACAAATATCTTTGCATGTTGTTATTACTTTCCTGCAGGTTCTAACAATAGGTGTGTTAGGCAAGTTAATCTCTTTGAACCTCACTCCATCTGTAAGAGTATCTACCTCTTTGGTGTATGTAAGAATTAAATAAAATGATCCGTGTAAAATACAAAGCAAAATGCCTCTCACATAGTAAGAGCCCAATAAATGTTGGTTTTTGTTTAAGGCTGCATAATAACCAACTATCTTAACCTGTTAATCAATTTTCTATTTTTAGCCAGCTTTTACCTATTAAAACAACACTGAAATAAAAATCCATGAGGTTAAATCTTTAACACATCCTAAACTGTTTTTTAAAGGCTTTATTT
The DNA here is from genome assembly GCF_009762305.2 of Zalophus californianus. NCBI lineage: Eukaryota > Metazoa > Chordata > Mammalia > Carnivora > Otariidae > Zalophus > Zalophus californianus. The sequence continues at coordinate 65,944,040 of NC_045595.1, read as the reverse complement.
ATTTGAGAGAGAGAGTGGGAGAGAGAGAGAGAGAACGAGCAGGGGGTAGGGGCAGAAGGAAAGAGAAAAGCAGACTCCCCGCTGAGCAGGGAGCCCTATGCCCCACTGGAACCCAGGACCCTGGGATTATGACCTGAGCCGAAGGCACACACTTAACCAACTGAGACACCCAGGCACCCCATCCTAAACTTTCTTAGAATAAATTTCTAGAGGTGGAATCTTGGACCAATGATTCTTTATACATTCCCAAATATAACTGTTTCATATTCGCCAACATGGTGTTTCCCCACATTCCTCATCTCTACCTCACTCCTAAGTTTTTTGTTTCTTAAATAAATGTGTTTTGTAAAGTTAGAAAAGCTGGCAGTAAATAGTATGAAAAGTAAGGTATTTACTATCTAAATTTTAATCATTATTTACATTTTACTTAGAACATTCAGTGTCATATTCCAGTGTATTTCAAGCAGTTTTACTCTACATGAGCTTTAGCTTTTAAGAGAACAACTTCAATTTATAGTTGACAGTTGTTCTAATGCAATAGCTGATTTAATAGTTGTTAGTTGCTTAACAGTTGTTTAAAAGCTGTATAAGAAAAACGTATTTTTAAAATTACTTTTAAATGTCTCCAAATTCATTAAAACTCAGCCTTTCTTACAGAAACTAAAATTTGAGAGAGGGAGAATTGCTCAATCTGTTGAGACTGAGAAAGGCTGGGAAGAAATTTAGCAGAAGCCCTCATCTTTGCTCAAGAGACAAGTGCTGCGAGCACCAAAACACACATTCTCATTGGTGTCTAGGAGACTGTTCTTTAAATTAACACTGCTAACACGCCCCCTTTTTCCTAGAAACTGTCATTTCCTGAAGCAACAGCATTCATGAAAAAAACTGAACAAGACTCTTGAAGAAGCAGAAGCACGGCTGGCGTTAGGCCGAACCCCGGCCTGGCCTCAGAATGTCTGTCCCTACGGCCCGTCCGGGATCAACCAAGTTATGCGAAGTGACTAACTCGTGACAGCCTCAGGCGTTGGACGCCGGCCACACTGCCACCTCTTTCAGGTCCAACGCTCCGGCAGGCAGCCTGGCCTGGAATGGCTCGACCCTCGGCCCACACCTCTGGACCACGGTTTGACAATAGACCCCCGTAACGGGTCGGGAGTCTAGAGGGATCCAGACCCCTCCGTACTCAGTCTCGGGTCATGATGGGAGAGGGAACTTCAGACAAGTCAGATATTACAAGGGACCCAGGTTTCCCCATCCCGCCCCCACTCCTGAGTTGGGGTCTCGGATGGGTGGGGGAACCTTCGATAGGGGTCAAAAGTCACGCAAGATCGGAGCCCTTCTAACTTATTCTCAGGCCAGGGTCGTGCGCTGGGGGAAAACTAGAGGTCAGACGTCCCGAGGGATCCGGCCACCCCCTCCCACTCTCCTGCATGGAGTTTGGGGTTGGGGGCCCCAGGTCCCCAGTACAGAGGACCCGGGCCGCCCTGGACTCATTCCCAGTCCAGAGTTTGGGGGAGATTCTCAGGTCAAGGGTCACGGAAGAACCTTTCCTCCTCCTGGCCCCCCGAAGCTGTGTCAAGGGGTGTCGGGAACTAGACGAGAGCAGCGGCCATAGTACCTGAGTCGAGGCCAGCGCCTGCTGGAGCTGCTGTTGATCCTCCCTGATCTTTTGCTTCAGTTTCTTGAACATGGTGCAGCGCGGGGTCCTGAGTGTGAGACCTGAGGGGCGAGCGCCCAGGGAGATCCGGCCGCGGCGGCGACGGCGGCCTCTCTACACCAGGGACAGTAGGGGCCGGGCCTCACCGCCTCCTCCTTGGGCTCGCGGGCGGATCGAGACACTCGTCCTGCGGGTGTCGACGTCGCCGCCGCCGCGTCTCTTTCTTCTGGGTGCCACTGGCTGGCCTATGCCCCCCATCCAGCCCCGGCAACGGCGGCGGCGGCGACAACGGCAGCAGGTGAACGGTGTGCCAAAGACGCCTGCGCGGCCTACGTGGAGCTCGCCAAGGGAGCTCTACGGAGCGCCGGAGGGGCCAAGCACGAAGTCGCGCCGGCACATGCGCGCTCGGGGTGTCGCTCCCGAACGCGACACCCGCGAGTAATACGCGGTGTTCCGCACTGCTCCAGTTCATTGCTTGCGGAGCTGCCCTCCGAGTTGGGGCGAGGGCTGGTCTGAGCGCCGCAGTGACGCACACCCGCACTTCGGCACTGCAGAGTCCTGGGGGAGGGTGCTGCTTCTATTCAGGACGGCCCGGTGGACAGGCCCACCGTGAAGAGCGGCGTGTGTGAGCGCCTGGGCTGGGAGAAGGCGGGTATCCAGGGAACCTGCTTTGCGCTCTGAAGGATAGTGTACTTTTTGTTCAGTATTTGTAGTTAGAGTCTGCATCTTCAGTGCCTGGTACTCCTACTACTCCCCAGAGGGACCGTCTTTCCTTCCCTGGACTTTTCCAGAGGTCTCAAGAAGTACCTGACACAGACTCCCAGGGTCCAAACGTTTCAGGACGATATTGTAAAATCTCAACCGTTTGGACATCTGCCTGTATTTTTTATTTAACGGAAATCGTATATTTTCACGTATTCATTCCAAAATCCTTATTAAAGTGCCAAGTCCTTGGGGATGTTAAAAGAATTCACAGCTGAGGGAATGCAGAAATTTCCAAAGGGGTCCAAGCATCTGCATTTGCAATCATCCTAGAGAGTTTAATGTTTATGTGCTTAATTCTTCCAACACCCTTAACTTGGGCCATCTGTGAACCCCCATATCCATCTCAGCAACTACCTCTGCATGCTATACCAAATTGCTTCACATTGCCTCGTGTATCAGAACCTGAGAGAATATATGCTGATCTTCACATTTTAGCAAATTTTATTTATTAGCAAGTTCCTCTGTAAGATTCCATAGCTTGATCCCTAGATGTAGTAGAGCCAGAACAGGGCCTAGTCTGAACACTGCATTGACAGCTGGGCCAAGTCCTCTCTTATCTCATAGTGAACACCTACATATTCACCAAGAAAGTAGTAGCACTGTGACCTTTGGCCACATAGTACAAAGTCAAATGCCTGAAGGGAGCAGAAAGATTATGAGTGACACACATATGGTATAAGACAATGGAGAATGAGGGAAAGTAACAAACTGGGTAGTACAAACTTATCCAGAGGTATTTTTAAATCACTGCAGCAAAATAGCTCTTAGAATAAAATTCAGGCCAAAGGCCAGATTGTGACCTCTGAGTCTCAATTCTCTGCCCCTCGTTTTCCTCATCTATAACATTTTAATAATATTTCATCGGAATGTTGCGAAGTTTGATGTGTCTAGAGTATAGTTCATAGTAAATGATACTTAAAAATTCTAAGAGTTTCATTCTCTTCTTCTAACACTCTCCCTCTCTGTGTTGAGAGCGCTAGCCTAGACCCTCTCCCCTGAGCTCCAGATCATACCATCTTCATTAGGCTGTCAGGTTCGGGAGGGCAAAAACCATGGCTATTATACAACTCAACCAGTGCCTACTACAGGGCCTGACACTAAATTTCTACAGAATTACTTAGTCTTAATACAGCCAGCTGCCTACTGAACAGTTTCTCTTAATAGTGCATAGGCCCCTCAATTCAACTTGTCTGAAACTGATACCATCTCCTACTACATCCCCTACCATCACCATCCAGATTTGCCCCTTCTGCATTTCTTCTCGCCCTCTTGCATCTTCTCCTCTTCACAAGCTTGCTTTGCCATCTGTATTTTCTGCCTTTGCTGGTGTCATCTCCATCTGCCCAGTTACCCAAGTGAAAACTGCTGAAGTTAGTCAAAACATTCCTCTCACTCTTCACCCATATCCAGCAAATCACCAAGCCCTCTGTCTTTTACTCTGAAATATTTCTCAAATCCATTCTCTTTCCTATTCACCCTGCCACTAGCTGGTTTCAATCTTCATTACATCTCACTGCTTAAATGATCTCCCAGTTTCCAGATTGGCTTCTCTCCAATCAATCTTCTATATAGCTGATGTTACTGTCCTGCCAAAACCCCATCAGTGACCTCCTTGTTCTGCAGGACACCATTCAAATTCCCAAGGAGTACAAGAAACCCTTAGCAGCCTGGCTCCTGCTTTCTCTCTCACTACCCCCTTTCCATACTTCACACTTGAAACCTCCAGAAATTTCAAATTGACTTGTGGTTCCCTTGCACATCCAGCTTTTGTATACCTCCTTACCTTTCTTTTTTTAGTCCCCAGGTTATATATAGTAGCTTTGAACACCTTAATGAATCTAGTTTACTTATTATCCTCCATGACTTTGTACATTTCTTCTTTTCCCACCTTTCTTATCTATCCTTGATAATGCTGCCCACATGTCATCTTCCCTTTCAAGCATTTCCTAACACCATCCCTAAAACCACACACACATCAGTGGACTTAATCATGCTCCCCTCTATACAACTTCAATCTTACAAGCTTTAATGTATGTATCACACTGTATTTTTATCTTTTCTTACAAGAGTAACATACACTCACTGTAACAAAAACAAAAGTACAGTCGACCCTTGAACAACACAGATTTGAACTGCACAGGTGAAATTATACATGGATTTTGTTTTCAGTAAATACAATACAGTACTGTAAATGTATTTTCCTTATGATTTCTTTTCTCTTTGCTTTATTGTATGAATACAGTCTATAATACATATAACATACAAAATACATGTTAGTCGACTGTTTAATAAGGCTTTTGGTCAACAGTAGGCCAGTCATTATTGGTTAAGTTTTGGGGGAGACAAAAGTTACACACAGATTTTTCAACTATGCGGGAGGTTGGTGCCCCTAACCCCCGCATTGTTCAAGGATCAACTGTATGATCTTATCCCCCCAAAAAACCCCTATTAATAATTTAGTTGTATTCTTTCCATTTTGTTTCTGTATTAATGAAAATATAGAGATGTGTAAATGTAATTATCTATGTATTTGTAGTTTTATTTTATTTAATTTTATTAATTTTGCTTTTCTCAATTAACACGCCATGAATATCATTTCTAATCAGTACCTGTATTTCAGTCCATTTAATGACTGCATAGTATTTTATACTATAGATAAAGTATTTATGATTTGATGTATCGGTTTCCATGTTAATGGATATTTCACTTCTCCCCAGTTTTTGCTATTAAACAATATTAAAGTGAACAACTTTATAAATATGTTTGTGTACTTTTGTGTACGTTTCTGTGGAAAATAATGGATTCCCAGAAAGGTAATTGAAGAATCCATTCATTATGTACAGTTAATGCCAACTTGATCTCCAAAATGAATACCAATTTTTCTTTTTTTATTTTTTTAAAGATTTTATTTATTTATTTGAAAGAGAGAGAGTGAAAAACAGAACACGAGCAGAGGGGAGGGGCAGAGGGAGAGGGAGAAGCAGACTCCGCACTAAGCAGGGAGCCTGATGCGGGGCTTGATCCTAGGACCCTGGGATCATGACCTGAACCGAAGGCAGACACTTAACCGACTGAGCCACCCAGGTGCCCAATACCAATTTATGTTTCTATCCACAGTGGAAATGCCCAGTTCCATTTTTTTAAGATTTTATTTATTGGACAAAGAGAGAGCACACAAGCAGGGGGGAGGGGCAAAGGGAGAGGGAGAAGCAGACTCCCAACTGAGCAGGGAACCTGATGGCAGGGCTCGACCCCAGGACCCTGGGATCAGGGCCTGAGCCAAAGGCAGACACTTAACTGACTGAGCTACCCAGGCACCCCCCCATTTCCATATTTTAAAAAAGTTTTGACAACAAAAAGATAACAAATGGTATTTTGATTTCCATTTAATTATAAGCAAAGTTAAAATTCAGTCACAAGTATATGTTATTATAGATCTCTCAGGTTATATTATAAAATTCATGCAACCCAGATAATAGCTTTTCCTTTTCCCCTAAGGGACAACTCCCTCTAAGTAAATTTGGGGAAATAGAGTGTTCCTTGATCTTCCAAGGTTCTTCTTAAAGTCTCTCCTAAATCCCATTCCACCATGAGAATGCTCTTCATTTGTTATTGTTATTGGTCTCAGTCTGGAAATCATGAATGCAGTCTCCCTGGGTACCTTGATGCTATACCTCTAAGGGACTTTGTAGGATGAGAATCAGGAGGGAGGAGAAAAACAAGTTGCATTTGGAGGAGATATCAAATATCCTTATGGATCCAGCTCTCATTTCCTTCCATTACAGCCCTACTCAAGACATGCAGACTTAGAAGGGGTGCCTGGGTGGCTCAGTTGGTTAAGCGTCTGCCTTTGGCTCAGGTCATGATCCTGGAGTCCCAGGATCAAGTTCCACATCAGGCTCTCTGCTCAGTGGGAGTCTGCTTCTCCCTCTGACCCTCCCCACTCTCATGCTTTCTCTCTCTCACACTTTCTCTCTCAAATAAATGAATAAAATCTTAAAAAAAAAAAAGACATGCAGACTTATCAAATGCATTAGCAGACTGGAAAACACTAAAGGAATTATGGCATATTAAAGGAAGAAATTTAAACTATATGCTAAATAGGGGGTGGGGGATTGGGCAAAATAGGTGAAGGGGAGTGGGAGATACAGACTTCCAGTTATGGAGTGAGTAGGTCATGGGAATAAAAGGCACAGCATAAGGAACCCAGTCAATGATACTGTAATAGCGATATAATGGGACAGATGGTAACTACACTTGTGCTAAACGTATATAACATATAAATTTGTCAAATCACCAAGTTGTACACCTAAAACTAATGTAACACTGTATGTCAACTATATTCAAATGAAAACAAAAAAACTATATGCTAAATACAACTTTTCCCACAGTTTAAGGAAAAAAAAAAACTCTTCAAAAGTTATAATCTTGGGGTGCCTGGCTGGCTCAGTCAGACAAGTGTGTGACTCTTGATCTCAGGGTTGTGAGTTTGAGCTCCATGTTGAGTGTAGTGATTACTTTGAAAAAGAAAAAAGAAACATTTTTTTAAAAAGTTATATCCTATCAAGGATATAACTCAAAATTATCCATTCCCAGATCTTAATCTTATTCCCTTATCTCTGTCCATAAGGACCACTCTGCTGGAGCATCCTCTTCTAGCTTCTACACTGCAAATCTCTACTAATCTTTAGGAAAACTTTTACCTTTACCCACAGAAGTTGACCCATGCTGCTTCAACATCTGGGCAATCTTGGAGACTCTGTATTCCTTAACTCTACATTTATCCTACTCTGAGCTCTTCAGACTAAAATAATACCACATGGGAAGGGGACTGAGCTTCCAGTAGTAGATTCCATGGTAGACTGTGGCACTCCAGCCCATCCTCTTCAAAGTGTCCCTTGAGAATTGAAAGTATGCCACTTTATTCTTCTCAACAGCATGGAAGACCTTAAAAAGCAGCCAGAAAAAAAAAAGACATGTTATATGCAGAAAACAAAAATGACTTCATGGAACAGCATCTTTAAAATGCTGAAACACACTAAAAAGTGCAGAGAAAGCATTTATCTATAGCAAAAGCAAACAAAGACATTTTCTGAAAAAGAACAGCTGAGAAAATTCTTTACCAGCAACTTGTACTATAAGAAGTGCTCAAGAAATTATACCAGATGGATATACAAGAGGGAAGGAAGAGCTCCCAAATATGCAGATAAATGTGAAAGACTATTTTTTTCTCCTCTCTTAATTTCTTTAAAATCAAATTGACTGTTGGGGCACCTGAGTGGCTCAGTCAGTTGAGCGTCCAACTCGATTTCAATTCAGGTCATGATTTCAGTCAGGGTCGTGGGATTGAGGCCTAGGTTGGACACTACACTCAGCACAGAGTCGGCTTGGGATTCTCTCTCTCCCCCTTCTCTGCACTTTCTCCCTGCTTGCATGTTCTCTCTCTCTCTCTCTGAAATAAATAAATAAAATCTTCTGGGGCGCCTGGGTGGCTCAGTCATTAAGCGTCTGCCTTCAGCTCAGGTCATGATCCCAGGGTCCTGGGATCGAGCCCCGCATCGGGCTCTCTGCTCGGCAGGAAGCCTGCTTCTCCCTCTCCCGCTCCCCCTGCTTGTGTTCCCTCTCTCACTGTGTCTCTCTCTGTCAAATAAATAAAATCTTAAAAAATAAATAAATAAAATCTTTTTTTAAAAAATCAAATTGACTGCTTAAAACAAAAATCATGACCATAAATTGTGGAGTTTTTAACATACAAAGAAGTAAAATCTATGATAATAATAGCACAAAGGATAAAGAGTTGGCAAATGGAAGTATACTGCTGTAAAGTTCTCACATTATATATGTAGTACAACATTAATTCAATTTGGACTGTGATAAGTTAAGGATGCATATTATAATACCTAGAACAACCATTAAAAAAAGAAACAATAAAGCAGAAGATTTAACTTAAAGTCCCATTAGAAGATATAAATTACAATCCTAAAAACTCAAGTAATCAAAAGGAAGACAACAATGAAAAGAAAAGGGAACAAAGAACTAATGTGACTAATAGAAAACAAGGAGCAAGATGGTAGACTTAAACTCAATCATATCAAAATTACACTCAACATAAATTGATTAAATACTCTGGTGAAAAGGCAGAGATGGTCATGATGAATGGAAAAACAAGATCCAACTATACGTTGTTTTTAAGGCATGTGATTTCGATATAAAGACACAGATAAGTTAATAAAAACATGGAAAAGAACATACTGTATATCACACATCAAGATCCCCTGGTAACAGACTCTTTACTTACAAGAGATTTGTTAGAACCTGTTAGAGGGGAAAAGGGTGGAGGTGGGGGACAATACATACAGGTGTAGCCACACTATTAGCCGCTGGTGAAATTAATGCCTCAGTTCTTTTTTTTTTTAAAGATTTTATTTATTTATTTGACAGAGAGCTAGAGAGAGAGCACAAGTAGGCAGAGAGGCAGGCAGAGAGAGAGGGAGAAGCAGGTTCTCTGCTGAGCAGGGAGCCTGATGTGGGACTTGATCCCAGGACTCCAGGATCATGACTTGAGCCAAAGGCAGCTGCTTAACCAACTGAGCCACCTAGGCACCCCAATGCCTCAGTTCTGAAAGCACATCTGAACAATGCACCAGAGAATCCAATATACTATGCAAAACTGAATCATAGGAAAGCTGTATGACTATATTAATATCAAATAAAATAGACTTCAAGACAAGGAGTATTACAAAAATAAAGAACTTTTTTAAAGATCTTATTTATTCGAGAGAGGGAGGGGGAGGAGCAGAGGGAGAAAGAATCTGAAGCAGAATCCACGCTGAGTGCGGAGCCAGATGCGGCGCTTGATCTCACAACTTTGAGATCTTGACCTGAGCCAAAACCAAGAGCTGGATGCTTAACCCACTCAGCCATCCAGGTGCCCCTAAGGAACATTTCAAAATAACAAAAAGATTTCATCTTTTTGATGAAACAATTCATCAAGAAGACATAATCCTAAATATGTATCTACATAATAACATAGCTTCAAAATCATGAAGCAAAAAGTGACTGAAATGAAAGGACAATTACAGTTGGAGATTTTAAGATACCTCTCTTAGTCTTTGATAAAACAAGTAGACGAAAAATAGGTAAGGATATAGAGAATCTGGGTCAGCTAACTCTGCCTAATTGATCTTTTTGGAAAACTACTACCAACAACTGCAGAATACACATTCTTTTTTGAGTACACATGGAACATTCACCAAGATAGAAAATATGCTAATTCATAATACAAGTCTCAATAAATTTCAAAGGATTAATATCATACAGCATATTCTCTGACCACAAAGGAATTAAATTAGAAATCAATAACAAAAAGATATCTAGAAAATCCCCAAATATTCTGAAATTAGGCAGCTAACTTCCAAATAAGTGATGGGTCAAAGAACAAAACTCAAGGGAAATCAGAAAATGTTTTAAATGAATGAAAATGAAAATATCAAAATTTGTGAGGTGCAGCTAAAGCAGTGCTTAGAAGGATTTATAGTATTGCATGTTTATATTAGAAAAGGAAAAGATTAAAAATAAATAATCTAATACTCCAACTTAAGAAGTTAGAAAAAAGGGGTGCCTGGGTGGCTCAGCCATTAAGTATCTGCCTTCAGCTCAGGTCATGATCCCAGGGTCCTGGGATCAAGCCCCACATCGGGCTCCCTGCTCAGCAGGAGGCCTGCTTCTCCCTCTCCCACTCCCCCTGCTTGTGTTCCCTCTCTCACTGTCTCTCTCTCTCTGTCAAATAAATAAATAAAATCTTTTTTTTATTTTTTTAAAGATTTTATTTATTTATTTGAGAGAGAGAGAATGAGAGATAGAGAGCATGAGAGGGAAGAGGGTCAGAGGGAGAAGCCGACTCCCTGCTGAGCAGGGAGCCCGATGTGGGACTGGATCCCGGGACTCCAGGATCATGACCTGAGCCGAAGGCAGTCGCTTAACCAACTGAGCCACCCAGGCGCCCAAATAAATAAAATCTTAAAGAAAAAAAGAAGTTAGAAAAAAGAGAAGAAAATTAAAACCAAAGTAGAAGGCATTAAACAATAAAGATAAGAGCAAAAATCAGTGAAATAGAAAACAGAGAAATAGAGAAAAACCAACAAAGCTAAAATTTGGTTCTTAGAAAAGATTAATAACATTGATAAGCCCCTAGTAAGACTCATTGAAAGAAAGAAAAACACTAATTATCAGTATCAGGAATCAAAGAGAGGCTATCACCACAGATTCTACAGATAGTACCAGAGAGTACCACGAAGAGGCTTAGGCCAACAAATTCAACAATGTAGAAAAAGGGACATATTCCTTGAAAGACACAAATTATCAAAACTCTGATGTTTCTCAGCCAGTGAATGGATAAATAAATTGTGGTACATCCATACCATGCAATACTAGTCTAAAATACAAAGAACCAACTGTTGATACCCACAACAACCTGAGTGGATCTCAAGTAAGTTTTGCTAAGCAAAAGAAGTCAGATTCAAATGAAGCCATACATATATATGATTCCATTTCTATGACATTTTGGAAAGACAAGATGGTAGGGAGAGAGACCAAATCAGTGTTTTCTAGGACCTGAGAAGGGTGACGGGTGGGGGTGAGGTGGAGGAATTATTAAAAGGGCATAATGAAGGAATCTTTGGGATGATGAAAGAATTCATATCATAACTATGGTGGTAGACATACAACTCCGTGCACTTCTCAAAACCGAAAAAAACCTATACACGACAAACACTGAATCTTACTGTATGAAATTTTTAAAATAAAAGTTAAAAACCTAAAGCTCAGAGAGGTTAAGAATCTCACTCAAAGTAACACAGCCTGGACATGGTAGAGCAGCATTTGAACCCAGAGCTCTCATGGCTCTAAAGCCCATGGCACATCACCACCCATACTACCTCTGGATCCGTTCCTGTGGAGGCACAGACTTTCAATGACATTGATTTCTCTGTGCTCTCCAACTCTGCTCCAAAATGATTTACTGACTGACACTGAAGTGTGCTCACTAAAATTCTTTCTTGGTTGTCAGAAAAGAAATATTTTACTTTTGTACATGCAGAGCACTATCCTCAAATGTGAAAGTGGTACCTCTGTGTTGTTCTTCACACACCAGATTTGTATGGGAAAGGGGGATATATATGTATAGGTATAGTATGTATTTGTACACACACACAATTTGGCTGTAGCAAGAAACAGATCTGGAACACTTTGAAATACTTCATTACACTGTTTTAATGCACTTCATGAGAACACTTAAAACATATTATGTTTTTAATATTTACTTTTGCAAAAGAACATTGTATGTCTATATAAAGTATAGTTATAAAACAGTTGGAAAGCCTCCCATGAAAGAAAGGTCTCCATACCTTTGTCTAAACTTAGACTATGACTCTCAGGAATTTAGCCTACTTTTCTGCCTACAGCCTTTTCTTTAAATAATTTTGGGGGGTATCTTTGTTTTTAATTTAATCCCTATTGTAGGCAGAAAGTAAGTAAACTAGGGAAAAGTGAAGGGTTACATTGTCATTGCTATTGCCCCTGTTTGACAAACAGTCACAAAGAAGAGCAAAAAAATTACTCTTCTAAAGTCATATGATCTCGGTGACAGAACTGGAAAGTGACCTCAGGCCTTCTTGCTATTTATCCTGGCCTCCCAACTGTCATAAATTTAACACTTTCTTCTCTTCTCTGAGACATACCCTGCTCAATTTTTAAAACTTCAATGTCATCTTTAGCAGTTTTATAATTGTTTACATAACATGTCCTGGGACTGTTTGCACAGCTGATGGCAACAATTTAATGAGAAGAATCTTTTGAAGGGAAAGCCCAACACTGAGCTGAGAAAAAAATCATTTCAAGAATGAGGTCTTGGTAACAAAGAGAAGGGTTGAGGGAATAAAGGTGAGAAGTGGCAAATTCCTTGCTCCTTACTAAGTAACTGCTTGATAATCAGATTCTAAGTAAACAAATTCACTCTTGCAAACATTTGGATACTGTGTTTGTGTTGCAGGAAAAACAAAAAGAGCCCTCCCCTCATATTCAAGGTATTGTGTTGGTAGGTTACTCCCATAGGGAAAGGCTGGGTAGGATTAAGGAATAGGCACACAGACATTAAACTCAACCCACTGGGTTCAAATCCCAGCTTCACATTATTCTGTGATGGGGGAAAGTTACTTCGCTTCTGTTTCAGTTTTTTCTTTTTTTTTTTAATTTAAGATTTTACTTATTTATTTGAGAGAGAGAGAAAGAAAGGGAGGGAGAGCATGAGTAGGGGGAGGGGCAGGGGGTGAGGAAGAAGCGAACTCCCCACTGAGCAGGGAGCCCAATGCGAGCCCCAGGACCCTGAGATCATGACCCGAGTCAAAGGCAGACACTTAACTGAGTCACCCAGGTGCCCCTGTTTCAGTTTTTCATCTGCAAAATGAAGACACATAATTATATCCATCATAAATTTCCTGTGAGGATTAAAGAAGTAGTTGGATAATAAGTCAGTATCTTGAAGAAAAAAAAAGTTGGATTCATTCCTCACACCTACAAAATGAAATTATTAAAGCACTAGAAAAAAACATGGGATGGTTTATTCTATAATATTTTATTCTATAATCTTGGAGTGGTAAAGGCCTTCTTTGTAAGTATAACACAAACACAGAAACCATTATAATAAACAAAGTTGAATGTATCAATCTATATGTTTTTTCTTAATTCTGCATGTCAAAAATGCCATAATATAAGGAAATATTGTGCAATGCATTGCTCTGTAGTAATCACATGGCAACAGAATGAATCTTATATAATGTTAAGCAAAAGAAGGCAAACAACAGAATGTATACTATTTGCCTGATTGCATGCCTGATTTGCCTGAATTGCCTGATTCCATGCAGGCAAAACTAATCTATGGCATTGGAAGTCAAGGAAAATATTGTCTTGGGTGTAGAAAAGGCACTGCAACAAGGAGGGGAGATTGCGGGAAGATCCTAGGGTACCTGAGGGTAGCACTCTATCTTTGCTATTGGTAGTGCTTACATGGATATGCTTGAAATATTTGTTTCCTGATGATGGTCGTGGGTATACAGATCTACACATACGTTAAAACTCAGAGAACTGTATACCAAAAGTAAAATTCAATTTTACTGTATGTAAGTTTTAAAATAATTAAATAGTTTACCATGAAAATAATAGGCACAAAAGATTTTTAAAAAATGAGGCAGCTCTATACATACGAATATGGGAAGATCTCAAGATTTTTTGTTAAGTGAGGTATCAAAGTGCACTACACCGCATACAGCATGCTACTTTTAATGGCATTAAAAATTGTATTCGTGGGGCGCCTGATGGCTCAGTCAGTTAAGCGTCTGACTTCAGCTCATGTCATGGTCTCGGGGTCCTTGGGTTGAGCCCCACGTCAGCTCTGTGCCCAGCGAGGAGTCTGCTTCTCCCTCTCCCTCTGCCCTTCCCCTGCTCATGCACTCTCTCTCTTTCTAGGAAATAGATAAAATCTTCGAAAAAATTTGTATTTGTATACACATATATGTTATGTTGAGTCTCATGAAATTGCTGATTTTTTAACTTCAAAATGGTAATTTCATATGTTTCTACATATATGCATGTATATATATTTATAAAGGCATAGATATCACAAAATACATCTCAAAAGATACATAAAAAAACCAATGACGTGAAGGAAAGGAAACTAAGTGAAGAAAACTAAGCAGCTGGAAGTATCAATGGTGAGGACATTTACTTTCATATGCTTTTCTATCTTTTGAATTCATATCCCAAGCATGTATTAACTATCCAAAAATTACTTTTAACACGTTCAGAAAGAGGTAGGCGATGGAACACTATCTTCACAATTTTAAAGGGAAATTGTTTTCAACCTCGAATTCTTTTTGAACCAAATAATTAATCAATCGTGTATGTGTCCACAAATGCTTAGGAAAAATACTTAAGGATACACACCAAACTATTAGTTGTGGATGGGTTAACCCTGAACAGTATAATTCATCAAAACGGGGGGGGAATTTCACTTTTTACTTTGTGTGTTTCTGTATGTTTTGAATATTTAAAATGTATATATAATATACACATATATATTTTATATATAGCCATGTGGATGAGCCCCAGAGGCAGGCACTGTCCCCTTTCTGCCTATATCTCAGAACAATATATACTTCAACTGACTCTCCAAAGGAAAACAGACTCCTCTCTATGCAATAGCAAAAACTGGATGTTTCACTTCAGAATCTAGAATTTCCAAAATCTAGATTTTCTAAGGAGAACCCAGGTTATAGTTTACACATTCTAGTGCACACTATTTTACTCTGAATCATTTTATTAAACGTATCTTTTCTCTCCAAACCACCCTATCTGCTGCCGTCTGGGTGGATGTCTTAATCTCCCCCTGCATAGGTCAGCCCGGTTTGGCTCAGCTTCCTCGGCCTGGGCCTCCAGCCATTTCTGTCTCATTCCTGAAGTAGGGCCCCCTCTGTCCCACCTCTCTAATCTTGCATTCCCACATCTATCACTTAACTCTGTCCTCAGGGGCAGGAGAGGCAAATTGCTACAGGGAAGTTGATTTGGAACTGAGCAAACAGAACTTCTGGTTGACTAGGGACCGCCTCCTTAGGAAGAAGGAAGGGGATCATAAACTATCAGGCTTTTTCTGTCATCAATTTGTAAAGGATCACACTTGTAATTTAAGAAAATCAGAGCTAGGGAGCATCTCTCTATTTGCTAGATGGGATTCCGCCCGATTCATGAATTGCTTAATAAAGCCAATTAGATCTAAAAAAAACAAAACCAAAAACAAACAACGAAAAAACCAACACTAAAAAAATACAGACTTTTTAACTGACATTTTCTTAACCATGGAAATTTGTTTTCAACAAAAGCTAAGGATATGTATCTTAACCAGGGTTTGCAGGAATGAGGCTCCTATAGGAAGAAATGAATAAAATCAAAGTCAATGAGGCATTATTAAAAAGAATGAGGCCTGAGTTTCAGGGACAAAAGAACAAGTGTCCCACATTTGTGAGGGGCTGGGATGCTCCCGGCTGCACCTTTTAGACTTTTAGAGGAGAAACCATGTGTGCCCACCTGCTACCAGGGCCCCCAACTGCCCTCCATGATTCCCATGGCAGCCAGGAGTGTGTCGGATCACCTCTCCTCACACGGGGCAGATAGTTGGGGCCTCTAGTCTCAGCCAAAATCTCTACTGCCCCACCTCCAGGTTAAGCTGTGTCTTCAGCTTGTGAAAGGTAAAGAAGCATTCCTTCCCACAGAGTGCTCTCACCTTAGACCATGCCCCACACACCTGTTCAGCAGCTCTCCAAGGGGAGTGCCCAAGACCAGCAGTTCCTGGTTTAACCTCCAGAGGAAAAGGAATGGAGAAACACCTTGGTTGATGAGCGTCCTTATGCGTGCAATTCCTACCTGCCCTGCACTCTCAGCCTTAGCTCTGTCTATATTTCCAGGCATGGTATAATTGTCGTCTTGATCATGGGACACTTGAAGGATGATAACATACATATACATACACATACAAACATGCAATATTCTGAGTAAATACACTATTTCTGACTTTGAGGCTTACATTTCATTACAGAATCTTCTTGCAAAAAACATACTCAGTAAATTGCCATCTCTAACTGTTCCAGGAGTATGTGATTCTAGAATTCTATTCTTCTTCCATTTGAAAGGGCATTATTCAGAGCGCACTGGCCTTCTACTTTAACAGTCTTTGAGAGAAAAAGACAGTCTCTCTTGTATCTTTTCCCATTATGTATGAAAGAATTGCCTGTCCTCCCAGGGCCAAGGGACAGATGCCAGGGTGAGCTGTAGCTCGGCAATGTGGGATGATTGTGAAAATATTGACATTTGACAATAGGCCCCAACCACCAACTATGACAACTCAGCAGCTGGTCCAACCCAGACCGGTTACGCATGCAGCCAAAAGAGTTGTTCCCAACCTGTTCCCAGATGAAGAGGTTTCTGTTGTGAGACAACTCCTCTGACCCCGCCCCAGGCAACTACACAACAGCACTGATTTATTTGTGACTTACAACCAGAGTCACTCATGTGCAGGGAGATTGATTGTCCTCTGTAACTACCCTTTTCCCTATTCATAAAACTTTCCCACACGCCCCAGAGTAGAGGACATTAGCTTTCAAAGGAATGTACTATTGGAGTGATGGTAGGTAAGAACTCATGACACAAATATGCTGTCATTGCCTCCTGGGCCCCATTGCATGGGCCTGGACTTCAAGGTTTTCTGTCGAGTCAAGTAGAATTTGCCTGTTTCTCTAGGGGTCCTGGGTGGCTCAACTGGTTGAGTGTCCAACTCTTGATTCTTAGCTTGGGTCATGGGCTTGGGGTCATGGGATCAAGCCCCACATTGGGCTCTGTGCTTGGCCAGCATCTGCTTGGGATTCTCCCTCTCTCTCTCTGTCCCTCCTCTCTTTCTCTCAAATAAATAAAAATCTTTAAAAAAAAAAGAAAAAAAGAATTTGCCTATTTCTCAAATGTCCTCCCTCCCCCAAACTCCATTTTCTGATACTTCCATGTATCAGTCAGAGTAGTCACTCAGGAAAGCATAACCCATCACAGGTGTAGGGAACTAGTTATGTAAGTACTGGGAAAATCAAAAACCCAAACAAGGGATGGTGAGGCCACAGAGAGATTGGCAAGAGCAGGGAGCTCTTATGATCCCTGGGGCTGGAGGACCAAGGGCAGGAGGCAGTGTTAATAGAGTCCAGGAGCAGGACCAGAACCACAAAAGTGGTGCCGCCTCCATGGAGACACTCCTATCCTCCCACCCTCAATCTTCCGCCAGTGCTTCCCACTGGCAGCACCCAGTTGGCAAGGGAGCCTGGAAATACAGTTGTAGGGTGGGCCCCTTGCAATAGCAAGAGCGGAGAGTATACCTGAGAACAAACTGGAAAATGACTGACTCTGAGAATGTCATTTCTGCAACAAATCAGAGCTCAAAATCCTCAAGTGGACTCTGTACTCTGATCACATAGTGCAAAATTCACAGGGCAAGGGAGTCAGGTGCTGTCACAAAGCTGGGACAAATGACTGCCCAGTGTTTACCAAAGAGGGTCCTTGGAAAACTCATTTTAGGAAATTAGCAGTTGTGGAAGCGAGGGAGGGTGGGAAAGAATCTGGGAGAACAGGATGTTTCTGGTGGAGATTAGATAAGATGTGATATGCATTTTTACCAGAGAATCTTGGTTGTGGTTTAGAGCACATTAATGTGCATACAGATCTCCTGGAGATTTTGTTAAACTGCAGACAATCAGCAGGCTGGGGTGGAGCTTGAGATTCTGCATTTGTAGCCGGCTCCTAGGTGATGTTGAGGATGCTGCTTCATTGACCACATTGAAAGCAAGGATTTAGGCTCTTGAGTTTGTGGAAATGCTGACTGGAAAGATCCAGGAGGGAGAAGGTGTTGATCCTGAAAGAGATAAAGAGATGCACCCTGGCAGTCCCCCAGATCTATCTCTTGCTTCAAGTGTTTGGATGGGACCCAGGGACATGCCTTCTTTCAGCCTCCAACCACCCTCCAACCTCTCTTCCAGCCATCCCATCGTCTCAGCCATCCTCTGCCTCTGGGATCAGCCAACAATGTTGTGAGTGTGTGTGTGTGTGTGTGTGTGTGTGTGTGTGTGTGTGCGCGCGCGCACGCGCGCGCGCGCGCACATAGCTTTTTATTGCTAACCAACCATGAACTCCCAGATTTGTCAGAATTATACCAGCAAGGTGGAAGCCGCTGTCAACCACCTGTCAACACGCATCTGTGGGCCTCCCATCCCTACCTCTCTCTCTGGGCTTCTATTTCAACCCAATGATGTGGCTCTGGAGAACGTGAGCCACTTACTCCCGGAGTTGGCCAAGGAGAACCATAAGAGCAGGAGCCGTGCCCTCTTCCGGGACACGTAGAAGCCATCCCAGGATAAGTGTGGTAAAAGCTTGGACGCCAGGGAAGCTGCTATGATCCAGGAGGAGAACGTGAACCAGGCCCTTCTGGATCTGCATGCTGTGGGTTCTGTAACTTCCTAGAGAACAGCTTCCTAGATGAGAAGGTGAAACTCATCAAGAAGATGGTCAACCACCTGACACACCTCTGCAGGCTGGCCGGCCCTCATGCTGGGTGGGTGAGTATCCCTTCTATAAGGCTCACCTGCAAGCACAACTAGGTGCTTTGGGGGATCAGTGGCCCCTTTGGTACCCCCCTGGTGTCAGGGTTTCTGCCCAAACTTCTCCCTGCAGCTTTTTTTTTTTTAAGATTTTATTTATTTATTTGACAGAGAGAGAGACAGCGAGAGAGAGAACACAAGCAGGGGGAGTGGGAGAGGGAGAAGTAGGCTTCCCGAGGAGCAGGGAGCCCAATACGGGGCTCCATTCCAGGACCCTGGTTTCATGACCTGAGCTGAAAGCAAACGCTTACCGACTAAGCCACCCAGGTGCCCCTCCCTGCAGCTTTTTAACCACCCTGGAACCCTCCCAAGCCTGGGACCAAATGGAAACAATAAAAGATTTCTTGCAGCAAAAAAAGAAAAGAAGATTCCTGAGGATGGGGGGGGGGGGGCAGAGATAAGATGCTGGGCATAGATGAAGGGACTGGTTTTAGGTGGAAAGAGATAGTCGGGGAAAACAGGAGGGAACAAGAGAAGATGGATGCAAGAAGGTTTAGCATCCAATAGTTTTGCAAAATCTTTTCGCTCAACATTAAAATGAGCTCAGTTCATATAGGTTTCATAATTATAGTTTCTTTCAGAACCTTTAATATACTAGCATGCATTGTGAATCGATCAAAGGTTTCCTAAACATAATTGACTATGGAACCCATTTTCATGGATACTCAAGGAGCTCACATTCTGGAAAAGAAATCCTGGAAAATAGCAACCTACCCAATGTATGCTTGGACTTTCCTAGTTAGTGAATAGAGACAGTAAGACCTTATCTGACAATGACTTCACAATGATATTGTGAAAATAAGTTTGAAAACTATGTTTCATAGTTAAGTTCTCAGTGTGAAGATTCAAACAGCAACAGGCATAAATTCCATCAACAGCATAGTCCAGACTGATACCTGAGAAAGTAGAGCAGACTGTGGTCCAGGAGACCTCCCAGGGTGGCATTTACTAACCGAGCTGAATTTAGCAAAACTCTCAGCCTTGCAGGCTCAGAGACTGTTTCCTCAACACTCCAAGAGCAGACATCTCTGGGAAGCAAGTGCGTGCACATGAACCAGGATCTCGAGATAGAAACATCAACTACAATTTATTAATATATAACAATGGGGCTATATCCACCACATGGGCCATGATGATGTTATTCGTTCATTCAAGAATATTTACTGATTGCCTGTTATATGCTGGGCCATGAAATGGGCATAAGGTCTAGGCAGCACCTATCAGTGTCCTTCCTGGGAACACAGACCCCTTTCTGCTGACATTGGTAAACTTGGGGATTAAAGGTGCTGGGGGATTAAAAGTGTCCTAAACGCCTGCCTGTGGAGAGAATAAGATGAACATGCAAAGAAAAGCGGGACAAAGGGTGTTGAGAATTGGATGGAGAGAGAGTCCTACTGGCAATGAGTCCACAGTTCCATTTTATGACACCCTAGGTTCTATCCCTTGTAACTGATAGAGCCCTGACCTGTATACCTGTTCTCTAACTTGTCTGGAACAGGACAGATTTGAAGTCATTTAGAGCAGCCGAGTTCCCCTCATGGTTCATGAACCCTGGCAGAGAAGATGAAAGATACAAGCTAAGCAATGAGCTCTGGTCTCATCAACAGGATCACATCCCCAGCATCCCCAAGTGCTCTGATTATTTGGTTTTTGCCTTGTCTCTGTTCCTGAATTCTTATTCCGGTATGCCACCTACTACCTCATTCTGCCTCCTCCTCTGTGGACCGGCATCTAGCCACCCTCTGACCCATTTACCTGGATTTTGCTCATCCTGAATTGCTACCTTTCTACCATGCTTGTTGCAACAGTTTCAGGAGACTCAATTAATAACCTCCTACTCTCTGGTGCCTGGGTGGCTCAGTTGGTTAAGCGACTGCCTTCAGCTCAGGTCATGATCCCGGAGTCCCGGGATCGAGTCCCACATCGGGCTCTCTGCTCGGCAGGGAGTCTGCTTCTCCCTCTGACCCAACCCCCTCTCATGCTCTCTCTCTCTCTCATTCTTTCTCTCAAATAAATAAATAAAATCTTTAAAAAAAATAATAATAACCTCCTACTCTCCTTTCAAGTTCTCAGCCCACCTAGAAATAAACAATAGGAGTTGGAGAACAAAGTATCAGCTTTATAGCTAATAAGAGTGATGGGGGGGGGAGTGATACAGAGCAACTGGCATGTTGTATGCCTCATACATTTGCTAATAATCTTCACTCCAGAATAAAACTAACTATTCAGCAGAGGGGGAGACAAGGCATTCCCCTTCAGCCCCTGTGCCCTGATGATGGTCCTAGGGCTCAGGTTGGGCAGCAGTCTCCAGTGACAACTGGCCTGGTGGACTTTACCTAGGATATTCATTGGGTTCCCCCAGGAGCAGATGCTGAGACAATGACTCAAATACAAGTAGTTCATTTAGGAGCCAAAAAAACAAAAACCACCAGTAAGAGGGGAAGTGAGACAGTATGGGAAAGGCAGTCAAATAAAGGGAGCTCAGACATTATCAAGCCAGTTACCATGAGGACAACTAGAGCTCAATCATGATGGGGCACTCAGAGCCCATGTAGATTCATACTCAAGTATCCTATCCAAGGGATGAGGATCTTTGGTATTTATACACTAGCTTCCATTAATCATTGGTTGAAGACTAGTGGGGAGTAGGGTTCAGGTGAGGGGAAGGACAGCACTTTCTGGACACCTGCGGCCTACCACACAGGTGAGCAAAATGGCCTTCAGTGGCCAGAGTACAGCCCTCAGACAAAGTTACAGGTGCCCACAGTTGGAAGTTGGGCTGTTGTGCACTGAGGAAAGGTGAATAGAACACCACTACGGTCACTTAGTCTCTGGGTTCCATCTTTGACCCAAGGAGAAGAATCTGGAATGAGAAGCTCCTTTGCTTCCTGCTCAGGGGTGACTACGACTTAGGCTCACGCTATCTCCCCCTGCTCCACCACCACCACCCTGCTTTCAGGGACCAAACCAGTGATGGAACAGGTGTTCAGGGCAGTGAGGACCTGATCTGAGCTAGACTGGCCACTCTGGCAGCAGCTTTTGGGAGGTCAAGGAAGAGTGAAATCACAGGCTTGTGTTACCTGAGGACTTTCCCCTCGAGAGGAATTAACTCCTGATCAAGGAACCGAGGAGGAAGGTACGGATGTGTCACTTTCCCTAACAAACTGTGGAGCTAAAAGAAATGTTTCTAAAGCAGCAATAATAAAACATGTTGATAAACCATGCAAGATAAAAGACTGAATTATCTGCTATTCTCTTTATGGAAGATGGCATTACAAAAATGGTGTCATAGGAAGAGGTAAACAAAGAGTAGACAGACGCAGAACATAGGACAACGTGTTATGGAAGCATAATGAGCACTTAATAAGAATTTATACCCTCATGTTCTTTCTAGTAGGGCACAGGGGCTAGATGTGGCAGCAGCTCCAGGTTCTGTGCAGAGTCACCACCGCTCTTTGACACTCGGGCGCTTTTTGTAGGTCTTACTCACTGGGCCATGTGCCTTTCTCCCTTAGAGGCTGCTCTCTGAGCCCCCATTGTCTCCCCTGAAATTTGAGTATCTCTGGAGTTGGTACACATCTGACCCAGGGGTGGCTATGGACCAAAGGTGCTCCCTAGGAGTAATCCCAGGAGATGGTGAATTCCCAGATTCTGGATTAGCCTAATCACTCTGCCACAAGTATTGCATCCCAGCTCATGCTTGCTTGACACCACGGCGGTAGTCATTATTGGTATTTCACCTAGGTCCCTTTACCTAATGGCCAAACTGGAGCGGCTGTGGGTGCTGCGACCTTCCGTGCTCCGTTCTGAGGTACTGCCCTTGGCTGACAGGAGCCACCTCCTTGGATCTCCCTGGAGGGGTTACCTCACCACTCCCCGCAGGGCTGCAAAGACTGACTAACACTGCAGTGCAAGAGCATCAGGGTGGGGCAACTGTGTGTTATCATTTACACTCCACAGAGCTGTCCGGTAGAATTTTCTGTGATGATGGAAACGCTTCTGTCTGCTCTGTTCAGTATGGGAGCCACCGGCTCCCATGTGGCTAACTGAGCACTTGACAGGAGACGAAGAAACTGAATTTTAAATTTTAATTCCTTTTGATTAATGTAAATGTAAATAGCTGCATGTAGGTGGTAGTTACCATATAAGACTGCGCAGATCCAGGACCTCCCATGGATCAGGCCGAGGACAGACTTTGCCTGAGACTGCTTGTCTCTTCCCTTTTTATCCTCGCTCACTCCCTCCTCTTCTACGGGCTTGTCCTGAGATCACAACCTCCATAAATCACGTACGCTCGAACTCGTATCTCAGAACCTGCTTCCAGGGAGCCTACGAAGACGCTATGTTACAATTCTTCAGTAGTAGGTTACAGAAAGCTTAAACCCTGAATCAAAAGTGCACATACGAATTCGGGACCTGTCAGAATGTTTTTAGCGGGAAACATACAAGAACCTGAAACTTCTCCGGCTGAACAACAAGGAAATACCTGAAAGTCCAAGGATAGGACAGCTCCAGGGTAATTCCGTGACTCAATGACATCTGGCCGCTCTGTCACCCTGGTGGGCAGGCCTCACCCTTGTGCTAGTCCCCCTCTCATTGTCACAAGGCGGCTATCCCAGTGCCAGCCTCCACACCTGGATACAGCCACGTCCAAGGGAAAAAATAAATAAATAAAAGACCATCTTCCCCACTGGGTCTTGTATTAGGAGCAAGAAAATCTTTCCCAGAAGCCTCTGGCCGCCTGCTCCTCAGTTTCATTGGTCAGAACTGTATCACGTGGCCATGTCTAAGCCAATCCCTGAAAAGGGGGAAGGAAAACCGTGATTGCCATAGACCAATCAGGCCCTCCCTATGGGTGGGTGGCCCGCCTCTCCTGGAGCTTGTGGAGGAGCAGAGAAGGGTGGATACCAAACACAACTTCCCTTTTGCGTGCGTGGGCCGGGAGCGGGATAAAATGGACGTTAGCGAGACAACCACAGTTATCAGTTATAGGTTTCTTTAGGCTAGCTTCTCCTACAGTGTTCTGTGAACCACCTACATGAAAATCAGGAGGAGGGCTTAGTAATATGCAGATTCTAGGGCTCAGTCATTGTCCGATACACTGGGAAGGAAGGGAGGGTGAAAAAGTGGCCTACCGAGTTAGAGTCACCCTCGGATGGTTTTTCTGCTGGTTAATACTGAAGAAACCTAGTGGTTTCTTTAGCTGAAAGCTAAAGATTCCCCCTCTGGTCCCTTCACTACCAGTCTCCCTGCAGAAGGGATGCAGCGCATGACCATGTTGCCACATGTACACCTCCTGGGTCTAACACTCTCGGAGATGTTAAGATGACAAGAGTGCCTATCAGTTGTACTTAACATGCATTATTAATATGACTTTCAGCTTCACTTAATGAATCCACGATTCCTGATACAACACTTCATGAAAAATAAATGAGTGTGGTAATGGCTTCCATTTTATGAGCTAATATACTGAAAAACATCTAAGAAGACTTAAGTATGAAATTTGTGGAAAGCAGCATTTGGGACCATTTTTTTAATGCAATAACAGGTCTCAGGGGTGATTCTGGCATCTGGAGAGCAACTGCCACCAGCAGTAAAGCCTAGCTGTTTATGTTCTCCATACTGCTAAATGGAGTCTGATACAACGCTCAGTCTCGAGTTAACCGACATCAATCCCAGGGAAAGAAAGCCTGGGCAGTGACTGAGAATATGTCAGAGGAGGGACTTGTTGCTGGAGCAACTAGATAGTGATCAGATCCAAGCGAATAACTTGACTCTTTTTGCCAAGTGCCTGCTTCAATTCTTCATTGGGTGTCTAAAGATCATTTCAAATTTTAATATATCTAAAATAAAATTCTTTTCTTAAGATTTTATTTATTTATTTGAGAGAGAGTGATAGCACACAAGCAGGGAGATGAAGGGAGCGGCAGAGGGAGAGGCAGGCTCCCTCCTGAGCCCGGAGCCTGATGCAGGGCTCAAATCCAGGACCCTGAGATCCTGACCTGAGCCAAAGGCAGATGCTCAACAGACTGATCCACCCAGCCACGCTTCCAAGATAAAATTCTTGATTCTACCTTCACTGCAGATGTTCTTATCTTAGTTCTTCTCCCTTCTTTTTTGCCTCCACTCCTTCATGCTGAAACTGACCACCTCCCTAATTCAGCGCTTCACCCAAGTCCTTCCTTGTTTCAGTCTCTGCTTTTGAGGAAACCCCAACTAAGACAGGTGACATGAAACACAGGTTTCTTAAGATTTTACTGGAACATTATTTCAAAGAATTATGAATAAAGGATGTGTACAGCACAATGAACATATACTTAGAAGGATAGTCACGATTAAAGATGCTCGAGAAACTGGCAATAACATTGACGTCTGGAGAAAGGAACTGGAACCAAGAGAAGGAATGAGAAGGGAACTTAGTCTTCATTGTGACCTTTTCTAACTTGAATGCTTTTGCCTAGTTAAAAATAATCACCTGTTTTAAATGTAGGCAGACATAGCGACTCTGAAATCAAGGGCCTGGATTGAATCATCCCAGTATGGAATTTGCCTTATATCAGCATTTGGAGTGTGTCCCTTGCTCCTGGAATCTCTGCTTGTTGTGAAAACCACAATTTAAGTTATTTTGTAAAGAGAGCCCAAGTATGTAAAGACCTACTGAATTTGGTGAACAGAGTAGCAAATAAGAGAGGATATGTTATATGTAAAGCCCCATGGCTCTAACTAGGGGGAAAAAAGGGTATTTCACAATCCAAAGGTAATTAATACAATAACTTTCTACTGTGGTTTCCACTCTGTCTCATTATTCTCAAGGTTTTTAGGTCTTTGGTCTGGAAGTGACTCAGGGCCTGGAGGATGGAATTACCAAGGAATAGTTAGATCATTCTCCAGGATATATGCTGCAAGTTAGTGTTTCCCAAATGGTGGATGGGACACACATATCTTTAGGGTATAGGAGGTGATTTTAGGTGATCCCTGGCCTTTCCTAATTGATCTGCCTTTCATGGTGACTCATTTCATATGTGCCCTCTGGGGGAAAGGATTTACTAGTTCTGGACAAGGCTGGCAGAGAGAAATATGTTAGCAGGACAACTGACAGCACGTATCCCTTCTACTGATGGAGGCCTGGGGAGCGGAGGCTGACCAACACCTCAATCAGGGTCACAGATGAGGGTGACCTCTCCATCCCAGTTCATAGATGGAGGGAAGGAGAAAGCATCATGCTGCCTATGTTCTCTGGATCTGACACTGAAAGTGATGCTGCAGTTGGATACATGGAAAACATTATCCTAGACAATGAAGGAGACCAATTATCAAGGGTAATTCTCTACACATTGTAAAATTCAAGGCAATCATACACCACTCTGCAATGCACTTAAGTAAGTTTAATATTAGTTGAATACATTCCCTACGTTATTCTCAGACACCTCTCTACCTCCTGTCAAGCTACCCAAAAGGCTCAGGGCTACTGTGCTGATATCCCTGAGTTTTTAGCGTTGGTCACTCAGTATAGCCTTGAAATCTAGCTGGGTTCCTGACTCTTTGCTTATCTCGAACTCGGGTTTCTGTGAGACCTTGGCAGACTCTCTTGAGCCCTGGCTTCAGGAATGCTTCTATCCATTTTTAACCAAAGTTAGAAGGGGATGCTGAATGGGCTGCAGCAACAGAATAGGAATTGTGAGGCAGGGGCAATGAGCCAGACATCAGAAGAGCCAAATATTGAGAGATGACCAACCATTAAGTGTCAAGAATGGACAAGAAAGTTGAAAGTCAACCAAGAGATACACTTATATCTGTGGGTAAGAGCAGGCAGTGCTGGGTTAGGCGACAAAATCTAGATTCAAAAAGAACTCAGCCAGCTAGAATGTGAACTTAAAACATCAACATGATATTTTAAAGTAATAAAAGTGCTTTTGCTTCTGATATTCACCATGCCATACGCACTGATGGAAGACACTTGGCTTGGGAACAATTTTACATGGAAAACATCTTAGGGGTTAGATTAGCACAGCCCTCAGAGTGAGCCTAGATTATGGATCCTGGGCTAAGAAGAATGGGATTTAATGGCCCCCTCGAATTTTACAGGTCAGACTGCGTCTGGAATATGTGGGTCTTGGTCTGAGTATTACGACTGAGACAGGATCTTAGCAGAAGGTAGACAGATCCCCTTTTCTGGGCACCCGTTCCCCACAAACCATGACTGTTGGCTGCTAACAGCGCCCAACTGTACCTTGTTCCTGAGAACCCCTTACAACGGGAACAGGAACCACTTTACTCAAGAAGGTTGCTCCTAACTCCCCACACTCCCAGAGCCAGTGACTGAGTGGCACAGAATACAAAAGGCTGAACCACACATCTCATGGTGAGATCTCTGTGGTGCTATTCATGCTCCAGAGCCCTGGGGATCACCCTCAGCCTAGTCTCCAGCTGAAACCACATACTTGCTCAGCTCTGTCCCCTGTCCCATCCAGCATCCCTTATTTCCCTACAGGTGTACCCTGAGGGCTCGCCTCCAGTAAATCACTTGCACTAGAACCCCTGTTTCAGATTCTGCTTCTAGGGAATCTGACCTGAGAGAGAAGCACAGGATGATGAGGCCTCTGGAAATCGTATCATGTAAAGAGGGATAGAGGAGCTGAAATAGTCTAGGAATAAAAAATGTGGAAATATGATAAGCAACTGCCTTCAGATATGAAAAAAAATACACAATAGGAAAAGGACAGGTTGGATGGAAATGAGACCAAGGCAGAATTTGGCTCAGTATCAGAAAGAACTTTCTAATACTCAAATATTTACAACGTAGGTATAGACTGCCTTGCAAATTTGCATCCTGCATAGGAAATGTCCATTCGGAATCCAGAGGACCATTGGATGGGGTGTAGGAGGAGGAACTCTGGGCATTGTCTTGTGGGTGATTCCTAAGCCCAAAGGCAACACTCTAGTTGTTATTATTCCAAGTGGCCACAAGATGGCAGCAGCGGCGAATTCCTCAAAAGATGATTAACCAGAAAATTTTAGTTGTTTCCACAAATTTAATTCAGATCTTCAGACATTATAGGAGGTGTTGTATACACCATTTTAAGCCCTTATAGATTTATGACACACAAAATTGAAAAGTAAAAACATTTTTCCCAAATTGCATATTTTACTACTGGAAAAAACAAAATATCAGAGGTCAAAAGAGGTAAACCTTAATCATTAAGGTCACACTGAAT
Source organism: Zalophus californianus (assembly GCF_009762305.2). Taxonomy (NCBI): domain Eukaryota; kingdom Metazoa; phylum Chordata; class Mammalia; order Carnivora; family Otariidae; genus Zalophus; species Zalophus californianus. Next base: position 65,916,168 of record NC_045595.1, on the reverse strand, counting down.
CAGGGTAAGCACACCTCTTACATTCTGATAATGATGCTACTTCTGTCTTGTCACACATGCTTCTAGGTCCTGTCATTGTGTACCTTCCAGGGGAGGGGACTGTGTTTGAAATAGGCTCAACAATGGCAGGCCTCAGCCTGTCCCAGCCCATGGTCCTCACAGAAAAAATTCTCCACATTGCTAGGCCTCTTCCTGCATCCACCTCGAAGTCTGCAAGAAGATGTACTGGTGCTGAGGGCCTAACACAACTCTACTGGGGACCCCAAATATACCAGTGAGTCCATGAAACAGATTTACATCAGAGTTCTGTTTGCAACCCTGAGGCCAATTAATCTCACCAGGCCCCACAACAATCCATGTCTGGTCTCCATCTGACATACTCTCTGTGGAATCTAGGACTTCTAATTCCCAAGTCAGCACTTTCTCCATTCCATCTTCTTAAACAGTGATACATGAAATACTGTAATAATACAATTATATTTTCAAGTCCAGTTCCTTGGGCTCACTGGGTACTTCCTGGACCATCATTCTCCTGTTGAAGCACTATGTACTGTATCTGTACCTAGTTTCCAAGGATCATTTTTTTTTAAGATTTTATTTATTTATTTGAGAGAGAGAGAGCACAAGAGGGGGTAGGGTCAGAGGGAGAAGCAGACTCCCCGCCGAGCAGGGAGCCCGATGTGGGACTCGATCCCGGGACTCCGGGATCATGACCTGAGCCGAAGGCAGTCGCTTAACCAACTGAGCCACCCAGGTGCCCTCCAAGGATCTTTATTAGAACAGGAATTATTTTAGATTTTGTCCCAACTCTGCCAGTTACCTGGCTCCTTGTCCATGGCATAATTCTATGTGTTGGATCACCATTTCCCTTTTAACACAGTGGTAGAAGTCTCTGCCTGTTGGATCTTTTCTTTTATAATATCTTATTGGCTTTGTCTCAGGTTTATTAGTCTGTAATGTCAGGCTGGGCCCCAGGGGCATTTCTGAAATATAATTGTGTTTTGTGCGTGGGTGGCTGTGCACATAGGGATGGTCTGGGGCTTTGAATCTTAAATTTAATTTGTGATAATGATAATTGATAATTAACAATTTGTATTCACATAATCAAATTTTATTGACAATAATAATAATAATAATAATAATAACCACCATTTATTGAGTGCTTATTATTGGCCAGCCACTACATTAGATTGAAGTAGGGACTGTTTCAGGGTAAGGAATTCATTCCCACACAGTCACTGATGGAGCCAAGATTTAGACCCAGGCAGACTGACTCAGGAGTCTGTTCTATCCTTTGACAATCACCACCTCCTTATATTCTCCCCTCCTCCATAGGTCTTATTTCTCATCATAGAGGTTCCCAACTTTTTGCTGCCTCAACCTACCAGACAGGTGATATTGCCCAGCATGACCGGCTTCCCTGGCCCATCCCCAATTACTAATATGTGCAGTCCAACTCTGCTGGCTGGCTCTCCCTCCATCTGCAGCTCTCACTGATTATGGCCCAGAAGTGTGTCCCACAGCATCGTAGGAACCTCTGCTGTAGAAGAAAGATGAGTAGGAAATTTCCCACACTAGCCCCCCCCCCATCTCCTACCTGATTTCTCATACTTTCTCCCCTGAAGTCTGCCCTTGAACCAGGCCAAGCAGAGTTCTTGAGAGGCTTTGCTGATACTGTCCTTCTCACCTGGAGTATGTCCCCTGTCCTTTCCAGCTGTATTTGTCAGCTCACATCCCACATTTTCTAGGAACCTTTCTGTACAAGGTAGGGTTCTCAGGGTGCCAGCAATAGAAACTGACCCTAAAAGACCTTATTGGAATGATATTGGAAAGCTCACAGAATATATAGAATCCGACCTGGCAGGCCCCTGAAAGAAGAGGAATTTAGGTTCCTGAGGAGTCCAGGTAGCAGGAATTAATGGGTGGTCCTTTTAGGGAGCTTCAGGATAGATTTTTCCACCCTATGTTCCTGTGCTCTGGATTCAAATTCCTGGAAGAAAGAGCATAAATGGCCTGGTGTGTCACTTGGCCACAGCACTTTAATTGACAATCCCATCAAAACTGTGTGCAATGGATTGGGGGCAGTTTTGGGGGAGGGGGGATAACCAAAGTGCTACAACCAGAAGGGGGAAGGGAGGCCAGGCAGGTCAGACATGAGGACCACAGCCTTTTCTTCCTTCTCTCGAGACTTAGACCCACACTGCTGTCTTCTCTTGGGATGGCCTCTTGCCTGCCTGTCTTGCCTACAGTTGTCACTTAAATTATGTGCAGCGAAATCACCATCAGGGCCATCATTATTCTTGTGTCAGAAGCACACTTGTTGCCTTCCTCCAAATCTGTAAACCTCTTGGAGCCAAGAGCTGAGGCTCCTAATTCCATATGTTTGCTCAAAGCCCCACTATTGCTCAGGTATCAGCTGGGTGATCTGCTGCGTATTGGGTGGAAGCACAGGACACCAAGGAGGGCTCCAAGTAAATAGGAAGCTTTCCCTGGGGGACTCCTGTACCCCCAAAATATACCTATTCCCAGGTAAGAGCAACTAGTTCAAGAAGTTCTGGGGGTATTTTTATAAATTATGTTCAGTTCAAGGCAGCTTCCACCAGATCAGGCTCCTCTAGACGTCTGCCATGGTTAGATGTGCTTCTGAAACTGTCCCAGTCATTGAATCTTCTTTTATGTTCTTTTTTACTCACTTAGTCTTTTATTTAAAGCCCTTATGAGAACCACTGGCTTTCCCTTTGCTAACCTGTAGTTTGGGGGAAGAGACTGGCCAGGGATTCAGGATATGTTCATCCAGGGCCCACTCTGCCACTAACTGCTTCACTCGTTGTCTGTTCATTCGTTCAACAAATAAGCTATTCAGAACCTACTATGTGCCAGGCACTGTTCAAGGCACTGCTGGGGATGCAGTAGCGACCAAAGAGACCAAGTTCCTACCCTGCTGGAGCTTATATCCACACATCTGGGTCTCCATTTCCTGGAGGTGGGAGGCCTTCATCAACTCTCATGGCTTCTTCAGAACTATCATTCTAGAATTATATAAAGGGAAGACAATTTTCTATATCTTGTTCAAGGCAAAGGGGTATTCAAATTACCCGAAGAGGTAAAACAGGGTGGTGGTGTTTCCAAATCTGGATGAAAAGATGGAGAAAGGGATACCTGGGTGGCTCAGTTGGTTAAGTGTCTGCCTTCAGCTCAGTTCATGGTCCTCCCAGGGTCCTAGGATCAAGTCTCACATCAGGCTCCCTGCTCAGCAGGGAGTCTGCTTCTCCCTCTACCCTTCCCCTCTGCTCATGATCTCTTTCTCTCTCTCAAATGAATAAATAAAATCTTAAAAAAAAGGAAAGATGGAGAAAGACAGACGGACAGAGACACAGAGACTAAATAGTAAAAAGCTCCACAGAAGTTTATTCAGTGGCATATCCCCAGCCCCTACAACAATGCCTGACACCTAATGAATGTTTAATAAATATCTCTTCAGTGGATGAATCACATGGGAAAAACAAAAAGGGTGGTTGGGAGGGAAAATTTCCTCACCGTGACCTTAGGCCCTTACATATACCTCTCTCCCTCTTTCCTGTCTTGGGAATCCTGCTCCTTCAAAGCAGTGCTTTCTGTAACTCCCCCACCTCCTCAGACATTTGGAGCCAAGCAGTGTCCAGGCCTGGGGGTTCAGAATTAAACTGTGGACTCTGCTTCTGCTCCTTCTCCATGATTCTAAGAGGCTCTGACTCATCATTGCCCATAACCTGGGGCTTTCCCTCTTCTGATGGAAAACCTCCCTCTCTTAATCTTCCTGTTCCTTCCTCAGAGAGGACAATGTTCACTTCCTGGGCACAGAACATGATCTTCCTTAATGGGTTTGGGCTTAAGGTCACAGATTTGTGTGCACACAGAAATAAGCCAGGCAGGTAATGTGACAGACAATAGGGAATGCTGGGGACTGTGGCAAACTGTGGCCAAAATCAGACTTTGAAAAAGTACTGTGTGGACAAAAAGAACCTTCTCTGTAGACACTCTAAGACCAGTGGACCCTCATTTATGGCCTCTACCAGTCAGTAAGAGGAAGCTAGAGAGACTTGTCAACTTCCCACTTGTCACTCTACACCAAGTCCCCTCCTAAGACCACAGGACTGTCAGTCTGAATGGAGCGACGGGAGAGGAGGACACACTCCCTGGAAAATAGAATGTATGTTAATATCTTAAACTATCATTCTGCTAGATCCACATTTGGCTCCAGTAGCAACTTGTCTTGGGCCAAACTACTGAAAATTGCTGTAGAGGTGCAAATAGCGGCTCCGACAAAAACTGCCTTTGACTATTGAGAGGGGGGCGTCTGGGGGGCGCCTGGGTGGCTCAGATGGTTAAGCGTCTGCCTTAGGCCCAGGGTCATGATCCCAGGGTCATGATCCCAGGGTCCTGGGATCGAGCCCCACATCGGGCTCCTGGCTCAGTGGGGAGCCTGCTTCTCCCTCTCCCTCTGCCTCTCTCCCTGCTCGTGCTCTCTCTCTCTCTCTGTATCTCTTTGTCTCAAATGAATAAATAAAATCTTTAAAAAAAAAAAAAGAGAGGGGGGCGCCTGGGTCAGAAGGATCAATTTTCTGATGAATCAGTGAACAATTCTGAGTGGAACTAATCAGGCTTGTGTTGTGTCACCCTTTCTTTATAACCCATAGCTTAGTGATCTGAACTCTGATTCCCCCTGCCCCACCTCCTCCTCCTGCCTCCCTAACGTGTGTGCAAACACCCTGCATATGCTTGGCACATACGTGTGCAGACGGAGAATGTAGAAAAGTATGTTGGAGGGATCAGAAGTGTCCGAGAGATGCTAGAGCCTCCTGGACAGGATTGGGACAAAGAGAGATGCAAGAGGATGATGTCCAGTGGAAGGAATTTAACTTTTCCTGCCTCCAGGGAATCCAGAAGGTCTCAGGGAAGTATAGTCCTGGGTAACAAATTAGCTCCTTAGGAAGGCAAATTCCTGGAGGATTACAGGATGGGGAGCGTGCCCAGCAGCACTTCTAGTTACTGATGCCAAGAGAATAGGAAGGGTAATCAATTATTTTTTTCCCTTAGGATTCCAACTGATGTTATCCCACAAAACATTGGGTCAGATTTCCAAGGCCATGTTAGGTCAGGCCTGGATTACCCATCATATTAGTTAAGGTGGTACTGGTTTCAGGGCAGAGAAATGGACTTTGGCTGACTTAAACAAAAAGGGGGATTATCAGAAAGCTCCTGGGGGCTTTTATGAAATCAAAGGAAAGCTGAATAACTGCAGCTCAGCAAGGGAAGGACTGGAGCTCTAGGAGTTCATGGTTGTGCTGACATTGATATGATTATTTCAGCCTGCCTAGGCTCTCTGGCTCTTCAGGGGAAGAAAATCTTATGGGCCCTGTGAATTAGGTCGGGTTCCCTACAAGCAGAGGGACTGTGGTGCAAGTGATTTTTGTGGGGAGTGCTCTTAGCAGAAACCTACAAAACAGTGAGGGAAGCAGGATGGGGCAGGAGCTAGTCTAGTCTCAGCCTGATCTTACAGTGGGATCTGCAGAGTTATCCCATCTTGAAGCAAGGGAGTGTGCCTTTTGCATCCCTATGTCCATCAGTTATTGGCTGTGGGCATAGTTTCTCAAACATTTTTGGGCAAGGCTATTCAAGAGAAGGGGGTAGCTGTAAGCCACTAGCAGCCAACATTCACAGCAGTTGGGGGTTGGTGCACTGCCCTCCCAAGGGGATCTGGGATCTAGGCAGAGCACCAACTGTATCCACACATGGCACCCAGCTTGGGTAAGGTGTCCACCCAAGAGCAATCAGCCATAGAGAGAGAGAGAGAGAGAGAGAGGCCAAAACCTGAGATCTAGACAGGGCAGCAGGGGCTGTTTCCAGAGGTAAGTGAACGGAAGAGTGAAGGGCAGTCATGCCAAATGGTGTCCAGCATATCTACTTGTACCACTTCCACTGAAAATGTCCTTCTGGACAGAGTGCAGAGCTGTGGCCAGCTGGAGAACGTTTGCTTCCCAGGCCCCTAACGTAATTTTCCTTAATGGCTTTAGGCTTGGAGTCACAAATTCCAATGTCAACAGAGATAAGCTAGCCATGTTGTGTCAATTGTGATAGATAATAGGGAGTGGAGACAGTTTACCACAGTCTCTGACACTCTGTATTCCTATCACAATTGTTATTATTGCCTGACCTCTCTTTGTATGCATTTGAATGTATGATCCCAAGCCTAAACCCATTAAGGAGGGTTTATGCTAGGTGCCTAGGTATGAACCTAGAAGTGGAATCTGTAAGGGTATAAATGTGTTGAGCTTTAGTAGACATTGCCAAAGAGTTTCCCAAAATGGTTGTACCGTTTGATACTGCTTTTGATAGTGTATGACAGTTCTAATTGCCCCACATCCTTACCAGCACTTGGTACTGTTTGTCTTATCTCATAGTGATATTAACCTGCATCTCTCTGATGACTAATAAAGTTAAGCACCATTTCATATATCTTTTTTATTGTTTATGGGAATGCTTTATATATTCTGTATATGAGTCCCTTGTCAGATATATAACAAACAATATATAGAGATATGTAGAGCTATATAGACACATATATGCACACAGACACATAGTAGAAGAAGATATACGTAATTTTTATGTAAAAATATATTTGTTATACATAACTTTATATTTAAAAGTAAATATTAACATATTTATATTAAAATATTTATTTGAAATACATTAAATAAAATATTTAATACAAATATATATTTATTTATAATATATAATCAGATATACAATATACTTACATAAAAATCACTCTGTGACTGGCTGCTTTTTAAATATTATCTTAAATAATTTTTTTTTAAGATTTTATTTTTGGGGCACTAGGATGGCTCAGTCAGTTGAGCATCTGACTCTTGGTTTCGGCTCAGGTCATGATCTCAGGGTTCAGGGATGGAGCCCCGGGTAGGGCTCCAGAGTCAGCAGGGAGTCTGCCTTAGTATTCTTTTTCTCTCCCTCCCCCCAACCCCTCCTCCTACTCATGATAGCTCCCTCTCTCTCTAAAATAAATAAATAAATAAATATTTTTAAAAAATAAAGATTTTATTTTTGAATAATCTCTATACCCAATACAGGGCTCAAACTCACAACCCCAAGATCCAGAGTTCCATGTTCAACCAAATGAACCAGCCCCTCTTGAATTATTTTTATGATTTTATTATATTTATTATTATTTTATTATATTATTTAAGGTACCCCTCTTAAATAATTTTTATAATGAAAACAAGAATTTGGGGTGCCTGGCTGGCTCAGCCGGTGGAGCATGGGACTCTGGATCTCAGGGTTGTTGAGTTCAAGCCCCACATTGGATGTAGAGATTACTTAAAAATAAAATCTTAAAAAAAAGAAGCATTTAAATTTAATTTAGTCCAATTTATCAATTTTTTCCTAAATGTTTAGCATTTTGTGTTTCCTATTTAGGATATCTTTGTCCATATCACGGTCATATAGATAATCTCCCATTTTTTTTCTAAAAGTTTTACCACTCTACTTTTCACATTTAGAAATACAATTTATCTAGAATTTATTTTCTGTGTTTTGAGTTACGAGTTGAGCCCCCAACCCCCATATTGATAGCCAATTACTTAGCACCATTTATGGAAAAGACCATCCTTTCCCAAATAGACTACTGTTGTGCCATATTTGTCAGAATCAGATGATAAAACATGTATGAGTCTATTTTTGGTCTCTCCATTTTCTTTCATTGGCTTATTTGTTTAAACTTATGCCAATATCACACTATCTTAATAACTACAGTGCTATAGTCTTAGTGTGATAACTATAGTGATATAACTATATCACTATAGTGCTATTAAGTCTTAGGGTGACTGATTGTCCTGGTTTTCCTAGTACATTCTGCACACATACCTCCCCTTCCATTTGAGATATTATTGACATATAATTGTGTATTGGTTTAAGGTATACAACATAATGATTTGATATATGAAAATTTCTGGGTTCTAAAACTGAAAGTATTGCATCTGACAAAACTCCTCAGTCTCTGGCAAACTGGGATGGTTGGTTATCCTCCTAAGTTCTGATATTTGGTGGCATTGATCCTCCTTTGTTTTTCTTCTTCAAAATTGCCTCAGCTATTCTCCACCCTTTGCATTTCTTTAAAATTTTTAGAATCAGCTTTCCAATTTCCAGGAAAAAGAAAGAAAGAATGAAGGAAAGAATGAAAAAAAGAAAGAAAAAGAAAGAAATCAAGCCTTCTGGGATTTTCATTGGGACTGCCTTAGCCTATAGATAAATTTGAGGAAACTGGCTGCACTTCTTTCATTTATTCCTACATATTTAATGTTTTTTCATGCTATTGCAAATAGTACCATTTTTTAAATTTTTATTTTATTTTTGTTGTTATTGTGTTCCAGTATAGAAATAAAATGAAATTTTGTAGGTTGACCCTCATCCAGTGACTTGACTGAATTCACTTATTAATTATCATGATTTATAGATTCTTTTGGATATTATATGTATACAATCACTTTCTGTAAAAAATGATCCATTTTTTTCTTCCTTTACAAATTGTAGGTTTATTATTTCACTTTCTTGTCTTATTGCACTGGCTGAAAACTCTAGTGCAATGTTGAATAAAAGTGGGGATGGAGACACACAATTATCTTTTAATTTGATCCTATGGAAGATATTGGGTTTTTTTTAAAGATTTTATTTATTTATTTGACAGAGAGAGACACAGCGAGAGAGAGAACACAAGCAAGGGGAGTGGGAGAGGGAGAAGCAGGCTTACCGAGGAGCAGGGAGCCTGATGTGGGGCTTGATCCCAGGACCGTGGGATCATGACCTGAGCCAAAGGCAGACACCCAACGACTGAGCCACCCAGGTGCCCCAGATATTGTTTGTTTTTAAAAATATTTTATTTGTTCATTTGAGAGAGGGAGAGAAGGAGAGAGCATGAGCTGGGGGATAGGGAGGGGCAAAGGGAGAAGGAAAGACTCTCAAGCAGACTCCCTGCTGAGTGTGGGGATTCATCTCGTAACCCTAAGATCATGACCTGAGCCAAAACCAAGAGTCAGATGTGCAACTGACTGAGCCACCCAGGCACCCCAGAAAGCATTGTTCTTTAACTTTAAAAAATAGTGTTTTGAGTGGTGCCTGGGTGGCACAGTGGGTTTAGTGTCCAACTCTTGGTTTCTGCTCAGGTCATGTCTTGGGGTTGGGAGATCAAGGCTCCATGATCCACGTGGAGTCTGCTTGAGATTCTCTTTCCTTCTCCCTCTGCCCCTCACACTTGTGCCCCCCCTCAAATAAATAAATCTTTAAAAAATGTATATTGTTCCAAGGGTAAGAATTTTATGTACAGTGGCCAATGAATAGTTTTATGGCAGGTGGGTCTAACTGTACCCCTCCTTTTGTACAAATAAGTTCAATAAGATGACTTATTCTCGCATTCACCCATTTGCTGCTGAAGTTGGGATTAAAGCCCATGTTTCCTGACAAGCTTCCTGTGAGTGCATCTGTTGGTTTTTGTCTGCCTGTAATCCCTACCCCTTTCTTACTTCCTCTTTATTTCTCCATTCCAACCATGTAATTCCAGAAAGACTCCCAATCACGTTACTCTATCTCTTTAGCTCCAGGGTCTTACACCAGGCCCATCAGTTTATTTCTCCCCAAAATTCAAATGGAAGGCTCCTGAAGTCTTGCGGAAATGCCCTGAGAACAGGCACAGGGTCTCTTGCTGTTGCAGACCTGGAGGTCTTCTGATTCCTGTCCTTTCAAAGGTTATAATCTCTAGCTCTCCCATCAACTCTGGAATTGTTCAAGAATCCTCTTTCCAATTGAACTACCTTTTCCCCTTAGCCAGAGTCAGTTTCTACTGTGTGTTAATCAGAGAATAGATATACCCCCTATTTTCTTTACTCTGCCAGCAACATGGGGCAAAATGGGAACATGCTTTTAAGGATTTAACGGTATTCCATTTATACTTTATCGTATTTTTAATTTCTTCCTAATTGACTGAAAACAGTCATTGTATATTAAAACCATAACTTTGAATTTCTCTTATTGCATATGCATAATTTAAATCCATATATTCCAGGTTTATTTATCCCCGGGAAAGTTAGCAAGTTAGATATTTTATTTTTAAATTTTTGTCCTTTCGACTCCTCTTTTATAAGGATAAGAAAACATTTCTGTAAAGGGCCAGACAGTAAATATTTTGGGCTTGAGTTTAAACCATGAGCCATATGGTCTCTCTCACAACTACTCAACTGCTGTTGCAGCCATGGACAGTACATAAATGAATGAGTATGTCTGTGTTCCAATAAAGGGACACTGACATTTGAATTTCATGTGTCATAAAATATTCTTTTGATTAAAAAAATTCAAAATGTCAAAAACAATTCTTAGTTTACAAGCCATAGAAAAATAGTGGTAGCTAGATCTGTTGCATGAGCTATAGTTGGTCAACTTCTGATCTTTCTCCCAATTGTGATGCATTATTGGACAGGAGAAATATTGACTTATGAAGTTGAGATTATAAAGTAGTATGCATTATTTATGGGATATAGAGCAACTTGTTTGTCTCCTAAATTGATAAGCACATATTCAAGGATATAACTAGAAAGGAGATATATATCTATAAAGGATATAAGTAGATAAGATCTTCCTACTCCCCGGAATTCCTATGTAACATAGGAGAAAGCAGAAAGATCACACTATATACTAAACTTCTCTGTAGTTATTTCTTGACTTTCTAATTTTATAATGTACTAATTAAACATTCATTGTTAACACAAAATCAAAGGAAATAAGGGGCTTTGAGATATAGATCACCTCATCACTTACAGTAATAATGATGCCTTATATTTGTACAGCATTTGATCGTTCACAAAAATTATAGTTCCACATATTATCTTTTCAGATCCTCAAAACAACCCTGGAGGTAGAGAGGCAAGCTATTATTATCCTAATTTCAAGAAGAGCAACCTGCTCAAGATTACACAAGGGACGAGGGAGTGGGAGGAATTTTCTAGTCATACCTCTGAGTCATAGTCAGACTAATTTCCATCAAATATAATGATACAATCATGCAATTCAAGAGCTGGGTAATGAGTAAATCCTGCTTCACCAGTCGATGAACACACAGTGATTCAACATAGGGATGCCTTTGGTTTGTCAATGCAAGCCTCACATGTCTAGATCAGTGGGAAATCCAGACCTCCTCTCTCCTCCTTGCTCCACCTCTTTCTCTTGTATATCTGGGAATCACAGCAATCAAAATCATGGCTGATTGTTCTGGGGAAGGTGTTACCCTAGCTGCTGTAGCAGCTGGGAGTCTAGTGTCATTGCTGACTCCAGAGCTTTCCAAAGCTATGCCCTTGGAAAGCAATGCCCTTGTCAACTTCCACTGCTGCCCACAGGATTTGAACATAGGGTCCTTGTAACTACTGAAGCACCAGTCTGAGATAATTACACTCCAACTCAGATCCAAGCTCCAGTGTTGCCAAGACCTTTGGCTACCATTACTTTGATTGCCTATGAATACACAGGCCATCAGAAGGAAGGGACTTGGAGTGTGCTTCCTGTCCTCACTGTGGCTATTATGGAACACTTCCCTTCAGGGGTTCCACAAAAAAGAGAGATGCTCCTTTCCTCAGGATCATACTTTTAGACAATGCATCCACACCAACTGGCTCAGAGATCCTAATATTACAGGTCTTTGGATTCATTTACTCAGTAACTTCCCCAGGGCACAAGTCGGGTATAGAAATAAGCTGCCCTAAAGCCTTTATGTATGTTTGTATGTTAAGTATGTATGGATGGACTGATTGATTTAAATTTAATTTCCAGTTATGGAAAATTTAAAATACACACAAAAATAGAGAATATGGTATTAAACCCCATTTGTCCCTCCTGTACCCATCACTCAGCTTTAACCCTTATCAATTCTTGCTTAATCTTGTTTTCATCTCTCATGCCACTTCCCCCTTCCCTCTGGAATATTTTGAAGGAAATTCTGTAGATTATAGAATTCTGTCCTTATTCAGTATATGACTCTAGTAGACTATTTGCAAAAACACAACCACAGTATCATTATGACAAGGACAAAATTACAAACCCTTAATTAATAATTCCTAAATATCATCTAATAACAGCTTAAAGTCTACAGTCAAATTTCCCAATTGTCTCAAAAATGTCTGTTTATAACTTGTTTGTCAAATCAGGATCCACCTACCTTATTCGGTTGTTAGGTTTCTTAAATCTTTTTTAATTTATTAAGGTAATTGTTTGGTTGGGCGCCTGGGTGGCTCAGTTGGTTAAGCGACTGCCTTTGGCTCAGGTCATGATCCTGGAGTCCCCGGATCGAGTCCCGCATCGGGCTCCCTGCTCGGCAGGGAGTCTGCTTCTCCCTCTGACCCTCTTCCCTCTCGTGCTCTCTATCTCTCATTCTCTCTCTCTCAAATAAATAAATAAAATACTTTTAAAAAAAGGTAATTGTTTGGTTGAAGAAATCCCATCATTTGTCCTGTAGAACTTTCCACATTCTGGGTATAGTTGATTGCATCTTCTCTAGTGTTGTTTTGACACTTTCCTATATTGCTCACTCTCCCTTCTCCTCCTCAACTGTTACATTAAGAGGCTTGATTGGATTTAAACTCAAAATATTTGGGGGAGTAGCAAAAATACTTCATAGGTGATTCAATATATTTTGAATGCACCACATCAGATGCATATGATTTATGGTCGTTTGACTCTTAGTGATGTTAAATATTGATCAGTGGCTCCAGGTGTTTTCACTCTACCCATCAATCTTTCATCTAATGTTTTAGCAGCCATTGGTGATTGGTATTTAAGTCAATTTTATTAGGAGATTACAAAATGATCTTTTGTCATTTCTTTTATATTTATCAGCTGGAAATATATTTTTTTTAAGCTTTATTTATTTATTTTGAGAGAGAGAGCGCACGCTCACGTGCGTGGAGGTGGGGAGAGGAGAGAGAGAATCTCAAGCAGACTCCGTGCTGAGCACAGAGCCCGACAGGGGGCTTGATCTCAGGACCCTAAGATCACCACCTGAAAATCAAAATCAAGAGTTGGGCACTTAACCGACTGAGCCAACTAGGTAACCCTCAGTTGGAAATATTTTATACAAAGAGGCTTTTTCTTAACAACTCTGGTCACCCTAAAATACAATTTGTACAGGAGAAGCAGAATGTTTGATTCTTCTCCTTTATTTACCAACTGCCATTACCATATAACTTAGCAACTTACTATGGCAACTTCCATGTGACTTGTATATTTTCTTTTCCTAATGTCATCATAAACTTGTGGATTTTAATATCATTGATGTGATAAGTGATCTAAAATATATTCTGTAGGGGCGCCTGGGTGGCTAAGTCAGTTAAGCGGTTGCCTTCAGCTCAGGTCATGGTCACAGGGTCCTGGGATCAAGTCCCTCATCCGGCTCCCTGCTCAGCAGGGAGCCTGCTTCTCCCTCTGCCCCTCCCTCCACTCCTGCGCTCTCTCTCTCAAATAAATAAATAAATAAATAAATAAATAAAATCTTATCAATCAATCAATCAAATCTATCCTGTAGGCAATGGTGAACCAGGCAACTTTCAAATATAAAGCATACCTGACCATGGATCTAAAAATCAAACAGTAAATTTATTGTTTTAGGAGGAATCCTTCCTTATGGAACTAAAAATTAAGATCAAAATCTCCAAACATCCCTAAACTTTTAGTCACAACATTTAACAATGAATATTTCCAGGATTTTATACTTGTTCTCTGATTTTCTTCTTTACTTTCACTCAGTTTATTCGACTTCATATTATGAATGTCTGAGTTATCTGACTGAGGCTAGAGATTCAGTTTCTGGCACGCCTAATGATTTCCATCTTTATTGCATTCAAATTACATTTATAAGACCTACATTTCCTATAACTAGTATTTGGAATTTCATTTTTATAAAATAAGAGCAAATTAACACCAAATAATTGGCCAGTACTCTGGTAATTGAGCATGAGTGTGTAGACAATGGAGACGAAGCTCAAATGGAAGCATTGACAAATAGTGAGTGCCTGTGTGTGAGTTGAACGTGCTTGTCCGCTGACATACCAAAGCCGGAATTTGATGTGCAAAAGGAGGGTTAGGTGTTTTAGCAGAGTATGCATGAAACTCTATTATCGACTGTGACAGGCTGGACTGTTTTGTCAGCTTGCTTGTTATATCGCCACCAGACAGTTAGTTCTGAGAGGGCAGAAGCCACACCTGTATTGTTCATTTACTCCTAGCATCCAGTACATGATTTTTTAAAATGGAAGAAAAAAATGGTGTATGCAAGGCAAGAGAAAAATCTACAATGGTTTTGAGCAGTGAGAGTCATAATTAGATCTATTTTTTAGTTGTACCTTTTGCATATTTTGACTCTGGGGTATGGCATGATACATATATTTATTTATTTATTTATTTATTTTTTAATTTATTTAAAAATTACTTTGAGTAATTACTTTGAATAGAGTACCTTTCATCTAGGAATATCCTGAACAGTAAACAAATCAAATAAAATCACTGGTAGTTCCATTCCTTAAGGTTAACATTTGGGTGTCTATGTCTGTGTGTAATATTAAACAGTATAGGAATCATCTTGAACATATTGTTTAGCAGTGTACTTCTACGTTAAATACATGGCTAATACTATCCTATGTTACCTTTTCCTACGATAGAAATTTTAATGGCTATATTCCATGATCATATCTATTTTTAAAGTAACCAGACCCAAATCCAATTTCCAGACATGAGATTCTGATGAACAGGACCACAGAGCAGTGATTCTGATGAGAATCGTGCTTGTTAATAACAGCAGGCGATTCCATGGCACATATAGCTCCAGGATGTGAGATTAACTTCAACAACTATTCATTTAGTTCGGTTTGATTTTCTGCCAGTCTTATGACCAACTTGAAGCAGGTCCTAGAACAGAGAATGTTATGTTTGGTGTCCAGGGAAGTAGCAAACTGGAGAAGCCATCCCAAATTCCAGAATAATAGAGAGAGCCAACATTCTCTTTATACCCATGTTATCCATTTTCTGCAGCAAAATTTGAACTAAAAGGATAAAAATGCCATACAGGTCAGGTTAAACATCTTGTGGGGAAAGTAACCTATTAGTGTAGAAAGGAATGGAAATGGTGATACCAAAAAGAAATCGGAAAACTAATCTGTTGATATATTTTGCTTTCAAGCAAAATTTCTACACTGTGTAAATAGGCTTCAAGAAGATAAACTTAAGCTGATTCATTGTCACTTGCTTCTGCAGTGGTTTCTCAGGCATCTTAGCTAGCAGCCACCCTGCCCCCAGGGTACTGAGGGCTAGTAAATATTTTTCAGGCACACTGACAATAGGAAAGAATTGTAGGACAAGAAACCACCTGCAGTACTTAGGTGGGACTATCCTGGAAAGTGATGTGCTGAAAAACTGACCCTTCCAGCTGGTTAACTTTTATATTCATGCATTTATTTACTTTTTGTGACATTCACTCATCAATGACAAGTGAATATATGACAGCCTAATGATACAGGGGAAATAGTGCAGTATTGTGTATAGAATTGGCAGAGATGTAAAATGAGTGCTGTGGTATTTCTTCTTTCTTTACTTTTTTTTTTTTTTTTTTTTTTTAGTAATTTCTACATCCAAGGTGGGCTTTGAACTCAGGCCACTCAGGCTTAAGGAAGGGTTGTCTGGGTGGCTCAGTTAAGTGTCTGCCTTTGGCTCAGGTCATGATTCCCGTCAGGCTTCATGCCCAGCGAGGAGTCTGCTTCCGCCCCTCCCCCTGCTCCTTCTCTCACACTCTCTCTCCCAAATAAATAAATTAAAAAAAAAAAAGCTTAAGGAAGAATGCTTTAGGCCTTTGTTATTTGATACAGTATGTATTATTTTCTGACCACCAGTATCCATTTCTTTATTTTGGTGACAGCACCCCATTTTTTCTTCTAGGGAACCACTCCTTTGCTATAGTCCATGTTCTTTGGATGAAACAGCAGTGAAATGTGACTCACGTTTGGCCAATCACAGCATAGAATTTTCCTAGCTACAGTAATTTGTTAAGGGACAGGCAGATAATCTGTGTTGGTTTAATTAGTGAATCCAGGGACTTCTGAGAAGGATCTCTTTCTTGCTGGACTTGGACAAGGATGGATGCAGACTTGAAATTTTGGGGAACCGTCTTGCTACCACATGAAGCCTGAATATAAAGGCAATACGGAGGAGAGCTGAGACTTTTTCACTGTTGCTTTTTTTTTAAAAAAAGATTTTATTTATTTGAGAGAGAGAATGAGAGAGCACGAGAGGGAAGAGAGTCAGAGGGAGAAGCAGACTCCCTGCTCAGCAGGGATCCTGATGTGGGACTCGATCCCGGGACTCCAGGATCATGGCCTGAGCCGAAGGCTGTTGCTTAACCAACTGAGCCACCAAGGCGCCCTGTTGCTTCTTGTTTTTCAGAAGGCTCTCTCTGATCTGATCTGAAATGGGCATGAGTAGCAGTAGGTTCAAAGTTCTAATTCTACCCTTATTTTCACAGGACAGCTAGAAGTGTTTTATAAGAAAATTGATACTTTATGACAACAAGAGAAATGAAAAAACTGTATTGGAAGAGTTTATTATATAAGCATCATAAAATGTTCTAGGGATATGGCATTGTGGAGTGTATAAAATAAATCTTTTCTCAAGAAATGTATAATCTGCTTGGAAAGACATGAACATTAAAAATGAAACCCTTTAGAACATAAATGAATTGCAAACAGTATGCATATAAATATTCTGCATGGCAATATAAAGTGATATCTGGCAACAAAACCAACCTACAACAAAAGTATGGGTAAAGGGTTTAGGCTAAACTCTGAGTACTTCCATTTAATTCTCAAGGCACTGGTCCTCATATCCCTAATCTTTAGGTAGATTCACACATTTTTATTTCCTGTCTGGACGTTTCCTCTGAATTACTGACTTGTATATTTAATTGCCTATTTAATATCTTTACTTCGATGTCCAAAAAAAGTCTTTTCCTCCAAACTTGCTTGATCTAGACTGTTTTCCAAATTTCAGTAGATGGCAAGCCCTTCCTTCCAGTTGTTCAGGTCTAAAACCTTACGGGTTGTCTTTTACTTTTCTCTCTTTTTAAAGGTTTTCCTTATTTATTTGAGACAGAAAAAGAGAGAGAGAGTGCATGAGCTGGGGGAGGGCCAGAGGGAAAGGGAGAAGCAGACCCCCGTTGAGCTCGGAGCAGATGTGGGGCTAGATCCCAGGATCCTGAGATCATGACCTGAGCTGAAGTTGGACACTTAACTGAGCCCCAGGGACCCCTACTTTTCTCTTTTTCTTGCATCTTGAACCAATTCCATCAGCAAATCTTAGTGTCTTTATCTTCAAAATGTATTCAGAATCTAACCACTTATCTCCACTGCTGTCTGAATTATTGCAATAGTCTAACTGGTCTTCTTGATCTCATCATTGTCCCCCTAAAGTCTGTTCACAATACAGCAGCTAAAACAGTCTCATTTTATTAGGTAAATTTTCAAATATACGGCAAAGGTGAAAAAATTTTACGTTGCTCCATCTGTATACCCACTAGCTAGATTCTACTATTAGTGGAGCATTCCTGCTTAAGATGACAGATTGTGTAGCTCCTCTGTCCAAAACCCTCAGATAGCTTACCTCATTCAGAAAGGGAAAGGCAGTTTCTTGATAGTCTTCAAGACCTACTATGAGCTGGTCCCTAATTCCATTCTTCCCTGTTGTCTATTACTCTTCAGCCACACTGGTTTCCTGTTGCTACTCAAACATGGCAAGTGCATTTTTGCTTTAGGGTCTTTGCATTTTCTGTCCCTTTGCTTGGGTTGCTCTTCTCTTAGGTATTTGAATGACTTGCCTCTTTCTTTGGATCACTTCATCAGAGGTCTTCTCTGACTCTTCCGAGTATTAGGTGTCATTCAACCATGTTGAATCAAATGAACCTAATATTGTTCTGAGTTTAAAAACAAATCTAAAAAATATCAGGAATTTCATATGGTTCAAGCTAATAAAATAGCACCACCACCCTACCCTTTTATTCTCACCTGGGTTCCAATATTCTTTATAGAGCTTCTCACGATTTTATGTGCTATCATTGTATACTGTCTAGAAGATCCTCAAAGACTGGGGATCTTTGTTTTGTTCAGTGCTGTGTACTCAGCATGCAGACTGGAACTTGGCCTTTAGTGGGCACTCAGGACTTATTTAAAGAATGAATTCTTCAAGTTGAAGCGAGAGTGATCTTTTGGAAACACAAATCTGATGTCACTCCCACTAAAAACTCTTAAATTGGTTTGTATCACTTTTGAAACAAAGACGGGAATCTTTACCAAACCTATAAGACCCTGCCTGATGGATCCTTGCTTAATTCTCCGGACTCATTTCACATTATCTTCCTCATTTCTTTTCAGGCCCTGGGACTCAGCTGATTCCATTATGAAGTCTTTATGTTTTCCCTTTATGATACTTCTGTAACAAGTTCACTCCAAGTCAGTTTTTTTTTTTTAAGATTTTATTTATTTTAGAGAGAGCGTATGCAATTGGGGGTGGGGTGGGGTCATGCAAAGGGAGAGAGAGAATCTCAATCTGACTCTGAGCTGAGCACAGAGCCTGATGCTGGACTTGAAACTAGGATCCTGAGATCATGACCTGAGCTGAAATCAAGAGTCAGATGCTCAACTGAGCCACCCAGGTGCCCCACCCTGAGGCAGTTTTAAGTCTTGGCTCAAGGCATCTCTTGTGAGAAGCCATTTCGGACACCCCAGATTAGGTTGAGTTTCATTTCAATGCCCTCATGCACCACCTCCTTACCCTTAGTAATACCTATTTGGATTATAAAGTTGCTTTTGTGTGATAATTTGTCTCCCTTATCAGACTAAGTTTCATAAGAAAACACAGCTTTCTTTTTATTTCCTACTGGATCCCTATCATCTATGAAGTATCTGGCACATAGTAAGAGTTTAATACTCCTTTAAAAAAAATCAATCCTGTTGTGTCCCTGTTACTAGTGTCTAACTGGGTACCTGGTACACAATAGATGAATACCTTTGCTAAACGAGCCATAGTATGAAAGATGTTTGACTACTCGTTTACAATAAATATAATGCAGAAGAGCCATCATTTGATTATCTGTGATTAGGCATTTATACATAATTGATACCTACACCAAATCCCAAATTCCCTCATCAACTTTTCCTCACCACTAAGACTGAAGAAAGTAAGTTACACTTCTTTTCTTTCCTTTGTTTACTCTCTAGTGGAGTAAAGGGTGAGCTGTCTGTCTAGGAAAATCCACATAGAGCCAGAACTAGCCTTAAGTGAGATTTGGCTTCTGAGCCAATAGACCGTGGCATTCTCACTTGGATAGTCAGATATTTAGAAACTTTTTAATTTTTATTTTATTTTTTAAAGATTTTATTTGAGAGAGAGAAAGAGACAGAACACAAGCAGGTGGGGGGGGGCAGAGGGAGAATGAGAAGACTCCCCACTGAGCAGGGAGCCCAACACAGGACTCAATCCCGGGATTTCAGGATCATGACCTGAGCCAAAGGCAGACACTTAACTGAGCCACCCAGGTGCCCCGAAACTTTTTTATTTTTAAAGATTGTACTTATTTATTTATTTATTTAGAGAGAATGAGCAGGGTAAGAGGCAGAGGGAGAAGCAGACTCTCCACTGAGAGAAGAGCCTGACACAGGGCTTGGGTCTCCATCCCATGACCCCAGGACCATGACCTGAGCCGAAGGCAGATGCTTAACTGACTGAGCCACCCAAGTGCCCCTAGAAACATTTTTTCCCCAAATGAAAAGCTTTGCATTATTTTTATTTTTTTGAAGATTTTATTTATTTTTTTATTTACAGAGAGCTGGGGGGGGGGCAGAGGGAGAGAGAGAATTCTAAGCAGACTCTGTGCTGAGCTTAACGTGAGGCTCAATCCCATGACCCTGCAATCATGACCAGAGCTGAAATTGAGTCAGACACCCAACTGAGCCACCCAGGTGCCTCTATTTTTCTTTTAATTTTAACAGCAATCTCTTTGAAAACATTTCAGTAGTCAGAGGATATATAAAAACATACACATCACAGGTTATATACATTTACAGGTTTATTAGGGTAGAATGACATGGAACAGTATAAGCAGAAAAAAAGCAGAAATCTTACAAATGACTTCTTTTTACGTGCGCTGAAACAGAAGTTTTTAGTAAACTTGGAATTCCATGAGCACTGTGGCAAGCTTATTGACTTTGTCATTTATTAATTTAGGAAAGGGAGAAGAGCCAAATCAAGTACAATAAAGATGAATTTACAAAATGGTATAAAATGGTAATTTTTGGATATAATGAAACATAAAAAGAAACTAAAAACCTAAAGAAGATAGCAAGATGTTAATTTTCTAGTTTTAATAATGTATTATGGGTATACAAGGTGCTACCAGTGGGGGAACCTGGGTAAAGGGTACATAGAACCTTTCTGTATTATATTTGCAACTTCTTGTGAGTCTATAATTATTTCCAAATAAGTGAAATAAATAAATAAAAAAAGACAGGAGGAAAAATAGTAAAGGGAGATAAGGTATTTTTAGAAAGAGAATTTAAATATACATAGTTGAAGACTTGCTTTGCCAAATTTCCATAGGTTTGTGAGGAGTTAACCAAAATTTTAAAAAATGTGTCCAAGACAGACAGACAGGCACACACTTTACTAATAAAAATATTAGGCTCTGAAAACTGGCATCCTATTTTTAATGTTCAAACTAATGATATTTTCCAGAGACATGTAGAGAGTGAAACATAGTACCATTTCCAAAAAACAACTTAATTTTGCAAAAACCACAAAAATGAGTGTTTGCTCTTGAGAAAGGAAAACTTGTATTTCTTGACATCATCAAAGAAAAACGTGGAAGATCTGATATGAAAGGAACAAAAATGTACAAATCCTACCACTTCATTCCTCAAAACTGTATAAACATTTGCAAGATTTTCCTTCATCCATTAAATGTCCCTAGAGCAGCCAGCCTACACAGACCTGGGGGCATTCACATGTCACGATATTCCATAAAAATCTGGGAACACATATTTTTGGCAGAAAGAAATTACTTGATGTGCAAGGAAAGACTGCTTGTGAAAGAATTCAGAGGGACACATTTAGGCAGGACCCCCTTGCAATGATAAAACGTTAGTGTCATAATTTACCACATTCCTGGGAGCATTCAAAGGACACACGGCATTATGAACTTTTATGAGTAGCTTTTTCAGTGCCAAATAGATGGCAAATATCCTACAGAGGGAGAATTGAAAACCCAGAGAAGCTCCCAAATTGCCTCATCTCACTGTACCTTAAAGCTTATTAAAGTAACATAGAAATCTGCTTGGCTGGACACTTATATTTCCTTCTTAAATATTAGAGCTTAGCAACTCTGTACAAAGTAAAAGGGGAATTAGGGCTAGAAGACCTGAGTTCAAATTCTGACTCTTCCAGCTACTAGTTTTGTTACCTTAGGCTAGTCACAGTCTCTGAATCTCAATGTCTTTGCTCCTAAAATGGGTATAATAATCACCATATCTCAAGGTTGGTCCTAGTACTGAAAGGGATAATGTATTTAATTGCCTAGCACAATGCTGTGCAAACAGTAGGTAGCAGTAAGTGTGAGGTCCTTCCCAGTTTTCCCAGAAGACACAACAAAATATTTCTTTCCCTGTTAGTGTGGTATGTGTCAAAACAAATGGCTAAGGGGTAAATAAAAAGGGCAAGAGAATCTAATCCTACTATTATCCAAACAATTGTTCTATTAATTATGCAGTTATATAAACAAATATTTAATAAACATTATTGGATTTACTGGTATTATTCAGGTAATGCATTAGTACCTGAATAGGTCCTCTCTTTTGCAAGTTGGCTTTTTATTTTGACTTTAACTGATATAGCAAAATAGGCCATCATTCTTTTATTCAGATCATAACAGAGTATATAACCTTTTGGGAAGATTAAAGCACCTCTTTTTTTTTTTTAAGATTTTATTTATTTATTTGAGAGACAGCGAGAATGACAGAGAAAGCACAAACGGGATGGAGGGGGAGAGGGAGAGGGAGATGGAGGAAGAGACTCCCCGTTGAGCAGGGAGCCTGACGGGGGTTGATGCCCAGGAGCCTGGGATCATGACCTGACCGGAAGGCAAACACTTAACCAACTGGGCCACCCAGGTGCCCCAAACTCCTCTTGATCCCAGGTAAAAATAATAATTTTAATGTTTACTCATGGGTCTGAGAAAAAGT
Source organism: Zalophus californianus (assembly GCF_009762305.2). Taxonomy (NCBI): domain Eukaryota; kingdom Metazoa; phylum Chordata; class Mammalia; order Carnivora; family Otariidae; genus Zalophus; species Zalophus californianus. Next base: position 65,893,810 of record NC_045595.1, on the reverse strand, counting down.
GACATGGAAAAAGAAATGGTAAAAGGTTAAAGAATTTATCTTTCAAGGCTGATGGTGTAATTCTCCCCCGGAAGCGCCTGTTGACGTTGGTCTCTCTGTCTGGAGACCAACGTTCCCTAACTCAGGCCTTGAACCTCCGCTAAAAGAGCCATATTCCCGGGCTCCATCAACTCGAAAGGGTGAGCAACCTTGTGAAATTGCAAGGGTGGACAGCACACAGACAGACCTTAGAAGGCTTTAGAGACAGGTTCTTCACATGGAATCCGTGGGCTTACTCAAGCAGGTTCTGGAACCTGTAGTCTCTAAGATTGTGGCTAAGTGTATTTCGTGCCTTTTCCCCAGGAAGCTGCTCAACTATCACTTCCCTCCTCTAGGTTGGTTCTCTAGCCATCCTATCTTGAAAAAGGGGTCTCGCCCACACAATCTCTCACATCATTCTTATGTATTTCCTGTACAGCCTTACCACAATCTGTCATTACCTTGTCTGTCTGCTTAAATCCCTCTACCCCACTAGAAGGTAAGCTTCCCAAAGAGCTGGGCCCTGGCCTTTCTCCAGCGCCTTGAACCTGCTGAGTCTCGAGAGACACTTCTGGAATGAATGACACCTCCGTGTCTAGCAGATATTTAATGGCCTCTACATCCTTCCATCCACCCCACCCCCCAACCCCGCCGCATTTTTCTCCGGAAATCATTTTAAAATCACGCGTTTTCATTTTGGAAATAAGGCTTTTCGCGTTGCCATTACACCCACTCGCTCTCGCACACTCGTTCTCTACAGTCGGAACCGCCGCCCCGGCCCACTTACCCAAGCCCACCAGGCCGGACAGTTTAGGGGCGACCAGGGCAGGTGCAGCCGCGAGCGGGCGCCCGCCTCATTTCACCTTCCGGGCTCCCGGTCCTCCGCCCACCGGGGTCGCACCCAGCCACCCTCCCTCCAGCGCGGCGCCGGCAGCTCGTAGTGGTGGCGCACTGCGGCGGAAGCACCGCTCCCGTAACGGCGCGCAGCTGGCTGCGGGAGAGCCAGTCGTGCTCCGCCAGGCCGGGATCCTGCCCGTCCCGCAGCGCGCGCCGCCGCAGCCGCAACTGCTTCCGGGTGAGCGGGTCACCGACCCTGTGGCCCCGCCCCTCCTTCGCCTCCGTCGCCAGCCGCTCGGGCTGCGGCTCCTCCCGGGGGCCGGTTCCGCTGTCTCTGCCTCAGCCACCGCGCCGCGGGGCCACCGGCGTGACTAACTGACCGGCCTCGGGTGCCGGGAGCCGCCGCGTCCAGCCCGGCCTCCCTGGCCGGGAGCCTGGGACCCAGGTCGCCGTCCGCGCCCCTCGCCCTCCGCTCCTCGCTTTTCGCCCGGCCGGCTCCCGGCGGCCGACCCGCGCCCCGGCCCTTCCCGGGCGGCGCCACAGCCACAGCCCGCGCCCAGGGACAGGTAAGGGCCGTCCCTCCCGCCGTCCCGGGGCCCCCTTCCCGGCCTCTACAGCCCGTGCGACCGGCGCCGCCGCTGACCCCTGGTGGGGGACGGGCTTCCCTGCGGGCTCTCGGGTCGGGGTCGCCCCCCGCCTACCGCGTTCGCCGGCAGCACGCCTGATTTCTAACGCGCACCCTCCGTCTGTGCCAGGGGAAGGGGTTACTCCCATTGTGGGAGAAATTACATTGGGCCGCTGTCCCTGTGCCTCGGTGCTCGAGGCTCCTTCTCTCCCCCGGCGCGGCACTCCCTCGCTTCTGTCCCTGGACCGGCACCCCAGCGAACGGTGTCAGGCCGGTGGAGGGCGTAGCATTTTTATGGGATTTTTTTTCTTCCTTGACCCGAACTGAAGCGCGGGCATAACAGGCGCTTGCTAGGAGTGTCGGGGTTAATGCTTGACTAATATGGGTGTTATTCACACCCAGATTGTTAAATTATACAGCTCCAGTCAGGCCTGCTTCTCTTGCCTGTGGATATCCAGCAGGAAGCAGGCGGACATAAGGGAACGCACCTCTTTTCCTTTCTTAGAGGGAAAAAGTTCAAGTGTTTGCTCTACTTTTCCACCGTGGGAGATACAAATATTAGGCTGCTGAGACACGGCTAGGGAAATATTGTATCCTAAACTTTAACTGTTTGTAGCTCATTTTCTTTGAGTTTCCATTTAATGACTCAGCACTTCTCCGGTAAACAGAAAAACTGTAGAGTAGGTTAATTGACTAGGAGATAATGTGTAAGAATAACTAAGTAGCCACTAATTTTTTATGTTATCGCAATGGGAAGAGAACGTGGATGCAATGAATGGAACCAGAGAGATGGTGAACAGGTACGGGTGGGCGAGTTCATAATATAAAATAACATTTTTTTCAAGATAACATTTTATATGGGGATGAATCTATATATAAAGGTGCAATTGTTGGAGAATGCAGTGTTGCAGATAAGAGTTAGTTGGCAGAGACTTGAAGTTTGCTGTGGTTTGGAAGTCTTGCAGTATTAACCCTTTTTAACCAACATCATGCTCTCTTTAACAAATATAGAGATGATGACCTAGTATTCATGTTAGAGTAAGAATTTTAGAAAGCGTGATTCATTTAGAAAGCTAGGTCACTCTGTGAATCATTGATATGGATCTTAAAATTGGAATAGAGGAAAGCTAGAAGTTTGTTATTGCCTGTTTAGATGCCTTCAGTCATTTTATATGAAGTGTTGTATTATGCTTTGTTAGGTTTGTTGCTGCATACTTATTGTCATGAAGTGTGGTAAGGACATAAAAATTGAACTTTTGCAGAGTGTTTGGCTTTAGAATAGTTAGTTCCTAAGTGAATTGTTGTTATTTTACCCTCCCCCACTCCCCCTATTTTTTTTTTTTTTGCCAGATGTGGGAAGATAAGTGAAGGGGTCTAGAAACAAAATAAATGAGAAAAGGTATAAAAAAGTTTACTGAAAGAATCTACAGTATACAAAATAGTCTTTTCAGTGAAAGGCCTCACCTATTTTGTGAATCCTTAAAAATGTGGAATGAGACTACACTGAGTTCTTACATAAGTTCTGTTATAGAAGAAAGTGGGTATTGAAGTTGTGATTTATTATTGGAATGAATTCATTGTAAACTAGAAATAACTTTTTATTGCTGAAATGTAATTTGATCACTTTTGGCTTTAAAAATATTGTTAAGCAAAATAACCTCGAATCACAGAGAACTTGATACACTTAGCCTTGTTTTCTTTTACTTCTTTTTGGAATTCAGCTTATTTTACCTTGATTTTCATTTGTAGGGAACTTTAGTTATCAGCTATAAAGTAATGGTAAGTTGGTCTTGCTTACCAGGTTCCTTTAATTATTTGACTAAATTTTATCATCTTATTTTCTTGGATATTCATTTTTATATATAGAGTGTTCCCTAATGTTGCTTTTGATTTTTGTCCAGCTAATAGTGACTTAATTAAGAGTTTCAGTTCCCAGTAAAGAGAGATTCCCTTTTGGAAAATCCCTTGTGGAAAGCACCATAACTAACAGTCTTGATAGGTAGATATGCAAGAGAAGCCTTCCAGCCTTAAATGTCATGATTTAAGCATCTCCGTAATGAAGGAAAAAAAGTGATAGGAGGGTATATTTGGCAAGTAGATTCTTTTTCTCTAAAAACAAAACCAAAAACATATTTGTACTAGAAATGAGAGCTGTGTCTTGCTAAGCTTTTTGTGAATTGTTTTACGGTGTTCCTAGTGTGAAAAGGAACAGAATTGATGATGTATAGAAAAAAAAAATTCTGGCAGCGTGCTGGGAATGTTGATGAGGATCATTTAAGAGGAGATACAATTCTGTCTTTACCATAGGAGCACTATCCATTGAACCTACAAAATAGAGGCCGTTTCATAGCCTTTTCCTTTTAGGTAGTTACTTTCTTTCTGGAGACTTTGAATGGTGAGATGGACCTTTAACCAGGAAAATGTACTACCTTATCCGGTTTGCAATAGACTTAATAGACTTTATGAGCATTATTCAAAACTCAACTTTTTAAAACTTCAGAGGGAAGGGATTGAGCAGAATTTGCCCAGTGAGTAGAATAATTTTACCTTTTTCTCCATTTCTCCTTTTAAGATACTAGATAGACACCTTTGGAAATAATTTTTTTGTGTTGCACATTGCACTTCACTTTTAAAACTTTTTGCCCTACAAGAAATTAGGCCAGACTTAAAAGGAATCAAACATGGGGCTAAAAACAGGGTTTAGTATAAGTTATACTTTTTTGTTTATTCTATTATTTCTTTATTCTGGTGGAGGGATGGAAAAAGGATTCTGTTTCTTGGGGGAACTCTGAGATTTGCTAAATGTGTATGCTTTTGTTTTGGTTTAGTGGTAGGGAGAGCAGTAGGTAAGAGTAAAAATGGTTGAGAAGACAGAGGACATGGCATACATACATGGAAAGAGAATGCCCACTTCATGGGTACAGTAGATGTTTGTAGGATTTTTAAAAATTGATAAAACATTTGAAAAGAAAATGTTATGTGGTGCAAAGGCACAACAAACTTCTAGCCTTTTCTCACTCCCCCACCCCCAATCCAAGCAACTACTGTGAATAGTTTCCTGTATATTCTTCTCCAAATTTTCTGTTACATATGTAATCACCTATGTTTAGGAGAACTTTCTTCTATCTTTCATTCTTACCCTTGATATATATCTTAGAGACTTTTCTGTATTAGTACATGTGTCCATCTGATTTTTAAAAAAGACTGGATGTCTTGCCTAGTGTAGATGAACCACAGTTTATTCATTTTCCATGATTTGTTTTACCATTCCCTATTAACAGACATTTAGGTTGTTTTTAGCTTTCTACAAATGTTGCTATAGTGAACAACTAGTATATAAATCTTTGCACTATTCCATAAGTATGTATATGGAATATATTTCTGAAAGAGTGATTGCAAAGTTGGACCTTAAATTGTGAAGATTTATAAATTTGTTTCAATTTTATGTTGGATTTTATTTTATAACAGAAGTTAACTTCTTTCTCAACCTTGTAGGAGAAAGGAACTCTTACTTTGTATTCTGTCCTCTCCATTTTAAAAAATATTAAAATGTATTTTATAAGGCAATCTTAATTTAAACATTTAGAGTGACTGGTGATTAATTTTGTTTGTACTTTGGTAAGGGTGAAAATACTGTGGCTTGAAGACTGGTGTTATAGACAAACCACTTCACTTATATATTGGGTAATAGTTAAATGAATACCTTTTGTAGTTGGTTGATTGTTTTAGGATTTTATGACCAATATCAATTAAAAATATTGTGTATAGTTTAACTTCTTGCCCTGATGAAGTCTGCTACTATATTATTAGTCACAGAAAATATATAGTCCACCTTCTGTCTTTCTTTACCTTCCACATCCTAGTCTATTCATAATAAAATAAACCTCTGTAGAGTTTGAGATTCCAAAATCCTTTTGCAAACCAGAGTGCTATGGATGGATTAATATCCCAAGGCAGGGGGTAGGTACAGCTTCAGTTTTTATTCTGCAAAGTGTTTGTGAGCAAATTAAAAGTTTAAAAGTTTAATTTCTGTATTATACAGCTCACTCATGACCAGGAGGAGGGGGGTTCAGGAACTTTTGCCCTTTGAAAATGAGAGATTCTAGGGGAGAAAAAATAAAGTACTGATGTATGATGATGAAGTTGGAACTTGTGAGTGGCAATGTCTCTGGCTTGTGCCCAGCTTCTATTTTGAGGCCTTGTCAGAGATCGTCCGACAGAACCTACCACATAACTGTAATCTGTCCTGGCCCGGCTGCCAGTCAGGAAGGCCTGCGGTTCAGGAAAAGCGGCAACCGCAGAAAAGTGAGCTTATAAAGGACATTTGCCTCCAGAAGATTAAAGCTAAGTTTTGGGGTGAAAATCTTCTTAGCGTGCATATCCTAGGATCATTTTTTTTCTTTTTGTCTTTCTTTTTTGAGAAAAGAGCGTGATTAAGGAAAACTAATGAGAAAAGTATTTCAGAGGAATGTGCAGAAGGAGGAGCACAGGATTGTACCATGATGTTATGGTCTGGGTCTAAGAGTGATCAGTCAAATGTTTTACAACAGAAGAAAACCATTACTGATACTGGCATAGGGAGGCCATGGCCCTAGTTGAACTAGTCCACTTCAGAGACTTGCACACATATCTTTGGATCAAAAGGACACTGGGAATGATGGGCTGTTTTATAGGATTATTTTGAGTTCGTACAGAGAAATTAGCTTCTTCCCAAATTCTCGCGCTCTTCTTCCCATGGAACTGCTACAATCTCATGTACATTATCATGAAGTTATCTCTTTAAAAATAACTCGAGGCTGTTACCAGATGCTATCTCCCAGCACAGCTGCCTCTGTGTATCATGTGCTTTCTCATGAAAACCTTGGTGTTTTCTATACTTAGTGAATGAGGCCCTTGGGTTTAAAGTTCTTAAACTGATTTCACTACTTAGGCTAGAAAACTGTTTAAAGGGCTTAGTACTCCACCCGTGTACCCAAGGTTCCTGTCACTATATTAAACTGCAGCCTTGTATTACAGTCAAGGTTATTTGAAGAATTCTGCATGCAGTGCAAACTTAATTTACAGATGCAAAGCTGCAGATGGTTTCCTTTTTTTGCTTTAGATTAGGTTGTAACTCCAAGAAATTTAGTTTTTCCTTGCCCTCAGAAATTTGGATTATTTGCATTTGATAATGATGTACTTAGTACTGTATTGAGTGTGAGGAGAAAAAGTAAACTGGAGTATTTTCCCTTTTTTTTTCTATTCCTATTTGATTTATTCCTATTTATCCCTTGCCTGTCTCAAGTCTCAGCCTTTCTCTACCAAAAAAAAAAAAAAAAAAAGTACAATGTACTTTTGTACATTTTGTACAAATGTGTATCAGGTTGTTTTTATTTCCTCAGAAGGGAACTATTAAAACCCTTCTTAAAAAAATCGTAGTTCATCTTTTTCATTGTTTTCACTTTGAACCTTGTATGTTTCAGTTGTTTTTTCATTATGAACACCAAAACCTTAACTAGTTTTGATATAACATAACTTTACTGTTTTAGGAAACTCTTTTTAAAGTTACTTGTTCTGATCACTTTGTTATTCTTTCTATATCCCCCACTTTCCTAAGTTGAAACATTTTAACAGCCAGGAGCACTTTTTTGGCTGTTTTCTAAGTAAAATAGAGTATACTGTATGCAGAGGACTAGGATGTTAAAATATTTATTTCCCTGTTAAATGGTTTAAGTAATTTATAACAATAAAGAGTACAATTAGTAAGCATACAGGTTGCTATTAAAAAGAAAAAAAAAAAGGATTTCAGTAAAGTGACCCAAGGATTATAGGATTAAAGATAGAAAAAAAAATTCAGTTTTAGATTGGCTGTCTTCCCCCCTGTCATGGATATTGCCATATCTCAGTGGATAGTCAAAGAAATGAGAGTCATTGTCTGCCTGTCTTACCCAACTCACCCTTTGTTATCCATCCAAGTGGGGTTTTTAAAAAATTGTGTTAAAATATATGTAATATAAAATTTACCATTTTAATCATCTTTAAGTGTACAATTCAGTGGTGTTAAATACATTCACACTGTTGTACAACCTTCACCATCATCCATCTCCAGAATTTTCTCATCATCCCAAACTGAAACTCTGCGCCCATTAAAAAATAATTCCTCGATCCCCATAGCACCTGGCAACCGCTATTCTACTTTCTGTCTCTATGAATTTGATTACTCTAAGTACTTGATATAAGTAGAATCATATATTTCTGTTTTGTGTCTGGCTTATTTCACTTAGCACAATGTTCTCAAGGTTCATCCGAGTTGTAGCATGCATGAGAATTTTTTTTTTAAGATTTTTATTTATGAGAGAGAGAGAGAGAACATGAGCGGGGAGGAGGGGCAGAGGGAGAGGAAGAAGCAGACTCCCTGCTGAGCAGGGAGCCCAATGCAGGACCGATCCCAGGATGCCAGGATCACGACCAGAGCTGAAAGTAGATTCCTAACCGACTGAGCCACCCAGGCACCCGCATGCATGAGAATTTAACTCCTTTTTAAGGCTAATATTCCATTGTATGTATATTCCACGTTCTGTTTATCTCTTTGTCCGTTGATGGACACTTAATTAGCTTTTACCAAATTGTGAATAATGCTATTGTGAATAATGCTGCTACCTATGAACACAAGTGTATAAATATCTATTTGAGTCCCTGGTTTCATTTCTTTTGGGCATATACCCATAAGTAGAATTGTTTGATTATATGGCAATTCTATGTTTAATTTTTTGAGGAATTGCCATGCCCATTTTCCACAGTGGCTGATCATTTTACAGTCCTACCAGCAATGTACAGGGGTTCTAGTTTCTCTGCATCTTTGACACACTTATTATTATTTTTTAAAATAATAGCCATTCTAATGGATGTGAGGTGGTGTCTCATTGTGGTTTTAATGTGTATTTCCCTAATAACTAGTGATGTGGAGCATCTTTTCATGTGCTCATTGGCCATTTATCTGTCTTTGGAGAAATATCTGTTCAATTCCTTTGCCCATATTTGAATTGGGTTGTTTGTTTTTTGTTGTTGAATTTTAGGGATTCTCTATATATTCTGGAGATTAATCCCTTATTAGATGTACTATTTGCAAATATTTTCTCCCATCCTGTGGGTCACTTTTTTTCTCTTGATATTGTCCTTTGATGCACAAAGTTTTTATTTTGATGAAGTCCAATTTATCTACCTTTTGTTGTTGTTGCCTGGGCTTTTGGCATTATATTCAAGAAATCATCACCAAACCAATGTCATGAAGCTTTTTGTGTATGTTTTCTTCTTAAAATTTTGTAGTTTTAGCTTACCCTTATTTCTTTGATCTACTGTGAGTTATTTTTGGTTGTGGTATATGCCAGTAAGGCACTGTTTTGGTTACTGTAGCTTTCTAGTTAAGTTTTGAAATTAGGACGTGTGATACCTCCAACTTGTTCTTTTTCAAGACTGTTTTGCCTGTTCATGATCCCTTGAGATTGCATATAAATTTTAATTTTAGGATGGGTTTTTCTATTTCTACAAAAAATGTCATTAGGATTTGATATAGAGAGTGCATTGAATCTGTAGATGGCTTTGGGTATCATTGACATTTTAACAATGTTAAGTCTTCCAATCCTTGAACAGGGGGTGGCTCTCCATTTATTTATGTCTCCTTTAATTTCTTTCAGCAATGTTTTGTAGTTTTCAGTGTACAAGCCTCCTTGGTTAAGTTTTTTCCTAAGTATTTTATTCTTTTTGATGCTATTGTACATGGAATTGTTTTCTTAATTTCGTTTTTGGATTGTGCATAGCTAGTGTATGGAAATGCAGCTGTTTTGTACATGTGTGTATGTGTTGATTTTTTTTTTATCCCTGTACCTTTGCAGAATTTATTCATCCAAAGGTTTTTTTTTTTATCCAAAGTTTTAAAAGCTGTTGCATTTGTTTTCTGTATTGTGTAATAAGTTACACAAATTTAGAGTTTAAAACAACACAGATTTATTATCCTACGTTTCTGTGGGGCAGGAGTCTGAGCGTGGCTGAGTTGGGTCCTCTGCATAGGGTCTCATGAGGCTGTAATCAAGGTGTGTGTGGCTGGGCAGAATCCTCTTCTGAAGACTTACATGACAAAAATCCATCTCCCAGCTCACTGAGGTTTTTGGCAGAATTAATTTATTTGTGGTTTTAGGACTGAAGCTTCTTGCTTACTAAAGGTTACTCTAGGATAACTAAAGGTTATGTAGAGGCTGTCTTCAAGCTCCTAAAGGCTGCTCTCAGCTCTTAAGAGGCAACCTGAATGAATTTCTTCGCCCCATGGAATTTCCTGATATGACCACTTGGTTAAATCATTAAGGAGAGCCTAGAGCAAGTCGGCTAGCTGGCTAGTCTTATATAATGTAACATAACCATGGGAATGACATCTCATAACCTTTGTCGTATTCTGTTGGTTAGAAGCAAGTCACAAGTCCTGGCCACATTCTTTGAGAGGTGTTTACACAAAGGTAGGAACAGGAGGGGGAATAATGGTGGGGAGCCACCTTAGAGTCTGTCTGCCATAGCTGATTACAAAATAGCACATAATTTTTAAACCCATTTTTGTTTAAAAAGCATGTATGTGCAGTTAAAAGAAGTATCTTACAAAATAGCACATACTTTATAAACCTATTTCTCTTTGAAAAACATGTATGTGCAATTAACTAAGTATTACTGGTGGTTTTTATTGTTAATTTTCTGTTTCTTCATTATTCCCCTCATCTCCTCTCTGCAACATTCCAGTTTTGCAATTTTAAATCAATAGTTGGTGTTTTCATTATAACTAAATAAATATTATTTACTGCTTAGCCAAGTATTGTACCATGATTGCTTTCTTTCTTGTTTAACTCAGTTTTTCCAGGGGGGCTGCCAGGGGGTTTCCTTTCTTTACTTAGTTTTCTCTTCACCTTATTTTTTCCCAAATACTCCAACATTTTTTTTAAGTGCCTCATCCTATGTATCTGATTTATTTTGAACAAAATAATTAGTTTATTTGTGAAACATGGAGAGATATAAAACAAAAATACAGTTTGAGGAAGAACAATAAAATGAGCATCTGTGTCTCGCTACCTAGGCAAGAAATGAACATTACAATTATCCTAGAAGTTCCTGTACATATTCTTTAATGTGTGCCTTCCTTCTCAGGCAATCACAATGCCATTTTACATGTTAATCGCTCTCTTGGGACCATTCCTTGCCCAACTGTGCCGTCCTACTCTCCAAACATGTATTTCTAACCAATATGTGGTTCAGTTTTGAAAAGTGGAATAGCTCTATCACCTTTTTGTGTCTGGTAGTCAGAATAGACTAACCATCTTAAACAACCCCCAAGTTTCAGTGGTTTAACACAATTCAGGTGTATATCTCGCTCACATCTCTATCAGCTGCGAGTTGGGAAGCAGGGGTAAAGGAGTAGTCACTGGAGGAAAGGAACCTGAGTCCCTGGCGGACTCTGCAACAAACTACTCCTTTGATTTTTCTCTTTTATTTGGTGAAGTATATCTTCTAGTAGCTTATTGACAAAGGGCATAAAAGAGGTAAGTTTTTGAGGCCTCAAATGTCTAAAAATGTCTTTAATCATCAAGTATGGGAAATAGAATGGTTTGGGCATAGGCTGTTTATAGGTTGTCTGTAGTTTTCCTTCAGGAGTTTGAAGGCATCAATACAGTGATTGTCCTCTTTCCAGAATTACCTTTTTTAAAAAAAAGATTTTATTTATTTGTTTGAGAAAGAGCAGAGGGAGAGGGAGAGAGAAAGCATGTCAGGCAGACTCTGTGCTGAGCGGGGAGCCCTATGTGGGACTTGAACCCACCACCCTGAGATCATGACCTTGAGCTGAAATCAAGAGTTTGGTTGCTCATCTGACTGAGCCACCCAGGTGCCTCATTTCCAGAATTACTTTTAAAAGTTTAAAGCCATTCTAATTGTTAATTCTTTCTATGTAACCTGATTTTCCCACCCATGGAAGCTTGTAAAATCATCTTCAGTGTTTGAAATTCACTATGAAATACTTTGGTATCGACTCAGGACTTGTGTTGAGCATTCTGTGGGCCCTTTGAATCTGGAAACTTATGTCCTTAACTTCTGGGAAGTTATTAATGATATCTTTCTCTCTCTTTGTGTGTGTGTGAGGCTGTGGTGGATGAGCAGGTATGGGAGGAGGGATGGTCAGTTTGTCTTTATTTGTATAAAAAGGAGCTACCCAAATGTTGATGTTAGGTCTTTTATGAGCAAAGTCATGCATCTGAAGTGGAGCTCATTGCATGTGGCTTTAGATTGGATGGCACTTGGATTAGCTAATCTCACAGCTGTGCTGTCAGCTTGGCTTTCTTCTCTAATTATTCCCTTGTGAACATTGTACTTACATTGCATTATATCTTGTTGACTTCCTTTTATGGGCCTGATTGGTATCTTGCCTACCATTTCAGAGTATTACTTTGCCCTTTCTAAGACAGGTTTAAGCTACACAAATCTGACCAGCATGGCTCAAGAGAGGGGAAATGTTGGCCTCTCCCATTATGAGCTATAAAAGTATCTCATGGCACTATTTTATTATCCATTCAGTGAGCTAGCTACGTGGGTGGAAGGATTCATAGAATAGAGGTCTTTAGGGAAAGCTGATAATTTGAAAGGATTTTGCTTTGTTAATAAAAAGTTGTAGACTTAAAAATTGTTGTTTTCCCCCAGGACTTTAGAGGACATTAATGCTTGCTTCTTTGTTCTAATTTTGACCTGTTGATTCAAGTTAGATTTTTAATTTTAAAGGTTAATCCAGTGGTACTCATTCTATTTAAAATTAGCAATGTGTTTTTCACTTACTTACAAGTCATTATGCCTGTAAAAGTGTTGTTGGTCACTGTGAAATCTATTAGGAAATTACAGTTTTACCAGAGATGACCAACATAGATTTTTATAGTCCTACTTTGCAATTGCTCTGACAGACCAATGAATCTTTCCCCTTTATCAGTTCATTAATATTGTTTCAAAGTTGGTTATTCTTGTAAGTTTGTATTTTCATACTATGAAGTAGCCCATAATTGTAGATTTTAGCTTAAATCATTTTTGATATCAACAGTATATAAAACTTAAGAAAAAGGAAAATTCTTTTTATACATATTGTCTTTATTCATTATTTGTATGTATGAAGTTTTATGTATTTGCAGTTATACTTTACATGGCATTTTATTATCTTTTTGCACCTTATAGGCATAATATCTAATGTGTCCTTGTCTTTGCTTCCTTCCTATGAGTTTTCTCCTGCCACAATTTATTACATCATGTTGACTGGCCTTGACTTAAAGCTGTTGTTGTCAGCTTGGGTCATTTTCAGTTTTATCTTTGGTTTTACTACAGACTAACAAAAAATTAAAATGATCATATTTATTAATGTAATTTTTTCCTCTTGTTGCATTATATTCTAAGTTTTATTTTTGTTATTAGAGTATAGTTAATATAAGTATTGTCAATAGAGTTCATCTTAATCAGAAGGAGAGCCTAAGGTCTAAGGCTAGTCTAAGTTCTTTTTTCCTTTGGAACTTAATTCCGGTTCCTTCTATTTTCTTATTAGTAACAGAAGTTACTTACTTCTATCATGTTAGTTTTGATTTTCATTTCTTTTGGTGGAAGAAATATTTCAGTAATAATTCTCTATACCCCAGATAGAAAACACAGCCTTGATTAATTCAGTAAAAGGACTTTCAGTTTCTTTTATTATTGCTACATATCTAGTAAATTGGAAATAGTGAAAAATGCCTTCCCACTAAGTATATAGGTGTAGTGTTGGATTATATTTGTGTTTGAAAATATGCAATTCCCCTGCCCACCCATGGCTCAACTAAGATTAACCTTAGCCACGGGATTTACTTCTGAATTTTACTTTACTACCTTCTCTTTTGCTTATTGTGATTTTAGATGTTTTGTTTTTTGGTGTTGGTGATACAGTATATTTCCATAGCATTTTATACTCTATAGAAACTTTTTAAAGATTTTATTTATTTATTTGTCAGAGAGAGAGAGAGAGAGAGAGCACAAAAGCAGGGGGAGTGGTAGGCAGAGGGAGAAGCGGGCTCCAGTGTGGGACTCAATTCCGGGACGCTGGGATCATGACCTGAGCAGAAGGCAGATGCTTAACCAAGTGAGTCACCCAGGAGTCCCTGTAGAAACTTTTATATCTACTTGACCTAGGAATAAATTTAATAAAAGAAGTATAAGAATTCATTGAAAGCCACAAAACATAGTGGAATGAAATTAAAGATCTGAATAAATGGAAAGACATCCCATGTTAATGGATTGGAATCAATATTGTTAAGATGGCTATATTTCCCAAATTGATCTATAGATTCAGTGTAATCCCTATCAAAATTCCAGCTGCCTTTTTTTTTAATTGACATGCCAGTCCTAAAATTTATATGGAAATATAAGGGACTTAGCATAGCCAGTAAAATCTTAAAAAGAACAAAGTTGAAAGACACACTCTTCCCAATTTTAAAACTTAATGCAAAGCTACAGTAGTAATCAAGACAGTGTGATACTGACAGAAGGATATCTATATCTATTTATATATATAGATTTATGTAGATAGATCAATGGAATAGAATTGAGGGTCCACACATAAACCCTTATTTTTATGGTCAATTGGTTTTTGACAAGGCTGCCAAGGTCATTCAGTTGTGGAAAGAATAGTTTTTCAACAAACGTTACTGGAACAAGTGGATATCCACAGGCAAAAGGATGATGTTGGGACCCTGCCTCACACTATGTTATAAAAATTAACTCAAAATGGATCATAGACTTAAAGGTAAGAGCTAAAATTGTAAAACTCTAAGAAGAAAACATAGGAATAAATCGTTGAGATTTTGGGGTAGGCAGTGCTTTCTTAGAAATGACATCAGTGGCTGGGTGATGGACATTGGGGAGGGTATGTGCTATGGTGAACGCTGTGAATTGTGCAAGACTGATGAATCACAGACCTGTACCCCTGAAATAAATAATACATTATATATTAATAAAAAAAAGAGAAATGACATCAAATGGGGGCGCCTGGCTGGCGCAGTCGGTTGAGTGTTGGACTCTTGGTTTCTACTCAGGTCTGATCTCAGGGTTGTGGGATCGAGCCTTGTGTTGGGCTCTGTGCTCAGCGTGGAATCTCCTTGGGACTCATTCTCCCTCTCCCTCTGTGCCTCCTGCTTCTGCCCTCTCTCTCTCTCTTTCTCACAAGAATAAGTAAATAAATCTTAAAAAAAAAAAAGAAATGACATCAAATGAAACGAAAGAAAAAAATAGGTAAATTGACTTCCTCAAAATAAAAGCTTTCATGCTTCAGAGAACACCATTAAGAAAGGATATGTAGAAATAGTGTAAGTACTTTTCTCTGACTTTTTCTTTGCCATTTTCATTTTCCCATTTACTCTTTTGTCCACTTACAAGCCAATGTACATAGTGCTTTGCAAATTCACAGTACGTATCTGTTGGAAAGAGAAAATTTAAAGGTATGTATTTTATTTTATAACAGTTTTCTAATTTTAGAACCTTCTTCATATTAATTACATTAAAAAATCACATCTTTATTACATGCTTCCCTACTTCTCCCTCGTCTTTGGTTTTATCTTTGTTTTTTGCTGCCTGAGCTTCTGTTGTTTTCCCTAGTACTTTTGTTCTTTTCCTGTTTTCTGCTTTATTGCACACTTTTAAGTCTGACCTGTCCTCAGCGTATGTAATTTTCTCTTTCCCTCCTTTCATCCTCTGAATGTATGTTCATACACACATTTCTGATGTGTGTGTTTTTTTTTTCTTTCTTTTTTTCTTTCTCTCTCTCTCTCTCTTTTTTTTTTTAAGTATAATTGACACTGAGATACTTTTTAAAAGGCATAGGGAAAGGAGGGAATTTGAATGGTACTAGAAAATGGTTTACTTCTCAGGGCATACTGAGAATGCAGTTGTTTGGTAAGAGCACATCTTCCTAATTTGGGTTCTGCACAGTTATTGAAAATAGTATTGTAAATCATGTCGAACATACAGCCCATTAGAGTTCATTTATTTAAACATGGTTAGCCAGGAAGGAAGTGCAACCACTGGCATGTCATCTTATGAAAGGAGGAAATGGAAAAATTATCAGTTGTTTTGGGTGTATGAGAATAATATGTATTCAAAATATGAGACTTTAAGAAACATTTTTGTTAATTCTTAGGACTACCAAATGTGGAAGTTGGAGATGGGATTATACAGGTTCTCATTGACCCTTTATAGGCATTATATTTTGTAAAATATGAGTTTAATTTAACCATTATAGGTTCTCCTATTCTCCTGAGATTTAGTTTATGTTTAGCATCTACCTTTCATGTTATGCCAGGTCTTCCAGTTTTGCCTCATAATACATATTTTCATTTTGTACTTTGCTTCAATTTCTAGATGTACCTTTTATTCTTTCTGTAGGTTCTGTTAATGATTTATTCATTTTACGTAATGTCATTTAGCTATTTACAGGAATTGATGTCTTTAAGTGTTAATTCTTTCCTCCTGCCTACCCGTCCCCCCTCTTTCCCTCCCCTACCGCTTTGCTCGTACCCTTGCCCTTCCCCCTTCCTTTTTTTTCTCTTCTAACCAGTAATTGAGGCATTCTCTCCTTTGCCCATAATCTTTCTAATGTATACATAATTATTGGTATTCTTCTGTACTGTGATTACCTCTACCTTCCTTTTTGGTTTCAAACCAGGATTTTTTTATTGAAATTACCAGTTCCCATGCCTTTTGTTCACTTACTCATCTACCTTTCTCAACTAGTTATTTTTTTCCAACACTTTATTATACACATTTTGCAACTTACAGAAAAGTTGAAAAGAGTTCTACTATGAACACTCGTGTACTTACTACTTGAATTCCACTGTTAATATTTTACTGTACTTGGGGCTCCTGGGTGGCTCAGTGGGTTAAGTGTCTGCCTTTGGCTCAGGTCACGATCCCATCCCGCATGGGGCTCTTTGCTCAGTGGGGAGCCTGCTTCTCCTCAGCCTGCTGCTCTTCCTGCTTGTGCTCTCTCTCTGTCAAATAGATAAAGAAAATTAAAAAAATAATAATAATAAAAGATATGCACAGATCTTAAGTGTACCATTTAATGATTTCTGTCTTCTGAGTCACTTGTGTTCTCATGAGAGAACTAACTCCCATTATAAGGCCACACTTCTAAAACTTGTATATATTCATTTGGATTTTCAAAAATAGACTTTGAATGCCACAAAATACCTTAAACATTTCTTCTTTTTAATTTTTTATTATGTAAATGTGCTACATAATATAATGATTATAGTTAAAGGTATTTTTATTTTTTTAGATTTTTCCATGCTTCAGCAAATATTCTTAGCATTGCTAATGATAATCACATAATGCATGCTGGAGAAAGTAACTTGAGGATGTTTTAGTTCAGTTAAAAGTATGAGAATGTAATGATAGGCCATGATTGCCCTTTTGTCCACTTTATAAGCTGAATATGTAAAAGAGGTAGTTAATTCAAGACACTTGAAACATTTATGGAGTGCTTTCTAAGTTTATTGGGTGCTTGCATTTACCTGAACTCACTTGAGCTCCCATTAACCATGTTGGATAGGCAGACAGTTGTGTCTGCTCTGTAAGTGAAGAAACCAAGCTTCAGGTAGGGGAAAGGGCAGTGCAGCAGTTGAACTCAGATCTTCTCACTTTAACTTTAGTCCAGTGGCAACAGCTGCAGTCCCACTCAGTCTTTAGTTCAAGTGCCATTCCAGATACTGCGATTTGCTGATGAATGAAGACCAAATGTTTTAGTGCATAGACTAGTGTTAACTGTAATGACAACTCTGATGCAGAGGCCTATGCCAATATTTTGAGTTCCCCCATGATGAAATACTCAGATATAGAGAACTAACTGCAACTATTGGGATCCAGACAGAACTCTCTAAGTGTCTATATTTAGAATGTGACATACGTTATTACATACCCATTCTGTTCTCACAAGAGTGAACAATATCATGATTGAAATGCCACTTAATGTGGCAAAGTGCCTATTTTTCAGAAACGTATTATGTGAGAAGCTCATTGGAGAAAAGAAAGCCTTGTTGATATATCTATCGTGGAAGGTTTCTATTTCACAATATCCTTGAAGGTACTTCCCTTCTTTCCCTTAGGTAGACAGATCCTTAATGACAAACCATCTGGAGAAAATCAGCTTGACATTGTCTGGGTAATGGACTTGACAGAATGTGGGCAGTTTTGTTTTTGTCAGTGGATGTAAAGGTTTAGCTCTTAGTTTGGTCAATACCACCAAGGAAAAGCTGGAAGAAATTAACACGGCTCCTGAAGAAAAGTATTCTTTTTTTTCTTGAGGAAAACTCTTTGCGATAGTAATTTACTGAAAGTCCTTTAGGATCAGAAACTGGAAATAATCTTTTTGAGATCACCTTTTGAGTCTGTGTCCTTATTTTTGTCATTTTGAAGATAGATTGCCTAGGAGCCGAAAACCTTTTACTTTTTCTAATATTAGTAAGGATGTCTGCCTAAGAATACAAATCATGTAATTCTTTCAAAAACATTGGATTGTTTTTTGACATAGGTAATGGTTGATCTGCCTTATGTGCATCTGAAAAAGGTGACAGGACCTGGCCAATGAGTCATGTAAACCCCTAGATATTCTCTGTGGATAGGACAAGAAGGACAAGGAAGACAGAAGGTTGTTCCCATTTCCTGCTTATCCTGTGCCTCTGTCTCTTTTCTTGTCATCTTTCTCTCAGGGCTGGCTATCCTGGATCCTGTTGAAACAGTTTTGTTTTGAGGCGTCTTTAAGGAAAGATAATTCTTTGTAAATCTGTGTGCTAGAAGTATCCTGAGGTTTAAGGCAGTGTTCTTGAGAAAGAAGGAAATGGATTATGGAAAAAGAGGAGACAGAAATCCATTCAAAAGAGTGCCACCAGGAGTGGCTTCAGGTAGTGTGTCTTAGCAGTGTACCATATGGTGCCTAATTTGGGTGTGATCCACTTTGGGGCCACTTTATTCTTTGAGTCTTGGATCTGGATTGATTGATTGATTGATGCATCTCTCTTCTCCCCAATGTTATTGGAATGTTAGAAAATCAAGAAGAAGAAAAAGTGCAGCCATAATTCTTTGCTCCTAATGAAATCACTGTTAAACTTTTGATAAAATCTTTATTTCTTCCTCTATAATTGTTATTATGTTCCTGGAATTAGAAAAATGCCTCTTTTTGTTTCCTGTCTTTGTGAAATGTCTTTGAATGTGTCCTTGGAAGGCCGGCTGAAGGACAAATATTGGGTGATATTACTGTGCATCAGTTAAATTGTCACTCCAGTCTTTGAAAAGTACTACATGCTGCTTTTTTCTCAGTAGGTGACTAATACATGTACATCGTTACTATTAAGTGTATGATCTTTTTAAAGGGATGCTGAGGGTGAGGATGATGGAAGACTTCTGCAAAAACAACACTGAGCTTTTTAGAAATTGTCCTGATTTGTGGCTGGGACTTCTCAGCTGCTGCTTTCAGACATAACATTCCTTCTCTTCGTTTCCATTTGAAGGAGTCCTTTCTTATCATATCCAGATAGATTTTCTATGGCAGAGTGATGAACTATCATCAGTCTTCATTCTGATTGACAAACATAGAATGCCAGCTATGGGGAATAAAAAATGGTGTCAGATAAGAGGGGAATGGCCTGAATTTTCACTGGAGAAGACTTTCTTTGGAAGAGTGAATTGATGAAGTGGTTCTGTTTTATTTTGCCTGAAACAAGTAAATTCCAACACATTAAAGTCACTTGGAGTTTTAATAGAGTTCATTCTACTGGGGCAAACTTACTTGAAAATTCCTTTGTGACTCACCGTGTAATAAAATTTCACCAGTTTATTTTGTTAAAGCTAGGAAAAAAAATTTAAGTTAATGGGTATTTTGCTAAATGAGCTGTACTCAGGAATGTGTATAGGAGAGAGGGAGGTCATGCAAATGCATTTTCTTATGGGAATCTTTAATTTCAAATACCACGTGTTTGGAAGGCCAGATGATCTCTACTATCCTTATTATTAAATCCTGGCAGATGAATTTTTCTTCTCTTTTTTTGTAAAAATGGGTCTATTTCATAATAACGGCAACAATAATAGATCCATAGATATATTCTTAGTCGTTGGCCTACATCAGTTTTGTTTGTCACCTTATCTTTGGCACTTTCCACAGTACCTGGCGGTAACAGGCACTCAGATATTGTTGCATGGACAGTGTTGGTAATTGTTAATTGCGGAATAATAAATCTTCATTTGTTCTTTTATGTGGTAATAGTTTAATTGGAATTGTTTTTTAAATTACACTAAAAAACCAACTTATCTTCGTTAAGTTTAAGGTTCTGTATTAAAATTTCTTGAATATGTTCTTTCAAAGCTTTAGAATGGATGACTTTGCTGAAATGTTTTTTGCTCTGGGATGGAAATAAGTTTTAGAAATAGCTGTAGTAATTTTAAACTGTTAAGTAGAATTACTGTTGACTGCAGTTTTCTGAGGCTAATGTTACAACACATTCTTTTTTTTTTAGACTTTTTATTTATTTGAGAGAGAGAGAGAGAGAGCGCGTGCGTCCGTGAGAGCATGCGAGCAGGGGTAGGGGGTGGGGGTGGTTAGGGGGGTTAGACAGGGGGAAGGAATCTCCAGCAGACTCCTTGCCAAGGCTGTAGCCCGAGGCCGGGCTCGATCTCACAACCCTGAGCTGAAATCGAGATTCAGCGGCTCAACTGACTGAGCCACCCAGGTGCCCCTACAATACATTCTTATAGGTTGCTGTCTATGGGTAGCATGGTAAAAAAGAATTGGGAGGTTTAATAATTAGTATAAATTTAAATATTCTGAAATTTGTTGGAATAATTTTATACTGAGGAAAATGTATTTGGTGACTGATTTATATGTAAATACATAAATATAATTTTTCTTTTCTAAAAGTGAATGTATTAAGGAGCTTTAAAATGATACAAAGAGAAACGTCCTAAGTTAATTCTGTTTCTGTTTATTTCAGGGCCGAAAATAGTGAAATCACGTTTCACGGTTAAAAAACTATTAAGAAGGCAATATGGGGACTCCTGGTTCTGGAAGGAAAAGGACACCTGTAAAAGACCGATTTTCTGCAGAAGATGAAGCTTTGAGTAACATTGCCAGAGAGGTGTGTCTGGAAAACCCCCTCTCAATGTTGAGTTGCACAGTTGGGAACGTTGTGAAAATGTTGGGGGGAGATAGACTTTCATTCACTGAGCTGGTTTCAGAATGCTTACTGTGAATAAGATGTTATATATGGCCTCTAAATACTGTATTAGAATAGAATATAGTTACCATCTCTTTATTTGGATATCTGTTTCTCATCTAAAATTTTTCATTTTTTGTGGATTACTTTGAGGTACCTGTAATGTTTTGAAATTTATAATGAATCTTCAGTATTGAAACTTAAGGTGATTAGAATGTGGAAAATATGATAACTATATTATAGAAACACTCGTAGGCCATACAGTTAACATATTCCAGGAGGCACTGTATAAATGTTGATAGAAACAGTCTTTATTTGGTGTCTGCCCAGATTCAGTTGTTTTAGCTGTTTTTTGAAATACTGCAGTGGAATTTTTATGTTTAACTTTCAGCTAGTACCAGAGCTTCTGGAGCATTTTTGTTTCAGTTTGTTGACAACTCAGAAGAAAGAAAAAAATGGAAAGGGTTGTCACCTATTGAATCACTGGCAACATTTCCTGTTGCATATTGGAAGTTTAAGATAACTCCCAGCTGTGATTTCTTATTGAGGTGCCAACTTTGTTTCAGACTCTGAGTCTATCTGCATCTGTAGACCTGAGCATAAATCAATCTGGTACAAAAATTGGTTAGAGCATTATTAAATTATATTCTTTTTGTGAGGATTAGTACTTCACCACTTCCTCTTTGTTATTCTTAGTAAATAGATCATTTAGGACTAGTGCTATTTCCTTTTGACATATTATACAGTCTCTTTTTGGCCCAGCTCATTGTTACATTTTTTTCCTCTGGTAAGCTACTCCGTTAGCTTTTGAATTAGAAGTCAAATTCCACAGAAGGATGTTTGAAGCAAAGAAAAGTTGTCTAATAACTGTTGGCAAGCTTGTGATACTTTAACAAAATCACCTTTAAAAAATCAAGCGAGATATTTTCAGATAAAGGGGTAAAAGATTCTTTAAAATGAAGTGAAAATGAGATACAAGGATTTTAAGTATTTGCACAAATGAAGCATTTTAGAAGCCACATAGTTTTATTTGAAAACTGAAACTACTCAAAATGTTTACTTCCCAAATTGAGGGATTTACCCAGATTTCTATAAGGAGAGAAAATGTTGGCACCTTCTAGGCTTTATTGTACCGTCACTAAATATTTGAACTCTTTTTTTGGATCTGTCATGCTTTGTTCGCAAAGTGGATGCATTCTAAACATTTAACACTTGAGTGCTTTCTATGTGACAAACACTTCTATGCATTTAAGTTGCATTAATTCATTTAATCTTTTTTTTTAAGATTTTATTTATTTATTTGACAGAGAGAGACACAGCGAGAGAGGGAACACAAGCAGGGGGAGTGGGAGAGGGAGAAGCAGACTTCCCGCGGAGCAGGGAGCTGGATGCGGGGCTCGATCCCAGGACTCTGGGATCATGACCTGAGCCGAAGGCAGACGCTTACCGACTGAGCCACCCAGGCGCCCCTAATTCATTTAATCTTCACAAAATTCTGAGATTGGTTTTATTATCTCCGATTTAACGAAGAAACGTTTGCACAGAAGAGTTAAAGTATCTTTCCTAAGGTCACACAGCCAGAAAATAGCAGAGCTTGGGTTCAAACACGTGAAGTCTGGCTCTAAGGTCTGAGCATTTAACTACTTGCTGTGTTGTGCTGTTTCTCAGTAGTCTCCAACTCCCCCATTAATAGTTTCTTTTTTGGTAACTATTCATGATTTTGAAGGTGCTTGCACATCTTGATTCTCACAACAACCTTGTGAGTTAGGAAGGATAGATATTATTATTAACCTTATTTACAGATGAGGAAACAGACAAAACTGAGAGATAAATGTCTAAAAGATACCAGAGCTGAGGCTCAAAATCAGCTACTTAAAGCCATTGTTTATTCTACTGTACCATACTGCTTCCAGAAGAGACAGGCTTTGGAGAGTTCTAAGTGTGGCTTTGAATCCTGCCTCTACTAGTTGCTTCTTGAGTAATTTTGTTAAGTAACTACTATGGACTTCAGTTTCCTCATCTGTAAAATGGGAATAATATTGTCTTCCTGTATTACAGGGCTGTTGTGATGATTAAAGGACACAAAGCATGTAAACCTTTATCATAGTGTTAGGTTTGCAGTGGGCTATTTTGTTGCCTAGTAATAAGTCAGAATTAAAAGTGAGAGTAGAGGTAAAATCGTCTTTTTTAAAAAAGAAATTTATTAAGATAGGTGTTCTAAAACATGGTTGATCACTAGACTCCCTCAGGGAACCTTTTTAGTGTACAGAGTCCCAGGCTTTACTTGTACTTGCTAAATCAGAATCTGTGGGGGTTGAGCTCAGAAACCTGTATTTAAGTGCATGTGCACCCATGCATGCACACATACACACAGACACACTTCTTCCTGGGGGATCTTGATGGCCATTCAGATTTGGGAACCATGAACCAAAATGCGGAGAAGAAAACAACAACAACAACAACAACAAAAACAAAAAAAGAACCCAAAACAAAATACAGAGAAGATCCTATCCTGGATGGTCTGTTTTTTATACCTACAGGTTGTTTTCCTCCTTGTACGTTATTATTTTGCTATGAAATAACTTAGTTTAATACAGTTATTAATAAGTTATTGTATAATAATAAAAGTTATTATTATAAAAGGATTTAAAAGGCCAGTATTTTTAGTTTTTATTTCTATTTTCAGAGCTCTGAATATGAATGTGCCGACTCTTAATAACCTGGTCAAAAGGCTCAGCTTAACCTTCAATATGAAAGGGTCAGTTTCTATTAAGATTCAAGATTTTTATTTGTATGAGTGCCTAATGTGTGATGTAGAGTTTGAAAATTTTAGAGGAACTAGGTTTAGCAGTTTTAATAATTCCTTCATATATTTCTTGTGATTCTTTTTTTTCCTTTAAAGTTTTCATAGCTAATTCTCAGTTGTGCATTCATACATTACATGGTTGACATTTGCAGATCACCCCAATCCTTATTTTCTCCCATATGATCATCCCTTTCACAAAAAACATGCCTGAAACCAGAATGAACAGAACCCCCTTAATGATTAAAAAGGACAAGTAGCTTAATACCCCCTTTTTAATTGTTAAATCTCAACAGTTTAATTTGTCTTTTCTCACTTCAAATTGTTTTTTGAGATAGGGAATGCCACAAATAAAGAAAAATAACCTCTTTTTCCTCCTGCATACTATTTGCTCAGGTTTCTTTGCTCCTCAGTTGGCCACAAGTCAGGGAACTAGAGGGAATGAGGAGGAAAAGAAAGAAAAGGCATAAACATATTCTGCAAACTGGATAATTTGCATGCTAAAATATGGAACTGAGTACATTGTGGTAAAACATACATAACATAAAACTTATCTTACCCATTTTTACAACTATAGGATTCTGTGGCCTTAAGTACATTCACATTGTTGTGCAACCATTATCACCACCCATCTACAGAAGTCTTCATTTTGTAAGACCTGTGTACATTTTAAAAAGATGTTTGGATGTTTGAAGACTGCTCTGATGAAGTCAGGAATGTGGATGGATTTAGAAGCCCCGTCCTGTCTGTAGTCGTGTTGCTGCTCTGTGCGGGGAGCATGGGCTGTCATAGCTCTTTGAAGAGCTCAGAGGAGCAGTGTCAGAAGGGGTCACCAGCAAGTCCTCTCGGGTGTCAGAGGACCAATTCACATGCTTTTTTTTTTCTTTTTTCCCTTGCTTGTTTGGCTTTGATTGTTCCACAGGTTTGGGGGAAATGCAATTAGAGGGTTGACTTTAAGTGAAAACTTACCTGAAAGCACAGCGTGTATCAAACTGGGAACCCTTAGGCAGCTAGCTCTCCAAAGGAGAAAGATGAGGGTAGCATGAAAGCTACTTATGCCCCCTTACTGCAGTTAGTTTGGCAAATATTATGGTGAGTGTTCCCAGAAAAAGAAATTAAGCCTTTTGAAGGGATAGCAAACAGTCTTCTTAAGGCATCACAGAAGCCTGGAATATAACTGTTCTCCTTGTTTTAGAGCTGCAGATATGAAGAAAACATGTTCCATGCACATCTCTCCAAATGGAAGTTATCAGAATGTTGCTTATTTTTGGACCTTATGATCTAAAAGTCCTTTTAGCTCTAAAATTCTTTGAGTTCCCTTGAGATCCAGGACCCAAAGAGATTCATGCTCATAATGCGCAGTTCTCTGAGATCTAAAGGATCAATGACAAGCATAGAAATTGATAATCTTTTATAGGAGTTAAGAGTTTAGCAAATGGAGTGTTCAGAGACTTTTGTTGTTGAGCAGAATGTACATGTAGATATTGGGTGCATACACCTACTTGTAATAAAGAAGAAAGGAAGCTTTTACGGCTTTTTGACATTTGTGGCTGCTAGGACTTTCAGAATTCTTTTTTTTAAAAAAAGATTTATTGAGAGTGAGTGCATGAGTGGGGGGAGGGGCAGAGGAGAGGGAGAGAGAATCCTCAAGTAGACTGATGTCATGGAGCCTGTTGTTATGACCTGAGCCAAAACAAGAGTTGGACATTTTGAACCACCCAGGCACCCCCAGATTTCATTTTTCAAAATAGCTTTATTGAGATATATTTCATCCACTTGGAATGTATAATTCAATGGTTTTTGGTATTTTACAGTATTGATTTTTTTTTAAGTTGTGATTATAACGTATAACAAAATTTGCCATTTTAACTATTTGCAGACTACAATTCAATGGCATTCATTGCATTTACAATGTTGTGCAACCATCACCACTGTCTATTTCTAAAACCTTTTCATTACCCCAGAGATAAACTCTGTAACCATTAAGTAATAACTCCCCATTCCCCTTCTTCCAGATCCTGGTAAACCTTTAATAAACTTTATGTCTCTATGAATTTGTCTAATTCTGAATATTCCATATAAGTGGAATTATACAGTATTTTTCCTTTTGTATCTGGCTCTTTTTCACTTAGCATAATGACTTCAAGATTCATCCGTGTTGTAGGGTGTATCAGAATTTCATTCCTTTCCCCTCCTTCAAATAACTTCATTCCTTTTTTAAGGCTGAATACTTTTCCACCGTATGTATATATTACATGTTGTTTATCCATTTATCTGTTGATGGATGCTTGGTTGGATTTCATTTTGCTGCCTATGGAAATAACAGCCATCCCAGGCATCTAGTAGTGAGAACCAGAAGTTTGCAGGTTTTGATTATGTATTAGCAGCCTGAACAGAAGGATGCAAAGGCAAGAATTGTGCTTAGTTTAAAAGATACTGTCCAGTGTTATTGTTTTATGGAACGATAACCATGATAGCTTGGTAGAAGTGATGATCTCATAGTTATCTCACTATTTTACCTGAGTAATTTATTCATTTTTAGGGCATGGCAAATTAAGGATAAAAAAACTTGGTAGCAGTTTTTGAAAATGTAAAGAATTACCATAATCACAATAATTGATCTCAGCTCAGGTCTTGATCTCAGGGTCATGAGTTCAAGTCCTTTATTGGGCTCCATGCTGGATGCGAAGCCCTAAAAAAGCAAAAGAAAGAAAAAGGAATAGAGTTTTTAAAAAATGCACAAATTTTGAATGTCATTCATTCAATAAATGTTTTTTGAGCATCTGTCCTCCGCAAGTGCTGTGTCAGATGTGAGGGATAGACAGTGGACAGGTCTAACATAGTCCTTGCCCTCATGGAGCTTACTTTCTATAGGGGGAAATAGACATTAAACAAAGAATTACAGAATGGACTAGTTCAATTTTCAGTTCCTTTTTTTCTTTAAAATTAATGTCTACATTTAACATGGTAATTTCTGTCTTGAAAGCTATGATTGTCAGTGTATGTCACAGTGGCATTTTCAGAATTGAGGAAATACAGTAATCTATTTACAACTGTGTTAAGCGCTTTGAGTGGACAGTAAATGATTTTATTAAAAAGTGTGTGATAGGGGACTTGACATGTTTGGGGGCTTTGGGAAGGCTTCCCTGAGCCCTTTCAGCTGAGTTCTGAAGGATGAATGGAATTATTGAGGGGAAAGAGTTGTCAGATGTGGGAAAGAGCTTTCCAGTCAGAGGGAAGAATGCGCGACAAGCTTTTGAGCCTGAAAGAGTATGGAGAATTCGAGGAATAATAACAACAGCTAACGTACTGATTACTGAGCTCATATTACGTACCAGTCACTGTCCTAAGTTCTTTATTTTATTGATTATGAATGCAGGGCATGGAGAAGTGAAGTAACTTGCCCAAGGTCACATAGCTAGAAAGGTAAGGCTGAAATTTGCACTTAGGCTCCTCTGCTTGTAAACGATTGTGCCTCCTCTGAGGTACTGTTAACACTAACATGCACAGCAAGGAGGGGAGTAGCCAGGGGGTAGGCAGGAGCCAGATCACATAAGCCAGTGGTTCTCAACCGAGGGTGATTTTGTCCCCTACAGGACATTTGGTAATGTGTGGAGATATTTTTGTCTGTCCTAACAGGAGGAGGGGTGTTGCTACTGGTGTTTGTGGGTAGAGACCAGGGATACTCATACACATCCTACAATGCCCAGGACAGCCCTCCACAACAAAGAATTATCTGACCCAAATAGTCAGTAGCTGAGAACCCTATTACAGGTTCTTAAAGAGTGTATTTAGGATTTGGGTCTGTGTCCGAAGAACAGTGGAAAAATATTGTGAAGGGTTTTGTGTAGGGGTATGACATGATCAGATCTGTGCCTTAAAAGGATGACTTCAGTGCAGATTGGAGAGTATATCTATATCAGAAAGGATATTAGTGGATATGGGGAGATGAGTTGTGAGACTTTCAGAGGCAGTGGGGGCCTGGCCCAGAGGGACGGCAGTGGGGATGGTAAGAGATGGTTGGAACGGAGAAGTAAGTAGTTGATGCTCAGTGAGTGGTTGTGTTTGAGTAGTAGAGAGGGGAAAGTTTGGATTGTGCGTCTGGGTGGTGGTAGGGATCATTTGAGTGGGAAGGAGTCTTGGAGAGGGAGGACCATGGACTTAACGTGGTATGTGTTGTATTTAAGGTGCCTGTGAGGCATCTAAGAAGAGACTGAAGAGGCAGTTTGCGGATATGGATCAAGAACTCTAAGGAGAGGTCTGGGCTGTAGATAAACATTGAGACCTGTGAGCATGTAGAAGGTAATTGAAATCGTGAGTCTGGATGAAATTTGTCTAAGGAGGAAGTGTAGAGTTGAAAATAATCACTCCTCAGGCTGAGTCCTAAGGCCGCTCCAGGACTTCAAGGTCAATCTTGAGTCTTTCTTAATTCTGACACTTTTTTGGTCATCCTTTTGTGCTCGGTTCAGATTGTTCTGTGCAAATCAGATTTGTCTGGAAAGCTAACTCCACAGGAGGCATAATGACTCTTATTTAAAATGCTTTTGCGTGTTCTCAATGGTGGTACACAAAAATTTATAAAAATTATGAAATGTAAATTAATTTTTTAGAGTTATGAAAAGTGACTGTTTAAATTTCTCCCTGGTTAAAAAAAAATTCTCCCCCTTTGTGCTTACTGTCTTTATTAGACAAATCCTTTGAAAGGGTAAATCTATATTGTTGTTTTTGGTCATTTAGAATTCCTTCCAGTGGCATTAGTGCATGAATTCAGCCAATTCCCATTGCATGCAGACCTTTGTCCATTTTTTTCCCCGTTCACCCCTAGAACTAAGTCAGAGCTCAGGCTCTGTGATGGCCAGCGTTGCTCTGAGTATCTTGCTTTTCCTTGATTTGTTGTTCTAACCAGAATTAACAGGACTGAGTTTGTGTGAGTGTGACTGAAAAATATCTGGTGTAGCATTCAGTTGTCATAATTTTCACCATTCCTGGGACTTAGAGGAACTTGGAGAAAAAAATTCAAATAGCACAATATCAGTAACCTAAATGTGAAGACGTTATTGGCAACACCCTTTTTCTTCCCCCAAAGTATTTCTATGAGAACTATGATTCACATTTTCCCCTCTGGTTAGATATGTCACTGCAGATCCAGAATTTCAGTTCTCCTGAGCTGTCTATTTATTAGCTTGTATTCAGACCTGAGTAATATAGTCTATAATCTTAAATTTCCTCTCTCATTCCAAAAGAATATTTTGCTATCAAAAGGTCTCTGAGTAAAAGGAAGATACAGTTTTTTGACATCAGAAGAAAATGGCTTAAAGTTCTTAGATTTTTATCGAATACATACAGGTATTTGTACTCAGAATTTATATAGTTGGTTTTCAACTACGAAAAGCTTTTTAAAAAAGTAGTTAACCATAATTACATTGTAAGATCTAATTAAGAAAAATGGTACCTGAGATTTTTCTACTAAAGGGAAGTTGTTAAGAAATTGAGTAATGATTTTGTTAGTCTGGAAACCATAGCAACACAATAAATATTATGTCTCTCAATTTGTCTTTCAGGGTTCTTTGGCATGACTCAGTGTCATGGAAAAATAAACAAAATTAAACACAGTAAACTCTGAGTCCTAGCTACCTGAATTAGTCATTTTCCTTGAATGTTTCACTTTCTAGAATTTTGTATTATACATTTCTTGAAATTAAAGCATAGTCTGTAAAGATACAGATTATTTTTTGTATTTCTTACGCCAGTTGCATGGGTTTTATATTATGGGTATACATGCAAGTTGGCAGCTCTGCACTTGGCTTGATTAAGTGCATTTCTGTCAAATTATGAATTTTTTAATATATTTTTTTAAGATTTATTTTAGAGAGGGAGAGCGAGCTTGTGCATATGAATGGAGGGGCAAAGGGAGAGGGAGAGAGATCCTCAAGCAGACTCTTGGCTGAGCATGGCGCTGACTTGGGGCTAGATCCCAGGACCCTGAGATCATGACCTGAGCCAAAATCAAGAGTCGACAGCTTAACCTACTGAGCCATCCAGGCACCCCTCAAATTAAGAAATTTTAATTTGCCTCTCTTGAAAAGTGTTACATGATCACAGTAGGACAGAATTTTAAAGTTAGAGGTTTCCTTTCTTTTAAAGGCATTTGAGTGTGGGTTTTCATGTACTTCTCTTTGAAAATATTAAATGCAGGAAGGTTTTGATAATAGTATAGCTACCCATGAGTCTACCACCCAACGTTAACTGATATCAGTGTTTTTTGATAATTGCTTTAGGTTAAAAAAGCTAAGGAAGGGAGAAAGAAGACATTATAAACGAAGTTTAGGGCCCCTTTTTCACTTCCTAGGCCTCTCTTTCCACCCCCACCCTTTACCCAACAGTGAACCACTATGATAAAATTTCCTTCCTGTCTGTTCTAAAAGCTCGAATACATATCTCCATAAACAGTATTGTTTTATGGGTTTTTGTGTATTGTTTTCCAAGTGCTCAATAGGCATGCGGGTGTGAAACAAGTAGAACCATGTGGGAAGCTGCCAGAATAACAACTCAGTATGGCTGGAGAGAGGTTGGGGAATGGGAGGAGATAATGCTGGAGAGACTGTAGGGCCAGTCATGAAGGGATTTGTGTGCTGAGGAGTTTAACTCTGATTTTGGAAGCTGTGGAGGAGCCATTGAAGAGTAAAAGATTTTTCGGATTTGATTTGTAACACAATTGCTTTAGCCATCATATGAAGAATGACTGGTGTAGGAGGCAGAAAACTAGCTGGGAAGCTGCTGTGGTCATCTTGGCAAGAGGTGCTGAGAGCCTGACTTAAGGCAGTAATAGTGACAATGGAGAGGAAAGTTTGGATGGCAAGAACAGTAAAGAGAATCTTGAAGGGAGCTATGTAGTTGAGGTTTGGTGACTGTGGAGAGAGAGTAAAAAAGAAGGAGGAGCCTTGTGATGATTCTTTATCTCAGTTTTGGGGTAACTGCACAGCTACCAAGGAATATAAAGAGGAAGAGGAAGTTGAAGGGAAAGATTATAAAGTCAATTTGTGATACACTGAGTCTGAGGTTCCAGTGGGACAGCCTTAGTGGTTCATAGCTAGTTGGAGCAGGACTGTGGGAGAAAAGTCTGAGTTGGACATAAAAGATTTGCAGATAATCAGTATCACGATGAGGGGTGGGGGATGGAGGGGGAGCATAGAGTGAAAAGGGAGATCAAGCCCAGAAGCTTTAGAGCTTTGGAGCTCATGATAAATTCTGAGGAAGAGAGGTCAGAGAGTCAGGGGTAAAACTGGGTGATTAGTATTGCAGAAAGCCAAGAGATGGGAAATTTAAGAAGGAATTGAGTGGTCAGGGATGTTGGAAGTCCAGAAAGGACAAGTGAGGTAAGAATAGAAAAATCCTATTGGGTTTGGTAGTTAGAGGTCATTAGTGACTTGTAGGAGCAATTTCAATAAAATTATTTGGGCAGAAGCCAGAATGCAGTCACGTGGAGAAAGTGGGAAGTGAGGAGGAGGTGTAAGAAAAGTTGGCTATGAAGAGAAGACAAGGCAGAATCGAACCAGGTTGGGATTGTTTGTTTTTATTTGTTTTTGGAAGATGAGAGGGAGTTTGAACCTATCTAATGAGAAGAACAAGGAGAGAGTGAAGATGGAGAAGGGAAATCACATAGTTGAGGCAACCTCCCTCGGGAAGATGGATTTCACATCATAACATGGAGTGTGTGTGTGTGTGTGTGTGTGTGTGTGTGTCTCAGGAGGGATATAGTTATATATGTTTTATATTTATATTAAGTTATATGGCTTATAATTCTCTTGCCTTTGAATCTTAGGATGATGGATTCAAACTATTTTTTTTTTTTTGTGGATCCCAATGAGGGGATTGAACTTACAAACCTGAGATGAGATTGTGTTGGATGCTTAACTGACTGAGCCATCCAGGTGCCTTTTTTTTTTTTTTTTTTTTTAAGATTTATCATTTGAGAGAGAGCACAAGTGGGTAGGAGAGGCAGAGGGAGAGGGAGAAGCAGACTCTCTGCTGAGCAGGGTGCCCAGTGCAGGGCTCGATCCCAGCATCCTGGGATCTTGACCTGAGCCGAAGGCAGACACTCAGCCAACTGAGCCACCCAGGTGCCCCAGCAGGATTGGTTTCAGTTGAGTTTCTTACTTGGAATGCCACTGGGAGCCACAATGAGTTTATTTTAGCCTGTTCTCCTATGCTTATTTTACCAAAAGAGTAACAGAATCCAGATTTGTATAAGGATGCTTTTGGGCATTGGAAACCATAAAATACATTATGGCTAATCGTATTTTATTTTGGGATGTTTTATCTTGCTTGTTCCTTGGTGTTTTAGGCAGAGTAATTCAACAGTGTGTAGTATGGAATAGCAAGGGTAGGAGGAGAGTGGGAATGGAGAAAGTGAAGTTAGAATTAGGAAATGAAGTATTCTAGCTGAAAGTGGTAAGAGCCTGCTTGGAAGAGTGGGTGGAGTCTCTTGGAATGGAAATTAAAGGTGGTTGGAAATGGAAAATCAAGGGATATTGCAAAGTAAGATTTGGTTAGGAAGTAGGAGGCCCTGAGACCTTGGGTTTTGAACAAGTGTGACAAGAGTTCCATTTCTGGAGATTGGAAAATAGGGAAGCAGAGCCTATGCCCTGGAAGATGAGGTCTCTATGGTCTATGTTTGATGTTTTAAAGATCTGCTAAACTATTGTACCTTTCCAGTGTATAGGGTTCTGATTTCTCCACATCTTTGCCAGCACTAGTTATTTTCTCTTTAAATTTTTTAAAAATTTTAGCCATCCTAACGGGTGTGAAGTATCTCACTGTGGTTTTGATTTGCCTTTCCCTAATGGCTAATGATGTTGAGTATCTTTTTATGTGCTTATTGGCCGTGTGTACATCATCTTTACAGAAATGTGTATTCAAATCCTTTGCCCATTTTAAAATGGAGTGATTTGTATTTTTTATTGCATCTCATCCACTTTCTTCTCTTTTCCTTTTCTTTCCCTTCTCTTCTCTTCTCTTTTCTCTTATCTCTTCCCCCCACATTTTTATTTAAATTCTAGCTTCCTCGATGTGGCTTCTTCTCTCCCTCTAGTTATACAGTTTATTCTGTCAGTTCTCAGGTCCATTTTATGGGTATTCAGAATGATTTGATAGTTATCCAGTTGTGTTCTAGGGATAGGCAAGCATAGGGTCCATATGCTGCCATCTTAGCTTGCAAATCTGCTTTGTTTTCTTAAATTCCAGAAGAGCATAATATAAAATCCTGATGGTAAAGGAAAAGTCCTTAAAGTAGAAGTACTCAAACCATAGTATGTCGTTAGTTCTCAGCTTTCCTAGAAGTTCTTTCTAGAGAATTTTTTAAAATTTATTTATTTTTAGAAGTTTTTAAGAGGGAGAGAGAGTGCAAGCGGGGGGAGGGGCAGAGGGAGTGGGAGAAGCAGACTCCCCACTGAGCAGGGAGCCTAATGTGGGGCTCTATCCCAGGCCCCTGAGATCACAGCCCGAACTGAAGGCAGACGCTTAACCGACTGAGCCACCCAGGCGCCCCCAGAATTTTTTTAATTTTTTTATTTGAGAGAGAGATTGAGAGAGAGCAAGCATGAGCCAGGGAGGGGCAGAGGGAGAGGAAGAGAGAATCTTAAGCAGGCTCCAAGCTCAGTGTGGAGCTGGTTTTTGGCCTCGATCTCACAACCCTGAGATTATGACCTTAGCTGAAATCAAGAGTATCAAGAGTTGGATGCTTAACCAACTGAGCCACCCAGCACCCCCCTGAAGTTCTTTTCTTTGTCTCTTTCGTTTCCTTTTTTTTTTTTTTTAAGATTTATTTACTTATTTGAGAGAGGGAGAGAGAATGTGTGTGTGTGGATGCACGTGCAAGTGGAGGGAGGGGTAGAGGGACAGAATCTTCAAGCAGACTCTACTCTGAGTGGGGAGCTTCACGTGGGGGCTTGATCCCAGGACCCTGAGATCATGACCTGAGTGAAACCAAGAGTCCAGCGCCCAACCGACTGAGTCACCCAGGTGCCCTTAGAAGTTCTTAGTTATGATTGTATGATTCCTAATTATTAGTTGAGTTGCGAAGTGAACAGCCAACAAATTTAGAAGGTTTCTGAATTAATACAACCTAAAGCAATTGGTTCCAGGAGGGGATCAAGTCCCATGATTTTTGCTATCATTTTATTTTTCCATTTCCCCAAGCATTTAGTGGGAAATGGATTTAATTCTATTCAAATATATCTTTGCTTTTTGTTTTATCATTTTCACTGTTCTAAGAAGAATAGATTTCTATACTTATATGATTGCATATTTCCTTTAGTCATTCTTACTGTGCCTAATATTTGAAAGCATAATGATG
Organism: Zalophus californianus; assembly: GCF_009762305.2. Classification (NCBI taxonomy): domain Eukaryota; kingdom Metazoa; phylum Chordata; class Mammalia; order Carnivora; family Otariidae; genus Zalophus; species Zalophus californianus. The sequence goes on along the minus strand of NC_045595.1, from coordinate 65,859,905 downwards.
AGAAAAATTTTTAGAAACCTAGTCCATTGACCTACTTGATTTCACAAGTAACTTCTGAACCTGAATTTCCAGTTCCTAAATTTTCCTATTAACTTTATTTTAAACGTGTGAGTCATATAGAGCTTAAAGACTCTAAAAATACTTAAATGAATTAAGCTCCTGAATAATTCTGATTTCATGTCTTATGGTAACTTTAACTTTTTTTGTGGTAAAATACATAACATAATTTGCCATTTTAATCATCTTTAAGTATACAATTCAGTGGCATTGAGTACATTTACATTGTTGTGCATCCCGCACTATTCTCCATCTTCAGAACTTTGTCATCATCCTATACTGAAACTGTGTACGCATTGATAAAAATTCCCCATTTCTCCCTTTCCTCCAGCCCCTCAGAACCACTGTTCAACTTTCTGTGCCCAGGCCATTTGATTATTCTAGGTACGTCAAATATGTAGAATCATACAATATTTGTACTTTCGTGTCTGGCTTGTTTCACTTAACATAATGTTTTCAAGATTCATCCATGTTTTAGCATGTGTCAGAGTTTCCTTCCCTCCTGGATCATATTCCACTGTATGGATATAACACATTTTGTTTATTCATCCATTGATGGACACTGGGTTGTTTCTACTTTTTGGCCATTATGGGTAAGGCTGCTTTGAACATTGGTATACAGATATCTGTTTGAGTCTCTGCTTTCAGTTCTTTTGTGTATGTACCCAGAAATGGAATTACCAGATCAAATGGTGATTCTATGTTTAACTTTTTTTTTTTGCCAACTTTGTTTTTAAACCTCTTTAATTTTTGTGATCCTTTTTTCTTATGTCTCATTTATTTTATATCTGTGTGTAAAATGAATGTGTAGAAATCATGCAGTTGTATTCTGAGGGAAGATACTACCTGGAAGTATGCTTTATGTACCTATAATTTATCTATTTAAAAATGCATTGGTACAAGTATAGAGTACCATGTTTTGTCTACTAGATTGGAATCACCTTTTGCTTTTTGCTACTCCTACTCTCAGTACTGCTTCAGGCATCTGGTAGCAATGTGTAGAAAAATACTAAGATGAAGTACTTTTATTTTTATTATTTTTTTAGGATTTTATTTGACAGAAAGAGAGTGAGAGAGGGAACACAAGCAGGGGGAGTGGGAGAGGGAGAAGCAGGCCTCCCGCGGAGCAGGGAGCCCCATGTGGGCCTCGATCCCAGGACCCTGGGACCATGACCTGAGCTGAAGGCAGATGCTTAATGACTGAGCCACCCAGGCGCCCCAAGATAAAGTATTTTTAGATCCTGTTTACCTTTTTTAAGCTTGTTTAGTGGCCTTCTTCAGTACCATCTCCAAGGGAGGCATATCTGAGTTTGGATAAAGTTGGCTAAGGAACAAAGGGAAGGGTATTTTTGTGGCTCTGAAGCCCGTGTTCTTTCTGTTACACAGCAGCCAGGTTCCCTTTCCTTTTGTTGTGAAAGAAATCTTATCAGAGAGTAGATTTCATTTATCTGTAATTTAGGTTTGGTGGGAGAAAACTGGTGAACTATTTTAGCATAAATTGTACAGAATTGGCCATTGATCTTGGAAGGATGAAATGGGCATTCTGAATACATTTCTAAAGACGGCTACAAGTACAAAGCTAGTAACATGGAAATGACAATCCCTACACATTGCCATGGCTTTGCTGAGATTAAAAAAAAAAAAAGTTTGAAAATTTTCCCCAGAAAAATGATACTTTGTAATTTAAAAATGTATTTGCTATCTGCTGAACTCAACCTTGAAGTATTTTTCTATAAAATACGAACTCTAGTAAGAAAGTGGTGTCTACCAGTAGTCAGAGGGGTAAAGAAGGTAAGAATAGCTTTTTTAAAAGATAGAGGCCAATGAAAAATTCATGTGAGAAGATTAATTGCTCTGGTCATGTTATTCTTTAGAGCTTGAGGTTGGCAGATACATGTTTAGGGTTTGTGCTACTAAAAGGCCAGCGAGGCATACTGGGAAAGTGCCAAAATTGGGGTAGTTGAATAAGTGTTAACTCTTAAGCTGTCTCCTCTTCTTAGAAGCCTGCCAGGATCTTGCCAGGGAAAACGAATTGCTCTCTACTTCATGCTCCTCCCCTTAGCATTGTGTTTCCATGTCCTTCAACTAGATTGAGGACTTCTTTGGGGCGGAGATGTCACATCTTACCCTGTATTTTCAGCACTGAACATAATTGCTTCCGTACAATAGACCCTTTTAAACATTGGCTGAGTCTCTTAATGTGAGACTTGGGCACAAATATAACACCACAGGAAAAGCAGCTATTGTAGTTATCAGGGGGCAATCTGAATCAGAGTTAGGATGTGGCTGAGAACAGAGGAAACCACTGCAAGATAGAAATCACTGAGGAGATTTTTAAGTTTCATGTGGTACATCAAGCTTTTTCCTTGTCTCATTTCCTAGATGCGTTGGTCCATGGCCTGAAATTCTTCTATTTATTTAGCAGACATCTATTGAGACATGGACGTTGTGGGGGTGACAGAAGCATGTAATTTTGTTTTGTATTTCTTAATATTTCTTTAGAGAGAGAGTGTGCACACAAGTGGGCACAGGGAGGGGCAGAGGGAGATGGAGAGAGAGAGAATCTTAAGCAGACTCTGCTGAGCGTGGAGCCCAATGTGGGGCTCCATCTCATGACCCTGAGATCGTTACCTGAGCTGAAGTGAGGCTTAATGGAGCACCGTGAAGTCCTGGATGGAGGGAGGTGGCCAGCAGCTGTTCATATGGAGCAAGTCCTGGGAAATAAGGGGGAGATCTGACTGGGAGGAACCTTATTTCTGTTTCTGCTTTTCTTCTCTCTATCTTGTCTTTGTACTAGTCTGTGGAATTTTGCTTTAACCAGAAGTAATGGGGAGCCAGGGGAGGGCTTTACACTGCTTACTGATATGATCAGAAATGTGTTTTGAAAGGCAGATTGGCAATCCTGTCACATTGTAGAAGGGAATTATAGGGCAGCTTCTGGAGGCAGGTAGGTGAATTTGAAGGCAGTTGCAGTTGTTTGAAGGCAGTTGCAGTTGTAGTGTTCAAACAAGAGATGAAGAGTTCCTATTGTGTAATTTCACTGATACGAAATTTCGAGAATGGGCAAATTCGTAGAGACAGGAAGTACCATTAGTGGTTTCCAGGAGCTGGGAGGAGGGGGAATGAGGGGTGCCTACTAATGGGCATGGTGAGGAACAGATGATGGTAGTGGTAGTTGTGCAAACTTGTGACTGTAGTACCGAAAGCCACCAAATTGTCTAATTGGAAGTGGTGAATTTGATGGTATGTGATTTGCATGCCAGTTTAAAATGAGAAAGATATGAAGAGTTCCTGAAACAGAAACAGCATAATGGCCGTGGGGGTGAGAGAAACCCAGCGGTAGAGAATTGGCAGTACTTTAAGACTGGATATTGGCAATGTCCAAAATGAAATAGAGGCTGGTTCTGAAGTTTCTAATTTGTATGACTGAATTTTCATAGGGAAAGAAATTTTGGAAAAAGTGAGTTTGCAGAGACATAATGAATTGTGTGAAATGTTTTGAATGTGGAATCAAGGCAAGCAGTTAAAAATAAAGGCGCAGTTTTCAGGAGAGCCTCTGGGCTAGAACAAAGAAACGAGTGTACAGGAGCTGACTGAGGCGGTCACACAGCTGAGCGAGAGGGTATCTTGTCCGCCCACCTGCTATGGACGGTCGTGTCCCATCTGCTCCTTACCCTCGCAGCTGGTGTGCAGGTTGTTGTTGTTGTTCGTAAATAAAGCTGAATCTTAATATTACATTTCAGGCAGAGGCAAGGCTGGCAGCAAAACGGGCTGCCCGGGCAGAAGCGAGGGATATACGCATGAGAGAACTGGAGCGACAACAAAAAGAGGTAATCTGGGGGGGATGATCTTCATTCTGTGCTAGTCTCAAATAAATTAATACTTGGCTAGTTTCCTTCTGAAATAAATCTGGTTCCTGTTGAAACACTGGGAATAGTATAACCTGATGTGTATATTTTAACAAGCCATTCCATGTCAGCAAATTAAATATTTGCTTTAAATAATAACAGCAAACACATAAATAGCTCTTACTGTATGCATTGTAGCAAGTTGTTATGGTGTGATGAGTGCTTTACTTATATTAGCTAAAGTCAGCTTAGAGATGACAAAGTTATTTACTATAGTCCTAACTGTCTTAGAGTTTAGGTTAATTATATTATTATATCTACATAGTAAAACACTGTGAAGTCATTCAACCTTACAGTTTTGAAGCATATTTAATAATGGAGGAAGATATTCGTGCAAGAAAATTAAAAAAACAACAGTTGTTAAGACTGGTAGGACTCCCATTGTGTGTTAAAAAACTAGTATCATATATAGGGACCAAAACTACTTAGAAATGATTACTATTAATACTTTGGTTTGTCAGTGGTGGAATTGATTAGTTTTGTTTTTTCTTCGTGCTTTTTTGTAGATAAATTTCAATACATTTTTATCGTCAGAAAGAAAAGCAAAAAATAGAAAAATAAAATAGGCATATAGAAATTGGGCTGCTTTAAAATGAAATAAATACTCTTTTTAACTCTTTCCTTCTGACATCAACCTGACTCTGAAAATTCACATAAAAAATATTTCTGATGCCATATTGGTATAAAGGGGAAAAAGCCTGCAGGATATTATTAATAGTATTAAACACTTTATTTTGGTGTTGGTGGTGGACTGCTACTAATGTGTTGAAGAGAACTGTATAGATTTTATTCACAGCTCAAAACCTAAACCACAAAACAGTTGATATCTATGTTGCTATTTTTGTTTTTGATCTCATATATAGTTTCAAATATTGAATGCAATTCTTGGCTTAAAATGAAAGTGTTGCAATGCACTGTCTTTTATACTCCTAAAATTATAGTAAAATTATAAGAAGATTGTTGCTAAGTATAAATTCCATTTCCTCTAAATTGCAGAAAGCCATATATCTCTTCATTGTTGAGCATATTTAGCTTAGTAATTATCTGTATTTTGAATGTGTAACTTATGTTGAGCTAACGATCACTGCTCTTCAGGGCAAATGTATAGGATTAATTTAAGACTTTTCAGATCATGCAGTATGTTGGAAACTTCAGTTGATGAAACTTTTGCATTTGTAGCACTCTCATTATTCCTTTGATCGGAAATGGGGACAGATTCAGAAGTGGCTGGTAGGCCAAGATTGCCTGCCCTGCATGTTGTGATCAGTTGCTGAAATAATGCAATCTTGAAGTAAAACATTGACTAATAGTTTGCCAAGTAGGAGTGTTTGCCATGTTTGAACTTAAAGGTCAGAGTGTGTCTCTTCTGTCTGTAGTGGACCAAATATGTACTTGGAGTCCATCCATTTTCTGTTGTAGTCTATAGCCTCACACTTTTGTCATGAATGCTCTTGACCAAGAAAGACTGAGTAAATGGATGTGTTTTCTTTCTCTGAGTTTGTTCTTGTCTCCCTCAAATTTGTCCCCCTCTCCTTTCCCTCTCTTTCACTCCCTCCTCCCCCCCTTCCTTTCTCTCTTTTTTAAAAAAACTAGGCAGAAATGTCCTCATTGAGAGATGACCCAAGTCATTCTTTAATTTTCTATGAAAATTACTCTTATGTTTTCACTTCTCTCAGTTCTTTTTCGAATCTTCTACCACCACTCCCAAATTTTTAGTTACAAGAGCAAATCGTGAACCAGTAAAATATTACTTATTGGGAATCATTCCTAAATTTGAACTTTTTTCAATGTTGGTGATTTCACCAGTTTTCTCCTATTGCAGAGGTTCTTCCTCCATGTGAATAGGCTTGGGAGATGGTGCAGGAAGCCTTAAAGTCTCACGCAGACTTTTGAATGTATGTATATTTTTAAGTGAAGTGCCCCACAGGTGTTATGAATACAAGATTCTCAAGGGAGTCTGTGATCCCTAAAGGGTTAGGAACCACTAATTGCTATTAAACAAGAAATTTTTATAAGCAAATTCCTTCTGTAGCAGCATTTTGAAGTACAACTAGAATTAAAATATTTATGAGTGTAAAAAATATTTATGACTGTACTGACCTACAGATTTAAAACTTTATCATACTTCTCATTGTGATATTTTAGAAAGGAGAGAAAGATGATGTTTGGTTACTTATAATTAAGTGATTCCTCATGAATGTGTTTGTTACTTTGGAGTAGAATCTGTCCTTTCTTGTTACTAAAGCTAGCCTAATTGGTTTTATTTAAAGTGTCTTCTGCATGAAACTGGGTTATCTTACTGTTGATGCATTAAGAACATTTTGTGTGAATAAAAGAAATCACTTTTGCTTGCAAATTTTCCATGGAAATATTAATTTCATTTTTAAAAATTATGTATTATAGATCTAAAATTAAACTGCCTGAGATGTTATTATCTTAGGGTGCACCAAAACATTAAATAAGAAGAAAAGCCTATATTGAAAGTCTCATATTCCAAGGCCATGAAGATAAAAACATATTTTTTATCTCTGAAATGTGTGCAGTTCAGGAAGTGAGTGCACTAGATTTTCATGGAAGGGTGAACATTTTGGGTTTAGAGGTTTAGAATGTAGATGGTGACTAACTCAAGTTCTGAGTGATAGCTCCGACTGGCAGAGAAAATGGATGGGGTTTAGTTTCAGGTGGGAATGATTATCACTTAACCCCTTCTGACACTTGCTTTTACTCTTTTCAAACTAATTTTTCCTTTCACTTTTCAGCTTATTTGTCTCTCTGGCTGCATTGTCTATGAGCCTATAGTAGAAGTTGGCATGTTGTAGTCACAATATATAAGATATAAAGAACAATAAATTTATAATAAAATAATGCATATACAAATAATAGGATTGTCAGTTATCAGAAGGAAAAATCTACCCATGTTAAACATTTCTCCTAATTTTCACACTTTCTAGGTGTGGGGGTGGATGTTGGGGGATGTGAACAGGAAAAGCCAGGGCATGAGGCTCGGGAATGAAGCTAACAAATGAGTGCGATTTGTATGCCAGCACTGTGCTAGTGGTTTTTACATATGTCTCCATTTCACATGATAAGATAGGGACCACTATCTCCATTTTACAGATAAGGTAATGAAGGACTGGTGAAGCCAACAACTTGCTCAGTCATTGGCAGAGCCAGAATTCAAAGGTCAGAGAGCGCACCACACCTGCTAATGGGTTGGAAGGTGAAAGGACCAAGATGAAAGGGCCCAAGTTTTTGTAGGCCTTCAGATAGCCCTAGTGAGGCCAGTGTTTCCGTTTTTAAACAGAGTGTCTCCATCAGCATGTCGTGACCTGGAAGAGAATGTGCGACTTTTGAGGTTTCCTAATTTGAAACTGAGGGAATGGCTCTAGCCTTGACTTAAATATTACTTGTTGACAGAGAACAGGGCCAGGTGTTTTCAGTGGGCTGTGGTCTTCTTTCATTAAAATCACTTCATCCCCACATCAAGTGAATTTTTAAAAGCAGTCTATGTTTCATTTCCATTAATTTAAAAGTATCAAAACAGTTTTCCAGAAAGCCTTGAACAAATATACATCCATTTATTTATTCATTTGACAGAGAGAGAGAGTGAGCACAAGCAGGCAGAGCAGCAGGCGGAGGGTGAGGGAGAAGCAGACTCCCTGCTGAGCAGGGAGCCGGACACGGGACTCTCTATCTGGGACTCCATCCTGGGACTCGATCCCGGGACTCCAGGATCATGCCCTGAGCTGAAGGCAGTCGCTTAACCAACTGAGCCACCCAGGCTCCCTTATACATCCATTTTTTAAGGCATTGTCCTGTTATTTTCTGCCTTGGATCCTTTATACTGCTAATGATTTCCAGGACAATGAAAATGGATTGTTTCCCAGACCGTGGAAGAGAAGGATAGTCAGCCTTGTAGTTGGTACCTAGAAACACAGTTGCTGAAATTTTTTCTCTTGGCCCCTGATGCTATTAATTCAGGAAAAGCCAACTGGCAGTTTAAAATACTATTCTAGAATACCTGGGAAATGAAGTTGCTTGTTCTTCCAGAGAAAGAGAAATCTTTGAGTAAAACCCAGGTTACCTGGCCATTTTCTTCATGCTCTTGTTTTGTAATCAGTGTAGATTTAGCCAGTGTAGCATGGTCTCTTTATGGTTTGGTGGTCTACTGAGTCAGAAGATTTGCATGCTGGTCCCAGCTTTATGTCTTTGTGGATTCCTACTTAATCTTTTTGTGGTGCAATCTTCTTTACTTTAAAATGAAGGGATCGGATTATATAATCTCTACGGAACTTTCTAGCTCTTAAAAATAATTCTAGGGTCTTTTATACAAGAGTTTCCTTCTCTTTCTCTCATATTTGTCGCTGTGCAGAAGTATTCGAGGTAGGGGCAGTAATTCACAACTACCTGAATGCCTGTCTCTTTATATGAGTGGCGCTACATGGCAGCCTCTTAGTAAAATATGTGCTTTGTGGGTGTTTTGGTATAATGAAAATTTGCTTTGAGTTCGCCTTACTGTTGAACAGTAGCCACCAGCCATATGTGGGTAATTACATTTAGACTTAAATAGATTAAAATTAAAAATTTAGGTCCTCAGTTACACTTATAGCATTTCAGGTGGTCAATAGCCACAAATGGCCATTGGCTACTGTTTTAGATAGCACAAACACAACATTTCCACTTTGTCACAGAAAGTTCTGGTGGACAGTGCTGGTTTAAGGTGTAGTTTATGAGTGGAGTAAACTGTATTCTTGCAGTTCACATTAACTGGCCTGTATGGGGTTTACATTTTATTCTGTAGTCTTCTAAGGTCTTTTTAGGCCATTTTTTCCCAAATGGGGCTAAAAAATAAGTTAAGATATTTTTATTAAGAATTACTTTTATAAGTATGGGCGCCTGGGTGGCTCAGTTGGTTAGGCAACTGCCTTCGGCTCAGGTCATGATCCTGGAGTCCCAGGATCGAGTCCCACATTGCGCTCCCTGCTCGGCAGGGAGTCTGCCTCTCCCTCTGACCCTCTTCCCTCTCGTGCTCTCTATCTCTCATTCTCTCTCTCTCAAATAAATAAATAAAATCTTAAAAAAAAGAATTATTTTTATAAGTAGAATAATTGAAAATAAATATGAATTTATCTGTCTTTGCTGCATCTTTAATGAGCTGTGGTTTTTAGAGGTCGATTTTAAAAAAGTGCTCTTGTGTGGTAGGTGGAATGAAAAAAGGTTAAAGGGAAGATTGAACATTAAACTATGTAGGTTGCCCTAGTACCCCAAATAAGACTGGGAAGGGGTGTGTAGAATTAGGCTGCCTGCATAGCACAAGGTTCTTTAAAGCTAACTAGCCTAGAACTGGTTACCACTCAATAAACTGTGCCTACTCTGCTGGGTTTATGCACATGCTCCCAAAACTTTTGTGGTATATAACCTGATAGGGAAAAAGGAAGAAATTTGCTTGGCTTCTTGCAGATTACATGTGTCTATTATATAACAAAAATGTAAACCAGTGATGAACTCCTAAAGTTCAGAACACTCTGTTGGGTTTTATATCATTGAATCATATTGGCGCTTATACAGACTTCTGAACAGATTTGATCACATGCATCAGTGTACACAGCAGATGACAACCAGGAGTGTTTTTGAAGGATGCTGAAAGATCATGACCAAAATAAGGCATTAGGTTGTGGTGTTTATGTAATTTGAAATGGATGATCAGACATAACCACATCTATTTGTTCCACCTGTGTAATGATCATGCCGTAGTGCCACATGGTGTTGAGGTATTGATTCATTTTGGAAGAGACAGCGTTGATTAGCCATGAACCCAACTGGACAGTTGTGTGTAGATTCTTACTTAGTGCAAATTACTTTACCACTTTGGACTTTGAAATTCTGAAAGATCAGAAGTTCCTTACTGTTGCAGTAATTAGACTCTAGGAACTAGTCATTTGATCTCACAGACAGGACTTAATGCTCCATTGCTAATAGCTGACTGTCAAAAAGTTTAGAATTGCATTTAATTTAGTCAGCTCTTAGGCTGTGGTCATGTTTTTTTTTTTTTTTTCTTTTTTTACCATCTTCATGAAGCATAACTCTTGAAATAATTTTACCAGCTCTAAAATATTTATGTAGTTTCTTCTAATTATAAGTAGTTTTTCATATTAACCAGACACAGGGGCTATTTTATTTAGTTATTCTTTTCTTTTCCAGGTAGAGGGGTGCAAGAAAACAAAAAGAAATTCTTTTGCAGTGAGCACAAAATTATTTATCACCCAAAAATTTTTAAGTTCTTAAACTATCTTTGTAATAAACATTTCTTCCTGCCTTGCATAAATGAACATTCACAATGAAAAAAGAATAGATAAAAGTCTACTTTTTTTTTTAAAAGATTTTATTTATTTATTTGACAGAGAGAGAGAGAGACAGTGAGAGAGGGAACACAAGCAGGGGGAGTGGGAGAGGGAGAAGCAGGCTACCAGCAGAGCAGGGAGCCCAATGTGGGGCTCGATCCCAGAACCCTGGGATCATGACCTGAGCCGAAGGCAGATGCTTAACGACTGAGCCACCCAGGCGCCCCTTAATGCTGAACTCAATTTCTGTTTGTTAAGTATACTTGCTTATTTTTATCTTGGTATATTGAGCTCTCTTGGTCGTTTATAGATTACATTCTACAAGTGGTCAGACACACATACACAAAATTATTATTGCTACTTTCTTTCCACCTGAAATATGTGGCTGCCCCAGAACCAACTTTAGAAGCTGAGTTGTCCACACCTGCTTGCTATAAGGAAGGTGCTGCTGTGCTCCTAACCGATAGTTGTTTGCGCAGTTCTTCTGATAGACAACCCTCTGTTTGGTGATTAACTCTCCATGTACTTTCTCCTTTCCCAGGAAGATTCAGAAAGGGCCAGGTATTCCAGTCATCATCGACCTTATCTGGTTTGTAATAACCAATAAACTTGCCCCTACTTGCCCCTTTTTAACTTCATGCAGTCACCCACAAACTTATGCTATGTTTGTTTTTGTTCTTATCAGGGAGTTGAGGATGCATTGTCCATTCGAAGTCTTGGCAGTCACAGGGTTGGTAATTTAAGTTGTTTGCACCATGATAGCAAAGCTTATATGTTTGAGCTTTCTGCAGCATTATTGCCTGAACAATCTGACAGTGTTCATATTCCTTTGCCTTAAAACAAAACAAAACAAAAAAACCAGAAAATATTGGCAAAGTCCTTTCATTGGAAAGTGATCTTTCTCTTAAATTATTGCTATAATCAATATAAATCAATTCTACAATCATGAATATTTTAAACTATTAACATATGTGTTACTTTTTGTATAAAAGGACCTTTGATTTTGGAAAAGTATCGCAAAATAAGAAGATTGATTTTTATGGAATGACATCTGTGTGGTTCAACTTTCAGATTTTCCTACTTTCCTATTTTTTTAAATAATTTATTAAATGGGTAATAGCTTTGGGGCTTGGTTGACTAATTCTAGTTTTATTACATGGAAAAATTGAGCTACTGATTTGAAAAATTCCCTGCTTATCATATTTATAGTAATTACCAAACCTCAACATTTTGATTAACATTTTGTAGTATGCCTTGGCTTTTTAGCATGCATTGCTGTAAATCAAGGTAAATGAGACTTCGTTCATTAAAGTCTTGTATATTGTGCCAAGACACTGATCTCTTTTTAAAGAATTGTGCTTTAAACCTTAAAGCAATTCGTTTAATTTTGCATTGACAATATTATTATGTGTATATCTAGATTTTTCATCAGTAAAATGATCTTTCATGTTGCGGTCTATATTGGTTAACTTTCCCTAAGTCTAGTTTTCTTTCTGTCTTGTGTAATACAAGAAACCAAGTGTGTTTGGTATATGAGTTACAGATGTGTTTGTACTCTGAAATAGTCCTTTACTCTAGTCATATTTCTTACTGGTGAATGTAATCTTTGTCTTTTTACAGAAGTCAGTACACTTTGAATCATAAATATTTTAGTTAATTGCAAAACTTTAGATTTATAAGAATATTAACAAGCCTTCACAGCAACCTAATCAGCAACTTAAGAATGATTTTACAGGAGAAACATTTTTTAAGATAATAAATTCATCCTGCTTCTCCCTGGAGATTTTTTTCTCTTTAAACATCATACAGGGAGTTAGTCAATAAAAGCTTGAAAGTTGAGTGTTGAGAGTTTGAAAACAATCTCTCCTCATTTTTAAAAAATTTCTGGCTTTTTCCTTTGCTTTTCATTATAATGTTCATAGTGTGAAGTTTCACACAGTTATCAAGCTGGTTATTTATAATTTTCTATGTGGTCTCAGGGAAACTTGATTATATATTGATATTAGTTTAACTGAACAGTAAAACAATCCAAGTTTGACCTAATTTAAGAAACTTTTTTTATCATTTTTTAAAAAGATTTTTATTTGTTTATTTGAAAGAGAGTGTGTGTGCACATGAGAGAGCGAGCAGGGGGGAGGAGCAGAGGGAAAGGGAGAAGCAGACTTCCCGCTGAGCGGGGAGCCTGACGCAGGGTTCAATCCTGGGACTCCGGGATCATGACCTGAGCCAAAGGCAGATGCTTAACTGACTGAGCCACCCAGGCACCCCTAATTTAGGATCCTCTAAAACAAATCTGCAAACAAGCACAAGAGAAATTAAACCTGCAATTAAGCTAATAAGGAATTGGTTACCATGAGTGTCTAAAGTAATGATGATGATTTTCTTTTTATGGAAATTATATCATTAAATAAATTTAAGATAAAACTAGAACTCTCACAGCATTTTATTTCACTGTGGTAAGTGTGAAAATTTGCTACTGTGGTAAAGAGTAAAGCTCACAGTATTTTAAAAAATCTGAGTGTGAACATGAAGATTAATAAAAATTTTACACCCTAGAGGAGACTCTAGTACATTATTGTGTACGAGTGTATACCCAGCACATTTTAAGTAGTTAGATTTCCTGGAAATAAGTCTGAAAGCTCACTGATAACATTGTTTAAAAGAAATATAATTGGGGGGGTCACCTGGGTGGCTCACAAGAGTCGCATTCTCTACTAACTGAGCCAGCTAGGAGCCCCCAGATTATTTACTTTTTAAAAAAAATAACTACCACAGGACACCTGGGTGGCTCAGTTGGTTAAGCGTCTGCCTTCGGCTCAGGTCATGATCCTGGAGTCCTGGGATCGAGTTCCGCGTTGGGCTCCCTGCTTAGCGGAGAGCCTGCTGCTCCCTCTGCCTGCCACTCCCCCTGCTTGTGCTCTCTCTGTCTCTCTCTTTTTTTAAAAGATTTTTATTTATTTGACAGAGAGAGAGACAGCCAAAGAGGGAACACAAGCAGGGGGAATGGGAGAGGGAGAAGCAGACTTCCCGTGGAGCAGGGAGCCCAACGTGGGGCTCGATCCCAGGACCCTGGGATGATGACCTGAGTCGAAGGCAGACGCTTACCGACTGAGCCATCCAGGCGCCCCTCTTGATCTCTCTGACGAGTAAATAAAATCTTTAAATAAAAGTTTAAAAAAGTAAAAAATAACTACCACATACATTAAGCTGAATATGTAGACAGCTTTTGTTCTCTTTTAAAAATAAATGTGATGGCCTAAACACTGACCTAAACTTTATGGGGATTTGCTATATAATTTGGGAGTTTTGGTATTTCTTTGTCAGTTATTTTTTAAAACGTGTGAGCTGTATATTAAAAAGGTCTAACACTTTAGACCTTGTATTTGATGTGTGAACATAAGCAGTACCTGGATGTGAGGCAGATGTATTTAAGGTTTTCTGCCGTATTCTTAGGACTTTAATCTTTTTTTATCCAATTAACTTCAGTTAATACTTTCTTGAAAGATGACCTGCCAGAAGGTATTTGGGCTGGAAATGGTGTCCATGTTATAGACATTCTATAAAAAATAAAAAGAACAAAGATAGTTCAAGACTGTGAATGATAGGTTTGGGGGAAGGAGGAAGAAATCAAAGCCCTGAGCTTAGAATTTAAACAGTCTGTTTCTTTAAAAAACAATCTGCCTTGGGTGCCTGGGCGGCTCAGTTGGTTGGGTGACTGCCTTCGGCTTGGGTCATGGTCCCGGAGTCCTGGATCGAGTCCCACATCAGGCTCCCAGCTCAGCGGGGAGCCTGCTTCTCCCTCTGACCCTCTCCCCTCTCATGCTGTTTCTCTCTCTCTCTCTGTCAAATACATAAATAAAATCTTAAAAAGACAACAACAACAACAATCTGCCTTTGAAAAACATCTTGAAAATGCCTGGTCACTGCTTTTTATATTGAAATTTGAGAAGACTATAAGGTAGAGGTCCAAAATTAGAAAATTGAGTCCATCTTGAACCAGAGTAGTAGGGGTACATTGCAATTTCTTATTGGTGCAGATTTTTACTGTTGTGTATATTAGTTCCTCTTTAATTATCAATACCCTTGATATAATTTTAATGAATTTAACTTTAATATGCTTGCAATTTGTGTTTTGTCATTTGCTCCTACACTGTTTAATTCCATGGAAGAACCCATCGAAGGACATAACTGGGACACACTGGAGCAGAGCCAGTACACCCAAAAGGAAAGACATCATGGTGTGTAGTTCAGAAAAATGTGCAGTGTTAATATTATGCACTTTGACTCTGAGAGTTCTGTGGGCTTGAGTAATGGGTATATTCTAATGGAAATTGACACTTGCTGAACTTTGTTTCACAAACAAAAAGTGGCTCTATTTCTTTTAATTTTATTTCAAATGAAGACTTTCAGGTAACTTTCTGTGGGAGTTAAACAAATTCTTTCTGATAGACTGTCAAAGATTTGGAAATGTTTTAGCTAGAGCCCTTAATATCTTCAGTTCTCCCTCTGATGAATTATTTGTTTTTTTTTTTAAAGATTTTATTTATTTATTTGATAGAGATAGAGAGAGGAGAGCACAAGCAGGGGGAGCGGCAGGCAGAGGGAGAGGAAGAAGCAGACTCCCTGCTGAGGAAGGAGCCCGATGTGGGGTTCGATCCCAGGACACCTGAGCCAAAGGCAGCTGCTTAACCGACTGAGCCACCCAGTTACCCCAAATTATTTGTTTTTAAACAACATAGATACCAATTGGCATGTACTAGGGCGATTCTTTTCGTTTACCCAGTTGTTCTAGTAGCAGTTGGAGTGTCCAAACTATGGATTTCTTATCAGATAGATTCAGCAGTTTTTTTAAAAACCATCTGAACTCTGCATTATATTTTGGAAAGGGAAAATTGAAATAGGTCAATTTCAATTCCTTTGTTAAATTCTATGCCTTTGTAAAATGCCATTGGTGCTACAGAGAGGATCAGAAAACATAAGACGTGACTGTTTTCTTCAGTGAACTTATCTGGTTGGGAGGGCAGAATAGTTTATATGCAAGAATGTGTGGCTTTAGTAATACATATTTTAGTGATGGTATTTTTTTTAAACAAAAAAGATATTTTGTTAATGGAGAGGAGACCTAAGTGAAATTTCTATAGAGAAGGAACTTTACTTTTCAGGGAAATGTCACTGACTATTTTACCATTGCACATAATTTACTAAATGTGCACCTTTAGGCATCTTAGAAAATTTTAGATAAACAAGATTTTTGTTATACATGTAATAACACTCTTTGTTGTTTGCCTCTTCTGGGTAAGATTGCTTAAAAGGTGTAAGCTAGAATGCTTAAAAAACAAAATTAGGAAATCACAATTCTAAGTAGTTACTATTTAATTCAGTTTCTTGGATTTGAAATGTGGTATTATGCCTATTATTGTATTTTCTTAAAGACCCTACATGAAATGTGGTTTTTCTGGTCTTATCATAAATTTTATGTGTTTTTCTTTGATTGATATTTAATCCGACACTTGTATGTATACTGTGCATATTCCGCACTTTGCTTGGACTAAGTTTCCAGTTTTGTTCAGTGTTTTTAATAGGGAAAGTTCTTGAGAAAGGAAGTTTTTCAGCTGTGTGTCCACAGGCAGATCCAAGGGAACTTCCACATTTTGATGCTGCAATTGTTTTTTTTGTAAGCCTGATTTTATTAGTTATGTGCTCTCACTTCGTTGTCCATGCCTTCCTTGCTTTTGCCATGTTTCAAACAATGGGAAATGATGGTAACAGCCACAATAATAAAAAGTAAAACATCTTTTTAATTTCAAAATGTTTAATTCCTGCATGTAAAGGCTCTCTGCGGGTGTTTTGTGCGGGGTATACTGAGGTTGAGTCATCTCGCCATTATTGACTAGGAATTCTGTGTTTGAAAGAGAACATGCAGCTTTACATGTACAAAGAGTTTAGCAATCACTTATATTAGGAAAGTGTGGGTGTGGGGAAGAAGATTCTTTAATTCAAATGTAATAGCCTTTGTGTATAATAATTTTTAGCTTTTAAAGTAGTGCTGGATTTTTTAAAATTGTTTTATTTAAATTACAGTTTGGATTTTTAGTAACTTTGCAAATGTTGCTTTTTTCCTCTTTATATTTCTGATTTGGGGAATACAATCAACATTCAACTTTTTCTGAAATCCAGTATGATGCTCTCAAGGATAAATCATCAAGACTTTCATCATTAGTATGTAGTGCATGACTTTGTGTTAAATGTAGAGTTTTATTGTATAAATGCCTGATCATGCTAATCATAGATTATGACTAACTTTCCACAGGTTTGTTATTATGTTTTGGGGAAAGCGTATGGCCAACAATGCAAAGACTGTTTTGCAATGGTGGCATAATTGAACATTTGAATAATTTTTTGTTTTAGAATTTCAGGATCAGATAAAAATGATTTGCTTCCTTATCCAGGACTAAGATTGGTAGTAATATCTTTTCTTAAAGTGATGAGCTCCTCAAATGACACATATGCGTTGCCTGGAAGACATGTTTCTGGCAGTGTTTGATACCCACTGAAATACAGGCCCTGCTGTGTTTCTTATTATGTGTCACAAGCCGGCAGGTGTGAAGTTGCTAAACAGGAAATAGCCAGCAGTGACAGGTGATACCTGAAACATCAGTTATACCTGCTCATTTTTGCTTGATTTGGTTGGTTTTTTATGTATGTCAATTTTAGCCAAGGAAGTTTAGTTATAGCATGTTTTCCTTGGGTTAATATTATGTCAGTAGATTCCCTGAGTTTCTAGACAATATAGTCATCTCTTAAAATGTTCAGGGTAATGTATAAAAGGAAGGATATGCATATTCAAAAAAGAAAAATGAGTGGATGGATTCAGGATCTAGCTGTGCATATGACAGATGATTTGCCTGGAGCAGACTGCTGTTAAGTAGGACGTTGCTAGCACCTCCTCATTTCAGGTGGGCAGTGTATAGCTAGATTGGATTTCTTGTCTACCTAATGATCTTTATAGTAGTATTTCTGTCCTCCTTCATTCCCTCATATACACTTGTCTTTGTGCTCCTGGGAGAAGTTATGTATTGAGACAGTGCTGTCTTCAGAGGACCTGCGTGTAAGGTCATTGTCTGATAAAGCTGTTGCTACAAGGGGCAGTCCATACCATCTTGGCTGTTTTCTTCCTGAGCAGCATGTGCTGGGGGACCACTAACTTGGGTCAGGAGTATTTTCTTGGGCAAAGCAATGCCATGTTCTTTCTCTCTCAATCTTGTTTTGGTTGATCCCAAAAGATTGCCTTTTGGCCTTTTGCTAAGGAAGACCTAGAAGGAGGTCAACCCTCTTGTGTCCCATACCTTTATAAAGAAGATAGAAAGGACTCAAATAAGATGTGGGGTGAACATCTTCACAAATGCCCTGCGTGGCTCTGAGTCCTAATTACATCTTTTTGAGCTGGCTGTACATGGAGATGGGATGGCACAGGAGAAAGCGAGGGGGAGTGTGGATGTGTAGAGGTGCTAGATACCTTAGCTAGTCAATCAAGTGCCATGAATCATTTACTAACAGCTGGTAAATATATTCCATGGAGACTGCTCTGTATCTCATATGCATCTTTCTGTGTATAATTTTAAGACGAAGTTTATTAAGTTATTTTTTAAACTTCACTATGTGATCATGAAAGTTAACTTCACATGTTTACTTCCAGAATCATTCTTACAGTCATTCTTATGGAATGAAGAGGAGGTCTTCTGGTTCTCATAAAGACCCACTGGTTAGTTATGTTCTGTCTCATGTCCCACTGTCTTGTGCTGCTGTAAAATTCCCTGATTACTTTTAGGGAACTTAAGAATTATGACTGCTTTGGTGTGTGCCTTAGGTATTGTTGAAATTTGATAACATACTGAAACATGATTTATCAGAATCTTATTTAAAAGTAATTTTGTTTTCACTTACAGAATTTAATATCAAGTTAATACAAGAAGTTCATTAATCACCTATTTTCATTTATGAACTGTCCTTTGGAATATACTTCAAGAATAAGTTTAGTGAGAGTATTTATTTATTTATTTTTTGAAGATTTTATTTATTTATTTTGACAGAGACAGAGAGAGAGATAGCAAGAGCAGGAACACAAGCAGGGGGAGTGGAAGAGGGAGAAGCAGGCTCCCTGCATGGGGCTCGATCCCAGGACCCTGGGACCATGACCCAAGCCGAAGGCAGACACCCAAACGCCCCAAGATTTTTCATTTATTTTTGAGAGAGAGAGAGGGAGAGAGATAGCATGAGCAGGGGAAGGGGCGGAGGTGGAAGCAGAGTCCCCGCTGAGCAGGGAGCCCGATGCGAGACTTGATCCCAGGACCCTAGGATCATGACCTGAGCTAAAGGCAGACACTTAACTGACTGAGCCACCCAGTCGCCCAGGTTTAGTGAGATTTGTATCCTTATTTTAGAAATTTTATTTAGTTGTGGTGTTATAGGCAGTGCCAAACTCACAAATAGGTTTCATTGTGAGAGTTTGTTTGTAGGTTAAATTTGGGGAACGTGGAATGAATTTTCTGGTAGAAACAACGAAGTGTGTGTTAGCAGAGTTCCCATGTTGTCTTGCAGAAAACTCTTTAACCTAGAATGCCATTAAACTGCAGAACTAATAGTGCTCCATTCCAGCCACCTTGCTAAACATTTCTGTGGGGTAAAAATGTGTCCAGAATGCCCATTTGGGGTATTAGGAATGCCTCTTTCTGTTGGGCTGCCACAGTACTGGCGGGAGAATCACTCCCAAGCTCCCTGTTAACTGGTTCCTGTGGAAGGGGCTCCGACCTTTGGTGGGGTGAGAGAGGATCAGTAGACTTTGGCAGGTAGAAGGGAATATAATGGAGAGGACATTAGTGAGAAGCGCTGGAGGGCGAAGCCTTGGGAGCCCTGGGGAGAGGTGAGTCCTGGTGCCTTGTTGAAGGGGTGGTGTGGGGAGGCCAGGCCAGGAGTGGCAGGGGTCAGTGGGAACAGGGATTCCCCCACCGCCCCCCACCAATTGCAGTGTCAGCAGTGCAGGAGGAGTCTGTCAGTCAGGGATTGCGGACATTTCCTTAACTCTGAGTGAAAAAGATGGCTGGATAAGTTAGAAAGGGAGTTTTATAGATGACGTCCTCTTTGCCAGGTAATCACAATCCGTATAATGGCCCCTTTGTGCGGCGTATTGAAGATGAACCTGCCATAGATGTTTTAGGCCAAACCTATTTCGTACACACTTGCACTGTGTCTTTGGTAACTTAATTCGATATTTTGACAAATAATGGGACTAGGAGAAGTTTGAAGAAAAAGACTACTATTTTCTGTGGCATTGCCAAGTGGATTATAAAAGTGGTAATTACTCAGTTGTCTTGGATTTTTCAAGGATGTTACTAAGTATGACATGAGAATAAATCACTTATCATTTCCATTCCATTTTGACTGAGGGTTTATGCTCATGTTTTTAAAGTAAAAAAAAATTAGTAATGACTTGGTTTGAATACAGTTAACCTTTAATATTAGTCTTTTTTTTGGAGACTTGAGATAATTATTATTTTGACTTTTACTTAATGCAATTCAGTGCTTTAAAGTCATTGTTTTGGAGGAGAGAGGGTTTGGCAGTATTAGAGTTTGCCTTTGTGTATTGTCAACAATGTTTAACCTAAGGAAAATGTGTTTAATTTTACTTTTTGCAGAGTGGCCTCTACTTTGACCAGAGAAACTATAGCAGTCTTAGACATAGCAAACCCACCTCTGCCTACTACACTCGGGTTTGTCTCAAGCTTTTTGGCTTTGTGTGTTTTATCTAACTTTAACGCACTTCTAACCCCTGGTTTTTGCATTTTGACTAGTTAGAACTAATCTGTGAGTGGCTGTGTGTACACTGATTTATGGTAACTGAATTCATAGAGCCTGTGTATCTTTAGATGATGTGAACTATTGAACCACCACATTTATAAATGAGTACCATTTTCCCCAGTTTTTTATTTTTTATTTTTTTAAAAGGTTTTATTTATTTATTCATGAGAGACAGAGAGAGAGAGAGAGAGGCAGAGGGAGAAGCAGGCTCCCAAGGAGCAGGGAGCCCAATGTGGGACTCGATCCCAGGACCCTGGGATCATGACCTGAGCCGAAGGCAGACACTTAACCATCTGAGCCACCCAGGCGCCCTTCCCCAGTTTTTTAAAATGAAAAATACTTAACATACAAAAATGTTCAAAGAATTGTATATTAACCACCCACATGCCTACTACTTAGATTCTACAATTAATATTTTACTGTGTTTCCTTTATCGTATTAATGTCTATCCATCTGTCCGTCCATCGATCCATCTTTTTTGGGGGGATGTATTTCAGAATAAGTTGTAGGCATCACTACACATCATGGTGGTTTGCCTTTTAATAAAAGCTTACGTGTAAAAATTTAAACTGTAAATGGGATGTAAAGAATATTATATTTGTTTAATGTTAGAATCCTTGTTTTTTCAAGACATTTGGCACATCATACATTTAAAACATAAATATGTGGCACATAGTACATAGAAAATAATTCAGTTGTCAAAACCTGCACACGCAACTTAGATATTCTTATTTTCCCTGTCTGATGGGCTTGGAAAAAAGAGTTGAAAATTATTTTCAGGTGACATCAGAAGAGGAAAGATTTAATTCCATTTTTAAAAATGCTGTGCCTTGTTAGTGACTTGAATTCGTTGTGACCAGTACATTTTTTCTGATTAAACTAAGATACTTTGTCCATGGCTTGTGTATTTGTAGTGTAACTTGGAAATCCTTTACCTGGTTCCTCAGCAGTCAGGCTAAGCTCATCAAGAGTCTGCTGTGAGATCTCAGAAAGTGTCCCAGGAGCTTCTGGTGACCCGGGTGTGGCCGCTGTCCTCCACACTCTCTGTGCCGTGGCCCTCTTTTCTTGAGTGTTTTCTTAGGTTGCCACCCCATCTCCTAACATTACTATCGAAAGCCCAGTAAGACTTAAACACATTTATAGAAAACTATTCCAGGTGTTTCTCTTATCCCTTAAAATGGGTATTCAAAAAGATTTCTAATGGCTAAGTTTTCTTCACCTTATGTGTTACTTAACTATCGTAAGCCCTCAGGAATTGCTCATCAATTATGGAGTGTAGAATAAACACAGCTTCTGCTCTCGTGATGGAGAGACCAAGTCTCCTTTTGCTGAATTATCTTGTTCTGTTTTGTTTTTGTTTCTTAACAGTCTTCTTCCCTGTGTAGTGACCCTCTGGCGACCTCAAAGAGTACCAGGGTTAGTACTTTCTAAGAAGTGTGTTGCCTTCAGAGCTGAAGTTGCTTTTCTTTGGGTTAAATCATGCGCTTTTTTCATAGGCCTCCTCTACTGCAAATTCTGGTCTGCTGAGAAGTACCAGCCTGGTTTGTATTTTTCTCTTCCAACGTGTATACTCCTGGTAGAGCCACTCTCATGGTGCTGACCCTGGCTTGACAGCTTTCCTCCAAAATAGTCAAGGACACATGGCTTTGATGCTATGTACACTGCAGAATGTGCTGCCAATGCTTAAAATGCAAAACTTTAGGGTAGTAAGAAAAAAGAAACCCAACCAGCCCTATTTTCCAGATACTGCTGGCTGTTGGTAGGCCCTTGCTTACAGTTGGTTTCCTGTAGAGAAGACAAACTTGCATGGGCCCCACTACACTTGTATACTTTTGTGAGATGGTTGCCCATGCACAGATGTCATATTTCCTTTGGGACAGCTGTGGCCTTGGCCGTGTTAATACTAGGCTCTAATAAAGCAAGCTGACTAGGAAGCAAAAGCCATTATCTGTGTAACGTGCGCCATAGCTCTGTGTAATGTGCAAGTTGTGAGCTGGCTGCTTTCAGGCTGTTGCTTTGTTGTCCTGTGGCCTGTTCTCGTAGACTGGCAACTGGAGGCTTTGTAGGTTCATTTTATTGTGCCAGTGGGCAAAATGCTTTATGTCCCTCACTTTCCTTTTCTGCTCAGTCCCCTCTTGAGAGAGAATAAATTCATAAATGTTCCTTCTAGTTTCATAACATGATGGTAAAAAGAAATACTGTAATGGTGCTTTTTAAAGGAAGTGTGAGTTTGAAGTTTTGGGACTGATGTAGGACTTTACGCATATCAGTGAGTTTTCTCACCTGACACACTACACTGCAACACTTTTTTGGAACTGAGTACTTCGAAGAAGTTGTGACATTTTCAAAACAACTTTGATACCTGAATAAATAGATGAGTGGTATTTCCTCTGTTCTTTAGGTGTCATTGTATGATGGTGGATTATATAAACCTTACGGGTCTCGAACTGTAAGTCCAACCAGGGGAAGGTGGTGAGGAGGGTGGTGTGTGGGTGGGTACAGTTTACTTACAAAGAAAAAGTCATTTAATCTGACCTGCAGTTGCTCTATAAGCTGTGACCCGTAAGCTAGCCAACTGTGACTCTCAGCCAAGTTGTGAGGAACTGCCTGCCGGAAATCATGGCTCAGAGTATGAAGGGAATATAAGTGGAGAAACCTCCTTTCCTGCTCATTAGTCCCTGAGGAAGAGGATGGGAGCAGTGCTCCTCAGGGCTTCCTCTTCCCCTCCTCACCCTCCAGCTGAGGGCTGCTGGATCTGGGGGGTTGGGAGGGAGGTAGAGTTCCAGACCTGGGAGGACAGTCACCTTCACCCCGGGACCCAGCGGCCACTTAGGTGCAGGGTCACGAACGTATTCCCCCAGCAGGCAAAGGAGGTGGCCATTATTGTAAAACCTTTCTTCTTGGAAACTTTATAGCCATCTGAATACAGTTATTACTCATCAAGAACAAGTTCGGCCCGAAGCAGTCCTGTGGTGAGCTGTCTGGTCTCTTTGCATGCTTTATAGATACTTTCAGTTGTTTCCTTAATCTGTACTCACAGTTTGGAATATTGAGGATGTGTGTTTCACTCTTTTGTGCATGGATTATCATTTTCCTTCAGTACACAGACTCAGGTATATTAATTTGTCCTAATTGGTTTTTGTGTGAATGTGACTTAGCACACAATTTCTGAAATGAGTCTGGAACCAGTGCCATTAGAATTTTTAAAAATTCTGTATTGTTGTTTATGTGAACTTCTTATCTTTTCGTGGTGATGATTCACTGTATGGGTTGGTTATCTTATGTTTCTCTTTTCTGTCTCTGCTTCCTGCATTGAGCCATTTCACTTGCTTGCCAGCACTTCAATCAATGGAGTGAAAGGAGAAGTAATAAAACAAGTCAGCTTTTTTTTTTTATGTTGAAAATGTAATTTTAATAGATAATTCTTCATCTTACATAGGAGCACAGTAAAATACACCACATTCTGAAGAAACTCCAGAAGTTATGAGAATCAAGAGTGGGGCAAATTCAGACGGGCTACAATATCCATTACCTTAAATAGTGAGAGACAAAGGTTCCAACCTGCGGGTTAACATTTACATACTCAGGACTGGCTACACTGATGACTTACAAAGAACAAGGATAGGGAATTCGATATGGAGAAGGGTGGGAAAGAACAGTTTTTTGAGGGGAGCAACTCTGTCAATGCAGAAAAAAATTACTGAATATCACAACAGGAGCTCCCATAGCAAATACTGAAGGATGAAAGAATCATTACTGAGGATCTGATACTCTCAAAGGAAGAAACCTTTCAGATGACACTTACGCAAGGTGGCTGCTTGAGATCTGCTCATCAGGTCTATAAGGAAGCCTCATAAATGCCTCAGCAACCCCAAATGATTATCAGATTGGTGTTTCCTAGTAGCACATACCAGTGGTTACACAGGAAGTTTCCAGACAAGAACTAAGAAAAAGGTCATATCCCAAATGCCAGACACAAACAAATGTGGCACAACATGTGAGTCCTACACAGTCACAACTGCCGCTTTGCTGTGACTCTCCTGTACAGTAAGTTTCAAACATCATGGCAAGACACCTGTGATCATCTAATCAGACAACACAAACACATTTATTCAAATTTCTAGGAGGTAAAAAAAATATCAAATACCAATGCTTTATGCATGCTCAGGGCCAGCTTATAAATACTCCGTTCAGTGACATCTTAACACAAGTTTGCATTAGGGAAAAGAAACTGGCAAAATCCACCTCCTGCCGGATCAACTTGTCAGATGGTGAAGACCAAAAGAGAATGTTCCATCAGTTTTAATTTTTAAATACGATTGTCACATTGGGAAAATGAAATAAACACAGTAAAATAAACTGTACAAAGGCAAAGTAGAATAACAAAAATATTTTACTAAAACATAAGATTTACAGAAGTTTCCAGACAAGCCATACAAAATGGTCACAAGCTTTTTCTTGAAGGAAGGATTCTACACTTGACAGCAAGTCACAATGGTATTAGTCAGGGCTGTGATGTTTGTTTAATGTTCCCATTTTGGTTCAGACAATCAAGCTTGTCCATCTACAGCGTCTAAATAAAGTTAGACTTGGCTAGAGAGCATATTCTAAAGAACTGGTTAGCTGCTTTTAACCAATGCAATTAGATCACCATAAAAGGGGGGAAAGGAGCCCAAAAAATTAAAATAAAACTACCTCTCCCCCTCAAAAAAAGTAATAAAGAAAAACACCCACACCCCTGCAGCTAACCCTGACAACTACCTTCATTCACAGTGCTTTATTCTCAAACCATGATGGGGAAATGAATAAAAGCAGAGAAGGGCCACTGCTTTTAAACGTTTCACAACAATCCGGATGGTACTTCTAGCCTCTGCTCATGCTTTACAACAGTGAATCAGGACAAGACATAGGTTTGCTAATGTGCATTTAATCACCAAAGGACTGAAGATGTCTGGGCTTTTATTCTGTAATGTTTCTAAGACTGTGTCCATTAAATGCAAACAAAAAAGGAAGAAGTCTTGGCAGAACAGGAGAACAGGAGAACTTGATGATCAGATCGATTTTAAATATTATTCATGGCATATAGCCTAGTCCATGCTCTAGCTGTTTCTATGGCTTGGGCTTCGTTGGTCTTCCACTGCTCCGCTACATCATTTGCTAATGGATCATCTGGATTGGGAGCACTTCACAAAGCCTGGATTGATAGCAGAACTGTGCGGATCTGCAGTGCTGGGGACCACTTATCTTTCAAAATATCTAAACATATTCTTCCCAACTTGTCTACATTAGGATGATAAATTTTGGTCATGAAACGTACTTTAGGGGCTGCCATCGGGTATTCTTCTGGTAGGAATAGTTCAAGCTTAAAAGTCCCTCCCTCAAAGGGGGAATCCTGGGGGCCAGCAATGACCACATGAAAATAACGGGCGTTGCTCTCATCTGGTTCTGCTTTAATGCCAGGAACTGGTTCTGCCAGCAAACGCTGGGTTTCCTTGATAATCCTGCGGGGCAGCCCGGCCATCTTGTCAGATCCCGAGTTCGGCCTCTGGTCTCAACAAGTCAGCTTTTAAAAATTGTTTACATAAAAGACAAAACTGGGATAATTCTAATCCCCTAATCTTTCTGGAATATTAAAACTTTTTTTTAAGTTATAAAAGTAGTATTAGCTTAAGGAAAGTCCAAAGTAAAAGTCCCCTGATCCTTTCCCTATGTTCCATTTTCTACTGAATGCGTTTTGGAGATAGTTTTATGTCAGCACATTCTTTTTAATGGCAATATATTATCCCACTAGTGCATGGGTTGTTCATTTCTTTTTGAGGATTTCTTGGATAGATTTATTTTTTTCGTAGGTATTGTTTTTGTTTTTTTGCTTTTAAATTGAAGTATAGTTGACACACAAGGTTACATTAGTTTCAGGTGTATAATATAGTGATTTGACAACTCTGTATATTATGCTGTGCTCGCTGCAAGTGTAGCTCCCATCTGTCACCATACAGTGTGATTACAGTACCATTGATTAGATTTTCTATGCTGTGGCTTTTATCCTTGTCAATCATTAAATAACTGGAAGCTTGTATTTCCCACTCCCTATTGATGGACATTTAGGTTGCTATATTTTTGCTACAGCAAACACTTGCGTAATGGACTTTCGTATTCAGGTGTATTTTTGTGTACTTACGAGTAGATCTCATGTAAGGTAAATTGCTAATCATTAAATGATGGGGGTCAAAGAATATATACGTTTAAATTATGATGCGTATTGCTGTATTGCCCACCAAAGAGACTAAACTAATTTACATTTCCAATGGCAAATGATGACTTTAGGAACTACTTTGTTATTCTTGACAGTGTCAAAATAGGAGAAATTACTAAAGCAGTTTCTTAATGGTCAATACAGATTGCTCTGTGGAGTGGAATAGGTGAGCTATATGGATTTTATTTTATATTCATGTTGGGCTCTGTTCTCCTGCCATTTCCAAGCGGCACTTCTCAAGAATTCCACTCCTATACTTAACAAAAATGTACACAGGAATGTTTAAGGAGGTAAATGCTCTTTGATCTAAGTAGGAAGTTTACTTTTACCTCACTCCGTAATAAAATTCCACTTGGCAATTCTTGGGCCCGGTAGCATTTTTAATGTACCAATATGATGGCCCCTTGCAAACAAAATTATGGCAGTACATTTTCAGTCAAGTGTAGAACCTTGTCCTTCCTTGTGTGCTGGCTACATCTTGTTTCATTTGCAAGTTGGGTTCAGAGTTATTATCTTGGTGATGCCAGAATGGTTCCTCAGTGATGTCAGAATGGAGGTAACTTATACACACGGAAGATGAGTCTTCTGCTGCTCGTGAAATAGGAAGAAAACTGTAGGGTGATGTTAGAAATATCTCCACCCATTGCATAGGAATGAATAAAGGAAAATAAGAATCATCATTTCAGTGTCCTTGCTGGTAGGAAATTCTGTCTTTGACTTATTTCACTTGAAAATATTCTTATATTTTCTCTCCCAAACTTAAGCATTAAGTATACTTGTTGACCCCCTGATGGGCTCCAAAGGGCCTAGTGGTTTAAAAAGCATGAAATCCCTGGCTGGTTTTGGTTGGTCTATTTATGCCCTAGCCCTCCACTCCTGTCCTCTTTTTTTCTACAACTTAAATAAAAGAGAAAGTAGTATTTTATTCTGTGTGCTTTTTAGAAATATCGTTTGGTTTTTAACGATAGTTTATTATACTTTGAAGCCACTTTTCTGTTTGATGGTGCACAATAGATGGTGCTAATTATATGCTCATGTAGAGTAATTGCATGCTTCCCCAAACCTTACCTAATGTGCTTACAGCCAGGTAAGACCTGTAGTGAAATCACATGTTTTTCATTATCTGCTTTTAATATCTGTAGTTTACCGATGATGACACTGCAAGCATTGCATCTTCTCGTCGTGCCAGTCGTGGGCAAAGGGACAGTGTGGTGAGCGTGGTTTGCATGCAAACTCATACAATAAGTTTTTAAATTGCCCCCCTATATGTGGTCCCATGAAATCTACTGGAAAGTGAAATTTGCATTTGACGAAAATGAGCATTTTCCTCAAATTTAGCTTATCTGAATAATTTGCCTTCAAAAATGTGTTCCTGTGAATATGTATTCTCTGTTGGGCGATGGAAGCTTTCATCAGTAACTTGCCTCTTTACACCTCTTATGTGCTGGTCTTTGTGTATTTGAAAGATTTTCACTTTTTATTCTTTGTTGCTGTTTTATGCACATGCATTTATGTGCACAGTTCACCAGTAACAAAAGTGTCTCCAGCAAAATGAATGTTCCACTAAAACTCGTAACTATGGATTACAAATCATGTTGCCATCAGTTGCTTTCTTCGCTGTGTATTTAAGATGTATTGTTTATAGTTTATACATCTTTTAAGACCTGTGAACTTTTTAAGAGTCGTTGATGGCAAAATTTAGAAATTCTGGCCAAAAATTCAGCTAGCATAGTAATTGTAGAGACAACAAATAGCTAGGTCAAAATACAGATTGGTGTAATTTCAGATTATTCTTTTGATGATGCTGGAAGTTTTTCAGAGAGCTGATGGCATTTTTGCTATATTTAAGAATTGATTTGAAAATTACATTGGTAAGCATGATATGTCAGCTTAGAGCTAGAAAAGAGCCATGTTTTGTGAAAGATTGTAAACCTGAAGTTTTCATAGAAAAGGGGAACACCGAGTGTTTGTGAGATTTGTTGCCAAAAATGCAGTGATTTGTTTAAGGCAATTGTGGTCAATTGGTGAGCCAGTTAATGCTCATACAGCTGAAGGAGAAAAAACAAGCCAGGACACCTGAAAGCACCTTGGAAAGTGAAGGAGTAGAAAGGGCAGGCAGGGACTTTAAAGTAATGATGCCTGGGTTTGAGCCACTTCTACAACCTGTTAGTTGTGTTAATGGCAATTTATTTGTAATGGGGATGTTAATGACTTTCTTTGTAGGTAGGCTTAATATATGCAAATGAATACTATATGGAAAAAGATCTAGAAAATTCTTGAGACAGTAGGAACCAGTAAAATATTAGGTATATGTAAATCTAAGTTGTATTACTATTACCATGAATAAAAATATTGTTGCTTGACTGCATTAGCCCTTAGCAAAACTTCACACTTGTAAGCTGCCTTTGTCTCTGTGGATGGACTTCCAAATTCCCTTCCTGGAATGGAAGAGTTTTTAAGCAAGGTAATCAGACAGAGCTGAGGTGAGGAAAGCTGATAAGTGAGGTAAAAAATACTCCTTACTTATTAGTTCAACAGATGTTTGTGGAGTACCTGTTATATGTGAGGCACTGTATTAAGTGCTGGGAATAATGTGGTAAGCTAGACCAGATTTCTGATTTCGTGGAGCTTATATCCTAGTGAAAGAAATAGAAAATAAGTAAACAAAGGAAGAAAAGAGAAGTAACCCCAGGCATTGTGAAGAGAACAGCAGGTGATGGGACAGGGAACATTGAGGGATGCATGTGCGAGTGTGCATCCCTTTGGATGGCGTGGTCAGAGAAGGCTTCCCCCAGAGAAGTGACCTTTGAGCTGCAACTTGGAATGGGAGGAGCCAGCTGCCTCAAGAGCGGGAGAAGAGCTTTCTAGGCCAATGAGAAAGTCTCAGGTAGGAAAAGACTGAGTTTGGGGAACCAGAAAGGGGCCAGTGTAGTTCTTCCATTATTTTGTCTCACAGTTCCTGGTCTTGAGGAATATGAAAAAGGGGGAAGTGTAGAAATTGGGCAAATAGTGCAATAAATACCCTGCAAAGAATGCTGCATTGAGCATATATATGTGCTTAACAGAGTTGATAGCTGTAATGAACTCTAAGTTTTTGAAATATGGTAGAGGCTTTAGGTAAATATTATCCTAGTGAGGATGATGCATGTGCTAAACACGGGAGCCTTTGCTGGCCCTTGGCAGTAAATGATCTCTGTGATATACAACTCGAGTTAAGGTGCATAAAAGCTTGTTTAAGGGAGCTGTGATTTCCTTTAGGAACCCCTTTACATTTCTTTTCTACTTTTTTTGAGTAGGTTAATTGCAGCGGTATCGTCATTGCATGATACTTTATCAAGCACCAAAACAATATTTTTTCCCCTCATTTGACAATGTTCTTATCCTTCTCCTCTCTCTTTTCTTGACCTTTAAAGCATTTCATTTTTTCTGATTGAAAGGTTTCTACCGCTGATTATTTTAGCCGCTCCAATCGTAGGGGGAGTGTAGTCTCTGAGGTGGATGACGTCAGTATCCCCGATTTGACCAGCGTGAGTGTATTGCATGGGGGTGGTTTTGGTGTCTCAGGCTTGTGACTAACGGCTAATACATTAGCTATTTGAAAGTTAGTAACTTAATTTACTGCTTTAATTTTTATTGGGATACAGTAACACAAAGTATAGTTATTTGTTTTGTTTTGGAATGTATATACTGATATGCTCTGATTTTTTAAAAAAACTTTTCTGTGAAAAATTTCCCCTGTAGAGCCCATCAGCAGCTCCAAAAATTACCAGTGTTTTGCCAGTTTTGCTTCATCTCTTTCCTCCCTTTTCCTTTTTTTTTCCTGAATTATTTTAAAGCAAATCCATGTCATTTCCCAGTAGTTTAGTATGCATCTCTAATTGAGAATTTCTTTTTTATATTTATTCTACCATTATCATACCTAATAAAATTAAAAATAATTCCTTAAAACCTCTAATACCTAGCCCATATTTAGATATCCCTGATGAGTCTTAAAATTTTTCTTCCCTTTTTATTTTGGTGAATATATAAAGTATTAGACAGACTTTGAAGGTTGAACAATAGAAGATATTAGTAAAGTGTCACTAATTTGTGGTAACTGGGAAGAATCTAAATAGATTTTAAACATCTGGACTATGGCATTATTTTGAAGAAATGCCTGTCCATTGCTTTCACATGCATTGGGAACTGAATTTAGGAAAGATTGTCCTCGATGCCTTGAGGCATTTGTCTTAATGAAGGAACTCCAACCAGCATATATCTCCCTGCCTGATCTAATAGCCTCTTTTTCTCTTTGACACCTCCTGTCCCTTGCTGGGATTAGTTTTGCTTTGCCCATAGACCAATGCTGTCTGATTTTCAAGCACTTTGAAGCAGGTGAGAGGCAGTGTTTCCTAACCAAAACATTAGTTTTTGAATGAAGAGATATTATTTATATTTAGCACATTGCTCGTTGTATTTAAATAGCTATTTTTGAATGACTTTAATCCTGGAAAATAATTTTAAGTGTGGTCCGTAAGTATTCCAGATTGTTGGATCTCAAACCTGGCTGTTTAGTAACCCTGTCTTCTTGCCCTCTGTTAGATCAAGGAACCTCTGCACGCTGAGTTGGAGGATTGGCTCCCAAGTCTTTCCCCTGAAATATTGCTCATTTTATTGGTTTGCTTAGCAACTTATTCTTTTTTTTTGTAGATATAAACAATTTAATTTATTGTATACACCTTTTTTTCTTAAAAACTTTGAATTCTATTAGCCTTTAATTTGTGATGGTGGTTATGTCCTCCTTATATATATTTCTTGGCAATTTATTTTAGTAACTACACAGAAGTGATAAGCTTGATAGTTTAAAAAAAACTCTCCCTGCTTCTACTAATTTAATATAACTCTTTTCTTTACCCAGGTAGTTATTTTGGTTTATTTACATATTTTTAAATAAAAATTATACATATTTAAGGTGTATAATGTGATGATTTGATATGTATATGTTATATCAAATCATCATGCTGTACACCTTATAACATAAACAAAAGATTCTCTAGAGCAGTGGTTAGCAAATATGGCCAGCAACCTCTTATTTTATAGCCTGTGAGCTAATGGTTTTTATATATTTTTTCATTATTATCTAAGTACCTATATGATATCCTTAATTTTGCCTTTTGGCAAAGCCTAAAAATTTGCTGTTCTCCTCTCTAGAGCAAGAATTTTCTCTAATATTATTTCTTTTAAAGGGTAACTATACAGCTCATTGTAGACAAATGAAAAGTGGACTTGACATTGGTAAGATCCCCCAACACACACCACTTTTTGATATGATAAGCTAGGAAATCTGCATTTTTATGTGAAATAGCCTGATTTTAAAATGCTGACAATGAATTCAAAATTTTAAAAGTCACTTTCAGGCTTCCCCATTGTGGATCAGATACATGTGTACATTCTGCTCCATTTATAACTTCTGAGTTAGGAGTGCTGAAAAAGGGTGCTAGGCCCTGATTTGGCAAGACTCATTATACGATATTTATGATTGCTCAAGCCTCTGGTCTTTTCTTCTGCGTTGTTCCTTTGTCCCATCAGTCAGGCTGGGGAAAAGGATGTAAATGTGCTTTCATTTTACTGATTGTTAGTAATCAGACCATTTCTGAATGAAATCCTCAGCCATTTTTGCTTTAGGAGATTATTAAAATTAATTGCTCCCTTCTCTTCTGTGGTTAGGGAATCAGTCGTCAGTTTTCTGGTTGTTTTTTTTTTTCCTCCATTAAGCAGAATTTTTGATGGATATTATTATATCCATATATAAAATTGGAAGTTAAAGGATTAGACTCCAATAACTACATTAAACAACAGTATAAATACTTTGTTTGACTATAATTTTATAACTTAAAAAAGTTTATTCAAATGCCTTAATATGAATACCTTTATCTTCTGATCATATATATTACATTAGATTTACTGATACAGTTGACAGGAATGGGTGCAGCGTGATATACATCAGATATGCATAGCTCAATTACATCAAATCTCTGATACTTTTTTTAATATATTTTTTAAGATTTTATTTATTTGAGAGAGAGAGAGAACGTGAGAGTGAGAGTGAGAGAGAAAGAGACCACAAGCAGGGAGGAGTGGTAGAGGGAGAGGGAGAAGCAGATTCCCCACTGAGCAAGAAGCCTGATGCTGTACTCAATTCTAGGACTCTGGGATCATGACCTGAGCTGAAGGCAGATGCTTAACCTACTGAGCCACCCAGGTGCCCTCAAATCTCTGATATCCTTTTAAGAAAAAAATATAATTAGAACA
Organism: Zalophus californianus; assembly: GCF_009762305.2. Lineage (NCBI taxonomy): Eukaryota > Metazoa > Chordata > Mammalia > Carnivora > Otariidae > Zalophus > Zalophus californianus. The sequence goes on along the minus strand of NC_045595.1, from coordinate 65,827,200 downwards.
AGATGTAAGTCTTTATTTCTAAACACCTCTTTTTAAAAATCTTTTTTAGTTTTTCTTTTGAGAGAGAGAGCGCACACAAGGGGAGGTGGAAGGAGTAAAGGGAGAGGGAGAGAGAATTTTAAGCAGGCTCAACACTCAGCATAGAGCCTGACCTGGGGCTTGATCTCACAATCCTGAGATCATGACCTGAGCTGAAATCAAGAGTCAGATGCTTAATCAGCTGAGCCACCGAGGTGCCCCTCTGAACAACTCTTTTAAATGACAGTATTGAAATGTATTTACAACTAGAATTCTTTCTGTTCAAAAGATTCAGTTGTATTTTACCATGTTAGTAAGGTAAAATTATCTGTCAAACTAAGTAGCCATATGCTGAAATGAAGTTCAAAGGGCTTTTTAACCAGAGAATAAACAAACATCTTTCTTTTAAGAAGAAATAGAGTTTCAAGGATTTGACAAGATATGTATTCTAAGAAATATTTCTCACATGTACTAATTTCAACAAATATTCAAGGAGTTTAGATTTAAAGAGAAACAATCCATAATTTTAATGTCAAGAGCAAAGCATTTTCAGATGTCTCAGACATAAATAAGGCAAAGGCATTTATCACTGAAATGTGGGAAAGATTATATTTATTTAAGATTTTGTTTACTAGTTGATAACTTGAAATTCTTTAAGGAAATACTGCTTTTGAACTTTAAAGCATTCAAATTGGAATACAAAGTCTGCTACCATGTGTTCTTTTTTGAAGAGTTGTTTGTTAGAGAGTATGGACGCACGGGCATGTATGCTAGCGGGGGGACAGAGTAGCGGGGGAGGGGGGCAAAGGGGAGAGGGCATCTCCAGCAGACTCCCCACTAATCAGGGAGCTGGATATGGGGCTCTGTCTCAGGACCCTGAGATCATGACCTGAGCTGGAATTAAGAGTCCAACTCTTAACCGAGTGAGCCACCCAGATGCCCTTGCTCTTCTTTTCACATTAATATGAATATGAAATATTACAAGCTTGTTAGCTGACTTCTAAGTTCCAGCTATCAAAGAAACCCTTTTCTTGATTGGAGAATTACCTCCTTAATTATTTAAGGGTACAATGACATGATATTTACTTGAAACTTTTTGAGAATAGTAAGCTATAGTTAACATTAATGGCTAAGTCCTGAGGGCCATATTTGGGAGAAGGGGGGAAGATTTGCTTAGTGTTTTTTTGTTTTGGTTTTTTTTTTAAATCTACTTTTTTATTAGCAACTTTCTTTTTTAGCAACTCGATTTACTTTTAGTATTTTTTCTATCTCGGTTTAATTTGCATGTTTTACAGAATTGTGACCATATAGTATATATAGCCTTTGTTTTCTGATTTCTCACTTACTAATCTTATAAGATCCTCTTAATTCATCTTATAGCTGAAAGCTTGTATCCTTTTACCAACCTTTCCCTATTTTATACCTTAATATATTAAAAACGATTAAATTTTATTCCATTTAAAAGCCTTTTCAGGATCCGGCAGACTCTGGGTCATCATTACGAACATTAGTGTGTCATTGCAGAGCAGTTGTGTAGAGCTCCTGGCTGCTAGAGAGAGCCCTGGGGCTTTTAGAACACCAGGTTTCAAGTAGTGTTTTGTCTAAGTGGAAGACAGCACATAATATAGCACAATCTGAGAAGTGAGAACTGGAGTCTCTGGCCAAGTCACTGCAGCCCAAATGACTGGACTGCGGCATGGCTGCTCTTGGCATTTTTTGCTGCCTTAACAATCCCTGAGGTTTGGCGCATGATCAGTTTGGGTTGCGACAGTTGGGATCTGTCAGAAGACAGTGAAAGCAATAGAATCAACATTGCGATGGACTAGTTCAATGATGCAGCCTCTGAAATGTAAGATTATTCCAAGTTGACTGTTAAAAAAAAATGGGTGGACTTGGGGGTCATTTTTGTGAGAGGGGGAATATGAGCCAGGATTTCAAATAGACCTAGAAGAGTGTTTCTGAGTGTTGCTTGTTTTTGTCTTTAACTCATTAGTAGAAGAGAGTTGTACTCTGAGGAAAATATGGCAGTTTTATTCAGATACAGTATTTCTTTGATTCTGAAGAATAACATTTTAAGTATCAGGCAATGTGTTTTACTAGTATAAATGTGATGGAAGGTTATTCCTTTTTGCGACAATAATTGTTAAAAAATACTGTAATTGTTTTTGAACATTTTATATGCGATTTAAAAAAATCAAAGTTAACTAAAATCAATTCCTTTTTAAGAGTATTATAATAGGGTCTCTTTGTCAAATAAATAAATAAAATCTTAAAAAAAGTATTATAATAAAAAGTAGCAAAAAGAGATCAAAGCCTGAGATAGTATTTATATTACTGATATAGTACTTCTAATAAAGTAAACACGTTTTATTATAAACAGTGTTTGTTATATAAACACTGAGGAAAAAATGAACATGATAAATGTGGGCAATGAAAAAGAACAGAAAAACTTTCAATTATGAGGAAGTTAGAGTGAAGTGATCTGAATAGAGCCAGAAATAATGGTATTTTGTGTTTCAATAATTAACGAGGAAAGTTTTCAAATCTTTTTTCTAGATTGGGCTGGGAGGGTTGGTCTAGGTGTTGGAATCTGGGTATATTTTCATTTAGTTAAATCTCTCTGTGACTTTTTCCCCCTAATGGTAATTGGGACAGTATATACAGGTAAATTATATGAACACAGGGTTAAAGATTCACAAAACTGAGATCTGGACTCAGCCCTGACATTTAGCAGTAGTTCAGCTTTCAGGAACATCTTTTGCCTCTGAATTTCTCTTTCCTCAGCTGTAAGGTCAGCATTTGGGATTAGACCTATGAGGTACCTCTCTTTATGAAAGAAACACTAATCCTATCCACAGAAGGTAGGATAACTCAGTTATGCGTACCCAGATGATAGGACACTATGTTGTTGTTAAAGTAAATGAAGTAAGTCTGTAAGTACAGATGGGGTATGATTCATTTACTCATTTGCCCAACAAATATTGAGTCCTTCTATATGCCAGGTGCTATTTTTGATGTTAGGAATACAGAAATGAACATATAGACATAGAACATACATTAAAGAGATCAAACAATAAATAAACAAATAAATATCATGGGATTAGGGAGTGATCAATGCCATGAAGAAAAATGAGGTAGTTTCTTTAATCTTTGAAACTTGGTAAGGAGAAAAAGAAGGTATAGAATGTATTTGGGACATTACTTTAGAATTTGTTAAATACACGGGGGCTGGTTGCCCTTGGATGGAGAATTGGAAGGTTTGGGTGTGGTATAGTAGGGAGATACCCTTTTGTGCTGGTTGATTTTTTTTTTTTTTATTTTTGACATATGTGCATGTATTGCTTAAAAAAGCAAAAAACAACAAAGCCAAAGAACTGAATCCTTAAGAGCTGTGGGGGAAATCTTTTTTGATGATATATTTAACTTGCTTTAATCGAATTTGAACTTTTTTTGGCTAAGTATACTGGTCTTATCTATGTGTCCCGTGTTCTAATAATGTTTAGATAATAAAGTTTTTTGGCTTTCGGTTTTATCAGTCTTTTTCTTTTGATGTGTACAAGTTTTTGTGTGTGTGTGTATGTATGTTAACATTTGCATTGCCAAAGCTCAAGTTTACATATATTTTTCTTTAACGTGTTTCAAATACCATGAAAAGGAAAATCTACAGGTTCTAAACATGCATAATGACAACTTGCTTACTGCATGTCATCCTTAGGATAAGAATTGAAGTTGACATTTTGTCTTAATGTGTCTCAACTTTTATTTCAGTTTCAATATGTTTACTTTTAGGTTCCAAACATCAGTTGAACTTGGAGAACTCAAATGAGGTCACTTCTTTTTTTCCTCTAAAAAAACCCCCAGCATGCTAAGTATCTCTCCTGATTTTTATCTCTGTTTTTTTCTAGTTGGATGAAAAATCTGACAAACAGTATGCTGAAAATTACACAAGGGTGAGTACATAAATTCCTAAGGGAATTAGATTCTCAAGGTCAATTAAACTTAATTTCTACTGCTATGTCATTATTTTACTGCATTTGAACTGGTGGGGCTACTCCCCCTTTCTTCATCTATTTCCTGTCCTTGACCCCCCAAATTCCTCTGAGGTTGAATCATGTGAAGCACTGGGAAGAGAAAAGACACTGCATTTTATTTCCTTGAATGTCACTTCTTTAAGCTTTTGGCTGCTCTTTTGATTTTCGTTCCCTTAGAATTTGATCCTGAGAAGCCATTAGACGCTGAAAGTGAAGTGTCTTTAGGAATGGTGGTGACAAACTCTGAGGGTTTTTCTTTCCGCCCTTAATAGTTAATTTTTTTTTTTTTTGAGGTAAAATAACTCCTTTCTAGGAGTTGTTTTGTGTTAAAGTTTCTAACTTCTAGAGTATTTTTAGAAAGTCATCTTTGGGAAATTATCAGGATTAATTTCATGCTATATCCCAAAAAGATATACCAGTTCTGTCTGATAGAGATACAGTGTAAGCCACAAGTGTACCCATGTATATGTAAGTTTAAATTTTCTAGTAGCCTCATTAAAACAGTAAAAAGAAACAGGGGCACCTGGGTGGCTCAGTCGTTAAACGTCTGCCTTCGGCTCAGGTCATGATCCCAGGGTCTTGGGATCAAGCCCCGCATGGGCTCTCTGCTCCGCAGGAAGCCTGCTTCTCCCTCTCTCCCACTCCCCCTGCTTGTGTTCCCTCTCTCACTGTGTCTGTCTCTGTCAAATAAATAAATAAAATCTTTAAAAAAAAAACAGGTAAAATTTATTTAAATAATATATTTTATTTAACCCAAATATGTCAATGTAATCAATGTGAAAAATTATTAATGAGATATTTTACATTCTTTTTTTCCATATAAAGCCTTTGAAATCTGGTTGTGTATTTTACAATTAAAAATAAAATCTCAATTTGGACTAGCCATGTGTCAAATGCTCAGTAGCCCCATGTGGCTAATGGCTACTGTTTTAGACAGTATAGATCTGTGCCATTTATTAATCCAGTAGCATAATCTCACATTTAAACTAACTGTGGGAATAGCAGTCTAAATTCAGAGTGATATACAATTTGCTTCAGCTGCAAAGTTTGTTTCCAACTTTATCAAAATACTAGAAAAAGAAAAGATTCTGAAGGAGCATCTTCAGGAACTCGGTAGGAGGGCTGCTAATCAGCATACCAGTTATAAGTCCTGAACTGTTTTAAATTAATCTGATGTGCTCATCCCAGTGTTGTTTACGATGTAGAAAAGATAAACTTAGAAAACAACTTGCACACGAACTGTTTCCTTTATTATGAATTCTAGATTCCCTTAAAGTGTTGGAGTGAACTAAGTTTTGCGTAGCATGCCTGGGCCCTTCTCTGGATACCCTCTTCCCATAGCAGTCTGCACTCTCCCCGTCTTCTCACCCATACCCCACCCTGGGCCCAGTTTTAGTTTCCACAGCAAACGCATTTGGAAAGAAGCAAGACTCAGATGTGTCCTCTTCCTCTTTTTCTAGCCGTCATCTCGGAATTCTGCCTCAGCAACGACCCCGCTGAGTGGAAACTCATCCAGACGAGGGAGCGGAGACACCAGCAGCTTAGTAGATCCAGACACCTCATTAAGTGAATTGCGGGTAAACCGCAGTCTTTGGTTTGCTTTTTAAAAACTGTTTTTTGGCTTCTTTGTAGTATAGTATACTGGAACTATTTAACATTTAATGTGACTTAGTAGAAAGAAAAGGAATATGAGTTCTTTAAAAAAAATTATTAAAGATCAGGAATGTGACTCAGATTTGAAAGGAAGGAGATTAGTTAATTCTTTTTTCTGTTCTCTTTCCTGAATATTTGATGGTATTGGAAGGGGTTCTGCTAATTTACAGATGCCAGAAAAACTTGTTAATGTATGTAAAGTAATTCTCTCAGAAATTATTGGCCATATTTTAAATGGAAAATATGTGGATATACAAGGAACCAGACTCTAGGAATTGTCGGTCTTTTGAGCCATTATGTATTATTTGGCTGCTTGAATATAGTTATCTATCAATTTTTCATGAAAAGTGTAATATTGGGGATAACAGAAATACCTGAGTTGAGTCCCCTGGGTTGAGTCCCTGTTCTTATTAACCTTTTTATTTAAAAAATGAGGACTTTCAAAATGTATTTGAATGTTTATTTGCTGAACCTGCTATTTGTGAGCAATGGGGGAAGGGTAGTAATAAAAATTGCATTCGTTCATTCATTCATGCATTCAACATTTATTGAGCCTTTGGCCCCAGAGATTTAGGCCGTGAAACACACTGTGAACTTCAGGAGTTCACTGTTTCATAGGGAAGACAAACTGATAGAAACCAGTAAAACCAGCTCGTGTTATAATAGGTAGTAGCCAGAATAGGGCTATTAAGGGAATTCAGAGAAGTGTCAGCTACATTGGACTAAGGTATGAAAGAAGAATACACATGAACCAGGCAAAGTTGAAGGACAAAGCTTTTCTCAGAACTTCAGAGAACCAGAAGATACTCTGTATAGTACAGTTCCCTGAGGGTAGGATAAGAAGTGAGGAGGAGAGGTGGGTGAGGGGGAAGACCGGGGAAGTAGTTCTGGGCCAGACCACAAAGCATCATGTATAGGAGCCTAGAAGGCATTTGGTATTCCCCTGGCAACTGTGGGATATTAAATAGGGGAGTGAGAGTATCTGATTTGCATTCTTAAAGAGTGACCCCAGATTGGAGGAAGCACTGGAGGCAAGGGGAACAATACCCTGTGGTTGAATAGTGAAGTCAAAACTGTGATGCAAGAAGATGGAAGAAATTTGCTCTGAAGAGAATACTGGAGGATACTGGAGTTGATTGGTCAACAGCAGAGAGAGATAGGAAACTTAAGAGAAGGTTTTTGTTTTCTTTCAAAGGCGGACTTGATTATTATTTTCATTGCTTGACTTGAGAGAGGACAGGAAGGCAAAGGAAGGAGAGGGTGACTGAAGAGCAGAGTGCCTGAGTGGGCGAGAGGAATGCCTAGGGCGCAGATGGAGGAGGGCCAAATGTGGAGGTTCAGTGCTGCTGACACAGGAGGAGGTGGGGACTGGGGTACTGAGTCGGATTGTAGGCGGGTAGGAGCAAGAGTCTGGCTTATGAAGTGGGCAGCCTGTAAAAGTGGGCCGGTGGTTAGAGGGTGGAGAGGTTTGCAGCAGTGATGGTGGCAGTCGAGAAGGAGAGCTGCCCCAGGCCGACATGGCATGACTTTGCGTGTATCAGTATTTACCAAGCTCTTACTAAGTACCAGGCATAGGTGCCGGGGGTGCAGAGTTGAGTAAGATAAACTCTTGCCTTCAGTGGGACAGAACAAAGGAGGGAAAGGCCCTCCAGCCTCACAACTTAGCTCGTGCTTGCCGTTTCCTCGTATTGCTTCTTTAAGAGAGTGACTTCCTGAAGGAAATGAGAGCTTTGTATCCTTATACTTGGTTCCTCGTAGCCCTTCTATATATGTCTGTTGAATGAATCAATGGACAGAAGACAGACAAACCTACAAAGGAGGGAATGAAGAGGGCAGGGGAAGAATAATACAGAAAGTGTGTGTGACTGGCCTTGGAGAATTGATCCTGTCTGTATTGCAGAAGGGTGCTCAGGGAAAATAACCATGGCGGTTATTTTCTCCCTAAATCAAGCATCTGAATAGATTGTATGTAGCAGGGTCAGGTATAAGGGAAACTGTGTTTTCCATTTAAAATTTGACCTGCTTTACTTTTTAAGGATTATGGTTACATTTGGAGCAGATGCTCTTTTCTCATCATTTAAATGCCATCCTCAGCACAGACTTTCATTTGACATAATGTTTAAAATGTTGGTGTTTAACTTCCTTCCCTTTACTTTCTTTCTCCCAAATTAATTGTGGTTGGTAAGCAAGTCATTGAAAGACAACGTTGTTCATATCCATTTATTACAGTTTTTAAAACTTTTGCATGAGTCAGTAAAATTTGCTGCTTATAATTAATTTACTACATGTTTTACTAGTTCTAGGTGAAGCATTATGTTAATTATTTGAATGATTTATAAAATTTTTAATATTATATCTTAAGCATGTTATAATTTATACAGCTTTTTTCCATATACACCCCCCTTTGCTAATGCTGTTTCAACAAATGTTAATGCCAAGAAAATAGTGAACACTTTAGATTGATTACTCCGGACCTTCTCCAGCCCCACTATCCCCTGACCTGTTTGCCCTATTCCATGGTTTGGAGTGGCAGTTACGCTTGTGTACTTTGATTTCTTTGCTTTTAGTCTGGAATATACAAAAGTAGTTCATGTTTTCATCTGAATCTCTGAGACTTAAGATATGTTTGTGCATGATTTTATGCAATGGTTCATTCCTATGTCCTGCAGGATATCTATGACCTTAAGGACCAGATACAGGATGTAGAAGGGAGATACATGCAAGGGCTTAAAGAACTAAAGGTATCAGCGCCCATTCTGCAGCCCAAGCATGCTGTCTGTACGCAGAAGGGTTGGGTAATGGTGGTTTCACAAGTTCTGTTAACCCCGGTGCACAGAGCTTTACTAACAGTGTTTGTCTTTCAGGCATGTGCTTAACCTGCAGTGCATAGGAAAGGCGAACTTTTAGTCTCTGCTTTGTCTAAATGTTTAGTATGGTTTTTGGAATATTCAGTAAAAGATATTACACCTTAGAGTTTTTAACTTTGTAAAATACTTGCATGTCCCTTGTGTCTTAGCCATACAAAATTGAATTGGGCAAACTCTTAGAAAGTATTCTGAGAATGAATATATATATATATATATTTAATTAAAAATTAGACCTTAAAATTCGTCCATGCTAAATGACAGAATATTGCCTATTTCTGTCACCAAATTCAGTCAATATTAAAGGCAGGAGGAAGAAACAGCTAAGAGTGCATTATTATAAATACTCCTTTTGGAGGAAGGACCCTGAGATAGGAGGCCTGTGTTTTTGTTTTGTTTCTTCTTCTTCTTTTTTAAACTATAGGTCAAAAAGGATTATACAGATTCAGTGCTTTAAAAAATTTGTAGGTAAATTTAAATGGGCCTAAATCTTTTCTGAGCAAGGATGGCTACCAGTTTTCAATGTAAGTGTCCGAGTGAGGCAGACAGTTTGGTTGTCAGTGGCACTTGGTTTATCATGCTCTTCCCCATGTTTTATTTTGAAGTTCAAATCTAATATGAGGAAACTAAAAGTTTTCCTGAACACATGCATGTCCCTGTTTGAAATAAAAAATACACGTCAGGCCTCTAAAATCACATAAGTAAGGCATTCAAAAAGGTGATTCGGGATATGCTCAAAGGACAAAGCATAGGCCTAATACGCAAGGCTTTCATCAGCTTTCCTGGCGTGATGTGAAGTAGCCCAGTTACCAGTCAAAACCTTCATGTGGATGATTATTGTCCATAAGGAACTTATGGTTAAGACTCAGGACCAAAAAGGGTAGGGAGTCCTATGGAGAGTGTCCGGGAGGGAAGTGTGGAGGCCGCTGATACGGCAGTGTGAGGCTATCAGTAAACATCAGGAGAATTATAGAAGTCGTATGTGGATGTGCTCAGTTAGTTTTCATGGCTCTAATCTTCAGGATTTAATCCCCTCTTAAGGTTTTAGAGATAAGACTTTTGGAAATATCTTGGATCAAGGGAACAAATCCTATATATTAAGTAAATACATTCATGTTGAAGTCTTATATGTATCAGGAAAGCAAGCGATTCAGAGGCATTCTTACTTGCTTTTTATTTTATTTAAAACATTTTTTTCTTATGTTTTAGATCTACCATTTATTACATTCTTTGAAGGATACAAAAGAACAGATTAAATTTATTTGAGACCAGATACAAGATCCCTTTTTTTAAGAGAAAAAAGCAAAACTTAATGTTCCTCACATAAATGATACCATGCTAAGAAAAACTGTAAAAAAATACGTTAAGTATATCCATGTTCAGTGCAACAGTTTTAAGCATATCCAGAGTAAAGGAAAAATTACTTTGTGATATACAGTGGTGTACCCTACTTAATTTTTTTCATTTAGAAGAGATCTATTTTATTTATTTTTATGTTTATTTTATTGGAGTATAACATGGTGCTATATCAGTTTTAGGTGCACAACATAATGATACAAGAATTCTCTACATTACTCAGTGCTCATCATGATACGTGTACTCTTAATTTCCTTATCTATTTCATCCATCCCCCCTCACCTCCCTTCCCCCCCACCTTTTCATAATTCATAGTCAGCATATAATTGAGCTTGAGTTCAGGTTATATTTATACTTGAAATGACTTTTTTAAGTGGAAGAAAAATCATTTTTTAAAAAAGATTTTATTTATTTATTCATGAGAGACAGAGAGAGAGAGAGGCAGAGGGGGAAGCAGGCTCCCAAGGAGCAGGGAGCCCAAGGAGGAAAAATCTTTTTTTTTTTTAAAGATTTTATTTATTTATTTGAGAGAGAGAGGGAGAGAAACAGCATGAGAGGGGAGAGGGTCAGAGGGAGAAGCAGCCTCCCCGCTGAGCCGGGAGCCCGATGTGGGACTCGATCCCAGGACTCTGGGATCATGACCTGAGCTGAAGGCAGTCACTTAACCAACTGAGCCACCCAGGTGCCCAGAGGAAAAATCATTTAAAAAAATGGTCTGATTGGTGATCAAGCATGGTGGTGTGAATGTATCCTGTTAAAAAAGGATACTGGGTCATTGCTTATGACATTATTCTTGATTAAGTGAGGCAGCCTTTGGGGTTCTTTTCCTCATTCTAGCCTCCATGCAGAACCACCTGGGTTTTGTTAAATCACAGACTGCTGGACCCTACTCCCAGATTTTTTCATTCAGTGGGTCTGGGATGGGGTTGAAAATTCGTAAGTTTACCCAGTTAATGCTGTTGCTGCTAGTCTAGAATCTACACTTGCAAAATCACTGCCTTAGACACATTTAAGTAAAATTAATTCCTAATAGATACCACTATGTAAGCTAGATTGAAATAATTAAAACTACCTTGACACAAATTTAAAACCGTCTTCCATGGTCTGTTTAAAGGAAGAGTACATGCCATAAATGTTACATCAAATTTATTGTTACTGTATTTTTGCATCTCTTGCTAAACTATCTTAGATTCTGATGTTCATGAAGTTATGCTCCATTTTCTATGGGACTGAGCTGTGAGGAAGACTTTTTTTTAATGTTCTTGGCCCCTGAGATGGATCAGAATCATTCTATTCTGTATTATATTAGGATCCCACTATATTTAAACCATTATACAATTGACTTTGCTTATATTTTTTATTTGTTTTAATATTTGTTCCCAGTCCTGGTATAAATGTTGCCTGTTAATACAGCCCTGGTTTATGAAGCATTCTTCTTGTGTGTATATATCCTTATTGAGATATACTTCACACACTGTAAAATTTACCCATTTAACGTGTACACAATTCAGGTGGGTTTTAGCATAGTCACAGAGTTGCACAACCATCACCACAACCCTATTTTAGAATGCTTTCATTACCCCAGAAAGAAACCCTGTACTAATTAGCAGTCATTCCTCACCCTTCCTCTTCCTCTTACACACCCAGCCCTGGGTAACCACTAATCTACTTTCTGTCTCTGTGGATTTGTCTATTCTGGACATTTCATATAAATGGAATCATATAATATGTAGTCTTTTGTGATTGACCTCAGTTAGTATAATGTTTTCAAGATTCATCCATGTTGTAACTTACTTTCTTTGATTCTTTCGTCCGTCCGTCCTTCCTTCCTTCCTTCCTTCCTTCCTTCCTTCCTTCCTTCCTTCCTTCCTTCCTTTCTTCCTCCCATCCATCCATCCATCCATCACGACTGGTTTATATTGCAGTGTATAGATTTACCACATTTTGTTTATGTGTCAGTTGAGGGACATTTGGGTTGTTTCCAGTTTTTGGCTGTTATGAATAATGTTGCTATGAACATTTGTGTACAGGTTTTTGTATGGACATACCTTTTCATTTCTCCTAGATAGATACCTAGGGATAGAATCACTGGGTCATATGGTAACAGTATATTTAACACTTTGAGGAATTGTCAATCTGTTTTCCAAAGCAGCTGCACCATTTTACATTCTCCCCAGCAATGTATGAGGCTTCTAGTTTTTCCACATCCTCACCCCCAACATCTTGTTAATCTTGTTTCTGTTTTTTTTTTTTAATTATAGCCATCATAGGTCTGAAGTGGTATCTCATTGTGGTTTTGATGTGCATTTCCCTAATTACTAATGATGTTGAGCCTGTCTTCATGTGTTTATTGGCCATTTGCGTATCCTATTTGGAGAAATATCTAATCAGATCCTCACCCATTTTTAAACTGAATTCTGTGTCTTTTTATTATGGTGGTGTGAGAGTTCTTTATATATTTTGGATACAAGTCCCTAATCAGATATATGATTTACAAATATTCTCTCCCATAGTATGGATTTTTTTAATACTTTCTTGATGATATTGTTTGTACCACAAAAGTTTTTAATTTTGATGAAGTCTTTCATTGATAGTGCTTTTGGTATTGTATCTGGGAAACCTACTCTGTCTACTCTAAGATCATGAAGATTTAGTGCTATGTTTTCTTTGAAGAATTTCGTAATTTTAGCTCCTACATGTAGGTCTCTGATCCATTTTGAGTTAATTTTTGTGTGCGGTGTGATGTAGGAAGCCAGCTTTATTCTTTTGCATGTGGATATCCTGTTTTCCCAACACCATTTGTTGAAAAACTATTCCTTTCCCATTGAGTTGTCAAAAGTCAATTGATCAGATTTCTGTATCATTTAGGGAGGACGTTAGGTTTGAGGTTGGTGTTGAAGAGAGTAACTACCGTGACTTCCAGTGCTCTGATGAAATCTCAGATGCCAGGCCTTCTGGCCAAGTGTTTGCAATTTCATATTGTTGGAGCGTTCACTGTATCCCCGGGGGTTGCAGCATTCTGTAAGTCTGCTGTGGCCGAACCAAGAAAAAAGGCATACGCAGATTTCTACAGAAATTATGATTCCATGAAAGAGTTTGAGGAGATGAAGAAGGCTGGTAGTTTTCAGAGTGCAAAATGATTTTGGAATGTAAAGAATTTCTTTGGGTTGAGTTCCATTGAAGTCTGTCACTGACCTGTGTTCCTGAACTATGAAACACGAATATTGGGTTATGGAATAGTTTGTCTTGATAAATAAACAACTAACAACAAAAAAAAAGTCAATCGATCACAAATGTAAGGGTTCTGGACTATCAGTTCTGTATCTTTGATCTTGGTTTGTTGAACATTTACATTAGTATTTTTAAAATTTATTTCTAGAAGTAATGACTTTTTTATGTGAAATGCTTCTTTTAAGATTTTATTTATTTGAGTTAGAGCAAGAGTGAGCGAGAGAGAGAGAGCGCATGAGCCGGAGGTAGGGGCAGAGGGAGAGGGAGAAGCAGGCTCCCCACTGAGCAGGGAGCCTGATGTGGGGCTTGATCCCAGGACCCTGGGATCACGACCTGAGCTGAAGGCAGACATTTCACCAACTTAGCCACCCAGGCACTCCAAAATGTTTTTTTCTTTTTAGCCTTAAAAACTATTACTAGGTAGTAATAATCTACCAAATTAGATAGTTATTAAAAAATAGACTTGTAAGCTGTTTTAAGCAGAAAACTTTGAATTATATAAAATTTCAGGCATTTTGTTTTTGCTCTTTTTTTGTTGTTACTTTTTTAAAATCATTTTTGTGTTGCTTACTTATTAAAGAATGACCAGAACGTGAATAATTGCTAGAAAAAAATGTTTATGCCTTTACATTAGCATTATTATACAGAACAAGAAAGTACTGAAAACAGATGTCTGGAAAGTAGCAAAATTCAAATGAGTAGTAAGTTTACTTGTGTGAAGAGAGGCTGTATTTTGTTCTATCATTGCATTCTGAATACCAAACAGCTTGTTGTTTAAAAACAAGAGTAACATTTCTGAAAACATCGATGCTTCTTCATTTTATGACTCTTCACAAATATATGTGGTCTGCATACCTTTATATCTTTCAGAGGCTACATTGCTGCTTGATTTTGTTTTCTTGGACAGCAGAGAGCATATAAAGTTCTTATCCTGGCATAATTGGCTTATTACCATCCTTCCGTTTCATGTGCATGTTACTAAACCAGGAATTCCCTCAACCGCTTGCATTTTGCAAAAATGCATCTTCATGTGTTTGTGCCAGTGCTGTATTTCCTGTTATATTGATTATAAGCAATGAACATATTTTAGATATCAGGCTGATGGCTGTGACTTTCATCTAGGAGTCTTTATCCGAAGTGGAAGAAAAATACAAGAAAGCCATGGTTTCCAACGCACAGTTAGACAATGAGAAGAACAATTTGATCTACCAGGTAGACACCCTCAAGGATGTTATTGAAGAACAGGAGGAACAAATGGCAGAATTTTATAGAGAAAATGAAGAAAAATCAAAGGTAATTGTGCATCTTGTATCATCCCTTTCTCTGGGTCAGAAAATTAGAACCTGCCATTTCGGAGGTGCTGGGCTTGATGGAAGAGCGCAGCATACCCGGGCCTGAAGCTGCAGTCAAAACTGGTCCAGGGAAATTGACAAACATGAGATACCAGGTCTTAAGATATTTTCCTTTTTAAATTTTTATAAAATCTATTTAATTTTCTTAAGGAAAATCTTATGACCTTCATTTTCTGAAGATAGAATACAACTCAAATTTTATCTTTATTTTCTATCTCTTAATTTCTTCTTGTTTTAACTGGCTAGAATGCCACAAAGCTCTGAGGACTTTCAGTGAGATGGTTTATTTTTTCTTTTCTATAATTTTTTAAGATAATCTGTTTTCTAAATTATTGGAGAGAAGTTTTTAACCAGTTACTTAGAAACAGCAGGATGGAGACATGGGTCAGACGTCAACAGATGTTTTCTTTAGAGGTTTGTAAGTTATATTGTTAAAATGTGCAGATGGAAAATAAAAGCCACTGTCCAAGGTTCAGATTTGCCCTTTGACAACTGCGGAAAACAAATTGGCTTCTCTTACTGGATTTGGACTTTTTAAAGTGTTGATGTCAGTCCAAGCAGAGGACAAAAGGTTATTAGTGCCAAAAAAATGAGTTGTGACTACATTGCAAAAATAAAAATAAAAAGCCCAGAAAACAATTTAGGAAATGTACACACAGTGAATTGTTAAAAACATCAGTAATCTGAAGGGAGAGAAGCTGTTTAATATAACCTCAAAGGGACTGGTATTAATACTATACACTCTAATGGGGATTTATTTCCTTGAGGACTGAAAATGTTCATTGCAGTCTGTTTTGGTCATGTTTAAAATGTGTTTGTCAAGGGCTTGGGGGAAGGAAGGATGAATAGACAGAATATAGAGGATTTTTAGGGCAGTGATACTATTCTGTATGATACTATACTAGTGGATACATTATTTTTGTCAAAGCCCATAGAATATATAACACCAAGAGTGAGCCTTAATGTAAACTATGGACTTTGGGTGATAATGATGTGTCAGTGTGTGCTCAGCACTTGTGACAAATGTACCACTCTGGTGCAGGATGTTGATAGTAGGTAGGAGAGGCTCTTTGTGTGTGGGGACAGGGCTATATGAGAACTCTGTATTTTCCACTCAACTGCACCAACCTAAAAGTGCTCTAAAAAATAAAGTCTATTAAAAAAAAAGTTAGGGTAAGAAGACTTGTGTCTATATAAGTGAAAAAGAGACCTCCGGATATTTTCATACTGGATGACAGGGCTCATTGAAGACTATGATTTGGTGGCATAGGTGGTTTCCTCTTTGATTCTTCCTGTTTCTCAAGGGCCAATTTCTGAGATTCTAAACTGTCATATTTTATGTAGAGCCCTTGGACTCCTTTTTTGCCTTTCCACGCATTTTTCATGTCTGTTTCTGGCTCTTTGTTTCTAGTAGATTAGAAGAAAATCTCATGGTAAGTATTTAATGTTCAGCACTAAAATGAGTTATTCCATCTTCTCAAATGCCCTTGAGCATTAAAAAAACCCAACAACCCACAAACCTCTATGATTAACTTACCTAGGCAACTTAATATTTTTTTCCTTTTGTCTTTTTCTAATATCTAGAGATGTGTTAGTCTACATAGAGCTGTGGTTTCTAATTTTTATGTAAAAAAAAAAAACCTGTGCTTTTCAAATTAAAAAAATCCCAAGCAGGAGGAGGAACAGAGGGGGAGGGAGAGGGACAAGCAAGGGGCTCTATCTCAGGACCCTGGGATGATGACCTGAGCTAAGTCAAGAGTTGGCTGCTCAACTGACTGAGCCACCCAAGTGCCCCTATAGATATTGCCTCATGCAGTAGAATGTTCACGTTCAGAGACCTACAGAGAGGTCAGGCACTCAGGTATGTTTCATTATAGCTCAGAAAGAAAGGGTAGAGAAGGACCATTCAATTATAACAACAATGATATTAATACAATTTTTCAAAATGTCTTCAGTGCTTCCTGCTGGGATTATGACTGTATCTTAAATATTGTCTCTATACCTACTCTGGGGAAGAATGCCTGATTAGGAATGTCTGAAGTATATTATTTCCTTAATAGCTATTTATTTTAGTAGTGGATTCTTTTTCTTTCTTTTTTTTTAAAAAACGTTTTTAAACATTTTATGTTTAAAGTTGTTTTAACATTTTTAAAAAATGTTTTATTAGAGTTTTTATTTTATTTTATTTTTTTTAAAGATTTTATTTATTTATTTGACAGAGAGAGAAAGAGAGCACACAAGCAGGGGGAGCAGCAGCAGAGGGAGAGGGAGAAGCAGACTCCCCATTGAGCAGAGAGCCTAACACGGGGCTTGATCCCAGGGATCATGACCTGAGCGGAAGGCAGATGCTTAGCCAACTGAGCATCCAGGTGCCAGAGGTTTTAAAAATACAGAAAATAGCGGACTATTCTGAACCCTCCTAAAGCCCATCATCTACCTCCAGCAACCACCAACCCATGGCCAATTTTGTCCTATTTCCCCCACTCCTGTTCTTTGAGACAAGACCTCGGTAGGTCATATATTTTTTTAAGGTTTTATTTATTTATTTGAGTGGGTGAGCGAGATAGAGCGAGCATGAGCCAGGAAGGAGCAGAGGAAGAGGGAGAAGCAGACTCCCTGCTGAGCAGGGAGCCCAGTGTGGGGCTTGATCCTGGGACCCTGGGATCATGACCTGAGCCGAAGGCAGATGCTTAACCGACTGAACCACCCAGGCACCCCTCAGTATCTCATATTTTAATATGAGTTTAGGTATGACTCTAAACGAGAGGGACTCCCTCTTTTTTTTATAACCACAAGACCATTCACATCTAAAAAATTAAGAATAATTCCTTCATACTACCTATCCAACCATTGTTAAAATTTTAATTGTCTCAAATGTCCTAAGTGGTTTTCTTTTTTACACTTAAAAAAAAAAAACAACAAAACCCTGAGGATCCAGGTAAGTTCCATAAGTTGGAATTAGTTGTCATGTCTTTAAGTCTCTTTTTATTTATAGCTTTCCTTTCATCTCTCTCTTTTTTTTTTCCTCCCTTGCAATTTGTGTGTTGAAGAGACTGATTG
The DNA here is from genome assembly GCF_009762305.2 of Zalophus californianus. Taxonomy (NCBI): domain Eukaryota; kingdom Metazoa; phylum Chordata; class Mammalia; order Carnivora; family Otariidae; genus Zalophus; species Zalophus californianus. The sequence continues at coordinate 65,809,635 of NC_045595.1, read as the reverse complement.
CTTGTCTTAACAGTTTCTGACAGCCTTAGGGATTTTGCTGTTTCATTTCTATGGTGTCTTTAATGTGTTCCCTTTTCCTCTGTCTTTTCTGTAAACAGGTAGTCAGGTTTAGAGGCTTAACCAAATACAGGTGCAGCATTTTTGGCAAGTCTGCTTCACGGGTTTATCTTCTGGCAGGAGGCCCTGATGTATGGCCCTTTCTTTTTATAATGCTGTTGCTAGATGCTTCGATCTGTTAGTGGATCAGGGGTTACAAAATGGGATATATTAATTTTATCATTACTGTTTCATATTTCTTGTATTGTTTTAAAATGGATTGGAGATAAAATTCACATACCATCTAATTCATCCTTTTAAAAGGGTACAATTCAGGGGCTTTTGTATATTCATATTATGTGCAGCCGTCCCAGTTAGTTTTAGAGGACTGTGGTCATGTCATAAAGAAGCCTTGTACCCTTTAGCTGTCATTGCTCTGTCTCCTGCCCCTCAGCCCTGAGTAACTCGTCCACTTTCTGTCTCTATAGATTTCCCCATTCTAAACTTGCAGTCAATAGAGTCATAGCCTATGAAGGTGGCTTTTGAGACTGGCTTCTTTTATTTAGCTGAACTATTTTTGACATTCATCTGTGTTGTAGTGTGGGTGACTACTTCATTACTTTTTATGGCCTCATACTACCCCATTGCGTGGGCATACCACATTTCTTTGTTCATTTGTGTGTTGATGCACATGCTATGATGAATAATGCTGCTGTAAACATTTGTGTACAAGTCTGTGTGTGGACGTATGTTATCCTTTCTGTTAAGTGTGTACCTGGGAAGGGAGTTAGTTGCTGGATCATATGGCAGCTCTATGTTGAACCATTTGAGGAATGCCAGACCATTTTCCACAGTGGCCGCACCATTTCATGTTCTCACCAGTGGTGTATGTGAGTTCTGATTTCACCACAGCCTCATCAACACTTAGTATTGTCTGACTTTTTTTTTTTTACAGCCTTCCTAGCAGCTGTGGTTTTGATTTGCATTTTCCTGATGACTAATAATTATGAGTATATTTTCATATGCTTCCTTGGAGAAATAGCTATTCAGATCTTTTGCCTATTTTTATTTTATTATTTTTTAAAGATTTTATTTTTTGAGAGAAAGAGAAGAAAGAGAATGAGAGAGAGAGACCACAAGCAGGGGGAGGAACAGAGGGAAAGGAAGAAGTAGACTCCCTGCTGAGCAAGGAGCCTGATGCGGGGCTCCATCTCAGGACCCTGGGATCTGAGCTGAAGGCAGATACTTAACTGACTGAGCCATCCAGGTGCCCCTCTTTTGCCTATTTTTAAATTGGATTTTTTTTTTATTATTGAGTTGCAAGAGTTTATATATTCTAGATACAAATCCTTTATCAGATACAACTTAAAAAATATTTTAAAATATCATTATGAAGTCAAGAATACAAGCGTTTGATGATCTGAATTCATTGTAGCTTTTATTCTTTTGATTTTCAAATTGTTCAACCTTTAATCTGAACATGTTCAGGTTGATTACCAAGTAATTTTTTTTTTTTTTTAAAGATTTTATTTATTTATTTGAGAGAGAGAGAATGAGAGATAGAGAGCACGAGAGGGAAGAGGGTCAGAGGGAGAAGCAGACTCCCCGCTGAGCAGGAGCCCGATGCGGGACTCGATCCCGGGACTCCAGGATCATGACCTGAGCCGAAGGCAGTCGCTTAACCAACTGAGCCACCCAGGCGCCCAATTACCAAGTAATTTTGACATGAGTCTAAGTTGTTTTTTTTTTTTAAATAAATTCTGTCTAGCACAAGAAAGTGTTCCAGGCTCATCTGGTACATTTCCTGCTCCAGACCTGGAGCTGTTTGTCCAAGGAGCCTTGGTTCTTTTAGTGAGGTGGTGTGGGCGCTGGAGAGCTCTTGCCACCAAGAAGATAACTGTTTATAAAGGCCTTTTTAGTGGAATATCAGGGAAATATTTATGTGGGATACTTTTTTGTTTTTAAAGTCAAAGTCAAAATATATTATGAATTTATGCTGGTAGTTCTAGTTCATGTTCAGGACTCTGGCATTTTTCCTTACCCTCTCTGTTTTACATATGTGTATCTCTTTTTTCCCACTGCCATGCCAGTTCTCAAAGTCACTGGGGGATGATAGTAATTATGTTATATTCTGTTCTCTTTGCTCTATCCCACAGTGCTCAGAATAGCAATACCAATGTTGCCACAAGTGATATAATTACTGAAAATAGTTAAAAGTTTTTTTGTTTTGTTCTGGTTGGCTGTTATTTTGCTGCTATACTATGTATAGTCCAACCATTGTTTTTTAAGTTACTCGAAATAGTTTCTCTGTGCTTATGCTGCTAACTGGATGTATAATTTAGGCTCACTGCGTTTTATTTTCAATACTTAGGAATTGCTTTAAAAATTTTTATCTTTAGACTATTTTTGCTTTTAATTGTGATAAAAATATAACAAAATTTACCATCTTAACCATTTTAAGGTGTTACAGTTCAGACAGTTCAGTAATATCAAGTATATTCACATTGTTGTGCAATGGGAACTTTTTCATCTTGCAGAACTGAAACTCTGTACTCTTTAAACAACAGCCCCCCGGCCGCCCCCAGCTCCTGGCAACCACCATTCTACTCTCTCTCTCTCTCTCTCTCTCTCTCTCTCTCTCTGACTTTGGCTACTCTAGGTATCTCATAAAAGTGAAATCATGCAGCATTTGACTTTTCGTGACTGGGCTTCATATAATGCTTTCAAGGCTTATCCATGTTGTATTGTAGCATGTGTCAGAATTTCCTTCCTGAATAATAATATTCCGGTGTATGTATGTACCACATTTTGTGTATCCATTCATCTGTCTGTGGACACTTGGGTTGCTTCCATCAGGAATTGCTTTTTGAATTTAATTTTGTTTTACAGTTACATAAGATATCTACATGTATCTGAAGTGAAATCAACAAAGAAGTCAATCTTCTATCTCTGTTCATCCCAATTTCTTGAGGGGATTTTTTTAAATTAAATGCTTTATCCTTCCATTTTTTAACTTAAGAAGATAGATATATTTTGGTATTTGAAAAAGTATATACAAATATATGTTTTTTTATCCCCCCTTTCTTAGAAAATGGTAGCATACTATAAATACTGCTCGACACCTTGCTCTTTATCACCTTATGACTGTGGGTCTTCTTCATTCCTTGGTATTACTCCATAGTGATTCCATGGTGCACATGTACTATAGTTTATTCCACCAGCTCCCTGTTGATGGACATCTGAATTGTTTACAGTCTTTTGCTGTTAAAAATAGTGCTGCAAAAATGATGTACTACATAAGTCTTTTTGCATTTTTGCCAGGATAGCCAGGGGAGTCATCAAAGTGGGGTTTATTGGGTCAAAAGGCATGCTCATTCTGCTGGATACTGCCAGTTTTCCCTTTGTATTAGTTATACCGTTTTGGATTCCTGCCAGAATGTATGAGAGGGCCTGTTTCCATCCCCACAGTATTTTCCTGAATACGTTGTCAAGTTTTTGGACTTCTACTAGTGTTTAAGTGAGACATACAGTTTTAATTTATTGTTCTTTTAGTACGATCATCTTTTTATATTCAGAGTGATTTCTTTTTCTTTTTCTGTGAACTGTCCATTTCTTAACTATTTTACTGTTTTTTTCTTTTTAGAGGCTCTATATAGAAAGACAATAACCTTCTGTTTCTGATAAAAGTTGCAGGGGTTTTTTTTTGTAGTTTATCATTTGTGTTTTTACCTTGCTTAGAGTGCCTTTTGCCATTCAAAAGTTTTTATGTAGTCTAACATTACCCATTTACCTTTCTTGCTGGTGGATTTTTAGGTCATTTTTCAGTAACATTTTTTTCCTACTCTTTGGAATTCACTCATTTTTTTCTCAAGTAACTGTATCCTTCTTTCCTTTTCTCTTTTTTTTTCTCTCTTTTTTCCATACACTTCCAATCCATTTGAAATTTGTCCTGGTGTATAGTGTGAGGTGTGGTTCCAATTTCCTTTTTCCATTTGGATATCCAGTTATTCCAGCCTCATTTACATAAAACTATCTTTTCTCATTGATTTGAGATGATCTTTTTGTTTTGTTTTTGCTTAGTACATTTGCACATGTAACTGGGTGTATTTCTGGATTTTCTCTTCTCCTTTCATCTGTATTCAAAAGCCCTTACAAACATTGTTTTAATTATATTGACCTTACGTCTAGTGAAGCTGGCTTTCTTCTTTATCATTATTTTTTTCCTGGCTGTTTTTTCTTATGTTTTTCTTCCAAATAAACTTTATAATCAATTTGTCAAGCTCTGGTGAGAAAAAAGCGTAATGGTATTTTTATTTGGACTGCATTAAATGTATAGATTAATTTGGGGGAGAACTGACATTTTATGATACTACGTCCTTTTATCCAGGATAGTGTGCCTTTCTGTTTGGTCCTACTTCTCTGTCCCTCAGGAATATTTTATATGATTTTCCTCATACTGAGTTTGGGTATTTCTTGTAAGTTTACATGTGTGTTTTTAAAAATTTTATTTTTTGATATTGTGTTTATTATATTTTCTCTCTAGATTTTATTTATATTTGTGAGGATTATTGGATTTTATATGTTAATTTTGTAACCTCTTTATTAAGTCTTCTCATCGTTCTCAGTAACTTTGCCATTGATTAGTCTGGGTTTTCTAGCTATATACTCCTAGGAGATGAAAAATGTTAATTTTCTGAACCTTTCCATTGAATACAGAATTTTTCTAAGTTATTATGCATGGGAAGTCCAAGTATGTGTCTGGAGGTCAGTCTTAGCCTCTGTATTATTATATTGTAGATGTGCCAGTTTGTTGTGTGCCATTATCTGTATAAGCTGTATCATTTGTTTATTAACAGGAGTTAGAAAGGCAGAAACATATGTGTAGTGTGCTACAGCATAAGATGGATGAACTTAAAGAAGGCCTTCGACAGAGAGATGAGCTCATTGAGGTATGTGCATGAACTGTGGAAATACTTAATTTTGAACAAAATGCATTGAATGGGACAAGGGGGTTGGTGTGTGTTGGGAGGGAAGGGAGTTAAAATGCCACAGAGTTTCCTTGTCTCTTCATCTTGGGTGTACCCTAAAATTTCACACTCATGAAACAAAGTCAGGCTTAAAAAGTTAATGCTACCAACCTTTTTTTTTTTTTTTTAATGCTACCAACCTTATAAACATTCCCCCTTGTAATAGCAAAAGCTTTGTAATTATCTTTTATTCCTAAGCACATTGTTTCCTAAAGATATCTTAGGAGATGGGCAAAAGGAAAAATTATGAGTACCATTATTCTTTGGAATGTAGTGAATGCTGTCTGCTGGGACAGCATTCTTGGGGAATTAGATGTTTGCTCTTCACTGAGGTAGATCTGTTCTGCGGCAGCTAAAGGAAAAGAGCTAGGCAAGAAAGACAACTTCTGTACGCAAACCTGGAGGTTGGCAGGTTGTGCTGGTGGAGGAACCCCTGAGTGCCCCAGTGTTGGCAGCATCCTTAGGAATGTGAAGCTGTGGGGTCCACCAAGAAATCTTTGAAAGCATTTATTGTCCTTTTGTTCCTGCTACCTTGTGAGCATCTCTGTTTTTCTTTAAATGTGGTTTTTCCTCTTGAGGAGGGTTTTCCTCGTGTATTATAAGTATGCCGGGAAGGGCTCTTGCACACTGGCATGCTGTGGTTATCAAAGGTGTCTTATGTTAACTTAATGTTGATGACAGGGGGAGTTATTTCAGGAAGGCCAGTTCTTCCTGATCCCTGGGAGATGCCTCCCGCACCACACGCACCACACTCATACTCATCCACGTTCCTGTCGCTCAGGACCCACCCCGCCCCCACTTTATTCCCCTCCCTTCTCCTCTCTTCCCTGCCCCACTTAATCTCTCACCCTGTAAATGACTTTTAAAAAAAAAATTTACTAGAGGAAAACAAATGACTACTTTTCTATTTGTGGATTTGTGTTAACTTTTCTTCATTCTTGAGAATGATTGAATTGAATGTAGCCTGCAGATTCAGTTTGTGAATGCTAAATGCAGACACACATAACCCTTTGAAAATACCAGATTACACGTGAAGTTAGTTGTCTTAGTTTTTCCATTTTTGGCATGAAAGCATATTATCTAAATTTTGTATCCTCCTCGTATTTAAAAATAATGAGAATTCCTCTCCTTTTTTGTCCGTTTGTGTTTTTTGTGTCTATATGCCAGCCACTTGCTATTTCTTTTTCTAATTAAGATACATACTTTTCCCCACTTTTGATTTCAAAAGAATAATAAAACTGCTTTGGCAGCTGCTTCTCAGATTTAGTAGTTTAAGTTAGAATTGGTTAAGTGTTTTAGTTTTTAATTTGATGATTGTGCTTAAGAGGAATTGTAATGCTTGATTCCCATAACTTGGCACTGTGGTTTCTTTAAAAGCGGAGGGTGCTATAGTGCGAACTTTAAAGACCTTAGTTTTAGGAGTTTTCCCGTTTAGAATTAACATCTCTTAGATGTTCATACCCATGCGTATGTGTAACTCAAAAACCTCGAATATGACAAAATAATGCTTTTTGGTCTTTCACGGTAAAGTAGGTAAGAAATGTGTAAGTAGGAAAAGTAGGAAATGGTAATTTACCAATAATTCTTAAAAGAAAACCTGTTACATATTCAAGGGTATAAATTGAGCCTTGTTGTTTAAGAATTGCTACATGCTGAATTCTAGTTTTTCTAAAAAAATAAAAATATGTTCCTTCAAATTCATGATATTCTTGCTGTCGTAGGTTCTGCTAACAAATTCAAAATGATTAAGCTGAGATATGTCTTGTATTTTTTAGTTCTGCTTAAGAAAATAAAGTTTAAAACTACGGCTTGTTCTCTGTGTTAAGGATCATGTGTTCATGAGCAAATCTGAATTTCCCTCTCTAGAAATGTAAGTTGCTCCATGTTTGGAAAAAAGGCAGTTCTCAGAGGAAGAGCACACACACGGAGCTGCGTGTACACACAAACCCTAACTGGCTTGCTGCCACAGAGCTGTTCTTCCCGCTTCCCTTGTGGCAAGCCAGCGGGAGTCCTGTCGCCAAGACACTGGATGTCATCTTTCCCTTTAGCGAGTAACTCTTTGCCTGTTGAGCACAGACTTTCTTTCTCCCTTTGTTAAGTTTCTTTATCAGCTTTATTTTTTGTTCTCTTTTCCTCCCTCTGACCCCCTCCGTTTTTTCTTTCTGCTCTTTTATTACTTCTCTCCCCACTTCCTCTGCAGGAGAATCAGCGAATGCAGCAGAAAATAGACACCGTGACAAAAGAGGTGTTTGACCTCCAGGAGACACTTCTTTGGAAAGATAAAAACATTAGGGTATGAAATGAAATTGGGCTTTGGTCTGAAGCTCATCGATGAGGAATAGACCAATATAATTTAACTTAGAGATTCCTAAAAATCTGTCCTTTTGGTTATTTTTGAGCATTTATACACTGAAATGGGAATAAGGAGAAGACAGAAAAAAACTTCCAGAGGGAAAACTTGATACTGTGCCTGGAAAGAACTCTTCTTGCTAGCAGGACTCTGGGCTTTGTGAAACCTACAAAGTAGGAACTTTCTAGGGAAGTTTATTTCCCCAGGATTCTCATCCAGAAGCAGCCACAGGCATTTAATTCAAACTCTGTGGGTAAACTTGATATTCTTACATTGCAAGAATTTTGGATGAGAAGCAAGAGAACAGTGAGTGGGGGGTGGAGGACAAGTAATTAGCCTCCCATAAATCCTTGGTGAATAAAATAGGAAGAGATTAACATCAATTTAGTTACGGAAGTGGATAGGAATGTAAGATTTGCCAGAGTTGCCAAACCATGACATCATCTCTAATTATAACCCCATGACTCCCCAAAGCGGGGGCCCAGATAAGGAAAGTCTTCAGTGTTTTTTTTGCACAGGAGGCTCGAAAAATTCCCACCAGTTCATCCTGTGTCACCCTTTGACATGCGCCCCATCTCACGCTGTGAGCTCTCTGTTCCCTGTCCTGCACTGGGGGTGCCACACAGCCATAGCTGCCAGAGGCTTACCTTGTCTGGGAAGGGCTATGGCCGAGGAAGCAGAGAGAAGGAAGGAATCCCTTGTCCTCAGAACACAGAAAGTTTTGTTATCTTGAGGTTAGGTGGTGTAGGGAAAAGTTGGCAAAGATCCCCAAGAACACCTGTGATAGACATGCCTGGATGAGCAGTCTTCTGGGTCATAGCCTTCATTGTTGGGGGGAAGGGTTCTCGCATCTAGTTCTTTTCATACATCCAAGGACATATCCTCTTTTTTTTTTTTTTTTAAGATTTTATTTATTTATTTGAGAGCACCAGCTTGGGGGGGTGGTGCAAAGGGAGAGGGAGAAGCAGACTCCCCGCTGAGCAGGGGCCTTACTTGCTGGATCCTAGGACCCCAAGATCATGACCTGAGCAGAAGACAGACACTTAACCGACTGAGCCACCCGGGTGCCACCTCCCATCCTCTTATTAATAAACACATGGGAAACAAAATTACTTCTTAAGAGCTTTTAATATTTAAATACTGAGTTTCTAAAATTCCACCCAAAATTAGAAGAGCCTTCTGGAATATAACAACTGTTGAGTTTTGAAATTTTGATTGTGAACTACTGATCTTATTTACATTTTTACTTGGGGAATTTAAAATGAGATGTGAAAAAAATGTATGGCACAAAGTAGGTCATTTGTAAAGGTTAGTTAAAGTCTGGTCACTAGAATGGTCTTCTTTTAGGACCTTAACATAATTTTCTTTATGTTATTGTCCATGATTTGTAGGTCCATGATTTCTATTTTGTATAATTATCTTAGTATTTACACCGATTATTTTGGATCAGCCATAGGAAAACCCCAAACCACTCAGTCCAATAAAATAGCTATTCAAAATAAAACAAAAATTTATTTTCTACCAAAAAGATGGTGCTCATAGTTAAGACAAGTTATTTGACTTTTAAATATTCATGGCATTGTTGAATGAGTAAGTGGCTATCTTCTTTCTGTATGGTATATAATAATGTGTTCCTTTGGCTTTTTAAAAAAATTAAACTTAAAAAATCTTTTTGAGGTAATTGTAGATTCACATGCAGTTGTAAGAAGTAATACAGACAGGTCCTGTATGCCCTTTATCTAGTCTTCCCCAAATGGAACATCTTGCAAAAACTATGGTACAGTATCACAGCCAGGAAACTGACCTTGCTATAGGCAAAATACAGAACATTTTCACTACCACAAAGGATGTCTCCTGTTGCCCTTTTATGGCCTCATCTACTACCTTTCCTACTCCTCCCCAAGCCCTGGCAACCACTAATCTGTTCTCATTTCTGTAATTTTGCCATTATAAGACCATTATATAAATAGAATAAAAAAGTATTTAACCCTCTGGGGTTATGTTTTTCCCTCAGCATGATTACCTTGAGATTTATCCAAGTTGCGTGTATCAGTAGTTGGTCCCTCTGACTTTTTAGGAAACTCTCAATTGTGGTAAAATACAAATAATGTCAAGTTTACCACTTTAACCATTTTTCAGTGTAGAGTCTGGTGGTATTAAGGACATTCACACTGTTGTGCTGCCGTCACCACCGTCCATCTCCAGAGCTCTTTGATCTTGCAGAACCCAAACTGTGCCCATTAAACAGCTCCCCCCGTCGTCCTCCCTATAGTCCCTGGCAGCCACCATTCTACTTTCTGTCTCTCTGGATTTACTCTTCTAGGTACCTCATATAAGTAGAGTCCTAGAGTCTTTGTCTTTTTGTGACTGGCTTATTTCACTTAGCATCATGTCCTCAAGGTTTAACTGTGGTCGGGCATGTGTCAGAATGTCCTTCCTTTTTAAGGCCGAAGGATAGTTCATTGTACGTGTGTACCACATTTTGTTTATCCATTCATCGGTTGGTGAACAGATAGTTGGTTTGCTTCCACCTTTTGGCTATTGTGAATAATGCTGCTGTGCACATGAGTTTGCAAATACCCCTTTGTGGCCCTGCTTTCATTTCTTTGGGTTGATACCCAGGGATGGAATTGCTGCATAATATGGTAGTGGTATGTTGAAGTTTTTTGAGGAATATCCAGACTGTCTTCCACAGCAGCGGTACCATTTTCCATTCTCATCAGCATTGCACAAGGGTTCCATGACGAGCACTTGTTTTTGGTTTTTCTGATAGCCATCCTAGTGTGGTCCTCCCATGACTCGCACAAGACACATTTTCAATTTAGTCAGTGACTACCTCACGTATCCCTCGTCTCCAGTTTCATTTTCAAGATTTAAAGTCAGTAACTTAATAAAGGAACATGACCTTTATTCTCATGTTAAGAGTTTGGTTTTCTTTGGCTCTCCTTCATCGATCCTTGTGGTCATGCTCGTAGCCCTAAAGCAGTTCCAAGTGCCAGGGGGCTACATGTGGAATAAGCACATACAAAGGACTGGACTGGTGTATCTGGATAGCCCCGTGTGAGACTCCATCCCATTCTGACTAAAGATATTTCTGGCCCCATGGAATTACATGGAGAAATAACCTTTTGCCCCCAGAATTCAGCCTGTTACACATATCTTTCAGGCTTCTTGACACTAGAATTTGAGGTTAGGTCGGGGTAAAGAATTATTTAGGTCTCCACAAGCATGTAGTTTTTATTCTAAGCGGGGAAAAAAAATCTATAAGAGCTATTATTGAATGCAAACACAGGGTATCGGTTTTAATGGTCAGGTGCTACAGAGGATTTCAGATCCGGTGTGACTACATTTGCTCCAATTATAAGGTATTTCAGTAGCCCCCAAACTTTGTGGTGAGATGGGAGAACTTATAGGATGTATTTTATTTTCCCGTCCATAATTATGGGAAGATGAAGTTAAAAAGTCCAAAAGCAAAGATAAAACCCATTGCTATAAGATGTAGGAAGAAGAGCAAATGGCATTTTGTAGCATTTGCTAGAATTTCTAGTTTCAAATTGGTCTGTTCCTAAAAGATCTTGTGTATTTAGTGGTGTTGTTTATGTAGAGCATGTTGTGGCAGTGATCACTGACCCGGTTATACATGGTGATGCATGGCATAACTATGCACGCAGATACCGATAACCCACAAATACCTAACCCCACAGAGGTTAAAGTGTCTGTCAACAGAGGGGAAAATATTGCTTGTGCTTTTTTTGTCCTGATGTTAACATTTGTTATTAATGTAATGGAGTAATAGTAGCTTGAAGTGTTAGGGTAAATGCCTCGTGATGCTAGAAACTGAAATGATTAACACAAAGGCAGACTCAAGACATGCCATATGGTGTGAATGTAAATTGCTGGAAGGAAATTAGATATTGGTGTTGCAGTTTGGGTAAGTACGGGGTAGGGCTACTTATAGGCTACTTTTCCAGCAGCATCTGGGATGACAGTAAGGAAACATAATTGTGGCCTTCTTGGGGCTGTGATATAGAAAAAGTGTGCAAAGGCTTTGAAACCAAAAAGAACTGGATTCACTTTCTGACTTTGTCACTTACTGCGACTTTGGGCAAAAAAAATATATATAAAACCTCTGAGCTTCAATTTTCTGATCTGTGAAATGGGGATAAGACAAGTGCAGGATATATAAGGGAGAAATTATATATATATAAATATATTAGGGCAAGATTATATGTCTTTGTAGCAGTGCCTGTTGTATAATTCGAGCCACATGGTTGGTGGTCGCTAGCGTCCCTTATCGCCAGTTCGGGTGCACGGTAAGATTAGAATGATTTAGAACATTGTCCAACTACTCAGCAGTCAGTAATGAAGCAGTTGGCTCATTTCTAACCCCATAAGGCTAGAGGAAAGTTACCTGTTGTAGTTTAACTTTGTGGCCTATTGGGGCTGTTGGGAGAAAATATGAAATATAGGAACACTTGTGTAGAGAAAGGCTTTTTCAGAATAGTCCAGCCGTCAGGTGTCTGCATAGATTGCCTGCCTGGGGTATGTTTTGAATTCTGGGTTATTTCATTACATAGAACAGATCCGATTTGTCACTGATGACCCAGGCGTGTGTCTGCTTCTGCCCCGTTGGCCACAGCTCTGACAGTTGTGATTCAGGCGGGGGGCGTGGGGGGGTGGTGCTGGCGATCCAAGTGGAAAGAAAGTGGTAGGCTTTTCCTGCGCCTTCCGGGACTCGCACAGCAGCAGTGCTTACGCTGTGTACGTGGGGTGGTGCTGCTGTTGTCCCTTCTGTCACTCAGATGAGAGATCTGAGGCTTACCTAAGTGAGTACGTGCCGGGACTCGAAAGCCTGACCCCCAAACCCATATTCTGCGGCACTCCATAGGTGGGCTGTATTTATTTTGTCAGGGTTTTATTTTCCTTTTTCCCATTTAGAAAGGTGTATCAGAAACCAGATTCTTAATTGTATTTAACTAAATTACAAAACACAGGTCCTTGGGAATCCCTTTGGAGATTAGCTATTTTGAATTAAGTGGTATTTGAGGAATATTTTGTGGCACTGCTTGGAGAACACTCACTATAGCCAATATTTAATTAAAATACCTTGTGCGTACTGGTGATTTTTTCTTCCAGGGCCATTAAAATTTTTTTAACTATAAAATTAGTCTTCCTAGTTAAGAAATTTCACTGTGTTCTTGAATGAACAATTTTAGTTAAACGTGAAATGTATTTGTTTGCTTGTTTGGGTCACCATATGAAAATGTAGTAAGGTCAGTAAGGAAAACTTTAATATGACTGCTGTCTTCATCTTCCTTTTCCTGTTTTTTTTTCATCAACTGGAAAAGAAAGATCACTTCTCCTGCCTGATGTGACAAGCATGTTTTGACGAATTGATGCACGATTAATCAGTTTCTGTTAAAACTCTCCTGTGGAGATGTGTGTCCATATGACTTTGTACTTCTTCCCATATCTAACTGCCGGTCTCCAAGCTTTTACCACCCCCTTGTCTTTTATGCCCTCGTCTTTGTTTATTTGAAGTAGGTGCTAGGTGCTCTCTGCTACCTCTTTCACTTGCTCTTTTTCTGTGCCATTCTTTCCCTTGCTGCCCTGTCTAAAACCAGGCCCTAGAGAAACAGAAAGGATACATTGCCTGCCTTAGGAATGAGCGAGATACGCTCAGAGAGGAGCTGGCTGACCTGAAGGAGACAGTGAAGACAGGAGAGGTACGTTAGCTTTAGCCTGGAGTTCCAAGTCCCTCACTGCTTTAGTCTTCCTTCCTTTCATCCTGTTATTTTTCTCAGCCCGAAGACAAACCAGTGTTCATTCTTCAGTGCAGATTTGGTAGGTTTCAGTCATTTCTTCTACGGACCTGTATTCCATGTAACTAGTTCTAACCTGGTGTTATCTGTGGCAAACATATTGTCACAGTCACCTCACAGAGCATACTGCCATGTGGGCCATGTTTTGTGACCGTGGGTTTTCTCCTTCTCCACAGAAACATGGCTTAGTTATAATCCCCGATGGCACTCCCAATGGTGATGTCCGTCATGAACCAGTGGTTGGAGCCATCACCGTGGTGTCTCAGGAGGCTGCTCAGGTCTTGGAGTCTGCAGGAGAAGGTCCACTAGGTAGGACATGGTTGCTGCTCTGTTGGCTTGGGTTTACTGTTCGGCTAGACTTCCGGCTTACTCATAGCCCATCTTGGAAAACAAAAACAACACAAGGGCTGTCTGAGGTTTAACTGAATTCTTCACAGGAAGAAATCTGGGCACAGTGTCTTTAGGCACCCTTGAACTTGGGAAACCAGCATCTGGGTCACTGTAAGGCCTCTGGATGGAAGCACGTTGGTGGATACACATTGCTTTTTTACTTAGATACAAACCTTCCTGGAAGAGAGAATCCAGTGTATGTGTCCCAAGGAACCGGTGGGCTGGTAGGGGACTTCCCCAGGTGTGTTTTAAGTTTCTGCTTCCTGGAGAATCTGGTTTTATGCTCTGCTACTTATCCCAGGGTCCTGTAGCTCTTTGCTACTGCATTTCTTAAGGCAAGAAACAGGTGACCAAGAAGTCAGATCTTAGAGGAGTGTTCTTTCTAGAGCAGGGCTTCTGAGCCTCTTAACATCTAAGCCTCTTAAATTTAAACTTTGGAGACTTTAATAACACCTCTCCCAGGAAACCACACAGATGCCCATCCACTGGCTCCATGAAGAATTCTGCTCTAGAGGAAGGAAAATAGCACAGATACTCTTAACGCCAGTTCACTTTTTTTTTCTTTTGTTTTCATATATGTGTAGGTTTCCTAGAGGAGTGGGACTTTGTCAGAGTTAGTAAACACATTCTCCGATGCACAGAATTGCAGAAACAGAGCACTTTGATATAGCAGAGGATGCGGGCTAGGCAGTGGGAGCTGCTCTAGAGAATGCACTGAGTGTGTGGCTGGGGGCAGCCCAGAGCTTCCCCTGCTTGCTTGGAAGGTACTGGGGAAGCCAGCACTTAACATTTGGCCGTGACCCTAATTGGTTGTGGGAGGCACTGTCTCGGTGTCGCCTGCTGCTTGTACTCATCTGTGGTCCTCCTCACCCTGAGGGGCTTGTGTTAATGGCATGCTTGGGAAGCAGCGGCCCTCCCCCCAGGCCAGGAGCAAGCCCTGGCAATCCTGCCGCCAGGCCTCAGATTAGCCCTTGACTGCCTGCACCTTTGAGTTGGGCCCCCGCTCGCCTGTGTAGGCCTTTGCTTCTTCCCTGTCGTGTTCTCATTTTCCCTGTTCCATTCTCCCCACCCAGGCCCCTTTGTACCCTGTCTGTCTTCTCTCCCAGATTTTGTTTGCTCCTATGGGAGCACCCCAGCATTCTAGTTGTCTGTCTGCTGGTGAAAGCTTGCACGTCTTTTTTTTCTTTTTTCTTTAAGATTTTATTTATTTTTCGACAGAGAGACAGTGAGAGAGGGAACACAAGCAGGGGGAGTGGGAGAGGGAGCAGCAGGCTTCCCGCGGAGCAGGGAGCCCGATGCGGGGCTCGATCCCAGGAGCCTGGGATCATGACCTGAGCCGAAGGCAGGCGCTTAACGACTGAGCCACCTGGGCGCCTGCTTGCACATTTTTGAAATAAGGAAGTGATCTTTGTACTTTGGTTTGTCTTTCAGGGGAAAATCACTGCCCTTGGGAGCAAATGTTGTATTTAGTGCCTTGATAGCTATCCGTTGTGTGGAAATATGTGTTGAATAATTAAGTACTTTTCCTTAGCACCTTTAACTTAAGCCTTCATTTCTTTTGATATTGAAAGCTGTAAGTTAAAAGATAATGTATGCTGCTTTTGATTTTCAAGAATAATTTTTAATTGTTTTGGTATTATATCCTCACAAATTTAGTTTACAACCTTTTCCATTTGTTTTAGATGTCAGGCTACGAAAACTTGCTGGAGAAAAGGAGGAGCTACTATCACAGGTAAAGGCATTCTTCTCACCGGAAGGTAATGTTAATTTAACGGACTAAATAAATCACATGGCAAAACATTAGTGAATTAAAATATACACAAGAAAGAAACATGCTTATTTCAAACACCAGTACTCAAGATTTGAAGGACAAAAAGATAAATTCATATTTTGCCTTTGTTGTTTCCTGTTCCTTAAAAAAAAAAAAATGTATCAGATGTGGAGTTTAAGGAGTTAAATAGTGGTACCACGCTTGTTGTCAAGACAGGAGTTCCGTGCTCTGCCTCCTCACATTTACCCCGGCCACTCTGATTGGTTTAGCACGTTCTCTCCGTGTGTCCTGCTCTTGTGTATTTCCATCCCACACGCTCACGTTGCTTCCTGATGGTTCTGTCTGAGGCACTGTTGACATCCTTCTGTGGAAGAAGACCATCTAGCCTTCTGTCCCCAGCACGCACACCCTTCCCATCCCCTGTCGTCCTGGTGAAGGCCCAGCGCACCTCCTGTCTGCGTGTGTTCTCAGGGCTCGTGAGTGCCACTTGCCGTGGAGCCCCGCAACATTGCAGGGCCACCTTTCCTCCTCTTCACAGCTCTAGCTCCCCCGGAGTTAATCCTTTGGCTTTTCTTTTCCTCTGCTTGGTTTCCTGTGTATTTAATACCAGTGTAGCTGCCGCATCGGCAACGGTAGTTAAATCTGCTCTTAGCGTTTTCAGATGCACCAAGTACTCTCTCAGTTCCACTTCCTGAGTTCTTGGAGCATCTGACCTGGCCCAGTGGGAACATCATGGCCCGCTCTGTCTGCACCCAGCCAGCCTGCCCTTCGTTGCTACCTAGGCTTTCCCCTGCCTGTGGTTCAAGTTGGATTCCCTTTTTGCAGTGCCTTAGGCCTTCCTCCTTTTTTATTTGTTCTCTTTTTGGTACACCCCCCAGTAACTTCCTGAGAAAAGGGTATATAGGCTGTAAATTTTTCTTAACTTTGGAGGCCTGAAAATGGCTTCATTTTACTCTATTACTTGATTAACAGTTTGGATATAGAATTCTTCATTGCAATCATTTTCTTTTTTTTTTTTTTAAGAAATTGCTTCATTGTCTCTGGCTTCCAGTATGGAAGCTAGCACGTTGAGGATTTCGAGGGCATTCTGATTTTTCATCTTTTGTATGTGACTCTTTACCCTCTCTGGTGGCTTATGTCGTACTTTCTCCTTCCTACTTGGAAGTTTCACAGTGATGTGGTTTGGGCCCCTGTCAATTCTAGGAATTCCTATCGTTCAATCCTGGGAAAATTTCTTGACTGGTTTTCCCCCTTCCCATATTCTGTTATCTCTTTTTGAAACTCCTATTCAGTCATGCAAATGTTGAATGAGATTCCACTCTTTAACAGGCTCTATTCCAGGCATTTGGCATATTTCTGTGAACAAATCAGTTAAATAATCCCTGCACTAGTAGACCTTACATTCTAGTGGGAGGAGACCAGACAATAAACAAGAGACGGAATGAATACGTAAGTTATATGGTATGTTCGAGGTCTGTGTGACTGCACTTACTGTACATTGAGTGGCCATAGGTGCAGGCGTGGGTGGGTGGAGTTGGATTTTACCCGGGAGTGTAATTGGGCAGAGGAGGTGAGGGCATGTGGAGGACAGTATTGATAATGATGACCGCAGAGATGAAGTGGGTAATGAGGCTAATGGGTAATCCAGGAAGATGTCAAGGCCCAGTGGAAAGAAGATGAGCAATATCAGTGGGATTGAAAGACTGGGATTTGGGTTCCTGAGAGAGGGAGCTGGAAAGACCAGGAGTAGAGGTTAGAGAGCAGATAATGGGACTGACTCATGGAGGGCCTGCACTTAATCGAGTGGGAGATCGAGTACGTGACTTTGGGAGAGTAGTGAGGGCAAGAAGAGAGAGACGTCAAGGTCCTTGGGAGAGGAGGTGTTCTGGAAACTGCCATCGGTTGTAGGAGAAATCCGCTACCTAGATGAATCTTGAAATTGCTCAGGCTATACTTGAGGGAGCACAAGTCAGGAGCTAAATGGTGAAGAAGGAGTGGGGCGAAGGTGAGGGGTGGTTGCTGTGTGGAATTGGGAGGGGAGGAGGTCAGGAAGCAGGAATTTCAGGGAGCACCGAGGGAGAATAGTTGGGCAACAGCACAAAAAGCAGGTCATGTGTTGTGTTCTCAGGCTCAGTGGTAGTAGGGCTCTGGGAGAAACCACCAGAAGGTCAGAGGGCTGCAAAGGGAACAGGCTTCTCAGGGGAGAGTGGGTTTCTGCTAATGCACTAGGTAAAGGGACCACTTAGAGAAGAAAATGAGGATGAGGGGAAATAGTAATCCAGAGTTTCAGGCATTGGGAAGGGTTAGGAGGTGCAGATGGGGGCGATGGCTGTACAGAGCCCTTTGGGGAAGAGTGTAGGAGGATGACTGTTTTTGAGATGGACATGATGATGGGGATAAAGAAAACTCAAGGCAGATGTTGAAAGGGTAGAGGTGTCTGGGAAGCATGGGTTTCCTCCCAGTGCAGAGCTCGCCCTTTCCCCAGTGGGGATGTGGCCCACTTGGTCCTAGTGCCCAGGCTTTCCCTTGACCACTGTTGATGGGGTCCCAGCTAGGGAAGCCCCCTTAACTCTGAGCATCACACTCACCCTTGACCCTCGATGATGAAGGGCGAAGGAGGCCTGGGGAGGTTTGGTCTTGGTCCCAGAGGCAGCTCCCCGCTGTAGTTCTGAGCTGATGTGCTCCCCAGATCTCTGCTGATAAAAGAGTTGTAGGCATTCGGGGAAACATGGCTCCGATTCCTGAAGGAAGGGGCAGTAGACCTCTGGGATCAGCTCTTTAACTTTTTTGTTTCTCTCCTGTTTGTCCATCCCTTTTGATCTCTTTTGCTCTACTTTTAAAAGATTTTCTCAACTCTGTCTTTGAATACTTCCATTGCGTTTGTGTTTCTGTAGTCATTTCCAGGATAGAGATATTTTCACTTACCTCAGAGCATATTTAGTTTGTCACTGTTCTCTGCTGTTTCCTTCCACATGCATAGTTTATTTCCTAACTGATGCTCTTCTGTGTGTATTTGTTTGGCCCTACGTTTCAGGGCGGGGTGGGGAGTACTAAAACGCTGATGGGCAGCTCTGAGCATAGGTAAGGCTGATGGGTCTGGGTGTTTTGTTGGGAAATTTTGACGTGGATATGTTGGTCTTTACTCTAGACTAGGCAGACAGTTCTACAGGGAGACATCCCCCAGTCCTCTTATGCGGAGAGCAGTCTTGCTGGCAGCATTCTGGGGACTGAGGCCAGACTGGGGGCCTCAGCATCAGTACGCGTCTATTCACCTGATCTTGTTCTCCGTGTATGCGGGGCTCCTGTCTCCATTGGGCCTTGTCTTTTCCCAACCCTGAGTCCCTTTGCATTTGATTCATTTTTCGTTTCTTCAGTTTGCAAATGAAAAAAACCCCACAGCTTTATTAAGGTGTAACTGGTGTAGAATAAGCTGCTTGTACATAAAGTGTACAAATAAATGTACCTACCATATTAGTTTCTGAGGACTGCCCTAACAAAGTACCACAAACTGGGTGACTTAGAGGAACAGAAGTTTCCTGTCTGCACAGTTTTGGAGATTAGCAAATGCCCAAGGTGGGGCGGCAGCAGTGTTGGTGCCCTCTGAGGCCTGTGAAGGGCAATCTGTCCCACCCTTCTCTTCTGGCTCCTGGTGGTTTGCTGGCAGTCTGTGGCATTCCTTGGCTTGTGAGGAGCATCTGTGCGTCTTCACATCTGTCTTCCTCTGTGCGTGTCTTTCTCTTTTCATCTGGCATTCTTTTCAGAAGGACACCAGTCAGATTGGATTAGGGGCCCCCACCCTATTCCAGCATGATCTCATCTCAACTTAACTAAATGCATCTTCAGTGACTCCATTTCCAAATAAGTTCACATCCTGAGGTACTGGGAGTTAGAACTTCAACATATGAATTTTACAAGGACATAACTCAACCCATAACAATACTCATGGAACCATGACCACAGTCAAAATGGTGAAAATACTCATAACCCCTCCGAAGTTTCGGTGTCCTTTGGTGTCCCTTCCTTCCTGAGCCTCCCTCTCCCCCCAACTCCAGGCAGCCACTGATGTGCTTTCTGTCGCTGTGGATTAGTTTCCATTTTGTGGCATTTTATATAATTGGAATTATATAGTATGTCCTCTTTTGTCTGGCATCTTCTACACAGCGTGCTTATTTTGAGACTCAGCCGTGTTGCACGTATCGGTAGTGCTTTCCCCTTTCTTGCTGGGTAGTAATTCCACTGTGTAGATGTGCCATAGTTTGTTTATCCTCCTGTTGATAGACATTTGGATTATTTCCAGTTTGGAGCTATTATGAATAAGCTACTATAAACATCCTTTATTTTGGGTAAAATAAGGTAGATCAACTGTAGCCGAACTCAAAAATATATTTCCAATTATTTCTGCATACAAAAGGTTTTCTAAATATTGAACCTAATATTTAAGTGTTAATATTTAATACTTAACTTACTATTTTAATTAAATTTACTTAATATTTAATTGACTTCAAGTTTTAAAATATTTAAGTTTCCTAAATATTTAACCTACAGTATTTACCCTAATTCTAAGACAAACCCTGACAAGATCTGCCATTCCACCAGCCTACACAGATGATAAAATAGGGCTGCTTTGATTGGGACACCTGGTCCTGGAACTTCACTCCTTCTGATGTTCCCAGTTTGTCGCTAGCATGTGGGCAGTGTGGCCCCGTGGTAGGCACTCAGGTTCTGGGCGGATGACTTGTGGGGCTGAGGACCCACCATGCCCTGTGGATCTCATGACGGCCTTCTCTTTCTGCTTCAGATCCGGAGGCTGAAGCTGCAGCTGGAGGAGGAGCGGCAGAAGTGCTCCCGGAGCGAGGGCTCGGCAGCTGACGTGGCGGGCCTGCACAACGGCTCCGACCTGCAGTTCATCGAGATGCAGAGTAGGTACCGTGGCCAGGCCAGGGCCACTCTGTGGGGAGGCTGTGTTCCAGGAGTGCAACTGCAGGCACGCTGCCGGTCTTGATGTGCATTTGTCTCGGGGAGCCAGGTTACAGAGATTGCTTAGTCCTCAGCGAGCCCAGATAGTAGTCCCGATCAGTGGTGCAGCTGGGTAGAGGCTTCTAGTAGCCTCTGCACTTCAGGGAATGGATTACAAGAGGACCGGGTTAACGCAGTGATTTCTAGAGACATTTTGGAAACGGTGTCCTCCTGGCACTGTCCTCTCCCACACCTGGGTAGTTCAACTGTCAGCTCCCATATAGCACCCTTCTTGATGAGATTTTTCTTGTGGAATCTATCTTGGATAGTGAAGGATATTATTGGAACTAACTCACACTAATGCTGAATAGTTTCAGAACTTTGCCAGAAGTTTTATTAACCAAATTAATCTTTATAGCTGGAATTTAAAACAAGGCCACAAAGTAAGCCATTCATGCAGTTTTTCTCCCTTTCTGTTTTTGACCCCATGTTGTTTTAAAATGCCTGCTGTGTTCACAGTAATCTCCATGGTCGGGGGAGGTCAGCAGCCATTCATATATAGCTAGACAATGTATCGTTTGTGGAGAGGGGAGACTTACTTTTTATTCAGTTTGAGTTGTGGCTTTTCTGATAATTTATTTTAAAATATCAGTTATTTCATGGCTTTTTCATCTAAATATTTTTGCATTAGGCTAAATAGAAAAGGCTTCTTGGATTAAGGCTTATTGATACTATTAATACTGGCTTTTGAGGTTAGTATCATGTCCTTTATTAGAGATCAGTTGGGACCCTCGTGACACTTCCTGTTGAATATTTTATTCTAGAAATACTTTGGTGTGGAGGATAGATGAAGATGGGTATTAGAAGCAGACTGACTAGCTGGGAGGCTGTGATGATCAGCTGGACCAGTACAGTGGCTGCCAACAGTCTTAGAGAGAGGGCAGGGGGTAGATTGGCCTAAAGCAGCAAAATCAAAAGGAGTCCCACTGAGGGAGGACAGGCATGCCTTACATGTGAATGCTCCTAGGGCAGGTGGGCGTTATGGAGCTGGTATCTGGGAAGGACCCAGAGTGACTGTAGAACGAGGTGGGCTCAGCGGGACCCAGTAGACAGGCCTGGCCAGCAAAGGAAGCCCGGGGACATAAGCATGGTGTGATTGAATGGAATTTCATAGCAAGCACGAAATGGCAAAGATGCAGGACTTACACTCTTGAAAACAGGAAGGAAAGGGAGGTTTACCATGAGAAGGAAGCAGCACATTGTGATAATTAGTAAGTGCTGGGATGAAGAATTAGCTAGATCCTGAAGCTTGTGTTTTAGAGTCCAGCAGTAGGAACTCTTGTCTCTCACTGCCAGAGGGGCCTTTGGGGTGAGAGTTTTATAGCCCCATTACTTTTCAGGTGACAGTAACTACCTGTGAGAAGAACCTCTCGCTCAAGATTATATAAGTAGTTGTAACCTCAGTGATGTAGAAAAGCAGAAAAGTTCTTAAGTTAGATAGCTTAGATTTGGTTTATCTCCTTTAGGCCTTATGATTCCTACCCTATAATCATTTCAGAATGATTTTTGTTAAATTTGGTTTGCTGGAAGGAGTTTTTTAACTTCTCATTTTAAATGACTTCTTAGGTCAGAAGTACAACTGATGATTTAGAAGTCTACCTATCATATTACCACAACATGTTACTGAAAAGCATTTCTTTGAGCAAATGTTTATTAAGCACATGCACAAAGCCCTTGGCGAGATACAGAGGTAGACTGAGGAAGGCAGAGCCAGGGCCCCTCTCCTCACGTACAGTGTTCAGAAAGCACGATTAGTGTTAGCAAAAACAGTGCCAATAAAACGCCACGGGGAAGGTGAAGTTACAGGGGACTAAGCAAGAGTCATGCTGGAGGGTGCTGAGGACTTCAGTCAGAGGCGGGGAGAGCAGGACCCTCAAGGTGTGGCAGCCAAAGGGAGCGCGGAAGGTGGGAAGGTGAGGAAAACTGGAGGCTCCTGGGGGAAGGGCAGCACCTAAGTTTGGCGGGGGCCACCGATGCACTTGATAGGGCTCCTTGCTCATCGGCCTCCCCCCACCATGGGGTAAAGAGTAAATTTTCTTCCACCTCCCTGGTCCAAGGGATGCTTGGATCAGGGGCTAGAGCTTCTTGCAGGAGAGCCGTTGTAGAGCCCAGGCTGCGGGAGGTGCTGTGGCTGCCACTTGCGCGTTTGCGCTCGGTCCCCTTCTGGGCTGCAGAGGCTGTCACTGCCTGAGGTCACACCTGCTCTCTGACAGGTGATTCACTATTCTCTTCTCTTCTAGGAGATGCCAATAGACAAATTAGTGAATACAAATTTAAGCTTTCAAAGGCAGAACAGGATATAACCACGTTGGAGCAGAATGTAAGTACTTCAGTGTGCTACCAAGTGATTTACACTCCCTTGGAAACTTCCTGCATCCGAGTGGCTAACTCCAGGAGTACCTGGCTTTTCTTTGGGCTGCCTCTGCAGTGGGGTCTCTATAAAAGCTCTCTATTAAAGTAGAAACGCCAGCAGAGAGAACCTGGCAGGTCACTTCAGCCTTCTGTTAGCTGTAAAAGTGCAGAAGACTGAAGCTATAATTCTGTTTTTTCCAGATTATTTCAAGAGACTTCAGGAAGACTGTAGTTTGAAAATCCCTTATTGTACATTTCAAAAAGTCTAAAAGCTTTTCCATTTAGTGAGTTTTGCCCTGCACTGTTACTTTGGCACTTAAACAGTATGTTCATCATAAACTTAACATGGGAAATCGGCTTGATAAGGACTCTCCAGCCTTATCCCTCTCCGGGGACATTTCTTGATCTATAAATAGGCGTCGGGTGCTGAGAGGCCCTCTGACTCACCGTGAGGGGATGACTTGGGATTTGTAATGACGCTGTGTTTCCATGTGGCTGCGAGAAAGGGGCCCCCGGTGGCCATTAGCAGAGGCTCGTGTTCTTTGTTGACAGATCAGCCGGCTGGAGGGCCAGGTGCTGAGGTATAAGACGGCCGCGGAGAACGCCGAGAAAGTGGAAGACGAACTGAAGGCGGAGAAGAGGAAGCTGCAGCGAGAGGTACCCGCTTTCGCATGCTCCCATTCCCACAAAGAACAGATCCTTTGCTGCCTGAGGAACTGAATCCTGGTTCAATCTTAAGGGACCCGCCGTGGAGTCTCTCACTCTTCGGTGTTGGTTTTCGACCTGCGGGGTGACTGCCATTTACTTTTAGGTTTCGGCCAGTTAGAGACTGAGAGGAAGGATAGGTTTCCCTTTTGTTGTGGAGCCGGTCTGTTCCCCCACCCGCCGGCTGTCCTTTCTGGGGTTGAGGCTCTGTGTCCCTGCTCGGTGCTGCCAGCTGGCGAAAGAGAGGCGAGGCTGCAGGGCACTGTGCGGGGGCGGGGGGGGGGGGGGAGTGCTTCCGTGTCGCAGGCAGGGGGCGGGGGCACGCTCAGGTGGCACTGGGTTTCGTGTGTGACGGTGTGAAGTGACTGCGCCCTCCCTGTCTGCAGTTACGAACGGCACTGGACAAGATTGAGGAGATGGAGATGACCAACAGCCACCTGGCCAAGCGGCTGGAGAAGATGAAGGCCAACAGAACAGCACTTCTGGCCCAGCAGTAGGAGGCCACCCTCCGGCCCGGGCGCCGCTTCTGGGCCCCCTCCAGGGGGACTGACTTTTTGTCCATTGACACAGACCCCCTTCAGTACTGTTTGAGTTTTGTCATTAAAATAGCCACCTTTGTATTTTATAATTTATGAGAGAATGAAACAGGTTTGAATCTTCATGAATGAACACTTTGGATTTCGTTTGTAGTTTGATTCTAGACTAAGAACTGGTCCATGCTGGGTTTTTTGTTTTTTTTTTTTAATTTCCATAATTTTAGAATCAAGTTTACTCACCATTTTCCCCCAGCTGCCTCAGTGACTGGGCACTCGGAGGCCTTGGCACAGGTTCCGGAGGACAGCGACTCTGTGAGTGCCCAATGAGGTAACTCGGCTGGAGACCTCGGAAAACACAAGTGCCTTCTCCATGGTGCAATTCAGCCTTCAGTCATCCCCAGCGGTCAAAAGACACTTACCCTTAATATCAGATGGCATTTATATTTTAGTGAAGAAACAAGTTCACAGGCGGGGAATATATGTTTCACTCAAATTTCTATGTTTGGAGGAAAAAGCCTTTTTTTGTAAAATATTTAAATTTATATAAGAAAATGTTAGAAAAAGATATGGGGAGTGTATATAAAACTTGCTTTATTGCATGTGGCCGGGAATGTCCAAAGCCTAACACTCTTAAAGTAAGAGTAGGGCCCTTCGTCTTCAATGTCAGCTGTGCTGTATCTCATGTAAAGTATCTCATCTGCTGCTCATCTGTGGAGTGACCCCTCAGACGAGCCCAGTGGGGGTGGGGACAGGCAGGGGGAGGTCGGCCTGAAGACTATTAAACGCACCCTCTTGCTGACCATGGCTGGCTGCTGACACAGTCATTTTTGTTGGGGGAGACTTTAAAACACCTCAAGGCAGCCACACACACCCCTGTTACCTTGCCCCTCTTCTCTCCTCCGCAAGAAGAATGATCTGGAATGTACAGCTTTTTAAGAACTTCAGTCAGTTTCATCTTTAAAGGCACCCAGTTCAAGGGGCTTTTATCATCGAGTGTGGCTACTCTGCAGGATTTGATTCTCTTTTGCCCTCAGAACCAAGGTGGTTTTATGGAGATGGTGGCTGTTATCTACAGAACAAATGCAAGGGGAAGTCTCATGAATTAAAGGCACATGAGATAAAGTTTAGACTTGAAGCTAGATGGTAAAGCTAACTTGAGTGTGAAAATCTCTACGAATTACCCCCTTCTTCAGAGCAATGAGCTTTGTAGTTGTATTTTATTTTTAAAATATGGAAACCGCTGTCCTGAATGGAGGGGATTTCCTATAAATTCTCTCTAGTCATAGTGGGTGCAATCACCTGTGCAGGAGCTGCGAGAGAGGGAGAGGGGGGCAAAGTTCTGTTCAGCCTGTACCCCGCTGGGCTCAGCAAGCCCCACTGCTGAGCCGCCCTGTTGTTGACTTTTTGGAAGTTCTACATGGTTGAACCTGACTTTGCCCCTTTTGTGGTACAACAAATTTGTCTCTTCTGTTGTCCCAGTCTCTTCCAAAGGGAATGGCTGTCTTCACTCGGTAGAGTTCCCTGTTCTTTCCCATGGAACGTTCTTCACTGAGTCTTGTGATCTGATTTTACCTCTGTACTGAAGGCGTTCGTCCTCCCCATGCTCACTGCACTTTTCTGTTAACGCAGGCTAGTGTTAAGGCAGCTTCTTGTAATGGTACCTACAGCTTAAGTGTGTATTTTTATGTCATTCTTCAGACAAGAATAACTAGAACGTAAGCTGGTAGGATTCAGATCCATTAACAAAGGGGGCTTAAAGAGCACACTAGTTACAAACTCCATCAGGACTGCTGTCCTCTTGAAAGTTTTTCTTTCATTACAGATTAATTAGCTTTGGTTACATAAGGTAGTAACAGCTTATCATTTCAGCCTTCTCCATACTCAGTGTCACCAGAGCCTCTTACACGTTCGGGACCTCTTTCCAAGGCAAGTGAACCAATGTAATTCATATCAACTGATATTAGAAATTTACTGGAGTACACAAAGAACCAAACCAGAGCAAGATCTATAAAATCTTCAAGGCCTTTTTAGAATTCTTATCAGATGCCCAGAGGGCTTTCAAACTGCTTTTGGATTCTTCAACACAATCAAGTATACTGTAGGTGAAAATGGATCTAGAAAACCTTTCAAGTGTAGTGAAATTAAATAAGAAATCATGTTAGGACACATCCGACAATTTATTTCTGGTCAATCCACCAAGCATGAAAGAGTGCTACTAGTTAGAGGGCAAACGGGAGTCTTCAACCCTAAGACCTATCCTCGTCAGGATGCAGTGCAAGAACCACACAGCCCAGAGTCCGCAAGTGATCGTGGTCAGCACCTCTCGAAGACTTTGTACAAATCAGGCAGGTTAGCAAGCTGTAGGATATTTCCATCTTCTGTGAAATGTTTAGGAGGCAGAAGGTGGGAGCGGAAGGCTTTATAAACAATGTGTTCCACAGTCCACTTCCAGGGGTTTGCAGAGGAGCCTGACACTTCGCTCTGGAAAAGACACGTTCGAGGTCACAAGCCTGCCTGTTCGCCCGGCTCACATCCCAGCATTTGTGGTTTCCTGGCTGACCTGTACTGGGCCTGGAAGTCTTGCTGATTACAATGGGCTGTTTTACCTGCTGCTGGTGAAACATCCTCTCTGGTCAGCCTCTCAGGGATCCTACAGCCCTCAAGGAGACAAGGGGAAAGGCAGGCAGAGACCTCCCATGGAAACTTTGTTTCCATTCAGGAGAACTGTTGATTGTAGCAGCATCTAACATAAGGTCTGATCCTGACTATGAGGTTCAGCCCACAATAGTAGGAAGTGTATTCACCCAGGCCCTTTCTGTGTACAGCTGATCTGTAAGAAGAGCTAGGGATCTGACCTTAGTACTGCCCTGTTTGCCTGGAAGAGCAGTGGTCAGATGTATAATGAGCCAAAGCTAAATGAGCGTGGGGAGACTGGGGCAGAACCTGAAGACTGGGGCTGCACACCTGAGGGCTAACGGTGGGAGACGAGAATTCGCTAGCCCTGGATCATCCACCAGCTCAGCCTCCCAGCTCTCACAGTGACGGCTTGTGTTTTCACATTTGACAGGTACTGAGATCATTCTAGAGGGATCTTCCAAACCAGCAGAAGGAAGTGAAATTCATGAATAAAAGCTGACCATTATGTTGAAACCTTATGTGCAGTGAAATCCTACAAATTCAGAGGTGGCAGGTTTCATTTGCTAAAGGTTGTGTGAGGCCCATCCCCATCCTGGGTGCTAATGTGCATCACCACAGTACCTGCTGGCCCGAGAGGGTTGACTCCTCAGATATATACTGCTTCCGAATGGAGTAAAACATAGCACATTCTTTACTAAGGCTTTCAAAACATTCCTTCTCTTCATCCCAGTTCACCTGGTCCAAAGAGAGAAATTAATACCTCAACATAGGTACTTGCTTTAACAAACATTTCATTTCCAAGTGGAGGTTACAGACTACTTAAAGCTTTTTTCATGTAATGTTTTCAGCATTAAATCTGTAAACCGGAACTGCCGAATACGGCTGGGGTAGGTGGGGTAAAGGGGGGCCTTCAACTGTTGTATCCTTTTCATCTCCATCATTCCATGTGAAGGTGTGGCCCCGTGCCGTCTCCCGCCAGCCCACACGCAGGTACCCACATACTTAGGAATGGCTTGACCACTTGCCTCCGTGGCGAGTCGAAGGATGAAGATAGGCAGACCCTCCAAAGGGGGCACATAGCTGTCGATGAGCAGGGGTAATCCAGTCAGGTTCCCTTCCTGCTTGTGCAGAAAAGGCCACGACAAGGGACAAGAAGTAAATTGTTAGAGTTTAATCTAGTTCCATTTCCCCAGTGCTCCCTCCAGGTCTTGTCCGCATGTCTGCACTCTGGGTGACCAGGTGGCTTGACTGGGCTGGGCACTGAGGGCAGGAGAGCAAAGTGCTTAAAAAGAGCTTTTTGTACAGAAAAACTTCTTGTTTCAATATGCTCACCAGCTAAAGAACACATCGAGATGGAAAGCCCCAAAGTTTAAGGGATAAGAGGAAGAAACAAGGAAAGCAAGTGGCCTGGCATCCTCTCATTCGCAGGGACTGTGGGATTCAGCTCTCTCTTGTTGGGGTACTTCACCCCGGGAACAGGAAGGGGCATGAATGGATGAGAAAGCAAACAGGGAGTGAGGATGTGAACGGATGTCACGTGCTGCATCTCACAGGGGCGGGCGGCCTTCTCCCTTCTCGTCCTGATCTCGGACCAACTACAGAACTTGACTCTTATCTGAGGAATGCAACAGAGGCATAAAAATGGCTGTCACACACCTCATCGATTTCCAAAGAGAAATAGTCTGCGAGCATCTCAGCCTTCTTCCTCAGAAACTCAACAATGTACTCGGCAAGTCCTTCTTTGGGACCATCTTCCTCCGTCCAGCCACTCTCAGGACTATCCAAGGCAAGCATGGCCAGGTCAAACAGCGGCGCTGGCTCCTAGAACAGAGGAGATGTCAACCGTGCATCCAAGTGAAGCCTGAATTCCTTCCCACAAAACCACCACAGGCACACCTCGGCGGTACTTGGGGTTTGGTTCCAGACTGCCACAGTAAAGAAGTAGCACAATACAGGGAGTCAAACGAATTTTTTGGTTTCCCAGTGCACATAAAAAAAAGTTACATTTACACACATATATCCTATCTATGAAGTGTGAAATAGGATTATGTCTAAAAAAACAATGTACATACCTTAACTAAAAAAAACCTAGTCAGCTGTAATCATCAAGACGGTATGATACTGGCACAAAAACTGACACATAGATCAATGGAACAGAATAGAGAGCCCAGAAATGAACCCTCAACTCTACAGTCAACTAATCTTCGACAAAGCAGGAAAGAATGTCCAGTGGAAAAAAGTCTCTTCAACAAATGGTGCTGGGAAAATTGGACAGCCACATGCAGAAGAATGAAACTGGACCATCTCCTTACACCAAAATAGACTCAAAATGGAAGAAAGACCTAAATGTGCGACAGGAATCCATCAAAATCCTAGAGGGAGAACACAGGCAGCAACCTCTGTGACCTCAGCCGCAGCAACTTCTTGCTAAACCCGTCTCCAGAACCAAGGGAAGCAAGGGCAAAAATGAACTATTGGGACTTCATCAAGATAAAAAGCTCTTGCACAGCAAAAGAAACAGTCAACAAAACCAAAAGTCAACCGACAGAATGGGAGAAGATACTTGCAAATGACGTATCAGATAAAAGGACTAGTATCCAAAATCTATAAAGAACTTCTTAAACTCAACACCCAAAGAACAAATGATCCAGTCAAGAAATGGGCAGAAGATATGAACAGACACTTCTCCAAAGAAGACATCCAAATGGCCAACAGACACATGAAAAAATGCTCAACATCACTCGGCATCGGGAATACATATCAAAACCACAATGAGATGCCACCTCACACCAGTCAGAATGGCTAAAATTAACAAGTCAGGAAACAACAGATGTTGGCAAGAATGCAGAGAAAGGGGAACCCTCCCACATTGTTGGTGGGGATGCAAACTAGTGCAGCCACTCCGGAAAACAGTACGGAGGTTCCTCAAAAGGTTGAAAATAGAGCTACCCTACGACCCAGCAATTGCACTACTCGGTATTTACCCCAAAGATACAAATGTAACGATCTGAAGGGGCACCTGCACCCCCAATGTTGATAGCAGCAACGTCCACAATTAGCCAAACTACGGAAAAAGAGCCCAGACGTCCATCGACAGATGAATGGATAGAGAAGATGTGGTATATGTATACAATGGAATATTATGCAGCCATCAAAAGGAATGAAATCTTGCCATTTGCAATGACGTGGATGGAACTGGAGGGTATTATGCTAAGTGAAATAAGTCAATCAGAAAGACAATTATCATATGATCTCACTAATATGTGGAATTTAAGAAGCAAGGCAGAGGATCACAGGGGAAGAGAGGAAAAAATGAAACAAGATGAAACCAGAGAGGGAGACAAACCATAAGAGACTCTTAATCATAGGAAGCAAACAGGGTTGCTGGGGGGAGGGGGGTGCTGGGATAAGGGGAGGGGGGTGGTGGGATGGGGTAACTGGGTGATGGACATTAAGGAGGGTATGTGTTGTAATGAGCACTGGGTGTTATGTAAGACTGATGAATCACAGACCTGTACCCCTGAAACAAATATACATTATATGTTAATTAATTGAATTTAAATTTAAAAAAAGTGAAAAAAGAAAATGTGTGCTTCTGGAAAAAAAAATTATTGCTAAAAAATGCTAACCATCTGAGCTTACAGTGAATTATAATCACTGATCACAGTTTGTATTATACACAAATACAATAATAAAAAAGTTTGAAATACTGCCACAACTACCAAAATGTGACACAGAGACAGGAAGTGAGCAAACGCTGTTGGAAAGCTGGCGCCAACAGACTTGCTCACTGTGGGGTTGCCGCAGACCTTGAATTTGTAGAAATGCAAGGTCTGTGACGCGCAGGGAAGCACAGACTAAAACGAGGTGTGCTTGTGTGAAAGCCACAAAGCCATGATCCTGACAGCAGCTGAGAAACCCCAAAGCTAACACTCACTCGAGCCCATCTCCCACAAAGGAAACACCTGAAAATCCATAAGAAAACCTCTTCCCCCTCCTTCCCGGTGGCCATTTCAGCAGAGAGGATGTGCCAGCCTGCTGAGCAGGTGGGAGGGGGAGGCTGGGTGGAGGCACTGCCCTCCCGTGGAGCTGCAAGTCTTCCACTGCCTCACTGAGAAGGAAGCCAGGGGAGGGGAGAAGTTCAGTGACCTCTCAGCTAAGTCATCTGATTAGGAAGAAGACTGAAATACATGGTTAAAAGTAAGATGCCTCAATTTTCTTCCATTTCTCCCCTTCTGATGTTACTATGGTCATTCATTTTACATGTTATAAACCCACAGAACACTGTTCCTATTTTTTTATAATAGAGGAGTCAATGAAAGGACCCGACAATCTAAATGTTAATGCACTTGGTACCAGAACTTTAAAATCTATGAAGGATCAAACTAATGGAACTGGTAAAGAGAAAAAGACAAATCTGCAATTACAGTCAGAGGTTTCAATATCACCCTTTTTAAAAAATAAACTGGAACAAGTAGAAAGTCAGGATATAGAAGATCTGAGCATCACTGTCAACTTGCTATTCCTGCCACTCAGAACACTGCACGCAAGCAGACCAGAATACACATTTGTTTCAAGTGTGTGTGGGTCATTTAGCAGCACCAACCATACTCTTAGTGATTTCTAATTCAGGAACAGGTATCAGGAAAATCTCCAAGTAACTGGAAACAACACACTTCTCAATAACCTGTGGGTCAAAGAAGAAATCAAAAAGGAAATAAACTATTTTGTCCTGGATGAAAATGAAAAC
Organism: Zalophus californianus; assembly: GCF_009762305.2. Lineage (NCBI taxonomy): Eukaryota > Metazoa > Chordata > Mammalia > Carnivora > Otariidae > Zalophus > Zalophus californianus. Next base: position 65,778,243 of record NC_045595.1, on the reverse strand, counting down.
ATCAAAATTTGTGGGAAGCTGCTAGAGCAGCACTGAGGGGAAATTTATTAGCACTTAACACCTATATTATAAAAGGATGATGTCCAATCAGTGACCTCAGCTTCTACCTTAATAAATTTGAAACAGAAGAGCAAATTTAACCCAAAATAAGTAGAAAGGAAGTAATAAAGATCAGAGTAAATTATCAGTGGAAGAGAAAACAGAAAAACACCAGAAAAATCAATGAAACCAAAAGTCAGTTCTTTGAGATCAATGAAAATTGGTAAACTTCTAATCAGACTGATTAGGTTAAGAGAGGATACACATCGCCAATATTAGGAATGAGAGAGGATCTACTTATTAAAAGAATTATGAAAAATACTATGGACAACTTCATGCCAATAAATTCAAAAACTTCAATGGACAAATTCCTTGAAAGGAACAAAAACCAAAGCTCTGTCAAGAAGAAAAAATCTGAATAGTTATCTAGGAAAGAAACTGAATTTGTAGCTAAAAACCTTCCTTTGAGGAAATCTGCAGGCCCAGATGGCTTCACTCACTGTTGAATTCTACCAGACATTTAAGGAATAAACCCCAATTCTATACAGACTCAGATGATGGAAAAGGAGGGGATAGCTTCCAACTCATTTTATGAAACCAGCGTTAATGCTGATACCAAAACCAAAGACTACAAGAAAAATAAAAACCAGTATCAATTCACGAACATATATGTAGCAATTGTAAACAAAATTCTGGCAAATCAATTTCAATAATATATAAAAAGAGTAACATATCACGTACAAGCACGGTTCATCCCAGGAATGCAAGACTGGTTTTTAACATGAAAATCAATGTAATTCATTATATTAAGAAATTAAAAAAGAATACCATGCAATTATCTTAACAGACGCAGAAAAGGCATTTGAAAAAATTCAATATCCATTCCTGAATAAAAACAAATGTAAGCAAACAAGGAACAGAAGGGAACTTCCTCAACCTAATAAAGGACATCTCATCTCTACCTACGGCAAAAAGCATACTTACTTTCAAAAGACTGAATGTGTTTCCCTGTATCAGCAACAAGAGAAGGATTTCCATTCTCACCACTTCTATTCAACATTGTACTAAGGGTCTAGTCAGTGCAATCAGACAAGAAAAAGAAAGAAAAGCCATCCAGATTGGATAGGAAAAATAAAACTGCCTTTATTGCCATGATCATTCATGCAGAAACTGATGGAAATCTGTAAGAAAACTAGTAGCACTACTAAGTGAGTTTGGCAAGGTTGCAAGGTACAAGATCAGTGTACATAATAAACACTTGTGTTTCCACTGGACAATTTTTAAAATCCCATTAGCGTCAAAAAATGTGGGATATTAAGGGATAAATCTAACAAAAGATTTCCTCCCCAAATTGCTCTGTAGATTCAGGACAATCCCAATAAAAATCCCAGTAGGCTTTTCTGTAGCGTTATGTCAGCTGTACAAAGATAATATGAAACTACATAGATAAGTAGTCTGATTTTAATTCTAAATTAAAATTAAGCATTGAAAAGGTCCTGGAAGAAATGACCTAATACTGTCAGCTGGGGTTGGTTGTGTTTGGGTCATAGGCTTTAGAGAATGTTTATTTCTATTTTTATCTCTTTACAAGTTTTCTTAGATATGTATTAACCAATATCATACTAAAACTTTGTTTAAGCTGACTACCAAATGACTGTTCTGCTTTGTATAAAACCGTGTTATAACTAAAGATACTTCCATACACAAATCATACAATACAGAAGCTGTCCTAGGCATATTTGGAAAAACCTAATATACTGCAAATCAGACATTAGGGTAGAGCTATTATTTTCAGAAATGACCAATTGTTGGAAGTTTCAGAAGTGAGAAGCAGGAAGCAAACTTACCGACAGCCTCAGAACACCGAAATTGGCAAAATCGTAAATGAGTATCTGGTAGAACAGTTCTTCACTGAAAATAAAAATGAAGTGACTTTAAGGAAATGCTGAATCCATGCCTGAGAGTCAAGCAGTCAGGACAAATGGGAGAAAGAACTCCTGCAACATGGATGGGACATGCTGTGGAGCCTTCCTGACAGTCTATGAGACTCCTTCTCCTCTAAGGAGCTGGGACCCGCTGCATGCTCCAGCTAGGACTCTGGCTGGCGGGCCTCTGCACGTGGCTTAGAGCACTAAGACTAAGTCTCTAAGTCACTCAGGCTCTGTCCCCACCCCCTGGTGCTGTAAAAGGCTGTTGAACGCCCTGTAGGTGAAATGTAAGAAATTTTTGTTTGCTTACTTTTTCCCCACTTACAACGAATCCTCCTACAAGTCACCTTTTCTTTTCTTTTTTTTTTTTACAACTCACCATTAAAAATAGTATGGAGTGTATAGGGAGGGCAGGAAACGATAAATAATCACAAGTAGATACAAGGCAGAATTAGACCACCCGGGTGTTTGGTGTAGGATGATGCACTGTCTGGCAACACTCCAAAAGCAGCTGTCAGGTGTACAATACACTGACCTCCTTACATAACACGGTGCTGAAATAAATGGTACTTTATAGTTCTTAAGCAATCTGAACCATATAGGTCTGTTTAAAGACTTCTCATTATCAAAGTAGACAAGGCATCTGCTACACCTGCATTACAAGGGGGAAACTGAGGCACCCAGCGAATACCTGACTTGTCCCGAGTCAGAGTTAATAAGGTGGAAAGGAAGGAGCTGAATCCAGATTCTGCACTCTGAACCTGGTTCTCAATCTGTTTCTTTTACCTTCTCACTGGGAAACCATTCACATTTATTAATAGCTGAAATTCTTGGACTGGCCTGGCTTTCTGTTTGTAAAATGAAAGAACCTGAACACAATGTGATCTGGAGCCTTGGAAATGTACTTACAGGCGCTGGAAAAAAAAGAACAAGGGCAGCAGAATTCCCAACACATTCTTAAGAGACAGCCCACTGCACAAGCCAAAGGATTCTCAAAGCAGAGACAAGGGATCTCGAACAGAGCTGCACGAAAAGGGCCCAAAAGGGGTGAGTTCTGAATACCCAAAGAGGTATGTGTGCCAGCAGTCAGCTCTGGGCTGGGCAGTTTCTGGGTGAGGGAGGAAAGCAGTTCTTATCTTGTGCACCACCCCCAAGCAACGTATGGTGGCTGCCTTGCTGCACGGGCTCGAGAAGCACTGCAAGGCGACAGCAGGGCTTGGTGGGAAAGGGCCCCCACAGTGGCCAGGTGATGTCTAGTAGATGCAGGGTGGCAGCACCCTCCCATCTGTGCCACCTAATTGAGAACAAATTTGATACAGGTTCTAGACTCACTAGGAGCTCATCCACGAAAGCCTCTGAGAACAATCAATAGAAAGGTCACTGGCTACGTACTGGGCAAATGGCACAGCTTGTCAACCCCACTGGCTCATGTGATGGCGAGAGTAAGCCTTGGTGACATTCCCTAAGGAGGAAAGGGGGCATCGGGTCTTTTTGTCTCTTGCATCCCACAGTACCCCGCTGCACACAGCAGATGCTAGAATTCTCTACTGGCACTAAGCCCTTGACACTTGGTTCAACTACATTGGTCAACATTTACTGAGGACCAAGAACCTGCCAAACATCAGGCTTCTCATGTCATTTCTTATGCTCACAAAACCCTGTAAGTTAAGTAGTAATTTCCAAATTTGCAGATGAGACATCTGAGACGCAGTTTAGGAAAGTATCTTGTCCACCGTGACATAAACGGTAAATTGTTGGGTCTGGACTGGAAACCATCTCTGTCTGTCTCCAAAAGCCAGGAACCTTTCCAAACAGCTCATGCCGCTGTCCCTGGCTTTTTGCACTTGCATCTCCAGGACCATTCTTGTAGCGGTCCTGCTTGTGTCATGCACTCACTCGTTTACCTCAGTTTGGTGGTGTTGAGAAGGTACAACTTGGTCTGATGCTGCACCAAGGCCCACTGTGGATTCACGCAGCCTACAAAGGAGTGGTTATGCAGCATCTCCCGGAGTGCTGGAAAAGAAAGCGCAGGTCAGGAACGGCATCCCAAAGCGCCAAGCACCAGAGCTAGAGACCACAGATGAGCAACGATGCCTGCAATGTACCTCTTGCAGCAAACACACACAAATGAGGAATAGATTATAACTAATCTTTCAAAATGCAACAAAAACATTGCCCAAAGGTAAAGGAGAACTTGGCCCGCAGATCACACCCTGAGGCAATGCAGGAAGCCAGAGAAGTACTGCGAGCTCGGAAGCCAGCTTCACCCAAAGACACCAGAGGAACCTCGGGAATCATGAGTGCTAGTTTTCGCCGGCTCTCAGGTACGGGGAAAGAAAAACAAAAAGGTAGGAATGATTTGAAACGGGGAGTCTAACAGGAGGCCACTTCCCCAGCACGTGAAGCTGAGACACCAAGGGCCACACCCTCAGGCAAAAGAAAAGAAATCCTGCCATGTCCCGGGCCCCAGGGCAGGGAGCCCAAATGCCCACCCATCTCAAGCCTGGGTGTTGGGGCTGAGAAAAAAATCATAACCCCGAGAATCTGGAACCACCAGCTGGTCCTCACATGTTTTTGCAGCAAGACTCACGCTAAGCACTGCCTTGTATGGAGATTTTAATTTAACGTTGATTCCAGGGCTGACTGATCCTCCAGGTCCCTGATAGAATCAAATGCAAATTCTCTGTGGAGAAATTCAGTTTCAGTCCAGGCTTCAAATTATCCCCCACAGATACAACACCAGTAGCTAGCAGTCAAAAAATTACAAAACACACAAAGAATGCACCAAGAATTAGAATCCAGAAGAAACCACACGACCTCTGCAAAGGTTCAGAGACTGGAAATACCAGCAGAGAAGAGAAAATAAGTATGTTCAGCATGCTTCAGAGGGATTAAACAATGAATGAGCAGCAGGAGACTATCAGAAATGATCAAGATCTCCAAAAAATCCAAATTTCTAAAAATGAAAAATATAGTAATTGAAATTAAAACTCAAGACCGACTTCACAACAGATGAGACAAAGTTGCCAAGATAATAACTGGTAGGTAGATCTGAAGAAATTATCCAGAATGCAGCGCGGAGAGACAAAGAGAGGAAAACTATGGAAGCAGCTTATGCAACATGGAGGATAATAAATATATATAACTCAAGTTCCAGAAGGGAGAGAGGGCAGGGGGGAGATGATATTTACAGACTTTGAAGCCAAAAATATCTGAGACTATCCCAGAAATGATGGAAGACACCAAACCTCAGTTCTAGGAAGCCCAACAAAACCCACACTTGGCACACAGAGATACTGGACATTAAAGAAAAGAGATCTTAAAGGCACTCAGAGACAAAAGAGAGATTCCCCACAACGTAATAAAATATAAGACTGATAGCTGGATTTTCAACAGTAATAGTGGAAGCGAAAAAATGACAGAACAACACCTTTGATACATTAAGAAAAACTGTCAATCCGGAATTTTAAACCCAGCAAAAAACACTTTTCAAAATGATGATGAATTAGACAAAACAAAACTCAGTCGGCCACCCAAGACCCCACTAAATGATATGCTTCAGGCAGACCATGAACAATCCAAGGGAAAGAATTATGAGCAAATAATATTCGCTAAATCCAAACAAGCAGACAATAACAATGTATTATGGACGAATCTGATATCTACATGAAAACCCTGACTCTAACACCATACACCAAAGACGAACTCCAGGAGGACTAGGGCTTTATGTATAAGCATTTTAGGAGACAGTATAAGAATATGTCTTTAATTATCCCAGAGTTGGGAAGCATTTCCTAAATAAGATTTTAAGAAGCCAGTCTAAAGAACAACTCACAAAATCTGCCTATGTTAAATCTAAGAATTTCTGTTCATGAAACAAGTATTTGTTTAAAAAAAGAAGAAGAAGAAAATGGGTAAGTCCTAAATTGGGGGAAGATGTTTTCACGTAACTGATTATTATCTGGAATATATGAAGAACCCCTCGAATCAGTTCAAAAAGACCAAAAACCCACAGAAAAATGGGCAAAAAACTATAGAAAAGGCACTTACCGGAAGGGGAGATATCCTTAAGTTCAGAGTAATCAGGGAGATGCGAATAAAACCACCATTAGCTACCATTTCACGAACACCAAACTGGCAAAAAGTCTGACAAGGTCAAATGTTGGAGAGGAAGCAGAACAAATGCAGCTTCCGTACACTGTTGGTGGGACCAACCATGGGTATATTTATCTGACCCCTTTGAAAAACAGTTTATCATTTTATGACCCAGCAGCAGCTCTGCTGAGTGTATACCCATAGCCGAGCTTCCCAACTAGTGTGCCAAGCTCTTGAATCTCTCATGGCCAGGAGCGGGACGGGGTACGAGGAGGCAGGGATGAGGCCATATGAATCCCAATGTCCTTCAACAGCAGAATGAACAACCAAGTCACCAAGTGGAATCTATTACACAGAAAAGTGTAATAGATTCAACAGCAGAATGAACAACCAAGTCACCAAGTGGAATCTATTACACAGAAAAAGCAAACCAGAGCTATATGTAGTAAGATGGATGAATTCTAGGAACAGAATGTGCGTGTATGTGTGTTTTCATATATATATTACACACACACACACCCCAAAAAAAAAAACCCCTTATAATACGATTCCATTTATGTAAAATTTAAAACTTGCAAACTGAACAAATTTTTTAGGGCTACAAATATGGGTGGTAAAACTATATTGAAAAGAAATAACAATCATAAAATTTAAGATAGTGGTTACCTCTAAGGGAGAAGGGAAGGGGACAGTTTAGGGAAGAAGCACCTGAGAGCTTCAAAGGGGATGAAACCCACAATGCTCTATCTCTTAAACAGGTGTTCACGTGTTTTCTTGTGTAGATCCTATGTATATATTTTATAAATTTGATTTTTGATTTACGAATACATCTGTGTGTGTGTGTATGCGTGTGTAAGTAAAAATACCACCACCATAAAGGGGGGTAGGGGAAGAGGGTCTGGGGACCACAGGGAAGGGTCCGTATACCACGTTTTCACTATACTTTTCTTTTTTAGCTTGGGCACCACAAATGAATTCTCACACTGTTACATAAGTTCTGTAACACTCTCTGTCCCCTCAACCCCCAATAAAAAGAGACTTATTTTCTTCATTTTTAGAATGAAGTGTTCCCCTCTGTTCCCACTGGAAACTCAATGTCTCTACAGGATGTACTGCGTAGGCGGAAAATGATTATTTTAAAAGCTGGAGAACATCGAATAATCTTGAATAATGAGGCACTGGAGGAAAGAGAAAGCAGTGTAATCCACTAAAAAAAGGGTCAGAGATTTTTCCATACGAATTTTTCATGGAACCCTCTGACGCATCCTAGCTACCGAGGTGCGGCCTTGCCAGCCTGGGCAGGGAAGGGAGTAAGCGGCTGCCGGCTTGGCCTGGGGCTTCCAGAGTCACTCCTTCAGCCAGGCAGGCCTTTTCTTCCCTGGGCTTCCTGAGGCTACTTGGACCTCCTTCACGACTTCTTATCAGGACCCAAGGGCCTCTGTTTCATCTGTCTTCTAACTATCTCCACAGCATCAGAAGTCTGTGGGCATTTCCCTGCCATTCTGCCAGCAGCAAAATGGACAAGATCCTTCTGGCTTCAATGCCAAACCACACAGCTGAGTTCTCAATGGAGGCCCTGGTCTTACTCAGGAGCGAGGAAAGCCAAACCCGAAGGAAGTGCGACGGGTCCTCTAGTTCTTCATGGCCATGTGCAGAGCAGGAGCTTGGCACCGTGCCGGACGGCCTTGCAGAAGCCCCTGGGTGCACAGCCTCTGGCGGCTGTCGGGAGATGATCTGAAGCCCTCCCCGGCAGGTCTCACCCTGGGCTTGGCTGATGTGGCCTTCTACCTCTGTTACAGAATATCTTTCATTTTACCTGATGTTGTAGCCACTTATTTACTCAACACTCCCCACACCACCACGGTATCCTGTACGGCAGGGGTCAAGGCTCATTCACCTCCCCCTCTGCTTTGGGCCCCGGCACCAGGCATTCTGTGCAGAGAACATACTTGACAAATGTCTGCCAAGCTGATTTCATGTACCAAAGGAAACGATCACCTGGGAACAAGCCATATGAAAGTATGAACACTGACACCCAGGACCGTTTGCCAAAGACCAAGAAAATAAAGTAAAACAGTGGGTAAAATGTTAAACACATTCACATTCAAACGATAGCAAAAAAATTACAACATTCCTTGTCCTCATTAATTAACAGATCCAGGCGCCTGGGTGGCTCAGTCGTTAAGCGTCTGCCTTCGGCTCAGGTCATGATCCCGGGGTCCTGGGATCGAGTCCCACATTGGGCTCCCTGCTCGGCAGGAAGCCTGCTTCTCCCTCTCCCACTCCCCCTGCTTGTGTTCCTGCTCTCACTCTCTCTCTCTCTGTCAAATTAATAAATAAAATCTAAAAAAAAAAAAAAAAAATTAATAGATCCAAAGTTTGGGACTCGCACGTAAATTCAGTCATTACTAATCTGAGATGAGCCGAATTCCGTGGAACTGAGTGGATACTGGGCCAAAAACTACTCTCATTTGCTGATCAGTGTGCCCACCAAGGCTGCGGAAATCCAGCAGACTCAAGAGAGCTGCCTGATTGAGTGTCCGACTTTGACATCCTTTAGAAGAAAGATTCACCTCTCAGGCGACTCCTCTCAATCACGTACACGCTGTATCAGCAAATATCTGAGTCCACCTGCCAGGCACTCTGCGGACAGCAAGGGTGACGCAGTGTGTGCGACAGACACGGTCCCCGCACAGACGATACACTGATCGAATAGTCACACAAATGAGCACAATGAGGAACTTCGGTACAAGGAGAGCACCCCTTACTTCTCTCCTGGGCTAGGGGCATGGCTAGCCCCTGTGTGGGAACAGCCGGGCTGTTGGAGTGCTAAGGCAAGTGGCCTTCCTCATCAAATTGGAGCTTCAGGGCAATCCTGTACAGCCTTCACCTTGAGGACAAGCAGCTTGCCCCACCTGGGGCCTCAGGCCTAAAACACATGCCAGGGGGCAGGACCCAAGGCCCCTCCCGTCAGACAGAGGCCCAAGCTTACGACGCATGCGTGCGGTATCCCGGCTGATCATCACCAGGGCCCTGTAAAGGCTGTAGCAGTGCTATTGTGCTGTGGAGCAGGAAGACGATGCCCCGAAAAGGTTCACAACTTCCCACTGGGCAAGCGAATGGTGTGGCTGGCAGGGGCTGCCGCAGAGCCTGTCTGGCTCACTCCACTCCCACACGACAGGCACTACATGCTTTCCCTGAGACTCTACACCGGCGCACCTGAAAAACCAGCCTCAGTGGCAGGGATCAAATCAGCAGGGGCACATGCCCCCACACGCCACTGGTTTGGTTAGCCTCTGAGTCCTGGGCCAGCCACCTCGTGTGCAGGCCATGCCAGTCACCACCCGCCCTTGGTGACATGTGTCCCTGGGCCCGCTTCTGATCGCGGGGATGTTCCAACTCGTCTGTCCTCTCCTGTCCTCTCCATCTTCCATTCCATGTCCTCACCTTCAAAACAGGTAACAGCAGCTGCCCTGCCTCCCGCACAAGACGATTCTAGAATTAAATGAGATAACGTGTACAAATACATAGTTCGGGAACATTTAGATTCATCATCCGAGCCTCAGCAATAGACTCCAAACCTGACCAAACTTGACACAGGTTAGCTTGACAATGCACTGAAAATAGTATGCAACTAGTCAGAAATTTCTCGACACTCTAAATAGCCTGCTTTACATAAGGGATACAAACTCTTCAGGAAGTTGAAGTAAACTCCAACTCTGAGGGAGGCTGTCAATTGAAACTACTGTGAACAAGCCCCCTAAATAAATCAAGGAGCAGCCCACCTCTCTTACATTGTTTCAAATGGTTTTAAAAGCTCCCAGCTTGAAAGCCAATAACCGGAAGTAAAGAACAACTGGAGCAAGTCTTCCTGGAAATAAAAATCAGAGGCCAACTGGCAGCTACTTCTACAGCTGGCAAGACCTCAGTCACAGGAAGCTTTTACCCCTCCCACGTGTAGTGACACCTACGGCTCTGCCCACATGTGGACAAAGGCCCACAGTGCTGAAAAAGAGGGGAGGAACAAGGAAAGGCAAACAAACAGAGGCTTTCCTGAACTCGTTCAAACAAGAGGAGACTGGGACGAGGAAAACATAGGGGCCAGAGTCAGAGCAGTGCTTTAGAAGGTGGAGGATTGGGGCACCTGGGTGGCTCAGTCGGTTAAGTGTCTGCCTTTGGCTCAGGTCATGGTCCCAGGGTCTTGGGATTGAGTCCGCATTGGGCTCCCTGCTCAGTGGGGAGTCTTTTTCTCCCTCTCCCACTGCCCCTCCTTGTGCTCTCTCTCATAAATAAAATCTTAAAAAAAAAAAAGGTGGAGGATTAGTGTGAAAAGTGCTAACCTGCTCCCCGGCCACTCAGGGCTTTACCAGCTAATCTAGATTGTCATATTTTAAGACACAGCGCTGAAGCACAACTATTTTAACCAGGAAACGTGTTAGAGATGAAACGTGGAAAGGCCATGACTAACCCGTGTGGACCCAACTGCAGAGCCGCTGTGTGGAGCCCGGAGCCGTGCTGTCTACACTTGGAGCACGAGTGTCTGACTCACCAGGTGTGGATGGCCCTTTGGGCCAAGCTGCTGTTCTACTCCTCAATCCTTGCTCAGTTTGTGCCCGGGACAGGACTAGCCCCCTTGAATTCCTAAAACCACGGTAGCTAGTTTTGAAGTAACAGGACCAAAACGGAGCTCTATACTCAAGTATTCTGAAACACTAGTTCTGAGGAAGGTGATACTGATTTATGGCTTTGTCTTCGGGATATAAAAATATCTACTGACTCCCTACTCTGTAACAAGTACTCCTTACTTACATTTCATCTCTAATCAGCACAATCAGCCTCAAGAGCAAAATTAATCCCATTTTACAGATGAGGAAAAACCGATATAGAGCAAGGTTAAGTCACAACTCCAAGGTCACACAGCGGAAGTGGTAGTGCCAGGATATCCCCTCGGGGCCCGCCAAAGCCTGTGCGCTTTAGCAAGAGCACACACCGTGTAGGCCACAGATTAGACTCTTGTGGGTCATTACACCGCTTTAAGCTAAGAAACGAATTGAAGATTATGTAAATGACTCCTTTACTCTGGCTGCTAGGCTTTAGTGAGAATACAGATCAACTATAATTAAAACCAGAGACTACTTTTTCCCTTCCCTCCCAGTTGAAGATGGTCTTTCAGGGCGCCTGGGTGGCTCAGTTGTTAAGCGTCTGCCTTCGGATCAGGTAATGATCCCAGGGTCCTGGGATCGAGCCCCGCATCGGGCTCCCAGCTCGGTGGAAAGCCTGCTTCTCCCTCTCCCACTCCCCCTGCTTGTGTTCCCTCTCTCACTGTGTCTCTGTTGAAAAATAAATAAAATCTGTAAAAAAAAAAAAAAAAAGAAAATGGCCTTTAGCTGCTGCCGCTGCGGCTAAGGAAAGGGAGGTGTGCTCGGCATGCGCAGTGGCTGCCCTACTGTCAATGCTGCATTTCCTACAATTTGACGTTGGCAGCTCTGGCCCTCGGAGGCCCCACAACCGCCGGCACTCACGTACTCTCATGTCCCCGCTCACTGATTTCCTCCTGGAGGCTCAGCACGCTGGTGAGGTTGATGACCCTCCGCCGAGGGGTACATGCTGCTGTCATTTCCTTTCGGGAATCATCTTCCACCATTTCCACATCAGAGCTTTCCCGAGGCCTCTTTCTGCAACGAAGATAAGGAGCCGGCAGATCATGACTATCCTTAAAAACATTTTTTTTTTTTTTAAGTCAGCCAAATTTTGCATACTGCATTTTGGAAAAGGGAGCAGCTTCTCGTGCTGGCTCTGCATGTCTGGGGCGGGGTCCTTGCGCGGGCGGCAGACTAGCAAGATCGGTCTGTTCTCCTGCACCCCACACCCTGCCTATCGGATTGACCCTGAGCCCGCCGCGGCCACGCACCAGACAGACAAGGTGCCGGCCCTCAGCATGCTTACTTTCTAGATGGGGAGTCAGCCACAGAAAAAGGATCATTTGAAGTAGCAGAAAATGCTAAGAAAAATAAACAAGGTAACAGGATGATGGGGCAGTGAGAGGGCCTCTGGCAAGAGGTCACGCATGAGTGGAGGCCTGAGTGGCAAGAAGGTAGTCTTCCTAGGCCCAGAGCACAGGGAGAACAAAGGGGTGGGGGAGCTCAGGCAGTTCAGGCCAGCCACACAGTGGAGTGGCCGAGCACCCCGCAGGAGAGGGAAAGCGGGGAGGCTGAAGGGGGAGCAGGGCAGGTGCACCCAAGTGCAGGGGGAAGTGTGGGTTTTCAGCTGAGGAGTGATACAGTCTCATTTCTGGTTTCACAGATTTCTTTCGACTGCTGTGTGGTAAAGAGCTTGGTGGTGTTAAGTTCCCCCAGTGACAGAGAGACACGTAACCCTGCCCTGCATGACACGAGATAGTGTACGTAAAGTACCTGGCACAGAGTGGGCTCCCCACTGGTGGCAGCACCCTTGATGATTCCCTGGAGACATCCCTACACACTGTATTGCTAGATGGGCTTGGCAATGAGAAACTGGAGTCAAGTAACCCATCCAAACCCCGATAGCCACTCAGCGCCGGGCAGATGCACAGCCCTGGGCGGGCGCCTTCACCCTGAGCCCAGGCGCGTCCCCGAGCCTGCTGGGGAAGGAGCGTCCCAAGAAAGCAGGGAAATGACAGCCGCTCTTCCATCCGTCCTTCTCCCATGCTCACCACCAGCCCCCAGGCTTCGGGGGCTTCATAATTTGAACTGAGAAAATGCATTTTTCTTGAGAGGAGTGGAAGCAGCTTTGAGGGCAATGAAGGAGAATCCTCTGGATATTTTAGGGTTCTCTCTGGCCACCTCTGCTATTGAGGCGTTATCAAAACCCAGTACTAAAAATAAAAGATACATCTTATTTTTTTTTCTGATGTATGTTTAACTCATGCTTGGAACCATGGACATTTAAGATATCTCAAAGGCCACTGACTGGGGGACTCTCAAGCCATGGTCAAAGGTGGAGAGTGGACAAGGCAGAGCACTGTCCCATTGGAGGCAGAGGGCAGGTGAGGCAGAGAGAAGCGGCAGGTGCTTCATGCCGAGTCAAGACAGAGGCGGTTTCAGTTAAGAACAGCAGAGGCAGGCTGCACTCCTCCTAAAGTCCATACCTGGGGTTGCCCGGGCTGGAAGGGGGCCCTCTCTTCTCTGCCGTTTCTGAAGTCCCCTCTGTTGCATCTCCCTCCGTGCCCTGATTTCTGGCAGCCACTTGAGCAGGCTCTGGGAGTTCAAGCATTTCCTCATCTTGCTGCCCAGCCCTGCCACTGGAAGCATCGGTCCTGTCTTCTAGGACAACGTCCTGAGGCTGAATGGACACGGCCTTGCTCCCGGGCTGTAGAAAGGCATCGAGCTTCTGTTCCCGTGAATCTGTGCGGACCATCTGGTGGGCATAGACCTTGTCGCCACTTCCAGAAGTAGATGAGGGGGTCACACCCATTGTGGATTTAACCACCTCCCCAGAGGGGCCAGCAAGACCTGGTAGTAAAGTCTGTGTCAAAAAAGAAGGTAGTGGGTTAAAAAAGTTTTTATTTATTTTTTATTTTTTTTATTTTTTTAAAGATTTTATTTATTTATTTGAGAGAGAGAAAATGAGAGATAGAGAGCACGAGAGGGAAGAGGGTCCGAGGGAGAAGCAGACTCACTGCTGAGCAGGGAGCCCGATGCAGGACTCGATCCCGGGACTCCAGGATCATGACCTGAGCCGAAGGCAGTCGCTTAACCAACTGAGCCACCCAGGCACCCAAAAAAAATTTTTTTTAAATAAATAAGATTCCTAGCCACTGTGGTTTTTCAAGCTCAATGGCATTTATGTAATATATGATTCACTTTATGTTTTTGCTGAACTCTTTCTATATTCTGTCCTATATGTTTCAATAGAGTAGAATCCACATGGAAAAAAAAAAGGCAGCAGTGGGACGATTCAGAATATGAAATAAATAAGTTCAGGTCCCAGGGGGCGACTCTCGATCTTGGGGTTAAGTTTGAGCCCCAAACTGGGTGTAGAGATTAGTTTAAAAAGTAAAATTTTTAAATAAAAAAAAAGAAGTCCAGATCCCAAAATGGAGCAGTACTGGAGAAAGAAGCTAGAACCAGGTATAATCTATCATTACGGAAGTATTAATATAGAAGCAATTCTGAAAAAGATACACCAGTAAAAATACAAAAATTCAGAAAAATCCTTATAATTTTAAAATTGGTTTGAAATGGGGAATATTAGTGTAAAGTCCTTATATTTTTGTGTTTTCTTTTTTTTTTGCTTCCATAAGAGGATTTCATTTTTTAATTGTAGTAATATATACATAAAATTTATCATTTAACCATTTTTAAGTGTACAGCTCTGTGGCATTAAGTACATCACATCATTGTGCAGCCATCACCACTATCTATCTCTAGAACTTTTTAAACGTCCCAAACTGAAACTTTGTACCCATGAAACAATAACTCACCATTCTCCCCTCCCCACTAGCTCCTGGCAGCCACTAGTTTGTCTATTTTTAGATATACAATTTCCTAGCTCTGTCCACTGGAAAGGCCTAAAGCAATGACCACCCAGCAGCAATAAAGACCCCCGATCCCAGATTATAGTCTCTAAATACCATCTCCACTAAAATAAACCAGAGTTCCTTAGAGAAATGGCCAATTCCAGGGCTTGGGCTCGGAAAGTACAGAGTGAGCCTACAACATCTTCTCTTGAGAAACAAGAAACCATCAAAGACTAATGGAATTGGGTCAAAATGACAAGAGCACCAGTTTGAAGGGGTTTTTGTTGGTCTAAGATTGGATAATTTGGGGATCCAAAAGAAAAATGACTATAATTAACTAAATTATATTGCTTTGTTAACAGCTTTGATAAAATATTAAGAGAAAAAGAAAAAGATGGTAAGGGAGAGGGAAAGAGAGAGGACAAAGTCATTAAACACCACTGGAAATCGCTCGGACATGAACTCATTCCTTTGCACACAGATAATTAAAGGGACAGAACTCAGCATTTACCCTTACTTTCTACTGTGAACTGTATTTCAGGATAACCAAAAAGCTCTAAAGTTATTGTACACAGAAGAATTACAATCAATTGAGAGAAAACGATAAAATCAGAAAACCATAATCTTGCGATCCTAGTGAAATAACTGATTCAGGTAATGGTCATCAATGAGTGGTGAAACCATTAAGCTAAATATTCCTGGGGAACTTGACAATGAAGGAAACAGGCTGTCACCAGCTGAACCCACAGATGAGTCTTATCACCAAAATGACATAACAAGTCAGTATGCGCCTCCTGCTGGGGTGTGACAGAAAGTACATGGCATCATCTATCAAAAATTCTCACACAGAAATCTCATTCACAAATCTGAATGTAATCATGCCAGTTTATAGGAATTCCCAGGTTACAGAAAATGTGGAGGATTAGAACAAGTTAAATGACACTAAGAAGCAGCCATCAGCCAAACTGAAATGTACATTATTCTACAAGAAGCCTTTAGAATAAGCCAATAAGAACAACAAAAAAAGTGTACAGGGACTTTTCTGGTTTCAAAGAGACTAAAAAAAGAGATTTAAAAGACAACAATTATAGTGAGTAGAACTTAACTGAATATGTATTTCAATGAAGCTACTTTATAAAAGGATCTTTTTTGGACAGTTGGGACATTAGAATATGGACTAGATATTAAATGATATTACTATTAATTTTGTTATGTATAAAAAACGACATTGTGATTATATAAGGAAAAGATATTTTTAAAACGCATAATAAAATACTAGGGAAAAAAGTAAATGCCTGAAGTGCGCTTAAAATATTCTTTTCCCGGGCGCCTTGGTAGCTCAGTTGGTTAAAATATTCTTTTCCCTTGGGGCGCCTGGGTGGCATAGTCGGTTAGGGGTTAAGCGTCTGACTCTTGGTTTCAGCTCAGGTCATGATCTCAGGGTTGTGAGACTGCTCAGTGCAGAGTCTGCTTGAGAGTCTCTCTCCCTCTCCCTGCTCCTCCCATTTGTGCGCGCTCTCTCTCTAAAATAAATAATCTTTAAAAAAAAATGCTCCACATCACTTGCCAACAGGGAAATACAAATCAAAACCACAATGAAATACCACTTCACACCAGTCAGAATGGCTAAAATTAACAAGTCAGGGAACGACAGATGTTGGCGAGGATGTGGAGAAAGGGGAACCCTCCTACACTGTTGGTGGGAATGCAAGCTGGTGCAGCCACTCTGGAAAACAGTATGGAGGTTCCTCAAACAGTTGAAAATAGTACCCGATGACCCAGCAATTGCACTACTGGGTATTTACCCCAAAGATACAGATGTAGTGAAAAGAAGGGGCACATGCACTCCAATGTTCATAGCAGCAATGTCCACAATAGCCAAACTGTGGAAGGAGCAGAGATGCCCTTCAACAGATGAATGGATAAAGAAGATGTGGTTCATATACACAATGGAATATTACTCAGCCATCAGGAAGAATGAATACCCAACACTGGCTTCAACATGGATGGAGCTGGAGGAGATTATGCTAAGTTAAATAAATCAATAGGAGAAACACAATTATCACATGGTTTCACTCATATGTGTAATATAAGGAATAGTGCAGAGGACCATAGGGGAAGGGAGGGAAAACTGAATGGGAAGAAATCAGAGAGGGAGACAAACCATGAGAGCCTCTTGACACCAGGAAACAAACTGAGGGTTGCGGAAAGGGAGGTGGGTGGGGGAATGGGGTAACTGGGTAATGGGCATTAAGGAGGGCACGTATTGCAATGAGCACTGGGTGTTATACGCAACTAATGAATCATTGAACACTACATCAAAAACTAATGATGCATGATATGTTGGATAATTGAATTTAAATTAAAAAAAATTTAAAAACAAAAACAAAAACAAAAAACCGCCACTCTTTCCCCACCCTCAAGTTAGAAAGGGAAAGAGAAAACATATATGGCAAAATGCTGATGGCTGTTGAAGCTGGGTGAGAGGTACATGGATTATTTGTATAATATCTACTTCCACGTGTACTTAGAAATATTCAATAATGAGCTAAATAACAAAAAGTTAAATAAAGTAGCAAATGTGCTCAAAAAGGAAAAACCTCCCTTCATGGATAATATAAAACCCTTGCAGAGTAAACACGCAAATGAAGTGACTATAACTGACCCTGAACAAAGCAGATTTGAACACAATGGGTCCACACTTGTATACAGAATTTTAGTAATACAGTGCTGTAAATGTATTTTCTTTTCCTTATGATTTTCTTAGGAACAGTTTTTTTCTAGATTATTTTACTATAAAAATACAATATATAACACATATACAAAATATGTGTTAGTCGACTGTTTATGTTATCTGTAAGGCTTCTGATCAACAGTAGGCTAATAGGAGTTAAAAGTTTTGGAGAGTCAGATTTTTGACTGCCTACGGGGTCGGTGCCCCAACCCCTGCGTTGTGTAAAGGTCAAATGTATTTGCTTCATTTGCCTTGCAATAGCCACAGAAGCAGAAATTAACAGAACTACTTTGCAGATAGTAATTTTAAGGTCCAGAAGAGTGAAACACCTTGTCCAACAGGATAGAGTTGCCACAAACCCCAAGAGCCCCCAGGCTTCCTGATTTCCATACCAAAGTTTCCCTGCAAACCAGGGTTTGTGCTGTAGGCCCTGGGCAGTGTTGTGCAAGACAAAGCTGTGGAGTGGGAGAGAAGGTATTCTGATGCCCCCAGCGGAGTGGGGACAGCTCTGAGTTTGGACCCCACCACCCAAAGCAATGCTCCAAGGCTTGTGCCACTGCACCAACAGAGGCAGGCTGTCTGATCCAGAAACCCACTTTCCTTCTGAAGGCACACAGGTCAGGACTATGCAGAATTCTCTGGGAAAATACAAAGTAAGCTAACTAAATGAACCTGACTCATGCAAAATAAGACAAGGAGGAAGACGAGAAGTTCCTTCCCCAGTGCAGCCACAGACACACTCCAGGACCTCTGGCAAATCTTTCTTTCGATCTCAGCTAGGAGAGAGCAAGACAACCACTCTGGCCCAGACAATGTGCTCCTTATTTTCACCTCATACTTTGAGGTTGTCTTCCCGCTCCCCGCCAGCCACACCTTTGCCGGGTCCTGGCAATTCCAAATCTTCAACCATCTGGGAGTGGAGCCACCTCCAGACCAGACCCCCCAGACCCCTCACTGCTTCTCCCAAATAGCTGCGGGCCTCCATCATGCCCCTCTGCTGTCCTTTCCCCACTTGACCACAGGATTCTTCCTACAAGTTTTATATCTCAACCACCGGCACTGCAAGGATTTGTGTGGCACCAGGGGCCCAGCAAAACTAACAGAAGACTGAGCGCTGGTTCCCAGGCAGAACTGCCTTCTGCCCACCTGCCACACACACCTCTCAGGTGGCATCAGCAGCGACCCTCGCGGACTCACCACCCAAGCCTCGGCGGGGGCTCCAGGGGTGGTAGGGCTGCCCCCACGGCATTTACCCTCACTGCTTTGTGCCCACGGCGCCTCCCAGAGAGGGGCTTTCCATGAAGTTTCCTATGGGAAGCATTCACTGGCTTGGGAACTTAAAACGTTTTCTGTGAAGTAGGCTCCCAGAAGCCCACTCTCTGCTTGCAGGAGCCGGTGCTTCCATTTCTTTTTTTCTTTCTTTTTCTTTTTTTTTAGGGGGGAGGAAGAGGAGAGGGAAAGGGGGAGAGAGAATCTCAAGCAGGCTCCATGCCCGGTGCAGAACCTGACGTGGGGCTCAATCCCACAACCCTGAGATCATGACCTGAGCTGAAATCCAGAATCAGATGCTTAACCAACTGAGCCACCCAGGTGCCCCGACACCCCCGCTTTTTTTTTTTTTTTTTTTTTAGAGAGGGAGGGAGGGAAGAGGAGGGGGGATATTTCTGTTTATTTCTGTTTCTCCAGTTCTGGGGTCTGTTGTGCTTCTGAACACACTCTCACCATGTGCTGCCTAGAATCCCATCCTGGCAGAACTGGGATGGGATACTGGAGATCATATTATCCCCCATTTTACAGATAGGAAACCTGAGGCCCCGGAGAGCTGGGAGTAGCTTAGAACCATAAGCACTTAGAACCTGGGTAATTATAACAAGGTGGATGGTGCCAGGCCCTGCATCGGGACACTTCCACCTACTGCTTGTCACCACCCTCCGAGATGATGATGACCAATTCAGTCCTCAATGAGGGAGCCAGGGAGACCAGGGAAGGTTAGTCACATGGTGGTAACCCAGGCCCGTCTGGGTTACTAAGGCCCTGCTCCTCCCACTGTCCCACTGCCTCCCAGGGGCCCCGCCCCTCCACTCTGCCCTGTGAATGTGGGCTTAGCCTCCTCCTGAACATCCCCAGGGAAGATGAATGCATGGAAGAGGTGCCCTTATTCTGCTTCAGACAGCTTGTATGAAAAACTGAGAAGTCAGTCAAAGGTTGTGGATGGAGGCAGAGTGAGACCGCAGGCCTCCTGACTCTAGGAACAGGGATAACATAATCCTTTCATGGTTAGGTTCAAAAAAGGAAAAGTTACCAAAGGAAAACTATCCGAGTGATCCTTGGAAAGACAGTCCTAAAGCAACAAGCAAAACTCTGGGCTCTCGTGTCTGATGGGCCACATTTTCAGGTGGTGGCAAAAGCACCAGAGGCAGGGCCGGATGGAGAGCACCCTCACCTGGGTGAAGTACATCCTGGAGGAGTTGGAGCCTAGGAGCTTGCTCTCAATGTGCTGCTGCACCCGCTCCAGGATGCTGTCCTCATGCAGGAAGTGAACTTCGTGCTTTGTGGGGTGCACATTGACATCCACGTTCTGGGGGCTGATCTCTAAGCTGGCAGGAAGAAAAGCAAACTATTACTTCGGGTGGCGGGGAATGGGGAAAACAATTCTCGCCAGCAGGATTGTGGGTTCAAATGACATAGCGGTCAAAACTTCCGGGTCAAGTCCTAGCGACCTGGATTCTGAAGCTGTGTAGCCTGGGCTCAGTGACATCATCTTTCTTTGCTTCAGTCTCCTCATCTGTAAAGCGGATATAACACGTGGTGGGGCTTAAATTCATGCAAAGCACACTGCGTGTTTTTACCTGGCATATTTATTATACATCAGCTGTTACCATCGTTCCAGAACTAGTGGAATTTCTTATTGCATGACCTGGAGCAAGTCACTTAACCCCTGTGGATGGGTTTTCTCATCTGTAACCATGAACCTGTTCCCTACTTACTTTTCAGTATTATGAAGATCGAAATAAGAGTACACGTGAGAGAATGTTCTATCATCAAAATGTAATGTAAAAGTCAGTTTAGACGCTGTGCCAGCTATCACCTGACTGCCTCGGCTCCACATCCATCTTTCACTGCTTGCTCCGTGACCGCAAGGTGAATCTGTGTCAGGAGAGGGCACTGGAAGGACCGTGGAGAAGGAAGGGGTTTTTCTGCCAGTTAGGGGGCAGCTTCTGGCTGGTTCGGGGGCAAGATCCATTATTCACCTTGGTTTCACCAACACGGGGGCTGGCACACGGGAGGCCCTCAGTGAGACTCTGTTGCGTGAGTAAATGAAGGCAAGCTATGCCCTTCACCTGTGAGAAAGGACAGAGCCTCCTTTTGCCAGTGGCGGATGGGATCCACTCTGCTAGAGCTATGAGCAAGCCCATCTCTTTCAAAGAGGACAGCTGGACAGAATTTGTTCCTTGTGAGTCTCGGGTGAGGAGTCCGACGCTGCCTTACCTGAGGTACAGGAATGGGTGTGTGTTTTTGGGCAAATATGCAGCATACACTGTTTCAATGGCTTTTCTTAAGGAAGCTGACTCTACCAGACGATCTAGAAAATAAAAGGAACATAACCAGCTCAAAACTGTCCTGAAGGGAGAGGCAACAGGTGCACGTTTGTACCATGCCATGAAATCATTCACAAAAAACACTTCTGGAGAGACATCTTCAGCAGACCCCGGGAAAGAAAGGCCTCTTTTAATGTGTTGCTATCCACCAGCATCTGGCTCTGGGCTTCGGGCTCTCTCCTCTCAGCCAAGTCACAGGACCATGGGAGGCAGTAAGTTCTGCCTCCCCGCTTCCCTTCCCTCAGTCAGCCCGGGAGGACTACCTTTGCCCTTGCCCGGCACGGTGGGCAGTGTGTGCTGTCAGCTCTCAGACTTTTCAGGCTGCACATACACACTGGCTGCCTGTCACATATGCAATGGGCTTGGGGACAATACGCTGGCGACTACATGAACTCCAGTTCCAGGTGGTAAGCACCACGACAGATGTGTGTGCCAAGTGGTGGGAGGATGGAGTAACCAACTGTGCCCGGGGGCCGGGGGGTTCCCAACAGTGGGGTATCCCAACTGAGCAACAAGGGCAAAAAAGAGTTTTCCAGGCACTTCAGGCAGTACAACTATCTGAATGTATGTTTAAGGTAATTCAGGAAATGAGCCAGGGTTGAAGAGGGTGGAAAACACTAAAACCTGGGGGAGAGAAGACAAAAATCAGAGGAAAATCTGTTTTCAGAAAACACAGCCCTCCTTTCTCCCCAGACAGATGACCTGCTGGTGGTCTGTTCTCCTGGGCTGGTGTAGCCAAGGATATGTCCCATGGTTTTACTTCCAATGGGAAGAGAGCCTGTGATCTTACCAATGAGGAGACCATTATTTTCTGAGTGCTCACCACCTCCACGGGCCCTCAACAAGGGCACTGTCCTCGGTGACACGTGCCACGAGCATGCAGGTCTAGGTCCTGCAGGTGTGGACCCTGACAAGGGCATGACCAGAGCCCCTCTGCTGCGATTTCTGGACTGGAGACACGCCGAAAGAGTGTTCCTTTGACCACCACCTAAGTGAGAGCGCATGGTGTGGAGATAACTGGACGATACACCTAAGAGTCTGACGTCTGGGCTAGTGGGAAATCGGTGCGGTGACAAACTCGCTAACGCCGACGCAGAGCCCGTGGGGTAAACAGCTCGCCAGCAGCACAGACGGGCTCCGCATGCGGCACTTACCCTGATTTCTGCTCATCTATTCTGAAGCCAACACATGTGTCACAAAGCAGTATTCTTCATGGTTAGAAAAACAAGCGAAAATCGTTTCTGAGCCTTGATTAGAGCCAGCTTTATTACAGATCAGGCTTAAGTCCTTCTTAATGAAGTAGGAAAAACCCTACTAATATAATATAAACCAGTTTAACAGAATATGTCTATAAAATATTGACTCCCTCTTCTCTGTTTCTATATGGCCTGGAAAACTGTTGTAAAACATGTATAATCTGGGACACTTCTGGCTGGCTAGCATTATAAACGGAACAGGGAAATATACCATTTTCAATAGCAAGCCAACAAAACTATAAAATAATTACAAATTGCTTTGAACAATAAAGGTAATGGACCGATATGATAAAAATGTAAGGACTGAACAAATGGCAAGATGCATGATGCATTTCTGGCTGGAAAATTAAAAACTGAATTAGACCCATGTGTGGCTCCCTGTCACACTCTCTCAAAATCATACTATACGCAATCAAGTAAAAAGAAACAGAATGCAAAATAGTATTTACTCAACAAGCAGCAATCATGTAAACAATATGCCTGCAGTGAGATAAAGACCAGAGAGGAATCTGACAAAAATCCAAATTTAGTTAATTTCCTCCCTGATTTCTAGTACTGCTCATTATCATAAATAACTCATTCTTTAAAAAGAAAAATCCCAAGGGGTTTAACATTCCATTTCTTTACTAATGACACTGCCTACACCCAAGGGACCCCCTCCCTGTGTCCCGCTGTGCGATTCAAACAGCTGACTATTGATCTAGGGCAAGAACAAACAAAGGCCTGGGGCCTGCTTGTAAGGCTCTGAGGCCAGCAGGGAGGAAGCTGTTCAGGCTCATAGGCGTCGGTGATGCCCTCTCCCAGAGGCAACAACCACACTCTGCCAACAGTAGGCCAGCAATGAGCACATATCAGAGGGCTGAGTAGACTTGGGCTAGAAATTATAAATGCTTCCTAATCAAGCCACACTTCGGCCTCCTCAGGCTGGGTGTAATCCAGCTGGGTGTAATTAAGCCTGTCGATTCGGAATTTTTCCACGGTCCCATAAAATTCCCTGTGGACAGGCTTCCCCACATGGTTCTTTTTTACTTACGGTTGATGAAGAGTAAGAAGATGCACTTCTTCACTGAGTAATTTGCATTGGATATGTAGCCATTCATTTTGAAGGCTAGGGTTTTATCCTCACACCCAACTTCTATCAGTTCTCTGGTTGAAAAAGAGAAATTTTGCGTGTCTTGAAAATAATGGAAAATTCAAACAGTATAAAGAATCAGAGTTGGAAAAATCAGGGCTCCTTCATAAACTAATTCTGCCAAATAAGGACTCCTGAAACTTGGTTTGTTGAGGTCCTCTGGGCCCATCCATCCATCCGTCTGTCTCTCCATCTACCCAGCTACTCACCCTATCACTGTTTTCAAGCACTTATGTTCTATGCCAAGCACTGCTCTGACTGCTGGGACATATGACAAATCCAAGCTCTGAGACCTTATTTTGCTGAAACTTTTATGTATCTTAGTAACTAAACCCCAAAGATGAAATTCCAAAACGACTCATTTCTACTGAATCCCTTACTATATGAACATCACAATGGGGCTCCAGCGTGGTGTCCTCAGGGTTGTGCTTATGGGGGGGGTGAGGTTAATGGGTGAAAGGTGGTCCCCACATAAGCCACACTCATCTCTGCCTGAGGATCCTCCCAAGTGCGGGTCCCTCTGCCTGGGAAGCTCCTACTGATAGCTAGTTAATTCCTCCTTATTCCTCATATGTCTGGGCTTACTCCTTCAAAGAGCTTTCTCTGACTATCCCTCTCCCTGACCTTGAGAGATTCTCCTGTTGTGCCTTCTACTGTTCCTTTGAGACATCTAGCACAATCACTAATGAATGGCATAATTATTTCATGTGTCTTTCCAACGGGATAGGAGTCCTCTGAGGGCAAGAAGCATCTCTGCTTTATGCCCTACTGTATTTCTCAGCACAGCACCCAGCAAACAGCAGGCATTCACTGAGCATTTGCTGAACGTACGGCGGAAGCTATCAAGTAGTACTGTGTACTCTGAGTCTGAGCAGAGAATGCAGCTTGCCGTGTTTCTCTACACACAGTAAACCAGCAGACCCTTTCTTCCCCAAAATGACTCAAGAGGCTGGTGTTCTGGAAACACCCTTTGGGAACTGCTGCGCAGTGAGATTTCTAATCTCTTATAGTCCCTAGGAATTTCCTGACGACTAATTCTGAGTCTTTAAATAATAAAGAAGCCCTTATAAGTTTCATTGTACAATAGTGTTCTCTCTCTGCTCTGGGAAGAGAGTTTAAAAAACTTAATTGATTAACAATTAGTAAAGAAGAGGGCAATTAAAAGCAAATTGACTGTTCCCTAGTTAGGAGCTTGGTTTTGCTCAAAGAAATGAGTAATTTGTCCTTTGAAGTAGAAAACTGGGCTCTGGGACTACTGCTGCTTCTAAGATTTTTGGAAAAAGTGAAGCCAGGGGCTGTCTTCTCCATCTGTGTATGCCCCTCATCTGGGCCATGCCTGGCACACAGAGGGCCCTTAGTATTTTTCCCCTCAGATTATGACATGGGCACTTTGGGCTTTGCAGAGTCCTGAGATTTAGCTAGGACTCTGTGATAGAAATGGTGGTTTTTGCCTCCCAGGGAGGGCCGTGAGGCATCTATACTGCAAGTTCCCCTCGGAGGCTTTCCCTGACAATGAAGATCTTAGATCTTCACTTAGAAGTCTGCTCACCACCAGACAGGGAATATTTTATTTGTCTTTACATCCTTAACTCCGGCACAAAGCCTAGAATATGGGAAACAGTAAATGTTGAACAATAGTAAGTGAAATCCCAAAGTGACGATAAGGGAAGTATCAGGAAAAGAGGGAGCGCTGGAAGATGAAAAAATTCTACTAGGGGGGCGCTGGGATGGCTCAGTCGTTGAGCGTCTGCCTTCGGCTCAGGTCATAGTCCCAGGGTCCTGGGATCGAGCCCCGCGGGAAGCCTGCTTCTCCCTCTCCCGCTCCCCCTGCTTGTGTTCTCTCTCTCACTGTGTCTCTCTCTCTCTCAAATAAATAAAATCTTTAAAAAAAAGAAAAAAAGAAAAAATTCTACTACACTGTGAATATTTTGAAGACAGAGACTAAAGAGAACACACTGATTTACAGCCAGAGCATCTGGGAGATAACACGCACCCAAGAAGTGTGGGTTCCCTGAAATCATGACTCCACGAACAAATGTGGAGCATGGAAATAATGCCTGCCTATTTCATTAAAGCAAACTCTTAAGGCAGGTGCTACTTTGATAGATTCCAAACTCATGTGATAAATGGTAAACCAAGACATGGAAAGTAGATTTTTCAAAATATGATGAATTATCAACATACCTGCTAACAGCATTTCCAAAGATGGAGCGAATATTATCCACCGTTGTGGCATTAGGCAGTGTCCTAACGTCAGCTACAGTCTCACCTTGCTGATAAACAGAGCAGAAAATACAGTTTACTGTCTCACAGTTGTGAATGAAACATCCTAATCTTATCTCCTCAGGAGAACTATTAAAAAAAAAATCCCTTTTTCTAATACATAACCATCCCTTATAAACCAACCACTTACTTTTTTAACCGAGAAACTAATGCCTGAATTGTGTATTGAATACCTGGTAAAGAAAAGACAACAAAAGAGTAAGCAGAGTGGCCAAATGCACAATATAAGGCAGAACTCCCTATTGGTTAAATGAATTGGTGGGGTGACGTAATTTAAACAAAGATATACACAGTCAAGAATATCTCCATATATCAAATTTTACCCACAGGAAAAGAAGCCAGCACAGACTTCAGGGAACTATCAATGCTAAATGTGGCAGAAGCAAATAAAAAACAGGGTTTTTTACTTTTGTAGGGTTCTGACTAGACTCAGGGTATTTCAATACAATCTCCTCCTTGCCTACAGTTTTACTTTCGTAAACCCACTAGGTCCAGCTTGCATCTTGAGAATGTAGCCTTTACAACTCCTGGACTCTTTTATTCTCTCCCAGAGCCCCTCAAGACGCCCCCCTCCTCACCCACTTCTTTTTCGGCCCCTAGCCCTGTTTCAGCATCTCCCAGTCTTTTCTCAGTTGGCTATTATTTATTTATTATTCCTCCCTCATGGGCCCCACAAACTGAAGGACTATGTCTAGCAAAATGCATTCATTCAGCTGACAATTAAGAATTCACTTGACCACACCTAGAACCAAAAGAGCCAACTAGAACTCCTCTATTTCCAGGAGATAATTAATATTCTGATGCTGATTTATACAACTCCAGGGAAAAGCAAAGAAACTTGATGTGGAAGTATGTTCCACTTTCTGAGGAGCAAATGTTTTATTCATTTTGGACTTTTCAGAAATACTGAAAAATAGTTAACAGATCTCTGCTACGATTCAAGGATGTGCAGGCTTAGAGAGCCCACGCTGGATCCACTGAACCAGCAGATGAAGTCAGTCTACAGTGGACATAATGTTATTTTCACCTGCCCTGAACCCTTTCTCCTTCTTCTTTTAACAGGCCCTAGTCTCCCTTTGGGAAACTACCTCTTCCCCATTCCACCTGATTATCCTCAGAGTGCCAATCTAAGGAATCTCCCCACAGACAGACTGGGGTGGGGTGGGGGATGGGGAAGCCATACCAATCAGATGTACTCTCCCAGGAAACAGACTCTTAAGTAGAGTCAGGAAAGAATGAAAACAACTGTATCAGGGCCACTATCTAATCCCCAAAGCCAGCCTGGTTCTCATCCTCTCCAGGGAGCAGCTGCTGACACTTCTTGCCATTCTTAGCCTTCCAATAAATTTCTTTTGGGCTCAAGTTAGCTGGAGACTATCTGTTTTGCTTTCCACCAAAGAACCCTCACTGATGCAGAGACCAACTGCTCTCTCCCAGGGAGATGAGAAAAAGCCCAGAACTGGCAACTACACCTTGACCAGAAACAATCCACAGGCTAGAACACGATGTGCCATTTTCCATCTAGCTCACCAACTGTTCTCAATTTACAAGCACCGGCACACATTCCTTCGGTGAGAGATGGCAAAGAACCACTCCCAGATTGTGGACTGTACCTGCCAACAACTTCCAAAATTTTCCCATACTCTTCACTTGGATTTTTTAAAGCTTTCCTCCTCGTGGATATGTTGTAAAAAAGGTCCTCCACCTGAAATGCAGATTGATTTTTTTTCCTTGTAAATTCACAGAAATACATGGAAATAAAGACCCAAGCAGTCTACCTAAAGCTGGCCAGCAGAGAATCCAACTATACTTACCAACAGTACAGTTCTAAGCACTGATTGGGGGAGGGGGGCAAGAGATAAGTCAGCCTTAACAAAGGAAATAAAGGGTATTTTTCCTGCTTCCCATATTCATTCACTGATTTCTCAAATAGGTACTGGGGGCTATCTCTAGGTCAGGCTCTTTGCTTTGTACTGGGAATACGAAGACAAAGCACAGTCTTACCCAGGATAGCACAAGATTCAGTGGGGGCAAACATGTAAATTTACCATAATTATACTATCACATGGCATCCAAGCATATTTTCCAAACTAAGAATTCTTATAAAATTTCTGAGATCATTTGGGCTTCTTGGAAATCACACTGTGGCCACCCTGTGTACCAGATCTGTCTCAACATGTGCTTAGAAGCACATTCATTTCTGCCTCCTGCCTGCTTTATCAATAAGGCTAGGGTTTAGACTTCAGGGAAATGTGTGCCAACTGGGGCTGAGGTAGAGGGGTGGGAACGCATAACATGACAGTGGGAGGCTTTGTAGGATCACACAACGGGAAGAGACCAAATGTGGCACCATAGACATAAGGCAGCATACAAGATTTTCTCTGATTAATGATACAACCGTATTACTCAAACACCCTCTGAGTGGGCAGATATTCTTTGTTCCATTTGAGAGATGGGAAAAGTGAGGTTAAGAGACACTAAACAACTTGCCTCTGGACACACAACCACTGAGTGGCAAGGCTGAGACTCTAACTCACATCTTCTGGAGCCAAGTTTAAAGGTCCTTTCAATGCCAACTACTTTGCCACTGATTTCTGCCATCCCAATAAAAGAATCTGCCAGTCTCTGAAAAAAGATGGCAGGAGTACACACAGGCTGCCATGCCATAAAAGCCAATAATCAAAAAAAAAAAAAAAGCCAATAATCAGTCCTTTTGTTTAGAGAGAAATATCTTGCTATTTCTTTTAACCAGCAAAGATTCATTTTATTATTACTTTGAAAACTCAGAGACAATTTTTTTTTTTTTGAGACAGTTTTATTCTTTATTTCAGCATTTCTACAAAGCTCTTTTTCAACAATTTATACTCCCTTGTACCATTCTTACCGTGATCTGGGTCCCCTGATTGCCTGCACAGGGTTTAGGAGGAGCTTTCAGCTTTCCATCTGAATAATTTGCTCTTAACAGAAAATATAAGAGATTAATATCCAATAGAAGCAGAGTATCTATCCAAAGGGTAAAAAAGAAATTATATCAAGAATAAGGTATAGCCATGTTATCTACTGTCTTAATTACCATTTTCTTCTTTTTCTACTATTCCATTATCATTCCAATTGGATACCAAAAAAAAAAAATCCCTATTCTTCTAGCAAATGTTGCTTTTTAGTTCCTGAGTTTTGAGCTACAAATAGTTTTGCCATTGCCCACAGTGACAGTAAAATTTTTTCAGTAATTCTGTAATCATTTATGGAGGGGCTACCACATGACAGGCCTGCAGAGGCCCTGGTAACAAAGAAAGGCCCTGGAGAGCTCTCAATCTAGGGGACACACTTTTCCCTAAAGTGGAGAACATCATGCTAAGTGATCTGGGAAGCAAATATTCAGCTGGGGACTGGGGAGGGGGTTGAAACCATCACAGAAGAGATGACAATTCATCTGGGCTCTAGAGAGGAAGAGTTTCAGGGAGAAAGCACCAAAGACCATCCAGGAAGAGAAAAACATAAAAGCACAGAAGCTTTGACACCTGGCACCTGGGAATTTGTGCAGAGAAGAGGCTGAAAAGGTGGATGGAGAGCACAGTGCGGGGGGGGGGGGTTGCTGTTTAGGGATGGCTCTGGATTTCATACCACCACGGAAGGGGAGCCACTGGAGGTCCCAAGCAGGAACATAATATAATCTCAGTGGTGAAGGACCAGAATCTGCACCCCAGGCTATTTAGGAAGACATTAATTCACAAGTATCTCCCTGTTTTGTGAGAAGGAATTCTGATCATATCAGCACACCCAGATCCTAGGGCAAGTATAATTCACATGGCGTCAAAATCCCCCAGCAACAGTGAAGTATACTCTAGAATGCTCCCTGTTCCATCACATTACACGTCTGTCTGCTAAAGATTGAGAAATATGCAGCACTTTCACTGTTGGAGCTATTTTCCATATTAATTTATGGACAATCTGTATGATTAAAAAAGAATTCTTTTCAAGGTACTCCTAAATTAGGTACTCCTGTCTTCCACTAGTAAATGGCCAGTGCTTATAAAAACAGAGGTCTAACTTTGATTCCTCAAATCCTGTTTTTGTGCTGTTCCAAGGCTGTCTGTCAGCTTCTGAAGACTGTGCCAGCACAAGAGAGGGCCAGCGGCTCCCGTGGGAGGGCAAGCCAGCACAGGCATGCACGTGCGGCAGGGAGCCGGGGGCTTACAAGCCAGCTAAGGAACCGTGAGCCTCCAGCACCCCAGCCACAGCCCTGTCATCAAAGTAATATCCTACTAAAGGGCACAGGGGCAGAATAACATCCGCATCTACCACCTACTTAGAATACATCTGTAAAACAGAGCTTGTAAGCACTTATATGTCACATCTTATCTGATTCTTAACAGATGTTCAGCAAGATTTTTACCTAATAATCATCCCTGTGGATTATCAAGTAGTCCATAGGGAGGAAAGGAAACTACCCAAGATCTTGGTCAAAAAAGATGACATTGGTGTTTAGATAGGGTCACTTTGAGATCTAGGCATAAAGCATGTTTCAGGATGAATACATGAATAAAGCAGACTGCGCCATACCTGTATGCACACTTTGCATCAGCTGTTTTGGTTGTAATAGTAACATGAGCCACGTGGCTGATGCTGGCCAAAGCCTAAGGAAGAAAATGGAATGAAAGAAAAACATTGCTGGGTCACCCACTGGCAGCTTATTAAGGAGAAAGGTGATCTAAATTACCCCTTCCATTTTGTATTAGCAAATGGTAACAATGGGTATTTTGCTCATTCACTTTCATGACATGTTAACAAAAGGATATCAAATTGAATTTGTAGCATATTATTAGACCAAGGGGAAAATACATATTAGAAAAAGTCCAAAAGGAAACAGCAGAGTATTTTTTTAAAATTTATTTTAAATCCAGTATAGTTGGGGTGTCTGAGTGGCTCAGTCGGTTAAGTGTCCAACTCTTCATTTTGGCTCATGATGATCTCAGGGTTGTGAGATCGAGCCCCACATTGGGCTCTGAGCTCAGCAGGAAGTCTACTTGAGATTCTCTCTCTCCTTGCTCCCGTGTGCACACGTGCACTCACTTTCTCGCTCTCTCTCAGATAAACAAATAAATCTTAAAAAAAGAAAAAAAATCCAGTATAGTTAAATACACTGTTGCGTTAATTTCAGGTGTACAATACAGTGATTCAATAATTCTATACATGACTAGTGCTCATCACAATAAGTGTACTCTTAATCCCCTTCACTTGTTTCACCCATTGCCCCTCACCCCCTCCCCTCTGGTAACCATCAGTTTGTTTTCTATAGTTAAAGAGTCTGCTGTTCGGTTTGTCTTTTTTTCCCCTTTGCTTGTTTGTTTTCTTTCTTAAATTCCACCTATAAGTGAAATCATATAATATCTGTCTTTCTCTGACTTATTTCACTTAGCCTAATGCCCTCTAGCTCCATCCACGTCATTGTAAAGAAACACTCCAGAGTATTAATGTGTTAGCAGGTGCATTCAGGCAGCAGAATTACAGGCATGCTTAATATTATTCTCAATGATTTGCCTCCCAACAATTTGAAAACTTGCCTTCAGAAATGGGGACACTCCAAATACATAATGTTGCACACATACACAAAACTATTTTCTGTAAGCACTTATAGGTTTAGAAATGTAAATTTAAAATTATCTAATTAAGACAAAACAAATTTTTTAAAAATTACCATTTTCCCCCCTTGTAACCAAGACTGGTTTCCTAGCCCACTGGAACCTGCCTCTCCTTTCACCAGAAGGACATCACAGAATATAAAAATACAACCAGGCACTGTGATGGGGTCTGTGTGACAGCATCTCGGAAGACAGTGAACACAGCCTGTGGGAGGTTCAGTTCATTAATAAGGAACATGGCTTAGGCTCAGAGATTACCAGGTTGTAGCTGGATTTCCCTAGTTTAGGTGACTGAGCTAATTTTCATCATTAAAAATGTAAATGATTTTGAGACCTGTATAAGGAGAACATTAAATATACACAGTATATAGTCCATCCCAGAACCCCGAGATCATGACCTGAGCCGAAATCAAGAGTCTTGGATGCTTAACCGACTGAGCCACCCAGGTGCCCCACGAATGTTATTTCCATAAATTTACCCTGAGACAGTAATTGAACAAAACACATTGTATATGAATATATGAATATTCACCAAGAAAATGGCAAAAGCATAAATGTTCAACAGGAAATCATTTAGATAAACACAGTATGTTCATATATAGGGTAAGATGGAACTATTAAAATTACACAGGACTGTATATATACTGAATGTAAAGATATCCACAGCGTATTGTCATAATATTATAAGATCTTATTTTAGTCTTAAAATGTTATGTAGTTTCTATACTGTATATTCCTCCGATGCATCATATAATTTTATTTGTACTTTTTATATTGTATACTCCTCTGATGGATCACATAATTTTATTCACAAATATTCCCATATGTATTTGGGAATACATAGGACTCCTCCAAAAAACATGGTCTTATTTTCTACACCAAGAAAATCAACAATTTCTTTTCTTTTTTTTTTTAGGATTTTATTTATTTACTTGAGAGAGAGAGAGAGCGTGTGCTCGAGAGAGAGCACAAGTGGTGGAGGGAGAAGCAGGCTGCCCATCGAGCAGAAAGCCTGACGTGGGGATGGATTGCAGGACCCAGGGATCATAACCTGAGCCTAAGGTAGCCACTTAACCGACTGAGCCACCCAGGCATCCCAACAATTTCTTCTTAATACTATGAAATAACCAGTGTGTTCAAATATCTGTCTCAAAATTTTTTTTTTTACATTTTGCTCAAATCAGAATCCAAGTAAGCTGTTCACATTGGAGCTGGTTCATATGCTTCTTAAGCCTTTTTTTTTTTCTTTAGAGAGAGAGCAAGAGATGCGTGGGGTAGAGGAAGAGGGAGAGAGACTCTTAAGCAGACTCCGAGCCCAAGTTGGAACTCGATCTCACGAACTTGAGATCATGACCTGGGCTGAAATTAAGAGTCAGACACTTAACCAACTGAGCCATTCAGGTGCCCCAAGCCTCTTTTAATCTACAGGTTTTTTGTTCCATTTACCATGTTCCCTTGCCTCCTATATTTTCCCAATACTGGCACTTAGTAAGTATTAATCAGATTCACATTTGATAATTTGACAAAAAAACTTTGTGGGTGGTGTTGCATTCTCCATCAAAAGACACTTAACATCTTGGCAGGAGGGGAGGGGGGTTGTATCTGTTGATAAAATAGTTTTCAGTGTATTAAGTACTTATGAACAATCCTTGGTTTTGGAAAATGAAATTTAATTAAGTTTGTTTGATTTGCACATATTTAACAGGTAAAAAGAATCATATCTTATTTACTTCTGTTGAGAAACATATGTTGACAGATGGCAGAAATGTCATTCACAGGATAGTTTACACACTTCTTTAATCTTCAGCTTACCTCACCCCGAAAGCCATAGGTAGAAATACGAGCTAAATCCTCAAAGGACTGCAGTTTACTTGTAGTGAACCTCTCACACACAATATCCAGATCTTCTTTCTAGAAGATACCAAAAAATAAGTAAATAACTATGTTATTCATTTTTTCTAAATCCTGAATTTCCCTTTTCTTGACTGAATCCAAGAAGAAACCCCTCTTAGGAAAAGAGTTTTAAAATCAGCAACTTCCTCATGTGGCATCCAGAATGCCACACTGTCCCGGTGTCCCTTCTCTCTCATGAGTCGCATTTCTCATCTGCATTTGCTGGTTCCACCTCATCTCTGACAGCAGAGTAACCCAGAACTCCAGCCTTGGACCTCTTTGTTGTCTACACTCATTCTCTTGATGAATTCTCCAAGGCACACAAATTTTGAAATATCATTATTATCATTAGAAAACTTCTTTATTAAAAATCTACAGAGGCGGGCGCCTGGGTGGCTCAGTTGGTTAAGCAACTGCCTTCAGCTCAGGTCATGATTCTGGAGTTCCGGGATCGAGTCCCGCATCGGGCTCCCTGCTCGGCAGGGAGTCTGCTTCTCCCTCTGACCCTACCCCCTCTTGGGCTCTCTCTCTCTCACTCTCTCTCTCAAATAAATAAAATCTTAAAAAAAAAATCTACAGAGGCATTTAATTACAGTAAAATATACATCACAAATTTTACCATTTTAACCATCTTTAAGTGTACAGTTCTGCGGCCATAAATACATTCGCACTGTTGTACAACCATCACCACTATCCATCTCCAGAACTCTTTCATCCTTCCAAACTGAAACTCTGTCCCCATTAAACGATAACTCCCCATGCTCCCCTCCCCCAAGCCCCTTGCAACCACCATTCTACCTTCTATGAACGGGACTACTCTAGGAACCTCCTAGATGAGGAATCATACAATATTTGTCCTTTTGTGACTGGCTTATTTCACTTAATGTGTCTTCAAGGTTCATGCATATTGCACCATGTGTCTGAATTTCAATCCTCTGTAAGGCTGAATAATACTCCATTATGTGTATACACCACATTTTTAAATCCACTCATCTATGGAACCCTGGGTTGCTTCCAGCTTTTGGCTATTGTGAATATGCTGCTATGAACATGGGGGCACAAATCTCTTCAAGACCTTGCTTTCAATTCTTTGGAGTACATACTCACAAGTTCTGCTGAATTGCATGGTAATTCGGTTTAATTTTTTCAAGAATCACCATACTATTTTCTATAGTGGCTACACTGTAGACTGCATTAGGGTTCTAATTTCCCTATATTCTTATTTTATTGTTTTTTTAATAGCCATCCTAATAGGTGTCAAATGGTAGGTCACTGCTACTTTTATTCATATTTCCCTAATGACTTGTTACGTTCAACACCTTTTCATGGGAGTCTAATGGTTTTTAACACCATCAAAATGCAATACACTAAATTTTTATCTCCAGCCCAAACCTCTATGCTGCCCTTCAGACTCACATGCTTACTCAACTAAGAGCCATCTCAAGGTTACCATGGCCCCAAACGGATTTCTGATCTGCCCTCAAGTGTGTTTTTTCCATAGGCTTTCCCATCAGTAAATGGCAACTCTGCCATTTGCACAGGCCAAAACCTTGAAATCATTCTTGACTCCTCTTTCTCTTATACCAAGCATCAGCAAATTCTGAGAGCTGTGTCTTAATAATCAATGCAGAATCTCACTGCTTCTTGCCTCTCTACTGCAACCAAACTGGTCCAAGACATGGTCACCCTGAATTGCTCCAAGAGCCCTCTTACTGCCTCTGTACTGTCCTGCTACAGTCCATCTTCCATAATCTAGACAAAAGGGTCCCTAAAAAACTCATCAAACCATGTCACCTCTTTGCTCAAAACCCTTTTAACAGTATCCCACCTTATTCAGAGTAAAAGCCAAAGATTTTACAACACCCCACAAGGTCCTACGTGACGAGCCTACTTATTTCTCAGACTTCATCTCCTATTATTCTTCCACTCCCTCACCCTGTTAGAGACACACTGGCCTCCTTGCCGGTCCTTAAACAAGTCAAGTGGGCTTCCATTTCGTGGTCTTTGCATGTTCTGTCTGCCCAAGAACATTCATCCTTTAAGCAGCCTCATAATTCTCTCCTTCACCTTATTTTCCTGAATAACTGTCCAGCTTAGAATAGGTGCTCAATATATATTTAACACTGGTATTGAATATTTCAGTTAAAAATCCCATCCACAAAAAGCCCAGAGTTTCCCGAACAAGGAAAAGCTCTGTCGCTTCCTGTTAGATATACCCCACAAAGCACACAAACAGCCTGCTCCTCTGAGGTTTTACTTACCCTGATCCCGGTGCCATTGTCTTGGATCTGAATCAACTTGAGGCCTCCCTCTTTAACAACCACTTGGATACTGGTGGATTTTGCATCTAAACTGGCAAATTAAACAGAAAAAATTTTTTATTATTCTGCAACTATTCTAATGTACATATTTTAACATGAGCCAAGGTATAAGAACAAATTCCAGATAAATACAAGACTGTCTGGTTATTGTGTTTTTCCTCTGTTCTTTAGGCTCTGTGACTGACTACACTGTAATGAGTTTACATGCTGTGT
This sequence comes from Zalophus californianus, assembly GCF_009762305.2. NCBI lineage: Eukaryota > Metazoa > Chordata > Mammalia > Carnivora > Otariidae > Zalophus > Zalophus californianus. The sequence goes on along the minus strand of NC_045595.1, from coordinate 65,742,611 downwards.
GAGAGAGGGGGAAGAGAGAGGCAGGAGGGGGCAATCATCATTTTCAATAAGACATTCAACACCATTTCTGTTCCTCTAGGAAAGAAAGTGAAAAGTAGGATCCTTTTACCACATGCTTATTTCTTACCCTCTTCTCAACTAATTTTGCCATTTATTACCTCAATTTTATTCAGTCTCGGGTTCCCAAGTGACCCTAATAAGATGCCATTTCAAAAAAATCATAAATGTGTTTTTCTACTATTTATTCCCTTTTAAGAAAATACATTTTGTTGGGGAAAAGAGAAAAAAATGGCAATGCAGAAAGTTCTTTGAGAGGCCAAGAAATCTTTCATACTTTCAAAGAGTAGCCAACATCACAAGAGCACAGGCTACAGAAAACAAATTCAGTCTGTGGCTGCTTGAGAAAGAAGTAATCTGCTCCACACAAAGAAAATTCTTTCTTCAAAAATAAGACAATAAGTTACTTAAATATTAAAGACCTTTCTGAGAAGCCCTTGAATTGAAGTTGTATTAGCCATCCCGATTTACATATTAAAAAGAGCATAACTGGACCCCACACAAAATCCCTGCTCATAGAACTAATTATAAACCACTTAGCTAATATGTTCAGTTTGGTTGTGCAGTAGTCTGGGCCATCAGATAATAGGCCCAGGTTATTCTGTCAGTGAATTGTAACATCGTAGAAACAAAAGCCAGCCTTTACAATTGGTGAAAAGAGAACCTGTTCCCATGTTCCCTGCTCCTTCTTTTGTCCACCTCCTAATTCTGTTCCTTTCCCTCAGTGGTCCTTTCTACACTGTTCTTTTAGTCTCACTACCCTGAGCGGTTGTTTATGTTTTCACTATCTCCTTACAAACCCACCATTCTTCGCTGGATCATTTTGTTTTTTTCGTGTATTTATTTTATTAACATCAGATGATTTCAACACGAAGGTAACGTTTAGGTACATCATGAGCATGTCTTCTTGAAGTTAATAGTTTACACCCACCTTTCTTTCCAGGTTTTTAACCTCTTCCTTCCACACTGTGACACTTCTAAACTTCAGAATCCACGGGATACCCTCATGAAATCAGGTATCTTCGATGTGCCCCCCCCAAAAGGTAAAGGGGAGGAAAACACTAAGTTGGGTCACTAATTTGGCAATAGGGCAATCACAAGTTAAACCCAAAGTCCATCGGCCTGTCTAAAATCTCGACAATTCGTTTGGAATAAAATCAAACGAACGGTACTCTTGAATGTGCACGAGTTATTTTTGGAATATGCAAGAAACGTTAACACGCATAACACGGTACCCTCTGAAGTATGGCTGGAGATCGTCCCCCGAAAATGTTTATGCATTTAAAAGTTTTGCACCTTCTGTACATATAATTTTTTTAAAAGTAGTTCCCTTAACTAATGGCGCCATTAAAACAATAAAATGTAGCCCTCCATTTGGACCCCCGAACAATCCTACTAAAGTCTCGCGAGAGCGCTCAGAAACTCGCGGCACCCGGGAAGGGAAAAGGCAGGACCCCACGGCCTCCGGTGCCATGGGCATGCGCCGTACACGCCTCCGCCCGGGGCAGGAGGCGTGTCCGCGCGCCATCCTGAAGGGGGGCCTGTTAAATCGTAGCTGATAAGAAAGCCCGGCTCCACTCCCTCCCTACCAGTTCTCAATCATCTCCTTGATGGCATTAGCCGGCCGCTGGATAACTTCCCCTGCCGCGATGCGGTTCACCACTGTCTCGTCCAACCGCCGAATAACCCCCGCTACGAGCGACATTTTCGCGCCAGAGGAGCCTAAGCCACGTCGAGAGGCTCACCGGAAGTGCCTTCAGCCAATCACCTCAGGGCTTCGTGCCCACGTCTTTCCACCAACTCTGTTTACGCGGTCTTGTCCCACCTTCCCGCGGCAGACGCTTCGGGACCAGGGAGCTATTGATTGGGCAGCTGGATGCCAGTCAAGTTTCTTAAGTCCGGTTCCTGGGTCTCTTGGTCCCTCCCTAGCGCGCAGCTTCAGGCCCCGGGCTAGAAGGGTATGCGCCTGCGCGCTGTCCGCTCTCCCCATTGGCTCTTTCCTGAGCTAGGGAATACGAAATCTCCAGCCAATAGGAACGCAGGTGGCGTAGCCGGAGGTTGGTGTCCCCCTGCTGGGGTGATTTGGCGCAGAGCGGAGGAGGTGCTTGTTCCTGCCCCTGCTCCTCCCCTCTCCTTGCGGCCTCTCGGAGGTCGGCCCTCTTCTTGTGGCCTGCTGTAAAATGTGGATGACGCCCAAGAGGAGCAAAATGGAAGTCGACGAATCTCGGGTTTTCCGGACCGAGTGGACCCAGCGTTACTTGGTGGTGGAGCCTCCGGAGGGCGAAGGGGCCCTGTGCCTGGTCTGTCGCCGCCTCGTCGTAGCCACCCGCGAACGCGACGTCAGGCGCCACTACGAGGCCGAGCACGACTACTACGAGCGGTATGTGGCGGAGGGCGAGCGCGCGGCCCTAGTGGAGCGTCTGCGGCAGGGCGACTTGCCCGTGGTCGCCCCGCTCACTCCCGAGGAGAGAGCTGCTCGTGCAGGCCTCGGGCTCGCCCGCCTTTTGGCCTTGAAGGGTCGCGGCTGGGGTGAGGGGGACTTTGTGTACCAGTGCATGGAGGTGATGCTGAGGGATGTACTGCCCGAACACGTAAGCGTTCTGGATGGCATTGATTTATCTCCAGAGGTCACGCGGCAGAGGGTCCTGAACATTAACAAGAACCTACGCAGTCAGCTTTTTGACAGAGCCAAGGACTTTAAAGCCTATTCCCTTGCCTTGGACGACCAGGCCTTTGTGGCTTATGAGAACTACCTCCTGGTCTTTGTCCGCGGCGTGGGCCAGGACTTGGAGGTCCAAGAAGAGCTTCTGACCATAATCAACCTGACTCGTCACTTCAGTGTTGGTGCCCTTATGGCGGCAATCCTTGAGGCCCTGCAGACAGCAGGGCTTAGCTTGCAGCGAATGGTTGGACTAACCACGACCCACACTCTGAGGATGATTGGTGAGAACTCAGGACTGGTGTCGTACATGAGGGAAAAGGCTGTAAGCCCCAACTGTTGGAATGTTATCCATTATTCAGGATTTCTGCACTTGGAACTCTTGAGCTCCTACGATGTCGACGTTAATCAGATCATAAATACTATATCAGAATGGATAGTTCTGATTAAGACCAGAGGCGTTAGGCGCCCCGAATTTCAGGCTTTACTAACTGAATCTGAATCAGAGCATGGCGAAAGGGTTAATGGACGATGTCTGAACAATTGGCTTAGAAGAGGGAAGACTTTAAAACTAGTATTTTCCCTGAGAAAAGAGATAGAAGCATTCTTGGTTTCAATAGGGGCAACAACGGTCCATTTCACAGACAAGCAATGGCTGTGTGACTTTGGCTTCTTGGTGGATATTATGGACCACCTCCGAGAACTCAGTGAACTGTTGAGAGTCAGTAAAGTCTTTGCTGCTGCTGCCTTTGACCATATTTGTACCTTTGAAGTGAAGCTGAATTTACTGCAGAGACATATTGAGGAAAAAAATCTAACACACTTTGCTGCCTTCAGAGAAGTTGTTGATGAGCTGAAACAGCATCTTAAAGAAGATCAAAAAATATTTGATCCTGATAGGTATCAAGTGGTGATCTGTCGCCTACAGAAAGAATTTGAGAGACATTTCAAGGACCTCAGGTTCATTAAAAAGGACTTAGAACTTTTTGCAAATCCTTTTAATTTTAAACCTGAATATGCACCTATTTCAGTAAGAGTGGAACTAACAAAACTTCAGGCGAATACTAACCTTTGGAATGAATACAGAGTCAAAGACTTGGGGCAGTTCTATGCTGGATTGTCTGCTGAATCTTACCCAATTATCAAAGGGGTTGCCTGTAAGGTGGCATCCTTGTTTGATAGTAACGAAATCTGCGAAAAGGCTTTTTCATATTTGACTCGAAACCAACACACTTTGAGCCAGCCATTGACAGATGAGCATCTCCACGCCCTGTTTAGGATTGCCACAACTGAAATAGAGCCGCATTGGGATGACCTTGTGAGAGGAAGAAATGAATCCAATCCATAAGCCTTGGTAGTACAACATTGAGACACTCAAAGAGAATCTCATTCTAAAAGCAAACATTTGTCCGATTTTTCAAGTGAACTAATTTGGATTGTGGCAAAGCACCAAGTTTATTCATCCAAATTGATCACGATTCAGATTCTTCTGACAGATGTTTTTTTTTTTTCATCTCAAGAGGCAGCATGGGACTGAGACATGCAAACACCTTTTTTAAAATTTAATTTAATGACGAAGTCATTGTATTTTGCTTTTATGATACGATTGTTTTTAAAGAAGTTCAGTACTGATAATGTGAGTTGAATTAGAAGTCTGTTTTTCAGATGTTTTAAAGAAATTTTAGGTTTTAACAAAGTGCTAAAATTCTGATGCATATGGTCTGAAGTTATCAATTCCTTAAATGTATGTTTGAGCCAGTTTGCAGAAACTCACATAGTAAGTTCAGAAGTTTCTGAGAAGGAAGAACGTACATACAGTGGAGGTATTTTGTCTTAACTACCAAAATGTTAGTATTTTTTTTTTAAACATTTTTCTGAGTCTGAAGTCAACACTGACAGATTTCCTCTTCTCACCCCCCAACCTGCCCTAGTGATAATATTACTAGTAGAAGAGAATAATCTTACAAAATTTTAGTCAGAGGAGTAAGAATTATTTTTAAATTGCTGGTTTAGGAGGCTTCCTGCATTTTGGAGATCATACTGTCCAGTTATTGGGGGTCTCCCCTGAATTTTTCACAGTTGGGTGCTGTTTTATCAGCTTGCCTGTTAAAGGACTACGGTAAGTATAGAATCTTAATAGTTGCCCATTAGTTATTCTTTATTCTACTCCAGATAGAAGTTTGGCCCTGTCAAAAAAGGATGACAGAATAAGATTATTGCCCTCCAGGATCAGGAGGTGTGAGATATTTTAGCTTATTATGCATGGGTGTTACTGCTTTATAAAGAAATCCTGTTTAAAGGAAACCCTTTATTTTAAAGTGATATGACATCAGATTGTGTTAGCTGCTGGAAGTGGATTTACTATAGAATTTAAAACTGTCCCACACATTCTATATTTACGATAGTGCACAAGTAGAAATACTTAACTCTCAAGAAGCAGCTTTATTAACAGATTGTAGCAATTCCGTATTTCTAGTGAGACATCTGCTTTGTGGAAAAACAGTACTTTCCAAACTTACGTTAACCATGAAAAGGAAATCTTACAGTAAAGCCAAATATATAAAATGATTTAAAAGCAGGACCCAACTGAGAGGTCCTCTCAAGTACAATTTGCAAACCTGTGCTGAAGTCCGGTCTTAACTATTATAACACATTATTCTTGGTCACTAATCCAGCAAATTCATGGAACCAGGATACAACCAACAATTTAGAAGGAACTGATTCCCGAGCAACCAAAATAGATGCCATAAGAGCTCAGGAACCAAAATTGTGTCAAGGGTTCTTGACCAGAAGCAGTAACCCCTCTTTCCAGAGGTTGTTTGAAAATACAGGGGACTTTTGGTTGTCAGACTTACCTGGGGGGATTCTGCTGGCATTTAAGCATGAAGGACCCCCCCCCCCCCCCCGCCGCAGTGCATAGGACAACAAGGCACAATGGAGAATTACCCTTCCCAAAGTGCCAGTAGGTCCCCTGTTGTACCTTTGTAGATTATTTTATTTTGAGGGACAGGGCAAATTACCGGTAGAAGCAGAATGAGAAAAGCAAGTCGGGCAAACTGACACTAGTCGATAGGGTAGACTTATTCCAACGTTCCAGGTTTGGCTGGTAAGATGAAGTAAAGGCCTTGATAGATTCTGGTAGCTCACAGTAGCATTTAAGTCAGTGGCTTATATTGAACCAGACTAAAGGGCTCAGTTCTGTTAAACGGAATTAGAACAGAAAAGCAAGTATTAACAAGCTAGTAATTGAGGATGGTCAAGTTGAGATTTTCGGTGAACGGGGAGTAAGCTTAAATATCTGGAGAAACAACAATGAAAAACCAACCCCTCCCCCCAAATCTACCGGTAATTTGCCAGTAGTTTAGAGTCTTCTCTTTCATGGCAAGTGCTTTATTGAAAGAATGTTTGGAGGACCTGCTTCTGCTTTCCTACCCTAGTTCCTAAAATATTGAAGTCTTGTACATTTTGTGCAGTTCCACTATATATTTTGCTTAAGGTAATAAAACTAGTTTGCATCATGTAGTCACTGAGTTGGGGGGAGATATAAGCTAAGGATTTAAAACTGACCCTAAATAATAGAGAATTTGCTATAAATTAGTCTTGTTTGTAATAAAACTGTGTGTATGTTATTGTTTTCTGTATTAAGTAATTCTGTAACTGCATGGCAGTCTTTAAAATTTTTTTTTTACAAAATAGTTGTTACTGGTCCTATTGTATCAGTGATTATAGTTAAAATAAGCACTATTTTTTAAAAACCCTATGTCCCTGTATCTCCCATTCCTACTAGTTTTCTTAAAAGATCTGTCTGTATTCCCAGTCTTAGTGCCACTCAAACTGCTCTACCCAGCTAGATCCTTGTCAGCATTCTTAACCCTCTTTGACACCACTGACTACTCTTCCTTGAAGTACTTGTATATGTTGGCTTCAGGGGTAGATACTATCTGCAGGTATGCTTTCTCAGTCCGCTTCGTAGGTGCACCCCTTTCGCCTGACATGTTTGTGTTGTGATTTTAAAATTTTGTTGTAGAGTCTCTTTCTACATCATCTTAGCTGCTCTCATCCCTGACCATGGCTTCTGTTACCATCTGTATGCAAATGATCCCCAAGTTCATATCTCCTTTCTAGGCCTTTCCTAATACACGTATCTAATTGCTGACGTAGTCACTCTGCTAACTTAAGTCCCCTCTTGTAGACACCATAGTATGTCATTGATCTTGCCCCCAAACCTTCTCTTCTGTTCCGTCTTTGAGTAGACGGCACTGCTGCTACCAGTTGCCCTAGCCCAAGCCAAAAACTGATCTGTCCATTACCTTATCATATCCACTCACGAAAACCTTTGTGTTAGGTCTACTGTCTCAAGTTTTTCTCACTTCTCCAGTGCTACCATCCTAATTCAGGCCGTCAGCCTACCTAAATTAGAGCAACAGCATCCTTGTTAGTCTCTTTTTCTCTGGTTTTGATCATTTTTTATGCTGCAGCCAGATTGTTCTGAAAGATATACCTGGTCATATCTCTCCACTGCTTTCACCATGACATAGGATAAGGTACAATTTCTGTTCATCTTTGAGGTCTCAGTTTAAGTACCACTTCCTCTAAGAAGCCTTCACGGATGCCCTTTAGACTAGTGCCCCCACTGTGCACTCTCTAAATACCCTTTACTTTTCCCAGCCATACACCTGTCACATTTTGTTGCTACTTTTTATCTGTCACTGCTAGACTGTAAGCTTTACCAGGGCAGGGACTGTGCCTTGCTAGCTGTTCTATCTGTAGTGTTTAGCACAATGCCTGGCGTTCCAATAAACGTTTGGATGAATAAATATGTGTGTAGTGTTATGATCTTTGAAGCCCTTTCATAGTCTTATTTGACCTTTACTGAGGTCTTCCTGCCTTAGCCTGCTTGTTGGGTAATTGTTATTCACATATTATGAATTAAGAAATGAAACTAAGTTCTTTGTGACTAGGGAATTGTATTCCCAGAATTCAGCTCAGTGCTTGGCATGTGGCTCAAATATTTATTATGTGAATGTTGTTTGAGGAAACAAACAGAGATTGCAATTTGCCCTAGTACATGTAAGTAGTAAAGCCAGGATTCAAACCCAGGTGTACTTATATGAACCTATGGAATATTAAGTCTTTACCTCCTTTATTTAGAAGTCTTAATTTCTTTTCTTTTTTTTTTTCTGATTTCCAAAGATAGACTTCCAAAGGAATCTAGATGAAAAAGATTGGACAACTATTTAGTGGACTAAAATAATACTTCGGTAATCAAAAAGTTAAACTCAGTATCAGAAAAAAATGCAGCAAACATGCATACTATTTACTTGCCACTTTCCTTTACAGATGAGTTTTGGCTCTTCTGGGATTTAAAAGTAAATAAATTTAATAAGATATTAGAAGAGTGACTCTGTCTTCCTGGTCCCTAGATACCCAGTTCTCTTGCTTTCTTGCCTACAGAATGTCCTTATCACTTCTCCAAGAAAGATGACCCAAAAGTGACATGTAATCAAGGTGTACTTCTTAGATTTGCTATATTTCTTTGCTTTCCTGTTCACGTGCCTCTGAACTTAATTTCTGGGTAACCAGGGCTTTTGGGATTCGTGGAAGAACTATACTCACAGTGTTTTTCCTTGAGCCATTTTGTCCAATTTAAGGGATTAACCAGTGTTACACTAAGTTGGACTTTTAGTCTGAGGCACATTAACTCATCCAGAAATCTTAACAGTAGGTGTGATAGTCATCCAGTGATCCTTGCTGCAAAACTGGGTTTTAATGGGTTTCTTTAATCCTTTGGATTAAGGAATTTCTCATTTTTATCTTCTCATAATCGAGAAGTGGCCTCATCCTATCCAATAAGTACTCAGATTTGTGAACTCTACCCCCTTTCATTAGTGCTTGCAAATTGATGAATTCTGAGGTCATCTCTTTCTTAGACATTTTGTCAAATGCAGCCAACAGCAACCATAAAACATTTTGTTTTACTCCGCCCCGCCCCCCGCCCCTTAGTAAAGGATAGATTCTGTGCCTTACAGGCTTTCCCAAGAGATGGTTTCACCACTCCATAACATGAGTTGCCCCCATAAGTTACTTCTTCCATCCTCCAATAGCAATTTCCTGAGTGCCTACCAACTAAGCCAGTGTGTAGTATGTTAATTTTTTTTTTTAAATGGAGCTAATTTCTATATCAGGATAGGTGAGGTTGTCATACAGTAACAGCAAAATCTCAATGCCTTGGGAACTTTTCTCTTGCAACTTGGCTAGGGACTTTGCTCGAGGTCGAGGGTCAGCAAACTACAGTCCACAGGCAGAATCCATCCTGTGGCCTGTTTGTGTAAATAAAGTTTTATCAGAAGAGAGCCTTGCCCGCTTATTTATGTCTATGGCCGCTTTTGCTCTATAATGGCAGAATTGAATAGCTGTGACAAAGAGTGTGTACAACGCACAGAGTCTAAAATATTTGCTACATGACCCCACAGAAAATGCTCACTGATCCCTACTCAAAGTTCTCACTCTGGGTCTCAGGTTAACCAGATATCATGTATGGTGTGGCTGCTCATTTTGGGAAATGAAAAAAAATGCAGCAAATCACTTACAGGCCTGTAAAGCGCTTTCACTGCCCAAAACAAATCCCATGGCCACACCAAAGTTCCAGGAAGACTGTAATCCTTCCCTGTGCCTCAGAAGAAAACCAGAACTATTTGGAAGACGACACTAGATTAACACGTGGTTATATCTATCCATTTTTCTAATTTCTTTAAAAATGTTTTTTATTGAGGTAAAACTATTCAGTAAAGTGTGTAAATATTAAATGTATGCCTCAGTGGATTTTTTTATACACTCTTCAACCCATCACCCAGATCAAGATACAGAACATTTCTGGTACCCTGGCAGATGCTCTCATGTCCCTCCTGCACACAGATACACTATTCTGACCTTTATCACCAGAGTTTATTTTTGTCTTTTTAAAGCTTCATGTAAATGTAATAATTATATGTGCTCTTGTGTCTTTTGTTCAATACTATGTGACTCATCCATGTTGCATGTAGCAGCATTTTTTACTTCTGTGCAGTATTCCATTGTATGACTGTATTGCAATTTATAAATCCATTCTGCTGTTGATGGAAATTTTGGTTGTTTCCAGTTTGTGATTATGAATAAAGTTGCTATAAACATTTTCGAATCTCTCAGTGAACATGTGCACCCATTTCTCTCAGTATACTCTGGTATATACCCAGCTTCCATACTTTCCTGTCGTTATTCAGACAGCAACTAGAGTGATCCCTATTGTAAAAAATAAATCAGACCATGCCAACCTCTGCTCAGAATCCTCCCAATGGCTTAGTAGTATAATTAGAATAAAGTCCAATATTTTTATTGTGGTCTACAAAGCCCTGCATGATCTGCACCCCACATAACCCTTTTTCTTCCTACCCTGTCTTCCGTCACATCCTTCAATCCCTTTCCCTATCCCTAGTCACTGTACTGGACACTGCTTGCGAATTGGGGAATCAAGATAAATGATTTGACCCTGTCCTTAAAGTGGTTGTTACCTATAATTTTAACAAGCCGTAACACTAGTTTGTGTTAAATCAATTACTGTACGGAATAGGAGGCAAATTTGCACTATGATTCATTAGTGTAAAATAATTTAGAATTATAAAAGTGTAAAGTAAATTGCAACCCTGGGAAGGGATTTAGAGAATAAGATTAAAATGTAAAAGCTTCCTGATAAATTTAAAAAAGTGTGTATAGTCTTGCATTTTAGTTCTGTTGATTATGAATTAGAGTTCACCAACTTGACTACTCTTACAACCTAACTGTTTGCTATTACATGTTCATTTCCTTGAGGGATAGGAGGGAGATGGTGGGGATGGGGGTGAGAAGGCATTGGAATAAATAAAGAAGTGCTGATACTAAGCACGTTCCAAAAAGCACCCTCATAACAAAGGGCCTCCTTTAACATCCTACCATTATTGATATATTGATTATTGTAAAATAACTGAAAGAATTTGACTTAAACTCTTTCCACATTTTTTTTTACTTTCTTAATATATAATTGAAGTACAATAAACTGCACAGCTTAAAGACACATGCGTGAAACCACAATCAAGATAATGAGCATTTCATCGTCCCCTAAAGGTTGCCCTTTGGTTTTCACTAGTGGGAAGGGAAATTTACTCCAATTTAAGTGGGGGTGGGGAAAAAGGACATTATTAAAAGAATATGAGGTTCTCTCAGAGCCACTTTTGTTGACTTCCCTCTCTGAACTTTTTTTAAAAAGATTTTATTTCTTTATTTGAGAGAGAGAGAGAGTACAAGCAGGGGGAGTGGAGAGGGAGAAGCAGGCTCCCTGCTGAGCAGGAAGCCAACATGGGGCTCGATCCCAGGACGCTGGGATCCTGACCTGCGCCCAAGGCAGACTCCTAACTGACTGAGCCACCCGGGCTCCCCTCTCTGAACTGTCGTATCACTTTTGCCAGCCAGCCTTTGTACATCTCCCTGGCTGTCTATCACCACTCCACTCCAGTGCCACTGACCACTGACCCAGTCTCCTACTATGCCAATTCCACATTCTTGGGCAGGACCTGTGACAGTGCAGGCTGGTGATGTCTTCCCTGAGGCGAGGTTTGTTTACCCATAGTGAAGTGAGTAATGCCTGTGAAAGGAAGAGGCCACTAATGTATTTGGTAGGGCTTTCTGGTTGTAAGAAACCAACTTGTGCTAGCTAGATTAGAGAAAGACAAGAGATCTCATGGAAACCAAGTAGGGGAATAAGATACAGTGGTCATTTGACAATCACTAAATGAAAGCCTACTAGTGCCAGGCACTTGTCTGGGCACCAGAGACTCAGATTCCTAAGCCAAATAAATTTCCTGCCTTCATGGGTCTTGTTTGTGTCCTCCTTGCTCACCTGCTTCTTTGTCTCTGAACACCAGCTTCCCCTGCATGTATGTGTGTGTATAAATTTTTATAACGGGGGAATATGGTTGTTGTGATTGCAGAGATGTTTTTCTCTAAAGGGATCTATAACAGGCAGCTCTAGGCCCAGTCCTTTAGTGGAGGTGGGTTGAAGAGGAAGCCTCTTTAGGAGGGTTTGGGCTGGGCAGATGCACCAAAAGTTGCCTATCACATCTCTCAGTGCTTAGCAACCACTGATATTTTAAAGTTATTCCAATAGTTTATGGCCTTCCGTCACCAGCATTCTCATTGACCCTTCTCAATGAGAATTTATAGAACTGAATATTCAAGAGTCCATAGAAAGATCATTTACGCCAACTCCTTTACAGGTCGAGAAATTGGGTCCCAGAGAGGTGGCTAAGGTTATTCTGAATTACGCAGCAGATCCAGGGTGAAAGCTACTTCCTGTTCCTGTGCTTTTCGCACTCTGCCATTCTGTCATTGCCAGATTGGCTCTTTGCCCCCATTCCTTTCAAGGAACTACCTGTTTGCCAGGTGGGGGACCCCAGAGTCCTCACAGTCTTGGCCTTTGGCTCTGGCTAGCTATGGCTGAGACAGGGTATCATCTTAGCTTAACAGAAATCCTTTAGGAATCCAGAATTCTTTGAGATATTGTTACATTAGATATACAGTAAAAATTATTAAAATTTTCATATTTTGATGGGTATTCTGAAACAATCTAAGTAGTGTACAGTACCTGTTTCTAGAGGGTTTGAAAAAATCTGAAAAGAATGGGACTGGTGCCACTTAGGTAGTTTTTTTTTAATTCTTTATTTAAATTCAATTAATTAACAGATGGTGTATTATTAGTTTCAGAGGTAGAATTTAGTGATTCATCAGATGCATAGAATACCCAGTGCTCACTCCATCAAGTGCCCTCCTTAATGCCCATCAACAGTTACCCCATCCCCACCACCAACCTCCTCTCCGGCGACCCTCAGAGTTCGAGGGTCGAACCTAAGAGTTCGACGTCTCTTATGGTTTACCTCCCTCTCTGTTTTCATTTTACTTTATTTTCCCTTCCCTTCCCCTATGGTCATCTGTTTTGTTTCTTAAGTTCCACATATGAGTGAAATCATATGGTATTTGTCTTTCTCTGACTGACTTATTTTGGCCTAGCATAACACCCTGTAGTTCCATCCCCATCATTGCAAATGGCAAGATTTGGGGTTTTTTGATGGCTGAGTAATATTCCATTGTATGTATATGTACCACATCTTCTTTATCCATTCATCTGTCAATGGACATTGGGCTCTTTCCATAGTTTGGCTATAGTGGACATTGCTGCTATAAACGTTGGGGTGCATATGCCCCTTTGAGTCATTGTGTTTGTATCCTTTGGGTAAATAGCCACTTAGGTAGTTTTTTTACAATTTTTCAATTTCTTCTTATGACTCTTGCATATTGAATTAATTTCAATTTTTTATTTTCTTAGGAAATTTTCCATTAAATTAAGGTTCTCATATTTATTTCGAAATAAATATTTCATATTTATTGCGTTGTTCATAACATTTTAATTTTATCTCCTCTGTTCTTCTGGTTATATTCCCTGTCTCATTCCCAACGTTTGGGCTTTCTCTTTTTCTTAATTAGTCTCACTACAGATTTTTATTTTCTTGTCCTTTTCAATGAATTTGCCCTTGTGTTCTATAAGTGCTATTCTATTAAGTATCCTATAAAATAATTCTATTTTTTAATTCATTGATGTCTGCTTTTATTTTCTTTAATTAATTCTTCCTATTTTCTTATTCTTTTTCTCCCTTCAATTATTTTTCCATATCCTTGAAGTGAATATTTGTACTTTGTTTAATAGCTAACCTATCTTCATCATACATCAAACCTATTATCAATATAAAGTAAATTTCTAAGGCCTTTATTATGCCTTTGATTGACTTGAATTCTTCTTTGACTGACATGGATGCTGTACCACACCACCTAGATACCTCAGTCAGCACTGAGGTTCTTATTTCATCTCTAAAAACCAAGAACACTGTCATATGTAATTATAATACTATCATCATAGCAAATTAATTCTTCGACAAAAACTAATGCCTAGTCCATATTCAGTTTTCGCCAGTTGTTCTCAACATGGACTTTTTAAAGATAGTTTCTTCAACTCAGGATCCAAGCAAAGTCCACACGCTGTATTTGGTTGTTGCGTCTCTCACATCTCATTTAACCCAGAGGAGTCCCTCTTCCTGCTCCACATTCCCTCATACCATTGTTCTGTTCAAAAAGCCAGGTCTGCTGCTGTAGAGACTGTCCCACAGGCTACATTGATCTGTCTTCTTTCTTGTTGTATGTAATTTGTTCTTCTATCCCCCATATTTTATTTAGTCTTGAAGTTCATGCTAAAGGCTTGATTTTTTTAATTTTTTTAATGTTTTATTTATTTATTTGACAGAGAGAGAGAGAGCACACAAGCAGGGGTGGGCAGCAGAGGGAGAGGGAGAAGCAGACTCCCCACTGAGCAGGGAGCCTGACATGGGGCTCAATCCCAGGACCCTGGGATCATGACCTGAGCCAAAGGCAGATGCTTAACCTACAGATCCACCCAGGTGCCACTAAAGGCTTGATTTGATTCCGGTGGGACTGTTGTGGCTAGAAGGCTGGAAATATGTTAGTGTGAGCTTTCTGCTGCTTCACAACAGGATCACAAACTCTGGTCTGCCCATTTCTAGTAAGACTGGAACTGGTCAGTGGGGCCACGATTGCAACTCCATCCTTCTCCTGTCAGGCTCCCTCCCAGTCTCTTAGCTGATGGCTTTGATCCACTGGATCCAATGATCCAGTGACCATCCACTGGTCACTTAACCAACTGAACCACCCAGGCGCCCTCTCCTGGACCCTTTCATTCATTAGGACTTACAATATAGTTGTCTTTCTAACTCTATCATTTCTTCTATACTTATCAGCTGCATTCTTCTGGAAAGTAGAACTTTTCCTTAATAATAGGACTATTTAGTTACCTTGAAATATAGTTACATGCCAAGGAGTCACAGACAAGATCCCCGAGGGTAGGAATTCATTTTGCTTTCCTGACGAATCTTCAGTACCAAGGCCAGTGCCTGACACCAGTAGGCCTCCACTAAACCATTGTTGAAAGAAGAATAAATGGGGCGCCTGGGTGGCTCAGTTGGTTAAGCGACTGCCTTTGTCTCAGGTCATGATCCTGGAGTCCCCGGATTGAGTCCTGCATCAGGCTCCCTGCTCAGCAGGGAGTCTGCTTCTCTCTCTGACCCTCTTCCCTCTCATGCTCTCTCTCTCTCTTTCTCACTCTCTCAAATAAATAAATAAAATCTTTAAAAAAAAAAAAGAGGGCGCCTGGGTGGCTCAGTTGGTTAAGCGACTGCTTTCGGCTCAGGTCATGATCCTGGAGTCCCGGGATTGAGTCCCACATGGGGCTCCCTGCTCGGCAGGGAGTCTGCTTCTCCCTCTGACCCTCTTCCCTCTCGTGCTCTCTATCTCTCATTCTCTCTCTCTCAAATAAATAAATAAAATCTTTAAAAAAAAAGAAAGAAGAATAAATGCATAATTCTTCCCCTTTAATTACTAATTTTCAGAGGTAGGTGCTGGTGTCTCCATTTTTGTTTATTTGTTTTTATTTTTTACTTGTGAACTTTTTACATTTCAATAAAAACTTTTATTTATAAACTTGAAGACTTATTTTTTAATTGTTTCAATCAGTTTGCAGTCACTATTGTTCTTCATGCTCATGTTGACTCATCTTTGACCACTGGCAGCTTCTTTGCATTGACTCCTGTATCCTTTGCCACAATCCCATTAGTCTTTGGTAGCTTCCATGCTTTTGTGTATCAGATGTTCCAGGTTCATCTCTATATTCCTATCCATACTTGGTTGGGAGTCCCAGTTCCTCAAAGTAGAGAATGGTTGGTGGTCAGAGATCACTGTTAGAATGTTGGTGTTGCTCATTCATTAGCTGTCCTTGCTTCTAGGCCTTTCCGGTGCACAGAGCTAAGAAATACATATTTTATGGCCATGTTAGTTTTTACAGTTTAACTTAACATTGCAGAGTTTTTACTTAACTTTTATTCAACTTCTTTGATTTTGTACTAATATTTTTTGGGGGCTGAAAATACTTGTTTCTAAAACATTAGCATAGTAACTTATTTGCTTTACCACAGTACACATAAAATACTTTCAAAATAACAACAGTTTAAATAATTTAGTAATATTAATAATAGTAAGATAACCAAATGAAGTTGAGATTTCTGTACAGTTCTGGTTGTCTTTACAATTGTCTTTAAAATATATTCCATTAAGAATGTACAGTCAAAATACTGTGCTATAAAGTTAATTTAAATTATTTTTGTGTGTATGGTTATGTCATTGACTTGATATTCATTTAAGATTATTTGTTTCAGTTTGGGACACGTTTTAGGTTGATTTTCACTTTTTATTTAATTTTATGTTTATATATAAAGGGAAGTATTGCTTCTGAAGGTAAAACTCTATAATGTCTTGGGGCACCTGGATGGCTCAGTCGTTGGGCCTCTGCCTTTGGCTCAGGTCATGATCCCAGGGTCCTGGGATCAAGCCCCTCATAGGGCTCCCTGCTTGGCAGGAAGCCTGCTTCTCCTTCTCCCACTCCCCCTGCTTGTGTTCCCTCTCTTGCTGTCTCTCTCTCTGTCAAATAAATAAATAAATAACTAAATCTTAAAAAAAAACTGTATGATGTCTTGTTTCTACCCTGTTCCTTGTTATGCAGGGAGTAAGACTGCTCAAAATTAACCCTGTGTTCTCACCATGGATTGTCTAGAAAATGAACTAGCTAGTTTCTGGTCCTTTTCGTTGATGGGATGATAGCACCTGTGAAGAGTCAGGGCCAACTACAGAATTAGAGAGATACCATCCACACAAGACTGCTCTCCCTTTGAGACAAAAGCAAGTTCAAGGGGGCTCCCAAAACCAACTCTCAGGTTCAGTTACACACTAGAAGGACTGAGAACTCACTGAAAGCTGTTGTACTCATAATTATACTTTATTACAGGGAAAGGATACATACACAACTCAATCAGAGGAAGAAGCATATGGGGAAGAGTCCAGCAAAGTATCAGACATGGAACTTCCTTTGTCCTCATCCCATGGAATCAGGATGCATTTCCTTCCTGGCATTGATGTGTGACCAAGGGCATAGAGTATGGTCACCCAGAAAAGCTCCCCTGAGCCTCAATGTCCAGAGTTTTTACTGGGGCTCCATTACATAAGCATGATTGGCTGTCAAAGTGGCTGATCTCAGTCTCTGGTCTCCAGTCACTCTGGGTGTGATTCAAAGCCTGTGACCTAAATCACATTGTTGGACTACTGGGCATGACCAAAGGCCCCCAGGTAAACAAAGACACTTCTATTAGGCATAGTGTTCCAAGGGTTTAGAGATCACTTCCCAGAAGCCAAGGGCAAAGGCCAGACCTCTTTCTGGGTAAGGTAAATTTTTTTTAAGTTGAGATATAATTAACACAGCACCACATAGCACCTAAGCTCAGTTTCTCATGGTATCAGTAGCTTCCCTCCTGCATAAAGGATTTGTAAAATGCCACAGGCTTCAGGGTCTCTGGGTAAAGGATAAGTGACTTTCCCAGACAACCCTTGTGAAAACTGGTACCTCCAATCCCAGACAGCCTGTCATCAAACAGCCTGTTCACTCCCCCACTGATAAGATCACTTTACTACTTGTCCCACAGTTGGGAGGAGTTCCTCTGATGGAATTGAACACACACTGTGTCTAGCAGATACTCTGGCCCTGGTACATCTGTCCATGGGATTATGGAGAGACTGGGTGATTGTATACATCTTTGTTTTGCTAAGTCTGGTCTTAAATTTTTCCCCAGTAAAGTCAATTCTTCATCTATGCTCTGTGAGGGCATAGACTTTATCTTAACCTCTTGTACAAAAAATGGCAGCCCCAAAGGGACCAGACACATGAAGCAGCATGATACCAACTTTCTTTGGCCCTTTTATTTTATTTTATTTTTTTAAAGATTTTATTTATTTATTTGACAGAGAGAGAGACAGTGAGAGAGGGAACACAAGCAGGGGGAGTGGGAAAGGGAGAAGAAGGCTTCCCGCTGAGCAGGGAGCCTGATGCAGGGCTCGATCCCAGGACCCTGAGATCATGACCTGAGCCGAAGGCAGTTGCTTAACCAACTGAGCCACCCAGGCACCCCTTTAAAATGAATACGAACATCATTATCTTGGAGATTACTATAAATTGATACAAAGATCTTCCTCATTCTTTTTAATGCTACACAGTATTCCTTTGTGTGAATGTATCTAATTTATTCAACTACTCCTGTAGATTGTTTCCAGTCTTCCATTTTTTTTTTTACAAATAATGTGTTTATGACTTACTTTATGCATAGGTCATTTCATTGTTTTGTCAGTGGAATTTTGAGATAGATTTCTAGAACTAGAACTTCTAGGTTAAAGCATAAATGCATTCATTATTTTCCTAGATATTGCCATATTTTCCTCCTTTGTGGTTGCTTTATTTTGCATCCTCACCAGCAATGTATGTGTATCTGTTTCTTCACAGTCTTACAAAAAACAAAAGTTGTAAAACTTTTGGATATTTTCCAATCTGATGGTTAAGAAATGGCATTTCAGTGTAGCTTTACTTTACTTATCTGTTTTAAAGATCTTTATTTATTTGTCAGAGAGAGAGAGAGAGAGAGAGAGACAGCAAAGTAGGTGGAGGGGCAGGCAGAGGGAGAAGCAGGCTCCCACTGAGCAAGGAGACCAAGGCGGGACTCGATCCCTGGACTCAGGGATCACAACCCGAACTGAAGTCAGACGTTTAACCAACTGAGCCACCCAGGCATCCAAGTGTAGTTTTACTTTATGTTTCTCTTATGAATGAATGAACTTTCAAAAAATATAGTAAGATTATTTGTGTTTTTTTTCTGTGAACCATCTGTTCAAATCTTTTGCCTATTTTTCTACTGGGCTGTTGACCTTTTACAATTTTTAGGAGATCTTTATATATTAGGGATATTAGTCCTGTGTGATGTAAGTTACAGATATTTACCCACTGTATCATTTTTTCCCCTGATCATATACATATTTTTTCCTATGGGAAAGTTGATTTTTTTTTGACAAACCTCTAACTAGATTGACCAAGGAAATAAGAGAAGACTCAAATTACTAAAATCAGAAATGAAAGAAGGGAACATAACTTACAGAAATAAAAAGCATTGTAAAGAAACACTATAACAACTGCATGGCAATAACCTAGATAACTTAGATGAAATGGACAGATTTCTAGAAAGACACAAATTACCAAAATTGACTTGAGAAGAAATAGACAATCTGAACAGACCAATAACAAGCAAAGACATTGAAATAGTGACCAAAAAATTACCCACAAAGAAAAGTCCAGGCCCAGATGGCTTCACTATTGAATTCTATCAAACATTTAAAGAAGAATTAATACCAGTTCTTCACAAACTCTTCCAGAAAATAGAATAAAAGGGAATACTTCCCAACTCATTCTGTGAGGTCAATATTACCTTGATGCCAAAACCAGAGACACCACAAGAAAACTACACACAAATATTTATTATGAATATAGATGCAAATATCCTCAACTAAATACTATCAAACTGAATCCAGCAACATATGAAGAGAATTAACCACTATGAACACGTGAGATTTGGCCCAGGAATGCATGGTTGGTTTACCATCTGAAAATCAATTAACATAATATATTAATAAGATAAAAAGAAAGACCACACAATGCAGAAAAAGCATTTGACAAAATCCAACACCTTTCATGATAAAAACACCTAGCAAACTTTGTCAACATGATAAAGGGCATCTATGAAAGAACCCACAGCTAACATCATACTTAGTGGTGAAAGATTGGATGCTTTCCCCCATTAGGAAAAAATAAGGTTGTCCCCTCTCACCACTTCTATTAAACATACTGATGGTTCTAGCCAGGGCAATTAGGTAAGAAAAAGAATTACAGGTCATGTTATTGGAAAAGAAGAAGTAAAACTATTCGTAATTCTAAGATAACATAACCTCACATATAGAAAATCTTAAGAAATCCACTAAATACAATTCCAACTAATAAACAAATTCAGCATGGTTGCAGGATACAAGATCATTATACAAAAATTAATTGTATTTCTATTAATTGTATTTCTATACAGTAGCATTGAGAAAACCAAAAATGAAATTAAGAAAACAATTCCATTTACAATAGCATCAAAAAGAATAAAATACTTAGTGATAAATATAACTAAAGTAGTGCAAAACTTACATTTTGGAAACTACAAAATATTGTTGAAATATTAAAAATGAAAAATCTTTAATTTGTTTATTCTTTCATTTGGGGTAAATCTTCAAGTAACTTTTTCTAAAAGTATAGTTTTTTAACTCTGCATTTCAAAATCTATACTTCACAACATATGCTGGGATGTATCTAGGTATGGGTGTTTTCACTGACTTTTTTTTTTCCCTATGTAGGAGCTAACTTGCAATGAACTATTTGTCTAGTTCATTGGCCTTTTGGGTGAGAAGTTAGGGGTGAAGAAGGGATGTTTTAAAATGCAAGTTTTGTTATTATTCAGTTATGATGAGACCAAGAGATCAGGAGATGACTGCCACTGAAAAGATAATTTATTACTGAACAGTTGCCAAGAATAGGGGGCCCTCCATGCCATGCAGGGCAACATGGGGGGGCACCAGGGTAGGTCAGGATTCATAAGGAACGAGGGGAAAGCATAGGCAGAACACTTGTGGTTTCCATGGGAAAAACAAAGCAAGGCAGGGTAAGCACGCTTAGGATTAGCTAGTGTGAATAATTTCAGCTGGTTATGGGACATAGGGGATTTCTCTAGTTGTCTAGTACCTGGCCATGGGATGATTAGAACAGAAGAGTATGGACTCTTGGGGTGTAAGCACCAAAAGATGGTCCAGAGTATAGGTTCTGGATTAGTTGGTTTACATATGACAGACATGCTCAAAGGAAGTCATTTGCTAAGTCTAGGAATTAGCTAGCCCTGGGCACTAGCCCTGGACACTTTCCTGGGTCAGGAAGGACCCGGACAGCAGAACATCAGGAAAACAGAAAATGAGAAAATACAGTTAATATGATGGGTAACTGCCATTCCCGATGCCATAATTTTCTGGTGGGAAAAATGCAAATGCCAGCTCAGGGATAGCTGACTTACTCTTGCAGATGTTCAAGGGACTCATTTCAGGAGTTTCCTATTCAAAAGGATACTGGCTCTTTCTTCAAGCATGAATGTGTCAATCAAGGGAGAATTCAGTTCTGGCTTTTGTGCTTGGCTTGGGTTCCTCCAGTTTCCATGCAACTAGGCATGAACTGACTAGCACTGTCAGATTACCAGATACCTATAGCATCTGGTTTAGTCTCCCCCTGGTGGATGACATGGGTCACCAAGACAAATCAGAGCCTTCATCTCCTATAAAAGGGAAATCATTTGTTAGTTGGAATATGAAGGATGGTGGTGAGGGTTTCTTTATGGCCCTTGATTGTAACCTCTCTCTGCTGCTCTTTTACCAAGTATGCTTGACTGTTAACCCATCTTCCTCTCTCTTTTTTAAAGATTTCATCTATTTATTTGAGAGAGAGAGCGAGCAAGCGTGCACCAGCAAGGGAAGGAAGAGGGAGAAGCAGACTCTTGCTGAGCAGGGAGCCTGATGTGGGACTTGATCCCAGGACCCCAGGATCATGACCTGAATGGAAGGCAGACACTTAACTGACTGAGTCACCCAGGTGCCCTTAACCCATCTCTTGAACACAGGCAGAGAGACTAGACACTAGTTATCCAGCCTTTATTGGGCCAACAGCATGCAAAACACTGTCCTTAGTTGGTGGTTCCAAAGAAATCTTTGTTTGCCTCTGCTTTCAGAGCTGCTTAAGAGAATGTATGTCCTTCTGTGCCTTCTATCAAAGCTTGTGTGTGGGCACCTGGAGGTCTCTCATCTTTTGTGTATGTTTGAAAATTCCATAGTAAAAATATTTTGAGGTTTTTTTTATTTATTTATTTGAGAGAGCGAGAATGAGAGAGAGAGAACATGAGAGGGGGACGGGTCAGAGGGAGAAGCAGACTCCCTGCTGAGCAGGGAGCCCGATGTGGGATGCGATCCCAGGACTCCAGGATCATGACCTGAGCTGAAGACAGTGTCACTTAACCAACTGAGCCACCCAGGCGCCCCCATAGTAAAAATATTTTTTAAAAAATGAATCACAATTTATACCCATTAGGATGGCTACTATAAAAAGAAACAGAATATTAAGTGTTGGCAAGGATATGGAGAAATTAGAGCCCTTGTGCACTTTTGATGAAAATATAAAATGGTGCGGTCCCTATATAAAAAAGTCTGGTGGTCCTTCAGAAAATTAAAAATAGAAATATCATACAATCCAGCAATTCCACTTCTGAGTACATATTCTAAAGAAGCAAAAACTGGGACTTGAAGAGATGTTTGTATGCGGAAGTTCATATCAGCGTTATTCACAATAGCCCAAAGGTGGAAATGACGAATGAATGCATAAGCCAAATGTGGCATATACATACAGTGGAATGTTATTCAATTTTAAAAAGGAAGAAAATTCTGACATATGCTCCAACATGGGTGAACCTGAGGACATCATGCTAAGTGAAATAAGCCGATCACAGAAGGACAAATACTGTTTGATTCCACGAGAGTGTCAAATTTTGACACTTAGAGTATCCAACTCATGGAGACAGGAAGTAGAAAGATGGTTGCCAGAGGCTGGGGGGGCGGTAATATTTAATAGGTCCACTGTTTCAGTTTTGCAACATGAAAGGAGCTCTGGAAATGGACGGTGGTGAGGGTTGCACAACAATGTGAATGTACTTAATACCACTGAACTGTATCCTTAAAAACAGTTAGATGGTAACTTTTGTGTTATATTTAAATTCTACCACAATTTTATTTTATTTATTTATTTTAAAAGATTTTATTTATTTATTTGACAGAGAGTGAGAGAGCGAGAACAAGCGGGGGTGGGGGGCAGGCAGAGGGAGAGAGAGAAGCAGGTTCCCGGCTGAGTAGGGAGCCCGACATGGGGCTCGATCCCAGGACCCCAGGATCATGACCTGAGCTGAAGGCAGATGCTTAACTGACTGAGCCACCCAGGCGCCCCTCTACCACAATTTTAAAAAAGAATCAAGTTTCACTACTCTATAAACATAAGCCTATCCCATGACTCAGCAATTTTACTCCTAGATATTTAGTCAAGAGATATGAAAACTATGTGACAAAAATGTTCATTGCTAAGGAATATTCATAGCAGTTTGAGTCATAATAACCAAAATCTGGCAATAAACCAAATGCCCATCAATAAGAAAGGGATAAACAAATTGTGTTCTATTCATACAATGAAATACTAATCTGGAACAAATATGCATACACATTAAAACATGGATGAATGTCAAAAACACTATTCTGAGCCAAAGAAACAAGATGCCGAAGGAAACATAATTGTTAATACGAAGGTTAAGAACGGAAGAATCCAAATGGTGATACTATGGTGATAGAAATCAGAGCCTTGGTGGGGGCGAGGGTGGGATGCAGAGAGGGTAGGAGGTGGAAGTGTGTGTGTGTGTGTGTGTGTGTGTGTGTGTGTGTTGTGTGTTGTGTGTTATTGACTAAAACAGTCCAAAAAGGAACTCACCAGTTTGATGCAAGAATCCTATATCTTGACTGGGGTGGTGGTTCTACAGGTGTATGCATTTATCAAAACTCATAAAACTGTATACTTGAGATCTGTGCATTACTATTTGTTATTTATACCTCAACATAATTAGTATAAGAAAAATGTCCTCTCTCGGCTCCCCTCCTATGCCCCTGGGGTCAGTGAAGCAGGCTGAAAAAAAAATAATGTGGCTTTTACACTATGCTCCGTGCTTTGATGTATATCATTTAAAAGAGAACCGCTAGTCATTTCAAATGAGCAGGTTTGCTTGTAACAAAACAAAGGCAGCAGGTCAACGTCAAGCTGACTGGTGCCGCCCCCAGCCAGTGTGGCAGGCCACAAAGAGGGAAGTGAGAGAGAGCAGGTGTGAGCTTCCTACAGCTGGGCAGCATCACACAGGGGCAAGAGATAGTCCAGGAAGGTGGCGTGGCTCAAGAGGAAGTTTGCTTGGTGAATAGCAGGCCTCAGCATTATTCTTGGTATCAGTGAAAAGCTGGTTTCCCTAGCAACAGAGGCCTCCCTAAGGAGTGGTGCTGGGCAGCAAGCACGAACACGTCCGTAGCAAGTGGGCAGACAGACAGGGAACACCTCCTCACCAAATACTCCCTTCTATACTCTGCATACTCAGCCCTAGTGATGGTTAAAAACAAATCAGAAAATGCCAAAAGACATGATTAGAAGCTTTGGTGCCCCCAGCCACTTCTCTCCCTGTCCCTGCTATGCTCTAGTAATAACCGCTTGTAGGCTTTTCTTATATTGGTCCTTTGGGTTTCATATGAATCTCTATATATCATGAACTCCACTGATCCACTGTTGACATTGTCTCTTTATTGCGTATTACAATAAATAAGGACTTAGAGGATCCGTACCACCCTATTTCTCCTTTCCTTCCTCTTGCTTCACTTTTTTCTCTTGCATCATTGGTTTTCATTTCAGTGATTTCTCTTGCAAATTCAGATGCTATTCTAAAACTATTTGTTTTTCCTGGGTCAGTTTTCACCAGCTTCTCTTGGCTCTGCCCCATCTGACCTTCCATCTCTCCTCCCACCTCTACCTCCTAGTGTCTCTGGCCATCAGCCTGGGGCTAGAATTAGGGGACCTCACTCTTGTCTTTACGTGGTCAAGGTTGAAACATTTTATGTTCTGTTCAGGAATCAGAACTATTCCCCACACCAGGTCCCTAGGTGATGATACAAGCTTTAAATTAGTAAATAATCGATTGCTATGACATATGATTAGTTACATTTTCTCCTATCCTTATAATGTCATGACCCTGGGCCCTTCAAGGGACAATGTTCCTAGCAAATCATCAAATGGAGTCTCTTTTTTCAAACTACCACGGTTGCTCAAATTCATACGATATTTTAGTTTGCTTCGAATATGGATCATAACTTTCCTGTCTTCTTTGACTTTTTTGTTGCTCCTCCCCCTTTCTGGGAGAAGGAAAAGAGTTTTTCATCATAGCACTGATAGTCTTTTTTTCATTCTAAATAGTGCAGGGCCTATTCTAGAACTCTTCTTAAAGACATCTCTTTGGAGATGACTGACCTCCTGTTTTAATTTGGACAGATTTCTTTCAAAACCTGCTGCAAGCTATCATCCCAGGATTTCTTTTCATTAGATTAGCAAGGTTAGTTCTGTCATTTCTTGTTTGCTACATACAGCTTACACTTGATTTCTTGGCCAACATCTTCGATTATCTCCTTCACAAAGGCTAAATAGTAGACTATTTTATCTCTGAATCTTTACAGGTATAAAAATGGTCTTAGTTCTCAATTTTTTTAAAAGACTTAGTTATTTATTTGAGAGAGAGAGAGCATGAGCGGTGGGGGGTGGGGTGGGCAGAGGGAGAGGGAGTCTTAAGCAGACCCGTCACTGAGTGCGGAGTCTGATTTGGGGCTTGATCTCACATCCCTGAGATCATGACCTGAGCTGGAACCAAGAGTTGGAAGCTTAACTGACTGCACAACACAGGTGCCCCTAGTTCTTGATCTTGATAGCTAATGTGGCTAGGTATAGATTTCTAGGTTCAAAATTATTTTCCCACAGTACTTTGAAGGTGTGCTTCACTAATTCATTAAAACAATTTAAAAATTGTGAAATAGAATCCATATACAGAAAGGTGCATAAACACAAATATGTATCTTAATGAATTGTTATAAAAGTAAATACCCATCTAGGCCATAAAATGACATTTCATCAAAACCCTAAAGGTCTACACCAGCACCTCCAACCCCAACTCATATGTTCCTTTCCAATTGCAAAGATATCCACAATTCTGACTTTTATGGAAGCAACACTTGCTTTTAAAAAATAATGTTATTACATAAGTGTGTATCTGGAAACACATAGTCTAATTTTGCTTATTTTTGAGCTTCACATAAACGGAATACTACAGTATGTATTATTTTATAACTGACCTCATACACTCAACATTATATTTTGAAATTCATCCATGTTGTTGCATGTAGTGGTAGTTCATTCATTTATATTGCTGTGTAGTATTCCATTGGATGAATCCATCACAATTCTACTAATGATGGATAGTTACGTTGTTTCCAGTTTGTGGCTATTGTGAATAATGCTGCTATAAATATCTCTATTACATGTCTTTTGGAGCTAATGATGTATAGGAGAATTTTTTACTTCTTGTTCCACAAGCTAGTGATGTAACATGATTAAAATCTCCCACCAGCATTATGAATTTCTCTTTGTGGGTCTGGCTCCTCTTGCTTTACACATATGAAGATTGTTATTTGGTACATACACATTTAATATTGCTAATTTGTCCTGATGACTTGAACCTTTTGTCATAATGAAGTGGCCTTCTCTAACGCTTTTTTGATCTAAATTCTGTTTTGCTTCATGTTAATAGAACTAGATGAGCTTTCTTTCATTTCTTTATTATGGTAAATTACACATAATACAGAATTTTCCATTTTAGCCATTTTAAAATGTACAGTTCAGTGGCATAAAGTACATTCACAATTACTGCTATCTTATCCCAGAACTTTTTCATCATTTCAAGCAGAAATGCTAGACCCATTAACAACAACTACCCTTCCGCCTTTCCCCTCAGCCCCTTTTAGCCAGTGTTGTACTTTCTGTCCTTACAAATTTGAGTATTCCAGGTGCCCTCATAAGTGGAATCATACAATATTTGTCCCTCTGTGTCTGGTTTATTTGACTTGTTTTTGGTGCTCTAAACAAACAGGTTATATCATCTACATATAAATGCACTAAGCGGAGATTCTTTTTTTCCTTAAAACACCTGCAGTGTGTAAGGCCCTGTGGGGAAGCAAAGACAAAGAAATCTCTGTCCCTAAATCCTTTGGGAAAGACTGGGTGGGAAGCAAACACAAGACAAGGAATAAGCATCAGGAAGGGACATGATGGATTGTGAAATGAGTATTGCAGTCTTCCTTTTGCTTGACCTTAGCTGATGTAAAAAAAATCTGTATTATATTTAAATGTTATTGAAGTTATTGGATCTATAGACGTGCTGGGCTTGAGTAGGGTTTCACCTGCCTGGAAGTGAAGCCAGAGCCCGCCGCCTGGTGGTGTAACTGCACACTACTGCCGCAGGGGGGCGGCAGACCGAAACGCCGGTTGCCTAGTCCCTCCCGGAAGGAAGCTGGGGAAAACAATCAGCGAGGAGCCAGTCACCCGAGGAAATGAAACCCTTTCCAAGTTTGGCACCGCTCACGGTGGCTGTCAGAAGGGGGCTGCAGGCACTTCCCCTCCCAAAAGATTTTACTTATTTGTTTGACAGAGAGAGACACAGCGAGAGAGGGAACGCAAGCGGGGGGTGTGGGAGAGGGAGAAGCGAGCTTTCCGCGGACCGGGGAGCCCAACGGAGGACTCATTCCCAGGACGCTAGGATCATGACCTGAGCCAAAAGCAGATGCTTAACGACTGAGCCACCCAGGGTACCCCTGCAGGTGCTTTACTAATTCTTATCCCCCACCACCTGGTTTGCCCCTGCACCCTACAGCTCCCTTTTAATACCCCTCCATTACAACTGCTTTGTTTCATCTGTCGCCTTAGGGTCCCTACATCCTCACCATGAGAGCCGACCAGGCTTTTCTGCCCTTCGAGGCTTTAGTTTCATTCCAGGAATTGTTCTTTTTTTTTTTTTTTTTTCCCTGCTCCACCTCTTTCCCCTCTCCAATGAAAATCAGTTTCCCAGTCCTTGGCCATTCTGCTGGACATTATATTGCCCCATTCCTAAACTCTGATAATGATGATGAACTGATTGTCACAAATAGCAGTTTGGAACTACTGTTGACCCTTGAACAATGCAGGGGTTAGGGAACCCACTTTACCCAGCTGAAAATCCGCCTATAACTTTTGACTCCCTCAAACTTAATAGCCTACTGTTGACCAGGGGCCTTACCGATTAACATCAACAGTCCATTAACACATATTTGTATGTTTTATGGATTATATATTCTATTCCTACAGTAAAGTAAGGCAGAGAAAAGAAAATGCTGTTAGAAAATCATAAGGAGGGGCTCCTGGGTGGCTCAGTCAGTTAAGTGTCTGTCTTCCTCTCAGGTCACGATCCCAGGACCCTGGGATGGAGCTCAGCAGGGAGTGTGCTTCTCCTCCCTCTGCCGCACGTGCTGCCACTCCCCCCTGCTTGTGCTCTCTTGCTCTCTCAAATAAATAAATAAAATATTTTTTAAGAAAATCATCAGGAAGAGAAAACATATTTATAGTGCTGTACTGTGTTTATGAAAAATAATCTGCTTAAAAGTGGACCAACACATTTCAGATGGTGTTGTTCAAGGGTCAACTGTATACCCAGCAGCTTTACGACACGGCTCTCATTACTTATATGTATTGTTTATTCATTCACTCTTCAGGCATTGCCAGATAAGTGCCGGGGTGCTAGGAACACAGAATAAACAAGATAAAACCGTAGCCTTGGAGGCACTTATGGTCTAGTACTAGATGACGAGTAAACAGTTCCGAAGCCATGTGGTATGGGCTGAAACTGAGACAAGAGTAAGGAGCAGGGAGCAGGAAGTGATGAAAATGGAGAGGCTGGCTGGGGGGATGGGTCAGTCCAGGCATTCACATAGGAGGTGATGACAGAGATGAGTCATATAGGGACTTGTGGGGTTTACCAGATAGAAGAGGGTGGATGCAAAGGTCGCATCAGGCTGCGAAAATAACAACACATGAAAACATCATTAGTTCCTCAGTGAGGGCAGGGCAAACCACCAAGTGGGGTACCTCCCAGCTAGCCTCAGCCTGACAGCTGGATCTGGTATGGGTGTTGAGCTGTATTAGTGCCAATAAACTTGGCTGTCCTATGTGGCTTGTCTGGGGTTGGGTTTTATTTGGTGGGAACTTCTTCACATAATAAAATCAAGATTTCTGGTTTCCACCAAAAAAAAACCCCCACAAAAAACAAAAGATTTTTTTCACATCAGGCCCACCTTCTCTATGGCAACCACCAGCTGAAGCCAGTGATATTGAGCACCTTTTCGTGTACCAGTTGACCATTTGTATGTCTTTTTCAGAAAAATGTCTATTCAGCTTCTTTGCCAATTTTTAAATCAGATTATTTGTTTTTTGTTATTTAGTTGCTTAAAGTCTATTTTGTCTGATGTTAAGTATAGCAATCCTTACTCGCTGTTGGTTTCTATTTGTAGGGAATATCTTTTTCCATCTCTTCACTTTGAGACTATGCATGTCTTTAAAGCTGAAGTGAATCTCTTTTAGGCAGTGTCTTGCAGGCCGGGTCTTGCTTTTTAATCCATTCAGCCACTCTGTGTGTTTTGATTGGAGAATAATCAATTCACATTTAAAATAATAATTGATAGGTAAGAACTTCCCATCTTATTAAATGTTTTCTGGCTGTGTAGTTCCTTTTTCCTTTCTTCCTCTTTTACTGTCTTTCTTTGAGAATTCATTACTTTTCATAGCAATATGTTTTGATTCCCTTGTCTTTATCTTTTGTGTATCTACTGTAGGTCTTTGCTTTGTGGTTACCATGAGGCTTACACAAAATGGTCTAAGCTGAAAACAATTAAATTTGGACTGCATACAAAAACAAAATGCTTTTACTCCCCCCATCTCATTTTATGTTTTTCATGTCACAATTTACATTTCTTTATATTATGTATCCATTAACAAATTATTGTAGCCATATTTATTTTAAATATTTTTGTTCTTTTGTCTCTATACTAGAATTAAATGATTAACACACCACCATATTACATTATTAGAGTATTCTGAATTTGATTATATACTTTTATTTTATATTTTTATATGTTTTCATATTACTATTTAGCATCCTTTCATTTCAGCTTGAAAAACTCCTATCAGCCTTTGTTAGAAGGCAGGTCTAGTGGTGGTGAACTCCCTCAGTTTTTGTTTTTCTGGGAATGTTTTTATCCTTCCTTTGTTGCTAAGAACAGCTTTGCCGGATAAAGTATTCTTGGTTGGCAGTTTTTTCTTTCAGCACCTTCCGTATATCACCCCACTGTCTCCTGGTCTGCCAGGTTTCTACTCAGAAATCTTTCCCTGATAGCCTTATGGGGGTTCCCTTCTGTGTGAGAGGAATTTTTTTTTCTCTTGCTTCTTTAAAAATGATCTCTTTGACTTTGGACAGTTTCATTGTAATGTGTCTTGGAGAAGATCTTTTTTGGGCTGAATCTATTTGGGAATGAGAACTTCCCAAACCTAGGGAGACCTTTGAACATCCACGTTCATGAAGCTTAAATCCATGTTCAACCTGTCCACAGAGGGCAGACTGGGGAGTACAAGGTCAAAGGCAGAGGAGGGGGACCCTGCTGGGATGTCAGCCTCCCTTTGTGGGCTGGAGAATTTATCTCTGACTTGACCCTTCACATACTCTGCTTAGTACAAGCTGAGTCCTACACTTACTAGGATCCACCCTCTTTGGAAAACAGTGACCATCCATTGTTAGTGAACTTGTCCTTAGGGTTGCTCTCCATCCTTCCTGCCCCTAAACCCCCAACCAAATGGTGTTTCCAAATACTCATTAACATTCCATATAAAACTCTTCCTGGAGTTTGGGTAGATACAACATTTTCCATCTTTGGGGCTCCAATGTTTTGGGGCTCCTTAGAGGTAACACGGGCAGGTGTGCAGATAAATCACCCCTTGATCTGGCTCTGCACTCTAAGGCCGTAAAGAAGGGATATGCAGTGTCACAGAGCAAAAGCACAGCTGCGGGTGAGAGCAGGGTTGTGGGATGGGAGAAGCAGTGTTATTCAGCACATTCTTCAAAAGGCAGAACTTTCAACCATTTAAAAAGAATATTAGAAGACAATAGTGGACAGAACACAAGTATATGGTTTCATTGGCTCCTGAAGCCCTACTAAAACTATAGTAAAGAGATTTTTAAAAGGCATATGGAGAGAGAGAACAGGAAAGAATACAACAGCAGTAAAAGCTTGGTGCTGGAAAGCTACTAGAAGAATGGGAAATGACTTAGCAGACACAAGAGAAATGATGGTGAGTTGGCAGAGGGGAAGTCAAGGGCCAGCTCATTTTACACAACAGAATCTCCAAAAGTCTCAGAAACTATTGGCAGCAGATATTTTTGGAAGTAGGGCCAATGAACAGGATAAGTAAGTTTGGTAGAACGTCTATTTAAGAAATGTAGGATCTCTAGATCCCGCCCCAACTCAGCAGAGCTGCCCACTGCCCCTTCCTCACCTGGTCACAAGGGCTTTGTTCTCTGTGGAGGCAGAAAGGCAGGTCTCAGGACTGGAGGACACCAGGCAAAGCTGAAAATAAAGGTACCACACTGCAAGCAGTCAACACGTGTATACTGGATGCTGAGGCCCCTAACTCCCATACATCCCTTAGGTGCCCATAACACAGCCAGACCTTCATCTTCTGGAAAGGAGATTGCTTACTCTGACCAGGCCCAGAGGGAAAACCCAAAGACCCTGATGTCAGAGATTCTTTATCTCAGAGGCTCACTGACTGCTTGCAAGCTAATAATCACGCTCACTTGCTTTGAATTTCCAATTAGCTTTTAATCCATCTCTCTCTCTGTATGGAAAAACTTTCAATTTCCCAACAGTAGAAAGAATAATATAATGAATCCCTATAAAACCCATTACCCAGCTTCAGTAATTATCAATATTTTGTTAATCTTGTTTCATCTATACATCCACTTTTTATTGGTTTTGTTTTACTTGAGTATTTTATTTTATTTTTAAAGATTTTATTTATTTATTTGACAGAGACACAGCGAGAGAGGGAACACAAGCAGGGGGAGTGGGAGAGGGAGAAGCAGGCTTTCTGTGGAGCAGGGAGCCCGATGTGGGGCTGGATCCCAGGACCCTGGGATCATGACCTGAGTCGAAGGCAGACGCTTAACGACTGAGCCACCCAGGCACCCCTTACTTGAGTATTTTAAAACAAATACCAGGGGCACCTGGGTGGCTCAGTTGTTAAGTGTCTGCCTTCGGCTCAGGTCATGATCCCAGCGTCCTGGGATCCAGCCCCGCATCGGGCTCCCTGCTCAGCGGGAAGCCTGCTGCTCCCTCTCCCACTCCCCCTGCTTGTGTTCCTGCTCTTGCTATCTCTCTCTGTCAAATAAATAAATAAAATCTTAAAAAAAAAAACACAAATACCAGACACCATATCAGTTCACTGATTAAAAAGGAGAGAGAGATACCTGGTATGTATCTCTAATAAAGACTTAAAAAACAACCACAATACCATTATCATACTCAACAAAATTAACAACAAATAATTCCTTAATGTCATCATAACATGCAGTCTGTGTCATATTTCCCAGATTGTCTCAAAAATTTACTTTTACAATGGGTTTGTTAGAATCAAGATTCAAACCAGGCTAACATGTTGCATTTGGTTGATTATGTCCCTAAGTCTCTTACACTCTATTATAATTACCCCTCCTTCATTCTCTCTCCATGTTGTTATTACCATTATTTTTGGCTGAAGAGAGGAAGTCATTTTCCCTGTAGAATTTTCCACACCATGGATTTGGTTGATTGCATATTGGATGTGTCCTGGTAACATGTTTCTCTATCCTCTGTGAATCCTATAAAATGGTTGACAGATCCAGAGCAGGGATTCTTTATCTTTTAGGGATCACGGACCCCTTTGGAAATTTGACAGTGTCCATAGATCCCTTCTCAGGATGATATATTTTTTAAGATTTTATTTATTTATTTGAGACAGACAGAGAGAGCGAGAGAGAGAGAGAGAGAGAGAACATGAACTGGGGGAGAGGGGCAGAGGGAGAGGAAGAGTGAGAAGCACACCTCCCCACTGAGAAGAGAGCCTAACGCAGGGCTCGATCCCAGGACCCTGGGATCATGACCTGAGCCAAAGGCAGATGCTTAAGCAACTGAACCACCCAGACACCCCTCTTAGGATATTTTTAAATACATAAAATAAAATGCATAATATTACAAAGAGAACTATTTACATTGAACTATAATTCTCAAAATAGCAAAAACACTAATTTGTGATATAATGATGCATCTTCTTTTCTTAAAAATTTTTTATTGTTATGTTAATCACCATACAATACATCATTAGTTTTTGATGTGGTGATCCGCAATCCATTGTTTTCATATAACACCCAGTGCTCCATTCAGTCCGTGCCCTCTTTAATACCCATCACCAGGCTAACCCATCCCCCCACCCCCCTCCCCTCTAGAACCCTCAGTTTGGTTTTCAGAGTCCATTGTCTCTCATGGTTCGTATAATACATCTTCTTGATTAACACGTTAAATAGCAAGACCTTGCAGCAGGTATAATAATTAGCATAATTGTAAAGTAGGTATAAACAAAAACAATATTTTGAGGTGTACACAACAATGATGATGGGATAGGAAAGAATCTTTGATTTCACTGTCAACAAAGCCTTATGTACTGGTTTTAGTGTAGTTTTATTTTTTGTTTGAATTTGCCTGTATTCATAATTGAAGACAGTGGTAAGTTTCAGTTAAATGTTAGTGAAAATTAAAATGATAATTACATTCTTGTTCAGATTCACAGACCTGAACTCTATCCATGGATCCTTGGTTTAACATCTCTAATTTACAGACTAGCTTAGGTTCAGATTTAATTTTGGGAGACAAAAATTCTTCCTTGGAGTTGCTGGGTCCTTCCTTCTGCGACACAGCAGGAGGTACCTAATGTCTGGCTGTCCTAGTTTTAGTGATGATAGGACTGACAAATGGGGTTGAAAAGAAATAGCCAGATTCATCTTTTCTCCAGTGGTTTTACTACCACTGGTGATCCCTGGTAGATGGGCTCCTACTGTTCAAATACGGGAACTTAGAGCCTTAAAAAGAAAGACGATTATAATGATTGAAGTACATGAAAAGTACATGACATGTTTTTAGAAATTCATGAGAGTTCATAAAAAAAAAATTGTTGGCTACTAGTGTACCAACTCATTATTCTGAAAGCTAGTCAACAAAGTGGGGGAACAAGCATTTATTCTGCTTTTTCTATATGAGGTGTTTTTCAGGGCAACCAAATGATTATAGATGGAAAGAAGAACTCTACGTAATAAATGCAGAAAGAAGGGTAGAGTTAAAAAGTCACTTCAAAATGCTTAAATTTCCCATGTGTGATCAATGGAAGCCTCTAGAAGTCTGGGTTGTTTGACATAACCCCATTCTCCTTTGATAGCTTTTTTGCTTTCCAGAACAACAAAATCTCCCTGGCTCAACTTGCACATCTCTGCCCCCAACATGGAATTAGTGATTTTTTTTTTTTTAATGAGTCTTTGTTCCTTCTAGAGAGGAATGATGTTTAGAGATCACCTCATGGGTGCTGGGGTGCACAGTATTATTCAATCCAGCAGTATGGCATCATTACATCAAGGATGGATGGAATGAACAAAGTGAGGCAATAAACCACAAGTTCATACTGATATTTCCAGTTCAGTTAGATTACAGAATTTTTCCTTAACTTTTCTGATTTAATATTTGCATTCCTTTGCTCTTACACTGAAAGTCTTGGTTCTGGATAACATTATCATAATTATTTGCTTATTCTAATTTATACACAGTCTGAGTAATAAAAATATCACTCAGTAGTATTTTTAGATATATGTTTTAAAAACATATCAATATTGAAACTTGAAATAATTTTGGGGTGGTTAAGCTACATTTGATATACAGTTAAGGTCATTTGTTTCAGTATGTTTTCAATTTTAAGAACGACTTTTTAAAAATTAGATTTAAGTTGGGGCACTTGAGTGGCTTAGTCAGTTAAGCATCTGACTCTTGATCTCAGTTCAGGTCTTGATCCCAAGGTGATGAGTTCAAGCCCTGCATTGGGCTCCATGCTGCGTGTGAAGGCTACATTAAAATTAGATGTAAGTTTTCAATTATGTTAAATATTCACATGGTTCCAATGTCAAAACTGTAAGACAAGGAATATATGTTTTTATTTTAATTCCAGTTAACATACAATGTTATATTAGTTTCAGGTTTATGATAGAGTGATTCAACACTTCTGTATATTACCCTGTGCTCATCACAACAAGTGTACTCCTTAATCCCCATCACCTATTTAACTCATCCCCCCACCCACCTCTCCTCTGGTAACCATCAGGTTGTTATCTATAATTCAGAGTCTTAAAACAAGGTATATTTAAAGAAACTCAGCGCCCCTATCTTTCCCTCCTGCTCTGTTCTTCCTTATAATTAACGATTTGTCTTAGTTTTTGTTTTTCCTTCCATTGTTTTGTTCAGAAAATATAAGCAAATAAATGAAAATATTCACCTTCCCTTCTTACCCCAAAGGTAACATACTATCAACACAGTTCTCACCTAGCTTTTTTCACTTGACAGTATTTCCTGGCCTCAGTCCATAGTGTTATATAGCAATCCTCTTCGTTTCTTAGTATAGCTGCATGGTTCTTAATGGTGTGGGTATACCATGATTTATTCAATCAGTTCTCTACTGATGGACATCTTGTTCCCTTAGTCTTAATCCTGAGCAGATAACATCTGAGGAAAATCCATAACAAGGAGAATAAAACAAGAAACATCAACAAGAAAAGGAACCCAGAGAATGGAGCCTATGTAGAGAAACAAACAAACAAACAAACAAACAACACTATTAATATCTGCAGGGAGATGAGAAAATTTGTGTAACCATGAAAAAGAGAATGGGGTATCCCAACAAATCACAGAATAAGAAAGAGCTCTTGGAACAATCAAAGTATGTTATCAGAAATAAAAGAATAACTCATTAAGAAGAATCAGAAGATAAAGTTGAGGAAATCTTCCAGCAAAAAAGAAAAAATAAAAGTGATTTAAACATCAGGGAAACTTATCACAGGGGCCAATCCTGGAAGTTCAATTTTTGAATAACAGGATTTCCAAAAAAAGAGAATGGAGAAAATGGAAGAGAAGAAACAATCCACAAAATTATTCAAGGTCATTTCTCAAAACTAAATCACTTGAGTGTCAAGAATTAAAGAACCCATCCAGTACACAGTGGAATAGATGGATGAGCATACATCAAAGTACATCACCATGTAATTTCAAAACACTGGGGAGAAAAAGATTTTTCAGGTTGCCAGAAATTTAAAAGAGGTCACATAAGATGGGTAACTGGATGTGTTCAGATTTTCAACAGTGGTACTGGAAGACAGTGGTCACTGGAGTAATAGTTTCAAAATCTTGAAGGAAAGTCATTTCCAACCTAGAATTTTATACCCAGCCAAACTACATCAAAGGTGACATTTTTTTCAGACAAGCACAATCTAAAAAAGAATTACCTGATGATGCATAAGACTGAGGGGAAAACCACCCAACAAGGAGTAGCAGTGTTATTTAGAAGCAGGAACAGAGCCAACAGAATGATTAGATAGCAAGGGTAAAAGTGGTTGCCTCTGGAGAATAAGTCAGGTGGTGGGGGGGACTGCTCTTTTAATTGTGAGAATGTATAATTTTGATAAAAATATTAAAAAATCAGAAAGAGAAGAAACGATTTTAAAAAGAAGGGTGACTGTTTTGAGGTCTGTTTTGAGCTGATGTGATTGTTTTGAGAACCATGATAAAAGATACAGAGGAAGAAGGAGGACAAAAAGATTGTTTTTTTTTTAATTTTATTTATTTATTTGACAGAGAGAGACACAGCAAGAGAGGGAACACAAGCAGGGGGAGTGGGAGAGGGAGAAGCAGCCTTCCCACAGAGCAGGGAGCACTATGCAGGTCTCAATCCCAGGACGCTGGGAGCATGATCCGAGCCCCCAGGCAGCCCAGTAGGACAAAAAGATTCTAATAGGCTTGTGAAAACTGGTCAAAGGGTAGTGAAGGTTTAGAGGCACCTTCTTAACCTACTGTACCCTCACCAACTTCTTGACTTGCTCTCCTCATGTAAGAACCTGGAAGTCTTCTGGAAGCAGAGACTCCTTTAAGTTGGCTAAAAAGAAGAGCCATGCTAGAAGAGGTGGCATGGACCTTTCCCAAATATAGAACTGGGGGATATTGAGAAAAAAATTGGAGAAAAGATTTGTCAAGTTTCCTGAAAGTGAAAGGATGAATGATGTCTGGGAAATGGGAAGTGGCTCCAAGTATTTGGAGACTAGAAGTGTTTCCCAAACTGCTTTATGTTATCATCACCCGAGGAGCTTTGAAAAATCTCAAAGCCCATGTCATACCCCATACCAATTAAATCAGACTATTTGGGAGCAGGCGTCAGAGAACAGGATTTTTAAAAGGCCCTCAGATGATTCCTACGTGCAGTCAGAGTGGGAACCACTGGAGTGGTCTGTGTGTGAGGAAGCTAAGACTGGAAGGGTGTGGCAAAAATTGTGAAGAGTCTCAAATGCCCAGCTACCTAATCTGATCTATAGTAGACAATGGGGGTGCCACTGAAGAATTTGAACTGGAAATGATGCAATGTGAGATTTGGGGAAGATTAATGGACAGAAGAAATGGGAGGAGCTGAGACTCTAGAAGCAAAAAGACCACTAGCTAGACCGAAAAGCTGGTTTTTGACTCAGAGTAAGCAGTGCAGAGAAGAACACGGGTTGTGTGCATTAGGTGTGTCCATGTGTCACCAATGTGTGACATTGGTGTGACACCACATGACACACCATGTGTCACCTCCCTGCCTCATTGGAAACTGTACTGTCCCTCTCGGAAACCTCTGTGGCATCCTCCTTCCCGCTACGGGGCTGCCCTGTGTGGTGGCCCTCAATGGGTGAGAGAATTGCCAGGAGCAGTGTAGGCCAAAGCCTTGTCCCAAGAGAGGACTATGGGCTTTGCTCCCGGATTGGGTCAAATCCCTGGGGTCTGGGAAAGTGATCCCTGTACCAGACAAGCTGGGCGCCGAACCCGAATGGTGGGTGAGAGGCTGTGCGGCCTGTGGCGCCGACGACCAAAGGCGAAATGGCAGCCTGAGGTCGTCCTAACCGTCCCCAGCACTTTCAGTCATCACTGCCCTTCCAGGAGCTTCCCCGCCATTCCACCTGAAGGGGGGGAGATCACTCCAATGCAAACACCTTGAACGCGGCTGTGAGCGTCAAGACATCAGGGGCCTCACTGGCCTCTTCCCACCTGAATGCCCCGCGTCCCCAGAATGGAGGCCGGAGCACACAGTAAGTTCTATATAGCCAACCAGTGACTGCCCGAGGCGACCGCGGAGTGGGGCATAGTATTGGTTGACAGAGGTTGGTGTCCCCAGTTTCTTTGTTGGAGGGGACCGGAGGGAAGAGAAGAGGTGAGCCAGGCCCCTCAGCTAACCGTGTTCTCAGTTTCCCCCACCATCGCGGTGGGCCAGCCTACGAAATTCCAAGGACCCAAACGCGTCGCAGGGTCGTGTGTGTGCGCTCGGTCCGTCGTGGAAGCCGGCTCGAAGCACTTGTTTTTCAAAGGCGGCCGGGAGCCACCCCATTGGAGCACTCGCATGCCAGATGGGCGACATCGAAACGCCTCTTTTGAACACGGTGACAAACACGCCCTCCCACCCAGCGGCGACGTGCACGTGACAATTTTCGGGCTCTTGCAACTACGTGGAAACTTGGAATAGGGCTGCAGCTGACACAGCCGGGGCGCTGGGGTCCCCACGCCCCCGCCCCCTCGGCACAGCAGGGGAGCCGCGCCACCGCCAGCAGGGGCCCCGCGCGGCCGCCGCTCACGCCGCTCCCGCCGCCCGTGCCCAGGGCCGCGGCTTTCGGGCTTCCGCGCCTCCCGCCGCGCTCTGCCCCGGGGAAGCGGCCCCGAGGCGGCGGCCCGGGCCATGTGGGACCCGCGGGCAGCTAGGTGCGTAGCGGCGCGGGAAACGCGGGGGACGCCTCCGGCCTGCCTGGCCCCGCGTCTCTTGCCGGCGGGAAGCGGCGGCGCGCGGGGGCTGGGGACCCCCGAGGCGGCGGCCGAGCGATCGTCCCCGTGGGCCCGGCGGGCCCCGCGGTCATCCGGGGGCCGACCCGGGCCTGTTGCGCGGGGGCGCGCGCGGGGGGCGGCTCCGGCCTTCCCGGCCCGGGGGGACGAGGACATGCTCTGCGACAGGACTGCGGCGGCTCGCGGCCTGCCCCGTCCCCACCCCGGCACCGAAGCTGCGGCTCCCGGGCCCACCTCCCACCTCCCGCGCGGGATCCCGGGGCCGCTAGCAGGTGGCGATGAGCGGGCCAGCGGACGCGCCCCCGGGGCACGCAGTCGGGCTGGCAGGTCCGGGCTCGGGGAGGGATTTGCGGGAACTCGGACAGCGCTGGCCGCTGCCCAGCGGGAAGAGGTTCGCGATTCCAGCCCCGGGCAGGCCTCGTCCCCAGCCCCCGCGATCGCGAGCTGGGCTGGCCCGAAAGGGGCTGTCCAGTCCTCTATCCTCGGCTAACGGAGTGTAGGGGCGGGGTAGCAGCGGGGCCCCCCGGCTGAGAAGCGGAGGGTTCAGCTTGCGAGCGTTTGCAGTCGTGGGCTCCGAGCTGGTAGGTTGTGCGGCGCACTCCGCCCCCCTCTCCGCGCCCCCCCCCCCCCCCCCCCCCCCCCCCCGCCCCGGGAGTCCAACAGCCCGGCTGGAATAGCGCCTCTCTTTCGGTGTGCAGCGCGGGCCAGCTCTGCTCCCAGCTGGAGGCGTTTCCGGGAGCCTGCGAGCTTTCGTGTTTCCCAGGGACAATTTCTAGGGAGATGTGCACTTTGAAAAATTAAAGAGAAAAATTTTGAAAAGAGGGGGAGAGAGGGGGGCTCCTGAGGTTTCTAGTCCCCAGACCAGTTGCTGTTGGCCCAGTCAATCCATAGGCGGGGAGAAAGAGCTGGGAGCAAAGGGTCCTGCATTCCCAGGGACAAGGTTCTCCCCGGCTGCCTGGTGTTGAGCCTCCCCGGTGCCAGGCACCTTTTTGAGGCAAAACTTTTACCCGGATGGCTTGGTCTTTTGTTGAGCATCCCGTTTTTTGCCTTAATGAAAGTGCTACCTTGTAAGAGAGTCAGAAGTTTGTTTCAACTGTTTTCCAGTCTGGTCTGTTGCCTAGAATTGCAGGATGGGCCTTTGAGTTCGAAGTAACATTTGCTGTTCTTGCATCCTCCGCAAGGGCTGGAGATAGGATAGGTGTGTGTGGCATTCACCCCCAGAGTAGGATCCCACTGCCTCAGGATGTGGGTTTCTCCGTCTTTTTTTTTTTTAACCAAGCCCCCAATAGAGACCCACACCAACCCACATAAGTATAAAATTGCAACAAGGGCTTTACAGTATATTTATTCTCTCTACATTATTCTCTCTCTTTATTCTCTTTCTCTCTCTCAGTGCCCAAACCAAGAGCCTGGCAAGCTCATAAGGATGGAGCATTCTATTAAAATCCATAGAATCTAATAGAATCTATAGAATATTCTATTCTATTTTCTCCTGTTTAAAAAAACTAGTCATAATCCATGAACTTGATGTTGTGTTCGACTAATCAGTTTTAGGTGGCAACTGCAAGCTTTCTTTGGGACACCCCAAGAGAGGCTGAGGAGAACATCAGCATTTCACTGAGAAAGCAACTTTGGAAGGGAGGGAGTTGGTGTAGGAGAGATGAAGGAGGCTGAAATTCGTACCAGATTAAGGAAATTCATACTTGGGTAATAAGAATACCATAGGAATGACTGTGTGGTTCCCACCAGTAGCATCTACAAACGCAGACCAAGGAATGCTTCTGGTTAATCTAGGTCTGTCTGTCTGTCCACACAGAGCTAGCTGGCCGCCTGACATGGAGCTTTCGAGAGATAGGGACATAATGGCTCCTTGGCATTAGGCCTTTTTTGGGGTGGTGAAGTATGAAGGCAGGTGCTGCACAGCTGGCCACAAACTCTGGATTCATGAATTCAGAAGAGGATTCTTAAAGTCTCTGCGCAGAATTCCACAGCAGCAGTGTTAGGAGCAGGGCCGTGAACATTTTATAGATGGAGAAACTGAAGCCCATCACCCAGTAGTCATTAGCTAATTAAAGGTACCTCTAGGATTGGACGCCCACTGTCTTGCTTTTCCAGCCCATGGCTCTCAGGGACCAAATAGAGACTTTGCTCTTGTGGAATTCTCAAACTTCTCTTTGCTGATTAGTTCTGTTTTCCTGGGTTGCTGCCAAAGGCCCATTTCTATGGCATATACCTTCTTCTTGTTTTATTTTTGTTTCTTGGGATGATGATTCTTTTTTCCACCCCTTCTTTTTGCTTAGGTTTCCCCTGCATGTGCTAGGCTCAGGAAATGATTTTTGGCAGTAAATTGTGACAACTATAAGGTTCACTCTCATTTATTTTTTACTTATTTTTAAAAGACATTTATTTTAGAGAGCAAGAGAGAGCTGGGGGGAGGGGCAGAGGGAGAGAGACTCTCAAGTGGACTCCTCGCCGAGAGCTAGCCTGTCCCAGGGCTTGATCGCACGACTCTGAGATCACAACTTGAGCCAAAATCAAGAGCCTGACGCTTAACTGACTGAGCCACCTAAGCGCCCCAAGGTTCCCCCTCATTTATTTCCCATCTCTCAGGATCACTGCCCCTCCCCCCTTTTTTAGGTCTACAGCTGCTGACTTTATTATTATTATTATTGTTTTACTCTAGGTTCACTTAAGGTGTGGCCCCATCTTTCATCTCAATGTCTTAGCTGTCACTGGGAAAATGTCACTAAGAGTTTTCTGGACTATTGTCCCACCTTCCTTTTATCCTCCTTAGACACAAAAGATAAATGCTGTAAAAATAATTTTACACATATGGTTTTTTATCAAAACATTTGGTGAGCATCTACCATATCCTCGTCACTATTTTAAGGGCTAGCTTATGTTTTGGCATTTATCATATGCCACTCATATAGCCTCATTAACTGTCAATTAAGATTTGAAGTTGTACGGAAGGTGGAGACCATGTCTTAGACATCTGTGAATCCTTTTCTGTTCATAGAATGGGTAAGAGCATTTTGTACATATGGGTGTTAAGAGTTAATTGAATGATGGAAAACAAAAATAAATGAAAGTCTTTTCTCCAGAGTGAGGTATGCAAAGTCAGATCAGTTATGCTGTTTTTGTTTTTTAAATTTTCTATTTAATTAATGTATACCCCCTTCACCCATTTCTCCCATCCTCCTTACCTACCTCTGGCAACCGCCAATCTGTTCTCTGTATCTATGAGCCTTTTTTTTTTTTTAAAGATTCCACATACAAGAGAGATCATACAGTACTGCAGATTTTTTTAGTAGCCAAAGTGGAGCCTGGAGGTCCCGTGTTTGAGAAGGGTAAAGCGATCCTGTGGATGTTTTTAAGAACTGAAGTGGAGGTTGGGCTGTGGGCCTCCGGCCGTTGTCAAGAGTGTGGCATTATTTCACTTGACCTTGAGGAATAAACTCTCCTTTGCCTTTCCAGCTGGGGAAGTGGAGCTGACATTGGCTTGCCTCTGGTTTTCCAGTCAGTGACACAGCTGAGTATGGCCTCATGGCTTTGGTAACAAGCTTCCTTGGAGTGCAGCCTGAAGTTCTTATGGCCATCAAATCCTTGTTATAAGAAATCTTTACAGGAAAGAGGAAATAGGGGAAATGGACAATTTCCTTACCCAAGATGACACTTCGAGTTACGGCAGAGACTGATGGTGGGGACAGTGGCAGTGGTGGGGGCGAACATTCAGGTTTAAACTTAAAAAGTATTGAACCAGACATCTTGGGACCCCAAAATGTCACAGTGCCCAAACCGAGAGCAGTGTTCTTCTTTTGGTCAGCATGGTTGTCCATTCTGCCTGACCAGGCATTCTTCTTGGTCTCAACATTCATACGTAAAGCATTGCCTTGTTTCCTTGCTTTT
The DNA here is from genome assembly GCF_009762305.2 of Zalophus californianus. NCBI lineage: Eukaryota > Metazoa > Chordata > Mammalia > Carnivora > Otariidae > Zalophus > Zalophus californianus. The sequence continues at coordinate 65,699,974 of NC_045595.1, read as the reverse complement.
GTTGAATATCTGGAAGGGTGAATGAGCTTTACCTGTGATACCTTGGACCCAGTTTGCTTGAACTGACTCCATCTTTTGCCTTGTCTGTATCATTGCCCACCTGCACTCACCGTGATGTGTTTACCTGAGCTCTTATGAGCCTGGCAAGCTGGTGGGACCCTCTGTCTGTCAGAGGCAGGCTGGGTCTGAATTTGGCTCTGTCTGTGTCTGACGTTCCAACACCGCTTAGACTGAGATGTTTTTATTTTGAAGCACTGGGTCCTCCTATCAGTGGAGTAGCATTTGGAAAGGGAACAAGATTGCTAGCCCTGGAAAATGCTGATGATATTTTGGGGGAATCCAAGCCAGCACTACACAATATAGAAAATATAGAGAATTATAGTGCTGTACTGGGCAAGTTGATTGCCGGTGACAAGAATACTTGGCTCACAGCCCTGAACGGGAATGAGCTTCATACCCAGCTGTGGCCTCCAGGGCGCTCTCCTTTGGTCACCTTTGGGCCAGCTCATCCTCTGCCCTTTGGGGTCCACTCTCCCTGGAGGCTCAAAAATTGGTAATTTTGAGGGCTCACTCAAGTCTAAACTTATTGGCCAGGGACTAAGGGTCCTTATAGTCTGGCCCTTAGACTTTCTCTCTGATAGGCCCTTTCTTCTCCCCTCAGGGTCTTACCTATTCTCACCTCTTTTTGCTCTTCATTGTCCAAGTCAGTTCTCCTCATATACTGAGGGCTCTGCATTGGCCTATGGAGGTGCTTCTGGTGGTGGTAGAGCAGAGTTAATGCCAGGCAGACCTGTGAGAAAGCATCCGTGGAGATGTAGACAAACACTCTAAGACAGTTGCTAGCTCCTGAATCCTTCCCAGGAGGAAGTAGGGGAGGTTAGTGTTGAACCATGCCTGGGCAGATAAAGAGAACTTACAGTGGGCAGATTGAGGGGTGCCAGGGGGGAGAGAGGGACAGTCCAGGTAAAAGAAACAGCTTCTTCTCAAGAATAACAGTGAGCAAAAGGGCTTAGACTCTAAATATCAATATAATAATAGTAATAATAATAATAACAGTTGCCCTTGAGCTGGGCTATATGCTGGGTGTGTTTCAGATATTCTCTTATGTAATTGTCATGGAAGTACTATGAACAATCCCCATTTTACAGATGTCCTTGCCCCAGAATGTAAGCTTCTGGGCAGCAGCGTTTCGATCGGTTGTGTTCATCCATATATCCCAGGCATCCAGCAGCTTCGCAGCACATATTAGGCATTCAACTAATGTGTGTTGACTGACTGAGGAAATGGAGAGTCCAGTGCTTTAGGTGATGTTGTCCCTGTTTTCCAGGAAGGAAACCGGCCTAGGCTTATGTGGCCTGGAAGAGGTAAAGGGTGACTCTGATCTCCCGTTTTTGGCCTTTCTCATACGAGGACACATCCATAACCTTATATTCTCCTTCTGGCATTAGCTCCAGCACTGCAGAGGCATATGAGAGAGAGGGAGCCAGAAGAATTTGGGGTTATGTGGCTACAACATGGCAGGCACATAGGGTTGGAGAATACTGGAAAGCTAAGATGAAGGGTGTGTGTGTGTGTGTGTGTGTGTGTGTGTGTGTGTGTGTGTGTGTGTGTCTAACTCTGTGTTTTATTTAGAAGGCTGAGGCTGTGGATGAATAATTGTTCAGGCTGGCCAAAGTTCATCCTTTTTAAAGGCCAAGTTCAAGTTCCCAGTGTTTCAGGAATCTGTCAGCGGTGTTAGAGCTGAGGACTCAGGTCCTCCCAGCACCGCTAAGGGACCTCCCTTCACCGGGTGTGCCTTTCAGGGTCCCTGCCTGGGGGAGACTGTTTTGTTTATGGGGAGCTCCTGGGCACCTGTGGACCCTCCCCAGGCTGCAGTGGCTGGTGTTTTAGTCCTCTGCAGGGTTCGTCTTGCCTTCCAGATTGAGGGGGAAGCAGACTGCTGTGGATTTGAGGGTGGGAGTTGGAATGGGGGCCATTAAGTAGTATTTAAATGATTAAAGAGAGGCTTGGGGTGGATCTGGAGGAGAAGATGACAGGGCTGCTGGTAACCAAACTCCAAATTCTCCTTTGAATGAATGAGAAAGCACCTTTTTTCAAGGGCTGTCATAGGAGGGCCTTGTGTCCTCCCTGGGGGCTGCCCCTGACTTCGCAACCATCTATAGCTCCCAGGTGCTCCAACGGAGAGTGGGAAAGCTAACTGAGGGGAATGTGGCAATTATTGGGCAGCCCGGATTTAGCATGGACACCGAGTCTGGATTTGTAAGCAACCTGTGTTGGCTGATGCTTACCTTCCTCATCTGTCTTGAGACAGAGTATGGAATGCTCATTATTCAGTTTCCTTCAGGTTTGCTTTTGTAAAGACTTTATTATCTTTTTTAAAGATTTTATTCTTAAGTAATCTCTACACCCAACGTGGGGCTCGAACTTACAACTGAGGTTGGGAGTTACCCGCTCTACCAACTGAGCCAGCCAGGTGACCCTGGATTTGATTTTAATTTTGAAGGCCATCCTTTCTGTTTTCCCCAAACACCCTCACCCTTTCTGCATCTATCTGCTTCGAAGAGTTGTGAACAGTTGGTATCAGACTTGGGTTTGTACCTTGCTTAGAGAAGTCCTTTCACCTTGATGAAGCTGTTTCCCGACCGGTACTATTGGGATAATAATTATACCTCCCTCACTAGCATTGTTAGGGATGTTCCATGAGAAAATGCCCAAGAAGGGCTTAGCACAGGGCCTGGCACATATTAAGTGCTCAGTAAATTTCAGCTGTGATTACACAGCTGCCTCGGACTACTCTCATTCAAATAGCAAAATGGAAGGATGCTAGTCTGTGCACACACTGAGGAGAAATCATGCCCATCACTGGCTCCCAGCTGGGAGGGAGGTCAAGTGATCGGGACACCACTTCAGAACTAGGAGTTATAATTGATCCGTCTTTGCCTTTAGTGATATATTTCTTGAGTACCTTCTGGGGACCTGGCGTAATTTTAGGCATTTGGAATGTCTACTCTCAAAGCTCATACTATCTGCACACCGTCCAAGCCTATAGTGTATCTAAGGTTCTTGGTTCATCCTTTTGCAAGAATCTTTAGTCTGAGCTTACATTCTTCCTCCCCCCCACCCCTTTTATTTGGTGAGTTAAAAATTCCTTCTTTTGTGAAATTCTAGGGGCAGTAGATGGTATACCTTTAAAATTTTTTTTTTATTAAAAAAATGTTAAAGTAAACTATGCCCAACATGGGGCTTGAAATCACGACTCTGGGATCAAGAGTCACATGCTCTAGTGACTGAACTGGCCAGGCAGGTCTTCCTTGATGGTACGCTTTTTAAAAAATGTTCTTATTTGGCAAAATAAAGAGTTGGCAATTCTTTCTTTCTCTCTCTCTCTCTCTTTTTTTTTAGAGTGTGCATGAGTAGGGGGGAGGGGCAGAGGAGGAGGGAGATTAAATCTCAAGCTGAGCATGGAGCCTGGTGCAGGGCTCTATCTCAAGACCCTGAGATCATGACCTGAGCTGAAATCAAGAGTTGGAGGCTTAACCGACTGAGTCACCCAGGCTCCCGGTACCCTTCAGTTTCTTTTCTCTGTGTGTAAATGTTTCTGTTTGTCAGTTCCAAAAGTCTAGGAACCACTGATCTATAGGATTATTCTTTGCTTTCAGTATTTCTGAATCTCCAGGAATATAATTTCACATGGGAATATATGGCCCTGTGTGTGTCTGTTGAATTTTCAACAGATGTTTATAAATTTGTTTTCCCCAAGTAGCTGACCGCTTTGGCAGATTTTGGTTGGACTTATCTGGTTGTTTCTGGTTTGTCCTTTATGCGGTTGACTTTTATTAAATTTGTGTCCTTTTCCACAGGAGCAGCTGATATTCTTGGCTTTCCAGGAGATGGTCAGAAATCTGAAACCAGGAGTGACATTGCCTAGTTCGAATTAAACTCCAGAACCTTTCTTCCTTTGCCATTCCTCTAGCTTAATCTGATGAGTAAAGAAATAGCCAGAAAGTCATTTATTCATTTAACAATGCTGAGCCCTTGGTTGCAGACATAATAAGACTCAGTAAGACTTAGTTTCTCCCTTAAGAGTTTAGTTTACTGGGGAAGGCAGAAAAACCTAGCACTGGGTGTGAAGCATAAAGGCTATGTGGGAGATACATGTCGAGAGGAGTAGATAGATTGTAACTCAGGGTGTTAAACTGTATAAAAGCTGCACACAGGGTCTGAAACCTTTGGGAACTTTCATGGAAATGTTGCCTGAGAGGAGGTGGAATGGGAGATCCCGGAGGCTTTTAACCACCCCGCCCCCCGCCCCACAGCATGAGGTCTGATGGATTTGGGGACTGTCTTACCAGTGATGGTGAGGACGCTGAGCTGGAGCTGGGTGAGGCTGGGGCAGGAGGAGGATCACAAGGCAGATGATGTAGTAACCCAGGCCAGTGGGGAAGATGTCTCTAGAGGGTGTGTGCAAACTGGACTTGGGGACAGCTGTTCTGAGGCCTGGGTGCCTCTTAGGGATGATGAAGCTGAGGGAGAGGTGGGGAGCAGTTGCCTTGTCTTCGGCCTGTTGTTTCCTGGTTAGGGCACTTCTGGTGTTCATGTTTGGATGCACAAGTTGATTTTTGGCCCAAATCTTTGGTGTGCAACTGGGAATGGCACATAGGGTTCGTTTGGGGCATGGATGTGTGCCACCTGGAGTGAATGTTGGGGAAGGATTCTGAGGGCTTTTCAGGCCCTGAAGGAAGGACTACTGGGTGATTGGAGATGTCTGGAGTGGGATGGGGTCAGGACACCCCTGGTAGAAATCTTTGTCTAATGTGAACCTGCAGAGAGGGATGAAATGGGCAAGCCGCTCTCACTTCCTCTCTTTCTAGTGAATGCAAATAAAAACTCAAATTGTTTAGGTAAAAGGGGGAAAGTTCTAGAAGGCTGCTGATGTCTCTAGTAACTTGAGAAGGGGTAGGGAAGGAGCTGGGCCTCAGAGGCAGGGAAATGTGGAGGGAGCCCCTCTTTCTGCTCTCTCTGGGTGTAGGTATTGTATTCTCTCAGCCCAGAGTGGCTTCTTCTCAGGGTGGGGGATAAGGCTGTGGCCCTCTGGAGCCTCCTGCATCAGCTGCCAGTACCAGAGGAGGCTCTTCCCAAAGTTCTGATTCAAAAGTCCCGGGGAAGGGTTCTGTCAGGGAATTCTGGCCCATAGGTCTGGCACATAGAGCACGTGGGAGGCCCTGGGGCCTGCCTCTGTGCACCCCAGACCTCCCCTCAGTAGGCCTCTGTGGTGAGCCTAGCAGCCATTCCCGAGCATGCTCACCCTGGTGACTGTCCAGCTGACAAGAGTTTATTAGGGCCTGTAAGCAGGAGGTCGGCCCTTCTTTTCAAAGGAACAGTCCCAGTAGAGAAAGCTTGGGGCCATTTTCAGATGCTACAGGGCTGACCCCCTCCCACTCCTCATCCAAGGAAGGCCTGGAAGCTCAGATTTTCTCAGCTGTAGCGGTTTAACTGACTGTTAATTTCAGGGAACCCCTGTGGAAACAGGCCAATACTAGGGCTGTATTTTTTACCAAATATTTTCTCTTTGCTGGGTAAACAAAGCAAAGGTTCTGTAAATGTTGCAGGGATTACACTCAAATAACCTACAGAAGTCATCACGGCCAGTACCATTAACCCGAACCTTCGCAGACCAGGGGCAAGGCGTGGCTTCTGGTCCTGGCTTTCCTGCCCCCCCCCCCCCCCCCCCCCGTGCTGTGGACCAGGGCACCGGGGCGGAGGCTGGGGAGTCAGCCCGGGTTTCAGCTCTGGTGCTCACCACGGTGTGACCGTGGTCAGGCCCCCAAATCTTTGAGCCTTGGCTTCCTTGCTCCAGAAATTTTAGTCCAACCATCTCACTTTATTAAGTCCTTTCTATGTATATGATTCTGTGAGCATATTCAGAAAGGTGTCACCTTCGTTTCCTAGGGCTGCAATAACTACTTACCACAACCTGGGTGACTTACCTCAACAGAGGTTCATTCTATCATTGTTTGGGAATGTTCTCCCCATTCCCAGACCTACACCCCAAAGATCACCATTCTTGTTCGCTTTTTAAGATCTTCCAGAAATTCTCCCGGTAGGTCAAGTGTATACACACACACACGCGCACACACACATCCTTAAGCTCTCCAAGTACCTCTACAAATTGGTCTCCAGATTGCTTTATTCACCTTCATTGTGCACCTTGACATGGCTTCCTCTTACTTAGATCAGCTCATGGTTTTAACAACTGTATCGTGTTCTGCACTCAGCTGTACCTTTCTTTGTATAAAGGTCTCCACTTATTGGACTTTCGGATTTGTATCACACTTCTGCTTTCACAAAGGACGAGGCAGTTAATATCCCATGTACGTGAAAGAAATATGTTTGTAGAATACATTCCCATTTGGCTAACTAGCTGTGGGGAAGTGTGTGCATTTGTTTCCGAAGACAGACGCTCCCCCACCCCGCCCTTTACCCGGCCATCAGCTCTAGGTGAGTGACTCTCCACCCATCATCTCGCCGACTCACAGTGTTTGGGAGGCTTTTTGATGTACAGAGGTTTTTAATTTTTAATGAATTCTTGTCTATGGTTTCTGCTTTTGCTATAATAAGAATGGCCTTCTTGAGTGTGAAGATTACATAGTGTTTTTCATTGAATTAAAACTTTTTTGAATTTATCTAATTCAAGAATCCAAAAATATAAAAGGTTCCCATGGAAAGGAGAGAGTAGGTCCCCCTCCTCTGCCCTCTGCCCCATCCCCCAGTAAAGGTAAATAATTTTATTTCTGGTGGATCCTTCCAGAACTTCTTTATGCACATGTAGGCAAATGCGAGTATAAATTCTTATTCAACTCTTCCCTCTGTTTTTTTTTTTAACTTGTACAAAAGGTAACGTGATATACACACTATTCTGCATTTGCTTTTTTCAAATATATTTGGAGATTATCCCAGATCAGTACATAGAAAGCATCTTCATCCTTTGTTTTTCTTTCTTTCTTACTTTTGTAAGGCTTTGTTGTGGGGGCTGCACTATAATTTATTAAACCAGTCTCCTGTTAATGAGCATTAATGCTCGTCCTACTCTTTTATAATTACAACTTGACAAGTGAATAATCTTGTACATTTTCCATTTCCGGTGTGTGCAATCCATCTGTAAGATTGGTTTCCAGAATTGGAATTGCTGGGTCAAAGGCTCTATGTATGTGTCACTTGGTTCAGTATTCCCAAATTTCCTCCTAGAGCAGTTGCAGATGATCTAAAATTTGTACCTATGTTTTCTCTTACTGCCTTTATGATCTCTTTTTCTCAATGGTTTTTTAAAAAGTGAGATATTTGCATGTAATAAAAGGTGCAGATTTTAAGTGTACTGTTCGATGAGCTTTAATATAGAACATTTCCTTTCCCCCCAAAAGTGCAGTCATTCCCTTTTCCAGTCAATAGCCCTCCCTCCCTAGGCAACCACTGTTCTGCTTTCTAAGATTTGCCAGTTCTAGAACTTCATCCAAGCGGAACCACACAGTAGACATTCTTTTGAGTCTGGTTTCTTTTGCTCATCATACTATTTTTGAGGTTCTGTATGTTGCTGTGCATTTCATTACACAATTTGTATTGGTTTTCTGTTCCTGCCATAACAAATGACCACTGACTTAGTGGCCACATAAATGAATTGTGTCATGGTCGGGAGGTCAGAAGTCTGGGTTAACTTGGCAGGGTCCACAAGGCTGAAGTCAAGGTGTTGGCTGGCTGGGCTCTTACCGGGTGGGTCTGCAAAGAAGCGCCTTCTAGGCTCATTCACGTTGCTGGCAGGATCCAGCTCCTTGCAGCTATAGCATTGAGGGCCCTGGGCCCTTACTGACTGTTACCCAGGGGCCTCTCTCGGGTGCCAGGGCCACCGGCCTTCCTCTTGATGTTGCCTCCTCTCCATCATCGAGGCAGTCAGTGATGAGTCTGGGTTTTCTCTAGTTTCACATTTTCTGCTGCATCTCTCCTGCCTTCTTCTGGCATCATCTCGACTCCAGCCAGAGAAGGTTTTCTGCTCTTAAGTGTTCCTATGATCTGACTCTGCTCTCCTGGGTAATCCAGGATGATATCCTTGTCTAAAGGCCTATAATCTTAATTACATCTACAGAGTCCCTTTTTGCATTCACAGGTTCTGGGTTTGGGGCATGGACGTTTTCGGCAGGGGTGTGTGTGTCTCCTGTTCGGCCTATCACATGGTACCAGTTACAAATTTAACTTCTTTTCCAGATGTACAGTCCGTTGTACCAAACCAATTCATTCTTTTCCTATTAAAAAGCCATCCTTACCACACGTGGAATTCTTTCATAGTATATATTTGTTTCAGGATATTCTGTTTTGTTCCGCTGGTCTGCCTACTCTCACATTAGTATCATCCTTTAAAAATTAGATAAGTTTTATAAAAACATGTTATTTTTTAAAAAGATTTTTATTTGTTTATTAGAGAGAGCAAGAGTGAGAGAGCACAAGCAGGGGGAGCAGCAGGGAGAGAGAGAGAGGGAGAAGCAGGCTCCCCACCGAGCAGGGAACCCAATGTGGGGCTTGATCCCAGGACCCCGGGATCATGACCTGAGCCAAAGGCAGACGCTTAACTGACTGAGCCACCCAGGTGCCCCTATAAAAACATTTTAAAGTGGTAGAGAAAATTTTCTCTAGATACTTCTTTTTCTTCCCCTATAGAATATAGAAATATATTTCTACCTGGTATATCCCTGATAGTCACAGGGGATCCATCCTCAGGCTTTTGTGTATTTCCCCACATTGTGTACTTCACAGAGCATATACTTTACCCCATTTGATTCAGTGTCATCAGAATGGCTGTCCTCAGGGGCTAGGCTGTGTGTGTGTGTAGAGAAGATAATTCAACATTACATGTATGTGTTTGAAATAGGAGCTTTTATTTCTGTAATGCAAGGTAAGGTTTGACTAAAAGCTTTGGTGTTGACTTTCCCTGCGCTTTCCTCCCGTGGAGTCTGTCTGCCTCCTGACTTGGTCTTACAGTGGCCCATTTCTCTCCATCCTGCCCAAAGCCAGCATTGATGCAGTTAGTTCTTAATCCCCCGCTCAAAACCCTTTAGCTCTGTGCTGTGCAGCATGGCAGCCACTGGTCACCTGTGGCTGTATACATTAAAGTTAGTGAAAATTAAATAAAATAAACAATTCAGTTCTTCAGCTGGACCAGTTGTATTTCAAAGGTGTCATAGCCACCTGTGGCTAGTGGCTCTTGTATTGGCTAGTACAGAACAGAACATCCCCATCATCACAGAAAGTTGTAATGGACACTGCTACTTTCCCAACTGCATTTAAGATGAATTCTAGAACCCTCGGATGGCCTCCACGATCCCAGGTTGTCTAGCCCTTGGCAGCCATTACCTCCTCCCCAGCTTTACTTCTGTCCCCTACCCCATGGCAGGCTGGTGAGACAGCTCAGGGGGGCCAACACAATGGTCTGGTCTTTCTTGTTCTATTTAAAACACCCAAGTAGGAAAAGCTTGAGCCCAGCACTTCATAGTTTGCCACAGGCCTTTTGAAAAAATGTGAGTGAGTTTCGTAAGAAAATCTCTATACTCTTCTTCCCCATTTGCACCCTTCCCCTCAGGAAAAAAGAAAGGCAAAGAAAACTAAATGAAGTCCCCAGAATGAGTTCTGACTTTGGACTTTCTTTCTTTCTTCCTTCCTCCCTTCTTCTTCTTCTTCTTCTTTTTTTTTTTTAAAGTACGCACCATGCCTAGCACAGAGCCCAACATCGGACTTGAACTCACAACCCTGAGATCAAGACCTGAGCCAAAGCCAAGAGTCAGATGCTTAACTGGCTGAGCCACCCAGGTGCCTCCTGACTTTGGATTTTTATCCCGGACCATCTGTGGCTGCCTTCTCTCTTGTGGGGAGTAGGAAGGAGTCAGTTTTAAGAACTGTTCTCCCTGGCCTCAATTTGGAACTCTCTATTCCCAGCATTCCAGATTTCATCTTAGATCATTGGCTGGTTTTGGGGTCTTTTGAAAAGATTTTAATAAAAAGGGGAAAAAAAAACCCCAAAACAAGAAAAGTGAATTTTCTATCAAGATTTCGAGTAGCACGCAGATAATGTATGAAAGTGAAGCCTCCCTCTGCCCATTTTAGTGGCCTCAAGCCCACCCGTTTGCAGGTTTCACTCTATTCCTGTAAGTCAGTTACAGAATTTCATGTGTTAATACACAAGTAATAAAAGACACAATAACCTGGTTCTGCTATGTTTCAGATTTGCTTGTTTCGAAATCTGAGTGCATTTGTATTTTTCTTGCTTCTAACTTCCTTGGGTGTAAGTAGGCAGCCCATGACACCTCCCCACAAAAGGACCCTGAATTCTGATAGGGACACAGTCAAAGTGTGAAACTGCTGTCATACCACCAGCAAAACTGGAAGTGAGTGCTGGGTGTCAACCAAATCATCACATGCCTGGGGGATTGACTGGGTGCTGACCTTTGAGCCTCTGTATAGCTTAAAGTCACACCACCTGGGTTTGGATTCTAGCACCACCACCTTCTAGGTAACTGTGGCAAGTAGCCCCAGTTTCCCTGTATGTCAAATGGGGACGATCATGACTACCTCATGGGCTTTCTTGTAAGGACAGAGTGGCATGATTGACATAAAGCACATAGTAGGTGCTCAGTACCTATTAGCCATCAGGCACATTGCCTTTACCACTTGTATTCAACGATTTCATCTTATAAACAGACGGCCCAGTTGTTAAAAAAAAAAGTTTCAGCAACTGAGCCCTGTGTTCTAAGGAAGAGATGTAAAACATTCTTCCCTATAATGAGAATGTGACGGCCAATAAATCCTATTAAGAAGCAAAAAGCCTTCTGGGTGGTTGGCAATCCCCCTATTTCCTGTGATGTGATTTTACCAAGAAAAAGCAGAAACAAGCGAAGGAATACTTTCGATATTTGCTCACTTAGCCTTAAGAGCTCACTCTTGGTGTCTAGAGGAGTATGAAAAAAACCCCAAATTCTCTCATGAATAGTTTTTATTGTATTTGTAAATACAGTGGAAATGTTTTGCTTTTAAATTCTTCAATTAAGCCCTTAAAGAGTCTCATTTTAATAACATTTATGTTCTGATTATTAATGTTGTACATTGTAGAGCAGTTGAAAATTCAGAAAAGCACAAGAAGGAAAATTAAAACCCTGCCTCATCCTTTTTTTTAAGGCTTTTCTTTTTAAGATTATTTATTTATTTATTTATTTGAGAGAGAGAGAGAGAGAGAGAGTGAGAGAGAGCACAAGTGGGAGAGGGAGAAGCAGACTCCTAGCTGAGTAGGGAACGCAATGTGGGGCTCGATCCCAGCATCCTGGGATCATGACTGAGCCACCCGGGCACCCCAAAACCCTGCCTAATCCTGATGGTGTGGCTGTTAGTTAACATTTTGGCATATTTTCAATATATTATATGTGTTTAGAATTCAATTGGGGGGGTGCTTAGGTGGCTCAGTTGGTTAAGCATCTGCCTTTGGCTCAGGTCTTGATCTGGGGGTCCTGGGATTGAGCCACGCATTGGGCTCCCTGCTCAGTGGGGAGTCTGCTTCTTCCTCTCCCTCTGCCCCCATCCCCCACTTGTGCTCTCTCTCTCCCTCACTCTCTCAAGTAAATAAATAAAATCTTGAAAAAAATTCAATTTGGGGTTATACCCCTATTTATGTAGACTGTATTTTTCATTTACTAACTTAGCCAGTCATTAAATATTCTTTTACAAAATGATTTTTGAAATAACTGTGTGGTGTTCTACCATATAGATATTCTATAACTGATTCAAATCCATTACAAGTTGTAGGACATCTAGGGTTATTTATACTTTTTCACTGTGGCAAACATCCATGAGACTAAATCTGTCCATGATGTAGTATATTTCCCCTGTAAGCAACATGATGTAGTATATGACCCCAATATTTGGGGTCATTTTTTAAAGTATTTTCCAGTGATACCTTGTTGTTGTAATTCTTCATTTCTTTGCTCATCAGTGAGGGGGATCCTGTTTATCTGCTCTCCATATACTTAGAAATTACTTGTATTCCTGTGTGAATTGTGTGTTTAGGGCCTTACACATTTTGGACAAATTCATGGCCTTTTCTTGCAGTGGAAAGGTATTTCTAAAAGAGGCATAATTGGGGTGCTGGGCTGGCTCAGATGGTAGAGTATGAGACTCTTGACCTTGGGGTCATGAGTTCAAGCCATACCTTGAACATAGAGATTACTTCATAAAAAAAATTAAAAGAGGCATATTTTTTAATAGATTTTATTTATTCATTTATTTGAGAGAGAAAGAGAGAGAGAAAGAGAGCACAAGCAGGGGGAGCAGCAGAGGGAGAGGGAGAAGCAGGCTCCCCGCTGAGCAGGGAACCCAAAAGAAGCATATTAATCTTTGTCAGTTGTTAATGGTGATTTCTTTTTCCTGGTTGTCTGGTCATGGCCAGTGTAAAAAACTGGACAGATAGCTGACAATACTCAGAAGAGAAACATGTTTATATCTGTAGTCAATCAACTCTTGAACATTTTTTCATGTTCAACTCAGTCATCTCTGTGTAAATTTGAGTCAGGGCATTGAGAGATTATTTAACGGAAAGTATAGGTGCAATTTTGTACTCTCACTTGTTTAGGAACCATGAGCCTCATTCAGATTCAGCTCTGGCTGAGGAATGCAGCGCTGTTCCAAAACCCCATCCTTGGTAAGCTCATATGGGTTTAAAATAGGCCACCACTTATATCTGCTTGGATCTGCTTCCCCTGTCCCAAAACCCCTCACCAAGATTTGAAATGATAAAAATAATATGACTCATTAGCTAAGATCAATAATACCCCCCCCATAGATTGTGTGACCCCCCCCCCCCCTCAGGTACATGGCCTATGCAAACACCTGAATTGTCCTCGCTTGTATTTCAGACTCCCCTTCCTACTGCCACCCTGAGAGGAGGAGATCCTAAGGGACATCTCTTCTGAGCCCCACCTTTTCTCTGCCTCCTTGGTGGCTGCTTCTCCAGGCTTCCCTAGACGCTCTCCTTTCTATTACCTTTGTACAGCAAACACTCCTGGGCTCCACCGGCAGGTAGGGCTCCAGTCACTTGTCTCCGACTCCCCAGGCCACCCCAGACAGAATCAGTAACAGGTAACCGTCTGGGTCCAGCCTTCACATCTGTTACACCACAAATATTTATGCACCGGTTATATGCTAGTCTGTGGGCTACAAAAAGAGTAAGACAAAAGTCGTGACCTGCAAGAAGTAATCTGAGGGACAAGTACTCTGAGGCTTACTTTAATAAGTGTTTTAGGCAGGGAGGAGGGCGGGAGAGGCGGTGGTTGTGGCCCTGTGACCTAGCCCCTTGTGTATGGAGGCCTTTGGAACTGCCCTTCCGCTCCCTTTTCCCCCTCCCAAGAGAATGAGAGGACTGCCCACTGAGTTTTGCTTGTACCGATAGGTGGTGTGGTGCAGTGGTCAAGAGCAGAAACTTGGACGTGATGTCAGAACCGGGAAATGCCATTAGCAGATGCTTGGGCAAAGTGACTTGAACCTCCGTGAGCCTCAGTTTCTTCATCTGAACAGTGGGGACAGTGCCTCCTTATGGGCCGTAGCGGTGGGTAAATGAGAAAGGAACACTAGTGCCCGTTTGGGGAATAGCTGCCACTTCACGGGCGCACGCTACCCGCGAGGTTGTGAGTTGTCTCGTGCTTGGCAGCAGCCTCCTCCCTCAGTGCTTGGCTGATCATTGCCACGGAGTACATGGAATCGCTCTGGCCGCTGCCGCCCAGGTCAGACGAGAACTGAGGAAGAAATGGGCTCAGCAGACGCCCCGTCTGGTCCCCGGGGCTTGAGGGGCGTGGTCAGGATGTGCTCTCTGCGGGTGGGCGGGGCCAGAATGAACAAAGTGCGTCTGCAGACTCCCAGCAATGCAGACGGGAAGGGAGACGGGTTTTGTGCGGGGCCGGGCGGCGAGCCCTAAGTTCGTCTCCTCACAGGATGGACCCCACAGCTTACGCCGAGCAGCTCAAAGAGGCTGGCAACCACGTCCTGAAGAACGGGAACTTCTCTCTGGCCATCAGAAAGTACGACGAAGCCATCCAGATCCTCCTGCAGTTATACCAGTGGGGGTAAGTGCTGGGGTTTACCCCGCACCTTTGGTTTTTGTTTTTGTTTTTTTCAGTAAATGGAAACTCCCTCTGTCACTTATGTTTTCTTCCCGTTTCTTACCACACCGCCTAGTTTCTGTTTTCTTTCTCCGCCCCCTTCCTAAGTATCCTCCCAGTACTGTGAGCTCAGAAACTGCACAGAGAATACTAAGTGATAGGGAAATGGAAAGTGAAACACAGGGGACTGTTGCACAACTTCCCCCTTCGTCTGGTGATGGGAATCAGAGTTCCTGGGATGATCCAAGGCCCCAACGTCTCCGCTGTCATTTATTTCGTTTTCCTGGTTCTCTGTGCCCTTTCCCGCCCTGGCTACAGTGCGTTCCCCGGGGAGCTCAGGCTCATCTCTTTCCCTGCCCCTTCAAGTCGACCTGTACCCAAGCATTTAAGTACCATGACATGCTTAACGATTATGGAGGACCCCTAAGAGCCTTTTGTTTATGTAAGCTGTAGCTATCACTATAGCCTGGATTCGAACTTAAAACTAAGATAAATTTAAAATATGTATTCATCACCTCCTTAAAATTTCAGTAATAAACTCATTCCATGTCAACCTCGGGAACATATTTTAATGAAAAATAAGTGTATTTTCCAAAACCAGAAGCTTCGTGAGAAGAGTGGCACATTTTTCATTTTTGCAGAGCTCTTTCTCAATAGAAGACATCTGACTTCTCATATCTGCTTCTACATTCAGTCCTTTGGGATATCACACATCATGTAGCCTGGGAAGATTCCTCGAGTACATGTGAGAGAATGTGTGAAAAAGGCACATAATATCTTAGTTCCTTGTGACCACTGTAACCAATTACCACAATTTAGTGGCTTAACACAATACATGTTTATTATCTTTCAGTTTTGGAGGTCAGAAATCTGAAATGTGAGTCTCACGAAGCTAAAATTGAGGTGTCGGTGGGGCTGATCTTTTGCGGAGGCGAATCCATTTCCTTGCCTTTTTCTGCTTTGAGTGGCTGCCTGCACACCTTGGCTTGTGGCCCCTTCCTTTGTCTTCAAAGTGCATCCTTCCAGTGTGCTGTTGCACTGTCTCACTGTCTCCTGTTCTGTATCACGTCTCCCCCGTCTCTCTCTCACAAGGACCCTTGTGATTGAATCCTAACCCAGGATAATCTCCCCCCAAGATCTAGAAATTGATCACATCTGCAAAGGTGGTTTTTTTTTTTTTTGCCAATAAAAGGTAATATTATTTAGGGACCATTATTCAGCCTGCTACCATTGTGAAAATATTTGACCTTGTGGACCACCTGAAATGGTCTTAGGGACCCCAGAGGTTCCCGCACCATGCTTTGGGAACAGCTGCAATAGAGGTTGTCATTTGTGGGGTGCATGCAGCCTAAACTTGTGCTGGGAAATGCCACTGAATGAAATTACTGAACCATGCCTCCCACTTCCTACCTTCTAGCACCTTGGTGTCTACACTCTAGCTGGATGTGAGTTGAGTGTAATTGGTTTGGGTCTGTAATTCTGCCACTCCTGGCTCAGATCAGAACTGTGTCAAAGCTGGGCCTGGAGTGCAAGGCATCTTTCTTTCTTTCTTTTTCTTTCTTTCTCTCTTTCTTTTTCTTTCTTTCTTTCTTTCTTTCTTTCTTTCTTTCTTTCTTTCTTTCTTTCTTTCTTTCTTTTTTTTCTTCTTTTTTAAAGATTTTATTTATTTATTTGACACGGAGAGAGAGAGCACAAGCAGGGGGAGCAGCAGGCAGAGGGAGAGGGAGAAACAGGCTCCCCGCTGAACAGGGAGCCCGATGCAGGGCTCGATCCCGGGACCCTGGGATCATGACCTGAGCCAAAGGCAGATGCCTAACCAACTGAGCCACTCAGGTGCCCATAGCATCTGACTTTCTTAAAGAGGAAGTGTTGTGTAGTGGTTATGACTGTAGACCGACCCCACACTGTGGGGCCACTAATGGGACTTCTGCCTGGACCCTCACATATTGTCTTTCATGGCTTTCCTGACACTGCTGCCCTTGCTCATCACCTGCAGCCTGCCTTCCGGCCACTGCCAGCTGACATAGGGATTTAGTGCTTGTGGTTTACTGAGCATATGTTCTCAGGAGGAGGGGGCCAAGGGAAGCAGGATGGGTCAGGGGAAGGTTCCAGGCAGGGATGGTGTGTCAACCAGAGGCAGCTTCAGCCTGACCCTCTGGGGGAGCTCCGGAGCATGAGCTCTACTGCAGAGCTGGTCCCACTTTGGGGCAAGGGAGCTGACCTTTTGATTCTCACTTCAGCCAGCCATCTATTGATGGCTGTCTGGCCCCTAGGAGTTGTCCTAAGGAGTGGGGTTGTACTAGTCAGCTTGGGCTGCCGTAACAAAATACCATTGACTGGGTGGAGTCAACAACAGGAACTTACTTCTCTCAGTTCTGGAGGCTGGTAAGTCCGAGATCAAGGTGCTGGCCAGTTGAGTTTCTGGTGAGAGCTCTCTTCCTGGCTTCCAGATGGCTACCTTCTCACGGTGTCCTCACAGGGTGGAGAGAGAAAGAGGAAGAGAGAGAAAGGAAGCTCTCTGGTGTCTCTTCATATCATGAGGGCTCCACCTCATGACCTCAGCTAAACCTAATTACCTCCCCAAAGGCCCCATCTCCAAATACCATCACAGTGGTGGGCAGGCCTTCAACATATGGATGGAAGGGCACAATTTAGTTCACAGCAGGGGCATAACTTCCTGGGGAGAGGGCAGATCCCATTAGGCTGAGGGCAAATCTGGAGAACAGGGCACTGGGAGCCCCTAGCGGCAGCCAGTGTTCACTGCAGCTGGGGATGACTGCCCTGGCCAGGGTATCTGGGCTGGACACCTGCAGTAACAGCTTCCTTGCCAGTCACCCCTTGGCTGTCCCACTGCCCCTTCTGTGCTTCTCGGGCCCTCGTCCCTTCACCTAGCGGGAACGATGGGCAGTGACAGAAGCCGGAAACATAAAGCACTGAGGATGGGGCAGTAGTAGAGATGCTTTTTACTTTGCTTTTTATTTGTGCTTATCTGCATCACCTAACTTTTCTATAATGATTTTGTAGTACTTTTGCAATTAAAATATTCAGTAAAAAAGAGGTATAAGCCTGGCTTTTTTTTTGCTCATGTGTTTTGAATCCAATGGCACCTGGGCTTTAACATATTGTGGTACACTTTGCATTTGTCTTCAAATTCTGTTGTGGTTTGGCACCAACCTGGTAGTGTTATGCCTAGACCCAGGCAAGAGGGACCCGCCCTGACATGCTTTAGAGGGCCCTCCTGTGGCTTCCCTCCAGCTGGGCCCACCACCCAGGCAGGAGTCTGTGGGGCCACAGGCTTTACCCACCCAGAGTCTTTTCCTCCCCTTTGGTTCATTCCATAGGTACCAAGACCCTGGAATTCTTGCCCATGGACTCTGCTTCCAGGGTCTTCACAGACCTCCTACCCACAGCCCATTCTTCCCAGGGCTGACCAAGTTCAGGGGTGTGGACAGCACTTGGAATCGTTCCTCCTGCAGTGCAGGATGAAGGCTGAGGTGGAGGGAGTGGGCAGGGGTGCAGTCCTGGATCACTCTGCCCTGACACATTTCCTACCGTTCTAAATTTGAACCAGTTATTGTAAAGTAGGAAGATAGAACGTATTTTATGGAACACTTTGTGAACTTGATTTATGATCTTCAAATACTTAGGCTAGCACTGTCCAATAGGATTTTCTATGATGATGAAGATGTCCTATAATACAAAATGTGGGTATCGAGTACTTGAAATGTGGCTAATACATTTAAGGAACTGAATTTTAAATTTTATTTAAATTAAATTAAATATGAATAGTTACACATAGCCAGTGGCTACCATATTGGACAGTGCGGATTAGCCCCAGGGTATGTGAGCCCCATTTGCACTCTGGCCCTGGGTCCTGCAAATGTTAGGGCTGCCCTGTCTCTACACTACAACGGTGCTCATCCTGCACCTGTCATGGTAGTTCCGTGGGGATGGTGTGGTCACATGTTCTGAAAGGCCCTTCCTGTGATACGCTTGCATCCATCCAGCGTGGACATGCACGTGGAGGGGCTCACCCCACACTGCACCAGTCAGTGGTCTCTGCTGAGGCTCAGTGGGAACTCCCATCCTTCCTGTCCTTAGGACCGATCAGCACCTTCACAGCATCTTCACCAAGGTGGTCTCTAAAAAATGAAAAGATCCATGGAGATGAGTCAGAGGTAGAACTGAGGTGTTGAGAACATTTGTCATGAAAAGGAGGGGACGATTTGGGAGTGAGGAGGGACAGACTTGTCCCGGGTTTTCTGGGGCAGTGGGGGCTGGAGGGCCAGACGTGATAGGTGTAACTGGGACGTTAACTGGTGATGGTGGCAGCCAGGCCCAGCATTGTGGCCTTCAAGGGTGGTTTCTGTATTTGCAGAAAGACAGCTCTACTGACCGCCGGTCCGGTCTGTTCTTTCTGACAGGGTCCCCCCCAGGGAGCTGGCTGTGTTGCTGTGCAACAAATCCAGTGCGTTTTATAGCCTTGGGAAATGGAATGAGGCCTTCGTGGCAGCCAAGGAATGTCTCCAGTGGGATCCAACCTACGTGAAGGTACGGTGACAGCCGGGGACCCTGCCTGTCTTTTCCTCACCTGCTGCCTCTCCTCCCTTTCTTTTTTTTTTAAAGATTTTATTTATTTATTTGCCAGAGAGAACACAAGTAGGCAGACAGGCAGAGGGAGAAGCAGGCTCCCTGCTGAGCAGGGAGCCCGATGCAGGGGTTCGATCCCCAGGACCCTGGGATCATGACCTGAGCCGAGGGCAGACGCCCAAGCGACTGAGCCACCCAGGCGACCCTCCTCCCTTCTTTTTAAAAATGGAAATATGAGGAGAGCTTTGCATTCAACTCTTTGCACTTCAGACAGATGCCCCTAGGGCATGCGAGCCCCTCGGGAGAAGACTAACGACAATGATGGTGGCCCAGTGTGGAAATGCCCGTGTGTGTGTGTGTGTGTGTGTGTGTGTGTGTGTGTGTGTGTGTGTGTGTGTGCGGGGAGCTCTTGTGTTCTGATGTAGTTACCTCCCCGCTGGGAGTCTAAAGTGTTCTTTGGTGCTTTCAAGTTTCATCGTAGCAAAGTTTCACTTCACATCATTGTTTCACTTGCTAGCTGCGGGGACACATGACACGGATTCTTCAGAAAGAACTTCTTACGTGGAGATCAGGGGAGGTTTGGGAGGCCAGTCAGCCAGCCGCTCTCTGGTGTTAGCCAAGGTCAATAAACGACCATTTGATTGTTTTTCTCAGCTGAAATGCTGTCAGTGCCCATTCTGCAAGGCACCTCAACGTTCTTCATGCCTGAGGCAAACAAACGGACAGGCAGACACCATCCCAGCTTTTGAGTAACTCACTATCGGTTTGGAGGAGGACGGAAAGCAGAATCAGAGACCATAATGGAGTTGCCATTCAGGAGCCACCTGAGGCACATACAGTGACGTGTCCCGTTAGTGATATAGACCACTGAGAGCGAGGCGCGGAGGTGGGAAAAGCGCAGGCCTTGTTGCGGACTGGTTTCAGCAGCCCGGAGGAGCGCCTTTTCCCTCCTTAAGCCTTCCTTTCCCCCCCGACTGTAGAGGGAGATGCTACCAGGATCCTAGAGTTGCTTCAAGGATTCAGAGACCTTAGTTCAAGTTGTTGGCACTCTCGGTAAACAGGAGTTTGCACGATTTCCTCAGGGGTCTGCATTTTGTGTATGACTGCTAGAAGTGGAACAGCGGGAAGTGGCCAGGGGCTTTGACCTACGGATTCTACATCCCTGAGGGAGCGATTTGTCTGTTTTACCTTAGGCCTCTTCTATTGGAGGATGGATACTTTAGGAATTATTGAATAGTTTTAAAAATGGGAAAGCACTCCTGAGGAAATCTCCTCAGAGGCATTTTAGGATTTTCCCCATCCCCCAACTGGATTGGGGGCGGGGAGGGAAGGAGTTGGGGGCATACGCACATTCCTCAGGCGGTGGCCGGACTTCCTTGAGGGGCCAGGCCTGCCTCAGTCTGTGGCAGCACAGCGACCAGGACCCGCCCCCATTCTTACTCCTGGGTGTCTTCCTCTTTCCCCATTCTTTCCCACCTCCGGTTCTCTCCCAAATGTCCTCTGTAGGGGAAGAAGAACGCTTTCTGTCTTCCTTCTTTTGGTTCAATGGCTGGGGCCCTGCAAATTTGACTGACAAGAGACAAATTAACAAGAGAAAAACATACAAATTTTATTTTGTGATAATTTTTACATGACACAGGGGCCTTCCTAGGAAAGACCCCAAGAAAATCAGATAGGCTTGAGAGCTCATATACATTTAGGCTTGAGAGCTCATATACATTCAAAAAAATATTTTATTTATTTTAGAGAGAGAGAGAGAGTAGGAGGAGCAGAGAGAGAGGGACAAGCAGACTTGGCACTGAGAGCAGATCCCTACAAGGGGCTTGATGCCGTGACCCTGAGATCATGATCTGAGCCAAAATCAAGAGTCAGAAGCTTAAAACTGACTGAGCCCCGCCCCTAGAGCTCATATACATTTTTAACAGAGAGCAATAAACTGTGGAGACAGGTCAGACAAAGGAAAGGGGTTTAGACATCTGGAGCCCTGGACTGTGGGAACACACGTACATGGGGGAAACTAATGGGAGGGAAAGCAAGGCTATCTTAGCAATGCTTAGCAGTGTTGGTCCCACAGTGCCGATTTCTGTCTTCTTCATGGCCATAAGAATTCCCTGGGAGAGGGGATTTATGGCAGTCCTCGTTTTTTAGACTTTCTGCTTTTAGTCAGATAAGGGAAGCTCCAGGAAGGCTTCTTTCTACATCTGTTGAATCTCAAATGCCTTGGGCTCAAGATAACCCTTATGCCAAAGTGTCATATTTTGGGGTGGCATATTCTGATCCTCTTCATTCCCCTGCCAAAGTAAAAGATGAAAGAAACTTAAATCTGAGTAGGGCAAGGAAGTGGGGAATTCTGTATCCAGCTTACCGAGTTGGGGGAAAAAAAAAACCCACCTTCTCCCACCCCTTTTTTCTGATTGTTATCTGAGGTTCTAGACTTTCAAATGAAGGTGAAAACAAATCGATAAATAACCAGAGATTTGGTGTCAAGTGGAATTTTTAAGTGCTTGCTTTTTTTTTTATTAAGCTGGTTGGTGAACACTTTTTATTTATTATCTTAGAATGCTGTCTTGGTAGGTCCTGGTGTGGATTCCCTTAGAGAATCAAAGAGGAGAAAAGCAGTATCATT
The DNA here is from genome assembly GCF_009762305.2 of Zalophus californianus. Taxonomy (NCBI): domain Eukaryota; kingdom Metazoa; phylum Chordata; class Mammalia; order Carnivora; family Otariidae; genus Zalophus; species Zalophus californianus. The sequence goes on along the minus strand of NC_045595.1, from coordinate 65,678,581 downwards.
TTGTTCCTACTCAACGTACGCAGTTTGTATATAGGCAAAACTAAACCATTTTCCTCTGTTACTCATTGTAATTTTCCTCTACAGAAAGAAAAAAAATTTTGCCTCTGGTGTACATGGCCCACAATGTGGAGCTCAATACATCTCAATGCTTGTCATTACCATTTTCATTTTTTTTTTCCCTCGGCTACATACCCAGTGGAAATTGTGTTTACTTTGATTGAAAGGAACAGGGAACAACTTCTGTGTTTACATGACAATCTCATTCTTTTCTGGAACTCTGTCATCATAGGATTTTTTCATTCTCTTCTTGCCCGGGCTGTGACTGGAGGCATGAATAAATAAGCCACACATATAATTGGAACCAGTCCTGCTTCCTCGCTCCGTGTCATGTGTTAGATGCTGTATCAGTCATGGATTTGAAACTGATTATTTTCTTCGCGGTTAAAAAATGACAGGAAAAATGTGGCACACAACGTGATGTGGGAATGCTGTCTCCAGTGCTTGTTAGAAATCTGTGTTTTCATAGAAGTGAAACCTCTACGGTCCATTTCCCCAGCTCATCAATCTTGCCTTTCCTTTTAGCAGCTGGTTGGAAGAGATGGGCGAGTTACGGTTTTGCTTTTCTTCTGTCCCAGGGATACTACCAAGCGGGCTATTCCTTACTGCGGTTGCTCCAACCTTATGAAGCAGCTCGCATGTTTTTTGAGGGTCTGCGACTTCTGCAAGGCACTCCAGACCAGATCCAGGTTGCTGATTTCCTCGTGGGAGTCTTCACCACTATGGGCAGTAAGTTGGAAGGGGGAGGGGGAAGCCTTTGTTCATTCTTTCTTTCCTTTTTTTTTTTTTAAGTCCTTGTTATTTTATTCGAACGGCTCCTGGGGAGATAATTTCAGGGTGTTTCTTTGTGGCTTATTTATGTCGTTAGACTGGAACTGATTTTCACATTAGAAAGCATTTTGGAAGGTTTGGTGGCTCATGTCCTTGTAAAAACAAGAAAATCCTTTCGCAGAAACCACTTAAAGCTCTGCCAATCAGACTTCAGTTTTCTCTGTTGCTACTTAGAGATCTTTCCCCCTCTATGCTACTGATTTTATGTGATTTGTGCTCTTTCCTGTGATGTTTGCATGTGTTTCTCCAATATGCCGAGAAATAGTCCTGTTTGCTATCAAAATACCCTGGCAGGGCTGATGGAGGTGTCTCAGGATTTCTCTGCCTTAAATGCCCGTGGTTCTTGGTCATGCCGCTTGGAAAAAAGAAGAGGTAGGTCAGACGAAGAGTGGTGGTCAGCAGAGCAAAGTCTACTGAGGGATAGTACAAAGCTCCCGGAGAGGGAGGGGGGCCCGAGTGGGTTGCCCCTGGAGTTTCTAAGTTTAGCGGTTTTTAATGAGTTCTTCTGTGGAACTATCTTAAGCAGCCAGGTTGTGCTGAGTTGTGCCAATCAGGGCTTTGGTCACATTATCTACCTATTAGGTTAATGTCAACATGCTGATGGTCTTTTTTGCTGACATCTGGGGGCTTATGTCTTAACTGCCCCTTGCCTGTGATAGTGACAAGTGCTTTGTGGTTAATTGTCTTATTTTAGGACGTTTTGCAGAAGTCAATTCTGCAAAGGCTGCAAAGCAGAATGCTAGTGCGCTCCTGTCTAAGCTGTGAAACAGGATGTTAGTGCTGTTTTATCTTAGCTGTCCTGACTCCGTATTTTCTTGTTGGGGACCCTGGCCAGGACTACTTCACTGTCCAACTAACTGCTCACAGAGGGTGCTGTGGAAGCTGACGCGGTGCTCAGGGCCTCACTGGCTCTGCTCACTGCAGCGGAGGACCCAGCCACTCCGTGTAGGAGTGACGCATGGAGGACTTTTTGCATCACTGCCTTGAGTTATTACTCTTAACGACCTGGCCGTGAGCTGGCTTTGTCAGTGGCCTGGATTAGGCAAAAACTGAAAACCATAAAACACGATGTAACATATCCTTGCCAGTGACAAAGGAGCTCTCTTGTGCTTATCTTGGCACGGACTAAAGTTCTGCCAATGACCAGGCCATTGTTTTCAAATATTGCGTTTGATCGCATTTAAGGTTGTACCGACTTAAGATGTGCCGTTGGAAAATGTTTTGCCACTGAGAGTCAAAATCAGTTGTCACACATGTCCCGATTGTAGAGATGTTAGAATGTGAAAAATGGCACATGTCAGAATTGCGGGAAAAAGGTCTTTGGCTTTCAGAGGTGGGGAAATTGATTCAACTGTTGCAGATCCACCTGTTCCCACTGCGATTGTGGGAGAACAACTCTTGTGGTCTGTGGCCGACATTCTACAAATTTGGGCAAGTTTGGCAGATGGGGGAGTGGGGGGCGTGAGAGCCATATCAGGCAGGCAGTGGGAAGGGGTTGGAGGTCGGCACAGCCGAGTCCCTTGGACAGAGAGGTGGAAGATCCCCAGATAAATGCTGACGGGTCCCAGGTTTCCAGTCAGCCTTTTGCTGGCAGTGACCGAGCCTGTTTCCCTTTCCTCTGAGTGTGATGGCTTGGCGTGTTCCCTACCATCCCTCATGTCGTCTCTGCATCTTTGTGAAGTCACTGTTTATTTCTGGGGGACTGCTCCCTTAAGAAATCTGGATGGTTTCCCTTCTGCCACCATCCTGAGAGGGGGCACTTCTTAGAACTTCATAGGGCAATGCATCCCATACTTGTATACCAAAGTATTTCTATTTGTAGGGTGAATGTATGTCCACGGTCCAATTTCTAAAATTTGAAAAATGTATTTGTGGAAATTTTGTATCCTTTTGTGCAATACTGTTTATTTTGATATTTACTTATTTTTGGAAGTTGACAATCCTGGAGGAGGTGCCGTGTTATTCTGGCACCTGCCCTTGCTCCTTGGATGATCTCATCCATGAGTTTGAGAAATGTGGTTTGGAGGATCATGAGATGCAATGGACCACTAGGTTAGAAGAATGTGTATTGACTAAGAGAGTTGGTAGATCTGGGTCCCCGTCTTTGTTTTTGTTGTTAACTAGCTGCATGATATGCCGTGAAGCCTGACCTCATTTGTCATCATTTCTCATCAGTTGGGTGACAATAATATTTGTCAACATCTTTCTTAAAGGATGTGAGGTGCTATTTTTTAAATTTTTTTTTAACTTCTTTTGAGTTTCTATTTCCTCCTCTATAAGTGGAGATAATAGGGCAGTGCCTTATTGGTCTGTTTGAGGGGTTAAATATTAGCGCGTATTGCGGGGCTTGGCATATGGAAGAGCTAAATCCCACTGCCTAACTCTTGGGCATTGAGTTTATAGATGAACCTAAAGTGTTTCCACTTCGTTCCATTATAGAGTACTTTTACTTTGAAAATGCCTTTGACTTTACTTTTACTTTGAAAATGCCTCTCTTTCTGATATCTTTAATTTTCCATTTGTCTATCTGTGGACCTTTTCCCAAATGTTCTAGACTCTGCCCGGGTTAAAATTTCTAAACTATGGAACTTTCTTTCAGGTGACCCCATTGTTTTGCAAAGTTTCTTGCCCTGTTTTGATCATATTTTTACTACCGGATTCTCAACAGAAGTGTGGCAATCTGTAATAGAAAAGTTGGCAAAAAAAGGATTATGGCATGTAAGTAAAAGAAGATGGCTCTCTTGTGGGGAAAGTACATTCTTGGCTAAATGGATTTTTTCTGCCTGCACTGGGGAAGGGATTGTAATTTATTATCTGTTTATTTTGATGCCAAAATAACTTTTTAACTGCACCATCATTAAAGATAGAAAGTCACTGAGAGTTATTAATTAGTCAGTTTCTGTTTTTTTTAAAGATAGGAAACATATTCAGAACACCTAATAATAATATTAGCTAATGTTTATCACCCTCAGATTATCACATTATATATACTATATATATTATATAATGTATTATATATCACATTATATATAATGTATTATCTCCCTTATTGCTCTGTGTCTTCATTGTCATCACAGAAGTGTCAAGTTCAAGTGCTAATGATAATGTGGAATGAGGAAAATAAACGATTGCATGTTCATCTTCATCATCTTTTTTTTATTGCATTTGCTAGTGTGGGCTCAAAAGACCTGCCTGTGTTGCTCTGAGCAATTCTGTGCTGCTTTTTTTTTTTAATTAAAAAAATTTTTTTAAAGATTTTATTTATTTATTTGAGAGAGGGTGCGTGTGTGCGAGAGAGCACGAGAGAGCAAGAGAGAGAGAGAGCGAGAGCGTGAACATGGGGGTTGGCGGGGGAGGAGCAGAAGGAGAAGCAGACTCCCGGCTGAGCAGGGAGCCTGGGATCATGACCTGAGCCAAAGGCAGGCGCTTAACTGACTGAGCCAGCCAGGCGCACTGCATCTGTGTAGCTTTAAGGGACTGCTGCCCACAGATCATAGTGAGGCTGCAGGAACCAAACCCAGGGCTGGGAATCCAGAGAATGGAGGAACAGAGCGGACTGTGAGCCTGGGCTTCAGTGTCACACAGATGCCTCCTCAAATCATAGTCTTCCACTTTCTATTTTGGGCTAATTACTTCCCCTCTGAGCCTCATTTCCTCATTTGTAAGATGCAGGATATAAACTTACTCTTCAGGGTTTTGGTGAGGATGAGAAATAAAGGACCAAGAACACCTACTAATAATATTAGCTAATGTTTATCACGGGCTTACAGTATGCCAAGCACCGAGCTAACAGAGCTTTATGATACCTGGCGTGCGCCGAATGCCCAGTGAATAGTAGTTGTCATTGATGGTGGGCTCTCAGTCAGCATGGAAAGGGCTGGTCAAGGCTGGCAGTTAGATCAGGAAGGGCCTGCTGGGCTTTCTAAAGCTGGGCAGTGCAGAAAAGTCACCAAAAGCAAGGGCAACCCAAAAGCTCTCTAGAGCCAGGCAGGGCAAATGACTTTAGAATACAGAATTCTTCAATTTTTAAAAAGCTCATGGATTCCATTGGAAATCTAATGAAATCGATGGGGTTCTCTTTGCATACACACACAGTTATGGGTATAGTTTCAGGTGGTTCATGGGAAATCCCCTAAAGTCCAGCAATGAGTTCCCTGAAGCTCACTTCCATATTAAAAGTTCTTGAGAAAGCAGGCAGGCAAGGGAAGGCCCGAGAATGCAGCCCAGTGGTAGGTCTACTTGGTCCAATATTCCAGCTGTGGGGCCCCAGTAATTTTTTTCACCTAATGGAAATAGAGACATCTTGTTAAAAAAAAAAAAAAAAGGCCAGGTCAGCAATCAGGATTGGCAGAATCCTGAGCATGTCATTTGAGATTGGGGTCTGTTCAGGGCGAGCAGCAAAGAGTGGGCATCAGGCTGAAAACCCGGAAGCAAGATGTGGTCATTGGCTCAGTCCCTGGGGTCCCACGTCCACTAGCAGGTGCATACATGACGGAGGTTGAGGCTGAGCCTGGGTCTCCAGTTGTGGCCATGCCAGAGCCTGGAGCCCTTAGACCTGTTGGCACACCTGGATGATTTCAGTAGGGACCTCTTAGGACATGCTGTCTGTGTGACCTAGGAAAAATTGCTTAACCTTTCCAGGATTCAGTTTCTTCAGTGACTTTAGATGGCGTCAGTGGTTTAACAACTGGCTCTCTGAGAAAAAAAATGTTTGTCAATTTCTGTAGTGTCAATACTCTCACCATGGCCCAATCTGAATTCATTAATAGGGCTACAGGATGTGGCATTGGGAATTCTGAAATGCAGTTGGTGCTCATTAGCTGCCTCGACAGGGTCTAGCAGACCCCAAACACTTGGGGCTTATGAAACACTAAAGTGCTAAAGAATGAATTGGAAGGAGCTACTTGTAAAGGATTGGATTCTTCTGCTTGCTAAGTAAGCCTCAAAACTTTGCACGGAATCACTTTTTTACCCACTGGTGCTGCTATCCTCAGCAGGCTTTGAGGAAAGGTGGAGAGAGCTTAGCTCTCAGCAGGAACAGGACATTGGCTGGACAGAGGGACTTCGATTATAGCTCAGGCTGTAAAGGTTGGCAGGTAGCTTAAAAAGAGAGGGCTGGAGGGTATTTTGTTTTTTGTTTTTTTGCTTGTTTTAACCCTGAAGATAACTTTTGCTCTAATAATCTATGTGGAGAACATGATTATTCCAGCTTTTTCTTTTTCTCCCTTCTCATCAGTCATTCCTACTTCTGTCGGCGAGAAAAGACCGGCTACCGAGAAATATCCATGTCCCAGGGTTAACACTGAAGAGTCTCTTTGAGGTAAGGTGGCTTCTTAAAACATACGGTTTCAAGTCAGGCCACTCAGGCTTATATTTGGGACCTCAGCTTGTATAAGGGGACTTCAGCTGTCTCACTGCAAATTTATTATTTATAATCATCTCAGGCTTGGGCCACAGCTATCCAGGTTTTACTGAACCCCAACATTATGAATGAAGGAGTTTGAAGTTTCATATTGACGGAGTGACTTCCATGATTCTTCCTGTGTGTTTTTTCCCCAGCAATACGTCTTCATTGGACTTTATGAGAAGATGGAACAGGTGCCCAAATTAGTTCAGTGGCTCATCTGCCTTGGTGCAAGTATTGAGACTATAGGACCATACCCTCTTCATGCCCTCATGCAACTCTGTATCCGAGCAAGTGAGTGTTCTTCCAGTTACACGCTGTCCGAGCTGCCCTCCCAGCCCTGAGCTCCCACGTGCTCTGCTGAGCTCAAGAGAAACCAGAATTTAGCCACCTGAAGGTGGAATATTCAAATGATCTGAATATGCAAATAGTTTGATTATTCAAATGCATGCAGGCAGCGGGGTAAACAGCATTGTTTTTATTTCACCTGGGACCTGGTAGCTACGGGGCCCAAGTTGAAAGGATTCTGTGTTCCTAGACAGATGCTAGGGGTAGAGGAGTCCTGAGACCCATGCAGGGGACTTGGGACAGACAGCCTTTGCTGGGCAGAGCTCCCTGAGGCTGTGGAGTTTCTTCCAGCTGGCCAAGGCACAGGTGGTCTTTCCCCCTTGTTCAAGTTCATTTTCTCTCTAGCCAGAGGGCTGACTGCCATGGTGGTGGTGGTGCGGGGGGCTGATACCAAGGGAAACACTGGTTCTGGCTGAGACAGAATGCTTGTGGTTCATCTAAAGAACGCTGATGTTCGTAAAATTCTTTTTTTCTTTTTTTAAGTCTTCACCACTTGGCGATAGGATTTAAATTTTAAAATATTTAATTTTTTTCATTATCACATACACACGTTAGATAAAAAAGCTTGTTTTTCTTCTTTTCCAAGCGTGTATGGCATCAGCGTTCGACATGTACCCATACTGTTTTAGAGCCAGAAAGGGCCAAGAGAATTTTCTAGACAGTCTTCCTCTTCTAGGCTGGGTTGCCTTCCCAGGAATGAAAGAGTGAGGGGGTTGGCCAGGGGCTTCAAGACCTGGGCCGCTGCTTTGCTTTAGCCACATTTGCCTTGCTGTTATCCATTTCCTACTGGGGAGTCCATGAGATGTTTTATTCTCACACAGGAATTGGCGGATCAAAGGTTTAAAAGTAAAGTCTGATTAAAAGCAATCTGATCCAGTCCTACCAGTTTTCAAGTAGGAATCTGGAGCCCAGAGAAGTGTGTCTCTGGTTGTGAGAGTCACGATTCCCCACTGTGTCTGCTCTTTACTTTAGCTCCTGGGGGGACAGGCAGGAATCAGTAAGATCAGCTGTTTAACTTTATCCCTGATTTGTTTCTCAGAGGAAAACTCTGACATGGTGACAAATGGTGTTTGCAGAGTTGGTAGAAGCATGTGGCATTCCTTGAGCCCAGGAGCTACAAGGAAGGAGCCTGGGAAAATAATTTTTAAATATATGTCCTATCGATAGGAATGAGTAGGGTAGTCTTTTCAGATATTGACCTGATTCCTGACATGGGTGCTGTTGATGCCCTGCCTGGAGCCTCTTTACCACCAGGGCCCCCATCACACCCTGCCGGTTCACAGCTGCCTCCTTCCCCAGAGGCTGCTTTTTGCCAATATGCACCATGTCCTACAGAGGTTCTCCCTCAACCTCACCCCCTCCTTAGAGGTGTTTTGTAGCTCTTGACTAACTGACATGCGGTACAAAATGTTAGCCCCCGCCTCATGGTGGGTCAACACTGGTGCTGTTCATGCTCCAGAGCTCCCTGTGGGATCGGGCTGAGGCTGAATCAGCTGAGACCACATCTCTGCTTGCCTCCTTCCCCTGCCTTGTCCTGCTTCCCTCAGTCTCTTTCCTGAGCTCCCTGTCAATAACTCACATGTACAGGAATCCTTGTCTCAGGCTCTGCTTCTAGGGAAACTGGCTGAGTTTATTATGAATAACATTCTAGAATTCATCCTTTTAATTTACAGACTCTGTGTCTCCCGGGCCTATTTGTGTTGAGTGTCAAATGTGTGTGGGATTCCCCATTTGGTTCCCTCATGGCGCTACACACTGATGTGCGTTATTGATTTTCTGTCTGTAGAAAATAACATCAGTCACTCATTTTAATTCCCTTCAGAGGAAAACCATCTTTTCAGGTGGTTAATGGACCACAAGCCCGAGTGGAAAGGCCGCATCAACCAGAAGGACGAGGATGGCTGCACTGTCCTCCACGTCGTCGCCGCGGCCCCCTACCCAGGATACCTCATCAAGCGTAAGCAGGCTGGAGGGTGCGCTATGGGCTGGAGGGTGCGCTATGGGCTGGATGACCTCAGGCATTAGAGAGCCCACACAACCGACCGCACGTATTTCCCATCCATCCTGGGACAGGCTCAGGACTAAACCTCACCTTGAATTAAGCATGACGGGGAGGGCAGGCTGTATGCAGAAAAGACGGGTGGGGGGGGTGGCGAGAGAAGGAAGAATGGCGGGGTTCCACGTGCTCTTTCCGCTTCAGTGGCTTCCGTGGGATTGAATGTCTCAAGGACAGGGGCTTCTGGCTGCACTTGTTCTCTCCCTCATCACGCGGTACTAAGTGCTTTATTTCATGTCAAATCTGCACTTGTTACCAGAGATACGCTGTGAACCAGACCACAGACATGGTCCTGCTTCTTGGCCACTGTAGAATCTAACACAGGGATTTCATCCACCATACTCACCAGGGCCAGACAGACTACGACGAAGAGTGAGGCTGATGCATGCAAGGATAAGCTGCTTCTTTTGATGCAGACATACCTTGTTAGCCTGTGAAACAGGAAGGCTCTCTGATGCCTCTCGCCTTTCTGGAAACCCATGGAGACAGCACATTTTGTTCTATAATAATGTTACAGCTGTGATGATGAATGGTAATGGACTCCTAGCCCCCGTGGAAGGGAGGTGACAGGGAGGGCTGGGGAGTTTGGCTCGGTGTGGCCACAGCCTCCTGCCGATCATGGGAACTAGGCCATCTTCTGATGGCAGGAGACGTTGGAAAGATGTTTTTTTTTTTAAAAATAAGACAACTCATGATTATAAAATGTCTGCTCAAAATTAAACAGGACTAGACAGAGCCCAGAGGCGTCCGGTTGGGGACCCCTAGCCTGCTGGGTCCTCCTGGGAACTTAGAGTTTTGTGTCTTCAGCGTGTCCTGGAGGAGCACAGTGAGGGGTATTTCTCTAATGTTATTCCCCACTGGACTGTGTCCCAGGAACCCACATCTGGGCAAATGGAGAAAGGGTGAGCTGTAGATACTGTTTTGAGCTTTATTGAAATATAATCCATATACCATATAATTCACCTGTTTAAAGCATCCACATCCATGTTTTTAGTACATTCACAGTTATGCAACCATTACCACAATCAACCTTTAAAACGTTTTCATCATTTTCAAAAGAAACCTCGTCTCCATTAACAGTCACTCCCCATTTCCCCCTCCCTCTCCAGCCCTAAGCAACCACTAATCTACCTTCTGTGTCCGGGGACTTGCCTATTCTGGGTATTTCATAGAAATGGAATCATACAGTCTTGTGACTGGCTTCCTTCACCGAGCATGCTTTCAAACCAAATAATATCCCATTGTATAGATGAAGCACATCTTATTTGTCCATTCATCAGCAGATGGACATTTGTTCAGCTCTTATGAATAATGCTGCTGTGAATTTTTATATATATGTCTTTGCTTTTGGAATATATTTTCATTTTTCTCAGGTAGATACCTAGGAATGGTATTGCTGGATCACTTGGTAACTCTATATTTAATCTCTTGAAGAACTGCCAGACCAGTTTCCAAAGTGGCTGAACCATTTTATGCTCCCACCAGCAATGCACAAAGATTCTAATTTTTCTAAGTCTTTGCCAGCTCTTGGTACTGTCTGTCTTTTTGGTGTCCTTTGAATTTTAGTACCCTCTGAGAGACCATGGTTTTCTGGCAAATGCTTGACAACTGGATCTTCAAAAAGAAAAGCCCCGAATTGTGGTGTTTGCCAATTTCCTTGGTATAGATACTCCCACCATGGTTGATTTCAAGCTATTAATGTGATGTCTTTGAACATGGGGCTGGGACATGTGCAGTAGCATACCATCATATTGTATTTTTACCACACAGATCAATTTTTTAAAGATTTTATTTATTTATTTGACAGAGAGAGACACAGTGAGAGAGGGAACACAAGCAGGGGGAGTGGCAGAGGGGGAGGCAGTCTCCCTGCTGAGCAGGGAGCCCGATGCGGGGCTCTATCCCAGGACCCTGGGATCATGACCTGAGCCGAAGGCAGCCGCTTAACAACTGAGCCACCCAGGTGCCCCCACACAGATCCATGTTAAGATAGATGTAAAGAAACCTCATCATAGACAATAGCAAAGCATAGTAAAATAATTGGGAAGTGATGAGTTTTGTTTTTAATATAATTTATTTATTGTAAGTTTAAATAAGTTAGTTGTTAATAATGGCCATGTTTACCAACCATCTTGTAGCATTTCTAGATATTCGACAGTTGGCGCTTGTGGACTGGTGTGAGCTGGTTCCAGCACACCTCTGTGCTAAAGCTCTCGTTAGCCTGGTAATTTACGGTTAAAATCTGTGCCTCCAATCACTGTGCTCTCCTTACACTTCCCCAGCCAGAAAATGCCCAAGAAAAAGGATTTCCAGACAAGACTCTTTGGTTTGCAAAGAAACACAACTCCAAGTCTCCTGAAATCCAGGTGGTTTGAGCAGTGTTTGGGTAGTTTATATGCATGCAGAGCCTTAGATTCCTACTGTATGCATCGATAACTTGGCAAGCATTCCATTTCCTGGGACTTAAACGAGTGCTTTCCAGTACAAGCATAATGAGAGCCACATACAAAATTCTAGAAATTTCTGGTAGTCTTATGAAAAAGTAAAGCAAAATAGGTGAAATTAATTTTAGTGATATATTTTATTTTATTTTTAATATTTTATTTATTTATTTGAGAGAGAGAGAGAGAGAGAGAGAGAGAGAGAGCATGAGAGGAGAGAGGGCCAGAGGGAGAAGCAGACTCCCCGCTGAGCGGGGAGCCCGATGTGGGACTCAATCCTGGGGACTCCAGGATCATGACCCGAGCCGAAGGCAGTCGCTTAACCAACTGAGCCACCCAGGTGCCCTGGTGATATATTTTAACCCATCTATCCAACCCATCTATCCAACATATGTGTAATTAGTATAAAAAGTATGGAGACATTTTACATTCTGTGTTTCAGTTTTGTGCTAAGTCTTTGAAATCCAGCATATATTTTGCTCTGCTAGCCCATCTCCTTGTTGGCTAGCCACAGGTGCTCAGTAGCCACCTCTGTGCCTCGTGGCTGCCATATTGGACAGCACAACTTAATACTATTTCTTACAAATGCTGAAACCTTCCTGACTTTCTGAAACATGGGAGAATAAACATAAGAAGTCAAGAGATGGCCCTTTCTTCATGCAGGTGTAACATGGCCTGCCCCCCCGGCCGCTACCGAATGAGCCTTCACGACTCTTAATAGGCTGCTTCTCCTCTTAATTCTACCTCTCTCTCACTACCCACGTCCCCTTTCTCTCTTTCGGGAGAGCTCACCTTTTTTTTTTTTTTAAATCTTCAATTTGAACTAATTTTAGACATACAGAGAAGATGCAAAAATAGTTCCAAGAGTTTCTGTATATCCTCACCCAGCTTCCCTTAATCTTAGCATGTTATATGTCAGGGTTTAGTTATCAAAATCAAGAAGTTAACATTGACAGAGTGCTGTCAACTAATACACAGATCTCGTGCGAATTTCACCCTTTTTTCACTAATGTCCTTTGTCCATTTGGAGACCCACACTGCATTTACTTGTCAGGGCTCCTTAGTCTCCTCCAGTCTTTGACAGTTCCTCAGTTTTCCATGCCCTTGACCCTTTTGAAGAAGATTGGTCAGTTGTTTGGTAGATGGTCTATCAATTTGAGTTTGTTTGATGTTTTTCTCATGATTGGAATAAAGTTATGCATTTTTGCTAAGAATACAACAGAAATGAGTTTGTGGTCTTCTCCGTATTATATTACGGAGTTCATCATGCCAATATGTCTTGTGATGTTAACCTTGATTAGTTGGTTGAGGTGGGATCCATGGGATTTCTCCCTTGTAAAGTTACCATCTTTCCCTTTGTAGTTGTTAAATATCTCGGAGGAGATACTTTGAGGCTATGCAAATACGCTGCTTCTCTTTAAATTTTTGCACACTAATTTTATTTTCGTTGGTGGATCTTGTCAGCATCAGTTATCACTGTGATCTTCAATTAATGTTGATTTTTTATTTTCTTCTTTCCTTCTACATTTATTACTTGGAATTCTGTTGCAATGAAGAGCTGTCCCTTCTCTGTATGTATGTATGTATGTATGTATGGACTCATGGATATTTATTCTATGGGATAAAATCCATAGTTGCTCAAATTGTTCCAGCTTTGGCCATTAGGCACTCCTTTCTTCTGGTTGGCTCCCGTGTTCCTTTGACAAGCCCCATCCTTTTCTGAGCACTTCCTTACTTTCAGATACCACAAGTTGCTTCAGGCTCACCTTGAATTTTCTGTGTCTCCCATTCCTCCAAGGATCCCCAGTTCCTTTTGTTAAAGAATGGTGTAGAAAACAAGGTCTGCTACTTGGTGTGATCATTGCTACTGAAGTGTCATTATTTCTAGGCCTTCTCAGCAGACAGAGGGAGGAAGCATATGGTCATGTACTAACCCATGAATACACACATCTGTATTACTGTGTCTCTGTATTAAAAACCATGAGTTTATGCTGATACCTCTGATTCTGGTCCAACACCATGGTCATTTAGCTTTTTAAAATTTGTAACATCTCTCATCTATAATATATTTATTTTTTCAGTTTTAAGAGTTTCAGACTTGCTAACCCATGTCCCTTTGAGAAACACATCTAAATAGATGTATGTTTGTTTTATGTTCATTTTATGTTTGTGTTCAGTTCTTTTTGTCTTCAGTTTTATAGCATCTAGTCAAGATACTAAGTTATTTTCCTCCCCACCCTATTTACTATGGTTATTTTGCTCATTTGTAGTACACTTAGGTATATTTTTCAGTGTTTGCATTCTGTTTTAGGGTTCTCCTCACATCCTGATTGGTTTTGTTTATATTTTGGTATGTGGAAGGCACATATGTGAAAAGTTACTATGGTTCTAGATGTCTGAACTTCGCAGAAAGATATACTCAGAGAAGTGTCACTTCTTCCTCGTCCCTTGACCCCCCTAAGTTTCCACTTACCCCCTTTTTCTGCCCCTTTCCCATTCACCCCCTGTAGGTGATCAGTTTCTTTTTCTTTCCTTCTTTCTTTTTTTTTTTTTTTTAGGCTCATTCTTTCTGGATTCCTTTTGCAGTAATGAGCAGACATATGTGTATTTTCTTACACCTCCTTTTTTACATGGAGGGCCCCATTCTATAGATTCTGCCTGGCACCTGGCTTTTTTTTCATTAACAGTATGTCCTGGAAATCACTCCATATTCGTTCATATGCATGAATGCATATGTAGGTCTGTTAGATATTGTCAAATCTCCATTCGGAAGGATGGTACCAATTTGCACAACCACCCGTAATGGAGGAGAATGCCTCTTTCCCCACAGTCTCATCAACAGAATTTTGTTGTTATATTTCTAAGTTTTTTCTGGTCTTGAGAGGTGTGAATTGGTATCTCAAGTTTGTTTTAATTTGCATCTCTTTGTTTATGTGTGGGTTTGGATTTTTTAAAATACAGTTGAGAACCATTTTTTAATCTTTTTTTGCCAAGTTATATGTTCATGTCTGTTTCCCATTTTTCTACAGAGATTTTGGTCCTTTGTCCTCAATTTTTAAGAATTCTTTGTTCATTAGCTCTTTGTCTGTGGTATAAGTTATGAATTCCCCCCCTCCCAGTTTGTCACTTGTCTTCTGACTTTGGGCTTTTTTGTCATGGAGATGTTTTCTTTTTATGTAGTCAAATTTATCAATCTATTGATTTATTGTTCCTGTATTTGGAGTCAGAGTTAAAAAAACCTTCTGAACATCCAAGTTAAAGAGTTATTATTTTTTTCTGGTGCCTCTATGGTTTCCTTTTTAATTAGATCCCTGATCCATTGGAGTTTCATGTAAGGATCTAGTTTTACCATTTTCCAGGTGGCTACCTATTTGTCTCAGCATCATTTGTTTATAAGTGTTCTCATGACCTCAGGAATTTGAGATGCCACTAATTCTGGACTTTCTGTTCTATTCTACTGGTCTCATTGTTCATATAGACTTCTCTTTTTTAAAGATTTTATTTATTTGACAGAGAGAGAGAGAAGGAGCACAAGCAGGGGGAGTGGGAGAGGGAGAAGCAGGCTTCCCGCTGAGCAGGGAGCCGAACGCGGGGCTCGATCCCAGGACCCTGGGATCATGACCTGAGCCAAAGGCAGACGCTTAACCAACTGAGCTACCCAGGCACCCCTTCATATAGGCTTCTTTGAATCACCTTTCAAAAACTAGTTTAAAAATCAGAAGTAGACTCCACACCAAGATGGCTGAAATAAAAAAAGGTGGACAGCAACAAGTACTGACAAGGATGTGGAAAATTTGGGACCCATTGCTGGTGGGAATGAAAAATTGTGCATCTGCTTTGGAAAAAAGTCTGGCACTTACTCAAATAGTTACCATATGATTCAGCAACGTTACTCCTAGGTATTTGCCTCACATAAATGAAAACATATTCAAACATTTGTACATGAATGCTCATAGCAGTATTACTCATAACAACCAAAACCATGCAGACAACCCAAATCTCCAACTGCTGAATGGACAAACAAAATGCGGTACATCCAGACAATGCAATATTATTCAGCCATAAAAAAGAACAAAATACTGATACACGCTATAATAAGGATGCACCTTAAAATGTTATGCTGAAGGAAAGAAACCAGACACAAAAGGTCACATATTGCATGATCTCTTTTATATGAAATGTCCAGAATAAGGAAATCCCTAGAGACAGAATCAGATTACTGGTTGCCCTGGGGGTGGGGCAGGAGGAAATGTGGAGTGACTGCTAATGCATATAAGGTTTCTTTTTGGGGTGATGAAATGTTCTGGAATTGGATAGTGGTGATTACACAACTTCCTAAATATACTGAAACCCACTAAATTGTATACTTTCAAAGGATGAATTTTATTCAATCAAAAAAAATTTAAAAGTAAAAAAATAAAAAGAAATTGAAAGGCACGCTCTTGGTAAAAAAAAAGAATTCAAACACGTTAAAAAGATATGTGATAAAAAGTAAATTCTCTTTCACAAAGTCTACCAAGCATTTTTTTGGTGAGTCTTGCCAATTTTTCTTTTCCTCTTTTAAATATGAATGTGCACATACTCTACATTCTGTTCAGCAACTTGCTTTTTCCCTGAACAATAATCTTGGCCATCTGTCCCTAACTGTACCTGCATAACTATTTCATTTCTTTTTAACAGCTCACAGTGTTCTCTGACATGACTATACTGTGCTAATGGATGATTAAATGGTTTTCAAGTTATTTTGCTACCAGAAACAATGCTCAGAGAATATTTTCCTATATATATCTTTGTGAACTGGTGGGAATATATCTGTAGGATTATTTCCTAGTTGAGAGATTGCTTGTTCAAAGAACTGTACATTTTATTTATTTGGATAAACTCACTTTATTTAAATTTTAAATAGATTACATTCACAAATCAAAAGATACAAAAAGTATACATTGAGAGTTTCTGTCCTTTAACCTGAGAAACCAATGTTAGCAATATCTTATGATTTTTCCCCACAAATATTTTTTATTTATTTATTTGAGAGAGAGAGAGAGAAAGTGAATGAGAAGGGGTAGGGTCAGAGGGAGAAGCAGGCTCCCTACTGAGCAGGGAGCCTGAAGCGGGACTTGATCCCGGGACTCCAGGATCATGACCTGAGCCGAAGGCAGTTGCTTAACCAGCTGAGCCACTCAGGCTCCCCCCACAAATATTCTATAATGTATAAGTAAAAACATATGTGCAGTTTGAGGATGTTGTTAGCATGGAGGGATGTATTTGGCTTTTGAAAACTATTGTTAACTTGAACCCTGGAAAGGTTGCCCCAAAAGTGTATGAGATTATCTCCATCTTTTTTTTTTTTTTTTAATTTTATTTATTTATTTGACAGAGAGAGAGATAGCAAGAGCAGGAACACACGCAGGGGGAGTGGGTGAGGGAGAAGCAGGCTCCCCGATGCGGGACTCGATCCCAGGACCCCGGGATCATGACCTGAGCTGAAGGCAGACGCTTAACGACTGAGTCACCCAGGCGCCCCAGAGATTATCTACATCTTAAATACTTTTCTGATACATGGAGAGTCAGGAACTTTCCAGATACTTTAATGTGGCCCAAATTCCAAATTCACCACTTAAAATAATTGTAGCATCACAGAGCCTCTGAAATCATCAGTTCTGTTGGCATTTTGGTGGGTGGACGTTGTTATGATGGTCCTCCTGGCTCCCGATCCATGTGGTTTGGGAGGCCCAGGGGTTCAGGCTCAGGGAATTACCAGGACCTAAAGCTTAGAAATGATCACCTTCTGGAACTGCCATGAGGCCAGATCAGTAGTTGTGTCTGACTTGGTTATAGGTTACAGACACTCAAACTGGTTTAGGCAAGAAAGGGAATTTATTGGCTCAGGGGACTCAGTCGTCCAGAGTTTGCTCCAGGTGCTCCAGAGACATCTTCAAGAATCTGCCCTGTCTCCCAGCTCTGCTTTCTTCTGCGTTAGGGTTATTCTTAGGCAGGCTCTCTTTCCGTTGAAGCCACCTGATAATAGGTTTATATTATGCCTATTTGTCAGTCTCAGCCAAAGAGGATATTTCTACTCGGTATTTCAGTTAAAGTCCTAGGAATGCGCCTCCGTGACTTGACTTTGGTCACATGCCTCCAGGAACCAATCAGTAGAGCCAGAAGGATGGAATGATCTGATTGGCTAGATCCTGATCAGGTGTTCACCCCTGGATCTGGGGCTGGGGGCAGAGCCAGAGAATGGAATGATCTGGTTGGTCAGATTCTGATCAAATGTTTATCCCCCCCCCCCCGCCCCCCGAGCTCGGGCTGGGGCAGTGGTTGAGTATGTCGTCGTGACTGAATGTGTTTACTCGCGTCAGATCAGGTAGGCTAAAAATGGGGGGGAAAGGTGCTTTTCCAAAGGAAAACTGAGGTGGTGTTATCAGGAAAAGGGCTAATGGATGCAGTCAATTAAAAAAAAAAGTCTAGTATGTTTTCAAATTTTGCTTCCTTATCCTCAAGAATTTTGAAAACCTATGTACCTCTTTACATGTTTTTATATTGACGCATAGACTTTTTTGTCTGTGAGTCAAAAATATGTAAGAAAAGGTAATTTTCAGAATTGTGTACACAGATATTTTAAAATAAGACTATTATCTCACTCCTTTAGTTGCATATAATAGAATATAAATACTACAGCAACTTTATACCCTCAAACATGTATTTAAAAAATTGTGGACCAGCTCTTTAATAGTCAAAAATATCAAATTGTACCTTCCTTTTTTTGGGATCATATCTCTAGTTTACTTTTCAGAAAGAAGTTTACCCTCATATAGTTTATGCTTGAAAATCTTATTAGTCATCCAGTGATCTTCTTCTGGAATAGAAGTACTTGTATAGCTTTAAATTAGAAAAAAATTTCTGTGATTTAAGACTCTAGGGGTTAATTTTTTTTCTAGATTTAATTATTACAAAATTATTACTACAGATATCAAAGCAACAGAAATACATTAAAATCTTCTGTAATTAATTATTAAAGAAGAAAATAATAATTTTGGAGGGCAGTAAGAGGAGGGTAGATTATAGTACCTTTTATTTTTTTATTTCATTAATTTTTTAGAGCTTTACTTAGAGAAAGAGGGAGAGCACTAGAGCAGGGGGAGGGGCGAAGGGAGAGGGAGAGAGGGAGAGAATCTCAGACTCCCTGCTGAGCATGGAGCCTGATTTCAGGGCCTGATCCATGACCAGAGCCTAAATCAAGAGTCAGATGCTTAACCGACTGAGCCACCCAGGTGCCCTGTAGCGCCTTTTAAAAGGGGCTTGGCAGGCACCTAATTTTCCCTTCAGTGGACACTCTGGAAGTCAGGAATTTTCACTGCCTTTGGGGCAATACATTAATTAGTAACTAGTTCTCTGTAACAAATCACCATAAACTTGGTGGCTCAAAATCATTACCAGCTCACAGTTCTGTAGGTCAGTAGTCTGAAATGATGTGACTGAGTTTTCTGCTCAGTGTCTCCCGAGGCTGAAATCAAGGTACTGACAGAGGCTGTGTTCTCATCTGGAATTGTGGGCTTTCTTTCATGGTCACATGGTTGTGGCAGAATCTAGTTCCCTCTGGTTGTAGGAATGAGGTCCTTGTTCCCTCGTTGGCTGTCAGCCGGAGGCTGCTCTCAGCTTCTGCAGGCCACACATAGTCCTTGTCATGTAGCCCCCTCTCTCTTCAAAGCCAGCAGGGGAGAATTTTTTATGCAATCACTTCCCTCTCATATTTTATTTATTTTTTATTTTTTTTATTCCCTCTCATGTTTTAAATCTTTGCCCTCTTTCTGACCTCTGGACCTTTGACCTTTATGGCTCATGTGATTAGATCAGGGTAATCTCCCTATCTTAAGGTCAGCTGCTTTGGGGCCTTGATTACATTTGCAAAGTCTCATCACGTTTAGATTCATATTTGATTGAGTAACTGGGGGAGAAGGTGTGTGTGCACCAGGGGTTGGGAATCCTGGGGACTGTCTTGGAATTCTGCCTGCCTCAGTGAGATACTCCGAGGGTAAAACGTTTGACTTTTTAATTTTGTCTCATTTTTGTAAATGCGAGAAGGGCAGTTGTGACTGGGGAGATGGAAAAGGAGAGCGCCCTGAACAGGACGATACCTGGAGTACAGGTGCCTTGTCCAGGCAGTGGATTTTAGGAAAGCATGGGGATCAGGCATTGATTTGCTGAACTCTTTGTGCCCATGTCAGTCTTTGTACCCCCAGGGATACACCCGTTCCATTCAGGAAACTGTTGCATCTGTGATCATGGAGACACCTTGATGCTTGGCAAATAGATATGTCAAAGCAGCAAATGGAGCTGGCAGCCAGAGGGTTGGGGCTGGGAGGGTGGAAACGGTGACAACAAAAAGACCCCGATGCAAAGGCAATTGCCACTTTCTTTTCCAATCCCCAGACAGGCTTTTTTTTTTTTTTTTTTTTTTTCTGGAAGAATATTCTGTTTCCTCTCTAGGGAATAAAGAAATCTGAAGTCACGGCTTGCTGTTATCCTTACAGCTGTAACTGTTGCCTAGTAACCAGATTCCCCCTCTCCTTGCTCGTTGCCAGGGAGAGGGCAGAAAGGTAGAGAGGAGCGCACTTCTGAACCTCTTCAGAGCTATTGTCCTGCTCACTCCACACAGGACTCCTTGCTTCGGGGAGTTGGGTGGATTGCCCAAGGCCAGCAGTTTAGATTCTATGAGCAGAGTGACACTGGTCCCCTTGCCCCAGGCTGCTTGGGCAGGGAACTGGGAGGAAGAGCACTCATGGGGACGTCTCCTTATGGAAGGGACCATGACAGCCCCCCTTTCTCCTTTTGGCCCGGTCTAGGGCAAACAGAGGATGTGCAGATGCTCCTGAGCTTTGGGGCAGACCCTACCCTGCTGGATCGACAGTCCCGTTCTGCCATGGATGTCCTGAAGAGGAATAAGAACTTCAAAGCCATTGAGAAAATCAACAGTCACTTGGCAAAGCTGGCTGCATGTTCTAAGGACCTATCAGGTACAGCTTCTAGTGAAATAACTTTTTGGGAGATGGGTGGTAAAACGGGTCCTGTGACATTAGATACAAATCAGTTTATACTTTCTTAGTATATGAAGATGGAAGTGAGACCCCCAGTCTTGGAAAACTTGTTTGCTTTTTTTTGAAAGACAGAGACAACTCTTTTTTTTTTTTTAAAGATTTTATTTATTTATTTGACAGAGAGAGACACAGCGAGAGAGGGAACACAAGCAGGGGGAGTGGGAGAGGGAGAAGCAGGCTTCCCGCCGAGAAGGGAGCCCGATGCAGGGCTCAATTCCAGGACCTGGAATCATGACCTGAGCAGATGCTTAACGACTGAGCCACCCAGGCACCCCTGTGAGACAACTCTTATTTAGAGAGTGTCTGTGACATCCTGATCACTTTGCCAGGTCCACCTTTGGGTAGTTTGGGTGATTTTTTTTTTTTCCCCATGCATGCACACAGTATAAAAAGGAAAAAAAGTCATACAGAAGAGGGGCTAACAAAAAATCAAGCCTACTCCTCAGAAGCAACTACAACCAACAATTTAAAATATGTTCATATCTCTGAAATAGATATGGTTTATCAGTTTGGGACAGCATTTATTGACTGGCTGCTGTATAGGATGAAATGCAACAAGTTCGTTCCAACTGATGAATTTTGCCCAGTAATGTCATTTGTGTCATTTACATTCTGTTCCTTAGCTCTTGGGTTTTCTGGGCTTCATCCATAGATGAACTGTAGAAATGAAAAACCAGTAAATCGCATTTACATGGTGGTAGTATGATTATGTAAATGGTTATGTAAACTACGTTCTACAACTGGTAGCATAACAGAACCCATAGAAAAGAACCACCAAACGTCCTGAAAACTTCGCTCTTTCAATGTGATACCATTGAAGCATCCCAGTTTAATGAACCCTATGTGTATACACGTATGTACGTATATATACTGTTTGGACCTTATTTAGACTTTTTATTTAGACTTCAGCCCCAGTGTGTGTGTGTGTGTGTGTGTGTGTGTGTGTGTGTGTGTGTGTGTATAAATGCTTCCTTTAGTTCTTGCACTCATATATGACTTTGTGGCTCATGTTGTCTGTTTAGATTTCTCTCTTGATTTGTTAGTATACCTGCTCAAGTTTCTTCTGGAGGAGGCATGGACTTACGGAATTTTTGAAAATGTCTTTATGTTGTCTTTATATTGGTTGAATATGGGCATCGTGTTTTCGAATATAGGCATTGTATTTCATCGATTCTAAATTGCAATTTATCTCCACATCTTTAAAATTGGAATGTTTCACCATCAGTGATGGGTCAGTTTGATGCAGCTGTTGCTGCTGTGTAGGACAATGCACAGGATCTTAGGTTTATGAAATATGCTGTAAAACCTCATTCCTCCCAACTTTGAGGAAATTGTGTCATTGTATTCTAACCTCCATTTGCTACTGATTAGAAGTCTGATATCAGTCTCATTTATTTTCCCTTCTAGGATTTTCTCTGTCCTTCGAGTTTTGAAATGTCCCTGGGAAGTTTCTTGGTGTGGGTCCTTATACATTCTTCTCACTTGGCTCTTGTTGACCCCTCTCAATCTAACTTTTTTAGCTCAGGGAAATTTATCTTCTATCATTTTATTCCCTTCTGATGTCTCTTTGCTGCAAGTATTAAATGGCTGAGCTTCCTGAATTTATAACAAGTCTCTCTACTTTTCCCTACTGTTTTCTAGGTATTTTTTCTTCCCAGACCTTTAACTTGGTCTACAGCTTTCCCTTTTATAACTCAGCTTGCCCATTGCATTTGTCTTAATTTGGAAACTCAGTTTTAATTTCTAAGAACTCTTGCTCTCTGATTTTTTCTAATCTATGGCAGCTTTTGCTTGTTTTATATGTGCCGCCTCTTCTTGAGTGGCATTTAAGAATATTGAATTTTTTTTTTCCTAAAAGAACATCTTCCTCTTCTCTGAATTATTTGTTTCTTTTGGGGTGAGTAGATTCACTTTCTTGTTTCTCTTTTGTGCTATTGCTTTTCTTTAATTATCTTCTGCCCTTTGGATGGTCTGTGTGCATGAATGAAGGACTGGACTGATTAATACTTAATAGATGGTTAGTGTGTTTACTGAAGTTATGTGGATGTGTTTCCCTAGAAACACTCCCCCACCCCTGTAGTGGGTAAGTAGGTGGCAAGTTGAAGGCAGCCCGTTGGGGTGTATGTGTTGGAGTGGGATGCAGTTGGACAGGTGGGGGTCATCGCAATTGCCAGGGTCAGGAAATTTTCACATGGGGGAGAAGCTGTTTTTCATTTAACGTCCCTGCCCCACATTGCCCCATCTATGTTTTCATTTTCATTTACTTATTTAAAATATCGTTTGTTGTTTCTGTGACATCACAGGAATGAGGGGAAAGAAGTGTATTTGCAGAGTTCTCTATTTTTCATGGATTTTTTTAAAAAGTGACATATATTTATGTTTTAAAAGACCCCCGTGTTAAGGACTTGTGATTTCTTCTGTGAAGTAGTATAATTAATAAGTCACTGTGAAATGCTTTCTGAGAGTTTATGCCTGTAATCTCAACTCCAGGATGGGTTCTACTGTTTGAGAAATTGAAACTAACCGAACAGATTTCTTTACCAGCAAATTTCCAGTTTTAGTGTAACAACAAAAAAGGACCGCCAGTTAATGGTAGAAAATGGCTGATTTGTTTGCAGATTTTTTGCTTGCATTTAATTTTTTTGTTTGCAATTATTTCTAACCTTAATTCTTAGAATACTGTATATGTGTATGTGTATGCTATATCTAGTGGTATGGGCTTTAGCATAAGCCATGATATTCTGTTTAGTTTTTTTTTTTTTTAAGGATCACTTCCTTTTTTTTTTTTAAAGGTTTTATTTATTTATTTGAGAGAGAGAATGAAAGACAGAAAACACGAGAGGGAAGAGGGTCAGAGGGAGAAGCAGACTGCCTGCTGAGCAGGGAACCCGATGTGGGACTCGATCCCGGGACTCCAGGATCATGACCTGAGCCGAAGGCAGTCGCTTAACCAACTGAGCCACCCAGGCGCCCTTATGTTTAGTTTTTAAAGTTTTGATTTTTTTCAGTTTTTTTTTGGTGGGGAAGAGCATAATAGAGAATATCTGCTAATCCTAAAAACAGTTCAGTTTCTGAGATAGGGTCTAACCCTCCTTTCCTCTCTCTTTACCTTCACCAACTAGATTTGTGGCCCAGATTTGGAATCAGGAGAAGAGACTCAGTAGAAAAGCAGCTGGTTCCCTTCCCTTTTTACTTATTAGAATTCAGTTATGCTCGCTTGGGAAGAAAAACACATTCAAGAGGAATGTGCCTCCTTCCAAGCCTGCCTTTTGGCTCACTGGGTAGTTTGTGATGACAGTGGATACAGCGAAGCCTACAGCCCCCGATACTCCTTGGTAAACTTATTGGATGTTTGGTTACTTTAAAATATTCTAGACCATCCACCATGAATTTTTCCTTGCCATGCTAGAAGAATATTGAAAGACTATAGGGAAACATGGAATCAAGAAAAGCAAAAGAAACTGATAAAAATCGGACAAGTGGAGGATGACCAGTTAGGAGGCAGGGCTAGTGAGTTGGAGTCTTCCGGGTAGCATACTTCCCAAAGACCCCTAGCGGTGGAACCCTTGTAGACGTCGGTATTGGAATCTGACGTCTGTACTGAGTAGCAGGTTACTTTGTGCATCCATACAGCTGTATAGAGTTGTATGCACACATTTTGTTTCAAAGATTTTGCCAGTGGCATAAACTTTAAAACCTGAGTGGGGCTGGGGAATCTTTGTAGATGAGGACCATGCAATATAACTTTTGGTACTGATGTAAATGTTCTATATCTGCTCTGTCTCATAGGATAGCCTCTGGCCACATATGGCTTTTGAGCACTTGAAATCTACATGACTCATGCAACAGAAGAATTGAAATTCTAATTTTATTTTAAATACAGTGCCACTGTAGTGGATAGTGTAGTTTTAGACTTTAGTCCCAGCATGGTCTTTTATTTATTTATTTTTTTTAAATAAATTTTTATTGTTATGTTAATCACCATACATTACATCATTAGTTTTTGATGTAGTGTTCCATGATTCATTGTTTGTGCATAACACCCAGTGCTCCATGCAGAATGTGCCCTCTTTAATACCCATCACCAGGCAAACCCATCCCCCCACCCCCCTCCCTTCTAGAACCCTCAGTTTGTTTTTCAGAGTCCATCGTCTCTCATGGTTCGTTTCCCCCTCCGACTTACTCCCCTTCATTCTTCCCCTCCTGCTATCTTCTTCTTTTTTTTTTCTTAACATATATTGCATTATTTGTTTCAGAGATACAGATCTGTGATTCAACAGTCTTGCAAAATTCACAGCACTCACCATAGCACATACGCTCCCCAATGTCTATCACCCAGCCACCCCATCCCTCCCACCCCCCACCACTCCAGCACCCTCAGTTTGTTTCCTGAGATTAAGAATTCCTCATATCAGTGAGGTCATATGATACATGTCTTTCTCTGATTGACTTATTTCACTCAGCATAACACCCTCCAGTTCCATCCACATCATTGCAAATGGCAAGATCTCATTCCTTTTGACGGCTGCATAATATTCCATAGTGTATATATCCCACATCTTTATCCATTCATCTGTCGATGGACATCTTGGCTCTTTCCACAGTTTGGCTATTGTGGACATTGCTGCTATAAACATTGGGGTGCACGTACCCCTTCGGGTCCCTACATTTGTATCTTTGGGGTAAATACGCAGTAGTGCAATTGCTGGATCGAATAGTAGCTCTAATTTCAACTGTTTGAGGAACCTCCATACTGTTTTCCAGAGGGGTTGCACCAGCTTGCATTCCCAACAGTGTAGGAGGGTTCCCCTTTCTCCACATCCCCGCCAACATCTGTCGTTCCCTGACTTGTTAATTTTAGCCATTCTGACGGGTGTGAGGTGGTATCTCATTGAGGTTTTGATTTGGATTTCCCTGATGCCGAGCGATGTTGAGCACTTTTTCATGTGTCTGTTGGCCATTTGGATGTCTTCTTTGGAAAAATGTCTGTTCATGTCTTCTGCCCATTTCTTGATTGGATTATTTGTTCTTTGGGTGTTGAGTTTGATAAGTTCTTTATAGATTTTGGATACTAGCCCTTTATCTGATATGTCATTTGCAAATATTTTCTCCCATTCTGTCGGTTGTCTTTTGGTTTTGTGGACTGTTTCTTTTGCTGTGCAAAAGCTTTTTATCTTGATGAAATCCCAATAGTTCATTTTTGCCCTGGCTTCCCTTGTCTTTGGCAATGTTTCTAGGAAGAAGTTGCTGCAGCTGAGGTGGAAGAGGTTGCTGCCTGTGTTCTCCTTTAGGATTTTGATGGACTCCTGTCTCACGTTTAGGTCTTTCAACCTTTTGGAGTCTATTTTTGTGTGTGGTGTAAGGAAATGGTCCAGTTTCATTCTTCTGCATGTGGCTGTCCAATTTTCCCAACACCGTTTGTTGAAGAGACTGTCTTTTTTCCATTGGACATTCTTTCCTGCTTTGTCAAAGATGAGTTGACCACAGAGTTGAGGGTCCATTTCTGGGCTCTCGATTCTGTTCCATTATCTATGTGTCTGTTTTTGTGCCAGTACCATACTGTCTTGATGATGACAGCTTTGTAATAGAGCTGGAAGTCCGGAATTGTGATGCCGCCAGCTTTGCTTTTCTTTTTCAAGATTCCTCTGGCTATTCAGGGTTTCTTCTGGTTCCATACAAATTTTAGGATTATTTGTTCCATTTCTTTGAAAAAGGTGGATGGTATTTTGATGGGGATTGCATTAGCACTGACATCTTCACAATGTTTGTTCTTCCAATCCGTGAGCATGGAACGTTTTTCCATTTCTTTGTGTCTTCTTCAATTTCTTTCATGAGTATTTTATAGTTTTCTGAGTACAGATCCTTTGCCTCTTTGGTTAAATTTATTCCTAGGTATCTTATGGTTTTGGGTGCAATTGTAAATGGGATCGACTCCTTGATTTGTCTCTCTTCTGTCTTGTTGTTGGTGTATAGGAATGCCACCGATTTGTGTGCATTGATTTTATATCCTGCTACTTTACTGAATTCCTATATGAGTTCTAGCAGTTTTGGGGTGGAGTCTTTTGGGTTTTCCACATACAGTATCATATCATCTGCAAAGAGTGAGAGTTTGACTTCCTCTTTGCCGATTTGGATGCCTTTGATTTCTTTTTGTTGTCTGATTGCTGTGGCTAGGACTTCTAATACTATGTTGAATAGCAGTGGTGAAAGTGGACATCCCTGACGCATTCCTGACCTTAGGGGAAAAGCTCTCAGTTTTTCCCCATTGAGAATGATATTTGCTGTAGGTTTTTCATAGATGGCTTTTATGATATTGAGGTATGTACCCTCTATCCCTATACTCTGAAGAGTTTTGATCAAGAAAGGATGCTGTACTTTGTCAAATGCTTTTTCTGCATCTGTTGAGAGGATCCTATGATTCTTGTTCTTTCTTTTGTTAATGTATTGTATCACGTTGATTGATTTGCGAATGTTGAACCAGCCTTGCAGCCCAGGGATAAATCCCACTTGGTCATGGTGAATAATCCTTTAATGTACTGTTGGATCCTATTGGCTATTATTTTGGTGAGAATTTTTGCATCCATGTTCATCAAGGATATTGGTGTGTAATTCTCCTTTTTGATGGGGTCCTTGTCTGGTGTGGGGATCAAGGTAATGGTGGCCTCATAAAATGAGTTTGGAAGTTTTCCTTCCATTTCTATTTTTTGGAACAGTTTCAGGAGAATAGTTATTAATTCTTCTTTAAATGTCTGATAGAATTCCCCTGGGAAGCCATCTGGCGCTGGGCTTTTGTTTGTTGGGAGATTTTTGATGACTGCTTCAATTTCCTTAGTGGTTATAGGTCTGTTCAGGTTTTCTATTTCTTCCTGCTTCAATTTTGGTAGTTGATACATCTCTAGGAATGCACCCATTTCTTCCAGGTTATCTAATTTGCTGGCATAGAGTTGCTCATAATATGTTCTTATCATTGTTTGTATTTCTTTGGTGTTGGTTGTGATCTCTCCTCTTTCATTCATGATTTTGTTGATTTGGGTCATTTCTCTTTTCTTTTTGATAAGTCTGGCCAGGGGTTTATCAATTTTGTTAATTCTTTCAAAGAACTAGCTCCTAGTTTCGTTGATCTGTTCTACTGTTCTTTTGGTTTCTAGTTCATTGATTTCTGCTCTGATCTTTATTATTTCTCTTCTCCTGCTGGGTTTAGGCTTTATTTGCTGTTCTTTCTCCAGCTCCTTTAGGTGTCGGGTTAGGTTGTATATTTGAGACCTTTCTTGTTTCTTGAGAAAGGCTTGTATTGCTATATACTTTCCTCTCAGGACTGCCTTTGCTGTATCCCAAAGATTTTGAACAGTTGTGTTTTCATTTTCATTGGTTTCCATGAATTTTTTTAATTCTTCTTTAATTTCTTGGTTGACCCATTCATTCTTTAGTAGGATGCTCTTTAGCCTCCATGTATTTGAGTTCTTTCTGGCTTTCCTCTTGTGATTGAGTTCTAGTTTCAAAGCATTGTGGTCTGAAAATCTGCAGGAAATAATCCCAATCTTTTGGTACCAGTTGAGACCTGATTTGTGACCTAGGATGTGATCAATTCTGGAGAATGTTCCATGGCACTAGAGAGGAATGTGTATTCTGTTGCTTTGGGATGGAATGTTCTGAATATGTCTGTGAAGTCCATTTGTTCCACTGTGTCATTTAAAGTCTTTATTTCCTTGTTGATCTTTTGCTTAGATGATCTGTCCATTTCAGTGAGGGGGGTGTTAAAGTCCCCCACTCTTATTGTATTGTTGTCGATGTGTTTCTTTGCTTTTGTTTTTAATTGCCTTATATAATTGGTTGCTCCCACGTTAGGGGCATAGATATTTACAATTGTTAGATCTTCTTGTTGGATAGACCCTTTAAGTAGGATGTAGTGTCCTTCTTCATCTCTTATTACACTCTTTGTTTTTAAATCTAATTTGTCTGATATAAGGATTGCCACCTCAGCTTTCTTTTGGTGTCCATTAGCATGGTAAATGGTTTTCCACCCCCTCACTTTCCATGTGGGGGTGTCTTTGGGTCTAAAATGAGTCTCTTGCAGACAGCATATGGATGGGTCTTGTTTTTTAATCCAATCTGATAGCCTGTGTCCTTTGACTTGGGGCATTGAGCCCATTTACATTCAGGGTAACTATTGAAAGGTATGAATTTAGTGCCATTGTATTGCCTGTAAGGTGACTGTTACTGTATATTGTCTGTGCTCCTTTCTGATCTATGCTGCTTTTAGGCTCTCTTTGTGCTTAGAGGACCTCTTTCAATATTTCTTGTAGGGCTGGTTTGTGTTTGCAAATTCCTTTAGTTTTTGTTTGTCCTGGAAGTTTTTTATCTCTCCTTCTATTTTCAATGACAGCCTAGCTGGATATAGTATTCTTGGCTGCATATTTTTCTCATTTAGTGCTCTGAAGATGTCACCGGCATGGTCTTTTAAACCAGAGTAGTAGTTGAGAAGACAGGCAAAGGGAGGGCCTGGGGCCATGGGCATAAATGTAGATCTCCAGTCATAAAAATGAAGATATTATGGACTTTAATCCCTCCCCATCCTCACACATTAATAGGCTTGATGGACACCCATTGTCTTTGGGAAGAGCTTCTGCTGGGGAGTTGGGTACCCTGGTTCCTGACCTGAGTCCACGGACTTAATGATTTTTGTTTTTTTTACATCTGTGGCCCCAAGTAAAGCACCATCAAGGATGCTAGCCTTTTGTACCCAGACGAACAGCATTCTAACTTAGAGACTAAGATAAAAGATGTTCTCACCCTTTCCTTATCCTGAGCATTGCTGTACAACATTTTGATGATTATGGTGATGATGACTTTGGAGAGGGTGGCTTTTGCATCGAGGTGAGACATGAAGGGTCTTGCTGATGATTTCTGCTGTTCTCTAAACCAGAGCTTCCCATTGTTAACAGGAACCATTTGGGAGCCTGTTAAAATGCAGATTTTGATTTAGCAGATTCAGGGCAGGACCTGAGATTCTGTAGTTCTTGCAAAGTACCAGGGGAAGCCAGAGCCCACTTGTAGGAACAAGGCTTTACCTCTTAAGTAGTCAGGACTATATACCGCAGTCCCCCTTTATCTGCAGAGGATACTTCCAAGCCTCGCAGTGGATGCCTGAAACTGTGGATAGTACTGAACCTTGTATGTACTGTTTTTTCTTATACATACATCACATCAGGTTCGATTTATAAATTATGCCCAGTGGGAGATTAACAACTCATAATAAAATAGAACAATTATAACAATCTACAGTAATAAAAGTTACGTGAATGTTGTCTCTCTCTCTCTCTCTCTCAAAATACCTGACTATAGTACTCACGCTTCTTGTGATAATATGGGATGATAAAATGCCTGCCTGGTCAGGTGAAATGAGAATGATGCAGGCACTGTGACAGAGCATTAGGCTACTACTGACCTTTTCTTTTTTTTTCAGGTTTATTTATTTATTATTTGAGAGAGAGAGAGAGAGAGAGAGAGAGAGAGAATGGGGGGAGGGGCAGAGAGAGAAGGAGAGAGAGAATCTCAAGCAGATTCTGTGTTGAGTGCAGAGCCCGGCACAGGGCTCGATCCCACAACCTTGAGATCATGACCTGAGCCGAAACCAAGAGTCAGATGCTTAACCGACTGAGCCACTTTGGCCCCTGTACTACTGACCTTCTGACGATTTGATATAAGGAGGATCATCTGCTTCTGGACTGTGGTTGACTGGGTGACCTCGGTGGAAAGTGAAAACTAACTGCTTTTACCTGCCTCTCACGGCCACCACTAGGTGGCAGCACATCTACCTCTCTGGCCGCTGTCGATTCTCTTTTCTCAGGACCAAGAACAGGATTGGAACCTTCCTTCTCAGGGTTTGTAATCTGTGATTCACTTAGAGAACCATTCCAGGTGTCTGAGGCCTTCTCTCTGCTGCTCCAGTGGGAGCCGGCTGCTTTCTGCTCTGTGCTCATGCAGGCACCTCAGACACAGCGCTCAGAGGACCCTGGAACTTTCTCTCTCTGTTGGTTTTCCCCACTGACGGGGCCTGGGACTCAGAGGCCCTGGTTCGTCATCTTACCATCCCTCAGCACCAAAGACGGTACCCTGTTTTCAGCAAATGCAGGCATCTGGAATCGACCTAAAGGATGCTCAGGATACTTTCTCCTTACTATAAATGCAATGTTTTCTTTAAAAAAATTACAAAATATAGAAAAGGAAAACAAGAAAATATGAATTCTCCATAAACTCACCTGCCCCCCCAAATTAATATATTTGTGATTTGGTCATTTAGTCTTATTCCATGCTTTCATAATTATACATTTTTCTTTTCTTTTATAAAAAATGAAATAGGGACATAAATTTGAATTGATAAAATGTGTGTACTAAAACTTAATCAGTTTTGCCTTTTTTAGCTTGAAAGAAAAATTTCAGGCTAGGGCAAAATCTCTTTTTGAAATGATTTATTTCTATTTTCTAAACTTCTGAGCACTATTGCAATTTCAGAAGATCTCTTTTTGTTTTAATTTTTAATTTCAAATCTTATATGTCTACTAAATATCACTGTAGAAAATTTGTAAAAACATAGTTTTATGTAAAAAGAAAAATTTATTGTGATTATACTTTGGCATAGTTTATCCAGCCTTTTTGTTGGTGTTGTTCAGCACTTATGTAATCATCTTTTAAAAAGCAATCTGTGACTATAATATATAAGCGACTTTATATTCTGATGTTTCTTTTGTCTCTAACTAAGCTTATAGAAAACTTAGAAAAAAACTAGACAAATTCAGAGTAATAAATAAGCCACCCACGTCTACCCAGGGGTACCATTGCCAGCACCTTTCCTTTTATGTGTCTTTACATTGTTAATATCATTCTCTGGTTTCTTTCCTGACACGTGGAACTTTCTCTGACCCATTGTTTACCTATTTTGAACCACACAACCATGCGTTTATTATACAACTGCATCTAATTGTACTGGCCATCTTAATCTATTTCTGTTCAGTGTCAAGTAACTTTTATACTAATTTCCCTAGTGGAAGAATGATGTTCTAGAAAAGATTTTAATGGCATGAGGCTGGGGGACAAGTAACACATGATAGTGAAGGAAGTTGCTCCTTTTCCAAGGATCCTATTTCTCTGTAATGTGAGCTTTTCACCATTTCTGTGTGTTCATAGGTATTTTAGAATGAAGGTGGGAGAGACGAGTCACTGTTGCAGCACATAGATGTTTTCTGGGCTTCCAGCTGAGGTGATGTAGGTCTTCCTTCGCTAAGTGGTTTCCATTTCTTTTTCTCTGGAGGAT
Source organism: Zalophus californianus (assembly GCF_009762305.2). Classification (NCBI taxonomy): domain Eukaryota; kingdom Metazoa; phylum Chordata; class Mammalia; order Carnivora; family Otariidae; genus Zalophus; species Zalophus californianus. The sequence goes on along the minus strand of NC_045595.1, from coordinate 65,647,035 downwards.
GGTGCTAAAGCGGGTCTTGCTTCTCTCTGGCACCTGAAGGTCTCTTGAGTAGAGGGCAATGAACCCTTGAAGTCAGTGTGTGTGTGTGTGTGTGTTTCTTGTGTTCTGACTTCATTTGTTGAAAGGTGACCCAGGTGTGCATCAGAAGGCACAGCAGGTAATGTTGGAGCTCTGCTTGGATCCCCTGGACCCCTTTAACCATTGTTGTGTGCCCCTCGACTTGGGGGTGCCTTCACTTTGGGAAGCCAGCATCTAAGGCTTCCTCTCAAGGAGAACAGTGTATGGAGCCAGTTTTGCTGGGGCTCCTTCAAACTAGAAGTGCCTGAGAACTTACATCCTCCCAGGGCAGCCTATAGCCAGTGATAGATCGAGGTGAGAATTTGAAAGCCCGTCTTCCTGGCCTTGGATGGGGATAGCTGTGAGGGGTACTCTCACTCCAGAACTCCCCTGTGGGATCAGGCAAGGCCACCTGGCTTCCTTCTGACCCCTAATCTGCTTCCCACCTGTCACCTCCTTTGTGAATTACTTGCACACAAATCCTTGACCCAGGGCCGGGAAACCTGCTGGGAAACCTGATGAAGGTAGGATGTTTTTCATTTTTTTCTCATTTTCAAATAGTCCATCTCTTTTAAAGTGTTCCTACTTTGTTAGAACACGACATTGAATATTTGCTCATCTCTGCACAATGTGACAGCATCTAATGCTGTGGGCCAGGCCCTTTTCATTGGGTGTGAAAACACGTCCAGTTTTGCTCCCTTATGTGCTCAGTAATATTCTGTTTTAAGCGAGAGTGCTTTTTGAGTGTATCATCTGATAGCAAATAAAACATTTGTGCATTTCAACATTCTGTCAGGGGGGGTTTTCTAATCCTGACTACTTTCTCAAATAAACTGAACCAAGGAGATACTGTCTTCCCTTCTTTGGCCAGAGAGGTGGCTCCTGCCTCTTGGGTTTTTCTGCTGGCCAGTGAGATGCATGGGCGGCTGGCATGTGGTGCTAAGCCCTCCTGTTGCTGTCACTTCCCTCAACTCTTATGTCAGTTATCTATTGCTGTGTAACACACTGCTCCCAAAATTTAGTCGCTTTAAACAACAAGCATTTATTTCATCCGTGACCCTGCAGGCCAGCAGTTTAGGCTGGGTTGTTCTCATAGCTTTAACTGAATTCCTCCAGGAGGCTGTGGTCTTGCTGATCTTGGCCAGGCTCTTTCACATCTATGGACCCCCAGTTTGGACATCTGGACTGATTCTATGCTGTCTCCTGTCCCCCCGAAGTTGAGACTGGACCTGTTCACTTGGCAGAGGCCAGGGTCTCAAAAGAGTGAATAGAACTAAGCCAGGCCTCTTGAGGCCCCACCTCAGAACCAGGACAAAAATCACACTGCCTTCTATTGGTCATACCAAGTCCAGAAGCCAGGCTGGAATCCAGGGTGGGGAAGAGAATAGGCTCCACCTCTTGATGGAAGGAGACCCGAAGTCATGGGGCAAAGAAGGGGCTCCGTGGAGGGGTGGCAAACTGCGGTAACTTTTGCAATCTCCCACAGCTGTGATCTCTGTATTCGGAGGCATCATGTGCTTGTTTTGCAGGACTGAACAATGGTGACGGACCTGTTAGTGAGACTGACATTTTCAGGAACGCCTCTGAGCAGCTGGTGAAGTACATGAACTCAGGAAACGGGCTACTGCATAAAAACTTTCTGAAGCAAGAAGTCGTTCAGAGGTTCTTGCGCCTTCTTTCTTCTCTGCAAGGTAACTTTCCTGACAACATTCAGTTGTGCCAAAGATGATTTATGCCCATTAGAACTCTTTTCTGACATCTGTAAAACAATTAATTAAAAACATGAAAGTGATGAGCTATGTGTGAAACATTCAAATAGCACAGAACATTATTCAGCAGAAAGTTCGTATCATCCACCCTGAACATTAGTACCTAAGTCCCATCCCCAGCGTCAGTCTCTGTGTCTGGTTTTTCATGTATCCTGCTAGAAGTACTTTTGCCTATATGATCCCTTTTTATTTTATTTTATTTATTTATTTATTTATTTATTTATTTATAAGATTTTGTTTATTTGACAGAGAGACACAGCGAGAGAGGGAACACAAGCAGGGGGAGTGGGAGAGGGAGAAGCAGGCTTCCTGCGGAATGGGGAGCCCGACGTGGGGCTCGATCCCAGGACCCTGGGATCATGACCTGATCTGAAGCCAGACACTTAATGACTGAGCCACCCAGGTGCCCCTATACGATCCCTTTTTAAATATCCCGAGGGTGACTGGGTGGCTCAGTCGTTAAGTGTCTGCCTTCAGCTCAGGTCATGATCCCAGGGTCCTGGGATCGAGCCCTGCGTCGGGCTCCCCATTCCGCAGGAAGCCTGCTTCTCCCTCTCCCACTCCCCCTGCTTGTGTTCCCTCTCTCGCTGTGTCTCTCTCTATCAAATAAATAAATAAAAATTAAAAAAAAATAGATACTGGCTAATGTTGGTATATAAGGTTATTGTGGAATTGAATGTTAATTTTTTTTCATTGGGAAATCAGGAAAGTTCTAGAAAAGAACTTTAGATGACACATTTTAGATACTAATTAGGGAAGATTCTAGAAACCCTAAGTGGGTGAAATTTAGTATTTTTTAGATTGGCAGTCAGCATGGACTGTAACGCATTCATTCACATTCAAAGGGTTGAGATTTCTTAATTTTCTAGAGAATGTGGGAAGGGGTGGCCAGCGGAACAAAAGTGCTCTTCAGGGGATGCAGCAGATCTTAGTGTTTAAGGCTTGGAGTTTTACATTTTCATCTTAATTCTACCACTTAGCAGATCTGTGACCTCGGGCCAATTATTTAACTTCTTAAGCGTCAGTTCCTTCACTCCTCCATTAACCAGGGTACTAATCTGCTGAGATGATGGATGTTGAGCACTTGGTCCAGGGTCCTGCACACAGAATTGTTTTTCTTGTTTTCAAATTAAATATTAAATATTAAAATGAATATTCGTGTTAGAAATCCTGGAGAATGGTGGGAAGCAAAAACTAGCAAATGCAAATTAAATTGCTCTTATTTAGGTTAACTCTTGATTTCTTTCCTTCTCTTTCTTCCTGCTTTCTTACTGGTAGGGTTGCCAGACAAATTATAGAATGCTCTTAACTCTTAACTTTTTAATTATTCTACAGTGTCTCCCTGTATTTCAGTGCTCCTTAAGCAGAACACTCTTAATATTATGCAAAACTTAAGCTGGCTCTTGCCCTTCTGATCTCAGTAGACTGCCCCGACTCACGTATTCTCCAAGACAGTCAGTTCTGCTCTCCTCCTGGCCCAGACTCTACTCCCCTTGAAATATTTCTGACCTTCCCAAGAAGGTCACACCTCCGGTGCTTGTACCAACATTTACGAGTGGTTCAGTAGCTGCCCAAAGTAATTACTTGCTTATATTTTCCCCAGAGGTTAAAAATACCTACGGATAATTCTTGTTAATTATGCCTAAATGTGTTGGGTGGTATCTGGGGGCAGGAGTCACGTGAACCTTTTTGGGAGTGTGGTGTGTTCTTATTTTTGAAAGAAATTCCTCCTGACCTGGTCTGTGACATTAACCGTGACTGCGCCAACACCTTCATCAAGTTTTTACTGGAGAAACAGAAATGGCCGGAAGTGCTTCTGTTGCTGACCCGCAAAGTGAGTGGGGAGCCACCGCTGGGAGACTGTCTCATCAAGGACTGCAACTTCTCAGACCTTGACCTCTGTGCTGTCATCCCCCGCCTCAGCACCTGGGACACTCGGAGGATGCAGCTCCTGGGCTGCCTCATCGACAGTGGAGGTGAGAATGCTCATGATGGACACTGGGGACTTGTCCCTTGGGACGCCACTGGTCCCGGGTCTTTCACTTGATTTTGGAGACTCCTTTAAATTCTGGCCCATTCTCTTCCTCCATAGCTTCTCATTTTGCAACAGTGACTGGGTTAATGCCCTGTTAGTGGGTTCTGGCCTTGTAGGAACCCTGCATCTTTGTGAATCCTAGTCACCTCTTGTCTTTTCTTCTGCCTTGTGTGAGAGACCTCAGGTGCGTGCAGGGGGCCCTTGGCCCCGGGTGTGGCACACAGGGTCCTTTCCTCCTGACTGCCGGCTGGACTTTTCCCTGCACTCAGTATGCTGTGTGAGTCCCTGTCAACTCTCCAGCATTCGTTTCTAATCGGCGGATTAGGATTTAAGGTGCTTCTTTGTAAAGAAACAGTCGAATAGTTGGTGGGTGGATACATCTACCGCTATACTCAGTGCAGTCACACTTGGCTGGATGTATGTCTGGAGAGAGCCAGCGTCTTGCTGGATTGCGTTTTTTTTTTTTTTTTTTTTAATTTATTTTGTAAAGATTTAATTTATTTATTTGAGAGAGACAGAGAGAGAGCATGAGTGGAGGGAAGGGCAGAGGGAGAGGGAGAAGCAGACTCCAGCAGGGGAACCCAGTGTGGGACTCAGTCCCAGGATCATGAGATCATGGCCTGAGCCAAAGGCAGATGCCTAACTGACTGAGCCACCGAGGTGCTCTGGACTGGGTTTTATTTTAAAACTGATTGGAAACACCAGCCTACTCCTGCCCCCAATCCCCACCCCCCCTACTACTGCCACTACTAGTTGTGTGGCCTTGGGCATGCTATATCTGCCTCCATCTCCTTGTTTATAAAATAGGAATGATAACAGTCCTCTTTCTCAGGGCTGTTTTGAATGTTAAATGAGCTCACGCATGCAGGTTCTTGGAAGAGCACTGTCGTGTGGTTTTCTGCTTGCTCAGCTGTTTAAGAGGGAATGTCCTTTATTGGTCCTTCGCTCTCAAAGTGCCATACAAAGCCTTTGGGCATTGGCTGTCCCCACAGTTTCCAAAAGGTCGATGGCATGCCTCCTATAGTTTATTTCTTCAAAACCATTCCTCGAGTGGAATGTTACTACCTTTGCCTAGAAACTGCGCCGGTCATGGGCTTCCTGTTTTATTCCTGAGTCAGCCAGCGTTTATGAAGCGCCTCCCTGGAATTGGGTGCTGGGGACCAGGGACAAAGTGAAAGCGTGGCTGCTGCGTGGGGGTGTGCAGATCGCAGGGGTGCAGGTCACGGAGACTGCGGTGCAGAGGGGAGGCGTGGACCAAGCTAAAGGGAAGCTGATGTTGGGGGTGGAGAGGTGTCAGGGAAGATGCCATTTGAGGGTAGATGGGCATCCTCAGGAAGAAGCGTCATAGAAGCAATGGACGTAGGAAGTCATGCTCATATCCCCATCACTGACTGTGTATCAGGTAGGGTATTAGGCAGGCACTGGGGTTTCCGTTGTTCCCGGGTCCCGTCCACACTACCGGGCAGGGCTGAAGACGGGACCCTGGGACACGAAGGGGAGCAGGAGAGTGGGGAGAGGCACGGCCCATGAATGGGACACCAGAAGGAGTTGGGCTTTCACTTTGAGGGCTCTGGGAAGCCTTCGCCTCAGAAGTCAGGTCAGCATCAGCTCTTCCCTTGGAGTATAAGGCAGAAGCGGTCCCCTCCTCTTCAGGTGAGCCAGGCGGTCACTTGTCACAGGGTACATCCTTCATGGGGATGTGCCTTTCTCCTCTGCCTCCTCAGCCTTGCCCGAGGGTCTCCATGACAGCCAGGAGACGCCGCTTGTCATGTGCCTGAAACATGAGGACTTTGAGCTGGCGTTTCTTCTCTTGACCAAGGGTGCAGACCCCCGCGGTATCTCCCTCACGGAAGGTGATACTCCTTTGCATGCAGCACTCCACATCTTTTTAGACATCAAAGGTAGGCCTTTATTTTTTAAGCAGTCTTTTCTTTGAAGAGGAAGCTGGATATTAGAACTGATGCTATGCTTTTTCATCTTTCCTATTGGGAAAACCAATGATCTGAAAAAGGACTGTTTCTTGGTCAGGCCCACCCATTATCTCCTGGCCCCTCACCCATAGCTGGATGAGAAGGAGCAACCATCATGGTGAATGGTCAGGGTGGGTTGATTGAGGAGGATTCTTAAGTTTCAAAGTTGGCTGTCCTCCAGACGTGGCCAGATATCCCTTGGGAGCAAATTGTTCCTGGTTTTCAACCACTGGGTTATCAAGTGCTTGGGGAGGTGTGGCGTTCTGAGATGCCTCTGGCTGGCATCTCTCCAGATCCAGGGGTCTCTGTTCCCTGGGAAGGGCGGCTCAGCACTCAAAGCGTTTTGTTTATGTCTTTCAGCTGACACCGGTTTTAACTTCCTCAGCTACCTGTTGGATCTCTTCTGGTCCAAACCCACTGAATTTTTCTACCTCAACCCCAACAGCCAGGATAGCAATGGGAACACGCTGATGCACATCATCTTCCAGAAGGGCATGCTGAAGCGCATGAAGAAGCTGATAGACCTGCTGGTGAAGTTTGACATCAACTTGAACTTGAAGAACAAAGAAGGCAAAGACGCGAGGCACCGGATTAAGAAGAACGATGCTCTGCTCTTGGCCTGGAACAAAGCTCTGATGGAGAGCAAGCGGAGGAGCCGGCAGGACTCTACTGCCCACCCGGGGAAGCTCCCGAGGCCCACTGCCTCTGGTCACACGTCTCAGCTCAAGTCCCAGGGTTCATCCAAGTCACTGCCGTGCAGCGTTCCTGCCAGGACCCTGCGCGAAGGAACCATGGTCCCCGACAGCTGGGAGACTCTCCCGGATGCCCAGGCGATGAGGCAGGAGCCTGGAGCTGTCAGGCCCTGCTCTCTGAGAGACCGCCTCGTGCAGGACATCATGGGTTTAATTCAGCAGGTTGAATTGGATACGTCCCTCCCCGAGGACTGTCCTCAGGACTCTGAGCCTCTGGAGATAGGCGTTGGTACAGAAGCAAAGAAGGACGAGCTCCAGCGAGCCCTGGGGCCTCAAGGCTCTGACTCTAGTGGGAACAACCACAGCGTCCTTGAGGCAGGGGGTGGATGTGCTCAGGCAGGCCTCGGGGCCTCGCAGCTCATGCCTGCTGGCCACAGAGGGAGTGAGGGCAGCGATTATCCAGGCAGCCAGAACACGCAGGAGATCGAAGTCTGCCTCCAGGACTTCGAGAACATGACGTGGGAGATCGAGTGCACTTCGGAAATGCTGAAAAAGCTGTCCAGTAAGGTCATGACAAAGGTCATGAAGAAGAAAATCATCCTAGCTATCCAGCAGCTGGGGAATGGTGAGTGGACGCAGGGCCTGCAGAAACGGCTGAAGCACCTGCAGGGAAGCATCCGGCTCTTCGAGGCCAAGCTGGACAAGGGGTCTCGAATGCTGTGGGAGCTGGCCATTGACTTCTCCCCTCGATGCAGTGAGAACCCGGAGAAGATCATCGCTGCCACAGAGCGGAACCTGCACAGCCCGGAGAAGTCGGGTCGGGTCTACACAGAAATCATCCGGATCTGGGACATCGTCTTGGACCACTGCAAGCTGTCGGACTCCATCAGGGCCATCTGTAGCGCCTACAACCGGGGCCGGTCCTGTGTCCTGCGGAAGAAGCTGAAGGGCATCCACCAAGGCCAGGTGTCAGCCAACGTGAAAGTCCAAAAGCGCATACCCCGCTGCTACGTGGAGGACACGGAGGCCGAGAAGAGCCAGGAGCATGTGAACCCCGAGTATTTCCCGCCGGCCAGCGCTGTGGAGACGGAGTATAACATCATGAAGTTCCACAGCTTTAGCAACAGCATGGCCTCCAACATCCTCAACGACACAACAGCGACAGTGGAGTACCCCTTCAGGGTGGGTGAGCTGGAGTATGCCGTGATTGACCTCAACCCCAGGCCACTGGAGCCCATCATCCTCATTGGGCGGAGCGGCACTGGGAAGACAACTTGCTGCTTGTACAGGCTGTGGAAGAAATTCCACATTTACTGGGAGAAGGCTGAGCAGGCAGGAAGCCCGCTACTGACCAAGCAGTTGTGGGTGAAGAGAAGGTTGGAAGTGGAACCCGGAAAGGAAGGTCCCCGGACGGACGAAGAGGACAAGGAGGAGGACCAGGAAGGTTCCATGGAAGCGGAAACAGCGGACGGCATGGACGAGGAGCGGGATAGCGAAGCCTGTGCAGTGGGACCCAGCGGGGCGCCGGGCGAGCCTGGCCAGGTGGTGGAAGTGTGCGCCACAGAGCATCCCCACCAGCTGGAGCATTTACATCAGATCTTCGTGACCAAGAACCATGTCCTGTGCCAGGAGGTGCAGAGGAATTTCATTGAGCTTTCCAAGTCTACCAAGGCCACCAGTCACTACAAACCACTGGAATCCAGTGTCCACAAACTTCAGGACTTAAGGGACGAGAACTTTCCTCTCTTTGTCACTTCCAAGCAGCTGCTCCTCCTGCTTGATGCTTCCCTGCCCAAACCATTTTTTCTGAGAAATGAAGACGGCAGCTTGAAAAGAGCCATCGTGGGATGGTCCACCCAGGAAGAGCTGACCATCCCCAACTGGCAGGAGGATGAGGAGGAGGCTGAGGCAGATGGGGACAATGGCGAGGAGGATAAAGCTGCAGAAACACGTACGTGTGACAGTGACCCCCGGGTGTTTGTGACATTTGAGGTGTTCACCAATGAAATATGGCCCAAAATGATCAAAGGGAAAACCTCCTACAACCCCGCATTGATTTGGAAAGAAATAAAATCTTTTCTGAAGGGGTCTTTTGAAGCCCTCAGCTGCCCCCAGGGGAGGCTCACAGAAGAAATGTATAAGAAATTAGGGAGGAAGCGGTCCCCCAATTTCAAGGAAGACCGGAGCGAGATCTACAGTCTCTTCTGCCTGTACCAGCAGATCAGGTCTCAGAAAGGTTATTTTGACGAAGAAGATGTTCTGTATAACCTCTCCCGGAGGCTGTCGAAACTCAAGGTGCTCCCATGGTCCATCCATGAGCTCTATGGCGATGAGATTCAGGACTTCACCCAAGCCGAGCTGACACTGCTGATGAAATGCATCAATGACCCCAACGCCATGTTCCTCACGGGGGACACGGCCCAGAGCATCATGAAGGGCGTGGCCTTCCGCTTCAGTGACCTTCGCTCTCTGTTCCACTACGCCAGTAGAAACACCGTGGACAAGCAGTGTGCTGTCCGGAAGCCCAAGAAGATCCACCAGCTGTACCAGAATTACAGGTCCCATTCGGGTATGTCTGGGCTTTGTGCTTGCCTGCAGGGGAGGTGCTTGGGTATCATCTTGCGCTGCCTTGGTTAGGCTTTTGTAGCTGAAGTAAGGACAGTATCTTGGAGTTTGTTGGGAAATGCACCCATGAACAAGAAGTCTTATGGTTTCTGCCACTCGTCATTTGTAGGTTGATAATTCAAGCTGTGGTGGAGTGGAAATTACATTTTAGGGACCTTGCCATGACATGAAAACATTACAGGGGAACATTTAAACTGCTTTTGTTAAAGCACTTTGGAAGCACATTCTTGTGCTAGTTATAAGTCATTGATTCCCAAAGCGGCTTTTCTCCCAAGAAGCCAAAAAAGAGGCCTATGGGGTGATGGGAGATAGCACACACTCAGATGCTTTTAACTCAAACCTCAGTTGTGCCCCTTCTCTGTGCCAGGCGTGATGCTAGGCAGCTGATGTAGACCACCTCTACTTCATCCTCACAACGACCCTGCCAGGTAGGCAGCCTTCCCATTTTACAAAGGACACCGAGGCATGCAGGGTTTGAAAAACACACCATCCATGTCAGAATCCTTCCTTTAGGTTTATAGAATGCTCACACAATTCACCTCCTGTGTCCTGCATGTCCATGAGCAATATAGAGTATCATTTTACTTTATTTAATGGGATCGTGCCAGACATATCTTTCTGCCACTTTGTATTTTTGCTTCACGTTACATTTTGGGATTCTGCATATTGATGATGCGAAGCTCTAGACCCTGCATTTCTAACTAGTGTTAGCATTCCATTTTAGGGCTGTACCACAGTTTGTTACTCATTTTCCAGTAATGAACATTAGGCTCCTGGCAGTTTTTCACTGTGACATACAATCCTGGAGCGAACCTTCCTGAGCAAATCTCTCTGGATCTATGTTATGTCCTCTTTCTTGCTTTACTCTTGGAATGGGTGTGAAAGGATATCTGGTATAGTTTGAATTTCCATTTTCTTGAGACGTGGCGTCTTTTTGTGTGTTTCCCGGCGATTCTGTATTCTGTGAATTGCCTGTTCTCCTTTGCCTACCCTTTTAATGAGTTGTTTTTCTTACTGATTTGTTAAGAATTCTCTATGAATTTTTGCCTTTGCATCCTTTGTTGATTATAAAAATTGCAGGGCTTATCTTTTTAACTTTGTTACAGTAAAGGGGCATATGAGTGATGGTGTTCTTTAGTAGGAAGATACTTTAAAATTACGAATGTTTTCTTTTACGATTTGCTTTTTGGTGTCTTCAGAAATTTTTCTGGTCTGGAGTTAGTAAGATATTCTCCTGTATAATTTTCTCATGGTTTTAAATTTTGCTTTTTATATGTAGGCAGGTATTTAAATTTGGGTAAATTTAAGTAATTAAATTTAGTCTATCTAAATGTATGTGTGGTGTGACATTGTCTTTATTGAACTAACCCTTCTCTGATCTAATTTTACTTTTTTCCATATGGAGATTCTGTGTTGATGCCATTCACTGCGTGGTGCATCCTTGCCTCTGATTTGTAAGGCTGCTTTTCTTATGTATCTGGGACTCTGTTTCTGGGCTCACTGTTTTCTTTGATTTGTCTCATTTGTCTGTTCTTGTACTGTTAGCATGATATCACATTTGTCATAGTTATCAGATTCTCTGACTCTTTGTAATGTTGACTGGAATTTCACCGAATTTATGGCTCTCTGGGAAGAATTCACATCTTTACATCATTGGGATTTCTGAACCATGACCTTGGCATTTTTCTCTATTCAGGTCTTTTAGTGCCGAAATAATATTTTATAATTTTCCCCAGACATTTTACACAGCTGTTAGATTTATCCTAGGGATCTTATATCTTTTGTTACTATCATGGCTGCGTCTTTTTCTTTTTTTTTACATTTTCTATCAGTTATTACTGGTATAGAGGAATGCTGTCGGTTTTTATATGTTGATCCGGTCAATCTAACAATCATGCTGAACATTCTAACTTTTAGATTTTGTCATTTTTATGCAGGTAAGGGCAGTCTTTATCTTCTTTTCTATATTTATCATTTGTTTTTTCCTGCTATATTTCATTGGCTAGGGCCTTAAGCAGAAGCTTTAACAGGCATCTGTGTGTTATTTCTGAAGTTAATGGGAATATTTTTTTATTATGTTAATCACCATACATTACATCATTAGTTTTTGATGTAGTGTTCCATGATTCATTGTTTGCGTATAACACCCAGTGCTCCATGCAGAACGTGCCCTCTTTAATACCCATCACTGGGCTAACCCATCCCCCCACCCCCCTCCCCTCTAGAACCCTCAGTTTGTTTCTCAGAGTCCATAGTCTCTCATGGTTCATCTCCCCCTCCGATTTCCCCTGCTTCATTTTTCCCTTCCTACTATCTTTTTCTTTTCTTTCTTTTTTTTTTTTAAACATATACTGCATTATTTGTTTCAGAGGTACAGATCTGTGATTCAACAGTCTTGCACAATTCACAGTGCTCACCATAGCACATACCCTCCCCAATGTCTATCATCCAGCACCCCCATCCCTCCCACCCCACCCCCACTCCAGCAACCCTCCGTTTGTTTCCTGAGATTAAGAATTCCTCATACCAATGAGGTCATATGATACATGTCTTTCTCCGATTGACTTATTTCGCTCAGCATAATACCCTCCAGTTCCAACTATGTCGTTGCCAGATGGCAAGATCTCATTCCTTTTGATGGCTGCATAATGGGAATATTTTTAATATTTTACCATTTAAGTCTGATGTTTATTGTAGGGTTTGATAGATGCTCTTCCTCTAGATGCAGCTCAGGTAGGCTGTGGCTCGGTGGAAAGAGAAGATGCATACCACACACACACACACATTGTAAAATGAGATTAAAATTCTGATTTGTTTAGCCAAGAAGTCAGAAGGTTATTAGAAGGCAGGTGGCCTCCTAGAGTGCAGCTGCACCACACAAACTCAGCCCAGCTTACCAGGGCTCTGGAAGTCCTCCCTGAGGTCGCATTTGAAAAAAAAATCACAGGAGCTGGCTGGGTCTGGGCAGTTCAACACTTTGTTCTTCCGTGGTCTTATAACCTGGGACTCAGATTGTGTAGTAATTTAGTCTCTTAATAGGAAATGGAGCCCTGGCCCTCACGCCTCTGTTCAGGGAGACGTTTACTGAGTTCCTCCTCTGCTTGGCACTGTGTGCTGCACAGAACTCACTCTTTCTGTCCTCAGGAAGTGGCTCCAGTTTTCTGTGGTTGGACCCACCCAGTAGAAGGATCTGGCATGAGTGGTTGAATGAGCCCCTCATTCTGATTGACCCTCTGGTTCAGTGCCACTGGTCTGGGGCCAACAACCTTTCTGATTGGCAAAACAGAGCATGGCAGAGGCGCTGTTCCTGGGAGCGATTTTGATGTTTTTGCTAAGTAACCTGTTAGGACAATGACTACATAAACCCCATCTTGGAATGGAGGGAAGACTGTGTATATGTTTCTGTGTATAGAGGCAGAAAAAGCCCAAATCATATGTACTAGATTTTAAGGACTTTATAAAACACCTAAAATGTTAAAAAAAAATTACAAGCAACCTGTAAGGCCACTCACTGCAAACATTTTGTTTCATTTCCTTTTGATCTTTTTTCTTTATAGACATTAAATGTGTGTGTCACACACACTGTAATTATTGATCATGTAGTGGATATATACTCCGTTTAGTGAATATTTTCCCTTATGTTTTTTTTTTAATTGAGATTCACATACCATAACATTCACCCCTCAGTTTAGTGGTTTTAATTTACCCACAAGGCTGTGCGGCCATTACCACTATCTAATTCCAGAACATTTTCATCACCCCAAAAAGAAACCCTATACCATTAGCAGTCACTCCTCATCCCCCCTCCCCCCCTCCCCTCTGGGAATCACCAATCTACTTTCTGTCTCTATGGATTTGCCTATTCTGGACATTTCATGGAAGAGGAATCATACAATATGTGGCCTTTTGTGTCTGGCTAAGTTATTAGCATAATGTTTTCAAGGTTCCTCCATGGTGTAGGATGTGTCAGAGTTTCATTCCTTTTTATGGTGGAACCATCTTTTATTCTTTGGGTAGGCTCATTTAAAAATTATTTATCTTGTTTCTCTAGAAGGGCATTTCAGTGGATTCCCATTTGTCACTGCATTCAAAACTTCTGTGCCCTTTTCTAATTCTCCCATTAATGTACATCTCTGGCCTTTGCTAGCTTTTAAAGAGGAGGGAACCCCAGTAGCAGCTGATTTGCTTAGATTTGGCAGTTTCCACTTGTGCTCCCGACTGTATGCATCTAATAATATTACTACTGGGAAGTAAAGTTTCTCCTTATTATTTGGTAATAGCAGTGGGGACATGTATGCCTATTTCATGGTGTTCTACCAAGAACACGGTATTCTACCTGCTATCAGGCAGAGGGCACATGGCACAAAGTGAACCATGGAGAAGACCCAGGATGATCTGTGTTCAGTTCAGCTTCAAATCCTGTCACGTGGAGGTTTTACTAACTTCTTAGACCTTGGAGTCTTTGCTTGTAAGGGTGGGATTGTCTGGTCTATGTCACTGGGCAGTCTTAATGATTAAATGGGATATTTTTATAAAGGTGCCTGTCTTGTGGTAGTGTTCATTCATCATGACTGGCAACGTTACTCAGAGCTTAGATAAGCAAGGGGACCCAGGGAGAAAGCTCTTCACAAAATCCTTTCTCCAGTTCTACCTTTTTTCTTAGGATAGTCCTCTTGGCTGGGTATAAACCTGATGGGGAGGTGATGGAGGCCTTGGTTGCTGCCCCTACCTAACATTCAGCCCTGCTGTTACCATGACAACGTCTCTACGGCTCCAAGCTCCAATGAGAGGGTCCGAATAATTTTTGTTCCCTTACCATCCATGCCAGCTGCTTATATTAGCTTTCTAACAGCTCTAATTGTTTATATTTCTGTCTTGATTTTTCTTTATGAGGTAATTTTTTCTAATATGAGTATAGGTCAGGAACGAGAGCCAACAGAACCTTCTTATCAACGCATCTCTGCCTTCGTCCCCTGTACTGGGAGTAATATCACGCAGGGGCAGAGTGATAATCTAATGGGAACTAGAAGCTGACTTGCAATTATCCATACTATCAGGACCAATATTGCTTCTCAAGAAAAAAAGCCAAAGCCCAAATTAAAAAACCAAACAAAGCACAAAAGCACAAAAAACAAAAACAAAAACAAAGAAACCCACAGCCATGTTATTGTCGTGTTGCTCCATATCTGACATGTGTTTTCTGTTCTACCTCAGGGATCCTCAATCTGGCATCTGGGGTAGTGGATTTACTTCAGTTCTATTTCCCGGAATCTTTTGATCGCCTCCCCAGGGATTCTGGCCTCTTTGATGGTCCCAAACCAACTGTCTTGGAGTCTTGTAGTGTGAGCGACTTGGCAATTTTGCTACGAGGGAACAAAAGGAAAACCCAGCCTATTGAATTCGGAGCCCACCAGGTGAGCTTTTTGGGATTTCATGTTGTGACATCAAAGGCAGTTTGCAGTTGGAAAAAGGTTTGGGAGAACGAATTATTCCACAGCATAGAGTGCAATAGCTCCTCTGCCAGAATGGGTCAATTTCAGATCTGGGTGAGGGAGCAATTGTTAATATTTCAGCTAGCCTGGTTTACCAAATCCAGGCAGGCCACTTCTTTTTAAAGATGTTACCTGCCTCCCACAGAAATGGACTGAGCTTTGCAAGATCCCTTTTTGTAGAATTTGATGTTTTCTCTTTCCTATCTCCTTCTTCTTTCCTTCTCCCCCAGGTAATCCTTGTAGCTAATGAAATGGCAAAGGAGAAAATTCCGGAAGAGCTGGGGTTAGCCCTTGTGCTAACCGTGTATGAAGCGAAAGGTTTAGAATTTGATGATGTCCTCCTTTACAACTTTTTTACTGACTCTGAGGTATGTTATGCCAAATGCTTTTCACGCTGTGCATGCATATATATATGTATGAGCTACACTTCCTCTCTGGGAAAGAGAACGTGGAGCTGAGTAGAAGTGAGTTTCTCACAGGTACCTCTTTCTGTTCTGGAGCATCATCCATTCAGTGTGGGCTTTGTGTGCTTGGATATGGGTTTTGTCAGTGGCTGTGCGTGGTTTCCCAGTATGTCATGGGCTGGTTCTCCCGTGCCCTGCCCTGCTCTCTCTTTCTTCTGAATGCCTGGTACCCGAGTGCCAGCTTCCAGTGTTCACTAGCTCTGTTATCCTTGACTCCCAAGGATGCTCCAGTTGGAGTGAGCTCTAAGGAGAGCCTTACAAATGAAGGCAAGGTTAGCAGTGTCCACCCTATGAGGACAGAACTGGGCAAGTTCAGTTCATAGAAAGAGAAAACTCCGGGAAGACAAATGAAGCCTGGTTCCTGGCCACTGGATCAGGTAATGTGGGGGTTGAGGAGAGCTGCCCTGCCTGGGAGCTCCCTTCTGGCATGGCTTCCCCACTGCTTGTGGCCCATGCAGACCATGGCAGTGAGAGAGTCTCTGGATCGACCCGCAGGACCTCCGTGCCAGCCCACCGCTTTGACTTGGCTCCCGAGTCCAAGAGCTTGGGATGGTCTTTCTTGCCGAGCTCAGTACATTATGGGTAGAGTCACCAACTCGAGCCACTGATTTCTTTTTCACCACTGTCTTTCGGTGGGTGCTCAGGCTGGCTGCTGACTGTGCTGGGGGCTCTGCTCTGGGCACGTAGCTGGCTGTGTCCTGGTCCCTGTTGCAGACTTCCCACTGCACATCGTGCATGCTTGAAGGGGCTGTTGTACTGTTAGCTTTGACACCTTAAATCTGCCCCAGAACTGACTGTTTTAAATGGAGTCCTGATTTTTTTTTTCCTGATCTTTTAAAAAATAGGATTGCCTTGATGATAGCTCTGACTACTATTGCTATGGGTACTTCGCGGTTTATAAAGCCCTTTTTCAATGCTTTGTTTCCCTTCATCCTCCACTAACCCTCTGAGGTTGTATGTCTTCTCATTACCCTCATTCTACAGATAAAGCTGAGGGTCATGGAAATTAAGTAAATTGCCCATAGTCACGGTGTAGGTGCCAGAGCCTGGAGACCAACTCAGATGCTTTGAGTTCTCAGTTTTGCAATCTTTCCTCTGTACTCCTTTCCTTTTAAAGCCCCGCATGCAAATTGGCTTCCAGAACCTTCCACGATGAGTATATCATTGCCATACCTTAAGTGCATTCCTTTTCTATTGACTTTTGTTAATGAAATCAGATGCACTCTCATTAACCCTGGAACCATTTTTAATCTCTGAGAACTAACTCTTTTTTCTCATAATACATCCATTGGTCATGGTTGGACCGAGGCTGTGCTGAAAGAGGAAGGGGTAAGACTTTGTTGTTCCTGTCCTTTATTAACTGCCAGTTGTATGCTTGTGCCAGTAAGAAGCCCAAGGAGCTCTGGACTTATGGATCTGTAACTTGTGGTCACTTCTGTTTGCGAAAGAAAAATCCAGTTATTCTGTCTCACCCTGATCCTGGAAATGGCGAAGGCCCAGATGTCTTGACCCTGTGCTCCCAACCAATGGCTCAGTTTGTTGCATAAAATTAAAATAATCACAAATGGAATTTTTTGGTAACATCCACTTCATCCCATGTGCACAATAACACTTCTAAAAAGACTCCAGATGTGGTGCACCTTCTCAGTTCCTGAGGAATGTCATTATGCATTCCCCCGGCACAAAGCACACCCTCCATTTATCATCGACAGAGTTAAGACCAAAAAACATCTCATTTCTAAATGAGAGGAAATGCTCTAATCAAAGCAGAGGAAAGACAGGGATCACCTAAGTCTTCAATCACCTGGCTCCTCATGTGGGGTTTCCTTCGGGGTGACTGGCTGCAGGCTGCTGCATAGTAATTGTATTTGACACGCGGGACAGTGGAGAGCTCCTCTCTCCACCCCTGGCCTCTTCTTCCACCCCTGGTTTATGTTTCTGGCAAACACACTCTTTGTGCATGTGTGTGTGTGGGGGGTGTTATTGTCCTGGTGTGCGATTCTTCTCTTTAGAGGATTTGTTGCTCCCTGTTCAACCACATAGTTGCCAGGGCCATCTTCTGAGATGGGGAAGGGACCAAGGAATGGTTACGCCAAATCCTTCTCTTCTAGGATTTGGCCTCATTTCGGGGAGCAGCAGTCTTTCTCCCAGTCACCCCCAAACTCTCCTCCTGTGGGGACTTAGAAGGGTGCTTGGCATTTACACTCAGCCCCAATGTAAGGACTCCCGGGGGAGTCCTTTCCTTCATCCTCCTGTGTGAATAGGACAGGAGGGACTTTGAAAACCACAGCTTTTATGGTTTTCACTTAGAGAACAGGCCCCACCAAGGTGACCTTCACAATGATCAGTCCCAATAGAAGAAGCTGGAAGACTTACATGCTGCTTCTTTTATTGTCAGAGGTGCTGTAGGCCTGTATTCTTGCCACAAATACACGTACTCCTCAGAGGCTCGATCTTGAAAGTAAAGTATGTTTTATTCCTGGAAACAGGTTAGTCCTGCACCATACGAGCGGCTTCTCCTTCTCATTCAGCAGTTTTAAAATATGTTGTGCTTCACTAGCCCTTCCAAGATCGGCTGGTCTGCACCTCACGCTGTCTGCCAGGAGAGCCTCACAAATGTCAAAACGCTTGTGTCTTTTGCCTGCCTTCCTTGGCCAGCAATTCAGAGTGTGAATGGCTCTACAAAGAGGACAGTCATAAATGTGTCCTGAGGCTTTTTTTTTTTTAACTCCCAACTACTTCAATGATTACATAATTCACATCTCTTTTCAGAATATGGTGATTAATTCCATAATTGGTTAGTGCATAACCATCCTTACTTAATAGACAGTGTTTATTTTTTAATATCAAAATAATTTTAATGTAATAATAATTTGATTAATATTAAATAAATTAGACTGCTTAAAGCATTTAACCTGATACTTATTAGTTTAAGTTATGGGGTGACTTAAAGAAGGTCGTGAACTGTATCCACTCCATGTTTTCATTATTCTTGAGAAAATACATAGGTGGCAAGGAGCACCATTTTATACATGGAAAAGTAAAGGCTGAGGGGAGTTAACTAGCTACTCACAAGATTCAGTAAAGTATGAAATCTGAAATGTCATAGGAATTCTGCCCTCTAAATACTGCATGTATTCTGGGCACTTTAGCTTTACCAGGGTCTGTCGACCATGGTCCCCAGGGCCAAATCCAGCCCACTGTCTACTTTTGTATGGCCCGTGGGCTAACAGTGGTTTTTACATTTTTAAAAATGGTTAAAAAAATCAAAGGAAAATAATGTTACATGACACATGAAAATTATATTCAGTTTTAGTGTTGAAAAATAACGTTTTATTGGAACACACAAGCCCATTCATCTACATAATTGACAATGGCTGCTTTTGCATCACAATAACAGACTTGAGTGGTTGTGAGAGAGGTCACATGGCCCACAAAACCTGAAATTTTTATCCTCTGACCCTTCAGAGAAAAAAACTGGCCAACTTCTGATCTATATAGTCACTATGGTTTTGTGGTTTGAGTTTGGATAAAGGGACACATGGCTAAAATCTCAACTATTTGTCAAGCATTGTGTTAGACACTCGACATTGATTATCTCCTTTTATTTCCCAATAAACTTGGGTAGTTCTGTCATCCCCATTTTACAGAGCAGGAAAAGGAGACATGGAGGAAATAAACAATTTTTCTGAGGTCACGTAGCTAATGAGTGAAAAAACTGAGATACAGATGTGTTGTCTGATCTCAGTGTCCTGTGCACACTTTACTTCACAGCTCCTGAATTTTGTTCCATCCTTAGGTGAATAATTTAGTTAGAGAATTTTGTCATATATGTCTTAACAGCTGACACTAAGTGGCATCTCTCACACATTGTGAAAAGGGCTGAAGGACACTGGGTTCCTCCCTCCATACTGCTTGTGGAAATTCTTTAAGCAAGAAACTTCCTGGATGCTTAGCATTCCTCTTGGAAGTGGGTATGTGTGTCTGGCTTCTCGGCCATCTTGGCCAAGTGTCTGGGGGAGTTTTCATGGTAGCTTCCCCTTTCCCTGCCTGTGCCACCTGAGGTCCCCCCAACTGAGGCCATAGGATAGCCCCCTCCTTGCAGCTGGGCTGAGGGCCCCAAGCTAGGAAAAGGGGGTTTAATTCATCATGAGGCTGTGTGTACAGTTCAAGGGTATATTCTGTTGGTTTTTAATTTGTCATTGTTGTTCAGGCTTACAAGGAATGGAAGATCATTTCTTCATTTACGTCTTCATCATCTGACTCCAGAGAGGAAAACCAACCACTGATTGAAGTGCCCCTGGAGAAACCCAGCTCCTCCCAGGGTCGGTCTCTCATGGTGAATCCAGAAATGTACAAGGTGATTTTCTGCCATTTGTCCACATGCTTATTTGACACGGGGAGGGCAGTAAACAAGGTTTGAATGAGAAGATGAGGTTAAAAATAGAGCCCGGTACTTGACTGGTTTTCTTGTGCATCAGCACTGGGGAGTGGAGGATGGGAGTGGGCATGGCAGGGATCTCAGTGTTGGCAGACTCTCTTTTCTCAGCAGAGAGTGGGGCTTGATGGGTGGGGCACTGTCTGAAAGTGAAAGGGGGAGGGTTGTACCTTCTAGTCACCTCTGGAATTCAGCTCTCTTCAGAAATTTTGAAGTTGCTGACAGGGAACTCAGACGTGAAGTCCAGGACAATAATTCATGGATACTTGTATACCAGGCCTGACTATTGTTGGGGAGGAAAAAATGTTTCTCTGCCTTTTAAGATTCCTCTAGCTGGTCTAAAAATTAAATTGACATGAAACAGATTAACAGAAGAAAATAAAATTTAGGGGCACCTGGTTGGCTGAGTTGGTGAAGCCTCTGCCTTTGGCTCAGGTTATGATCCCAGGATCTTGGGATCAAGCCCTGCATCTAGCTCCCTGCTTGGCAGGGAGTCTGCTTCTCTCTGTCCCTCTGCTGCACCCACTGTTTCTGCTCTCTCGCTCGTACTCTCTCTCTCAAATACATACATAAAATCTTTAAAAAAATGTTAAGAAAATAAAATTTAGTTATGTATGTACAGGGAATCAACATAAACATGAGATTCCAAAAGTAGGCAAAATGAGGTGTATCTGTCCCAAGGAGAAAGGTGTAGGGTTCTAGAACTTCAAAGGGAAAGAAAGCAATTCACAAGAATATGAAAAACGTGAATGTTTGGTAAGCAGATGTTTGTTGGGCCATCCAGATCAATGGGACACAGAGGAGTTCACACAAACAGGCTTTGCTATGGAGCTCCCTGTTTAGCACCCCTAGTTCATATATACTACAGTTATCTATGGTGATTGCTCCCTTCCTGGAGCAGGTTCTCTGTCTAAATTCTTTTAGGAAGTCAGGGGGAAGGTCAAAGGTTCTTTGTGAACCTTTTGTTTCTTAAAAATAATCTGCCTAGGGCGCCTGGGTGGCTCAGATGGTTAAGTGTTTGCCTTCGGCTCAGGTCATGATCCCAGGGTCCTGGAATAGAGTCCCGCATTGGGTTCCCTGCTCCTTGGGAGCCTGCTTCTCCCTCTGCTTTTCTCTCTCTCTCTCTCCCTCTGTCTCTCATGAATAAATAAGTAAAATCTTAAAAAAAAAAGTAAAAATAATCAGCCTAAAATAATCCACATGCCAAAGAGATGGAAGTACACATTTTGGGGTGGCAAATTTTTCTCCACTACGCCGTGAAGGGACCCAGCTTCCTTTTCCCTTCACATCGCAGCTGCCTCACTGAGAAGGAGGCTAAAGCTGAGCAGTTCTGCAGAGTTCTTGACTGAGGGAGGTTGATGGAGCCTCGGGAGAGTGAAAATTGAACGAGTAAAATGAAAAACTTTGGGGAGAAACTACCGCCCTAGTTTTATGTCTTGTACAAAGTATAAAACAAACAGAATAGCAATTATCAGGTTATTTCAGTAAATGCCTAGAAAGCTCTTCAGAAATAAAAGTTAAGGGGTGCCTGGGTGGCTCAGTTGTTAAGCGTTTGCCTTCGGCTCAGGTCGTGATCCTGGGGTGCTGGGATCGAGCCCCGCATCGGGCTCTCTGCTTGGTGGGAAGCCTGCTTCTCCTTCTCCCATTCCCCCTGCTTGCGTTCCCTCTCTTGCTGTGTCTCTCTCTTTCAAATAAATAAATAAAATCTTAAAAAAAAAAAGAAATAAAAGTTAAATCACTGCCAAGCTATGCAAACCTCTAGGTAGCCACAAATCCACTCTTGTTTGGAACTGTGCATTATTTAATCAAGTAGGCCCTCCCTGTGTTCAAGTCATAACCCCCTTATATCTGCGGCCCTCAATCATGGCATAGGTCATGAGTAATTTTGTACTAATGATAGTGGTCATAGAAGTGTAGGACTGGCTTAATTTGTAAAAATAAGGTATAGTACCTGTGTAAGATGTAGCCGTTGGGATAAATTGAGTGAAATGTACATGGGACCTCTCTGTTACTATCTTCGTGCCTTCCTATGAACCTATGATTATTTCAAAATATAAAATTACAGCCGATAAGGGCAGGCCTGTGCTAATGTTTCTCCCTTGCTACAGCTTCACTTATCTGTGCTGAGGCCACAGTGAGCCTCCTGTCCTGCTCACGCTTCTGCTATACTGAAATTTGTTTTTGTATTTCAACAAATTGAAGTGTATCACGTTGAAGCTCTAGACAAAAAGTTCTCCGTTTTTGTCCTCAATTTAGCTCCTCAATGGAGAGCTGAAGCAACTATATACTGCCATTACACGGGCCCGGGTGAACCTCTGGATCTTTGATGAAACCCCAGAGAAGCGGGCTCCTGCTTTCAGATATTTCATGAGAAGAAGGTTTGTCCAAGTTGTGAAGACAGACGAAAATAAAGGTAAGATCTCATTAAGATATTCTGGCTGTTGGATACAAAACAAAACATGTTACTCTCATTTAAATAATAATTCCCCCCAAAACAAAACAAAACAGAACGTTACTCTCAACTTCTTCTTATGGTCAGGTATAAAGGATTTAGATTTTGGAAAGCACTTTCTTTCCTTTCCACATTCTTCTGAGAAATGAGAGTTCGTATTTACTGCTAAGGTGTGTGGGAAAGTGTGGTTGTAATGGGATGGGGGGAGGTTAATACCTTCAGGGAAGATTTATTATTGGTCCTTTAAAAGTGAGGGTCATGGCGGGGCCCTGGCTGGCTCAGTCAGTAGTGCGTCTGACTCTTGATCTCAGGGTCATGAGTTCAAGCCCCATGTTGTGTGTGGAGCCTCCTTAAAAAAAAAAAAAAGTGAGGGTCCTGGGCGAGGTTGAGAAGAAATAGGCTTTGTTGAGGGAACACAAATTGCTATGGTCTTTGGACAGCTGACTGGCAATATCTATCAAAATAAAAAATGTGCTGGGTTAAAAGTGACCCAGCAATTCCTGTTCCAGGAACCTATCCTAGAGATGTTCTTGTAATAAAATCTCAAAGATACATGCACAAGAGTGTTCCTCACAGCCCCATTTGTAATTATAAGAAACGAAACGACCCAAGTGTCCACCAGTGAGAAACTGTTCTTGGGGGCTTCTCTGGTCCTAGGACTTGTGCGACTTGTTGAGGAGAAAGGGACACCTTTCACTTTTCCCCTTCTGTGCTGTTTGCAGTGCTTAAAAAGCCAAACCAATATTGTGTATTGTTTTGATCACTTACTGGCTAATTAAAAAAATGGAGTGCAGATCTCCTGATAGGATAACTCGCAGGAGAAGTCATCAGCCCTTCATGAAGGAGAAAATTGTTGTCCTTCGTATGGGTTAGCCATTGAGTCGGCTCCTCCAGGCCACAGTTAATTTCTCTACGGATGGGGGAAAATGCAGGGCTCAGCTGCTTTCCTGAGCATTTTCTGGCCAGTTTTATGGAGACTATTTCTGGTGGCAGCCAATGGCTCAGTTGGGGACCAGCGTTAGCTGTTCTGTTTCTGGGCCCTGGCTGTTGGGTGTTATGGGGAAAGTTGAAGTCTTGGAATGAAAAAACCCTAGCTTCTCATCAAAACTTTCTACCTGTGCAGCCACATGACCTTGTCCAGACCCACTTTCTCACCCTGGGCCTTCACTTTTTCAACGAAAAGGGAGGGGGCAGGCTGGCCTGCTGTGGTCATTCTTAATCTCCCTCGTGGCGCCTATTCCTTTCATTCCCAGAGTAGATTCTGGCACCTGTTATAAGAGATCATCAAGATAGGCAGTTTTCTTTCATTTAAAGATTCCGAATGAAACAAGATCACAATTTATTTTCTGTCTTGATAGCGTTAAGAATACACGAAAAAGGACATTCTTAAGTGTGTTGTAAGTTGCACATGGTAACGTGCATGGGCTCTCTGCTCGGTGGTACATCTGTTCTCGGTGAGAACATCTGTTCCCGCTGTGCAGGGGGAGCTGGGGATGAGCGGACTGACTGTGTAATTTGGGTGTCTTTATCATCGTGCTGGCAGCATTTGCCTGCCCTAGGTGGAGCTACCGGGGAGCTCCCTGTGAGGATGAAATGTCACCGGAGCACGGATAGCACGCACGGAGTCAGGACAAGACGCTGCAAAGTCATCTTTGCACACGGCACTGCAGGGCATGGCAGAGGGCCAACGAGAGGGAGTTTGTGCCTTCTAAAGGAAGCTGGCATGTCTGCCTGGCTGTCCCCCGTTGCTATCCATGGGCCGGGGCATCCTGGACCCCTTCGGCCCAGATTTGGCTCTCAACCTTGTGTTGGTCATCAGTCTTCCACATACTTCTTGCAGCTGAGGCTCAGAACCTGCAGAGAGGGGTTGCCTACGGCTGTTGATGCTCGGGGGGCTGCAGGAGGGGTGGCTGATCTGGTCGCCAGCAGGCTAGTGTGACAACAGAAGGGCCTGACAGCGGGTGGTTGTGATAGTCCATGTCCACCGATGGGGACGTGTCACATTGCTTACTCTGAGGGCAAAGTCTGCACGTTTGAAAATACTGTAAAACCCTGTCACCTTGTCCCCTGTGTGGGAGTTTGCCAAGAGCCACATGGCTTTGGATTTTCAAGGAGGAATTAGAATATTCTGTCTTCTAATCCATCGCCGTAGGAGAGGAAGGTAGACTGAAGACTGAAAACTGGGCAACATCTTTTCTTCCCTCTGCCTCCTCCTTCCAAAACACACAACAACCTGGCTTGGTAAGCTAAAACCCATCTTAAAATGAATCCTGGAAAGACAGCACAGGTGTATTCGTTTGCCCGGGCAGCTGTAATAAAGCGCCACAAACCGTATTGTCTTACAGTACTGGAGGCAAGATGTCCAAGATCAAGGTGTCAGCAGGTTTGGTTTCTTCTGAGGCCCCTCTCCTTGGCTTGTAGATGGCTTCTTCTCCATGTGAGCCCCTGGTGTTCCTTTCTGTGTGTGTTAATCTCCTTTTCTTGTAAGGACATAGAATGGACTAGGATTCACCTGAACGGCTTTGTTATAATTTCATCACAACTTTAAAGACCCTGCCTCCAAATATAGTCCACATTCTGAGGCATTGAGGTTTAGGGCTTCAACATATGCATTTTTGCGGTGGGGGAAGGGGGCAGACTTCAGCCCATAAGGACAAGTTTAAGGGGATGGACGCCCAGAGTAGCAAACCCACTTTTTTTTCATTTTAGACTTTGATGACAGTATGTTTGTTAAGACCTCAACGCCTGAGGAGTGGATCGCACAAGGAGAATATTATGCTAAACACCAGTGCTGGAAGGTAAGGAGCCGGGCTGGGAGCCAGTGGGGGAGGTCTTTGTGACTGGTGACCTCATCAGACCTCACAGGCAGGTTTTCCACCATCATGCTTGCCAGCAGGATAGGGCGAAGGCTGTGGTGCTTGTGCTTCTTCTTCGGAAACATCAGGCTACCCTGTGATGAGGAGAGCTCCCCGCCCAGCTCCTTCTCCAGGGCAAGCATGACAACCCTCCACCGTGGCCAAGTGTCGGCATGACTTGCCAGGAAAATGGAGAGTCATGACCTCTGCCCTGCTGACAAACCCCTCTGCTTACTTTCTTTCCCTCTTGTGCTCTGTGTTTAAACATTTT
Organism: Zalophus californianus; assembly: GCF_009762305.2. Classification (NCBI taxonomy): domain Eukaryota; kingdom Metazoa; phylum Chordata; class Mammalia; order Carnivora; family Otariidae; genus Zalophus; species Zalophus californianus. The sequence goes on along the minus strand of NC_045595.1, from coordinate 65,621,915 downwards.
TGCTGTCATCCCACCGCATTTTAGAATAGTCACAGACTGGTCATTTGTTTTTCATGTTTTTCAAATTTGATCCGACATAGACTCGACTGCCAAGCTGAGTCTGGTGAGCAGGGGTTAAGCTTCATCACTAGACTCAGTTGACCAATTCTGGGCCACAAGCCATCCTAGTGAGCTTTAGCAGTCTTCTTCCAGCCAGTGTTATCTCTGCCAGTCCTCTGGAAATAGTGAAACCAGCGTGAAGAGCCCCATCCCTCTCCCGACGGTCAGCATCCCTACACATCACACAGTTTCCGGTGGGGCACCGTGGCGTGTGTGTTTCCCAGGATGCAATGGTGATGATGTCTCCCCTTGCAAGGCACAGACACCTTAAGCTCAACAAACTCATCATGGGCCCTGTCTCATTCCATTTCCTCCTTGTGTCATCTGAGGCTTGTCAGAAGCACAATGACTGCAGCAGGCCATGCAGCCCATTCCCCTCAGCAGCATCGCAAGCAGGGCTGGAGGGCGGACGCCTTTCTTCTCGGGGGTCTCTTTCTTTATCGTGAAGTTCCCCGTAGACTTCTCCTTACATCTCACTGCTCGGTACTAGGTCACATGCCCATGCCTGTTGCCAGGGAGTCTGGGAGAGCAGTCCCATCCTGCAGTTTCAGCCCTTCGTGGCAGGCAGGTTCTGCCATCACGCAAGGGAGGGAGAGGGGTATCCTGTGGGCCGGTAACCAACAGCCGAATTTAGCGGAGTGGCTCCTGTAGTCTCAGCCAGGTGACCCACGTCTGAACTCAGCAACCAGTCCACAAGCAGGTCTGCTTCTGGGGCTTGGTTGGCTCTTGGCTCGGATGATGGGGGTGATGGGGTTCCTGAATCACGTGCACTTCATCCTCCAGCAGGTGAGCCTGGGCTCGTTCACCTGGTGCCTCAGCAGCGTTCAAAGAGCAGAGGAGCATAGGGGGCCCCCTGACGCCTGGCCTCGGAGCTGGCCCTGTGTCGCTTCTGGTACATTCTGTTGGCCAGAGCAGGTCATGGCCCAGATCTGAAGGGAGGGGTCATAGGCAGCATGTCTATGCATGGGTGGGAGAAGCTGCAGAATTACACGGTAAAGGGGCATGGGCGGACTGTTGCCACCTTGCAGTCAGCGCTAAAGGGTGAGAGAACAGAATGCGCGCTGTTGTGTGTTTGGGCGTGTCTGCCAAGCGTTTGCACAAATCTGTAGTATTTAGCGGCTGGAGGTTGACAGAGCTCTGAAACTTTATTCACTGCCCATCCTTGTTAAAACTTGGCTGCTGCTGTAAAACCAAGATCCTTTTTCGGGGGAGGAGCAGGGAGGGAAGGGCGGGATAATATGGCCAGCAGGTATGGATATGAAATTGGAAAACTGGATAGCCTTTCCCTTTATTCCCTTCAGAACACTGTTGGTGTTACTCCATATGTGTTGCCTATGGATTTCCAATTCTTTATCCCTTTACAAGAGCCTTTTGAACATTTGAATCTAAAATCCTTTTTTATGGGAATAGACACAGATGAGAATGTTATAAAAAGCCTTCTCCTCACCTGATTTTATTTTGATTCCGCTAAAGGACTTCAAGACTCAGGTGGTTTATTGAGCTTTTGGCTGCATGTCAGTGAACGTTCCAGAACCACCATACAAATGGCAATCACTTGAGATTGATTCATTCAACAAATTCCTGTTGAGCTGTGGGCCAAACATCATGTTTAGGTTGCAGGGATGTGATGGTGAGCGGGACAGGCACTCAGAAGAGTGTCCAGCTCCAGCTGTTACAGATATCATGGCGGAGAGACCTGTTGCTCCTAGAACCACCCGTCCTGGACAGGGAGGCCAGGGAAGGCTGCTCTAAGTAGGAGCCTTGAGCTAAGGCCTATAAGATGAATGAAGTTAAGTGGACAGAGAAGGGGTGGAAGAGCATTTCAATCAGAAGGAATAGCATGTGCAAAAGTCCTGTGGTGAGAAAGAGTGTGGCACAGGTCATGGGAATGCAAGGAGGCCCATGAGGCTGGGGAAGCTGAGGCAAAGAGCCTGAGGGAACAAGATGTCATCTTGTCTACTTAATCCTTTCCTCGCCCACACTGAGACCTAATCTTTACATGCTGGACCAGACGTGACTTTCTGCCCTATAGCCTGTGCTTTGAGACATGGTGTCAGCATTCCTGCTTTAGAAAGGCAGCTTTCTGCTGGCAGGAATGGGGGTCCAGGCAACATTCCTGTGATGCTCGTCTGCCCACTTTCTACCTGCTAACACAGACCTGCATGACCCAGGGCTCTAGCCAGTTATCTTTTGGAATGTGTGGTGACACCATCTCCATCCCCATCCCTACCCCCATTTCTGTGCTGCGGCTGTTTCACCAAGACTATTGGTTAGCCATACCATCTAGAGAGAACCTGTGTGGGGCCCAGAAGAGCCACTGGGTGACTTTGGGCCCATGGCTCTGTGTTTTTGTTACTGTATACAATGAGAAGGATGAAACTTCTCACACATGGCTATTGGAAGATTAAGTGAGGGTGTTAATTATGGCAGCTTATAAAAATATATCCTGTATAACTTTTCCATGGATTCCGGGCACTTTCAAGATTTTATTTATTTGAGAGAGAGAGTGAGACGGTGTGTGCACGAGCAGGGGTGGAGGAACAGAGGGAGAGGGAGAAGCAGGCTCCCTGCTGAGCAGGGAGCCCCATGTGGGGCTCGATGCCAGGACCCTGGGATCATGACCTGAGCCGAAGGCAGACGCTTAACCGACTGAGCCACCCAGGCACCTCTCTGGGCACTTCAAAAGGAACCTTTGAGTGGGAAGTGTTCGCGGGTAACATTACTGGGCTTTGTCCTGTGAGGCCTTTTTTTTTTTTTAGCTCATCAGCACGTTCCTGCTCCTCCCCCACAGGCTGGGCTGGGATGAGACTCACTGCCTTGTCAGTGCAAACATGGCACGTGTGCTTTAACCCTTGTTTTGTATGTCACCTCCATTCCCTTGCTGGGAATCAAGACATTTTGCCTGTTTTAGGTTGCCGCCAAGTGTTACCAGAAAGGAGGTGCATTTGAGAAGGAGAAGTTGGCGCTGGCCCACAACACTGCTCTGAACATGAAATCCAAGAAAGTCAGCCCCAAGTAAGAGCCTCGGGGGTGATCTCAGGGCCGCTCTGGTGAGATCAGCTGGTGGGATCTGTTGGGGCTAGGTCACCATTCCATGGGTACTCTGTTTTCTCTCCCTTCTCCAGGGAGAAGCAGGTGGAGTACTTGGAACTGGCCAAGACCTATTTGGAGTGCAAGGAGCCAAAGCTGTCCCTTAAGTGCCTGAGCTATGCCAAGGAGTTCCAGCTGTCCGCCCAGCTGTGCGAGAGGCTGGGGAAGGTACGGGCCTAGCCTGCATTCCGCTGGGAGAACTGGGCTTCCTCAGCCCCTGCTTGAGTCAGGGAGGGGCTCTGGGCCTCCAAGGAGGGAGAGGTCGGCTCTGAAGACTATAGGGCAGCCACCTTTTCTCCACTTGCACGAGTGTTTACGTGGCTCCAAAGACGTGTGTGTGCGCATGCGTGTCCACATCTGTGTGAATGTTTGCGACCTGATGTTAATCACAGGAAGGTCAATTGTTCAAATCAAAGATTTTATTTATCTGACAGAGACACAGCGAGAGAGGGAACACAAGCCAGGGGAGAGGGAGAGGGAGAAGCAGGCTTTCCGCTGAGCAGGGAGCCCGATGTGGGGCTCGATCCCAGAGTCTTGGGATCAAGACCTGAGCCGAAGGCAGATGCTTAACCACTAATCCACGCAGGCGCCCCCAATTGTTCAAATCAAAGGGGAGGTGGGTTTTGGATCCTCCCTTCCTGTCTTCCATGTTCGGTCTGGAGTCTGCCTGTGTGAATGGCCTGGCATTGACATAGTGGTTTTTCTGTGTTCTCAGTAATTGTTCTAGATCTGCACCAACCAATCTGGCAGCCACCAGCTACATGTGGCTATTTAATTTATAATTTAATGAAAATTAATAAAATTACAAATACGGTTCCTCAGTCTCACTAGCCACACTTGAAGTGCTCATTGTTCCAGAATATTTCCATCATCACAGAAAGCGCTGTTGGATAGAGCCGCTGATTAGAACTTAGCTACTCACAGAGTGGTCGGCAGGCTGGTGGTGGGCCACAGATTTTTATTTGTCTGCAACAAGATTAACACAGAAGATGAAAGTAACCAGTGAGAGACTGTCACAGCACTTTGGCATTGCCGTAACCTCCAACCGGTGATGATTTTTTTAGTGATTCCTTTGTCTTTTTCATTGAGATATAATTGGCATGTAAAATGATATCAGTTAGAGGTATACAGCTAATGATCTGATACATGCATGTATTGTGAGATGATCACTACAGTAAGTTTCATTAACGTCCATCACTATACAGAGTTACAAAATTTTTTTTCTTGTGATGAGCTCTTTTAAGATCTATTCTCTTAGTAACTTTCAAATATACAATACAGTGGTAACTATAGCCACCATGCCGTACCTTACACGATTCAGCCGGGGCTGCTGCATCCCCCCTCCTCCCGGGGGTAGGGGCTTTATGCCCCTCCAAGAGGGGGGTGGGTTTCCACATGTCTTTGTGAAATGTAGTAGCTCCTGGATCCTCAGAGCACCCTGGGCATTGGGTGGGGTGGGGGTGGCACCTACCGGGGACTTTCAAGTGTGGCCCCAAGTCCGTGTAAAGATCGTAAGGCCCTCCTGGTGCTGCCTGCCCTGCCCCCTGTTTATTAGGGGATGTGACTTGTTAGGGTGAGGGAGATGGGGATAGGATAAGGATTTCAGGGCGGGTGGGAGTTTGGGTCCTAAGGTCCTAGGAACTAGGGTAGCTTCCAACTTTACCGTGTTCCTTAGTAGCCAGCCCTTCAGGCTCCCATGCCGCCACCTGGACCCTAAGTGGTGACGGCTACAGGGAACCAGCCTAAGCCTTTGTGTCCCCTTTTTGTGTACCAGTGTCTGCCACGACAGAGTCAGAGATCTCCTCCTTACTCACGTTGCCCACCCAACTCCCCCCAGCCTGGCAAGCTCTTCCTCGGAAAATAGGAGGCCCGGGGACCAGGAGGCCATTAGTACAGCCTATGTTCCTTCCTCGGGACTTCAGTGTCTTCAAAATGTGGAGGCCGCTCTGCTCCTAGAAACACAGCCTTCCCTGTTTCCTTCCCCTTCCACAGGCTTGACCTCTGGTAGCAGCCTCTTCCACTTCCTCTCCCCTGTATGTTCTAGCAGCTCCAAGCCCCACCCAGGGAAGGGGCTGATCTCTTTCTTTGCTCAGGCTCCTCCCTGGAAGGGGGTCCAACTTGAGCCAGCCTCAGACCTCATGTGGTCCTCCCACCAAACCAACCAGCACGATTCAAGTTGATCAGCTTGGCAGCAGTGTTTGTCAACATCCTTAGACCAAATTGCCTCCATGTTCCCAGCCCCCAGATGTGTGCTACCCCCGCAAATAAATGTTTGTGAGGCGGCCCTGGGGGTATAAGACTTTTTTTTGCAGGGATTCCTCTGCTTCACCTGCTTCTTGCCTGAGAGAGACATTGGTTTCCTTGGAAACCTCTCAAGGCCCTTGCTCTGGATGGCAGGTGGGGACCCTTCCCCTCAGGGAGCAGACAGGCAGAGCAGGGGGCTGCCGCTTAGAGTCAGCCCTCTGTTCTCTCTCTGGTTGGGCACAAGCTTGGCACCTAAGAGGACGGACGTGCTTTCCCACTTGGGGGTTTTCCTTCTGAGTAATCAGCATTGTCAGGAGAGGACAAGAGATGGGGTGGTAGGTGCTCGGGTTATGGGGTTGTATTCATGTGGCTGAGATGGGTCTAGATGTTCCCTGCTCTGTAAGGTCTCTGGACATAGAAGAACCTTGTACCTGGATCTTCTTTGTATTTTGGTGCTTGGTGTAGATTGTCTAGAGAAATAAAAGCCAGCTCAGATTTATTAGAGGGCCTGGCATATGTGTTTTGTCTTGTTTCACTTTGATTTTGTTTTCTCTTTGGACCTCAGGTGCCGCGAGTAGAATTTTGAAACGAAATATTCAACGTGAAGAGATGGGCCCTTACTGGGTGCCAGGCACTCTGGGTGCTTAGTGGCCAGCAGGTGGCAACGCAGGAGCCTCTGCCTTCCTAGTGTGGGAGAGGGATGACAGACTAGCCGGAAGCGTAAGAGATGCCTGTGCTGATGAGGCCAGGCAATCAGGGGAGAGAGGTGTCAGGCGCCGCTGTTTTAGGCAGGGGGTGGGCAGGGAGCTACCTTTTTTGTTTGTTCTTTTTTTAAAATTTAAATTCTAGTTAGTTGACATACAGTTCAATATTGGTTTCAGGAGTAGAGTGGTTCAGTGGTTCATCATTTACGTATAACACTGGGTGCCTGTCATCACTAGTGCCCTCCTTAATCCCTATCCCCCACCCACCTCCAACCCTCAGTTTGTTCTCTATAGTTAAGGGAACTGCCTTTTGAGCAGAGACTGCAAGCAGTGCTGCAGGGCATCGCAGGCCAAGCATCCTTGCAGGCAAGAGCCCTCCAAGGTGGGAGCATGTCAGGGAGCTTGAGGAACAGCAAGAGAGCTGGTTGGGCCAGAGCAGAGTGAGTGGGTGGAAGTGGTAAAATGAGCAAGAGAGGGTGGCAGGAGCGAATCAGGTAGGGCCTCAAAGTCCATGGTCGGGACTGGATTTTGTCCAGAGCTGACAGGGAACCGGTGGAAGGTTCTGACTTCAGGAGTGACATGGAGTTCATTGTTTGGATGCTCCGGGAGGAGGTGTGTAGGCAGCAAAAGTAGAAGCAGGCCAGTGGGGAGGAGGCCGAGGCTGGATGGTGTGGCTTGGATTGCCATGAGGGTGCTGGAGGTGGTGGGAAGGGAATTTGGGCAAACGTTGGGAGGGCCAAGCATGAAGGATTACCCGAAGGGCTGGCTGGAAGTGTGGGAGGAAGAGTGGGGTAGAATTTTGTGTCCATGGCAAACCCACTGGTGGTTTTCGTCTGTTCGTCCTCTTGCTCTTCATGGTTGCTGTCCGTTCCCATTGTCTCCTCACCGGCAGCCATTCCAGTGCATTTAATGTGGAGCCCCCATTTGCATGCATAAGTGAAGAGTAAATAGTAATATTTTCTATACATATATATTTTAAGCTTATTTAAATGGCCTATTTTTCTGGTTTTTTTTTTTTTTTAACTTTTTCCGCGCCCTGCTATAGTGTTAAGGTCTGGCCAGGTTTCTGACCCCTGACAGTAATCCAGAACGGGCATCCCTGCCTTTGACTTATCCATTTCGCTAGCGGTGAACGTCCAAGTTACCTGCTGCCGCATACAGGACTGTGGCGTAGCGTGTCTCCTTCCAGTCCTGGGTGCTGCCAAAAGTGAGCTTGCTGGCCCTAGGGTATGCATGTACTTAATTTCACCAGGTGAAAGTGGAAGCTACTTTTCTTTCTAGAACACCGGTGCCAGTTTTTGCATTAGGGTTCCATGTGCCCCACCTTCTTGACCACATTCAATGGGTTCTGATTTTCTAATTTTTGTAAACTTCATGGATGTGTCTCAATGTGGTTTTAATTCACAATTCTTTATTAGTGAGGTTGAGCATCTTTACTGATTTGTTAGTCATTCAAGTTTCCCTCCACTGTGACCTGCCACTTTATATCCTTTACCTAGTTTTCTGCTGGGTTTCCAGGAGTTTTTTTCTTATGGTTGTGGGAATCCATTTAGTGTTCTAGACCTGTCCAGTCTAATACAGTAGCCATTAACCACAGGTGGAAAGTAAGGTTAAAACTGATGAAAATGAAATGAAATAAAAAATTTGGTTCCTCCTTTACACTACCCACATTTCATGCACTTACTCTTCACATGTGGCTAGTGGCTACCATATTGGCTAGCATAGTTATAGAACATTTCCATCTTCACAGCAAGATCTATTTGACAGTGCTGGTCTAGATGTTAATGTTTGTCTTCTCTCTGTTAACTTTATTTCACATGCCCTTTGTTCAACAGTTGTGATATAATCGAATCCATCAGTTTTTCCCCGGATGTTTGAGTGTTTTGGGTTTTGTTGAGGACTTTCTTTACCTCAGGGTCACAAAGATATTGTCATACATTTTCTTCCAGTAGCTTTCACATTTAGATCTTTGACCTATCTAAAGGTTAAATTTGTGTATGGTGTGAGGTTGGGATTTAACTTTGTTTTTCTCCCTATAAAGAATTTGTTTTCCTAATATTACCTATGTCTTAGTGTTTTTCACTGGATCCTAACAGCAGACAATACTATTCATGGTGTTGGGTTATTTTTAAGATAAAAGGTTATGCTATGAATACTCTAAGAGTATGTTTTACTCTGTCCTAGATAAAAGATGCTGCCTGTTACTATAAGCGAAGCCAGTGCTACAAAGATGCTTTCAGATGCTTTGAGCAGATTCAGGAATTCGATCTAGCACTCAAAATGTACTGCCAGGAGGGGCTTTTTGAAGAAGCTGCTATTGCAGTGGAAAAGTAGGTGGTTTTATTCTCTCCCTTCCTCCACCCTGTTCCCTCCCTCCCACTGCTCTCTGGGGACATCCTACCCTGGATGGTGTTATCCTGCTCTTCTGAAGTGGCTTGCCCATGTCACCCTCCTTCCACTTGAGTCGTGGCGTCGGTGCTGGGTCAGGAGCTCCTTGAAGGCAAGAGCCAAGCCTAAAGGATTACCCGAGGAGCTGGATGGGAAGTGTGGGAGGAAAAAGAGTGGAATATAATCTTCTCTTCACAGCAAACCCACCATTGGTTTTAGTTTGTTCATTCTCTTCCTCTTCATGGCCAGTCTTCATTCCTGTTCTCTCCCCATTGACAGCCATTGCAGTGCTTTTAGGATACGCACTCTTAGTATACGTATATTTTATATGCTCTACTCTCTTTATAAGCTTTGACACCGTGTCATGAGGAGAAAGGGGTAGAAGAAGATGAAGGGTTTGTTACAAGTGTGTACATAACACACATGGCAATTTTGTGCTCAATGATGGTTCTGTCCTCTTCCGCCTTTACCTGCTGAGTTGACAGTTTTGCTAAACGGATGGATAAAGGTAAGAGCACTAGGGGGCCATCAGGATTTTGCTTCACCGCAGTCTACTGGCAGACCCTCAGCCATGCACTCGTACATATGTGTATGAACACATACCCTCATAAGTTTCATACTTGACCACTGGAGGCCTTCTTGAACCTTTAGCCTAGTTCATGTTCCAAAGGTGAAATGGAGATGGTGGGGTTAATGCTTGACAAGGAATATAGAAATAGCATGTTGTTGATGCCCCTAGGAGATCTTCCTGGTGGTATGGGACAGCTAGAATCAGAGTCTGCTATTCTGTGTTTCTGCTGAGCAGGAGTTGAGTCCACTTTCAGCTCCTGGAAAAGTAGGGTGTGGGTTGGTTCTACATTTCTTTTGCTTTCTACCAAATTATACCTATGACAAAATGAACATAACTGACCCAGATGTTCAAACTTCAGATTTTTATTTTTTAAATCAGCTTTTATTTAAGTATATATTCAAAAAGGTACACATAATTCTCACAAAATTAATATACTTGTGTAACCAGTACCTCAATAAAGATACTCAATACTTTGAGTTTTATTTTTGGAAAAGGAAAAGTAGGTGTTCAGGGCCATGGCTGGTAAATGAGCATATTCTTTTATCCGGGTCTTTGGTACTATTATATATGTGATATATGCAATGGGTGTGTATTAGTCAGCTCAGGCTACCATAACAAAATGCCATAGATTGGGTGGCTTAAATGACAAAAATGTATTTTCTCCTAGTTTTAGAGGCTAGAAGTCCAAGATCAAGGCTCTGGCCAGTTGGGCTGCTGCTCAGAGCTCTTTCCCTGGCTTGCAGATGGCTGCCTTCTCCCTGTGTCCTCATACGGCCTTTCCTTGACACTTGAGGAGAGAGAGTACACAAGAGCGCTCACTCTCTAGTGTCGTCTACTTTTTTAAAAAAAATTAATTTATTTTAGAGAGATAGTGTGTGTGCACGAGTGAGGGGAGGGGCAGAGGGAGAGGGAGAGAGAATCCTCAAGCAGGCCCCCTGCTGAGCACAGAGCCAGATGTGGGGCTGGATCCCATGACCCTGAGTTCATGACCCAAGCCAAAACCAAGAGTCAGATACCCAACCGACTTAGCTACCCAGGTGCCCCCTTCTGGTGTCTTCTTATAAGGACACTAGTTCTCTTGGATCGGGGTACCACTCTTGTGACCTCATTTAACCTTAGCTACTTCCTTAGAGATCCCATCTCCAAATACAACCACACTGGGAGTTGGGGCTTGACTGTATGAATTTTAGGGGACACAAACTATCAGTCCATAACAGGACACCAGCTGTGATATGTATTGGGTACCCCGTTATCAGGGTGCTATGCAGTGGTGGTGGGAGTAATTGACTAGGCCAATTCCCTTGTGAGTTCGTAGACAAAACCGAGAGTTTTTTTTTTTTAAACTTTTAATTCGTTATTTAAACTTTAGTCCTCAGTTTTCCAGTAGAGCCTTGAATAGTCAGTCATAGATTTTCCCCAGAAACATCTTTCTTTCATTATTTTTTTTCAGCTTTATTGAGGTATACAACTGAGAGTTTCTAATGATGTGTTGAGTTGAGATCTAAGTGTAATCTGAGTATTAACTGGAGCCTCACACTAGATCTATTTGAGTGTCCTTTGAACACCATGCATACTGGGTGTAGAATTCATCTGCTGACTGGCTTGACTCACAGTGTATTGAGGACTTTTTAAATTTGAAAAGAAAATACCTGGGTAGTTCTTTATACTTGCTAAAACTACTCCTTACTCCATCAGCCGATGCTCACATGTAAAGTATACTCCCTTTCTTCATCTTTATTTACACCCCTCATGGGAAGCCTGTTCTGCTAGGAAATCTGATATTTGTAGCATAACTCTGGGGCATCATAAGGCACCTGGGCACTTTTCTGGTTGTGATGAAATGGATTTTATCCCATGAGAGTTCAAAAGCAAGCATGTTTTTTGGATTGTTCCAGTGCCTCGAAAACTGTGGGACTGTGGTAGGGGATATACTGACTTTGATCAGCAGAGTAAAGGGGAGCATTCAAAGCCTCATTAATCTCACTCTAACTCAACCACATGCATACCTGGCAGAAGAAAAAAAATCACAGTTTGGGTAATAAGAGGAAGGTTACTGTCCTGCTGGTGTGTGTGCAGTCTCTGTCTTCACCCTTTCTCATTAGTCCCGTCTCAGACTCAGTGGAGCTGTAGACCCAAAATGATTATCATGCTTTTATGAAAGTTTAAGGGTTTTTTTTCAGGGATAATTTTGATTATGCGTAATTGTTGCCCCTCAAATTGACTTTCAAACCTAACTTCCATTTGCTTAGGTTGCAACTCCATTATGTTTCTTTAATTAAATACACTGATGCTGGTTCCTCTGGAGAATAAAGAATTAATTTTATCCATGTGAAATGAAGCATTTGTAAAGATGCTGGATAGGTTTAGGTCCTATTTTGTTATTTATATCTACATGTGGGAATTGTAGTTAACGGGCTCTATGCTGTATTTTGGAGAACATTTTCTTTTGGGTGGTAATGAGTTGACATTTGTGTTGTCTGTCGATGCAGGTACGAAGAAATGCTAAGGGCCAAGACCCTTCCCATATCCAAGCTGTCTTATTCTGCCAGTCAGCTTTACCTGGAAGTGGCAGCAAAGTACCTGAGTGCAAATAAGATCAAGGAGATGATGACTGTCCTCTCGAAGCTAGACATAGAAGACCAGCTGGTGTTCCTGAAGTCTCGCGGACGGCTTGCAGAAGCTGCAGAACTGCTGAACAGGGAAGGTCGGCGAGAAGAGGCTGCCTTGCTGATGAAGCAACATGGCTGCCTGTTGGAGGCTGCCAGGCTCACTGCCGACAAGGACTTCCAGGCCTCGTGTCTGCTGGGGGCTGCCCGCCTCAATGTGGCCAGGGATTCAGATGTAGAGCACACCAAGGCCATTCTGAAAGAAACTCTTGACCTCTGTTATCAAACCAATCAGTTGTCTGGCATCGCTGAGGCCCATTTCCTCCAGGGGGTGATCCTGAGAGACTTTCAAAAGCTCAAGGATGCCTTCTTCAAGTTTGACACACTCAATCACTCAGCTGGAGTGGTGGAGGCGCTCTACGAAGCTGCCAGCCATTGTGAGGCCGAGCCTGAGAAGGTCCTGGCCCTGGCTCCGGGGGGTCTGGAAGTCCTCCTCAATCTGGTCAGGGCCCTCAAAAGAGTGACCAACAATGCGGAGAAGGAGATGGTCAAGTCTTGCTTTGAGTTTTTTGGAATTTCCCAGGTGGATGCCAAGTATTGCCAGATAGCTCAGAATGACCCTGGACCCATATTAAAAATAATTTTTGACCTGGATTTGAACTTGAAAGAGAAGAAAACAAAAGACTATTTCTTGATAATGACTGACCAAGTGAAATTAGCCCTCAACAAACACCTTTTGAGTAGGCTGTGTCAGATCACACAGAGCCTGCTTGGGAAGACCTACCCAGGCGTCTGCATGAGGTTTATTGTAGGCTTGAAATGTGAGGATGAAAACTGTAAAGATTTCCACAGGCCTTTGCGGCGTTGCGAGGCCAAGTGTTTGGTTCAGTCAAAAATGCACTTGGTGGCCATCAGTGGGTTGCTTTTGGAAGCCAAAAAGGTATTCCCTAAAATCTTGGCAGAAGAACTTGAAGAAATTGATTATATTTTGCCTACAGATACGTATGGCCTTTGCAAATCCTTCCTGAATGTCCTCTTCCCTAAGCATTTCCATCAGAGAGTGTTGTCAGAAAACCCCATGGCGTGCAAAGAAATCCTCAAAACAAACTACAAATCCTTTCGGTCCTGCAGGTCTGCTCTGAAAGAGTACATCCATTTTCTGTTTCAAAACAAAAGGGCACGAAGCCGCCGGGAGTCTACGGACCTGTGGCTGAGCGCCATGCAGGCTTTCCTTGTCTCCTCCAACTATCCGGAGGAGTTTGAAAAGCTACTCCACCAGGAGGAGGACAGCTACAACAGGGAACTCAAAGCTCTAGAGGCTGAAAAAGAGGAAAGGGGCAGGGGGAGAGGCAGCAGGATGAAGGGAATAGAAGGAAAATTCGGCATGTTGGCACCCAACAAGGATGACGACAATACCGAGAAGACCCACCTTTGCTTCATCCGGCTGCTGGAGAATTGCATTGACCAGTTCTATGTATACAGGAACCCAGAAGACTACAAGAGGCTCTTTTTCCGCTTTATGAATGTCCTGGTCAAGAGGTGCAAAGAACCGCTCATCCCCAGCATCGGGAACACCGTGGCCCTGTTGGAGTTCCAGTTTGTCCACTGTGCGGTGGTTCTGGCCCGCCTCTTGAAGAATGCCATCCTCTGCCTCCCCAAGAGCTATATTGCGCTCTTGCACTACTGGGAGTTCCTGTTCAGCAAGAAAGACAGGGAGCTCGGGGACGTGTTCTGCATCATTCAGGAATACAAACCCAAGGACGTGACAAGGGCCATTCAGGATTTCCGGTTCCACCTCTCCTACCTCGTCAAGGTGCTCTGCGGCTGTGAGAACATGAACTTCAATGTCCTGCTCGATGCCTTCGCTGAGATAGAGTACGTGGTGTCTGGTGAGGCAGAGCGGACCCTGGTGCTGTGCCTGGTGATGCTGGTGAATGCCAAGGAGCTCCTGCAGCCGTGCTGCAAACCTCTTCTGCACCGCCACTTCCAGGAGATCCAGAAGAGGCTGCAGCAGATGAGCATGGACTGCCCGGCCCAGGTTCCTGAGAGGCTCCTGAAAGTGGTCAAGCGGGTGTTGACGGCAGTCACCGTGAAGTCTGTGGCTGAGGCGCTGCAGGACCTGCTCTCTGAACGGGACGAAGAGTACCTGATGGACTGCCACTGGCGGTGGGACAGCGTGCACACCAAGGGGCCCGTGGTGCGCGGTCTCTACCACGAGGAAGTGAAACTAAGCCGCCTGCTCTGTGTGGACTCCGTGGACTACCTTGCTGAGCCAGAGTGCGAGTTTGGTCAGGACGAGACAGATGAGTTGGCCTCAGACGACCGAGACCGCCTCCTGGCTGCTATCCTTTCCCAGAAGCAGTGGAAGGCTTCCATCCAGCGGAAGCTGAGAAGGGCCTGCCTGGTGGTGTCCCTGTGCATCAGCTGGAGGAGAAGGGTGAGTGCGCAGACAGAGTGCTTCCGGGAGGAGACCAGGGAGCCCGGGGTCGGGAACTTCAAGAAGGCCGATGTCGACAGGACCCAGTGCGACCTGTGTGGGGTGAAGTTCACCGGAGGTCCTGACAACTATTTCAGCCCCGGGAAAGCATTTGAGGGAGAGGCTTCAGAGGCGGTGGCCATTTCCAGGGCCGAGCTGGGAGACACGGAGGGTCGGGAGAGGAATAGCGAGTCTTACGAGCAGCACATCCTCCTAGAAGGTCATCAGAGGCAGCAGGTGGCCTATCAGAAGTACTCGGAATTTTTCCGCGAGAACGTGGACCCGGCCATTGATGAAGGCAAGCTGGTGGTACAGGACATTGAGCAGAGCATGTGGGTCTGCAGTCACCCGGGCTCCAAAGAGCACAGCCACATGCTGCAGAGGAAGGTCCAGGAGAACATCAAGAAGGTTTCGGATACGGTGGAGGACCTCTACAGGCGCAAGGCCTGGGCTGGCGGTAAGGGGTCCTTAGAAATTGGGGCCCAGATGGTGTTAGAACCCAGGCTTTGAGAACACGTGTCAGAGTCAAGTCCTTTTGTGGTGTGGTCTGTCCTGGAGATGACAGAACTTGGCGTTGGCCGAGAAATACAAGCGAGGAACGTGTGTTCTCAAAGTACAGCAAAACCCCATTCTTTGAACCACCCCGCCCCCCGTTAAAACATTGTGATTATCTTGGGTCAGGATGATTTCCCCTGGCACTACAGACAAGAAAAGGGCTTGCTAACTAGTTCTGTAGCAAGGATATAGGGAAAGCGTTCAGTCTTGAGGAGAGCTTCCGATCTGTTCGTCAGTGATCATTTCTTGAACACCTACTCTGTACTGAACCCTTGACTAAGATCCGGAGGTGTGTAACTGGTGTCTTCCTTTTAGGAGGGTTCTTAAACCATACCAACTGTGAGACTTCAACAATAAGAGTTCCTACGTGGTGTTTGAATCAGATTTCCTCTAACTTCCTTATTAGCTATTTCTTAGCAACACTGCGTGGAAGTCACGTTATGTATAAAATTAGTGAAACTAGGTATTTAAAACTTATTCTATAATCCGGACCCTCTAGTTTAAGGTTTAGTGAAATGTTGAACAAAGCTTCCTTGAGAGGTTTGCTATCGGCACTCTCTATAGACATGCCGTGATGGTATTTAATTGTAATTTGTAACGTTTGTGGTGGCAGAAGGTGGCTGTGGGTCCTTATCCCATTTCCTCCTCAGGGGAAGCACAGAGACAGGGTCTCGGGAGGTGGGGACCTGGGCTCTAGTACTGAGTGGTCTGGTCTCTGCAGCAGCCCCCTCACTCAGAGACCTTGTTCTTTGGTCCCTGTAGCAGAGGAAGTGATGGTTCGGTTGGTCAGCATTCTGATCCGGTCAGTCAGGGATGCGCAGGAGTGGCTGAAGACACAACTCCACTTAAAGGAGGAAGGTAAGGAGCCCTTTATCCCAGGGTAATGCTCTGGGTCTCGTGATTCTTGGTTCTGCTGACTCCCAGGTCAATGTGAAGTGGGGTTGCCTATGGTGTCAACAGTGGCCACTCACTGTCTGGGTGCATTGCCCCAGTCAGTCAGATTATTAGCAACATAGTATCCAAGTTTCCCCAGCTGACTGGGAGGGCTCACTTTAGTTGCTTTTTCGACAACCTCTTTGGCCTCTCATGAGCTGTTATCGATGACATCTAATCACTACTCCGCCTCAATACAGTGACTCCCAAGGACAGACAAAGTATTGAAAAGCCTCCTCTTGGTAAATATGCTCACCTGTGTGAACCATTCATGTAAGTCAGTGGGTATTTATTGAATGTCTAGTATGTATCAACATTGTTTTGGGCTTGGGGATATAAAACAAACACATTTGTGAGCAAAGCAAACAAAATCATGGGAAACTTGCATGCACCTTCCCATGGAGGGTTAAGGGCTTATATGGAGTGAGTCAAGTTTCTCATGACAGTCAGAGTGATCTTGTCAAATTCTTTATCATCTGGGAAGTCTTCCCTCTTGCCATTTTAATTGTTGCCCGCTTTTGGCTGTGTCTTATTTCTTCTTCAAATATTTCATGTGCCCCAGAATGTTCTGTGGGTCCTCCTAATCAATCCAGATACTACTGGAAAATCCAGACCCCAGAGCTGGGAAAAACTAGAAGGGACTTGGCACACATACTTTTGGCAGTAAAAAATCTTTAGAATATAGTGCCTGCTGGGACTATAATTTTTATGATTGTTTCAAAAGGAAGATAACTGGTATACCAACTCAAGTTT
Organism: Zalophus californianus; assembly: GCF_009762305.2. Taxonomy (NCBI): domain Eukaryota; kingdom Metazoa; phylum Chordata; class Mammalia; order Carnivora; family Otariidae; genus Zalophus; species Zalophus californianus. The sequence goes on along the minus strand of NC_045595.1, from coordinate 65,605,496 downwards.
GTGGTTGAGCTTAGGTTTTGTTTGATTTCTTTGCCATTTGAAAGGTCTCTGAAATAAGAGCAGAGGAACCATCCTTGTATAAGAACTTAATTCTAGAGAAGGGTGTTCAGTTGGGCTCTGATTCAGGCTTTTTTCCCGCCTTTAATTTAAAACGATTACAGAGACATCAGGTTTTACTAGCATGTTATATTTAATAGTGGAGTGAAAAAAGAAATCACCATTCTGTACTTTGTTTCTGGTTTTTTGTTTGTTTGTTTTTATGATGTTCAGTTAGCCAGCATATAGTACATCATTAGTTTTTGATGTGGTGTTCAACGATTCATTAGTTGTGTATAACCCCCGGGGCTCATCACAGCACATGTTTTTTGCTTTTGAAACAGGTATCGTTCAGGAAGATGATTACGAAAATGAAGTGGAAGACTTTGGTGAGCTCCGTCCTCGAAGACGTCTGCGGAAATGTGGAAAGCAGAGAAAATACTAACGTCCACACAGCTGCTGCCTCCTGAGCCTTCAGAACATTCCATCCTGACTTAGAATTCTGAGTGCTGGAGCAGAAGAGAAAAGGAATGTAAATTAGCTTAAAAAAGTAGGGGAGTCTAGCAACACCTTTGATTTTTGTTCTTGTTATTTTTCTCACCGGTGGCTTTGACCTGATTACTCTGTCACCTTGAAGTCTAGCAGTGGTAGTTCTCTCTAGAACTTGTTCACATGAGAGGAGTCATAGCTGAAATAACCTGGGGATGCCTCACCCCAAAGCTCTGACGTTCTCTGGCACATCCCCATTGTGACATGAGTCATCAGCAAGGGACACCCTTCACCTCAGAGGTGGTGCTGCTCCCGGCTGGGAAATCCCTCCACGGATTCCCTCATCTCCTTTTCACGCGGCTGCAGCATCAGGAACCCAGTGTGCGCCCGGGGTCCCTGTGGGCCCACCACTGGCCACTTGTGACCCCCGGCCACACCCTCTGGTCATCTCTGAACCTACTTGTAGCAAGGTCCCTTCTGTTATGTACAGTAGCTTCTTCTGTCTGTGCATCTTTTCTGCCCTCCTCCTCCCCATTTTTTGGGGGGATGATTTTCAGCTCCCTGTGCAAGTCACGGTTAGACTACCTCAGAATGTAGTCCAGAAATCCCCCCTCCTCCTCCCCCCCTGCCATGTCCTGTGGGCGGAAGCCTCAGGACTTTTGCCCTAGGAGGCAAGCCTGGGGGATGTTGTAGGGGGTTCCCAGCCTGCCTCTCCAAGATGGTCCTAACTCTGCCTTCGCTATGGTGCAGACATTCCAAAAAGTGTTTGTATGTGGCCCTGTGTGTCTCGTTTTCTTGATTGAAGGATGCTATTGCTTCACACCCAAGCCCCACTGAGCCAGCGGCCATCAGTGTGGTCCCATTCTGGAGGCCTCCATGCCGCTCATGGCTCCTGTCCACCCTCTCCCCTGCCCCTCAGCTCAGCCTGCTGTGAAAGCTTGGGTTATGTGGGCCCTTCATCGCTCTGTCCACACAGCAGAGACCGCTTGCTCCCTGTGTTCTGCTGCTTTTGCTGCTTATTGTTTTCTCCTTATCGTCTTTCTAAATGACTGTTTCCTTGTTTCTAATTTTTATTAGGTTGTGTTTCTAATTTTTATTCCAGGTGTTTTTTTGTAAACTTTACTTGCCGGAACAAAAGGGAAAAAAACCCAATCAAATCTTACTGTATTATCACATTTTTATAAAGTTAAATCATTTCTCTTACCTGGAGCCGCCCATTTATTTGTTTCAAGTCTCCACTCAGAGAGTAAACGGTAAATCCTGGCACTGGTTCTCTCTGACCAGCTGGTTGATGCTGACCCTGGCAGAAGCTTGCTGTGCCTTCTGAAATGAAGACATCCGGGGACTCAGGGCTGGTTGCAGTGTCTCCTGAGGCCTTGCCTGGGCCTCCTGAGCATTCGGGGTGTGGACTGTACGGAGTTTTGTCAGTGCTGCCTCTGGGACTGCAGCCAACAAGAACATAGCCCTGGGAGACAGGAGACCTGGATTCGAATCCTCTCCCGCCCTTACGGAGCGGTATAACCTGGGGTGCGTCAGATCACTGAGTGCCTAGATGCAGCACCCCTTTGGGGGCTCAGAGTCTGCTGTGATGGGGAGGTGGAGACGTGGGAAAGAAGCCGTGATAGAAATGCATATCGCACGGGGTGGCAGCTGCATTTATGTAGTCCAGTGGGGCCTCAGTTTCCCCTTTGGGGGAATCGAATGGTCCAAGAGCCCTTTGTGCTCTGATGCCCAGTGGTTCTGTAGGTTGTTGCCATGGGTTTGAACACCCTCTGGTCTTGGTTGTGTGATCTCAGGGTTTGCTTATGTTGGGTGAGCAGGAGAGCTGAGTCTCAGGAAACAAAGTGTCCTCTGATCCTATGCTTCGAGGTCCAGGAGGCTCATAACTGGGCCAGATGAGCCTGCTGTCTTCTATATCAACACTGTCTGATAGAAACTCCTAGAGAGAACCACTCTCAGGAATCCACCTTCTCAATTGTAGGGGGGCTTAGAGTGTGCGTGAGGAGGTTGGGAGTGAGGAATGGGATTCAGCGACAGGGTCAGTAATTCCCACCAATGACCTCAATCCACAGGCCCTCCCAGTAGCAGGGGCTTTGGTGTCCCAGGCCTTGCCCAGAAATCCAGGACGGGGGCTGTGTGTCAGAGATCCCCAAGACTACTCTCAGGTTTGGTAATTCACTAGAGGGCTCGTAAGACTCAGCATGTAGTTGTAGTCATAGCTCCGATTTATTATAGCCAAAGCATACCAAGCACCATCCGCGCGCAAAGGGAGAAGGCACATGGGCTGAGTCTGGGGTGGGGGTGGGGAGGGATACCAGGTGCAGGCTTCTGAGGGTCCTCTCCCAGTGGACTCACACAGGACACGCTTAGTTCCCCCACCGACGAGTGTGACAACACATATGAATTGTTGCCAATCAAAATTTATTAGAGACTCAGTGCTCAGAGTTTTTAATGGGGCCTGGTCATGTGGGTATCTTCTGCCTAGAACCTAGCAAAGTCACAGCGTCTCAGAAGGAAAGCAGGCATTCAGCATAAACTACATTGTACAAATAGTTTGAGCACTTTGAGCCACGGTTATCAGTTCTGGAGATGGCAGGAACCCTCCAGAAATTCAAGTTACCAGACACCAGCCAAGGGGAAACCTTGTAAGCAGGTTTCTTTCAAAAGAGAGCAGTCAGACCTGCTGTGTTAACTCTTTCCTGGGGTTCCGCGAGGCTGGAGCTCTGTCATGATCAGCCCCCTAGCTTGCCTTGTGGTCCCTCCCCCCGCCCCCATGTACCCAGCTGCTGGACAAGCATGTACATAGCTAATGTCTATCTCTCCTGTAAAGAGGGTGAATTCTCAGGGACAGTTCATCTTCCAAAATCCCATCATGAAGAATCAGCTATTTTCCTAACTGCCTCAGACGTTAATTCCACTTCTTTGCAGGCAGCATTAATTGTTTGGAGTGGTGTTTAGGGCCCCTGAAGCCTGCTGAGGGAAGGGAAAGGGCTGGGTGGCTCCTACCAACATGCACATGCTTTGGCCTGACTGTTCTTAGCCGAGAGCCCTTGTTCTCCTCAAATTCTCTCTGGGGAAACGGGTTCAGTCTTCCAACGACTGGAGGAAGGAAGGACACTGATGTGGGAGCCGACAGCTCTGTGCTGACACCTCAGTATTTCACCTCATCACTAGTGGGGGAAACGGGTCCAGGTGATGCATTTTACCTTGGGTCACAGAGCCATTCTGAGGCAAGGCTGAGACCTGGACTGGGTTTTCGGAGGCTAGCCAGCACTCTCCACGGAGGACTCAGGCACTGAGGTCAACAGCAAATGTCAGCAATTCTTTCTGGAGCCCATCGCCCCAGCCCAGTATCAGGACATAGAGTGCACTGACTGGCCCCTGGGCGCTGACACAGCTCAGTCACTTCAACTTCTCACCTGCTTTCTGGCACTGGGGTCTTCCTATAGGAAATTAATGTGTCTTCTCCTGCCACCCACTCAGAACAGGACAAAGCAGCTGCCCAGAGTCATCCCCAGTGGATGACAAAGCTCAGCACTGCTCCCCAAGCTGCCGGCTTTACTCTCTCCTGAGTGCACCCACCCTTTACCCCGAATACTGAAGTTCGCATACTGAATCCTATTTCATCCCCTACCTCCAAACCCAGGGCTGTAGATATGTTCACTTTTCCCTTGCTGGCCTGCCTCAGTTTCCCCAGAGTGGTCACTTGTCGTGCAAAATGAGCCCCAGGTTTGCTGAGCATCCTGGCCAACAATGACCATGGCAAGAGCCCCTGCTCATGGAGCTCAGTGTAATTTACAGCTTATGTCACACCTGTTCTCTGCACAGAAGGCAGGCATAGTAGTGCTTCCAGGTCCTGGCTGTCCCTAAGGTCTCCTCCTAGCTGGAGTGCGTCAGCTATTCATTTCTCTAGTGTCATGACATGGGCTCTTCTGGGCTCGTCCCAGGGGGCTGATCCAGTGTTGCAGGATGGGCACATGGCTTGTGGGGATGTGAGAGGGATGAAGCCAAGAGATGGATGAGGCTTGTACTCTGCCCTCTGTCTGGAGCTCACAGGATTCTCCAGGCTCGGATGGGGAGATCACTCCCAGGGCCCAGGAAAATGATTAAGGCTATAAACACTCCATGTTAAAATCCCAGCAACTTCCAGGTTTTACCCAGTAGGTGTATGAGGTATTTCATTTGAATTTTTGAATGTGAATGACATTGAATGTGAGTTTCCTGTGTTTCCATCTGATTTTAGTATGGCTTTGGTAATACTGGGATTTCATGATCTAACAATAGGACAGTACACATGAATTTCAGTTGTACAAGGAATGTTACATTTTATTTAAATTAATTAAAATCCTACTCTGAGCCCTCTTTGTTGGGAAATTCAACCCAAGTCATTTTGGGGGACCTTTTGTTTCCTTTAGGTCTGTAATCTTGGGAGGTCTACATAGCACAGGTAAAAGGAGGAAGGCCCTCTCTCCTTCAGTTCGTGGTGGCCACCACTGACACATTCTTTCCAAGCTAGCGGGGGGTCTGAGTTGATGGGTGACTGTTCTCCTTCCAAGCTGAGCTTGGTGAGGCTAGGAGCCCTGGGACATCTGGTCCAGCATCTGTAGATGAACCACTCAACCATCATCCTTTAAGTTTTCCCACCTCCCCATTGCATTGCGATGAATGTGAATGCAGGTCCCTATTGGTCAGGGCATCCCCTGGCCCCTGCATCACTCCTGAACTGAGGAGTCCTAGCTACTACCTTGGAAAAGGGGGTGGAACATACGGAGAGAACAGTCACAAATTCACAGCTGAATAAGGGTTGAGGGCTCTGGTAGGTAGATTTCAAAGACTGCTACTGTCTATTTCTTCCTGTCCTTGCATGTGTGTGTCATCCTGCCCATCAAGAGGTGGAGTCAGTTTTCCTTCCCCTTATGACTTGCTTTGGCCAATAGATTGCAGCAGAAGTGACATTGTCTAATCTGGGTCTTGCCTTTAAGAAGTCTGGCAGCTTCTGCTTTTCTTTGGGATAATCCAGCTGCTATGTAAGAATTCAGTTGTGCCAAGGCCACCATGCTGTGAGGAAGCCCAAGCTAGCCAGGCAGAGAGGCCACATGTAGGAGCTGCACGTAGGAGCCCAGGGGCACCATTCATGTGAACAGAGCCTTCTTGGACATTTCAGCCTAGGGCCTGCTCAGTGAGGCCAATGCAGTGACCCTAGCACCCATCACACCAGCTGAGGCTTGCCCAAATTAACTGAGAATTAACAAAGCATTATGGCTTTAAGCTGTTAAGTCTTGGGATTGTTTGTTACCCAGCAATAGATAACTGAAACCAGGCCCTACTACGTGTTAGGTACTATTAGGCATGCATTAGCTCCAGATCTTACAGCGCTCCAAAATATAGTGATTATCACAAATATGTGTAAAGTGAAGGAGGAGTTTGCCTGAGGTCAGGCAAATAGGAACTTCCTATTGGAGCCCATGCTATTCTATAGTTTGCCCTTGGAAGGAAGGGGTTTCATCCATCTGTCTGCCTGGCCTGGTGGGGATCCTAGAACCCTAGCACCCGGAGGAATCCTAGAACCTATCCCTGGAACCAAGCATTTGTCATCTTAGCCACCTCCCCTCTGGACCTTGACATCTGGCAGGCCATGCAGGTTTCACCAGCCGCTAAGACTTGGTTGCCAGGGCAACCTGCAGGGGGAGTTACTGTGACCAACGTTACAGAGTTCTCGTCACTCAGCTCCTGGGTTCTGGTTCCCCCGAGACACTGGCAGCCAATTGTGCTGGCTATCACAGAAGGGCAGGTCTGCCCCTAACATTTGTGGGATGTGGGGTAAGAATACAAAGACCTCTCCCCCATCCTTTTTCTTCGCACCCTTTGCTTCAGCCGACACCACAAAGGGTCTCCTGGCGTGAGTATGGGCATTCCAACCATACGTGAAAGCTCATCACATAGCTTCATCCTCACTTCCCTGAACAGCCACTCTTGGCTTCCCCTTGGATCCAGCACATCGGTGGGGAAGAGACTCAGGGAGATTTGAGCAGGGGGCTCCTCACTATGGGAATAAAATCTAGAGAAAGCTGTGGATACATCCTCTTTTTCCAGGTCTGGGGCAGAGTATATAGCTAAGAACACAGCTTCGTGCTACTTCTCTTGGTCATTTCTCCTCATGCATCTGCTCCTTCAGTGTCCTTGCAGGATAGGAATCCAGGATTCATAGATGCTCCTGCCATAATAACCATCTTAATCGTCTCAATGCCTAACATCTCAGTCTCTGTCTTTCTGTCTGTCTGTCGCTCTCTCTCTCTCTCACACACACACACATACAATTATCCCTGGCCTTCTCCAGCAGGCTGATCTGGGGTCTGGGATGCCTTGAAAGCCCTCCTGGATCAATACCGTGTAATGGCCAGACATCTATGTCGTGGGGATCATCCTTAAGTTTATGATCCAGAGGATGTGTAAGCCAATGCAACAGGTATCTGCTCTTCCTTCTGCCACAAATATCTTTCCTAAGAAACTGAGGCTGGCTTTGTCTGATCTTGTCATTCTAAATATGCTTCGAAGATCCTGACTGGAGAGCGCAAGGTCAAGTGGGCAGCCAGAGGCCATCTCCCCACCTGGCAACCACGATAACAGCACAGAGGTTAGGAGCTCATGGGAAGCTTCCCCGTTTAACCTGATAAACTTCCAGCCCTTACCACAGCAAAGAAACCAGGTCTGCCAACAAAAGTAGACAGCTGATCCTCACTCCCACCCACCACCCAGGAAAATGTGTCTCCCCACTTGCTAAGGGGGAGGGAGAAGCCATCAGCAAGGTACCGGGCGTTCTTTAGGTGGGTTGTTGTCTAGAAACGTCTCCTGGTGCTGCGGAATTCTAGCCCTATTCAGAATTCTCTGTTGTCTGCCTAAGACACATCACATGGCCCTCCTCAGTGGTGATGGGACCTGAATACCTGATAGGACCTTTGAGGGGGGATGGGTTACACTAGGGAAGCAGGGTATTGTCACCGCAGTATCTTTGAAGTGAGATGTAAGATTGAAATTTGGCTTCCTTCACTGGTTGTGGGAATTCAGACATGTTATTTAAAGTCTCTGAGCCCATTTGGGCATTTATAAAATGGAAATAAGGACATGAGCTTGTAGCTTGTTTATAATTGCATTATCCTCCCTTGTTCCCTGTTTTTCTTCCATAGATGGACCAAGAATGGGAAAAGATTTCAGGCAGGGACCTCTTTCCAGGGCAAGAAGGGGTGGTCACGAGTAGAGACCAGCTCTGGGGACAGAGCTGGGTTAGCTTTTGTATGCCCTTTACGGAGGTGGGGACATTTCTAAGCGGGCTTTGTTTCTGGGGACTCAACCTTCTTTTAGAGACTGAGGCTATTTTTAATCCAAGTTTTAGTGATTCTGCGGGACAGCTGTTTCAGGGAAATATGTAGGCCAGTCCGTGATATTTGGAGTCATGATTTTAAGGTTAGGGAGTGGGATGGGATGGGGAAGAACTAGAATAACTCTGGAGTTTCCAGAGGCATCCAAAGAGATCTACACCTACCCTGGAGAACGCTGCAACCCAAATTCACTTGGTGGCCCCTCAAGTGTCGAGATGGGCTGAACAGAAGAACTTTCTTTTGTTACACTTCAGGGGGAGTGCGAGCTTCTGCCCTCTTTCTGTCCCCATCTGCCATTACCAAATCATGATGGAGAACAGCCTGGCAATGCCCGTGTCGGAGAGGCTGTGGGAGAAGGGGTCCCTCTCACGCTGCAGTGGAAATAAGACTGGTACGGCCCTTCTGGAGGCACTTCGCCAATATCTATTAAAATTAAAACTGGAATCACCTTTGAACTTGGCATTCCCACTTTTTGTTTTTTGGGATTTAAGAAATGATTTATTATTAGTATTTTAATTGTGGTTAAGGTATACCTTAAGGTTAAGGTATACCTAACATACAATTTCCAATCTTAAACCTTTGTGTGTACAGCTCAGTCACACAACGTGAAAGTTACTTTCACGTTGTGTGACCAATCTCCAGAAACTTAACTGAAACTCTCTAACCCATGGAACCATACCTCCCTATTTCCCCTCTTCTCAGCCTCTGGCAACCACCATTCCACTTTCTGTCTCTACGATTTTGACTACTCTAGGTGATGCATATAAGTGGATTCATGCAGCATTTGTCTTTTTGCAACTGGCTTACTTCACTTAGAATAATGTCCTCAAGCTTCATCCATGTCGTAGCATGTGTCCGATTTTCCTTCCTTTTTACGGCTGAATCATGTTCAATTATATGTTTATTACCAGCACTCCTACTAACATCAGGAACATCTGGGACAGTGCAGAATTGGAGCCAACTCCAGTATTCAGCAAGGGTATGGCTAAACACCATGAATATGGCTCAGTTTTTAAAAAGAGCTAAATGTGCTGGCATGGAAATATGGCAAAAATCAATTGCTCACTGAAAACTCAAGCTAAAAAGGCTCTATGGTTCAAGTAAATATCAATAAAAATTTAATTCCAAATTGGAGGTGGTGGTGGTGGTGACTCTGGGTACTCTGTAAGGGCCAGATTTTTAAAAAATTGTTTGGATTATATTTGTGGTCACAGAAAACAGTAAGGATATTTTTAGAAATCAAAATGGAGAGGTACAGTAGGCAAATATTTTTTGCTCAAAGAGGTGGTCAGAGAAGAACATGCTTCCCCCACTCAGGTGTTTAGAAAGCAAGACTGTCATATGTCCCATGGTGATGACAATCCAGTAGGAAAAGAGGCTCCCCTAGACACCCCAGGGGTCCCACACAGGTCTAGCCCGGCCATGTGCTTCTCATCCTAGCTGACCTCCATTCCACTGGAGTGCATCTGCAGCCAGATGTGAATAAGAGAGACCCTTTAAGGTCATTCCCGACAACTTGAACTTTATTAGCTGGTCCTTGGATGTCCTACTGGTAGTACTTCTGGCTCTAGAACTTCTTACCCCCTGGCAACATCCTTGCTCTTAAGTATCCCGACTGATGATATCCTCTTGCTATATTCCGGGGCATCTTTCTTGAGCTATGAAGACACGCCCATCAAGGTGTGGGGCTTGAGACCAGCAAAAAGCAATGATAATCACAACAGATATCATTTAATGAATAAGTACTTCAGTCCTGGCTCACACAGGTCCTACCTTGGTGAGTACCCACAACTGCCCCCATCATACCCGTGGCGACTAAAGTGCTGAAAGCTCTATGTAGCCCTGTCCCTCAGGACTACCTGCTCCAGACTTAGTCCGTGGGGATCACAGAGAAGTTAGTCTATAGAGACAGAAAGGGTGGAAATTTTCTTGAGAATAAAAACCCTGTTCTTCCATCTCCAATTTCTTCTTCTGTTCAGTTTTCCTTCAAGCCGTTGTCAACGTATTTCCAATTCTCTGGAGTCCTTTGGCTTTTTTGGCTGCTGACCTTCCAGGTGCTAATTTGGCATTCGGAAGGAGGTGGCAGTGTCTGGTTTCTGTCACTGTTCACAAAGTCTACTGTCTTGGTGAGAGCTATGATGGTATGATGATAGCTACTCAGCTATCCCTGAGTCAGGGATTCTTTCCGCCACGTTGCTCATCTTGGAGTGGGACCCCTCGGACAATACAGGGCTCCGGCACTTCCAAGGAAGGGGAAGAGTCTCTCACATGGAATGCTCCTGACTTCACAAGGGAGGAAACAGAACTACGGATCAGGTTGGTGACTTTTTCAACTTTTTAAAAGCTTTTTCAGAGCTTCTGGATCAGAGCGAGGGGAAAAGCACTTTAGCCCTTCCTCTAGGGCTCTGAGATGTCAGAAGAGCCGCACGAAAGGCAGTTGGTCATCCTGGACTTTGTGTGCCTGATGCCACACCCGAGTCCTCAGGATTGCTGACTGTAGGATTGCTGACCTTCATACCAGTTCCTGTAGCTCATCAAAACTCAGCTCTTAAGAACCCAGATTGGCTTAGAGTTTTCAGGGAGATCTGGGTTTGTATCTGAGGTGCCTTCCTGGAAGAACACTAATCTTCCTCCTATCAAGGGTTTTCAAATAAAAATGTTAAAGCAACAGAAATCCTGTTAGAACTAAAGTAGACTCCGGAGATCCTGGGCTGTCAGGCTGTCTATGCCGAGGAGCGGGACTGTGGCCTGGGCCCCAAGGACACAGCTTTTCGGTAGGCAGGACACTGGCTAGGAGAAAAGAATAGCATCTCTGCCTGTGTGCTTGCATGTGCGTGTCCGTGTGCGCACGTGCATGCGTGTGTGTGTGTGTGTGTGTGTGTGTGTGTGTGTGTGTGTGTGTGTGTGGAGGGGGACTGGGGCATAAAGGAAGAAGGCACATGTGGTTGAATTTCTCATCCCGTCTGTTCCTTTGCAACTAATTTAAAGGGAAAAAAAGTGCACAGGCTGCCCGGGGGTGTCCAGGTGGAATCAAGCCACGGCTGTTTAGTTCAAGTGAACTGCGATCCACAAATATATCTGAGAAGGAGTCTTTGCCAAGGGAAAAACACTGTTTTGTCTACCCTTTCTACAGGAGACAGTTAAAAAAATGAAGTGGGAGCCTGCACTCTGAAGGGTCTATGGATCCCTTTCTCATCTTGCAGCCATAGGAGCAGGTGTGTGTGGGGGCGGGGTGAGTGGGGAGGCAGCGGGGGGGTGCGGGTGGTGGTGAAGGGGTACCTGCTCTGCGCAGCCGGAGGGAGCTGTCTGACAGGAGACAAGAGGGCCCGCACCCTGCTGATGATAACCGCGGGGATTAACTGTCCGGGGCCACCGTAAAAAAGTGCCACAGACTAGGGGGTTTAAAACAACAGAAATGTATTTTCTCACAGTTCTGGAGGCTGCAAGTCCGAGATCAAGGTGCCAGCCATTTGATTTTTCTGGAGGCCTCTCTCCGTGGCTTGGAAATGGCTGTCATTTCTGCGTGTCTTCACGTGGTCTTCCCTCTTTGCATGTCTGCGTCCACATTTCCTCTTTTCATAAGGACGCTGGTCATACTGGATGAGAGCCCACCCTAATAAACTCATTTAGCTTAATTACCTCATTTAAAAAGGCCCTATCTTACCTTCTCAGGTAGCGGATGTTAGGACCTTGACCTATGAACTTTAGGGGACACAACTTGGCCTGGAGGAGCAGGTAAAGGCTCAGCTTTTCTGAGCAATACTTGAGGCAGAATGCCTTTGGTTGGATCTATGATATCCGGTTGCCCAATTGCAGAGAGCAGAGCCTGTGATGGGGAAGTGTGGGCTGAGCAGAGGGGACCGAAGGTTGATGTCATCTGGTTGACCATAATGCTGAGGGTGAGGTGTGGACGACTGGCTGGCTGAAGGGGGCCTAAAGGCTGTCCTTTGAGCATTGTCTTCTGCTTCCCTTTTGTCTTGTCTGATCCTACTGCCTGGACATCTCCATCACTCCTGCAGCCTCAGTTTCCCTGGCTTGCTCATGGCTTCATAGCGAGTCTTCCCGCCCCAACACCTCTTCCAAGGACGTGCTGACCTTTTCCAACTTGATGTCTCACTGGCACACCAAACTCCAGTGCCCCAAACAAAATGCTCTGTCCCCTTGGGTCACCCTTTGGTCCTGATTTCTCAATTTCCATTAACAGCCATCTTCCCCTTCAGTCGTGAGTCCCGGAAGAAGCTGGTTGCATCCTTCAACACGACTGTGATCTCCCTGAGGGCAGGACTTGGGCTGTTTCACTGTTGCACCCCTTGTGCTTCTGTGTACAGCCTTTAGTGGGCACACAGTAGCTATCTGGAGACTGATGGAATGAATCTCTAACCCTGCTTTATCCCCAAAACTAATTTATAATCAATCACCCAGCTTGAGAGTTTGCTCAGTCTCATCCATCTTTCTGCAAACATTTATTGGATGTCTACTATGTGCTTTGACAGTCCATGAGAAAAAAAATTTTTTTATTTATTTGAGAGAGACAGCAGAGTGAGTGAGAGAGAACATGAGTTGGGGGGAGAGGCAGAGGGAGAGGGAGAAGCAGACTCCCCGCTGAGCAGGGAACCTTACATGAGGCTCCATCCCAGGACCCTGAGCCAAAGGCAGACGCTTAACCAACTGAGCCCCCAGACGCCTCTTGACAGTCCATTTTATGGACTGAAATGTAGCTGGGTGTTAGGGAGGCAGGACAAAGTAGGAGGCGCTAGGAGTGTCATCCAAGGACAAGTTCACATTTCCCCACCCCCCAGCTGTCTTCTGTCCTAACTCAGGCCTTTGTTCCCCCTCATTTGGACCATGGTACCCTCTTGGAGGAGGTCATAGAGAGGATGACCTGCAAGCTGAACCCAGGGAATTGGAGACTCCTCACCCCTCCCCTGTCCTTGGAAAGTCCGTTCCAACCACATTTCCCATGGTGGGAGCTGTTTTCAAGGACACAGCCTTGTGGGAGCAATGTGTGGTTGAAATCCCCTGGACACTATACATGACTGAGCCCCTTTAAGGCCTCTATATAAGCTTCTAAGATTCTGGTGGCAGGTGTGGGACCTACTCATCTTGCAGCCGCCAAGACAAGCCTGTAAGTAAGTTGCCTTGCTTATGAAAACTGCCACCTGCCAATCTGGAGTGGCCCGCCTCTTTCTTCAGTCTCTCGGTGCCTGCCTCGGGTACTGGCGCCGGTTTGTGAACCAACCCCCCCCCCCCGCAAGGGCCTCTCAGCTTTCCCCTCATTTGTATCTTAGCCATACTGTCTGCTTCCTAAAGCTCATGATGACCACGTCGTTCTGTTGCTCTGAGGCACCCAAACACTAGCCTGCCAATCAGGCTCTCACTAGCCTGCTTGTCCAGCCTCCTTTGCCCCCAAGGAACTAACTATTCCGTGTTTATACTGCACTTCCCAGCACCTGCACTTTTGCCCAATGCTGGTTTCTCCTGCAAGTCCCTTTCCCAGCCAGACTCACCTGTTGAAATTTTTTCCCTCCCTTAGTCCTCTTCTCCCAGGCTGCCACCTCCAGGAAGACTTCCGTAATGCCCACGTGGAAATTCACCTATTTTTTCAGGTAGTCTCTGCACCTCCACTGCGGCATTTTAGCAGAGGTGGAACAGGGCTTTTGTGCACATGCCCGCCTCATTTTAGTCTGCACTGTCCAATAGAGCAGTCACTAACCACATATGGTGATTTAAACTAAAATTAGCGAAAATTCAATATAACTGAACATTCCATTCCTCGGTCACAGCAGCCACCTTTCAAGTGCTCTGTAGCCACATGTGGCTGGTGGTTCTGTAGTGGACAGCACAGGTTTAAAACATTGCCATTGCCACAGAATGTTCTACAGGACAGCGCAGCTCTAGATCCAGAGCATCTAGATGCCTGTCCTGGCGGTAAGTACGTGCTTGACCCATAGCAAGTGCTCCATAAATGTTTGTTGAATTAAGTTAGACATATGCTTTAGAGGAAGTAAAAGAATCAGAAGACCATTAAAAAAAAAAAAAAAGAAAGAATCTTTGGTGTCCTCGAACCAGCTTTGCAGTGTTCCAGAGTGAACTGAGAGTTGCCTCGCAGGGAGAAGGATGGGGAGAACAGAAAGGAAGGCCCGGGAGCTGAGCACCTACTATCTGCCAGACCTAATGTACAGCCCCAAAATTTGGTGGGGCTGGTGGTGGTGGTGGTGGTATGTGTGCGTGTGTGTGTATGTGTGTGTGTGGTGGTGGTGGGTGGGTGGGTGCAGACAATTGCTATTCTAGATACATTTTCCCATCTGGATAAGACACATTTTTGGCTCACAGCTTAAGACAGATTAAGGGCCAAGGGTGTGCGTTCGAGCGTATGTGTCTGTGACTGTCAGAATTTTTGAGTGCTGCCTCCTTTGTTTCCTGTCCCACTGTGCTGTCTTGCCCTGCCCTGCCCAGCCAGCTGGGCAGCCTCGCAGAGTAGCCAGAACATCCTGAGCCTAGCCTCTGAGTAGGGACATGGGACAGTAGAGAGGATGCAGGGAGGCCCATGCAGAAGGGGAAGAGCAAGGCTCCTGGATTTCTTCCAGCCTGAATCTGGGGCTGTGTGTCAGTCTTACCTTCCAACAGAGGCACTTCCCTTACAGCCACAGTGGGCTGGTTTCTCTGGGAAACCCAGGCTGCAGGCCCTCCGGCTGTGAGTGGGAGGCTCTTGAGCTCTGTCAGGTGCAAATCAAGAAGTGGGCCATCTCCCCTATCAAACTCGGTTGCCTTCTCCCTAAATGTTCCCAGGCATTAATAGCATAAGATCATTTTGCCACCTGGGAATCAATCTATTCCTGGTCAAGGAATTGACAATTCATTCCTTTTCCCTCAAGAAAGTTCATGAGCAATCCAAGCAGGGCAGCTGTGGCCTCTGTGCAGAGCACCCAGTGACTGGCAAGTGTCTCACGGCTGTCATTGTGCTTAATCTTCCTAGTGACCTTGAAAAGTAGACAGTGTCCACCCTGCAGATGTAGAAACAGAGGTGTGAGGAGGTGAGGCTGCATGTGGTGCCTTTCCTTCACCCACCCACCGAGCACGGCTCCACACCTGGCTAGCACAGTATAAACATGAGGGTGTTATGGGCTGCCCCTTCCATGTCCTTGGCAGCAATCAGATTTGCCTCTCCAGCCAGCCGGCCTGAGCCATGTGCCCCATTCAGGACCTGATCAAGCATCAGGTAACTCTGACTCCCTCAACTGTTAAACCACCAGGACATGAAAGCTCCTAGTTGCCCTACCATGTCTCTCACTCTTGCTTCCACCATGGGCGGGTACTGATTACTCCCTTCCACTCTTGGGCTCTTTGCAGCTGAGCTTCCTCATGCCCCTCCTCACGTTTCCACCTAAGAAACACCCCCACCTCATCTCTCCTGTGCTTCTCTATCATCTTCAACTTGTCTCTCTCCACCCACCTCCATGGCAGATTATGTTTTCCAAAAACTGGCACAGAAGTATTTCCAGTCCCCGTGCTCTACCAGCACTTTGATACTCCTCGCCAAGAGATGGTTCATTTCCCCTCCCCTTGAACTGGTGGGACTTCATTACTACCTTAAGGAAAAGAATATAGTAGAAGAAAACTATGACTTCCAAGTCTAAGTCATAAGAAGTGATATGGCTTCCTCCCTGCTCTCTCTCCCACAACCCAGCCACCATGCTGTAAGGAAGCTTAAGCAGCCATATGGAGTGGCCATTTGTGGGTGATCCAACCAACAGCCCAGGCTTAGGTCTCAGCTGACATGAGACACCCCATCACTAGACACATGGGTGAGCAAGCCTTCCAATGATTCCAGCTCCCAACCTTTGAGCTGCCCTACATGATGATGCCTAATGGAGTAGACAAGCTATCTCACTGAACCCTACATAAACTGCAGATCTGTAAGCAAAATAAATTTTGTTTTAAGCCACTATGCTTTGGGGTAGTTCTGCAGCCATAGTAACTGGAATACCTCCAATGGACTTTCCGTCCCAATAATTAATAATAATTGATGCAGTCTTTTTATGATTTCCCCCCCTTTGGGATTCCTGCTTCTGAGTGCTTCTTAGCACATATCATGTATGATAAAGTCCTTAAGATCACAGGGACTTTGACCCTGAGTATTGTAGTTTTTATTTATTTATTTATTTATTTATTTATTTTTTAAAAAGATTTTATTTATTTATTTTGACAGAGAGAGAGAGAGACAGCCAAACAGCGAGAGAGGGAACACAAGCAGGGGGAGCGGGAGAGGGAGAAGCAGGCTTCCCGCCGAGCAGGGAGCCCGATGCGGGGCTCGATCCCAGGACCCTGGGATCATGACCTGAGCCGAAGGCAGACGCTTAACGACTGAGCCACCCAGGTGCCCCCTGAGTATTGTAGTTTTTAAAAAATACTTCCCTGATCCAGTTTTGAGGTCCTAGCTAGAGGCTGGTGAGTTCTCCTTCCTGATTAGCTAAATCCTTCCCCACCCTATCAGGTTTTTACACCCGGACCACCACACACATGGGCTACCACACAGCTGCCCAGTCGCCCAGGGCCAGGTACCAAACCACCAAGGACAGCCTCTATGCCTCAGACATTATTCACATTGGCCAATCATAAACCTGCTCATCCCGCCTGCCCGTCCCTTCCCTCGGAAGCCATGTCAAAGGTGTTTGCCTACAGTTTTCCTTTCTTTTCTGCCTCCTGACCAACCCTCGTGCTTCCCTGAGTGGCCCTGCGTGGTGGGCTGTCCTCTCCCAGGGAAACAATGAGTAACAATATTGTAAAAGTCTTTCAACTTTCTCTCTCTTAATTTGCTTCTGGTCTCACCATACATCACCCAGGGTAATATTTAAACTGCCTCAACACCAGCCCTATTGGTTAGAAATTGTTGTGTAACAAACCACCGTAATTTAGAATATTTAGAACATTTAGAACAGCAGTCATTCATTATTAGAGCTCGCAGGTCATGAGGCTGGGCTTGGCTGATCTTAGCTAGGCTTGCTCATGTGTCTGTGGGTCATCTGGGGGCTCTGCACCAAGCTGACCTTTAAGCAGTCTTAGCTGGAATAGATCTGCTCCATCTGTCTTTCATTCCCCTCCTGGGACCAGTGGGTAAGCCTGGGCATGTCCTTTTCATGAAGAGAGCAGAAGCACAAGGAACAAACTGAAACAGAGAGTATCTTGAAGCCCAATCTTGGAGCTTACACCCATTCCTTCACTGTCATAGTATTCGTCAAAGCAAGTCACATGGATGTCAGGAGTGGGAAATTATGTCCCACCCACAGTGAAAGATCCCTGAACAAGTTACCTACGAAAGACGAAGGGCATGGATATAAGGAGGAGTGAAGAATTGGGGTCATTAAGGAAAATCTACCATTTCCCCAAATAGCGCTACGTCTGGAGAGTTGGATTGGTTCTCATAAAACTATCTTTTATTACTTATCATTAAACCGAAAAAACTATTTTGGATAATATATTTTGAAATTAATTAATATCGACTGAATTTTTACCTATAAACACAACAATTATGCACAAGGTAAAACATTAAAACTACCCAAGAATATACTATGAATATTGTCTTCTTTCCTCCTGACCTTTTAGTTTTTCTTTGAACATAATACCCTTTCTCTTTTTCACTTAATAACATACTTTATATATATTAGTACATAATAACATCTCTCTCTCTCTCTCCTTTTTTTTATTATTGTTATGTTAATCACCATACATTACAACTTTAGTTTTTGATGTAGTGTTCCATGATTCATTGTTTGCGTATAACACCAAGTGCTCCATGCAGAACGTGCCCTCTTTAATACCCATCACCAGGCTAACCCATCGCCCCACATCCCTCCCCTCTAGAACCCTCAGTTTGTTTCTCAGAGTCCATAGTCTTTCACGGATAGTCTCCTCCTCCGATTTCCCCCCCTTCATTCTTCCTCTCCTGGTATCTTCTTCTTCTTCTTCTTCTTCTTCTTCTTCTTCTTCTTCTTCTTCTTCTTCTTTTTCTTTAAACATATAATGTATTATTTGTTTCAGGTACAGGTCTGTGATTCAGTAGTCTTACACAATTCACAGCGCTCACCATAGCACATACCCTCCCCAAGGTCTATCACCCAGCCACCCCATCCCTCCCACCCCCCACCACTCCAGCAACCCTCAGTTTGTTTCCTGAGATTAAGAATTCCTCATATCAATGAGGTCATATGATACATGTCTTTCTCTGAATGACTTATTTCGCTCAGCATAATACCCTCCAGTTCCATCCACATCGTGGCAAATGGCAAGATCTCATTCCTTTTGATGGCTGCATAATATTCCATTGTGTATATATACCACTTCTTCTTTATCCATTCATCTGTCGATGGACATCTTAGCTCTTTCCACATTTTGGCTATTATAGACATTGCTGCTATAAATGTACCCCTTCAGATCCCTACATTTGTATCTTTGGGGTAAATACCCAGTAGTGCAATTGCTGGATCGTAGGGTAGCTCTATTTTCAACTGTTTGAGGAACCTCCATACTGTTTTCCAGAGTGGCTGCACCAGCTTGTGTTCCCACCAACAGTGTAGGAGGGTTCCCCTTTCTCCACATCCCCGTCAACATCTGTCATTTCTTGACTTGTTAATTTTAGCCATTCTGACTGGTATGAGGTGGTATCTCACTGAGGTTTTGATTTGGATTTCCCTGGTGCCAAGTGATGTTGAGCACTTTTTCACGTGTCTGTTGGCCATTTGGATGTCTTCTTTGGAAAAATGTCTGTTCATGTCTTCTGCCCATTTCTTGATTGGATCATTTGCTCTTTGGGTGTTGAATTTAATAAGTTCTTTATAGATTTTGGATACTAGCCCTTTATCTGATATGTCATTTGCAAATATCTTCTCCCATTCTTTCGGTTGTCTTTTGGTTTTGTTGACTGTTTCCTTTGCTGTGCAAAAGCTTTTTATCTTGATGAAATCTCAATAGTTCATTTTTGCCCTGGCTTCCCTTGCCTTTGGCAATGTTTCTAGGAAGAAGTTGCTGAGGCTGAGGTCGAAGAGGTTGCTGCCTGTGTTCTCTTTTAGGATTTTGATGGACTCCTGTCTCACGTTTAGGTCTTTCAACCATTTGGAGTCTATTTTTGTGTGTGGTGTAAGGAAATGGTTCAGTTTCATTCTTCTGCATGCAGCTGTCCAATTTTCCCAACACCATTTGTTGAAGATCTCTTTTTTGTTTTTTAAACGAGGCTCCATGCCAAGTGTGGAGCCCAATGTGGGCTTGAACTCATGACCCTGAGATCAAAACGTGGGCTGAGATCAAGGGTCAGATGCTTAACTGACTGAGTCAACCAGGCGACCCCCCCTTTTTTTTTTTACAATTACAACATATATAACTTAACAAGTCTCAAATCGATGGATGTTTAGATTGTTTCCAATCTCTTACCATGATAAACAATGATGTAGTTGTCCATTCATCTCTGCATACATATGAGAGTGTGTAGGATAGATTCTTAGGAATGGAGTTGGTGGGTTAAAGTGTGCATGCATTTGAGATTTTGACAAATTGCCATAAACGGTTCATTTATTCTTCAATTTACAATGTCTGAGAAGTGTATTTTCCTATAACTTTACCAATGTGTTCCTATACTTTTGACCTTTGTCAATGGAGTAGTTATATCCAGTAATCTGAGTTTAAAATTCATTCCTCATATTATTAGTGAGTTTATGAGAATTTTTTGAGACATTTAAAATCCATTTGTGTTTACTTTTCAGTGAAGTGTCTATTCATACTGTAGTAACTTTGTATGGTGACATAGGGTAACTATACTTATTGTGGTGAACATTGTAATGTATACAATTGTTAAATCATCATGTTGTACACCTGAAACTAGTATAACATTATGTGTCAACTATATTTCAATTAAAAAAAATGAAGTAAGAGGGACTGGATTTACCTTTCTGCTTTAACAACAACAACAAATGGACAAAAACAATTATTTCTTAACAAAAATAATACAATTTATCTTACACTAGCAAAAGTAAAAAGATCCGTGGTATGAATTTAATAAAGCATGTACCTGATTAATATGCTGAAAATTATAAAATGCTGATGAAATAAATCAAAGACAAAAAAATAAATGACACAATGGTACTTAAGACTCTGGCCATCAGGAAAGTGATCCTTGAGAGATGGGAAACAAATGGGGTGAGTCTTATAATGGCCACAGCTTACTTCCTGGAGGATGTTTCCAGGCCATGATGCATGGAGAGGGAACATAGGCAGAGAGCAGTAGTCTCCCCAAGCAGGGATGGAGCTGGGAGTCTGGTGAAGCCAAAATGGCAAGAAGTCTCAGGGTACAGTGCCAGAGAGAAGTGAATTGCACAAAGAGAGAACTCTGGAGATCTGCAGAGGGTGCTGATCAAGTATTCAGCCTAGTACTTTACGTGAGGAAACTACCAGGAGCTAGAGGAAGA
Source organism: Zalophus californianus (assembly GCF_009762305.2). NCBI lineage: Eukaryota > Metazoa > Chordata > Mammalia > Carnivora > Otariidae > Zalophus > Zalophus californianus. The sequence goes on along the minus strand of NC_045595.1, from coordinate 65,585,140 downwards.
ACCATTCAAAAGGATTAGAGGGGATGGTGCATGAAGCTCACTCAGGGCTTGGAATAGTACCTGTTCTCAAAAACTGGAGTAGAATACCTCATAATTCATAAGGCATCCTAAAAGCAGTGAGAAAAATTAATCCTAGACTAGATGAATCTCCAGTCCCACCTAACAAAGCTTAAAAGCAAGCCATGAAAGGATCAAACCATTTCCAGGTTACTTAACTATGTCCCCAAACAGTGCGTGAGAGTATTTGTAAGAATGCAAAATATCCAACAAGTTCAATTCATAATATGTAGCATTCAATAAAAAATTATCAAGATGGCAAAGAAGGAAAACGCAGCCCATATGGCAGAAAAGTCAATTATTCCTGACCCGGGTATGCCACAGATGACAGATGTAGTGGATGAGGACATTAAACAGTGGTCATGACTATTCTCCATACATTCAGGAAGCTAGAGGAAAGACTGAATATATTAAATAGAGACACAGGAGATATATTTAAAAAGATCTGAATTGAACTTCTAGAGATGAAAACTATATTGTGTGAGACGAAAAATGCACCAGATAGGATTAACAGCAGATTAGACATTGCAGAAGAAAAGATTAGTGAACCTGAAGTTATAACTATCAAAACAATTCAAAATCAAATGCATAGAGGGAAAAAAGAATACCAAAAAACAAAGAAGAGAACACCAGTGAGCCCACTAAGGGCACAAATTCAAGTAGTCAAATGTAAATCTATCTATCTATCATCATCTATCATCTATCCAGAACTAACAGCTGATAGATTTTCCAAGTTGATGAAAATGATAAACCCACAAATCCAAGATGCTCAATGCAGCCCAAGTAAGCATACACACATACACCCCCTCCCAAAATCAAACGAAATCAAACCAAAAACTGGCTGCAGCAACAAAACACACACACAAAAAAAACCACACCAAGGCACATTATCATGTAATTTCTTAAAATCAGTGATAAAGAGAAACTCTTAAGCATAACCAGAGGGAAAAAAAGACACTTTGTGAACAAAGAAACAAAGATAAGAATGACAGCATATTTCTTGTTGGAAACAATGCAAGCTAGAAGACACATCTCTAGTGTAGTGGAAGAAAAAATATATCAGGCTGGAATTCTACATGTTGCAAAAATATCTGTCGAAAATATGGTGAGGATGTCAGCAAAATAGTGGAGTAAGGAACTCCAAATTCCATCCTTTTATAAAAGCAACACAAAATGGGCAAAATCTGTGAGAATCAACTTTTTGAAACTCTGGAAATTAACCAAAGGCTTATAGCCACTCAGAGAATAGCTATTCAAGAAAAACAGCTGATTCTTGGTAATAATAATGAACTTTTTGGTGTTTTAACTTATCCAAGTCCCATTCTTCTTTACTCCCCATTTCAGTAGTACCTATTCTTGGTACCAGAGGGAACAGAATCGACTTCATTTACGAAGAATTGTAATTCATTATTTGTTCTGATTGTATGCTGGTTTCCTGGAAGACTGACTCAAAAGCTTGTTTTTATTTTGCCTTACTTGGACCTGGCCCAGTGCTAAATTTGCTTCCTGAGGGTCATTTGTTGAAAACCTTTACAGGCTAACAGGCTAACATCTCAGTTGTTGCTGCTTGAGGTGATAGGTAACAGTTGGAGCCAACAATGGACTAGCCTAAAAGCTCAGGAGGAAAGGCTGAGTAATGAGATATCTATAAAGATTGTGAAAAGCCGTGACATATTTTTGGAAGGATGGAAGTCCACATGCATGCTTAGGTGTGTGCACATGCTATTAGGAACGACTCAAGAGGGTCCTGAGGATTCACCTTCTCCTGACCTCAAGGCTCTGAAGAAGCAGGAAGTGAAGGTTAAGGCAGGGTTGTAAAGTGTATGGTTGAGTTTTAAACAAATGCCTCAACATACACACACAACTTCTCAGCAAAGACTAGAGACTTTGTGGTTCTGGGAATTTAAGGAAATCTGTCTCATCATTAGGTAACCACTAATGGACTATTGGGATGGAGAACTCAGACCACATATGACAAATACTACAGACTATAAAATTAATTCATTAAATAAACAACTATAATAAACAGCAATAACAAAAAATACTGGGGAGGGGAGAGGATCAGATTTCCAGAGTTTCCAATTATAATATTAAAAATGTACGGTTTTCCACAAAAATTAAAAGACATGAAAAGAAGCTAGTAAATAGGGTTTATTCATAGGAAAAGAGAAATTAATAGAAATTATCCCCAAAGAAACCCTGATATTGGAATTACCAGGCAAGGAATTTAAACCAACTGTCTTAAATATGCCTAAAGAGCTAAAAGAAACCATGGACAAAGATCTAAAGACAATTAGGAGAAGAAACTTTCATGATATAGGGAACATTGATAAAGAGACAGAACTCACAAAAAAGGAAACAAATAGGAATTTTGGAGTTGCAAAGCACAACTGAAAATGAAAAATACACACTTAGAAATGTCATATTTAAACTGTCCAAAGTCAAAAGCCAAAGAGAGAATCTTGAAAGCAGCAACAGAGAACTGGTCACATGCAAGAGATCCTCAATAAGATTTAAGAGTAGATTTCTCATCACAAGGGGTGGATTGATCATCAGTAGGAAGAGATTCTCTGAGTAGTATGTTTGCACATTACTCCACTGGGGCTAAAGAAATGTACTTAATGCTCTTTGTTGGGGTGATGTCAGAATAGGGGCAGGAGGGGCATCCCTCCTGCTCAAGACAGATGTCCACACCTCAAGAGCCCTTTGGCCATCCAGGGACAGCCCCTGCTTCTAGGTGTCTCTCCTACTGAGTGTCGGTTTGCCAGATGTATGGTGTGGCCAGGCAGTGCAGCACAAGGGCAATCAGCTGAAAGGGGGAGAGGTGTAATCAAAAGAGACAGGGAATGATCTTTTTGGCCAAGATTTACTTAGTCTACTGCTAGGCATTGTTGCTGTTGACATTGTTCTTTTTGAAAAGATGTTTCAATCTTCCCTCTTCCATGGACCAAGAGTTAGGACCTCTGACTCTGCCCCCTCAAAATTGCTTCTCTTCCTCTCTCTCTTTCAAGGATCCATAGGGCAAGGCCGCCCAGATACCAAGATGCTCTGGGTGAGAGCTTTCTCGCTTAGGAGAAGTTGACTTTGCTTACCTGGGTTCCAAACTCACGGCCAAGTTTGCCTGTGGCATGGCTGGGTTGCCTGGCAACAGGGCTCAGATCTGCTGAAGTGACAGAGGTATCCACCCGCACACCGCCCCCATTCCCCTAAGGTGCTTCTCTTCTTCCCTTGAGGATGAGGACTGAAGCCTTCAGCTGCCACCAGCATACTAGTCCAGAAGCCACTGAGAGGCCCACCTTCCCTCAGTCATGGCTTTCTGCTTTGCTCATCTTATAGAATTAACCACAATTAGAATTTATCTTGTTATTTTCCTTGAAAGTTGGAATTATCTGCCTTATTCACTTTTGCCTCTTCAGCACCATAGGGCCCTAATACATATTTCTTGAACAGATGAATGATTGAAGGTGCAGAGGTGGGGTGATGGGCCTCCTGGAGCCTGTCTAGGCTTCCCTCCCTCCTTTCCCAAGGGTGGGGAGAGGCTGGGTTGTCAAGGCTTCAGAATGAGAAAGGAGGGGAGGGGGCAGGGCTGAGGAGTGCATCCCAGATCGGCCAAGGGGTCTGGATTGGCCGGGATGTGAGGACAATGAGGCACAAGGGTTACAATCGTGGCAGTTGACATTCCCAGCAAATAATTCTGTGTCAGCTGCTCAAAGAGCTTAGTTTTCTAAAATCCCCAGTTATACTTGGTCCCCTCCTGCTTCTTCTGATTGTTTTCCATGGGAATAGATTGAGCACAGACCCCAGGAACACACACATCTCTACATTTTTCCTGAACAAGTTCCCATAGAGAATTTAGTACTTATAATTGGCACGCTGACCCTCCAATCCCACTGGACTGGAACCCTTCAGACGAGTCTAAAGGCATTTAGAGCAGTAGGTCTATCACAGCTAACTTGGGTGTGGTCCTACATTTTAGCATGATTTCTCATGATCTCAACTAGGCACACCCTGGCTTTGTAGCTGTATTACACTTGAAGTGTGGGCAAGGTTCTTCTTCAACAGCCTTGTAGGCAGGCAGCCCACTCAATTCCTCACATTTGGGAGAGAAAGGAGGAACATCTTTCCTCCAACCTACAGGGACTCAAGGTTCTTTTACAAGCTCTGCTCCTCTGAGGGGCTGGGGTAGATACTGCTTGACCAGTCCCGCCAATATACAGTATATAGTTCCACCAGTATAAATTGCTTCTATGTTGGCCCCAGTTGGTCCAGCCCAATGCTGTAACTAACAAGAAAACTCAGATAGCTTTGCTGCTATAGAAAAATTGATTCACCCCTATCTTCTTCCACCAACCAAGAGTCAGGACTCAGTGCCTTCATGCAAAATGAGGCCAAGGACCTGTAACCTGGGCGGCAAGATTGCTCTAGGCATGCTCCAACAGAGTATGGCAATTTCAAAAGTAGGTAGGACATCTCAAAATCTTGAGTTTATGTTGATTATTGCACAATTAACTCCCCAGATTCACTAAACTTGAACTTGTTATTTTAATACAAAAGCTTATCACTTTATATTATTATTTTTTTTTTTAGATTTTATTTATTTATTTGACAGAGAGAGACACAGCGAGAGAGGAAACACAAGCAGGGGGAGTGGGAGAGGGAGAAGCAGACTTCCCGCTGAGCAGGAGCCCGATGTGGGGCTCGATCCCAGAACCCTGGGATCATGACCTGAGCCGAAGGCAGACACTCAACGACTGAGCCACCCAGGCATCCCTCACTTTATATTATTAGTCTCTTTCCCAAATAGCCCTGGTTATTCCTTTTTGAGTTCTTTCACATTCCATACATCGAGTCTCTGTAACATCATTTCAGCACAGAACGCCCTAAATGTCCAGTAAAGCACAGACTCCATGAGAGCAACATTTAGGGGAGCATGAGCATCAGTAAGCAGGTCAGTGAAAGCTAGTTGAGAGGCATACATTAGGTAACTGCTTTGTTTGGTTGTTGTCACAGCAACCATTTATAAGGCATTGCAGATAAATCCCCAGAGCTCCCGGGATGCCTTGCTTTGTCACTTTTGGAAGATGGTTTTTGGTTTAATACCTATACCCATCTCCATGGGATGGGGGGGAAGAGTGAGTCTGCTTTATTGAGAGTTGAACAGTACCTGGAGAGACATCTCCAAAGGAACATCGTTGCTCTGCTCAAATGCTTGCCACATCAGAGTGTTGATTCCAGGAGGGGCTGAGATTTTAGCATTAACTATCCCTTGGGTCAGATAACATATGAAACATATTTTAATATATACTTGCAAACACTTCAAATCACCTCCCTTTCTGGCTTTTTGCTCAGTCTCTCCTTGGATCTTACTCCCTTTGGGAATACCACATCATCTCCAAAGTCTGGGTTTGAGCACTTGTTGTATGTGCCCGTAAATATGTTGCTATTGCCTTTTTACTTGTCTATAACCCCAGCTAGCTCACTGACTTCCATAGATGGGGGATCGTGCCTATTTTGCTCACTCTTGTATCCCCAGGGCATAACGTTGACATGGAATCTATTCAGACATAGTGAATATTTACTGTATGAATGAATTAGTGTAATTTAAGTGGATGTCCATTTTAGCCAAACCAGTGAACACAGAGGTGGCCCTGAGAGCAGGTCTTGTTCCCCCTTTACTCTTTTGTAAATCAGCATGCTGAGATTTTTTTTCCCACTAGCCTTCCCCACTCTGGCTTTATTTATATTTTTTATTTTTTAAAATTTTTTATTTTTATGTTAATCACCATACATTACATCATTAGTTTTTGATGTAGTGTTCCATGATTCATGTTTGTGCATAACACCCAGTGCTCCACGCAGAATGTGCCCTCTTTAATACCCATCACCAGGCTAACCCATCCCCTCACCCCCCTCCCCTCTAGAACCCTCAGTTTGTTTTTCAGAGTCCATTGTCTCTCATGGTTCGTCTCCCCCTCTGACTTACTCCCCTTCATTCTTTCCCTCCTGCTATCTTCTTCTTTTTCTTTTTTCTTAACATATGTTCCATGATTTGTTTCAGAAGTACAGATCTGTGATTCAACAGTCTTGCACAATTCACAGCGCTCATCATAGCACATACCCTACCCAATGTCTATCACCCAGCCACCCCATCCCTCCCACCCCCCACCACTCCAGCAACACTCGGTTTGTTTCCTGAGATTAAGAATTCCTCATATCAGTGAGGTCATATGATACATGTCTTTCTCTGATTGACTTATTTCACTCAGCATAACACCCTCCAGTTCCATCCACAGCATTGCAAATGGCAAGATCTCATTCCTTTTGATGGCTGCATAATATTCCATTGTGTATATATACCACTTCTTCTTTATCCATTCATCTGTCGATGGACATCTTGGCTCTTTCCACAGTTTGGCTATTGTGGACATTGCTGCTATAAACATCGGGGTGCACATACCCCTTCGGATCCCTACATTTGTATCTTTGGGGTAAATACCCAGTAGTGCAATTGCTGGATCGTATGGTAGCTCTAATTTCAACTGTTTGAGGAACCTCCATACTGTTTTCCAGAGTGGTTGCACCAACTTGCATTCCCACCAACAGTGTAGGAGGGTTCCCCTTTCTCCACATCCCCGCCAACATCTGTCATTTCCTGACTTGTTAATTTTAGCCATTCTAACGGGTGTGAGGTGGTATCTCATTGAGGTCTTGATTTGGATTTCCCTCATGTCGAGCGATGTTGAGCACTTTTTCATGTGTCTGTTGGCCATTTGGATGTCTTCTTTGGAAAAATGTCTGTTCATGTCTTCTGCCCATTTCTTGATTGGATTATTTGTTCTTTGGGTGTTGAGTTTGATAAGTTCTTTATAGATTTTGGATACTAGCCCTTTGTCTGATATGTCATTTGCAAATATCTTCTCCCATTCTGTCGGTTGTCTTTTGGTTTTGTGGACTGTTTCTTTTGTTGTGCAAAAGCTTTTTATCTTGATGAAATCCCAATAGTTCATTTTTGCCCTGGCTTCCCTTGCTTTGGCGATGTTTCTAGGAAGAAGTTGCTGCGGCTGAGGTCGAAGAGGTTGCTGCCTGTGTTCTCTTTTAGGATTTTGATGGACTCCTATCTCACGTTTAGGTCTTTCAACCATTTGGAGTCTATTTTTGTGTGTGGTGTAAGGAAATGGTCCAGTTTCATTCTGCATGTGGCTGTCCAGTTTTCCCAACACCATTTGTTGAAGAGACTGTCTTTTTTCCATTGGATATTCTTTCCTGCTTTGTCAAAGATGAGTTGACCACAGAGCTGAGGGTCCATTTCTGGGCTCTCGATTCTGTTCCATTGATCTCTGTGTCTGTTTTTGTGCCAGTACCATACCGTCTTGATGATGACAGCTTTGTAATAGAGCTGGAAGTCCGGAATTGTGATGCCGCCAGCTTTGCTTTTCTTTTTCAAGATTCCTCTGGCTATTCGGGGTCTCTTCTGGTTCCTTACAAATTTTAGGATTATCTGTTCCATTTCTTTGAAAAAAGTGGATGGTATTTTGATGGGGATTGCACTGAATATGTAGATTGCTCTAGGTAGCATTGACATCTTCACAGTGTTTGTTCTTCCAATCCATGAGCATGGAACGTTTTTCCATTTCTTTGTGTCTTCTTCAATTTCTTTCATGAGTATTTTATAGTTTTCTGAGTACAGATCCTTTGCCTCTTTGGTTAAATTTATTCCTAGGTATCTTATGGTTTTGGGTGCAATTGTAAATGGGATCGACTCCTTGATTTGTCTCTCTTCTGTCTTGTTGTTGGTGTATAGGAATGCCACCGATTTGTGTGCATTGATTTTATATCCTGCTACTTTACTGAATTCCTGTATGAGTTCTAGCAGTTTTGAGGTGGAGTCTTTTGGGGTTTCCACATACAGTATCATATCATCTGCAAAGAGTGAGAGTTTGACTTCCTCCTTGCCGATTTGGATGCCTTTGATTTCTTTTTGTTGTCTGATTCCTGTGGCTAGGACTTCTAAACTATGCTGAATAGCAGTGGTGATAGTGGACATCCCTGCCGTGTTCCTGACCTTAGGGGAAAAGCTCTCAGCTTTTCCCCATTGAGAATGATATTTGCTGTAGGTTTTTCATAGATGGCTTTTATGATATTGAGGTATGTACCCTCTATCCCTATACTCTGAAGAGTTTTGATCAAGAAAGGTTGTTGTACTTTGTCAAATGCTTTTTCTGCATCTATTGAGAAGATCCTATGATTCTTGTTCTTTCTTTTGTTAATGTATTGTATCACGTTGATTGATTTGCGGATGTTGAACCAACCTTGCAGCCCAAGGATAAATCCCACTTGGTCATGGTGAATAATCCTTTTAATGTACTGTTGGATCCTATTGGCTATTATTTTGGTGAGAATTTTTGCGTCCATGTTCATCAAGGATATTGGTCTGTAATTCTCCTTTTTGATGCGATCTTTGTCTGGTTTTGGGATCAAGGTAATGGTGGCTTCATAAAATGAGCTTGGAAGTTTTCCTTCCATTTCTATTTTTTGGAACAGTTTCAGGAGAATAGGGATTAGTTCTTTAAATGTTTGATAGAATTCCCCTGGGAAGCCGTCTGGCCCTGGGCTTTTGTTTGTTGGGAGATTTTTGATGACTGCTTCAATTTCCTTAGTGGTTATAGGTCTGTTCAGGTTTTCTATTTCTTTCTGCTTCAATTTTGGTAGTTGATACATCTCTAGGAATGCACCCATTTCTTCCAGGTTCTCTAATTTGCTGGCATAGAGTTGCTCATAATATGTTCTTATAATTGTTTGTATGTCTTTGGTGTTGGTTGTGATCTCTCCTCTTTCATTCATGATTCTGTTGATTTGGGTCATTTCTCTTTTCTTTTTGATAAGTCTGGCCAGGGGTTTATCAATCTTGTTAATTCTTTCAAAGAACCAGCTCCTAGTTTCGTTGATCTGTTCTACTGTTCTTTTGGTTTCTAGTTCATTGATTTCTGCTCTGATCTTTATTATTTCTCTTCTCCTGCTGGGTTTAGGCTTTATTTGCTGTTCTTTCTCCAGCTCCTTTAGGTGTCGGGTTAGGTTGTGTATTTGAGACCTTTCTTGTTTCTTGAGAAAGGCTTGTATTGCTATGTACTTTCCTCTTAGGACTGCCTTTGCTGTATCCCAAAGATTTTGAACAGTTGTGTTTTCATTTTCATTGGTTTCCATGAATTTTTTAAATTCTTCTTTAATTTCTTGGTTGACCCATTCATTCTTTAGTAGGATGCTCTTTAGCCTCCATATATTTGAGTTCTTTCTGACTTTCCTCTTGTGATTGAGTTCTAGTTTCAAAGCATTGTGGTCTGAAAATCTGCAGGGAATAATCCAAATCTTTTGGTACTGGTTGAGACCTGAATTGTGACCTAGGATGTGATCAATTCTGGAGAATGTTCCATGGGCACTAGAGAAGAATGTGTATTCTGTTGCTTTGGGATGGAATGTTCTGAATATGTCTGTGAAGTCCATTTGGTCCAGTGTGTCATTTAACGTCTTTATTTCCTGGTTGATCTTTTGCTTAGATGATCTGTCCATTTCAGTCAGGGGGGTGTTAAAGTCCCCCACTATTATTGTATTGTTGTCGATGTGTTTCTTTGCTTTTGTTATTCATTGCCTTATATAATTGGCTGCTCCCATGTTAGGGGCATAGGTATTTACAATTGTTAGATCTTCTTGTTGGATAGACCCTTTAAGTAGGATATAGTGTCCTTCTTCATCTCTTATTACAGTCTTTGTTTTAAAATCTAATTTGTCTGATATAAGGATTGCCACCCCAGCTTTCTTTTGGTGTCCATTAGCATGGTAAATGGTTTCCACCCCCTCACTTTCAATCTGGGGGTGTCTTTGGGTCTAAAATGAGTCTCTTGCAGACAGCATATGGATGGGTCTTATTTTTTAATCCAATCTGATAGCCTGTGTCTTTTGATTGGGGCATTGAGCCCCTTTACATTCAGGGTAACTATTGAAAGGTATGAATTTAGTGCCATTGTATTGCCTATAAGGTGACTGTTACTGTATATTGTCTGTGTTCCTTTCTGATCTATGATGCTTTTAGGCTCTCTCTTTGCTTAGAGGACCCCTTTCAATATTTCTTGGAGGGCTGGTTTCGTGTTTGCCAATTCCTTTAGTTTTTGTTTGTCCTGGAAGCTTTTTATCTCTCCTTCTATTTTCAATGACAGCCTAGCTAGATATAGTATTCTTGGCTGCATATTTTTCTCGGTTAGCGCTCTGAAGATATCATGCCAGTCCTTTCTCATCTGCCAGGTCTCTGTGGATAGGTCTGTTGCCAATCTAATATTTCTACCATTGTAGGTTACATATCTCTTCTCCCGGGCTGCTTTCAGGATTTTCTCTTTGTCTCTGAGACACGTAAGTTTTACTATTAGATGTCGGGGTGTTGACCTATTTTTATTGATTATGAGAGGGGTTCTCTGTGCCTCCTGGATTTTGATGCCTGTTTCCTTCCTCACATTAGGGAAGTTATCTGCTATTATTTGCTCCAATATACCTTCTGCCCCTCTCTCTCCTTCTTCTTCTGGGATCCCAATTATTCTAATGCTGTTTTGTCTTATCTTATCGCTTATCTCTCGAATTCTGCCCTCGTGATCCTGTAGTTGTTTCTCTCTCTTTTTCTCAGCCTTTTTATTTTCCATCATTTGGTCTTCTATATCGCTGATTCTCTCTTCTGCCTCATTTATCCTAGTAGTTAATGCCCTCATTTTTGATTGCACCTCATTAATAGCCTTTTTGATTTCGACTTGGTTAGATTTTAGTTCTTTTATTTCTCCAGAAAGGGTTTCTCTAATAACTTCCACAGATTTTTCAAGCCCAGCTAGTATCTTTAAAGTCATGATTCTGAACTCTAGGTCCGACATCATACTAATGTCTGTATTGAGTAGGTCCCTGGCTGACGGTACTATCTCTTGTTCTTTTTGCTGAGGTGATTTTTTTTCGTCTTGTCATTTTGTCCAGAGGAGAATAGATGAATGAGAGAACAAAATGCTAACAGGTTAACAATGTCCCCAGCAAACATACTCCATACAAATCAGAAAAGACCTGAAACCAGGGGAAAAGAAAGGGAAAGAAAGAAAAAAGAAAGAGAAAAATAAAACAAAGAAAAAGATAAAAACAAAAACAGAACAATACAAAAAAACCAGAATATGATCAAATATGATCAGGCTAGTGCATAGATCAGTGTCACACACTAGATTTTGGGCGTATTTTGGTCTGTTAGAGAAAAGTGCCTCCTAAAATTTTAAAGGAAGAAAGACTTATATATGTAGAAAATAAGGGTTGATAAAATGAAGGGATGGAGGATGACTGTAAAGGTGAAAATTATAAAAGATTTTATAAAGGGAATTGATAAGATAAGAAGTTGTTTGATAAAAGAAAGAAGAAGATTTAAAAAAAAAAGAAAAAAAAAGGGAGAGAATGTGATCAGGCAGGAGACTAGAACAAAGCCATACCCTGGTGATTTAGGGTATATTTTGATCTGTTAGAAGAAACTGTATCTCAAAATTTTAAAGAGAGAACAACTTATATATATATGCCAAAAATAAGGGTAACTACTATGAAGGGATAAAATATGACTCTAAAAATGAAAACTAAAAAATGTTTTTTTAAAAAAGGGATTGATAAGATGTTGGTTGAAAAAGGGAAAAAGAAAAATAAAAAAAAACAGTTAAAAAAATTAACTTTGAAAAACTAATGAATCATGGTAAAAAAAGCCATGAATTCTATGTGCAGTATTCCCCTAGCGCTGGAGTTCTCCCGTTCTCCTTGATCGGTAAACTTGGTCTTGGCTTGCTGGCTGTTCGTGCTGATCTTCTGGGGGAGGGGCCTGTTGTGGTGGTTCCCAAATGTCTTTGCCGGAGGTGGAATTGCCCCGCCCTTGTCGGTCCGGGCTAAGCAAGCTGCTTGGGTTTGCTCTCAGGAGTTTTGTTCCCCGCAAGCTCTCGGCACAGCTTTGGAGGACCAGGGTGAGAATGGTGGCCTCCCAATCTCCACCCGGAGGAGCTGAGAACTTGGGGCCCCGCTCCTCAGTACGCCCCCAGAGAAAAGCAGTCACTCCCATCTCCCCGGTCTCTGGCTGCACTCCGTGCTCACCTGGCCTGTGACCTAGCGTTTCTATCTCTGGCACCTGACCCTGTGTGGAGTCTCCAAACCCAGCAGATCCCTGTGGTGTGCTTCCGCGCCGCTCCTCCCGGGAGAGGAAGGGGAGTCTCCCTGGGTCTGCCACTTGTTGGGTCCCTGCTGGAGGAGCAGTGGCCCGACTGGGCCGCGGGTCACAGTTTATGGCAACCCCGAGCTGAGAGCCCGCGCCTCGGCTCCGTCTCTGCAGCCGGCTTCCCCGCTCTGGTACCTGGGAGCTCTGCCGCACTCAGGCACCCCCGGTCTTTCTGTGACCCTGAGGGTCCTGAGACCACACTGTCCCGGGAGGATTCCACCCCCTGCTTAGCCACTGGAGCAACGTCCCTCAGCGGAACCGACTTCTAAAAGTTCCGATTTAGTGCTCCGCGGCTCTATCACTTGCCAGAAGCGGCCGAAGGAGGCCCCCTCCCCCGCCGTCTATCCTCCCGAATATTGCCTCGGATTCACTTCTCCGCACGTCCTACCTTCCAGAAAGTGGTCGCTTCTCTGTTCTGAGAGTTGTTGCTACTCTCTTCTTCGATCTCCTGTTGAGTTCGTAGGTGTTCAGAATAGTTTGATCCCTATTCAGCTGAATTCCTGGCACCAGACCAAATCCAGGTCTCCTACTCCTCCGCCATCTTGCTCCAAAGGGCTCTGGCTTTATTTTTTAACATTTTTTTTTTTTTAAACAATGTCAAACTTATAGAACAGCTGTAATGGGGCCCAGGTCAGTCCCCCCAAAATAGTCACAGTGGCATATTATTTTTACTTACAATTACTTAAACAGCTGGTGCAGGAAGGACAATAGACCCTCTTTTGTCTCCCTGAAAGCAGGAGATAAATCTCCATGTGGAACAAAGGAGACACCCTTATTGCCAGAGATGGGGAATTCAAGGCCAAGAAGGCATAAAACACAACTTGTTACTTCTTTACTAATTTACTACCCCAAGCCCAAACTTCTTTGTCTTGTCAATTCTTCATAAATTTATTGTGTCTTTGTCTAAAAAGTATAAAAGCTACCTACTTTGGTCACTTCTTTGCTTCAGACACATATGAGACATCTGTCTGAATGTATTTAAATTTTTTTTCTCCTGTTAATCTGTCTCGGTAAATTTAATTATTAGACCAGCCCAAAGAATCAGGAAGGGTAGGGAGAAATTTCCCTTCCCTGACAGTTTGGGCGCAGCTGGCAGGATCAGATACTGCTTGCTCTCAGTGCAGACAAAGAGATCCTGGAACCTCTGACACGAAGCTGGCAGAAGGTAAGAATTCTTGCTACATCAGCCTCCTGGATCTCTGTCTGCAGGGTTTGATGGCACCAAAAGTGAAAGAGTCCTTTTTCTCTTTTTCTAAATTTAGATCAGCAGGAGAAAATATTTGTGGAACTAGATCCTTGGGTATGGGGACTCTGCTGAAGATCTGGTGTGAGTACTCTTGGTTTTTATTGGTCCTTTTCCTCCTAGGGTTGGTTGCTGCTTTTCTTTGTCTTTGTCTGTTGTGTCATTTGTCATAAGGAGAAAAAAAAAACCCAAAGGGTAGGACACAGGCATAGGACCCATTGGCTTGCTTTTCAAGACAGTCTACCAGACTAGTGAGTTCACGGTTCTCATCAGAGGACATCTGTTTAGGCAAACTTTGGTGGGTCCCCCGCATAAAAATTGGATGGGGTTTGTCTTGTTCTGTGTCCTGAGAGCTCAGCTTTGTGACCAATGAGAATATTCTCTCTGGCCTCTGCCATTAAGAAGACACATCTACAGTTGGCCTGTCACATAGACAGGGACTCTGAGATACTCAGTTACAAACAGCATTCTCTCTGTGTGGCTGTGCCAGCTCTCAGGGGAATTTGTCATAACAGGTCTCAGCCCATAAGGGACCCTTGTCACTTCAACCTTTGTGATCTTGTTAGTGCTGGAAATTCGCATTCTAGTAGCGCTTGCCTGGTGTCACAGATTAGCGGGTCTGTGACTGAAGACGTCTTATGCTCCCATGAGAGACAGGAGACATAGTTTTCCCTACACAGTTCTTACCACCTATGACAATGAAGGCCTTTGTTTTGTTAGGTTGACTCGGCATCTTTTGCACCCTCTTTTGGTTCACCTCTTATGTCCATGGTTCAGCCATAAAAAGGTCTGAGGCATGGTGGAAGTTTGTAAGATGTAGGAAACCCATCGTTTTCTGGGAAGGGTTAAGTTACTTAAATAAGGTAGTGTTTGAGGTTGCTGAATTGAGACACTTGTTGAGAATAATGAATATGGAAAAGTGGAGACCCAAAAGGAAAAAGGATGAGTGAAGAAACTGGATGCATCCACAGGGACCATGCCTCCGGAAAAGGCCAAAAACCCTTTCAAAACCCTGTGGGAGCTTCCCAGGTGAAATCTGAGGGCAGGGGGCAGGGGGAGATGGAAGAAAGAGGCAGGCCATTCCAGGTTGTCAGGTGGCAGGTTTAATAAGGAAGAGAACTTATATATAAGGCTTGTCTTGGGCAACTCAAGACAAGTATACCCCTGCACCTGCTGCCAAAATCTTAGAAGTTCATAAAGAGTCCCTAACTGGGCTCAGTCACAGATACTGAGCAGGTATTCTCAGTACCACATAACTATCTCAAGGCTGTGTCCTTGGAGCAGCCTCTGGGAGTAAAGGCAAAGGAAACCTGCATTCCAAGGATGAGGAGGGGGTAAGGAATCTCTCTGAGTGCCTGGGTCCAGCTCATGGGTCAACAGGTGGCCACATCTTTTTGATGACCTTTCCCAATACCCTGCTCTGTTTCTCCTTTAAGTTTCCACTACTCTGAGATTGTCTCAACCATTTGGTAAAGAAACTTATATGTGTATGTTGTGATGCTGTGGTTTGGTCTAGGTAGGGGCTAGCAATTCAGGTTGGCTCAAGGATGGATGGATAGAATTCACCCTAATTATATTATGGGGATCTGGATGCAATGGGACCAGAAGAGCAAGGCTCCCCCACCTCCTTCCCCCAGCCACATACAAACTCTCATACAGCTGTGAGGATTTCAAGGGGAGTTGCCAGTAATTATTGGGGACAGTGGATGGAACCAGGAGCGGGTTGTGTTAGCAGGGAGACACCTGTGCGTGAGACAGTAAGTCGGAACTTCTTGACTGCCTCCATAAAGGTGAGGGGCACTGGTGAGGGTGCTCTGGAATCATGGGTATGGTACAGGTCACAGGTACAATCAATAGCCTATCTATGTAAAACTGGGAATGGTCACAGGGTATGTTGTGCATGGAAGTTGTCAGTCTTAGGGTAAGGGGGGAAACTGAAAATTGTTGGTTTATGTTAAGAATACAGTTTACTAGGCTAAGAGGGATTGAAATTTATGGCTCTAAACCCAGTTGAACCAATAAGAGGGGAATCTAGAGATTGGGGTGGGACTGTAAAAATCAGCATCAAAACTGGAAAAGAACTGTAGAGGCTCACTGCTCCCACCTCTATTCCTCTACACACACACACACACACACACACACACACACACACACACACACACACACTACGGCAGAGGAAGGGAGGTCAGAAAAGGAAGAGCTGAGCCAGAACTAGAGAGCTAGACACCAGTTGTGGTATTTTGTGTCATTCCCAACTGTTAGCTCCTGCTCTTCACCAAGTTTATCATTTGGGTGCCCCTCCTTGTGGGTGCTCCTGCATGTGGTTGGATTACATTCCACCAACGACATCAGAGTTGGCCATTTTGACTTGTTTTGGCCAATGTACTGTGCCATTTACCACATGTAAACATAAGCTTTACAGGCATCAGAGTTCCACCATTGTCTTTTTCTCTGCCATGAGAGTGGTATGTCACAGGGAGGGACAGTCATTTCAGCCTGGATCACAGAATGAAAGAGGTATTGCAGCAGATCTGTAGCTGACATGGTACACATGTAATATGAACAAACAATAATCCTTTGCTGCTGTAAACCATGGAGATCTTCAGGTGGTTGTTGTTGGTGTTTTCCACAGCATAAATTAACCAAAGTTGACTGGTACAGGCATGATATATTATGTATTTAGGGGGTGATCAGATCAAGAGGAGTCACCTAGGAATCTGATGTAGAGACTATCCCGAATTAGCTTTTGTTACATAACAAACTACCTCCAAATTTTATGGCTGAAAACAATAATCCTTTATTTTAAGTAGGCTCCATGCCCAGTATGGAGCCTGGTGTGGAGCTTGAACTCATGACCCTGAGATCCAGATCTGAGCTGAGATCCAGAGTTGGACACTTAACTAACTGAGCCACCCAGGCACCCCAATAATCCTTAGTTTAACTCATAGTTGTTTGGGTACACAGTTTGGGTTGTGCTCAGCTGAGTGTTTGCATTCAGCTGGTAGGTTAGTTGAGGACTGACTGGTCAAAGATAGCCTCACTCACATGCCTGGTGTTTGGCTGGTTGCTAGATAAGGCAGGAAAAACTGGGTTATTTATCTCTCACCATCTAGTAAACAAGCATAGGCTCATTCACATGGTGGTCTCAAGGTTCTAATCCAAGTGCAGTAACAAGGCAAGCCCCACCTTGAAGCCTCTGCCTGTGTTGTCATGTTTGCTAATGTCCCATTGGCCAAAGCAAGTCCCATGGCCAAGCTCAGATTCAGTGGGAGAAGAGATAAACTTGCCCTTTAATGGGAGCATCTGTGGATCTGCAATATCCCTTTGCAAGCCTGAAGAGGCAAGGAGGGGTAGTTTTTTAATTTGCAATAATGAGATACTGGACTTTGAGTCTGGTGCTGTGATTGGAATGGGTTTCTGGCATATTTGCTTTGTTTTTGTTTGTTTTTGGGTTTTTGGTTTTTTAAAGTAATGTGTATGTATGTATATATATATATATATATATATATATATATATATATATATATTTAAGTTTTATTTAAGTAATCTCTAAATCCAGCGTGGGGCTTGAACTCATAACCCCAAGACCAAAAGTCGCATGCTCTTGCAACTGAGCCAGCCAGGCACTCCTGGCATGTTTGTTTTAGATGAATGATGACTGGATTCAGATTGTCTAAAGCACGGAAGAGAATATTTGTGACCAAGAGGGAAAACTGCCATGGAATGTATTATCGATCCCAATTATTTGTTGTCCTTCCTTATAAGAGCACATTTATCTTTAAGGGTCGCCATGTGACTTGCAGTCTCCTCTCTGTAGGAAGAAAAGATCCTCTGACCCCAATGACATCAGGCTTGACTAAATATGACTTAGTTTGGCCAAGGAAATGTAAATGGAACCAGTGAGTGCTGCTTGCTGTAGAAACTCTGGGAGCCATTGTGCTGTCTTGACATTTCTCTCTTTTATCTGCCCTGATAAGGTTTGCTTTTTCAGCCATGGATCCTATTATGAAAAGGACAAAGAGAAGTTAAAGCTGAGCTGCAGAAGAAATGTCAGATGTGGGATAAATAAACCACTGATATAAGCCACCAGGATTTTGTTTGTTACCACAGTGTATCCTAGTAAAAACTGACTGATCTACTAGGAACTTCTGATCCCCAGCCTAGGTTCCTCAGGAATTATTGCTGACAGGAGCCTGGAAGCTCCCTGAATTAGCATATTGGAGAAAGTGGTATAGATGGAACTCCATTTGGGCCATATGCAAGGATTCTGACCTAACATCTTAGAGGGTCTAGCAGAGGAACCCAGCCACTCTTAACACCCTTGAGCAAAGAACAGTCTTCTACTGGGGAAGGCTGTCTTCTTTGATCCAGTGTGCAGCTTTGGGAGGAACGAATGTGGAGTGGTGAGGAAGGAAGGGGACATTCACCTAGCCAGCCAGATCAGCCAAATCAACTCTGGCGAGCAATGGGTTTGACAGATGTTGCAGCTACATTGACTTCACATCCGTGACATGGCATCTTGGAAGGATCTTGATAACACATCTAAGCTCTACTCAGATTTAGAACCAGGTCTGAGAGAGTTGGGGATAAGCAGAATGGATTTCAAAAGGCTTCAGCCAGAAAAGGATAAACCTAGGAAAACAATTAGAACTGAAGAGTCTAAGACAGCCAGTTTGCTGAGCACAGATCATTTTGAGTGTGGCAGTTAACCAACCCATTTTGGTTTTGGCATATAGGATCAAGTGTAAGTCTGTGGCCACTGGATGCCTCTAGGCTTTCATGCTTGTAGCAAAACACAAAAGATCTGTCTTCGATCAAGTCCAGAACATAGCCGTCTTTAGCTCTACATGGCTAAATTAAGTTTTTAGAATTCCCCTTCTAAAGAGAACTTTATATGGAACAGGCTGAAAGCTGGCTTCATCTGGGATCCAGCAGACCCACAGCTGAAAGGGCTGTTGAGGACTATGGATAAAGCACTATCTTTGACAATTTTTCACTGAAATGCTCCCGTAGCTTGTCTACAACTACCAACACCTCACAGCACGCCCTTCTCCTAAACAACAGCTCAGCTCTCAGCAATAAACACCTACTGCCCACTGGACTCCCTATCTTGGTAGTTTATAGCCACTTCAGACTTAACACCTCCAAATTCAGGTATATTTCCTGGCCTCATGTGGCCTTCCCTCATCCTCCAGACCCAGATTTGGTTGCTGGGATCACCATCTGCCCAGGCTGAAAGTTCAGCTCCTACTGTGCTTTTCCTTGGGAGAACTGAGACTACTTTCATCCATACAGCTTAACAATCAGGACAGAGAACTAGATCACCTGCAGATCCACTCCAGAAAATTCCTGCCTGGGAATTAAGGCTTTGAACCAATAAATAGCTTCCTTATTTGCTTCAGGGAATTCCAATGACCCGATTTGCTCAGTTTGCAAAGAGCTCCCTTCTCAGAACCATATCTTATTCACCAGGACAAACACTCACTTCACAAGCTACTGTTTACTTATCAAAATACTTTAAGACCCTCATCATGCTGTGCACACTGAGGATAGCCGAATATGCCACCCCAAAGTATGCCACATCGGCATAAGGCTTTCGTCACTTGCCCTTGTTGAAATGTTACCCTAATTTGCTAAACTGACTTTGAAAGGATTCTTGTTAAGACCAGGATAGGTTGACCAAAGACAGGATCAAGGTCAATTTTGAGGCCTAGTTGAAAAGAGGGCTCAGACGAGCCTGACTAAAGTTTGGTTAAGGGCAAAGTCTTTGTCATTCTATAACATAATGGCAAAAAAGACAGCATAGACACTGTCATTGCAGACATTGCTAATCAACTGTGGCACTTTTCCTCCTGAGCCCAGACATGATTTCAGAATCCTTCTTAGTGAATTACATATTAATCAGTGTTTCAAATATGATTGAAACTATTTGTTAAGGGCATGGACTCTGAGGTCAGACTGCATGAGTTCCCATTCAGACTTTACCACTAACTAGCTGTGTGAGTTTAGGCAGGTTACTTAGCTTCTCTGTGTTTCTGGTTTCACATTTATAAAATGAGGATGGTACTAGTACCTACTTCCTAGTGTTGTTGTGAAAATTAAGTGAGCTAATGTGGTCAGGGTGCAAGAATTTCTGTCCCCTTCAAGGTCCTTCTGGCTAGATTAAGAATCAAATTGCCATAAGACAGATTAACGGGAGAAAATCAAATTTAATAGTGTACGTACAGGGAATCCACACAGACATGGAAATTCCAAAGAAAGTCAGGCAAAATAAGGTATATATGTCATTCTGAACTAAAGAGAAAGGGGTACAGGTCCAGATCTTTAAAGGGAAGGAATGCAATCCTCAGAAAGAATGAAAAAGAGTACATCTTTGGTAAGCAAATGTTTGCTGGGCCATTCAGAAACAGTGGGACAAAAAGAAATGTTGATCAAACAGGCCTTGCTAGGTTCCTCCTTGTCTACCATACCTAGTTCATATCATAATGTAGTTATCTATGGCAATAGCTCTCTTCCTGGAGGAGCTCCTCTATCTAAATTCTTTTAGGCAGTTCTGGGGGTAAAGAACTTTCCCTAAATCTGCCGGGTCTTGATTGCTTTTAACTCAAAATAATCTTTATGCCAAAGTGGCTCATCTTGGAACAGACTGTTCTTGGCCCCTACAATATATACAAAAATTCTTAGAATACTGCCTGGTACAGAATAAGGGCTAGATAATGTGATGATGATGGTGGGCATGGTGTTGATGATGGTGATAATGATGGTGATGATGATGATGATGATGATGGTGATGATGTTGATGTGATGATGATGATGATGGTGATGATGATGATGATGGTGATGATGTTGATGTGATGATGATGATGATGATGGTGATGATAATACATTAGAGAAGAAGAAACTGAGACCAAGTCATTGGCAGAACCTGGCCCAGGTGAGTTGGGGCTCTCTCCCATGCCTCCCTATTCATCTTGTGAGCAAGGAGTGTTGGGCAAAGCCCAGGCAGTGAGGGAGAGGTAGTCCTCATGCTATGGAATGTCACAGCTGAGGACAGTTCATATGGTCAGGGAATATGACATGTAGGCCTAAACACAGTGAAATAAAATCATTAAACCAGGTCAGGAAGAGATACTTAGAAAGGATCTTGCAGTTTCCTTAGTCTCAACCTCTACCCCTTCCAGGAGCTATCTTTTCAGACTGAAGTCTCCTGATCCACTGTCACTATCTGTCATTTAATAATACAAGTACATCCTCATTTCCTCATTCTCTGGTCTTGTGTACTCCCCAGGCCCTGTATTAGTCTCTGGACACCTGTTTTGCAGGCCTGCTCTGCCCCTTGGCTGCTCAGGCTGAGTCTGCCTGTTACTCCCCTGCTGGTGAGCTCACCAAAGGCATCCACAGCATAAGGGAATGACTCTTGGACAGCATGGCATGAGTTCTTTCCAAGGGAGAAGCAGAATCCCCTTGTGATCCAGGTGATAAAACAGTGCAAGTGATGGAGGAACTGAGTCTGTAGGCATGCTCTTCTGTAAACTTTCCAGGCTCTGATTTGGAAACTATTGTCTGGGTCTGTGTGGGAGCCATCTCTGTCCCTGGGGAGGGGTGAGGTGATGGCATTTGCTCTTACTTTTCTTTCTTTAACTCTGCTCTTTTAGGAGTGGTAAATGTGGAAAGGTAAAAATAGGGGGGGAAACTAATGGAAGATAAGGATTATTTAGTAAGATGTGTTATGCAGATTCAAGTCTTCACTTTTTCTACTGATAAGAGTTGGTGATTAAGAATCTAAGGCTATCCTCCTCTTCCTAGTAGGGGAGGAGACACCTGTACAGAGAGAGATTTATGTTACTTTGACAAAGGAAAATTGATACCCTGCTTTTAGGCAGATGGGGGGAAGGTAGAGAGCTTCCTTTGAGTCTGTTCCTTCTCAAATGCTTTCAACTCAAAATAATCCTTATGCCAAAGTGGAATATTTTAGGATGGTATATTCTGATCCCCTTCAATATTATTTTATTTCCTACAAGATTATCTAATTGGTTTTGCTTGTGTAAAGAAATAGGATTATCTATTTTAAATATGCCATACAGAGGGCACCTGGGTGGCTCAGTCATTAAGTGTCTGCCTTCGGTTCAGGTCATGATCTTGGGGTTCTGGGATTGAGCCCCGCATCGGGCTCCCTGCTCGGCGGACAGCCTGTTTCTCCCTCTCCCACTCTCCCTACTTGTGTTCCTTCTCTCGCTGTGTCTCTCTCTCTGTCAAATAAATAAATAAAATCTTTAAAAATATATCTATATATACACAATACAGAGAGATGAATATATCATAAGAGGACAACTCAATGACCTTCCACCGACTGAGCACGTCCATGTAACCAGTGCCCAGATCGAGAATCTGAACATGACCAACAACCCCACCTGTGCCTCTTTAGAGTCACAATTCCCTCTGTGATAACCACTATTGCCTTGAATTTTAACTTTCTATATTAGTTTTGCCAGTTTTTTTTAACCTCATATAAATGGAATCAGACAATGTGTGTCTGACTTCTTTTGTTCAGTTTTGTGTTTGTGAGATTCATACATATTGTTGCTTGTGGCTGTAAATCATTCATTTTCATTGATTGTAGGGTACTTCAGGATATGGATATATCACCATCTATTTAGTCTATTCTATTATTAATGGGCATCTGCATAGTTTGTAGTTTGTGGGCTATTGTGAATAACACTGCTTACAGATAGTTTTGCACATATCTTTTGGTGAACATATGTACATATTTCTGTAAAGTATACACCTAAGAGCTGAGTGCTCCATCATTGGGTTTGCATATGTTCATTTTTAGTAGATACTCAACCGAAATGATTGAATTACTATTTTTTTTCAACTTTAAAAATTGTGGTAAAATATAGATAGCATAAAGTCGACCTTAGCCATTCTAAGTGTACAGCTCAGTGGTACTAAACATATTCATAATGTTCAACCATCACCACCCTCCATCTCCAGAACTCTTCATCTTGTAAAACTGAAATTTTATACCCATTAAATAATATCTCCCTATTCTGCCTCTCCTATAACTGGTTTTTATGTATTAGCTGTTTCTGAAAACCATGATGAACTCTGTTATTTATTTGAATAGTTGATTCTGTTATATTTTTGTGCATGGAAACTTCCCCTTCATCGAAAAGTTGTTAGATCAGAGAACAAGAACATTTTTGCATTCCTATACAATTTGGTGTGTTCGTTATATGATTTGAAGAATTACCTCATTTTTTAGAGTTGCCCACCAGTCTTTTAATTATGTCTAAATGAATCAGACTTCAGATTTGTGTGAGAAAATAAACCACGCTAGGGATATCTTTGCCTTATCAGTCTCAAATGTTGTATTTCCTTCAGGTTCTCTACCATTTTCCGATTTTTTGTTTTGTTTTCTGATTCCCATAAGTGCTGCTATTTACTAGGTAGTTGATTAAAGAGGCTCATGGAGCGGGGGGAGCCTGGCATTTATTAAATGTCAACTAAATATGAGGCACTATACGAGGCACATTATCAATGTAACTGGTATACAAAACCAGCTTAGTTCACATTTTTTATTGCTAATGTAGTTATGCAGCAGGGCTTGTTCTTCCCTCTATTGGTCCCTTACAGGTCAAGGAAAGTCTGAAGTCCAGTGTCACCAGTTACATAATAATAAACAAAACACTCCTTGTAAGAAAACTGCTATTTGGTCCTTTTTTTTAAATAGGTTTATTGAAATATCATTTGGATACAGTAAAATTCCCCCTTCTAGGTGTACAGTTCTACGAGTTTTGACAAATGTTTTCAATTGTATAACCACCACCACCACCACCACCACCACCACCACCACCACCACCACCAGTGTCAAGATACAGAATGGTTCCAGCATCCTGAAAAGTTCTCTCATACCCATTTGGAGCCAATCCGTCCTCCATTTCCATCCTTTATGGGATTTTTGCTCCTACAGTTTTACCTTTTCCAGAATGCCATGGAAATGAAATCATACACTTGAAGTTTTTGTGTCTGACTTCTTTCATTTAGCAAATGTGTTTGAGAATCATCCATGTGGCACCATTCCATTGTAGTAGTGGTCCATTAGATGGATGGGCCGTAGTTAATTTCTCTAACCACCAGTTGATGGGTTGGGATGATGATGAGGATAAGTGTAGTAAACATTCAAGTACAGGTCTTTGTAGCTTTCATTTCTCTTGGGTAAATACCTAAGAGTGGGAGGCCAGCTCATAGAAGATGTGTATGTTTAACTTCATAGGAAATTGTCAAGCTCTTTCCCAAACCATTTTGCACTCACCAGCACAGTATGAAAGTTCTAGCTGTTCCCCATCCTTACCAGCATCTGATATTATCAGGTTTGTTTTTGCCTTTTTTTTTTTTCTTAATTCATGCTCATAGGTGTATGAGCATTTCTGCTCATATTCCTACTGCTCCCCCTGCTTGGTAATATTGGTTTCTGGTCCTTCCAGGGTAGAATAGGGGAAGAAAGGACAGAGAGGAACTAGGGCTATAATAAGATGTCTCTGCAGCTCTGGATGTGACAGGCATAAGACACGGAATCCTTTTCTTGCAGGGTGCTTTCTGGATAAAGCCCCATCCCTGGGCAAACCCGCAGTTCTCTCTAGCCAGGTCAAGTCTTCTTCTTCTTCTTCTTTTTTTTAATATTTTATTTATTTATTGGAGAGAGAGAGATTGAGAGTGTGTGAACAGCAGGAAGGGGGGTAGGAGCAGAGGGAGGGTGTCAAGCAGACTCCACGCTGAGCAAGGAGTCAGACGCAGGGCTTGATCCCATGATCCTGAGATCATGACCTGAGCAGAAATCAAGAGTAAGATGCCCAACTGCCCAACCGACTGAGCTATCCAGACTCTTCCTTTACAATTCTTTATTGTAGCTCTTAACTCTTGGTTTCTCAAGGTCAGCTAAGATAATGCAGGTCACATGATTAGACCCTCAGGCAGTATCCTCGGCTTCTCCAGAGCTAAATTCCATTTTTCTTTCTAGGTTGCCCTCCTAGACAATACCTAAGGCAACTCACAGACTAGCTTTTTCTTATGAATTCTCCAAATCCAGCCTGTGGGAAATACTCTCACATTCTCTACCTAGACATGCTTAAGGAGTACAGGATAATTCCACTGCAGTGCATTCTGTCCTCTGTCCATTTCATCCAGCCTATTTCTTGCCCTGTTGATTCCCTCATGGGAATCAGGTAAGGGCCCCTGTAGCTCCGTAACTGTAGGGCAGTCAGCTTTCTGAACCCCTCTTTCCTGTCTCAAAGCAAAGTGAAAAGTACCACTCACCCTTACCTCCAGAATTGAAGCATGAATCTCAAAACAACTCTCTTTTAAGATGTATTCTGCAATCATATTGTTAAGAAACTGGCGTGTGAGGAATTCTAAGGGTCCTGCTGTCCATTTTGGGATGGCTACTTTGCAAGTCCTGTAGGGGGCTCTGGCCTTCAATTCAATTTAATATCTGATATCTATAACCTTGGGATCTCATTCCCAACCTCCATGTTAACATTCTTTCATGTAATATAATTTCCATTAATTCTAAAAGCAAACTTACAATGAAGGTATTATCAGCTCCATTTCTTTTTTTTTTAAGATTTTTTATTTATTTATTTGACAAAGAGAGACACTGCGAGAGAGGGAACACAAGCAGGAGGAGTGGGAGAGGGAGAAGCAGGCTTCCCGCTGAGCAAGGAGCCCGATGTGGGGCTCAATCCCAGGAGCCTGGGATCATGACCTGAGCCGAAGGCAGACGCTTAACGACTGAGTCACCCAGGTGCCCCTATCAGCTCCATTTCATGAGGAGGGTAGAACTTTAAATTACTCTCTTAAGCTCCCCAGCCAGTGTGTACCAGTGGTAGGATTCAGGCCTAGGTTTGTCTGATTCCAAATTCTGTGTTCACTCCATAATACCACATAAATAAATGTTGTAGGTTGGGTTCACTGGAAGGAGATGCTGAGACAGAGTGTGGGGTTCAAGATGTTTATAGGAATCAAAATCTGGGAAGGGAAGGGGGTCAAACAAGATTGGGCAGAGAGAGAATGCTGGCCCACCAAGGCCTTGGCCATCCTGGCAGGGTATCCTGGAGTGAGTATCCTGAGGTGGCCTGAAATGCCTGGACCCTAAAGTCCCTACCTCATTCAGTCACCGATGTGGACTGCCCCAGGAAGGGCCTGACTTCAGCTGAGACAGCTTTCTGCAGCTGATCCCGAAGGAAATGATGATGTAGGCAACATGTTCTCTCTTGGTGGGTGCCCTGGGTGGCTCGTGTCTACATCTGAACCACAAAGAAGACCCAGAGCCCCTCCTGGAGGGAACTTCGTCCCCTTTCCAGTGAGAGGCATAACTTGTTCTGGGTTAAGACAGAGGGCAAGATATCATGGGAGCTACTTCTGTGAATGTCATCTGCTGGGAGAGGTGTCCAGAAAAGGCCCATTCTGAGGAGCCATGAGGAACTGTGGTGTCTGAAGAATGGGCAGCCTCAGCTTCAGGGAAAGTGAAAGTAGGACTCAAGGGTGAGTGTGGGCCAGATCATGGAGAGGCTCAAAGTTGGAAGGGAGTGGGACCTCAGGGACCCAAACTGGATGAGGAATTTCCAGCACTGGTTTGTGCTAAACCCAGTAAGGGGGCGGCCTCTCTTATGACTCATCTTTAAGCGGACATGTGAAGAGGAGCAAACGTTCTCTAGATGAGAAGCTGGTAAAGAGCATTTGAGGCAGAGGGTAGAGGATAGGCAAGGACCCCAAGGTATAGAACTTGGCTGAGTCTTGGAATGAGGCCAAAGTTCAGATCAGATCAAAATGAGCAAGTGGAGGGGAAAAGGCCAGAGAGGTACACATGGGCCAAATCATAGGCTGTGAGGAACTTCACATTTTACTTTGAGAGCAAGGGAAGCCATTTGAGGACCTGAAATAAGAGGGAGCCATAGAAGAAAGATCCAGAAATACGTAAAATACAGACCTAGGCTTCTATGAATAAAGAATGTGTGTTGGATTCTGAAAGGTGATCAGGAGTTAGACAGATGAAGGTAGAGTGGGCATGTAAGAATGTTCAGGACCAGGGATCACCAAGTTTTTCTATAGCAGACGAGGTGGTAAATATTTTCAATTTTGTGGGTCATACAATCTCTACTGTTGTTGTACTACCAAACGACAATAGACAATGTGTAAATGAACAGGCATGGTTAGCTGCCTTCCAATAAAACTTTATTTACAAAAACAAGCAGCAGGCAGGGTTAGCCTGTGGGGCAGCCACAGTTTGCCAAAACCACTTATTCTAGGCCAAGAGAACAGCAGGTGCAACTGAGGTTGGAAGAAATGAGGTACAATCAAGGAACTGATTCCAGGTCAGTGTGACTGGAGTTAGTAAGCCAGGGGTGAGTGGTTTACAAGAAGGGTGGATGTGTGGGGCAGGTACTAGATGATTTGTGGTCTTGTAGGCCATGCTAAGGAATTTTTTTCTTAATAGGAAGTGATTGAATAATCTACATAATTTTTATTTAACCATAAACACATATGGAAAGTGCACATAAGCACACAGCTTGCTGAATTTTTCACAAATGGAATATCCGTATAATCAGCATCCAGATCAGAAAATAGAACATTACCAGAAACCAAGGAGGACTTCCCTTACAGCTGCTTCCAGTCCTCACTCCTTCCAAGAGGAAGCACTATCTGGACTTTTAACAACATATACTGTATTTGTTTGCCTGTTTTTGTGCATTATATAAATAGAATTATACAATATGTTCTCTGGTATCTGGCTTCTTTCACTCAAAATAATATCTATGAGACTGATCTGTTATTTTCATAGTTATAGATTGGTCATTGTCATTGCATGAACATACCACACTCGGTTAATCTATTCTAATGTGGATGAGCATTTGGGAAGTTTCTAGTTTTTTGGCTGTTACAAATTATGCTGTGCGGAACTTGTGTGACTATAATGAATAAATACATATTTGTGTTGGATATATATACTTAATGATATAATTGCAGGGTTACAGCATGGATATATGTTCAGTTTTAGTAGGTAAATTGTTTTCCAAAGTAGTGGCATCATTTTACGTTCTCATCAGCAAGTATGAGAGTTCCGGTCTCTCAGTATATTCTGTATACTTGGTATTTTGCCCCTTTTTCATTTTAGCTCTTCCGGTTGTTTTGTAGTGGTATCTCACCATGTTTTTAATTTGCATTTTCCTAATGAGTAAACAGGGGAGCAACTTTTCAAATGTTAATTGGCCATTGGAGATTTTCATGCAGGAGCATGGCCCAATCGTATTTGCATTCTAAGAAATCCTCTCTAGCTTCTGGTGTGGAATAGGTGGGTGAAGAACAAGAATCTAAGCAGGGATAGGAATTAGGAGATTATGGTGGTGGTTGAGGCAGGTTGTGATGACAGATTGGATGAGGGTGGTGGTAGTTGAGATGGAGACGGGTCATTTGAAGGCCACTTCGGAGGTAAGTTGACAGGACTTGTGATGCACTAGATGCTGGAGCTGAGAGAGAGGGAGGTATAAAAATTGTGGCTAGAAAATTTCTGGTGAAGCCACCAGCCCTTCCTATTCTATATTTAGGTTGCTTTCATTACATATATTTTCTTTAAGACTTTTTTTTTTTTTTGGTTACTTTCCAAAGACTAAAGAAGAAAGTTTTAATTAGAAAAAAGAAACAATACAGTAATTGAATATGACCTTTTTATTATTCATTTTTATGGGATACTTCTTTCCTATTATCCAGGGTCTCTAAATTTTAAAGTTTCAGATGAAACAATGCAAGGACCTGGATAAATATGTTGGTTGTGTGAGAATTCTCGTAAGCACAGGGACCTTTAGAGACCGTGGGTCTGGCTGGTGGGTGAAGCGTTTCAGGAGATTTTTTTATGACCTGTTCTTTCTGTGGCTGGTCTTCATGCAGATTTTGGGAAGGATGCGACTCCTGTGGGAATCCAAAGGATCACCTGGGATCTTAAGTGAACCTACGCTGAGAAAGCCCTCCTCCAAAGCTGGCGGGGCTGAGAGGGCTTCCAGAAGCCTGAGAAGCAGTGAGAGAAATGTGGCAAAGTAGGGAGGGGAGGGCAGCACCCTTATTTCTGGCAAAAGCTCAAACAGGCTATGGTCACGAGTGGCCATCACTTTCTTTCATATTTTTCATTCTTTTAGAAAAGCCAAAAATTACTGTTTCCTTCCAAGGTATAAAGCCTGATCTTAACCAGGACAACAAACTTTATCCCTGGCTTTCAACAAGGCAAGTGCACACCTGAGTGATCTTTAGCCTCCATCCCAAGATGAGCATGACAGACAGACAGCAACTATTGCTCATGGGGCTCTTGTCCACAAAGTCCGTATTGGAATGGAAGATGTGGCATGGCAACCCCATCTATGAATTCTTCCCTTGAGTCCCTTTCTTTGGGGGAGTGTCTTCTTCCCCTGACCTGACTACTCAGAGCACTCCAGCCTCATGGGCCTCATCCTCATGTAAGCTGAGCAGAAAGAAAGGGCTTTGGGAGTCTTATTAGCTATTCCCTAGAATGTCCCTGAGTCATGTCAGATGTTCCATGCTTTAGGTCTCAAGAGAGTTGTTGATGACTATTAACAGCAGCATTATTTTTATGTCTCCAAAACACATTTTTTCCAGTAAGTGGATTTCTTGTGGGCAATTCCCACGACACACTGACATCTGTCTCTATGCCCTTGAAGATGGACTTTTCATTGAGAATTGAAAATTTAATGATGAGCGCCAATGCTTGCATGCTTGGGTTTCTCTCAGAACTTCCTTTCAATCCAGATGTTTTCCTCTAGCAATTTCCCAAAGGTGAAAAGAGCAAAATTTCATCTGATGACATTTATTTGGAATCTAATCAGTATCCTCCAGCTGAGGGCTTCAGTTGTGTCTCTTGAAACCTCAAATTCCCACTCAGTTTGTCATAGACATTGTGACTCTGGTAAGAGGGAAGGGAGATGAGGGGGGTTACCAAGAAGTGTGAGGGATGATGGTTCTTCTGAGCACAAGTGCTTGATAATCAAGACATTTCAAAGACACAGAATTGTAGTCTTCGGCGTTAGTTCAAGCTGGACGGGAATGTCTGTGTGATGTTAGATAAGTTACTTAGACGTTGTATAAAATGGAATCAATAGTATCTAAAACTAATGGTTTTTTCAGGGTCCCAAACCCCCAGCAAAACGTCTCACAGAGTAGGCATGGGGTAAATATTAGTTTCTTTCATCTTTCTGTATCTAAGATTATTTCTCCAGCACAGAGTCTTAGAAAGGAAACTTCTGAGGAAAAGAATGCAAGTATTTTTTTTTTACAGAGTCTTGAAACCAATTATATTTTGACGACCGTACCACTATCAAAGCAATGGTTATGAGCATTCATCTTTCCACGTTTGTCAGCATTGAGTACAATGGGCAAAAAGGGGTTCTGTCTGTTGTTATATTGTTTTATTTCCTCACTGCATTATGTTGCTTTGAGAGCAAATGCAGTTGAACATTTTCCCACAAATTTTTTTTAAAGATTTTTAAATTTTTTATTAGAGAGAGAGTACAAGCAGGGGGAGCGGCAGCAGAGGGAGCCCGATGCGGGGCTCGATCCCAGGACCCCGGGATCATGACCTGAGCTGAAGGCAGACGGCTAACCATCTGAGCCACCCAAGCGTCCTTCCCACAAATTTTTAACACTCCACAGACTTCTGGGTTACCCTCTGTATACTCGGACACCTTGCCTTCTGCATCCCGGGACTTACATAATACCTTATCTTCCATAAGCTCTCATTTCAAAATTTTGTGTTCTCAAAACAGTCTCATCATTTAACTTTACATCATTAACATACTCATCATTTAACTTTACCATGAGTATGTTATAAATTTGACTATATAAAATGAATCTTTACCAAGATAATTCTGTTGTTGTGTGTCTTATACATTAAGATTTCCTATAAGGTTTCAGTTGAAAAAAAGTTTTCTGCTTTAAAAAAAAATGTTTGAAAATTGCTGTCATATCTACTATTATGGTACAACATTAAAAATATAACTTTCAATAATTAATAGATTAACCAATAAAAAATCACTAAAGATAATGTAAAATTTGGAAACATAGTTAATAAGAATAATCTAGAAGACATGTATAGAGCATTGTATTCAGGAGTGGATGAATGCCCGTTCTTTTTAAGAACATGTTGAATATGTAAAAAGTTGACCACATGTGAGTCCATAAAGCTATCCTCAGCAATTTTTAAAAGATTGGCATTATGTCCATATACAATTAAGTTAGAAAATGATAATAAATATATAACTAGAAAAATTATATGTTTGGAAATTAAAAAAAATTCCCATTTTTTTTTTTTAATTTTAAGTAGGCTCTGTGCCCAATGTGGGGCTTGAATTCATGACCCTGAGATAGAGAGTTGCATGCTCTACCGACTGAGCCAGCCAGGCACCCCTAAAGACTCCCATTTTTAAAACAATTCCTGGGTCAAAAAAGAAATCATAATGGAAATTAGAAAATACTTAGAATGGAACAAAACTTGTGAGTAGTTCTTAGAAGAAAATGTGGAGCCTTCAAATGCTTATCTTAGAGAGGAAGAAAGCCTCCAAATTAATGAACTAAGCATTTAACTCTAAAAGACAGAAAAAGAGGGAGGCCTGGGTGGCTCAGTGGTTAAGTGTCTGCCTTCAGCTCAGGTCATGATCCTGCGGTCCTGGAATTGAGCCCTGTGTCAGACTCCCTGCTCAGCGGGGAGCCTGTTTCTCCCTCTTCCTCCACCCTTCCCCAACCTCATGTTTGCTCTCTTTCTTCAAATAAATAAATAAAATTTAAAAAAATTAAAAAAAATAAAAGACAGGAAAAGAAAGACAGGATAAACCCCAAAAGTAAAAGAGTAGAGAAAAAGGTAAGTGCAAAAATTAATGAAATATGAAACAAGCATAGAATAGATGTTGATCAAGCTTAAAGTATCTTTTTAATGAATAAAATATGCAAAAAGAGGGAGGGCTTAAATAAATAATATTCAAAAGAATAACATAATGACAGTGCTGCAGAGATTACACAGAAATTGAGAGTGTGGGACATCTGGGTGGTGCAGTCAGCTGAGTGTCTGACTCTTGATTCTGGCTCAGGTTGTGATCTCAGGGTCATGGGATCCAGCTCCATGTTGGGCTCCATGCTTAGTGTGGAGTCTACTTAAGATTCTCTCTCCCTCTCCTACTGCCCTTCCCCCCACTCGTGCGCTCTCTCTCTCTCTCTTTAAAATAAATAAATAAATCTTTAAAAAAAGAAATTGAGAGCGTGTTATGAATTAATTTATACCAATAAATTTTAAAAATTAGATTAATGGATGAATTTTTAGATAAACAGAACTTATGAAAAACAATTCTCGAAGCAGCAGAGAATCTACGTAGTCCTATAGCCATATGATGACTTGAATCAAGCATTCAAAATCTTTCCACAAAGAAAATACTTGACCTGTCTGACTTTGCAGGCAAATTTTATGAAATATAAAAATAAAAGCTAACTCCATTTTTATATTTACTGCTCTAGACAATCTAAAAAATGGAATACTTCTGTTCATTTTAAGATGCAGTCTAGCACAACATTGCTAACAAACACTTACAAGGAAAGAATGAGGTAAGATAAGTTATATATCAATCTTATTCATAAATATCAATGCAAACAACCTAAAGAAAATATTATCTAACTAAATTCAGTGACATATGAAAAAAGTCAATACATTATTATTTAGTTGGGTTACTCTAAGAATACAAAATTGTCTTAAAAAAAGATTGTCCTAAGTCTAGGAAATTATGTAAATTAACATATGAAATAATAAAAACCATATGATTATTCTAGTAGACACAGAAAAAATTTCACTAAAATTCAATATGCTTTTATTATGAAAAGCTTTTAGTAAATTAGGAATAGACAGGAATTTCTTTAACCTAATAAATGCCATCAGTTAAGACTATAGCAAATATCATACTTAATGATGTAATAGGGAAAGCATTCCCTTTAAGGTCAGGAATGAGTAGAGTAACTTTATAACTTATCACACAAACAGTACACTTTACTTTTTAATAAAACTATAAGTTTATTTGGACTTCGTCAGTTTTCTACCAACATCTTTCTTCTGTTTCAGGATCCATTTCACAAACCTATGTCACTTTTAGTTGTCATAGCTCCTTGATTTGCTCTGCCAATCTGTAATTGTTCCTCAGTCTTTCCTTATCTCTCATGACCTGGACACTTCTGAAGAGCACTTCAAGTATTTTGAAGAATATTCTTCAATTTGGGTTCCTCTGATGCTTTCTCGTGGCTAGAGAAAGGCTGTGGATTTCTGGGAGCAAAATCACAGAGGTGGTGCACATTGTGGCTTTGTAGCTCCTCTCTTCAAGAAGTGAAGTTTATGTTTCCTCTCTTGAATCTGAGCTGGCATTGTGACTTGCTGTGGACAATAGAATGTGATGGAAATGATGTGATGTGTCTAGGTCTCAAAAAAGTCTCACACACGTCCGCTTGTTTCTTGGGACACTGAGCAGCTCCTATGTGTACAGGCCTGAGCTAACCTGTTGTATGATTATAGACCCCATGGAACAGAGATAAGCAATGCCAGCCAAGGCCACCCTGGACCAGATAGCCTCCAGCTAACTTATCTGCTGACTACAGGTTCATGAGCGAGCCCAGCTAAGACAAGAGGAACTGCCCATCTGAACCCAGTCTAAACCATTAACTCACAAATCATGATCTGAAAAAATAGGTGTGATTTTAGGTCACTAAGTTTTGGGGTTATTTGTTACACAGCAAAACTAACTAATACACTCATTTCCCAGCCTGCAACGGTGTGGTATAGTAAGCAAACATAGACTTTGGTGTCAGACAGACCTGGGTTGAAATCCTGTTTTTGTTGCTTATTAGCTGTGTGGTCTTGGACAGTCACTTCATCTGATTCATTTTTGAAATGGGAATAACAATTTCCACAAATAGTTTGTTGTAAGGAGTAAATAGAACAATTCATATAAAGCTAGCAACACAGAACTTAGTACATAATAGATGCACTATAACTGAGGTTCTGTCCAAGAACCAAGGTTATACCTTCTTAAAATTCAAGGTGTAGGAGGTGCCATCTTTCTGGGAACCAAGTCTTCTGTCACTAATTGTGTGTCATTTGCTTTCGTTTTTCAGAGAAAACATTCTTTAAACCGTATCTTCACTGTTTTCATTACCATTAATTTCCATTTGCACTTTTCAACTTCTCTTTTCCTAAAGACTGAAATACAGTGGCTGTTTCTGCAAGACATTTCCTTGGTGATAACCTTATTCAGCACCAGAGATCTCTGGAGATCTGAGGCACAAAGTTCTGTAGACACGAAGGAATAAAACGAATCCCACCCATTCCTTTAAACGAAAGTTATCATGCTGCCAAGTGCTGTGGAATTATATAATTATAAGTTTTGCTTTGTTAGGTAATTGTGCTTTTTAAATGCTTTCCTGAAAATAGCTTTAAAGAAATCTACATTATTCTACCTTCTCTGAAACTTAGGGATTCTGTGAGGGGGTTTTGTCCAATTTTCTTGGTGCTAAATGCTGCAAGAAACAATATTATTAAAAGTGAACGAAAACAAAGTTAGGACATTTTTTTTTCATCCTTAGTCTTTTCAGTGACACAGAAAAGGCTGTTTCATTTCCCTGGGTCTCATGTTCTCCACCCACTCTGACTGCAAGTGGGATGGTCTAAAGATTCATGGAAGACTTGCAGCATTCTTGAAATTTCAAACCGGGAAGGTTCTATGCAACTGTAAAGACAAATTCAAGGACTACATACAAAAGACAATGGATATCCAGACCCAGCCCCGACTGCCTAACTTTCATATTGCAAACATAACTGTGTTGCAGTTGTATTTTTATTTTTAACATGCTTATTTGGGAACTTATTCTGTTTTTTACTTTAGACCATTCATGGGGATTTGGATCACGCAACTTACCAACTTTAGGTTAAAAAAAATCATCACAATTTTCAAATATGACAAAGCATGACATTAAAAAAGTCAAGATGAACAGCAGTAGTTTCAGATCACCTAGGAGAAGAGTATTTTTTTTTTCTCACAAGGGTATCTACATCTGCCAGCATGAACAGTAGGTCAGGCTCACTCTCTCTCTAGCTGTTTTCTTTCCTAACTCCTTATTTCTACTACATCACAATTGCAAGCCCTTAGGAAACCAGCAGGTGTTTGATAGCTCTATTAGTTTGTTTGGATATTGGAATTGGACTATCACTCAGAAATCGCATGCTGAAGACTACATTCAAAGTCTGTTAAGTTGACAGTGACATTGCACTCTGCGCCCTGGAGGGTGAATATTTGAACTTGGAAGAGCTTCCTTCCTGCATTCCAGTTCTGCTCTTGCTTGACTTGGCCCGGGAAAGATTTTTCTTCATGGTCTGGTGCAGTGTTTGAATGTGGCCTTTAAACATGCTCAGTAATATGATAATGACTTTTCTCTGATGAATAAAGAAAAGAAAATGTTGGGTAAATATCCTACTCAGTGATGGACTCATCTGTGCCAGAACTCAACCTCCCTCTGGAATTCTGCTATCTCATCTTTGATATTTCCAATTGTGATATATTTATTAGCTTTGAGGTTATAAGTTCAGCCTCTCTAAGATACTGTCTATGTCATCGACACTTGCTACTTGGAATCACAGAAGAGGTCCTTTTTTATGTTATCAATGACACGAAAATACCACTTTTACAATCTCATCTTCATCTCTGTAATTCTCTGTAACACTTCTTGAGCGGTCATCCTTGAGGGTAGGAAAAGCAGAATTGTTCTCAGTGCTCATTCCTTCTCACAGCATGCTGAGAAAGCAAACACTGAATCGCTGTACTTTGATCATGTTCATGATTTTTGCTGGCTCCTTCGACGTGATACCAGGACGAGCAGGCATGCTGTTGACCTCTGACTATCCTCTGCTGATAAGGCTGTGTGTGGATTGGCCCTGAATCTTCCTTTATGCTTCCCATGTGGCTGAGGCTCTAATCAGTCCTGACCCCAACCCTTGTTTTCCAGTTTACAGCACAGCTGCCAAAGCAATCTCTTCTCCCAGACCGTGAGAGTCACTGAGGACTTTGCCCTCATGTTTGGGTCAAGAGCGGGATTACATTTTGCAGTGTTTCATCCAAATCCAGGCTAAAGTAACTTCTATCACGCACACACATAGTGCATACTGCCCTTTCCTCTTGTATCCCACTGATTTTATGTGACTCCCCATGTTGTCATTTGATAAGGGACTTTTGCCAGTATCCCTCTCTGCTTTCTCTCCAGGCATAATTCTGTCTTGATTGTTGCTGCTGATTTTACAAGATATTCACTCCTGTTTTCACTGTAAGGAATACAGCATGGACTCACACACCTGCAGCCTTGCTCTTTCTTTCAGCCAATAATGAACAATTTGTCAGTTTCACACTGGGGCATGGAACGTTCTGGGGAGAGTGGAGAGAAACTGGCTAACTATAACTGTGGCTCTGTCACTGTACTTCGTTTGAAAATGATGAAAAGCGTAGATGACTTCCTACCGTTTTTTCAACAGGGATTCAAGATAGATTGTTTTCGAGCATTAGGGTTCAGTAGATGATCTAATGATGGTCAGATTTTACGTCTTCACTGTTGAACCTCCTACTTGCTTCTAAACTAAATTAGCAAAAAACCCCACCTGTGTGTGTGAAACCACATGCCAGTCACTTGTCACATCACATCACTTGTCACATCATTCACTTGTCACATCATTCACTCATCACAACACAGACAGCAAGTTTGATGCTTCTACTGGAGTCTTCACTATTTACATTTAAAACATTACTTAAAAAAAAAACCATCATTTAGAGTGGCGATGTTTACGATACTATTTTCTTTACCACTTTTAGGCTTTGATGAAAGGCTTCATACAGCTATGAAGAGTCAGTGGAAATAAATAAATAGAATTAAGATGCTCTGTCAAGATTGTAGAAGAAACTTCCAATATTTTAAGCTCTAGACAAGAAAAATTGCCCAAGACCATACTGGAAGAATAATGACACCCCAGTTAGGGAGCATAGCACAATGATTGTGTCTGACTTATTACAGTCTAGTGGGTTCCGTGCCAACAGGACAATGGAATTATGTCTGCAGTGGTGGCTAATAGAAATTCAAAAAGGTAAACTAGCTAAAAGAAAAACTGAGTTGTCTTGAGAAATTGCTTCAGATTTCATGAGCTCCTTCTCTGACATCATGCCAACAGTCAATACATGATGGATAGACTTCAGGGTTATGACCTAATTACTCAACACTACATCTTTTAGAAAAAGAAATCGTGGAACTATCACAAGGATATACTTATTCTTAATTTTTTTTAATTTAGATTGTGGATTGAGGGAGATTCTGAGGTGGGAGGGTCACAGCAATCTTATTTGGAATGTATCTTATTGTGGGATCAGTCACTCTTCATTGTTTTTGAGGATCTTTGTGTCCTCATTGCCCAGCATGGTGACATAGTGACTGAACATAGTGCCCGGTAATTATTTACTGGATGAATAAGTGGATAAATTCATCAGGCAGCGAGGCATGGTGGAAGGAGCATGGGCACTGGAGTCAGACAGACCTGGATTCTGATTTTACCTCTGCAACTGATGAGGCTGCTATGTGACTTTGTGTGAATTTCTTAACCTTTCCAATTCTCAGCTTCACTAAGTGTTTAAAAACAGAGGGGACAGCTTCAGAAAAATGGTAAGATGACCCTATCTTACAGAGTTATGAGGTTTACAAGAGATGTCCCTTTGTGGAAGCTCTTGATAGTTCAGAAATGCTTGTCTACCCTCTTGCATTTGATTTCTCTCCTTGGTAGAGATTTTGAGAATGTTCAGAGAGGGTATAAATCTACTGAGTGGTTGGACACTAAAGGATTAGATTAAACTAGAATGACTGTCAAACCTGAGAATGAGGAGCTTGAATTTTTTTTTTCCAGAAAAGTTTTCACCATTATTAAACATACAACAAATAAGTACACTTTGGTGGCTTCTCCATTCCATCCAAAGACAGACCACAGAAATGTGTTGACAATACAGCCGGGCTCTGCAAACTTTTTCTGTAAAGAACGAGGTAATAAATATTTTTAGCATTGTGGAATACACAGTCTCTGTCACAGCTCTTCAAAAGCAGCATAGACAATATGTAAAGGAACAGGTATGGCTGTATTCCAATAAAACTTTATTTACACACACTAGCAATGGGCCAGATTTGACGGTGTGTTCCACACAGTATATGCAGATCCTTGCCTTAGAGCAGCAACCCTTCAGCTAAATATAAGAACCAGGAGGGGTGTTTGGGTGGCTCAGTTGGCCTTCCACACAGGTCATGTATCTGGGGTCCTGGGATAGAGCCCTGCATCAGGCTCCCTGCTCAGCCGGAGTCTGCTTCTCCCCTCTCCCTTTGCCCCACCCCCTGCTAGTGCTCTCTCTCAAATAAATTAATAAAATCTTAAAAAAAAAAAGAAAAAAGAACCAGGAAAGGTCTGTCCACTTTCTCTCTGTTTACCTTTGAGGAGAGCACCCATATCCGAGGTAACCTATCCTTTGTATTTGACATCTAGATGAACAGGAACAATTCATCTAAAGCCAACCTAGTCACTGATAAATTTATTTTAAAGTTTTATATAAAAGGATCTGAGCCCCTAATTTAGGAATTCCTTTATAGGGTTCCCAGTTTCAGTGTGTCCCATACATAGGCATGAACCATATGTATGTATACATTTTGCAAATGTGCATAGGCCAATGTATGTTTTTAACTTAGCCTACATGTCTTATTCTGGAATATTAGGATTGGAAATCATTTATTTAATATCTCTTCTTTTTTTGAGGGCAAGTGTGGTAATTCAGTAAGAGATTACACATACTTTTGTATTAAAGTCTAGCTTTCTCAGACTTAGGCCCTGTTTAGTTTTCTAGTTATTGTATCTAATTATAGGCCCAGTGTTTTGAGAGATGCTGCTTGTTTCAAAAGTAACATAGTATCCTATGATACTTGAAATCTTGCCCTGAATCTACTGCTCTACTGTAAGGACTTGAGAATGTTTTCAACTTTCCATTTATTACTATTCCACATTTGAAAATTGATTAGTAGTTTTGCAAATGGGTTTGTTTTTATTGCTAGAGTAAAGAAACAATGATCTGCGTCTGAGTGCAATATTCTTGGGCATCAGGAGGGCCCAAATGGCAATTTTAACAGGATCTTGTACCCAGAAAAAGTGGTAACATTTTAGATATATTCCTTCAATCATGTCTACACACAGCTGACACAAAGTTATCTGAACCAGAATGAGAAAAGTGATTATATGCATGAAGGACATCCGCAGGAAACCCTGTATTTTATCTTAGGCAGTAGTTTTGACTTCTTCCCTTTTAAAACCTTTCACTGGTGTTGACTCAGGCTAAACCTGACGAGTCTTTCAAGCCAGACGAAAGCATCTGGGCTGACTTCAGGGAGATAAGAATCTCTGGCTGGATGGAATGTGCCAGTGACTGGGTAAGTTGTCAGCACTGGGGAGAGATCAGATTGGCCATGCTGTGGTCACTTCAAACACCCTACTTTCTTATCTTCCTGCTGGTGGTGAGTAGGGACTAGTTAGGGCTTGAATCATGGCTTGGCAGTTTACTTACTGGGGGGAGGTGATGTGGGAGTAAGGGCTGCTCAGGGGAGATGGAGCAGTGTATGGGAAAACATGGCAGCCAAGACAAAGCACGGAATGTGCACGAGCTGGAGCCCAGAGGGTCCATGGGGGAGTGGCAGGAGATGACAGTTCATAGGTAGACAAGACTAGAGGTTGAAGAGCCTTGAAGACCATTCTAAGGGGTTTAGAATTTAACTCTCAGGACAGATTTTTATTATTTTCATTGGCAGATTTTTAGTGGAGAATTAATTATGTAACATATAGAGCAATATTGGCAAAGATTTCCTTGAGTCCAGTAAGGCTGATGATCTGGGTGTAAGTATGGAAAGGATGTAGCTGTGTAAGGGAGGAGATGCTTGGTGTAGTCTGGATGGGATGTAATCAGAGTGTGAACAAGGCGATGGCAGGTTGGCAAGGAGAGGAGTGGGGGAGAGTAGAGGGTTTGGTGACTGGGAGTGAAGCTGACATTCATTGCTGGGTTTATGGCTTGGACATCTGAATTAAATGAGACCAAGAATCCAGTAGGAGGAACAGAATCTGGGGGGATGGATTGATGAGTTTTGTTTTGGATATGCTGTGAGAGGTGCCTAAGAGAGGCCTCTGAGGAGCTGTCTAGTAGGCCACTGAGCTGATCTTGAGAGAGGGGAGATGAAATTGGTCTGAAGTTGGTACTAAGGCATTGGATAAGGTCAGCCAGGTCAGTGAGTCTACCAAAGCTAAGAGCAAAGCCCTAAGACAGAGTAATTTAAGTCCTAAAAAGAGGAAGAGGGACCTACAAAGCAGTAAAAATGTTTTCTTTGAGAAAGTGGGGTAGAATAAAAAGCGACTGGTGTCATCGAAGCCAGGAGAGGAGAGAATTTCAAGACTGATCACATGCTGCAGTACGATGAAATAAAACAAGGACTGTATCACGCGGCGCTCACTGAGTCTGACAGATAAGATCGTTAGCAGTGCAGTTAAAGCAGCAATGCAGAAAGATAGGAACAAGTCTCATCCCAGCACGTCTGAGGAGCTGGGCAGAAGGGAGGGTGTGGAGATGAGGAAGGTGCAGTAATCTCTCAAGAGGCTGATCTAGGGAGGGAAGGAGAGACATCGTGACAGCTGGGGGTGGGGAGGTGCCTAGAAATGCCCTATCCATATGGTAGGGAGACATGTAAAGTGTCACTGGAGAGAGCACATTGCAGATTTGTTGGAATAGTGGTCTGTGTTAAGATGCTGAATTTCTCTCCTTTTCCTCCATCTCAATCTGGAGTCATCCTGGGCAATGCTGGGAAGCAGAGCAATTTCTCTTAGAGGCTTCATTATCCCTTTATCTAGGTCTTTCCTGCAAGTTTCTCTGGCAGTGGTATCCCACCTGGGATTGACCTCCTGAAAATTTTCTAGCTCTTTCCTCAACAAAGCCTACCTGGTGTCCTGGATATGTCAGTCAATTTCCCTGCCATTAGCAATTTCCCCTCCAGGCTTAGAATATCCCAGGCACAGCCTCTGAAAGGCCCTCCTCCCCCTACCCGGGCCCCCCCAGGCTTGACTTCCATTCCAATCCCTCTAGCTGCTTTCCCACAGAGCCATGGGTATTTGGACCAGGGATGGACTCCTACCCCAAAGCAGCTGATCCCGTATAAGTGGCCTGGTCAGAATAAATAAGCTGGGCTGAGTATGTTCCTTACTGGAGAAACTGGTGTCTCAGATGGATCAATTGCAGGAGATATTTGAGAGTCAGGTCATGAGGTGGTAGCCAATCTGCTTTTGGATATTTGTGAGATTTCTTCAGATATCCTTAAATCCTTAAATCCTATCCTGTGCTCCCTGCCACTTTGAGCTAAGGGGTGAATTTTGATCACTTGCAACCAGAGTAGTTCTGACACCCTGACTAGACCAACAGGAGTATTATTCCATTCGCTTCAGCTATGCTCAATGAGTTGCTAGTTAAGTGGTTCACTGTAAGCAAGATGGTTCTTTTCTGTCTTCTATTTGACATAAATGATTGCAAATGTACGTGATCAGTGTTTCTCCTAATATGAAAATAAAGTGATTTCATTTTTGAGTGAATTGATACCAATCATCACTTAGGAGCTAATAACAATGGACTCTGACTATGGTGACTTAAACATACAAGGATTCACTCTCTCTTAAAAGGAAAGTCCAAAGTTGATAGTTGAGGGGTGGAATGGTAGCTCCAGGATGTAAGGGACTCAGGCTTCTATTTTTTCTGCTCCGCAATTCTTAGGGCTTGGCTTCCATCTTCAAGGTGACTGACCACATGACCCAAGATGGCTGCTGAAGCTCCAGCCATCATCAACCATCATGTGTGCTAGCTTTTGCCATAATGCTGAGAAACAAACCAGCCCCAAACTCAGTAGCTTACAATAATTGGCATTTCTTTGTCTCACTCCTAGGTCTGTAAGTCTGGTGGGGTAGCTCTGCTTTAGTCTGCAGGTTGGCTGAATTCAGCAACAGGTCCAAGTTTAGGTCTGCTACATGTTTCTTGACATTTTGCTTCAACCAGCTGTTGGCAGGAGCATGTAATGGTTAAAGCAAATCACAGGAATACATTCCAAGCCTCTATTCCCATTATGTCTGATGACATCCCATGGGTCGAAGTCAGGAAAATGGTCAAGTCTAAAATCAAGGTTTGGGAAGTACATTCCATGTACCTTAAAGGGTGGGTTGTCTAATTCTATTAAGGGATGGGGTGAAGAGTTGAAAATAATAATTGAACCAACCACACATTATGTATGAAATCCTGGACAAAAGAAGGAGGTTGAAAGGGACAAAGGAACATAGCTATTAACCACATCTGTTTTTAAGGAGCCCATTCGAAACCCCCACACAACCCACCCTATTCTATTTCATTGGCCAGAAACTTTCCATGAGACCATCCCTGATTGCAAGGGAGAGCAGGTAATGTATTCTTTATTCCAGGCTGCAGGGTGCTCAGCTAAACACTGGGGTCTCTTTCAAGGTCAGAAAGAGGGAAGAAGTATTCAGGCAACTAGTGATGTCTTTCACAGTGTTCAACAAGATGCATAGTATTTACCCCTCACTGTCGCTAGCTAATCTGATAACTTCAGTTATGGTGTTCATCATGCATCTAATTAACATATAAATGATTATCTAACCAGTAATTAAACACTGCTGGACTGTTGCTTTTGCAAGAAGGAAAATATAAGTCATCTGAGTTCTCTTCCACAAGTTAAACGTTTTTCTCAAACTCAGTTTCCGTTTTATTTACTCCTAAAACATAAATGATGGGGCCAGGAAGAGTGGCTGCTAAAGGCTTCTAAAAAGAAAGTATTTAAGTAGCTGAAAGGCACTTACCTCCGAAAGAAATTTCCAAATAGTCTCTTCCTTCAGGCTTTTGCTTGAGTGTTACCTTGTCAGTGAGGCCTTTCCTGACTACCCACTTTCCCCTTTCCTTACTTCCTTTTTCTCCGTATCATTTATAACCATACTTGATTATTTCATTATCTGCCTCCTCTCTCTAGAGGGTGACTTGGAGGCAGGTCACTTGTCATTTTGATCACCGTTGGTGAACTGGATTGCTGACTATGGTCTTCTACGATTGCTTTGGGTTGTCTGGTCATCTTGCCAGCTAGAAGCAGAAGCTTCTTTTTCACACAATGGCTTCATGAGGCTGTTGCAGCCATTCTGTGACCCTGAGTCTGGGGAGAAAAGGCAATCTGTTGAAGGTGGGCTTTTAGAAGCCTGGAACGGTATTTGGTCCTAAGCTCATCCTTGAGAGGCAGAAACAGCCTTCTTTTAGGCTTGTTCTGTGTGAGAAAGACAGATGCTGACACTTGGGACCCCGCCTGGTACTCTTAGCTTAATCTCAGTGTTCTGTTGAACCCGAACGATTTCACAGAACATCAACATTGGACAAGGTCGCTCTGTGACCTGATGGATCGGGCAAAATCAAGACCACTTCTGTAATCTTGTCAGTGGCCACGTGGAGAGGTGTGTGTATGGTGGTCCCCGGCATTCACCGTCTGTCCCAGGAGGAGCCTGAGAGCCGGTGCTTGAGGATATGGGTCCCCTGGGCCTGGGACCTGGGATATCTGCAAATATGAGGAATGGGCAGGTGGTACTTGGAAGGGGTACAACCGTGCAAGGGACATTGAGAAGCCTTTGGATGGTACCAGGAAAGCATGAGGCTGAGGGCTGTTTTGTAGCCTTTGCCTTAGAAGCCACGGGTGTGGTCAGAGTGGGAACAGGTCTCTGAATCCAGGGGGCCACAGGATGTAAGTGGCTGCGGGACCTGGGGTCAGCGTGCTAGAGTAGTGGGAATGAGGTGAGATGGAGGGAGTGGTGCGGGAAGTCTGGACTCAAAACTGCCAGGAGGCGCAAGGGCTGGGGGGTTCCTGAGGCTGTCTTTGGTTTGCCACCTACAGAGAACGTGGGCGAGGCTCACGTTCAGAGCAGGATCCCTCCTGGCTCCAGGGCGTGCAGGGCGGGGAAGGAGT
Organism: Zalophus californianus; assembly: GCF_009762305.2. Classification (NCBI taxonomy): domain Eukaryota; kingdom Metazoa; phylum Chordata; class Mammalia; order Carnivora; family Otariidae; genus Zalophus; species Zalophus californianus. The sequence goes on along the minus strand of NC_045595.1, from coordinate 65,541,407 downwards.
GCGGGAAGGCTGGATCGGGCGGGGCCGCCCAGGGGTCCCCGAGGGCCACCTCCCGGCACTAGCTGGCGGAGTAAGGGTGTGGGCGCAGGTTCCCCGCCCGCCCCGCCTCCAGGGCCAAGAGCAGCGCGCACGCTGGGCCAGCGCGGGGAGCGAGGCTGCGGCGCCGCGCGGTTGCTAAGCCCGGCGCCCCCGGAGACGTTCCTGGTGGCTGTCGCCGGGCGCGGCGCGGGGCGGGAGGCGGGAGGGAGAGGAGAGAGGGCGGGCGCGGGCGGCTGGCCACTCGGTCGCGCCCCGCCTCCCCGCGCCAGCTCGGCCGTCGAGCCGCGGCCCCGCGCTGCCACCGCCGCGCCCCGGGCGCCCGAGCTCGCGGCCCCGCCATGCCCGCCGCCGCGCCCACTCCGCGCCCGCCGCCGCCCCCGGCCCGGCCCGCGCCGCCCGCCCCGGGTAAGTGTCGCGCGCCCGGGCCCCAGCGGGTCGGGGACGTAGAGACCCCGTTCCTTGCGGGGTGGGGGCGCCGTGCCAGCCCCGCAGGGGTGCCCCAAGCGCTGTGCGTGCGTGTGTGTGTGTGTGTGTGTGTGTGTGTGTGTGTGTGTGTCCGCGCGCGCGCGCGTCTACACCCGCTGGAACTCGCTTGCTCGGGGATGGGGGATAACGCTGTCCACAGCTGGTTTCCTCATCGTTGCCAGCCAGAGGGGCCTTCCCGGGAAACGCGTGGGCATCCTTCGAGGTGCTGTGGGGCTGCGGAAGAGTGCAGGCAGCCGGCAGGCAGCTGACGTTTATGGAGCATCTCAATGTGCCAGGTGCTTTGCCTGGAGTTGACCACCTTCCATCCTTTCCACAACCTGTAAGGAAGGTGGAATTATCCCCATTTCTCAGATGAGCAACGGCCCTGCCCAGAACTCTTGACTTGCCCGAGGTCATATGGCTTGGTAGCTATAGAGCTGGGATTTGAGCCCAGGTCTCCGGACGGAGCTCTCCGACCGAGCTAAAAGAAAGGAAACTCCTTAGAACTAGGTAAAGAAACACACAGGAGAACTAAAGACCATAGGATAAAGGCTACGGGCAAAGCATTTGGGAATTAACAGAAAAAAAAAAAAAAGAGTTCGTGAAATCTCCCGTCACTTAATTTCAAATCTAAGACCGCATTTACACTGCCTTCTACGTCTGGCTCTGGGGGCGAGGTGTTGGGAGGTGGAGAGAAGACTGCGCCAGGGCTGGGCAGAGGCGGCTGGGGACACCTTCTCAGCGGATCCGCCTGCTGGGAGTGGGGGTGGGGTGGGGTGAGGAGAAGTTGTGGAGGGAACTCAGTTGTTATTCATCGCCAATGTTAGTCATCCCTTCACCTCACCCCAACCCGTGGATTCTATTTCCTTCCTTTACTCCGTGTTTTGTCCAAGATGACAGTGGTCAAATTGAAGCTGGTCCTACTACCATCACTATGTTTCACCACGGGTCTTGGCATCCGGTGGTCCTGTGCTTCCGTGACTGTGTTAGGAGCTGTGAGGTCAGTCTGGGTTACTCCTGGAGGGGTGGTCTGGTGGGCTGGTGTCGAGCTGACAATCACCATCACAACCAATAAGGCATCTAGAGCCGTAGCCAAGCACTGGGCTTTTCCTTAAGGGGCAAGGTAGCAAGAAGGAGGGGCCTTAGGAAGTAAAAAAGGAAAGGCATGCTGGGGTTGCTGGAAAAGCATCTCAACTTAAAATTTGGATTGCTTTGGGTGGTGCCATAGAAGGCTTCACTGGAGAAAGAATAGAGAGGAGAAAACGATGGCTGAAAGATGCTCTGTAACTTACTTTGTTTAGATGTAAAAGGTCTTTGAGTCATGTTCTTTGATGGTGAGCTAAAAAAGTGTGAGAAGGGAGAGTCTCCGCATAAGAACCCCATGAAGCCCTCAGAATAATGGAGGTGAAGTCTTAGTTTATCATGCCAGGCTGCAGGCAAAGTTTGGAGAGAGAAATGCTAGACTGTTGAGTTTCGGTGCTAGGCTCATTGTCTGTGGAACCCACAGTTTCCCCACCTTTTCCTTTGGTGGCCTCCTATTAACGTCTAAATTTGGCCCTTCTGGTAGTGAAGCAGAGCCCCTTTTGAAGATGCATATGTGGGGGAGTTCTTTGGAAAGGATGTTTTGTTAACTGCCTGGTAATGTAGGTCAGGAGAGGGAAATGCAGGGAGAGTGGAAAAGTGGGGAAGAAGACATTTGTACTGGGAATCAGGGAGTGGCGTTCCATCCCCAGAGGTCTGCGGCTTCCTGGTGACCTGGGGACAAGTCACTAAACTTCCCTGGGAATGTCAGCCTCTTCAACTTTGTTTTATTTAATAATAATTGTCAAGCTGACCTCAGAGGGTTGTTGGTGATCGAAGGGGAAATGTTTTCATTGACTCATCAGACGCTTATTGAGCAAGTCCATAAAATCAGTAGAGGGAGAACGGGCAATCTCTCAGGGCTGGTGGTGTATGTGGAGACTTCATGGTGTAGGCAGGAAGTGATGGAATAGAGAGAAGCTCCAGTTCAGTGGTTGTATGAGGGGGCAGGGAGGAGCTGTCATTGGTTTGGAAGGCTAAGTGTTCATAGAACTTTGCAAACAGCAGTATGCCTTGTAGTGTATAGTTATGGGGGTTAGAGCTCTTGAGTCCATTGGAACTGCCTCCAAATCACTTTAAAGCTGTGTGATCCTTAGAGGGTACCCAACTACTCTGAGCCTCCATTCCCTCATTGGTAAAATGGGCATGAGCAAATTATTCTGGGGATTTAGTGGTGTAGATATTAGCAGATATTATTGCAAATGGAAAGTATTACTATTAAAGTTACCTTTTAGGCTGAAGAGATTCTATTTGGGTGCCTTGGCCCAGTGCTTCTCAAATATTCTTAGGCATATGACTCATGTGGGAATCTTGTTAAAATGCAGATTCTGATCCAGGAAGTCTGGGGTGGGGCCTGAGATTCTGCTTTTCCCACCAGCTCCTAAGTTCTGTAAGTGTTACTTGTTTGGAGACCACACTTTGAGTACTAGGCCTTAGGCCCCTCTTAGGGCTGAGGAGCACTGTGCTTGAGGAGATGATGGGGAGGGTTGGGCCTCCTGGGCAGGTCTGGTTGTTGCTGGGGCAGAGACAGCTGGGACTTGTTCCCTGTAGGGGTAATGGATCTAACTTCCTTCAGGTGCCTTAGACTAGCCCCCTGGAGGAAGCTCTTCCTGGCCAAATGGCCAAATGGTGCCTACTCTCCCTGCATGCTGGTCTTGAGGCTGTAGAGATGAGGAAGCCGCTGACCCTGTCACAGTGTGGTTGGGGGTAGGGTGGGGATAGGCATGTGAATGTGTGATCTTTTACATGGTAATATAAGCATTCTGTATAGTTCATGGGTAATGGTGATAGGGGTCAGAGGGAAGGAATAGGGAGGAAGACTTCCTGCTGGTACTTATATCTGACCTGGGTTTTGAAGGATGAATCACAGTGGTGGGCTGTGGGGAGGAGAACAGAAGAGGAGGGGGCTGGCATCCTAGGATTAAGGAACAGCATGTGCAAAGGTCAGGTGTCATGAAACAGCTTGGTGTGTTCAGGTCATTGAACTAAGAGCTGTTGGGTGTATGAGTATGAGTAGAAGGGCTTGGGCAGGGAGGCTGGGGTGGGCTAAGTCAGGATGGGCTAAGCTCTGCTGCAGTAACAAAGCAAATTCACCCTCCTCATAGCTTAACCTGACCAAGGTTACCTGTCACTCACACTCTGTGTCCCTCCAGGTCAGCAGAGGGCCAAGGTGGAAGAGCTTTGCCCATCTTGCAGACACACCATTTGGAAAATGTGGCCTCTGTAGTCACCAGCACAGGAGGAGATCGTGGGAGGAGAATTGCTCTCTGACTCCTCTGTGCTTCGCTCTGTAACTGACGCATTGTTGCTTGTGCCCACAGCCCATTGGTCAGACCTCACTGGGAGGGGGCTGGGAAAGGTTGGGGGGTGACGTGTGTGGATGGAAAGTTCAGAGAACATCACTGTCTCTCCCACATAGGCCTTGTTATGGACCTTAAGCCTCATTCCGAAGGCCAGGTTTTCTCAAATGGGAGGTTTATGTGAATTCCTTTAAAGGAAACAAAATGTTGTAGATTCCTAGTGGTGGCTTAAATTATTTTTTATTATAATGCAGTTCAAAGATGTAATAGCATGAAAGAGGTCTATACTCTATGCTTGGAGCTCACATATGACTATAAAACCAAAACAAATATATATGTAAAATATCAACACAGCCACAAATTGAGAAATTCAAATTAACTGGATGAATTTAGTGTGATGGATGAAGTTATTTTCGCTACAATGAAATCACTGTTTCTGATTCTAAAAACAACTGTTCAGGTCATGTGAATTTGGTATGATATGTGTCGTGCCACATGGGTTGCCTGATGGCTCAGTTCTCATTAGTTCTCTATGTTAAGTCTGATTTCTTATTTTCTTATTAGCCTGTGACAGTTAAAATATTTCTGGTCGCCAACTGTATCATAAATGCACGAATACACCCCGTTAAATGATGTGGCAGCACTTGGCCATAACATGGTTGTTCACATGATCCAGAATACGTTTCTGTTGATTTTCTATGGATAAGCTTAAAAGAGGTTATCATGGAAATGGAAGCACAAAGTTAAACAAACATAATTTGAGAGAACTTGCAAATCCCCTAGAATGTGTCTGAGGATCCTCGGGAATTTGAGAAGCAGGTGGAAAAAACCCCTGGAGTGTTTAATGAAGGAGGCAGATGACCAGCTTTATGGCTCAGAGACATTGCTTGCCCAGGTGTGGGTAGGTGGGGGGTAGGGCGGAAGGCCAGAGGCTGGCGGGTCGGGTCCCACGTGCTGAGGGTAGGCACCGAGGCAGTGAGTAGTTAAGGGAATGGAGAGGAGGTGCCAGGTTTGAGAGAGATTTGGGAGGTGGAAACCACAGGACCCGGAGATTGGCTGTGGGAGGTGAGGGGAGGGACGAGGAGTCAGAGATGGCTCATCACCATGGGGTGGGGGTGGCTGATGGTGCCACTGACCAGGGTGAGGACCACCCACATCCACGGGAAGCCCAGAAGAGCTCCAGGCCGGAGCTGGGCTACCCATATTCATCGTCCTGTCTTTCCTGACTGACTTGGGCTCTCCGGAACCGATTGCAGTGTCTGTTTTGTTTTTTGTTTTTTGTTTTTTGTTTTTTTTTCCTTTCTAGGACTTTTCATTAGTACTCATTTGGGACGTGATTGGCTTTGTTAGCCTTTCGGTTGCGTCTGCAGGTCCTGACCCCCTGGAGCAGGTTCTCTGTGGCCTAATTAGGCACATCCTTTGTGTCTTCTCTATGTTTTGAGAAAGTGAAAAATATTTGACAAAATCGTGGATGTTTCTGAGAGAGAAGCTGTCATACCATATAAAGTGAGATTAGTTATCTGCCTTCAGTTTTTAAGAGCACCAAGTCTGTTTTTTTTTTTTTTTTGGACAGAGATACTCAAAATTCTCCGAGGAGAGCACAGGTGCGGCGCAGGTTAAATGCTCTCTAGGTAACTACGTAACAAGGAATCTGGAAACTCTGCCCTTGGGGGAAGCTGAGGGCAGAGAACACAAGGGCACCCAAACAGACATACAAATAAAAATGTCACAAACCGAAGGCAAATCTCTATGGTGACCAGAGTGAGATCGTGTATTAATTAAAGTTACCAGCACGAAATAATTTAAAATGTCACCTGGTGTCTCCTCTTTGTGTGAATTATTAACCTCACCTACCCCCCTCCATGGAAGCCCCAGGAGCCAACTGCCAGAAACGCCTTACATTCTGCGTGTCCCCGCTCACGACCAACTGCTACTTGTCTCTTGACCTTGGCACAGCCATCACCTTCGTGGCAGAGCTTCTGACGTCCTCCAGGGGATCTGCACCCCTCCGCATCTCTTTGGAACTTGTGACAAATGGTGTGTAAGCAAGGGCTGACCTGTCACCCCCCAGAGACCACACGCTTCCAGAGGACAGGCACAGGACAGGCACTGTGTCTACTCATCTTGGAATGCCCCCCCAGACTAGTGGAGCATTTTTCCTAAGAGCTGACTCCGCACCCACGAGCTAGGCACCTTTGAGCACCATTGTTGGTCTGGTTGGAGGAGCCATGGTCTATGCCACAGTGGCCTGGTTTTTGGAATGTCTCCTCTGGGAATGGGTTGGGTGAAGCTGGTTGTTCAATGTAGTTCAGATGTTGTGTTGATTTTGGATTGGCTGTAACCAGAATCCATGCCCCCCCAGATACTCACGTGCTCCCCTTCTTTAGCAGATGCTATCAGCCCTGGCTTTAGTTCTTGTTCTTAACGGTTCCCCCACAATCCACTGCAGCCCCGTTTGAGGGCTTTCTCTGGCCGTAGGGGAATGGCTCGCTCATTCTTGGAGAAAGCCAGAAGTTCTGGGGAGTTAATGCTCCCGGGAGCCGCCCTCAACCCCTTGTGGAGGGCAGCGGGTGGATAAATATCACAGTTGCCTTGCCCCTCTGGTGGGACAACCTTCGGGCATGTTCTACCCATTCTCTCAGAAGTTTCCTCTCCGAGCTGAGCCCAGGTTGTCCATAGCAGTGACCAGCTGGCCCATGCTGCTGGACTGCCTCATTGCTTCACCCTCCCCAGCACTTCCTGGGATCACCTCCCAGCTCAACTCAAATCCTGACCCCAGGCTCTGCTTTTGGGAGAGTCCAACCCAAGACCCTTTTGGGTTGACTGGGGCCACTTCTCTCTCAGTCCCATTTTGAGGACTATGGGTGGAAGTGCTGTGTGTCGCTTGTCTTGCAGAGCAGAGAAGAGCCAGGGCACTGCCATTGTGTCCATCCCACTTGGAGGGTCTGAGATGGAGGAGGGCTGCTCAGTCCACGTGGAATTCATACGGGCAAGAACTCTTCTAATGGTAGCTGCTGCCTGAGGCTCCTACCTACCTGCCATGTGGCACTGTCCCTGTGGGGTGCCAACGCCGAAGTCAGTCCATCCTCCATTTCCCCATCCTGTGCTGAGAGCTTGGGATCTTACACCTGTGACCTCCTTTAATGCTTCCTGTGTGCAAACTCTCCTTCTGCCTTCGGTGGTTTGATTAATATTAAAGTACAATTTATTTATGTGTTTCTGTGGCTTCTAAGTCATCTGGAATCCAAATTCATTTTACTTCCAATTATTAACCAATTTTTTCAATATTGAATAAAAATGATTCTTACCTTCCTGATTAGTTTGTAATGATCTTGTATTATACATTAAATTCTCATGCGAAGTGGTATCTATTTTGAGGCTACAATTTTCTTTTTTTCCCCTAAAATCCAGCTATTCTTGTGTAAGTACCAAGATCTTGCAATTGGAGCTCCGTAATATATTTTACTATCTTCATTACTCATTTTCATCTCTCTCCTGTCCTCCCTCAAAAATTGCATCAATACTTAAATGGCATCAAACCTACAAATTACACTTGAGAAGAACTGATTTTTTTTTTTTTTTTTTTTTTGAGAGAGAGAGAGGGAAGCGGGGAATGTGCAAGTGTGGTGGGGAGAGTAGGGAGAGGGAGAATCTCAAGCAGGTTTCATGCCCAGCACGGAGTCTGACATGGGGCTCGATCTCACGACCCTGAGATCATGACCTGAGCTGAAATCGAGAGTCAGACACTTAACCAACTGAGCCACCCAGGCACCCTGGCAAGAACTGATATGTTTGATTGACTAAGACTTCACATTCTGGAATGGAAAGTCATTTAAATTTGCTTGTTGGGGTCTCTGACCGGCACTAGACATCATTAGCCCCAACATCATAGTCTTCCCTTAGATGATTGACACTTGTTAGTAATAGCATGTTTATATTGTGAGTCTGGATAAAAAGATGATGTCAGTGATCTTCAGTGAGGCAAAAGACAGGCCTACTATGTCAACCATTAATGTAGAACAAAATAAAAGGACACCACAGCCCTGGTCAGCGTCTAACCTTGTGTTAAGAGTTAAGAAAACCAAAATCATTGGCCATATTAATTTAAGAAGGAAAAGGAGACAGAAAGCAATCGAGTGCATTAGATTGAAGCTCCTTTTTCTTTTTGGAACTTGGAGTCAACTAATGACCAAGGGTTGCAGGCCCCCCGAGTAATGTAATTTTGAGGAAGCTCCTGAGTAAGGTTTTAAGTCTGCTGTGCGCTGGTTATTTGAACCATGGAGTGCTTTCTCTTTAATGCCATAGTATTAATTTAGAATTCAAAGGAGTTGATCATTTTCTGCAAGAATGGCATAGCTAAAGATGTCTTACTGGTTTGGAAGGTAGTATTTTCCAGGGATGTTCCATAGTGTGAAAGGGAAACAGGAGTCCACACTCACATTAAGGAGAAATAAAGAATAAATGAGAACATCTGAGAACCAGCTGAAAGCCCCCCGTGGTTCCCATGTTCCCAGGAACATTTGTTTGTTATTTGCTCCCCCCGCCGCCGGTTGCTTTGTCTACATTATAAAGCAAAGATAACAGAGGCTGCCTGGTTCTCTTTTTTAGCTTGCTTTCTTCATTGTGAGTACAAAGTAGGTGTCTTTGTGAAGCTCTTTTCTTAGAAAGGAAAGTGGAGTGTTGGTGGAGAGGTGGAGAGGGGACGGGTAGGGAGAGTGATCTCTTTCTTTATTTTGCCCCTCCCCCCACATGCTTACTTGGCCATAAACAGGATGTGTGGGCTCTTAAGTAGTCTTAAGTAAGGACGTTAACAAAGAAAAAACATACATGATGGGTTTTTATTCTACTGGGAGGAGGGAGTGGAGTTTTAAATACCTGCCTATTCCAGGGAGGGGAAAAAGGAAAGTTTTATATTCTCCGTGCTGCCTTGAATAACTGTCAAAAATTCTCAGCAGTTTCTGGCTAGCTGGCTGCCTCGATCTGGAGGCTGGCATTGTGTTTTCTTAACCTACAATTAACTACCATCCGCTCCAAATTCAACCAGTAACAGTCATATCCTTTCATGCGTTTTAAGGAACTCTTTCTTAAAGGTTGTTTAAGTTCCTTTCCTACCCTTGAAAATATCAGTTTTTGGTGTAAAAGTTACAAAATTAGATATTGGGAAATCACTGATGATCACCACAAACTATTCTTTCATTCACTCACATTTACTTACTGAGGGTCTCCTATGCCACCCACCGTGGGCACAGTAATTTTAATTAGTTTAAATTGAAATTGCAAATAGCCCCATGTAGCCAGGTGGCTGTCGTATTAGCCTGTACAGAGCTGGAGGGCTGGGAGACAGGGATTAGAGCCTCAGGTAAATATTATGACACCAGTAGTGGTAAGCTGGGAGGGAAACAGCCCCAGGGTTGGTGAGGGAGGGGGATGGAGCGGTTGAGGGTCTTCATGGAACGCCTCTTGGAGAAATGATTTTAGATGGTCGATTGCAGACCAGACCAAAGGTTGGAAGGATGGTGTGTGAGAGTTTGAAGACACTCTAGGCATTTCTGGGTAATTAATTGCCTTTTGTTTTTAATGAAACATGAAAGATGGATGCCTTCTATGAATGAATTTGAAAAAACATGCCACAAAACACTCATTCTTATTTTGAGATTTAAAGACCTTTCATAATTTTAGGCAATGGTGTGGGTTCATGTTCCCTAGAAGCAGAACCTGAGCTCGGGATCCTTGTGTATATGATTTTGAGGGGAAAGCTGTCAGGAGAAGGGAGGTGGGGGGCCAGGGGAGCAGGGGACACAGCTAAGCAAGGATGTGGTTTCCACTGGAGACAACCTCAGCCCAAGCCCATGGGAGTTCTGGAGAATGCACTGCACACAGAGCTGGGCCCCCCCTGGGTCTTTGGTACCATTCCCTGTGCTCATTAGTCACTGATTGTGGGCTGCACTTGCGAAGGTAAAGGTGGGTGTGTAACCTCCTGGGTGGGGGGGGGGTCTCCAGTCAACAGAGGGTAATTCTGGAAACTAGAGTAGTGGTGGCCCTTTAACAGCCTGGTGGGTCGGGGCCACTGCCTGGTAGGGGGATTGAGTTGGGCACCTGCATCCATGACTGTGCTGGCTCTGCAGAACATGGATGACTGAGTTGCTTTAGACAGACTTTGGGGCAGAAACAGATTGAAGGTGTAGGATTTCTTTGATCATCTTGGAACTTCCTGATAATTGTGGACTCAGCTGGTAGGTTGTGGTCATTAACACGATTATGGATCTCTTGGGTTCTTTCACACACACCTGTTTATTGCCAGCCTACTGCCTGCCTGGCATTAGGTCTGTGTGCTTGGAACCTTGCCAAGCAAGGTCCCTTTATTTAGTAGACACCAGCCCTGCCAGTGACATATTTTTGGCAAATGTCAAAAGAACGCATTGCAAGGGATCCTGAAGAAGCTTAACCATAGAAACTGCCAAGGTTTACTTCTATCAAGGTTCTGAAGGCACCAATCTTTGCCAAAACATTTATAAATGGTGCTCTCGAAAGACCTTCATGCAACAGTTGGGCTCTTTGAAGGAACTGTACACATTTCTGCCCACTGAGGTTGGCTTCTTTTTTAAGATTTATTTATTTATTTTAGAGAGAGAGTGACAGAGTGTGTGCGTGTGCGGCCCCCGTGAGCGCGAGAGGAGCAGAGGAAGAGAATCTCAAGCAGACTCCCTGCTGAGTGCAGAGCCCCCACGACCCCGAGATCATGACCCGAGCCAAAACCAAGAGTCAGCTGACTGAGCCACCCAGGCGCCCCTATGTTGGCTTCTTAGCAGAGGTGCTGGCTTGCCTTGGGGCCACTGGATTCAGTGTGATTGAACCATGATGTACTGAGTGCTTACATGTGCAGGTGACCTTATGCCTGTCATCTTGTTACAGTCTTCATGGCCATTCTGGGAAGCCAGGCCGGTGGTGGCCATGCAGGCCCCCATGGCAGCGAGGACCAGCAGGTACTATCCCAGCAGAGGTCCCTCTTGGCTCTGGCACTCAGGGTGGGTACTGGGCCCACTGCGGGAGCTTTATGGTGCCTGTTGGCTGTGGGTTGCAGCCTGGGTCCTGGCACGGTGACTTCCCTACTTTTAGATTAGAGGAAAACCAAACCCAGTTTGAATTCCCTAAAGGAAGAAGAAAAGTTTGTACCTTAATCTGCTTTCCCCCAACATCACTCTGTTTAGAATCTTAATACACTTTGGGGAGTTGTGTTTTTAGGTCATCCTGTCTACGGGGATATCAGGGAAAAGCTCCCTTGTTTATTACCAGCTGCAGGAACACTGTGGGACTTTATTTTGCCCAGTTGGGATGCTGGCTGCTTTAACAATTAGGGGTTAAAGGCTGCTTTGCTTTGGTCCTGTTGATGGGTTGGCGACCTGCTCTCTTTCCTCTCGTTGGTCCCATGTGCTTTGCTTTATTCCACGGTTACGAATGATACCCCTAAATTTGCCTGAGGCCGTTGATTGTTTTTGTTCTTACTAATTGGCTGTGTGGCCTTGGGCCCATTGTGTACCCTCTCTTGTCTATGTTTGTATCTAAAAATCGAGGGTGTTGGGCTACTGGCCTTTTGGTTCTAACGTGCAAAGAGTTTCACCCACACAGTCTCTGCTTCCACACATCCTCCTTAAGGTTCCCTTTGCATCCTCCTTAGAATGGATCCAAGGCATTACTTTTGTTTACAAAGGATGTGTATTTCCACATAAGCAGTTTCTGAGAATTTTAGCAGTAAACTCGATCAATTGTGTGATGACCATGTCTTCAATATTTATGGAAAGTTATTCCTCTGTCAGATGGACCCAAACCTCAGATAAAGAGCACAGTGGAGCTACTCAGGTTATTTCTTCCTGAGGGAACTTTGGTAATATGTGTCTTTCGTGGAGTCCATCCATTTTATTAAGTTGTCTTCTTTATTGGCATAAAATAATTCATAGTATTCCCTTATCATTATTTTATGTAGAAGGCCCCAGTACTTTCCCCAATATGTTGTCACTCCTGAATATGAGGGAAAACTATGTATTTTTTGGAAACATTTCCTTTTAAGATGCTTTACTTGCTTGTTATTTATTTATATGTTGTACATGGTGGCTGTCTTATCAAGAGGTCAAAATCGTTTAAAAAGTGCTTTTTAGGGGTGGTTAAGCGTCTACCTTCGGCTCAGGTCATGGTTCCAGTGTCCTGGGATCAAGCCCTGCTCAGCGGGGAGTCTGCTTCTCCCTCTCCCGCTGCTTGTGTTCCCTCTCTCACTGTGTCTCTCTCTGTCAAATAAAGAAATAAATAAAATCTTGAAAAAAATGCTTTTTAAGGAATCCACAGGCTCTTTGCCTCCTTTGTCCTGTATAATAATGCTTAGCAGAGGGTCCGCTGGCCCCGCAGATGAGCAGCTGATAAACAAGGAGTCAGAGTCTGTAGGGCCAGGCACTTTCAGATGGTTCAAATATTCCCAGTGTCTCCACATCAATCTGAGATCCATCCAAACCAAAGCATGAAGATGCAGAAAGGGATAGATGTGCTCAGTCTCTCTAGAAAAAAGAAGATGGGGTTTGCTTGTAGAATCATTTCTGCCACCCCCCCTATAGAAATGGACTGTGGTGTAGCTCTAGCTAGCCCAGTGTGTTGAGATATTGTTAGGACACAGGCCAGTGGAGACTGGTGGTCTGGAGAAGGCCCTTGGGTGCGATAACCAGCCAGAAAAAAGGAAAAGATGAGGTCATGGAGGCATCAAGTCAGCTGGAGACTGTACTTTCTCCTTCCAAAGAGCCTCTCTGAACAGCACCGAGAAAAGCAAAATTCAGCCCAAATCAAGGTTCTTGGGCCGCAGCCGACAATTAGGATTAAAAATCCAGGTCATAGAGAACAAAGGAGCCATGCTCTGTTGGAATTTTACTGAGTGAGAGGTGACACCCCAGGGATGAGATCGTGGGTGAGTTGGGGCGTGTTGGGAGGAAACAGTAAACCCAGGGGTGAGACAGAAATATAAGCTGTCCCCAGGGGATGCTTCCGTCAAAGCAACCCAGCTTTGGATGTCGCAAAGGGGGACAACATGAGCGACAGGGCGGCATCTGGTGAGGCTCAGCAAACCCAGAGCCGAAGGGGAAAAGAGGAGCATAAAAGCTTCATGTGATGAAATCATCGGAAAGCGGGAGAAGGGTTCATCTGGAGGAAAAACTGTTGAAGAGAAATGGTTATTCTTGTGGTCCCTGGAATGTCTGAGGCCATGTTAATATTAATGCCCAGCTTGGAGTTCCAGTGGCCCCACCTGCATACACAGGACCTCAGCCAGCGTCCCCGAGTCCCCAGGACAGGATGTCACCTGTGCTCAGGCACACTGCAGCTCCTATTCTTTCTCCAGTGGTTAAGTCACTCCTCACTCCCCCACCTTTGCTGTCAGTGTGTCCCCAAGGCCCCGCATTGTCCTCTTCTGCTGTGCTGGGGAAGGCGGGGCAGCTGCCTCTGTTTACTCTTGCACCTTGTCACCTGCGTCCCAGAGCCTCACACAGGCTTTTGAAACCCAACTCATTTAGTGTCCCTCATTGACTCTGTGCTCCGAGGATTGGGAGGGCAGGTGCAGATGCCATTCCACGCCTCTTTTGTCACCGTCTCTTTTCTTCTTCCTTCCTCCCAGGTTTCTGGTACCTGTGCACGAAACACCTCCTTCTTCCCCCTTCGCTCACTCCCTTGTCTGCCCATTTGGCAGCTGGTGCATGTAGATTCCACAGAAGTGAACCCACCCCTGGGCCAGAGCCGCCCCTGGATCCCACTTGGGATTTGGTTGGGTCATGCCACCATGCTTTCAGGGTTAATCAAAGGCATATGCCCTAGTCCAAGGACTTTGTAATCTCCAGCGCCATGGTCTGTGTATTTTGGTTCAGCTAGCCACTTTGGGGATGCAAGAGGTAGTCTGTAGCAGTGCTTCTTAAACTTCCAGATGCATCAGACCACCTGGGGATTGTGTTAAAATGCAGAATCTGATCCTGTAGGTCTGGGCTAGGGTCTGAAATTCTGCATTTCCAACAAGCTCCCAGGTGAGTCTCGTGCCGTGGGTCCACTTTGGGTCGTCAAAGTGGTCCTTCTCTCCTTCACTTCTGTTTGCTGTCCTTAAAGGAAAACTCAGGCAAGGACAGTCTGATTGGACTTTCTGTTGCACTGCACTGGTGATGTCATGTTTTAATTACATACCATACGTTCCTTACTCACATGGTGAAAATAAAGGTACTGTGGGTTGTAATACTACTTTAAGGAATTGGTTTATGGGCCACTTTGAAATTGCTTATGGGTGACCGGCATTCCCAGAAGCATACTCTGGAACTTGTCTCTATGTCTGTGTTTCTCAAGGTGTGGTCCATGAGCCAGCAGCATAGGCATCATGTGGGACCTTGTTAGAGATGCAGGCTCTCAGGACCTATCCTAGACCTTGACTGGCTGAATCAGTTCCTGTACGTGAACGCAGTCCCCAGGCGGTGTGTGTGCCACTGGGGATGGGAGCTGCGGCTTAGCCAGTTTAGTTGGACGCCAAAGGAGGCACAATAGTGACAGTGGGGAAAAGTTCCTCCCTTGGTCATCGGTCCTCTTTGTCGTGGGGTGTCCTGGGATGTTTGGGGAGAGAGGAAAATGCTTTCTGGCTTGCATGGAACATGAAAGTTCTTCAGACAAAATAAAACCAGCAGAAGAGGAAGTGAGAAGTGTGATGGGGTAATGAGGTGGGTAGCGTGTGCGGGATGAGATCAGGGGATCATGGTGTAGGGAAACCCAAAGGCGGGAGGAAGAGTATTACCGAGGGGGATGGGATGAGCTTTGAAAGTGAGGAGATATGTAAGCTTGTTCACTTTAAAACCCTCTTTCAACTAACTCATCGCAACTCCAAAGTAGCTGGGACAGTAATGTTTTTTCTTTCATTCCTTTTTTTTTTTTGGTTTAAACAGAAATTTGTTGACTCCTGGTTATGGAGTCTTGAAGTCTGAAATCCGATGCTGGGAATGTTGGTTCCTTCTGAGGGCCGTGAGGGAAGGAGCCAGTGAAGGCCTCTCTCCTTGGCTTGTAGATGGCCGTCTTCATGTTCACATGGCATTCTCCCTGTACAATTGTGTGTGTCCAAACTTAACGCCCTTAAAAGGATACCAGTCATGTTGGATTATAGCCTATCCCAGAGACCTCATTTGAACTTGACTGCCTCTGTGAAAACCCTATCAAAATCATGTCACACTCTGAGAGATGGGGGTTCAGGACTTTGGATGAATTCAAGGGCGGGGGGGACACAGTTCTGCCCGTAACAAGGTTGTATAGGCAACTTTAGTTTTGCCTGGTCAGTATCCTTTGCGCTTTCTTCTTTTTCTTCATTGATTTTTTTTTTGTTAATTAAGTACAGTTGACACAGAATGTTACATTAGTTTCCGGTGTGCAACATTGTGATTCAACAAATCTATATGTTATGCTGTGCTCACCACAAGTGTAGCCACCATCTGTCACCGTACATCACTACGACAGTATCATTGACTGTATTCCCTGTGCTGTATCTTTCATGCCTATGACTTATTCATTCCATAACTGGAAGCATGTACCTCCCCCTCTCATCCCCATTTTGCCCATCCCCCCAACGCCTCCACTTTGGCAACCACCAGTTGGTTCTCTGTATTAATGGATCTGATTCTGCTTTTTGTTTAGCAAATTCCATCTTTAAATCAGTGAGTAGCTTAGGAAAAAAGTATCAGGCATCTGTTAGGCAGGCTATAACAAGGACTGGCAAATATCCTTCACTCAGGGACCATACAAGGTTCTTGTGCCAATAAGCTGGGAGGTACATAGGAAAATGGGCATGAGTAGGTCAGCAGATTAAAAGACAACCCAGACCACGGGCACCTCTGAGATGAGAGTTGAAAAGAGTCTTTTTAATTATTCTGTTTCTGATGTCTCAGTTGATGTGCTGTTTGGTAATAAAGATTAAGTAATGACATCATTAATTAGAGACTGAAGTGTCATCAGCAATGACGGCAAATAAATAGCACGTCAGGTTCATCTTATTACCTCAGCTTTATTTGATTAATACAGACGTTGGCTAGGCTTGCAAGTTATGAAACAATAGCATTTTTGAGGCTTAGTGACTGGAGGCTGCATTCCAATTTTTTATTCATTTAGAAAACCCTCCTTGGATGTTTGCATAATCAAATGTAAGTTCACAAATGTTTCTCCTGCCTCATAATCTGCATATGAACAAAATGAGTTTGCTCCCAAACAGCCCCTGGAAAAAGCCCAGGACAAATGATTACTCAGTGAAAGGAAAAAATGATTCCAGCTGATCCTTCTTCATCTTCAACAAAAGAATGGAAGTGAACAGTTTCTCAGCGCTGCGTCCTGGGGCCACACGTGATCAATCTGGTGAAACCACTCAGAAATATGAGTTCAATAAAAGGGAAAGTATTCTAGGAGGAGCTTCCCTGCCAGGAAAGGGGGTTATATGTCACTAGATGCATTGACTTTCTTCCAGTCACTTTTTGTTGTTGTATTGCATATTACCAGATGTTTTGAAACACCAATTTCCATTTCTTTTAGTACTCATAATTTGTAAATGCTTAAAAAGTGATTATGTATTACTTATGCCTGATAGCAATTTGGTGTGATTCTCCCATTTCTTTTTCTCATGTGTCATTATAGCTCTCTAGAAACCAAGGTGAGAATTCCGAAGTTAGTGCTGACCTCAGACATTGTTTTTCTTTGTTAGACATATGGGTTAGGATTTGAAAATGACTAGGAAGAGGTACATTCTTTTTGTTCTGATTAAAAAAGACAAGTAAAAGATTAATTTTAGCAGAATAGTTTGTGTTTTTTAAAATCTTGATCCTAAACTCCATGATTAGCAGCCTAAACAAAATGTTATTAAATGATCACACAGGAAACGGGATTAATGTGACTTCCCATCATTGTGCTAGCCTGGTCAGCATGATAAGGTGTAGAGCTGACCCTTGTAGAATCAGGTTATGCTACCTCATCTGAATCGTGGCAGCAGATAGGAGACAGGATTGCCAGGGGCCAAAGCTGTTAGAAGCAATAAGAGCAAAATGCCCGTGCAGTTATTGGCTCACACCAGTCAGAGAATCCTAGGATCAGTGAGCAGGAAGTTCATTTAGCCTCCCAGAATTGCTGTATGCTTCAGTTTGCTGGACTATTCCTCTTATTATCCTGTCCTTACTGGTTTCCTATTTCAAACACTACATGGGTGACAAATTCACCTGCTGAATCACACTTAGCATCTTTTTCTCTTTGTTCTCTAGATGTACAATGGATTTGGGGGATATCCAAGGTTACAAGACCTGTTTTCTTTTGGAGAGGGAAGAAAAACAAGCGTATGCTGAGCACTTTCAGCATGAGTGAGGTATCATGGTTGGCAGATGTGGAGACTGAGGCGCAGAGAGATTCTATAACTCTGCCAAGGTCACATGACTAGGAAGAGCCTGGTAGAACCAGGTTTAAGTGAGGTCTCTGACCCTGTGTTTGGTGTTCTTTGCATGCCTCTAAAATGAAGCCATTGCAAACTCTGAAGAAATGCTCTCCCTTGCCTGTTATCAGTCCCTCTTTATAAATGCTGCTTTGGCAGCTTTCCTTGTATTAAATGGATGTCTGTGATTGCACTTTCTTCCACCTCTCTCATTTAATCTCTTTAGGAGGTCTGGGGTGTGACGTCTACCAGAGCTGAAAGGAGAAACATTCAGTTGTCTACAAGGAGAGCTGGCAGACTGAGACGTGGTACTCATGTTGGATGTTAGTGCCGGGAATGGGTTCCCCAAATCTGCAGTGCCTAGTATCATTAATAGTGAGATGTGCTGAAGGATAGACCAGATGTCCAGCAGCCAAGTGCCTGTATCCAGTCTCAAGCATTCACGTGAAGGAACAAACAGAGCTTCAGAGGAGGGAGCTGACTGTGATAGTGAGGTCAGGGAAGGTTTGGCAGTGGATATGGGTCCCAGGTCTTACAAGATGTTGAGGCTTGGGTGGGTGTAAGGAGTGGGGGGTGGGTGTGCGGTTGGGATGGGTAGAGGGCACTGGATTATGGAGGGCCTTACATATCAAGCTGAGGAGTTTCAGTTTGGCCCCCCAAGAAGGTAATAAGGAGCCATTGTAGGTTCTTGAGCAGAGGAGTGGCTCAGAGTAAGCAGTGTTTATTCTGCTGTGTGTGTGTGTGTGTGTGTGTGTGTGTGTTAGGGGGTTAGAATGACTCTGGGGAGAAACCCTATAAACATTTGTATTTAGGGTGTCTGAGGCAAAAGCAGCAGTATTGTCAAGTCAAGGCCAATTTATGTTGCTGTAGAAACTTAGAAAAACAGAGTGCTACAACAGCATCTTTTTCTGTGTCACTTTGTGGGAAGCTACAGGCTTGGTGACCGAGGACTGGGAATTAGGGTGTTTAATTTTCACTATCTCTACCTTCTTTAACTATTTGTGGTTGATGTAGGGGTTATTATCCTAGATCATTTTAGGTTGAGTCACGTGAAATTTCCATTCTTTTGCAGGTCAAAATGGAAGTACTGGCAAATTCACATGGTTCTATTTAATCAATTTTGTAAATTGTTGGTGATAAGTAGACACAAGCTGGTCTTTAGCTTTCTGGTTGGCTTGATGGGGGTACGTACCAGGATACTGCTGCTTCTATTTAGCCTAAATGTACCACTGTTGTCCTCGGGAGGTGAGGCTGTTGCTGGAGACAGACCCAAAGGTTGTGCTATATTCTTCCTCTCCCTGCTTACAGACCAGGCATTCAGGGTCTCCTGATTTGATTCTCTCACCTTTAAAGAAGAAAACTTTGCTCTGGACTAAGGATTTTTAAGGGGGGAGGAGGACTTGCACCTTGATGTTGTGTTTTCCTAGCACTGCCTAGTAGCTTGATGCAGCCAGAACCCAGTTATGTTGGGGAGGTGAGGGATTGGTAGTTCTCACGCTTGCCCCCAGACACCAGAGGTTTTGAATGAGTTTGTGATTGCCTGGGCAGTGGACTGCACATGCCCGATGGGGGTGGAGCAGAGCTGCTCTGTCTTCACGTCCTTTGTCTCTGTGCCCTGGGATGGGGACCACTCTTATGGAGCCTCTCCTGGGTTCAGGGATGAGGTGTTCCCAGTGTACTCCCCTCACCACCAGGAATCAGGGCTGGATCTGGCTGAGAACATGCCCCTCCCCTACCCTGACTGTGGGTACCACAGGGCCAAGTCATCGATCACCATACCTAAACTCCCTAGTTTCACTGCACCTTGAGGCCACAGGTCCCATCATGACTCACCTCACTGTCATCCTTGGTCACTATTCAATGTGTGAGCACTACCAGTGTCTGTCCTGTTTCATGAGGACTCTTGTATGGTTCCCTGACATCCCATGCTGGATCCTTCTCTGGGACCCCCCTGAGCCCCCTTCCATGCTAAACTCTTCCTGCATCCCTAATGTATTCATCAAATGCTCCTTTGTCCTTCTGGTTCTCCCCTAAAAATCCCTCTCCTTTCCCTTCCCTGGAACAGAGAATTCTTTTCCATTGACTTAGCCTGATAAGTATGTATGGCAGGTCCTGTGAGGAGCACCACAAGGAAAACAAATGACAACACTAGTCCTCTTGTGCACACACATTTGAAGGCCCTCTTCCTTGGTGTCCTTCCTTAATTTTCCCCGTGAGGAAACACAGACCAGTATTACTGCGGTAGATCTTTCTTCCTCTCAACTCTCTGACAAAAATGGAGGCAGATTACAGAGATTATGAGAAGAAAAGGAATAACAGATGTCCATAAATAGTTGAACTGTAAATGTAAGTGTTAAGCTCATAAATTGATGGCATATGGGATCAGTACCAGCCATTACTTGTCATCCAATCTGACACCGGTGTCTAGATGGAAATCATCTCAGGACAGATTGTGCATTATAATTAAAAAACAAAAAACATTCTGTGTAAATATGCTGGGCCAAATTGCGCATCCTGGCACAACTGGGGTTCTTGCTACAATTCAAATGCACATAAAAATGATTATCTTTAATCTCTTTTTAAAGGAAGTATAAACGGCAGATTCCTACATGTAGGGTAGGACAGATGGACCTGTGGGGTAATGTAAGTAATCCGCAGCCCACCCTCATGGTGTAACTCGGTGACACATTCTGTCATTTTCCTGTTTCCTGACCTGGACCGAAATGGAAATTGAACCAATTTTGCCTCAACTGCTTTATTCTGGCTGGGCAGAGTTGATCAGGAAATATGTCCTGTTTTATTCAATTATGCAGTTTATCAGGAAATACATTGAGAATGAGCACATTTTCATTATTAAAGCCCTGATCATTAATATGACCTTGGTTTCTTTCTTTCCTTTTTTTTTTTTTTTAATATCAGGAAGAAAAATCATTTAGAGAAGAAAGTTTCTATACCTACACTGAAACTTGTTTCAACTTCCTTTCTCTTTCTCTTTCCCTTCCCTTTTTTCTTTCCCTTTCTCTCTCTCTTTTTCTCTTTCTTTTCTTTCCTTTTCTCTTTCTTTCTTTCTTTTTCTTTCTTTTCTTTCTTTCTCTCTTTCTTTCTTCTTTCCTCCCTCCCTTCCTTCCTTCCTTTTCTTTCTTTTTTGCAACCTTAAGAAATAGCCACCATGTCACGCTGGTCCATGAATTCTTGTGATGCCAAGTGAATTCTGCCTTATCAATATAATATATTACTACCAAAATGATAATTATCATACAAAAGAAATATTGAGACTGTAAGGACAGTATTAATAACTGGCCATTACTGTGCGCCAAACACCGCTTTAAGTGAACTTTAATTATTTTCCCATTTGCTCTTCACAAAAACCCTGGAAGGAAGGTGTTCTCATTCCTACTTCCTAGATGAAAAAACAGAAACCTGAGTAATTTACCCACATTCACGCAAGTACCCAGTGGCCATGCCAGGATTCAAATCCAGATCTGTCTTCAGAGTCTGTGGTCATCACCTCTTCACATTTTCACCTCACCTTGAGTGAGCTGAAAGTCAAGCTGAAAAAACTCTTCTTGGCAAAGAGGTGGGTGAGATTTTGGTTAAGGTTCCAGAATGTTCTGACCTCTTGTTGGTATTTCCTGGGCAGCGAAGCTTGGACCTTTTATCTCAGCTGTATATCCCTGAAAGACAGCTCACGTTAGGGTAGCAGAAGTTGTGTTTCCAGGGTCAGGCCATGCCTAGTGAGGCCTCTCAAGGTGTGGCACATAATGGGGGCTCCTGGGAGGCTTGGAGGAGCCACTCAGGCCCAATGAAGACTCGTTCTACTTTCCTGATCTCTTATAGGGGAGACTGGGGATTAGACCAAAAGTGCACAGGCTCCAAGATTTTAAGCAGATCCTCAAAGATCACACTTCTATAAAACCGTAATAGAATCAGTGACCTTCAGTAGAGCTTTGGTGAAGGCCAAAGGGCTCTTTGAACCCATCATGACTGACACTGTGTTGTCATTTTCCTCTTGCAGAACATCGAGGCCTCTGTGACCACTCGCTAAAATCTTTAAGCTCCAGAATCACGGAGCAGAAGCTGCAGGGCACATGGCTGCCTGCTGGCCGAGGGAATCTGGAGAAACCACTCCTGGGGCCACATGGCTCCGTGGTGCCCATGTTCAGCCCTCAGAATGGTCTTCACTCCGTCCATGCTGACAGTAGTACCCTAAAGCCCAGGGTGGTGACCGTGGTGAAGCTGGGTGGTCACCCCCTCCGGAAGATCACTCTGCTCCTCAACAGGCGGTCCGTGCAGAGCTTTGAGCAGCTCTTGGCGGACATCTCTGAGGCCCTGGGCTTTCCCAGATGGAAGAACGATCGCGTGAGAAAACTCTTCAACCTCAAGGGCAGGGAGATCAGGAGTGTCTCTGATTTCCTCCGGGAAGGGGATGCTTTCATAGCCATGGGCAAAGAACCGTTGACGCTGAAGAACATTCAGGTAGCTATAGAAGAACTGTACCCCAGCAAAGCCCGGGCCCTGACACTGACCCAGCACAGCCGAGCCCCTTCTCCGAGGCTGAGAAGCAGGCTTCACAGCAGGGCCCTGAGAGGGGGACACCACTGTGGGGAGACCGAGGCTGCCAAGAGCTGCGGTGAGGCTGCCCGGTCCAAGGCGGCCATCAGACATCAGGGAAAGGCCCCCGTGGAGCCAGCGCTGGGGGACAGGGCCAGGCCCCAGAAGAAGTGGGCCGGGGGGAAGTGGGAGCCTGAGTCGGGCGGCAGGCCGCCCAGGGAAGCCACTCTGGAGAGACCTGCGAGCGGAGAGAAACCCCCCGGCGTGGAGATCGAAAGGACCTCGGGTGAGCCCATCCGATGTGAGAAGTGCAAGAGAGAGAGGGAGCTCCAGCAGGGCCTGCAGAGGGAGCGGCTGTCCCTAGGGACCAGCGAGCTGGACTTGGGGAAATGCCACAGGTATGACGCAGCGGAGAAGCTGGTGAGGACCAGGAGCTGCAGGCGGTCCCCCGAGGCCCACCGTGCAGCCGGGGAGGAAGGGTGGAAGGGCGAGAGCCACAGGAGCAGCCCCAGGAACCCCCCTCAGGAGCTGAGGAGGCCCGGGAAAAACCCGGACAAGAAGGAGGACAGAGACCCCGAAGGTCAGGAAGGTCAAGCTCAGGCAGCCGCCAAGGCCAAGAGGGAGCTCAGCGAAGCCCAGCCCGTCAGAGAGGAGGGGCTGCGGGACGTGAGGAGGGAGGCCAGGAGCGCCTGCAGGAACAGGCCAGGCAGCCGGCCGCCCAGGGAGCAGCAGGTGGAGCCCGAGGCACTTCCGGAGCCGCGCGGGGGCGAGCAGGACGCGGACCGGGAGAAGCAGCCCTGTACGCCGGCGTCAGGGGCCAGAAAACCGGCCGCTCGCGGGGAGAGGGAGCCCAGGGGCGGTCGGAAGCGGCGGCCTGCGGGCCTCCTGGCGACCGACGTGCACAAGCACTACGAGGCGGGCCGCGTGCTCGGGGATGGCAACTTCGCGGTGGTCAAGGAGTGCCGGCACCGCGAGACCCGGCAGGCCTACGCCATGAAGATCATCGACAAGTCCAAGCTCAAGGGCAAGGAGGACATGGTGGACAGCGAGATCCTGATCATCCAGAGCCTCTCCCACCCCAACATCGTGAAGCTGCACGAGGTGTACGAGACGGAGGCGGAAATCTACCTGATCATGGAGTACGTGCAGGGCGGGGACCTCTTCGACGCCATCATGGAGAGCGTGAAGTTCGCCGAGCGCGACGCCGCGCTCATGCTCATGGACTTGTGCAGGGCGCTGGTGCACCTGCACGACAAGAGCATCGTCCACCGGGACCTCAAGCCGGAAAACCTGCTGGTAAGCCCTGACCTCCTGATGGTCGGGAAGCATGTCTCCTGCGCTGTTTTCCCCCCATTCTGGGAACACGGCCTTCGTGTTATTTTAACATTCTTGTGCCAGTAGTTAAAACTCTGGTTATAGGTCCTAAGTTGCTGAGATGGGTTGGTGTTGATGACATTATTGAAAAAGCAACCTTCCAATTTAAATAAAATGGGAAGTGCTTCCTCATTCCTGGGAGAAAAATGCTTCCGCCTTGACAGTGACCGGGTGGACTTAATTTCGGGTGTATTTGCACAGCCTCTGGCCTTGGTGCCCGCAGCAGATTCCCCTGTGGGCTTTGTATCACCCTCGCACGGAAACTCCCTCTGGCCTTTTGAAGAGAACCTCTTGTCAGGGGTATTCATAAGGCTCAGCGCTGCAGAGGGGCCCTTGTGTGAGGTGGGTGAGAGGCTGTCTCAGGAGTCCGATAACCTGGCTTTCTTAGTTACTTGCTGTAGGATAAGTCTTTCACCTCGCTGGGGCTTTGTTTACTCATTTATAAAAGAGAAATAGCAATAGTACTTGTCTGGCATGGCTGAAGGAGGATGTCTGGGAGCTGACCTGGCATTCACCGCTCAGCTGTGATGTTTTCCTGTTGACCATAGACAGCCTCACAGAACACCAGCATCGGATAAGGACATTCCACTACCGTGATGGATCCAGACAAAAGCAAGACTCCTTTACAATCATGTCCAAATGCAGATAAAACCAAGATTGTCCAAACCACAAAGATGGCCACACATTCACTTTTGGCTACTAGGGGTGACTTCCTCTTACCTTCTTGGTAAGAATTACTGAGACACCCAATCGTAGAATCACCCTCACTTCCTGACAGTATCCAATTTGGAGCAAAATCCTGCTTTCTTGAGCCCTCCCCCAAATCACCTAACAACCCCAGTGTTAAAGTCCTTCGAACACCCTCTTATTTGGCTTACTGGATCCCAGTGGTGTGCATTCTCCCTTGTTGCAATGAGGCTGTAAACCCAGTGTTCCTGAACTGCAAGTGTGTTCCTGGTGATCTCTGTGAGGACAGCATGCTTCACATGGTCACCCTCTGCCACCTTTATCCTACTTTTTGTTTCCTTTAAGATCTTATTTATTTATTTGAGAGCGAGAGAGACAGAGAGAGAAAGAGGGAGAGCACGAGTAGGGGAGACGGCAGGCAGAGGGAGAAACAGACTCCCCGCTGAGCAGGCAACCTGATGAGGGGCTTGATCCCAGGACCCTGGGACCATGACCTGAGCTGAAGGCAGATGCTTAACCAACTGAGCCACCCAGGGGCCCTATCCCAGTTTCTTCTTAGCCCTGATCGCCACCTGATACGTTCCCTATTTATTCTTCCTTTTTCTTTGTCCTCTTACAGGAAAGACAGTCCCATGATAGCAGGTGCTTTGTTTTATTCAGACTTTACCCCCAAACCTTGAACAGTTCTGTCACATGGTGAACCATCTTTAAATAGTAGTTAGATGAAGGAAGGAATTCAGACCAGAGCGTGTTTGCCTGCCACACAGCAAGCATTCCGTCAGTGGTGGCTACCATCATTATTATTCCTTTAGAAATGACTCTGATGTTAAGGTGGATATCACGAGCAGGTATCCAGAGCCAGATTGCTGCAGATAGAGCACCAGCGAATGGGGAAAATGATCTCCATGAGCCACGTTTTTGTTTTTGTTTTCCTTTTTGGCAGGGCTTTACCCTGTTTTCTTAAATTTCATGCCTGTAGACCCAGCCTGGGAACATCATTCCACGGTACCTTCATCTATCTGTAAACTGCTTCCATGAGCAAACAGAAATACCGAGTAAATCAAACAAGGTATCTGGTAAAATGAAGTCAATGTTGACCACAAAGTCGAGCAACCTTGTTTTGGCCCAAATTTATAGAATTGAAGAAGCAGTTTGACTGGTTTCTTGAGAGGTCTGAAATACCATCACATGTCTCCCTCTGAAAAAAATTCATTTCTTCCTTAGCTGAGTGTTCTCATCCTTTTTTCAACTGCTTTTTGATTATTTCTGTCTTTTGGGTCCGAGCCCGCGCGTTCTCCATGTGCGGTGCACTGTTCACTGTTTATTATGGAGACATTTGAATGAGCCTCTGATAGTTTCACTGAATTGTCTCAGCAGAAGAGGTTCTGATTAGAGGCCTGGGTGGGTCCCCCTGAGCTGACCATTTTGGGCACGGGCCTAACCAAGCATTATAATGGTTATACAAGTTCTTGAGTATGTGGAATGAGATAATGTATTCTCTAGGATTGTTTTCTTTTGGGGACAGTCATCTCAGCTTGCATTTTCTCAACCGGGTCCTTGAGCCAGTGTGTCGAGCCAGCTTATCTCTTGGGCAATAGCAGCTCTTACTTGTGTTATGGATTCACTCGTCAGCAGTTTTTAAAACAGAGAAAGCACCGGTTTAGATTTCATGGAGAAGTTTACTTGAGGAATTAGAGAAACTGCAAGGAATATGTTTAGTTTGGACAAGCTGGCTGAGAGGTCAGCTTTGTCAAATGACCTTTGAGAGGTCATTTGACAACTCTGCCTGGATTTAAATGTCAGGACATGTCTGTTGTTAGTGCCCTTAAGGGCAATGAGGTGTGTACGTGTTTGTGTGTGCGCGTGTGTGTGTTTTCTAGAGAGAAGGCACAGCTACAGAGGAGCTGTAATTTTTTAGTCTCAATACATGAGTTATTCATTGATGTTGGTTACAACTTATATTTAGACCCTTTTTTATGATTTCAAGGAAAGCCCACTTTTTTTTAAATAACCTTTTTTTTTTTTTTTTTGGTGGTATGGCTCCTTCGGAAACTGCCAAAAGCTCCATATTTGAGCCATCTTTTGTGAAATAGTTTAATACCTTTTCTGTCCCGTGGATACTTTGTCAGCTTGCATTTATCAAAATGAACAGGTCTGTCACATTTATAAGCCACGTTAGTCCTTTTTCTGGGTGAGTGAAGTTCAACATATTGTTATGTCAAGTCTAAATGCTCTCTAATGTCAGTGTTTTTGGCTTTTCAGACAGAGTTCTGGATAGTGTTGGATTTGGCAGTGGGCTCATTGTCTGGGCTTAGAAGGGTGTCATCTCTCAACTTGCTGGTCTGATAACACATCACAAAGTTGTTTGGTCTTCTAAGACTTACCAGTCCTAAATACCACCGTGGTGAACACTGTCCCTCAATGAATGTGTTTCAGTTGCCTTTAATTTAGTGTTTTGCGCTTGTACTGAGCTTTGTATTATCAAAGTGATTGTTTCTTTATCCTTCAGTAGGTGGCCACTCTGTGTTAAGACCTGACTTTGCTAAACTTAGGAAAGGGATTTCACGTTAGAACTAATACCTGACTACACGAGTGATTATAACTGTTGCTTCTTTTAGAGACTTTCTGAATGTGCAGAGAACTCTTTATGAATATAGCAAGCTTATCATGTTATTTTAATCAACAGAAATACTCATGTCTAATAATTCGGCCCCGGGGTACAATTTTAGGCCTGTATTACTGAGTTTTTATCTATTTGTACTGATCACACTTCCTGATAAGATGCTAGCGCTCCTCTTCCCTTTGGTTATTTCGACTCCTGAGATCTTGCAAAAGAAGTTTTAATTATGAGAATTTCCAGCTTGCAGAAATGTTAATTGCTTCTTCTGCCAGTATGTGCCTCCCTTGGTAGGGTTGGAATGTGCTGTGTGTTGACGGGGCCCTGGGAGGACGGGAGGGGGCGGAGAGGAGCCAGAGAGGTGAGGATGATGAGAGCGGCCCATGCAGGATGGGAAGTGGGCAGGCCAGGCCTCTGATGGCCTATAGCTGCGATATTGCCTACAGCAAAGAAGGCTGAGCGAGTGGGTGGGGGAAGACGCTGAAGAGAGGTCAGACAGGAGCAAGGTCATTTGAGACCATCTGTCCCAGAGGAAGGGCAAGAGAAGGGACAGGTTCCCGCCCTGGAAACAGGCTGAAAGGAAGAAAATGGGCAGCAGGCATGGTGCCTGCAAAGTGCTTGGAGCAGAGACCCTCGGAATCCAGGGCAAATGGTGGTGGGCAGCTGTGGGGTCAGGTCACAGCTCATCAAGGATAAAGGTGGTACTCTTGTCTGGCCTCTCGTGAGTTCTGGGAAGGAACAGACTTTTCTAGGTTTTTAACTGCTGAACGCAACTAGGACAAGGCCGTGACTGACGTCCCCAAGGCTGGTAAGGAAAATCTGGAAGGATAAAAAATGGCCCAACACACTCCTTGCCCGTTCTCCCTGGAAAAGAAATCTATCCAGTCATTTTGTTCATTTTAATTCTCTAAGTTCTTTTTTCCACTTCTACTTGGATGCACAAGAAGGACTCAGTGCTTCGTGCTGTGAGCAGGTCTGCGGTGCATAATTCTCCCTGGCCGGCACGGCTTCTCTTTTTCCAGCTCCAGCTTCAGTCTTCTTTCCCCTTAGCATCTAAGACAGAGGCGTCCAGGTCCTCTCCTTAACAGCCCCAAGTATTCATGAATGCCTTTATATACTGATGGCATTCACTAAACATTTGATGCCTATGAAGCATACCTCATTAGGGTATACTTAATAAAATCAAGAAATGGGGATTTCAGCGATAACAGGAAATCACGAAAGAAAAAGTGCAGTGATATAAGCCTTTCGGTCATTGGCCAATATTGATCAAGTTTGTGAGAAGACAGGTTTGTAAGAGACCATCTCAATCCCAGGGTGAATTCCAGCAGGAGACATCAGAGTTAGGACTTTAGGCTTGTATCAGTGAGAGTGGCTCATGGTCTCCATTTTAACAGTTTCCAGGAAAATAAAAAGTATCCACATACTAAGTGAACCCACATATTGTCTAAGGCTTGACCACATAGCCAGAAATTTCAGGAAATTTCTTAAAGTCTTCAAAATTCTAGATACTGGGTCATTTTGATAACTGAGGTTTTCCTCTGTTCCTTCTGAAAGAGTCACCTACGAGGGTGGATGGTCTGATAATACAGCGCTTCTGTAGTAAATTATCAGCAACAGAGACAACTTTAAAGCACGATTGAAAATGTTGCCGAACGTTGCTAAATCACTTCTAAAATTGTGACTCCGTTCCCCCAAGGAGTCCTGAAGTTCAGGTCCTTTAGTGAAGGTGCATAACAGCAATCTGCTAGTCTTAATACTTGTGTTCATGTGTGTTGTTGCTGCTCTGAGAGCTATTTCTTGTGAGCTATTTGAAGATCTAAGATTAGGTTTCTTCAAAATCTGTATTTTCAAAATGCGCTTAATCTGAGGAAGCAAATTGGTAAATCCCTTCAGAGAGTGTCCAGGGTCTAAGATCTGGTTGTCTAATTGCAGTAATCTGAAACCCCTGGCACTGTTTCAGGTTCTTCCAGATGTCCTACGTGTTAGGGGTTATGTGAGGATGTGGAGAGGAAGGCTTGGAGAGGGAAGGAAGGAAGGAAGGAAGGAGAGGGGCAGATTCAAACAGATCCAGGCGCAGAGATAGAGATGGGGCGGGGCAAACTCAGCTGTGAGTCTTCTCCCACTTTCTCATTCGTTAAACCTTGCCGACGTGATTGTAACGTTCTGACTGGGGCTTCTGGCTCAGGACTCCATAGAACTGGGCATTCTGTGTGGATGCGGGTATACTGTTGATACCAGCCCAACCTTTAGTTTCTAACTACCGTTTGGGCAAGGAGACTCCACTTTTCCGTATCGAGACAAAACTCTTAAAATCCCTTTCAGTCAGTCGGATAGAATATATAGAGTCAGGTTAAAGGATGATTTGTCTAAGAATCTCATGTGGGCCACATGCTCAGGCATTTGACCCCAGGTGCCTTTTCAAGATGGTAAATTTCCCCTGTAGGAACCATCTCTGATGTTTTGACCTTGTCAGGTCCCGGGGCACCACTGGAGGCCCCTGAATAAGGAATGGTGACCATGACAATAGTAATTCTGTTGATCATAACTTTGGCTTTCCTGGGTAGGACCTTGACCTTGGGAATTTTGATAAATTACGTGTACGGCCATACCGTGGTGGGCTTGGTGTTCTATGTTAGTTCATTACCTTTCCGGGAAGGAGTTGGAGGCGGAAACATAGAGATGTGTGCCCATGGAGATACTGCTTGTGTGTTTGCATCCAGGGGAGCGGGTGCATTGTGAGGGCTGAGGAGAGGATAGGAGAGGGAGAAGACACCCTTCCTGGCTCTCCTTGTTGCAGCTGTGAGCTACCTTCCAGCTGCCGTGGGACCACGTGACTGCAGTGGGGTAAATCAGCGCTTCTTAAATCGCCACGTGCACAGGAATCTTGATAAGATGCAGATGCTGATTTAGTCGGTGTGGGAGGGGC
This sequence comes from Zalophus californianus, assembly GCF_009762305.2. Taxonomy (NCBI): domain Eukaryota; kingdom Metazoa; phylum Chordata; class Mammalia; order Carnivora; family Otariidae; genus Zalophus; species Zalophus californianus. The sequence continues at coordinate 65,511,915 of NC_045595.1, read as the reverse complement.
CTGAGATGCTGCATTTATAATAAGTTCCCAGGTGGTGCTAATGGTCTGCAGAGCATACCTTGTGGAGCAAGGGCTCAAATAATGAAGACATCTAGTTGTCTCAGTGACAGGAAGCCTGGAGACAAGTGGTTGCAGGGATGGTTAATGGAGCAGGTCAGAGATCTCAAGGCAGTTTTTGCCATTTCCCTCAGGGCCCCCAAGTGTCTGCCATGCGCCAAGGATCACACTGTCACACTCACATAAATGGCAGGAGAAATAGGGGGTGGACGCTTGCTGGTGTTCTCCCTTTCTCAAGTGGAGGACGCTGGCTCAGGAGCTCCTCAGCACACTTCCTGTTCTATCTCATTGGCCAGGATGGGTCCCTCAGCATGGGTCTGGCTCAGGGTCATGGGGGGGGGCGGCTGCCACGTCTTCCCTCACTCTTCTCCGCATCCCCATTGTGGGGTCACAGGGATGCTGCCGAGTGCTCTTTCAGGAGATCTGGGGGACTGCTGGATGTAGGACAAATCTGGGGGACTGCAGTTTTCAGGAAAGCATGGATAAGAAGTGCCTGCCAGGTCTCTGTTTCCGGAGTCACCCAAATTTCAGGGGTTATTTTTCTGGATCTCTTGGGGCCCCCCAGCCTCATAGAAAGTTGGGTCTCCTCATTCTATGGTACAAGGCATCTCTCAAATGCTTTCCCTTCCTCTCAGCCTGCTTTTGTTTACCCTGCCCTGGTGGGGACATAACAGCCCTGTTATTCTGCACGCAGACCCCCAGGCCTCCCGCCCTGACCCACACTGTCTCCTTGTCCAGCTGTGGTTGCATCTGGGGTAGCCATGCCCTTTGGGCTTGGTTTCCACATGTGTGGGGGTGGGGCTCTTGGATAGGGAACGAGAAGGGTCCTTGCAGGGAAGCTTCTTTCAAGGGCTGTGCCAAGAATGACCTTGGGGTTCCAGCCACCCTCCTCCGCTAGTTTATCTGTTTTCAAGTCCGGATTTTATGTGTCAGTTTGTTTTTTACCTGCGGATCAAGCCCCGCCCACATTCCCGGGTTGTGGGGGGCAAGTGAAAGTTCTTTAGCTTTTAGGTACTTAGGTGTGGCTGCAAAATGGTAATGTTTCTAGTATTATTTTAGGTGAAACTTTGGTTTTAACAAATGTCAGGGACTCAAGGTGGTGAAGGATAGAATCAGGGAGACTGCAAAAATCTTCACTTCCTTTTAGTTAATTAATTCAAAGGGACTGGATTACACCTGTGATGGGGAACACACGGTGCTTGCTATAGACCCAGCACTGCTCCAAGCCCTTTCCTCCTGCTGCCTGCTGTATACACCCTGTGCAGTAAGTGCACTTACCACTCTTTACAGGGAAGGAAACTTAGGCCCAGAGAGGTTGAGTAACTTGCTCAGAGTCACACAGCAAATGAGGAGAAGTGGGATTTGAACCCAGGACCCATCCAAGCTCCTGGACACTCTACTAGACTGGTGCTTAGCAGATCTTAACATTTTTTTTTTTTTTTCTGTCCCTAAGTGCTAAAACTGAGATGAAAGAGATCCTTTCTTGCTGCATGGTTTCAAATCCTGGTAGATTGTAGCATAACCACAGAAAGTTAGGTCTGCGTGGGAAGTCTAGAGACCTCTCCCATATCGTAGGTGATAAGATAGGCTCAGAAAAAGTCAAGGTGGGGGCCATCTGGCTCTTTTGGTGTAAGCAGAGCTAAAACAAAAATCCAGGTAATTCCAATCCTACTTCTGAGCTCTTTTGCAAAACACATGTTGACAGTTCAGTTGCTTGACTGGATTAAATGATTTCCTTAGAAAGTTCAATGCTGAATGTGGACTCTGGTCCCTTGAGAGATGGGGGGTGGAGGGGAGGACCTGGCTGGGTTCCAGTATCAGGGAGACTGAGAAGCTGGTGAGGAGGAGCATACTCTTTGTGTTTCCATACAGAGAGAGGGGAGAGTATGGAAATCACACATTAGTCCAGGCGTTGGTTTGGAAACATCCTGCTAGTTACCTCAATGGTCTCTTTTACCAGGGGGTAGTCACTTTAGTCTGAACCTGATGGTGATGGCCCTATTTCTCTTGTTCTACACCAGGATTCTCCACTGACTGTTGGCATTTGGGCAGGATGACTCTGCTGTGGGGGCTGTCCTGGGCATTGTAGGAGGTTTAGCGGCTTCCTGGCCTCTACCCACTAGATGCCACTAGCATCCCCGAGGTGTGATAACCAAAAATGTCTCCAGACACTGTCTGGTATCTCTTGGGTGGTAGTAGAGGACTGTGCCTGGAGAATCACTACCTATACTTGTTGCACTGAGACATTGACTCTGTGCTCCCACCTGATTAGAGCCCGTGTCCCGTCAGAGCACACACAAACTTTATTGTCATGTCATTTTAGCACGTTGGTCACGATTCTATGCACTCTGCATTTTCATAGAATTCTCGCATCAACCCTATGGGGAAGGCTTCATTACTTCCATGTACACGTGGGGAAACTGAGGCTACACCACACCAAGGGGATGGCCGGAGATCCCCCAGCAGGGGGTGTTTGGCCACAGAGCCTGGGGGGGTAGTCCCTGGATGCCGTGTCTTTTTAATCCAGTGTTGGGTGTGGCCAGCCCTGATGCTGAAGAGTGGAGGGTGGACTGTAGATGTTCCCTGGCTCACGTAGGGCGGGCCCGTGGTTGGCCGCTCACTTCAGGTCACCACCTGATTGTCTGATGTGATGAGCATCTCAAACTCAGGATGCCGAAACCGGGTTTCACACGGAACCTGCGCTTCTCCCATACTTCTCCAGCCCAGAACACGGCTGCATCATCACCTAAACAGACGTGCTATCTCCCAACTTAAGAAAACAAACCTTGTTTTCTCCACGTCCCCCTCAGCTACTACCCCACTTTTATGAACTACACCCCCCCCCCGCCGAAAGACAGGGCAGACACCCCCCCCCTCGTCTGCCCTGTTTGTGGTTTTCCACATTCTGTTCCATCCTGAACTCCAGGCGGGCTCTCATCCCCATATTGGGCTGCAACCCACCTTCTCTGTCACATGGGGCCCCCACTGGCCCAGCTGCTGGTGGCAGGAAGCTCAGCTGCCCCAGAGCCCCTTTCCTCACCCTCCCCATTCAAACCTTATCTTCGCCCTTAGGATGGCACTTGTCCCCACCTCCACTCCACCACAAGAGACCAAGCCACCATCATCTCCTGTTGGGACTATGGTAGTGGCCGCCTCACTGGTCCTCTCTCTTCCTCTAAAGGCTATCTTCCTCCCAGAAGCCGGAGTGATCTCTGAATGTAAATCAGACCCTATAACTCCTCTCCTCAGTCATCATTGGCTTTCTGTCACACTCAAAGTAAAAGCCAAGTTCATTTCTGTGAGCTCCAAGGTTTTGCATCATGTGGCCTCTGGCTTCCTCTCAGAGCTCCACTCCAACCGCTTACTCCTTCACTCTCTCCACTCCTGCCCCTACTTGCTGTTCCTACATTGGGCCAAGCAAGCCCCTGGACCTTTGCACTTGCTATTTTCTCCACCTGAAAAGCTTTCTCCTCAAATTTGAATGTGGATCACGCTTGACTTTTTTCAAATGTTACTTTCTCAATGAGTCCTGCCTTAACCACCCCATTTAAAATAGCAGCCCCTGCCGTTGTCATTTCTAGCACTGTCCAGTAGAACTTTCTGTGATGATGGAAATGTCCTGTCTCTGCACTGCCCAGTACGGTGGCCACCACTACATGGACACTTAAAATGTGCCTTGAGTGTCTGAGGAACTGAACTTTAAATTTTGTTTAAAGTAAATAGCCACATGTGGTTATTGGAAACTATACCAGACAACACAACCTTTATTTCACTTTTTCTCTTTTTTACCACACTTATCACTGTGGAACACTACATATTCATTTGAATATTATTTATTAATAGAAAGAAGGTTTATAAGAGCAAGGACTTTACCTGTTTCATCCACTGCTCCTAGTACCTAGAACAATACCTGGCAAACCCTAGGCATCTAAATGTTTGTTGGGTGAATATCAGGTGTTAATGAAGTAGAAAAGTACCAGATGAAGGCCTGTCATTGGCCTGTCATGACAGGTCCCAGGGAAGACTTTGTTTCCACTGATGCTTTCAATCATTGTCTTGTATTAGGGTCTATCTTTTGCTGTTGAAATATAAATTGATTCTAGGCATTGGTATTTTGGTATTTCAGTGTCAGTTGGTTTCTAAGATCATAAAGTCCTCATAGCCAGTTGAAAATGGGACCTTGGAGGGAAAAGGCCGGAAGGACCATGAAGGATCAAGTAAGAAGTAGGCTTAACCACATCTGAATTTTTCTTGGCTTGGGGTGGGGTGGGGTGGGTGGGGGGGGCGGTGGTACTACTTGCTGCTTGGTCTATACTCTGCTGCCATCTTCTGTTCAGAGATGAACATTGCAAGGTCACATTTAAATTGAGGTACCATTGAAGGACAGGAGGCTGTTAATTGTTCAGAAAAATAAAGATTCCTCTTGAAGCTTTGAGGCCCTCCAGGTGTTATATAGGTGCTTATGTAAATAATAGAGAACACCTGGATTCAAATCAGGGAACTTTGGTGTGGCTGGGAAAGGGGGTGATGCATGCAGATGGATCAGCAGTCCTGACAGTGCTGTGTGAATTCATCTCTAACACTCTTGCAGTTGGAGGGCAGCTGAAAACCGAGCTCTGGAAGGAACATGACCCAGAGCAGTGAGTCTCTATGGACCAGAAGACAGAGAAATGGAAATGTCAGTGAAGCAAGTTCAGATGTGGGCACAGGGGCTATGGGCCAAACCTGGCCAGCCTGGCCCACGAACGTGTAGGGAAGGAAAAAAGCCCTTTTGTCTCCACCCTCCTGGGTTCTTTGGCAGGACCCTGGAAATTAAATCGAGAAAAGACAGACTAACAAGAGAAAAACAGACGGAGGGCATGAATGCAGCACACGCACATGGGGGAACTCTGGGATGAGTAACTCCAACGGGTAGTTCAAAATCGGGGCTTTATAGAGCGTCGTAAAAGAACGATACATTTTTAGAGAAGTGACAAGATAAAAGAAAAAGGGTTTCCAGGATTTTAGGGACAGCAAATTGTGGCAAGTAAAATCATGGGAAAACTAGTGGAAGATAGGAGTTGTTTAATAATCAATATGTCAAAGTGGAATAACTTGGGGTAGCATGTTCTGAACCCCTCAAAAGGCTTTCTGAGGGAGGGGCATCAGAGTGGGACACCGAATGGAGTCTTTGGCTGTCTTTATGGCCACGCAGTGCCCCATTCACTGAGAGGCCTGAGGTCCACTGTCCTGATCAAATTACACGTGGAACGTAGTGTTCATTTCTGAGGGTTCTTTGTTAAGAGAGGCATCGATGAAATGGAGACCATCCAGGACTTGACGGTGCACACGACTCACCCTGGGGGCTTGTCGACATGTAGGTTCAGGTTCAGTGGGTCTGGGCAGCCCAGATCTCTGCCCAAGCGATGATGGTGCTGTTGGTTCAGGCAATGAACTTAGTGTAGGAAGGAGCTAGAAAGGGGTGATGGTCAGGAGAGTAGGTCTTATAAGGATCAATTGGAAGATCCTCAGATGTGAAGTTAGAGAAACCAGAGGTGACCTGCGGATCCTGATAGCTGTTTCCCTTTGGGACGAGTGTGGCTTTCACCAGTTCCCTCCCCGAGGGCAGACTCAGATAACTGTGTAGGGGGTGGAATTTGGAATCAACACAGGGGTGAACCTCCTCACAAGTTAAAGTGGCCACAAATGGGATGAACTGCCTGTTAAAGTTGTGGGATCCCTTCCATGTTGAGATTTCAATCAGAAGTGAACAGTCGTTGGTGGGAGGGTGTTTTACACACGTTCCCATCTGGGTGGAAAAGCTGATGGTTTCAGAAGTCCCTCGGATGCTAGGAGGACGAGTTATGCCGGGAGGATGTCATTTGATTTCACGATTAAGGTAGGGAATTGTTCTGAAGCCAAGAATGGGAGGTGCCTGTAGAAACAAAACAAAATGAAACTCACACAGTCAGTGCAGGACCTTAAGTATAATCAAGCTGCTCACGTCGATGAAATAGATGAGAAAGCCGCAAGTCACACGGACGGCTCCAAAGGATGTGACGTCTCTGCTGAGAGTAGAAGCTGGAGACAGCAGAACTAAAAACACCGGTGGTCTCAAGCCGCTTTCTGGAAGGGACAAACGGCTCCACAGATCTCAACCAGACCCTGGGCTCAGCGCCTGCTGTGGGCAGTGCCGTGGGGATGATCCCAAGTCACGCGCGGAGCGGGATGAAACCGTGAAGAGACAAGAAGCAGCATGCCATGTGTTAGGAAGGCCACAGAATGATGTAAAACGCGGATTCGGTGTTTGGAAGTGCGTGCCTCAGCATGTGGACATTTAACCTAATAAATGTGCGAAACAAAACACTGGGTGTCCACCATGTTGAATCTGCTGGTCCTTCAGCGGAGCCAGGGTTTGGAGTTGGGGGGGTTTCTCTGAGGAAAGGACCGGTTTGTTATTTCTCCTGGGGGCGTATTTTATTTTGGTGTTATCAAGGCAGCCAGATGCTTTTCCTGCTGATCATTTGGTTGGGAGAATACAAATATTTGTGGGGGACATATTTTTTCAGCAGTTACCCAGCAAATGTGATTAATGTAGATGATCCAGCTGGAAATTCTAGGCTCCATACTATTTTGTTGTCCTCCCCTTCCAAACTCGTTTTTCTAGTCTAAATTATTCTGATCATTAGCTCCCTGTTTCCTTCTGGGCTCTGTCTGTCTCGCTACGCAGACCACAGCCGAATCGCATTTTTGTCTGCACCTGTGACTGTCCCTTCAGTTAGGTTAATTAGGGAGGCATTGATTAGGTTGCCTGCGGTAACTCAGACTCGGTAATTAAGACACGTTCTCTTCTAAGAGCAGTAAGCTCACTGGCAGGATCCAAAGCAAGTGCAGAGAACTTCCTCTTGTCTGGGGAAACCAGAGAGTGCGTGCCCCGTATTTCTGGGTGTTGCTGTGCCCATGGCTCTGTTGGTGTACAGGGAGAGCCGGTCTTCCCATTGCCCTCGGCCCCCCAGGCACTGCTGGGAGCATTGGCAACCTTTGTCCCCATTCCAGGAGAGCTGTGAGAACATGTGCCTGCAGACAAGTTGATAATTTCTCCTATAGGTGGTCCCAAGGAGCCTCTCCCCTGGGGTTCAGTCAGCCAGCCTTGTCCCTGTTTTATCATAGCTCAGTAATTAACAGCTCAGCTCCCCTTTGCCATGAGCATTCAGCTTCTATGAGGAGATGCAGGGCAGGCAAGAGCTGAGGGGGGGCTGGAGCTTTCACAGCAGAGGATGGACCAGGGCCCTGCCCGATATATGGGCCTTCGGTTTGGACAAGGGATACATCAAGGACAACCTCCCATGCTTCTCATTTTCTCTGAAGTCAGTCCTGCTCTTGGGGTTACAGAGGCTAAAATAATAGGGTTTACTTAACAAACACTTATGTCATGCTTCTTAGGTGCTGGGGTACTGTTTATCCCACCTTACAAATGTTAATTCATTAAATTCTCACCACACATCTCATTCACATCTCACTTTACAGATGAGGAAGTGGGGGCACAGAGAGGACCAGTGACTTAGCCAGTTACACCAGTAAATGGTGAGCTGGAGTTTGCACCTGGCTGTTGGGCTTTAGAGTCTGTACATGTAATGGGTGCGTGACGCTGAATCGTCCTGCAAAGGGTTATTTCAGTGCGGGACATGAGGAAGCCGCCCAGAGCACCCCCCTCCAGGAGAACCAGAAGCAGGTGGACCTGAGGCCGACCTCTGCCAGGAGGGGACAGAGCCAGTCACCTCGACCCTGATTTTACCCATTTGTTACAAAAGGGGCTTTTGCCATCAATCCCTCAGGTGGTGCTGGGTCCAGCAGGGGTCCCTCCAGGGGGGAAGGTGGCTGTATTCCTGGGGGCACTTCTGTGTGACCAGGATCCCCAGGGCACTGGCTGTATGTCTGGATTTCAAGACGGCCATAGGGGCTGTAATTTTTTTTTTTTTTAAGTGGAAAATAGAAGTTTTGTTGAGAACGTGCCTTGGAAAAAACTCCAAAGTATAAATTTACTTAATCTTATATGTAACAAAATTTATGTTTTAATTAAAACTATGCATTAATTTCTTCCCCCCAGCTTTATTGAGGTGTGATTGACAAATAAAATTGTGATATATTTCAAATGTACACCATGATGATCCAATCCAATACACGTATACATTGTGGAAGGATTTCCACACTCACGTTAATTTCCCTGTCCATCACCTCGTAGAGCTGCTTTGTTTTTTGTGGCATTTTTTTTTTCTTGTAAGGATGTTTGAGATCTCTCTTGGTACCCTTGGACCACCAGCTTTCCCCAGTCCCTGGTGACTGCCGTTCTACTCTTTGTTTCTAGGAGCTGGACTTTTTCTGTTTGTTTTTTAAGATTCCACTCTTGTCTCTGCCCTCTATGGATAAATTCCCCTCTGGGCCCAAGACCTTGACAGCCCCCAGCTTTGTCCTTTCTGTTGGGAGGAAAGGCAGGATGTGACGACAGGTGCACCTTTCCCAAGAGGCAGAGGACAGGAGGGAGGAAAAGATGTCACACTTGCAGAATCTACCATTCAAAACTCCCTGCTAGAGATCGCGTGGGCCGCTTTCTGTGAACAGGAGGTTGGAAGGATGGGTAACAAGGCTGCTAAAGGGGCTCGGAACGCCTTCCAGGTAGGGAACCAGCATCTTCCTGGTGTGCACAGACCAGCTGCCAGGGGCGGCTACCTGGATTGCTGCAGAGCAGGGCCCGCGCGGGGCCGGAGCTGGAAGCAGGCAGGTACCACCGGGTTGTGACACCTCGCTTCCTGCCTCCCGGGAACGAGGGGCCGTGGGAATCCTTTGGCTTCTGCCTTTATTTCTTGGTGTCCTGAGACTTGGTCAGGGGGAAGGCTGTTGCTCTGAGTCTTAACACTCTCTGATGTTTGGAGGCCAGACCTCCTATGGGTCGCCCTTCTGCCTTACTTTTTTGGGTACCAACTAGCGTTGAAGAAGGTTGGAGTTCTGATGTGCCCAATGATTTAACCTTTCCCCAGAGTGCAAAAGCGCCTGCGTAGCAAGGAGGGAGCCAATGCACCTTTCACTTACTGCAAAATATGCTAGGTTTGCCCCCTCGCTGTTTGTTTTTACGTGAAATAGAACATATCTTTACTTACGCTGTGTCTTGCGTGGTGGTCTAAGTATCTGCTAGACTCACCTCTTGAGATTCATTTCTTTAGGGGAAGACCCACCTCTTCCTAACACATCATCTAGCATGCAGACGCCTTGAGGGAGAAGGACAGGACACATCAGCTGGGCAGTGGGAATTGGTTTACCAGTGATCAGAAAGCTGGCCACCGGAATTTGTTTGGAAGAATGAGACGCAGGTGGGATCCATTTTGACGAGGACAGAGGAGAGCAGGGGCTCTCCGTCTTCATTTCACAGTGAGGGTCACATCTTTTCTGTTGCTCTAAAAATGACTGATTTTCCCCTTCTCCAAAACCTGGTGGAAGTGGGGTCTAAAGAGTCAGAACTAACTTCTTTCACCTTCATGCAAAAATGTTAACAGAACCCAGTCTGTCAGTTCTCATATATATATATATCTCATACATATATATATGTACCATATATATATATATGAATAAATCCCAATTTAGTAGTATTAATTCTGTATTATGTGGAAACAAGGACAACCACCTCATCCTGGTTTGCCTGTGACTGTCCTAGTTTATTTTTTTATTTATTTACTTGAGAGCAGGGGAGGGGTGGGGGGGGAGAGAGAGAATGTCAAGCAGACTCCCTGATAAGCTCAGAGCTCGACACAGGGCTCGATCTCACGACCCTGAGATCAGGACCTGAGCTGAAATCAAGAGTCGGATGCTTAACGGACTGAGCCACCCAGGCGCCCAGAGATTGTCCTAGTTTTAAAAATGAAAATCTCACATCCTGGGAACCCTTCAGTCCCTGGTGGCCTGGGACAGTTGGTTACTTTAGAGGAGGACTTCGCAGGGTAGATTATGGACACTGATTGGAACTCCTGACATAAGCCTAATTGCTGGAATTGATTACCTCCCTCCCTTTTTAAAGGAGAAGACAGGCTTAGATGAGTAAAGAAATTGGTCCAAGACCATCCAGAGGCAAGTCTTGGATTTGGAACTAAAGACTTCTGGTCTGTTTGGTCCTTAAGACCTTCCCCAGTCCTCAAATTAGGGTCTGTACCTAGCGTTTCTCCACTGCTTACTTACTTCTTCCTTCTAATTTCTAGTTCTTTCCCTTTTTTTTTTTTTTTCCTGCCCAGATTTCGCATTCCCCAGAGACATTTTCTAGTCCTCACTAATGCTAGTCAGGGCTCAAAATATCATTGATCCTTGTTCTAACTCAGTGGTGCCCAATAGAAGTTTCTGTGATGATGGAAAGGTTCTATAATTGCACTGTTCAATATGGTAGCCATTAACCCTCAATGGCTCTTGAGCACTTGAAATGTGGCTAGTGTGTCTGAGAAACTAAATTTTTAATTTGATACAAATTTTAATAGCCATCTGTGGCAATATGGTACTACTGTAGTGGACAACACAGTGAATCTAACTCATTGGTGTTTTACTTGAAAATGTGAGTATCCGTCACCGAAATCAGGTTGGGTTTATCAGCTATAAGCTCAAGTAGGTTTATCGTTTGCTTTTCCTGACCTTGCGTGCTTGTTGTCTCATTAGTTTTTCTTCTTTGTTCTCATCACAATTTTGGTGATTTGGAGATTTTGTTTTCTTACAGGTTCAGCGAAATGAGGACAAATCTACCACCTTGAAATTGGCTGATTTTGGCCTTGCAAAGCATGTGGTGAGACCTATATTTACTGTGTGTGGGACTCCAACTTATGTAGCTCCTGAAATTCTTTCTGAGAAAGGTACGTGTTATACCTTGCTCCAAGGGACTCTGGTTCACTTACTAACAAATGTCTTATTTTTAATATTTAATATTTTTCAATATGGGGCAATCAAAAATCTCAGAGTTGGCACCAGGCTTGCACTTGGATTTTAATGGAGATACTTGAAACAGAGCCCCCACCAAAGCATGTGGACTTTTTCCTCATCTGGGCTGCCCTTACAGTGGAGTGTTTGGGGTGTGTGTGTGTGTGTGTGTGTGTGTGTGTGTGTGTGTGTGTGTGTGTGTGTGTGCGCGCGCGCGCTGGCAGGAGAGCGAGATAAAAGATGATGGAGAATTAGCCAGGGGACTCAAACAAGCAAGGCTATTTGTGCCACTGACCCAAGGCTACCTGTAATGGGAAAAATTTGAAGCAGTTCTTATGGTAATCGGCTTAAAAATTCCTCCTCCAACTTTGAATTTTAAGGAACAAGGTGTCCCATTTCAAACCCCATGAGTAGTATTTATTACCAGTTTGTATATCATACGAGGATCCAATGAACTGTTTTAGTGGCACATTCCATAAAGTACATAAAAAGGAAACCGTTATTATTATTATATGGCTCCAAATATATGAATGACTGTTTAGCCACTGTAGCACTTTGGGAGAAATGAGTTCAGGTGTCATATGTAAGATGGAAAGCTCTGGATGGGTTGTGGGGTTGGTGGGGAGAAGGGAGAGAGTTTCCCAGCAGCAGAAGCATCAGGGAAGCTAAGACGGGGAGACAGGACTATGCACGGGGGTTGGGTGGTAGAGCCATTGACAAGACTGGTCTCAGTTTTGCAGAGGGCGATTTAGTTGGCTGACTAGGTTGAGTCTGGATTCTCCACAACGGGGGAGGCTGAGCAGAGGAATTTGGACTCAGTGTGGCCAGCAGAGTGGCTATGGTACTGTGGTGACAACCACAGACATTTTAGTGGAGGTATCAATGACCTGGGTAAAAGAAGGAAAGCAAATAGTCTCCCTGAATGCTGAGGGAAACCACAGCCTTGGTGCTGATACCAACTAAGGGTGTTGGAAAGCTCTTTTGGGAGATGCGGTGGGTGGGTTGAAATTTTAAACACAGTGATTTGGTAGAGGTATGAGGATGGATACGTGGACTTGTCCAGTTGGCAGGGAGGTCAGGCCCTGGGCTGAGCGGGTGCTTTTGAGACTCCTCAACGCGGAAATGGCAGCCCACGCGGGCGAGATAAGGAGCTCCTCATGATGCCAGCAAGGGCGGCCGGGGACAGACTCTGGAGGGAGGCCCAGAGTTGGGGGATGGAGAAGGAGGGACGGGTTAGCAGCGGACCAGGCAGTGGAAGCAGGCGGACGAGGAGAGCACGGTGTCACAGAGGTCGACGGGCACGTTTCAAGATGGGAGGCCAAGCTAAGCCAGACCCTCCGGAGTGTGAAAGGTAGTACAGAGCTGAGAAAAGGCCAGTGAAGTTGGCCACAAAGAGGTCAGCAATGATTTATTTCTGTAATATATATATATATATTTTTGCTGATTTGTCTTGACACCATTGCTCTGGGGCTTAATAATGAATATCCAACTTCCCAATTATAGCTGCTGAGTGTTTTCCTTTTCCAAAGGTAAAAAGTTAGAACATGTTTGAAAATGTCCATACTGCTGTTATAGGGTTTTGTGAGGATGATTGGGCAGTGCATATCAAAAACCTTCACTGTGTAAACCTTTACTGTATTGTGCATTTAATTTCCAGAAAGTTATTGCAAGGATATAGTCAGAGATGTGCACAAATATTTAATAGATGAGGATGTTCATCACAGAATTCTAGTGTAAGAAAGTTAGGAGATACTTAAATTGCAACATAGAGGATTTATTATGTAAAGGGAATACTGACAGCTATTAGAAATCATGTTTTTGAAGAATTTTTTTTTAATATTCTTTATAGGAAATTCCTCCATAGGAAATGCCATGGTATATTAAGTGAATGAAATAGGGTATAAAATATGTCCAATGTGACCCTAATCTCGTTACAGGAAGTAGAAGTATGTGTGGGTGTGTGTTTGTGTGTGTCTGTGGGCTCATGGGGGGATACAGCTAGTAATGTCAGTCTTTTTATAATCATAAGAGAGAGCCAGTAAAAATATTTTTTCAACGTGAAAGACAGTGACTGGGATGGAGAGGCTGCTGGGGTAGACCAGGACTTCTTGAGTTGTCTCTGGGGAAGGTTTTAGAATTTCTAATATAGTGCGGGCCCACATGAAGCTCTGCTACGTGGGCCGAGGTCACCGCTCATGCCACGCGTGACTTACCACGTGTGCTCGACAACCCGCGAACTCTGCCCTAAACTCCGTTCAGTGAGACGTGTCCTTGACCCTGGAGCTGGATGTCATGGCCATGCCCAATTGCTATGAGTTTCCAAACGTTTACTTTCAGTTTCTGTGCTTATTTTATCCCAGACCGGTAAGAAAGGGTGCCAAACTGGCAGTCGTCTGAGGACCAAGCTTTGGGTAACACTGGAGTCGACCCCCCATTTGTAGGCATTGGCAGCAAAGCACCCCCCCCCCCCCATGTGTTTAGAAGTGGCTGGTGCTTACTGAAAGCTGCGGGCCTTGGTCACCCAGAACCACAGTTCCCCACATTTGTCACCTCCTGTGTGATCCAGCCTGGTCTCAGTTTGGCTTGTGTCTCTGCCTGTCGCACAGGTTACGGGCTGGAAGTGGATATGTGGGCCGCAGGCGTGATCCTGTATATCCTACTGTGTGGCTTCCCTCCTTTCCGCAGCCCGGAGAGGGACCAGGACGAGCTCTTTAACATCATCCAGCTGGGCCACTTCGAATTCCTGGCCCCTTACTGGGACAATATTTCTGACGGTGAGATTGGCTCCCCCAAGCGGGGGACACGAGGCGACGTTAGAGCTGGAGCCCGTCCTGGGTTCTGCCGGCAGAGCAGGTTTTAGGTCAGCTGTGTAATGAGGCGTGCAGGGGCCACCTCAGAACCGGGCAGGGAGAGGGGCTGTCGGCCTGCGCTTCATCCTTTGTTACCTGTGAGCTTCGTGGAGATTTATTTGTATAGCACTCTGGGAAACAGGACTTGCTTTGGATTCAGTGAAAAAGTCTGACCACTGGTTGCAGTTACTAGATACTTAAGGCAGTGGAGGGACCTCAGAACTGAAGAATATCAGAAATATAAACCCTCATTTGGAAAGATCACAGTCATCTCGGATATAGAAGTACTGGGAATTGAGCAGCCTGGGAATGCATATCTTCCTGGTGAACAGCCAGGGTTTGTGCAGGGCTGTAGTTGGAGCACGGAGGCTCTGGAAGGCAGTGGGTGACGGTCTTAGCTATCTTAAGTGGAACAGAGGCATGTCGGGTCTTCCTCCTTTTTGGCCCCTTTCAAAACCCCCCTTTCCCCTTTTTGCTACTGATTTGTCGGTACCACCCATTACCCTGATAAAACTGGGAACTGGATATTCGGGGGTTTTGAGTCTTTGAGTCTCTAGCTTAAAAAGTAGAATAGGAGTGATAACTTTATTTTCCCTCAATTTCCCCAACCATGTCATCTAAGATGAGTTATTGAACTGCCCTCATCCCCAGCCTCAGTCTCCTTACTTGGGGTTGGGGGATGAGGCAAGGAGAAAGCTTCATTTTCTTCGCCCCTTAAGTAAGGTAGAGAGAGGGGTGGCGTGCTGCGGGTGGAGTGAGGGTCTTGAGCTGAGCAAGCCAGTGGTGACTTGGGAGTTGAAGGACTGAAAATCATTTTAGAAAGTTCTGTGAAGCAGTGTCCTTAGATTTGGGTATGGTGGCCCCTGCCCTGAGCCCCATGCCTTAGAGAGGGCCCTACTCTGGTTATACCCACCCCACAGAGCAAGGGGATTCTGGAGCCAAGGAGATGTGTCCTCCAGAACCCAGGTCCCCCATTCTAGGTCACTTAATCAGAACCCCAGAATTCTCTGCCCAAATGGTGCAGGCCTACTTCCAAGACTGGGGAGACCTCTTTACCCAGAAACTTCCTATATTGCCCCAGGGTAGCCAAGGAGGCTCTGTTCAGAGGGGTAGAGAGAGCTTGGACATGTTGGTGGGGTGTTCAGTTGTCCACACTTGTACATGTGAGTCTGAGAATTCCCAGTTTAAACCTGACCCACTCCCCGCTGAGTCCTCTGGGGATCTTGATGGAGTGATGCTGTTTGGGGTGGGTGCCCAGGCACTTTGTTGGCAGAACTCACCCAGCTTGAAGGGGGCGAGGTAGGAGAAATCCTGTGGCTTCCATGCTTAAGAGGCGGCCGGAAAGTGGTGTAGAGGAGGGGCTCATTGGTGGGTGAGCAGCTGATCTTAAGCAAGAGTCATCACCCAAGAAAGGTAGGGAGAAGTGGGTGGTGTTTTTCTCACGTGATCAAAAAGGAAGCTCAGGGAGCTGACCAGGGAGAGCCAACAAGCCACAGAGAAGTCGTTTCTCCCCCCCCTTGCCTGCCACCTGGCCCACCAGTTGCCCCCCCCCCCCCATCTCTCTAGAATCAGTCATGATCTTGGGCAGGAAATGAAATTCATTTTGACTTGGTGCTGTTTTGTACTTAGGTTTCCTTCACGTGTTTCTCAACTTTGTCAGGGTGAAGGCATATTTACCAACTTAGGAAGGAGATTGAACAGATTTTATTTAACAGCCCGACGATTGATTTCAAAATGTAAGATATGTAGACATATGGTATGTGGCCTCCATTTGTTCTCTTGCGCGGGGCGCCATGGCTGTCAGGGGTGGGCCTGGCCCCCTGACTCTAGAAACGAACGGACATCCTCTAAGGCTCTGCTGTCCCGACATGGTAGCCCCTCGCCGCTCATGGCTGTTGCAGTTGAAACGTGCACTCGTTGAAAGTCAACACATAAAAATTCCATTGCTCAGTCTCGGTAGCCATGTTTCAGATGCTCAGTGGGTAGTGCAGACATGGAAGGCTCTCAGCATCACAGAAAGTTCTGTGGGGCAGCGCCCTCTAGTGTGTGGTGCTGACATAGGCGTTTGTGATCTCAGTTCGTGCGCGGGGCGGACAAATTCAGAGCCACCTGCATTCATTTCATTTTCTCTTCCTTCTCACCCTCCCACAGCTGCCAAAGATCTGGTGAGCCGGTTACTGGTGGTAGACCCCAAAAAGCGCTACACCGCCCACCAGGTCCTTCAGCACCCCTGGATTGAAACTGCGGGAAAGACTAGCACAGCGAACCTCCAGAAGGAGGTGCCCCCCGGCAGTGAAGGCCACATCCGGAGGCAGCACAAGCGGTCTGCTGAGCAAGCCTCGTAGTGGCCGCCTCGGGTACTATGCAGCCCCCTTCTCCCCCAGGGACAGAGAACGAGACAGAAATCCAGGAGGACTTCAGTGAGGAGGACTTCTGCCCCTCATTGGAGAATCAGGGGAAGGAGAGAGATGCTTAGTATATTTTAAAGCATATTTTAAAAAATGAACTTGAGTCTTACTGTTAAATGTTGTAACATATTTTTAGATTTGTATATTTGAAGACTTTAACACATTTATTTTGGGGGGGGTTTAAGACTATCAGGGAGGACTTTTTGGTAATAATGTTGTGTTTTGCTTCCTCCTTGTAATCAAGTTCATGGTAAACAACATGAGTGGTGCTTACCAGGATCTAAACTCCCCCTGTGAGGGTCAACAAGGTGAATCATGGTCTTTCTGTAGTAATAAAATGACTGACAGAAGTGGGTTGTATTCCGATGACTTCTTAATGCTGGTGAGGGGAGCCAGGGAAGTAGAGTTTAGACATGCTTCCTGAAGCCAATATGACTACATCTAAATGTGGTGGACACTTGATTAACTGGCAGGACCTGTTTATTTGGGATGTGCTGGTCTTGCTGTCCAGCATTTACTGAAAATCCGGTCTGGTACTGGTGGAAGAATGGAAAGGAGAAATCATTGATTTATTCTTCCCCCTCCAGCACCCCTTTATACTGTTTTTCAGCCGATTATCCCTGAGCCTGAGTCACGTCCACATGAAGCTGGGCACTCAGGCTGTGACTGTGTTAACGTTTTCAGACCACCGGGGAGCCGTTTAGTGCATTAATATGTCAGCAGTTCCGTAAATGGATTATACTCAGGCTCCAAGCTGCTCAGAGAGTTCAGCCACGTTCCTACTGCAGGGCAGACACACGGAGGCTTCAGGATGCATGTTCTCTGATTCATTCCAGATTCCTGTATGGAAATGTTGGTCTTTTCAGACGACTCGGGGGTATGCATGAGCCAAAAGCAAAACATGATCCTGATATTTTCCAAATTGACCTTTCTGGGTTATATATATGTAACCCAGCCAGTGGGACACAGAACCAATCCACCAGGGTGGGCTTCTCACCCCGCCCCCTTCTCCCTACTGGTGTTGGAGTCCTCTGGGCAGAGGAGGACAATCAGGAAACCAGGAACAGTGAGAGAGTGTTTAGTGTAAGGAATCCCTTAAGCGGGAGTTGGAACATCGCGAAAGTGCACTGGGGCCTCTGAAGTGATCTAGCAGCGGTAA
Source organism: Zalophus californianus (assembly GCF_009762305.2). Lineage (NCBI taxonomy): Eukaryota > Metazoa > Chordata > Mammalia > Carnivora > Otariidae > Zalophus > Zalophus californianus. Next base: position 65,494,519 of record NC_045595.1, on the reverse strand, counting down.
CGGCAGGAAATGGCTTCCAATCTGAGGTGGGGGGGCCAAAGGAAGAGGCTGGGTGATACGAACCTGGAAACTTAGAGGAGAAACCCCTTGTAGTGGAGGCTGACTGTGCCGCCCTGATCCCTCTTGAGGAGGAAGGGAAGAGGTTGCCGGGTTGGCAGTCCTCAGCAGTAACTGTCTACGGGCATCGCTTTCAGCTGGAAGAGTCGCCTCGCTCAGGGTCCCACCTCCCTCCTGGGGCAGGCTGTGTCCAGTGACTGGTCCACGCAGGGAAGGAAGGCTCGGCTCCCTTGTCCCCAGTGGGGACAGCGCTGAAGGGCCATCCCAGCCTCAGCAATCCAGTGTCGGCCTCGCCCAGTCTTGCTTTTTTCCGTTCTCAGAGGTGACCAGCCGGAGACCACTCCCTAAGAAAACTTCCGCATGCTCATCATGTCACAGTTGGCCTCCCAGGAGACAGAGCCTGTGATCCCCTCTGGAAACGTGGGACTGCTGCAAAGTGGTGACTGGTGCTTTCACCTCAGGGGCTCCGAGGAGGGAGCCGGGGCCCACACACCTGAGGAGAGGGTACCACCCAGTAGGCAGTACCATGGACTCTTGTTCTGCAAACGTGGAGAGAGCCTGGAAGCTGGAACCAGTTGCCACTGGAATGGCACCAAAGGCACTACATCCAAATGAGAATTTTCAGGCCACATTAGCATCATTTGATTCTCTTGACCACTCTCTCTCTGAGCCATTTCTCCTGTTGGCTTCCACGATGCCACGTTTTTATGCTCTTCTCCCTGCATCTCTGTCTTCTCCTTTGGGTTTCCTGTATAGCTAGGTTCAGCCTTCTTCCAGTTGCTAAAGGTTGTTTCATCATTAGTCACCAGGGAAATGCAAAGTAAGGCCACAGTGAAATAATACTGTATACCTATTAGAATGGCTACAATGACAAGACTGACCATACCAAGTGTTGGCGAGGAGTTGGAGCAACTGGAACTTTTGTATATTGCTGGTGGGGATGTTCAATAGTCTCCCCTCTTTGGAGAAAAAATTGGCAGTTCCTTTAAAAGCTAACCATATCCCGCCCATATGATCCAGCCGTTCCACCCCTAGGTATTTACAAGAAAAGTTACAGTGTTTGTCCACACCAAGACTTGTACACAGATATTAATAGGTGCTATGTTTGTAGTAGCTCAAAAGTGCAAGTAGTCTGAGTGTCCATACATTGGCGATGTATAATCAAATTGTGGTGCGTCCATACAATGACTACAATTCAGCAATAACAAGGAATAAACTCTTGATTCAAGCAACAACATGGACAAAAAAAAAGAAAGTAATTAGAGTGAAGGAAAGAAGTCAGACCAAAGCAGATTACATTTCGTGTGGTCCCATCTACATACAATTCTAGAAGATGAGAACTAATCCTAGCAAGGGAGCAGATCAGGGGTTGCCTGGGGATAGGAGGGAAGGAGAAGTTACAGAAGAACGCCAGGTAACTTTGGAGGCGAGGGATATGCTCATTATCTTGAATGTAATAATGGATCTTTGGGTGTATACATGTCAAAATTTATCAAATTGTACACTTTCAGTATGTGCTGTTTATTGTGTATCACTTATACCTCAATAAAGCTGTTAAATAACATAGTTGTAGTTTCTTCAAACCCAGTCCTAGACCCTCGTCCTTACCCCCATAATCTCCCTTTACCTGTACCCGCTATCTTGCAGATGATCCTCTACCTCCCTCCTCCCAGTATGTCTCCAGCCCAGGCTTCTCCTTGTGGCTCAGACCGTCTGTCCAACTGGCCACGTGACGCATCCACATGTGGGCATACATTCCTCCAGTCCAGAATATGTGATCAGCACCCCGTACCTGGCCCTTCTTTATTGCTCCCTCTTGCACGGAACGGGACTGCTGAGCAAATTCAAAACACAGGCACCCTCTTTGAAACCTCTGTCCCCCACCTCAAATCCAGACCAACCCCCTTGGCTTTATTTTCCTTAGTGTTTCTTGAATCCAGCCTCTTAGCTTCCTCAGTTCCCCTCCTTAGGGACATCAAGGTTATTCTTGCTAATTCTATAATGTTACAAAAACACTGTGTTCATTGTATATCCATCTCCTTGTGCACGTATGGGAGACTTTCTCTTAGACCTAGAAAAAATGTCACCTTATAGGGTATTGCCAACTTGATTTTGAATTGATCTACCTTCTCCCAAAGAGCCATGAAACTTTCCTCTTTTCTCTCAGGGATTCCCACACGATTTTGTCTTTTGTTGCTAAAATGTTACCTAATCTGGACATGCTTGAGAAGTAGCAACATAGAAACTGCTTTCTACTCTGACATTGGGGTAGCACGTCATAGCTTGTGGAGGAAATTCCTGCAAGCACCCCATTTCCACCTTAAAATGACAGCCCCACTTAATAGATGGGGAGACTGAGGCACAGAGAAGTGACCTCAGTTGCTCATTGTCACCCGGTTTACCAAAAATGCCAGCTGCCAGCTATAAACCCGAGGGCAGAGTGGCACTGTCACTTTAGTCCCCAGCCTCTACTCGGCTCTGACCCAGCAAGGCTTGCTCCTCAGTGCCTTCGGATGAGTGATTCCCAGCTGGCTCCTTTCTGCAAGCAAGGTACTCAGCCAGAGGCTTCATTAACCTCTCCCATTCCTGCTTCGTGGGAAGAGAAAGGCTGTGTAGAACTAGTACTGCTGGACCTGGGGCTTCTCATGCAAACTACCCCCCTGCAGGTTGGTTGAGAATTGAGGGTGGGTCTGGAGGTGGCTTTAGGAGCCATGGTTGGTCCTTCCAGGCGTGAAGCCCCAGGGCGTGGCTGTCAAGGGACTTGGCGTTCTTTCTTTAGGGCTTAACTCCAGCTCCTCTCAAGTTAGCATGGGACAGTCACTCCGTCGTCCTCATCTGCTCTGGGTGGCAGAGAAGTTTCTGACCATGCCTGCCTCTGAGTATTGTTAACACTGGGTGTGATGGGTGCCATGTTGCCTTATCAGCCCTGCCTCTGGACTGAAGCACCTGCTCTCCCAGACTTGCCCTCAGAGGAACTGAATCTCCGGACTCACATTCATGCCCCTCTCTGGGGCAGCTCTCATCCAGTGACTGGTCATTGTGGATTACAAAGGTCCAGCCCCTTGCTTCAACTCAGGACAGCTCAGCAGGGCCATCCCAGATCTCCCTGTGGCACCAGACAACGCCTTCGCTTCAACTGTCTCACATTCCTTTTACCCAGTCCCGCGTGATTTACACCCCCTTCCCCAACAGGTGTTGATACTGAGAACGGTCCCCAGGAAACTTCCTGCACACGCATCTCCTCAGAGTCTGCTTTCTTGGGAAATAGCCTATGAGTTTCTCATATCCAGTTAGTATGAGCAGGAGGCCGCTGCTTCCAGGGACCTTCCCCAGTCCTTCCAGACCCTCTTGATGGGTCTTGATGGGGTCCCTCTGTACCTGGAATGGACTCCCTAATGCTTGGCCGCCCAGACTGAGGCAAAGTCCAGGGGACCAGGGCACAGAATGGCTCTGGATCCAGGCCTCCCTGAATGGGTGGGCCCTGGTGATTTTGGCGGGGTGATATAATCCAGGGACCAACAAGCTCAGAGAGGGGTTATAGACTCAACTGTGGTTTCCTTTCTTCTAAGGGAGAAATTAGAACTAGTTCCAGTGCATCAGCAAGACTCTCGGGGCCTGTGTGAGTATCGGGGTTCCAGCCCTGTAGCTGGGCTGCGGAGCGGAGGGAAGCTCCAGCAGGTGGTGCTGGAGGTTTCTGGCCAGGAGATGAGGAAGCTAACCCTGCCTGGGAAAGTTCTGGGGACACGGGGTTCTCCAAAGCAGAGGCTGAGACAGGGACCTATCTCCCAAGAAATGTGAGAGTGGGGAAGGGAGACTGGGAAGGGAGAAAAGCCGAGCAAGCAGGTGTTCACGCCTGAGGACTGCTGTGGGCAACTGAGGCGGGGTGGGGGTGCTCCCAGATGCCGAGCAGGACACACCTCAGAATCCTCCCACTCCTGGACAAGAGAGCTGGGGTTTTAACCACCAACGCCCGTCCTTCCATTCGTGGAGTGGTTTTCCTGATGGATTAAGTTCCCTGCCACTTCTGGTCTGTTTTGGGCTAAAGCTTCCACATCTGGGGGATGCCTTTCATGCAGAGAGTCACGGGAAGGTGGGGACACCTGGAGCAGCTACAGCAGGTGACCTCTGGGTAGCCGATAGGATAGTGGGGGGGCTCTGCTGCACACGGGAATCGAGGAGGCAGGATTTGAGGAAGGCGAGCCCAGTGTTGGTGTGAGGTTGGGGAATGTGGAGCTGCTACACCGGGACACTTGCTGTGGTGCTGACGTTTCCCTTCAGTGCCCCAGAGCCATGGGGGGTGGGGCAGGGACCTTGTAAAGATGACAAAAATGACAAAAAAAAAACGGGATCAAAGTGATTCTGGAGAGGTTTTAGGGCCCTTGTGAATCCACGGCATCACAGTGGAGGTTGTGGCATTTGGGGCTTGCTCTTGGAGGCTGTTAAATCATCCTTTGCCTGGGATTGCCGCTCCCTGGGGTTGGCAGCCTATTTTCCTGGATGTGTGGTGTCAGAGGCACATGAGATCCCTGGAGGTGAGCCATTTTGGTGACACCTTTTAAATGGCTCAGAGAGACTGGGCCCTGAGGCTTCTGCCTGCATGCTTTTCCGAGACTGATTTGGTGAACTTGAGGAAAATGATGGCTTCTATTTCTTCCAACGCAGCAGGGCAGGGGAGTTCCAGTCATTGTGATGGAGAATAAAGGTAGGTGCCATCAGTGACATCTTAGGATGGATAAAGATCAGGCTTTTAGAGAAGGGCAGGTAGGTAGGGGAGGGCTGGCAGGGCACTTTGCTGTAGAGAGACAGGTTCTCGGCAAACCGACCCCATCACCGGTGCTGACGGAGGATTCGGCCATTTCAGCGAGGCAGCAGAATATGGGCACCCTCCCCATTCTAAAATGGGGTAGGGTGGTGTGCCATTTGCATTTAGGAGTAAAAGAGGAGTCTGGCTCTTAATTCATGCTTTGGAGTTCACTGCCTTTTGGATAGTCTCCTCTTTTTAACTGGTCTCCCTTCCCCTGCTGACTTGCATTGAATTTCTACCCTAGGTCTGCTGTGTTAGCTCTTGTTGCAAAACAACCAAACTTAATGGTTAAGAAGAATACAAATTTATTATTTCTCAGGAGCCTTTGGATTGGGATCGTGGGCTGGGCTCAGCTGGGCAGCCCTGATCTAGGCAGTGCTTTGTTGTTCTTGGTTAGAGGAGGTAGGATGGCTGGGACCCCTCCCTCCACATGGCTGTTCATCCTCTATGCAGCAGGCCGGCCTGGACTTGAAGACATGGCAGTGGAAGGATTCCAAGCATGAGGTTGGTAGCTGTGAGGTCTCTTCAGGCTTAGCCTGGGAGCTCACATAACATCCCTTCCACCACATTACTGGCTGATGCAATTCACACAGCCAGCTCAGATGTAAGGGGCAAGGCAACAGGCTTCACCTCTTGATGGAAGGAGCTTGATGGGATTAGAATCTACGGCCATTTTGGCATCCTACCACACCTACCGTGCCCAGTAAGGAGAATCAACCATCCTTATTAACCCACTCATCTTTGCAAACCTGAATTTCCATCTCTTAACACCCATGGTGGAAGAACAGAAACTATTTGGGTTCCTTCCACCAGGAAAAAATCATTTGTGCATTCAGCTCTTAACTCAGCAAGTATGATAGAGAGCTTGTCATGAGTCAGGCCCTGTAGCAGGTCCCAAGAATACAATGATGCATATAGCATGGTATCTGCTGTCAAGGAGCTCTGTCTTGTTGGGGAGACAGGCCCCAAAACTGATCATTTCATGCAATGTATTAAATAGAAGAAGGAGGTATTCAGAGGGTTCCATATATATTATAATTAATAGTGGTCATTTAGGAGCACAGATGTGGAGCCAGGAACTCTGCCAGGACCCTGATATTTTCTCAGCGAATCCCAGGCAATCCCATGATAGCGGCTTTAGTATCCCACCCAGCACCTCTTGCATGAATGATCACAGCCAGAGTGGAATTTTTAAAAGAGGAATGTGATCATGTCACCGCCATTTAAAATGACTTCCTGTTACATTTGGAATGCAACCCAACTCCTCACTGTGGCCTGTAGGAGCTGAACGGACCTCCCTCGCTCACTGATCGCATCTCCCACCCCTGTCCCACCGCTAGCGTTGCTATCCTCACATAAACACCATGGTGCCTCCTCAAGCCCAGTCAGCACTCTCTGGGGCCATGATACTGGCTCTTTCCTTTCTCTGGAATGATTTTCCTCAGCCCTGTGATGTTTCAGCTCAAAGGCTATCTCCTCAAGAAGCTGCCTCCCTGAGACGCTGTCCCATTCCCCTGTTTAATTTCCTCCGGTGAACTCAGCATCTCAAATGCTCACCCGGTTGGCCTGATGTCTGCCCCTCCCCAGCCCCAACACCCCTGGAACCTAGGCTTCAGGAGGGCGGGGACCTTGCCTTTGGTGTCAGTGTGGGATCACCGGGTGGCCATCCCCCTAATGGCAAATACTAACAGCTGAGTTGCTGTGAGAAAGAATCTCCATGGCTGTTCTTTCTTATTCAAAGTTAGACACTTTTCCATATCATAGCATTTCTTCCACTGAAGTGCATTTTACAATTGATGCATACTGAATATAGTTTCCTTTTCCCCTTGAAAGCTCTTCTTAAACCTAGGGTGTATCTTACAGTGATGGTGTCCTAGAAGCTGGAAACCAATAGCAGTGAAAACTCTGTAATTGTTTTCAAGAAAGAAACGATACTGGAATAAATAGCGAAGATTTCTCTTTTTCCTGTGGGCTATATTTTTTCTGTTTTACAAAGATACCATTCAGAGTAGGATCAGATATTTCTTTTGTTGTTAATGGTATATTTTTTTCCTCCTTGTCTATCTCCCTGATAGGATCTGGGAAATGAATAATAATACAAGAACATAAAGATATATCTAGATTTGTTCTGACAAGTTTCATATCACCGAATATACTTGGAGAAGAATATTTGACCTTAAGAAAAATTACAATGAGAAACCCAGCTGCTATTATTAAAACCATGCAGCACAGAGAAAATGACGCTTCATCTATTGTGGTACCTGTGTAATTTATGTCAACAGAAAGCCAATAGCTTCATCATGATCTGAAAGTATACTTCACTTGAGAGATCTTGGGCCCTCCCCTGATCTGAAAGAAGGAAGAGTGTGCATAAATTCTTGGCTCCAAAGTCCCAAAAGAACTTCGGGCAGGGGGAGGGTGGAGGAAGACAGTTGGTTCTTAGATTGCTCTACTTTCTCATCAGCCTTCAGCAAGGCCTCCAGGCCTTTGACAGAGAGATTTATGCAGGAGCCTCATGGAGGTGACTCTGGAAACAGGAAATATTTTAATAAGCATTCTTTCTAAAACTAAGGAGGTCATTTTAAATTGATCTGTTGAAACTGATATGTTTCTTTGTCAAATGTAGATTCACGCAGTCTTTTTTGTTTGTTTGTTTTTTGTTTTTTAAATCCAAGCTTGATGCAAGTTGCTTAATTAACCTTTTGGCTTCAGTTTCCCTGTCTGGATATGGCAGGTGTTAATATTAGTCTGAAACTACAGGTATGCAACTATTACTGCATGATTTTATTTTCTGATATTTTATGTTCTGATGTTTTGACTGTACCCCCATCCTGCTGGTTGCTGGGCAGTGACCTCCACCATTCGTTCCACATGTGATCACAGTTCTGGGGTCTTGTGAAGTGCCACATGGGGGGGGGCAGCCTTCAGCGATCAGTCCCCATGGGTTCCTGCTGCCACACTCTCTGTCCCAGCCCACCTCTCTGCTGCTCTCTTGCCACTTTAGGGCCTGGGAATCCTTTGTACAACAGTCCATAATCTGGTCGCACTGATTATTCTTCCAAGCCTCCACTTGGATCCCTGGGGCTTCTGAAGCCCGTAGGATTCTATTTGCTCAGTAGGATTCTATTTGCTCAAGCCGGGAAGGTTACTTTGTATGGTTTGGGAAGCGGGGGGGGGGGGGGGGGGGGGGGGGGGGGGGGGGGGGGGGGGGGGAAGTCTTTCTCCTTTTCTCTCTGTAAGCTCCTTTCTCCCTCTTTCCACCCTCATGGGTCTTCCAGATTCTCCCCTGGGCAGGCCTTGGATTAGGGTGAGGTGAATGAAGATCCCTCTCAGACCCTAAATTTAAATTTAGGAATGTCCAGAATGTCCCTTAAAGGTACACCTTAAAAATCAGAGTTTTTTTAAGATTTTATTTATTTGACAGAGAGAGACACAGCGAGAGAGGGAACACAAGCAGGGGGAGTGGGAGAGGGAGAAGCAGGCTTCCAGCTGAGCAGGGAGCCCGATGCGGGGCTCGATCCCAGGACCCTGGGATCATGAACGGAGCCGAAGGCAGACGCTTAACCGACTGAGCCACCCAGGCGCCCCCAAAATCAGAGTTTTTTTGTAGTAATTTTTTTTTTTAAGCCAAGCAAGAGTATTTACTGGCTATTACTTAACAAGCCTGTGGTGAATGACTTAGTAATTTTGATTTTTTAAACTATTACATTAAAATATTATCTATCCTGATTCTGAGTTTCTTGGTAGCTCTTTAGATTTTGTAGCCGAGGACAGTGCCTCACCTGCCTCACCTTAATGCTGGCCATGGATTTTGGAAACAAAACCAGATAACCTGAGGTTTACTTGTCTTTTCTGCCTTGCCATGTACCTTTTGAGAACCAGCTAGAATTGAAGGGGGGGGGGGAATGCCAAACCAACAAACCATCAATTAATATCTCAAGACACATCGGGGCGCCTGGGTGCCTCAGTCGGTTAAGCGTCTCCCTTCGGCTCAGGTCACGATCCCAGGGTCCTGGGATCGAGCCCAGCGTTGGGTTCCTGGCTCAGCAGGATGTCTGCTTCTCCCTCTGCCCCTGCCCCTCCCTCCTGCTCATGCTCTCTCTCTGTATCTCTCTGTCGCAAATGAATAAATAAAAAAAAATCTTAAAAAAAAATATCTCAAGACACATCGAGCCACGCAGAGGTAGAGGGTGGGCTCTCTCTTGAATGCGTTCCGGCTCTCCTGTCTGCACTGCAGATCACATGGAGAGGCTCCTGGGCAGGTATGACCAGGGGAAGACACCTGCTTCCTCATCCACCTCAGGCAGCAGCAGCAATTCAAATTGTTTTCAGCTCAGATTCTTGGCTATGGAGACGTGGCCACTTGACAAAGGCTCCCCGGCTAGAAAAATCACAACAGGAAGGAAAGTGGCCCTTCACCTGCTGGACGGCTCTTTGTTCCCTTTCTCTCATTTCTTTGAGGCCCAACGGCCTTCTTTCTGGCTGTGGATGCTCCGCACCTTTGCACTCATTAAAAAACAAAAACAGAAATACTTTCTCAAGAAGAGTCTCCATTCTCGGAAATGTGATCCACGAAGCTTGATTCTATTTTTATAAAAGGCCCGGCTTTGGCCCAAAGGCATCCACACAGCACTCTGATTGAGGAGGGGAGCCGAGTCTTCAAACCGAGGGTAATTCCTTTTATAGTGCTTCTTTCTTTACACTTGCCCTCAGGGGTGGAAACCAATCCCAGGGAAAGAATGGAAGGTTGTGAAAAGTCAGCAGGGCTGTTCCCTTGCCTGGAATCAGAGAGCGCAGGCTTTGTAACCAGGGAGGCAGCCCCTTTCAAGCTGCCTGGCTGGCTTTTCAGCCCTCCTAAAAATCATTCAAGGGCTGAACATCACTGTTTTTTTCTGCTTTGCCTACTCCCTTGAAAATAACAGAAGCACCATGGGACGTTATGTCCCACATTTGCGGCTTCTGAGTGTCTTCTGTTGCCAAGCTCTGGGATGCAGGCCACCTTCTGAGGGCTGAGTGACTGCACGCCGTTTCCACTCATCTGGTTTTCTTAGGTCTGCTTCATCTCTCAAACAGAACAGAACGGAGCCAGCTGTGACCTCTCCTCCCCCCACCTCCCTTAGGTCTGATTTGTTCTTCCTTCTTAGGTGCTTTTCTTAGCATGTGCATCCATATAAGCTGCATCTTCATCAGGAATCATGATGTTGCAAGGGTGATGAGCAGCACAAGTGACTCAGGTAGAGAGGGGGCTTACTGCAAGGTCATGGGGGGACCCCACCAAAAAGGTCTCACAAGAACCAGAGGTCACCTGCACTGACTGTCCAGCCTCGTGGAGAGGTAGCCCAGGGGCTTTCAGCTAGGCCTGGGGCTGGGTGTTCTCTCCTCTTCCTCTGCACACCAGCCCGCTTCACGCCAGCTCCTGGGATTTGCTCGCTCACAGTTATCGGTGTCCTATGCTTACTCCGGCTTTGGATTCTCCGTAACCTTATAGCATGTCTCCTTGGAGCTAACTGGCTCACCCACAGGGATCTGTTTCCATATTCCTGGGAGAGGAATTCCGATTGGCTGGCTTGGGTCAGGTGCCCACCCCTAGCCCAGACAGCTGTGTGTGATGGTGGTGGCAGGTGGCATGGGATGTGGTGGGCTGCCCCTTCTGGATGAGCATGAATTGAGAGTATTTTTCTAAGAAGAGGACAGTGTGGGCTGGGCAGGAGAGAGCCAGCATTTCTAGTGCCATCCCTAAGTGTCATTTCCTGCTTGCTGCCCAGTACTCTGGGGCACACCCCTGGTAAGTTTCCCTCTCAAGGCACCGCGGTACTCTTCGGGGCGTCTGACTCGCTGGTCTTGTCTGTTTTGGGTTCTGATGTTGATCGATTGCCTAGAGAGCACGCCCCCCCCCATGCCGAGATTAAATATTAAAACTCTTTCCTATGTGTATTTTTATTAAACATTTAAACTATAAATATTTCATCCATCCAGAATTTATTTTGGTGCAAGGAGTTAGGTAGGGAGTTGAGTTTTATTTTTCCCCCCTAGTGGCTAGCCAGCTGTCCTGACACAATTTTTGACTTATCCATTTAAAAAAAATTTTAATGAATATCTTATTTATTATATACGAATTTTTCTTCTATACATTCAGTCATTCAATATACGCATCACTATATCTAGACTTATTCAATTTCATTAACCTGTTAACTCATGTATCAGAAGCACCATATTTTAATTACTATGGGCTGTTGCTTCTACACTGTGGAGTCATTTTGTACGTCCGGTGATTCTTCTCGTTTTTTCATTGCAGTCCAGTTGACAGACAATGTTACATTAGTTTCAGGGATGCAGCATGGTGATTTGACAAGTCTGTATGTTATTCTGTGCTCGCCACAAGTGTAGCTCCCATCTGTCACCACACAGCACGATTACAGTGTCATGTTCTCTATCTTGTGCATCTCATCCCCGTGACTTACTCATTCCGTAACTGGAAGCCTGCGCCTCCCCCTCCCCCGTCTTGCTCTTCCCCCACTCTCTCCCCTTCCGGTCGTTTTCTGATTGCTCTTCCTCAGAGATTAGACTGGTCTCATTTGTATGACATTGGACGCTGGGGGAGAGCGAGTTGCAGATCTTCCTCTTCACGGAAGGGAGCCATCTCACCATGGGATCCCTCCTTTCTGGGGGCACTTCCTCTTCTGGTCCAGCAGACGGAAGCTGCCAGGATCAGGGCCCCTCGCCAGCCTGCCCAGGGCCACAGCGAGGCCATTCTCAGCAGGAAGCTCGCTACCCACACCCTCAGCGCACGGGGTGGGAGGAGCTCCGAGGACAAGTGAGGTCACCCTGCAGCCCCATTCCCTCAGGCCTTGGCAGCAGGCTGAGGGCCACTCTGTTGGATTTTGCTTTCGGTTGGCTGCAACACCACTCAGCCCCATCTCTGACCACTCAGCCCCGTCTCCGGCCACTCCTGTTTAGAGCTGGGGTGAGAGCGGGGGTCCTGGAGTCTGGCTCTCACAAATCTGTGCAGCAGGCCGGGTCCACAGTCTCAGCTTTTAAGGATTTAGGTCTGGCCTCTGGTTGTGGTTTAGTCCTCAGTTCATTTAAGATATTCTGACGGAGATTTCAGAAATAAGAAAAGAGAATAAGATGCAGAGACTCGAAGGACGCCTGGGTGGCTCAGTCAGTTAAGCGGCTGCTTTTGGCTCAGGTCGTGATCCCCGGGTCCTGGGATCGAGCCCCACGTCTCCCTGCTCAGTGGAGAGCCTGCTTCTCCCTCTGCCTGCAGCTCCCCCTGCTTGTGCTCTCTCTGTGTCAAATAAATAAATAAAATCTTAAAAAAAAAAAGATGCAGAGACTTGATTACCCCTTGGATTGGAGGTTCTACACATTTTTTTTAAAGGGAGGACTGGGAATGTAGATGATCCCTTTCCTTAAAGGCAGTGTTTCTCAAATGTGGGTCTGTAATAGGTTGTGTGGTCTGTCCACAACCCTGCTTTCCCTCCTCCCCCAGTGCTGGCTTCTTTCCACTTCCATGGGAGAAATATACTTCCTTATCCTGTTGTTTTGGCCAAAAGAATGGGAGCAGATGTGATGGACACAGAGGCTTTAGATGTGTCATCCTGTTTGATGTGGCCTCTGGGCCCCTGCCATCAGCCACGAAAAGAGCGTGCCTAGGTTCAAAGATGAGAGACACGTGGAGCAGAACTGAACTTGGCCTGCATACCCAGAAGGGCTCTAACTGACCCGCAACACTTGCGGGTGAGGACGACAGACAGTGGTCACACTGTCAGCCATTGAGAACTGGGGGATGTTTGCTATATACCACGCCACCACTGCAGCCCAAACCTGACTCATGCTGAGCCATATATGCGCCCCTTTTAGAGGGAGAAAATTCTAGTGATCCCTCTGTGTTGACACAATTTGACCATTCACTCAACAAATAACACTGAATATGTGTGTGTGTATATTGGAGGGGGAAGCAGTCAGAAGGAGGCAGAAGTAAATCATTTTATATAATTCAACAAATATTTTTTAAAAAAGATTTTATTTATTTATCCAAGGGAGAGCAAGCAAGAGGGAGAGAGAGCACAGAGGGAGAGGGAGGAGCAGGTTCCCTCCTGAGCAGGGAGCCCGACGCAGGGCTTGATCCCAGGACCCGGAGATCATGACCTGAGCCAAAGGCAGACACTTAACGACTGAGCCACCCAGGCGCCCCTAATTTAACAAATATTTCGAACAATACTAGGTCTACATTTCTTATCCTTATAATTCATACTTCATCATACAAGCAAAACAAAATTACAAATTCGCTTCAAATAAAACTACCTCATAATTTATATCAATTTGATCGGATAGATGATGTTTTGTTTCCACTAAATTGCTCTTTTGCAGTGCAAATGTGGTCCTTACTGTTCTGTCTACATTCTTTCGAGTTAGGTGTGCTTATACCATCCTGAGTCCCTTGTGATGACTGTTTTCACCCCATTTTTTTTTTTTTTACAATCGCTATAGAGCTCAAAGCTGAGTCCTTTGGCTTTTACTTAGTATAAATACTTCCTTGAGGAGGCCGTCCACTGCTGTTCTGATCCATGAACACGCCACAGTTAAAATAGTAGCACCAGGCACAACTTCCTTGCGATATCCTAACAAATGCAAAATAGAGGCCGGGAATGTTTTGATGATTTTCCTTCCTATCAGTACGATGATCCAGCATGAGATCGAGTTTGTGTGAAGTTTTTTAGGCCATTATAAACACAAAAACATACAAATGGCTCTCAGATCATGGAGAGAACTTCGGATCCTGAGCTCGCTCATCCAGGTTGAGATGAAGGCACTTTCTGTTTGATGTTGCTGAAGGGAAGGGAAGGAGATAGCCGACAAACCAAACTTTCCCCAGTCTGGGCAGCAGGTGGTGCTCTTGACATTTGGAATCACACTGGGGTCCGCAGTGCTGGGTTCCTGGGTCAGCTTTGGATAGAATTTGCCGGTGTTGCACTGCAGTAGGTTTGTTGTTTCTTCGTCTCTCTAAAAACACCCTTTCTGCAATGACCTTATCTGGGCCAAGTTTAGCCCTAATGCAGCACAGGCTGCTGACCGGGCTGTGGTTTGGTCATTGGGCAGCCTTCTGTTTTTTTCTAGGCTATGAAAGTGGCCCTTGCTCTAGCCTACCAGCCGAGGGTTTGCTGGGACACTTTTGGACCCTCTTTAGACACAAGCAGTCAGCTTCTCGGCTCTGGTCTACTCCAGAGCCCCACACCTGCAGGCTGGTGGCTTAATTCTAGTGCTACGGCAAGGGGGTGCTCTGGTTCTCAACCAGTCGAAGGAGCCTGTAAAAATGCAGTTGTGGTGATTTTACCTTTAGCAACATGGAAATCCAGTGTGCATTTTTCTTCTCTGGTGTGGTGATCAGAAGGCACTTCATTTTCAAGTTGCTATGTGGCCTTGGTTTTCCATTCAGAAACTTGGAAGAGCAGCATCTTCTTAGGGACCGTTGCTTATCAGAAGCCTCACTTATATCTTCTATGATTTATAATGCAAGTCACCCGAGTACTGCAAGATAGATAAAATACAGAATCGATCATAAAATTTAAGATGTAGAGATCACCTTACCCATCTTACTCCTTTTACGGTCGAATATCTAATGCCTAGGGAGAGAAAATAAATTTGCTCAAGGGAGCCCAGTGGGTGCGTATTGAGCTTAGATCTCTCCCCTCCCGATCCAGTTTTTAAAAAAGCCATAATGATATTTTCGTCCCTCACAGCCCCGACTCGATGCACACCAGCATGCCGGCACAATGTCATGATCTGCTTCCCTGCTCTGTCCTACCCAGGTAGTTCCTAGTGTTGAGAATGACTGAACCCACACCCTAGAATAAGAATATTATATATATTCTGTCTTCTTTAACCTAATCCAAGTCTCGAGGGTCATAAAGCATGGAACTATCACGTTTTACAGATTGAAGATGTCTTTGATGACATATATATTTGTCTGTTTCCAGATTGTAGAGATGCCCATAGCGTGTGTGTGTGTGTGTGTGTGTGTGTGTGTGTGTGTGTGTGTGTGTGTGTGTGTTTTAAGGCAAGGGCTATTTAACATACAATAAAATGCACCAATGTTAAGTATTCAGCTTGATGGGTTTTGACAACCATGTAATTGCTTTTTGAGGACAAACCTGACTATAGATCTAAGTCTTAAGGAGGATGGAGTAATACAATTTGTATCTGAGAGAAAGCAAATCGCTGTCTCAGGGCTTGTCTGGAAAGGGAGGAAAACTGACATCTCCGTGACCCTGTCTGTTCTCCTGAGTTTCTTAAGAGGACCGAGCACTGGCTGTGCCGCCCCAGGAATTCACCGAGCTTCCTGCAGCTTGTGGGAGAGGATGCTCGGACCAGTGTTATTGGGGTCTCAAAAGACAAGGGGGCCACACAAAGTGCGACTGCTGCCAACCACAGGCTCTGATTTGGGCATCCTTGCTAACAATCTGGGAGTCACCCTCACCATCGTGGTCAAACACCAGGCCTGTCTAGGTCCGCTGCGGGCACTGTGTGTGGCTCTGGGCTTTAAATGCTTGGATTTTAGTTCCATACTGCTGAGTCTTTACCTTCAGTCTCCATTTTATGTTTCCTTCTGGGTCTCTGTAATTCTAGTGGCAGTTTCCCGCAAACTCTGTTCCTGCCAGTATGTTTGAAGTGGTGTGAATCTGAGTCTTCACCTTTCTTATATTCTAATGCTGAGTCCCATTCTGCTGGGTTGACTGGAGGTTTCGCCTCAGGTGTTACCGTATGTACCTCTCTGCCCTGGGGTCGTGCCAGGGTCCTGGGGTCACTTATAGGGGTAAAGGCAAGGGGAGGCCTTTCCAGTCATGAGTCATGGGTCTGCACTAATTAATGCTGAGACATACCCTTTGTCCCAGCCTGTTGGGGCTGTTCAGGTTCAGCTTGGAATGCCAGAATCTTTGGTGAGGCTTTGAGTTTGGGGCCCTTGGGTCTAGCGTCTCCTACCCTAGTACCCCTTGAGGTCTTGTGACCCCCTCACTCCCCACCCTGCCTCAGAGTGCTGTCCTCATGACTCAGACATTCCCGACATCACAGATGTGGGGCTCACAGATAGTCCCAGCCCTGTCCCGCATTCTCTCATTGCCAACATAAGTTTCTCTCTCTCGACTCCACACCTGGGACACCTAGTATTTATCAGGGAGCCATTACAGAGGACAGAAAGACAAGCTTCTGACCTCAAGTCCCATCTGCATCCTGTTCTGTAAAAAATACCCTGAGGGGAAGAATTTACAAAGGCTATTTGCATGAAATCCAAGGACATTAAAGTAGCATGAGAAAAACATAGGCTAATATCTCAAAAAAGTATTCTGCTAATGTTTACATTACCCCAATGGCCTGTTTTGCTTATGATGCTCTAGTATTTTCTCTCTTGCTCACTGTCCAGAATATTCTGTATCCCTTTCTTTGCTGTGATTTATCTGGTATGATCAGGATTATCATGCCAGGGGGTTAGTGCATATTTTTACCTGAGCACAGTCACTTCCTAAGCCTGGTTGAGCTGAAAGAACATACCCTCACAGCACCATACTCCTAGCTGCGGCATCTGTCATCAGTGGCATTACTGCTTGGTTACCCCACCCATCTTCTCATGTTTGCAGTAAGATTTTTGAGGAGAGCTGGATATTGCCGCCTTATGGTGCTTTAACATTGGGATGAGCATTAATTGTAAGGAGAGGTTGGCTCTGCTGTATTTGAAAGTGGACTGGAAAAGGTAAAAAGAGGCCTCCACGTTGTGCCACTGGCCACTAAATCATTTGGCAGCTGTACATTTTCCTTCTGGGTTGAGGACAGGCCTTGGAGATCACATTCAAAGAGTAAGAGGACCCTGCAGTCCCAGGGGGGCAGCCACGGAAGGCTCTCTCTGTCCTCATCTCCTGCCTTTACAAAGTCATTGAAGGGGAGGACAAGTGGGAAAAATCACTGCACTCCACATGGGCTGGAATATTCCAGCACTGGTCTGGCTGACTGGATGTCTAATACATCCCGGAGAAGCAAATGCTTTACTTCAAGTGGGACTGAGGTTTGGCGGAGTTTTTTTCTCACCATGTGCATTACAAGGAACAGGAAAATCTTGACAATTAAACAAGAGTGAGCAGGTGGGAGAGAGAACTAAAGGCAGGGTGAAGTTTTGACTTTTCTGAACCCTTCTGGTTGAGATTTTGCTGGGGTCTTTAGGCTTGGCAGGCTGGCACGTCACCAAGGAGCCACCAGATGGCGCTGTGAGCAGCGTCACGTAGGGCCCCTCCCATGTGAGGCCGATCGTCCTGGAATCTGTCCTTGTTCCCAGGGCGCTGTGTTGGGCTTGAGGAGTCAGCGTGGCTCTGATCAGGGAATGACCTCAGTTTAACAAAGCGCAACAGTGCCTGGGTCTGGCTCCTGCATCCTGACCCTGTACCTGAGGGATCTGTGTTGTATTGGCTTCTTAAATGTTTTCTTTGACAATCTGGGTTTGGTATCTTTCTCATTTTCTGCCCTGCTAGGTTTAGTCTCTCAAAATGGGATATTTCTGTCAGACAAGATAAGGATTGTGTCACTGTAACAAGATGTTCTTGCTCCCGGCAATGAGAAGCTTCATGGATAAGCTCTAAAGTGTGCAGCCTTGCCCAGTCCTTACCTAGACTCCCTGACTTAGATTTGCCCTGTCCCAGATGTCAGGGTGAGAGAGAGTGTGGATGGACAGACCCAGGCAGGGGCTGGAGCTTGGGCAAAGGGCCAGGGGAAAGATGAGTTGAGGCTGCTGGGGGGTCAGAGGACAGGGCTGTTAATGGGGAAATGTTCAGATTCTGGTGCACCAAAGGCTGGGGAGGAGCTGTGGGAGGGGCTCATGCACACACTCTGCAAACATTCAAAAGGAACACTTTTATACCCTGACTAGGTCCATGTTTTTATATACGCCTTAAAAGACTAAATAAAAACTTCCTAAAGGTAAGAAGAGCCTTGTCAAATTGCTGCTTTGAAAGGTCCTGAATCATTCTATGGGAGGCTCAGGGAAATCATCTCTTCCTGGATCAACGGGGACACACGCTGAGCAGCATCTGCTGGGAAGCAGTCTCTGATGCATGGTGGGGTGGGGACATGAAGGCAGCTGGGGGCTGTGGCCACACTGGAAGGTACAAAGCAGTCTGGGTTCACTTCTGCCCAAATCTCCATCTGTGAGAAAGAAAAAGTTTGTTAGGGTTTGAACGTCAGTTCTGGGGACAACTCTCTCTCTCTCTCAACAGCTAACAGCCCTGATTCCTGGCTTAGGGAAGCAATAAATGCTTATGGCTACTTTGTCCAAGCTTGCCTGGAACCAGCTGTCATGAAAAGGAGATAAGATCTCAGGCTGAAATGTACAATTTTTTTCCCCTAATAACAGAGTTGTTGACAGTTGTGATGCCTCTACCATTTTAACCTTCTAAAATTGTTAAGGGTCAGTCAATATTTTAAAATCATAGTGTTAAATATGCCCAAGACACACTATTGGTTAGGTTTGAAAGGTGTTTTGTGTGTGTGTGTGTGTAAGAGAGTCTAAAGTTTTGGGACTTAGAATGTTTACTTTTCTAGAGCAGTTTTTTTTTTTTTTCCAACTCCAAGAAAGTTTCTCAGAATCTTCCAGAATGCTCCTAATCTCCAGGAAAAAGCATTGCTTCTTCTAGGTTAGGGAGAGTTAGGCCAGGTCAAATATATAGGAGGACTGTGTGCATATTATCTTACCTCAAGCCATGCCTTTTCCACAGTTGTTGCCAGCACTATCCTGCCCTTCTTTCCACAGCAAGAAGAGAGACATAATCCCTCACTTTAGCTTCTCAGGTGCCCATGATTGTCCACGAATTGACTAGTCTTGACAAAATCCCTGAATTTTGGGGAGAGAGAAGCATGGTGAGTGCATCAGTCAGCTATTACTGTGTAACAAGCAACCACAAAAAATCCCAGTGGCATATAACAAAAAGCACTTATGCAGCTCATAAGTGTGGGTCAGCCATATGTCTCTGTTGATCTCAGTGTGACTTGTTTATATATCACAAGTTGGCTGGAGTTTTTCTGATCAAAGTGGGGCATGGCTGAGCCATTCGGCTTTGACTGTGATGGTTGGGGAAGCTCCAGTTCTCACTCAAGTCTGTGGGTCTTGGGGAGTGTGTCTCATCCTCTCTGGACCAACAGCCGATCCAGGGCATATCTTTGTCATGCAACAGCAGAAGTTCAACAGGGAGGGGCCCCTGCAAAAGCTAGCTTTGTCTCATCTCCTAAGAGCCCATTGGCCAAAGCAAGTTTTATAGCTGATCCCAAAGTCAAGAGATGGGGAAATGCACTCACTAATGCTTACATGGGGAAACTGTAAAGTCATATGGTAAAGGGTGTGGATATGGGGATGTGTAAAAATTTGGCCCCCAGAATGTAATCTACCCCATTGTGTATGAGATGCTTCTCTGCATTGCGTGGAAAACCTCATTGACTCTGTATTACCCTAAGCCTAGCACTCAAATTTAAAGGGATTATTTTCTTTACCTTCCTCTGTAACTTTTTATAGCCCTCCTCTGCCCACTCCCCAAATACATCTTAAACATGTCCTCATGTAGCTCTCTCTAGTTTTTGTTTGCCCAAACCCTACCCTTGCCTTGTGTGGAATGTGGGTTCTCCTGCCTCTAAGCTGTCCTACCCAAAGACAGACCTCTCCTTCAGAACTTACATTATCACTGCCCTTTGTGGCTGCTGGTCTAGCCTTGGAGCCCTTGGAGGGATACTGCACCTCTAAATCCCCAACATCCTGCCTGCACACTGCCCAGCATGCAGTAAGTATGCTCAGTAAATATATATATATATATATATATATATATATATATATTTTTTTTTTTTTTTTTTTTTTGGCCAGGAGCTGGGAGTGAAAAAGGAAGGAGAAAGAAAAGTTAGTTTTTCAAAAGCTGGGAGGAGCCAGAATTTCTGCCTCACTCAGCTGTCAGGGATCCCTGTCCCCCTTCCTTCTCACACTGGACACTTAGGACACAGCTGAGACAACAAGTCACTGGATCAGTTCAAGTCAATAACACCCTCAGGTCATTCAGTCTTCTGCTTCAACACCTGATTATCTTGTTCTTCCTCTAATTAGTTCACTCAGGGTTGATCAGGCGATGAGACAATCAGCTCGTACCAGCTGGGTAATAAAATACACACTTATGAGTTGCGAAACCATCTTCTCATAGTGTGGATCCCATCCTGTAGGTCTTACCTGAGGAGGTTTCTTCATGTGGTTCCCTCTCCCGGGATGCCTTTATATGCTGAGAAATCAAGGTCCAATTCCAACTCAGCCTTTTCATGAGCCCTTAATTCTAGTTAGAGAGCTCAAGCACTCCAAGGAAATCACCTCGTTGCTTTGACTCTTAGATTCTTCATCGGTAAAGCAAATCAGATTTTTAGAAGATTAAATGAGGGGTGCCTGGGTGGCTCAGTTGGTTGAGCATCTGCCTTCGGCTCGAGTCATGAACCCAGGGTCCTGGGATCGAGTCCTGCATAGGGCTCCCTGCTCAGCGGGGAGCCTGCTTCTCCCTCTGCCTGCAGCTCCGCCTGCTTGTGCTCTCTCTCTCTCTGTCAAATAAATAAATAAAACCTTAAAAAAACCTAAAAGATTAAATGAGATAACATGCAAAGTGTTTAAGACGGGCATCACACACACTGGACTTGGAAAAAAACTCCACAACCACATCCTTTTATTATGAAGATTTTAGATCTAGAAAATTTCACAAAAAGAAACACACTTCCATGTACCCTGGATGCAGCTTTAATAATTAGCAGCATTTTCCAATCTTGTTTCATCTGTCCTCTCACTTTTTATCATATTGGAGAATTTTAAAGCAAATCCCAAAGTCGTATCATTTCACCCCTAAATACATGTAGCAGCCTGTTGATAAGCATTCCCCTGTCCTTTATCTTTTCCATCCTCTATGAATCTTTGGGCTCCTAAAGCCCTCTGGTTTCTGCTGAGTCTATTTCACAGCCAATCCCCTGACTTTGCCATGCTTTTCCATTTGTTTCCTAAGGGAAATTGCAAACAAGAGATAAAGGATTTTGTTTTGCTTTGCCTCTGTGTTCAGCTATGTATCTGTTGTAACAATAATCATGGAGCACAAGACACTGTATTTGAACACATAATAAAGGAGGGTGAGCACCACAGCAGGTGCCACTGATGCATGGTGAGGATCAAATGGTTGAATCTGCACTTGGAGAATGAACAAGATTAGTTGTGAATTATGTCAGCAGGGTTGGGCTGTTTAATCAGCTCATTTAGCCCTCAATTGTTGGTTGATAAAGAAGATAGCTCTACAATGTAATATAAGAGAGAAACTGGAATCCCAGGGCCATATGAGCCCTGTCTTAGAGATAAAATAATATAATTCATTCAAGGGTAACAAGCTGATAGAGGTCAGGCTAGTGCAGGCATCTGAATCTTTTGTTTTTGATTCACATCTGTGCTCTATGGAGTTTGGGTATTCTCAGAGGAGCCTCACAAGCTGACTGAGGTCATGAAGTTGGGGAAGTTCTGGGCCTCATCTCTGCTCTATGTTCCACATAAGATTTCCTCTGAAGAGAAAAGGGGTTTCACGACTACAGGAGTTTCCCTGTTCCAAAGGGTCTTGCACATTCCTTAAGATGCTCTGTGGTAGCTGATGAGCTCCAAACTGCATCCTGCAATTTGATAAAGTAAGAAGTGGGGCTTAACACATTCTCTTTTGTTTACAGTATTATAGAAACACATCTAGGAGAGATGAGCAGAAATGTGTCTCTGGCAGAAAAAAATTAGTGTTTTTTTTTTTTTTAACATTGAAAGAAAGGCCATGTGACCTCAGCTCAACATTTCTAACCTCTCTGAGCCTCAGTTTCTACATCTGTAAAATGTGGCTTATCACTAGCAGTGTAGGACACTGCACCACATCTTCTTGGATCACCTGGGATCAGCACACTTCTGGTGGACAGGTCCACAGACTTCAGAGTCCCCAGATCACATTTGAGAGCAGAACTCAAGATGCCTCTCTGTTCTGCCATCGCTGGGATTCCTCTGAAGCTGTGGGAGGCTGCCAAGCCTCATGCAGGCACAATCCAAAAATGCAGAGGAGTTAATGCGCCAGGGATGACTCTCAAGTAAAGGAGAGTGGGAGTCGGCTATTAATTCCCTGGTGTCTTCCATCTTCTGGCACAATTAATTCTGAGATGCGTTCTATGCAGGTCTGTAGTGTCCACAGTGGGATTGAATCCCAGCTGCCCACGATGGTAATTAATTCAATAACTCATTTTTTATTGGTGTCACTGTCCCTCAGCCTAAGACCATAGGACCCCATCCGAAGTCAAAGTGAGGTTGATTAGTTGGCTGCAACAGGGAAAATACATACCATGGGCGACTGTGAGAGAGTTAAGGAGATTTTAGTATAGGAGGACTTGTGTTGGGTGATTTTGAAAAGGTTTGTAAGACATGAGTTGATCCCCCCAATCCCGAATTGAGTGCTGAATTGGGAGCTCAGAGCAATTTGACGACTGGGTATTTTAATAATTTTTATCTAAGAGGCAGGACCAACAAAGCAGATCTTGGGTTATTGTTGATAAAGAGGCAGAACTCACTTATGTCAGAAAAAGGGGATATTTGATTATTTTCATGGTCACACAGTATCCTTATCTTTGTGTTCAGTCGTGATTATGGAGTGGTCTTGCTTTTGTCTTAACCTGCCATGAGTGGTCTTATCTGATTCTTTTTGAGAGTCTATGGAAGTTTTTTGGTGTCAGCAAGCAGTTGACAACACTAAGTCCTTTTATCCTGCCTATATTGGTTTTCCTTCCTTTCCTCTTTCTCCTCACCCCTCACTGTGCTTCCTGGGATCACACTTCTAATAAACTGGCTGCACCCCCGTCTCAGCTTTGCCCTCCTGGGAACCCAAAGCAACACAAGACTCTTTTAAATAACTGGACTTGGGTTCATGGAATATCTTTAAAAATCCAGAGGCAGAGCTGGCTCCTAGAATCTTAAGGCTTTTTTTTTTTTTTAATACTACAATAACTGTTATATTATGGGAATTTGGACACAGTTATCTCCTCCCTACCTCAGAAATATTCACTCATGAATGAAGGAAAATTAAAAAAACAACAATAAAATGAAACATAACCACAGGAGGATTTCACAGCCTTTCCCAATTTTTGTCACCTGCTATCAGTGTTATCAGAAAGGAGCCCTCCTGTCACTATGAACAACCTTAATTAAGAGATGTTTGACCAGGAGGTTTCCTCCCCCTTTTCCCCACGGAGTTCTTAGCATCCTCTGATACTCATTTGCAGTTGTGCATGTTGATACTGGACCATCCCCCATGTCATGCATGTACACATCAGCCACTAGTCTCAGTCACAACATAGCCTATTCCTCTATTGGGAGAAAGGCCAGATGCACGGCAAAGCAATAGGAAGAGCAGCTGTTCAGTATATGGGATTATTATTATTATTATACATTGTTGTAATTAACATATTTAATCTTTAAAGTATAGCTCTAGATTTATGGAATAATTAAGCAGATAGTACACAGAGTTCCATATACTCATTGTTCAACCCTCCCCCACCCCCATCCCAAGCACAGAGTTCTTGCGTTAGTGTGGTCCACTTGGTTACAATCAATGAACCAATATTGATACATTACTATTACCTATAATCCATAGTTATATTAAGGTTCAGTCTTTGTGTTGTACAGTTCCATGGGCTTTGACAAATGCATAAAGACATATGCCCACCATTCCAGTTTCCTACAAAATGATTTCACCACCCTAAACATCTCCTGCGCTTCCCCTATTCACAGCTACCCTCCCTTCTCCCCTTTCTAAAGCCCCCTAGCTCTGTTTTGATAAATGGATTAGGGAAGGCAGGACACTCTTCTATGACCCTGGAATATTTAACTAGAGTGGCTTTGCTTCTTGACTTCTGTTTCATCAGGAAGGCCAAGAAGGCTCCCTCTATCTATGGCCATCCTGCACGACTATGCAGAGAGTCATCCTGAAGGAGACAATGCGTGCCAAGTGCCCTACACATGGTAGGAGGCTTGGTACAGGTTATCCCTTCCTCCATTGTGGCTTAGCTGAGGCTTGGCAGTTGGAGAGAAAGGTGAGGCAGCTCTAGACACCCAGGTAATTATATATTCTTAGGATAACTCGTTTCTCTGCCTACATCCCAAGGGGATGAACAACTGGCTTCTCTGGCCCCAGGCAGGAGAGAGATCTGGTGGGAAATTTAATTTTCTTTGTGAGTTTAAGGGAATCAGAGACCAAGACTTTCATTAATCACCATGAGAACCCTCTGCTGCCCTATTGCTTATGAGTGTCACTTGCTCTGATTTGTCTTCTTGGGGCCAGCCATTCAGAACAGCCTGAATTAACCCCTCAAGATTGGTTCTGACACACCCTGACACCACCTGCTGAAGGCTGGCTCCCTCCAGCAAGACCTCCCCACCCCCTGTCACCCTCAGTCTTCCCTGACATTGGAATACTTCTTCCTTGATGCAGACTCAGTCCTTTGTGGCATGATTTCACAATACAGACATTTCTCTCTAGCACAAACTTTCATAATGCAGATTGGAAATGATGTGCTGGTTTACTGAGGAAGCTTGGTTTGCAATGTGGAGAAAGATAATGGTTTTAACATGGTGCTCGCTCCATGAATATAGGAAAAAGTTGTTGCTTGAAACTTGTACTTTGTTGGGGTGGCTCTGTGCTTGGTTTATCCTAACAGTGATGGATTGGTCAGGGTCCCACAGAAAACAGATGGCACATGCAAATATAATTTAGGAGAGTTTAATGAGAAGGTGAGTGTTTATAAAAGTGTAGATATGGTGAAAGACACCAACAAGGGATGGTGAGGCAGTGAAGGACCCAAATCTGTGGGAAGCCACTGCCTTCCGTGATGGGCAAGGGGGTGGGAATGGCAATGGGAACGTGGCAAAACCTGTAGCTGTCAGAGAGGAGCTGTTTGAACGGTGCTGTAACCTTGGAGAGAAAAATGCAGACATTTGTCAAATGTTGTATAGCTGGGAGGAGGCCAGGGATTAAACATGTAACTTCTCTCCCCTGCCCTTCAGGTGCTTGGTGGTATCTCCATCTGCCAACAGAAACCAGAGGGAAAAAGAGCCTGGGTGATGCATTCCACCAAGGTCAGCCCTCTGGGGTCAAGGACCGGGCAAGGAAATGTGGACAAGAGCCGGGGTGCAGCAAGTAGAGAGTACCCAGCACAAGTGGGTGATAAGCAGGATAAAAGTGATATGAATGTGTGAGGAGACCAGTGAGCTACTAAATGAGCTGGTGGTGAAAGGGA
The DNA here is from genome assembly GCF_009762305.2 of Zalophus californianus. Lineage (NCBI taxonomy): Eukaryota > Metazoa > Chordata > Mammalia > Carnivora > Otariidae > Zalophus > Zalophus californianus. The sequence goes on along the minus strand of NC_045595.1, from coordinate 65,469,312 downwards.
AACATGGACATTAGTGTTGCCCAACAGCCAAGTGAAATAAAACCCTACATGAGCTCAATGATGTTTGATTTTGCAACTATGGGATATAACCATAAAGAAAAACTCTTATTTAAAATATCTACAGGAAAAATAACTCATGAATCTAAAATTCTTGAAGCCCTACCTTTTCACCACCCCTACCCCTGTGGTCACTGAGATAATAATTATTATTTTTTTATTATAGTAAAACCCAAGTAACATAAATTTACCCTCTTAATTTTTATGGGTGTAGTATGGTATAGTTAACTGTATGCACATTGTTGTACAACAAATCTGTAGAGGTTTTCCATTTAGCATGACTGAATCTTTATACTGTTAAGCAACAACTCCCCATTTCTCTCTCTCTGAAGCCCCTAGCAACAACTGTTCTGCTTTCTCCTTCTATGAATTTGACTATTCTAGGTACTTCATATAAGTGGAAACATATGGTATCTGTCTTTTGTGATTGGCTTATTTCCCTTAGCCTAATGACCTCAAGGCACATCTGTGTTATAGCATATACAGTCTAAGAAAGAGATAATTTTGCTTCTTTCTTTCCAGTATGGATAGATGTTATTTCTTTTTCTTACCTAGTTGCTCTATCTAGGATTTCTAGTATTGTGTTGCATAAAAGTGGCAAGGGTCAGCATCTTACTTTGTTCCTGACCTTAGAGGAAAACTTTCAGTTTTTCAACTTTGCTTACAATGTTAGCTGTGGGCTTTTCATGTATAGCATTTATTATGTTGAGGTAATTTTGTTCTGTTCCTGGTTTGTTGAGTGTTATTATCATAAAAAGGTGTTGAATTTTGTTGAATGTTTTTTCTGCATAATTGAGATGACCATGTGATTTTTGTCCTTCATTCTGTTAATGTGCTGTATTATACTCATTGATTTGTGTATGTTGAACTATACTTGTATCCCAGCGATAAATCCCAGTTGGTCATGGTGTATGATTCTTTAAAGTGCTGTTAAATTCAGTTTGTTAGTATTTTGTTGAGGACGTTTGCACCAATATTCATCAATGATATGGGCTATAGTTTGTTTTTTTTTTTTTTCCTTTTATCTGTGTTTGGCTTTGGTTATCAGGGTAATGCTGGCCTCATAAAATGACTTTAGAAGTATTCCATCTTAAATTTTTAAAAGGAGTTTGAGAAAAATTGGTGTTAAGTTTTATTTGAACGTGTGGTAGAATTGTTTAATGAAACCATCTGGTCCTGGTCTTTTTTTTAAGGAGGATTTTGATTCTTGATTTAATTTTCTTACCAGTTACAGATCTGCTCAGATTTTCTATTTAGTCATGATTCAGCCTTGGTAGGAATTTATCCATTCCTTCTAGGTTGTGCAATTTGTTGGTTTATATTTGTTCACAGTAGTCTCATGATCCTTTGTATTTCTGTGGTATTAGTTGTAATGTCTCCGCTTTCATTTCTGATTTTAGTTATTTGAGTCTTCTCTTTTTGTTCTTAGTTGATCTAGTTAAGGGCCTGCCAATTTTGTAAATCTATTAAAAACCCCAAGTCTTAGTTTCATCATTTTTTTAATCTCTATTTTGTTTATTTTTGCTCTAATCTTCATTATTTCATACATTCTGCTAGAGTGGGTTTAGTTGTTTTTTTTTTTTTTTTTAATTCTAGTTCCTTAAGGTGTGAAGTTAGGTTGTTGAGTTGGGATCTTCTTTTTTAATATAGCCATTTACTGCTATAAATTTCCCTCCTAGACTGCTTTTATTGTATTCCATAAGTGTCGGTATGTTTTTTGTTTTTATTTGTCTTGGATATTTTCTAATTTCCTTTGTGGTTTCTTCTTTAACCCATTGGTTGTTCAAGAATGTGTTGTTTAATTTCCACATATTTGTGAAATTTACAGTTTTCCTACTGCTATTCATTTCTAGTTTCATTCCATTGTGGTTGGAAAGATACTCAGTATGATTTCAATCTTATATTTGTTAAGACTTGTTTTGTGACCCAACATGTGATCTCTCTGGAAACTGTTCCATGTGCATTTGAGAGGAATGTGTGCTTTGCTGCTGGTGCCTGGAGTGTTCTGTTTATACCTGTAGATCCAATCAGTATTGTTTAAGTCATTTATTTCCTTATTGATCTTCTCTGTAGTTGTTCTATCCATTATTGAAGGTGGGGTACTAAAATCTACTGAAGGAAATATTGGTTTCCTTCTTATATTTGGGACCTCTGATGTTAGGTGATACATATTTATAATTGCTATTTTCCTGTCCACTTGATCATTATGTCCACCTGTCCACCTGGTCCTTTTATCATTATATAATGTCCTTCTTTGTCTCTTGTGAGTTTTTTTTTTTTTGACTTAAAGCCTATTTTCTCTGATGTAAGTATGGCCACTTCTGCTCTCTTTTGGTTTCCATTTGTACAGGAAAACTTTTTCATCTTTTCATTTCAGCCTGTATGTCTTTACATCTAATGTGAGTCTTTACATCTAATGTGAGTCTCTTGAAGATGGCATATAGTTTCATCTTATTTGTTTGTTTATTTACTTCCATTCAGTCATTGCTTTTTTTTTTTTTTTTTGATTGGGTACTTAATCCATTTACCTTTAAAGTAATGACTGACAGGGCAAGACTTATCACTGCCATTTTGTTAATTGTTTTCTGTCTTTCTTGTAGCTATTTTTTCCTCTTTTTTTTCTCTTGCTGCCTTCCTTTATGTTTCATTGAATTTTTTTTTTTGTATTTTCTTTAAGTATTTTCTTTGTGGTTACCATAGGGCTTATGTAAAACATAACAATTTTAAGCTGATAAAAACTTAATTCCAATTGTACACAAAAACTTTATTCTTTTACATCTCCCCACCTCACCTTATGTTTTTGATATCACAAATTACGTCTTTATATATTGTATATCCATTAACATCATTTTAGAGTTATAGTTTTTTTTTAAATTTTATTTATTTATTTGAGAGAGACAGAATAAGAGAAAGAGCACAAGCAGGGGGAGCAGCAGTGGGAGAGGGAGAAGCAGACTCCCCACTGAGCAGGGAGCCGGATGTGGGGCTCAGTCCCAGGACCCCGAGATCATGACCTGAGCCAAGGCAGATGCTTAACTGACTGAGCCACCCAGGTGCCCTGAGTTATAGTTATTTTTTATACTTTTGTCTTTTAGATTGTATGCCAAAATTGAAAGTGCTTTATGGACCATCATTTCAGTATTACAGTATTCTGTATTTACCTATAGATTTATCTTTACCAGTGAGCTTTACTTTTTATATGTTTTTGTTTTGGTATTTACTATTTTTTATTTCAAGTTGCAGGACTCCCTTTACCATTAAAGGTAGGTCTGGTGGTGATGTACTCCCTCAGCTTTTATTTATCTGGGAAAGTCTTTCCTTCTCCTTTGCTTTCAAAGGAAAATAAAATCATTTTTTTCAAAGGACAATTATTTCATACTTTGGGTTGTAAGCCAATATGACTTAATTTTGTTGCTCAAATTGTTCCAGCTTGGGCCATTAGGAGGTCTTTCAGTTGGCTCCTGTATCCCTTTCACATACTCCCATCATTGTGAGGTTGTTTGTTTAAGTACTGCCTTATTTCCTAACACTACAAGATACTCTGGGCTCATGTTGTATATCTCCTGCCCCAGTCCTTGAATCAGCCACTTTTCCAAGGAGCCCTGGTTCCTTTTATTGGGGAATGATTTTAGAAGCCAAGATCTGGGTGCTGGGTGTGCTGGTTGCTACTGGGGTGTCATTGTTAGGTCTTCTAAGCTGACAGAGCAAGAAAATGTATATGTACATACTAACCCATCTGTATATACATATCCATACATATTTCTGTATGTAACAATCTGTATCTATATTAAGCTAAAATTAGTTTATACTGATGTCTCCAACTGTACTCTATTACTACATGGATCATTCTAGCCTCCTTTCTAATCTTAATTGTAACTTCCCGCTCCAACAGTGAGAAACCTGGCTCCTACCATCTGCCATCCGTTTACTTAATTGTTCAGTTGCATATATGTATGCAGTATCAGAGTTGTGAACTCATTATTCCCATAGGAAACTACTTTATCAACAGTACAGTGCTGATGCGCAGGTTTTTCTTGCCTTTAGTTTTACAAACTCTACTCATTTCCAAAGACACTTAGATCAAAGTCTTTCCCCCGCCAACCCCTTTAGCGAAGTTATTTCTTACATTCGTAAATATAGTTAAGTTATTTTACTATACTCTGCTTTCCATTCTAGGATTCTCTTGACCCCCCAAATAATTTTTAGAATTTGCATACGTTAAACTTCACTCCGTGCTATAAAGTTCAGTGGGTTTTGATGAATGCATAGAGTCCACCGTTCAGGTGTCATACAGAATAGTTCCACAACCCTAAAAATTCCCTGTGCTTCACCAATTCATCCCTCCTCACAGTTGGATAATATTTGTGTGATCTGTTCTTGTACTTTCTATTCTTTCCCAAAGATCTATAGCTATATCCTTTTTTTTCCAATACCAATAGCATGCATGGAATCTTCCAAAGCATGGATATGACTCTCTCTCCGTTTATTTAGATCTTTCATCTCTTTCATTAGAGTTTCATAACTTTTCTGCAATAGGTAGTATGTATTTTGTTAGATTTTTACCTACATGTTTCATTTTGTTGGGTGTAATGTGATAGTATTAACTTATTCAATTTCAAATTCTAATTGTTCATTGCTGGTCTACTGATTCCAGCCCATCCCATGCTTTTCCCATTGAATCTTGCCATCTTTGGACAGGACCAGAGGCCAAAAGAGCCTATATTCCTAGGTATAACAGTAACATTGATGTTTTCCATGTTACTGAAGAAAGGGAAGGCTGGCACCTTCCTTCTCTGTGTTTTTGGAAGGCAGCCTAACTTTGGACCTCACATTCACCTCTGTAGAGGATTAGTTTTTTTGTCACCTTATGATCTGGATTGATAGAGATTTTTTTCCCTTAATAATTATGAATGATACAGAACTTTAACTCTACATGGAGGATAGTAGCTGGCTCATTGGCTATGTCTGGATTCTCCTCTCTGGCCCCAAATTTCGCACACAGAATGTGTCTACCCTCAAGGAGGGAGCTAGACTTTTATACACGTCTACCTGTCAGTCACTGGCCACGGGCCATAGAGGGAGGATGTAAACTCCTGGGAGCCTCTGGCTTTCTTTGCTTATATTGTGGCAATGCAGCTCTGGTAGAACAAGGGCAGTTCTCGGAGGAAATCCCCAGAAGTAAACTGTTAGGAGGGGGGAATGCAGAGGCTAGAGAGGGATGTGTCTAAATAGTGGGAAGATCAAGGGGATCTGGGTGGACAACTGCCGGGAAATGTCCCCTTAGAGTCCTATGTACTGAGAGTGCATGGCGGTTAGGGGCAGCTTTAGCAGGATTTAACATTGTGACAGTCCTTCCCATTTTCATTTCTCTCTCCTGATCTGAGGTGCCTCTGGCCCCTTTCTTCCCCATACTTAATAGAGAAAAGACTCTTTTACAATGCTTTGCATTTTCCTCTGGAGAGAGACCATCAGTCTTCTGCATCCTTTATTTACAAAGTCATGGGGCTTCCCATTTCACTTCTCACGGTGTCAGAGCCCAAGACTAGCAGATGACCATATTCCTTGTTTCAAAAAATATATATATTTACTGGAAATATATACAAAATATATTTATAAAAATGTATTTTTACTGGAAGATAATGATTTAGTTTTTTGATTATTCATGCAGTTCGATATAATTTACTTTTAATTATCACATGTCTTAGGGGACTGGGAGGTGAGAAGAGAGAAAGTAATACTCAAATGGGCCTAAAATTCAAATGAGCTTGGTTAATACTGAGCTCCTTATTATTATATGTTGACCCTTCCTACATGGTTTTTGCATTAATGTGACTCATTTAAATAGGACACATTTCCGTAAAAGTATTCATAATTTGCACAGATGCCGTTGGTAAGTTTATTATTGATTTTGGATGATGAGAGAAAAGCAGATCATTGATCAGTTCTAGAAGCTAAATTTAGTAGCTGAAGGCAGTGGACATGTGACTCCTTTTCTGTCTGGAGTGAGGGTAAAGATGAGGCAGGACCTTTAAGCCTTTTTCCATTCCTACCTTCCAACTGCCCTTCCTTCCTGCATGTAGATAGGACATTGACTGAGGTGGTGACCTGACCCTTCGTTCCCACACTCCCCTTCTGCTCAATGTAGTTCATGTCAGTGATGCATCTGTGGCCACTGCCTTTGTGCTATTCCAGCTGGCTGGTCCCCACCATTCTGGATGTTTCAGGCGTCCTGCAGCAGCTAAAGCAAACACAAATTAACATATGTGTATGTTATCCTGGCACACTTAATGTAAAGAATAATTGTTATCTTAAGGACTTGTCAGGACAATACAGGTCAGTTTAAGACTTGTTTTGTTTTAAGAAATCAGACCTCACGCAAAACTCTGCCAGTAAGCACTTCTCAAAAGGCAGTTTAAATGAGAATCCACTGAGGATTATTAGGCTTCTACAGTCCCTTGAATATAAGGTTAGCAATGCCACATTATTAAAATCTGTGTTAACTAGGTACCTAATCTAATTAAATTTCTCTGTCTTATATTTCCTACTATACTTACTCATAATGCACAGTTGCAAGCTGATATACACAGAGACAGAACTCATGAAGGACTGAGGGGTTTCCTGAGACATGGGACTTCTGTGCTAAAACCAGGAAATTCCCAGGCAAGCCAGGAATTTAGCTGTTCAAGCTGGAACACTCAACACATTGACATGCAATGCAAACTGGGCACCAACCTTGACCTTAAGATGCAGGCTTCTGAGTTCATTCTGACTCTACTGCTGTGGGTCATTGGTGACTCCATTCTTCCCTAATTCCCTCTGTTCAGTCTACTATCAAACCTTTGTATGAGAGGGTTCCGGATTTACTCACATCATATTCAAATGTGGAAAGAAAAGCTCACCTCTTCATTTCTCTTATTATAGATCCAGCATTCCTCCAGAGCCTCCTCACCTGCTAGATACTATGAAATGCCTGGGTCTTCCAGAGCTAGCTGGGTGAGCTTCCTTTTTCTCTTGTTGGGTGTGGGCTACCCTCCATCATGTCATCCTCTTTGCTGATACAACATTTGCCCTGCTTTCTTTTCAGACATAATCGATTTGATGCAGGCAGAGAAACTGGCTTCCTGGTAAGGGGACATAAATTGGAAAATATTTACAAAAGTTTGACTTGTTATATTCATTCAATGTACCATGATAAAGTTTTGCTCTTGAACCAAATTCAAAGATAAATATAACAAATGTGGTATAACGACATACATCTCTGCTGGTATTTTATAACTAGATAGCTCTAGAGGAAGGGAGTTAAGACCAATGAAGAGTGGAATGATGGTTTTGGAGGATTCTTCAGTCTCACTGATAAATTTCCTCTTCCCCGCCCCTTAGGCAGGCACAGCTGGGGTAGCCTGCCTTGTGAGCCAACAATCTCCCTATTGTTAGGATGTTTCAGGATCAGGGGAGCCTCTGTAGGGCTCCTTTTTTTTTGCACTGCTATTGTGAAAGCATCCTGACCTTAGCAGTGTATCTGTTATTATTGATACAGAACCTTCATCTCTCATTATCTGTAAACTGGTAATGGATGAGTGGTTTTAAATTCTCTTCTGATGGAATGAATGTATAAAGTTTCACATTTCCTAGAGAATAATTTCACAGAGCCATTTCTATAAGAGGCATGTTTTTACAGTTAGTTGAATTTACTATCCCAGTAATGACAGTTAAAGATATTTTTCAGGAGATATTCACCCTTCTCCCTGTTATTTACTGCCCAACTGCTAAAACTGTAGATTTACATCTGGCATCTTTTTTTTTTTCCTGGTTTTTACATGTTTAACTTTCTCTTTTGGTAACAGCACCTTTAGAGGAGATGGTGTATGAATTTTGGATATAAACATGACAACCATGAATACTAATAACCCCTGTGTTTCAAATGCAAATATGAGATACAAAAAAAAACCTGTTCCTTTGTTCTCTTTGGCTCTAGAAACATTTACTACTCTTTTTAAAAAGCTTTTCTTCTCCCCTCAAAAGTTCAACATTTGTAACTGCAAGAATCAGAAGGGATGACTGTTAATTACACGTACTATTTGGAAAGCAAATAGATAACTCCTTCCCTAAGCCAATTCTAGCACATCCAGGGTGTATAAATCCATGTCCAGTCATTGGATTACCAGGAGAAACAAAGTTTCTTGAAATTTTTTTCCTTGATCTTATTCTTTTTGTGTGAATATACTTATTTTAAATCCAAGACTGGAGTATTGGTTGTCTGTTTGCATAACAAATTGCCACACATCTAGAAGGTTAAAGCAATACTTACTTATTAACTCACAGGTCTGTAGATCAGAAGTCCAGTAAGGTATGGTTGGATTCTCTCCTCTAGGGCTCAAAGATACCTTCTTACCTGGAAGCTCTCAGGAAAGAATCAGTCTCCAAGTTTACTTGGGTCATTGGTAGAATCCAGTTCCTTGTGGTTGTAGGACTAAGATCTTATTTTCTTGCTGGCTGTTGGCTGGAGCTCACCCTCAGCAACTAGGTTGCTTGTAGGTTCTTTTCACATAGCCTTCTTCATGTTCAAGCCAACAGTGGCACGTTGAATCCTCCAGATGTTTGAATCACTGACTTCTTTTGCCATCAGCCAGAGAAAACTCTCTGCTTTTAAAGAACTCAAGTAACTAAGTGAGGCCCATCTGGATCATCTCCCTTTCTTAAAGTTAACTATGCCATATAACATAACCTAATCACGAGAAAAATTTCTCATCATATTCACAGGTTCTTCCCACTCACAAACGGCAGAACTTTTATCAAAGCAAATGTCACTTCACGGTCATCTTAGAATTCTGCCAAACAGGATTGGTGATAATGATTAAAGGTAATGTGGTCATCAGTTTCTTTGTGCATTGAAAAGAAGATCTTTTGAGTCTTGAATCTCATGTTCACAGCTATGCAAAATATGATGATAAGGATAAAAATGTTTAATTTTTATATATTAGAAAATCCACAGCATGATTATATTCCCTGGAAAAAAGAGAGGAAGAAAGGGAAGATAGAAGGAAAAAAATTACTGGAAGGAATTGTCAAAAAGAAAATCACAGGCCCAAGGTGTAGTCACTTATGCTAGGCCATGTCCTCAAACCGGGGTTTAATACCTAACCTAAGTGCAGTTTCACCTTCCTCCAGAAATGTATTCTCAATGCGTCAGTCAGGAATTTTCTGGTCAGCACTGTGAGGTAAACTGTCACATGGGCTGTCCATCCCCTAAAGGAAGGTGATGTAATCGGCCTCTGCTCTCATCGTTAATGGAAGGTGACCTTGACTGGAACAATCTTTTCTTTTCTTTTCCTAGTAATTCTTGCCCCACCTTCCTTCCTATAAAAACCTTCCACTTTGTACAACTCCTTTGAGCATCTCTCTACTAGATGGGATGCTGCCCGATTTATGAATTGTTTAATAAAGACAATTAGGCTTTCAAATTTTTCAGATGAATTTTTGTTCTTTAATAGAATGATAAACTTCAAATGTTATATTTCTCCATATTATGCAAATGATGCCTGCCTACTTTATAGTTTTTGTGCTTTTCTCTTTGAGCTGAGAGACAGGTGACTTGAATTCTAATCTCTGCACCACTTCCTAACTATAGGACTCTGGAAATTCTCCAGGCTTTATTTGATTCATGAAGATAATCAGAGTGCACTTTCCTGAAGACAAGCAACCTTGAGGGCCTGTCTGACTCTAAGATGCAGGAAGTTGGGTGTGAATGAGATGTGAAGGATTCACCCAATTGTGCAGAGTGGAAGCTGTGTGTTTTGTGCTTCCTAATCCAGGAATCTGACTGGTCTGGCTTCTTGTTGGGCCTCAGGTAGTTCCCATGGGTGGCCCGCCACTCTCCTTCCTCCTTCCTCCTTCCTGGAAAAGTGAAAGCTTCAAATCTCATTGGGAGTTTTCTTCTTTTTTCAAATCACATTTATGGTGTAGGCAGAACCTAAATGCAAGTCTATTTGCAAAGCTGTGAATATTTGATGGGCAGGACAGCAAAGTTCAGTAGGGGAAGAAGACTCTCTTAAAAGTCCATCAGTGACATGTAAGGCATCCTGGAATGGAGAGTGGAAAAGGAGGTGGACTTCAGCTTTCCCTCCTTTCATCCACTTTTAGCTAGCTTGCTCACAGCCTCTAGGGAGCTTCTCTCCTCAAAAGTCCCACTCTTTCTACATTCTTTTTGGTCCTCAGAGTTTGAAACCCTCTGCTGTCTCATCCTCCTCACCAGCTGTCAATCATCCCATTTCCTCCCCTCTCCTCCCCTCCCCTCCCTTCCTCTTTTCTTTTCTTCTCCTCTCTTCTCTTCTCTTCTCTTCTCTTCTCTTCTCTTTTCTCTTCTTGATAGAACCCTAGAAGGCCAAGGATCCATGAAAATAGGAGAAAGAATGAAAGACAGCCATATTCTGTTAAAATAATCAGAGTTTTACACTGCCAATCAAGGCTTAGCAAAATTCCTGTATACCATTTTTGTTTACAGAACCACTTCTTTTCTTAGTGTGATTTGGGTTGTCCCCTTCTGTTAATATGGATTGGTACATGCCCACTCCTGTAACTGAGTTGCTTTGGGTTTTTCTTGGGAAGAGTATGTAAGTTTCTCTGCTCACTAGCTGTTTCAATGCCTGGGCAAACACCAGTTTTATTCTTCATATTTGTGGTTTAAATCTTCCTTGCACTTGGGAATACCATTTTTCTCACACATAAGGTTTCATTTCTAAAAAGTTAAGTCAAAATTTGCATGTGCCACTGGATGATGCCATTAAACGGGTCAATATTAATAAATCTAGGATGTTCAACTCAAAAGTTTTAATTGATCATTGAAGAAAATAGGCTCAAAATACTCTAGACTATTGTTGCTTTCCAAATTGAGATGGGAATAGGGTCCTATATTAATATGTTTATTTGAATTGAAAAGTGAAATTAGATTATCTGGATGGAAAGGAACTCTGATTTGATGATTGGTTTGATGTTAGGAGTGGCATTATCATCAGGTTATATGAAAATAGTCTACCCGCTGCTACAAGCTTAGTTATAAAATAAAAGCATCCCAATGTTCATAGCAGCAGTGTCCACAATAGCCAAACTGTGGAAGGAGCCGAGATGAATGGATAAAAAAGATGTCATACATATATACACTGGACTATTACTCAGTCATCAGAAAGGATGAATACCTACCATTTGCATTGACATGGTTGGAACTGGAGGGGATTATGCTAAGTGAAATAAGTCAGGCAGAGACAGACAATTAGGATACGGTTTCACTCATATGTGGAACATAAGAAATAGGGCAGAGGACAACAGGGGAAGGGAGGGAAAACTGAAGGGGAAGAAATCAGAGAGGGAGACAAACCATGAGAGACTCTGGACTCTGGGAACCAAACTGAGGGTTACAGAAGGGAGGGGGGTGGGAGGGATGGGGTAACCGGGTGATGGGTATTAAATGGGGCACGTGTGGTAATGAGCACTGGGTGTTATACCCAACTAATGAATCATTGAACACTACATAAAAAACTAATGTTGTATTATATGTTGGCTAATTGAACACAATAAAAAAAAATAAGGCTGTTACCAAAAAAGAAAAAAAGTAAAAGCATCCCCTCATGAAATATTGCCTTAGCACAGTTGAATTAAAATTAGCTGTATTGTATTTCCCCATCCCTTTTTGAGTATATTGTGTTAAACAAGGTGACCATAAATGAGAATATCTGGAATAGCCAGATATAATTAACAGTCACTTGACAGGTCCTGATTAAGTTCTCTACATGTACATCCTAGAAACCGAAAAAGTGAATAAACAGAATGACTGTGTAATAAAATATTTTGCCAAAAACATCGTTTCCTATTTGTTGCTTTCAGCAAAATTGAAGGAAGACAAATTAAGTTGTTAGCATATAGATCATTAAAATTAGTTTTTGATGGTGGATCATCATGTGATTTTTGGTATATAATGAAGAGTTCAAAGAATTGAATACATTGCTATGGAAATCTCTTTATAGCTATAGTTATGTAAACAAAGTTTCTCGATGCTCTTATCTATAAAAATGAAAATTAGTTAAGAAATTAATGCTAAGGGGTGCTTGGGTGGCTCAGTCTTTAAGTGTCTGCCTTCGGCTCAGGTCATGATTCCAGGGTCCTGGGATCGAGCCCCATATCAGGCTCCCTGCTCAGCCCTCTCACTGTCTCTCTCTCTCTGTCAAAGAAATAAATAAATTCTTAAAAAAAGGAAATTAATGCTGAATCTTGCTGTTTTTGTGTTTATAGTATTTATGCCCAGATATAGGACATACTTTTAAAAATTTCATATCATTAAGAGATGTGTTTCCTATAAAAATTTATTTATGTTTAACAATTATTTTTCAGAAATTATAATATATTTTTGTGTTTTGATATCTGTTTGCAATAATTATAATGATAATTCAGTTAGAAGAAAGTTTTTAAATTTTAAATGATCAATTGGATGTAGACCAAGAGCTGGCATCCAGGAGCAGAGCACTTTACTCCTACCTCAGAATGGATGGAGACCAGGAATTGAACCCTTATGCCCAAGCAAAGTAGGATTTCATCCAGCAATTCTCCCAGATTGTCAAGGTGCTGATCGAGGATGGCATGGGCCACCCAGAGACAGGAGATGGAATTGCCTGGCTTAAGGAGGTCTTGGAGTACAATGCTATTGGAGGCAAGTACCAGTGAGGTGTTGACAGTGCTGATAGCTTTTCAGGAGCTGGTGGAGTCAAGGAAGCAGGATGCTGATAGCATCCGGCAGGCCCTGACTGTGGGCTGGTGTGTGGAACTGCTCCAACCTTTCTTCCTGGTGTCAGATGACATCATGGATTCATCCCTTACCCGGCAGGGGCAGATCTGCTCATATCAGAAGCCAGGCATAGGTTTGGATACCATCAAAGATGTTTTGTTTCTGGAAGCATTTATCTACCACCTGCTGAATCTCTACTGCCAGGAGCAGCCCTGTTACCTGAAATTGATTGAGCTTTTCCTACAGAATTCCTATTAGACTGAGATCAGACAGACCCTGGACCTCATCACAGCCCCCCAGGGTAATGTGGATCTTGGCAGATTCACTGAAAAGAGGTATAAATCTATTGTCAAGAACAAGATGGCTTTCTATTCATTCTATCTTCCTGGGGCTGCTGCCATGGATATGGCAGACATAGGGAGAAAAGTATGCCAACACCAAGAAAATCCTGCTGGAGATGGGGGAGTTCTTTCAGATTCAGGATGATTCCCTTGCTCTCTTTGGGGACCCTAGTGTGACAGACAAGATTGACACAGACATCCAGACAACAAATGCAGTTGGCTGGTGGTTCAGTGTCTTTAGTGGACCTCTCTAGAACAGTGCAAGATCCTTCAGGAGAGTTATGGGCAAAAGGAGGCCGAGAAGGTGGCCCCGGGTGAAGGCGCTATAGGAGGAGCTGTACCTGTCAGCTGTGTTCATATGATATGACTTGGACAGCTACAGCCACCTGATGGGCCTCCTCAAACCGTGCCCTGACCCCAGCCATGTTCCTGGGGCTAGCATACAAGGTCTACAAGAGGAAAAAGTGACCTAAAGATGGAGAGGGCGGGGAGGGGAGTCTCTCAATAAATTGTCTAACCAAAAAAAAAAAAAAAAATGATCAGTTGGATTTATGTTCTCAATTGTTCACTCATCACCCTTGCAGTAAAGGGAGTACATTTCCCCACTCCTTTGACGTTGGACTTGACCATGTCACTTAGTTTAAGCAATGGAATCTTAGCAGGTGGGATGTAAGTAAAGATTTTAAATGTGTTTGTGTGATTTGTCTCACGTCTTGAACTTATGCCATTCACCTTGATAAGAAAATGCCTAGGTGCAATGTTTTTCAAGTTTCTCTTAGAGTATATGTGAACAAGAAGTTTGAAGCACCACTATGGATATATATGACTGGAAGATATCTTTCAGATCCTTTGGGACAAGGACCTTTAAAGACCCTAAAGTCCCAAGTGCAAGCATTGTTATACACATGAAGGTTGGCATCTGATCTGCTTTCCGGGTTTGCTTTGTGATGTCCCACCCAAACTGTAGTTTCATTGCTAAAAAAGAGATGTATATAAAACCCAAGTTATCTAGATCTTTGCCCCATGATCTACGAACAGTCACACAAAGGCAACATTTGAAAATGAAATCTGGCAAGAATATAGAGAAATGTCTTAATTCACCTATGAAAGAAGACATTGAGAATCTTCTGTAACTGCAAACTAGGTTCAATTTTAGCAATTTCCCCATTTTGGATATTACATTAAATTATTTCCATATAGGAAACTCCCTAAGACTGAAGCTCTGAAAGTGGAGGTTTGTGATCCCAGGGGCTCTCATGTGAGTGAAGACCACAGCTTACTCAACGTCCAGGAGAAACATGGCTCCACTTCCTGGGATATTCCCGGTAAATACCAAATTAAGTCTGGAACTTCTGTGGAACAGGATGCAAGGTATTGGTTGATGAACTTTAAAAAACTTCTAGGAAATTTTGAAATTATGATAGGATCTACCAGCCCCATCTCCAGGACTCGTGTACACACAGTTAACCCTTTTCTGCTGGTAGGGATTCTTCAGTGAAATGCTGGAGAAACCGACTTTAATGGCTTCACCTGCTTAAGGTGGTCCTTGTTGCCTTGGGGAGAGAAAGGATCGCAGACATCACTAATGCCTATACTTCATGTTGCTCAGATGCAGCCCTTGTGATCGGTCATGCTGCTGGCCCTTTTCCTGAGCCATTCTACATTTTGGGTTTGAGAGGAGTTTGTGGAAGTTCTGGAGGGTTTTCTTCTTGGCTGACATTCAAAGGGAAACTGTTTTTGCTTGGATTACAAGGAGGTCGATATCTCATTAACAGCGATGACAGATTGTAGGAGCTCTAAGACAGCCTCATACCAAATGTGAAACAACCAATATGTTTATGAAATCATTTAATCCATAATCACAGTGTATAATGAAAGGCACTGGTGCCTTGGCATCAGCATTTACAAGGCCGACACCATGATATGTTTCTGCGAATTACAGATTCAGCAAACTGTGTAATTTATGAGTCATGAGAAAAAAGGATCCATCTGGGCAATTCTCGAAGCTTGTTGAGGCAAGGTGACATCGTTAATCAACCTGAATATAAAAAGCACACTATTGAGCTATTTCGCTGTTCTGTGCAATGCCACGTTCCTCTGGTCCTTACTGTTTTCTGAGGGATTGGGGAAACAGAGGGGGTAACGTTCTTTTCAACTTTGCTGCAAAGATGCTATAGATATGGTGCAATTATTTTCTTTTGCAATTCAGAGGCAACAGAACTATGACTTGGAGGTCACTGCTTGTATTGACCTTGAAAAATTACTTGGGTTACCTTTCTTTTTTTTTTTTTTTAAAGATTTTATTTATTTATTCATGAGAGACAGAGGGAGAGAGAGAGAGAGAGAGAGAGAGAGAGAGAGAGAGAGAGAGAAGCAGAGGGAGAAGCAGGCTCCCAAGGAGCAGGGAGCCCGATGCGGGACTCGATCCCAGGACCCTGGGATCATGACCTGAGCCGAAGGCAGACGCTCAACCATCTGAGCCACCCAGGTGCCCCCTTGGGTTACCTTTCATCAGAGAGCTCGAGAGCAATAATTTGGCCCTAAACAAGACTGCAGATGGAGCATCTGTGAGATTTCTATGGACTCTGGGCTTTCTCATCATTTTCCATGGTAGAATGCAACCCCTCTCTGAACTCTGGCCACAATGATCTCCATTCCAATGGGTCATTACCTTGCTCACAGCTATTTATTTCTTTATGACCACCTTAGAAAGGCCCCATATGTTGGCCTCTACAATCGCATCTCTGTGTTGTGTTTGGGACTGCAGGTCAAATTTAATATATATTCAGCAAATCCATGCCTACCATGATCTGTGGGGTCTTTATCTGGAAGGTGATGATAATAAGATTAATTCTTATGGTGGTCATGAGAATAAAATAAAATGAGCATACTGGTGCCCAATCAATGCCAGTTTGAGTTCCTTACCCACACCAGTTATACATACTCAATAGATACTCCCAGGATGGAGAAAGGGTGCTGGGGTGTAGCGACATGCTCTCTCAGTTTTTATGGGTATAGGTGATGTTCAGAGCTTGTAGGATGAACATCAAAAGAACCAGACAAGTATTGGTTGCATATCATTGTAGCACGGGTTACATACACATTTTCTCCTGCTATTTTATGTTCTTTAAAACCCACAATTTGAGGAAAAAAGGTATAATTTCATCTGTTAAATTTCAGCTCCTCTTATGGCCCTCAAGTGCATTGCTCTCTGCAGTAGCATTTTATCCATACCATTCTTCTGGATTTTTGTATTAGAGCTGGATTTAGTATAAAGCACTAAAAGTGCTTTCCGTGAGTTGCCAGAATTCATGGCGGTAGTGGCTTGGTATTGGAATCCAGTTCTAGGTTTCCCTACATCTGTCTCCTCCCTACTTTTGTTTCTTATTATATTTGGGATGTCTGGGTGATTTGGGCTATGGTCAGATGTGGCCAGGGGATCTGAAGATCACATCTTACAAACCTTAGTCCATCCTCGGTATTCACAGGTACACCTCTTTCTGGCATAAGAGAATTGTTTCATACTCACGACCCAGTCCTGGGGTTTATAAAAGTAGAAATATAGAAATATTAGGTCAACTTTTACTTTTTAGAAAGAATCACCATTCCTGTTATGATTAGAGAAATAATTAATGGTGCAGACACAGATATGGTAAGAATGTTCATTGCAGCTGTGTTTATAAGAGCAAAAAAAAATTGTAATTATCCATAATTATTATTGAGATATCAACTTCTTTGTAACCTTCACAAAAAGTAATTCCACTGCAAATGTCAGTCCAGAAGAAAACACTCTAAAGCCACTTCAGCCCTGCAACTCTTCTCAAGCACAGCATCTAGAATGGCTTCAGGGAGATGGTCAGTGGCAGGGCTGGACGGGAAAGGGCCATAACTCTAAAATACAAAATTTATTCCTGTCAACAGGAACCACTTTAAACAACAGGAAGCAGTCATAAAGCCTTGTCTCTCCAATGTTCTCAGTACTGAGAAGAGTGAATGACTGCACCTGGGGGACAATGGGGTGGGGTGAGGAGATGTAAGTCATCCGGAATCATACTCATATTTTCCACCCAAATTTCAAAATCTCCTACAAGTCTTAGGTTTTATCTTTAAGAATTAATACACATTCTATGTTTTACTCCACAACAATTCACACGTTATTTTAATATTTAACAAGTTTGAAGTTACTGCTATTAAAGTAAAATTGATGCCCTGAGAAGCTATGCCATGTTTTTCCTAGGCTTTGAAGACCTTGTGATCTTCTGCCAAGGGTCAGTTATCCTAGGTTAAGGCCTGAGGGCGGGTGCAATTTCTCTTTTATTAGACATATTTTCTGACACCCTATCTTAGAAATGGCTGATCTGATGGTCCCCCAGGCAGTGGTAACTCTTGGGAAGTAGTCTTGCCAAGCTATGGAACATGTCACGAGCAAAGCAGAGTGATGAAGAGGACAGATGGTGAAGGTGCTCTCAGGAGAAGCATGGAGACAATCTGGCACAGAGAAGTGGCCTGGGTCCTTGTTGAGGATCAGCCTATTTATCTTTGTCTCAGCAAGAACATCTTCTTGTAGCTGGGTATGGATACAGGAGGAGCATCTGATTCTGGGGAATGAGGCAGGTGCAGCACAGATAAAATGTGAGGACCAGTGAGTTGTTCTGGCTGTAGTCAAGACTGGAATGAGGAGAAATAAGACCTAGTCTAAGTACTGGGCTGTCTTGAAGGAGGTGGGAAAGCAGGGCTTAGTCTGCAAGTCACGTGGGGCCAGAGCAGAATTTCTGTCTTGGTTCCAGGCCCCTAGATGGGATAGTACTCAAGGGACACTTGCAGAGGGGGACCAGATAGGCTGGTCTTTGGTGGGAGAGGGATTGCATTCAGGCTTTACCTAAAATCAGGGGCTGAAAAAGACGGCCTCCCAACTCCATTGGCAGCCCCTGGACTTCTCTGGTTTTAGAAGGATGGTACTGGAACCGAGTCCATGGACTGATGTGTGTGCAAGGGTGGAGGGCTAGCAGCCAGGGGAAGAAGAGAAAAGGAGAACACATATATAAAGCAAGTACACAATATCAAAGGCAGGGGAGTCTGAGAGTAATCACTAGCCAATGAGTCATAAGAGGGGTTACTCAGAAGTGACTGTATTTCTGGTAGTGTGTGTCATCAAAGGAAAGTGAGAGGCTGGCTTTCAGTGTAGTCTCAGCTTGGGGATAATGAGACAACATTTGGTTAAAACTAAAAGTGTTCAGGCATAGATTTACGGTGAATGAATCACACAGATGATCAACTTGGGGTTGAAAAGAGGTTTGGGATTTTTCAGAGCTTCATAATTCACTAGAATGGCTTGGTCTTCCAAGCAGATAGACAATTCGTTTTTTAATTTTTTTTATGAGAAGAGAAATATGGGTTTGTTTTTGTGCAGGAGGCCTGGTTCCCTTCTTTCATTGTCATTATTTTAAATATGGAACCTAGTTGGACAAGTAATGGTGAAAAAACATGGGATGCATGAAATAGGAAGGCAAAGGCTGAGGAATTTATGACTTTATGAAATTCCTTTGAAGTCACATAGCTGCATCTGGTATTTTACATAATAAAACTGACTATATAAGTAACTCTTTTTGATATAAAATAAGTATTCAAGAATTATATGTAATACTATGTGAAAAGGACGGTCTATATTCTGCCCCTAAAAATCCTTTAAAAATTCATTTGGTTCAAAATGGGATAGTTTTGATACAAACATGAAAAATATTTTTGGCTGTAACTAGGCTGCTTGATGTTCACTGTGAATGTCCAAATGAATAATTCTTTTCTTTATTCTCATTTTCCCTTCATTGGAAATCTAACAACTAAAACCAGGTTGAACACTATAATCTTTATGAGACCCACTGAGCACCCTGACCTCTGCAAGAGATGCCTGCTGGCTACATGGACTCTATCTCATCTTTTTCACGGTGGCTTAAGTTTGGAGAATAGGAAACATACTTGGTAAAGAAAATCCATATGGTAGATTTTCTCGTGTTTGCTTTCTGTAGGAAGATGGTGAAATAATTCACTATACTCTGATGTTGTGGAGGAAGGTGTCATCATCATCATCACCACCATCATCACAACATCATCATCATCACCATCACCATCATCACATCATCATCACCATCACCATCACCATCATCACATCATAACCATCATCATCATCATCACCACCATCATCATGATCACCACTGTCACCATCATCACCACCACAGTTTTAAAGACATGACATATTTATTTACTCATATATTTATATATTGATGTAGTACTGTGTTAGGTATTGGACAGTCACAGAATCAGCCTTAAATAGTTGCTGATTGCTCATCTTCCCATCATTATAGGGAAGATGCAGATGTTAGGCAAGTCTGCAAGTACACTAAGCAGAATGTGGCTGGTGAAAGATACCTGCCTTGAACCAGCTCAAATGAGTTCTAAACATAAGTTGTTATTATAAACAAATAAATAAATAAACAAAAATTATAGTAGCAAAGCTATACAGAAAACCCTGGGGGTTCCAAGCTAAATAGGAAAGATTACAGCTTCATGATGTTATCTATGGGAAAACCAACTCTTAAAGCTTGAGCTAGGTAGCTGATTAATATCAGATTTTAGAAACTCAAGGGAGAGTTCTGCCTGAGATTGCTGCTTTTATTGCCATTATGTCAACATCTTGCTGTATCTGTGCTCAAAGGAAAGCAATATTTTATTTTATTTTTTATTTTTAAAGATTTTATTTATTTATTTGACAGAGAGAGACACAGTGAGAGAGGGAACACAAGCAGAGGGAGTGGGAGAGGGAGAAGCAGGCTTCCCGCTGAGCAGGGAGCCCGATGTGGGACTCGATCCCAGGACCCTGGGATCATGACCTGAGCCAAAGGCAGACGCTTAACAACTGAGCCACCCAGGCGCCCCAGGAAAGCAATATTTTAATAAATCAAGGACATTTCTCACACTTCAATCTCCATTTTACCTGCTCTGTTATAGATCGTGACCTGAATTCAAAAGTACAGCTGATTAATTATGATAGCTATTTCTAAAGGGTGAGATGAACCAGACCACCACACCAAGAGTGAGTCTGAGCTGGAATTGACTTTTAGTTCAATCATTTGCTGGGTAACTTTGCACAGGTTAATCTCTCTGAGCATCAGTTTCTTCCTTAATGTAAGACCTGTTTGGTTTATAAAGTTTATTACGTGGATCAACTGACTTAATAAAGGTAAATGCATTCAGAAAACTGTCAAGTAGTATTCACATGTGAATTGGTGTGATTATGTCTATTTTTATAGTTTTACTGGTATTTTAACATCCCTCATTATTCTACCTTTTAAAAATGTTCTTGAATATTCTCCAGATTAATTTGGAATTATTTTGTCAATTTTTTCAAAGTATTTTGTTGTGACTTTCATTTTTTTATTATGTTATGTTAATCACCATACATTACATCATTAGTTTTTTTTCCACTCTTTTTTAAAAAATTTTTTTATTGTTATGTTAATCACCATATATTACATCATTAGTTTTTGATGTAGTGTTCCATGATTCATTGTTTGTTCATAACACCCAGTGCTCCATGCAGAATGTGCCCTCTTTAATACCTATCACCAGGCTAACCCATCCCCCTCCCCTCCTCCCCTCCAGAACCCTCAGTTTGTTTTTCATAGTCCATCATCTCTCATGGTTCGTCTCCCCCTCTGACTTACTCCCCTTCATTCTTCCTCTCCTGCTATCTTCTTCTTTTTCTTTTTTCTTAAAATATGTTGCGTTGTTTCAGAAGTACAGATCCGTGATTCAACAGTCTTGCACAATTCACAGCGCTCACCATAGCACATACCCTCCCCAATGTCTATCACCCAGCCACCCCATCCCTCCCACCCCCAACCACTCCAGGAACACTCAGTTTGTTTCCTGAGATTAAGAATTCCTCATATCAGTGAGGTCATATGATACATGTCTTTCTCTGATTGACTTATTTCACTAAGCATAACACCCTCCAGTTCCATCCACGTCGTTGCAAATGGCAAGATCTCATTCCTTTTGATGGCTGCATAATATTCCATTGTGTATATATACTACTTCTTCTTTATGCATTCATCTGTCGATGGACATCTTGGCTCTTTCCACAGTTTGGCTATTGTGGACATTGCTGCTATAAACATTGGGGTGCACGTACCCCTTTGGGTCCTTACATTTGTATCATTGTGGTAAATACCCAGTAGTGTAATTGCTGGATCGAATGGTAGCTCTAATTTCAACTGTTTGAGGAACCTCCATACTCTTTTCCAGAGGGGTTGCACCAGCTTGCATTCTCACCAACAGTGTAGGAGGGTTCCCCTTTCTCCACATCCCCGCCAACATCTGTCGTTCCCTGACTTGTTAATTTTAGCCATTCTGACGGGTGTGAGGTGGTATCTCATTGAGGTTTTGATTTGGATTTCCCTGATGCCGAGCGACGTTGAGCACTTTTTCATGTGCCTGTTGGCCATTTGGATGTCTTCTTTGGAAAAATGTCTGTTCATGTCTTCTGCCCATTTCTTGATTGGATTATTTGTTCTTTGGGTGTTGAGTTTGATAAGTTCTTTATAGATTTTGGATACTAGCCCTTTATCTGATCTGTCATTTGCAAATATTTTCTCCCATTCTGTCGGTTGTCTTTTGGTTTTGTGGACTGTTTCTTTTGCTGTGCAAAAGCTTTTTATCTTGATGAAATCCCAATAGTTCATTTTTGCCCTGGCTTCCCGTGCCTTTGGCGATGTTTCTAGGAAGAAGTTGCTGCAGCTGAGGTCGAAGAGGTTGCTACCTGTGTTCTCCTTTAGGATTTTGATGGACTCCTGTCTCACATTTAGGTCTTTCAACATTTTGGAGTCTATTTTTGTGTGTGGTGTAAGGAAATGGTCCAGTTTCATTCTTCTGCATGTGGCTGTCCAATTTTCCCAACACCGTTTGTTGAAGAGACTGTCTTTTTTCCATTGGACATTCTTTCCTGCTTTATCAAAGATAAGTTGACCATAGAGTTGAGGGTCCATTTCTGGGCTCTTGATTCTGTTCCATTGATCTATGTGTCTGTTTTTGTGCCAGTACCATACTGTCTTGATGATGACAGCTTTGTAATAGAGCTGGAATTCCGGAATTGTGATGCCGCCAGCTTTGCTTTTCTTTTTCAACATTCCTCTAGCTATTCGGGGTCTCTTCTGGTTCCATACAAATTTTAGGATTATTTGTTCCACTTCTTTGAAAAAAGTGGATGGTATTTTGATGGGGATTGCATTGAATGTGTAGATTGCTCTAGGTAGCATTGACATCTTCACAATGTTGGTTCTCCCAATCCATGAGCATGGAACATTTTTCCATTTCTTTGTGTCTTCTTCAATTTCTTTCATTTTCTTTCATTTTCTTTTTATAGTTTTCTGAGTACAGATCCTTTGCCTCTTTGGTTAAATTTATTCCTAGGTATCTTATGGTTTTGGGTGCAATTGTAAATGGGATCGACTCCTTGATTTGTCTCTCTTCTGTCTTGTTGTTGGTGTATAGGAATACCACTGATTTCTGTGCATTGATTTTATATCCTGCTACTTTACTGAATTCCTGTATGAGTTCTAGCAGTTTTGGGGTGGAGTCTTTTGGGTTTTCCACATACAGTATCATATCATCTGCAAAGAGTGAGAGTTTGACTTCCTCTTTGCCGATTTGGATGCCTTTGATTTCTTTTTGTTGTCTGATTGCTGTGGCTAGGACTTCTAACAGTATGTTGAACAGCAGTGGTGAGAGTGGACATCCCTGCCGCGTTCCTGACCTTAGGGGAAAAGCTCTCAACCTTTCTCCATTGAGAATGATATTCGCTGTAGGTTTTTCATACATGGCTTTTACGATATTGAGGTATGTACCCTCTATCCCTATACTCTGAAGAGTTTTGATCAAGAAAGGATGTTGTACTTTGTCAAATGCTTTTTCTGCATCTATTGAGAGGATCCTATGATTCTTGTTCTTTCTTTTGTTAATGTATTGTATCACGTTGATTGAT
Source organism: Zalophus californianus (assembly GCF_009762305.2). Classification (NCBI taxonomy): domain Eukaryota; kingdom Metazoa; phylum Chordata; class Mammalia; order Carnivora; family Otariidae; genus Zalophus; species Zalophus californianus. Next base: position 65,446,106 of record NC_045595.1, on the reverse strand, counting down.
TTGCGGATGTTGAACCAGCCTTGCAGCCCAGGGATAAATCCCACTTGGTCGTGGTGAATAATCCTTTTAATGTACTGTTGGATCCTATTGGCTAGTATTTTGGTGAGAATTTTTGCATCCATGTTCATCAAGGATATTGGTCCGTAATTCTCCTTTTTTGATGGGGTCTTTGTCCGGTTTTGGGGTCAAGGTAATGCTGGCCTCATAAAATGAGTTTGGAAGTTTTCCTTCCATTTCTATTTTTTGGAACAGTTTCAGGAGAATAGGTATTAATTCTTCTTTAAATGTCTGATAGAATTCCCCTGGGAAGCCATCTGGCCCTGGGCTTTTGTTTCTTGGGAGATTTTTGATGACTGCTTCAATTTCCTTAGTGGTTATAGGTCTGTTCAGGTTTTCTATTTCTTCCTGGTTCAATTTTGGTAGTTGATACATCTCTAGGAATGCACCCATTTCTTCCAGGTTCTCTAATTTGCTGGCATAGAGTTGCTCATAATATGTTCTTATAATTGTTTGTATTTCTTTGGTGTTGGTTGTGATCTCTCCTCTTTCATTCATGATTTTGTTGATTTGGGTCATTTCTCTTTTCTTTTTGATAAGTCCGGTCAGGGGTTTATCAATCTTGTTAATTCTTTCAAAGAACCAGCTCCTAGTTTCGTTGATCTGTTCTACTGTTCTTTTGGTTTCTAGTTCATTGATTTCTGCTCTGATCTTTATTATTTCTCTTCTCCTGTTGGGTTTAGGCTTTATTTGCTGTTCTTTCTCCAGCTTCTTTAGGTGTAGAGTTAGGTTGTGTCTTTGAGACCTTTCTTGTTTCTTGAGAAATGCTTGTATTGCTATATACTTTCCTCTCAGGACTGCCTTTGCTGTATCCCGAAGATTTTGAACAGTTGTGTTTTCATTTTCATTGGTTTCCATGAATTTTTTAAATTCTTCTTTAATTTCCTGGTTGACCCATTCATTCTTTAGTAGGATGCTCTTTAGCCTCCATGTATTTGAGTTCTTTCTGACTTTCCTCTTGTGATTGAGTTCTAGTTTCAAAGCATTGTGGTCTGAAAATATGCAGGGAATAATCCCAATCTTTTGGTACCGGTTGAGACTTGATTTGTGACCTAGGATGTGATCAATTCTGGAGAATGTTCCATGGGCACTAGAGAAGAATGTGTATTCCGTTGTTTTGGGATGGAATGTTCTGAATATGTCTGTAAAGTCCATTTGGTCCAGTGTGTCATTTAAAGTCTTTATTTCCTTGTTGATCTTTTGCTTAGATGATCTGTCCAATTCAGTCAGGGGGGTGTTAAAGTCCCCCACTATTATTGTATTGTTGTCAATGTGTTTCTTTGCTTTTGTTATTAATTGCCTTATATAATTGGCTGCTCCCATGTTAGGGGCATAGATATTTACAATTGTTAGATCTTCTTGTTGGATAGACCCTTTAAGTAGGATATAGTGTCCTTCTTCATCTCTTATTACAGTCTTTGTTTTACAATCTAATTTGTCTGATATAAGGATTGCCACCCCAGCTTTCTTTTGGTGTCCATTAGCATGGTAAATGGTTTTCCACCCCCTCACTTTCAATCTGGGGGTGACTTTGGGTCTAAAATGAGTCTCTTGCAGACAGCATATCATTGGTCTTGTTTTTTAATCCAATCTGATAGCCTGTGTCCTTTGATTCGGGCATTTAGCCCATTTATATTCAGGGTAACTATTGAAAGGTAGGAATTTAGTGCCATTGTATTGCCTGTAAGGTGACTGTTACTGTATGTTGTCTGTGTTCCTTTCTGATCTTTGCTGCTTTTAGACTCTCTCTTTGCTTAGAGGACCCCTTTCAATATTTCTTGGAGGGCTGGTTTCGTGTTTGCCAATTCTTTTAGTTTTTGTTTGTCCTGGAAGCTTTTTATCTCTCCTTCTATTTTCAATGACAGCCTAGCTGGATATAGTATTCTTGGCTGCATATTTTTCTCGTTTAGTGCTCTGAAGATATCATGCCAGTCCTTTCTGGCCTGCCAGGTCTCTGTGGATAGGTCTGTTGCCAATCTAATGTTTCTACCATTGTAGGTTACATATCTCTTCTCCCGAGCTGCTTTCAGGATTTTCTCTTTGTCTCTGAGACTCGTAAGTTTTACTATTAGATGTTGGGGTGTTGATCTATTATTATTGATTTTGAGAGGGGTTCTCTGTGCCTCCTGGATTTTGATGCCTGTTTCCTTCTTCACATTAGGGAAGTTCTCTGCTATTATTTGCTCCAATATACCTTCTGCCCCCCCCTTCTTCTTCTGGGATCCCAATTATTCTAATGTTGTTTCGTCTTATCGTATCACTTATCTCTCGAATTCTGCCCTCGTGATCCTGTAGTTGTTTCTCTCTCTTTTTCTCAGCCTCTTTGTTTTCCATCATTTGGTCTTCTATATCACTGATTCTCTCTTCTGCCTCATTTATCCTAGCAGTTAGTGCCCCCATTTTTGATTGCACCTCATCAATAGCCTTTTTGATTTAGACTTGGTTAGATTTTAGTTCTTTTATTTCTCCAGAAAGGGTTTCTCTAATAACTTCCATGCTTTTTTCAAGCCCAGCTAGAATCTTTAAAGTCATGATTCTGAACTCTAGGTCCGACATCATACTAATGTCTGTATTCAGTAGGTCCCTGGCTGACGGTACTACCTCTTGTTCTTTTTGCTGAGGTGATTTTTTTCATCTTGTCATTTTGTCTAGAGGAGAATAGATGAATGAGAGAACAAAATGCTAACAGGTTTACAACGTCCCCAGCAAATATACTGTATACAAATCAGAAAAGACCTGAAACCAGGGGAAAAGAAAGGGAAAGAAAGAAAAAAGAAAGATAAAAAAAAAGAAAAAAAGATAAAAACAAAAACAGAACAATACAAGAAAGCAGAATGTGATCAAATATGATCAGGCTAGTGCATAGATCAGTGCCACACACTAGATTTGGGTGTATTTTGGTCTGTTAGAAAAAAGTGCCTCCTAAAATTTTAAAGGAAGAAAGACATATATGTACAAAATAAGGGTTGATACAATGAAGGGATGGAAGATGACTGTAAAGATGAAAATTATAAAAGATTTTATAAAAGGACTTGATAAGATAAGAAGTTGTTTGAAAAAAGAAAGAAGAAGATTTAAAAAAAAAAGAAAGGAAAAAGGAAGAGAATGTGATTAGGCAGGAGACTAGAACAAAGCCATACACTAGTGATTTGGGGTATATTTTGATCTGTTAGAAGAAACTGTATCTCAAAATTTTAAAGAAAGAAAAACTTATATATATATGCCAAAAATAAGGGTAACTACTATGAAGGGATAAAATATGACTCTAAAAATGAAAAATAAAAAATGTTTTTTTTTTTTAAAAAGGGATTGATAAGATGTTGGTTGAAAAAGGGAAAAAGAAAAATAAAAAAAAACAGTTAACAAAAATTAACTTTGATGAAATAATGAATCATGGTAAAAAAAAGCCATGAATTCTATGTGCAGTATTCCCCTAGCGCTGGCGTTCTCCCGTTCTCCTTGATCGGTAAAGTTGGTCTTGGCTTGCTGGCTGTACATGCTGATCTTCTGGGGGAGGGGCCTGTTGCTGTGGTTTCCAAATGTCTTTGCCGGAGGCGGAATTGCCCCGCCCTTGTCGGTCGGGCTAAGGAAGCTGCTCGGGTTTGCTCTCAGGACCTTTTGTTCCCTGCAAGCTCTCTGTACAGCTTTGGAGGACCAGGGCGAAAATGGTGGGCTCCCAATCTCCACCCGGAGGAGCTGAGAACTCGGGGCCCTGCTCCTCAGTGTGCCCCCAGAGAAAAGCAGTCACTCCCGTCTCCCTGGTCTCTGGCCGCACTCCGTGCTCACCCGGCCCGTGACCGAGCGTTGCTATCTCTGGCACCCGACCCCGTGTGGAGTTTCCAAACCCAGCAGATCCCTGTGGTGCGTTTCTGCGCCACTCCTCCCTGGGAAGGAAGGGGAGTCTCCCCGGATCTGCCGCTTGTTGGGTCCCTGCTGGAGGAGCAGTGGCCCGACTAGGCCGCGGATCACAGTTTATGGCAACCCCGAGCTGAGAGCCCGCGCCTCAGCTCCGTCTCTGCAGCGGGCTTCCCTGCTCCAATACCTGGGAGCTCTGCCGCACTCAGGCACCCCCAGTCTTTCTGTGACCCCGAGGGTCCTGAGACCACACTGTCCCGGGAGGATTCCACCCCCTGCTTAGCCACTGCAGCGACATCCCTCAGCGGAGGCGACTTCTAAAAGGTCCGATTTTGTGCTCCACGGTTCTATCACTTGCCAGAAGGGGCCGTAGGAGGCCCCCTCCCCCGCCGTCTATCCTCCCGAATATCACCTTGGTTGCACTTCTCCGCACGTCCTACCTTCCAGGAAGTGGTCGCTTCTCTGTTCAGAGAGTTGTTGCTACTCTCCTCTTCGATCTCCTGTTGAGTTCGTAGGTGTTCAGAATGGTTTGATCCCTATTCAGCTGAATTCCTGAGACCAGACGAAATCTAGGTCTCCTACTCCTCCGCCATCTTGCTCCGCCTCACATCATTAGTTTTTGATGCAGTGTTCCATGATTCATTGTTTGCATATAACACCCAGTGCTCCATGCAGTACGTGCCCTCTTTAATACCCATCACCAGGCTAACCCATTTCCCCACCCCCCTCCCCCCTATAACTCTCAGTTTGTTTCTAAGAGTCCATAGTCTCTCATGGTTCGTCTCCCCCTCTGATTTCCCTCCCTTTATTTTTCCCTTCTTGCTATCTTCTTCTTCTTCTTTTTTTTTTTAACATATAATGTATTATTTGTTTCAGAGGTACAGAGTTAAACTACGGCAAAAAAAAAAAAAAGATTCTCAAATGTCTGCAACTTAACATTATAGAAATGCAATGCAGTTATCCTCCAGCCAAAAAAAGAAAAATGCGGAGATGTCAAGAAGGTGGGTGGACATGGATCCAGAACTCAGGGGAGAGATGAAGAGATACAAATATGGGGCTCCTTTGCATGCAGGTGACATTCAAAGTTAGAGAGAGATTATGTAATATATAGAGAGAACACAGAGAAAGAAGAGGAAGAATCTGGGATGGCCCTGGAGAATTTTGACATTCAAAATTCAGATGGAGGAACAGGAATCTGAAAAAGGAAATTCGAAATGGTGACCCAGGGAGGTAAGAGGAAAATCAGCAAGGTGTGGAGTTGCTGAAAAGAGGAGAGGAGTATGACAGGAAAGAGAGGAGATTTCAAAAGTCTGCAGGAGTTCTAGTAACATGAGATGAGAACATCTACTGGATGTGTCGCCATGGAGCTCACTGATGGCTGTGGTGAGAGCAGCTGTATGGGAGGGCTGTTGTGGATTGGAGTGGGTTGAAAAACATGAAAACAGCTCTTTTGTGAATGTTTGCTACAAAAGGACACAGTGTTTCTCAACCCCTTTTTCATTATTGTCCCTTAAGGAGACTGTTTCGACATTTTTCTCTAATTGCTCCTACCCCCCGAAATTTCAAACCACAGGTGCACTGTGTATCTGGTTATGTCCTATATGTATGTGTCATTGTTGATACATAAAATGAGTAAAATTTTTTTCACTTCCTTAAAAATCAGTTTTACATGATATCATCCCTGCTGAGAATGCGTGGTCTTAGCCTAATAATTTCTTAGCATCTACAAAGGGGATCAACATATTTATTTATTTATTTATTTAGTGAAGAGCTAGATAGTAAATATTTTAGGCTTGGGAGGGCTATATATGGTGTCTGGTCTCTGTCACATACTCTTCTCTTTGCTTTTTTTTTAAAACAATTCTTTAAAAAAATAATAATAAGAAAATATGATTTCTAGCTTGCTGGCTGCATAAAAACAGGCTGTGGGCTGGGTTTGGCTCACACCCCATACTTTGCCACCTCTCTGATTTGTAATGATAAAATCAGATAAATTTCAGAGTTTAAATAAATACGTTTTTGCAGATTTTTTTTTGCATGGCATTTTGAAATATATGATTTAGTTATAGATTTGAAAGGCTACACAGAGTTCACTCATTTATTAGCCAAATGACGATGGACAACTTCTTGTGTGCAACAGGTATGAGTAATTTTTATATTATGGCAAAACAACCAACTAAGTAACTAAGTATTAAAATGAGTCGAGGGGCTCCTGGGTGGCTCAGTCAGTTAAGTGTCTGACTCTTGATTTTGGTTCAGGTCATGATCTCAGGGTTGTGAGATCGAACCCTGTGGTGAGCTCTGTGCAGGGAGTGGAGCCTGCTTAAGGATTCTCTCCCTCTCTGTCTGCCCCTCTCCTGCTTTCTTTTTCTCTTAAAAAAAAAAAAAAATCCGAAACAGCCAGCAATGTGCAGAACATGCTGTGGGTGATAACTAGGGGAGGGCTGGAGTGGTGTAAGAGGGACCAGCTTAGGCCTGGGATCAGAGAGACTTAGGTATGTATTTGCATTGACCTTGGTCTAGTTCCATGACCTTGGACAAGTTACTTAACCTTCTAGAGTCTCAGTGTCCTTAACTGACAATGCAGGTATTAATAAGCCACCACTATATAGTATCTGGGAGGATTAACTATAGTAAGATCACAAGGTGCCTGATGCCTCATAACAGCTCTGTAGTGTTAGTTTCCTTTTTCTCTCCTTTGCTCTTAACATGACTGAAGAAGGTCTTACGAGTATTGTGAATTATGTCTGAAAAGCAAATATATATGCCCATTTCAGAGATTGAAGACAATGGTGGCAAGCTGTTTCTATAATGAGGATGCAGATGGAATCCAGGAAGTGTGTACAGAGCACCTGTGGGAAAAGAACCGCCCTGGTGGTCTGGTTTGGGACATCTTGGGGCACCTAGGAATGTGCATTTTTAGAGCTTCCAGGTGACTCTGATGCAGGTGATACCTGGGCTGCACCTTGAGAATTACTGTCCTATGATTCAATGGGAAAGACTGACTGAGGTTCCACGATCCCAGAAAAATGTAGTTTTCCCACCAGGTTTCCTAAGACTCCAGGCATGAGAGGGGGAAAATTTCAGGGTCTGGGGGGGATTTAACCCGAATGTCAGACTGGCCTCTCTGCTGGGGTGAGCAGTTTAAACAGGCTCTAGGAGGAACAAAGTCTAGCTTGGTCTGGGCCCAGGTTGACATCCCGGGTTCTCCGTTAGGAGCTGGGGCCTGCAGACAGACAGGGCCCTAGCACGGCTCTGGGTTTTCTGTCTGAGGGTCCTGGACCATGGACGATTCTGGAAAAGGGATTGTAGTCAGGAGGAGGAGGATGGCAAGAACTAGATGGGGTTAAGGGTCTTGGCCACAGTCCAACTTTGTATGTGGCGGGGGTGAGACAACCAGAGACAACCATTCACTGGTTGTGTGCTAACTTTACTGGCCCTCATTTTTCAAATCTGTGAAATGGGATCATAATTCTTACCTCTGAGTGATGCTGTGAGGATGATATAAGGTCTTGAAAGCTCCCGCTATGGCACCTAGCACACCATGGTTTCTCAACATAAAGGGATGCTTACTACCATTATTGCAGGGTGGAGTTCTGCTTCCAGCCAAACCCTAGAGAGCTGATCAGGAAATCAGACTCAGGCCAGTCCGGCCAGGGCTGGGGGAAGGGTCAGCTCCCACGCTGCATAGGCAACCAGGTTTTATGGCGTTGGGGTAGACCCTGAGCATCACTGAGAGGAGTGTGAGGCCTTTACTGTCTGGCATGGAAGAGACCCAGGGTCCAGGTGGCTGAGCCTGCAGCACCTGGGGCTTGGCAAAGCAGATGTATAGAGCTGGACTTCAGGGTCCAGGCCAGCAGGGGTGACCTGTCTCACTTGGGACTGAGATTTCCAGAACCATCCATTGTTTGGGATTCACTCCCTGAGACTCTGAGACTCTGAGCTTTTGGATTGCGCCCAGAGTTGGGAATGTGCATTTACTTTAAAACATCTCTTCCCCTTGCCTATGACCTCGCCTAGACCTCTGGTTCCCATCCTGAGAAACACTGTCCTGGGAGGTGGCAGACAGACATGTGGAGCGGGGTTCTCAGCTTTTTGTATTTGTAGCACCCTGGTGGATTTGGGGCAGCACACGGTGAGGGTGCTAGAAGTCAGCCTGGCACCGGCAAGCCAGCCCGCCCCTCCAGCATAACCCCCCACTGTCTCATACTGCCCTGGAGTGTCCGCCACCCCTTAGTCCCTTGTCCGTTCCTCATAATCATGCTTCCGTCTAAGCTAAACTGTTACTGCCCTGACTACATTCTTGAATACGGCTGGAGGCACAGTCCTCACATTCTTCCTCTGAGGATGACTGACTTGCTGCTGTGCCTTCTCCCTGTCCTTCCTAGCAAGCAGTGCTCCCCTTATGTTGCCCTGCACCACTCGGACCACTCCGGACGGGCAGCTGATGGACCAGAATGTATCCCTTGCTGTGGGAGGAGTAGCTCTTTCACAGTGATCAACAGTTGGGGGCGCACTTGTGCGGCCACTGTTTTCTGGGGTGCGGGGATTGAGAGCCGTTGACACAGGCAGGTGGGGGAGAGACGCGCAGAGCCCCAAAGTGGGAGCCGAAGTAGACAGAGACAGATGAAGCTCAGTTCAGTGCTGTGGAAGGGCAAAATATTTCCCCAAAAATCCTTTTCCACAGAAGGCAAATAATTGCAAACCATTCCCAGCCCAAGCTGTGGCCTCTACTTCTGGCTTCCCTGATCGCCTATGGGGTGGGGGTGTATGCCCCATGCACGGACTGACTCCACACACCAGTTGGTCAGCGGGGTTGTTACAAGGATGCTGGAGCTTTCCAGGTGGTGGATCTGGCTTCAATAGTGAGGGCATGAATTGATATGAGACTTTAGAATTGACTTCGGCGCCTCCTCTGGGGTGCCAGATTATCCCTTGTGGTCCTCTCTTGTTTGCTGGCAAAATCACAATGTGTTCATATTAATTGGATGTGTCTGCTTGAAGCTGTTTTCTGGTGTCATGATGAATGTGAAATGACAATTATTATTTACAAGAATTTCAAACAAAACATACCCTTTATAAATAAATGTAAAGTTAAGGTTGTACGGAAATGGCATAATTTTAAAACCGAACACATGAATGTCTGTCAGCTACTTGGCCATCTGCATGGTTTTGGAGGCATTAAGCAGTTACATGCACTGCCCCAAATATGCTAACTTTTCACACACCGTTGAATGAATCTCTGATGTTCAAAAGAGTTTGTGTCCATTTACCTTGGGGTCTTGCAGAAGGAAATACTGACCGGTGGATTTTTCAAGTCCCACAAACCAACGCTATTGAAAGTATGTTCTGAGGACCACACTAGTTGGCCAACTGTTTGTTGGTGAGTAAGGAAATATAGAGGGCACATTTAGAATTTTGATAGCAACTCGACATTGTTGCCACCCAAGCAATGATCAGTGGCTTTGTCTTTGAATGAACTATAGACCAGTTTTACGGTGGGCTTCATGGTGAGTCACATGTGGTGTAAGCTGCAAACTAGTCCTGCTTGGTAGGGCCACATTAAAAGTTGGAAAGGAGCAACTTGAACTTGTTGAAATTGCTTGAAACCTTCTTCTTACATCTCTGTCAACATACCTCAATGGTTTATCTACTATGAGTCTATGAATGCTCTTAAAACAAAACACAGAAATAATTTGGATATACTTTATTCCTTGTGAGTCGTGTTGCCAATCCAATTTAGGATACCAAATCCATTAAAACCTTTAAATGGTGATGTACATGGTGTTCGCTCAATATGTGCACATAGATGCTTAATATGGGGAATTGCTAACTCATAATTTTTGGTTTAGCTCTAAGTGTGAGATGACAACATTACAACTGTAAATAATGATTCTCTATGTTCTTTGCCTCTAGCCATGCTTCCAATGAATTCGATACCTAGGTTTTGTTCTTTCCCATCTTATTTGTTCTGACTATATTTGTCAATGAATTGATATATTTATTGGTATGTAATTTTGTACCTGCTGAATCTAATCGTAAAACATTTGGACTTATATTTGTATATAAGTGTCTGTTTTTTCAAAATTTCATTTATCTAGTAATTCACTTTTATTGTATTTTATAAAACTGTAAGTCTGTGATGGACTGGAATTTAAGGAAAAAGTGTTTTTTTCTACTACACAGACTCAATTCTATAGGAGTATTTCTCAAATGAGATCCATGGAACACATACATCCAAATCACTTTGGGGGTATTGATGAGGATTCCCCGAAGAATCTCTGGGAACAAGCTCAAGGATTTACATGAGCTACCCAGGGTATTCTGAGTCTTACCTGAATTTGGGAAAGACCTGACTATAACATGACTGTGTATTATACGATAAAGACTGCACTAGGTACTTTTGTATTTTAGGATTCTTGGAGGGCTGACATACAAAGGAAAGCAGAATTGTCTTGGAAGTACCACATCCATCCCTGACTGCTTTACTCAGAACTGGTCATAAGGTCATTTTCAAACTCTAGACAAGAACAGAATCCTGGATGGTGCCTAGAGAAACATTGTCCCAAACTATAGTCTTTCAGTTTTATTTTTGTGACTGTGGGCAATGTAAATGCCCAACATGTTGGACTATTGGCAGGTTAATTGCCAAAGAATAGAGGAGAATACACATGGTCAATGCATTTATTAATATGATTGGCTATTTGCCTTGACAATCCCAATGACTGAATCAAATCAGCATTGCGGTCCTCTTGTAGCTTTTTTGACAGTTAACTGTTGAGAAATAAGGAAATACATTTGAAAGTGAATTTAGTCGTCTCTCCAACCACCCACTTCCCAACTGGATCCTCTTCTCAATTTTTATCATGAAAAAACCATTGCTCCATACTTGGATTACAATAGTAGCCTCCGTGCTCAGTAGTTGTCAGAATTTTATTTTAAGAGAGAACCTAAAAATATATCCCATGGCTCGATGTCCCATGGCTGTCTCCTAGTGGCAATCTTGAAACCATTTCTTTCATTAACTTGTATCCCCCAAATGATCCTGATTCCACCATATGCTCATGGGAATTGAATATATTGCTTAAAATTTTGTGGGGAAATGGAGAAGATTCTGAATTTGGAGTCAAAATTAGAAAAGGCTCCTCTAATTTAAGACTAAAATAATTCACCCATGTTTTCTTTGAATGACATTTATATCATGTTATTTAAAAAAATTTTATCTTTGACATATTTGGAGTTTACTTTTTTTCTGAAATATAGCTCAATTCCTATCCCCTCATCGCCAGAGGGTTACCTGGTTGCTTTCAAGCAGTGGTTCTTAAATATGGGCAACTTTGCCACACAGAAACCATTTGGCAATGTCTGGAGACATTTTTGGTTATCACAGCTTGAGGGTGGGTATTATTAGCATCTATCTAGTGGATAGAGTCCAGAATGCCACTAAATACCCTCCAATGCACAGGACAGCCACCGAGGACAAGGGATTTCCCCCCAAAATGTCAATAGTGCCAAGGATGGGAAACTCTACTCTAAAATCATTTATCAAGTAATCTACATTTACCTTTCTGATTTGAGATGCTTCATTTATCATACATCAACTTCTTAACTTCTTAAAATCACTTGGGTCTATTTTTGTACTTCCCATTATGTTTCTTTGGTTTGCCCATATATCCATGCATCACTAACACACAGTGGCTTTATTTTATGCAGTAGCTTTATACTCTGTTTTAATATCTGGAAGGTATCCCTCGTTGCTTGTCATTCTTCAGAGTTTTCCTGGAAACATTTTTTTTTCCTGTATTAAAATTAGAATCAGCCTATCGACTTCTAAAAGCACCCATTGATACTTTTATGGAAACTCTGTTAAATTTATAAATTAACTTAGTGAGATTTGACATTATGTTGTTGAATCATCTTATTCAGGAACACGGTATGATGCCTTTCTGTTTTTTCAAATCTCCTTTTGCTAGTTTTGAAAATTTCTGTTTTATAGTCCTTGAATATTGTAAAGTCTTGTTAAGACTATTACCAAGACTATTTTATGTAACAGATTTCTTGTGTAAATGGAGTCTTTTCTTTCATTTTATCTTCTAACTGTTGGCTGTTTATATAACTGAAAGCCATTGTTTTCTGCATTTTGAGTTTGTCCCTTGCTAACTTTGTGAAATCTCTAATTATTTACTGTAATTTTCAGTCAGTTTAGGGGAGGAGACATTCCATGTGTGCAACTGTATCATCTGTAAGCAAAATGTTAACACCAGTCTTTTCAATTAAATACTAGTGGTAATAGTGGGTAGAGTCAGGGTACCATTGGACATCCTTGTATTATTCCCGACTTTAGTGAGAATGTCTTTCTCTGTTAGCATGAGGCTGGCATGTGGGCTGAGGAGAACATCTTTTATCTATATTAGAGTAACATCCATCTATACATAAGTATCGAATGTTTTTGTTATTTATTTTTCATATCAAGAATGGTTGTTGAATTTTTTCAAGTGTTATTTCATGGTCTATAGTGAGGATTACATGCTTTTTGTCTTTATTTATATAAATATGATGGCTGATAGTAATAGATTTTCTAATACTGAGCCATTTTTGACGAAATCTTCTTAGTCTTGATATATTGTTGTTTGTATGTGCCACTGGCTTTTCTTTTTTAATATTTTAATAAGGATTTTTATATTAATATGAAAGTGGTTTAAGGTTTTCTATTTTGGGTAATCTTTATCAGGGTTCGATATCAATATTATAATCACATAATTTTAAAAATGTCAACATTTTCTTTCTTTTTTTATCTTTTCTATATTCCGAAATAAAATTTCCTTGTGAAATCCTCTGAACCTGAGGCTTTTTTGGAAGTTGGTAAGTTGATAGCTTTTTTCTACATTCTATGGAAATCAGTGTGTTTGGAGTTTCTGTCTTTCCTGGCATTAGTTTTGGTAACTTACGCTCTTCTAGGAAAATATACATTTCATTCAGTTTTTTATAATCTTGAGTAATGTAGTCTAGTGTTAATCTTTAAATGTTCTCTCTTTCTCTAGTTGTTTATACTTAACCTTTCTTCTTCATATTTTTTTTGGTAAAAACATTTTTATAATAAAATTTCTTAAAAAACATTTTTATACATTTTTTGGGGAAAAAATAAATACCAATTTTTTATCTTCAGGGAATGTCATTCATACATGAGCGAGGCCTATCATGTCAGTTCTGTTAGTTAGGTCTTTTGTTGCCCCATTTGCCTTTGCCCAGAGGACTTCCAGGGGTGGTGTGACATTAGGAGGGGCCCAGCAGGGCCTTCAAAGCCTATGGCCTAGAAGGTTCCTACTCTTGCCTGGGTCTAGGATAGCACTGCTGTTATATACAGATCAGAAGAGTTAGCATTAAAGAGACTGACAAAACCAAGTACAGGTGAGAAATAGGGCTTCTGGAACTCTTAACTACCACTAGTAATAAATTGTGTATAAATTGATAGAACACTGGGATATTGTTGCACAGCCTTTGCTGGGGCCTATGACAGAAAGTCCACTGGAGGGATACATCCAACAGAAGCTTGCACATACAGCTACTGAGAAGTAGTGCAAGGATTTCAGAACAGTCTTGCTTGTACTAGCTCCAAACTGCAAAGTCTACAGTCCATTGCTACTAGAATGGATAAATAAATTATGGCACATTCATTCATTCAGTGGAATACTATAGAGAAATGAAAATGATCTACACACAATGATTTGGATCAATCTCACAATCAACGTTGAGCCAAGGAAGCCAGACTTAAAAACATATGTGAGGTACAATTCCATTTGTATAAATTCAAACACAGGCAAAGTAATGTCTGGGGACAGAAGTCATGATATTTGTTGCTTTTGAGGAGGAAGGAGGAACTTCCTTTTTTGTTTTTAAGATTTTATTTATTTATTTGAGAGAGAGAGAGAGCATGCGTGAGCAGGGGGGAGCATGCCGAGGGAGAGAGAAAAGCAGACTCCCCACTGAGCAGGGAGCCTGACGTGGGCCTTGATCCCAGAACCCTGGGATCATGACCTGAGCTGAAGGCAGATGCTTAACCAACTGAGCCCCCCAGGGCCCCCAGGAGGGACTTCTTACGGGAGGCATATGAGGGTGGCTTCTGGCTTCAGAAATGTTGTATATTTCTGAATTTGGGTGGTTGATAGATGGGTGTGTTTTTTGGAGATGAGCCATCAACCTGCATGGGTATAACTTTGAACTCCTCTCTACATAGGCTACAGTTCAATTAAAAAGATTACTTAAAAAAATCATAGATTGCCATATCTGTCAGGTTTTCCCTTGCTCAAGGAACTGAGGAAATAGAGGGTTGTGTCCATACTCTGCAGTAGCTGAGCAGGGACCCCACAGTCACAAATAAATAACTGTCACAACTTTCCTCCCAGTGGGTTTGGGAAGACCATGTAATGGAAACTAAGAGGGCCAGGCCTGGACTGGGTGGCCTTCTTGAAAATCGGATGGACCTGCAGAGCAAGTGCAAGCCTCTGTCCTAGGAGTGGATCCAGTGGATAAAGTGCACACTGCCCTGGGGGCGGCTGAGTCAGGTTCAGGAGGTGAGCACTCACCAGGAAAGGGGAGATGAAGGTAGCAAGACAGGAGCCAGCAGAGTCTGCATGGAGCTGGGGGTAAGGACGGAGGTGAAGCTTGAGGCTGAGGAGGGCCACGCAGTGCTGCCTCCTTGGAGCTGTGTGAGCCACTCAGTGGGGAGAAGCTGGGGAGAGGGGGCAGAGGACAAGAACCTGATCTAATGATACCCTCATATTTTAATCCTGCAAATGGTCTTAAAACGGTATTTGTCCAAACCAAGGCTTCAAAATGGATAAAAACAAGTGCATACGCGTTATAGCACGCACATTATCCACTGAATAGAACACCTGGAGGTTAGCTGTCTTGTCTAGGGAATGAAAATCAAGCTTTTCTGGCAAGGTGCTTATACCACTGCTACCCATGGTGGAGTGAGAGCTTAAAATAGCCCAAGGAACTGTTGGGGGTGGAGGGGGTTTATACTGAAGTTTGTCTTTGAATTATTGTTAAGGCCACAATAAAACACAAGGAGAGAATGTTTTGCAAAACCCAGGAAGTTATAAAATATTTTTATTCCAGAACAGTTCAGTCGGTGCTAAAATGTCAATTAAATCAGCAGATGGTTAGCTACTCCTCTTTACAAGTTCCACGATATAATTTCAGAATTAAAAACACTGACAAATTCTGTACACATCTATTCCATTTCTTCATTTAGAGATATGAGACGTGTCTTTCAAGTCAGTTTGACAAACATTTACTCACTGTCACCCCCACGGCCCCCAATATGCATGGCAATGAAATAGTATGAGGTCGGAGGACTGGGATGGCTTCCTACAGTTTCTTTTGTTTTCTTCTGGATCATGACCTCAGCTTTTCAGATTGATGGAGGTATTTTTCAGTCGTGTCGCAAATGAAAGAAGTGAAAACAGAAAACGTGTCCAGAGTCACGCAGGTGGGGACTCGCAGAGCTAGAACTGGAATTTGGGCGTTCTTTTTGTAGCCATGGAGGAAGGTTTATTCATGTCATGAACAAGTCAGACATGCTTGTTCACTTGCCTAAACCATCCAGTCATCGAAAATCATTTAACAGTCATGAGGGAGGTCAGATATGGACAGGACACGCGAACAGAAGCCAAAGTGTCTTATTTATTGGTGTTTAGACCTAATCTGGAGATAGGAGAAAGCAATAGAAGTCCTTATCTCTGACAGAGGCAGGGCAGGGCAGGCCAGCAAATTATGATACAGAAACAGCAAGGGGCACTGGCCTCAACCCATTCTCTTTTTTTTATTTATTCTTCACAAATGCAATTTATGACTCCCAGTTTTTTTTTTTTTTTTTGGTCCTATTACAGAACACAGCTATCAGCTTTGTGCCCTGACACCATAATTTTGTTCAAAGCCATTCTCTCTATTCTTATGCATTTCCTGGCCACATTTGTGCACCCGCTTGTCAGTTCCATAAATCATCATAGATAAGCAAATTCTTCTCTTAACCTTTTGGAAAGATAACATGACCAATATTTTCTGAACATATTTTTTCCAGGCTTTCTTTGGGGAGATAAATGTGACCTGTCTTGATGGTGCATCACTAAACAATAGCATGATTTATGAGGAGGAGTGGGGCTTTTTCATTGTGGTTTACCCAAAGACTTTTCAAATGTCTTGTTTTTGGAAGGACCATGGAGAGTTGTAAGGAGACACAGTATAGATTTTTATTTATTTTATTTTTTTATTGTTATGTTAATCACCATCGCAGTATAGATTTTTGACAAAGACCTTGTATTCAGGATTTCTGCGGTGGTTTCTATACACCAAGGTGAGGTAGCATGTGAAAGCTTTGATATAGTCACTCGAATTATCTAGAAATTATTTTTGAGGGATGTGAAACTTGGTTATATTTTTTTCTGTATGCTTACATAGACTCTCCCAAAAGGTCTCAACAAGGAGCTTCCTTCCAGCTCCCAGACACATATATGCAATCTGCCTATAGGATGAAGGGAATTTAAGTGAGATACAGAGAGGAAATGGAATGTATGTAGCCCTGGAAATGCGGGGCGGGGGTGGTTGTGGCAGGGAGCCCTTTACTTTAGCATAACCATGATATTGCACAGCCAAAGAGAGGACATGTAGAAAATCATATTCAGGGGTGCCTGGGTGGCTCAGCCGGTTGAACATCTGACTCTTGGTTTTGGCTTGGGTCGTGGTCTCGGGGTTGTGGGATCGAGCCCTGTGTTAGGCTTTGTGCTCAGTGCAGAGTCTGCTTCAGACTCTCTCCCTCTCCTTCTCATTCTCTCTCTCTCTAATAAATAAATTAAATATTTAAAAAAAGAAAATCACATTCAGCATGAACATCAGAGAAGGAAAAAATGTGTCATGGTTGGAACATAGGCTGTGGAGTTACGAGAGGGTTGGGTTTTAATCCCTATTTGTCAATGCAGTGAAGTTGGGCACCCTTGGGTATCTATCTTAAGTTCGTCTGTTTTACTCCTTTGTAAAATGAGGATAACGTGTACCTCAGACTGTTGTAAGCATTAAAAGAGCCCTATCCTGGCATTGGATGAAAGCCTTTGTTCCCTCCCCGCATGAAGAATTGAAACGATCGGATCTGTTCCTCAGTTTCTAGCACATGAATATTCTTACTCCCTGTACTGCTTCACTGTTCACTGTTATTACTTTATTTATTGTCCCTTTCATGTTCCATTCCTGATCCTGTTCTTTGCTCCCAACAGGCACCCGCTCCAGGGGAAATTGGAGGGGTCTGCATCATGGTGTTCTGACCCACTGCCTTGTGCTCATGAGCTGAAGAGCTGAGCGTCAGCACCCAGGCCTGTCTCTTTCATTTAGTTCAATCTACAGAATATATAGAAGGGCCAGATGATATACTTCAGTGTTGGCAGAATGAGGCTGAGACTTTGTTTTAGGATCAGTCAACACACACACACACACACACACACGCACATGCACACGCACACGCACGCATGCACACACACACACACACACACACACTTTTCTTTCTTTTTCTTTTCAGGGAACATCACAAGATTCTGTTTTTGTTTTTAGTAAACATTCACTTATATTTTTCATGTAAATTTGCAGTATTTTTTCTTTTTGCTGTTGGAATAGGGGAGCCTTCTGACTTTGGTCCTTATCGCTCAGGCAGGAGTGGACTTGATACCCTTGGTCCCATTCTAAATTCTAAACCCTTGGAAGCTAATGTGGATAATTTCTAGCCCCAGTCCATCCTGGGCCCCTCATCAGGGGAAAAGGGAATCTTTTATTTATTTTTTAAATCTCCACTGTCTTTTTGCTTCTTAAACAAATGGAGTTCATGACAATCTTTAGTCTCTATAACCTACTGCTGCCAGAGCATTTGGAGCTTCTCTTTTTGGGGATCTCACTTTGGCAGACTGTCCCTGCCCCTCTTTTTGGAGGTTGGGTCCTTAGACTTGCAGAATGCAATTTGATGCAGAAAGATCTGAGGGAGGTGGGGGTTGTGAGGACCAGTGGTGCAGCACTCAATGCCACACCCCCAGCCAGACCAACTGCAGGAAATTTCTTTCATAAACCTTGAGGCTATTAAGAATGTTTCACGGTTTTACTTAATTTTAATTTATAGACTGTACCCTATAAAATGACCCTTTTCATACCTTTAATTCTGATTAATTTGATGTTTATATTACCATCATGGGCTTTTTTAAATTTTTTTCTTGTCCATCATTTAACTTTTAACTTCTATGTACCATTTTTAAAACTTATTTATTTAAAAGGATTTTATTTATTTATTTGAGAGAGAGAGAGAGCATGAGCAGGAGGGGAGGGGTAGAGGGAGAGGGAGAAGCAGACTTCCTGCTGAGCCAGGAGCCGAAGCGGGGCTGGATCCCAGGATCCTGAGATCATGACCTGAACCAAAGGCAGATGCTTAACCAACTGAGGCACCCAGTGCCCGCTACATACCATTTTATTTTAGGAGTCCTTATAAGCAGGATACAGTTGGCTTTACTTTTTAACCCAATTTGAGAATTTTCCCCTTTTGATAGGGGGATTTAACTCATGCCATCTGTATGAATGAAATAGAAATATTTAGCCTTTTGGCAACTTTCTTATCTGCTTACCTGCCTACATATTTTCTTTCCTTATTTTCCAGGCACTTGCTAAATGTGTGTAATGCTTTCCCTTTTGATCTTACTGTTCAACTTCTCTGAAACAATCATCTCTGTTTCTCGAGTGCTTAAATTTAAGATCAATTTAATGATTCCAGGTCATCCTTATGTCATTCTTGGTATTAAGGTTGCTTCTATTTACCCCTGCTCACCATACCATTTCCTGATCTTTGGTACCCCAATTTGGGATTATAAAATCTGGATTATTATTATTGTCGAATCGTTTCCCTTATATTACAAATCAGTAGTTGTGATCCTGCTTTTTATGAACATCAAAATCCATTCTGATTTTGTGCTTTTGGTTTCCTGCATCATTTTATCAAAGGCTTCTTTGTTTTTTCAGTGAGTTTTCTTTAATTGAAATTCAATTAATTAATATATAGTGAATTATTAGTTTCAGAGGTAGAGCTCAGTGATTCATCAGTCATATAATATCAAGTGCTTATGACATCACATGTCCTCCTTCAGGTCCATCACCCAGTTATCCCATTCCCCACACCTCTCCCCTCCAGCAACTTCCAGTGAGCTTTTAATCTCAGTCCATATTTTAGTCTGTGCATTCCCTAGTTTATTTTGCATGTTAAAAATGGAGTTGATACATTCTTATATTTTAGTGAGAGCACAAATTAGATCCATTATAAAGATTACTTTTGTGTTTTATAGCAGTTTCTTTTGAATGCTTGCTATTTCTTTGAATCATGTAGGTCAAAGGGGTAAAGGTGAATGAAAGAAAGCTCTAGGTATTTGGGGTGAGCACCAGGTGGATGACAACACCGTGTGAATATTCCATTTTGGATATGTTAAGTTTGAGACAGCTCTTAGATAATCTTAGGTGATATATGAAGGATAAACCTCATGAGGGAGTTTGAAGCTGGAGTTGTAAATGTAGTTATCACCTATATGTGGGTCCTATTGAAAACCAGAGGATGCTTGAGTTTATCAGGTAAGAGTATATATATAGAAAAGACCCAGTCCTGAGAAATGCCAACATTTACTTTTTGGATAAAGGTGGAAGAGTATACAAAGAAGCAGAGAAGGGGTCAATTATGTAGGAAGAAAAATAGAATATGACATGTTACAGATCCAAGAAAGAAAAGCACTAAAGGCTACTCTTACTGGTTTAGGTGTAGCCATTTAGACAATCTGGATTTGCTAGAGTAAGTATAATTCATCCAGCCAAATGTAAAATGAACATTAACTGGATGTAACAAAGTGAATAACCATCTAGTTAACACTGGAATATCAGCAAAAAATTAACCTGTCTTCTCTCCAGCATCCCTCATTCATCCTATGAGAAGAGGTAGCCTGATGGTATGAGACCAAAAGGTAGAGCAGCTGAGCTATGTGTTTAGGAGACTTTGTGGTGTTTCCAAACCATCTGGTTCTGGAACAATTCATTGCTCACCCATTCTGGCTAATTTAAATAGAATAAGTTATTGAATACTCAGAGAATCAGGCTTCGAGTCTCCTTAGTCAGGAAGAAAACCAAAATCATATTCCTCAGGACTCCTCACAGATATAGTCTTCTGATGGCTGGACACTCACCCCCTGGTTCTCACCAAAAACAGTGACCTGAGACACTATTATGAAATCCTCTGACATTCCAGATTCTAAAAGCTTGGTATTTCTCTTCCAAGCTCTCTATCCCTTTCCAGTAAAATGGATTCTGGGCTCAATTCCTCCTTGTCTTATTTTTTGTCATTGAAATCTGTGAGGGTGTGTCTGGTTCACTTCCTTGTGCCCTAATTGCAAGGGAGGCCAGGAAAGCACATTCCCTGATTTCTGTCTTGCACAGGTGGATCTCACCATGTAGGAAATTTCCAAAGGTTAGGAAAGGTGCCAGAAAGGCACAAATAAGACAAATAGAAGAAGCAGTGGATCCAGTAATGTTGTCTAAAGCCTCAGTAATGGGAAAACAGAAAAAAAGCACTGACCCAGTTTTGTAATCATTCTATGTTGTTTTTTCCCATGGCATTTCAAAAACAAGTCACCTCAAAAAGAAATGAAAAAGAAAGAAAAAAAATCTAATTTCTAAAATTTGATTTTTTAAAATTGCATTTCTTTTTCTAAAAATTTTTTATTGTTATGTTAATCACAATACATTACATCATTAATTTTTTGATGTAGTGTTCCATGATTCATTGTTTGTGCATAACACCCAGTGCTCCATGCAGAACGTGCCCTCTTTAATACCCATCACCAGCCTAACCCATTCTCCCACGCCCCTCCCCTCTAGAACCCTCAGTTTGTTTTTCAGAGTCCATCGTCTCTCATGGTTCACCTCCCCCTCTGATTCCCCTCCTTCATTCTTCCCCTTCTGCTATCTTCTTTTTTTTTTCTTAACATGTATTGCATTATTTGTTTTAGAGGTACAGATCTGTGATTCAACAGTCTTGCACAATTCACAGAGCTCACCATAGCACATACCCTCTCCAATGCCTATCACCCAGCCACCCCATCCCTCCCACCACCCCCCACTCCAGCAACCCTCAGTTTGTTTCCTAGGATTAAGAATTCCTCATATCAGTGAGGTCATATGATACATGTCTTTCTCTGACTGACTTATTTCACTCAGCATAACACCCTCCAGTTCCATCCACGTCGTTGCAAATGGCAAGATCTCATTCCTTTTGATGGCTGCATAATATTCCATTGTATATATATACCACTTCTTCTTTATCCATTCATCTGTTGATAGACATCTTGGCTCTTTCCACAGTTTGGCTATTGTGGACATTGCTGCTATAAACATCGGGGTGCACGTACCCCTTCGGATCCCTACATTTGTATCATTGTGGTAAATACCCAGTAGTGCAATTGCTGGATCGAATGGTAGCTCTATTTTCAACTTTTTGAAGAACCTCCATACTGTTTTCCAGAGTGGTTGCACCAGCTTGCATTCCCACCAACAGCGTAGGAGGCTTCCCCTTTCTCCCCATCCCCGCCAACATCTGTCATTTCCTGACTTGTTAATTTTAGCCATTCTGACTGGTGTGAGGTGGTATCTCATTGAGGTTTGGATTTGGATTTCCCTGATGCCGATTGATGTTGAGTACTTTTTCATGTGCCTGTTGGCCATTTGGATGTCTTCTTTGGAAAAATGTCTGTTCATGTCTTCTGCCCATTTCTTGATTGGAACATTTGTTCTTTGGGTGTTGAGTTTGATAAGTTCTTTATAGATTTTGGATACTAGCCCTTTATCTGATATGTCATTTGCAAATATTTTCTCCCATTCTGTTGGTTGTCTATTGGTTTTGTTGACTGTTTCTTTTGCTGTGCAAAAGCTTTTTATATTGATGAAGTCCCAATAGCTCATTTTTGCCCTTGCTTCCCTTGCCTTTGGTGATGTTTCTAGGAAGAAGTTGCTGCAGCTGAGGTCGAAGAGGTTGCTGCCTGTGTTCTCCTTTAGGATGTTGATGGACTCCCGTCTCACATTTAGGTCTTTCAACCATTTTGAGTCTATTTTTGTGTGTGGGGTAAGGAAATGGTCCAGTTTCATTCTTCTGCATGTGGCTGTCCAATTTTCCCAACACCATTTGTTGAAGAGACTGTCTTTTTGCCATTGGACATTCTTTTCTGCTTTGTCGAAGATGAGTTGACCATAGAGTTGAGGGTCCATTTCTGGGCTTTCTATTCTGTTCCATTGATCCATGTGTCTGTTTTTGTGCCAGTACCATACTGTCTTGATAATGACAGCTTTGAAATAGAGCTTGAAGTCTGGAATTGTGATGCTACCAGCTTTGCTTTTCTTTTTCAACATTCCTCTGGCTATTCGAGGTCTTTTCTGGTTCCATACAAATTTTAGGATTATTTGTTCCATTTCTTTGAAAAAAGTGGATGGTATTTTGATGGGGATCGCATTGAATGTATAGATTGCTCTAGGTAGCACTGACATCTTCACAATGTTTGTTCTTCCAATCCATGAGCATGGAACGTTTTTCCATTTCTTTGTGTCTTCCTCAATTTCTTTCATGAGTATTTTATAGTTTTCTGAGTACAGATCCTTTGCCTCTTTGGTTAGATTTATTCCTAGGTATCTTACGGTTTTGGGTGCAATTGTAAATGGGATTGACTCCTTAATTTGTCTCTCTTCTGTCTTGTTGTTGGTGTATAGGAACGCCACTGATTTCTGTGCATTGATTTTATATCCTGCCACTTTACTGAATTCCTGTATGAGTTCTAGCAGTTTTGCGGTGGACTCTTTTGGGTTTTCCACAGACAGTATCATATCATCTGCAAAGAGTGAGAGTTTGACTTCCTCTTTGCCGATTTGGATGCCTTTGATTTCTTTTTGTTGTCTGATTGCTGTGGCTATGACTTCTAACACTATGTTGAATAGCAGTGGTGATAGTGGACATCCCTGCCATTTTCCTGACCTTAGGGGGAAAGTTCTCAGTTTTTCCCAACTGAGAATGATATTTGCTGTAGGTTTTTCATAGATGGTTCTTATGATATTGAGGTATGTACCCTCTATGCCTACACTCTGAAGAGTTTTGGTCAAGAAAGGATGCTGTACTTTGTCAAATGCTTTTTCTGTGTCTATTGAGAGGATCATATGATCCTTGCTCTTTCTTTTGTTAATATATTGTATCACGTTGATTGATTTGCAGATGTTGAACCAACCTTGCAGCCCAGGGATAAGTCCCACTTGGTCATGGTGAATAATCCTTTTAATGTACTGTTGGATCCTATTGGCTAGTATTTTGGTGAGAATCTTTGCATCCATGTTCATCAAGGATATTGGTCTGTAATTCTCCTTTTTGATGGGGTCTTTCTCTGGTGTGGGGATCAAGGTAATGGTGGCCTCATAAAATGAGTTTGGAAGTTTTCCTTCCATTTCTATTTTTTGGAACAGTTTCAGGAGAATAGGTATTAATTCTTCTTTAAATGTTTGGTAAAATTCCCCTCGGAAGCCATCTGGCCCTGGGCTTTTGTTTCTTGGGAGATTTTTGATGACTGCTTCAATTTCCTTAGTAGTTATAGGTCTATTCAGGTTTTGTATTTCTTCCTGGTTCAATTTTGGTAGTTGATACATCTCTAGGAATGCACCCATTTCTTCCAGGTTATCTAATTTGCTGGCATAGAGTTGCTCATAATATGTTCTTATCATTGTTTGTATTTCTTTGGTGTTGGTTGTGATCTCTCCTCTTTCATTCATGATTTTGTTGATTTGGGTCATTTCTCTTTTCTTTTCAATAAGTATGGCCAGGGGTTTATCAATCTTGTGAATTCTTGCAAAGAAAGAGTTCCTAGTTTCGTTGATCTGTTCTACTGTTCTTTTGGTTTCTATTTCATTGATTGCTGCTCTGATCTTTATTATTTCTCTTCTCCTGTTGGGTTTAGGCTTTATTTGCTGTTCTTTCTCTAGCTCCTTTAGGTGTAGGGTGGGTTGTGTCTTTGAGACCTTTCTTGTTTCTTGAGAAAGGCTTGTATTGCTATATACTTTCCTCTTAGGACTGCCTTTGCTGTATCCCGAAGATTTTGAACAGTTGTGTTTTCATTTTCATTGGTTTCCATGAATTTTTTAAATTCTTCTTTAATTTCCTGGTTGACCCATTCATTCTTTAGTAGGATGCTCTTTAGCCTCCATGTATTTGAGTTCTTTCCGACCTTCCACTTGTGATTGAGTTCTAGTTTCAAAGCATTGTGGTCTGAAAATATGCAGGGAATGATCCCAATCTTTTGGTACCAGTTGAAACCTGATTTGTGACCTAGGATGTGATCTATTTTGGAGAATGTTCCATGGGCACTAGAGAAGAATGTGTATTCCGTTGCTTTGGGATGGAATGTTCTGAATATGTCTGTGAAGTCCATTTGGTCCAGTGTGTCATTTAAAGTCTTTATTTCCTTGTTGATCTTTGCTTAGAAGATCTGTCCATTTCAGTCATGGGGGTGTTAAAGTCCCCCACTATTATTGTATTGTTGTCGATGTGTTTCTTTGCTTCTGTTATTAATGGTCTTATATAATTGGCTGCTCTCATGTTAGGGGCATAGATATTTACAATTTTTAGATCTTCTTGTTGGATAGACTGTTTAAGTAGGATATAGTGTCCTTCTTCATCTCTTATTACAGTCTTTGTTTTAAAATCTAATTTGTCTGATATAAGGATTGCCACCCCAGCTTTCTTTTGGTGTCCATTAGCATGGTAAATGGTTTTCCACCCCCTTTCAATGTGGGGGTGTCTTTGGTTCTAAAATGAGTCTCTTGCAGACAGCATATCATTGGTCTTGTTTTTTAATCCAATCTGATAGCCTGTGTCTTTTGATTGGGGCATTTAGCCCATTTACATTCAGGGTAACTATTGAAAGATATGAATTTAGTGCCATTGTATTGCCTATAAGGTGACTGTTACTGTATATTGTCTGTCTTTCTGGTCTATGCTGCTTTTAGCTCTCTCTTTGCTTAGAGGACCCCTTTCAATATTTCTTGGAGGGCTGGTTTTGTGTTTGCAAATTCCTTTAGTTTTTGTTTTTCCTGAAGCTTTTTATCTCTCCTTCTATTTTCAATGACAGCCTAGCTGGATATAGTATTCTTGGCTGCATATTTTTCTCGTTTAGTGCTCTGAATATATCATGCCAGTCCTTTCTGGCTTGCCAGGTCCCTGTGTATAGGTCTGTTGCCAATCTAATGTTTCTACCATTATAGGTTACATATCTCTTCTCCCGAGCTGCTTTCAAGATTTTCTCTTTGTCTCTGAGACTCGTCAGTTTTACTATTAGATGTCAGCATGTTGACCTATTTTTATTGATTTTGAGAGGGGTTCTCTGTGCCTCCTGGATTTTGATGCTTGTTTCCTTCCCCACATTAGGGAAGTTCTCTGCTATAATTTGCTCCAATATACCTTCTGCCCCTCTCTCTCTTTCCTCTTCTTCTGGGATCCCAATTATTCTAATATTGTTTCATCTTATGGTATCGCTCATCTCTCAAATTCTGCCCTCGTGATCCAGTCGTTGTTTATCTCTGTTTTTCTCAGCTCTTTATTTTCCATCATTTGATCCTCTGTATCGCTAATTCTCTCCTGCCTCATTTATCCTAGCAGTTAGTGCCCCCACTTTTGATTGCACCTCATTAATAGCCTTTTTGATTTTGACTTGGTTAGATTTTAGTTCTTTTATTTCTTCAGACATGGTTTCTCTAACAACTTCCATGCTTTTTTCAAGCCCAGCTAGTATCTTTAAAATCATGATTCTGAACTCTACGTCCGACATCATACTAATGTCCGTATTGAGTAGGTCCCTGGCAGATGGTACTACCTCTTGTTTTTTTGTTGAGGTGATTTTTTTTCATCTTGTCATTTTGTCCAGAGGAGAATAGATGAATAAGAGAACGAAATGGTAACATGTTAAGAACGTTCCCAGAAAATATACTCTAAACAAATCAGAAAAGACCTGAAACCAGGGGAAAAGAAAGGCAAAGAAAGAAAAAAGAAAGAGAAAAAAAAAAAAAGAAAAAGATAAAAACAAACAAAAACAGAACAAAAGAAAACAAAAAACAGAATATGATCAGATATGATCAGGCTGGTGCATAGATCAGTGCCACACACTAGATTTTGGGAGTATTTTGGTCTGTTAAAAGAAAGTGCCTCCTAAAATTTTAGAGAAAGAAAGACTTATATATGTACAAAATAAGGGTTGATATGATGAAGGGATGGAATATGACTGTAAAGATGATAATTATAAAAAATTTTAAAAAAGGAATTGATAAGAAGGTGTTTGGAAAAAGAAAGAAGAGGATTAAAAAAAAGAAAGTCATAAAAAAAAAAGGGGAGAGAATGTGATCAGGCAGGAGACCAGAACAAAGCCATACACTAGAGATTTAGGGTATATTTTGATATGTTAGATGAAACTGTATCTCAAAATTTTAAAGAGAGAACAACTTATATATATATGCCAAAAATAAGGGTAACCACTATGAAGGGATAGAATATGACTCTAAAAATGAAAAATAAAAATGTTTTTTTTTAAAAAGAGGTTAAGATGTTGGTTGAAAAAGGGACAAAGAAAAATTAAAAAAAAAAAAACCCAGTTAAAAAAAATTAACTTTGAAAGACTAATGAATCATGGTAAAAAAGCCATGAATTCTATGTGCAGTATTCCCCTAGCGCTGGAGTTCTCCCGTTATCATTAATCGGTAAACTTGGTCTTGGCTGGGTGTTCATGCTGATCTTCTGGGGGAGGGGCCTGTTGCTGTGGTTCCCAAAAGTCTTTGCCGGAGGCAGAATTGCCCCGCCCTTGCTGGGCCGGGCTAAGCAATCTGCTCGGGTTTGCTCTTGGGAGCTTTTGTTCCCTGCAAGCTTTCCGTACAGCTTTGGAGGATGAGAGTGAAAATGGCGGCCTCCCAATCTCTGCTGGGGAGGAGCCGAGAACTGAGGGCCCCGCTCCTCAGTGCACCCCCAGAGAAAAGCAGTCAATCACTCCCGTCTTCCCGTTCTCCGGCCGCACTCCGTACTCACCCGGCCTGTGACCGAGCGTTTCTATGTCTGGCACACGACCCTGTGTGGAGTCTCCAAACCCAGCAGATCCCTGCGGTGCGCTCCCGTGCCGCTCCTCCCAGGGGAGGAAGGGGAGTCTCCCCGGATCTGCCGCTTGTTGGGTCCCTGCTGGAGGAGCAGTTGCCCGACTGTGTCGCGGATCACAGTTTATGGCCACCCCGAGCTGAGAGCCTGAGCCTCGGCTCCGTCTCTGCAGCCAGCTTCCCCACTCTGATACCCGGGAGCTCTGCCGCACTCAGGCACCCTTGGTCTTTCTGTGACCCCGAGGGTCCTGAGACCACACTGTCCCGTGAGGGTTCCACCCCCTGCTTAGCCACTGGAGCTATGTCCCTCAGCGGAGCCGACTTCTAAAAGTTCCGATTTTGTGCTCCACCACTCTATCACTTGCCAGAAGCAGCTGACGGAGGCCCCTCCCCCGCCGTCTATCCTCCCGAATATCGCCTCGGATTCACTTCACCGCATGTCCTACCTTCCAGAAAGTGGTCGCTTCTCTGTTCAGAGAGTTGTTGCTATTTTTTTCTTGGATCTGCTGTTGAGTTCGTAGGTGTGCAGAATGGTTTGATCCCTATCCAGCTGAATTCCTGGAACCAGATGAAATCCAGGTCTCCTTCTCCTCTGCCATCTTGCTCTGCCTCCGCTAAAATTTGATTTTTAATCATGAGAATAAGTGGTTAAATAAGCATGATTCTTGCATTTTCTAACTCGGTATATCTGTCTTTTATTCTTTCTATTTAATTCTTTCAAATGTCATTGTCTGAAATAGATTCTGAGGTGATGGTTTGAATGTAGGAGGTTTTCTGGGAATTCCCCTATAAACCGTACCCATAAAGAAGGGAGGGTATTAGTGTTGAGCAGAGGAAGGAGGTGAACTGCAATGCTTCAAACTCTGTGATATTTCCAAGATCCGTGATATACAAATATTATTCTGTATAAGGGTTGTATGCTCAGCAGAACGATGAGTGGTAAGTAATACTACTGCTTCTAAAACCTGTGAGCATTTATTCAACTATAAGTAAGTAGTGTATAAAGGAGCTTCGTGATTAAATAAAATTGGAAACTGCTGGATTAAACTAAGTAAAACAACGCTATTACAGTACAATTGACTGTAGTTTCTGTGCTTAACCTTTTCTTCCCATGAGGTGGTCATTCCATAACTGCAGACCTGTACCTCCCACTCCCCTTCACCATTTTGCCCATCCTCCACTCCCCTCCCCTCTGGCAACCATCAGTTTATTCTCTGTATTTATAGGTCTGATTCTGCTTTTTATTGGTTTGTTTATTCATTTGTTTTGTTTTTTAATTTCCACATGTGAATGAAATCTGCTAGATCTATCCATGTTGTTGCAAATGGCAAGATCACATCCTTTTTTATGGCTGTGTAATATTCTATTGTATATATAGACAGATGGTAGCGACACTTGTGGTGAGCATAGCATAACATATAGAAATGTTGAATCATTATGTTGTACACCTGAAACTAATGTAATCGTGTATCAACTATACTCAAAAAATTAAAAAAATAAACTAACTAAAATAGATTTTTTCTTTTATTTTTAACAGAATTTAGGCGTTATGAATCTTTGAGAGGAGTATGCAGAATTTCCCAATTTACTTGACCGTGAAACGCCCTTTTTCCCAGGAACACACTTTGGGAAATGCTGGATCACACTAATTCCACTTGCACCAGAGGCCTTGATTTTAATGTGCATGGCATTAAGAACCCTCCACATATCTGATCTTGATGCCCAGGTAATCCTCTATTCTACTTCATTATCTTTAAAATTAATACAACTTTTCTGTCATGAAAAAGCAATTCCTTTTTATTAGAAGATTTATATAAATGAAAGGGTGACCCAAAGCATCCACAACCTGGGGACTGCTAGAAACACTTGGATGCATTTTCTTTCAGAACTTTAAAAAAATGCATATATATATATATATATATATATATATATATATATATATATATATATATATTTATAAGTGCCAAAATATGGGATTATGCCTTAACTTATTTTGTGCCCTGATTTTTTTTTAATCTAGTAATACATGATAAACAGACTTTCATTTCCAGAGCACACATCTACAGGGTTATTTATAATGTAGTGTGGGTATATTGTAATTTATGTAATCCACTTCTTATTGTTGGACATTTAAATTTGCCTACAATATCACTATGGAAACCTTACCTTATTAAAAATAATGCTGTAATGAAGAGTCTTGTGTCTAATTCTTTATATTCTCCCTTAATACATCTTAGGGAAGTTAATTGAACTCTCCCATGCTTCAGGTCTCATCTGTAAGATGGGACTTCCAATAGTTTCTATCTCACAGGGTTGGTATAAGGATTATCATAAATCTTCTGTGTCATGTTTAGATCATTGCCTATCACTTACTTATCACCCAAGAAGTGTTGGTTCTTATAATTGTATTGCCATACTTTATAATCTATAATCCAATCCAGCTGTACTCGTTATTGCCTGTATTCACCTGGTTCTTCAGATGTTGGGCAGGGCTCCCCCGGTAGGTCATCCTGCATGCAAACATGGCTTGCACCTGTGTTAAGTCCAAGTATGTCCAAGGTTTCCAGGAACCTTAGGAGGGGGATCTGGGGGTTGTAACTGTCATAGAGAGTACCACAGCCTCACATCAGTCAACAGGGACCAAGCCAACAGGAGGACACCTCAATCAGTCTTTAACCCAACAACCTACAGGTTTCTGAACAGGATACCCTGCTAAGGGTGAGCATTAGTGGGTGCCCTGCCTGCTTTAGCCTCTCTATCTTTATAAAAGGAGGAAGATGGTGGGTTTGTAAAATACTTTCCTCCATTGGTGCAGATTGCTCTTTCTTAGCACAATTGAAAAACAGTTGGGGTGTGGGGTGAAGGACTGTTTTACCCTTAAAGCCTAGAACACTCTTGTGTTTGGTCTAGAATCTCTTCCTGTGAACTGTCAGAGTGGTGTCTGGGAAGTCACAGCAATTTTGATTCTGGTTAGATTTGCTCTGCTGGAAACAAGTGGAAGGCAGGGTCCCAGGTTGGCTCTAGAAGTTGTTGTTGAGGGTGGGGTAGTCTCTTATTCACAGTCCTGGGTAGACTTGTCAGAATTCTGGTGCTCTTATGCCTTCTCTGTTGTCCCAGGTCTGCCTGGCGATCCTCTTCCCAACCGTGAGGGACATCTGTTTTTCTTCCTTTAGATTTGTCTTCACCATGTGGAGGAATTTGGATGGCTCCTTGAGTCTTTGGTCAAGACCATGTCTGAACTGAAAGACTTGGCTCAAAACCACTTCAATACCAACCTGTTCTTTCTGGACCTGACTCTTCTAGCTACTGTCCACCAACCACCAAATGGCTCATGGTAAGTCCATTCTGTGTGAACAGAGGACCTCACTCTTTCCTGCCCACATGTGTGGTCATCCTGGCCCTGCCCCTTTTAGCCAGGAACTCTTTCCTGTACATGGATATTTAACAATAAAAACAGAACAACCTTAGCCAGTGGCTCAAGCCCTCTTGGATGCTCCTTCTCATTCTGTTTCTGTGTGTATGGTGGCTTTGTGCTTTTCTCCTACTGCAGACTGGGTCAGATACCCACATATGAGTCAATAATTGCTGACCAGGGAGTCAACAGTTACAAACATGGTGATATTCAGGGGAATCATGTATACAGAGTGGGGAATGGGGGTAGAGGGGGGAGTTCCATGAAGAGGGGGGTCCTTGGCAGATCATCCCTTATTGATCATTATAGTGGGGATATTTGGGTAGGCAGAAGAACAGATTCTAGGTATCAGTCAGCTTTTGCTGCAGTAACAACCAACCCAATTCTCAACAGAATGAAACCAAACACTTATTTCCTTCTGATATTAAATGAAGGCTGCAAGTTGGCTGTGATTCCTGGGCTCAAGGCATCTTTTCATTCCAGGATTCAGGCTAAAGAATGGCCTTTCTTTTCCATACTATTCTCATGGAAGAAGGCAAGAATGCAAGAGGCCAAAATGAATGAAGCAAGCATATTTAAAATTTCTGCTCACAAGTGGCAACTGTCATGTTTGTCTACATTCTACTGATTTACTGCAGCCATGTGGCTAGCATGTCAGTGGGGTAGCCTGGGAAACACTCATAGTCAGGTGGCAAAGGCTGTGAATGAGTGATGCTTATCGCCCATTGTAGGGGAAGGAACAGGAGCTGAGAGTAAATGAGAGTGAGGGCAGGACAACACATGCAGACTCCTCTTTTAAGGAACTTGGCATTTAAGGAAATGGAGGCATGGTGAATTGTGGGGGTGAGTGGTAGATCAAGTTTTTTGCTTTGGTTTTAATGGAGGAGACTTTTCTGCATAGAGGTCAAGAAGAAGGGATAAGGAGAATATGATAAAATAATTTAATAATTTTAGCCTACATTCTTTGAAGGACTACTCTGTGTGGCCACTTTATGTTTGTCATCTTATTAGTCTTCAACAGATTCATGAAGCAGATACTATTACCTTTGTTTTACCAGTGAGGACAGGGAGGCCAATGTTATATAACTTGCTTAGTCACAGAGCAAGCAGAGTTGGTACTTTAGCCTAGTAGGTGGACTGTAAAATCTTGGCTTGTTTTTTATTTACTAAGTGAAGATGGTAAAAAAAAAATGTCCTTTTCCTCCCCACCTCTGCCCCATCTAAGAAATCTAATATGCATGTAGGTAGTGTTTTGCATGTCTTGGGGTAGATGGCAAATGTTAGAGGTCTTTGAAAGGCACAGGGTGAGATCATCTTGCTCGCATGGACATTTTGCCCTCTTAACTGACTCCAAGTGTGCTATAAGCAGTGGACAGCTTCACAGTGAATGCCCAGGGCCTTGGATAAGGCTTTCTGTCTCTCTGCTAGATGTGGCCAAAACAGCCAGAATTCTTGGCAATTGCATCCAGATGTTGCCTTTAGCTGGAAAACAAATAGAGTCTACCTCAGCCTCCCTCTGGATCCAACAGAAGAAGTTTTAGATTTAGTGTACTTCTTGGTGGATTTGCTGACACATTTCTTTTTATTTAGGGCCAAATGTTCTGAAAGCAAAGCCTGCATTGTATTTGCCAAACATGCATAAGAACGCAAACAAAACTCATGTTTGCAAGCCCAAAATTAGTACTTCTTATGCCTTAAGGGCTGTTTGGAAACCATCCAGTGCCACAGTGTGTAAGCTTTGTGAACAAGTCTCCATAATTGTGTATGCAAAGGGTGTATATTCACAGTTGTGTGAATGTCTTTAATTTCCTTTGATTACATGGCACACTCTGTCCTACCCTCTTGAAATGAGCGTCCTTTATACACCAATGACTTCCTAAATTTGATATAGGTTCCTGTGGAGTGGGATTTAGTAGAGTGGAATTTTCTAATTGGAGCTGGTGTAAAAAAAGAGGGAGGAGAAATGGAAGGGGACACCAAATTCTGAACAAATAAAAGAAAAACCCAAGTGTAAATTGTTACATCCCACTGCTCTTCTCCCAAACAACTCTGCAGGCAGCATAGAATTGGCATGTTGGCCAAGTTCCTTCTGGGTGGTGGACTTGTAGGGTCTTAAGCTGCATTTGGTGCTTCTTGGAGCCCTGTTGAGCAAATGTGAAGTTCAAAAGGGCCAACCGTGGATAAAACAGAACATGTCAGGGAAGTGCATTTCATAATCTCCATACATGCCTCCACGGTCCCTAATATTCATCCTCACCATCCTGCTGGGGATGGGGGTGACAGACTTATGAGGAACCCTGGTCATCAGATGGTGGTTGTCCATATGAGATTGTTTGGATGGGGGCTGGACTCCAGGATCAGACCAGTGTTACTCCACACTAGATGACAAAGAACAATTGGCTGGCTGCTGGCAATTTGTGGCCCTTATCAGGAGGCAATGGCAAGGACAACTTAGAATCATCATTACTCAAAACTCCTCAATGGTGGTGTTACAATACTGAGCTGATTCAGGCTCAAGCTGTGGCTTGCAAATTCTCCATTTTACCTTCTCTATTCTACCAGGTTTGTCTTCTTCCCCTTTTTCCCAGTGCTTGGTGTCATTTAATATTTTCTTTCTGATGGGGAAAGTTGCTCTATAAGAATACAACTCTACTTTCATGGTCTGTGCTCTGGTCCATGGCTTTTTTGGTTAGTATTTGAGTGTTTGTGGTTTTTGTTTGGGTCCTGCAGTGGATAAATCCAATCCAGCTGTTTGGACTTGGAGGATGAAGAAGTTCAGTGAGTGGGAATGGGGAGCAGAGTTGTATGCCATGGCAATAAAATACCATTTATTGAGCTGTGCACACAAGGAGCCAAACACTGCATTAGTGGCTTCTGAAATATTTTCCCCTCCAACAGTTATGCAAGGCATGTCTTACTGTGTTTTAACCAATGGAGAAACTATGAGTCTGAGAGTATCCGTAATTTTTCAGATCTTGGAATGCAACTGGATATGTTTGACTCTAGAAGATGTGATTTTTCTAATATTGGCCCTATTTTGGAATTGCCAGGGCTGATCCCCTGTTCCATTTCCCCTTGGATTCCTTTTCCCTGGCCTCCAGTACTTGGTGACAAGTCCTAGCATGTTCCTCTAGCATATCAAAGACTGATCTGATAGCATTAATTTATACCACTGCTTTGCTACTGTTGTTTCTACTTCAGAAAACATTTCAGAAATGGAGTTTCGGAGACTAGTTCCACATACAGGAGTTATTCCCAAAGGGCCTTATAAGGAGTCTGAAAGTGCTGGAATAAGGTTTGCCAGCATTGCTGTTTATGGACTTTTGCTAGATAAAAATGAGGCCAAAGAAGACAGTACTTTGGAAAGGGACTGTGGTCCCCTCCCAGATCCCCTATATTGGGTTGGTGCACCCATTCTCCCAGGTTCTGTGAATGTTGGCAGCTAGTGTTTTATAGCTGGAAAATTGTCTGGGGATAAGGGAAGCTATTGGCCTTAAGAGCTATGGAATGACTAATATGGGAGTGTCAGCTCCTTTGTTTTAAGAAGGGAGACCTCCATGGTGTGGATTTTGCTCCATAGTCCCTCTGTAGATCAGGACAAGGTCAGACTATACCGGAGAATACTATCTTGCTCAGTCTCCACCCCTTGCCTTACCCTGCTACACTCCTTCCTTCACAGATTTCTCCTGAGAGTGCTTTTCCAGGAAACCATGTGTACTCAAATCCTTATCTCAGACTCTGCTGCTCAGGACATTGACCTAAGATTGTCTGCTTACCTGTTTAGTTCATCCTGAGCATAGGATCTTGAATGCGATAGCTGAGCAACGTCTATATTATTTTAATAGACATCCCTAATAGTATCTGAAG
Organism: Zalophus californianus; assembly: GCF_009762305.2. Classification (NCBI taxonomy): domain Eukaryota; kingdom Metazoa; phylum Chordata; class Mammalia; order Carnivora; family Otariidae; genus Zalophus; species Zalophus californianus. The sequence goes on along the minus strand of NC_045595.1, from coordinate 65,411,698 downwards.
GAATCATTTAATGGATTTTAGGAAACATTAAAAAGACTATTTGAGAATAATTGAAACCACGTATAGAATAACAACCATATAGACTTTTTGAAAAAGTTAATTCATACATAAGTACATGTAACAACTATAGATACTTTTAATGGTGCTCATAAACTAATTTGTACATAATTTAATTATACATATACTATAATACATATAATATGTGTGTGTATGTATATACACACATTATACATATACATACATAATATACATATACTAATTTCTAATTTCCTTTTCACTCAAACTTTGGTTAGAATTCTTGACCAGACAGATCTTTCCAAGTGCATATTCTCTCTTGTCATCCAGTCTGGACCTCCTTTTCTTCCTTTGTCCATGTTCTGCTGAGTGTAAATCATTCCTCTTGGCCTACACCATTTTTGCCTTTTGCAGGAATGCAAGGGAAGCAGAATTTTCATATCAGAATGCTGAGTCTCATTCTCTCCTTATATCTTTGTTTGAAGTTTATTTTCAATATTGTCAAATGATTGGAAAAATGCTTAATGCTGAATCTTTATGGTTGGGGAAAGTTTCTCTGCTTTGGGTTTTTTGCTATCTACTGAGAACCCACAGCCATATGTTGCAGCTTTGCCATTTTGTTCTGCCTTACAATTTTTTTTTTTATGTCCCTGAAATGATCCTGATTAGAGTCTGAGCTGAAAACTGATCCTTTTTGGGGTTGAATCAGGGCACCACAACAATTCCCATATAACTTGTTGCAGATTAGAAGGTCCAACTGTTGAGCTATTTCATGTCCGATATATTTAGAATAAATGATTTAAGTTTGGTATGTATTTTTTGAAGTTTGCAAGTTTCTAAGAATGTTACCCTTTATGTTTTGAGGCAGGGTTTCTTCTGGATATGCCTTTCTGATTCTCAGAATCTGTGAGGGAGGAGAAGTGAGGAGGATAGGAAATTAATATCTATTTTGTTTGCTTTCCTGACATGGGAAAACAATCATTGAGTTAGGCAATGGACTGATAAAGATTTCTTCTTCCTTGTAAGGTCTCTTCACCAGCCCAAACCCACTGAACCAATGCCTACTGACATGCATTTGCTCACACTGGTCCCTCTGCTTGAGTGCTTTAAGCCCCCCCTTCCACCAAGCTGTCCCATCTATAGTTCAAGCTCACGTCCTATTCTCCTGAAGAAGTCTTCTCTAACTCTAATGTAAGCTCCATTCTTACATGTCTTCACTTTGTCTTGAACTCCTAGAGCATTATCGTTATAAAAATGGCCAAGAAATATCATTGTATATCCTTCCATGACTGATTGGTAGTGGCTACCAGGGATACTGTGTGGAGGAGATATTAAAATGAGGCTTTATCCACGCTTAGAGGGCAAAGGAGGTATAATTAGCAACGTCAGCCATGGGTATCAGTGATGGGAGTGGCCCTGTATTTGCCATCCTTGCTCTATACCATCCAACTGACAATTTTATACTCCCTGCTTTGTTCTTTAGTTATCTTTTAGAAACATTATCTCTCTCTCCAGCTAGATTTTATACTCACTGCAGAAGAGGACTGTATACTTCTCTGTAGCCACAGAGTTTAGTTTCTGGCACATAGGAGGTTTTAATTGTAGCAAACCATTAATGATCTGTATTAGATAAATGATATCTGTAGACTCCTAATGCTTCACTAATCTCCAGATAAGGTAAGAACTACTCTTGGAGCTTCTCTTGCCTGTTTAACCTGTAACTGGCAGAAAGTTGCAATTCAAAGAATCATAGGCATAAAACATGGTTTCACAATTAAAGTTGAAAGAAAAAAGTGAGACTCCCATTGACCCAGAAACATTAAACACACACTCATTGCCAATAGGGTTTTAAAATTTTTTTTTCCATTCCAAACAATGATTTGCCAAAGGAAACCACTAACTGAAGTGGACTTAAAACTCAAACTGGATCCTTTCATGGAAAACCAATTATGAATTACATCTTTATTGAATACATGTCCACAAACATGTAAAACTTACCAGATGAGGGAGCATATTTCCCACTAAATGTAAATCCTAGAAGAGTTTGCATCTTTGCCTCAGAGGAAAGACAAAGAGAATATATTCAAAGTCCAAACTTATTAAATGCATAGGACAAGGATCAATACTTGAATGAACAACTTTCTTGGTTAATTTTTTTAATTCCTGAAGTTTACAATATAACAAATGGGTGACTCTTGGGGGGAGTAAATAAGTGGATTAGATCATTACCATCAAGGCTTGGACATTAAAACTTGGTTTGTTTATAGTGGACAAAGTGTCAGAGAATTGTGTGATGGCCATAAGCACTTGATCACTTGGTGGAAAGTATAGAAAATATCTAAGGATAATTTTCAAATTCATGCAACACGTCAAGAAGCTCAAGATTTCATAAAGATGAGTCTTTAGAATGATACTCTTCAGTGGAGGAACTAACACTATAGTTTTGATATAGTCCAAAGGATACACATGTTAACTGTCTAAGAGTTGTCAAGACTTGTGCTGGATAGTACATGCCTTATAATGATGACTAGATGCAAAGTCATTGGAGAGAGCAATGAGTCTTACCCTTACATAATTATGGATTCATATCACGTACTGTAACTGACAAATCATAGGAGCCTGGGGAGGTTGTTGATCTTTTGTGAACCTCAGCTTAATCATCTAATGATGCTGACTTGGAGGGCTATTATGTGAACTAGGTGAGATGAAGTAGACCTAAAGACAGTTGGGGAGCAAGAGAAGCTGCTTGAATAAGCCTTGGGTGGGAGGCTGCTCACTGTTGGGTGATAAGGGATTGTAAGATGCCTTCTTCATTAAGGTATATTTATAATATATATATTATATATAATTATTATATATATTATATAATATAGTATATACAATATCATATATATGAAGATATATAAAATAGAAATACATGTACATATATTTCTGCCAGCATATACATACACACATGTATATATTCATGTACACATACCTACGTGTGTGTGTGTGTGTGTGTGTGTGTGCGTGCGCGCACATGTAAGGAATTTGTTCACATGACTGTGGGGCTAGCAGTCCTGAAATCTGTAAGGTAGACCAGCAAGCAGGAAACTCAGGCAGAGTTTCTATGTAACAGTTTTGAGGCACAATTCCCTTTTCTTATGGCACTCTCAGTCCTTGCTCTTAGGGCTTCAACTGCTCTGATGAAGTCCACTCATATTATGGAGGATAAACTTCTTACTTCAAGTCTATTGATCTAAATGTTAATATTTCCTCAAAATTTATCCAAAAAATACTTTCCTGGCAACATCTAGACCAGTGTTTGGCAAAACGACTGGGTGCCATAGCCTAGCCGAGTTGGCACATAAAATTAACCATCACAGAGGATTAAAGAGATGAGCTGCCCTTAAATTAGTTAGGATTTGCAGACTTTGGGGGAATGAAATTTAGTCAAATGATAATAAAAATTACCATCCCAATAATAACAATAGTGATGGTAGTGAACACTTACTAAATTCTATGGACGAGGACCCAGGGCTACATGCCCTGTTTATGTGGACTGCTTATTTGTTCAGGCGATACATTTTTACCTCACCTCCCCAGGTAACTAGGGAATAGCACTCCAACAATTTTCTTTATATGCATGTAATAGAATATTATTCAGCCTTAAAAAGGAATAAAGCACTGATATGTTCTACACTGTGGATGAACCTTGAAAACATTATGTGAAATGAAAAAAGCCAGCCCCAAAGATCACAAACTGTATGATTCTCTTTATATAAAATATTTAGAATAGGAAAATCCATACCGACCGTGAACAGATTGGTGTTTTCCAGGGGCGGGGCAAGGAGGGAAGGGTAGTGATTGTTTAATGGTGTGAGATTTTCTTGTGAGGTGATGAAAGTGTTTTGGACCTTGATAGAGGAGGTGGTTGTACAATATTATGCCACTGAATTTTATACTTAAAATTATTAATTTTAATTATAAAAAATTTAAAAAGTACTCTTGCGACAAGAGTATAAAGAAATGTGCAGAGACTATAGGTAACATATTCCAAATGTTAGGCGTGTCAGTGGTATACAGACTCTCCATTAACTGGGAGATATCCTTTTACAATTCTCCTCACCCTTAGTCACTAATGCTCAACCTCTTCCCATGCTGGCATATATAACATATCCCTGAAGGGACTCCTATGTTCAGGAGAATATTTTCCATCTTGCCTGGTCATACTGTCTCCTCTAGGATCCACACAGCCATGTCTTAGCCCATTAGTGGCCCTTTCTCCCAGCCCCTTGGATCTTAAATATAGGAGGGGACCACTCAGTGGTCTCAGGTGAGCTGCTATTTTGATTTTTTTCTCTCTTTTGGCCAGTCAACTCTTGGCCAAGGCATATGCATATTAAATCTATTGCCCAGGAGGGCATGTCATGAGAGGGGAATCTGAAGTTTTAACCTATCATCTGCCATTCTTTCTTCTTATGGTTTACTCTTTGTATCTCAAAGTCTTTTCTGATCTCTAATACTATCTTCTGTCTTTCTCTTCTATTCTTCTACCCCATGTCTTCTTCTTGGGGACATTATTATATTATAACCTGGCAAGGGACAGCAAGCTTAGCTGGCCATTCCCAATAAGAATGATTGAGGTGGTGTGTGGAGAATGAGAAGGTTGACACTAAGATTTGGGGAATGACAAGAAATGAGTGGGGAAGGTTGAGTACAACAAAAGATCATTGAAAGTAAGGCAAGGAACTGTGTCCATGACATTGACTGGATTATTTATATGGATGTTGAAGTAACCAAGAATAATAAAAGAATTGAGAAAAAGAAAATGAGTAAGGGAGAATGTCTGAGAAGTCAGGATGTGGTTGCAGGAAACAGGAGTGGTAGGTGACACAGACTTTTGGCATCCATTGCAAAGGAGATGAGGGTTTTGAATGTGAAGAGAGAAAAAAATTCTAGAAGTAGCAAGGAGTTGCTGGAAGGACACCTAAGGTACCTCATTCTTCTGGTACCGAGACACTTGAGGTGTGGGAGAAAAACTCAGCCACCTCCTAAGAGGATGGTAGGAGAAACATTGTCCTTGGGTTTAGCCAGGTTTCAGTAAATTCAAGGAACTAAAAGAAACTTCACTCTATAGATTTCTCATTACATTAAGAGTTCCTTCTTACTTTGGCATTTGACACAAAAAATTGAAATGGAATATTAAAGCCATTTTAATGTAGAACAGCAACAGTTTTCACTTAATAAAAAATGTTGATAGAGATGTGGACATCAGGTCTCAGGTGACAATTTGCTTGCTGAACAAATTGCCCAAGGCTCTTCTATCTGTGGTGATAGGCCTACATTAGGGGATTTTCTTAGGGGATTGTTCAAAAGAGAATTACTCCTCTATAAGTTTGAGGGTTCTTACATACATATTTAGTTTTTCATGTTTTCATTTCTAGAAGAATGTAACTTTCCCATCAAAAGAGTATCATTTTATTTTCTGAATAAGTATCAGAATTTAATAACTTTTACAATATCTTGTTTGGGGGCAGCCAGTCTTTTTATTTTATTTTGCCTCCGTTAAATTGAACTATAGTTGACACACAATGTTACATTAGGTTCAGGTGTACAGCGTAGTGATTCAACAACTCTATATGTTATGCTGTGCTCACCACTAGTGTAGCTCCCATCTGTCACCATACAGCACAATTACAGCACCATTCACTATATTCCCTATGCTTTCATCCCTATGACTTATTCACTCCATAACTGGAAGCCTGTATCTCCCACTCCCTTTCACCCATTTTGCCCATCCCCCCATGTCCCTTCCTTCTGGCAACCAACAGTTTGTTTTCTGTATTTACAGGTCTGCTTCTGCTTTGTTTGTTCATTTGTTTTGTTTCTTAGATCCCACATATGAATGAAATCATATGGTATTTATCTTTTTCTGTCTGACTTATTTAACTTAGCATAATACCCTCTAGGTCCATCCATGTTGTCACAAATCAGCCTATCTTTTTGAAAGATCAGGTTTTAGTATATTCTTTTCTTTCAACATTGCAGTTAGGTCATAGGAAAATGTTGAAAGTTAGACAAATCCTGTTGTGTATTATAAGAACAGGACTCATTATCCTAGGGAAACAGACCCTGGCTGGACACCTGTTTGTGTGACTTAACAGGTTTGTGGCAGGTTGTGCTAGGCCATGTTCAAGAGCAGAGCTGGCAGTCATGTGTCAGTAGGCTGTGGTTTTTCCATTCAGTAAGCAAAACAGCAGAATAGGGGGTTGTGTTTAGTGGGTCCTAGAGACTGAGTGAGATCATTAGCCCATAAATCATGTGGCCGCATAATAATAGTGGAGCTTTCTTATTTAGAAAATCATGAGCACTTCTATGGTCATTATTTTCTTATAGCAGAAGTTGCTTCAAAAGCAAATGTTTACTAATGGCCATTAGAACAAAGCCATGCTCCTGGTGTCCTCACCCCCTCCCACTCTGTTCAGAAGGCCCAACAGGGAGTTGGAAGTGGAGCTGAAACCTGATACAGGTTTTCAACGTGGTACTATGGGAAACCCTACCATCCCTTCCATTTGAAGGAAACCACTAAACTTCAGAGAGTTGGCCCAGTAATGACCTCACCGCTTTATAACATGAGACACGCTTACACATGAGACATAGAGTAAATATTTAGGGCAGTTCCCCCTTTTGGTGTGATGGCACATCATGAACAAGAATGAAATGGGATTTGCTTATCATAAAAAGCTCTTGATATGGACAGGCTATTTGACAGGCATCATTCTATCTAGGCCAGGGTTCCTAGCATTGTAAACTCCCAATGGAAGCAGAAGTTTCCAGAAAACTGGCTTGTAACAAAGGTGCAGTTTGTGGGAAAATCAGTCAGGACATTTATTTTTTTTTCTTTTGTAGGCATCACCTCTATCTAAAGAATGCAGTGGCAAGGGTCTTGGGTTTGGATGAAGCTATTTTAAGAAATAATTTAGAGTCATAGAACATTAGAGTGAGTTGCAAACAAACTTAGTGAAAGCTTATTTATGGATAAGAAAATGAGACTCCAGTTTGTTAATGGTAGAACTGGAAAGAGAATTTGATCTTTCTCTTCTTTCCTTCCTAGTCACCTCTTCTTTCCTATATAATCCAGAGTGTTCTTCTTTTCGGCTTGAATATTTACCATCTTAGCTCAAAGTTGAAGCAAATTTAAACATGATGCTATATTTCAGTTTATGGAAACATAGAAAGAGAAGTATTTTAGAAAATCCAGTTGAATGCAAATTCAAATGGGAACATAAGAATGATTTGACATCTATGAATACAGCCTTTTTTAAAGATAGGAAGAGAAAAATCATCAATTATGGCATATGAAATGTTCTTAAATTGTGTGGTACAACTTTCAGGAAAGAAAACAAAAATGTTACCTGTTTACTGGATCTCAATTTCTATATAACTCTAAACTGTTCTGGAAAAATACACTTCCAAAAGCCAATGGCAGGACGGACATTTCTCTGCATTTACTATGCAAGCTATCACATGATTATACCTTTTGAAACAAACATTTTATTACAAGTGTGGGTGAGTTCTATTGAAATCACTGAAAATTGTCATAAAGCTTTATTTTAAGATACTCATTTTACTTCTGAATATACATAATGTTGTGTGTTAATCCCTGACAAAATGCTTATAGGAGACTCACTTTTAATGATGAATAATTATAATGTATTGTATGTATTGAACTTGTCCTATGTCTGACATGTTTTATATTATTTCTTGGGAGATTGCAAATTAATAAAAAAGTTAAGTTTTATTTTAAGTGTTCTCATGTTATGAATCCACACTCTTCCTTCATTTGCTACATTAGTTATGAAATAGAGGAAATAAACCTGTTTTTCTGTGTCTGGCATACATTGCAATTCATCCAAAGGAGCAGATAGTAGACCTTTCCCAAAAAGAGTTAAAGATATTTCAGAAATGTAAGAAGAAAGGAGGGAAAAAAACCCCTAACTTTTTGAATTTTCATCATCATCATCACTGGACAAGCTTATCTTTATACTTCCATGATTCTATAAAATTATTCATGTTACAAATGTATATTATGGGTTCTTTTACACCCAGGGAATGATTATTAGACACCTATTTAAAATTACCTATTATTTTTCATAATGATAAGTTCTTCATAAAGTTATGGGTCAACAGATAGAAAAACGAAGATTTGGGCAGTGGTCAAAAATAACTCCTTAAAACAAACTGAGGGCTGCTGGAGTGGAGGGGGGTGGGAAAGATGAGGTGGCTGGGTGATATACATTGGGGAGGGTATGTGCTATGGTGAGTGCTGTGAATTGTGCAAGACTGTTGAATCACAGACCTGTACCCCTGAAACAAATAATATATGTTAATAAAAAGAAAATAAAAAAAAAACTTGATTCAAACTTCTTAAAAGAAAAATAACCCCTTAGCTGTGGTGACTCAGTGGTGGGTCAACTGAAGCATCTTCACAACCCCAGAACACTGTGATCCCCCCTTTTTTTTTGAAATATTTATTTATTTGTCAGAGAGAGAGAGAGAAAGAGAGCACAAGCAGGGGAGTGGGCAGAGGGAGAAGTAGGCTCCACACTGAGCAAGGAGCCCGATGTGGGGCTCGATCCCGGGACCCTGGGATCATGACCTGAGCTGAAGGCAGATGCTTAACTGACTGAGCCACCGAGGTGTCCCCATTGTGATCCTTTGAGGATCACAGTAAACCAACAGGAGTGAGCTCTCTACAAAAGTCAGCTTAAATATTGACCTGTCATTACTAACAGGTCCTAAGGAGACAACAAAGGAGCAGAAGAGCACCTGTAAGGTCTGGAAAGGGGTTTCCAGGAATAAACTTGTAAATACAAGTTATTCTAGTCAGCTTGGCTGCAATGCTACCTTTGGGAGATAGGAATGTCAGGCACTGGGATTTGCCACAATCTCCTTTTTTCCCTGCTTTTCTGTGCATTGTACAACCTTATGATTTTTAAAAAATATTTATTTATTTATTTGAGAGAGAGAGTGAGTGTGTGAGAGTGAGAGAGAGAGAGAGAGAGAGAGAGAGGGTCTCCAGCAGACTCCCTGCTGAGCATGGAACCTGACACAGGGCTCAGTCTCACTGCCCATGAGATCATGACATGAACCTAAATCAAGAGTTGGACACTTCACTGACTGAGCCACCCAGGTGCCCCCAACATTATGATTATGATTTATATTACTGTGTGAATTTGTCTGTGTGGGAAAATGTATCTACCTGTGAATATGAGTATGAAATTTTTTTAGCAGTCATCATTTATAGAATGCCTGCCATGGTGCCAGTAATATGTTAATATATATTATTCTAACTTTTCTCACATCAGCCTTATGTAGTAGTATTTTTATTGTCTCCATTTCACAAATGAAGACATCAAGGTTCAGAAGAGTTAAATTAAATCACTGCCCAGGATCATACTCTTATAAGGGGTAGAGTCGAGAAATGAAATCAGGTCTGTTAGTTTTCAAAGAGTGAAAGCACTCTTGGTGCTCTAATTGTTCATTGTACAGTAATTACCTAGTTTCTTCCTCAGTTGCTGGTGCATTGATTGGTCTGAGTAAGTCCATGAGAGACTGACCAATTCTGGAGACCAGGACAAAGCTTTCTTGGGTCTGAAAAGCTGGGACATGGGGTCTAGATAGGTGGTCCCTCCAAGCTCTCCATCTGCTCCAACCTCTACCTTTACCAGGAGAAATTTCAGCCTTGTTTTCTTTCTCTAGCTTTAACATCACAAACCTCCAGAGGGGAGCTATGGTAGGCAAGGAAGAAAATCACTATGGGAGTGTTTGTAGCTCCCCTGTAGCAAGTGGCAAGGGAGGAAGTTCTGTAAAAAAAAAACAAATGTTATTTGTCCCTAAATCCACAAAAGCTCCATGTTTATAGTATGACTATTTACTTTTAGAGAGTTGATAATCCACACCAGAAAGAATAACAGATTTTCTAGTTGATAATGCCAGGACAAGTATTTTTTTTTTTTTTAAGAGAGAGAGAAAGAGAGAGCAAGAGAGTGGGGTGGGGAGGGGCAAAGTGAGAGGGAGGGAGAGAATCTTAAGCAGGCTCCATGCCCAGTGCAGAGCCCGATGTGGGGCTTGACTCATGGCCCCAAGAACATGACCTTAGCCGGAATCAAGAGTTGGACACCTAACTGACTGAGTCACTCAGGCACCCTGTATATATATATGTGTGTGTGTGTGTGTGTGTGTGTGTGTGTGTGTGTGTGTGTGTGTGTGTGTATTTTAATTGAAGTATAGTTGACACACAATATTACATTAGTTTCAGGTGTAAAAGGCAACTTCTTGAGAGAAGTTTCTGATGTCTAGGCCATCTGTATTTAATGCATATGAATATAAGTGGTTTATTTTGAGTGATAAAGCACTGGTCAAAGGTTCTGGATTGTCAGTCTTCATGTTTCAAAATACCTTGTTTAGCTGCAAGGAAATCTGAATGGCTTCTCCTTTGTCTTGGGGCATGCAGCCTCTGTTCTAGGAGCAGGACTCCCTGGAAGGATGGGTGTCCTGCCTTGCAATTTCCAAGCATTGTGTCCTTGCTGGAGAAGGATCAGTTCAGTCAGTTGCTTAGTCTGAGGTTAAATTACTCTCTCTCTCTCTCTTTTTTTTTTTTAACTGGGCAGTGTTTGGCACACAAAGGGCACCCAATAGATTCTGGTTGAATGAATGAGAGACCAGAATTTACAGAAGAGCAGAGAAAATAAAGGACAAGAAATAATGTAAGAACTGAAGGTAAAACATGTATGAGGCTGAACAAAGGCACAAATTTTCAGACTATATCTTCCTACCTGGCCCTAAGGAAGATAAATTTAATCTAGTCCAAGTCTGGTGAAATTTTATACCTTTAAGAGGAAAGAGAAAATTTTCAAAACTTCCAGAGAGGCAAACAAAATACCTAAAAAGGAATTTAAAAAATTAGACTGCCATCAGGCTTTACACTAAATGTTAAGGAGCAAATTATTATAAAAGTCATTATTGGGACAAGTGGTGAAATTTAAATAAGATCTGATGGTTAGAAAATAGAATTAGTTAAAATTCTTGACCTTGATAATTGTACAGTGGTGATGGAAGTAAGTATCTTTGATTTTAGGAAATACACACCAAAATATTTAGGAATGGAGCATTCTGCCTGTAATTTACTCTCAAATATATAAAAACCACAGGGATGAGATAAAGGAACAAATGCAGCAAAATTAGTGAACATGTGTAAAGGATATGTAGGAGTTCTTTTTACTGTTGTCACAAACTTTTTTGAGTTTAAAATATTATCAAAATTAAAAGTTAAAAAATTCTGAGTGAAAGGAAATATTTTGAACTCAAAATGCTATAGTTAGAAACAAATATCAATCTGAGAGAAAAATTAAAATATTGTTGCATGTGCAAAAAGAAATAACATTTAACATCCTCTATGGAAGAATTAGTGATATTAGGTCAATAAATGACAAAGATATCCAAGACTAAAACTACATACATTGATGAGAGAAATCAAAGATGATCTAAGTAAGTGGAGAGACTTATCAGGTTCATGGATTGGAAGAACGCACAAAAAAGTAATACTAGACATTTTAGCTAGGCTAATCTAAATGTCAGCTAGACTAATCTAAGTTGCCATTCATCATTGAAATACATCTGATTTCTTTCTTTCCAGTTTCAGTTATTGTAAATTAGGCTTCTATAAACATCCATGTACATAGGCCCAAAGGCTCAAATACAATAGAAGTTAATTTCTCATTTATGTATCAGTTCTAGGTGGGTTCTTCCCCATGATAATTCAGGAACATGCTCCTTTGGTTTTGTGGGCCTTGTTATAAATAAGTGAGGCTGGGTCTCCATAACCAGGGTGACTCTGGTAGAAGGAGAAAGAAGGCATGGTAGTGGCTCACAGTCTCTGAAAATCCTTGACCTAGAAGTGGCTCACATTCTTGCTTATACGTTGGCAAATGTGGCCACATCTAATTCTAGGGAGGACTGGGTAATGTAGTTTTTTGTAAAATAAGCTATTTATAAAATTACTATAGAACCATTCTGCTTTATGCCCTATATAGACAGTTTCCAATTTTAGGCTATTATAAGTAACACTTAGTTAAACAACTTTGGGCAAAAAGTTGTTTCTCTGTTTAGTATTTTTCCATTTATGTGGTTCAGAAATAGAATATCCTGGGTCCAAGATCACTGGGTTTAAGGACTAAACATTTCATTTTTTTCACACTTGCCTCTCTTTTGGATGCCTTCATAAGTTTCTTGTCAGCTAAGTTTTCCTCTGCAAAGGTTTACCAAGTTTACAGAGTCAAAACAGTCAAGTTTTATTCCTGGATCTGGTTTGAACTTCATTGTTTACTTCTTGGTGTTTACGACTCTCATATTGGTATGTATGTGGAAAAATAAACAGAAGACCCTCTCTCATTCTTGGAAAAATTGCAGTTTCCCATTCCCAGAGGAAAATGGGGTGGAGGGGGAGACTTCTCAATAAAAGATCCCTGGGTGGGTCATCCCTGTTCTCAAGGGTTGCTGAGATCATTCATATGTGCGGTTCATGCTTCTTGACTTAGCAGTTTCCCAGAATTAACAGTTCCTTCCTGCATGATCACTTCTCTTGAGTTAGCAGGCCCAGACACTACATCTATCCCTTGGGTTTCTTCTGGCTTTGCCCAGCTCTAGTTCCTGCTTTTAGGATGAGTACAAGTCTTATATCTGTTGATTTGCTTTACATCTGTTCTTTTTTTTAAATAATTTTTTATTGTTATGTTAATCACCATACATTACATCATTAGTTTTTGATGTAGTGTTCCATGATTCATTGTTTGTGCATAACACCCAGTGCTCCACGCAGAATGTGCCCTCTTTAATACCCATCACCAGGCTAACCCATCCCCCCCTCCCCTCTAGAACCCTCAGTTTGTTTTTCAGAGTCCATCGTCTCTCATGGTTCGTCTCCCCCTCCGACTTACTCCCCTTCGTTCTTCCCCTCCTGCTATCTTCTTCTTCTTTTTTTTTTCTTAACATATATTGCATTATTTGTTTCAGAAGTACAGATCCGTGATTCATCTGTTCTTACTGCTTAGTTGACCCCGCCAAAATTCCTGCTGTGGTCCTTCTGGTTCCTCTTCTCTGGGAATTTTTTCTCCCTTGTCTCCATGGTTTATGACCTAGCCCCTTCTTTTTATGAAAGCCATAAAAGCATCCTGGCCATTTTTTTCCCCTCTGGAAGTTTATTTCTGTCTTTGAAGACTTCACTCAGTTCTGCCCTGCTCTTCTGGTAGCCTTACTTGGGCTGATATTCTCACCTTCCTCTCTTCGTTTCTTTGTTCTGTCCCTTTCCCATTTGGTCTCTGTCCTTCTGTGTGCTTTATGCTTGATCTCTTTTATTATTAGGGTGGCAGGGGTGGGGTCTCTGGCAGCCCCCAGTGGGAGATGGCAGAGGTTTGGGTTGGCCAAAGGGGCTGATGGATCACTATTGGACAAGCAGTCTGAAGAGATGAACATGCGATTTGAAGCCAGAATGGCACAGTCACACCTGTGTGTGAATGTGCTACACAACAGAAGACAGGAAAATAACTAGGAAAGGAAACATAAAGGAGAACTTTGGATAGTCAGAGGGAAAGAACAAAAAAGAATGTCAGGTCAACAAGGAAAAGAGCAGGGGAAAGTTTTCTGAAAATGAGGTAAGTTTTGGAAGTGTTGAAAACACATCTCTTAAGGAAAAAAAGTACAAGGACAGAAGCTGGATTATGTGGAATTCAGGAAAAAAATGTGTAAAGAGTTGAAACTCAGGCTCTGACATCAGAATCCCTGGGTTCAAATCTCAGTGTACTACATAAACACTAGCTGAGCAACAAAGGACGATCTCCTCATTTCTCAAGTTTTCCCCCTGTGAAATAGGGATAATAATAGTGTCTATATTTTAGGACCATTGTGAGGATTCACTGAGACAGTGTATGTGTATCACTCAGGGTTCAATCAGAGAAGCAGGGCTACTCTAAGTAATAGAAAAAAACAAACCTTATATAAAGCATTGGATTCTGCGATCACAGAAACTGGCAGAGGCATCTATGCTGGGCTGTTGTCCCTTCATCTAGCGCTGAGGCTGTAGTGGCATTAACCAGGTTGGCAGTAAGCTAAGAAAGCCGGGTGTGGTCATGAGTAAAGACAAACTGGAACCCATGAGGATAAATGGGGACCATCCCACATACTCCATGCTGTGGCTGACTTGCAGGGGAAGCCGGTGCCCTCCCCCAAGATGCCACATGTGCACATAGGGAAGTCACAGGAGGAGAGAGACGAGGAGATGGAGCAAGTGACAATGACAATGTGAGCCAGGTGCCATAGTGCCTGTTGCCTTATCCTGACCTTCAAAGCATACAAAATATGGAGGTCATTTTCTTTCTGCTTTTCAAGTCTTAAGCAAAATTTCTCTTGTGGCCTGCCCTGACATGGAACCATTCAGGGAAGGGAATTCTGGGAGATGTGGTTCCAGCTTAGCTATGTTGTTACAATGCAAACCCTACAAAGCCAATGTAACATGTTAAAGAGTGTGCGCCATATTGGTGAGGTTGGTTTATGAGAGGCAGACAGTTTCTGAGAAAACCAGTAATGGGATGGAGGGTGGTGTTCCCCAAGGGTCCACTGGAGGTGAATGTGTGAAGTGGAGGTGGTCTCTGTGGGAGGTGGAAATCATCCTGCTTCTTTCTGTCATAGTTGCTGACACTGTCTTAAGCTGGAAGTTTTGACCTCAGTCCTTTCACAACTGGTCATCAGAGCACTCTCACCCTCTCTGTGCACAAAGGACCTCCTCCTTAGCCCCTCTTGAGCTCTTCTTTCCTCCTAGGTAGAGGCTTACAGTAGCACAGGAACTTAGCTCAAAATGGGAACTTTGGGTTTTCCATGAAAGGTGCCACAACCACCCACCTTTGGAGTTCTGGCTTTTCTACTCGTGCTGACATCACTGACTCAGACTCTTTACCCAATTAGGGAAGCCCCTGCCTCAACACTACCTCCCTGCTCCCCATGTCCCCTAACCTTCTCAGCCATGTTAAGAGAATCGTGGGCTATTTTTCCTACAAGAAACCACAACCAGGATCTTTGGGGATCCCTGCTGACACTCTGTACATTCCCATGAACACTGGTCTTCACATATAAACTAAAAGCATACATGAGGAGGGAAGAATCTCTAACAAGCCCTCTGATTTATTCCTCCATGCCTCAGTTTATTTGTATGGGAGATAAGGTTGTCAGCCACCTTCCTCAAAAGGATATTCTGAGGTTTCACTTGGGAGACTTGACATTTATTAACCAGGGTCACATGAAAGCTCTGATTTAATCTTTGGAAAAATGCTTTGAGTGTTTCAGACATAGGGACCATATAAGCATAAAGAATTTTGCCCATAGCTCTTGAAGGAGGCAGCGGTCAGTCAACAGGGGTGTGGGCCAATCTTTGGTGTGTTCTGTTTACAGTTGTGTCCAGACAAATTTAAGTGGAGAATTAGAGATCAGTATACACTACACTGGTTCATTAACTATTAACTATTCATGTACTGAACAAAGATATTCCAAAAATATTTATAATATCTTATAATAGAAGAGGATCCTTTTAGTCAACAGGTTACAGTTGGGCAACAGCCTCTTAATAGGATAATACCACTCTTGGGGGACAAGAGCAAGAACTGTGGAACCTTTCATGTGCCAGTCATTACACTATACCCTTTCATATAAATATCTCTCTTTGTCCCTTCAACAATTATTCCAAGTAAGTATTATTATCTCCAAGGCTCAGAAAGATTAAGCATTTTGTCCACAAGCTAGGAAGGAACCAAATCAGGGTTCCAAGTTAGGTTGTTTGTATTAAAAAAAAAATCCATGTTCTCTCACTCTATTATCGAACAGTAATAGTTGTCTTCTAGGTCAACAGCTATATTGTTAAGCATTGACTATTTATGTTCTTATGTGATGAGTTAGTAATAGAAGTAAAGATAAAATCTTTGGACTATAGCTAATATATTTTAGAGTACACAGTTGGATTAGTAGCACACCTAGACTTAAAAAAGAACAAAAATGTTGTCACTATTTTTGCCCATTTGTGAAACAGATTATACACCTTGGAAGAAAGTTTGTGTTAATGGGAATTCTTGTGAAGGGGAGGCCAAATACTTCCAGTTCTGGGAAGGAAGCTCCAGGGAACTGAAGCATAAACATCTTAAAAAAAATGCCAGAAGCATTATTATTATTTTTTTAAAAAGCCTACTTGTGCAGTAAAATCATGGTGTTTCAGACCATCCCTTTTCTGCTGTTCAGTCAGAGGTCTAATTTCTATCTCTCCAAGAGTGAAGCATCACCAAGAATCCCGCATTGTTTCTTGTCTGTGGTATGTTGGAAAGATGACATCCACAAGTAGTCTGTTTGCAGTAATTATCCAGATCTCAAATCAGACACCCAGTGAAAATCATTTTGTATTCAGCTTGAAAGGAAGGCATTAATAAACAAATGAACATACACTTCACTCACATCAACAGTCAGCTGAGGAGCTGACATGGGAAACCTTTCAAAAAGTAAGTGTTAAAAAGATGACATGGAAACAGCGAAGACAAATCCCAGTTGGCTTGGCCACATGGCACAAGTTGAGAATGTATGAAGTGTCTTTCTAAGATGCTGAGGATGGAGTTGTATCCTCTAGGGCCAGTGGCAGGCCACAGACCTGGAGGGGAGAAACTCTGGAGCTGTTCTAATGTATTGTTTTAAATGGAGGCTTTCCTTGGTAACTAAAGATTGACTTTTTTATATTATAACTAAAGATTGACTTTTTTTAATTATAATTTTAACTGTCATCTAAGTCTTCCTTTTCTTTCTTTCTTTTTTTATTATGTCATCTAAGTCTTTCTACAGAGAGTAGGTGTTGTCAGAAAGAAGACCTCTTGCCCTTCTGAGCATTTGGATATGCAAAGTGAAGGAGCTGGAGCTTCTGGGGGGAGGAAAGAGGAATCAGAAGGAGCAGGGAGGGGACAGTGAGTTGATGGAGTGTCATGGGCAGGGAGTCCTCTCTGGGTCTCTTGCTGACATCATCATGTCAAATGTATGAACCCTCAGCCCACGATTTATGGGAATGGATTTATTGTAAACACTGGTGAGAAGACAGAGTTCAGCATCCAGACTGAGGTAGTGCAGAAACAGAAACAGTTTTGCAAGGGAATAGGAACAGGGAAGCAAAGGGAGTCCAGAAGAACATAGACTTCGGGAATTTCTGGAGACTGTGATGGAGGCTCAATTATACACACACATACACACACAGACACACAATGGAATGTTATTGGAATATTGGAATTATAATGGAATTACACGGAATATATATATACTATATTTTCTTTACTCTTTCATCCATTGATGGACATTTAGTCTCTTTCCATGTCTTAGCTATTGTGAATAATGCTGTGGTGAACATGGGGGTACAGATATTTCTTTGAGATCCTGTTTTCTTTTCCTTTGGATATCTATACTCAGAAGTGGGGTTGCTGGATCATATATGGTAGTTCTATTTTTAATTTTTTGAGGAACCTCCATACTGTTTTTCAATGTAGCTGTAACAGTTATGTTCCTGGTAATGGAGGCTTTAGACTTTTTTGGGCCATGGACTTGAGACTCCCTAGTAACCCTTTATAGACTTCAATGGTTGAAAAGACCTCAGAGAGCACCTCTGTTTTGGAGACAAATTCAGTTTAACCTGAAAAACAGTTATTGATCATTCACTATATGTAGAGAACTGTCTCAGGTGCAAGGAAAAGAGATTCAGCTGGACATTTCGCATTGTGTGTTGCGGAAAGTGTGAGAAAAATCAGTCCCTTCCCCTAAGTTGCTTATAATCTAGTCAGAGAGAGGGACATGTAAGCAACTAGTTTTTAAAGCAGATGAGGTAGGAAGTTTTGGGAAGGCATAGAGAGCCAGAGAGCAATCAATTAAATGGGTAGTAGATTCAGGGAGGTTATCCTCACTGCATACGTGATGTATATTTATAGATACATTTTACTGAGTATTTACTATGTACCATAACCTGTGCTAAGATCTTCCTATTTAATTCTCTAAACAGTCTAAATGAGATGGGCATTATTTGGCATTTATTTTACAACTGAGGAAATGGGCTGTAAGTTCACCCAACTGGCAGGTGCTGAGCCAGATGGGAACCCAGCTAGTCTGAGTGCAGAGCTGCTACCTGTCATGACACTGCATGAGGCCTGGGACAATTTGTGGGAACATCTGGGTGAAAGGCTCACAGTTTCTCCTTCTGGGTGCTAATGCAAGTCTTACCATTAATCTAAGACACAGACTTACTCAATACACTTTGCTATTAACATCACTCATAACTTGAGACTTAAAAATCATAAAATGCAATTTCTATTCTTTCCCCTCATTGCCTACAACCTGAGTTGTCTCAAAACATGATGGAGGTGGAGGGCAGTAGATGTACAAAGGGGCCTTGTGGAGGCAGCCCTGTCAGCAAGTGCTCTTTGAGTTGTTTCTCTGGAGGTGGTGATGGATCTGCAACACCACACCCTTACCTTGTGACTGGGGCTGCAGCTGCATTCCCTGCCAAGAGACAGGACAAAACCCAAGCTATTGTCCAGGTCTCGAATTTGATCTCTATCTTGGTGGGCTGTGCTGACTGATCCAGTCTATTATAGGCAGAGGTCATGGTCATCCAGTGCCATGACCCAGATGTGCTAAGAGGTGGGATGGTGTGCTGGTCATGGCGGACGGGGCTGGGGATGAGTAATGACTCCATGGTACCCTGAACTTATCACAAAGAGAGTGTTTTCCTTCTCCAGGGTGATCCAGCCCAGCATTCTGCCCTCAAGGAGTGTAGAGTCTATTTACTGATATAAACTTTAAAAATTACCAGCAGTTGGACAAGAAATGACAGACACCAATTGAGTGGATCTGGTCAAGGCTGTGTAGTTTCAGGGGTACTGAGGTTGGTCTGGGGTCATCAGAGAAGACTCCACTGTAGGGGCTGCACTTGCTTCTGTAGACCGGGATGGGGGGACGGGGAGGGGCGGGGAGCCACTGGAGGGTTTTGAGTGGGGAAGCAAGAGGATCAAAGTGATGTGCTAGGAAGATGATTCTGGCTTTGAGATTTCCTCTGAAGAAGAACCACCACCAAAAAAGGCTTTGCAATGGTGGGGGAGCTGTTGAGCACACAGTGCCAGGATGAGGCTGCCAAGCAGGCTGGCTGACCTTGCTGCACTGCCATGGTTCCCTTGTCATTGCCCTATATGGCTACAGGCTCTGCCACTCAGACATGGGCCTCCCTCATCTGTAGCCTGACCCCTCTCTTGCTCCTAGGAATGTCTTCCCTTCCATTTCACCTCTCCCAGTACCAATTCTGTTTTCATCCCAACCCTTACAGAATATTGATGTCACCCACATTTTATGATGTCTCATAACCCTCCTAGGGTTTTTTCATCTGCCTGACTCACCCCAATTGTTATATTCTTCTTATTTTCCACAACCCATTTTTGATTAGACATCTCCTTTCCCCATGTTTTATAAATCACTTATTACTGCATTCAAGATTGATCTGTCTTGAAATATAAAGTGCATTTGAAAAACAAATTAGAGCTGGGGGTGGAGTTCCCATCATCTAACCATCTCCTTATCATGGCACTGGAGCTCACCTTTGCTCCTGTTACCACCTTATCATACAAAGCCGAGGTCACTGAAACCCAAATCCACCCTTCCCTTCTGGGAAAAATAGAAATTGGGAGGGGGGAAAATCTTTTACATTCATCTCCTGTGGCTATGAAATTTACAATATACAAGACAGTTGTTATTTCCTTAAGGAGGCTGGATTTTTTCTAGCGGGACTGGGTCTTGGGTGGTGGTGGTGACGGGGACAGTGGAGGAGGAAGGGATTGAAGCCAGCTGCAAGAAAAGAGAGGTCCAGGGGGGCTCCTTCCAGAGGCCTGGACAATGAGACTCTGCTTCATGTGAATAAAACTGGTAAGGGAAAGTTTTGAAACCAACCAACTGAATCAAAGAACATAAAACTGCTTAAATCTGTATCACAGCATAATATTAATTAAATCTGAGAATGTGTGTGTGTGTGTGTACACGTGCACACACTCTTGGATGTACTCTTACTGGCCAAACTAAGACATCTTTCTTACTTTTCTCATCCCCATAGGCTAGTGTGGTCTATTACTATCCAGGAAAGGAAATAGCTTCCCACACTGGTTGCATATTATTACCTTACTATTGCATTTTTCCTATTCTCTTTGGTTGGCTTTTTCTGAGTTTTGGGAGCTCTTTCTTTGTTCCTAATCTGTGTTTGCAGGCTTTGGTTCTCCTTGGCCATGTTCTTAAAGTGCAACAATGACATTCAGTTAGATTTCCCCCATTCTCTCTCCACTTTCCCAAGCGGCAGTGCGATGCCATATGTTTCTTATTGGTGCTGGAACAAGTGATGCAAACTTAGTGGCCTAAGCAATACAAAGTTATTATTTTACAGTGTGGAGGTTAAAAGTCCTCAATGGGTCTCCTTGGAGTAGGGCCCAAGGTTCTCTTCTAAAGTTCAAGGAGGCTCACTGGGGGTTCAGCTTGCAGGCTCCAGGAGCAAAAGTAAAGCTCTGTAGATATCAGGATTTACTCTTTCTAAAAGTCAGGTTAATATCAATCTGTTGTGACTTCAGCTCATTCCTGAGGGTCTTACACTCCCAGGGCTTGTAAAGAATTTCTTCCCTTTGCCAACACAGATCTCCCCCACAGAGTTCTGAGAAACATAGCCTGCAAGGACCTGCTACTTAGCTAGTGATCCTTTAGAGCCTGCTGCTGCTCCATCCCCACCCTACAGAGTGCCCCACCTGGAATCTCATCTGTTTCCTGCCCCTTCCCTCCTGGCCAAGTCCTGGCACACTCAATGACCCAATACCCTTTGTGCAGAGTTCATGATACTCCTTGGATGGTGATCCTCCTGGGTACAAGTAACATTTCCTGGTCCCCAGAGGCCATGGATTTCTTTATTTCCAGCACTGGCTCAAGAAGATTTGCCTTGCACTGCTTCATTACATTGAATTTTATGGTTTTAATATCACATGTCTGTAAGAGTTACTGATTCTATAAAACCAATTTCTGAATACTTAAGATTTTACCTTTTTTTCCTGTGATTGAAAAAAGGAAAAGCAACTACAGCACTAGAGTGAGCAATTTCATGGTCTTTCTATAGCAGGAAGGCTCTTGTGAGGTTCATCATGTATAAGGTAGGAATCTGGCCCAAATTACAGGATCTGTGATTTAAAAAAAATCCTTGTTTCCCCTGTTGTGAAGAAGTCTCTATTGTGTTTCCATTTTGAAGATGTTTTAAACTTTATTATTCTTTGAATTATTTTTCTAGGGTCCTAGACATCAAGATTGATGTGGGATGGATGAGGTCTTACCAGATGGCTTTCTCTCCTTGGGGCATTTCTCTGGAGATGAGCTCAAGAACCTAAACGCTCTTTGTAATAAGAGGTGGCATAGATAAATAAGCAGCCTTCTCCTTCTATCACCACACCATGGGCTCACCTAACCCTATCCCCTCCTCCTCACCAGCTCCTCTATCTCCCACCCAATCTCCCACTAATACTGCTAATATTGCACAAACACTCAACACTAGAGCCTGAAGGGAGCACCCTGCTGGAGACATACTAAAAAGTTAAAAAGAACTGGCTCACTTTTACAAAATATTGCTTCACCTGAGAAAATTAGTAAAAGGAATTCCTATTTAGAATGGGGTTGGGAGGTCATCAGGGAAAGCTGTCATGCCCCACACTCCTCATCAGTTGTAGACCCAACAGGAAGAGCCAGAATCTTGCACCTGGATGCTACCTAGTATCCCAGCAGGAGGAAGGCAGGCTTCCTCCTCCCCTGGTAGCAGTGGTTCAGCTAATGAGAGACAGTCATGACGACAGACAGCCGATGAAAAGCCACTATACTTAGAACTCCCAGTTTCCTCCAATGGACTTTTTGTTTATTACAGCCTCCCCAACTGCCCCTCCCCTTTTCCTCTATAAAAGAGCAGTCTTCTCCTTTGTGCTGTAGCTTGCTTATCTGGGATTGTGATTCTCTGCTGTTCCTGAATAAATCCATTTTTGATGGTAAAATAACTGGCAGTTTTATTTTTTAAGGTTAACACAACTTATCTCCACAAAATATCCTCCTTCATCATCCATAAATTCTAATGAAACTAGAGTGCTTCCAGTGTTGGTAAATTATAAAAGAGAGAGCTGAAAAGCAGCTTTACCACATTCAGTCTAAAATTGCCTTTTGGAAAGCCAGAACGTTTTTGGCATGAGAGGTTTGAACTTTTGTAGACCCTGTTCCAAATGGAAGCAGCATAATTCTAGCATATTCTTGTGGTTCACTGTTCTTTCTCTAGTGTGGCACTAATTTTACATTTTCAGTATTACTTGTTTGATGACAGTCATTCCCAGTAGACTCCAACAAGTATTTGTTGAGTTCACTGCAAAAATGACAACCATTCTAATGACCAAAGAAACATCCATGTTTGAAACCAGCAGCTTGTGATTCACCATGTTGAGATTTAGACTCTTAGGTATGAATACATTTCATCAGTTTATGATGTGATTTCCACCCTTCCCAGTCTTGTGGGTGGCACACACTGGAGCTGTGATGAGGTCTTAGCCCAACAGTGATTGCTGATTTCACTGTAATTTTTTTCTCTCAAAATTCCCTGACCCAATATTAAAGTTTTCTCAGAATATTTTTGGAGCCTCTTCACTTAAAAGTGGGTCCTTTACAGTTTCTCCAGAGAGTTAAAGAGAATGTTTACTTAAGAACTGACATTAGTGATTCAACCTAAATGTAAAAGGGGAAGCTGTGGTGAAGAGCATTTCCTCCTTCCAAGGGCTGGCACCAAACAAGCAATTGGAGATCCTTGCAAGATGTCTCTTATTTCAGTCCACTGTTGTTTGCTCTTGACTTCCTTGTCTTTGAAAGAGCACATTCGTAATCATAAATGAGAACACAGATGACCTGAACACTTTATTTAGCAGATACATATTAAACTTTATATACTGTAGACACGAGTTCTCTTTTTTTACCAGCATCCATTGGACATTTCTAAAGATTAGTCATATATTAGAGCACAAAATGCCAATTAATTTCCTCAAAGCAGAAACCCTGTGGATCATATTTTCTGACCACAATGCACAATGGTTCTAATCACACACACATATACACACACATGAAATAAAAATCTATGAGAAAATCAAAACTCTAATTACAGAGTATTTAGAAATGAATGGAAATGGGAACACTTTCATATGGTCAAAGCTGAACTCAGAGGAAAAGTCATAACCTTGGATGATTTCTTTTTTACCTTAGTAAAGAATGAAAGTAAACTAAGCAAACCATTTTTAGGAAACTTGTTTAAAAGGAGAAGATAAAGAAAAATATTGCCATGCATAAAAACAGATGGGGTCAGGTGTAACCTGAGAAGCTCAGGAAATGAGGCCAGTGGAGGAAATCTAAAGAGGATCCACCATTTTTCTTGGAAATAAGTATTGTATTTTTCCAGGGTGTATTTTCAGGATTTCAGTATATCCTGACTTCCATGAACACAGGGAAGATGTTCGACAGCTGTTTAAACTTAACGGTGAGATGATAAAAAACCCTGCTACTTTTTCATTTTTAAAAAGGAACTATAAAATAAATTGCTATTATCTTGTTAATGTTTTGAGGTACAGTTACATTTCTATTACCCAGGGGAAGATTGAGGACTATTTAAAACTCCTTATTGGAAGCTAAGGAAAAAACAAATATGTTCTAAGGGTCAAAAACACCAGGTGTTCTACAAAATACACAACAGAATAGCAACTGAGCAAAATCTAAGACACTGTTATGGGATATCATTAAACCAGTTTTAATTTTTTTTTTTTGTCCGAGTTATTCGTAAGGATTTTTGTTTTGTGTTAAAGCTATGGAACACACCTGCTCGCTCAGTTTCCTGGGGAGGCTATTTTGGGCAATGCTGAACTCTCTTTTACTCCCAGATTTATACCAGCCTATGCCCTATTGCTCAGTATTTGCTAAAGCCATTAGAGCATGAGAAAGTTACTCTTCTTCCTGAGCTTTTCACCCACTGGGGACACAGATCCCACTTTCTCCTACTTCCTAAATACTGATTCCAGAGTAGATTGTCTTTCAACCTCCATTTTTACTATGATTATGCACTTTTGTCCTTTTCAGTATTTCATGGGTATCTTAGTGAGATGTAGGAAGAGAGGGTGTTAGATGGATCTGATATATGAGAATTCTCTACCACAGCATTTTCTGAACTATGTGCCTTGGAATAGTCAAGTTGATCCTAATAGGTGTTCCATGAGTCTAAATCCCCTTTTATATATTTACTGTGAAAATTAGGAAATTAAAGGCTCTGGGAAGTCCTGAGTAAAGAAGCCTGGTTTATTTTATTTAAATCTAAGCTAGTTGAGCACACAACACTTTTTTACAGCTGCCTGCACCTGGTTCTAGGCTAAGGTCAACCAGTAGGTTCCCTTCCTGACCCTTTTCAGAGACCTGGACTGGTTTTTGGGCCTCCATGCTGCTTTTTTACCTTTTAGCAGTACTTGGCACCAGACTATTTACATGTACCATGACCTTCTCCCTGATCTTTTTTTTTTTTTGTAACTTCATTAGATGGATCTTTTAAAAATTTCTTATTGTTATGTTAATCACCATACATTACATCATTAGTTTTTGATACTTCCCCCTGATTTTATCTTCCCCCCTTTAATAGTGAAGAACACTAACTCTAAAAAGTGCCTACCATGTACCATCTCATTGGTTGCTTTAAATATATGACCCAGATGCTGAACTCTTCTTCTTGATGGGAGCGTGCGTATGTGTGTTTGGTGTGTAGAGGTGAGGAAGGAGGTGGTCTGTGAAATCAACCCTACTAGTAGTCAGTTGGACATCTACACATGGACTCTCTTTGTAGCCCATAGCCCACATTAAAGTAGTCTCAGTTATCTGCTAGTGATGGGGTAAAAAAAAGTTCTATTCTTTACATCCTGAAGCCCTGAGGAAGGTTTAATCAGTTCTTCACTTCAAATTCACCTCGATAGAATCCAAGTCCTACAGCACTGGTGATGGAGTATAGGGCACAGCATCCCTATTCCAGTTAGATATGTGCCCTCCCTTGGCTGCAGGCAGGGGCAGGCGGTGAGGGGGCACAAGGTTGTTCTCTCATACTATGAAGAATATCCCTTCAGGCTCCCCCCTTTTCCCTTCATATTATCACTTCCTCTCCAACTCTCTCCCTCTCCAGAATCTGTCTCTTGAGGCCTTCATCTCACTCCCATTCCCAAATTGTGGATCTTCTCCTCGCCATTTCTTGAATCTTGGAAATCTTCAGGGCTTGCTAGGTCACAGCTGTCTTTGTCCTTGCCACTTCTGCAGACAGGCAGGAGGAGAATAAATGCTGTGGCTCCTAAAGTCTGGGTATGTATGTGTGTGTGCGCGAATATCCATGGCAATCTGCATTGAAGAACGGCTTTTTCTCTGATATCTGCAAGACTCCAGATCTTTAAGGAACACCAGATATCTTGCATTGGGAGGGTTCATTGTCCACCAATAGTTGATGTTTGTAAAATCTTTTGGGCCTCCTTGTGCAGGATGTGTGTTTTTTCTCCTTTCTAACATTGGCTCAAATTATGAGTCCCTGCTCTAGATATCTATTTCTGTAAAACAAATCACTCCAAAACGTAGTGACTTAAAAACCACCAAATCAGATTTATTTTGTTCATAAATCTATCACTTGGGCAGGCCCAGCAGGGATGGCTGCTGATGTCCGGGCTCCCAGCTGCAGACACATGTGGTCTGTCCACTGGGCCTCTCCCTCATGGTGGCCTCAGAGTAGATAAATTTACATGGTGGCTCAGGGTTCCAAGGGCGAATGTTCCCAGAGAGCAAGACAGAAGTTTCAAGGACTTCTTTGGCCTAGCCTCAGATGTCATGTGGTAGGACTTCCGCTGTATTTTATTGGTCACGTAAGATCAGTCCTGATTCAATGTGGGAGTGGGCTACACAAAGGCGAGAATATCAGGATGTGGGGGACCACTGGGGGACCACCTTGGCTGCCTACAGCAGCCTCCTTCTATTCGGTTTCCAAAGGCAAACTGATTTTTTAATGCAAGTTAAATTTGTCTAGGATATGACACCACTGTACCCAAAAACTTCAGTGGATACTCCACCAGAAAGAAGAGGTCAGGACACACGTTTTCTATGCTCCTCCCAGCCACTGTGGAATACTCAATTAGAGGCAGAGAGTGTTTGTCCTCTGGCATTCCATTTTAGAGAACGGCAGTCGTATTATCCACCCTGGTTCTCGGTACACTCTTTGACTCTGTACACTCAGTTTTGCAGGTTGTACTGGAGAGGGAGAAAATTCTGGATGCTGGCTTTAAAATGATAGTAAGGCAACCAAACTACTGTTAAACCAGCAGCCATCCCCTCTCACTCCCAACATCATGCTGAGCAGTAACAAAAGAAATAAATGGAGATTAATGATACTAGGGTTTGGGAAGTAATGCTTACATGCATAAGATGTACCCACTTAAGTCTTTTAAAAACCAATTGTTCTAATGCTTTTATTGCTCTGTAACAAAATAAATTGAGCTGACATTGATCCCAAGGTCACTGTGAATTGAAGTTCAACCATATTAATGACTAAGTAATCAAATGCAAGTTTGAATGCTAGGAGGAGGCTTGCGGAGGAAGGCATCACAGTATATCGAATGCTTGTAAACATTAGTACAAGTGTAGAGTAAAAGAGACTCCCCTACTTGATGCTAAATAGGACCCAAGTTCCTCTACTTTCTGAGGGATGAAGCACTAAGGATTCGTTTCCATTTCACATCTGCTAGGGTATAATATACTGCCCTAAAGAAGAATGGATTTTGATTTGGCTACTTTTCTCCTAAGATGCTATTGGTTCTCCTCCATGTTTCTGGTTCTCTGCAAGGTGGGCTGAGCCTCCAAAAGGGGGTCCTCCAGGATGGCATGAGGGAAAATGCTGCCCCTCGTACAGAGGACGTGAAACGAAAGGGGCTCATTGCTGGGACTTTTTGCCCCATTCTCTTTCCCAGGTTCATCTCTGCAGGGAAGTGCTTCCCTAACTGAAGGGGCTGCATAATCTTCAATAAATCGGGCTCTCTGCCCCACCTTACTCCCACTTTGCCCTCTGTATCGGTGCCTCATGTCCTTCTCTGGCACCTCTGTTGGTAATTAGAACAGCAGCTGGTGCCACCAGCTCAGCCCTCACATCTCATGGCACCCCTAGGACTCACTCGGAGGACAGAAGAGACAGCGCAATCACAAAGTGAGGGGGCTGCGGGGAGCCCTCCCATGTTGGGGGCTGGGAAGCAGGACTTCCTGATGCTCTGCAGAGAGACCGCAAATGTGATGATGCGGATGGGCGAGCACTGGGGACACGCGTCTGGAACCAGAATCACACTTGGCTGTGGGGATCCGAGCCTCGCACTGGGCCCACGCCGTGAGCTGGAGCACACTCCAGTGGGCTAACTTACATCACATGGATGGGGATGAGGTGGGCCCTCAGGGACAGCTGTGGCTACCGCCCTGCCGCTGCTGCCACCTGCACGGCACTCAGCTCTCTCAGCTTTACCCCCACCGTGGGCAGCCCGGCAATGCTGTGAGATGGGGCCTCTGTCTTGTGGCTGGTACCCCAGTCTCAGATCCGTGAGTCTTGTCTCACTGTTTCCCGGGGAGGGGGGCGGGTCAGTGCGGCAGCTCCTCTGCGTGAACACAGTGTGAGATGAGGCATCGCAGCGGAGCCCGGCCACTGCAAAGGCAGGAGGGGCCAGCAATCAGATGTTTTCTAGGACATCCAGGGGGACGAGGCCTTTCTTCTTTCCACTGAGGACTCTGATAAAGCCGTCCTGCTCCTCTTCGGAAGTCACGCAGATCTGAATGCCACAGAAGAAAACATCAAAGTGTCAACAAGGAAGAAATTAGGAGCTGCTTGAATCACTGTGGACTGAGGCCAGGAGCACCAAATTGGAAAAGAGAGAGCAGTTTCAGGTGGGGGGGGGGGAGGGGGGAGACTGGCTCTGTAAGAAAAAGGTTGAATAAATATTAGGCAGCACCTGGGTTTGGAACTAGGCCCAGTTGCTGAATGTTTTCTGAGTTTTATGAATGAAGATCAATAAAATAGGATTAATTATATTGTGTCCCCCTGAAGAGTCCCTATGAGGACAGAATGATATAATGCTTACCAGAAAACTTAGCATGTGGCATGCAATGAGTCCTCAGTATATTATTATAAAGATCCAGATGAATAGCTGGCTCCTGTCATGTGCTTGGAAGTTTATACACATCATATCAGGAAGTCAAAGGAAGCTATTCCATTCCTGGAACTAGCAAAGCAAACAGATGCTAACATCTCCCCTCACCCACCTGTGCTGTTTATACATATCATATCAGGAAGTCAAAGGAAGCTATTCCATTCCTGGAACTAGCAAAGCAAACAGATGCTAACATCTCCCCTCACCCACCTGTGCTGGACTTAACAAGAAAGTGGTTAAAATCCATTTGGATACCCTTGGCACTTATCACTGCCACTTACCACTGAAGGGCATGAAGTGTGGATATGGTCAGATGGTCATATGGTTTTTGCAAAGAGCTGATAGGGTCTTGTGAGTTTCACCCACTCAACCTCCTTCCATGGGTGGTAGGTTATGTCTTAGGTTGGATTCCCTAGAAACAGAACTTGAGACATGAATCCTTGTGAAGTGGCTTGTTGAGGGCATGCTCTCAGGAGGTGGGAAGTGAGAGAAGCACAGGGGACAGGGGAAGGAGCTGAGCAAGGGTGAGGTCTCAGTTGGAGATGAGCTTCAGCCTGATCCCACAGGGAGCTCTGGAGCATGAAGTACCCCGTGGAGTGGTCCCACCTCGAGGCAAGGGGTCTGGCCTCTTGGGCCCCATGTCAGTCATTGACCACTGGCTGACGTGGGTGTGAGAGGTGTGACCTGTCAGGTGAGGCAGCTCTTGGTCCTCAGAGGGGCATTAGCTGGGTAAGGGGCAGCTGTGAGTTGTTAGCTGATACAGCAACCAGGAGATGGGTGTACCCACCTAGTGAAGGGGATGTGGGCAGAGCATCAACAGAAACCATATCACATGGAATAAGGGGCTTTAACAGGACACTTAAAGAGCTTCATTTGTGACTCCTGGGGTTTGGGACATACAACGGACTGGTTTCTGGTTCATGTTTCAGAAACTTAACTGTGATGAACTTGACTGGAAAGAGGCTCACACCGGGAAGTAAAGAGGAGTTAATTTGTAAAAACAGAAGATGTGTTGACTGTTTCCCAAAGGCCAGAGGTGAGCTGAGGGAAAGAAATAGGCTTGGGGCCATGTTAGATCCTGCTAGAGCCTGATGGGTAAGGTGGCTGCCAAAACGAGGGTGAACCACCTGATTTTCAAAGGCTAAGACCTGTCACTGCCCATGCCAGGAACACCACAGACAAGGGACACTTGTGATAGGCAGGTCGTAGAAGAACCCATAAAAATGCCTTGAGAGCAGGATTTACCTTTAAAACCTGTCAAAGACTGAGTTTTTCCCTTATTGAAATATGCCCCAAATTCAACAATCGTTACTAAACAGTCCAAACCATCTGCATCAGTAGAAAACTTTACACCTGTTCCCTTGTGCAGATTTGTTCTGGATGCTTATTTAAAAAATGTCCAATTGAAATATTTAAATAGCGAAATGAATATGAAAATAATTTACTGACATATATACACATAGATGTTGTTATCATGTTGATGTTGAATACAGAGAACACTTGGGCAAGGAATCAGAAAACTGAAATTCTGGTGAGAGCTCAGAGCCTTACACCATTACCCCAAGCCATAGAACAAACAAAAAAATGATTGCAGTTTGGGTCTCCATTAGCTTCTTGGGTCATTTTCAGAGTGTTCCTGGTTTACATTAACAGTAAATTTCAGTTTGTCTAGTAAGAGCCCACTGACAGTTGATGCATGTCCATATACACTCCAAACCTATATTTTCTCTTTTTCTCTCTAAAGATTTCATTGTGGAAGAGAAAAAGTGCTTGGTAGAGGCCATGGAAGAGTTGTTGGCAGGTGTCTCAAAAATAGGAGGCTAAGATGTACAAATGTTCATGCTTTGTTGCATGTACTGACTTGTTCTGCACCTCCTAGTTGGCATCCCTGTAGTGATTTGATTTGGGGAGAACTTCCAAAGGACGAGGAGTTCTGTACCCACCATGCACTGCTTGGACAGTCTTGGGAGCAGACAATGGGTAAAGAGATGAGGAAGCTAAAGGAAGTTGAAAAAGATGAATACAAAGGGTTGAAAATAGGCCTGTACTCTTCCCAGAAATGAAGGGTCTAGGATTTAAAATTCTGATGGTACAAATAGATAGCTCATCAGGCTTGAGAACCTGCCATTTTAGGAAGCAATAACCAGGTTGGAAAAATTTCCTTTCATTTTGAGATGGAATGGAAAAATGAACCCAGAAGATTATGGGTAGAGAAGGGTGGGAGGTGAAGGAGAATCAGAGGAACTCCTTTGCTTTGGAGGGTCACGAATAGGGTAACCAACTTGTCTTGGCTTGCCTGGGACTTTCTCAGTCTTTGCACTGAACATTCTACAGCTCAGGAAATTTCTCAGTCCCAGACAAAGCAGACAGTTTATTATCCCAGCAAATGTTTTACTGGACAGGCCACATGAGAGATGCCCCCAATGTCTGAGATCCTTTAATTCCCCACTTTCTGCGTTTACTCATTCATTCATTCATTTGCTCATTCATTCATTCTTCAAGTTTTTATTGAGTGCTTACTGTGTGCTAGCTACCACTCCAGAAGCTGGGAAAAAAAAGGCAGATCCCTGCTCTCATGGAGCTTATTGGGCAGAACTGGGAGAACAGACATGTGTGATGAGCACAAGGGCCTTGTGTGTTTTAATCACTGATTATTTAGTGAACAACATTTAGTAAGCTGACTACATAAATCATTAACAATTTTTGAATGAGTTTCTGAACTCATGAGGGAGAGGGTCCCTTTGCTGACCTGACCTATCTCATTGACTGGAACTGGGGCACTGGCCAACTACTGAAATCATTACCAGCAAGGATCAATTCAATTAGGATTCTCCTGAGTCATGGAAGGTAGACCTGGACAAGAGAACAAAAATCAGGGCTCTGCAGTGTGGGGAAAAAGGCAGAGATGACTACCAGTACCAACCAACAGTTGGGTGTTGGAGGATTTTAAGTGGAGGAGGGAGATAGCCAGATATATATAAACTGGTTCCTTTTCCTCTCCTGTCCTCTCCTCTCCTTTCTTCTCTTGTTACCTGATGGCCTTCTTCCCTCTCTCCCTGCCTCCCTCTTTCCCTCTCTTACTTCTTTCCTCTCTTGCTCTCTGGACAGCCAGACTTCTGAAGACTGGACTGATTTCCTTCCTACTGCTGACAAATCCTGGCTTGTCCACCCTGCTTGCTGACAGTGTTGCAGACTGCCTGGGGGACATCATGTGTGCAGCAGGGATGGCCTGGGCATCTCAGGACCAAGGCGGATGCAGCATATATGGAGCAGCAACAACAGCACCCACCATACTCAACACAGCACCTCTAGCAGCCTAGTGCTTACCTAGCCATCCAGCTTGGCTCCTGCCAGCCCCAGGGCATCACTCAGACTTGGTGTTCTTTTTTTTTTTTTTTTTTTTTTGAGAGAGAGAGAGCACACATGCACTTGCAGGGAGGAGGGACAGCAAAGGGAGAAAGGGAATCCTACCCTGAAGCCGACTCCCCACTGAGCGTAGAGCTCTAGGAGGGGCTCCAATACCAGGACCCCAAGATCATGACCTGAGCCAAAACCAAGAGTCAGCCACTCAATCCTGATTGAGCCACCCGGCATCCCACTTAGTATTTGTTATTAATGATAACCCCAATCACACATGTTTCTGTTCTGGTTTCTGCATTTATGGCTTTACCCACCGTCCTGCTCTCACTCCCCCTAGTTCTTCAGGACTATAGGAGTAGACCAGATTTTCCCCATTCTTGTCTCTCCTTGATATCTGGTTGCTGACCTACTCTCCAGCCCTCTGCTTCTCCTATGTTGCCCCAAATTCTGCTCCCTGCCAGTTAAGTGCCCCTCTTGGATCAGTCCCTTCCTGGTCCTTCCTACCTGGCTTAATCCCTATAGTCTAACCCACTTCTGGGAGCACATATGCTAATAACATCTAAGGTCTCCCAAGCCTTGCCTCCAAACTCATTAACATTCAAATGGGCTGCCACTTAAACTAGATGAGCAGTCATTTTATTTGAAAAGATTTTTTGCCTAGCTTCTGGACTGTCTTCCCTCAAATTACCTATGAAAAGATAGGGGGTGGGGAGGTTGAATGTTCCAACACTGAGCACTGGGACTGGCAGCCATTCCGGAGGCTGACAGGCATTTCCCTACAACCACTGGAGCTCAACTCAATTGATGACTGAAGCAAGTTGTACTGCTGGATCTAGGATGAATCTTCCAGCCTAAAACACAGCTCTTCATCCAAAGTCTGCCCCAGAGATTCCGCAACTGCCCTGAGTAGAAAGCTGGACAGTCATTTCTATCTTACTACGGGCTCTACTTTCTAATGTAGTCAAAATATACCCTTTCCTTCTTACCCTACCCTCCTCCTAATCAATGCCTCTCTTTCTACATTTATTGGGAAACTGTGGTCCTCCAAAAAGAGGAAATGACAGGAAGTAGGGGCATATTAGGTGGCACCAGTGTCTCCTGGGAGGTAAGGTCTCAGCAAATAAAACAGTGGGTGGGAATGGAGACAGAAAGACCATGGGATCTTGCATGAAGGAGGAAGTAGCTTTGCATGTGTTCCAGGAGTTGAGAATGTTGGGAAAAAAGCAATGGCAGTGGCAATGACAGTGGAAAATCCTAACTTGACCCAGCAGACCAACATTGGATAAACGCCTCTCAGATAACAGAAGTTAGCACAAGAGCCGTGCGTTATTCCTGCTCCCCCAGCTGAGGATACCTGAAAACCCATGAGTGCACGCTGAGTTGGACCCACTCTGATCCACTCATCTTTCAGCTGGAAATCCTCCGCTCTGCACCAATCTACTCTTTGTTCTAGGATAAGTAAATCATTTGTGGCAGACACTGTCGGTTGATATCAGTGGTCATAATCTGTTCTTTTCCCATGCAGCAGAGCCCAGACTTTTGTTCAGTTGTCCATTCCTACCCTACCTGACTCAGGAGAATCCTAACTGTCCAAGTCTGTTTTGATTCTCCTTGCTAGCGATTCCCATGGGACTCAGTTCTAGCTAATGAAACAGGATGGAATATCTTCTAGGGGACTTCTGGGAAAGTCTGTTTTCCTCTTAAAAGAGATACATTAAGAAGAAAATTTCCTTCTTCATCTGGAAGGGATTCTTGGAGTGGCTGCAGCCATCTGTGATCACTAGAAAACGAGGCTAATATTTCAAGGATGGCAGAGCATAAGGGTGGAAGATCTAGATCCTGACCATGGAATCAAGCTGCTGAATTATGAATCCCAGAACTTCCCTGTATCCAGACCTCTCATTATGTGAGTAAAATCTACCTTATGAAATTGACTCAATTTGAGTAACCTGAGATGTGTATTAGTTCGCTCTTGCTGCTGTAACAAATTACCACAAACTCAGTGGCTTTAAACAACCCAATTTATTACATTTCTGTAGGTCTGATGTCTGGCGGGCTTGGCTAGTTTTCACTGCTTTGGGGTTCATAAGGCTAAAATCAAGGAGTCAACAAGGCCCTATTCTTTTCCTTCCTTCCTTCCTTCCACTTCTCTAAGAGAGGATTAATTCCAGGTTCATTTAGGCTGTTGCTAAATCCAGTTCCTTGAGGTTGTAGGACTGAGTCCCGGTTTCCTTGCTGCCTGTCAGTCAGGGATCATCCTCAACTTCTAGAGGCTGCTTGCAGTCCTTGACTTGTGGCCCCTTCCTGTGTCTTCAGATCCCGTAAGTGTGGGTTGAGTCCTTCTCACATTTAATCTCTCTCCAACCTACCTCTCTGCCTCATCTCTCTTCTGCCCCCTCCTGCTATCTCTTTCTGACTCCAGCTGGATATACCTCACTGCTTTTAAGGGCTCAAGTTATTGGAGCTGGCCAGCCCACACAATCTAGGACATCTCCCTATCACAAGGCTCATAACTTTAATCACAACTGTGAAGTCCCTTTTGCATGAAATCTGGATTAGTGTCCTATAGTTGCTGTAAGAACTTACCACTAATTTGATGGCTTAAAAGAACACAAAGTTATCTTGCAGTTTGGGAGATCAGAAGTCCTCAAATCAAGATAAAAGCTGGGCTGCATTTCTTCTAGAGGCTCTAAGAGAATCTGTTTCCTTACCTTCAGCTTCTAAGAGGCATTCCCTGGCTCCTGGATCCTTCTTCCATCTGCAAGGTTAGCAGCATAGCATCTTCAAATCTCTCTCTCTCTCTCTGACCTCAGTGTCTATCTTCCCATTTCCTTCTCTGACTCTGGCCCTCTTGTCTTCCTGTTCTAAGGACCTATGATGACACTGGGCTCACCTGGATAATCCAGAATAATTTTCTATCTCAAGATCCTTAACTTCACCACATCTGCAGAGTCTTTCTTGCCATGTGAGGCAACATATTCAATTTTGGGGATGAGGACATGGGGCTCTTGTTCTGCCTACCATGGTGAAAGGATCAAAACATTCTTTGGGTGGAAGGGGTTTGGTTGAGAAGAAAACATTACAGACAATACACATTAAATTCAATCTATGTTAGCAGCAGTGGAAGACTGTATTGAAACTTCAGAATATTAAAGGAAGTGGGGCACTATCTGAAAATGTTCTCTCAGGAAGAAGTAGAGAGTGATGAAGTGGAAAGCAATCAAGAAGTTAAAACTATAGAGGATCACAGGGGAAGAGAGGAAAAAATAAAATAAGATGAGACCAGAGAGGGAGACAAACCATAAGAGACTCTTAATCACGGGAAACAAACTGAGGGTTGCTGGGGGGTGGGGGTGGAGGGATGGGATAACTGGGTGATGGACATTAAGGAGTGCATGTGATGTAACTGAGCACTGGGTATTATATAAGACTGATGAATCACAGACCTGTACCTCTGAAACCAATAACACATTATATGTTAATTGATTGAATTAGAATAAAAATTAAAAAAAATAAAACTAGAGGGGAAATATGGTAAAATAGAGCCAATCCAACCAAAGAATTAAGTTCCCAAAGGAAGAAGCATTAAGATAAAAAGGGAAATGATAAACTGCGGAAATTTTGGCCACATATGGTAGACCAGATGTAAATATTTTTAAAAGATAGAGAACAGTGTAAGAAAATAGGCAAATTTTGTAAACAGATTATTCATAAAAGGCATACAAATGCCTGATTATGTGTGATAAAACTTCATCCTCCTTAACCATCCAGGAAATGCAGATTAATAGAAATGTTATTGAACTATCAAAATGACAGACATCAAAAACAGTAATGTTTAATTTTGGCAAGGATGTGGGGGTCACCTGAGTATTCTCATAAACAGCTAACATGGGTAGAAATTGGCACAACCTTTTTGGAAACAATTTGGTCATATGTATCAAAGCTGTAAAAATCTTTTATCTATTTGTCTATAAATTCTAAAGTCTATCCTAAGGAAATAATCAGAATTATGGCAAAAGATTTTGGTTTAAACATGTTTGCTGCAATTACCAATAGTTAAAAAAATTAAAATGGCGATTTGGGGTCTTTTATGATTCCATACAAATTTTAGGATTGTTTGTTCCAGCACTTTGAAAAATGTCATTGGAATTTTGATCGGGATGGCATTGAAGGTGTAGATTGCTCTGGGTAGCATAGACATTTTAACAATGTTTATTCTTCCGATCCATGAGCATGGAATATTTTTCCATCTTTTTGTGTCTTCTTCAATTTCTTTCATGAGTGTTCTGTAGTTCCTAGAGTATAGATCCTTTACCTCTTTGGTTAGGTTTATTCTGAGGTACCTTGTGGTTTTTGGTGCTATTGTAAATGGAATCGTTTCTCTAATTTCTCTTTCCACAGTTGTGTTGTTAGTGTATAAGGAAGCAACTGATCTATGTGCATTGACTTTGTATCCTGCCACATTATCGAATTGCTGTATGAGTTCTAGTAATTTGGGGGTGGAGTCTTTTGGGTTTTCCACATAAAGTATCATGTTGTCTGCAAAAAGAGAGTTTGACTTCTTCTTTGCCAATTTGAATACCTTTTATTTCTTTTTGTTGTCTGATTGCTGTTGCTATGACTTCTAGTACTATGTTGAACAATAGTGGCAAGAGTGGGCATCCTTGACATGTTCCTGATCTTAAGGGAAAGGCTCTCAGTTTTTCCCCATTGAGGATGATATTCGCTGTGGGTTTTTCATAGATGGAGTTTAAGAACTTGAGGAATGTTCCCTCTATCCCGATTTCAAGCTATATTACAAAGCTGTGATCACCAAGACAGTATGGTCCTGGCACAAAAACAGACATATAGACCAGTGGAACATAATAGAGAACCCAGATATGGACCCTCAAGTCTATGGTCAAATAATCTTTGACAAAGCAGGAAAAAACATGCAATGGAAAAAAGACAGTCTCTTCAATAAATGGTGCTGGGAAAATTGGACAGCTACATGCAGAAGAATGAAACTCGACCATTCTCTAACACCATTCACAAAGATAAACTCAAAGTGGATGAAAGACCTCAATGTGAGACAGGAACCCATCAAAATCCTAGAGGAGAACATAGGCAGTAACCTCTTTGACATTGGCCACAGCAACTTCTTTCAAGGTACATCTTCAAAAACTAGTGAAACAAAAGCAAAAATGAACTTTTGGGACTTCATCAAGATAAAAAGCTTCTACATAGCAAAGGAAACAGTCAACAAAACAAAGAGGTAACCCACAGAATGCGAGAAGCTATTTACAAATGACACTACAGGAAAAGGGCGGTATCCAAGATCTATAAAGAACTTCTCAAACTCAACACCCAAAAAACAAATAATCAAGTCAAAAAGTGGGCAGAAGATATGAACAGACACTTGTCCAAAGAAGACATACAAATGGGTAACAGACACATGAAAAAGTGTTCATCATCACTAGCCATCAGGGAAATTCCAATCAAAACCACATTGAGATACCACCTTACACCAGTTAGAATGGCAAAAATGGACAGGGAAAGAAACAACAAATGTTGGAGAGGTTGCAGAGAAAGGGGAACCCTCTTACACTGTCGGTGGGAATGCAAGTTGGTACAGCCACTTTGGAAAACAGTGTGGAGTTTCCTCAAAAATTTAAAAATAGAGCTACCCTATGACCCAGCAATTGCACTCCTGGGTATTTACACCAAAGACACAGATAAGGGCCATATGCACCCCAACGTTCATAGTAGCAATGTCCACAATAGCCAAACTGTGGAAAGAGCCGAGATGCCCTTCAACAGATGAATGGATAAAGAAGATGTGGTCCATATAGACAATGGACTATTACTCAGCCATCAGAAAGGATGAGTACCCAACTTTTACATCAACATGGATGGGATTGGAGGAGATTATGCTAAGTGAAATAAGTCAAGCAGAGAAAGTCAATTATCATATGGTTTCACTTACTTGTGGAACATAAGGAAGAGCATGGAGGACATTAGGAGAAGGAAGGGAAAAATGAAGTGGGGGGGGGAATCGGAGGGAGAGATGAACCATGAGAGACTATGGACTCCGAGAAACAAACAGGGTTTTAGAGGGGAAGGGGGAGGGGGGATTGGTTAGCGCAGTGATGGGTATTAAGGAGGGCACGTACTGCATGGAGCACTGGGTGTTATACGAAAGCAATGGATCGTGGATCACCACATCAAAAACTAATGATGTATTGTATGGTGACTAACATAACATAATAAAATTTAAAAAAATAAAAAATAAAAAAATAAAAAAATAAAATTAAAATAATAAAAAAAAACTAAAATGGAATATCCAATAATGGGAATACTGAAGCACATTCTTGTACATCTAGACTAGGGGTTGAAAAACTTTTCCTGTAAAGGACCAAATAGTAAATATTTTTGGCTTTGCAGGCCATATGGTCTTTGTTGCCACCATTCAACTCAGCTGTTCCAGTGTGAAAGCAGCTTCAGATGATACACATATGAATGAATGTAGCTCTGTTCCAATAAACTCTGTCTTAAAAACAGGACCAGATTTGACCATAGGTCAATAAGCCATAGTTTGCCAAACGCTCATGTGATAAAATGTTATAGAACTGTTAAAAACTGTTTGAGAAACATTTAGTGACTAAGTTAAAAAAAACAAACTTAGAACACTATATAGAATATGATACACCAAAATATTAATTAGAAGAAAATTTTGGTAGAAAATATACCAAATTGTTTATGTCAATAATAACTTGATGCTTGAACTACCTGCTATCTTTATTTTCTTCTTTATACTTTTTTTGTATTTTTCAAATTTTCTCCACAATAAATGCATTTTGGTTTTGTAATTTAAAAATAATTTGCTTATTTTTCTTTAAAGCTTTGACATAACACAAAGAATCAATAAAAACAGTTCTATTGGGATGGCAGAACTATGGATGAATTTCAAGAAATACTTTTATGGTATTTAAAGTCGATTTAATAAGGACATTTTTTGAATTTTAAAAATGAAAAAAACATACTATGGCATTAGTGCAAACTCTAGTTGTGTTCATAACAAAAGGCTAACTTGATTCTCTTTGGAAACAAGAGCTCTGTGAAAAAATAATAAAATAATTATAAGACGTATTAACTCCAGAGGTAGAAATGTGATTTGATCAAAGAGATGCACTGCATTTATTTTCAGAATCAAATTTCTTCTATTTCCCTGCTAAAGAGCATTTGTCTCTTCATATTTTTAGAGTTGCAAATATCATACTGGCTATCTTCTGATGCTTACTAGGTAATTTTAGGTGGCATTGGCCATTGCAGACGAATCTGGAACTCACTCTGAATCAATGATGGTAGCATGGGGACCTTGCTAAACATTGGTGGTGGCCAGGCACTGTGCTGGCATTTTACACAGGGGATCATGTTTAACCCTCACCCCATGTCAAGAGGGAGGTGCTACTATGCCGATTTTACAGATAAGAA
This sequence comes from Zalophus californianus, assembly GCF_009762305.2. Lineage (NCBI taxonomy): Eukaryota > Metazoa > Chordata > Mammalia > Carnivora > Otariidae > Zalophus > Zalophus californianus. The sequence goes on along the minus strand of NC_045595.1, from coordinate 65,372,474 downwards.
TGTTGACACTCAGGGATTACTTTGCCAAAATCACACAGGATATGGATCCCTTTCTATAGGACATTAGAATCCGCGTTCTTGCTACTATGTTACACTCTCCTCATTTTGACCAGTATGTTTTGAAATTTTACGCCTAAAAGGTTTAGTAGGACACTAAAGTGGAGCCAAATTTTAAAAAATTTTTCTCAATAGTAGATCTTTAAAATGTACATTTTCTTTCAAGTGGCTGACATTTTTCCAAAATTGGTTGCCACGTTGATGCCAAAGATTGAAAATAGAGAATTTGTGTAGGGCTAGAGACCTCAGTGCCTTTTGTTGATCCATATGTAACTGGACATAAAAGTGCCTTCAGTTGTCACAGGACTACTATAGGATTTAAAAGTGAGAGAATGGAAGTGAAGGTCATTCTCAAACTTCAGCTTTGATCCTGGGGAGTTTATAAAGAGAAAGATTCCCTGCTTTTTCCCTGAGAAGTTCTGCTTCCGCAGGTCTGGGGTGGAGTCCAGTTTTCAACAAGCTCCCAGGTGATTATGATTCAGGTGGTCCAAACCACACTCTCAGAAATATCAGGGCTTATGGAACTTTTTTAAAGGATTATGGGCAGATCCATTTGGTTCCTGGTTTAGGCTGAAATACTGTGTTGTGTCTTGAACATGTCTAATTGAAGAGGTTGGATTGTTTGCCTCTCCCCTACCCACCCCCATCCTGGAAGATGGCAGTTCAACCATGAGAGTGGAAAAGGCAGGTGTGAGCCCATTCACAGAAAAGACCATTTTGGGGACTACAGCCAAGGAATTGGTAAGAGTCACTGAGTGGATGTTCTGCTTCTAGAAATTGATCAAGTTGAGCAAATTTTAATTTGCTTCTGATTTCACTAACTTGTATATTAACAACATAAAACAATGTTCAGTTTCAAGTGGGGAAGCACAAGATTATTCTGAGGAAAAAAATCAAACATGCTAGCAAAATATTTAATAACACTTTGCCAATAAAGATGGATATCCTTCTTGAATTTATTTCATTCAAAAGACCTTCCAAGTTTTTGGAACAGGGATGATATAGTTGAGTACAATTGGAGAAGCACTGGCATGGGAAAAGTGCCTGTTTGCTGTGTGGGGTATGTGTGTGGCATTAGAGATATGGTCTCCATCTGACGAGGATGATTCCATTGCCTGGATTCAAGGATGACCCAGTAGGGCACTTATAGAAGCAAGGATTTATTCCCAAGGGGCTCTCTGGTCCTAAGATACTTGCCTTTATAACATTTGCCTTCCTGGGAGCCAACCTATGCAAATGATGCTGTACTGCTCCAAGCTGGTTCCACATTGTCCAGGGCACATGGCTCAGTGGAAAGCACTGGCTTGGAGTTTGCAGACCTATGTTTAAGTTCTAACCTCAGGGTGCCAGGGTGGCTCAGTAAGTTAAGCGTCTGCCTTCCGCTCAGGACATGATCCCAGGGTGCTAGGATCGAGCCCCATGTCAGGCTCCCTGCTCAGCGGGGAGCCTGCTTCTTCATTTCCCTCCTGCTCGTTCTCTTTCTCTCTCTCTCTAATAAATAAATAAAATCTTAAAAAAAAAAGGAAGTTCCAGCCTGGCTACTTACCAGGTTTTTGCCCCCTTGAGTAAGGCATATAACCTCTATGAGCCTTTGTTTCATCATTTATAAAATATAAATAGTGAATAATTAATCAATAAAATTCTTAGGGCATGTGTGGGATCTCAAGTAAAATATCATAGGTATATATGCTTTATAAATATATATGTATGACATAAATAGTAAGTAATAATAATGATGATACTTTTAATAATTATCACTGTGGCAATGTCTAGGACTGTATTAATTTGTTCCTCTCTGTGAATCAGGGGCTAGATATAAAGGATTTTCTTTTAAATAGCCATAAAGAGAATGTAAATCATTATTCTTTGGGGGTGTACTTGTTAGTTTGAAGATGATCAAGCATTTGGCACTCCATGTGGCATATAAAATTGTTGAACGATTAGGTAAACCAGTACTTAAAGATTATAAATCAGATATAAAGTAATGTAAATATAAAGTAATATAAAGTCTTATGGGACTTAGAAACTATCTTTGTAGGCAATTACAAAAATGACATTTAAGATGTGTTTTGGGCAATGCTATTGAACAGGGATAGTATTAAAATTATTATTATCATTTTTTAAAGATTTTATTTATTTATCTGAGGGTCAGAGGGAGAAGCAGACTCCCTGCTGAGCAGGGAGGCTGATGTGGGGCTCTTTTCCAGGACTCTGAGATCATGACCTGAGCCGAAGGCAGAAGCTTAACCGATTGAGCCACCCAGGCACCCTGGGATAGTATTAAAATTATTAATACATTTTTCATTTTGTACCTCTTTGTAGGGTGAACCTCACCATTTCCAACCAGAGGCATTAATTGCCTTAGGAAGTATTAGAATTATCATACCAAAAGTGGAGACAGAAAGAAATTCAAGGCTTTGGCTTCCAAAATTGGAAATCAGAGTTAATTGTGAGACTTTATTAGGAGACCGAAGAAATTTCTAATGTCTGATTTCTCAAATCATCCCCAGATACACCAAGAGCAAACGTGGAGGTCTTAGAGTATTATTATACCTTATAGTGAGGATCTAGGATCTGACATGAGGAAGTTGGAGTCAGAGAAGAAGGGGCAGTAGGAAGCCCTCTCTCTGCTGAAAGAAGGCAAAGAGAGGCAGAGTTAGGACAAAGATCTGACCATGTGTCTTGTCCTTTTGTGTCTGTCAATATTCCAGGAGTGAGATGGGGGAGCAAGAAGCATGGAGCTTGAAGACATACATGTGCAAGGGGTTCATACCTCACTTCTCAGGAAACTGACAGTGTCAACATGGCACTAGAGCAAGATGGCGCCAGACACCTCTAGATTAGATGTACGGAGACATCTGGGCACTGGTGTGAGACAGTTCCTGGTTACTTATGTCCTGACTATGTTTTATGCAGCAATGTGAAGGTGTCTTGGATTCCAGTGAAAAGGCAGAAGCTTAGAGTCTGGACAAGGAGACCTTACTTAGAAGGGCCTTTGTGACTGGAGGCAAATGCAATGAACTGTGGAATCCTCAGCAAGTAACAACAAAGTATTCCCAAGAAACTATGAAAAATTAACCACACATTGGTGGAGAACAGCACAGAGCCCAAACTGGAGTAGGTGTCCACATCAGAAACCAGCGGTCCTCAGAGAAAAGGACCAGGACCAGATAGATGTCCTTACCCTACTGCTATAACGTTATGTACATTTCCTCTTGTGAACAGATACCACCAAAGGAGCTTCCTAACATTCTGGCTTTGCAGGTTTAGATTCTACTACACTACATAATACCACCAGAGTGAGTATTATCTTTTCTTAAAGTGAATACTTTGAATATGACCCCATTCATTCAGATTTATGTGTATTGTTATGTTTATTAGTGATTGTTTCTCTGTTTTGGTCGTACCTGGTATGTGCTTGCATGCTTTACTCACCTGATTCTCTTTCAGTGTCATCTGCCCCTGTTCTTTACACCCAAGGAAGGTCCTAACACATCTAAAAATCTTCTCATTTTGTTGTACTCTCTGAACAAAGTTGGCTGGAAAGAAGCCAATCCTGTCTTGAATTTTCCCCTGAAAAGAAAAAGGAGGCATGCATCCACAATTCTAGCATTTGTTGTAATTACAGTTACCAAGGGATTCTTTTTTTTTTTTTAAAGAAAGAGAAATACTTACTTTCCACCAGTCTTCATTGGTGTCTTCTAGAAGAGTAATCATGTCTCCTGGCCTATAATGAAGAATGAACAGGTTAAGTGGGGACGGTGGGGGGGGGGAGAAAAAGATGACACTTCAGAGTCACAAGTAATAGTTTTTCATTTATACAAATAATCCTAAAATAAATAGAAGTAAAATAAACATGACTTTTTCTCAGTTCTTCCCACCCATGAAAATAGTTATGTTATACATTCAAAACAAGTATTATTTCCACGCTGTATTTTAAAAAATAATACTAGCTTTATTTTTTGAAAGGTTTTCTTTATTTTGAGAGAGAGAGAAAGAGAGAGTGAGCATAGGGGAAGAGGTAGACACAGAGGAAAAGAGAGAATCTCAAGCAGACTCCATGCTGAGCACAGAGCCTGACTCGGGGCTTGATCCCATAACCATGAGATCCTGATCTGAGCTGAAATCAAGAGTCAGGTGCTTAACTGAATGAACCGCATAGTTGCCTCAATATGAGCTTTATTTTTACATATAGAGAAGGGTTCTTTATTATTTCTGGAAGCTTCCTATTCATATTTGCCACTTTCTGCTATGGATGTCATATTATAATAGATCTGGCTGAGGATATTATTATGTTTTTAAAACAATATTCTTTTTTTTAAGATTTTATTTATTTATTCATGAGACACATAGAGAGAGAGAGAGAGAGAGAGAGGCAGAGGGAGAAGCAGGCTCCCAAGGAGCAGGGAGCCCGATGAGGGACCCGATCCCAGGACTCTGGGATCATGACCTGAGCTGAAGGCAGACGCTTAACCATCTGAGCCACCCAGGGGCCCTAAAACAATATTTCTTTCCTTTATTGAATTCTTCGTTTCCTCTAGAATTGGTTGGCCTCCTCTTTATCGCTTCTCCTTCTTGTCAAGGAATTTTCTTCAACATCTGTATTTTTTGGTTGTTTCTTTACATTAATGGCTGAACACAGAGGTAGATGGGTGTGGAAAGCTGGGCGAGATTCTCTGCTATTACATGCATCTGCTTCTGCACTGTGTCTCTCTCCCAAGTACAAGGACTACTTTCAGGCTCTGCTTAAGAGAGCAGGGTGGGTCGATTGGGGCATCTCATTTTTAGATGCTTGAAAATGTAGCAGGCAAGCAGCCTGAAGCCTCCTACCATCTCATTTTTAGATGCTTGAAAATGTAGCAGGCAAGCAGCCTGAAGCCTCCTACCATACTCTAATGCTAAAACAGGGCAGGGCTCTCTCTTAACCTTGGTGAGGGAGAGGTCAGTTTATTCTCCTGTTAAGTACAGCTGCCTTTTCCTTCCCTCCCCCTGCTCTCTAGATGGTCTGGGGTCTAGAGTTATTGAAACACAGCTCTTTGTCTTTCTCAGACTTCTGTGCTCACAAAGGAGCCCTCCCTCAGGCATGAGTTCCCTTTCTTCTGAGTTTAGGTGTTCCTTTGATTCTGGAGTCAAACACCATTGCTGCCTATTGCTCATTATAAGCAGTAATGTGGTGTCATGAACACAGCTGGGAGTCTGTATCAGTCATATATTGCTATGATAATGCTGTGTAACAGACAGCCACAAAACAATGGCTCACTCACATGCCTGGGTGTTGGCTGGCTGTTGGCTGGGATGACTGGGGAGACTTTGCCATATTTCCTGATTCTCATACCCCAGAAGGCTAATTCGCACATTCATGGCAATGCCAGAATTTTAAAAGCAGCAAATGGAAACATGCAAAACACCTAAGGCCTCCAAGGCCAGGCTTGGAATTGATACATTGTCACTTCTGCCTCATTTTATTGGGCAAAGCATGTCATGAGGCCAGTCAGACTCAAGGGATGGGACAGGGGCTCCACCTATGTGGTGACAGGAACTGTAAAGTCCCATGGCAAATGGCATGGTACAGGAAAGGGTGAAGAATTTGGGTCATTCATGCAATCAAGCCACCAGAGACACCCTCATGTTCTTCAATTAATTTGCTATAAGTTCAGTGTCTCCTTGAATGTGCCCCTATTTGCTGTAGTTTGCCAGGAACTTCTCACAATTTGGGGGTCTTTGATACTATTATTTCTTGTTTTCTAGTACTGTAATGGAGGTATTCTTAAAAAAATATATTTTCTGATATTTTAAGGGATTGGAGCAAGAGAGGAAGTAGATCCGTGGGCTCATTTTGCCATTCTGATTCAATCTATTTTGCTGTCATTTTCAATTCTCAGTTAATATCTATCTTTGTAGGGGATTCCAAATAGAACAGGCTTGTTGCACCTGAAGCATTAAACACAAGTGGCATTTTGGTATTTCAACAGTCACAGTTCTGTGCTGAAGCCACAGAAAGCAAGATGGCTGAAAATCACTCTTTTCCCAGGTGAGGGATTTAATTAAGCAACAAGGATGAAAGCTGATGTAGAAAAAACTTTCTAGCTCCAGCAGATTTTACTTAACCTAATAACCTAAAGAAACCGTGTGTTAGCGTCAAGTCCAATGACTTTGCTGATGGCTTGGTAGAAACGGGAAGTAAGGAATAAAGCTGGAGGTGGGGGGAGGCACCTTTTCCTAAGAGTGAAAAAGGATGCTGCCTGGATCCAACCGCTGGTTTTACAGTCTAGATAGAGACTCATTCTTTACCATGGCCAAAGGTGGGCTGTCCCTGAGCATATGGCCCATGGTAACTAAACCACATATAAGAATAAGGCACTCACTGGAACACAAGCTAAAATTTTATGATCAATACCAGACACCTTCTTGACAGTGTGATAGGGATTGTCTTATGCTATAAAAGAACATTGCCAAGACCAGAAAATTGCTTAGTGAGGGAGGAGAGTTACATTCAACTATTTATTCCTTTTTTTTTTTGTTTACCGACTCATTCAACAAATATTCCAGATTGCCGATTCTGGGTATTCTTTGGAGAATAACATCCTCACTGGAGTTAATGTTCTAGTGAGAAAGATGGATACAAATAAGCAAATATATAACACAACGTTTAATAATATAAATAATAAAAAGAAGGTAATCTGTATCTCTGATGAATATATAATTGCAAATTATCATAAGGGCTATGAAGAGAATAGATGGGATGCAGTTATAAAGCATAAGGGTAGACGCTTGATATTGGCCAACTACTCTAATCATCTGGTGGAGACAGCTAATGTCTCTTTTTCACTGCAGGCAGGATCATGCCCCAGGCAGCACTTGAATCCAAGACAGCAATGCTCTGACATCTCGGTCAGCAAACCCGTGGCCCGTGGGGTTCGTCCTGCCCCTTGCCCTGCATCACCCATCAATCTCGGCACTTGTTCCATGGCACCTGCAACTCATGGGGCCCAGGCCTGTGAATCCGAGTAGGCAAGCAAGATAAAACCACTCTGGGTAATATCATGTTTTTAATTTAATTAATTTTTAAAATATTTTATTTATTTGACAGAGAGAGACACAGCAAGAGAGGGAACACAAGCAGGGGGAGTGGGAGAGGGAGAAGCAGATTCCCCGCCGAGCAGGAACCCCGATGGGGAACTCGATCCCAGGACCCCGGGATCATGACCTAAGCCGAAGGCAGACGCTTAGCCAACTGAGCCACCCAGGCACCCCTTTAATTTATTTTTTAAGAGGTGTCTTGACTCAGTTTTGAAACTCTAGCTAGAGGCCAGTCAGTTCCCCTTAAGCAACTGGTTAAGTCAACACCTCAACCACTTCCCCACAGACTCTCACAGTCCAGGCCATGACACACCAGCCCCAGCCCTACCTGCTTTTGGGGCCCGGTACCAGACAACGAGTGACAGCCCTTATGCCCTGGAACCTGTGAAATTATTCAAATTCGCTAATCCACAGGGAGCCTGGGAAACCAGCTAACCCCGGCTGCTGGCCATATATGTAAGCTGCCCCTACAGCCTGAGGGCGCTCTTCCCCTGACTTCCAGCTGCAAGCCTGGGTGGCCCTGGGTGGCTGCCCTCCACTACCAACCGTAAGTTCTCTACTCAATCGGTTCTCAACTTCATTCTCTTCTCCTGGCCATGGTGTTGGTGCACTATGTCCTGCCATCAAAGAACTAAGTGCAAACATTCTGCTCACTTGCTCCACATAGGGAGAGCCTGTCCATTGTTCCTGGAGGAATGGAGGCCTAATACCTAAAAATCCTTCTTCCCCTGGTTGGTCCTAGGATGGACACTGGCATGCCAGTGCATGACTCTTTGCCTTCAACCGTTTCATGCTTCTGTGGCCCACCAGGCCCCTCTCCATGGAACAGTTCTTTCTCATTTTGGGGTCTCACACTCCAGAGTCCTGCTCTGGTCTAACAGTTCCTGTCTTTCTTTCAGGAGACCTTATGTTCCTGATCCATAATGTACAGATTTTATAATGTAACTATATTTCTAAATTCCTGGTGATGAACTTGTCAGGCCCCCAAATATTTAAAAAAAGATTCCCTTTGCTTAATTCAATCAGAGCATCCTAAGTTCAGGTAAGCATTTTGCTGTACTGTACACAAGAATGATACATGTACACAACATATGTACATCATAAACAGTAAAGGGATCAGTTTCCTCTTTGGCGCAGAATGATCAAAGCACTGTAGCTGGCCTTTTCTTTTGGTTTGCTCAGTAACATTGGTCTTGGATCCAGAGGATGATTTTCGGGTTGGTTATATCATGATTTTTGGAAAGTCCTGACACGATGAGGGAACTGTGCGCTACCCTCAAGAGTAGGAATAGAGTAAGAACAGCCAACTGCCGAATCATGGCTCAACAGCGAGGGGACAACGTTGATCCGTGAGTGTGTGTGTTTGTGTCCATGGGTGGGAACTGGATGGCTGCTCTCTGGTTCATTTTCAGCAGTTCTCTGCCTCCCTCATTCCTCAGCTTTGCACTTGGACATAGGAACCTCTCTCTCCCACCACCAGGGAGACTGGTTTTGGGGACTTAGAGGGCATAGTATCACTGAGCATATGGATGATGCCACCTGAGCCCAGCCAGCTTCAGGGAGCTCTTCTGCAAGGTGTTATGGCCATGGTTTGGTCTTCTAGGGGTGGGCTTCTGGAGGGTGGAGGGGGAGTTGTTCTGAGGCCCTGAGATTCCTAGGAGTGCAGATACTGACACCTTCCTGAAGAGGTCACTGCATCTGAGAAGCCCCTTCTCCACTGTCTCAGACAACCTGAGACTTCACACTGGCCCTCCATCGGGAGGCATGGGGACAAGGAAGGATGTTCTGGGCCCTTTTTGTTTTCACAATGTTTGGGATATACTGAATATTCTGGAAAGCAAATGACATTTGTCTTTCTTTATTCCTCCATCTCTGCCTATTGAGCCAAAGGAAATTATAGGACATCCAAGTATTTTTTGAATGCTTGTGACATGGTAGGTTTTGTGTGTGTGCTGAGTGTGCAAAATGAGAAGAGTTTTCTAAGCACTGGTTTTTCTATCTGTAAGGTGAGGAAAATAATAGTATCTAGCTAATCAATATTTTTGAGGATTAGGTGAGGTAACACTTCTACAGCATGTTTCGATAAGCCCACAACAGATGGTGGCTGGTATTGTTGTTAAGACGTAATTACTGCCCTCAAGATGCTGGTACTTTTTTTTTTTCTCTAAATATTTAAGAGATTTTATTCTAGTAAGATGCTGGTACTCTTTTCTTTCTTCTTTTTTTAAGATTTTATTTATTTATTTGAGAGACACAGAAAGTGAGAGTATGAGCTAGGTGAGGGGCAGAGGGAGAAGCAGACTCCCTGCTCAGCAAGGAGCCCGATGTGGGGCTTGATCCTGGGACTCCAGAATCATGACCTGAGCCGAAGGCAGATGCTTAACTGACTGAGCCACCCAGGTGCTCCGATGCCGGTACCCTTAAAGGGGAAAGACATAGAAGCTAGTAATTTACACCAAGGCTTTTCAGTGAATGAGAAGAAATATGCTGGTGGGGGGGAGGGGACAAACAAATGTGGAATTGACGCCCCCCCCAAATCCCAACATATATGTTTCATTCACTCAGCTACCTCAGTGATATTTATATAACTCTTATACTATACATAGCAAGTACTTAATAAACTATATTTATTTTGCATAGTTGCTGTGTGGATTGGATGAGAATGCATATGTGGAAGGCTTTCGCCCTGACTGATATACATTAAGGGCTTGGAAGTTCTAATTTCTTCCTGAAAGTGTAATTTTTTTTCACTTGGAAATAAGAAGATCTAGTGATTATTGCCTTTCAAATGGGTGTTCCCTTAGGATTTTGGCAGGGACGGTTGGTTCATGAGATCATCTTTGGCCTCTCAAGGGGCTTCAGTGTGATTCAGAGCTTCGGTAAAGCTTTTCTCTCTTTACATCTGCCCCTCCCTCTTGCCCTCCACCCCAGGTAGTGACGGGAAAGGTGCGGCAAGGGCTGCGGGCTGGAGCTCCAGCCGCTGATTGCGACGGAGGTGTTGGAATAGTGGAGGAGGCCAGCCAACTAGTCTGGAGAGGGATAGCAGCGTCCCTGAATGAAGCAGGCATGGCGAGCTGCATCTGCACACAAGTAAGAAGGTTCGGAGAGACTTCACCAGTTACAGGCAGGATGTGAATCCACTACTAATGCCACTAAATCAAGCTGTCTCTTAAACCACCCAAGCCCTGTGAAACTCATGAGAACTGCCCATTTGACTCTGCCAAGTATTTTTCAGATATCTTTAGTATTTATTACCCTTTTCTATTCATTAGGAACAACAACAACAAAAAATGAACCAACCAAACAAAAACAACAACAAAACCCAATGGACCAACCAACCAAAACCAAACAAATGAACAAAAACCAAATCCGTCTTAGGGCAACCAGAGTCACTCAGCTGGAAGAGATGTCCTGGAAAAACCATGTCAAGGAAACATAAAAAGGAGCCAAACTGCTCCATTAACTTCAGATCTACTGCTTAATTTTTTGCTAGACCCGCTTCTCAATTTCCATAGTCCTGGTCCAGAGCCTTTTACAGTCTGAGCACACGGGTAGGTAACGAGGAACTCCTGAATCCGCAGTTTGATTTTGTCTTAATCCTGGCATCCGTGAGACTGTCTGCGCTTCCCCAAGTCTGGGGAGCGGCTTGGAGAAAAAGCATTCAGCTAAAGGGCCATTTGGATGGGATTTGGTAAATGTTCCTGAACTGTCCCGGATCATGCTCTCCAGAACCTAATTGGAAGAGGCATCTGAGTGAGAGGATTGCTGCTGAGCACATTAGTGGCATTCAGGAGGGTCTGGGCTTCCTGACATAGTGCAGCCTCGGAACATAATATGCATCAGAGACTTTCCTCAAATAGCCTTAATTGCATTTTGATGTCCTGGTGACTGTGAAGATTATTTTTAAATCAAATTGGTGCATTAGAATTACATTTAGTTTTAATTAAGTTGATGCATTTGCCAAGCGGTAATGCACTTAGAGAATGGAAACGAGACACCGAGGGAGTCTTATTCTATCTTACTCTGTCTCAAGGGCTCTCCTTTTCTTATTTTATGAAGGATTTATAAAGCCTCACAGAGTGAAGGACACAGCCACGCAAGTGGCTGGCCGAAACCTTGATGCGGACCGGAGTACCGAACATGACCGAGCATCAGGAAGCCTGCCTTGTGGTCCTGGGTCTGCCACTGGCCCATTGTGTATCTTCGGATGTCACAGCTGTTCTCAAGTCTGGCAGATACTCAGAAGCCAGGGGAACACTTAGCCATTCAGATCTCCAAGTGGGATCTGACCGTCTAGACCTGGGGGGAACCCAGGAATCTCTATTTTAATAATATTCTCCAGGAGGTTCTTAGGGCTGGTGACAAGAGGTTTAACAATCCCAGCCATAGTTTTATCCTCTATCAAATACGAATATCTTGGGTGACCTCACAGATTTGTGAAAAGAACTCAAGAGGATATCAGGAAAAATTGGGAAAATTGTGAAAGACTTTGAAACAGGTACAAATATTACAGATCTGGGTGTCTAGCTCATCTTTCCGGCCATCTCCCTCTTTCATTGTCTTTGGGCTATTTTACATATTTTCTACAACTTGTAGAAAACCAGTGATGATGCAAATGACTCTCGTCCCCAGAAATGCAAGTGAACTGTGTCTGGTGGGATGTAACCAGTTGTTGCCCCTGAGGACTGACCAGTTTGGCACGCATTTGTAAATTCACGTCAGCGCTCCTGATCGCCTACGTTATATGTGATGTTTGAATTCTCCTTTGTACCAGATGGGACATTATGCTAGTTCTCTCATTAATTAATGAGTCAAATAAAAATTTTGACATGTGTTCATTTTATATTTGTATAGACTCATGATTTTACCTTAATTTAAAAAAATTATTAGTGAACTAGAGTGACTTTTCATGAACACATTCTATAGATCACAAGCTTCCTGATCTTAAAAACAAGACTTAACAATCGTAATAAACTCTTAAGAAGGGATATGAATGGCCAAAACGGGATAAATTAATACATTGTCTCAATCTGCTGATTAGAAGGAATTGTATACACAAACAATGAATCATGGAACACTACATCAAAACTAATGATGTAATGTGTGGTGATTAACATAACAATAAAAAATTAAAAAAAAAAAGGAGGAATTGTCAACCTCTTTAGAGAGCACATCCACACAGTCAATGCAAGATGAAAAGTGTGGGGTAAGAAAAAAACCAGTGGACCAGAAGTATGCCTCCCTGGGTTCCAGCCTGAGCCTCTACTTTCTCCCTGACAGTTCTTGGCCCTGGTTCTCCCAATTGGCCCCCACAAAGGTAAAGAACTATAAACTGTCTCACTGGAATATGAACTAAAACAGCTAGGTGTCCATTCACTTAGCTCTACTGAAGTTGAAGATAGTCTTTCCAGAATGAGGACTGTAATGCATGTAGTTATGAAAACATGCTCCCACCCAGGCAGTGAATTTGCACCACCTCTTTGTATTGGGGTTGATATTTGCCCCCCATCTCCTACCTCTTAAAGTCATTCTCATGTTCTGCCATTGAACCCATTCTTCCTTATCCTTTCCTTACTGGAAAGGGAGAATGACTGCTCACTAACCATGCTGCACAGGCATCTGGATCCCCTCTTGCTGGGAGACTTGGCTTGGTTGTGATGCTACCTCTTTGCAAAGCCTTCCCTGGCCTCTCACAGCTGCTTTGATGTCTCCTTGAGGTGCTGTGGCGGCATCCTGAATTACCTCCCCGCCCATAAGACCTCACACTGAAGTGTGCTTTCTTGTCTACTCTTTTGCGCCCCCCCCAACCCCCTGAGCCCGGGGACCACTTGAGCTCTTTGAGGTCAGGGCCTGCAAACTGCTCACCAAGTAGATGCTCATTCACCATGTGGTGAGCGGTGAAGAGATTCAAATCCCGAGAACAGCCACATAAGGGTTAAAATCAGTTTTAACTCAATTTCAAGTGGTGCTTTGAAAAAAATCAGAAAGAGATGAATTCAGGCCATGCCATCTCCAGAGGTTCTCGTGAATATTCGCTAATGAGACAAATGGTTGCCTGGTTTCCTTCAGACTCAACCACGGAAAAATCCGAGACTCGCTGATTCCAAGAAAGAGGCTGGCGATTCAAGAATCTAAATACTTATTTGGGATTACAAAAGAAAATAGTTTTCTTTTAAGCCCACCCTCCCCCCCCATTTAGATGTTTGGACACACACTGAAGTGGAAACTAATTTGTATCTTAGAATTTAATAATATTGGAAAAGCAGTTCCCTTTTTCCCTCTCCTGGCTCCTAAGCATTCTTCTTCTTTCCTTTTTCTTTCCCCCTTATGAAACATGGCCATTATCATATAAATTTGTTTGGGGAGAACTAATAAAAATGAAAATGACTTAGATGTGGGAAGCCAAAATGGATTCTTTGGAATAGGCATTATATGGTCACTAGAATATGCATCTGAACCCATCAGTCTTTTACTTACTCCCCATCCTTTATTTCAGACTCCCTAAGATGTTTTAGGGGTTTGTGTTTACTTGGATTTATTTACATCTGCTGCTTATTTACATGATAAATGCCATAAAATTATTCTTACTTTTACTTTCTAAAAAGTATTTTCTTTATTTGAGAGAGAGAAAGCGAGAGAGCGAGTGCATGCACACACAGGTTTGTGTGGGGGGTTGGGAGGGGCAGAGGAGGAGGGAGAGGGACAAGCACCCTGTGCTGAGTGTAGAGCCTACATGGGTTCCATTCTACGGCCCTGGAATCATGACCTGAGTTGAAACCAAGAGTTGTCCGTGCATGGAGGACATTAGGAGAAGAAAGGGAAAAATGAAGGGGGAGAAATCAGAGGGGGAGACGAACCATGAGAGACGATGGACTCTGAGAAACAAACTGAGGGTTCTAGAGGGTAGGGGGGTGGGGTGATGGGTTAGCCTGGCGATGGGTATTAAGGAGGGCACATACTGCATGGAGCACTGGGTGTTATACACAATGAATCATGGAACACTACATTAAAAACTAATGATGTAATGTATGGTGACTAACATAACATAATAAAATTTAAAAAAATATATTAAAAAAAAGAAATCAAGAGTCAGATGCACAACTCACTGAGCCACCCAGGTGCCACTATTCTTAATGATTTTTAAAATGCATGCTGGTGTGAATAATAAGCAAGGGCTCTAAGACTGTTTTGCAGACTTCTGAATCCAAAATCAGTGAGGATAATGAGACTGGTTACATTGTAAATGTAGAAGGCAAAAAGCTAAGCATGTGCTATCAAGCTCTTGCTAACTATGTGTGTGTGTAAGTGCATGTGCATGAATGAATGCGTATTTGAGTGTGCATGGGTGTATGAACGTGTGTGTGTGTGTGTATGTGTGTGTGTATCTGACTGTGCGCATGTGGGAGTGTTTGTGCATATGTAAGGGTCTCACCCACTGGGCTAGGAGGATGATTGGGCACACATCCTATGTGCACTCACGAGGCAGAATATATGACAACTGTGCTAGTGCTGATTATAATGGGGTTCTCTAGTTTGTATTCCAAGTAGCATTTTACAAAGCTTGGCTCATATATTAAGCTGGCCATCCATAAAGTGTAATTTTCAAAGCTCTTAAAAAATTTGGTGTTAAGGGTTTTTGGTGGAAACTGTTTAAGACACTAATTTTAGAAGTTTATCTATTATACAAGCTCATTACACTCAGATGGAGGCACGGGGTGCTCTTTATTGTTATCAGACCCTAAACGGTCAGTGACAGTTCAGGGATCCTGTGCATATTGGCACCATGTCTTTCATGTCAGTGGTAAAATGTCATACCTATAAGTCAGCAACTGCAAAATGGACTCAGAAGATGAGGGACAGGGTCTCACAGTCTCCTTTTTGCTGGACAAATTAGATGAAGTCCCACAGGATATACTCAAAGGCCAGAGAGAGCCTTTGGCTGTGGTTTTTTCCACTATTATATTCTTAGGGTAGCGTTGATGAGATCCAGAGGACTTGGAAATAAAACATATGGTGAAAAGATGCAAATTAAGAAGTTATCTAAACTACACTGGTCACCTCGCTTTGTACTGGGCACAAAATCCCACCTTTTATGTACATTATCTAGTTTAATACTTGGTCTCCCGAGGAAGGAGCAAACTGAGCCCCCCAAGAAATTACATCGTTGGCTCAAATAGATGCAGTTGGGAAGGGTCAGTGCTGGAAGGCAGACCCAGGTCTCTGTGACTCCCCAGTAGTGCTCTTTTCTGCCCTGCTGCCTTGTTCTGTTCTGCTCTCCATCCATGCTGGACAGATGGAGCATTATCCATGAGAGCTCCAGCGATTCGGGGAGGTAATGGATGACTGTATGAAGGACATTTATTTTGCACTGAAAGCCTCTGCCTTTAGACAGCACTTGGAGACCAATGATGGGACCATGGCACTTCTAAGAGGAGGACTCACTGCCCTAAGACTGAGGGGGCAGCGCCCTCGTGGCTCCTTTCTGAGGCCTACTCCTCCATTCCTCAATCGTGAGTGCTCAGTAAGGGCTTACCAGGGCTTCTTCCAAATTGTCTGAAACCCTTTGATCTACTTTTCTATCATTTCTTCTTGACAAATAATATTCATCGTAGGCTCAAGGCCCATCTCCTCCAGGAAAGAGGTCCTGGCCAAGCCCTCTGAGCTTGGTTTGCTTCCCCTTTTATCATTTCCATTATATTATCACTTACTTGACGTGCCCACTGATTGTGCATGGCAGGCCCAGCATTAGTTGATTTCATCTCCATGATACTCGTGCAATCCTTCATCACGTATTCATTAAGCATCTACTATGTTTCAAGAACTATCTTATTCTACAGGGATCTATAGGCTAGCAATGACAGATTTGTTCTTATGGAGTTTATAAGAGAGATAGAGGTTTACCAAATAATTCCAGAAATACATAAATACAAGTTGAGGGGAGTGCTTTAAAGGAAAGAAATATGGTGTCATGAAAGGAGATAACAGAGGAATTGCACCCAGATTGGGGGTATCAGGAAAGGGTGCACAGAGGAACTGAACTCTGAGTTGAGATCTGTGGAGGTCAGTAGAAAGGTCTGGATTGTTAGCTGTTGGCAGAAAAGCTTTCCCTGTTCCTGAGCAGATACCTAATGGATGCTTGGTGAAGAGATGATTCAGCCGCTCTGAGTTATAGCTATTGGCTTTGCCAGTTGGGTCTTCTTTGCCCTCAAGCTTACACTCCAAACATTCCTTGTGCTCTCACCGCCTGTGCCCTTTGCCCTGAGGACAATACTGCGTGATCCCCTGGGTGAGAATGTAGGTGGATAAGAATGATATATATTTTTTAAAGATTTTATTTATTTATTTGACAGAGAGAGGGACAGCGAGAGCAGGAACACAAGCAGGGGGAGGGGGAGAGGGAGAAGCAGGCTTCCCGCTGAGCAGGGAGCCCGATGTGGGGCTCCACCCCAGGACCCCGGATCATGACCTGAGCCGAAGGCAGCTGCTTAACCAACTGAGCCACCCAGGTGCCCAAGAATGATATTTTGTTAAAAGGAATTTTTTTCTACCTTATGGTATGAGGATAAAAGGATAATTCACAAAGTGCTGGTTCATTCAAGGAATTATACCAAATCCCCAAAGCATTGCTTTACACATTCTAAATCAGGTGCCTGGCTTTTTAAATTGGGAACACACAATATCTTGGCAAAAAAAAAAAAAAAAAGAAGAAAAAAGGAAAAAGTATGATTTATCACTCCAATCTTGCAGTCTATGTAACACAGGCATTTCACTCCTGGGAATGAATAGTCCTGTTTGCCTCAGAGCAGACTGTAAACGTTTGATTCGTGACCAGACAACTTGACCTTTAATGACCTGCAACTGTCTAAAGTCAGCACAAAAATTTATGACCACCATCAGGCAGCTAGACGTCATTCCTTAGTACCATAACCACATCCTATATTTCTCTGGAATTGTTCCTTTCATACGCTGACTTCAGAGTAACTTTCTGGTATAAAATGGTGGGACTGACACACTGGGAAGCTGTTCCGGTTTAAATTCTAGCTATAATGACGGTCTCAGGAAGGACATGACAAACGGTGTTTACTGCAATGTGAACAGATACCACCCTTGTCTTCCTCAGCGGAGAGCTGACTGTGGACAGTCAGCTCAAGGCAAGGCAGCCCCCAGCAATGACTCCCAGGCAGGCTCCAACCTCTAGGGCCAGTTCTATCTCCGATAAAACAGATCTTCCCTTGGTAAACGCCGTCACCTCCTCCTGCACTGACGCCAGACTGTTCGGGTCTGTTTATAGCTCCAGCCAGTGAGTTCAGCATGGCGATGCTTACTCAATGATGGAGAAAACTCAGATTATAAGAGCCTACTTGTCTGAACAAATCCCAGACGCCAGGACTCAGGCCCTAAACTCTGCTCTGGAAAGACCCAAGAATCACTTGGAAGAAGATGGCAAATGAATACTGAAACCAAGCTGACCTTGGGTACAAGCCAGACTCTGTCAGGGTACACACATCGGCTATGAAGTCTTGCTGGATGAGGGGCAGCCACGCTGCCGGGCTTGAACTCATGGCACATGGAACCTGGGAAAGGGGGTCTAACTGGAGACATTTTGGTAGTTCTTTCCTTGTATGGGGCTTTGGGTAAAGTGAAAGAGGAGAGGCAGATTTCACTGAAGTGGGAAACCACATTCAGGCAAGCGAGAGAGGGACCATGCCTGGGAAATGGCACAGTCTGAGGAGGAGAAGCCCAGAGAGCTTCAGGGTTGAGAGACAACACCTTCCAGAAGCCATGTGAAGGCAGTGACTGGCAACTGGTAACTTGGCCTCCATGATATTCAGACAAGTGGAGTCCCCCTCAAAATGGAGGCTATATCCCTAATGCTCTGGCCTTTCAATAGTTTTCAGTGCTACTTTAGCTCTCTGTTCTCTTCAGAAGAGGAAAGAACCGATCTCTGAGGGAACATCTGACTAGAAAAGCAGCCCCTTCTTTCCTGCTCCAGGGCTAAAAAACACCAAACCCTTATGTTTTGGGGTCATGCATGGAGGAAAGGAATAAAGCATTTTCTCTGAGATAGGCCAGTGAACACCACATTATAAAAATTGTAATAACTATCAGTTACTGAGTATTTACGATGACAAGGAACTGTGCTATATGCTTAATAAACATTACTCATTTCATCCTCAAAAATACCTCAGGGTGAAGAGGTCATTGTTATTATTTTATAAGTAAGGAAATCAGAGCAATGAAATGTTTATACATTGCTTAAGGTCACGTAACAAGTAGCATGTGAACTCAGCGCTGACTCCAGCTTCACTATCCCTGAAGCAGGAGTAACCTAAACTGTGTTCGGATTGCTTAAGGGTCCCAAAGCTCACCTTATCCTCCCCTGTGTTTCAGGTACCATGAAGTGGGATGGATCCTGAAACAAAAGCACAGCTCAGGGTGGGCAGCAGTGGGGAGCTGCCAGAATAAACGAACGGTTTTAGTTTGATCCTTTAATCCCTGTCAATTTGGCCATTAAAGACAATTGATTTTGATTCCCTATTAGACCCCACAGGATGCCAAGTGCATTCGATGCTCAAGCTTCATGCAAACACCCATTGGCGGTTTGGCTGATGATGCACTAAGTGTGCTCCTTAAAGTGGGGTCCCTGATCAGCAGCATCAGAACCTCCTGCTGACCACTTAGAAATGCAAATTCTCAAGCCTAACCCCCCAGATCTGCAGAATCAGAAACTGCAGGGATAGGGCCCAGTAATCTGCCTGCTCACCAGCCCGGCAGGTCACTGGATGCTCGCTCACCTGTGAGAATCACTGCTGTATAGCATTAGGAGGTAGCACTAATTGAATTCTTTTTTTGACATGAAAAACACTTGCTTTAAATAGTCTTTCTTTCTTTTTTCTTAAAAAATTTTTTTTTACCTCATTTCCAAATCTTCATTCTCCTGTGGTACAAATTTGTACAAGGCAACATAGGTGTTCATCTGTAATGGTTCTTTGGAAAGAGATCCCTGGAAGATAAAATAAAAGACGAAGGAGGAAAACAGAAAATGAATTAAGTGAATGCAATGTAATTCTAGGGTATGGATCATGAGTGTTAAAATATCTAACTATTATTCTAGGCTTTGTTTCAACCGTAGGTTTATTTTCAATTTCTTAGCTAAGTTTGATTTCATTAGAAACCACAACCAATTATGTAGAAATCTGTCAGAAATAACTATGAATTCTTCAAATAAATTTTTTCTTTGCTACAGTTGTTCATGATAGGTGACAGGCTTGGCCCCAAGAATGGGAATATTCGCGCTATAGAAATAGGGACATATGAATAGTAAACAACTTCCACTTCCTAAAATTGACTTTTTATCAGTTGGCCTAAAATTTGGTATCTAGCCTATCAAAGAGACTCCGGTATAGTCAGGGGCAATTAGTTCAAGCAGGTTGTGAAAAAAGCATAGTTTTTGACATCAGACCAATTTAGTTTCTATCAAAGAAGCACCATCTCCTGACCATGAAACCTTGCAATAATGGTAATAAGAGCTACCATTTTTGATAGCTTACTGTGTGTGCCAGGCATTATGTTACACGCATTAGCACACTTGAACCTCACAACAGCCCCCCATTGTTGTCCTCAATTTATAGCTTATCCAAGAGTCTTATAAGTGTTATATAAATATTACCCATTATTATTATCCAAATATATGTCAATGCTATATAAATGTTTTCACTTTGTAATATATAATAAACACAAATTATATAACATACCAAATATATTGTATAATATTACTATTTTATAATACACAATATAACATAGGCAATATATACACATATCATTATTTAACATGTTATATATGTGTATGTAAAATTATATATACAATATATAATTGTATATTGTATATATTTAAATACATAATAATATTTAAATACATAATAATTTAAATTTATTTAAATTATTTAAATACATAATAATATGATAAACATATACTATATAAGACATAAAGAAAAGTTGTGAACAACTTTGACTCACTCTGCTACCCAAAGCTCAAGTACCTTATGTTTTTTTTTTTAAGATTTATTTATTTATTTTAAGACTGAGAATGAGAGAGAGAGAGAGAGAGAGCACATGCGAGGGGGGAGGGTTAGAGGGAGAAGCAGGCTCCTCGCTGAGCAGGGACCCCAATGCGGGACTCGATCCCGGAACTCCAGGATCATGACCTGAGCCGAAGGCAGTTGCTTAACCAACTGAGCCACCCAGGCGCCCTCAAGTGCCTTATGTTATATACTTCTGTCCCAGTCTATCTTGTTCTAATGATATGGATAGGTATTTATAATTGTATAATTATATATAAATGGCATAAAATATAATAAATATATACTTCCATACTATAAAATATGATAATAGATTATGTAATTATGTAATTTACACACCTTACATTGTATATCAATTTGTATATAACATATACAATGGTAACAAAAAGTATGCAATACAATACTTATCCTTCTTACCTTTGATGCACTGTGAGAGTTTATTCTGTTCTAGGACCTACTAACTTGATTTCATAACCCACTTACGTAGTGACCTACAATGTGATCTAAGGACCCTGCCTGGTCTGTCTTCTGCGACATCTGTGAAAATTAATAGAGGGAATTCTCACTCAAATGGAGTCAGGAGGTTGGGCAGGGGGAGCTCTTATGCCCTATTACTCGTAGTAGTCTGTTTAGACCTTGCTCTGGACACTACTTTAGCCACTACTTTACTATCCCAGCAGGAGGAGGGAAGGTCAACGGCTCAGCCAATGAAAGACAGACTCAGCTCAGCCAATGAAAATCCACTATATTTAGCACGCCTAGTTTCCTTCAATGGACTTTTTGTTTATAACAGTCTCCCCCATTTTTCCCCTCTCCTCTATAAAACAGCTTTTCCCTTCTTTGCTTGGTAGGATTGCCTATGGTTTTGCCTTAGCTTACTTGTCCTGCATTGACATTTTCTGCTGTTTCTGAATAAACCTATATTTTGCCGGTAAAACAATTTTTTAAGGTTAACACAGTGATAAATACCTGTTGGTTTATGTTCTTCGCTTGGTGTCTGAAATCGTCAGTGCCATTTTCTGGATAAGTAAATACTGAAGGAGACAAGAAAAAGCAGGTGCTATTTATGAATCCAGTCACCATGTTTTGGAATCATGCCTGGAAGATGTGGCTTTATGTATTCCCTGTTCCCTAGCTTCTACTTTCCTCCTCACTGCCTTTTCCTCATCTTAGTGACACAGCTTTCATGTCATCTTCCACGTGAGGCTTCCCCTGCGCCCCCAGGTGGCATTCCGCACCACCTCCTCTGCATGCCCACACCCTTGTCCACGCCTCCAGCGAGCATGCATCCTCCTGAATACTTGGCAATTGTGTTCACAAGTTGGCCTTATTTGGCAGCGCATTTCATTCATCTTTGAAACAATGTTATTCATCTGTTGAACGTATCAAATCATTTGTTAATGGAACAGCGAATGAGGGATGGCCTAATTGTATTTGAATGACCTTTTCTAAATACCAGATTCTTTTATCTATTTTCAATATCTTGATTCCAGTTTCTTGATATCTATATTCTATTTTGCACATTAAAGCTTTAGTTTTTTTTTTTTAAGGTTTATTTATTTGAGAGGGGGGCGGAAAGGGCAGAGGAAGAGGGAAAGACAATCTCAAGCCGACTCCGCACTGAGTGCTGAGTGCAGAGCCCCATGTGGGGCTGATCTCACCACCCTGATATCATTACCTGTGTCCAAATGGAATGGACTGAGTCACCCAGACGCCCCTAAAGCTTTAGTTTTAAACTTCAAAATATTTTCTGGATCACTTATTGTCAATGCATTGGGACTATTATTCACAATAGAAAACAAATAGTGGTTTCTCATTTAGTTTGTTTTGAAATACGTAATTCTCTTCCTTTTGCATTTAAGCAGCCACTCTGTGGTCTTTAATAAAGAACAAAGCTTCCCCAAATGGGCAGGAGTTTTCACTGTCCACATGCACAGCTGGGGGAGATCCCTGATGGGTACTGGGGGGCTCTGCCTTAGCTAGTTCAGTTGGCCACATTCACCCCAGTGACCAACGTGACAGCCTTATTCTCACCACGTGTATCTGCCTCAAACAGAAATGTGGCAAGTGTTTCCAAGTTTGTACAATAGAGTTTTGGTGTCTAACCTACCAGTTAGATGACTTGACATTTAAAAAGAACACATTGCTGCTTTCTTCTTCCCTTTGATCTCCCTTCAGATTATAAGGAAATAGCAGTAAAGGAGGAGAAACGCACCACAGAAAAGTCTGTAACCTATTTCAGTTACTGCATTGACATCTCCACTGTCCTTAAAATGAACTCAATAACTGTGATGCAGAAAACATGCTTCAGAACAAGAGCCTCTGTAAACGTACTGATGCTCAGTAAACATCTATTCTCCACAGTTTATAGTTCCAGAGCCTGTGCATGAAATTCCATGATTCCTTGGAAGCCTAGGCATAAATATGCAGTCATTGGAGGAACTCTGGTTTGTAGGTAAGTGGAAAATGATCCTATGGGCCCTGTCTGCCTCAGTATCTGGCTACTCACCTTACTAATTTGAACTGAGTGGAGGCCAATGATACTCTTCTTTGGGATTATGTGATTCCCTAAGAGCTTGGTGTAAATATTTGATCGCACAAGTATATAAAACTGGATACTTCTAAAAGAATATTGAATATCTGCAGGAAAAACATAGAAAATGTTCCTAGAAAATTCTTGATTGGAGTTAAAAAGGGAGACTTCATAGGCTACATATCAGTTTGAACTGATTTTACAATTTTGCAATTTCACATTTTAAGCTTTTTATTGAATATCCATTAGCCATCTGGTTCAAAATATGTACCAGTTTTGTGAACTATGCTGAAAATTATTTGAAGTGACTCCAAATGTATTTTTAACTATATGACTGAAAGTAGACCACTGTGGAAAAAAAAAAGATTTAAAAGCCCATTCCTATGGGCTATTTCTAAGACTTTGATTTGAGGGAAAAAGAGTAAAGAAAGGTAACTATTTTACTACAAATATATCATATACTCTTTCTGTTTGGTGCTTTAAATTTGTTTTATTAAAAATTATTAGGTTGCTGATTTCACTCAGGACAAGTACTCAGAGAATATATCCATTATGCAGACATATTTTCTAATGTTTTGGAAGCAAATGAATCTTTAGTTTCTGCCACATCCCCAAAGGACTTTCTTCTTTCCTTTTTCATATTCTTTTTCACTTTGTAGTCCTGTGAAGACCATGTCCACCACTTCGTTTTCTAATGAGACGGCTATCTGGTTTTTCTTCTTCAAGCTAATAATGTACAAGTTATGTTACTTGCTTATCTAATACAAACACAAATTTGCATCCCTGGAATAAATCTAACTTGGTAATTATGCATTACTTTTAAAAAATAATTATTGGGGGCGCCTGGGTGGCTCAGTAGGTTAGGTGTCTGCCTTTGGCTCAGGTCATGATCCCAGAGTTCCAGGATTGAGCCCCGCATTGGGCTCCCCCCTCAGCGTGGCATCTGCTTCTCCCTCTGCCCATCCCCCAGCTCGTGCTCTCTCTCTCTCAAATAAAATCTTTAAAAAAATTATTGGATTCAGTTTACTAAGATTCTGTTTCAGATTTCTGCATCCATGTTCAAGATGGAGACTAGCCAGTGATTTTCCTTTCTCAAGCTGCCTTCAATTGGTTTTGAGGTCAGTATTAGACTAGCCTCATAAACTAAGTTAAAGAATATAGCAGCCGTTTTTCCCTGCAACTTTTTCATTTTCCTGAAAAAGCTTACATAATCTGGGAATTTTCCATTCCTTAAATATTTGGTTGAGTTTACTTTTTAAAAGTTGTCTGGGCCTGGTATTTTTGCTGTGCAAAATTTAAAATATTGATTCATTTTCTATTATGACTAGAAGCAAATTTAAGTTCTCAGGTTTTCTATTTCTTCCTGAGTCAGATTTTGGTCATCGATCTTTTTCTTGGTATGTGTCCATTCAAAAAAGTTTTAAAATTTATTGGCATGAAATTGGTCATGAGATTCTTTTATTTTCCTTTCAATCTCTGTCATAGTCATCCCTTTTCATTATTGCCTTTTGCTTCATTTCTTTTATTCTTAAAAACATTGTTAGTGATTGTAGGGATGTCTGGGTGGCTCAGTTGCTTAAGCAACCCAACGCTTGAATTCAGTCCAGGTCATGATCTCAGCGTCATGAGACTGAGCCCCTTGTTGGGTTCTGCTCTGGGTGTGGAGTCTGCTTAAGATTCTCTTTCTCTCCCGGGGTGCCTGGGTGGCTCAGTGGTTAAGCGTCTGTTTTCGGTTCAGGTCATGATCCTGGGGTCCTGGAATCAAGCCCCACATCAGGCTCCCTGTTCAGGGGGAAGCTTGCTTCTCCCACTCTCACTCCCCCTACTGTGTTCCCTCTCTTGCTGTGTTTCTCTCTGTCAAATAAATAAATAAAATCTTAAAAAAAAACTTAAAAAAAAAGATTCTCTCCTAGCTCATGCTCTCTCTCTCTCTCTCAAAAAAAAAAAAAAATTCTTAGTGATTTTGAGTTTTCTTTATTTCTTTTATTAAAGATTATTTATGAGAGAGAGAGAGACACTCATGTGAGTGGGGGAGGGCAGAGGGTGAGGGAATCTTCAAGCAGACTCTGCACTGAGTGGGGAGCTTGACGTGGGGCTTAATCTCAGTACCCTGAGATCATGACCTTTTTATTGCCTTCCTACTGCTTTTTGGGGGCTTATTCTATTTCTCTTTTTTGACTTCTCAAATATGATGCTTAGGTTATTACTTTTTGGGCTTTTTATTTTTTAATATAATACTTTTATTTATTTTTTAAAGATTTTATTTGTTTATTTGAGAGAGAGTGAGCACATGAGCAGGGGGAGGGGCAGGGGGAGAGGGAGAAACAGACTCCTGGCTCAGTGGGAAGCCTGATGTGGGGCTTGATCCCAGGACCCCAGGATCACGACCTGAGCCAAAGTCAGATGCTCAACTGACTGAGCCACCCAGGTGCCCATAGAATACTTTTAAAGCAAAATATTCTAGTCTCAATTTAGCTATATCCCACAAATTTTGATCTGTAGTGTTTTCATTATGACTTATTTTAAGTATATTCCAATTTTTATCATAAATTCTTTTTTGACACATGAGCTTTTTGAATGTATGTTTTAATTTTCAAAATGATGGGTTCTCCTATAACTTTTGGTGATTGGTTTCTATCTTATTTGCATTATAGTCAGAAAGGCGTGTTCTCTATAATATTAATTCTGTGGAAATTTATGAAGCTTTCTTTATGGTCTAGCAGGTGATCAATTTTTATAATTGTTCCGTGTCCTTAAAAAGAATGTGAATTCTCCATTTGTTAGATGCAGTGCCCTTTTTAAGTCAATTAGACTAGGATTGTCAAATGTGTCCTCAGATTCTCTAAATACTGAATCTTCAATGACTTGAGAGTCATGTTAAAACCTCTCACTATGAAGGGGACTGTCAATTTCCCCAATGCTTCTGTCAATTGCTCCTTGAGTTCCTGTCACTTTAGGGCTATATAAGTAGACACAAGTTTAGAATTTATATCTTCTGATGAAGTGGATATGATCATGTAATGATGCTTTTTTTTCCTCTAGTAATGCTTTTCTGATTTTAATGCCCATTTTTTCATACATTAATACAGCTATACAATCTTTCTTTTGTCTTTTAAAATATATGTATTTTTTTTACTTTTAAACTTTTTATATCCTCATGTTTTAGATTGTTATAAATAGTCATTTAAACAATCCAGCGTGTAAAGCTCTTTTATCTAGGGCTTAGTTAATTTACATTAATTTTGATTACTGATAAATTGGGATTCTCTTCTAGCATTTTATTTTGTATTTTCTATTTGTCTCAAATTTTCTATGCTTTTTCTTCTACTTCTGTGCCCTCTCCCCTTTCTTCCTTTTAGGTTATATGGCTAAAGGCTATTTTTTAATCTTCTAGTGGTTAGTCTAAAAATTTTATGAGGTATATTTAACTTAACAAAATCTAAAGTGAAAGAATATCTTTAATTTCCTTCCAGTTAATATGAAAATCTTTGAATGCCCATTTCTTACTTAAATACCCAGTATTTCAGTTAGTGTTTTATTAACAACTTTTTGCTAACATCGTTATGTTTTTATGTAGCCAATGTTCACTTGGTTCTTTCTTCATGCTTCATTCCTTGCTCCTCAGTCCTTCCTCTGAGGTCACATTTTCTTCTCTGAACTACATCATTTTGAAATTTCTTGAGTGGATCTTTCTTCACTGCACTGTAGACACAGTGTTGGTCTGAATATATATCTTTGAAAGAGTTTTACTTTTGCTCCATTTACAGTTCTATCTTAAGAGTTACTTTTCTTTTGGATTACTGAAGATATTGTTCTACTGTTACTTGGTTCTATTGTCACTTACAAGAAAGAGTTGTCTGTCTAGTTTTCATTCCTCTGCAGGTAATCTGTCTTTCAGTCTGCATTTAACATTTGTAATTCTGGAGTTTTGCTAAGATGGGTCTAGGTATAAATTTCTGAATTTGAGGAATGGTGTCTTTAATAAATTTTGAAACATATTAGCTACTATCTTCTTGAATATTGTCTCTCTCCCATTCTCTCATTATGTACCTTTTAAGTGTCAATTAGATGCATGTTGGACTTTCCTGCTCATCTTCTGTGTCTCTTTCAAGTCATGAATTCTACTGGTTTGTCTCCCTGGCTCTACAGTAAGAAATTTCTTTGCCTGTGTATTCCACGCCACTAATTCTCTCTTCAGCTATATCTAATACGCTATTAAATCCAACAAGCAAATTTCTTCTTCTTTTTTTAATTTCTAAAAGTTCTGTTTGGTTTTCTTAAAATTTGCCTGTTCAACTTTGATAGTGTCTTACTCTTTTGTTGTATATTCTAGTCCATTTTTTTATATCTTTAAATCTATATAACTATATAGTTAGATATTTCCTTTTTTTAAGATTTTGTTTATTTCTTTGACAGAGAGAGAGAGAGAGAGAGAGCACAAGCAGAGGGCAGAGGGAGAGGGAGAAGGAAACTCCCTGCTGAGCAGGGAGCCTGATGTGGGACTCAGTCCCAGGACCCTGGGATCATGACCTGAGCTGAAGGCAGATGCTTAATTGACAGCCACCCAGGCATCCCTAGTAAGATATTTCTTTATTTGATAATTCCAACATATATAGTCTCTGAAGTCTGATCATAAAAAAGGTGGTTTTGGCTAACTCTTACACATGGTAGCTCATTTTCTCATGTATTTGGTGTATTTCAATTTTTAGCTCATGTCCTTTGGAAGTTCATTTGTGGAAACTTCTGAGGTCTAGGTTTAAATTATCTTCCTCCAGAGGCCATTTGTATTACTTCTGCCAAATGTCTGTGCATTTATCCAACCGGGCCACTTTAAATAAATTCAACTAAAATTTTAAATTATTTTACTTTGTCCATGGAGGTAGTATGAATTCAGGCCCTAAACCAAAGTAAGAAGAGTTTCTTCCCTCCTTTGTTTTCTCTTTTTCTTCCTTCCTGCTCTTATTCCATTTCTTTCTTTACTTCCCCACGATATAGCATTTTTCTTTACTAAATTCCTCTGCAGGGCATTCTTTTTTCCTAGTGCTACTAAGGGTGCCTTTTGGGGTATCAGCATTTTCCCAAAGGGCCTCTCATCGAACCTATTACTCTGCCTGCTCACCAGGTCTTGCTCCCTATTGACCATATAAGGAGCTTATTCTTCCCCAATCTGAGGCCCCAGGATGTGCAGAATAAACAATAGGCTTCACCTGCTTATGTCTCTGGATTCATGCTTTATTGTCATTTCTAGACTCTAAGGAATTGCCTTATTTTGCTGCCAGCTCAGCCACGCATTAACTGGAGCTTTCTTTTTAATTCTTTTTCCCAGAAATTTTAGGTGTGCTAAAGTGGAAAAAAATTTCTCTAAACATCCAGCCCCCCACATAGCTGGAAAGAGAGTCCTCTATGCTTTTAAAAAGACCTTTACCTGCTCTAGATATGAGATATCTAGATACTAGGGTATCTGTCAAAGAAGGCATTAAAATATTTGCTTCCTTTTCTGGGTGACAAATCAAAATGTGAGATATAAAATCAGTGCATGTTAAAGTCAAGGATAAATTTTCCAAATCTGAGCTTGCTTTTTTCCTTTCTGGGCAAAATTTCTTTGCTTCAGTGAAAAGTAAGGTATCATTGGGCTTTGTAATATCCTCCAATGGATGTGATTAACCCAGTTCTTTTTGAAGAATATTTCTAGGAATTTGTCTTACTTATGTTCTCTTCCCTCTGCTTCTCTTCCAGGAAATTTAGAATCACATAGGAGTCATACTGAAATGCAATTATTGAAGGCAGCCAATAACGTCATTATTTGGCATTTTGAGCTGAAATAGGCAGCCTAGATTTTACTTCTCCCTTTGCTCATCACATTGCTTCAAGTGGAGTTTCTGGCCAAAGGTGAAGACAGCAACTCTCCCCTCTGTATTTCTGATGCATCCACAAATAGTGTTGAAAACAACAACCAGAAACAGTCAGACCTGCCCAACATCTTTCATGAGAGAGAAAACAGAGACTGCACGCTTGGTAAGAAAGAAAGGAGTATGAATTGTAACCTCCCAGGGTGCCTTTGGAAATCTTCCTCAAGATTTTGACATGACACTTGGCTGGCAGAAACACCTGTATGCACTGTGTAATTTTTAGAACATAAATGAAATGTGTCATGCAGAACAGCTTGTGACTGGAAGCCAAGTGCTGCTTATGAAAAGTCAGCACCCTCCATGCCATGACTGTGGGGAGACCAGTGGGAGCCTGGACACACAAGCAGGGTGTTTTCTCTGCGTTGTTTCCCAAATTGCACAGACAAGGGATTAAATCCATTCAGAAGAACATGTTTTGAAGCAAACTGCTGCATAATTAATCCCTCCAGCTTCCAAGGGTGCATTGTAAAGAAAGCTATTGCTGATCAGAGGAATAGTTAATAGATCCCCAAAGCTTTACAGAGATAAGTTTATTGCTTGCTAAGTTCTTTCAACAGATTTCTTTGAATTAGGCTCTAAAAATGCCTCTTAACCTAAAAGAAATGGCAAATATTCAACTTTGTGTCTTTGAGTGTATTACATCTTGCCTCAGTTTCCTTATCCACACAGTATGTGTTTGTGTGTGTATGTATGGGTGTTGTGTGTATTGGAGGGGAGGGAGTTGGACTAGAGGACTTCTCATCCTGCTTCTTGAACTTTAATAAGATTAATATTCAAATTATGATTCTGCAGTTCTGGAAAGGCCTGAGGTTCTGCATTTCTATCAGCCTCTCTAGTGATGTCCAGGCTGCTGGTCCATGGGGCACACTTGAGAGTGGGGAGGCTCTAGGTTGCGCCTTTGACACTTGATGACCTCATGATGAGTTTATTACAAGCCAACATGCTTCACTTGATGATTCTCAAATATAACTCCTTCACATAAAAACTTACCGAAGACCACTTTCTGAGTAAAGAAATCTCCAGGGCAAACAGAGACCTTAACTACTTAGGAAGGGGTGAGCAAGAGCACCAATACGCTGGTTGGGATGCCTGAGGCAGAGAGGTAATTGGTG
This sequence comes from Zalophus californianus, assembly GCF_009762305.2. Taxonomy (NCBI): domain Eukaryota; kingdom Metazoa; phylum Chordata; class Mammalia; order Carnivora; family Otariidae; genus Zalophus; species Zalophus californianus. Next base: position 65,342,704 of record NC_045595.1, on the reverse strand, counting down.
GGCACACTCTGGGAATGATTTTGAAGAGCAGAAAGTAAGATTTACTGACAGATTGGCTACAAGATGTGAGAAGAAGTGGGGAGTGAAGTCTGATGCCAAAAGTTCTGACCTGGAGTAAGATTGACTAGCAGAACGGAGTTCCTATTTACTGAGCAGGGACAAACGGGGAAGAGCCGGTTGGGGTGGGTGGGTGGGTGAGTGAATCAAGAGTCCAGTTTGGGTGTGTTAACTTCACGATGCCTGCTCCGCATTCAGATGGTCATGTCCAGTGGGCGGTAGGCATCTGGAGGCAGCAGAGGGGACTGAAGTTTCAGATTCATCAATGTATGGATAGTATTTACATTCACTATTTCATTTAATGATCATAGGACCTTATGGATTCGGTATTATCACTATCTTCATTTCAGAGATGAGGAGATTGGGGCAGAGAGACCAGGTCATTGCTTTGAGGCCACATGACCACTGAGTGAAGTCCAGTGGTCAGCCTCCAGAGCAAGGAGGGGCTGAGGACCAAATATATCCATGCAGTTAGTGATGAGCAGACCATCAGCAATTTGGTGAGACATGTCAGGGAATGATGCAGGCAGAAGTCAGACACAGAGGACAGAGCAGCTGACCAGACTTGAAGTGTTAACATGAAGGTCTGGCTTAATACCCGTGTCTGGTGAGTTTGTGCTCAGAAGCTGAAGAATTCTCGCCAAATTCAGTTGCCGTATCTGTGGTGTTAGACAGACTTGGGCTGGGTGGCCCTGCAGCATTACTGCCCTGCTGTGAGGTTCCCCTGGTGACCGGCACTCTAATTTGTCTCTCTAATGACACTGCTAAGTGCTCAGTGAATGTTTGCATTGATCTGAAAGTGCAGTTTTCTCTATATGATGCCAAAGAATCTTTAGCCTAGCAGTGCACTCTAGCAGATGTGAGTGGGCTTGGCAAGGGGGCCCTGATGAACATTGATGCTTATTTAGGAAGGAGAATCACAGAGGATTCTCATGTGGGAATCACAGAGACACCGTCCTAACTAGAGAAGAGACATAAATGAACTCCTAGAGCTAAGAAATGGAAGAGATACCTCATAAGACAGTTGCTGAGAAAGCAGCTCTGGGGTACTGAAAGCAGACCTTCTGCTTCCAGTCTCGAAAGGGCAGAGGCGACTAGCCAAGTGAAAAATCTACCCAAGGCAGCACATCCCCATGCTTCCCATGCAGGGATAACTTCTGCCAGGAGAACACATTCAGTCCAGGTTAACAACGCAAATCAGAACCCGCAACTTGGCTAGGTTATGAGAGACCTGAGGACAGCCTGGTGACTCATGTATTTTGCCGGTCATAGTAAATACTTCATAAATACCTTTTGCATAAATGAGTGGAGATTAAGTAGTTGCTGACATCAGAGAGGCTCGGCAAGATTCCTCCATAAGGGGCTGGTTGTTTCTTTAAACTCTGGTTTAAGAGGTTTTTCTTTCTTAACGTTAGCAAGCAACAGTATGTAGTTAGCATTCAATAAAAATTCTAGAAATGATTGTTAACAAGGGCCTAAGCTATGAGAAAATGAAATAACATTAATACAGAATATTTGGCTAGATCATACAGATCAGTTTTTGACTCTTAGTTATCTGTGCTGGGGAAGAGCCACGTGTGAGGCCCGTACTCACCTGGCAACCACACCACCCACCTGGCCTGAGGTACTTCAGCTGTAGCAGGGAGTGGCTTCTTTCCAGAATGATTTGCTAATCTAATGTAGCTCAGTGGGGGAAATAATGTATTAACAAAAAGGTCCAGAAGTGACTCCTAGACCCCAATGTAGCTAAGTCCATAAGGGATGAGAACTCAGGGAAAGTTGCAGTCAAATCACCAGGAATTATGCCCAGTTTCCCTCCAGAATACTGAACACTTGCTCAGACTGAATTCCAGAGCTGGCAGAGAAAGAAGAGAACTGGAAGTCAAGTTTCCCTGGCCGTGGCCCAGGATGAGCAGTGCCCTTCACATCCCTGCTGGGGGGATGCCTTCCCCCCACCCCCGCTCACTCACTCACCACTGTTGCTGCGTTTCCGTGGGTCATACCCACCTCCTGGCCCATCAGGTTCTTCAGGAACCTCCACGAGATCTGAAGTCTTAGAGAAAAGAGGGAACAACACGGAATGAGCAAAATCCTTTCAGTGGGCCAACTGAGCAGAGAAATTCAATGTCCATAGAGGAATCAAGGTAGAATTTGCCTGACACTGTCTGAGGAATCCAATCACTGATCTCTGGTTTGTCTGGTTAACTTCAGAGAGGCTGTGTGTTCCCTCGTGGGTGCTGTAGCTCCCTTCCGGTGTGTCTGTAGGCTCGGGGGGCAGGGGGCACATGATAGGCACTCAGTGAGTGTCGAATGAATGCCTAGATGCACCAGTCATAGTCAGGCTTCTTCCCAGGAAGACACAATAGAGAGAAATCAGAATTCCTGCCCATACCCTGTCATGTCAAATTCTCTCTAACACTAGAGCTCTTTTATAGGTGAATTTTAAATATAGACAGTCCCCACGATGGTTCGACTTATGATTTTTTGACTTTACAGTACGCATTGTTTCTACTGAATTCAGTAGAATTCCCCAGAACACTGAACGCATTCAGTAGAAACTGTACACTGAGTTTTGAATTTGGATCTTTTCCTGGGCTGGAGTTATGCGGGACGATCCTCTCTGGGGATGCTGAGCAGCATCCAGGGCTCCAGGTCAGCCACCCGATGATGAGGGTGGACAAACAGTACACTGACAACCCTTCTGTGCCCACACAGCCGTTGTTTGTCACTTTCAGCACAGTTTCAATCAATTACATGAGAGAATCAACACTTTATTATCAAATAGGCTTCTTGCTAGATGACTGTGCCCAAGTGTAGGTGAATGCAGTTGTTCTGAGCATGTTTAAGTTAGGCCAGGCTAAGCTATGATGTTCGGGAGGTTAGCTGTAGTGAATGCGTTTTGGACATAGGATATTTTCAACTTATGATGAGTTTATCAGGATGTAACCCCATTATAAGTTGAGGAAGATTTGTATTAATTATAGAGAACAATTGAGGGATGCATTACCTAGGTATGAGTTAAATGCTGTTTCCCTTGCTGCAAAATTATTTATGTAATACTTACTCTGTTTTTTCTTTTCTTTTAATATGAGAAGCCATAGCCATTCTTCCATTTTGTTTACAGAAATAACAACATCACTCTAAATGGCTAATGGTTACTGATCATTTATCATGTGCTGTTTTATGTACAATTGATATCCATTTATTCTTCACAGTAATCCTGTGACAGACCTACTTTTCAGATGGGAATGTGGAGCTCAGGGAGGAATCAGTAGCCCTTCTCAAGGTCCACAGCTACTAAGTGCCAGAGCTGGGGTATGAACCCCTAGGGTTGCCTCCAGGGCTTGTGCACCTGAGCTTCATCCGGGGGTGTGCTGGAGAGGTTCAAATGGGCTGGTGAGAGCCTTCAGGGCCATCACATTAGGAGCGTGAAACAGGCCTGGGTGGGAGTATTTATGCCATGGAAATTGGCAAATGCTGCAGATCAGGGTCTGGCCCCAGATGGTGGTTAAACATTTATCAGCACACCACTGATTGACTCTATCAAAGGACCAGATGCCCCGGCTTTCATCTGTGTGGCTCCCACCTCTTTGGAAGAGGAATTTATGGGGCCTCAGAAGAGGGTCGCATTTTGAAAACAATTTGTTTACATCTTATTTCAGGGAAGCAAGTTTGCCTTCCCAGTCCTCTCAGTCAGCCCTAGAGCACTTTAGCACCACCCTCTAGAGGCTGATTTTTGTTATAATCTGGCTTTAAGCTTTTCCCCAGCCATTCTTACGTTTATGACACATCAGAAAGAAGAAAAAAAATGTCACAGGATCTCTAAGTCACTTATACCCTGCTCTTTTGAAGCTCACTATTTCTGAATAAAAGTTGCTATTATTAGGACCCTGGGATCATGACTTGACCCGAAGGCAGACACGTAACCAACTGAGCCACCCAGGTGGCCCTGTGGGAGAGTTTTTAACTACAAATTAAATTCTTTAACAATATAGGGCTATCCAAGTTATTTGTTTCTTCTTGAGTGATTTTTGATAGTCTGTGATTTTTGGGTAATTTGTCTGTTTTATCTAAAATGTAGAATTTATGTTTTTTGGGGAAAAGATGGCAGAGGAGTAGGGAACCCTATTCCAACCAGTCCCTGGAATTGAGCTGGATACCTACCAGACCACTCTGAACACCTACAAAATCAGCCTGAGATGTAAGAAGACAGATCTGGATCTCTGCAAACATAATCTCACAGGCGGTTGGTTTTGAGGTATGAAGCAGAGAGCCGTGATTCCGTGGGCAGATATTGGAGGATAAACGGCAGTGGGAGGGAGCCTGGCCATGGGGATCCGACACTGCCGGTGAGCAATAACCTCCCACGCTGGGGACCAGGCACAGACTCGCAGACCGGTAGCAGCAGGGAAAGGACTTTAGGGCAGCCCCCCAAATGGAAACCCAGAGCAGCGGGGCTGCATGTGGGAACTGGGGGTGGCTGGCGGTTTTAGAAGCACAAAGGGCAGAGACGTGCTCCGACCTGGAGGCGAGGACTGGCAGTGCAGCTGAGGGGCGCACAACTCAGGATGCTGCAGTTTATAGCAGCACAGACAGAAATGGAGATAGTGTGGCCTGGAGAGCTCACTGAAGAACAGACTGCAATCTCTCTGCTCTGAGGCAGAGGGTTGGGAACAGTCTCTTCTGCTCTGACTCTCAGAAGAGATGCAGAAAGCTGCCAGAGAACAAAAGCCCCCCAAAACTGGTTTCCACTGAGCCCATCCCCCACCACCGGGGGCAGGGCAACTCTGCCCAAACAGGGTTGCCTGAGTAACAGCCCAGCAGGCCCCTACCCCAGAAGACAGCCTGGGAAAACAAGAGGCCAGCAACCCTAATGTCCCTAGAAAACAGGTGCATCTTGCTTGGGTTGTGGTCAATAATTTGGACTCTATACATTCCCTCAACCACCCCTCAACAGAATGACTAGGAGTAGGAACCCCCAAAATAGAAAAGACTCAGAGATCATGACTTATGCTGCAGATTTACAAATGGATTCAGATATAACCAAGATGTCGGAGATGGAATTCAGGCTAGCAATTGTGAAGACAATAGCTAGAATGGAGAAATCGATAATGGCAACATAGAATCTCTAAGGGCAGAAATGAAAGCTGAATTGGCAGAACTTAAAAATGCTATCAGTGAGATCCAATCTAATCTAGATAATCTAACACAGCTAGGGTAAACGAGGCAGAAGAACAAATTAGTGACCTAGAAGACCAATTAATAGATAAAAAGGGAAAAGAGGAGGCCAGGGAAAAACAACTCAGAATCCATGAAAATAGAATCAGAGAAATAACTGACACCATGAAACGTTCCAATGTGAGAATTATTGGAATTCCTGAGGGGGTGGAGAGAGAGAGAGGACTAGAAGATATATTTGAGCAAATCGTAGCTGAGAACTTTCCTAATCTGGGGAATGAAACAAACGTTCGTGTCCTAGAGGCAGAGAGGACTCCTCCCAAGATCAAGGAAAACAGGCCAACACCCCAGCATGTAATAGTAAAACTCGCAGTAAAACTCTTAGAACAAGGAAACCATCTTAAGGGCAGTTGGGGGAAGAGATTCCTTACATACAGAGGGAGGAATATCAGAATAACGTTAGACCTATCCACACAGACCTGGCAAGCCAGAAAAGCCTGGCAAGGCATATTCAGGGTACTAAATGAGAAGAACATGCAGCCAAGAATAATTTATCCAGCAAGGCTGTCATTTAGAATGGATAGAAAGATGCAGAGCTTCCAAGACCGGCAGAAAATGAAAGAATATGTGGCCACTAAGAAGGCCCTGCAAGAAATATTAAGGGGGGTTCTATAAAAGTAGAAAGACCCCAAGAGTGATATACAACAGAAATTTACAGGGACAATCTATATAAACAAGGTCTTCACAGGCAACATGATGAGAATAAATTAATATCTTTCAATAATCACTCTCAACGTGAATGGCCTAAATGCTCCCATAAAAAGGCACAGGGCTGCAGATAGGATAAAAAGACAGGACCCATCCATATGCTGTCTACAAGAGACTCATTTTGAACCTAAAGATACATCCAGACTGAAAGTGAAGGGATGGAGATCCATCTTCCATGCCAACTGACCTCAAAAGAAAGCTGGGGTAGCAATTCTTATATCAGACAAATTAGATTTTAAACTAAACATTGTCTCTAACTAGACACAGAAGGACCCTATATCATTCTTAAAGGGTCTATCCAACAAGAAGATCTAACAATTGTAAATACCTACACCCCTAACATGGGAGCAGCCATCTACATAAGCCAACTGTTAACCAAAATAAAGAAACGTATTGATAACAATACGTTAATTGTAGGAGACCTCAATACTCCACTCTCAGCAATAGACAGATTATCTAAACAGAAAATCAACAAAGAAACAAGAGCTTTGAATGACACACTGGACCAGATGGACCTCATAGATATATACAGAACATTCCACCCTAAAACAACAGAATACTCATTCTTCTCGAGCGCACATGGAACTTTCTCCAGAATAGACCACATACTGGGTCACAAATCAGGTCTCAACTGATACCAAAAGACTGAGATTATTCCCTGCATATTCTCAGACCATAATGCTTTAAAACTGGAACTCAATCACAAGAAAAAATTTGGAAGAAATTCAAACACTTGGAAGCTAAAGACCACTCTGCTCAAGAATGTTTGGGTCAACCAGGAAATCAGAGAAGAACTTAAACAATTCATGGAAACCAATGAGAACAAAAACACATTGGTCCAAAATCTATGGGATACCGCAAAGGCGGTCCTAAGGGGGAAATACATAGCCATCCAAGCCTCACTCAAAAAAATAGAAAAATCCCGAATTCACCAACTAAGTCTACACCTTAAAGAACTAGAGAAAAAGCAACAAACGATGCCTAAGCCACACATTAGAAGAGAAATAATTAAGATTAGAGCAGAGATAAATGAATTAGAAACCAGAAACACAGTAGATCAGATCAATGAAACTAGAAGCTAGTTCTTTGAAAGAATTGATAAGATAGATAAACCACTGGCCAGACTTATTTGAAAGAAAAGAGAAAGGAACCAAATTAATAAAATTATGAACGAAAGGGGAGAGATCATGACTAACACCAAGGAAATAGAAACAATTATTAGAAATGATTATCAACAACTATATGCCAATAAACTGAGCAACCTGGATGAAATGGATGCCTTCCTGGAAACCTATAAACTCCCAAGACTGAAACAGTAAGAAAGTGACAACCTGAATAGCCCAATAACCAGTAACGAGATTGAAGCAGTGATCCAAAACCTCCCAAAAAGCAAGAGTCCAGGGCCTGATGGATTCTCTGGGGAGTTCTACCAAACATTCAAAGAAGAAATAATACCTATTCTCCTGAAGCTCTTTCAAAAAATAGAAACAGAAGGAAAGCTTCCAGACTCATTCTATGAGGCCAGCATTACCTTAATCCCCAAACCAGGCAAAGACCCCATCAAAAAGGAGAATTTCAGACCAATATCCCTGATGAATATGGATTCCAAAATCCTCAACAAAATCCTAGCTAATAGGATCCAACAATACATTAAAAGGATCATCCTCCACAACCAAGTGGGCTTTATCCCCAGGATGCAAGGGTGGTTCAACATTCACCAATCAATCAGTATAATAGAACACATTAATAAGAGGAGAGAGAAGAACCATATGGTCCTCTCAATTGATGCAGAAAAAGCATTTGACAAAATACAGCAGCCTTTCCTGATTAAAACTCTTCAGAGTATAGGGATAGAGGGAACATTCCTCAAGTTCATAAAATCCATCTATGAAAAACCCACAGTGAATATCATTCTCAATGGCGAAAAGCTGAGAGCATTTCCCTTAAGATCAGGAACATGTCAAGGATGCCCACTCTCTCCACTACTGTTCAACATAGTACCAGAAGTTCTAGGAACAGCAATCAGACAACAAAAAGAAATAAAAGGTATTCAAATTGGCAAAGAAGAAGTCAAATTCTCTCCTTTCACAGATGACATGATACTTTATGTGGAAAACCCAAAAGACTCCACCCCCATATTACTAGAACTTATACAGCAATTCAGTAATGTGGCAGGATACAAAATCAATGCACAGAGATCAGTTGCTTTCTTACACACTAACAATGCAACTGTAGATAGAGAAATTAGAGAAACGATTCCATCTACTATAGCATCAAAAACCATAAGATACCTTGGAATAAACCTAACCAAAGAGGTAAAGGATCTATACTCTAGGAACTACAGAACACTCATGAAAGAAATTGAAGAAGACACAAAAAGATGGAAAAATATTCCATGCTCATGGATCGGAAGAATAAACATTGTTAAAATGTCTATGCTACCCAGAGCAATCTACACCTTCAATGCCATCCTGATCAAAGTTCCAATGACATTTTTCAAAATGCTGGAACAAACAATCCTAAAATTTGTATGGAATTAGAAAAGACCCTGAATCGCCAAGGAAATGTTGAAAAAGAAAAACAAAACTGGGTGCATCATATTGCCCGATTTCAAGCTATATTACAAAGCAGTGATCACCAAGACAGCACGGTACTGGAACAAAAACGACATATAGACCAGTGGAACATAATAGAGAGCCCAGATATGGACCCTCAACTCTATGGTCAAATAATCTTCGACAAAGCAGGAAAAAATATGCAATGGAAAAAAGACAGTTTCTTCAATAAATGTTGCTGGGAAAATTAGACAGCCACATGCAGAAGAATGAAACTTGACCATTCTCTAACACCATACACAAAGATAAACTCCAAATGGATGAAAGGCCTCAATTCAAGAATCCATCAAAACCCTAGAGGAGAACACTGGTAGTAACCTCTTGGACATTGGCCACAGCAACTTCTTTCAAGGTACTTCTCCAAAAGCTAGTGAAACAAAAGCAAAAATGAACTTTTGGGACTTCATCAAGATAAAAAGCTTCTACACAGCAAAGAAAACAGTCAACAAAACAAAGAGGCAACCCATAGAATAGGAGAAGGTATTTGCAAATGACACTACAGATAAAGGGCTGGTATCCAAGATCTATAAAGAACTTCTCAAACTCAATACCCAGAAAACAAATAATCAAGTCAAAAAATGGGCAGAAGACATGAACAGACACTTGTCCAAAGAAGACATACAAATGGGTAACAGACACATGAAAAAATGTTCAACATCATTAGCCATCAGGGAAATTCAAATCAAAACCACATTGAGATACCACCTTACACCAGTTAGAATGGCAAAAATTGGCAAGGCAAGAAACAACAAATATTGGAGAGGTTGTGGACAAAGGGGAACCCTCTTACACTGTTGGTATGCAAGTGGAATGCAAGTTGGTACAGGCACTTTGGAAAACAGTGTGGAGGTGCCTCAAAAATTTAAAAATAGAGCTACCCTATGACCCAGCAATTGCACTCCTGGGTATTTACCCCAAAGACACAGATGTAGTGAAAAGAAGGGCCATATGCACCACAATGTTCATAGCAGCAATGTCCGCAATAGCCAAACTGTGGAAAGAGCCAAGATGCCCTTCAACAGATGAATGGATAAAGAAGATGTGGTCCATATATACAATGGAATATTATTTAGTCATCAGAAAGGTGAATACCCAAGTTTTACATCAACATGGTTGGGACTGGAGGAGATTATGCTAAGTGAAGTAAGTCAAGCAGAGAAAGTCAATTATCATATGGTTTCACTTATTTGTGGAACATAAGGAATAGCGTGGAGGACATTAGGAGAAGGAAGGGAAAAATGAGGGGGGGGAAATCGGAGGGGGAGATGAACCATGAGAGACTATGGACTCTGAGAAACAATCTGAGGGTTTTATGGGGGAGAGGGGTGGGGGGATGCATTAGCCCAGTGATGGGTATTAAGGAGGGCACCTATTGCACGGAGCACTCGGTGTTATAAGAAAACAATGAATCGTCGATCACTACATCAAAAACTAAAGATGTATTGTATGGTGACTAACGTAACATAATAAAATAAAATTAAAAAAATAAAATGTAGAATTTATGGGCAAAAAAAGGTTGCTATTATTATGTTAATTTAATCTTAGGAAACTGAAGATTATTCACAAACTAGCCAACCAACTCCCAGAAAGTTTTTGAATTTGGTTTCTGCTGGCCTTCCCAAAGCCGTCCAGCCTTTTATATTCCAGAATATTTGAAAACACATTAAAGAAACATAACAATTTAGAAACAGCCAGGCGGTGACTTCCCCATAACGTAAAGCCAATGCCCCGACAGCCCTGGAAGAAAATAAATGTGTGGGACAGAGTTTGCTATGTGGGAATATGTTAGCTTTAGGACATAACAAAACTGCAAGAATGGCAAGTGTCTGAAGTTCATTACCATTTGACCCAGCAGGAAGGAAGCAAAATCATTTTAAAGTACCGATCAATTGTTTCTGTTTTCTTCATTGAAGCAAGTGGGACTCTGGGGAAAGAGTGAAGTGACAGATATTTAAGTACAATTTGATTTGTCTTTGTCTCCCTGCAGCCCTGAGAACAATGCCTTCACAGAGCACAATTCTGAGAATATTTACTGATAGAACCAATGTCAGGAAGTTTAAATGGACTGTGATGAATGGATACCTTATTGACATTCAGAAAACCATGTCTTCTGCCCTGAGAACCAGTCTGTAGGGGCCAGACATGGCTGGAAACAAAACCATTTCAGACAGAAAAGCAAACTGGACATCCTTAAATTGTCTCTTTGATGTTCTTGCTACTTGTACCATGAGAACAAACTCTGGAGGCTAACATGGTCATTGTCTGCTGCGGAGGGTCTGAGAACATTGTGAGTTTGACACAGCTCAGGATGCAGGGGCAGCCATCTGCTGCCGGAGTGGGAACATCAGGGCTATTCCTGGGGAGCCCCCTTCTCTGCTTTTGCCTCCCTAAGTTGGCTTTCCATTTGCCTTTCAACGAATGCCAGCCTTAGACGAGCATGAGAGATGCAGGCACTGGAAGCGGATTGAGGAATACCCGCTCTCCCCAGAGACAAGAGAAAGGCCCACTCAGCATGCAGGGCAAGTGGCCAGAGCAGCTCGTGTTTTTCTTTTGGGCAGAAAGTCTTGATTTGTGAGGGGTGATGGCTACAGGCTGACAGCCAGTTCTATGTGGCCCTGGGGGAAGTGATAGCCCTCCTCAGGCTCCTACGAAAGAAAAATATAACGTGGTATGTGGGGTGAAGGACATGATCTACAGATCGGTGGTTCTCAAACTTTGGTGGGTGTCAGAATCACCTGGAGGGCTAATCCAGCACAGAGGCCCAGGCTTGTTGTAGTAGACCAGGGCCTTGAACTTTCTATTTTTACAAAGCTCTTCCGTGGATCCAGATCCCCACCAAAGTTTGAGATCACTGGTATAAAACAACAGAAATAAGAAGCGAACCAAGAATCCTCGTGTTTGAGCAGCTTTGTCTAGTTGGGTAGGAAACTAAAGGAGAGAGAGAAAAGTGAAATGCAAAAGGGAAAAATACCAAGTAATCTGCAAATCACTATGATTGATGAATTTGGTTGCTATGGGTGCCCAGGGAAGGGGTACCCAACGCAGACCAGGAAGAGAGATGTTGTCTTCATAGAGGTAGAAACAAGATGAGGGCAAGGCCCAGCAACTGGGCAGAACATGGTGGTCCAGAGAGCTACAAAGGATGCATGGGACTGGGGGCATGAGCATCAAAACGTCAGGTCGATTTTGAGGGTTCTGAAGTCAGTATTTAAGAATCCCTGTTACTGTTGAAATTAGAGCTACCATTCGATCCAGCAATTGCACTACTGGGTGTTTACCCCAAAGATACAAATATAGGGACCCGAAGGGGTACGTGCACCCCAATGTTTATAGCAGCAATGTCCACAATAGCCAAACTGTGGAAAGAGCCAAGATGTCCATCGACAGATGAATGGATAAAGAAGAAGTGGTATATATACACAATGGAATATTATGCAGCCATCAAAAGGAATGAGATCTTGCCATTTGCAACGACGTGGATGGAACTGGAGGGTGTTATGCTTAGTGAAATAAGTCAATCAGAGAAAGACATGTATTATATGACCTCACTGATATGAGGAATTCTTAATCTCAGGAACAAACTGAGGGTTGCTGGAGTGGTCAGGGGTGGGAGGGATGGGGTGGCTGGGTGATAGACATTGGGGAGGGTATGTGCTACGGTGAGCGCTGTGAATTGTGCAAGACTGTTGAATCACAGATCTGTACTTCTGAAACAAATAACGCAACATATTTTAAGAAAAAAGAAAAAGAAGAAGACAGCAGGAGAGGAAGAATGAAGGGGAGTAAGTGAGAGGGGGAGACGAACCAGGAGAGATGATGGACTCTGAAAAACAAACTGAGGTTTCTAGAGGGGAGGAGGGTAGGGGGATGGGTTAGCCTGGTGATGGGTATTCAAGGGCGCACGTTCTGCATGGAGCACTGGGTGTTATGCACAAACAATGAATCATGGAACACTTCATCAAAAACTAATGATGTAATATATGGTGATTAACGTAACAATAAAAAATTAAAAAAAAAAGAATCCCTGTTACTTTTTCCTCACTCTTCAAGCATTTCTTGAGCACCCACTAGGTGCCAGGGCCTGGTATAATGAGACGAATAGGGAATAGGGTCCCACTGTACAGTCGCTCAGTATCTAGTTCAGGAAAGAGAGGCAAGAGCAGAGAATTACTTTGCAATCGTCTCTATCTTATAAGAAAGGAATTTTTTGAAGGCCTGTGGGAGGAGCAACTCATTGTGCTTGGGGGAGTCTGAGAACTCTTCATGGTTTGTGTCAAAACCAAGCTGGTCTTAAAGAACTTCAACTGGGGGAACAGCATGTCCTAAGGTATGAATAAGTCAGAGAGCTTGGCATATTCAAGGGAAGGTGGGTCTTCAGGGCAGTGACAGGCCTCACATGCCATGCTGGAGTTTAAGCACCATCGTTCGGGCATAAGCCCGTGTTTCGATTTGGAAAACTGCACAAGGTCTCTCTTTAAAAGATGATAAATATGGAGGTATTGATAAGAGTAGACTCAAAAGGAAGAGGGGAACACAGCTATTCCTTTGAAATAATCTGGGTGAGAGATGATGAGATTCAAACCTCCAGCACTGGGGACAGAGATGAAGGGCACTTTTGATATACATGTCTGGGTTCTGAGTTAGAGGACCTGATCACCAGTGGAGCATCATTTGAGCTTGGACATGCCAATTTAGAGATATCTGTACGACCCGTCTGGAGGTTAGGACTAGAAGTATCTAAGGAGTCATCAGCTTGGACATGGCGGTTGGACCAGAGAAATGTGAATGAGATAACCATGAAGAACTGGTGGCACAGGAAGGCCAAGGCAAAGCAGAGCCCTGGGAACATCCCTGACTTAAGGAGTGACTGGAGGACATATGAGAGGAGACAGGCTGAGGGACAGCAGGGTGGAACCCTGGAGTGAGTCCAACTTCTTACAGAGCCCAAGAATGGGCCCCATGAATGGCCTGGGAAATGTCCTCAGAGAACGTATTTACTTTTCTAATGGATTACACCCTTGTTTCACTTCATCATCACTCAAACCCAGTGAAGGGCTAAATGCTTAATGAAAATTAAACATCAGCAACTTCCATTTATTGAGTGCCAGGCTCTGTGCTAGAAACTTTCCTTATATTCTTATTATCATCCAACCCATGTCGCCAGAACCAACATTATCACTGGGACTGCCAACTTGATGTATGGCCTCCCTAGGGAGATCATCAGGATCAGGTACCTTAAAATGTCACAACTTATACCCGCACTGCTTTGAGGGCAATGTCCACTGACATGTTTTCCTTCTTTACCCTGAAATCCTGCTGTGCTCCTATGCCATAGCTATTATAATACACTTAACATGTATGTTACGTTCCAATTCTTAATACAAATAGCACAAGACAGATAAAAGTGTATTTCTTAAAAAGTGCCAGATAATGCTGTCATCATCTGCTTTGTGCTCTACTGCTTTGGTCTTCTGAAATAAGTTGTGAATTCTGACAGTAAGGAGTCATGTCCTCCCCTTCCTCTGTGTCCTCTACAGTGCTGGTGAACTCTAGGCACTTAATTCATGTTTGCTAACTGAGTAGAAGAGAGAACTAGTTGATATCAATTTTAGGGTCAGCAAGCAAAAAGAGTACAATATGTTTTGGTTCTTCCTTCTTAGAAGTTAGTGGGATGCATGAAGAACAGGGCTTTCAGTAGGTTTAAAGGTGGCATCTAGGGGCATCTGGGTGGCTCAGTCGGTTAAACATCTGCCTTCAGCTCAGGTCATGATCTCAGGGTCTTGGGATCAAGCCCCACGTCCAGCTCTCTGCTCAGCGGGGAGTCTGCTTCTCCCTCCCCCACTGCTCATGCTCTCTGTCTCTCAAATAAATAAATAAAATCTAAAAAAAAAAGGTGGCATCTAGGATGACCATGTGGCATCAATCTGAAGACCTTCAAACCTACCTACTCACCCACATGACCTACACATCCACCCACATAACATCTCAGTTATCCTGTGGATTGACCTGCACCCATTGAAGGAGCTGCTTCCACTCAGCCCCACCCTCCGACCCGTATGCATCCCCCTTCTCCATTCACCCTAATCACTTGATGTTGACAGGACCCAGCCGGGTGGCTCATCTGTGCCTTGCCCTGAAATCCTTATTTTAATAGGAGCTGCAACAATGGAACCAGTAACTGGGTGCAAGCCATCCTAATTGGCAACATCAACTGGAAGGTCCTTGTCTCTGCAGGAGAGATGTTGGCCTTCAGCATGAGTGGCAAGAGTTGTGTGGCATCGTGGGGTATTTATAGAAATTCTGGTTGGGACAGCCAGAGATAGGATGATGATGAGAGCATGTCACAGAGATGCACGGGGCAGTCATTTTAGACCAAATAAAAGGTGGGAGAGGTGTCTGGGAGGCTGAGTGTCCCATGGAGACAGGTCCAGTGCCTCTGGGGAGGGTAGCTTTTGTGTGAAACCAAGGGGAGTACCTTGTCTTAGAGAGAAAAGACTGAGAAAACGTGAGAAAGAGCTGTATTCTTGAACTGGGATGTAACCGGAAGGAGATTTGGAAAACTGGCCACAGCTGGGGCTTCCCTGCCTCTGCCACTGTTTGGATGACTGCCATGCGATCAAATATTGGTGGGAGGGCAGGGAGGGGGGAGCACATGGAGAGTCGAGGGTCATGAGGCCAAGAGCATGGTCTTTGAGGATGAAAGTAAAATGATCCCTGGGTGTTGGCAACAAACAGGAAGCTAACCTCTAGTGGCCCAAGGCACCTGGGATTTCCCTTCAGAGGCTGCCTGACTCCCAAAGACCTGCCCTCACGATGCATTTATGGGGAGCCCCTGAGGCCTGCCCTCCCCAGAGCACTGCAGGTGGACTGAGGGAGGAGGGGGATAATTACAGAGGTTCTGTGAGGCGAATCAGAGCCACTGCCGGAGCTGCCCTTCTTGGTCCTCTGGGCCAGGGAGGTGCCGAAGCGGAGGGTCTCATAGACAGGATCCACCTTATTGCCACAGGCTGCAATGGAAGAGAAAGTTCATCTGAGTGACAGGGTTCCTCCACTCACCATCAGGAAAGCAGCCAAGAATTTATCATACCTCCTGGGTCAGCGGCACTTGAGAAGAAGGTTCTGTGCCACAGACTCACTAACTCCTGGGAAAATGGAGCTGTGTGTGGTCAAGCTTTCCTGGCAGATGGGCCCCCCACAATATGTGCCCTTTGGCCAGGTCTTTCCCGTGCACCCACCACTTACATCCAGAGCTCTCTGCTCCCAGACGCTTCCTGATTTATTGGTTTTCCTCTTTTGTTATCCATCCTTAGGACTCCAATGTCAAGGTTCTGCCCGATACCAGCTTTATTTCCCCTAGTGTGAGGTTCTGCTCACCAAGGTATGAAGCCTTGAGCGAGACTCAAAGTTTGCAGTAAGAGGCAAGTCTTTGTGAAAGAATTTGACATTACCAGGCCTCATGAATTTCTGTTTAAAAGCTTTCTAGTTTAAAGCTTGCCCCTTCCAAAGGCAAAAAGAGATGGAGATTCTCAGGGAGAGAGAGAAAAATAGAAGTAAAATGAAAGATATTGTTAAAGAAAATTTCAAGCCAGAAAGATCTATAAATATAAGACACTTTTTTTGTCCTCATTAAAGAAAAACTGATATTCACAGAGTTCCTTCCAAGCATTGGTCTATGATTTACATTTATTTTTTTGCAACAATTATGAAAAGCAGATTTTGCTATTCTTCATTTATAGGGTCTGACAGTTTGATAACTTGTCCAGACACACAGTTAGTGGGTCAGCGGGGGAGCTGGGGTCTGAGACGGGTCTGTGGGATGCTAGGCTCCATGCTCTTCCCACTCTGCCATGATGCTGAGGGGTAGTGTATCATATCAGCAGCCTTTGGGACATGGGTGTTTTTCAAGCTTCATCGGGGAGGGGAGAATTTGCTCCTCCTTATGTTTCCTCTCCAGCGAAGCAAACAATCATAATGCCATCAGCCACCAGACAGACTCACAAACATAGCCCGCTAGATCTGCGGTCCTGAGACAGCAACAGCTGTTAATGCTGACATTGCTGCTCAAAACCCAGCTCAACCCATCAACGTCCCAACTCACCGATGGGCATAACTTCTTTAATGCATCCAAACTGTTCATGGATGAGCAAGGGGGAGCTGTAGTAACGCCGAAACCCTTTTGGCTGGAGAAAGAATGAGAAAGAGAAAGGCTTAATGTCACTGCGGAGATGGAGAAAACCACACAAGAGCTCTGAAAATCATACCAGCTGGTTTCTCCAGGGGGCACCGCTCTGTTGCCCTTGAAGATGCTGGCTTGTCCTAGAATTTATCCCTGGGTGGGGGGCGGGATGGGAGGTACAGGTGGCAATAAGCAAGCCCCAGCCCTGCCCTTCCCTTTCCTGCCTCTCTTCCTTGCGCAGACCATAGCAGTCTCCCTTGTGTCCAGGCTCCTCACCATCCCCCAGGATACAAATGGACTGGCACGCATTATTTCACTGTGGTTTACTATTGAGGTTTATTAAACTCATAAAAGGCCTGGACAAGGGGAAGCAGACCTCAGAGAGAGGCCAAAAGGACCTTGGATATATGACAAGTTCCCCACAGAGTCATTTGCCTTGTGTTCTAGACTCTCTGCTATGTTTTTCTGATCTCTCACTCATGGTCTTTGCCTCGGCTTGTGGAAATCATTGGAGGAGGAGGAGGGGAAGAGGTGAGGCAGGGGTTTTGGAGAAGAGGACACTGCCAATCAGAGTAAGGAGATGAACTCTCTAAGAACCTTGAGTTACTATATGCCAGTGTTGGAAGGGAACTCTGTGGCCGGACCCCTACTGGAATTCCAGAATCCTAGCCCATGTTCCTGGCAAGTGGTATCTTCATTTTTTTGAACACTGCCACTGCTGGGGGGTGGGTGGGAGGAGCTCTCACTAGCCATGGAGGCAGGTCTTTGGTGACATTAGCTCTTTGTTAAGACTTGGTATCTACTGATCCTAGGTCTTTTCCCTGGAGCCATAGGACAGGAGAGAATTCCTCTTTTGTATGACAGGTCTTAAATTTTTTTGAAGACAGCTGTCACAGCCTAAGTATCTCTAGGGTAGACATTCTTGGTCCCTTTGACAGTTCTCTGGCCATCCTAGTATTGATACCCTCAAAAGCGCTCTGGGTTGCTTTTTATCCACATGTGGCACCAGTACTGAAGCCCATGCTCCCAAGATGCTAAGACCAGACTAGAATGGGCCAGGGCCATCTGACCTTCCTTGGCTTGGCCACCATGATCTCTTAAAGTGGTGCGTTGATTTTTATTATTCTCTCCATTTTTAGGGGGCTGGTTAATCTCTCTCCCCTTCTTGACATCCAGTGGGCCGTCAGCCAATTTAGCACTGAGGTGACCAGCCACCCTCGTTTTTATGGGCTGGGAAGGTTCCTGGGATGCCTCACTTTCATCTTTAAAACACGGACAGTCCCAGGATGTGGGACTTGCGGTGCTAAAATTGAAAAAGTTCCAATCTGGGACAAGTTGGTCACCCTGATGAGGACATGGAGTCCTTTTCACATGGGGAGCATTTGTCTCTCAGGTTGATAAAGCTCCTCTTCTGCTTGATCACTATGCCAACAAGGAAGCCTTATTGGTAGGCCAGGGATTTGGGGGCTGCCTTCCTAGTGTCTGGCTATCAGGGTGCCACAGGGAAGGAGTTTGGATGGGCAGGGGGTTCTGGGCTTACTCCTGGCACCAGCCCTTACCAGCTTGCCCATGCACCGCTGGGGTGCTAGGCCATCCATGCACTTGTGGTGGATGCTCATCTTACAGGCCTTGCAGCGCAGCCCATGCTTAGCGTTTGCTCCTGTCAGACATGCGTGAGCTTTGGTTAGGATACAGCCTGCCTTTACCTGGTGACTAGCATGAAGCCCTTAAAAGAGTGGTTACTCCCTAAACCCAGGTCATTCTTCTTCTCTGTGACTTTAGCATGATGCTTTCGAAAACAGACAAGATCTTATGGTAGATTCTTTGACCTTCTCCCACATCTGGTACCACTTAAGGTATCAGCTCTGGTTTCTTCCTACTCCTTTCCTCTTCATTACTCCAGAAAATCTCAGCCTCCTCCATGTCACCGTTCAACTCAATTCAAGCTAGCAAATGCCACTTTCTTTGCCCATTTCTGCTCTTCTGTATGTCTTGCCAAGGAGTGCAAGTGCTGAAATTCTGCCCATTTTTTACCTGAGTTTCTGTCACAGAGTCTGAGCTGTTGGGACTCTTGGGAAAATGGCCAATAAAGGGGGAATGGCATGGTCTGTGTGAGAGAGGGCTGATGATACTTAAAGTGGGGTTGGAGGGCTGGGTCAGACAGCAGCTCCTGCCTGGTGGAAGAGGAAGAGGAGGTGGGTGGCCATGAGAGCACTGCTGCAGGGAGTCACCCAGCCTCCTGGGACAGGGTGCCTTGATGGGGTAGGAAGAAAGGAGGCAGAGGAGGAGAGAGGCTCCTCGGTGACCCTGTGCTGCTGCAGTGAGGCTCAAGGCAGCAGTGCCAAGCAGACAAGAGGGTTGGCCCGGGGGGCCTCAGGGACGTTGGGAGGGGTGTTGGCCACCTGCATTCATGTTCTACAGAGCAGCTGGAGGGAGGCGAGGAGAGGATGTCAGAGTGGGACATTTTCTGTCTCCACTTGGTCCAAGACAAGAGGTGCGAGACAGAGCGAGTGAGCTGGTAGGCTCCTCACAGGCCTCCAAAAATGGGCTGCCAAAATGGGAGTTTATAGCTCTTAGATGGCTAAGCACATCGAGCACATTAGAAAAGTGAAGAAGGTGGGGGCTGGGCAGGGTTTCTTTGTGGAGCTGTTGGGGTCCTACTCCTTTCATCTTGCTCCTCCCACACAGTGACAGGGGTTCGACCTTCTCTACTCAGTCCTACTTAGAGAGGATTCAAGGGGGTTATTTTAAAAGCTTGGCTTAGGTCCCCTGGAGTCTGTGGGACACATGGGTGTGGCGATACCCACATGAAGAATGCTGACAAAGCAGACCACGGGACAGGCAATGGGACTCCCTACATCTCATAGGCATTGATATGTACATATGCCCGGAGACACAAGGCCACAGGTATCCTGCTGCATATGCGGCAGACTACAGAAGCAAAATGAGGACACCCCAAGATCATATGTGAAAACCACCCTCTTCTCCGCCATCCAAACCACCATTGGCCCTTGTCCAGACTCATTCCTAGTTGAACTAGTTCATCTGTTTTTGTCTTCCTCCAGTGCGTGCGCAGTAAGCAGAACAATCATTTAAACAAGACTTGAATCACCTCCCTTTCTCGTGTAAACAGCTTTCAGTAGGTTCTCCCTGCCTTTCTGATGTTATACAAAATGCTCAGCATGGTGGGGAGGCTTTGTATGATTTGGTGGAGCCCATATCTGCCTCTATCTCAAGCTAACCTCCTTGTTCCCTATACTCTAGCCACATGGCCTTCTGCAAGTTCCCTGAAGGCACGAGTTCTTTAATTCTTCAGGGTCTTTCACACACACTGCCCTAAATGCCCGGAATGTTGTCTCTATCACTCCTCACCTGGCTAGCCAATCCTCATCCTTTGGGTCTCTTGTCATTCTTCCCATGAAGCTTTCTTGGCCACATTCCCCCTTTCCTTGTTTAAATTATCTTTATTATTATTATTATTCTTTCCTATAGCACTCTGTTGTTTTTCACAGCATTTATCGCAATTACTCATTCGAGAGTTTGTTTTTGTATGCCTTTCCTCCTGGACTGTGAACCCAATGAGGCTAAGGGCTGTTTTGTTCATCAGCCACTGGGTACCCAGCTCTGAGTATGATGTCCAATAAATATGTGTTAAATACATTAATCAACAAATTCTCTCACAGTCACACATGTACTGAAGCAGGGGTGATCGACTGAGATAATTAAGTGGAGTTGATTCATTGATGGTGTAGAAGCAGCATTCAAGAGCTCAGAGGACTTGAAGATCATCTATAGGGATGATTTTATTCCACAGATGAGAAGCCTGAGGGTCCAGGTCAGAAGAGGTCCTGCCTAGCATCACTTTTCCTCTGCTTGACCCTAAAACTTCCTCCATTTACTGGGGGTAAGG
The DNA here is from genome assembly GCF_009762305.2 of Zalophus californianus. NCBI lineage: Eukaryota > Metazoa > Chordata > Mammalia > Carnivora > Otariidae > Zalophus > Zalophus californianus. The sequence continues at coordinate 65,322,000 of NC_045595.1, read as the reverse complement.
TACATGAAGATATGAATGGGGATAATTAGACATCAAAATAAAGGAGAGTACAAGAACATGATACTCAGCTGGGAAAAGCCACAGGCAAACTCTTGTCTGGACAAAGATCCACAATACCTTCAGGAGGTATTACCTGCAAACTCCCTTCGAGAAGGTATCATTTAACACAAAGTGTGTCTGCTCTTACAACCACAAAAAGGCAAAGTGACATATAAACAAACCATAAATTACTGGGTGTGTGTGCTTGTTCATAAAAACTAGTTGGAAAGGCTCTTTTCCTTTTTTGAGGGTGGTTACTGCAATGCCTTCTAAACACTGGACTTTGAAAGCAATCACTTATTTTTTTGTTTTCAAATTAGAGAATGCTATTTGTGCCCTCTGAAAGAATAAGTAAAAGCTTCAAAGAAGAGTTATTTCATTGTGTGCTGGACTCTGAAATAGCACTATTATATATTAAGGTATATTTTCCTTCAGGCCTGAATGCCGTAATTTTAGTTTTCCTTGTCTGTTCTAATATACTCCACTATTTGAATGAATCAGATCACCAACAATAATTTGGTTTTAGGTGTTCCAATTTCTATTGTGGAATAGCAGGAGTGACTGAAGAGGAAAACTTGTATTCTGTGGCTCATAGAATAGTTCAAAGGGATAAATCACATCACTCAGTGGTGTTAGCTTACTGACTGTAGTAGGATATGGGAAAGTTATGGTCTGACCCGTTACTAGTGACCTCCATCACAAAGGCATCACTGAATGTGACCCTTAGGCTTCAGTAAGAGTGGGAAAAACATGGTTTTAAATTAGAATCTGTCTCATTCTGGCCCTTTAAACTTAAGAAAGCTACTAACATTCCCGGAGCCTCAGCTGTCTCCTCATCAAATGGCAGTACTTCTAAGTCCTCCCAGAGTTGCTAACAGTAATAGTGTTGAAATATATGCAAAGGGGATTGCATGGATTTAAATACTCAGAAACATAAAGATGTCACTGGACTTTGAATAAACATGGTGGATTGGCCACATGAGAGGCCCATTTACTCATACCAAAGCCCACTAAAATGTCAGGCCAAGAATAAAAAGTGGTATAAACCCCAAATAACAAGGTTACTGGGAAGAGTGGCAAGTGTAGAAGAGATTTCAACATGTGTTCAGAAGATAGAAAGCAACTGGACGAATGGCAAGGAATTTAGCAGAAAAGGGGGGAGACTGGGTTTCCCAATAGCAACTTGGAAATGGGAAGATCAGGGGCCCTCAAAAACTGTGGAATTTTAAAATTCTGAGAGAAAAGACTTTCCAACCTTGAATTGTATACCCAGGCAAATAACCAACGATTATGTAGGCAGAATAGACACATATTCAGAGATTCAAAATATTTGCTTTCCATACACCCTTTCTCAGAACACTAATGAAAAATGTGCCTTAGAAAGATCAGGGAATAGATCGAGGAAGAAGAAATTGTTGGATCCAGTGCACAACAGAGGAACTGACACAGAGGAAAGGTAAATGATATGCCCTTGGGACAGCTCTGCAGTAGCCCTAGACAGGTGCTACAAGATGAAGTAAGGCCATACCCCTGGCGGAAAAATGGAACTTAGAAGTTTATTGACGCTTTTCAGGTTTCGATGCTGTAATAGATATGGCATTTGACAGATTCATGAAAGCATTTGAAAAAAAATAATTATAGGTGCATAAAAGATCAAGGGAATTAAAAAGGTGATTTCTAATTGAGGAAATATAAAACCTGTTTAAGGAAAGAAATGTAATCCTAGTATAATATTTGAATCAGAAGTTAGCAATAGTCACAATAGTGTATACACTATCAAGTTCACACAAAATTGTGACAGAACTACTTGTGACGATGAGAACAGAGGAACAGCAAAGATTGTGCTGTAACTCTTGTAGGAAGGTGAGAGCAAGGCAGAGGGGAACGAGCCAGAGGGGTGACAACCAGAAGCCAATAAATGTTTCATTAATCAATAAATAGTAAGCACAGCATTTAGACATATTGAAATAAATGCCAGAAGAAACAATTAAAGAGGATGAAAGTAGCTGCCTTTCAAAAGTGTCATGGTTAGAGGATGAGAAATTTTCCACTGAAGTATTTTCAATACCATCTGTACCATATTTAAACTATTCTCATGTCCTACTGTGGCAAAAAGCAAATAAAAATGAAGCTGCTGGAAGCTGGGTCGTATCAGCCCCTTGGATTGATGTGGTCTGTGGTATATGGAGATACAGGGAAAATATGGAGCCAGCTTATCACATAACCATCAGTTCTTCCCTGGAATTTGAACTTCTGGGATAAATCCAAGATAGTTCTATGAGTTACAATGGAAAATTGTTAAGGATGTTAGTTATGATATTCAAATGAAATTTGGAATGGATCAATGCAAGCTAGGACAACACTGACTAACTGTCAGGCACTGGGCTATTTTATGAGCATGGTAGGATTTACCATTATGGATAACTGAGCTGTCTCTAGAGGAACCAAGTGTTGAAGCTCTTGTGAATAAAGGAGTCTCTATATGAATATTGGCAGAAATATAAAAGGGGTTTTCTCAATGCAAATGGCTAATCAGTGACATTGGATAACAGGCTCTTTTTTTTGAAAAATAAAATTGATTACACATATCTATAAAACAGTTGGCCAGAATCGTTTTGATAACATTTGGCCATTGAGGCACTGCTTACTCCTTAGTCAAATTTCATATAGTATTAGATAAAACAGGATAAACCAAGGGTTTACAATCAAGACCCCTTAACCAGGAAAATAATATGGAGAATGAGTAAAAATAAATTTGTGTAGAAAAAGAAATGGAATCATAATATAGTACTTAATTCCGCAGAGAACAATAGTTGTAATTATTATTAATAATTAGTTTGCTTTCAGAGTCTACAACTCTGGAATTACTCCTATAATTTATTTGATTAAAATTAATGTCAGATAATAAAAAAGACTCTTTACTGTGATTTGGGAAAAAACTTTAAAAAATTTAGAACTATATACATAAAAATAGAATATCTATAAATAGCTCCATAAATATTTCTTGGATTACATAAAATACCTATAAATAATTCAGAGGTAAATACAGGTCAAAAAGTTCAAAGACATACCAGCCCCTGTTCTTGTGGGTTCAGGTACCGGAGCCACCTTTGCCCTCCCCCGGTGCAAGGGGCCACACCATGGCTGGGAAAGGAAACCGCACGGATGCCTATATCAAGAGTGTGCAGACACTAGTGAGGGCCAGAAGTCCATGTTACAGAAGGTTCTCAAAGCCAGAGAGATGAGAGCAAAAGCAATAGGTGAATTTTTGGTGCCTGGGCAAACCAGAGGCATTTAAGGGCTAGAAACTATGCAAACAGTGGAAAGATGACAGTGTTTTTAAATGAGAGGCTGTAACAAAAAATCTCTACTGGATAATAAAGATGGGCATTATAATGCAGCTAGCATTGTCCATGGGCTTCCCTTAAATGAACATGACACAAGGGATGGGACAGAATTATGGGGGAATCTGTTAAGAAGCCCTTTGTGATGCAACCCCCTGCCCACTTGCCTTGCCTCATTTTCAGTATACTCCACCTTGACCTCCTTTGTTTTCCTAGATCATTTGTGGTTCTTGGCAACGGTGGCTGGATTAGGCTTCTTAAGGGTTGCTCACACAAACTCTTCTGCCCTTCTTGTTCAATTGCTAAACAGCTTCTCATCTTGAACCCCTTTTAAATATTCTCCGAAGCTGCCCTTACACACACCCTCCCCCCTTCCATTATACAGGACCCTCCACTCTCCATAGCTCCCTCACTGTTCCTGGAGTACCTTTCACAGCAGGTCCTCAGCATGGGATGCTGGGTAATTTATTCACCTCTGGTACCTCTGTAGCCAGAAAGGTCCTTGGCTGGTACACTGTAGTCCATCAGGAATGATGAGTCTACCCAGGCCTGGGCCAGGGAAGTGCTCAAGCTAAGAGAATGCTGAGGGTCCACCCCACTCATTCTATGGAAAGAGCTACATATCTCCTTGTGGCCCCAAATCCTGGAGGCTTGTGCGACTATTGGGTTCTACTCTACTTGCAGATCCGCACTGTATGGGCCCCCACCTGGCTGGGTCTTGCTTTTCATACCTTTGTTCCCATGTGGGGGAACAAGGGTATGAAAGTCCCTTGCTGGGACTCAGAACTCCCAGGTCCTGCGTGGCCCTACAGTCCAGGCCAGATACTGTTCCATGTGATGCCTGCTTGACCTAGGAAGTGAGCTAAAAGCCGATTCTGGGAATCACTGTTTCTGTGTCTGCTGCTGGCTCATCACATCTTCCTTGGAGCAGATGCTGAAAACTATCTGAACTGGAATCAGATTAGCCGTGCCCCTTGACTCATGTCCCTTTGCTTATGGACTCCCTGTAGTTAACAGCTTACATTGGCCTCTGAGTCTTTCTCCTGGTATGAGCTCCCATGACGCCTCCCAGAGGACCCTACAACAGTGTCTGTTGAGTGCTCTGCTGTCCTGACAGAGACGCCTCAGATTTCCCCCATTGCCTTCATGATTGCCTTCAGTACGGGAATGCTTAAACTCTGTATCTTCCGTGGCTTCATTATTAAAAACTGTGGCTTCATCATCTAAATAATAACCGGATGATTTGGAAGAGTCAATGCTCCATAGTGGAATTAAAAATAATACATGCAGAACATGGGAAGTATTTCTGTGACTTTCACACGCTAATTCTTTTTGATGTCAAGTAATGGTGTGGAGACGATCTTTAAGACTGTGAGGCCACTCGAAAGCCAGCTAAGCCAAATGGAGTCACTGGGCATGATTCTTTCTCTTTTCATGAGGGCAGAGGGGGACTTGAGAGAAAAACAAAGGAATGGAGGAAAAAATCAGTACAATTAAGATGGGAGGAGTTCGGCGGTCAGTACACACACACACACACACACACACACACACTTGTGCGCACACCCTCGTGCACACACACACACATTTGAGATGAAAGAACATTGTACTAGAAGTCAGAAACGAATTCTCACCCTGATCCTGCAGGAAGGAAAGGAAGTGGGAAGGAATTAAAAATTATTGAGCTCTTGTGCACTGTTAGGCAGTTTCCTGGATGTTTCTTCATTTTATTAACACTTGTTACCTGTCATATGCAAGGTTATCATTTTAATTGAAGGAGGCGGGGGTAATTGATAACTTCGATGGCAAAGAATGAACAAACATTGAGTTGGGGTGAATATGTAACTCACTAGCTGTGAACTCAATACTGCAATTTTCCCCGTTTTTATCCACACAGTCCTGTGAGGTAAGGATTTTTGTTCTTTCATGGTTACAGGGAGTGAACTGAAGCCCAGGGATACACAACTAGTGAGGATAGAGACGGGACGAGGGTCCAGGTCTATACGACTTGGAAGCTTGCCTCTCTTCCCTCATCCCGTCCCCACTGCCTCCTGCCAGCCATCTGCACATCAGCAGATCTCTACCCTGACTTGGTCTGGATTTCTCCTATTGAAATTGAAAGGGAAAAATTACAAAGGCATTCATGGCCCTCTCAGCTCTGTTTATGATAATCATAGAATAAAAATACAAGTATGTTACCACAGCCTTTGAATATAGGGTTGGAAGGTTGGAGGAGAAGGGGCTATTATGTTATGTCAGTAATATTTCCTGTCCCAACATCCTCTTTGGAAGAGGCGTTCTGATCACATATGCAATGGGTAACAGATAGGCTCTCATAGCGGACAGATGTGAACAAGAATTTTTTGGATGAGCCGGCCACTGCAGAGATGCGGGTCCATGTAACAGATAGGTATAAGATATTACAGGCTCCACTGATCTTGAATACATGCAGAAGAAAAGTGTGGGAAATACAGAGTCTTTCCCATTGCAGACATTGCCAAACCCGCCAAGCTGGCGATTACTCATGGGATCAATAATGCATTAGGAATCAAGGCTGCAAATGCATTAGCTGATATAAGTGTACGCTGCTGTTTCTAGTTTTCATATGTCCTTATTTGGGGACTTATTTTTGTTTTGAAAATGACACTGATGTCATAAATGTTCTCATCTTGGTTGATTCTTTTTAAAAGGAAGAATGGACCCAACGTGGAGAAATAGAAATGTAAGAATACAAAAGTACAAAAGCAGGATAGCTGTTCTACAACTTATTATAATTTTCACATGTAAATTGTCTTATATTTGTATGTTTGATCTGGGCATGTGTGTATATACACGCACACATAATACATAAATGTACCATGGCGAGGTGGAAGAAGTTGGACTTAAGGTATCAAAAGACTGAGATATTAGTCCTTAGCTCCGAGACCTTGGACAGACACCTGTCCTCTGACCTCAGTCTCCCCATCTGAGGAAGGGTGTCACAAGCACAAAGTGGAAAAACCAAGGGGCCCTCTTTTTAATAAGCACAACTTAACATGCAAAAGTAAATGGTAACAGGACTAGAAAGTGCATCACCTGCAGCTCTAAATGGTGGCTTTCCCTGAGGTCACGATTTCCAGATTCCTGGAATGGTGGCATTTTGTACATTTGCAATATTGTGCAATCATCACCCCTATCTAATTCTGAAATATTTTCATCACCCCAAAAGGAAATCCCATACCCATTAAGCAATTATGTCCCACTCTTCCCTCCCCCAACTTCTGGAAACCATCAATCTGCTTTGTGTCTCTATGGATTTACCTATTCTTGCTATTTCATGTAAATAGGATCATCAATCTGTGACCTTTCTGTTTGGGTTCTTTCACTTAGTTTGGTCTTGAGGTTTATCCACATGTATCAGTATCTCATTCCTTTTTATGGCTGAATATTCCATTATACACAGTCTAGTTTATTATTAGAAATAGCTATTAATCTAATTACTCATAGAAATAGATTTTTCATTCTGATTTAAGCTCTTAGTGAAGATGGAATAGAAGGACATTCTATAATATAATAAAGGATACACATCTGACATGAGTTTGTCTGATACTTAATGAGGAAACATTAGAAACCCTCTCTCACCAGTAAACTGCTCTTATTGTTACCAGATACCAACATCTGGCTAAATCTGGTAGTCAAAGTTCATCCCATAATTTATCTATCTACCAGTAGCAGCATTTGATAAGGTTGATCATTCTCTTTTAACATTTTCTTTCTTGGCTTCTAAGATGGTATATCTTCTTGGCTTATCTCTACCACACTAGGCACTTCTTCCTGGTCTCTTGCTGGTTCTTCCTCTTTTACCCAACTTTTTAAGATTGGATGGCCCCAGGGCTCAGTCCTTGGTCCTCTTCTCTCTTCCATCTGTACTTACTCCCTTGGTCATATCATCCAACCCTATCCCTTCAAATACTATTTACATGCTTACAACACCAGTATTTATATCTTCTACCTAGGAAAGGCCCTCAAATTCCCTATCTCCTGACTTCTTGACATTTTCCTACTTGGCTACAAGATAAACATTTCAAACTTCAACATGTCTCAAACTGAATTAGTGATCTTTTCCCTTCAACACCTGCCCCAGAACCTATTCGACCTGCAGTTTCCCCATTTCACTTGATGGCAACTCCATTTTTCCAGTTACTTGGGCCAGAAACCTTGTTGGCAGCCTCCCTGTCTGCTAATTTCCTCATGCAGGCCATATGCAGAAAATCCTGCTGGGTATTTCCTTCAAAATATATCAAGAGTCTGGCCCCTTCTCAGTTCTTCTGCTGTTTCCTGATCTCGACCTGTGCTGCTGGGTGATAGCCTCCTGACTGTCCTCTCTGCTTCAATCCTTGCCCCATCCCTCCAAAGTCTTAGAAGCCGCTATTCTTCACACAGCAGCTAAAGAAACCTTTTGCAAATATCATTAAAGTCCTATAATTACTTTACAGAGTAAAAGCCGAAGTCCTCTCAATGGTCTACAGTTACACTTTCTTCTGCCATCATTCACACTGGCTACTGGGCTGTTACTTAGCTTCCCAGGCATACTCCTGCCATAGGCTTTAGCTCTAGTTGTTTCTTTCACTTGAAATGCCCTTTCCCCAGAGTTCTCCCACCTTTCACAAGTCTTGCTCAGGTCTGATCTTGACAAGCTTATGTTGACCACTTCCTGTGATACTGCAATCCATCCCTTGCCTCTGAACTCCTGATCCTTCTCACCTTGCTTTATATTGTTCTTCCTTCCACATCATTAGAACCTTGAAAACTCATCCATTAATCCATCCTTCCATCCATCCATCCATCCATCCATCCATCCATCCATCCCATCCATTGTCTCCCTGACGAAAATGTCAATTTTACAAGGGCCAGCATCTTTTCCTGGTTTATTCACTGCTATATCCTAAGGGCTTAGAACATAACCTGGTAGACAGGAGATACTACACAAATATTTGTTGAATGAATTCTTTTTAAGTTTGAAAGAAGACAAAGATGCCTGATGTTATGAATACTCAGCATGGTATTATTAAATAAGAAAAGAAAACAAATATGTGTTGAAGGGATGCCAATTTTCTCCAAATAGTTTTGCAAATTCACCAGAATTCCAGTTGAAGTCTCAATGGGATTTGGGTGGGGGACTTCCTAAAGTGATTCTAAAATTAATCTTGAAGAATAAACACTTGAGAATAGCAAAACATTTTTGAAAAAGAATCTATGATAACCCACAAGAATAATTAAACCAGAGAGCTATTGGTGCTGGACAAACAAACAAAATAACCAATAAAGTGAATTGAAAACCAAGAGATATACTTAGGTATCTTTAAAAATTTAATGATTGATAAAAGTGACTTTTGAATCAGCAGTGAAAAGAGGGATTATTCAACAAATTTTGGTGAATCACCTGGTAAATTATTTGGTAGAAAAGACCAGATATTTAATTCATAACATATTCTGAAATAAAGTTTGGATGGGTTAAGGAATTTACAGAGAAGTTGAAAGTATTAGGGGTGCCTGGGTAGCTCAGTCAGTTAAGCATATAACTTTCCATTTCAGCTCAGCTTATGATCTCAGAGTCCTGAGATTGAGCCCTCTGTGCTGGGCTCCATACTCAGTGGGGAGTCTGCTTGAGATTCTCTCTCTCCCCTTTCCTTTGCCCCTCCCCCGCTCTTACACTCTCTTTAAAATAAATAAATAAATAAAACCTTAAAAAAGTTGAAACTATTAAGTTAATTGAAGAAAATATAAAGCTAGCTTATTTATTCTTGAATAGAGAAGCTCTTTCTAAGTATGATTTTATGAGAGAAAACAATATACAAAAGATTGATAAATTTCATTACATTAAAATATACTCACTAATAAAAAGGCTGAAAGGCAGATAAATTGGGGAAAATGTGTGCCTTATAAAATTCAGGATATTATACTGCATTATATTGGATTAATGAGCATTTCTTACCAATTAAAAGGGAAAGATAAATAAGCCAAAAGATATATTGCACAAGGACATAACCTGACAGCTTATAAAAGAAACGGGATTATAAAACAGGAAAATATATGCAATGGATAAAAGACAGTCTCTTCAATAAATCGTGCTGGGAAAATTGGACAGCCACATGCAGAAGAATGAAACTTGACCATACACAAAAATAAACTCAAAATGGATGAAAGGCCTCAATCTGAGACAGGAATCCATCAAAATCCCAGAGGAGAACATAGGCAGTAACCTCTTTGACATCGGCAACAGCAACTTCTTTCAAGATACTTCTCCAAAAGCTAGTGAAACAAAAGCAAAAACGAACTTTTGGGACTTCATCAAGATAAAAAGCTTCTGCACAGCAAAGGAAACAGTCAACAAAACAAAGAGGCAACCCACAGAATGGGAGAAGATATTTGCAAATGACACTACAGATAAAGGGCTGGTATCCAAGATCTATAAAGAACTTCACAAACTCAACATCCAAAAAACAAATAATCAAGTCAAAAAATGGGCAGAAGACAGGAGCAGACACTTGTCCAAAGAAGACATACAAATGGGTAACAGACACATGAAAAAATGTTCATCATCATTAGCCATCAGGGAAATTCAAATCAAAACCACATTGAGATACCACCTTACACCAGTTAGAATGGCAAAAATTGACAAGGCAAGAAACAAATATTGGAGAGGTTGTGGAGAAAGGGGAACCCTCTTACACTGTTGGCGGGAATGTAAGTTGGTACAGCCACTTTGGAAAAACAGTGTGGAGGTGCCTCAAAAAATTAAAAATAAAGCTACCCTATGACCCAGCAATTGCACTCCTGGGTATTTACCCCAAAGACACAGATGTAGTGAAAAGAAGGGCCATATGCACCCCAATGTTCAATAGCAGCAATGGCCACAATAGCCAAACTGTGGAAAGAGCCAAGATGCCCTTCAACAGATGGATGGATAAAGAATATATACAGAAGATGGCGGAGGAGTAGGAGACCTGGATTTCGTCTGGTCTCAGGAATTCAGCTGAATAGGGATCAAACCATTCTGAACACCTACGAACTCAACAGGAGATCGAAGAAGAGAGTAGCAACAACTCTCTGAACAGAGAAGCGACCACTTTCTGGAAGGTAGGACGTGCAGAGAAGTGAATCCGAGGTGATATTCGGGAGGATAGACGGCGGGGGAGGGGGCCTCCGTCGGCCGCTTCTGGCAAGTGCTAGAGCTGCGGAGCACAAAATTGGAACTTTTAGAAGTCGGTTCCACTGAGGGACGTCGCTCCAGTGGCTAAGCAGGGGGTGGAACCCTCGCAGGACAGTGTGGTCTCAGGACCCTCGGGGTCACAGAAAGACCGGGGGTGCCTGAGTGCAGCAGAGCTCCCAGGTATCAGAGCAGGGAAGCTGGCTGCAGAGATGGAGCTGAGGTGCGGGCTCTCAGCTCGGGGTGGCCATAAAACTGTGATCCGCGGCCCAGCTGGGCCACTGCGCCTCCAGCAGGGACCCAATAAGCAGCAGAGCCAGGGAGACTCCCCTTCCTCCCCCAGGAGAAGCGGCGCGGGAGTGCACCGCAGGAATCTGCTCGGTTTGGAGACTCCACATGGGTTCAGGTGCCAGAGATAGAAATGCTTGGTCACAGGCCGGGTGAGCATGGAGTGCGGCTGGAGACCGGGGAGATGGGAGTGATTGACTGCTTTTCTCTGGGGGCGCACTGAGGAGCGGGGCCCCGAGTTCTCAGCTCCTCTGGGCAGAGTGGGAGGCCACCATTTTCACCCTGGTCCTCCAAAGCTGTACCGAGAGCTTGCAGGGAACAAAAGCTCCTGAGAGCAAACCCGAGCAGCTTGCTTAGCCTGGACCGACAAGGGCGGGGCAATTCTGCCTCCGGCAAAGTCCTTTGGGAACCGCGGCAACAGGCCTAGCCTATAAAGGTAGAAACATTAGATTGGCAACAGACCTATGCAGAGAGACCTGGCAGGCCAGAAAGGACTGGCATGATATCTTCAGAGCACTAAACGAGAAAAATATGCAGCCAAGAATACTATATCCAGCTAGGCTGTCATTGAAAATAGAAGTAGAGGTAAAAAGCTTGCAGGACAAACAAAAACTAAAGGAATTTGCAAACACAAAACCAGCCCTAAAAGAAATATTGAAAGGGGTCCACTAAGCAAATAGAGAGCCTAAAAGCAGCATAGATCAGAAAGGAACACAGACAATATACAGTCACAGTCACCTTACAGGCAATACAATGGCACTAAATTCATATCTTTCAATAGCTACCCTGAATGTAAGTGGGCTAAATGCCCCAATCAAAAGACACAGGCTATCAGATTGGATTAAAAAACAAGACCCATCCATATGCTGTCCACAAGAGACTCATTTTAGACCCAAAGACACCCCCACATTGAAAGTGAGGGGGTGGAAAACCATTTACTATGCTAATGGACACCAAAAGAAAGCTGGGGTGGCAATCCTTATATCAGAAAAATTAGATTTTAAAACAAAGACTGTAATAAGAGATGAAGAAGGACACTATATCTTACATAAAGGGTCTATCCAACAAGATCTAACAATTGTAAATATCTATGCCTGTAACATGGGAGCAGCCAATTATATAAGGCAATGAATAACAAAAGCAAAGAGACACATTGGCAACAATACAATAATAGTGGGGGACTTTAACACCACCCTCACTGAAATGGACAGATCATCTAAGCAAGAGATCAACAAGGAAATAAGACTTTAAATGAAACACTGGATCAAATGGACTTCACACTGGACCAAATGGACTTCACATATTCAGAACATTCCATCCCAAGGCAATGGAATACACATTCTTCTCTAGTGCCCATGGAACATTCTACAGAATTGATCATATCCTAGGTCACAAATCAGGTCTCAACCGATACCAAAAGATTGGGATTATTCCCTGCATATTTTCAGACCACAATGCTTTGAAACTAGAACTCAATCACAAGAGGAAAGTCGGAAAGAACTCAAATACATGGAGGCTAAAGAGCATCCTACTAAAGAATGAATGGGTCAACCAGGAAATTAAAGAAGAATTAAAAAAATTCATGGAAACCAATGAAAATGAAAACACAACTGTTCAAAATCTTTGGGATACAGCAAAGGCAGTCCTAAGAGGAAAGTATATAGCAATACAAGCCTTTCTCAAGATACAAGAAAGGTCTCAAATACAGAACCTAACCCTACACCTAAAGGAGCTGGAGAAAAAATAGCAACTAAAGCCTAAACCCAGCAGGAGAAGAGAAATAATAAAGATCAGAGCAGAAATCAATGAACTAGAAACCAAAAGAATAGAACAGATCAACGAAACTAGGAGCTGGTTCTTTGAAAGAATTCACAAGATTGATAAACCCCTGGCCAGACTTATCAAAAAGAAAAGAGAAATGACCCAAATCCACAAAATCATGAATGAAAAAGGAGAGATCACAACCAACACCAAAGAAATACAAACAATGATAAGAACATATTATGAGCAACTCTATGCCAGCAAATTAGATAACCTGGAAGAAATGGGTGCATTCCTAGAGATGTATCAACTACCAAAATTGAACCAGGAAGAAGTAGAAAACCTGAACAGACCTATAACCACTAAGGAAATTGAAGCAGTCATCAAAAATCTCCCAACAAACAAAAGCCCAGGGCCAGAAGGCTTCCCAGGGGAATTCTATCAAACATTTAAAGAAGAATTAATACCTATTCTCCTGAAACTGTTCCAAAAAATAGAAATGGAAGGAAAATTTCCAAACTCATTTTATGAGGCCACCATTACCTTGATCCCCACACCAGACAAAGACCCCATCAAAAAGGAGAATTACAGACCAATATCCTTGATGAACGTGGATGCAAAAATTCCTACCAAAATACTAGCCAATAGGATCCAACAGTACATTAAAAGGATTATTCACCATGACCAAGTGGGATTTATCCCTGGGCTGCAAGGTTGGTTCAACATCCGCAAATCAATCAACATGATACAACACATTAACAAAAGAAAGAACAAGAATCATATGATCCTCTCAATAGATGCAGAAAAAGCATTTGACAAAGTACAGCATCCTTTCTTGATCAAAACTCTTCAGAGTATAGGGATAGAGGGTACATACCTCAATATCATAAAAGCCATCTATGAAAAACCTACAGCCAATATCAGTCTTTTTTTATTTAATTTTTATTTTTTATTGTTATGTTAATCACCATATATTACATCATTAGTTTTTGGTGAAGTGTTCCATGATTCATTGTTTGTGCATAACACCCAGTGCTCCATGCAGAACGTGCCCCCTTGAATACCCATCACCAGGCTAACCCATCCCCCCACCTTCCTCCCCTCTAGAACCCTCAGTTTGTTTTTCAGAGTCCATCGTCTCTCATGGTTCATTTCCCCCTCTGACTTACTCCCCCTCATTCTTCCCTTCCTGCTATTTTCTTCTTTTTCTTTTTTCTTAACATATGTTGCATTATTTGTCCCAGAAGTACAGATCTGCGACTCAACAGTCTTGCACAATTCACAGTGTTCACCATAGCACATACCCTCCCCAATGTCTATCACCCAGCCACCCCATCCCTCCCACCCCCCACCACTCCAGCAACACTCAATTTGTTTCCTGAGATTAAGAATTCCTCATATCAGTGAGGTCATATGATACATGTCTTTCTCTGATTGCCTTATTTCACTAAGCATAACACCCTCCAGTTCCATCCACGTCGTTGCAAATGGCAAGATCTCATTCCTTTTGATCAGCCAATATCATTCTCAATGGGGAAAAGCTGAGAGCTTTTCCCCTAAGGTCAGGAACGCAGCAGGGATGTCCACTTTCACCACTGCTATTCAACATAGTATTAGAAGTCCTAGCCACAGCAATCAGACAACAAAAAGAAATCAAAGGCATCCAAATCGTCAAAGAAGAAGTCAAACTCTCACTCTTTGCAGATGATATGATACTGTATGTGGAAAACCCAAAAGACTCCACTCCAAAACTGCTAGAACTCATACAGGAATTCAGTGAAGTAGCAGGATATAAAATCAATGCACAGAAATCAGTGGCATTCCTATACACCAACAACAAGACAGAAGAGAGACAAATCAAGGAGTCGATCCCATTTACAATTGCACCCAAAACCATAAGATACCTAGGAATAAATCTAACCAAAGAGGCAAAGGATCTGTACTCAGAAAACTATAAAATACTCATGAAAGAAATTGAAGAAGACACAAAGAAATGGAAAAACGTTCCACGCTCATGGATTGGAAGAACAAACATTGTGAAGATGTCAATGCTACCTAGAGCAATCTACATATTCAATGCAATCCCCATCAAAATACCATCCACTTTTTTCAAAGAAATGGAACAAATAATCCTAAAATTTGTATGGAACCAGAAGAGACTCCGAATAGCCAGAGGAATATTGAAAAAGCAAAGCAAAGCTGGCGGCATCACAATTCTGGACTTCCAGTTTATTACAAAGCTGTCATCATCAAGACAGTATGGTACTGGCACAAACACAGACACATAGATCAATGGAACAGAATAGAGAGCCCAGAAATGGACCCTCAACTCTGTGGTTAACTAATCTTTGACAAAGCAGGAAAGAATGTCCAATGGATAAAAGACAGTCTCTTCAACAAATGGTGTTGGGAGAATTGGACAGCCACATGCAGAAGAATGAAACTGGACCATTTCCTTACACCACACACAAAAATAGACTCCAGATGATTGAACGACCTAAATGTGAGACAGGAGTCCATCAACATCCTAAAGGAGAACACAGGCAGCAACCTCTTCGACCTCAGCCGCAGCAACTTCTTCCTAGAAACATCGCCAAAGGCAAGGGAAGGAAGGGCAAAAATGAACTATTGGGATTTCATCAAGATAAAAAGCTTTTGCACAGCAAAAGAAACAGTCCACCAAACCAAAAGACAACCGACAGAATGGGAGAAGATATTTGCAAATGACATATCAGATAAAGGGCTAGTATCCAAAATCTATAAAGAACTTATCAAACTCAACACCCAAAGAACAAATAATCCAATCAAGAAATGGGCAGAAGACATGAACAGACATTTTTCCAAAGAAGACATCCAAATGGCCAGCAGACACATGAAAAAGTGCTTAACATCGCTCGGCATGAGGGAAATCGAAATCAAAACCTCAATGAGATACCACGTCACACCAGTCAGAATGGCTAGAATTAACAAGTCAGGAAAGGACAGATGTTGGCGGGGATGCGGAGAAAGGGGAACCCTCCTACACTGTTGGTGGGAATGCAAGCTGGTGCAACCACTCTGGAAAACAGTATGGAGGTTCCTCAAACAGTTGAAAATAGAGCTACCATACGATCCAGCAATTGCACTTCTGGGTATTTACCCCAAAGATACAAATGTAGGGATCCGAAGGGGTACATGCACCCTGATGTTTATAGCAGCAATGTCCACAATAGCCAAACTGTGGAAACAGCCAAGATGTCCATCAACAGATGAATGGATAAAGAAGAAGTGGTATATATACAGAATGGAATATTATGCAGCCATAAAATGGAATGAGATCTTGCCATTTGCAATGACATGGATGGAACTGGAGGGTGTTATGCCGAGTGAAATAAGTCAATCAGAGAAAGACATGTATCATATGACCTCGCTGATATGAGGAATTTTTAACCTCAGGAAACAAACTGAGTGTTGCTGAGTGGTGGGGGGTCGGAGGGATGGGGTGGCTGGGTGATAGACATTGGGTAGGGTACATGTTATGGTGAGTGCTGTGAATTGTGCAAGACTGTTGAATCACAGTTCTGTACTTCTGAAACAAATGCAACATATGTTAAGAAAAAAGAAAAAGAAGAAGATAGCAGGAGGGGAAGAATGAAGGGGAGTAAGTCGGAGGGGGAGATGAACCATGAGAGACGATGGACTCCGAAAAACAAACTGAGGGTTCTAGAGGTGAGGGGGATGGGTGGATGGGTTAGCCTGGTGATGGGTATTCAAGGGGGCATGTTCTGCGTGGAGCACTGGGTGTTATGCACAAACAATGAATCATGGAACACTACATCAAAAACCAATGATGTAATATATGGTGATTAACATAACAATAAAAAAATAAAAAAAAAGAATATATACAATGGAATATTCCATATGTACAATGGAATATTACTCAGCCATCAGAAAGGATGAATACTCAACTTTCACAACAACATGGATGGAGCTGGAGGAGATGATGCTAAGTGAAATAAGTCAAGCAGAGAAAGTCAATTATCATATGGTTTCACTTATTTGTGGAACGTAAGGAAGAGCATGGAGGACATTAGGAGAAGGAAGGGAAAAATGAAGTGGGGGGGGAATCGGAGGGAGAGTTGAACCATGAGAGACTGTGGACTCTGAGAAAGAAACAGGGTTTTAGAGGAGAGGGGGTGGGGGATGGGTTAGCCCGGTGATGGGTATTAAGGAGGGCACGTACTGTGTGGAGCACTGGGTGTTATATGAAAACAATGGATCGTGGATCACCACATCAAAAACTAATGATGTATTGTATGGTGACTAACATAACATAAAAAAAAAAAAGAAACGGAATTAAAAGTTAAGCACTTATTAAGTGGCAGACTCTATTAGTAATCAAAGAACTGGAAATAAAAATATCAAGATATCCATTTTTACTCTATCAAATGTGAAAATATTTAAAAAATGGAAAAGAAAACCATCAGTACTTGGCTGTGGGGTGATTGGCACTCCCACACACTGCTGCTAGGAGGGAGGAAATGGTAGCCCTTAATTTTGAGGCTTAATTTGTTAATTTACGAACATGCACCGGTTAATTTGGGAACATGGACCCAAAACTTTAAACAGATGCATAATTCTTTGCTACAGCAATTTCAATTTCAGAATTGGCCTTAAAACATAACTAAATATGTCTGCAAAGACTTAACTACAAACATGCTTGCCATTGCTTTGTGAATATCACAAAACAGGATAATAACTAAAATATCACAGAATAAGGTATTAGTTAATAAAAGCTTGGAAAACCCATAACCAAAATCCTTTTTGGCTATTGAGGCAATTTTTGATTTAATAACGATTGACAAAATAGAATGCTCACAGTATAATGTTAAAGTGTCAAAATATGGGTAATACACCGCAATGCTTAGAAATCCCTCATTTAAAATGAACATTACATACATGTCAAAAAGTCTGGCAGGGCATATGCAAGACTTTAATAGTATTTCTATCTAGGTGGTGGAATTATAAATACTTTTTAGTTCTTGTTTTTATCTGTATTTTCTCATTTTCTATATGGAGTACATTTCCCTTTTGTAATGAGAAATAAGATACGACATATTTTTGAAAAGAAGTGCAATTGTTTTTGAAGAATTATAAAAATAAGGTCACATTGAGATGAGAGGAATCACCCTGGTAGTGTGGTTTTGGGAGTTCCCACTGTGGGGAATTTGTGGTTGGGGCAAAAAAGATGACAGCAACTCTCCCCCATATCCACGCACCACGACCCTGGCCTCAGGTAGAATGGAGAGTGTTGTCCTGGAGGCCAAGTCTTGCCAATTCTGCCAGGTACTGGCTGCTCACTCGCTCCGCGCTGCACGCCCCGTGCATACTGACATGCACAGAGAGCTTTGTTTTGCTTTCCTGGAACAACATCCTTCGAGGTGGGGGCTTCCTCCGGTTCCTCAGCCACATTCTGCAGCAGACCTCACAGACTATTCCATCTCAGTTACCTCTGGGTTGGCAAGGGAAAAGTGCCCATCGACTCCCCACCCCCAGCCCCTCCTTTTTTTTTTCAAAATTTAGTGGATAGCTTTATTGCTTTCTAGATTCCAAAGTCTTTTTTTTTTTTTTTTTTTTTTTTTTAGAGAGAGAGAGAGTGAGAGTGCACATGCACAGGCATGAGTGGCGGGTGAGCAGAGGAAGAGGGAGAGAGAATTTTAAGCAGACTCCCTGCTGAGCACTGAGTCCCATTCCGGGTTTGATCTCAGGACCCTGAGATCACGATCTGAGCTAAAATCAAGAGGCGGACACTTAACTGACTGAGCCACCCAGGGGCCCCTCAAAGTCTTTTTTTTTTCAAATCCAAGTTTTTTGAGCAGAGTTTCTCAGTCTCTGCACTGGTGACATTTGCAGCCTGATAATTCTTTGCTGCATGTGTGTGTGATGGGCTGTCCTGTGCACTGGGGCATGGTTAGTACATCCCAGCCCTCTATTTGCCTGATGCCATTGGCACCCTCTGTCCAGAACTGTGATAACCAAAAACACCACCAGGCATTGTCAAATGTCCTGGGAGATAAGGCTGCTAGACAAAATAAAGTCCAGTTAAATTTTAATTAACAAATTATTTTTTAATATATGAATATCTCAAATATTGCATGGGATAACTGTGTCCCAAATATTGCCTGTGACACACTTACACTAAAAAATCATTTGTTGTTTTTCTGAAATTCAAATTTCTTTTTACTTGCTAAATCTTGAATCCCTACCTGGGAGGTAAAATCGCGCCCTAGTTCAGAACCACAGATGAAAGGCAGCAACTATTTTCAGCCCTCTTTTATAGCTGAGGAAAATGAAGCTTTTGGGGAGGGAAGTCCTCAGTTTAAGGTTTAAGTCCTTACGGAGACAAGGGTGGAGCAGAGATCTGAACCCAGTTATCCTGATTACAAATTCCCTCTTCCTTCCTGCACACAGAGCTACTTGTCTTTTCTCCAGGGAGGCTGAAAACTGAGAGACCACTGGGATCAGAACCAATGGATATGTAGCCTGTGCTCAGGATCACCAAGAATTAGGTTCTTACCATATGTTCTCTGTAACATAACAATCCCTTCAAGTTAGTTATTATTCCACACTTCACAGATGGAAAATTAAGGTTCAGAGAGTTTAAGCAATTTACCCAAGTCTATTTAGCTGGTAAGTGGTAGTGCTGCAATCCTAAAGCAGGTCTGACTTAATCCATACTCAACATTGCATCTCTGGCTGATGTCCTTTGTTTATTTATTTCTTCCCCACAATCAATTAGGTTTCACTGAAATCTTTCAGCTATATTTTCTTGTTGCATCACGGTACCAGATCTTTGATCCACCACATTTAAAAATCAGGGATAAAATGATGAACTGGTTCAGAACTCTTTTCGTTTCATTTTTAAAAAGATTTTACTTATTTATTTTGAGAGAGGGAGAGAGCGTGAGAGAGAGGGAGAGAAAGCACGAGCAGAGGGGAGGGGCAGAGGGAGAGGGAGAAGCAGACTCCCTGCTGAGCAGAGAGCCTGATGCGGAGCTTGATCCCAGGACTCCAGGATCATGACCTGAGTCAAAGACAGATGCTTAACTGACTGAGCCATCCAGGTGCCCATCAGAACTCTTTTCAAATACTATTTCAGACAAAAACCAAGCAGTGTAACTACCTGGTTTGCTTTTTGGATATGGTGCCTGCCATGTGAGAAGTCTACCAAAAGAACAGAGAGGCAGTGGTTAACCTGGACAAATCTGCAGGCTTTATCATCAGTTTCTGAGAAATTAAGAGTTGACTCCCTGTTAACATTTTTTTTAAAAGAAAATATGGCATACTTTGGCTCTTTGTACTCAATGCGGAGGTCTAAGACTTATAATGAGTTTGGTAGGAAGCCTACCTCAAAGGCTACATTCTTTATGGAACTTTCATTGACCTCTTCCTCCTCAGGTAGAACTATTGTTCCCTCAGCTGGGTTTTCCTGGCATTTTTAATATGCATTGGTGCATGTATTTACAAGTGTATGTGTATCCCCAATTATTTATTAAGCTTTCCATATTTATTATCTATGGAAAGAAAGATACATATATATGCAAGATACAAAGTTAGAAATCTTATGAAAATTTAAAATGAGCTCTTTTCTCTATTTTTGTACTTCATTTCTCTTTCCCAGGTACCTATGGCAAGAACTCCCACATAAATCTTAGTGACTTGCTAAGTTAAGAGTGTCACAGAATTAATTAATTAATTTTTGTTCTTCTTTTTTAGGTGTCCTTTGTAGGGAGTATAGTTCTTTTTAAATTTTTTTTTATTTTTTAAAGATTTTATTTGTTTATTTGAGAAATAGAATGAGCGCTTGCACGCATGAGAAAGAGAGAGAAGGAGCAGGGGGCGGGGCAGGCTCCCTGCCGAGCAGGGAGCCTGATGCCGGACTCGATCCCAGGACCCTAGGATCACGATCTGAGCCAAAGGCAGATGCTTAACCACCTGAGCCACCAGGCACCCCAAGAGTGTCACAGAAATTAGTCAGGAAGATGCTTAGTGCCTTGTGACTTAAAATGTGGCCCATAGATCAGGATAATTGGCATTACCTAAGACCCTGTGAAGAATGCAGAATCTCAGGATCCAACCAGACCCACTAAATCAGGATAAGCATTTTACCAAGACTTCCAGGTGATGTGCATGCATATCCAATTTCTGCGAAGTCCTGCCTTTGAGATCAGTAGCTTAAAGATGGCAGATATACAGTATATGTACTAAAGAAGCACTTCATTTTGTATACATGGCAGACACCACTCATCAATCACAATAATTTTCTCACTGAGCAGCTTTAGAAATTTCTCTGGGCAATCACTGCCAATCAATTAGTACGGAAGCCAATTTGCACCCCCCCTTCCCTGATCTAGCCCAACTCTCTCATTTTACAGATAAAGAAACGGGCTTAATGAAGCAAAGTGATCTGACAAACATTACGCTGGTCCTTCACAGCAGAGCTGTATTAAACTCCGAGTGCCCAGCCCCCTGTGCAATGTTCTCATCGCACCATGCTGGGAAGTTAGGCAGACATAGCTCAACCCGGGACTTAAAATTCTTTCTCACCATCCCCAAAAGAGCCCTAGGTTACCTGTCACTGTCCTCACAATGTGGTGTACTGGAAAGAGCCTGAGCTTTGGACCTAGAGCAAGACAGCTTAAACTGCCCCCAAACTTTGGATATCACTCAATACTTAGAAAGTTTTCTGCTAAAGGGGAAAGAAGGGAACATATTTTCCATCACAGTTGAACTCTAGTCATGGGATCCTGATTAAAAATAACCCATCCTATCTCTCCCTTACTTTACTTGAACAAGGTGGGTTCCAAGTTTTCCGGGAAACTAGCTAATAGATTAATTCACCAGTGACTTGAAATGCCATTAAGCAAGCAGAAAGGGCCACTAAAAAATGGGAAGACCCCTCGGCCATCTTTCCCTGCCTATATTCCCCACTCCTTGCTACACTAACATCTTTCCAACCCCCTCTTAGCTTAAAAAAAAATTAATGGCATTCATTGTTTATAAATGCTTCTGTTGATCTTTCCTATTTCGGTTCCTGACTGCTAGTGGAAAAACTTTCCCTACTTCCCCCGCCCCTCACCCGCACTGAGCTTTAAAAATAGCAACGGGAGTTGGGTTGGCTCGGGGCTTTGTGTTTGGAGACCACAGCCTTTGCCCTCTGGGTCATTAGTCCACATCGTAATACCATGGCCACCAAAATTTCCTTCTCTTAAGTGTGTTTAGCTTCAAATGTTGAGAGAAGACATCCTCCTCAATGATCACTTTCCAATGACCATTTGGGAATTATCTGACTTGACACCCTTATCAACCCTACTGATAATCACAGCTGCTCTTTTTTCTCCCTTGTCTGGGGTCTGAGGTTTTTACAGTCCCGTTTGCTTTCTTCAGAACTGTTCTAGCTTAAGGCTTGAGAATTTGCACTTCTTCTTAGGTCTCCCCAGAATGGATTGGCCAGTCTAGGTTCTACTCCTCTCCATTCCCAAAGTGCTTGCCTAGGAATTTGGCATACTGTTAATATCAATCTTTTGTACATAAAGATGGCTTTAATAACAGTGACCAGTTTTTTTTTTTTTTTTTTTTTAAGGATGTCACCACTTTTATTTTTTTTTTTTTTTAAGATTTTATTTATTTATTTGAGAGAGAGAATGAGAGAGAGAGAGAGAGCATGAGAGGAGGGAGGGTCAGAGGGAGAAGCAGACTCCCCGCTGAGCAGGGAGCCCGATGTGGGACTCGATCCCGGGACTCCAGGATCATGACCTGAGCCGAAGGCAGTCGCTTAACCAACTGAGCCACCCAGGCGCCCAACAGTGACCAGTTTTTGAGTTTCATAGTCCACAAAGAATATTCATGTGTGTCACTCTATGTAGTTGTCAGTAAATTCTAAGAAATAGATAGGGATTGTAATTTTCAATCCCGTTTGAAAGACACTGGGATTGAGAGAAGGTCCATCAGCTGTCCGAGGTCACTTGATCTGCTAAGTGCAGAGTCAGAATGCCATACCCACCTGACTCCTCTGCACCATTCCTCCTCTCTCTTGCTCTCTCCCGCAGGTCTGCCTTTTGAGTCTGTTTGCAAAGATTCACTTACAGATGTTCACTCGTACCACTGATGATGACTGGCAGGGGTAGTGAACAAAGTACCACTTTCTACAAATCTGATGGGACGAAACCCCATTGCTTCTTTGCTTTTATTGGCTCCTGGAGGTTTTAGAATAAGTGTCAAGTCAGAGAAGCGTGAGTGTAATTCTTTAGGCAATGAGATTAAGAAGCATTCCTGAGAAAAGCAGTAATTCGATGTCAGTTTGTTTTTCAGATGAGGTTTGGTGTAAAGTAGATGAGGAGGTAGAGATGGAGAGAAAGAACATGACTGGGGTAGTTCTTGAAATAGTTCATGTAAGATGTGCTGGATGAAGCCTGGGCTGGGGTGGGAGCAGTGGGGGAGAGAAGAGGGGCCTGACCTGACCACAGAGAAGTCACAGAGTGCGTGCATGGTTTCTGGATGAAGGGGCCAGGGAAGAGTCAAAGATGGCCTGGAGGTTCTGGCCAGGAGCTGAGAGCATGCAGGTGCCACCTGCCCCAACAGGAGAGGTCCTCAGTGATGTGACAGCTTTTATGAGGAAAGGAGCTGCTCTGTGCCACTGTGGACATATTTAAGCATGTCAGCATTGCCAAGGCACCTGGGCAGCCAAGTTCTGGCTGCTGAAGTGAGAGGAAACAGGGAGAAGCAAGGAAAGTTACTATAAGTGGACACTACTGTTTTTGGGTACTGTCTCATTTAATCTTTATACCAAATCTACCAGATCGGCATTTTTTATTTCTATTTTTAAAATAAGAAAATGGATGCCCAGAAAATGTTCCTTGAAATGTCCTTTTCAAACAGGGATAGCAGGCTGATCTCATGCAAAGTGATACAGGCCTTCTGGATCAAACTGAGTCAGGCTGGTTCACTGTCCTTCCTCAGTTTTAATAAGTCATTCTGGTTACTTCTCTTTATGGCCTTAGCACAGGGTAAAGGTGGTGCCTGGATATCGTGGGCAGGCTGAAGTGATGTGAATTCTTTAGACAACATTCTTGCTGTGGCAACGGAATCACGCATTTCCCTAACTGAAGGTATGAGTGCATGCGTGGTGTGTACATGTGTGCACTCCCACATTTCATTTGTTTGTTGTTATGTTGTCGGGGTGTGGAGGAAAGGGTCATGAGAGGCTTTTGGATTTTCTTTCCAGGTAAGCTTGGCAAGTGACAGAACAGTCTATGCTTTGGTTTTTCTCCTTCAGCAGCCAGGTGGTGTTTGATAAGCTACTAAGAAAATGCTTTAGTAGTATTTAGCCATGTAGGTCTCCCCACCTTGCCCACGCCCCCCACCTCATCTGCAGTCCTGAATAACTGGGTCACAATGCATAGGTGTCTCCCATACACACACACACACCACACCCTGCTTGATGCTTTGAGCCCCAGACACACACAAGGAGCTGCCCTATATTTTACTACCAGCCTAGTTCTGTCATCTCATGATGCAGTATCCACTGTGGCTGACAACCAATGGGACCATTCTAAAGTAGGTCAGTGGAACATTCTGAATTTAAGGCAGCTGAATGGAAGTTCGGGCTACACATTTTCCAACAGGTCTGCATCTCCCGTGTTCACCTGAAGATGGCCTGTTCCCATGGTTCCCCAGCCTCCAAACACAGAATTAACAATGTGTCCAAAGGCAGGCGGCCTCTCTACATTTGTTTGTCATGGCTTGGTCTGAACCTCAAGCAGGAAGGCATGAATCAGCAGCATCATAGTTAGGAAAAGGTTCTGTGGCTTCAACTTTAGAAAACTCTCAAAGCATATCCAGGATTCACAGCAGTGTCCACTTTCTGACTGCTCAAACTCTGCCTTCGATGATTCCTCCTTCTTTCCTTCTGCCCTGGACACCTTTTTTATTTCTTGGTGGATGGGTCAAGGAGAAAATGTATGAAGCACAGTGGGCCTTGGGAGAACATGGAAACACACATATTCAGAATATATTTGCTATGATATTACTATATCTAGCTGGCGATCCATAGGGAAGGGCTAAAAATTGAACAAAAGATCACCTGAAATTATCACTCTCCCCGCTCTAGTGGGTTATTTATGCAGGGAAAATACTGTCCTGTGTTGCCCTTTCTTTCTGCTAAATTATGATCTTAAAAGGCTCCTAAAAGACAAATCTCTTCTTTGGGGCACAAAAAAACATTATTCTTCTGGGAGATCATTGCTATGCCGTGATTCAAGAAATCACCAAACAGTCTGCAGGCATCACGATCTATAATTTAAGAGGGACAGTCTCTGTCCTTTGGCTGACTTTCCCCCCAAATTGTAACGTGTAAGACTCTGGCCCATTAAGAGTAAAATAAACACTTCACAGGAATAAAATCTCACATTTTCTTTGTAACACTGATTAAACAGTGGCAGTGTCTGGCAACTTGAGAAATTTTTATTTTCTGGAGACCTTTATGCATATAAAGATTCTTCCTTCACCACTTGGTCCCTTTCTTATTCTTCCTAGTCATGAGATGTTTAAGGATGGGATAAAGGAGGGAGGCAGTGTCCATGTTTTCCTAATACCAGCCTATGTGTACATCATGAAAAACAGATTTAGGAACATCTGCCTAAGTATGACCAACCTCATACTCATGTCTAGACAAATTAGACTCTGATAGTTCCTCTGGCTTCCTGACTTCCCCAAAATGGTCCCCAAATGGGGTTCAAATATTCTCCCAACAGTGATCTGGCTTCAGGACATGCCAGTGGGTCCCCTCGATGGGGGTTGGGGGAAGGCCCCTAGAAGGATAGTGACAGCATCGCGAGGCCTGTTAAACCCACCCTGTCCACCAAACACCACAGTTTGTCACCGAAGGAGGCCCAGTGCACCTTCAGCTGAAAGTGGGAAGGGCTCCTTCTCAATTCCTCCAGTTTCTGGATAATGTCTATCCCCTTTCCTTTGCTACCTCCCAGGCTCCTCACTTGAATTCATGAAGATGTGAGATGTCAGCACTGCGCCTGGCACACAGCTGGTGCTCAATGTCTAAAGGATACATGGTTATTGGAATTACCTGCAGTTCTACCTTCTTACTTCTGAATATTTTGCTTTGTGTATAACAAAAATGATCCTAGCCATAATTCTGATACTATTATTTCTGATTGGTTGAGGACTCATTTATCTATTCATTCACTTATTTAATAAATTTGCACTGAGCAACCCCTACAGCTTGGTGCTGAGGATGCTGCAGAGAACGCATGCACCACAGCGTTCACCCTCTGTAAGTTATGCTGTCACACTTGCCCTTCGTCAATGAACATGACTGCATTCCATAACCTGCCCCCTTTCCACAATGCCTTAGGGAAAGACATATTTTGGAGGATTATACTATATTAAACAAAAGACAATTAAAAACAGCATTTGCTTTGGGTTGACAACAAAATACAAGAAATCCTAATATTATGATAAAGGAGTCAAGAGAAGAAATAAAACAAAACAACAAAACAAAACCCTGGAAGAATAGTGTAGGGAATATAGGGAAGCAAGAAATAAAATTTCACCATCTAGTAGAGGTGGTACCAGGCAGAATTGCCACTCCCGATGATCTAATTACTGTCATAAAGCAGCAATTCCCAGATTTTTGGACTTCCCAGACTGAGAGGAAAGGGGAGGGTGTACCACTAGCTTCAGTGGAAGCAGAGTGGGCAGCGAGACAGAGCCATAGGACACGGCTGAGGGACATTTCATAGAAACTGCAAGAAGCGCTGAGTTGCTCACCAATCTGCCCCAATCTGCAAGAGATTCATTAGCCAAGCAAGTGGGGCCCCTGGCAATTCACTCCCATATGCTTTTGGTAGTGAAAATATACACTGAACAACCAAGAAACAAACAAGAGCTGAAGAATAGAGATGTTATGTAACAATGGAATAGGGGGTAAATACTGAAATCAGTTAAAACTAGAAATGTCTAAATAGATGTATAAATCTTATTATAAAATGTATATCTAAATTAATATTTATTCTCAAAGGTCTGACTTGTAAAACATTGGAATAACAATAAAAGTCTGAATTAACAAGAGTGGCATACTTGAGTCAGGGTTAAAAGGTTGGTAAGTTATGGGGCGCCTGGGTGGCACAGTCGGTTAGGTGTCCAACTCTTGGTTTCAGCTCAGGTAGTGATCTCGGGGTTGTGAGATCAAGCCCCATGTTGGGCTCCATGCTCAGCATGTAGTCTGCTCGGGTTTCTCTCTCCCTCTCCGTCTGCTCCTTCCCCTCATGCTCACTCTCTCTCTCACTAAAATAAATAAATAAATCTTTAAAAAAAGGTTTGGTAAGTTATCTGGAATAATAGAGAAATCAAAATGCCAGATTTATTTTTACTTTTTAATAACTTGACAAATGTAGAATAAAGAGTGTTTACTCAAAAGTAATCAGTAGGAGAAGAGTATATTATATATCTTCCAAAACACAGGAGGTTATAAAAGGAAAGAACACACAAATCACACATGACTAACACACACACGCACATACACACGTGAAATGGAAGGACACAGAAAACACGAAATAGAAACTACATAGTAATAGTTTCTCGTTTCCCTTCCTTAAGAAGGAAAGGCAAATATTTCACTCATAACAATGAATGTGAATCCATAAATCTCTTTTATTTTAGAATAAAAATTCAGGTTGGGGAATAAAGGAAATCTAAAATCCAATTATGTTTATTCGCAAAAGCAGCATTTAGATAACATGACCAAAAACGTTTAAAGTCAAAAGTAGATGAAGGCAAATATAAAACAAAAACCAAACTAAGGTGGAAGTATGACTATAACAGTGGGAGTTCAGGACACTAGTATTAGACAGAATGGGATGGCACTCTATTTGTATCTGGATAGAATTCGAAATGAAGAAGATATCCCTGTTATGACCCTTTGTGCACTGAGTAACACTGTGTTAAAATATGCGACACGAAGGGGAAATGAAGAGGAAGATCACGGAGGAGGAAATAGGGCTTCTGTGTCAAGCTTCCTTTTAGGCAGGCTGGAGCCTTAATATACCTGGAAATAACTTTCAGGGCGATTAGGAATTTTCCATGTTCTTCCCCTATTTTTTTAAGAGATTTTATTTATTTATTTGAGAGAAAGAGAGCATGAGTAGGGGGAGGGATGGAGGGAGGGGGAGGGAGAAGCAGACTCCCCGCTGAGCAGGGAGCCTGACATGGGGCTCAATCCAAGGATCCTGGGATCATGACCTGAGCCAGAGGCAGATGCTTAACGAACTGAGCCACCCAAGCGTCCCTCCCATTTTGTTTTTAGTTGGCTTCTATCTCTGTTGGTTGGTATTTGAGGGCAGACTGGTCTTTTTCCCACCCACAAACTACCATTTTCTAAATACTCAGCGTGTGCAGGGTGTGTGCTAGCTGCCATGGGAACGGGCACATAAATGAGACCTGGTCATGTCTTCAAGTTGCTTACCAACGTCTAGTCTGTTTGAGGAATGATACGCAAGTTCAGAGATACAGTGGTCACCAAAGAACTCGAGGAAGCACTGTAGCTGGGTCTGGATAGATTTGGGACCAGAATTGATGGAGAGAAGCAGGAAAGAAGGGCATTTAGATGTTCCAGAAGGAATGGCAAAATGTCAGCACACTGAAAATGGGCTCCAAAAACACTTATTAGGACCTTCCCCAGGGGGTAGGATGTCTGAGGGAGGGTGGTGAGAAATATGGTGACATCCTCTCCACCTACCTCCTCTTGCCGTATCTTCTCTCTGGTCAAGGATCTTTACATTTTAAAAAGATGATGATGTGCAGGCCCCCTGTGATGCTCCAGGGCTCAACACTAGCCCTTAGACCTTAGTTGCTTCTACTTCTGTGTGAAACTCCAAAAAACCTCCTTTCCTGGAGCCCACCAGCATCCATTTCTGCTCAGTCTTTGCTGGAAGGAATGTGGATTACTTTCTCATGTAAGGAATTTCCAGTGAGAGATTTCATAAAATCCTTAGCATCTGGCAGCAGGCATCACATTTTAGGAAGCTGACAGAAGACGCTAGCTTAAAAGTATTTTGTGCCCCTTTCCTTGAAAGGCACTGGGGTGCGATGTTCTCTGAGAACACTAGACCTGAATTGAAGTCTTAATAACTCTTTAATGAATTTGCCTTTGTAAGCATTGAAAAGGCTCTCTGAATTATGTACACTAAAGAGGTACAACCCCAAAACTGTTAAACAACAGCCAAGTGGAATTAAGGAAAAGTAGATGTTGAGAGAGAGAACTCTGTAGTTATAATCCATTTGATCCACTGTCTGTTCTCCACTGATAACACTCGGTAGTTTTCAGAATAGCGGGACTTCAAAATGCTAATGTGTGCTGTCAATATCCAAAGGGAATACGGTGTACAGCATTTTCCAAACATATACTTTATTGTGGAAAATCCCCCACTCCCCAAGTCTGTAGAACTTCTGGAATTATTTTTAGAAGCTCTCCCTTTTAAAGTCTTCCATCATTGGGCACTTGGGACCCTGGGTGAGTTTAAACCCTCTTCCAGATGAGATCTGTTTAGCTGTTTGAGGACACTGACCACGTTCCCCAAAGTCTTCTCCATGCCAAACATCGCCACGTCCTGCAAACATTCCTCCTCTGGTAAGGTCACAATCTCCTTACCCCGCCTGTGCGCTAGTTTTATTGACTTTCTGTTACTAGAGTCAACAGGATTCTCTCACGCAGGTCAGCTGAGCAAAGAATACAAAGAATTACCTCTTTGGAACTGGGCATTATACTACCATTCTGTCCTCTACAGAAAAGTAGCAGTTAAGTTAGTGCTACTTTGAAGCAGTTAAGACACCAGAGGTGAACAATCCTCTCTGACAAAGCACTGAGGTCTGGGTACTGCATTTCAACATGGATATATACCATGACCCAAAGGAAAGGATCTATTTGAAACTTAAGAAAAAGGTTCTAGAGAGTATTTGTATTTTCTTATCTATTAGCTGTACAGCTTCTAAAACAATTGTCTGGCTAAGTGATTGATGGCACCTCAGAGTTTTAGTTCTATTCTGAGAATACACAGATTTGACATTTGCTTTTCAATATTCCCCTTGATTTCTGTTTGGCCTTTCCCATCAAGAGACAACTTCATTGGTGAGCAAACACTGCCTTTTTAGTTTTATGTACATATGTATGTGTGTGTGTATGATTTTTTTTTTCTATTCAAGGTTTGGTTAAGGTTTTATGGCTTTTCTGAGCAATCAGATGAGGTCAAAAAACAGTTAAACTAATGGTCAAACAAGAGCATAGCAGAAAGGTCCTGGACTCAGTGTAATGTAATATTTCCTCATCTTATAATGTTACCATATTACCATTCATTATGATAGTAACACAATGTTATTGGTACAACAATGCCAAGGTCCCTCTGCATTTTATATTCATTCATAATGGAGGATGTTTTTATATTACATCTACGTTTACAGATGTCATGATGCTGCTGGTGCCTTGTCCAGATCTGGTTTATCATGCTGATGTTGTGACTTTGGGCTGCTAATGGCTCACAGGTGCTCTTTGCTCAGAGAATAAACCGTTCTAAAGACTGAATGATAGGAGATACAGGCCGGCCCCCTCATCTCAAGGTGGGACTACTAGGTAATAGCAATCTGTGTCCCAGAGCTCCCCACGGGTGGTATCAGTTTGAAGCCAACTCCAACTGAGGGCACATTCTTGCTTGGCTCCTTCCCCTGCCTCTTCTGCTGAGAGCAGCAGAATCTGAATCCTTTCCTGAGGGCACACCCCACAATAAACCACTTTCACAAGGATCTCTATCTCAAGCTCTGTTTTAGGGATGCGGACCTAAAACAAAGTCATTATTACTTCCCTCTGTGGTTGCCACTTGGAGAGTTTGAAAGCAAATGATTCTTCATGCAGTGACTCTGTAAGCAACTTGAAACTGTAAGCAATGAAATCCAGCTGTTTTGCTAAATATTTGTTTAGAAAATATGAGCCCATTTAATATGCTGTCTTCTAAGTGGATGCTAACTAAGAACATGTAGTTAATTTAAAAATCGTTATGGAAACAATGTATCTGACAGTAAGTGGAATGGAGTCCTTTGGAAAAACCTCCTTAATTGATGGAGTAGACTCAGACATTGAGTCAGTTATGTTAATAGTCCATGTTGGCTTGTTCAAGTCTCTGAAATTTCAAGGAGAGGCAGATTACCACAAGCAAATTCAATGCTCTCCTGAAATGAGGGTGCCATAGATGAAATACGTTTAAGTTGATGTACAATGAAAAGGAGTCCCCACCCATAACAGTCCACATCGCCAAGGCTTAAGGATTGGAAGAGTGGATCTGCTTGCTGGATAAAGGATGCCCATCAAGCCAGGAGGATTCTCCTAGCCTAAGACTGGTTCTTCAGTCCTCTTGACTCAAAGGCTGGGAATTTCAACACTGGGGCTGAGGTACACCTGTCTATTTGTCTCTCCGTGTCTCTCTCTATGCAAGCTATGGCTTGCATAGCTAAGTTTTCTGGAAAGGGACAGTCTGAGGAGGTTATCATAAGGGGTAGCCATATCCCGGAGGCAAGATTAGACTTGCAGAAGAGCCTGCCACAGTGCCTGCTCAACCCAAGGGTCTGGGGGCCACACTGGTGGGGGAGGTGCAAATCCAAAGGCAAGGGCGAAGCTGGCAACAGGGAATGAGTTATAGAGCGAAAGAGCTGAGGAAATTAGAAACTTAGAGCCAGGGAATGAGACTGGGGTCCTGGTCTACTTTTCTTGGTCACTTTCTTGTGGCAAATGTGTAGCCTTTCCAGCTTTAGGGCCCAGGCAGTCAGGCGAGGAACAAATGTGAGGCTCTGTCAACCCAACTCTGTGTGTCCATTCCAACTCAGAAATCCTAGACAGTGAGAACGCCAGATTCCTTTTATTTTTAAACAAACATCCATCATCTAGGAACCTTACACATGACTTTTGACTTTTCTTGGCCATCATTGTATAACCTTTGGTTCTCAGTTGAAAGGAAAACAAAAACTGCTCACATATATTTTCTAAAATGTCACTCTTAGGGGATAGCAGCAGGTGGTATTTCCCTAGAACTTGGGATATGAAGAGCTGGCGCTTGAAGGAAGGGAATCTGCAGGTAATACCTGTGGAGACAGGAGGCTAAGTTTGAAGAGCAAGGAAAGGGAAGGAGGGCATATCAACTGTGCTCTGGGGTCACTGACAAGCGTGACCCCTGCCTCCTTTCGGGAAGTTAGGACATTTGCCAGTCTCTGCTTCACACATTGCTTGCTCTTTTCACCTCCTTTCTGTCCCCTTTCCTCCCACCTCACACAGAACTCTTCACTAAGTCTCCTTCCTCTTTCCTAGAAGGAGCCTGCTTGCTTTCCTTCACTTTCATCTTTGAAAAGAGCAGAGTGCCTGGCTGACTTTTTTTTCCCCCTTCTGTCTTTTTAAAGATAAAATGGCAGCTAGGATATAAATTTAATTCTAATAAGGGGGAAGACAGAGTAAGGTTCTCTTTAGCACAGGGTGCATCTTTTTTGTGATTTTCAAAATGGAGTCCTTCGAAATTGCGGCTGGTACTTGAGAAGTTTCTAAGCCCCCCGCCCCCCCAGGATAATGATTGTGACATTCCTCAGAGGCAAACTCATTTCTGTTACTCATTTTAAAAACACACGTTCCTTTGTCTTTTCACACTCGTCACGGTGAGATTTAAAATAGAGACACATCATCACCTATTTAAGGGTTATGAATAGCACTGCCTTGAAAAGGCCTGGTGGGAATTTATAGGGAATTGAAAGTGACGCAGCAGACTTGGAAGACAGCTAGGCAGACAGGAAAATGAGCTTGGCGGCCAAGCTGCCTCCATATCCCGAGCACAGGACATGAGACCCTCTTCCCACCACGCTCGCAGTCAGATTCGAGGCATCACTTCCAGATGGAGAAGTGGAGTGGAAGGGTGGGACAGACCCAAGACTTGGTGCCATCTACCCAACAAAAAAGTTTCAATGATCCAGAGATCACCCTCAGTACTGCAGTAGGTTGGATGATTGACCCCAACTTCACCCCTCCCCATACCCGTGTCTTTTGTCAGGTGGCTCTGCAGTCCCTGCTACTGGAGGTGTAGTTCTCCACCCCTTGTCATGGGCTGGGCCCACCCACACTCTGGAGGAATGCATGCCACCTCCTATCTGAGGCCTTAAAAGCTCGGTATGCTTCCCCTTGTCCTTGCCGTGGGAAGAGCACACCCCGGCTAACCCACTTGTCCAAGGAAAGGGTAAGAGATGAGCAATAGAACATGTGATAGCAGCCCAACCCCAGCTGATCCAAGGAAGCCTGACTAAGGGTCGAAGAAAGCTACTCTAAGTGCTGGGGCTCGAGAGCACTCGCTACCCAGCAATACTATGGAATCAGTGAGTGACGCAAACACTGATCCGAAATGGGGCTTGGTCACAGGAAGAGCGTGAATGACCATGACTAGAAAGTGAGTGTGAATAGAATACGGTTTTCCAAAGATGAGGACAGTCCTTGTGTTTATGGTCGCTAGATGGGCAGACGTTGCTTCCCCGTTTGAACATCCCACCCCTTAACTGGGTCTTGGCCAAGGGTGAAGGGAATGACAGAATCCCACCTTCCTGGCCATACTGGAAACCACTGATACATCCCAGTTCAGTGATGACAGACGTTGGCTTCTTTCGGAAGCACAAACATTTCAAAGACTATCAGATAATTAAGGAAGAAAAGACCTTCAGATGACCTCTGCCTGACACAAGTTAAACCACGCACTACTCACAAGGAAAGCCATTCATTCAGTCAAGTGCATGGCTTAAGTGGTTATATTCTCACTGAAATTTGCCTTTTAACTTTATCCCTTGTTCCCAACCCTCCCCTCTAAAGCCACATTGCATGAGTCTCTTAACTCTTCCAACATGGTACTTTCAAACACAACTGCACATCCTAAATCTTTTCCACGCCAAACTCCCAGAGATTCCTCATTCTTTAATTTTGACACCCCACTCACCATTCTAATCACTCTCTTCCAGACACCTACCTGCTTCTTCATGTCCCTCATAAAATATGAAATGCAGAATTATAGACAATCTTTGACATGTACCTAAAACACTGCCATGTACATGAGGGACTAATTACTTCTTGTTACCTGGATGTTATTTTTTCCCCATTATTTATGCCTATTAAGTTTAATTTCTTTTTCTGTAAAACTAATTCGGTTTATCCTCTGAATATATTTCTCTGCTTCAGGAGAGTAATGACTATTTTTTCCTCTAATAATGATGGTGATAATACCAACTCCACTGGGCTCCCTTTACTGAGAGCCTACTCATGCCTGGTACCTCCCCTCTGCCAGTTCACTAATCCATTCAAAACCCCTGAGGGTGGTATTATCATCTCCATATAAAATGAGGACACAGGCTCAGAGAAGGTGAGTCACTGGCACTCAGTCACACAGCTGCATGGGGTTCAAGTCCAGCCTGATTCCATGCACATGGTCTTTCTACTATCCTCACTCCCTTACATTGTTTTATCTGGAAAGGGAAAGGCTAATTATGTCATGGGAGTAGCCACGAGCAAAACATGGGTCAGCATTGTCCCCACTCTGTGCACTGAACAGAAAGGTGCCTCTTGGCCCACTCCGAATGAAATGCCTCTCACCATGTGACACGACACAGCCATCAACTGTGTGAAAGCCATCAGAGTGCCACAATCACATGATTGGCCTCAAAGACAGGATGGAAAGGAATCAACAGAGGCCAGTCCTGTGATCTTCAACCAGAGTTTTCTTCTATTGTGGTGGACACTGTCAATGCTCTGCCCAGATACCCCTACTGCGTGTGCACAGGCGGAGGGATGGCCCCCTAAAGGTGTCCACCTCTTAATCCCCGGAACCAAAGAACATGTTATGTTACAAAGCAAGGGAAAATTGAGGTTGCAGAAGGGAGTAAGGTTGCTAATCAGGTGGCCTTGAGATGGAAAGATTATCCAGGTGGGTGCAAGAGGGAGAGTCAGGACCAGGGAGAGGGCGGTGTGAGAAAGATGCAACCTGCCATTATAACTTTGAACACAGAAGGGGCCACAAGCCAAGGTGGGGGCCGTCTGTAGAAGCTGGAGAAGGCAAGAACGTATATTCTCCCTTAGAGCCTCCAGGAAGGAATGGAGCTCCTGATGCCCTGATTTTAGCCCAGTGAGACCCACTGTGGACTTTCAATGTCCAGAACTATAAGATAATGAATCTGCGTTGTTTTAACCCACCAAGTTTGTGATACTCTGTCACAGTAGCAAAAAGCCACTAATACACCGGAGATGTGTGTACTGGCTGCTAATGACTCACAGCTACCCCTTTCTCCAGAAAATTGCCTTCAACAGAACATGAGCCACTTGGCCCAGGGGGTTCTGAAAGGGCCTCCGTCGTGGGAGGAGGAGGGAGGCCCACAGAGAGTAGGCTACGAAAGGCTGGCCTCAAGGAAGGACCAGCTGTGCGACCCATGCGCCCGTGCTCCTCCAGAGCTGGCTGAAGTGAGACTCCCACTGAGACCACTTTCGTATTCAGCAACTTCCCTGCCCCAATCCGCTTCCTCCCTCTCCCTTCTCCTGAGAGCGCCCCCTCAACCTATCACGTGCACCCAACTCCCTGCTCAGGCTCTGCTTCTAGGGAATCTGGCCTGAGACAACAGTCAGCCTCAGAAGCGATGCCAGGCTATAGGAAGCTGGTCCTGGAGGGGAAATGGTGGGGCTGGATGGTGTGTGTCAGGTATGTGTCAGGGTAGAGGAGCTGGAAGATGAGACTAGAGGGCATACTGGCTTTTCCCCGGGGCCTTGCTGGGCCCTGGGCCTGACTTGATCTTACAAGTGTCCTTCCCTGAAGCATTCATGCCAAACCGGACGCTGTGTAAGCAGGAGCCACAAGGTGGGGAAGGTCTCAGGGTGCTTCCAGGTGCTCCAGGAATTCGATGGGCTACACTTCTGGAGGGTCAGTGCCATCTCGGGAATACAGCCCACATCTGGATCTGGATCAGCCCTGCATTTTTCATTTTTCAACCTCGTTTCCAGTCATGATACCCTTTAACTTCTCCTAACTGGGGGGGGGGGGGAGGTTACATCCTCACGCCCCCTGAGAGCAAACACAGGCCTGTGTTTTGTGGCCACTGGTCAATTATCAGGATTTACTGCTGCTCTTGAAACAACTGGTTTAAACTCACTCTGAATCTCACCCAAATTGCTTTTATGATTTCCTCTGTCTGTTTGGCCACTGGGTTCCTGACACAGGAAAGGCAGAAGAGTATGAATTGTGGACTTTCTGTGCGGGTGGCTCTGAATGGCCTACTTTCTCCTTGTAGCTGGGACATTCTATGGATCATTTTCATCATCTGGGCACAACCCCTAAGACTCTCAGCCTGCCCCCATTTCTCTGAGGTACCGTGAGTGAGTCCGTGCCAGGTCCAGACTTGTAATGGTGGCTCAATCACCTTTCCTGCCCAGTTCAGTGCCTCCCCCAGAATCGTCCCTCCCACGCCTGTCTGTCTGGGTCATTCCCCTACAGTTCACCCAGCCACAGATGCCCTCTGCAGGCTACCGCAGACAGACAGCGCCATGCACCCGGTAGTGGATGCTGTGATGTGTCACTCAGGTCCCCCCACGGTACCGAAGCATTCTATGCCCACCTGCCCAGCATCTTGGTTGCCTCCCACTGATTCCCCCTCTGCCTACTGCCCTTGGCTGAAAAGAGCTGCTATGTCCAGGATTAGGCCCTCTCCCCAGGGGCTGCCTATACACAGTGAGAGGTGATGCGGGGGTACAAAGTCCCAGACCTCTAGCCTCAATGCAGATGACTGTCCAGGGCTCCTTGGGGATTAGCTGAAGGTGCAACTGTATCACCATCCAACTTCTCCCTCTGCCCAGTCTTGCTTTCCCTTCCCTGTGCACAGCTATTGTTCTCCAGAACATTCCTGAACAACCTGCCCTCATGTACATCTCTGAGGCTCAGAATCTGTCCTGGAGCCTGGACTTGGGCTACACAACTCTCACTTGCCCTTCCCAGGGGCGCGGGGAACTGGAGGTAGGGGTGGGGGAGGCCTTACCCACGATCATATGGTTGCAGACATCACAGAAAGTGGGCTTCTTGAAGATATGCTCCTGAAAGGCGTGGGCCTTGACGCCAGCCCCTGGGTGCAGGCCGGTCCTGGTGGGTGTGGATGTCAGGCTTCCAGAGGCGGGGAGTGGGCTGGAGCTGGGGCTGACCTCAGCCAGCATGTCCGCCTGCAGCTTCACGTCGCTGTTGGTTCTCTGGAAGAAGTTGTCAGCGCTTTTGCTCCGTAAACTTTTGGTCTTGAAAGAAAGTGATCGTTTTAGTTTCTGGAGCTGCAATGCAATGACAGAACACTCTCTTACGATCAATCATGCAGACTCACGCTGGGGGGGTTGAGGTCTGCTCCAGGCACTGCACTGTTCCAGCTGACACCCTCTGCCCCTCCTTGGGCACACAATGTGTCCCTGTGTGGGTGGGCAAGGTCAGTGCCTAAAGGGTATGTGGCAGTCCCTTCTCCATCCCGTGCTGAGCCAGACTGCTCAGAGAGGCCCCAAGGTGCCTTTGCTTCTGCCCCTGCTCCTCCTCCCCGCCTCCTTGAGGTCCTACCAATGTGCTGTCAAAGAGTCCCATGACATTGAACTTTTGACACCATTTGCCTTTTGAATTGGAATCATTGGAAATATTAAGTGTATGATCTTCTGGGCTCAATGGCTGTGTCTGCCATGCCAGAGCCTCTGCCAGTCTTTCTCTCTGATGGTCACTTAGCAGCTACTTGTCTCTCTACATGGCAAAGCAGAAGAGGCCACTGTCTGCCCCGAATCCATCTGGGTGAACTATCCACAGAACAGGAACCAGAAACTCTCAAACCTACTTGGGTCTGAAGCTTATGGATGAGTAATGTGTGCGTGTGTGTGTGTGTGTGTATGTGTGTGTGCACACGCGAATGTGTGCGTGTTTGCAGAGGACACGGTGTGAGATTACTTGTTTGACTTTCTCTGCTCTTCTCCCTGCCTTGCTGCTTGTTTTTGGCCGTGGCAAACTGGATCATTTCTCATTTGCCTTGCAACTTATGAAGAATTAAAACCTGGGTTTGGAGAACTAATTACTGAAAGGTCTGGGTTTGGTCCAGGCTGCACCACCAATCCAGCCTTCCTTACTGGAGCTAGCAGGATCTTTTGGAAATACAGATGTGAGCATGTGAGCCTGATGTTTAAATCCTTCACAAGGTTTCCTTTGTTCTTAAATCTAAAGAAAAGTTCCTTGTCATGGGCTCCAGGTACTGGCAGCTTCTGCGTCCCCATGACAGCTTGTAGCAACATGTACCTTGCTCTGTCCACGCCAGCTACAGTGGCTCTTTGAAAGTCTGTGGTATTTACTATGCTTCCTCATTGCCACTCCTTTTGTGCATACTTCTCCCTTTGCCCAGATAAAGGAATAAAGCACTTAGTAGCTGCATGACCTGCAACAGGTCACTTTACCTTCAAGGTAGTTTCCTTTTGTCATTGACTATCCATGGGGACTCTGCCTGTTGTCTGGAATGTCTTTGACCCAAAGCTGCAGACAAAAAGGAGCTAAGCACATGAGTCTAATAAAGGCCCCCATCAAGTGTAGTCAAATACCTCTCCAGGACACATAAGATGAGCTCTGCATCAACCCTCCAACCTCTTCCTCAGAAGACCAGGAAGATGTGGTCTTTTGTGCTTGGGGTAGACTGCAAAAATGCTATAACTTTCCTCCATTACCCTTCCCCATTCACCTCTGCAATGTAACTTTGCAGCCCCACCCATCAAAGGTAGCATGTTTCCACACTCCTTGGATCTTGTTGATTTGGGCAACTTGACCAATAAAAGGTGGCAGAAGCAATTTTAAGCCAGTTCCAAGCCCAGAACTCAAGATGCCTTGCATGCTTTGTCCTCCCTCTTGGAAACCTGCCAAACTGCCTTATGAACCAACCCAATGTAGCCTGAAGGATGATGAGAGACACAGTCCAGTCACCTCCCATCACATGAGTAAGACCACCGAAGCAGAGCTACCCTGTTTCCCTGCAGGGAATATAAGGGTCTAGAAGAAACCAGAAGAACTGTCGAGCTGAGTCCCATCCAAATCGTAAGCCCACAGAACCATCAACTAAAGAGATGATTGGTGTTTGAAACCATTAAGTTGGGTATCTATTGTGTGTACACAGCAATACATTGCTTCTCCCCACCTTCCTGCCATGTGCTGGATTTTACTTCTTTCCCCATGTGAGGTTGGCTGTGGCTGTGTGAAGCTAGCTCCCCACTTCAGGGAGCCATCTGGGGAGGAGGCCTTGTTAGGGCCCTCCTCTAGAGGAGCTCCACTTATCCAGCGATGAGGCATCATTAGCCAGAGACCAGCAACACCCTATATTTAAAGGTCAGAAATGGTGGGTTGGCCAAGAACACTGTCTCTTTCCCTTTGCCCTATGGCCCAAACCCACCAGAGGCGCTGTAGCCACCAAAGAAGGAGGAGAAGGAGGTGCTGGTGAGTTATTCTGGCGTTGTTCATTACTGTACCATAACCTAGCCTATCCTGACTGATATAGGGGAGCAGGGTCATGCGTCCTTGGGAGCCCTGCATTTATTGTGAAGAGGACTCTCCATTTCCAGCAAAGCTAAGTGAGAGCGGGAACAAGACAGCACTCATTGAGACAGAGCCACACCAGGGTAAGGGCCAGAAAGCCATAAAGGAGAACAGACCTTCCTCACTTCCCATCCTTCCAGTTATTGGCTGGGCTGGTGCTGGAGGAAGGGGGGTTTAAATAGATAAGACTAGAGTTTTATTGTGGACAGATTTTAATAAAGTGACCAGGAAGTTAAGGAATCTGCTAAGATTTTGTTGTGGGCTTGGCAACCCAGGGCGAGGGTGGTTTATTAGAGCAAATATCATCATATAGAAAAATAAAATCCTGTCATGGAGTTCAGATGGTTCAATAAATTGGCTACTCTCGTTTCAGAAGCAGAACAGAAGCACCTATCCTAATTATAATAATAGCAGGTGCATCCCCAGGTGACCCTTCTTCATTTTCCCAACCATCCAGTGAAGACACTGTTGTTTTACTCCTGGAGAAATGGTTGAGGGAGGTTAAGGGACTTGCCCAAGGTCACACAGCTCATGTGAGTCAAGCCCAGGGTTCAGAATTAAATTTACCTTCCTTTAAGCCCCCATTCTTCACACTGGCAGTGATGGACAGGTGAAGCAGAGGGAATGGAGGAGAGCTTACTCTTCATCCTCAGGGGGACAGAACTACTTTTGGTGGACAGTGAGAGTGGGAAGGGATGTGCAGTGAGAAAGCAAATCTGCTTTTTGGGGAGCTATTTCCCTTATTTTATATATTTCAAATTTCTTAAAAATAAAAAAGGAGCATAGTTGTTTATCAAAGGGGAGCAGCAGACTTCCCTTTAAGGCTTCTCTGACAGACTCTGTGGACTCTGTTGCTAGGCCAGGGAAGGTCATGGGGTGGGGCCTACGTCCAGTCTGGTCTCCCTCCTGTGCTCGTGTGCTTTATTTCTGCCTTCAGAAACTTCCATATATGGCATTCTGTGTTCCTTTGAAGTTTAGCATGATGCCAAGACACCTGTAGCATTTTCCTTGTCCTGTGGGATGTGGCTGGAAACTGTGTCAGACTTTCAGAGTCTGCCTGCCTACAGAGTTGGAGAATTTGCCTTGGAAGTCAATGTAACACTTCTTATTCAAGTGGGTAGCTTAAAAGAAAGGCCTACAAGTTAAACAAAGTCTGAGCAGTGAGCTCAAAGGAACACACTTTCTCTAATTATTCCCCAAAGAGTAGAGGCCAGATGGGAACATATAAAATACAGAAATAGAAGCAAACCCCGATAATAGCAGATGTCACAAAATGATCTTCCAGACAACATTGGCACAACCCAACTCCATTTTTTTTATAATAATAATGGGAGAAGGAACATATATTCTCAAGTACTTTGCCGTGTGCTAGAAACTGCTCTCTATATTTTAATTCATGTAATCATCCTAGTGATCTGATGAGTAAGAGATCATTCATTCATTCATTCATTCATTCAATAATTCATTCAATAAATATTTATTGTGTCACTACTATGAGCCAGGCATTGGCCTTGGCTTTGGGGTTATAGCAGCGGAAAAAAGAAAAACCCCTCCCCTTAAGGTTTTAAGGTCTAGTGGGTGGAGATAGAAAGTAAATAAATAATAAAAGATGTATATAATATAAATTTGGGTAAGGATAAGAGACATGAAGGAAATAAAAGTGGAGCCAGGCTTTAGAAAGTGACAAGGAAGGCTTCTCTGAACGGTGACATTGGAGCAGAGACACATGAGAAGTGAGGGCATGAGCTACTTTGGAGAAGAACAATGTGGGTAGTGGGGGAAACTATGGGCAAAGGCCCTGACAAGGTGGGTGTGCCTGGGGCAGAAGGTTGAGGGAGAAAAGGGGCAGAGAAGTCAAGGGTCAGCTTCATGCCAGGCCTTGCAGGCCATGGCAAAGGCCTTGGAATTTATCCTAAGGGTGATGGTTTTGAGCAGAGAATTTTAAAAGGGTTCCTCTGGCTGCTCTGTGGAAAACAGACTCCAGGAGGGCAAGATGGAAGCCCGGAGACAAGTTGGAGACTCTTGCAATTATCCCAGGGAGAATCCATTTTGGCTTGGCCTGCCATAGTTATAGTACAACATGGTTGAATATGGGGTACAGCATGAAGGTAGAACCAAATGGGCTTGTTGAGGGATTGGATATGGAGTATGATGGAAAGAGGGGACTCAAGAATGATTTCAAGGTTTTGGGCTTAAGCAAGTGGATGGATGGAGGGACCATTTACTCAAAGGAAGAGTCCTGGAGAAGAAGCAAGTTGGTGTGGGGCAATGGGGTGGGGATAAAGAGTTGAGTTGGGGAAAGTAAGTTTGAAATGCTTATGTGGAATTCATGTGGAGCTGGGTATGTGGCCTTGGAATTCAGGTGAGGGGTCCAAGCTGGGTAAATACATGTGGGAATCACAAAGACATTGATGGTACTTACAGCTATGAGGCTTGATGAGATCACTATGTAGTTAGTGCGAACACTGAAGAGAAGTGCTCTGAGGATGGAGACCCGGAGGTCAAGAAGATTAAGGAAATATTTTGAGGGCAAGATGATTAAGAAAAAAAACAAAGGAATCTGAGAAGGAGCGACTGGCGAGAAAGGAGTGGAAGCTCTGGGAATAAAATGATTCAAGGAAGAGAGAAGAACCCACATCATCAAATAATGCCTATACATCGAGTAATGTGAGGGCTAGGAGGAATGTCTTTGGGAGTTTTTTTTTTTTTTTTTTTTAGTTTATTTAGTTGAGAGAGAGATGGGGGGGTGAGGAACAGAGGGGGAGGGAGAGGCAGAGGAAAAGAGTCTCAAGCAGACTCCCTGCTGAGCACAGAGCTTGATGCAGGGCTCAGTCTCATCACCCTGAGATCATGACCTGAGCCGAAACCAAGAGTTGGACACTTCAATGACTGAGCCACCCAGGTGCCCCAAGGAGGGAAGGGGGCGTTTATTTAATGGTAGCAGATGCAGTGAAGTGGTAGGGGTGAAGACCTAACTGACAAAATTTCAAGAAAAAATGGCGGTGGTGGGGGGAGTGAATGCAGGTGGTGAGCACAAGCAGTTTTGCTCTAGAGGGGGATAGTGCCAGGGAAAGGGGATGCACCATGAAGGGCGGGTCTGGTTTTATTTCAGCATGGGAGTTAGTTCAGCATGTTATTAAACTGATGTTGCAGAAGAGAGTGCGGAAATGCTGGAGGGATGTCCTCGAGTAGATGGGAGGAGGTGAGATCCGGTGCACTGGAGGAACAGTTGACTTTAGCCGGGAATGAGATGGTTGATCCATACGGGGAGAGAGAGAGAGAAAGAGGCAGACAGGCTGGTGAAGTTGGTGCTAGTTGGATGTAATCTTCTCTTTTGACTGCTTTTTTTTTTTCTCAGTGAAAACAGAAACAAGTCTATCTCCCTCCCGAGTGAGGGGAAAAGGGAGGGAGTTGGAATCTGGAAGTGAGAAGATGGAGAATAGCTGTTTCAGTGCATTAGCACAATGCACAACGCCGGCTGGTACAGAGGGTCTGTTTCAGGTTATTACCTCATTTTATAGATGAGACAATTGAAACCCAAATTTAAATAGCTAGTAAGTTGCAGAATGAAGATCCACATACAGGGCTCTGTAACTCCAAAGCCCCTTAAGCCAAGTAGACTTTCATAAGATTTCCTACTATTGGGACGCCTGGATGGCTCAGTCGGTTAAACATTTGCCTTCAGCTCAGGTCATGATCCCAGGTCCTGGGATTGAGCCCCATTTCGGGCCCCCTGTTCAGCTGGGAGCTTGCTTCTCCCTCTGCCTGCCCCTTGTGCTCTCTTGTGTTTGTTCTCTGACAAATAAATAAAATCTTTAAAAAATCAAAACAAAACAAAACAAAACATAAGGTTTCCTACCCTTGACCTCCTTTAGTAAAAGTCCTCTGTTTGGTGTGCTCTATCTTCTGATACCAGCTGGAATTTTAGCAATAATCCATGTGGTTGCCATGTTGAGCATGGCAATCAGTTGGGGAACACAGAACTCAGGCATCATTAGAGCAATGGAACATGGGGAATTACAGCCTGCAGGTGATGGCAGTGGCATGTGTGTGATTTACTAGTCTGTTCTGCAGAAGCACATCAAGTTAATTAGCCAGCATGTGCTTGGTCATTTCAGCCAGGATCTGAAGTTGCACTGTGTGGGAAAGAGGTGGTTCTGGAGCAAATGCATCTCTGCCCACACAGGCATAAATTGGGAGGCACAGTCACTGTGTCAGTTTGGTTTCCTGTCAAGTCTCCTCTATGAACATTTCTTTTGCTATCTGAGGCCCCACCAATAATGTGCTGGCTTTTGCTGCTGGATCGAAATGAGGTCATCTGCAAGCACATGCCTCCTCTTTGGTACACACATGTGATCTAAATTTTTGGTTCGTATTTTAACTTTTCTAAAATAGGGATATGTCTTCATTAAAATACTCATTCTTTTTAAAATTTGTATTTATTTTTTAAAATGACTTTATTTATTTGCCAGAGAGAGAGAGCACAAGCAGGGGGAGCTGCAGAGGGAGAGGGAGAAACAGGCTCCCCACTGAGCAGGGAGCCCGATGCAGGACTCGATCTCAGGATCCTGGGATCATGATCTGAGCCAAAGGCAGATGCTTAACTGACTGAGCCACACAGGTGTCCCTGAAGTACTCATTCTTTAATTTTTTTCCTGAAAAGGTATTATTAAACCAATTGCTGACAGCTAAGACTCGGGGAAATGAGTTATTTGCCTGTGTGGTATGACAGTCCGAGTTCCGAGTTTCCCTCGGAAACTCAGGTCCCTTCACTCTCCACCAGCCACACAGATGCACTTCCTCTCTTCCAAGTTTGGCTGATGCTGTGGTTCCTCCCACGCTCACCCATAACATTTTATTTATGACTCTACAGGCAGATAGGGTGTGCTGGGGTCCTGAGAAATGTAATGCCTGTGATGAGAGCCTTCTCACCAACCTTTTACCCATCCACGGCCTGATTTCTTTTAAGACACGATATATTCCAGGTCCTGATCAGCTTCTGTGTGGATGGGACTTCAAAGTCAGAAATAGTCTTCTTACATCTACTTAGCTTTGTCATAACCAGCTGCAAAAACTGTTGTTAATGAATATGTTGGTAAAGCAAGAGCTACTGGATACAATTAACTTGGGCAGGTCCTCAAGCTCCTTAGCTTGGGTTCTATCCATAAACAGAGAGGAACAGCTCAGAGGCTACTAAGTTCCCTTTCTGTTCTGACAAGTCAGCACAGTGAGGGAACACAAAAGACCTGGAACAGTCTCTACTTATAGGAAGTCTAAGATCTAATTCTGGAGACAAGTAGCAATGCTTAAGACTCTCCAAGGGTGACACGAGATCCTATATTTATATTATCAAGTGATAAGTAGAGTGTTTTGATCACTGCCTATTCTAATATGTCAGAAAAGGGAGTTATCAATGGGGGCTGGAATAATCAGAGACATTCTTTCAAACCTTAAAGAATGAATTGACTTTAAAACACATAATTGACGAGTTTATGCACTTTGATGGCCCCCCTCACATGTAGGTTATACCCAGTCTCCTCCCTGTGTGATACAAGAAACTTCCTGATGGATGAGGGCCATACACCTGCCCAGTAGACCTCTAGTCACCCCTCCACCATCCCAGGCACACAGACACATTAAGAGAAGTCCAAAGATTTTCAATGATGCCCAGTGATTTTCAAGATTTTTTA
The DNA here is from genome assembly GCF_009762305.2 of Zalophus californianus. Classification (NCBI taxonomy): domain Eukaryota; kingdom Metazoa; phylum Chordata; class Mammalia; order Carnivora; family Otariidae; genus Zalophus; species Zalophus californianus. The sequence goes on along the minus strand of NC_045595.1, from coordinate 65,277,017 downwards.
TTCTGCCTGAAAGTGGCATTCCAGTCTACTTGGAAAATGCCTGATTCTCCTTGATTGCTTGACTTCTGTCTGGCCTCTCGCCTGACCTTCCCTGCAGGTGGACAGGGACTTTCTCTCCTGTGTGACCCAAGTGCGCAGAGTGGAGATGTGTCACTGTTCCTCCTGCCCTCTGCTCTGGGCTCCTCTTCAGACCATTAGGCTATTCCCAACAAGTGCCTAGCACATAGTAATGATATTAATTAGACTAGCAAATAATTATTCAGCTCTTATTACACACCAGACTCTATCCTAAGGGTTTATGTAAGTTATCTTTTGATCTTTGTGCTAACCCTGAAAAAACGTGCCCAAATACACCCAGAAAAAGTGCTAGAGTCAGGACTAGAACCAAGCACCGGTTGACTTCAGAATCCAAGCTCTTTGCCTCTATACACATTTGTTAAATGACTGCTGGACAGACTGACGGATGGACTGAATGAACAGGAAGAGCTCCAGCCAGATTGAAGCCTTGGACATGGAGGCAGGGATGAGTGCACCATGAACACATGCTCTGGGGCCCCACAGGATTTCAGCAGTGCTGAAACAACCGGACTCTAAACATACTAGTTGTGCAGCAAACCCTGACTGAAAAGCTGGCCTGCCTGGTACCCTAGGTGTGCTGGCACGAGAAGCAAATTGTCGTGATGAAGGAAATGTGCATGGGTGCGTGTGGGTAGGTGTCCCAGATAATGACGGAAGCCAGGTGGAAAGAGTGTAAAGCATGGTAATCACAGAGACCCACTGCAGGTTTTCCAGAAGGAAGAAACAAGTCCTGATGATCAAGTCGTGGTAGGACCTGGGTGTCTTAGAAGGAGTTACATCAGAGACATACCCTGGGATGGACAAATTAGTAAGCTGCTCCCTCCAGCCCTAAGGCTGGCTGCCATATTTCCTCCAAAGATGTTTCTGTGTAGCTCCCAAGTCCACAGTTGCTAGAACAGGGAGAATGTAGTAGCATGGAGCTCCTGGCTACTTCTCACCTCCTGCTCTTTGTGGAGAAATTCAAGATCATCAATTTCCTGAGGCATCATCATGTACTTTTTAAATGTCGTTGATATTTTTTTTTTTTTTGGTCTTATCCTGAAAACAGTCCTCACCTAGATTGTTTAAGCCAAGAGTGGTGGCATTGGTTAGATCTTGTTTAATGGCATACATCAAGAGAATAATACTTCATTTTTTTGGTACAGCTACACACACACACACACACACACACACACACACACACACATGCACTTTTATGTGACATACCTTTCCATGAAACAGCCCTGTGAATGCAGCAGGGCAAATATTACCATTTTACAAATGACAAAATGGGACAAAAGATGTGAAGCGACATTCCCAAGGTCCACAGAGGATGAGATGCTTAATGGGGAGGAAGAGTTTTAAGGATCATCTTAGGTGCAGGGACAGAAGATCCTTTCAAACCTGAGGATGACGCACTCAAGGCTCTGGGGTCAGACAGTCTTCTTTGCTGCCCTTCCCGGCCTGGGGGCCCCAGCAGTGTGAGCACAGGAAAGTTACTTAACTTCTCTGAGCCCCAATTCCCCATCTATAAAATGGGGACAATAACACTTTCCTTGCAGGTTTTTTGTGAGGATTAAATAAGATAAACATCTAAAGCCCCTGGCATAGTCCTGGCACTCGGGGGCCATACCCTAACACTCAATGCCTCAAAATCCCCAGCACACCACCATCCTTTCTGGTTGGCATGAGGTTAGGAGCGTGGTTCTTATCCTTCCCCTGTGTGTGGATGCCAGTGTAACAATATTGGGGCCATTGCAACACCTTCAGGGATGGGTCAAGATTCCTCTTGGGCAAGAGTACTATATGTGCTCAGAAGAAATACTTTGAGAAACCAAAGGCAAGGGAAGATGGCACCTCAAAGACCAAACTCAATAATAAAAATAATAATGACAATAATAATAATAACACAGCACTGTGTTATGGGAAGCACTGAGAAGGGTGAGGTTTGCTGTCTGAGGGACAGAGCTGTGCTACAATGTATATTGGAGTTAAGTTGGGAGAGGGGGTGGGCTGCCATGAGGGAGGTGTGCAAGAAGGTAGTGAGAAAACAAATTTAGAGGTGGCATGGATTTTTGAGTCAGACAGCTACTGAATAGGGTGTGTAATATAAACCTCCTCTTTCTTCTCAAAATCTTCAGTAAAGTGTACATTTTTCACTAATGCTTTGGTGAGCGGGAACTTTTTTTTAAAGATTTATTTATTTATCTGAGAGAGAGCGAGCACAGGTGAGCAGAGGGCGAGGAAGAGAGAGAATCCCAAGCAGACTCCCTGCTGAGTGTGGAGCCCAATGAGGGGCTTGATCCCAGAACCCACGAGATCATGACCTGAGCCAAAATCACGAGTCAGATTCTTAACCGACTGAGCCATCAAGACACCCCATGAGAGGGTACCTTTTCAGGGGGAATGCTGACATGGGGCATCAGCACCTGGACTAACATGGATTCTGTGGCCCATTTTGGAGGCTACTCCTTAGCCCTGGAATCCTGACAGAGAGAGGGCCTGCCTGACCAGGAGCCACAGAGGTTGGGACTGAGAGTGCTGGTGCTGAACCATGTGGCCCATCAAGTGGGAGTCCCATGGGGCTGTCTGATGCTGTGGCCACCCTTCCTCAGCAGGTCCAGCAGCGGCCAGTCCCCTCTCTGCTGCTGCTGTCGCTGTTGTGACAGCTTGGGAGGAGGGATGCAGCCCCAGGGACCACATTATTATTATTTTTTATTCCCACGAGCAGAGAGAGGGATGGACCCTAGGAAGGCCAATGAACCTAGAGAAAATGGAAAAATGCTGGCTGTCTAAAAGGGAAAAACTGTTCCAAGGGCAAATGAGTTTAGAATGGGGATCCTTCTTGATTCTGATTCATATACTAAATGATTCTACTGATTAAGTGATGGACCAAGAAACAAAAGTATTTACACTTAACTATGCTGGGCCTCACTTATTAATACCACCTCCCGTGGTGCCTTGCAAATAGTAGGTACTTATTAGGGGCTGAATCGTGTCCCCCCAATTAATATATTGATGCCGTAACCCTCCATACCTCAGAACAGGACTGTATTTGGAGACAGGGCCTTTCAATAGGTGATTCAGTTGAAGTGAGGCCTTCAGGGTGGGCCCTAATCCAATCTGACTGGTGTCTCTACAAGAAGAGGAAATTTGGACACATGGACACTAGGAATGCATGCATGCAGAGGAAAGACCATGGGAGGACACATGGAGAAGGTGGCCGTCTGCAAGCCAAGAGGAGAGGTCTCACAGATCAACACTTTGATCTCAGACTTTCAGTCTCCAGACTTCTGAGAGAAGAAATCTCAGTTGCTGAAGCTGCTCCATCTGTCCTAGTTATGGCAATGCTAGCAAGCTATACAATGCTCAATTAAAGCTAGTCAGGGTGAAATACGGTGCTCCTAGAGCTGTCAGTTCCAATCAGAAAGAGCTGCACTGAGGCCTTTCCTGCAGGGTCTCTAACGTCCCACATGACAATATGCCCAGCCAAGCGTTTCACTGGGTAATGAGAATGGAAACCTGGGTAGATGGCCTTGTCCGTGCTGTTTGGCCAGGAATGTCCTTCCTCACACACATTCCTGGGGACCTTCTGCTCATTGTCTAAGTCGCAGCTCCTGTGATGTCTCCCATGGCCCGTCCCCAGTCTTCCCTGACTACTCCATTTATGTGGAGCTCCGGGAGTCTCATCATTAGTGTGCCATAACCTGTAGCAGAAGCACATCACCACAACTAACCTTCCACATACTTTCATTCTATTCACTGAGGTAAACAGCTTTTCACGTTTGTATCTCTGACCCAACATACGGGGTTCTGGTCTGGGATGGACATTCTGTGTCGAATAAGTGATTGAATGAATGATGTTTTGCCTTATGTGTTTGAGTTCTACTCATTTAGTAGTGACAAGATGAAAGAGGAGTCATCCTTTCAATCTTTTGACCTGGAACAATCTCCTGGCCGAGGACTCCTTGAGTTTTTCTTCTCTCTAATCTTAAACCCCATTTTCTGCCAGTAACCAAGGCTAATCCCTTTTCCTTTGAAAATGTCTCCTGTATTCCCTCTTCTCTCCAAACCACACCAACTCCGAATGTTTCCCCCTGTGTTATGGCCTCTAGTCTCTCCCTTTGTAACCTACTCGTGCAGGCTTATCTTCCAGCAGTTAGGTAGGGTTGCCAGAATGGGCATGGGAGCACATCAGGCCAGTCCGCAGTGTGAGGGTTTGGAACTGATGAGTGCGTTTCTGTTGACCTTGAGTCCCGAAGCCAAAGGAAAAGTTCTACTCCTCACTCAGAAAACCAGAAGACAGCCCTAAGATGACCAAAGGACATGCAAGGGGAGGGAGCATCTTCTACAGTATCTATGTCGGCCTTCATGGCCAGACAGAGGGAAAAAGTGCAGTGAAGACCCTGAGTAGGTTCTAAAACGTACCTCAGCACTCCCAGACTGTCCCCTGGTGGTGGATGAAGCCAGGGTGGGTGCAGGTCACAGAGCACCTGTCTGCTCAGGCTCCCCTCTCAAGTGTTGTGTGGGGAAGGCACTGGTAGGGTCTTGGCAAAACATAGGGAAGAGGTGGATTCTTGTAGAGAAAGGCTCTGAACTGATGACCCTTGTGTCCTCGAGGGCCCAGGAGACAGTCCTCCAGCTAATGTCCTCACTCGTCAGGCTCCCAGTCAGTAAATGGCATGCCCCACTTTATTTAATTTTATCAGGTCTCAAACCTAGGAATTGCCCTTGACTCCAGTTTCCCCTTCACACTTCATATCCAGTCCATGAGCCAATACATTAGCCAACAAGACTGTCAAAATACGTGCAGAATCCAGCCGCTTCATGTCACTTCCACCACCGTTACCCCAGACCAATGTGACATCCTATCTCACCTGCACACCCGCTTCCTCAGGGCCATCCTGAAAAATGTATCAACTGCAGTCAATTTTCTTGCCCCCTTGTACTCTACTTGCTGCAAAGTCGTCCACAGTGATTGTTGGAGATGAAAGTCAGGCCATTTTACTGCTCTGCTCAGAACCTTACCGTAGTGTCTCATCACACTTCAAACACACCTCACATCCTTTCTGTGGCCTCCCAGGCCCTCCTGGAGCTGACCTGGGACCATTCTTACCACTGTCCTTCATCACTTTGCGCCAGTGCCCCAGAGCCCCCGGTCTCCGTGTTGTTCCACAAAGACCCCAGGAACGCTGCCACGTAAGGGCTGCTGTCCTTCTCTCTTCCTGCAGAGCTGTTCCCTCTGCAGAATTCACTAACTCCTCCCTTCCATCAGCCCTCTGCACAAAGGTCATGTCACAAGAGACCTTCCCTGACCCCCACGCTCCGTCTCCCTTACCCTCTTCAGAATGCTTATTGCTGTTTTATTTTTTAAGCTTTTTACTTTGAAAACCTTTAAACCCCTTTAAATTGGCAAGAATAGTTCCATGAATGCTGATCATGCCCTATGCTCAGGTCTGCCAATTATTAATGTTTTGCAATATTTGCCTTTTATTATTCTTCCTACAATAACAGATATTATTATGATTGTTGTCATTGGTGCTACTGTTTTCACTACTGAACTATTTGGGAATGAGCTGCAGATGTCATGACCCTCTATCCCCAAATATTTCAGTGTGTATCTCCCAAGAACAAAGATATTTTGTTATGTATACTCAATATGATGAATTAACATCGATGAGATACTGTTACCTTGTATACAAGTTATATTCAAATTTTGAGAATTGTACTAATAATATCTTTCAGGGCATGAAAATCTCTGCTTTGGGATCTAATCTAAGATTATGCACTGCTTCGGTTTTCATGTATTTTTTTCTTATTGAAGTACACTTGACATACAATATTATAATAGTTTCAGGAGTACAAGATAGAGATTCAACAGTTCCATACATTACTCAGCGCTCACCGTGATAAGTGTAGTGAAGTCTCGTTTAATTTGGAATAGTGTCTTTTCTATTTTAAATAGTACAGAACAAGTGCCTTGTAGAATGTCTTTCAATCTCAGCTCGTCTGATGTTTCTTCACAGATTTGGGTTACACATTTTTGGCAGGAATATTACAAAAGTGATGTTGTGACCTTCTCAATAGATCATATCAGGAGCCATATTATAACTATTTCTGACTTTCTATTTTATATTATATACTCATTTATTTACCCGTTGACTATCTGCCTCCCGAACCAGAAGGCGGTCTCTATGGGGGGGGGGGGGCTGGGCAGAAAATTTTCACTGTTCTATTAACTTCTGTATTTCAGAACCTCAGACAAAGCCTGGCACATGATAGGTGTTCAAGAAACATTGAAAGAATGATCCCAGGTGTGGCTGGCTCTAAAGCTCGGGTGAACTTCACCACCAGGAAAAAACCTGCTTACCCCAGCATCCTTCAGGGAATTCCAGAAAATTTTCCTTATCCTACATATTTTGAGCAGTTACAGCATGCCAGGCAGCCTTAAGACACCTTGAGCAGCCAGGATAAGGCCTGTAAGTGCATCCTTGGGGGCTCTCAGGCATTTATGTCCAAGGCTAGCGCAGAGGGAATGTTGCCTTGGCCAACTGGAGGCTGTGCAGAGCAGGGCCCAGGCAGCCATGGTGCTGCTGGTGTGGGGAGGGCATGGGAGGCCGCGCAGGTGGGCAATCATGCCCGCTGATGCTCACAGCTGTGGAGGGAGGCGAGGTGATCCACAGGCTCATAGACTTCCCAATCAGTCACATCAGCCCTCAGAGCATGAGGAGGGTTGGCTCTACTCCTCACCTTTCAGAGTGGGACATGACTGAGGCCTCCCAGAGGTCCTGTGTGCCAAATTCCCTGTTGATTCAGAAGTGGGAGAGTAAGGGTGAAAGGTGGAGAGGAAATCTGGAAGATGGAGGCTGACTGAAAGAAGAGAGCACAGCTCATCTTCCTAAGGCAGCTTCTTGACCAAAGTCTTCGTGAGGCCTTAGGGGGGTGTTTGTGGGTGGAGGCCAGGAGGGGGTTGGTGACAGATGAGCAGAAAGGCAGTGAAGTCACGGTCAGACTGACATCGTGCTTCAGATGGAGTGAACTCTTATTACCTGAAAATAAGACTCTTACGACCAACAAGGAAAGCCGTGACATCTGCCCAAAATGTTGTCAAGAGGCAATGAACAGAATTCCCACCAACCATGTTAGAGGAGGGTAAGAAGAAAAACAAAACCAATAGCTGAGGGCACCCTGCGGGGTTCAGCACACCTCATAAACTGGTATCCTATCCTTATTTGAGATGTATTTTCAGATACACCATATAATGAATAGCAGGATCAGAACTTGAACCCAAGCTCTGAGTTCCCATCTGAACACCTTTCCCACAGCCTGGTTCTGCTCTTTTGTATTGATTTACTCAGGAAAAACTTACTTAAGCCTGGAAAAAAGTGGCTAATAGATGAAGTCAGTTTATATCTTGAATCCTTTGTATATTTCACACAGAGTATGATCCTTGACTTTTCATTTTCAAACCACTGCAGAGCACCTCTAAAGCGGCACGTTAGATTTACAGGAAACTAATAAATGTTTTTTGATTAAACAGCTTGCAGCTTTAAAGGCAGCTTGGAGAATCAGAGCAGCAGGTAGCAAGGATCCCAACTCCGTTTAAGAGCCTCATCTGGTGCTTTCTCTGGTTTTAGCGATGTATCTAGCTAAAGATTAAATCAGGGCAGTTCCCTTTGCCAAATGAACAACAAAGATGTTAGTTCTTCTGGATAATTAAGAAAAAACCCCGGGTGCCTGGGTGGCTCAGTTGGTTAAGCGACTGCCTTCGGCTCAGGTCATGGTCCAGTGCCAGGATCGAGTCCCGCCTCGGACTCCCTGCTCAGCGGGGAGTCTGCTTCTCCCTCTGACCTTCCCCCCTCTCATGTACTCTCTCTCAAATAAATAAATAAAATCTTTAAAAAAAAAAAAAGAAAAAACCCCAGTGTTAGATGACAACAAATGAGGGAAAAAAACCTACTGATTTTAAACATTAGCCATTAGGCGTTGGAGAATTATTCTGAACTTTCCACTTTATCAGGGCTCTGGGGGGCCTGACCTACCAGAGAGTAACCCAGTGATAAAGTGCATGACCTATTTATTTTTTTCAATTTTTTATTTAAAAATAATTTTAGCAGGGTGCCTGGGGGGATCAGTTAGTCACAGAAGGGAGGGGGTGGGGGTATGGGGTAACCGGGTGATGGGTATTAAGGAGGGCACGTGTTGGGATGAGCACTGGGTGTTATATGCAACTAAAGAATCATTGAACACTACAACAAAAACTTATGATGTACTATATGCTGGCTGACTGAACATAATAAAAAAATAAATAACCATGTTTCATAAGAAAAAATAGAAATAATTTTAGCTATCCAGAAAAGCTGCAAAATAGTAGAATCCCCCATATATCTTTCACAAAGTTTTCCCTAATGTTAGCATCTTACATAACAATAGTAAAACTGCCTGCAACCAGGAAATTAACATTGATATAAAATTACTAACTAATCTATAGACCTTACTGGAATTTTGCCAGTTGTCCTGGAAGGTCTTTTACTCTGGTCCGGGATCCAATCCAGGATTCCATATTGTATCTGGTCATATTTCCTTGGTCTCTTCAATGCACACCAGGTTCTCAGTCCGTCTTTCATGACCTTGAACCTTTTGAAGACTACTGGCCAGTATTGTGTAGAATGTCTTTCAGTTTGGGTTTGTCTGATGTTTTCCCATTAGACTGACTTTATATATTGTTCATAACAATAGGACAAAAATGATGTGTTCTCTCTGTGCAACATATTAGGAGGTACCTGATGTCAAATATGTCCCGTTGCTGGTTATACTAACTTTGGTCGCTGGATTAAGGTGATATTGGCCAGATTGCTCCACTGTAAAATTACTGCATATTTTTCTATTTGTAATTACTGAGTTTCGTGTAGGGAAAATACATTGTGATGGTGCAAATATCCTATTTCTCATCACACATTTGCCTTCTAATATCAATACCTATTGGTGATTCTTGCCTGCAAAACTTACTACCTGGCATTTGCCTAATGGTGGTGTTCATTTCCATCAGTCCTATATTTATTAAGTAGTCCATTGTAGAATTCTCCTTCATTTATTTATTCACTCAGTTACTCATTTCTGTTAGTGTGGGTTGATGGATATGTGCTATACTCTGTGAGTTACAATTTGCTACTGTTGCTCAAACTGTCCCAGGTTTGGTCACTGGGAGCTCCTTTAGATTGGCATCTGTGTTCTTTTCAACATGCCTCAATTACTGTTGAACACTTCTTTACTTTCTAACACTACAGGGCTCTGGACATATCTTGTAATTTCCCTGTTCTGGCCTTGTAGCCAGTCATTTCTCCAAAGAAGCCTGGTTAGTTTTATTTTGTAATGGTTCTTACAAACTGATATTTGGGTACTAGATGTGTTCATTGCTACTGTGGTGTCACTGACCTGTGGCTCTTTTAGTGGACAGAACTAGGAAATATATTCCTGAGTACTCATATCCCCATACACACATATCTATATTTATTTTTTCTATCTGTATAGCCATTAAAATCCATGATTTCATACAGACGTACTCCTTTACTAATTAAAATATGTTTCATTTTTTCCCCCTGGTTAATAGGTGCATGGTTGGACTTGAAAGTTAGTGTACTCAAGAAAGAGGGGACAGAAATTAGTTGGAAGAAAATACACAGGACAAAAAGAGAAAAATTGGAAAAAAATTAAGGAGCAGAGAAGTTACTTAAGAGAGGAATCTCACAGTCACTTAATAAATGTTTTTTAAATTAAGTGCTGAAATGATTTTTTCACTTCAAGACGTATTTATTGACTCCCTGCTATTTGTAGGGATGAGGAGGGGCACAATATCACCCCTTGTCCTCGTTTTCATCTTGGGGAGATACATGGACAGATCCATGATATTAGCTTTATGGCACTAAACAACTCAGTCTTGCATGCCAAAAAAAAAAAGGAAGAAAGAAAGAAAGAAAGAATAATGTAAAATACAGGGTACCAGGGTTTTTGGAGGAGTATTTTAGGCTGATAGTCTACTGATGAGCAAAGGTAGGAAAATAAGGAACAGCACAGGAAGGGAGCTTCAAGTTTAAGGCATAAAAAGGTACAAAGGGACCTGAAAAAAAAAAAAAGGAAATGAGCTTGAAAAATGTGTCAGTCAGCCTGGACACTATCTTATAGCAACAGATAATTGCTAGCAAGTATTAAGCAAGGGAAGAACTTACTCATATTTATATATTTACCTTTGCAATATTAATAATGATGCATATCTATGGTGTAAAAAAGAAGTTCATACAATACAAAAAGGGACTTACTGAAAAGTAAGTTTTCTTCTCACATTAGATCCCTAGTTCAACTCCGAGTTGAACCTTAATAGTTTCTTCTTCCAGAAATGTTCTGTGTATATATCTGCATGTAAGTGTGTAAGACATCCTCATCTGAAAAACACAGATGTGAATATATTGTGCACATTTTTCTGTATCTTGCTTTTCCATTTCATCATGTGTGTTGGGATCTTTCTATGATACGTATCTAACAGTATGGGAGCTTCAATTCATTCTTCACTTGCTGTCTAATAGTCCATCAAATGGAGGTACCAGACTGTTGCTCTTTTGATGGACATTTGATTGTTTCTAGCATCTTCTTGAGGCAGAGACCTGCATTTGTTTACCAAAATCCATTTTCATTTTCTTCCTTGGTATATGATTCGATTTCATTTCCCAAAGCTTTCAGCACATAATTGTCCAAATGGGACAGCATTCTTGCTAATGGGTTATAATGACATGGTATGTGTCACTTCTGAAACTAGGCCTTTAGGCTGTGTGCCTGCCTGCTCTGTCCTCTCTTCCCCTTCTGCACCAACAGCAATATGGACATGGTGTTGATCTTGCTTTGACCATGGAGATAATGGCCATGCTAGAGGATGATAGAGCAGCATCCTGGAATGACTGGGTCCTTGAATGACCACAAGGAGTAGAGTTGCCCTGCTTACCTGAATAGTTTTCCTTGAAACCTGTGCGAGAGAGAAATAAATATTTCTTGAGCCACTGAGTGAGTATTTGTTGGGCTTCATTGTTACAGCAGTCTATTCTTATCCTCACTAGTATATTTTCAGTTATAAACAATACTGGAGTGAACACTTTGCACATACATCTTTGTATACATACACAAAGATACCTAAGAGCTTTAGCGCTGGAAGTAGATTTGCTTAGCCAAATATGTATTTTTAAATTCACCGTCCCGTTCGTTGGTATAAGAGAGTGCCTTTTTTTCCATACTGTAGCCAAACCTGTTATATTTTTTAAGAATTTCCAATTATATGGATAACAAATGATATATAAACTTTAAAAACTTTCCATATTTAATGTCAGTAGGACTAAATTTCTTTTTATATGTTGATAAGCTGATTTATTTGGAACAAATGAGCAGACACTACTCAAGATAATTTTTTTCTAGTAGGTTGCAAATCTCATTACTGACACGTAAATGTTTTATAGATTTATAAATTTACTTTATATTTGTGTAGCAAACATTTTTCTTCATTTGTCATTTATCTTTGACTTTATTCACAGAATGTATTTACAGTGGATAAATTAAAAGTTTTTCTGTAGTCAAGTTTATCATCTGTTGTTGATAATGGCCAGCATGTACTGAGGTCTTAACTATTTGCTTATTCTGTGGTCCTTGAGGCTGTTGTATCACTTAACTCATGATATATACTTACATTGAACTCCCTTCTAGCTTAAGATATAATATAAGGACTTTAACAACATCAACAGGAATACTAAAGTTGATCACAGGAGACTTTTCTCACTAAGTTTACGTACAAATTCCAGATCTTGAAAAACTCTTTTCATTTAGAAATGAAAGGACATAAAACACAAACGAATAATATGGTGCCTCTGAAAACTTCTACAACATAAAATGAGTAAAATTGTAACACTCAGGTAGTAAAGGAAGAACATAATTACAAAAATGCTTACTACTGGAATAAAAAGTAAATTTTATGTACTCTGTACTTGAGCTCTCAATACATTTGAGGAAATACAATCTCTGCAAAACAAGATATGCAAACCAAAGTGACCAAACTAGATTAGCAAGGGAAGGATCTGGAAGAGTTAAGGAAAGAATCTGCAGCAACCAGTAAAATTCAAAACAACAGGAAAAGTAAAAGCAAGAAAAACTAGCTTTGCAGAAGGGTGATCCAGTGATGTGGGGGCATATGTTTGAGAATCTCCCACACAATACAAAGTGAGGATACAGTAATTTGAAGACCATTAGAGAAGATCATATTAGAGAAGCTATAAAGAAGCAACTGAATCCTGAAGAAGACTCCAGAATGGCTAGAGCCGCTGCATTGCTTAGAGATAAGAGAGAGTTCCCGGGTAAATAAGGAAAACAGATCCAAATCTGTCCGTGAGGGAATCACCATGTGCTGGGTCAGCCTGGTGAAAAGACACATCTCTCCTCTTGCCAGCATGCTGAAGTATCCTGTCAGAACAGTAGGGTGTCAAAAGTAAAGAAGGACATCAGAGCTTACAGGCAGCAAAAGGGGTCATCCCTGAAGAAAGAGACCTCAGTCTCACTTCAAATCTCTCTTCTACCACATGAAACACTATAAGACAAAATTATGATCCAAGTATTCTTAAACCCAGACAGATTACCATTCATGAGCACAGAAAACAAAGGATGGGAAAATATGGCAAACACGAGGCATAAAAGGACTTGTGCTTGAAATAATTTAAACATGGTTAAGTTAAAATGACTGGTATAAACAGTTCACAGAGAAAATTCATCTGTTATAAATACATAATGAAACAGATGACACATAATTGAGAGTGTTTTTTTTTAAGTTTACTTATTAAATTATTTAAGCAATCTCTACACCCAATGTAGGGTTCGAACTCATGACCCCGAGATCAAAAGTTACATGTTCTTCTAACTGAGACAGCCAGGCACCCCTAGAAGTGTTTTAACAGTAATAAAAATCTCACGACTTGTAGTAACAAAACAGACAGTGGAGGCCAGTGATGGTGGGGTGGAGGGTGGAAGAGGAAATCAGGTTGTGTTAATTTCCTCATTTTATATGGAGGAAAAGTAATACAGACAACAATGGTATTAGTTATAGCTGACATTTGAGTCTTACTATGTGTCACATAAATTTACACCTACCATCTCTTTTATCTGCCAATCTGCCCTATAAGGTAGGTGTTATTGTTATTATCCTTAATTAGGATAAAAAGGAGAACTGACTGATGTGCTATTCTATTCTAAATAGTAATAATTCAAAGCACATAGTTTCAATAAATGTTAGTAAAATTTAAAAAGTAACCATTAGTACATTCTAAAAATTGTATTATCTTCAACTTATCAGAAAAATAATTTATATAGTAAAGAATAGTTAAAAAAAATGACAAGGAGCATGAAAACCTCCAGAAACAGAAAATAAAATGACTAAGATGAAATCACACATATATCAATAAATGCTAATGGATTCTGTTCTTCTTAAATAAATTTAAAATATACTTTAGAAGAGCCCCACCAAAACAAAAATAATTCTTAGAGATTAAATAAGAGAATGAGCAAAGAGAATGGCAAATGCCAGCAAAGGAGAGGGATATTTGCAGTATTAATATTACACAGAGGAGAATTTTTTTTAATTTAAATTCAATTAATTAACATATAATGTATTATTGGTTTCAGAAGTACAGGCCTGTGATTCATCAGTCTAATATAATACCTAGTGCTCATTACATCACATGCCCTCCTTAATGTCCATCATCCAGTTACCCCATCCCTCCATCTTCCCCCCCTCCAAAAACCCTCAGTTTGTTTCCTATGACTAAGAGTCTCTTATGGTTTGTCTCACAGAGGAGAATTTAGGTTAAAAAAAGTCAGTGGGACAGAATGGGAAGTTACTGGTGACTGGTGCAATCCATAATGAAGTATAAACAGCTGTGAACTGTTATGCACCAGATAATACGACATGAGAATATACAAAATTTTTAAATTGTAAAAAGAAACAGAATGAAATGATTCAGTAGTTAAATACCTGATTTTCTTCAATCCATGGTAAATGTAACATTGTAAAAGAAAGCATAAAATTTCTGAACAGTTAAACGTATATTGTTGATTTAATTGAGAGTATTAAGTTCTCTACATGTTAGCAAAAACATTTTCTTTTTAAGGGCCCATGAAACACAAACATTATCTTATAAGCAACCACAAAGGAATCCTCAATGAGCTCCTCAATATAGATAACTAGACAGGGCACAGGCAATGAACACAGAGCTGTAGGACAAGAATTTAATAACCAGAAGGTAAATAAATAACAACATAAAAACACCCAAACATTTGGAAATGAATCCCCACCACCATCTCATCAGCTTGCAGGTGCATACACACCTGCTTCTGTTTTAGAGTACTCAGAAAATAATGATGAAATTAATAATTATAAAAATTTAGAGGGTATAATCACAGTTATATTAAGGAGTGACTCCAAAGCCATAAAAGATTTCATTGTGGGTGCCTGGGTGGCTCAGATGGTTAAGTGTCTGCCTTCAGATCAGCTCATGATCCCAGGGTCCTGGGATCGAGTCCCACATCAGGCTCCCTGCTCCTTGGGGAGCCTGCTTCTCTCTCTGTCTCCCATGAATAAATAAATAAAAAATTTTAAAAAAAGATTTCATTGTTACAAATGAAATAGTGAAAATTAGCAAAATAAGAATGTAACTTAAAAAATAAAAAGAACAAGGCAGTGAGTATGAAAAAATCAGGAGACAGTGTTTAATAGATAAAAGCAGAAGTTAAAGAAAAATCAGAGAATAGATCTATTCAAGAAAAATATGAAAATAGAAAATAGTCTAATCAAGAGGAAAAGAAAATATCTTCACTAAATAGACAAAATGTAGAATGAGAAAGGAGGCATAATCACAAATGCAAGTGATTTGCAATCTTTTACAAATAATATATTGAGCATTTTGTTAAATTTAAAAAGATAGCTTCCAAGAAAATATAAGTTACTAAGATTGATTTAGAAATGGCAGCATAGCGAATTAGCTCAATTGCCATAGGAAATATGGGAAATGATTTCTAAATAATCATCTGCAAAAATGTGGTTGGATTTAGTGTTTTATGGGCAAGTTCTCCCCCAAATTTAAGGAACAAATAAATTCTATACTTTCTAACCTATATCATAGCATAGATACAAATAGGTGACTTTCTAATTCGTTCTTTCCTCACTGTATTTAAATATCATTGCTAGAACTTTATGAGGAGAAGGGTCCCCAAAGTGTATAAACATCCACATTCTACACACTAATTTCATTTCTGAATACAGAGGGGGACATTCTAAATACAATTTGAGGAAATCAAATAAATCTATGTGTTGAAAGGATTATATCTTGTGGTAAAAGAGGGCTTATTCTAGGAACAGACTATTACATTGTTCTGAAAAATTCTGGCCATAAACAGTAAAGCAAACAATAGAAAATTTTTGTGAGTGTGATTGTGTGTATCACTGTGTGTCCATGTGTGTACATAAAACATACTATGTCTCACCAAATGAAGACTAAACGTAGATTGTGCTACCTGATTCTCCTGAATCAAACCCTGGCTATGCCAATACATAGGAAGGAGGTAGAAGGCTCCCCCAACAAAGGAAAATATAGAAACCAGTAGGTCTTTGGGTTCCACTGTATTGGAAAAAATAGCTTAAACTTGGAAGAGAATTGAACACTATGGGACACATAAGGAAACACTTTGTTAGGCCCTTTTCTTCTCCTACATGGCTTTAGGAAGCTCATTGTCCCCACACTCTTATCCATGCAGAGACTGAAGAAGCAATGTCAGGTTGGGGGCCAGTTAGGGGCCATGGGGTAACATCAAGGATCTCTGGATACCTGGTACCATGGGGGGCAAGGCAAAGACTTGCTCAAACTCCTCCCTGGCTTCCCCTCTACGTGTAGACTATATGGCAGCTCTTGGTATAAAAGAAGTGCTCTGTGTGGAGGTGCAGGGGAGTCTCCCGAAGAGTAGGGTGACCTGGTTGGGAGAGGGGGACTATAAACAGAGAATGGTTGAGTCCAGATAACAATACCAGAGGCTGGCTGCTCTCGATGTATCCGTCCCCACTAAAACTCACCAGGGACATGCTGTACAGCTTGGGCTTTTGCACCTGATGGACTTCCCATCAGGTACAGATCACCAGCCAAGGCAGCAAATACTCCCAGGATGATATTAGCTCACAGGGAAAAATAACACAGAGAAGAAAATTAATGGACCAGAATAGAATGTGAGTTTAACACAGGCATAATAAAGATCCTAAAGCATTAAGGGACAACATTAGCATGATGCAGGAATAAGCAAGCTTTCACAGAGAACCAAAGAGATGTGGAAACACTGAATATAAAAATGTAAGAGTCGATATAAGGAACTCAAGAGAAGGGTTGATAGCAGCAAGGATACTTTTTTGTAGATAATTTAAAATGTTTTATTAAAGGACATATAAAAATACCTGAATAAATAGAAAGGTATTCCATGTTCATGGATGGCATGACCTAACATTTTTTATTAAGTTAATTCGCTCCAAGTTCTGTAAAAATTCAATGTAATTTCAATAGGATATTTTGAACAATTAACATCTGAATATAGAAGTTATCCCACAGACTGGAAGACCAGAATAAAGAGTAAAGACACTATTAAAAAATAAGAGTAAAGACGGTGCTATCCCAACCAGATTTGAAGACATACTACAAAGTCACAGGAATAAAAAAGATATGTGATATTTATGTAGAAATATATAAAGCAAAGGACTCAAATTAAACATAGAACCCTGAAACAGGGTGTGGGTGTGTGTAGAACCATGTGAGTGTTACAACGGTTTGTTAGAAAAACATTAGCACTACACATGGACGGACAAATTTGGTTCCTTCCTCTCCTCATACCACACATACATTCACAGTTGAATTAAAAATCTAAATGTGGAAGTAGAAAGCTAACAAATGAAGATGGAGGAGAGTATCTTGGCACCTGGGTAGGGAAAATTTCTTAAACAGACCCAATCATAAAACCGTATGAGACAATATTGGTGGGTTTTACATTAACAACAATTTCTGGCACCTGCTTGACATTGTTCTTTGTTGTGAGTGAGAAGTAAACATTTGTGAGGATAAACCACTGAGGTTTGGGGTTGTAGTTACACAACAGAGCAGGACAACTAGCACACCAAAATAGAGAAGGTTAGTGTGGCTTGGCTCTGGTATTAATTGCAAGGGGTCTGGCAAGAAGTTGGGGGTTTCTGTTTGTATAATAGAGCTATAAATATCGAATAGTGAAATGGTGGATCAATATTTAGAATTTTAATTAAAATTGAGCCAGTTACTCTGCTGGAAATAGTAGGAGATGAAGAACAGGTTCTCTGTTGTGTAGTTTTGGTGTCACCATACAAAAATCCTTGCATAAAGTCTGCACCTCAACTAATAAAAAAAAATCCAGGGGCGCCTGGGTGGCTCAGTCGGTTAACCATCCACCTTTGGCTCCGGTCATGATCTCAGGGTCCTGGGATCGAGCCCCTCATTGGGCTCCCTGCTCAGCGGGGAGTCTGCTTCTCCCTCTGTCCCTCACCCCTTCTCGTGCTCTCTCTCTCTCACTCTGCTATCTCTCTCTCTCAAATGAATAAATATAATCTTTAAAAAAAATCCAGAGGCAAGCCTGGCTATTCTCACTAGAATGTGAAGTTCTCAAGAGCAGAGTTTTGTCTGTTTTGTTCATTCCAGTGCACAGAGCTGTGCTGCCCAATATGGAGCCAATTGCAACACATGGCTGTGGGGTACTCAGAATGTAGTTGGTCTGAACTGAGATGTGGTGCATTAAAATACACACTGATTTGGGAGACTTGGTGCAGAGGAATAAAAAAAGAATGTTAAACATCTCAGCAATAATTTTTTATATCCATTACATATTGCAATGATAGTATTTTGCATATATTCAGTTAAGTGAAAATATATTATTAAAATTAATTTCATCTGCTTTTTTTTACTTGTATTAATGTGGCAACTGGAAAACTTAAACTTCTATATGTGTCTTGCATTATATTTTCATTGGACAGTGTTTGTCTAGAGTAATGAGTGGAATATTACAGGTGCTAAAAGATGCTGAGTGAAAGAATGAATAAGCGAGTTAGTCCAAATGGCTCTTTTAATCAGCCTGAATTAGTTTTTTTCCACTTACTATGCAGTCTTATACCATTACATATAACTGAACATGTTCTATGAACTGGGAAAAGGGTGGTTTCAGTGGGAACGGCTAATTTAGCAGTTTTCAAAGTAAGAGGAACAATAAACAGAGCACTATTGCTTGTAACCAGATTTCATTTATGGAGAAGTTACCGTGTGGCAGACACATTACATGCACACTCCCACTAAACTCACTCTACAACTCTTATGACATATTACTACTCCAATTTATAGATGATGATACTGAGGGTCAGAGTGGGAAAGGACATGGTACAAGGAAGTTGTGAAGCCAGGAGTCAGTTCTGCTCACTCTGACCAAGCTGGACATTTGCAGACAGCCCAGTCTTACTATGCCCCTCCATCCTCACACTCTATATTTCAGCTACAAGTGACTAGCAAGGGTGCACTTTCCTGCCTCTGAGCTTTGCTCATGCTGTTCCTCTGCCTGGGAACACCCTCTCACCCTTTCAGTAAGCCAACTGCTATGTCAGGATTGTCACAGTTGGAATTATTTGTTTTTTGTCTATGTCCTTCATAAAATGTGAACTCCACAAAGGCAGGCAGGCTTTCTGCCTCGTTCACTGGGAGACCTTAGCAATTAACGTTGAAATGCCTGGTACATGGGAAGTCCTCCAAGATCATTGTTGCCCAGATCAATGAAGATTCTTCCATTGTTCCAAAAAGAACTAATTATTTCTTGGGTCTACTATAACATAATGCTTGTATTCCAATGACAATTCTTATTTTACCATGTAGATATTATAATCCACTCTCTTTTTGTGTCTCCCCACCGCAAGATTTGTAAATTCCTTATAGACTGGATTAAGTCTCAATCAACTTTGTACCTCTCCCAAAGCAGTTTTCAGTCTTTTTTCCCTATAGGACTTTTAGCTGGCAGACTCTGTTAGCTATGTACCCAATTTTTGGTTTCTGCTTCTCTTTTTGTTACAAAATCTCCATTTTGCGTGGAGCAGTAGTGTGCCCAGCCTTCCTTACAGCTGGAAATGGCCGTGACATGATTCTGGCCAAGGAAATATACATCCGGTACAGATGTCTCCTGAGAGTTCTCTTCCTGATAAAAGAGGGAAGACTTGTTTGGCCCTGCCTTCCTCTCTTTCCTTCTTGTCTTACATATAGACGTGATGTCTAAAGTTACAGCACCGTCTTGCCATCTCAGGACCCTAAACAAGAGGACATAAGCCAACAGGCCATGGTGACAGAGCAGAGAAGAGGAAAATCCTGATGGTTTTGCTGAGTAGCTGGGCCAAGGCCAGCAACTTTCTATCTCTAGATTTCTTGCAATGTGAGAAAAACAAACTCATAGATGTTTATCATTGTAAGTCGGGTTTTTTTTTTTTTTTGTCACTTTTAGCCAAAATTATCTTTAGCTCATCCAGCTGATATCTTTAACTGGTACAGCGTGTATATGCCATACTCCCAAGATTATACGCAGATTTTGGCAAACCCAAAATATTACTGCAGGAAAGCAAATCACTGCAAAATTTTGAAATGTGAAGAGACTGAGGCTCAGAGAGGCCAAGCGTCTACTGATGGCAAGCAGCAGAGTCAAGAATCAAACGCAGGTCCCTCAAGACTCAAAGCCCATACTTATGCCCTCCCGTGCATGAGCACAGTGTATGCTGCCTGCAAAGCCCACTTGCCTTGGCCTCATGAAGACATATGGACCTCTGAGGACCTCACCCCGGAGTAGACTCTCTCCTGGGCTTAGCTGCCATGATCTCACTTCCTACAACAGGGGCAAAACTCTGTTGGCCAAATACTGCCAACCTTTTTTTTTTTTTTTTAACATTTTATTTACTTACTTGAGAGAGAGAGCAAGGGAGAGAGAGAGAGAGAGCGTGCACGCACAAGTGGGGGGGGAGGGGCAGAGGGAGAGGAGAAGCAGACTCCCCGTTGAGCAGGGAGCCCGAAGTGGGGCTGGATCCCACCACCCCAGGACTGTGACCCGAAGGCAGCTGCTTAACTGACTGAGCCACCCAGGAACTCCCTGCCTGCCTTTCCTGGACATTTCTTTAAAAGCACCTTTAAAACATCTGCCACCAGCACCCTTTGCCTCTGGCATCCTCCCAACCTGAAATGGGAGGACGTGGTGTGTGTTTGAGGAATGCCAAGGAGCTTGAGCATCAGTGACCAGAACAGCCCGAGGGAAGGACAGGAGGAAAACACGATACAGATAAGGTCTTGTCCTGAGCTGTCACCATTTAAGGAGTGGCATTTACCGTAATGACAGTGGGGAGAAGCATATCTGAGGGGGAGAGGGATGGGGCAGGGCAATTGTTTTTGCTGGGTTAATTTTGAGATGACTGTTCGATACCCATGTGAAGATGTGGTAATCAGAGAGTTCAAATCCCTTAAATTTACAGTCCTAAACATCATCCCAAACTGTTCTGATGAGCCAGAGGCCAGATGGCAAGGCTCCAGAGTGAGCTGGATAGTTTATAAAATGTGAAGATGAAGATGAAGACAAATATCAGTCGGGAATTACAAACACACATCCTGAGATTTTAGCTTTTCAACTCATTTTGCAGCTAAGCCCATTGATATGTGACCAAAAAGATACTCTTTGGTCAATTGCCTCAGCCTGAGAAATGTACTGATTGTATTTTGCTGCAGACAATAGAGAGAACTGCCCCCCTCTACGATTTTCTCTGAAACAAACAAAAAAGATACAAACACACCCATAAACACAGCTGTTAGGCAGCATGGTAATGGAATCATTTGGAAGGGCCCTGGGGAGTGGACTGCTCCCAAATGATCAAGCTGCCAGGGTCTGCATTCTGGTTTTCACTCCTAATAGCTTCGTTAACCTCTTCGTGAATGGGAAACATAGGCTGTGCAGATAATTCAAAGACATTATCTCCATTGAGCTCTTAGCACACAGTCTGGGACAAAGTATCAACCTAATAAATATGAGCCATTATTTACTTACATTCACAGAAGCACGCAATACAGAGACTCATAATCCACTGAACACATATCTTCACATCCATGCACTGATAAACACACACCAGTAAATCTCCATCTATAGAACATGCACGCATATATACAGAAAATGCCTTAAAGTTTCTCATTCCCTCACTGGCTGTCTCACCTGCCTTTGACTTGATAACATTCCTTCTTAATGCTTTTCAAGAATGGAAAGTTTTATTTTTTCTTCTTTTTTTTTTTTTTCCCCCAAGAGCTGACTTTTACTACCAATGCCTGCCGTGGTTCACAGCTGGCTGTCCTCCTGAATGGATGACAAATACCCTCAGCAAATCACTTTCTCTAAAAATAGACCACCCCAGATGATCTTTACCCTCAATTCTCATTTCCATACACCTTGACAAGAAAAATTCCATTCTTTTTAGAGATTTACTGCTAATCTATCCCAAGCAATACAACTCTATGAAAATGAACAAATATTTTTTTTCTTTTGCAAAATGCCCTAGTTTTGCCTCATCTGCTTAGTGGATTTATATAAAATATAAATGTAAGGCTGACACTTCTCTCCATATTCTGCCAGCTGAATGTTCCTTCTGTTTGGCTTTATGGAGCTATTTACCTGGAGTATTTTACCTTGATAATTTAACGTGTGACTTGCTTCTCTATTTTTTCTTCCAGATGCACCTGAATGAACTGAGTGTATACAAGATACTTTTCAAGTCACAGTCACTGTGCAGAAGCAGATGAACTGCTCTCAGTACTATAAGCCAACTGAATTTTTGATGGACACCATTTCTCAAGAGTTTGCTGGACTTTCTGGGTCAAGGACTACCTGGTTCACATCATCCATACTGCTGGGATGCACAGGTTTATGGCAAAGATAAAAGCAAAAATACCCCTGAAATCAAAATACTACAACACTTAGAATACATTTTATATTGGGAAAATCAACACGATTGGCCCAATGCTAAGAGAGTCTGAGCATTAATTCTATTTACCTCCTTACAACCTTAATATGCATAAACCAACTAAATTCCAGTTTGGACCACTGTGCTTCCCTGATCTGGACTGGAAGGAGGCATTCCATCAAGATCTAAATACCAAATCATTAACAGCTCCTCCAAAGTCTGTCTTGGCACACTTACTCTGGATTTTCAAACTGGGGAGCACTGAATCGGGAAGACTATAGGAAATAAGCCAAATCTGTATTTACATCCTCTAGACGCCATTCAGTAAAATCAGCAGCAATGGATTTTGCAAATCTCATATTGGTGACTTTGACATCATTCTCTGGACAGAGGTACCTGTCATCATCATCATCACAATGGTTATTAATATTTCCAAATATAGTATGTTAAGTAAAGGAAATACAGCATTTTGCACTGATTCACTATGATCTGGGGTAGGTGCCACAATTTAAGACTAACACACACACACACAGACACAGATTACTTAGTACCTACAACTGCAGGTATTAGGAAACCCAGATTGAACCTGGGTTACACAATAATGATATTGCTTCATATAATAAGAGGTTGTAATGCAGGGAGACACTAAGGATGGCTAATTCAGCAGCACAACAACAGCATGAAGACCTCAAGTTCTTTTCATCATTTTGCTTTGACTTCCTCATCCCAGCCTTAAAGTTGGCTTCCCTCATAGTCAAAAAAGGGCTGCCTGTTTGCAAATCTTGAGCAGCAGAAGAGTACTGGCATCTTCCCTTATGTCTCCCTGGCCTGGAGAACCTTTCCCAGAAGCTCATCAGACTTCCCTCCTCTTGTTGGCCAGAACAGTGACACACTCCCTCCTACACCAAACACTGACAAAGAGAATGAAACTGCCATGATTGGCTTCGATCAATCAGGATTTATCTCCTTGGTACCTGCGCTGAGCAGAGGGTCTCCTGAAGAATGGGGCTGCACAGAGAAGGGTGAATACTAGAGCAGTATTAGCATTTCGTTAGAAAAGTGAAAGAGGAGTAAATGACTCTGGGGTAGGTGACCAACAGGGTCTCCTAAACAGACAGAGATCCCTGGTAGAGAATGATGGGAAGTAGGGGAGATGCAGAAGAGGAAGGCAAGACCTTAGGGGTGCAAGTGCATAACCCCTTCCCCAGGGTGTGGCAGGGCCTGTGATTATGATGGGTCACTGTCTTGGCTAGGACACATTATATGAGAAACGTGATGGGACAATCACTCCCAGGATTACTCTGTTATCTAAAACTCTATCCTAGCAGACTGGAGGGAGGCGATCCTGCTGACCTTGGGAAGCATCCCTGGCCTGTGGTGAGCAAGAAAATACACCTGCAAGGAACTGAATTCTTCCGATGACCAGTGAGCTTGGAAGAGGACCCAGGGCCTTGGATGAGACTGCAGAGCTGGCTGAGAGCTCAGTTTTGTCCTGGTAAGATGCTAAGCAAGGGAGCCCACTAGACTTGTGACCCATAGAACCTGGGATAGAATAAATATTTGTTTTAAGCTCCTAAATTTGTGGTATTTCGTTATGCAGCAATAGAAACAAATACGCCCACTTTGGACTTGTGGATGAACAAGAAATAAACTTATTCTTTATGTTACGCCATTAGGCTTAACGCCATTAGGCTTAACGCCATTAGGCTTAGGTGGTTCATAGCAGCTAGTGCTGCTACCTTATTCAAATACAATGGTATTAACAAGGTTGCTCATATAAAGGCAGTAAAAGCCCCATCAAATGTTTAGAGACTCTCTCCTCTGGAAATCTCATCATAGGGACAGTCTTCTGGGGCTGGCCTGTAGCAAGGCTGTACCTGCTAATGAAATGGAATTCTGAACAGCTACGAGATATTAGTTGTCACCTCCAAATTACATCCCTTTTCATTTCTAGGTTCTGGTTTGCTCCAATTAATTATAATCTGGGCCAGATACATAAAGCATGATATCTCTGAGAATCATCAGCCTTATCTGTCACATTGATGTAGCAGAAAAGGTCCTGCATTTCTGGCAGGTGTTAAGGTTTTTATTTTATTTTATTTTAATTTTATTTTTTATAAAACAAACACACACTAACATCTACTCTACCACGTAGGATTCCAGGCTTTTAAAAAATGTCATACCACTTTTTGAATAGACCCGATGGCTCTCACTTAAGTGAACACAGAGTAAATACCAGGTACTGTGATGGTAATCAACATACACTTACTTTTTTTATTTTTAATTTTTTAAAAGCTTTTATTTATTTGTTTGTCAGATAGATAGATAGATAGAGAGAGAGAGAGAGAGAGCACAAGCAGGGGGAGTGGCAGGCAGAAGGAGCCTGATGTGGGACTCGATCCCAGGACTCTGAGATCATGACCTGAGCCGAACGCAGATGCTTAACCGAGTCACCCAGATGTCTGCACATGGGCTTTCTTACTTAGTGTTCACCACAACCCTGAAATGGAAATAATATCAATCTCATCTTCTTGAAGAGAAACTTGAGACTTAAGTTAAACAATGGGCCTAAGTCCACAGCTTTTGAATGGCACAACCAAGAATCAAACTCAAGTCCACCTGACTCACTCATCCATCCATGAACTCATTTGTCATTCATCCAAAATTCCATTTCCAGGCACCAGTTATGGTGTGATCTATAAGATAAAGAGCAGGGTTGGTAAACTTCTTCTGTCAAGAGCCATTTAATAACCACTTTAGGCTTTAGGGGCCATATGGTATCTGTCACAGCTACTCGGTCATATTGTGTGAAGTGACCATAGATGATACGTGAATGAATGAGCATGGATGTGTTCCAATAACATTTTACTTACAAAAACAGCAGTCGGCTGGATTTGGCTTGTGGGCTGTCATGTGCGGACCCCTGGTCTGGTGAGCAGCTGTGGTGCACAGCCTGGTTAGCTGCCTCATCCCCCTTGCTGTTGGGATGTGGCTGGCTGCAGGCTCTCAGGGAAGGGATCTACTTCATCTAGGGGTCTTCCTTCTCCCCTGAGGCACGGTTGAAACATGTGAGGGTAGAGGCCCCACGCTCTTTGCTCAATTCGGAACAACCTTGATGGGCCACCCCGGCTTCAGTGCTCCCCAAAAGGAGCCGGCTGAGGCCTTTGCTATCACTGCATTGAAGCTGAACATCTCCTTCTGTTCACTCCTGCTTTTCAGGTCTCTTCCAGGGGCTGTCCTCCAGAGAGCCTCTCAGGAAACTCCCTGCAGGTGATTCTCCATCTCAAAGTCTGCGTGCAGGGAAGCAGATGTAAGCAGGTGAGTAGGGAGAGGGGCTGCAGGAGAAATGGAGAAGTCTTCTGGTCAGAAGGAAAAGCAAGGACAAAGATACGGAAACAAGAAACACATGATAGGTTCCAGGAACCAGATGTGGTTCCTAGTTTCAGGAGTGTGATGTGTGGCTGAGGAATTAGCTGAATCTGAGGTGGAGAGGGATGCAGGGGCCAGATCACGTGAGGCTCCGAAAAGCCAGCAGTTTTACATCCAAGGATGGAGTAACCGCCAAGAGGCAGTCCCAGGTGTCTGCAGGACCCTTCTCCGCCTTCTGACCATGAGGTCCGCCGAGAGGGCTGCAGGGAGCTGTGTGTCTTGGGGCAATTCTGGCCTCAGGGAGTCACTGGATGGAGGAAATATGAAGACCCGCACAGTAGAAGTATGGTCCCCATGCTTCCAGATTTCAGAGGACACAGTGGAAGGCTGGGGCTTGGAGAGTGACACTATAAGTCAGGGACAGCAAGCTCAGATCAGAATGGAGAGAAGCCAGAAGACTGAACGTGTGGCTGGAAGGGCTCGCCTTTGGGATTATGGAAGGAAAAGACCTGCAAGAGCTGCTTTCCTGGCACCAGGACCTCCTAAAGCCCAATGAGACCCTTAAAAAACTGTGCTTTTCTATTTCACAGTCTTAAAAAAATAAACAAGTAATAGATGATCTTAAAAAAATCAAATAAAATGGCTGTACAGTAGTCCCGCCTTATTCACGGTGTTGCTTTCCATGGTTTCAGCTCCCTGTGGTACAGAAGTAGATGTTCCTCCTACTGACAGATCATCAGAAGGTCAAGGGTAGCCTAACGCTATGTCGCAGTGCCTACGTCATTCTTACTTCATGTCACTGTGTAGGCATTTTATCATCTCACATCATCACACGAAGAAATAAGGGCAATAAGAAATTTTGAGAGAGATAAACCGCATCCACATAACTTTTATTATAATAAATTGCTACAACTGTTCTATTTTATTATTATTATTGCTCTCTCACTGCACCTATTTTATAAATTAAACCTTGGCATTTATATGTATGTATAGGAAAAAACAGCATAGAAAGGGTCTGGTACTCCCCACAGTTTCAGGTATCCACTGGGGCTCTTATAAAGAAAGAAAATCACTTTATTTCATTTTTATCACCATTCTTAATATTCCACCAAACAACAACTGGCAACAGTTTGGTGTGGATAATCCCAGAACAATTTCTGTGAACTTACTAATATTTACTTGTACTTCAAAGTATCTATCATCTATTGATCTATCATTTCACTATTTTTAAGTACATGAATTATCCTACACATTTTGTTCTGTGACTTGCTTTTTCCATGTCGGATTTTACAGATATATACATCATAAATTTTACGAATATTTTTCCATGCTATGGATACAGTGTGTTGTATTTAATCATTATAAAATTGATGGCAATTTGGGGTTGTCCTAATTTTTGCTATTGTAAGCACTACTGCAATGAACATTAACATACGTATATTTGGATACACAAATGCACAGGTACACTTAATAATATAATAAAAACTAACAGTTCTGGGGTCTGCTGTGGGTCGGGCTCGGTGCTGAAGTGCTTACATGTGTTACTCATTTAATTCTTACAATTACTCTTAGAAGTAGGTTTCATTATGATCCCAATACTACAAATGAAGAGACTGTGCCCAAGAGAGTTTAAGTAACCTGCAACTAATTCCCCAGGAAGGAGAGTGGAATGGACTTGCTAACTGTCATTTTTAAAAAAAGTCTTGTTTTTATGTGATCGAATTGGACATCTTTACAACATCGAATCTTCTCATCTAAAAAATGTCATGTCCTTTCATTTATTTAAATACCCTTGCTTGTCTTTCCATAATGCTTGCATGTTTCTCACGCTGGATTACATGTTTCTTGTTAAAGACATTCCTAGGTATGTCATAGTTGTTATTGCTGGTTCAAAGAGAATAAATGGATTTTCCATTTTGGTTTTGAGCTTGTAGCATACCAAATTATCTTATGAGTCGTAAGAGTTTCAACTGATTCTTTTTAACAGACTTTCTTATCAACTGCTTGGTAAATGACAATTTTGTCTCTTCACTTCTAATATTCTTGCTTCTGTTTCCCATCCTGGAACTTCCAGAGTGATGCTGAGTAACACAGGCCTGAGTGTGTCCCTTACTTTAAAGGGACTCATGGGGTGATCGCTGCAGTTTTCTGGTAGATACTTTTCAACAAGTAAATAAATCCCAGCTTACTAGGGATCTTTGTGATAATCAGGAATTCCAGTTGATTCTGCACCAGTAGAGTCCAGGCAATTTTCTCCTGTTTTCTATCAAAGAAGGGGATTACCTATTTATTTGTGTTTCATTGCCCTTGCTCTTTTGGGGTATATTCTCCTTGGTTAGGAGAAATACTTGCATCGCTCAGCCTTTATTGGGGCCTTTCAATTTGAACATATAAATTTAATTTTCCTTTAACTTTCTATTTATTTTACTTTTCACTTTTTAACATTTTGTTCTTAGTTTTTTCTTCTGTATCCTTTTCTTTAATTACCTCAACTCCATTTCAGCTGCCCTCTCCCAGTGGCAATGACTGGTTGGCCTCCTGTTTCTACTTTCAATATGAGACTTTTCTTTTATAAATTACCTTTATTTTGCTATATTTTTTGGTAGATTATATTACCTTCCATCTTACTGATTCAGCCTTCACGTTTGTTTATTCTACTTTTGAGAACTTGCATCTTTTTTTTAAATTTATTTTGGAAATCTTATTTTTCCAAAAATTGATTCCTATTCATTGATTGTTTCTTTTTTAATAGAAAAAGATATTGTTCTTTTGATATTGTCACAATACATTTTAATCTCTCTGAAGATACCAATTGGAAAGTTTTTACAGGTAGCCATAATCCTTGTGAGAACATCATTTCTCTGGGTTAGTGTACACTGGTCCTTCTTGTTCATGCTTCAGTTGTCTGTCCATAGCTATGGGTGAAGAACTAGCTTGATCATTTGGGTAGCTGGGGTGTGGCACCCTGAGTCGGTCTGACTTGGGAATGCTGACAAGGAGCCTTTGCTTTGGGGTACACGAGTGGGGAGCAAGTGGGTAGGATGGAGGCTCCCACAAATGCCAACATATGGAGGGTTCTACTTTGAGGATTGAAAGCTTTCATATATTTTATTCCTGGAAAGAGCTCTCTTTTGTTATTTTCTTGTAGTTATGATTTTTGAAGTCTGGAATTATCTTGGGCTCTGCTCCTCTGCATGGCCCCTGAATCCATTCTAGGTGGACCTCCTCGGCCAATGCTTTGTGTTGTTTAGACTGAGCTCCTGAGGCGTTCACCTCAGGTGGAAGCCTGTGCTTCTAGCTCTTTGCATCCCTGGGGAATGAGGAGGAATGATGGGACCTCTGTACTGTGGGCAGCTCTTCATGGCTTGCCTGGGGACCCGCTGAGACCACCCCTGCTCTTTGCACCTGCTGACTCAGTCTCCGGGGCTCTGCTGGGAACATCTGTGCTCACGTCTGTAACTACCAGCCCCACAACCCGCTTTGGACAACAGTTTTCTCTCGTCTGGTTTCTCCCTTACCTCAATGCTTTCTGCTTCACATCGTCCACAATTTCCTCACAAATTCCAGCCTGCTGATGGTATCTTTTCTGGTTGTCCCACCCTCTTATCAATGTCATCTTTTCACATATGGTTTCTGCTACACCGATGGGATTTTGCAAGGAAACAAAATGAAACACCTACACCTGGTCTGGTTTTGGAATGATGAGTCTTTAATGACATTTAAATGATTTGCCTGGACAAGTTACCTTCTCAGCCTCAGTTGGGTCACCTGTCGTTTGGATTGAATATTAACCTATACCATGGGAATTGTTCTAAGGATTACAAAACAGGATTTAAAGAACCTGGTGAATGGCAGGCAATCAGTAAACAGGGCCTCAGCAAATGGCACCTGCCATTACTATTTGCGCTACAGTGACTTCGCTGTGCCCCGCTGGAGGGGAAAAGTAGACAGGCCACTAGTTGGGCTGTGAGACTCACTGACACAGGACACATGGTCTGAGGTGCATTAGCTACATGTGGACTATGGAGGCTGGCGGGGTGGAGAGCTCGGGCAAGTTAACCAACTGCCATAAAGCGGCACAGAAACAAGGTCTGTCTGGGATGGTTGTTGTGAGGATTAAATAAAACGTGGCAGGTGGATGCATGCCACCTTTTCCCCTTTCTACTCACTCTTTCCCTCTCTCCTTTCCTTTGTCTTCTTCTCTGGTGTTCTATTATCATTGCCGTCGTCATTGTTTTTAATTGAACCCGGATCTGCACCATTTGTCCATCTTTTTATTCATTAAAAAAACTATATGGAATGTTTACTTTGGCTTTGGAGGGAATACATTTGAAAACAGATGTTAAGAGCTTTCCCTACAAGCCGTTACTGCTTTAAGAAAGTGGATGTGGAAAAAGTACAACCAACCAACCAACCAGCCAGCCAACTGGGACTTGGCACCAGAAACTGGATATGAATTTCAGCGGAGGCCCCGAGCAGCCGCATGCTTCCAGGTGAGCTGGTTCCCTTTCCTGAGCCTAGGCATCTGCAGTTTCCTCATCTGTAAAATGAGGATAAATGAAAGGCTGTTCATCCATCACCTTGCACAGCAACTGCTAGGGAAATGTCCGTGCCCCTCCCTTGCCCTGCCAAGCTCCGCTGCAGGGCCTGTGTGTGGTCATGCAGGGTCTGCACTTACAAGGGTTTCATTCTCTGCTGTTGCTGTCTTAAAATTCTTCATAATGCTTGAACAAGCAGCTCCTGCTTTCATTTGGCACTAGACCCCATAAGTGATGTGGCTGGCTTTGCTCGCTGTGATACGACGCACAGAAGAATCCATACTGCTGCCCTCCCAGTGGACAGAGGGAGCAGGTTCCCAGGTGCCTGGAGGCAGCAGCCCTCGAGTCCTACAGCTGGTTGTGGCTGCCCCTCTTCCAGCTCCATTTCCATCCACAACTTGGAAGTAGCCCGTGCAGGCTGCCTTGGGTTCCCTGCAGCAGCTGGGATTCTAGCTCCAGCCCGACACACTTGCTATTTTCTGTCCGGGTTCTTAAGGTACCTCTCTGCCAGATTTTGGAAGTGATGCACCTTACTACCTTTTTGTTTATGACTTTAAAAGGAGTGAGTACTTCCTGAGCATAAAAAAAAAGCCCTCTATGAATATGCTGGGAAAGACAGGCTCATGCTGTGCGTGGACTTGGACATGAAATCCTGCCAAGGAAATGCATAGCTAGGAGGTTCCCCTGCCTCCTTCATGAACCTTCAGTTGGCCATCTGTTCCTCTATTTCCAGAGGGGAGGGAGACTGGTTTTCACAAGCTATTATGACTCCAAAATGGAGGGATAGAAATCTTAGAGGCTAGATTTCCTGCTTGCTTCAAAATGAATGTACGAGTTTGGAGGTTTCAGCAAGTTAATCTCAGTCTTATGAAGCTGACCTTCTCTTTGTCTTTTATCCAAGTCCACAGATGGGGAGGAAGGCAGTGGGTATGGGAGGTCGAGAGAGGCTAGGTCAGCCCACCATAGTCCTGGTGCTTCCCTCCTGCCACTGGAATTAATTCTGGCTCTCTGTGGGTTGATAGAGGCTATGGCTGGAGCCTTTGCGTATATGCAGACCATCTTGAGTCAAGAGAACATCTGTATATAATTACAGCCAAGGCGATATACGCAGAGCATGGGTACACAAACCCTCAGAAGAGTAGGCAGTTACTTCAATAGAGCTAGCTCTCGAAGCTTCTCTGTGCTCACAGTGTCAGCATCACCTGAACCGTATTTGAACTGCAAAATCTCAGGCCTTATCCCGGACCCACCAGATCAGAAATTCTGAGGGGTAGGGTCTAGTCATCTCTGTTTTCACACACTCCCTTAGGTGATTCTGGTGCATATCACATTTGCAACCAACTGCTCTCTGGCATTCTTTGGAGGTATTCATAAGGCTTCCTAACCCAATGTGAATGCCTAAATGGTCTGCCCTGTGGCTTTGGGCTGTAGTGATTGTTGTGGAACTGGGAGAAGAATTCAACCTCTCTGGGCCTCAGTCTGCCCAACCCTAAAATCATGGGATTTTCGGTGATGATCTCAAATGATCTTTCCACATCATATTTTCTATGCTCCAGGATTCAAAGTCATCCAGTAACACTCTCAAATAGTTATATAAAACATGGACAAAGGGTTATTTGACAGCAGATGAACAGCTATTACAACATATCTACTTATATACTTCTATTTCTGTATCTATTTACCTCTCTATTGTCTAATCTGAATCTGGAATATGGTAGCCCAGGTATGGAGTCAGATGACCTAAATTTGACATTTACCAGCTACTTATCATCTGTCAAATTGGGAAATCGCCTACCTTGCAGGGGAGGAGATAATGAATGACAGTGTCTAGTGTGGGGTCTGGAGCTTGAAAGCTTCCAAAAGGCAGTCACTAATACTCTGTTGCCTTACACCCATAGACCTGAGCATTATCTCTACCCCCTTTTAAAGCACAGCAAGCCCTTCCTTCCCCTTATCCCCACCCCCAACAGCCCCCAAAGCACTTGAGCATGAGTGCTCCTATTTTGTGTGGGGCTGTGTGAGGCACCGAACTGACAGTGGTTGCTCAAACCCACTGAACCTAGAGGCACCATCCAGGCAGCTCGGTCTAGGCACTAATTCCAGTCGGACTTTAGTTCATCCACGACTTCAAAGTCAGTTGGAAGAACTTGTCTACAAACCTGCCAATGTGTGTGAATCAATTTAACTAAAATCTTTCCAAGACTCTTGCGTTAGTTACCACATATTGGCAAGTTTCTCAGGGGGTCTTTATCGTAAGGCCAAAGGATGCCCATATTAGAGGATAAGACCACCAAGGTGGTCTTGGAGGAGCAAGGCAACTGGGCCACCTGTCCCCTAGCCATTCCTGCACTTCAAATTGGCCAACTGGAATCTCAACAAGTGGCATCCCTCTCCTTAAAATGCTGTTTCTTTCCGGGGATTGGTATACAAGATTCCACCAGGGTGCATCCCCACCAAGATCCCTGGCTTTCTCTCCTGCTATTTGATGCGTGTTGCGTTAGGGGTGAGCAACCAGTTCCCATAGCCAGCATCTCTTGTGTGTTTTCACTGGGTGTCTATCAGACTTTTTTTCAAATGTAGCACTCCTTTTTTGACCAAAAATGTTAGCAAAATTCCTAATTACATGGAGCATGAAAGAGGGAAATGATTGCCCTGGCTGGAACAGCACAGGTAGAGAGGTGAGCTGGCCGGTGCCGTTGGTACCCCACCCAAGTCCTCTCCCCTGGGGCCCCTTCACCCATCTCCCAGCTGCTTTGGTTTGCGGAGAGCTCTTTCCTCTGAGAATTGGCCTCAGCTAATGGGAGCTGTGTCCCCTGGGAGATTATGCAAGCATCCACACCCACCCCTCATGTCCACCTCAGGCCAAGGACTGACTGATACAGAGTAACACAGTCCTGTCCTGTTCAGTGAAGGCAGGAACAACTCTGCGGTGCAGTTTGTGCTCCGGAGCCCCATTGTGGATCAGGGAAGACTTCACCTTAGACTACATTCTTGTTCAGCCCTGTCTCCTGCCCTCTCCTGCCTCCTCTCCTTATAGGTTTTTCCTGAGAGTGTGCTCTCAATAAATTACATGCTTCTGGGGGTGCCTGGGGGGCTCAGTCGGTTCAGTGTCCAACTCTTGATGTCGGCTCAGGTCATGATCTCAGGGTCATGGGATGGAGCCCCGCGTTGGGCTCTGTGCTGGGCATGGAGCCTGCCTAAGTTTCTCTCTCTCCCTCTGCCCCTACTCCCCTAATAAATAAAAGTAATAAATTACATGCTTCTGAACCTCATGGACCTTGTGGAGACCTCAAATTAAGGTGAAGGATAAGGGAACAATAAAAAATAGAAGCTTGGTAACTTTAGCAGCTACAGCAACATTATGAGCTGGTAGCAGGCTTCTTCTAAGCTGGCTCTACATGGTGAGTCTCACCATTGGGGATGAGGTCAAAGAGGTGCCTTCTAATGGGCCTCTGTCCATCTCACAGCTGCTGTCCAGAGCCTGGGAGCCAGATGCATGGGCTTTAAGACTCTCAAGAGATTTAGGCTCTCTGTGCCGCTGTCCAACCAGGCTGTGGCCAAACTTCTAAGTGAAGGTCCAATTAAGAACCAGAAGGTGTCCTGCCATGAAGCTGGAAGGCCTGGCATTTTGCTCTTGGCTCCCGATATATAAATTTAAAATGTCTACCATCTTTGACCCTATGATTTATTAAATTAAAGAATCAGGTTTTTTTACTTCCTTCTGTCTGCAAAGATCATCCTATTGGCAGTC
The DNA here is from genome assembly GCF_009762305.2 of Zalophus californianus. Taxonomy (NCBI): domain Eukaryota; kingdom Metazoa; phylum Chordata; class Mammalia; order Carnivora; family Otariidae; genus Zalophus; species Zalophus californianus. Next base: position 65,243,212 of record NC_045595.1, on the reverse strand, counting down.
TATGAAAGGAACTTTGCCAAAGTAATTTTAACCACAAGAACAAGTAAGTCACGTCTGAAACAGTGCATATCGCTTTCTCAGACAAGTTCATAAAACCCATGAAATTCTAGAGCACTCGGGTTATCGGAACCAATTAAAGTTATTCCTTCTGGAAAAAAGATCATTCACAGCAAGAATCTGCACAGTCGAGGGTTTGAGGGGCTCCAGTGGGTTGAGTCATGATCCTTCCTGATTTTATATTGTGTTCTTCCTTATATGCATCAGAAGAACCATAACTGCATGTTTAAATTTTGTAAGCTGGATGTTTTTTTCCTTTTGCTCTTTTTTTTTTTTTTTGCCTCATGTAACTTATTCATATCTTGATCATGTCAGATATAGGCTATATAGCTGGGTAGAAGAGATACAGTCCAATATAGCAGTTAGAAAAAAATCCATGCCAAAGAAATTGACAATAATGAAACCTTATATTTAGGAATTTATCTTTTCAAATGTTTTCCTGGAAGATCAGGTCCACCGAGGATGATCACCGACAAACTGACCAATGTACGAGGCATCCAGTAAAAATGTGTTGATGAAACAAATGGATACCAGTTTGCCCTTTAAACAAGAATTAAGAAAGAGCAAACCTATCAGGAACTTAGAGAAAATGCAGCCAAGAACCGGGATATGTAAGCAAATCCTGATGAACTTCCAGACCAATCACTAAGTATAAAGCAAAAACAAAACAAAAAAACCCTAAAAACCAAAAATCCTGGTAGTCCACCAGGTTCAGTTTCCATTCCGTTTTAAGGAAAATGAAATTCCAACTAGTCTGATGATTTAGCTTCCAATACAAAAGCAAATTAGAAGAAGCAAGTTAAAAGCGTCAAAGTAGTCTGCAGAGAGAAATGGTCTTGGTGAAGGGAGAGTTAGAAAAATGTTAGAATTAGACACAAGATCCAGGAGAGCACAGCAGTGTGGAGTTGTTGGTACAAGGAAAAAAACTCTGCTATCTGCATAAAGTTCAATAACTGCTGTTTAAAATGGTAATCCTGAGGAATTAGGACAAGTAAATTACAAAAACAATATAATTGCTTTGAAATTAACAAAGCATTTGCAGCTCTGTTATATGTGAATGAAATTCCATGTGGCATATTCTGCTTCTGAAAGCAGGGAAATGTGAACCAGATTACAGAAAGATTTGCAAGCAAAATTCTCAACTGGGAAATGCTTAGCACATCAGAGGACATGTTCTCTGTTATCAGGAAAGCTTGACTCTCCAGGATGACTCCTTTTCTGAGCGTCCTTGACTGATAAGGTTTCCTGGTGCTTCTTTGAGAGGGAAGGAACTCATTTCTCCAAAATATGGAATTCCAAGAAAATATTTCTGGAAGAAAAAGTAGTAACTAATTTGCATAGTAGTAATAATGTTATCAGAAAATCATCCCTAGCGTTTTTCAATCATAAATCAAGTTTAAAAGATTGCATTTGTATCATGTGATTTTTTTTATTGTTATTTTTCCAAGGAACTTCATCTCAAATTTCTTAATAAAAGTCAGTAGGAAAATACTGTTCGATGAGCAGAGATCCAATTTATAATTGGCTTTTGTACGTATATCTAGGTCACCTATACCTCACTTGAAGAAACTTTGGTTTAATACCTTCTAAAAAGATGATGTAGTTAAAGAAACCAGTCTGAAAATCTTGTTAAGCTTATTAAACTTCAGGGTGGAGACCTCCATTGTGCTTTTAGAGTAAGATTAATGGGGGAAGGGAGGAAACAGGCTTCTGCTGAAACTATAATCAGGGAGATTTTTCTATTCCAGAGATAATAATGATTATTTACCAGAAAGACTCCCTGACTGAAGGAAATTATTCGAACCCAAGGTCTTTCTCCTTGCCCCTCACCTGGCTGTTAGTTTTACGGAGAGATGGCTCATGCTTATGGAAGCCAAAAATCAAAGTATTTTCTTGTTGCATGATTCTGGCCCTTGAGGTGATCTTTTTTTTTTTAATTTTTATTTTTTTATGATGTTATGTTAGTCACCATACAGTACGTCATTAGTTTTTGATGTAGTCTTCCATGATTCATTATTTGCATATAACACCCAGTGTTCAATGCAATACGCGCCCTCCTTAATACCCATCACCGGGCTAACCCATCCCCCCACCCCCTCCCCTCTAGAACCCTCTGTTTGTTTCTCTGAGTCCATCGTCTCTCATGGTTCGTCTCCCCCTCTGATCTCCCCCCTTTCAGTTTTCCCTTCCTTCCCCTAATGCCCTCCATGCTGTTCCTTATGTTCCACAAATAAGTGAAACCATATGATAATTGACTTTCTCTGCTTGACTAATTTCACTCAGCATCATCTCCTCCAGTTCCATCCATGTCGATGCAAATGGTGGGTATTCATCCTTTCTGATGGCTGAGTAATATTCCACTGTATATTGCGGTGATCTTCTTGTCACATGACGAGATATGAATATAGATCATGGTGACTAACAACCAAGCCTCACAACTAATGGTTGATAAAACTTCCATGGCCCAGGCAACATAGCAGAGAGGAGCTTCAATGAAGCAGTGAAGTTCACAATCTTGATTCTTGATGACTCTGGACCTCATCCCATCCTGCATCTGATTTTCTTCACTGTTAGCCGCAGCTCTCCGTTCTCTTGCCTTCTTATCCCACCCTTTGGGATGTTCCCTGACTCCATGTTTCTAGCTCTGATCTTGGAATTGCTACTCAATTAGTCTGGCCATTCACTCTGACTGTGGAGTCTCTGGCCAGGTAAAGGTCCTCCTGGGTGAACCCAGCTTCCAACCTTGTGCAAGCTCTGTGAAGACAGCTTTCTGGAGGAACCAGGCATTTTCCCTTGTATTTGAAAATCCTCTCAGGCTTGCTCTTTCCTCTTCCTTCCCATTTCCCTCTGCATTTTATTGGGACTGGATTGCCCACCTCCCTGGTTTAGGTTCTCTCCATGACAATCCATCTTTCACTTTACTGGGGCAACATTAATGGCTCCTCTCGTCTTTACTCTTCAAATCTGATTCCCTCTGCCCAGCTTCTAAGACGTTCATCTGACCTCATCAACTTCCCTGTATACAGAATCAGTCAAGCCAATCATATCGTCTCCATCTTTGAAAGGTCATTCACAAGATTAAATTCATGCCCCATGTTTTTGAAGTTTACTGTGACTGCTACCCAGTCATGTTTGCACAGGGCTTTGTGGATCATAAAAGGTTGTGCTCCTCCCTTTCACTTTTTAGGAAGCATCCCTGGTTCTTCTTTCTCCTTCATACCTCGTATTGCATTCATAGCAAGTCTCATTGATTCTACTCTCAAAATATATCCTGAAACTTATCACTTCTTAACTATTCCACTAACTAATACCTGGTCTAACACGCCATTCTCCCTAATCTGGACTACCATAGCTTTCTAACTGGCTTCCTTACTTCCATTCTTGCTATGCGGTAGTGCCGCTGCAGGTAGTAGCCACAGAAATCTTGGTAAAATGTAAATCACGTACTGTCCAGATCCACTTCCTCCTGGGCTTTCTCAAGTGGTGGTCTCTCAAACTTAGAGCAAAGTCCAGCTTCCTTAGCATGGCCATTAAGGGTCCATAGGATTTAGCTGGTGCTGTCTATAAGAATGTTCTACAATGAGAACAATGTTCCATAATCTATGGTGTCTAATGTACTAACCACTAGCTACAGGTGATTATAAGTACTTGAAATGTGGCTAGTATGACTAAAAACTGAATTTTTAATTTTAATAAATCTAAATTTAAGTAGCCACACGTGGTTAATGGCTACCATATTGGAGAGTACAATTCTAGTCCTTGGATTCTTTGGAGGTGAATCTAGCTTTCTGGACTCAGCACTCAGGAACAAGCACCCAAGATTTCTTGCTGTTTCTCAGAAATGTAAACTTGTTCCCACCTTGGGGCTTTGCCCAGATCTCTTCCCTACTCTCGTCTTATCTTCAATCTTGAAATGACAGCTCATACTCTCACTCCATTCCAGTCTCTGACTCAAGTCACTTTTTCATAGAATCCTTCCTTGATCACAGAAGTAAAATAGCTCCTCATGTTCCTGCTTCCACACTGTTCCCTTCTAAGTAGCCTTATCACTGCCTGAAATAATACGCGTTTTTCACCTTGTTTATTATCTGTCTTCTCTACTTTCTCTAGAAATGTGAGTATGGAGGAGGTGGGAACCTGGCTTTAGGCAGAGCTGAGGTTTCTCTAGATGATTCTGAACAAAGGCACAGAAGGGCAAGGGAGTCCGGGTGTTTGCAAGGGAGTAAATACAATCATGACAAAAAGGAATCTGAGAACCTAAAGAGAGAGACCTGCTGGGGTTGGCAGCAGACTGGGGATGCTGGCGGTGGGAGGAGGAGCCTGAGCACATGGATTTTAAAGCTATGAGCTTCAGAGGATGACAGACAAAGGTCTGGAAGCAGTAGTGAGGGTGCCTCCCCAGTTACCAGGCCAAGGGAAGGAGAAAAGAGCCACTGCCTGGAATTTTGCTGAACAGTGAGCTGCAGAGGGTGGAACTGGGGATGCTGACCCCAGGGAGGGTGGCAGACAGGCTGGATTAGCAGATGTGCTGATCTGTGTGGAGGGTACGCTGTGAGAGGACAGTGCTCTGCCATCTCGTGCTCCTTCTGGTGACCAACATCACTGGGGAAGATGGGTTGTTGGGATTCTTTTCCAAGTTCTCCAAGTTACCCTGTTCTGATAAAACTGAGAGTGTTGGAGATGGCGGGGAGCCTGCCAGGGGCACACGGACCTCTAGTATCTCTTTTTACTACTTTCCCTCATGTTGGTTTGGAGGGCAAAGAATGGTGGCATTCCCGGGAACCCAGGGTGTTCTGGATCCCTCCTCTTGCCTCCTTCTCTTGTGTCTGACCTCAGTCCTCTATGCTGTGGTCACAGCTGCTGTCAGACCTGAGGAAAACATGCTGACTAGAATATCAGCTATGGAGCTGTTACCAAAAGGCAGCATGGGCAAGTTACATTTTCAGATCAGTGAAGCACCCTCTGGGGGCTGACAGACATCTTGTCTCTTGTCTACTTGCTGCCAAGCAACCTCTCTGCTCAGGCCCTCTGGGAGTCATCACGGATGACTTTTGGTTTTCTGGCTTGGTTGACTTCATGGATGATGCTCACCTATGGATGAGAACACATGAAGAACTGGGCTGGCATCTGAGTCAAGTATGATGAGTTTGGTTGAAGTAGGCTGAATTTAAAAGGTATGGAGGGCGTCAACCCAGGCTGTCCAAAAAGCAGCTGGATAGATCAGTCTAGAGCTCAAATTTGTGTTGAATTCAGCTTCGGAAGTTATCGGCTGGGGGGTGAAATTAAAATAAGTAACATGTCCTAGTAGAGATGTAGAGAGATTATGGAGAGTCAGAAGGGCTGAGGGCTGACAAGAGGATGCTGGAGAAGACCAACATTTGAGTGACCACTGGAGGAAGAAGCGATAGCCCAAAGGACCCGAGAGGAACTGTTCCAGTAGTAGGAAGAGAATCAATGGAGTGAGAGATTTAAGGAGGGAGCATTGGTGTTTAACTCTCCTGATTCCAACCCAGATCTAAGGGCCTAATGCTATATAAATACAGCGAACTACAAAACGGGGTGTGCACAGCCTAGGAGCACATGGGAATTCCGCTAGATAAAGTGAGAATGGGAAGAGATTGAAGGAACGTTTAGGGCTGTTTTATAACTCATCCAGGGATGTTAGTAAGATTTAAAGGAAATGAATAATTTTATGGAAAAATGCAAATTAACAAACCTGAATCACGACAATTTGTAAGAAAAAAAAGAATAGAGTAATAAAATCGAAGAAATGTTTTCAAAATTTATTTTAAAATAGGTGTTAGGTCTAGATATTATTGGCAGGTTTTTTTTCAAACATTAAAAGAGGGCATCTGTGTTCTACAAATTGCTCCATGGATAAAACAAAAACAAATCAAAGGAAAGCATCTACGGACATCTTCCCAAATTGTTTTTTAAAACTTGGCATATCCTTTAAAATAAAATCTGACCAAGAACACAAAGTAATAGTTACAATAGTTACAGAATCTCCCTTATGTATATAGATTTAAAAATAATAAAGTATTGGCAATCAAGTTGTAGCAGTTTATTAAAAGAAAATCCTCATGGCCAAGTAGGACCTTTTCCAGGAATGTAAGAAGGGTTTAATATTAGGCTATCTATAAATATAATCCATCACATAAAGAGGCCAAAGGACAAAAAACAATCACATGATTACCTTGATACTTGCCAAAAAGTCATTTGAAAAGATTCCACATCCATTCCTGATGGAAATTCTTAGTAAGCTAAGAACATTACCCATCTTAACACAAGAAAGACTGTCTCAGTTTAATTGTGAACATGAGTGGGAAGTCTGGAATTTGTGTAGAAGGAGATCTTAAGGAATGCTTTAGTTGGAAAAGGGTTTGTCTTGAAGTTAAATTTGCAAAGCACCGCCTTATGTTTCTCAGACTCAATGTGTAAATTTGCAGTAGCTTCCACAATGGGTTGATAAACAAGAGAGCTAAGGCCACTCCTTAGTACCAACACTGTACAATAAACACTTATAGAGAATGTACACTTACAGCAAAACATTGTTGGCATTTAAAGTAAGCCAGGTATTATCTCAATACCTCCACTAATATTTACCATATTTGGGGAGTGCAATAAGCCCCTGTTCCAAACCTACTCTACTCCCCCATCTCCACAAATGAGAATTATGTTTAGAGAGGTGAAATTATTATTGCAGATATTATGATAATCTAATAATAATAGCTAACATTTACTTATTATGTGCCAGGCACTGTGTTAAGCACTTAGCATACACTAATTAATTTAACCCTAATGACAATGCTGCAGAAGGGCATTATTATGCTCACTTTACAGAGGAATAGTGAAGCTCAGGAAAGCCAAGGGCAGGGAAGCTTATTAAGTGGCGTCCCAAAGTGGCACTGTGGGATTTGAACACAGCTATTTCTGACTCCAGAGCCCATGCTCTGAGCCGCTAAGCAACACTGTATTTCTTTATTGACGAATAAGAAAAGGAATATGGAAGAACTTAGATTATAAAATTAATATAAAACAAATTTCCTATATGTCAGCTCTCAGCAGTTAGAAAGTATACAAGAGATGGTTCATAAGTATAACCCAGAGTATAAAACACCCAGACAACAGCTAAAGAGAACTGGGCAAAAAGTATTTGAGGAAAACTCCCAAGTGTTTATGAGTGTCATAAAAGGCATGTTGATACCTAAAGATATGTACTATGTTCCTGGATGAGAAATCCCATTACTGGTAAATTTTTCACTGAAATTATCTTAAAAGTTTCATGCAGTTACTTCCAAAATATTATTTTTATAACTTGATGGAAAAACAAAAAGGTGTGCAGCTAAATAAATAAAATTCCCAGGAGGGTACTTGTATTACCAATTATCTATTACAAAGCTACAATGATTAAAATGTTGTAATAGTAATGCCAAAGGACTGTATAGTAATACATGCAAAATCATTAGAATATAACAGATGACTCTAAAGGAGAATCTAGTACATATTAGCATTTATTACATAATAAATGTAACATTTCAAATCAGTGAAAAGAGAATGAATTATTCAATAAACAGTTTTAGAAATACTTAGTAATCATTGGGAAAAAAAATTAGAGTTCTCCCATACCACATAACACCAAAAATTCCAGAATGGATTAAGGTGATAAAAGTAACAAGTATATATTAAAGATCTAGAGAAACAAACAGGTTAATATATATCTGCTTCCAGGGTGGGGAAGACCTTTCTAAATATAAATAGAAAAAAGAAACCATAGCTAAATAAATCTGAGACATTTAACAACATGACAAAAGAAATCTTCTATATTGAAAATGTCATAAAATCAAAAAGCAAATTTCAGTCTGGGAAAAGGTTAGCAACGTATATGAAAGATCATAGTTTTAATATTTATAAAGAAGTTTAAAAAAATCAATAGGAAATGGATGAATGTTCTGTTAAAATGGACAAGGACCTGAGCAGATAACATGCAAAAGAAAAAAGACAAATATTGTTTAAAACATAAAAATAATCCTCTGTGTAAATAAATGTAATTAAAACAATAAGAAAATTCCATATATCTTCATCCTTCAAATGTTCTGATTTAAAAGGCTATGATACTACAACTTAATAACCAAAAAACCCAAGCAGTTTGGGTTAAAAAATGGGCAAAGGTCTTGAATGGACATCTCTCCAAAAAAGATATACAAATGGTCAATAAGCACATGAAATGATGCTCAACTGATCTTTAGGGAAATATAAAACAAAAACCATGATGAGATACCATTTAACACCCATTAGGATTAAAAAAAAACAACAACCCAGAAACTAACAAGTGTTGGAGAGAATGTGGAGAAATTAGAACCCCGTGTATTATTGCTGTGAATCTAAAATGGTGCAGCCAGTGGGGAAAGCAATATGATGATTCCTCAAAAAATTAAACAAAGAATTGCCATAAAACATAGCAATCATGTTTTGGGCCATATACCTGAAAGAAATGAAAGTAGGGACTTGAACCAATATTTGCATACCCAAGTTCATAACAGCACTATTCACAAAAACCAAAAGGTGGAAGCAACCCAAATGTCCATTGATGGGTAAGTGGATTAGTGTAACTGGGAAAAAAGAAGTTCAGAAAGTGAGAAAATAAAAAATAATAATTTATAAATGAAGTCAAATATTATCCTATTGAAAATATAGCAAAATTTGTTAGCTCCAAAAAATGTGATATACCCATATAATGGAGTATTATTTAGCTTTTAAAAGGAAGGGAATTCTGACATATACCAAAACATGAATGAACCTTGAAGATTTATGTTAAGCGAAATAAGCCAGTCACAAAAGGACAAATATGTGATTCCTCTGATATGAGGTAGCTAGAGTAGTCAAATTCAGAGAATCAGAAAGTAGAATGGTGATGTCAGGGGCTGGAGGCAAGAGGAGATGGGGAATAACTGTTTAATGGGGACGGAGTTTCAGTTTGGGAAGACGCAAAAGTTCTGGAGATGGATGGTGGTGATGGTTGCACAACAATGAGAATGTATTTAATGTCACAGAACTGTACATTTAAAAAATGGTAAAAATGGTAAATAGTACATTATGTATATTTTACCACAAATTAAAAAAAAAACTTAGGGGTATTGGATTTTGGTGCCTAAATAGAGTGGAGACTTGAAAGAAAGAATGAACTAGAAATAAATTTCTCACCAACTCAGGTTGATGATAAAGAAATCTTAGCATAGCCATAGAGCAGAATATACATACATACATATATACATATTTCCTGAGAATTCATAATCACAGATCTGCCTTCACATAGATTTGAGGCCCAAATTTATACAACACAATTTGGTCTGAGAACCCCCAAACTGAAAAAGTAACATAAAATTAGGTTCTCAACGAATGATGCCCTGGGATAATTGCAGAAGCACACATTCTTTCATTTTTGTTTTCTAAAGAATTTGTTTTATTTATTTATTTGTCAGAGAGAGAGAGCAAGCACAAGCATGGGGAGCGGCGGGCAGAGGGAGAAGCAGGCTCCCTGCAGAGCAAGGAGCCCAATGCGGGGCTCGATCCCAGGACCCTGGGATCATGACCTGAGCCGAAGGCAGACACTTAACTGACTGAGCCACCCAGCAAACCGTCTTGAGTGGAATATATTATTAGAAGAGCAAAGGCAGGAGTGCAATCCTGAATCTTGACCCCTACCTCACACCATACCAGAAAAGTGATTCCAAATGGATTATAAACCTATGTGCGAAAGGCAAAACAACTTTTCTAGGAAATAATATAGGAGAATATCTTCATATCTTTGGGGTAAGCGAAGATTTCATAAACAGAACGCAGAAAGGCCTAGCAACCATAACAGAACATAACACAACGTAACAACCATTAGTGGGAGTATGAACTGGTACAGCTACTTTGGAAAGCTGACAGCATCTATATGTATGCCTTACAACCCAGCAATGTTGCTCCTAGATATATACCCAACGGATATGCCACAAAGGATATATATAAGAATGACCACAGCAGTACCACTTGTCGCCACCCAAACGAAGAAACAATCGAAATGTCCATCATCAGTAGAGTAGATCAATAGTGAACTCTTCATACAGCAAAATGCTATACAGCAAGGAAAAGGAAAACTACTGCTACATGCAATTGCATAGATGACTCTCATAACATACTGCTAAGTGAAAGAAGCCAGGCATAAAAGAATATACACTATATGATTCCATTTATATAAAGTTCAAATAACTGAGATTAATTTATGTTGTTAGAAGTCAGGACAGAAGGGGGTCTGAGGGAGATTCTGGGGTGCTGGTAACATCCCATTTCTTGATTTTTGCATTGGTTGCAGACAGATCAAAAGTTCATATTCTGAAAATCAGGGGCATCTCGGTGGCTCAGCTGATTAAGCAACTGCCTTCGGCTCAGGTCATGGTCCTGGAGTCCCAGGATCGAGTCCCTCATCGGGCTCCCTGCTCAGCGGGGAGTCTGCTTCTCCTCTGACCCTCCCCCCTCTTGTGCTTTCTCTCTCTCTCTCATTCTCTCTCTCTCAAGTAAATAAAAAAATCTTTAAAACCAAAGTTTATATTCTGAAAATTCATTAAGCTGGAATTTGTAATGTGTGCACTTTTTGGTATGATGTCATATTTCAATCAAAGTTTACTAAGAAGTAAAAAGCTATGGTATAGTCTTTCTTGAGGGCACTGTGCCAATGAGAATAAAAGACCTCAAAAGTGTTTGTGTCTGGACCCAGCAATTCTACTTCCTATGAAACTAGTCAGAAATATAATCAAATATTTATGTATCAGGATGTAAATTTTAATATTTTAAAATATATGAACAGTAAGAAAGAACCTAAATATGTACTCAGAAGGAACTGCTGGAATAGATGTGATATAACAACAAGGTAGAATGTTATACCATTTTGAATATTCATGTTATTGATTATCTAAGAGTATACAGAAACTATGCATAACATCAGGTAGAAAAAAAAGTACAGTATACTGTTCCAATTTTTTTCCGAGTATATGTGTGTGCATGTGTAAAGGAAATGTAAATGAGAGAAATACAGCAAGAAACGTAACCGTCCTTACCTCCAGGTGTTGTGTGATAAAGAAATTTTTCTTTATAATTTTGTTTTCCAATTTTCTACATTGAGTACATATTATTTTTATGATTATGAAAATAACTTAATAAGGGCATAGCTACCCTTGTAAATCCAGCTGCATCTGAGAAATGCTTAAGATTATTTGGCAACATGGAGGTCAACAGCCGGTCACTGTTGCCAGAGCCATGCCTTTGGACTGAATGATAAATGGGAAGGGAAAGAAGAGAGACTAATTACAAATGATTCCTTCAGGTACTGTGGTTAGAAAGAAGAGGATCTTGACAGTCTACAATTCTTACTCAATTCTTATTCTCTATTTAATTTCTTTGACAGTCTACAATTCTAATAGTCTAAATCAGTGTTTCTCAAACTTGGCTGCACAATGAAATCATTGGGGAAGCTCTAAAACAATACTGATGCTTGGGACCCTCATTCAGAGATTCCCATTTAGTAGTCTAACTGACGGACTGGACTCCCTAAGGGATCTGAATGCAAAGCCAAGGTTCCATTTTCTTTCATCTTCTCCCCTGAGTAGAAGTTAAATTCCTTATCAATAATAGCTTCCCATATATGTATGAGATGCGCTGGGCACAAAGTAGGCACTCAATAAACAGTTGCTTGTTGGCGGACACACATCTTTCTGGAAGATGCTGGGCACATCCTTATGGTTAAGAGATTTCTTCTCCCTAGCTTGGATGGTAGTCCAGATTCAGAGAGAACCATGGAATGAGGGGACTCCTTGGTCCACGGCTCTTATGGGCCACTGGGTAGCTTACATCACCCTTCCAAAATGAAGCCACAGGCTGGTGAGTCAATGGCTTATCTTCCTGGGGATGCAAAACAGCTAAGATGAAAACTGCACTCAACAGCATAAGTAAAATCTAAAGGGAGCAAAACTCAGTTATACTATTGGAACATCAGTTTTTGTTACTGAAATGATTCTAAGGATGACAACTGGGGTTGGCTAGGGATAGAAGTCATCTAATGTGAAGCAGGAAGAGAAAGTAAATAATGTTATGAGCTTATACATGCTTATAACATATTAGTTCACAGGCCTTACAAAAAACCCATGTCAGATGGGTATAAGCATCCCCATTCTAGAGATTAGGAAGCTGAGGCTCAGAGGGGCTAGGCAACTAGCCCAGAGTCACAGGGCAACTGATAAGAAAAGATCTCAAGTCTTGTCTATTTGACCTCAAAACCTATAATCTCTCCATGGCATCAAAATGTGACCTTGGGTCATGTAAATGATGTCAAAGGGCATCCACACAAAACCTTCATATTAGACCCTAGTAAGAGTTCATGTTGTCAGCAAGTCAGTAGGAGAAGGGATATTCATTGAAGTAAGGGATGCTGAAACATGACATTTTTCTTGGTATTCAATAGTCTCTGTTAGCACTTAAACAAATGAGGTTGTGGTCTTTCTGGAATAGTTAGTAGAAAGATAGAGGGGTGGCTTTCACATTCTTTCAATTCAACTAATTTTATGAAAAAGAAAACCACATAAACTACGTTACTACTTCAGTTTACAGGAATATGCCCTGAGGAAATTGTCCTGGGGTATCCAAAGTCCAAGAGAGCTTTCTTAAATAGAAGTCCTGCCGTTAACAATCTGTGTGATTTTAGGCAAGTCGTTGCCTCTCTCTTGGCTTTGATTTCAAAAGAGAAAACAGAAGCCATTTCAATAAACTTTGAGGGCTACAGATACTTTACTGATCTGATACAAGCTATGGATCCTTTCCCAAGTGATGCAACTCTGCACGTAACTGCACAATTCTGAATGCGGATTCTGGTTGTTCATGGATCTTCCAAAGATTGTTTGTGGACCCCCAAAGAACATACTAACCCTTGACTGAAAACTCCTGGCGTATGTGATAATGGAACTGCGGTCATGCTCGCCAAAAAGCCCTTATCGTTTAGAGATACAACCGGAAATATTTATGGATGAAATGAATTGAAGTCTGAAATTTGCTTTCAAATGACGCAGTGTATTTGGGGAGGGATGGTGGTGGTAGGGGGACAACAGGTGACACAAGATCATCCATGAATTTGTCATTGGGGAAGCCAGGTGATTAGTTCCATGACTATTCTTTATACTGTTTTCTCTACTTTTGTGTCTGTTGAAATTTTCCATACTAAAATAAATTTACACAATAAAAATTATCTATAATTTAAAAAATACTCCAAGCAGATGATCTCTAATGTTTCCAACTCCAATAATCTATGATGTAGCATTCCAAAGAATCTGCAAAGGAAATGGACTTCCAGAAACACGCTATGGGCTCAGGGCACTGAACCATCCCACTCCTCTCCTAATGGACTCTGCACTAAAGGGTTTATTGTGGCCTCCTTTTCCAGATATTTCTGTGACATTCCATTTAATTATCTCCGTAAGTATATTTTTGGAGGAAGAGTAGCAAAACCAAACACAAAGAAGCTAGACAAAAATTGATCTAATCATTTCACACGTGGCTCAATTCATTTTCAAAGATTTCTTAAGAGAAGACCAAAATACTGCTGTAAATGACTTTGAGGGGCATGTGAAATACGTGCTTAGGATGTTAGGGGAACCAGGAGAAAGTGAAACAATATACAAGCATGACAGATAGTTGTGGTGGAGGGCGGGGCTCCAGAGCTCTGCTGCCCAGGGCTCTCTCCTGGCTGTGCCGTCCAGCTAGCTATGTGATCTTGGCCAAGTCACGCAACCTTTCTGAGCTTCCGCTTCCTTATTTATAAAATCAAAGAAACAGGCAACCTCCCTCATAGGGTTATTGTGAAGAATCAAGTTGTACCTGACAGGCAGCACACATTCAGTAGATGCTAACCAGAGTTCTTTCAACTGTGTAAATATAAAAATGGATCTTATAAAAAAGATGTACGATATAGATCACAATGTTATCAGTAGTTGCCGCTGGATTGTGAGCCAATGTGTCATTTCCGCCCCCCCCCCCCTTTATTTTTGTCTGGGCTTTTCAAATTTCTACAAAGAGTATTTTGTTCCCCTTATAATCAGAGAACAAAAGTCTTTTAGAAGGTAATTTTAAAAGTCTTTCTTGCGGAAGTTTAATGCCCAGAGAGGCCTAACCCATGTTGTATCAAGTTCACAAACAGACCGCTTGAGAGGGGTAAGGTGGAATGACTACAATTACCTTGTTCATACTTTCCTTACTATGCTCTCATCTTCAGGGTGGAAGACCCCTATCAATGGCAGTGAGCTTTCAAATCTGGCACTCCTGGTGTAGAATAAATAGAGACTTCTGTGTCATGCCCTCCTGCCCCCTTACCACACATTCCTCCATTCCAGGAGCTGAGCTTTTTTGAGAGCTTGGACCCCTATGAGAACATCACCAATGCTACACCATAAAAACTGACATTCGGGCACACTATTTTGCATTCAATTTCCTGGGGTTCATGGCCCATCCCCTCCCCGCCCCAGGCCATCTCCACTGATTAAGAACACCTAAGCCATGACAAATTTCAGAACATACACACACACTTCAGGTGTGTAGACCACTTTGAGAAAAATTGGCATGCACAAATTTGAAAGCATAGTCAGATAAATCAGTGGATAATTATGGGTATTACATATGTAGTTTTTGCTCTGCCAAAGAATTTGCATCAGGATATCTATAAATAGCAAACCCATATAGTGTGTTTAAATCATGCCACTGTATACGCAAATGCTAAGCCCTTTCCAGAACACACCTACTGCAGAGCAACAGGCCCAATTCAAAAAGTTTAGTACCAGTTTCACTCTTGAGTTTTGCTGCGCTCATTTACAATCTACAAGATCATCTTCAAAATGGCCACTAACCCATACGCCTTAGGTAGCTGATGGTCAATGAGAGACAACGATGAGACGCCCAGAAACTTCCGGTCAGAGGAGGGGTCGTATGTGTGTGCAGGTTATGAAACAGCGTTGGAGTGGATCACCTGTGGTGCGGTGAATCCCCTTGATCTCAGAAAGGAAAGGGATAAACATAGAGTCCTTACACTGCACTGGGTCATCTTATGTATTCTTCACAGCGACTCTGGAAGGAGGGGCTTTTGCGCCCATTTCCAACCGAGTTTTAGAAAAGTTGACACACACATGCCCCAGATCAGACATTTATCGGGGGCGGGGGGGGGAGACAAAATAAAGATAATGCAAAGCTCTCTTTGATGGTTAATTTCCAGAGGCTGAGATGTGTATAGTGCCCAGCATCACTTAAACCAAGAGCCACTTGGCTGTGATTTTGATCCTGCTGATTTGTCAATGGCTTTTAGGGATGTACCTAAAGGGAGAGAGGTATGGGACTTTTCTTTGCCCCATCTGCCCTGATCTCCAAACTGGCATCCACCTTCCCTTCAGTACTATACAGGAACTGCCCAGCATTCCAAAGATGTCTGGGGAATTCACAAGGAGATCTGTATAAATAGCCAGGAGCCCTGCACTTAAAGAAATCCATATCACCACAAACTCCATTTTATGATTTTCACCCCAGGCTAAGATGCCATTTGGCATGTCACTGCTAGCAGGGCATTTTACTCAATCCTCTTTCAAGATTTCCAAACCTGTGCCCGGCCCCCAGGGGAGTCTCAGAGGAAGTGGAACCGTGGCAGAAGTGCTGCGGGGCTGGCTTTGTAAGTGTGTTAGTGTAACTCATAAAAGCAAGTGTAAGTTCTCCAAGTATTAACTTCCACAAGAGGAACCTCAACTTTCCCACGAATGTGGCTTTCCCCTTTGCTTAGCTTTTCTGAAGTTAGGCGTGAGTCCTTAAATTAAGCAGAGTCTCGAGGACCCCTGTGACACAGACAACCCTTTACTGGCCGCAAGCGCCCTAGCTTTTCTGGAGGTGTATCCCTCGCTATCATCTTTCAGAAGCAGCTGACACCTACACGTGCTTTGGGCACCAGCAGGCTGAAAGCACAGAACCACCAAGCCACCAACCACCCAGGAAAGCGGTCTCTGAGCCCGGAGTCAGTGCGCACTAACCGGCGTGTGCTTGAGGGGAGAAGCCAAGCGCAGCCTCGGGTCTCCGTGGGCAGGAGGCTGGGTCCACGCGACGTGGTCCAGCAGCGTTACAGCGAGTCCTGCCCTACATTCAGTCTCAGGGGAGCCCGGGTCCCAATAGGGGCACGTCTCCCGCCAGCCTCCGCGCCAGGTCGGGGGAAACGAAGGTGGACCGAGAGAAGGACAGGAGGAGAGTGAGTTCGTGTTTTCTTGGGGCAAGTGTGCGCGGTACCTTGGATTCCTGGCTGCTGGTGGATGCTGGAGAGGGCGGCTGCTCGGCGCTCGGCGCCTGCTTGGGCAGCCCGTCCACGCCATCCTCGCGGGCGCCGCTCGGGGGGATCATCCTGGCGGCGCGGGAACGGTGTTGGGCTCCCGGAGGAACAGCGAGGCTGGCCTTCCCGCCGCTCGTGCTAGCTCAGCGGCGGGTCCCAGGGATACTCATCCTCTCCCCGCCGCCCACGCGCTCTCCCCAGACCTCTCCCGTGCGCACGCCCGTCCCGCGCGCCCGCCGCCCCTCACCGGCCAGCGCACTGGCGGGACTGGCAGCCGGCAGCGGACGGGCGGCTCGGGAGCGCTCGCGGGCCGCAGGGGAGGCGGGGCGGCGGGGCGGGGCGGGGCGGGGCTGCGCGGCGACCGCCGGGAGGGGGGAGGCGGGGGGCGAGTGGGGCCCCGCGGCTGAGGGGGTCCTGCAGCCAGGCCGCGCACGCGCCGAAGCCAGCGAGGGGTTCCCCAGGAGGGGTAGTGGACGGAAGAGAAAACCCGGGAAGGAGTCAGCCAAGAGGGACCACCTGCAACAGCACCCTCTTTTCTCACCCTAAGGAACAGCGACTCCAAGGGAGACGGTGACTTAGCTAAGTTATTTATAGGGCTCAGTGACGGAGAGCGGGGAGAGCTGGGGTTCCCCTGCTAGAAGGCACTCTGCGTTCCCCCATTCAGTTTTGGACTAAAGCAGAGGCAAAATGCAAGGAGGCTGTGTCCTCATTTTGTTGTGTGCGTTTGTGCTCAGCCCTCTAAGCATTTTACC
This sequence comes from Zalophus californianus, assembly GCF_009762305.2. Lineage (NCBI taxonomy): Eukaryota > Metazoa > Chordata > Mammalia > Carnivora > Otariidae > Zalophus > Zalophus californianus. Next base: position 65,226,025 of record NC_045595.1, on the reverse strand, counting down.
TTATTTAATCCTCAAGGCCAACCTCTTGGGCTGGGTAGCATCACTTACATTTTATAGATGAGGAAACCGAGATTCTAGGGAAGCTAAGTAATTTGCTTTAAGTCATTGAACTATAAATAGTGGAGCTGGGATTGGAACCCATTTTGGCTTCAAAATCCATGGCATTTGGACTCTGAAGCCTCATATGGAGGCCATCTCTGCATGGCTGAATAGCAAATGGGGTGTTTCAGTATAGCAAGGAGGTCAGGGCTATTTATGGAAGGGCAAACCAGTCTGCCTTAATAGAACCTTTGGAAACATAGAGATGGCCCCATTGGATAAAGGGACAGAAGGAGCCATTATTTTGGAAGACACAAACTCAGTATGCAGGGAAAGGAAATATATCTGGATATTTAAAAGATCTGACTTTTTCATAAATACAAAACTCCCTTGATTGTCTAACAGAAAACTGTAACCTCATGTTCCAGATTTTCCTGATTAAGTGTAAATTTTGCAAGGCCAGCTTCATGGGTATGCAACCTATGCAGTCTCAGACAGGACCCTATACTTGGTTTGATGCTCTCTATCATCATCTTGAAATTGTTTTATTTTTAATTTTTATTTTTTTTCAATTGTAGTTTAGTTGATACACAGTGTTAACGTTGGTTTCAGGAGTACAACATAGTGATTCGACATCTCTATTCATTATGCTCTGCTCACCACAAGCGTCGCTACCCTCTGTCACCATACAAGGCTGTTACAATACCACTTACTATATTCTCTGTGCTGTACCTTTCATCCTTGTGACTTACGCACTCCATAACTGGAAGCCTATGCCTCTCACTTCCCTTCACCCTTTTTGCCCATCTTCCCACCTCCCTCCCCTCTAGCAACCACCAGTTTGTTCTCTCTGTATTTATGGCTCTGTTTGAAATTCTTAATAATATTTGAACAAGGGGCTCTGCATTTTCATTTTGAACTGGACCCTGTGAATTAGATATCTGGTCCTGCATGTTTGTCTTAGCTCATGTCTTTGGAAAGAACCTATTACTCTCTCTATCCTGGACATCAATTGAAAGCTCCTGTTCTAAGTGCCAAGCTTTTAATGGGCATTTGGCTCTCAGAGAGCTCCAAATACCCTAGTGGCCCTTAGCTTCTCATTTGACCAGGCCAGATTGGCTAACTCAAAATGCCACAGCTCTTTCCTCCTCAAAACACAATTCCTAATGGCTCAGTAGATACAAAATTCTAATAGCCAAAATCACAAGAGAAACAACCAGAGCACATAATGACAAGAGCAACAGTAACAACACATCTTTATCAAGCATCTCTTCTGTACCAGACGTTGTGCTAGAAAATAATGATAAAGAGAAAACAGCAATAGATTCAGTCTGTTGTCCTGGAATAGAGAGCCTGCTGAGAGAGATACAGAGATTAATTAAATCACACACACACACACACACACACACACACACACACACACAAATTTTATGAACTGTGATAAATAAAAGTATAAGAATCTAATGAGTATGCACAAATGCAAGGACTGAACAAGAGTGTGGCCAGAAAAGGGTCTTCCGAGGAAGTGAAGCCCCCCACCCCCGGGTCAATGGGCAGTTCCAATCTTGGTGGGCAAGCACACTGTGACTTAAATACAAGGAATTTTTCATCTTTGGATTTTATTTTATTTTTTCTTAAGAATCGAAGGGCAGCTGTATGATCTCACCCTTCATTGTAGTAAATGCTCAAGAGCCACTTGGTAGAAAGATACTATCAAGACTATTTAACATTTTTAAATGCCACACTTCTGAAGGATACAAAAAAGAACAGCAAGGAAAGGAAGAGAGAAGATAAACAGAATGACCAGAAGATGGGGAAGTGAAAAGGATAAAGGAGAAAGGGGTCTCAGTAAGTTGGTTCTCCTTGTCTGATGCATCGGAGTCGTTTTGAGTAATGAGATATATGAAGGGTATGGGGTTTGGCAATTAAATTGATGATGATCATAATTGCTAATTTGCACTGGGCTTCTGCCATGTTGTAGGCATTTTCTACGTGTTGTTTCATTTAATCTTTTATTTAGTAAGATGATTATGCTAGGAGTTACAGTGAGTGTGAGAACAGGGACTCAGACTCAGATATATCCTGCCCCTGGGCCAAGCTTCAGCCACCTTGTTCTGCTGCCCCTTACACAAATGTGGAACCCAGATCTGGTAAAAAGGCTGCAGGCCTTAAAGGGCAGAGTGATGCAGATCGAGAGCCAGAAGCCTAAGAGAAGCATAGGGAGAGTCCTCAAAGAATGAAGAGTTGCCCACTCCATTCTTTTATCTTAAAAGTGAATAATCACCAGATGTACATTTTGGGGGTGATAGCCAAGAAGTCGAGACAAACATGGCAGGAGTCACCAACCACGGCCATTCAACCTGTGAAGGAGTATTTGTTGTCTCCTCTGGCCACCTTGCCTCAGGGACCTACTTGCAAGCCAGAGAAACCCAATGCTTGCCCAGAGTCCTACCAGTAACCACACTAGCCCCTACTTTGAGCCAACTGTTAATGCGGGACTGTGGTCCTCACAACTCCTGACTGGTCTCTCCTCAGCATCAAAGCTAATCATTTAATTTGGCAGCTCCTATTATCAGGGTGGACGAGATCCAGTGTATGTATTTGTAACTTGGTTTTGGAAATGCCATTTAATAATAATGACGGCAACAATAATGGTAGGTTATATTCGAATAGCACTGTTTGACTGCATTGAAATGGTCTCCTGCTGGAGGGACCTGGAAAAGGCAGCCTCATAGAACTAGTTTCTGGTTAAGATCTGCCTCTGTTCTCTAATGAGCAAATTTGTGGGCTGCTTCTATGGGTCTGAAACTGGAGGAGAGCTGTCCGTGGGGAACAATGGTAAGGGATTCTCAGATTCAGGAAATGGCAACAAGCACCAAAACTGGTAGAAAGAATAGACCAGGCATTTTGAGAAACAAAAATGCCAGGGTGAAGGGGTTCTCATATACCTTTGTCTTAGGTATATGAGAGGTTATAAGGTTATAAGGTTCCCTTATAACCTCTGGGAGATGGACGGGGACTTGAGTCTTTACATTTAGTGGAAGGGCCATGAGCCTGAAGTTCAAACATCCCAGCTCTTCCCCTTAAAAGCAACAAGATCTTAAATAATTGACTTGATGTGCCTCAGCCTCGGCTTCCTAGAGTGTAAAATGAGATAATGATCCCTACTTCATAGAGTTTCTGTAAGGATCAGAGGATTAAATGCCTGGTCAAAACTAGTCTCATACTACTACTAATTATTATTATTATTATCGTCATCATTAGTTGTATGCTTTTGCTCAAATATATTCACTTTGAGTTGGGTTTTCTGTTCATTACAGCCAAATGCATGTACAAAGTCAAACAGTTCCATTTCTATACACTATTAGTGAAATAGCAGAAAAAGAAATTAAGAAAACAATCCCATTTACATTTGCACCAAAGAAAATAAAATGCCTAGGAATAAACTTAACCAAGGAGGTGAAAGGCTTGTACTGAGAAAACTATAAAACACTGGGGAAAGAAACAGAAGACAACACAAGCATGGAAAGATATTCCGTGCTCATGGTTTGGAAGAACCAATATTGTTAAAATGTCCATGCTACCCAAAGTAATCTACAGATTTAATGAAATCCCTATCAAAATACCAGCAGCATTTTTCACAGAGCTAGAACAAATAATCCTAAAGTGCGTATGGAACCACAAAAGACTCTGAATCGCCAAATCAACCTTGAGAAAGAACAAGCTGGAGGTATCACATTTCTAAAATTGTTGATAGCTCCTCCCTGGAAACATCAGATGGGACAGATACCTGCAATTTCCGACAGATTTTGGTCCTTTGATTAGTAATTGGCATGTGACTTTACATATCCTCTTTTGTGGGTTCAGAGTAATAGTTTAAGAGATATGAGAACCCCTTCACCCTGGCATTTTTGTTTCTCAAAATGCCTGGTCTATTCTTTCTACCAGTTTTGGTGCTTGTTGCCATTTCCTGAATCTGAGAATCCCTTACCATTGTTCCCCACGGACAGCTCTCCTCCAGTTTCAGACCTCAGAGCCTAACATCTAAAGAATCTTGTTTCTTTCTTTCCTTATTTGGTGTCCTTCAGAATCTAAGCTCTGTGAGGCTGAGGACCTCATGTCTCCTCTTCATCATCTATTTCTGGAGCTTAGGTGCTCGTATAATAGGTGCTCAGTGAATGAATGAAAGATAAAATGTCAGTCTGTAGAGAAACTTAAGGTCCGATGAAAAACTCTTGTAGAGGGAAAAATTGAAACTCACGAAGGTTAAATACTTGTGCAAAGTCAATTAATACGTGACCCAATGAATCACTGTCTGTTTACTTGCTTACCAATCCCAATGCTCACTGCTATATTCAGATTTGGAATATATGACCAAACTACCAAAAGCACATGTTTCTTTCTTCAGTTTTCAAATTTATAATATTATGCAAAGTATTTCTAAATACTCTTTTCCAACACAACACCTTTGTCATGATTCAAACAGTATCAGAAAGAATCCTGAGGAAATTAAAAATCTTCCCAAATTCTACCACCCATTTGTAATAACCATTAGATTTTTGGTAAGCTGCCTTCTCAAAGCACATGCATATATGGGTATATTTTAAATGTATATATATTTACATAAAGTGATCTCAGGACACCAAGGGTTGGTGTCTTCAATAATAATTCATAGAGATAGTTCTGTGTCAATAAATATAAGTATACATTATCCTTTTGTTTAATGAGCATGTATCCCATTGTACAGATGTACCATTATTTATTTATGAAGGAGCTTTTATACTTTTTTGTTAGGAACTGTTAGAGGGCAATTAAAAACTCATCATCTCTTGTGTTCCTAAATGTCAACCTGGCAAGGTAAGTACCATTAGACCCATTTTGCAGATGAGATAATCAGAAGCCTGAGAGGCTTTATGACTTTCCCTAATGGGAAATGGTAAGTGCAGAGTAGAGATTCCAGCTCCCAACTTCAGACTCTAAACCTCAGGCTCCTTGCCACATGTAAGCAAACTGTGACACTCAGTGTGATCACTGCTGTATAAGGGGCTTGAGCAACATGATCTGAGAGCACAGGCCAGGGGAGGATGAAGCCCACCAGTGGAAAGGTTGTTTAGGAAGGTTCTTGTGGAAATTGAAAGGTGACTGTGGTTTTTGGTGGAAGGAATCTTTTTTTTTTTTAAGATTTTATTTATTTATTTGAGAGAGAGAGAGAGAATGAGCAATGGGGTGGGGCAGAGGGAGGGAGAGAGAGAGAGGAAGACTCTCTACTGAACAGGAAGCCCTATGTGGGGCTCAATCCCAGGACCCAGAGATCATGACCCAAGCCAAAGGCAGATGCTTAACCAGCTTAGCCACCCAGGCGCTCCTGGTGGAAGGAATCTTGAGCAGAATGTTCAGTATTGATATAGACGCGGTGTGTGCTCATGCAGGGCTCTTCAGGTTTGGTTCCTGGAAAACTATAGTTTCTTCTCTTTGTTGGTAAGATTTACTGATGACACACACGATGCTCAAAAAAGGGAAATGTTGGAGAAATCCTTTGAATTCTCATTTTGAGTACTTTTACAAATGGCCCATGGGGAAAGTTGGATCCCGGTCAGCCTGGGAGGAACAGCACTGGTTAGTAATGAAGGGAGGAAAAAAAGCATCATGAGGATTTCTGGAGGGCTTCATGGGTCACAGAGTAAGAAAGAGCCAGCACCCTGAGTTCTGAGAGACACACGTAGATTCTTCACGCTTGGAAGCCAGACACGGAGAGCTAGAGCTTTGGCTCTCTTTGAGGCAGGAATGTATTCTGTTTGCAGGGCCCTACAATTCAAACACGCATGTCCCTTGCACACTTGCAATCTTTAGAGGATGATGGATATTCAAGGTATGCTCAGTTAGTCCTTCTGTATCTTAAATGACATCCCTATAAGTGAGCAAGCAGTAAAGAGTGACTCTTAAAAACAAAAAAACAAGAACTCCAGCAAAAACGGATAATAGTTCCTGCTCCTTATCCCTAAAGCTTTGCCATTACTTTGAAATATGTTCTAAAAGCTTGTAGTGTCATGTTGGGGGCAAATGAATCTCACAAATTCTTGTTACCGTTTTCCAGGGAGGGGTTATATTACCTCTTTGTCCTTCTGCCTTCTGTAACCCTCTCTGTTCCTCCAGGAACTCACTTGGCAGCCATGAGCCATCCATCAGACACTTGACAACTGGCCTGGAAAAGATGACTCAGGCCTTAAGCCTTAAATTCCACTTTCTTCCCGCCATAGCTGATGCCAGCTTATCCATAAAGCCTGGACTTGGGAAACATACCTATATTTCATCTGTCTTTATTCTTGTAGAGTTGGCCGGGAAAATGGGGATTTTGTCTCCTCAGTTAATATTGATAACTTGATGCAGGTAATGATGGTGCTGAGTACAGTAGGAGTCAGTATCGGTGGTGTTGTTATTTGGACAAACATTTAGAGGAGGTTGTTGGCTGTATCTCATCCCATTTCCTCCCCGAAATGCAAGTTGCCACAATGCCAGCCTCTACCAAGCAACGGCCTAGGGCTCTGAGGATGCCCAACCTGGCTGGTAGCTTTGCATGTCACGGAATCCCTGAGTTCCTTAGATTGCAGGTAGAGCTGTTAACGTGTGCAATGAGAGAAACAGCCAGATTTTAAATAAAATCTGCAGCATTTTACTATTTGCTTTTCCTCAACCACCTCCTCTAGTGAGTCACCATGTCCTGTTGCTTCTACTGCTTGAGTGGTCCTGGGAGTAAGGAGTTATTCAACTTAAGATATTTGAGATCGTTACAAAAGAAGGCAGAGATGTCTAAATAAATGAAGTCCTCACTTTATTTGCTGATTTATTTCATAGTTGCTGGGACCTGCTAGGTACAGGCCCTTTATTAGATCCAGGGATATAAAGAGATATATGTCTCTTCCCTGACCCAAAGGGAAATTCAGCTTATTGAGGAAGGCAGAACTGGGGACAAATGATAACCATGAGTTTGAAGAGAGGCCATAGCGACCAGGGCAGGAAAGGGCTAATTCCACTGAGGAGCTGGGGGAAGGCTCACCAAGGGGAAAAACATTATCACTGAAATGTGAGGAGCAATTTTCCAGGAGGAGAAGAGGAAGGCCATTCTTGGCATTTTAAAATGAGCCTACTTCTCTGCTTGTATTTTCTGTGGCTATTTATTTTATTATTGTTACTCTGGGGGAAGTGGAGGGACCTAGAATTGTCATCATCAATCCTTGTAATTCCCCTTTCTCATTTTAATTTCTTTTATTAATTGTCCCAAATGCAACCCTCAACTTGCTCAAAATTCCCTTCCTTCAGTGACCCCCATTATCATGTTTTGAAAATATCTATCTCAGACATGTATGCCTATTTGAGAAATATATGCAGTTAATTTGTGTGTATAAGTGTTTTAAGTTGCATCAAACATATTGTGCTATAGCATATTTCCTCTTTTTAGCTTATTTCAGGAAAAACAGTTTCATTTTTAAAAGTAACTTAAAAGTAAAATATGCAAAGATTATTTGTTCTATTTCTTTGCTGTATAGAATTTGATTATACGAATCTGCTATATTTAATCCATGATGTGTGGCCTGGACTGTTAGGTTGTTTTCGTTTCTTCCCAATCACGAACAGGGCTGCTTGAACATTCTTGTATATGACTTTTGGTGCTAATGCATAGGCATAGTTACAGGTTCCAGTTGTTTTCTCCAACATGGATACTGCATTATTTTTTATTTCATCACTGTAGCTTTATTTACATTTCCCTGATGGCTAATAAAGTTCAGCCCCTTGTCATATGTCTGTTGGACATTCAGATACTGTCACAAACATAGAGTAAAAGAAACCAGACACAGAAGAGTACATACTATGTTATATAATTTATGTAAAGTTCAAAGACAATGGCCATATTTGGGAAAGAAGGACAGTTCATAATTGGAAAGAAGTACTGTGACTTTCTTGGGTACCAGTGGAGCTCTCCTGCCTCACCTTTGGTGGTGGTAACTCACTGAACTACACATGAACAATCACTGAGTTTTTCTGTAGATATGTTATGTTTCAATAAAGCATATAAGAATTTTATAAGTGGAAGGTAAACAATCCCAGTAAAAGTGAGTTGTCTTCCCCTTGTAGGAATATGGAGAAGATTTACTTTTCCCTAGTCTTCCCACTAGGTACGGCTAAAAACTCTAAATGTTCTATGTAAACCAAACGTAGGAATACTCTGAAAGGTGGAGAGAAGGAGGCAGACTGGCTTGAGATTTCAGGACCTAAGGAATGACATAGTGGTGAGTTCCTTGGACTTTCTTTTTGTCTTATACATCCCAGACTTGGAAGTGAAGAGGCTTGCAAATCAGAAATGCCAGTGGGGACAGACCAAGAAAAAAAAAGTGCCAACCAGAGGCTGCTCCTTCTAGCCAAAGGACCAAGAAAGGGTCAACCCAGCAGTGCAGACAAATTTTAGACAATAACTGCTCTCCTGCAGCCAATGCCACATAAAAAACTGAGACTGTACCCTGAGCCATGCCAGCGAAGGCCAAGTGGGGAGCCCAGGCTTCCACTTTTACTAGGCTGTGAGGAGGTGCCCTGACATTCCTGCTGGGGAGCGGTGTCAGAAAGCAAAGTAGGGATCTGGGACTTTAATTTTTATCAGCAACTAATGAGCTCCCCCCCCCCCCACCCATTGGTGTCTGTGGAGATTGCATGGGGGGGTGGTGAGGCTTTCACCCTCACCCAGCAGTAACAAAGGACCAACCTGGCCTAGGGGATATAGATGTCAGTTTCAACTTGACAATAACAAGGTGGTGCCCCACCTTCCTCTGCAAGAGCATGGACAGAAAAACTAGCTAAAAGAGAAGGCTTAAATAGCATTCAGTCTCATAACACAATGCAAAAATAGGTTTCAACAGAAAGTTACTCATCATATTAAGAAACTGGAAGATATCAAGATAAATGGAAAAAGGCAATCAAAAGACACCAACAGTGATATGATAGAGATGTTAGAATTACCTGAAAAAGATCTTAAAGCAGCACAATACAAATGTTTCAAACACCATTACAACCACGTTTGAAACGAATGAGAAACAGGAAGCTCAGCATAGAAATAGAAAATCTCAGTAAACAACTAGAAGACAAAAAGAAGAACCAAGTGGAAATTCCAGACACACAAAATACAGAAATTGAAATAAAATGGAATATTACTCAAACGTCAAAAAGAATAAAATCTTGCCATTTGCAATGACATGGATGAAACTAGAGGGTATTATGTTAAGGGAAATAAGTCAGTCAGAGAAATGCAAATACCATATGATTTCACTCATATGTGGAGTTTAAGAAACCAAACAGATGAACATAGGGGAAGGGAAGGAAAAATAAGATAAAAAGAGGGAGGTGAACCATAAGAGACTCTTAACTATAGGAAACAAACAGGGTTGCTGGACGGGCGATTGGTGGGGGGATGGGGTAACTGGGTGGTGGGCATTAGGGAGGGCACGTGTTGGGATGAGCATGGGGGTGTTATATGTAAGTGATGAATCACACTAAATTCTACCCCTGAAACTAATAATACACTATATGTTAACTAAATTGAATTTAAATAAAAAAAATTAAAAAAGCTCCATGCATGGATTCAGCAGCGCAAAGAAGGGGAAAGAAGGAAGAATCAGTGAAGTGTAATCTACAACAATAGAAATTAACCAGTGTGAACAACAGAACAAAAATAAATGGAAAAAGTGAGGAAAGCCTCAGGGCCCCATGGGACTATACAAAAGATTAACAGTCATGTCATCAGAATCCTGGAAGGAGAGGAGAAATTGAGTCAGGCTAAAAAAGTACTCAAGGAAACAATGACTGAACCAATAAATGTACCAGATTTAGCAACAGACATAACACTGCAGATTTAAGAAGCTAAGAGAATTCCCCAAAATGAAATCCAATGAAATCCATGTCAAGACTCCTCATAATTAAACTTCTGAAAACTAAAGACAAAGCAAAAATCTTGACCACATCCAGAGAAGAAACAACTCATTATCCATAGGAGAACAAAACAAAATAAAACAAAAACACACAAAAAAATGGTTCAGATGACCAAGGATTTCTCACCAGGAACCATGGGGGCTAGAAAGAAATAGCACCGTTTTCAAGTACTGAAAGAAAAGAACCATCAATCCAGAATTCTATGATCAGTGAAAATATCCTTCAGGAATGAAGGGGAAATCAAGACATTCTCAGGTGAAAAACAGTTAACTAAGAGGATATGTTACTAGAAGGTCACCATACATAATGGCTAAAGGAAGTTCTCTAAACGGAAAGGTAATGATAACAGAAGCAAATGTGTTGCACGAGGAAGGAAGAAAAACATGGCAAGCAAAATTTATCAGTAAATAGAGCAGGCTTTGAATCTCTTCTTGAGTTTTATAAGTTATATTTGACTGCTGAAGCAAAAATAGTAACACTGTGATATGGTTCTAAATGTATGTACAGGTAATATTTAAGACAATTCTATTATGAATGGGGGAGGGTATATGGATGTAAAAAAGGTAAAGTTTTAATATTTCACTCAAACTGGTAAAATGACACCACCAGTAGACTATAATAAGTCAAGTATATATAATGTAATACATAGAGCAAGCACTAAAGATGCTATATACAGCTAAGATCAGCTTCTTTGGAACCAAAGCCACTGGAGCCATAAATCTGTAGAAATATTGACTGGAAACAAATTTTTATGAATTGCTGGAAGCTGAGGGTAGACTAGCTTGAGAGTGAGAAACTCCTGGGACCCAGTGTTGGGGGGAATCTACACTTTCATGGGCTTTACTTTTAGGAAACTCGCTGGATCCTTACAGTGAAGATCACAGAAAAATTTCCTCCTGTTTTGGGCAGGGAGATGGAAAAATAACCATTTTGCCATAGGCCCGGAGCAATCTCCATAACAAAGTCAAACACTCCAAGGGAAACAACTTTTTCAGAGCCCTGTCTTGAGCTATAGGGGAGGGCATAAGCACTGTGCTCTAGCTGAAAATGTTGTTCCCACAGGAGGAGAGTTTAACAATTCTGTTAGTGTTATACGTGCGTACTGAAATTAAAAATTACTTTAATGGATAACAGATGATAGCAGTTGGTGAGAGCCAGGTTTCCCACTGTTGGTATGAGATTTATAGATGCATAAGGGAGGAGATGAGAATGATCCACATGGTAATGGATTAAAAGTTGGAGCCATCTAAACTCATATGTAACCTAATATAGACACGGATGGTTACATGTAACATGGTTACGTATACAAGCTTCTACATTATATATATATATATATATACACACACACACCTCATATACCTTATACTTTTATTAATATATACCTTAGGTTTTTTAAGATTTATTTATTTATTTGAGAGAGAGAGTGCTCTCACGGGCATGAGTTGGGGTAGGAGCAGACGGAGAGGATCTTCAAGCCGACTCCTCGCTGAATGTGGAGCTAGATGAGGTGCTCCATGAGGGGCTCAGTCTCATGACCCATGAGATCATGACTTGAGCTGAAACCAAGAGTTGGATGCTTAACTGACTGAGCCACCCAGGTGCCCCCAAATATACCTTATTAATATACATATATATATACTCACACACATATACATACATGAGTGGTATGCACACGTATTTGTCTTTTGCTATTGTAGAGGTACTACAAGAAAGTACAACCCAGTAGCAACAAACACACCAAGTGCCCAAATCTTGGTTTCAAATACTATTTTTATTAAAAAGGAGCCATGTATATAGCACTAACATTGACTATCGCGTCCTACCCATAAACAGTGATCTAACCCATGCCATTTCCATCACAAGAAACATTCCACAAAGGTCAAATTCAACAAGCATGTACTGAGTGCTATTATGCACCAGCCACTGTTTCAAGTGCTTTTTTTAAAAAAAACATTTTATTTATTTATTTGAGAGAGAGAGGGAGATCACGAGTGGGGAGAGGGGCAAAGGGAGAGGGACAAGCCGACTCTCCACTGAGCACAGAGCCCATCATGGGGCTCGATTCCAGGACCCTGAGATCATGACCTGAGCCAAAGTCAGATGCTTAACTGACAGCCACCCAAGTACCCCTCAAGTGCTTTTGTGTGCATTGTCTCACTGAAGTCTAGGAAGAAATATTATTATTTCCACTTTGCAGGTGAGGACCCTGTGGACCAGAGAGGTGATACATCTTGCCCAAGAGCACAGAGCTATTAAGTGAAGACATTCTGACTACAGACTCAAGCTCTTGTATGTTAGACTGTCTCCAAACTGAGCCCCTTGCTGGGATTAAAAATACAGGTGGGAAAATCAGATATATCCTTGTGACTTAAACACCTTAGCTTTCTTTCATTTATAGGCCCATATAATTACAGCCTACAATATAGATTAGTTCAAACAAATTGGAGGAACTGATCTACTAATAAACATGGCTGTGATTGAAAATCTCCCTCATTAAGTGTCTTTGTGGTTGGCAATTTGATTTTTGTAGCCCTGACGCATGTTCTTACAAACATGCATGTTTTAGGTTCAGATAGAACTCAGAATGGAGATGTAATGATGCTGTTACCTACCAGGAAATCGTCATTCATAAATGCATCACTGAAGATTCTTTCGATAGTTCTATCAGGAAGGATAAACATGTTACCTCGAGCAAGGTTTTGTATTTCAGGGTTACCACAATTGGGAGAATTGAGGGTCAGGTGGAGCCGAGTTCAAAGGTGTGAAACACTAGCATATGACTAATTAGAAAAAGGCACAATTATAAAATGTAAGTATTATGCAGTAATTGCAGCTAGTTTAAATTTATGTCAATTTCTGACTTCAGTTAGAACATAAACACTTATGGCTATTAGATATTACTTGAAGTTACTTGAAAGAAATTAAATCTACATTATTGAAAAGGGTACGTTCATGTATTTTCCTAATTGTGTTCCATTAGAACAGAATTTTAATTTTTAGGAAATTCTGTTAGACTTGATGTTTAAAATAGAGAAGTAGAAAGAATCGAACCACTTAACACTTAATTTTTTCAGGAGGCCATTAGCAAACCCACATATCCTTCCTATGATGTAGTTAAGTATTACATTCCCCCTGCTGCCCCCAATGGGAGATGAATCAGGAAGACGTTATATGCCACTGAAGTCAGAGAAAGCAGAAGATTCAGCTGCTCAAAATCGTGGTGCAGAGGCAATGGTTAAAAAAAAGCAGAAGCAGTTGAATTTAGGAAAAAAAACCCCACAAATACATAGCACTTCACCAAATAGCATTTTAAAACCTATTAACTGATATATGAAAGAAGCTGAAACATCAAACAAACAAGAATCCCCATTGTTTACCTTTTTAAAAAAGATTTTATTCATTTGAGAGGGACGGAGAGTGTGAGAGAAAGCACGAGCAGGGGGGGGTGGGGGGGAGGGGGCAGAGGGAGAGGGGGAAGCCGACTCCCCACTGAGCAAGGAGCCTGGATGTGGGACTCAATTCCAAGACTTTGGGATCACGATCCGAGCAGAAAGACTGAGCCACCCAGGTGCCCCCCCATTGTTTACTTTCAAAACATCACAGGAAATGTTATGGTTCTAGTAGTTATAGAGCATACAACATCCTATTGGGCCACTCCTGACTTCTGGAAAAATTCAATTCTGGTTATAAGTATGTAATCATACTATTAATCACTATCTATCTAGTCACTATTTCTACGGTGCCAGGCATTGTAAGTTCTTTGTATGCATTATCTTATTTAATACTCTCAGCAACTGAAGAGACAATTCTGATTATTTCCATGTTATAGATGAGGGAACCAAGTTTAAAGAGGTGAAGAAGATTATCCAGAGCCACTGAATGTACCATTTAGTTTTTATTTACAGCAAACCATGTCCAAACTTAGCGCTTACAATAGCAATCATCTCTTCAGCTCAGAAGTCTGTGCGTAAACAATTGGTGTAGGCTGAGCTGGCCACTTCTACCGCTAGTCTCCCTGGGGTCACTTACACACCTGAGGTCACCTGCTAGGTCTCACAGTCTCTTATCCGACAATGGGTAATCAGGCTGTGCACGTGGTGATCTCAGTGGTCGACAAACCCAGAGAGGACATGATGTAATGCTCAAGCCTCGTCAAATTTCTGCTCATTCAAAAGGCAAGTGACACGGCGAAGCCAGATGCAAGGAGTAAAGAAGACTCTCCCCCTCTTGATTGGAGGAGCTTCACATTGTGAGGGAAGTAGAGGATTTTGGCTGCTTTTTGAAATCTACTACATTAGTTAGTAAGTGACAGAGCCAGGCTCTGAACATTGATTCTAAAGCTTCTGTCTGTCCCTAATACTTATCCTACAGTGCCTCTCAAAAAAGGATCCCTTCATAGTTTTCAAGGATACTGTCCCACTTTGGAGGGACCTTGCCTTCTCTTATTTGATAAACCCCTGCTCTGCTCCAACTCCCACTGCTTCTCTCTGTGCACCCCTGTTTTGCACATTCATCCACTAGAGCATTTATCACATTATAATGAATCATTTATCATAAGACAGTGTTCACTCTTTAGACTAGGTGAGGATTACGTCTAATTATTATCTATAGCCCTAATGCTTTGCCCGGTTTTTGGTACAGGTTTTGTGCTCAAAAAAGACTTGCTAAAGGAAGTCATGATAATTTACCTACTGGTAGTCAGCTGTTTCAGTCATAACTGACATCACAGAAGAGTTAGCAATGCTTACTGTTATCACCTTCAGTTAAATGTCCTCAAATCCCTTGAAAAATGCAATAATAAACATTTTTTTGTTGATCCCCAACTTCTAGAAGAGTACTGTATTTCTTTTTTATTTTGGCTCTCTCCCATAATATCAGCAACATTAATTTTTAGAAAAATGCAAATTAGATGCAGAGAGCAAGAAAGGCATTTAGAACGATCTTTACGTCCAATTTGGTAACATCGAGGATGGGGTGCAGCCGAGGTTCCCCAGCTTGTCTGTTAAGAAGGAAGCTCTCAGCACCTTAAGAGAAACAGGTTCTCAGAAGCCCCCTCCTTCTTTCCTGGAAATAGCAGTGGCCCTTGTGAAATACTGCCCAGAGGGCCCCAGGGCTAAATTTAGAACCTTTGCTTTGCTTGTGTTTTCCTTCTTTTTAGTAGCTGATGTTGGCTCCAGGAGGCCTCCAAAGCCATTTCAGTTCTCTTCTCCCCCCAGCTCAGACTCCTCCCTGTCTCTCTGGGCCTTGCTCCTCATCTGTCATCTGCTGTTTGAATAGTCCTTGCACACTCTGGAGGTGTGTGCAGGCAACCAGGAAGCCATGGAAAGTTGGTGCATTCACACTAGTGCAGGAGTGAATGAGTCATAAGTGAAAAATACTCATGATCAGTGACTTAACCTTCTCTTCAGTGCTCCAAATACCACCAAAAAGCCAGTAGAACTCAAACCCATCTGTGTTCCCCTGATTAAAGGGACCAATATTTATTCTGAACTGTTACACACAAAGCACTTCTGTACTCTACATTTGCCAGCTGGGAGACCTTGGCAAGCTTGGAATCTGTGAGCTTCAGTTTCCTTATGTGTATCTTACAGTTCACAGTATTGTTGGGAAAAAGAGACAGATCTGTGCACGGAAAGCACTCAGCTCCCAACCCATGGGAGGTGCTCAGCAAAATGGATAACTGTTATATTAGTATTATTTAGGATTATTTAGGCTATCAGAGTTCCCTAGTATAAATCTCAATGTTTAGCTTAACTTTCTGCATTTCATTATTTTTGAATTAAAGCTATTTTAATTTAGAGAACAGAGTCAAGTACATAGAAATACAAGAGAGTAAGTCACATTTCTACTACCATTAGCAAATCTAATTATTGCCATTTTTCCACGTTCCTGTTCATTCCTTATCTATATACATAGGAGATTTCTTCCCCCTAGCTGCAGTCATTGTGAAGGAAAGGATTTGGGTGGATGTTTTAAAATTTTCACTAGTGTTATATCCTGAAAAATATTTCAATTGCCTGAATTTTAAAGGTCCAAGTAACAACTGCTAGAAAGGATACCAGTTTCATAATCTACAGTAAATTACATAGCTCCTGGGGTGTACATAATGCATTGCAATTTTCCATATATGCATTTTTATGTAACACAGTAGTCTTGCAAGATTATAATAAAATCCAAATGATTATAAATAACACTTTTGAGTGCTTACTATGTGCCAAGCCTAATCTCACCATTCTGATCCTGATTTGACACTCAGGGAAGCCAAGTGCCTTACTCAATCTTACAAATCCAGTGAAATGTTGAGATGAGCCTAAAAATCCAGATCTTGTAGCTACTGCTCCAGTCTTCTTTTCAATCTACCACCCCTTTCCAGAAAACCACAACTGTTGAGTTCCAGTTCCCTGGAAGCATACATTGCCATTGGTGCCACCCTGTAATTTTGTTGCATTATATCACTTGAATTTTTGTTTTTTAAGATTGTATTTATTTATTTATTTGAGTGAGAGAAAGAGAGAGCATACACAGGACCAGGGGCAGAGGGAGAGGGAGTGGGAGAGGGAGAAGCAGACTCCCCGCTGAGCAAGGAGCCCGCCGCGGGGCTCTATCTCAGGACCTGGGATCATGGCCTGAGCCAAAGGCAGACACTTAACTGACTGAGCCACTCAGGCGCCCCAACTTGGATGCTTTTAAAGCTGGCTTTGGCTATGTGTCTGGGGCACAGCTTCTTATCTTGGTGGGATCAACTGGTATCACCTGTGAGAATTTATGGTAGCCATTTACTGTCCCAAATCTTCCAGACAAGCCTGACCCAGTGATTAAACCAAGAGCAAGAAAAAGAAGCATGTCAGAAAAACATCAAAGAGAATCCTCTACCCTTCACTTTAGGGATGAATGCTCTTTTCATTGGTGTCACTTCTAGAAGTACATTTTTTCTTTTTCCTGGAGCACATACATCAAAGTATCACCAGGTCAAATGTTCTTATTTTACATGCAGTCTTTATTCAAGTGTTATTGAAATCTCACCAGAGTATTTGTCACTCCTGTTAAAAAGGTTCTAGACAGGATTTTAGAGCTAAAGTCAAAAATAATTGCCATGCCCTGGGCACCTCTATTCATTGTCTCAGGTACCCATTTCCTTTCTGGTCAAATCAGGTCCTTCAGAGAGATGTTCTCTGATATTCTACTTATATCCCTCTTGCACTATGATTCTATTCCTGTTCCCTGTTGCATTCTCTACCCACAACTATCTACTTTGTGAATTGTGAATTGTCTAGTTGAAATCTTAAAAAATTCCTTAAGTGTCATCACAAAGAATTTCCCATGTGAGCCTCCTGTGTGCCCATTTTCTTATTAGTTAACTACATTAAAGTGCTATTGAAGTTCTTTAGAATTCTTCTGTGTGGGTGCCCGAATTATGGTATTCATTCACAGAACACATAAACGGGATATTAGCATTGCCAAAATTATAGAGACAATGACTAATTCCCAGAGGATGATATGTAAAATTGCATAAGTTTAAAAAGTAGACATAACTTCTAAACTAAAACTAAAATGCTGATAAATATTTGGCCTTGTAATTCCTACTCTATGATCCTTGGAGATTTGCAATTTTAGAATTTGTCTTTTGTTTGCAAGAACCATAAGATCAAGAGAGACTATGCTATTAAATTCATCAGACATTTTAAGCTTATTAATTTGAAACAAATACACGTGGTATAAGTGTGTTAGCAATAGAATATATTAAAATGACACATTGTTAAGAACTCTTAATATTGCTAATAAGCAATTGGTTTATGCTTCAAATATGTATTAGTTTCTGTATATTCTTTGTTTCTAAACTCACTTCCAAATCTGCAATCCAGGTTCTATGAATTACAGTCTAAAATTTATGATATTGAAATTTAGTGAGTGACTAAAACATTGTTCTCAGATCGATATCAAAGAGTAAGTCAATTTTTTTTTAAGATTTTATTCATTTATTTGACAGAGACAGAGAGAGCGAGACACAAGCAGGGGGAGAGGCAGAGGGAGAAGCAGGCTTCCCGTCGAGCAGGGAACCTGATGAGGGGCTCGATCCCAGGACCCTGGGATCATGACCTGAGCCGAAGGCAGACGCTTAACGACTGAGCCACCCAGGCGCCCCGAGTAAGTCAATTTTTCTATACTAACTAGAAACCACCACTTGCTTAACTAACTAGTCATGTTTTATTTACTTGGGTATATTTTTTAGATCTTTTTTTTAATCCTCCCTCCTATTCTCCCTCTGTCCCCTTGCCTCTCTCTTTCTTTTTTCTTGTTTGCATAAATACAACCAAGATATATAACGTAAATGGAAGTTATACATAAAAATATTAATTATAACACTCATGTACAAATAAATGATCCAGTTTAAAAATAGAATGCTCTTGACACCTTCACTGTCTCTCCCTCAACCCACAGCTATGGCTTCATGGGGAGTTTCCTAGGACCAGTTAGTGGAGAAAGAAAATGGTGGTCTTAGTCTATTTGGGCTGCCATAACACAATACCACAGACAGGATAGCTTTTAAACAATAGAAATGTATTTCTCACAGTTCTGGAGGCTAGTTTTGGAGAGGGCTATGACATAATTGATCCAATGACAACATGGCAGTTCTTGTGATTTCATGTATTTTCTATGTTAGCGTTTCAAACTTTTCTAGACAAGAAAAAATACTGGATATGTTGGGGCAAAAGAAGTGAGCTAATGAGTGTGTCACACTATTTTGCATTTACCTCTCATCCTCCATCCACCCTCCATCCCTTTCCTGAACTTTCCATCCTGCTCTCTGCTCAGGGAGGCTGACCTATATGGAAACCATCAATGATCTCTCATCAACAGGGTAAAGGGTTAAAATTTGAATTTCAGATAAGTAACAAGTAAGTTTTTAGTCTAAGTATGTCCTCTGAAATATTTAGGATATACTTATGCTAAAAATTTTTTTGTTGTTTATCTGAAATTGGAATTTACCTGTGTGTCCTGCATTTTTGCTTTGCTAAATCTGGCAACCCTACTTTCATCCCACCTGGTTTCTGGTTAAATTCCACCACTGCGGAGCTCTAGCAGGAGACCGATGTAAGATTGGAGAGGGAGTTCAAAATATTTTTCTGCCTCCCTTTGCGTAAGGTAAGCCCACCCTTGGGCTGGCTTTGTTCCTTGACTGGATGGAGCTCAGTGCTTCTCACAGAGGCTCTTTCTATGGGACTCCCTCCTTCCAGGTTCTTGGGACCAGTGCTTCCCTTTGATTTTGTAGGCTGAGGGATAGAAACAGCCCTACTTGTCTTACCAGCCCTGTGTTACTTACTATCCCTGGGAGACCCTCAAATCTCATTATAGCTTTGTAAATAGTCTCTTTGTAAATTGACCCTCCTTAAATTACCCTACTGAAGGAGCACTGACAAGACCAAGGTCAAGGTATTTCTAAAAATATGATTCTGTTGTAGAGTGAAGGATGGTTGGAATTTAATCCTACAACTTCTTATTCAGGGCAGAACCTTGCTTCCTCTTTGGATCTAGTTAAGTCCCTGACGTATTTAGGCATAGAGGTGAGTCTCCATCCTCATGGAACTTATGATATAATAAATATATTTAACGGGAAGGAAACCAACTTCAGGTCATTGCCATTTCAGCTGTTTTATATACCTTTTCTGAAGTAATTCTCCTATATGTTAAACAAAGAAGGTGTTCTTAACTCTGCAGATGAGGGCAATGAGGCTCAGAGAGATTAATGGGAAATTTTAAGCATCTTTCCCAAAGTCTTGCCGCCAGAGCATGCCAGAACCTTAGTTCTAATGAGCTCACTCACCAGGCGCTATTCTAGCTAAGATTTATTGGGCACATTCTATTAGCCAGGCTTTGTTCTCAGCACTTTACATATATTTACTAATTTAGTCCTCCCTAAAGCCCTGGGTGGTAGGTACAAATATTAACTCCATTTTATACTAAGGAAATTAGGCACAGAAGGGTAATTTTCCCAAGTGGTCTCACAGGCAGGGAATAGCGGGGCCCAGGGTTTGAGCCCATACAGATGGGCTCCAGAGCTCAGGTGCCTACCCATCACGTCACAGTGCTACATTTTGCCTCAGTGGAGGGTGGTTCTTTTTTTTTTTTTTTAAGACAGGGAGAGAGAGAGAGAGACAGAGAGGGTGGCGGCAGAGGGAGCAGGAGAGAGGGAATCTTAAGCAGGCTTCATGCCCAGTACAGAGACAGGGGCGAGGCTCGATCTCAGAACCCTAAGATCAGGACCTGAGTTGAGATCAAGAGTTGGACGCTTAACCGGCTGAGCCACCCAGGAACCCTTGGAGGGTGGTTCTTAATCTTGTGGGCCAACCCCAATAGACATATGAGATAAGCCAACTGGTGTGAACATCTGGAGAAGTGGTCTATGTGGTGCTAAGGCAAGGGGGGTGCTCTTTTGCTGGGCAGTCCTGCATATGGCTGTTGCTAGAGTTCCTCTGCATAGGGGATGGATGTTCTCTGGTTCTGAAGGGAGCAACAATGGCTGAGGGCCTCATCGTCCTCTGGTCCCTCACAACTGTGCACAGAATAGGCTATTTCCTCCAGCTCTTCCACAAAGACCTTCCTTTCTAAGCTTATTTTTCAGAACCTGGCTACAGCAGGTGTAGTGCCTCTCCTCAACTCCCAAAAGCCACTGAGATACTGAAACTTGGAGCTTTTCTCTGAATCTCAACCCTCATTCCAACACAGAGAGAGCATTTTTCTTTTTATCAATTCAAGACAGTCCAACTATAAGAAGGTAGTTAAGGGAAGAGAGAAAGAGAAGGAGGTAAGAGGGAGAGATCCAGGAAAATTGTAAATTAATAGTATTGTTAATTTTCACATAACATAGCTGTCTACTTGAAAAGCACAAGAGAACTAATTTAAAAACTATGAAAACTCAGTAGGGAGTTCAATTGGGCAGTTGGTGTGAAAATTAAAGTGGAAATGGCAGCAGCTTTCCTCTCTCCCTATAGTAAAGGAGAAATATAATACAAGCAAGACTGCATTCAAACAGCAAAATACTTTAAAAAGATATTAAGAAATAGACTTTATAAAATGCAGAACTTATATATAATGAATGACATAAAACAAAACAATAACAGCAAAAGCTGTATTGTTTTGTACGTGCCTGACCACACAAACTATGCACTTAGTCTGTAGCTGCTGAGTCAGTAAGTGGAGGACAAAACTTGAGATTTTAATGGATGGTCAGAGGTATCTTGCTTCTGGATGGTAAGACATTATTGCCAAATAGATATTGAACGTCACTAAAACAAGCATCAGTTTTATTTCCCGTACTCTGATGCTTGAAAGTTTGGTGAGTTTGAACTCAGACTAGTCAATGAACCCTCCCGAGTTTTCATTTCCTCATCTTTACAGAGTTGAAGTCATTCCATGAAGTTGTCAAAATGGCTAAATAATAAAATTGTCTTTGAAAGCTCTCTTTACAATGTGACAGGTTATACACATGCCCTTTGGTAACAGAAGTCAGACCTGTCTGAGTCGTGCCACCGAAGGGGTCATTTGGGCAGGGTTGACAGTGACAGCTTGTTACCTCCTGATGGCTCAGGCACTTCCCTGCTGCTTCCCAGCTCCACAGTCTCCACGATGGTGCAGGCAGCTGTGCCCCCAGGTTTCAGGCTCAGGCTCCCTGACACTGCTCAGAATGACCTGCATATGACATGCCACTCAATCTGAGGACTGCCTTGAGGATCTCTGTGCTCTGACGTGAATGCTCTTTCCGAGTTGACAGTGACAACTGCAGACTACTCTCCAGCATTCACGGTAAAAGGGAATTGTGACCCCACGAAGTTACTGGGTTTAGTAGAAAGCTTAGAGGAGTATAATTATGTGGGCAGACATTTTTAACCTTCATCTAGGAGAAAAAGATGGGCAGAAGAATTTGATAGCCCTATGCAGGGAATCCAACTGGAGTCTACCTGACACCTAAAACTGTGCTAACCGCACCGCCCCCCACTTCCTGTCCTAATTCTTGACTCAAGATTTGAGATCCCTGTGGTGAGCACTTCCTTGGAGTCTGTTGTGAAAAAGCAGCCACCCCTGAAAAAAAATGGAGCACATCAAATGCAGGAATGTTCCAAATTAAGTCTTGAAGCTAGGAGCTGATAATGTAAATTGCCTTGGTAAGACCACCTAAAGGGAGCTTTCTTTGGAACGTCTATTTTTAGCTCTGAGCCCGAGAGCAACAAAGACCCAGCAAAACGACTGCTCCTGCTCGACAAATGATGGAAAGCACACACTCTGCTGTGGGTTTTCCTTCCTATTTCTCCAACACTACCTTCAAAAAGATTAAGGCGGGGTCCAAAGATTAAGGAAGCCGGGAAAGGCTGAACAGCCTCAGTTGCTGAAGTCATTGTGATCCCAATTTTTTCCGAATTTTAGAGGCAGATGTCCCTATTTTAGGGGATTGGAAAGGAGTGGGAACTTCTTAGCTGAAGCACCATCCAAACAAGGCCCAGGCATCCCCGATATTTATCTACACAGTGGCTGCCCCTTTCTGTGGCTTACCCGCTTCCCTCATCACCAGGGGAAGGACAACTGCCTTTCTCCTTGACAAGTCCTCTTCTCCAGCCCCTTCACCCTTCCCATGACCACCTCTCCTCCCACCCTCTTTCCCCCTAATTAGGGAAAAACAGGAAGAAAGAGCTGTGAAGGGAAATAATACGTGACACCATCTCTTGCCTGGATTATTAAAATCATCTCCCAGATGGTTTTCCTTTCTCTTCCCCCTGTTCTGAAAACTGCCAAAGGGGTATTTCCAAAACAAACTGCCCGTGAGCCCCTTGCAAGTCCATAAGCTCTTCAAAGGAAGTAATCGTCCTTGTGTCCTTGCCTCTGGATCCAGTGCCTGGCACATAGTAGATGCTGAACAAATGTTTGCTTAAATGGGATAGAACAGAAGGTCTGTCATTCATTAACACGCATTCTCCTCAGCCTAAGAGGACGTCTGTGTGTGAGTCCCCTGCTCCTCCCCCAGACTTCCACAGGCTGCAGGGCCCAGAGGTAGTCCGTAGAACACTTTGTTCTACAAGTGTTTCCCTGGCAAGGAGGTAAATTACATAACAAGGCTTAAGATAAGAGGAAAGAAACAAGCTAGAAAGCCTTTGAGTTCTGAGTTTCTGTTAACCTGTGGGAGAGGCTCTGCGGAACAACTGGTCATCAAAGGTGTGCCTCAAAGGTTGTTTTTTGAAATCGCCGATATTAGACATTTTATGACAAACAAGACAGCGATTTCACACAGTTCAATATAATATATACATGTGCCAGACTTGCAAGGGATATAGTGGGGGTATTCCCTGCCTTTTTAGACTTTATATAGCTTTGTGATAGAGAAATATCAAGTGCTATAAAATAACAGAAGGGGAGGAGAAAGGGACCTTATGGCAGAATCTGCTACTTTTTTGCCCAAATCCAAATTCTCTTCATCCTGGAAATACAGCTAGACTACATTTCCCAATCTCTCTTGCTGTTAGGATGGTTACATGATTGACGTCTAGCCAGTAGAATGTGAGAAGATGTGTTGTGTGCCAACTTTGGGTTGACCCATAAAACCTCCCATATATGCTCCTCTATACTCTTACCCTGGCCCAGCTAACCAGGATGGAGATAACCATGGGATCCTAGAAGCCATGTATTGAAGAAGTTGGAGACCACATCAGCCTTTGTCCTTGAATTATTCCCAGACCGCTACTGAGTGAGGCACACTTCTATGGATTTGAACCATTCTAGTGTTGAAGTCTATTTGTTACAGCAGCTGGATTTATCCTAAATACCATAGGAGACTATTTAAGTGTAGGGTCAGCAGAAGCCTGGTGGAAGTGACATTTGAGCTGAGACCTGAAACATGATTAAGATTATCTAGGCCATGCCCAAAGAGGAACATTTTCAGGGTGCAGGACCATGTATATATAGATGCTGAGAAACTATCTGGGGACATGAAGAAAGCCCAGCAAGGCTGGGAAGCAGGTGGCCTGATAGACATTGAGAGAGGAAGGACGCCAGTTCCTACAGGATCTTTTAATCATATGAAAGATCTGGGGTCTTTCTCCTGGGGGAAATAGGGGAATCATTGAAAGTTTTGAACCAGAGAAATGAACTGATTGCATAAAGTTCTATGTAAGCATTCTGAAAAAAGTACATGTAACATTTCTACCTGCATGGTTGTGGCTCTTTGCACTTGTTCTTATACATATTTTTCTAACCCTGGGAATGAGTATGCCTGTGAAAATTAATCACAGTCAAATTATTTTCTCCTTCTGTACCAGCTCTTCCTGTCTCTTGCCTTGCAGCTTGAGATGTGTGAAATTTTAGAGTAAAGTAATAAGGAATAACTTCCCCCAAAACACAGAGGAGTAAGACCAGGAAGGCAGAGGTGAGAAAGTTGACTCTGGTGTCTCTGCACCCACAATTTTCTCTTTCTTAGTCTTCTTTCCAGAGCATACTTCCCCCCACTTTTAATAGGGTGAGCAGTATTAATTAATTAAAAAATTAATTTATTTAACAAATATTTGGGAGAGTGCCCTACTATATGCCAAGGACTGTCTTTGGCCCTAAAAATAATATAACAGTGCATGTGGTAGGCAACATTCACGCTTTGTGAATCTTACCTTCTAGTGTATGAGATGGACTATAAAAATAAATCATATTATTATGCCAGTCAGTATAAGTGTTGTGGGAAAAAATAAAACAAGGAAGCACTCCAAGAGGGACTGCTATTTTCTATAGATATGCCAGAGAAGATTTTTCTTTGGAAATAACATTTGACTCAAAATATGTATGAAATGAGAAAGTAAGAAATGACAATATCTGGAGGAAGAGTCTTCCAGGGAGGGGAAGCAAAGGTGAAATGCCCTGGATTGGAATGTGTCTGATATACATAGGGCTCCTGGGTGTGGTCAGGGAAAGAGACAGTCAAAGAGAGTCCTGCCAAAACCATACTTGTTCCAGAGCAATTTTGGGTGTACCCAATTCTTCATCCCCCTAAGGGCCAACATCAGAGAACCAATACTGTGGGATGTGGGAATAGACTTCACTAAAAAAACAACAACAAAAACCATCACTAAACAAACAAAAAGCGAATAACAATAACAAGTACCAGAAGGAGAGTGCCAGTGTCCAGAATTGTTATTATCTAAAATATCTAGTTTCCAACAAAAAAACTTAAGAGGAATGCAAAGAAATAGGAAAGTTTGACCCCATATACCTAAAAAACTCAGGCAACGGAAACTGCCTCTGAGAGAGACCAGAGGTCAGATACAATGGAAAAAGACTTTAAGGAAATTGTTATGAGGGGTGCCTAGGTGCTCAGTTGGTTAAGCATCTGTATTCAGCTTAGGTCGTGATCCCAGGGTCCTGGAATGGAGCCCTGCATTGGGCTCCCTACTCTGTGGGGAGCCTGCTTCTCCCTCTCCCCTCCCCACCACTGTGCTCCTCTCTTGCTATCTCTCTGAAATAAATAAATAAAATCTTTAAAAAATTGTTATGAATATCTTAAAGAACTAAAGAAAACCATGATTAAAGGTGTGATGATAATATTCCATCAATAGAAAATATCAGCAATAAGCTAGGAAAGCATATTAAAGGAATTTCTTGAGTTTAAAAGGAGAATAAGTGAAACAAAAGATTCACTTGAAGGGCTTTCACAGTAGATTTGAACTGGCAGAAGGAAGAATGAGCAGACTTGAAGACAGATCAATAGAGATAACTCAATCTGAAGAAGAGAGAAACAATAATGAAGAAAATGAACAGAGCCTTAGAGAACATTGGTGTGGTAACTGTGCCAACATTTACATAAGGGGAGTACCAAAAATAGAGCAGGAAATAAAATAAAATAAATAAATAGAAATAAGAAAAGGAAAAATATTGTAAAAATAATGGACAAAATCATCCCAAATTTATTGAAAAACACCAACACATTCAGGAAGCTCAACACACTCCAAGTAGAATGAATAAGCAAAGAGATATACAAATAGACACATCATAGCAAAGATACTGAATGCAAAGGACAAGGAGAAAATCTGGAAGTGGAGCAGGAGAAAAATGACTCATTATTAACAAGGAAAACCCAATAAATTAGCATCTGACTTCACAGCAGAAATAATGGGGAGCAGAAGGCAGTGGAATGACATATTCAAAGCGCTGGAGGAATGAAAACCTGTCAATCAAGAATCCTGAGAGTGATGTCACCAAGATGGCAACATAGGTTGTTCTTAACTTTGCTGTCCCTCACAAGAAGAACTATTAACAACTATTTAAGAACAAGGATTCTACTGAGAGAATCCTAGAACGTGAGTGTTAGAACTTTGGGGGCACACAATCCAGTCCCCAGAACTAGTGTTTCCGCCCCTTATTATGTGGTTATTAACATGGAGAAGAGGCTCATTGCATGGAATCAGTAGTGCTGTATCCTCAGTTTTGCCTCAGTTGGACCCTCTGCTTCATTTTGTCATATCTAGACTGTTCGTGGCCACATCTGACTTCTACAATCACAAAATGAAAACATTTATAATGCTCTTTCTTTATTTTGTTTATAGGCACTTTCTGAGGCACTGGGGGTTGGGACTTCAACATATGAATTTGGGAAGTACACAGTTCTGCCTGTCACAACATCCATGGTGACCTGTACATATTCTTTTGAACATACCAACCCATTTCCTTGAACTTAATTTTTACTAAGTGATCTTAAGTTCTTCTCCTCCTCCAATTAAATAAATTCCTACTTTGATTATCACAGCCCCTTTCAACAGAATTCATTTGTCCATGTTTTTCTAAATTTATTTCTTCCTATAAAAAGAATTTTATTTCACCTATTGTTCCTGTTCCCCAACACCACCTCTCAGTATTGTTTTCCTGTATAATAATAGCACACTTCAGGGGCACCGGGTGGCTCAGTCGTTAAGTGTCTGCCTTTGGCTCAGGTCATGTTCCCAGGGTCCTGGGATCAAATCCCCCTTAAGGCTCCCTGCTCAGTGGGAGGCCTGCTTCTCCCTCTCCCACTCCCCCTGCTTGTGTTCCCTCTCTCACTGTGTCTCTCTCTGTCAAATAAATAAATAAAGTCTTTAAAAAAATAGCATACTCCTCATTTATGACAGAACCTGTTAACTGTTAACTCACCCTCTGTCCAAGATAAACATAGCTGGGCACTAGTTAAAGTGGTAAGGACAGATTTTAATTAATAATATACTATTATGATAGTGAAAAGAGTGTGAAATGAATGGACTCAATTTTGACTTGTACAGAGGTGACTGGGCATTTTACAGGGAGACAATAGGAGGGTGAGCAGAAGCTCAGTAGAGTCAGGGAAGTGAAAAAGTTGTAAAAGGCAGGAAACAGGGTTTGGCCCACATGAAACCCTTCTGGGTTTGTTAAGCTAGTTTTAGGTCAACAGTTCATCATAGGAGAAAGAGTTTTGATGCTTTCAATTTATTTTGAAAAGCATAAAAAGACTCCATGGATGTTGTTACAGGCTGAATCATGTCCTTCCCAAATTCATATGTTGAATTTCCAACCCCCAGTGCCTCAGAATGTACCTGGGACTTTGTATTGGGACTTTGTATTTGAAGAGGTAATTTAACTAGGTAGGCTCTAATCCAATATAAGAAGAGTGTATTAAGGACAGGTTTTTGGTGGAACATTCTGGTTCCTAAACAAACTGAACAAAAAACAGATTCTCAAAACTCTATAAACTTCTCCAGCCATCTTTCAAACAATATATCAATAGTGACCTACAATAAAGGGCTCAGTGTTTCTTCAGACTGTGTCAAAACAATAATAAATGGATCCACTTCTATACCTATTGCCTCTCTTTCCCTCCACATTCCTGTTTTAACTAGTGCCACTATCACTATCAATTTTTTAAAAATAATTATTGCAGACTGTTTAGTGTTGAATTTCAATTTCTTAGAGGCCCTGATATATGTATATAGAGTAACTATTACCTAAGCTTTCACTCTGCCAAGTATTCCAAATTTGAAAGTATCAGAAAATAGAATTATTATTATTCCACTGTCAGAGAAATACAGCCTATATTAAAATGAGAAGACTGGCTGGGAATGTTTTCATAAGACAACTTACAGCTCTTTGTGACCTTGACAATATTCACTGTGCAGTGTTCCACCAAAAACCTGTCACCAAAGTTCAAGTACAAGTGGCTATATCATATTTCAGTTCTATTTCTACACTTACCTAAAATCTAGCTATCCCCTAATACTGTTATGTGTGATTCACAGTCATTTTTTATATATTTCAATTTTTTTTTCTTCCTCCCACTTGTGATGGATAATTTTATGTGTCAGCTTGGCTGGGCCACAGTACTGAGATATTTGGTCAAACATTATTTTTCTGTAAATGCACTCTTATATATGAGATTAGCATTTAAATCAGTAGACTTTGAATAAAGCAGATTACCTTCCATAATGTGAGTGGGCCTCATCCAGAGAGTTGAAGGCCTTAATAGAAAACTTATGGCTCTTCTGAGCAAGAAGATATTCTGCAAGTAGACCACCACCTTTGGACTTGAACTGAGATGCTTTCCTGAGTCTCCAGCCTGCTGTCCTACCCTGAAGATTTTGGACTTTCCAAGTCTCCCACAAAACACAGAAGCCAATTCCTTAAAATAAAATCTCTCTCTCTATATATACATACACCCTGCTGGTTCTGTTTCTCTAGAGAACCATGACTAATATTCCACCTAAGAGCAAAATAATTTAAGGTTAAAAGTCAAATAAATTTTAGGGCCCTTCCAATTTTATATTCTGCAGTAACTTTACTTTTAACAGATTAATGCCCACAAAAATTGACAACATGCCAAAAACATTTTTCCCAATCCGATTTGGAACAGTAGGAGAAAGAATTTCTTAGTTTTACCTCTCCAAGTTTTATGACACACATTATTTCCAATACCTTTGAATTTGTTGGTTTCCATGAAATATTTTTAATGTTAGGTCTCCAAATAGAAAACAGTTCCAATTTGTATTTGTAAAACTTTTGCTTTTTTAAAATCACCTTTTCCTAGAGAAGCCACAGAATGTCTGACTTCAGTACGAGGTTCTAAAGCAGGCCAAAAGATGGGAAAATTTCCTCCCAATGTTCTGCTAGGAAAAAATTGTGTTGACAACCATTGTTCAAAACACAATGCCATTTATTAATGCCTGATCTATATGCTCTTTCTGTCTCTTTCAGCTTTGGTCCAACAAATCTCTTTCCAAAACAAATTTATGCCTGAAGTACAGGAAACAATGATTGAAAACACACAGAGTTCATAATTTTTAAAAAAATGTGATAAATAATGATGTTCTAGTTAATTCCATTTTGTGCCCACTGCAATTCAGTACACTTGAGGACTATAAGCCATCCTGGAAATAATAAAACTTAATTTTCAAAATTCTCACACATTCTGTCCAAACATTGCAAACTATTTCTCCTGCCAGTTCACATATATACACTTGTTTCATAAAGAAATTTTAGGAAAAAGTAGCTTATTAGTAAAAAATGAAAATGGTACATTTTCACTCAAATAAACTGATATCTCTGAAAGTTGTTTTTTTTTACTCAATTGGCTAGCAGTGCAATTTGTACAATTCTGTGATCTCAAGACCAAGATTTAATCTATACTGTAACTGATTAGTTTATTAATATTTTAGGTGAAATAATCATTTATTAGCACATTTCCAGTATATATTCATTGTATAAACTTAAAACAACTTTTGGAGGTATAATTTACATACCATAAAATTGACACTTTTTTTTTTAAATTGACACATTTCAGGTGCACAGGTATCTAGTTTTGACAAATCTTAACCTGCAATTAAGACCTAGAATATTTTCACCTTCCCAAAACGTTCCTGCCCTTTGCAGTCTAGTGTAGAATTACATTTACAGATTTACCTGGTAACCAACATTCTACCCAACATCACAGCAAGTTCTGGTTTTTCTGGCAAGCTGGCCCTTTGTCAATTTCCTCTATGTCAGTGAAACCAGGGGACTCCTCACATTTCCTCATTTTCTCCTTCTCCCACCTGAGTCCTCTGTCATGGGTTCAGTCTCCATTGCTGCATGGTTCCTCTGGGTTCACAGACACATCCTGACTTGCCTTTGAAGCCTAATTCCTTTTACTATGACAGACTATTTCCATAGCTCACCCTTTCATTCTCTTTAAACTTCCCTGCACTCCCTGACTGCTTGATCAGCTGTAAGCCACTGAAGCAAAACCCATTTAATCTGGCTGAGAGTCTCACCTGTAGGCTTTTAAATTATCTTTGCAGAGTAAGTGCCTGCTGCCTTTCCTGCCACCTTGATGAGGCTGGCGATTTGAATGCATGTGGCACTGACATAATGACATGGTGGCTGCCCTCCTGGTCGTCAACGGTAGCCACACTGTTCCCAATCATTTCTCCCCCAGTGGAGGAAGGAGAGGAGAATGCCCTCTCTCCTCTACCCTCTTAAGCTCCTGATGGACTTGGCACAGTCCCCTTATTAAGCAGGGCTAGTGCTACACTTCAGGTCAAAGAGCATCATGGGTTGATCATGGGGTAAGCTGAATTTCTGTAAGCATTCAACCTTGCCAGGGCTGTTCTGAATTGCCTGCTCTCCTGGCCCTCATCTTGGCCTTGCCTTGCAAAAGGGCCATCTTTCTCTTTGTGCTAGCTTTTAAGCCATACCACCCCCTTCAGGCTTAATGCTAAGATTATAATTTCAAAGAACAGTCTTGGAATTCCATCCCTAGAGGCCCCCTAGTTTTACCTCAGCCCATCCATGTCAGAATCTGGCCCTGTCATCAATCAAATATGCACTGAGTGTTGAGTGAAGTGTTCACGGGTGGATCCCAGTCTGCTGGTTCCTGTGCTAGGGCTGGTCCTGGTGAACTTGATAAGGGAAATCTGTGTCTTAAGATGGCTGACTGAGCCAGCAAGGGAGTCAGTCCCTGCAGCAGGGTTCTTCCGGGTTCTTCTCTCTGCTCTGCTCCCCGCGTGTGCCAAAAGTACCAGCTCTGCGGAAGTAGAAGTGTATAAATTATCCCCTTTGTTTGTGCTCGGGGCTCAGATTTTTGGAGATCATTCTCCTCTGAGCCCACCGATGTTAAATAAACCTCTGATCCTCCAAGATCTCCAAGTGCCGCTTGGTTCTCCCATTGGGCAATCCAGTCCAGGTTCCATAATATTTGGTTCCCTGACCGGGAGACCCAACTGTGCTGGCCCATTGTTGCCACTGGTTTGGGGCAACAGTGGGGTGGTGTTGGAACGAGGGATCCTAACGGAGAATGTGCGCCCTGCCCTAATTTTCGGCAGTCTCCCGCCCCGGTCATCTTGGGCTGGCCCTGCTCTGCTCTTCCCCGCCGGACTTAAGGAGACTTGGCAGGTGAGGACCTGGTCCCAAGGTTGGATAACAGTAAGGCCTGGGGCCCCAGGATCCAGACAGGCCCCACTCATCAGGGTGGAAGGGGAGCCTGATCACCTCTCAGAGACCTCTTAGAGGCCTCAAAGGTAGGGATTCCCAGGGAGGGAATGTAATAACTTCTGGAGTGTGAACGTGTGAGTGAATGTGCAGTCCAACCTGGCTTGCTCAAGCGGACTGATTCTGTGACTCCACGGATGGGCACCCTTAGGTCCCCAGAAGCCTAAGGAGTCTGAGTGGGCCCATCTGCGATTCTGTGGTGAATGGCATAGTCTAGGGCGACATTGGAATAGATTCCCGATTATAAGTCACAATGCTGAGACCGCTACGGCTAAGCCTCGCCTAAGCTCCTTTGGGACATGGCCAGACAGGCATGTGATTGGTCTCCTCACCACAGGAGGCACCCGGCCCCCTTGTCTGTCTTTGTGTCCCCACACATGGGAACATCACCATGGGGTCAGGGCAGAGTAAACCTATGGTTCCAGAGACCATGATCAAAAATTTCAAGAAGGGGTTTTTGGGAGACTATGGAGTCAGGATGGACCCCAGCGAGTTGAGAACCCTATGTGAATTGGAATGACCCACCTTTAATGTCAGGTGTCCTTCAGAAGGGACATTGGATGTCCCAGTGATTCATCGAGTATGGCGAGTCATAACAGGAGAACTAGGACACCCTGACCAGTTTCCGTACATTGACTCCTGGCTAGGAATTGCCCAGACCCTCCCCGCCTGGATGCAATTCACTTGCAATAGGCAGGGACAGGCCAGGGTCTTAACTGCCTCATCCAGGATATATATACTCCATTTGACCCCAAGGCATAGGAAAGCCAACAGATGGTAAACACCTCCTTTGTGGCTCAGGCCACCCCAGAGATCACAAAAAAACTTCAGAAACTAGAGGGTTTTGCCACCTAATAGAGATTGCCAATAAGGTCTATAGGAACAGGGAGGTCACAGCTGAAAGGGAAGCTGACAAAAAGATGAAAAAGAAGGTCATCCTCCTCGCTGCCACCCTGGAAGAAAAGGATGACACAAAGGCGGGGAAGACCCCGACCACTGAAAGAGGGGAGACCCAGAACCCTCTTGGCAAAGGATCAATGTGCCTACTGTAAGGAGAAAGGCTATTGGAAAAATGAATGTCCCAACCAGGGAAAGGCTCAGAAGCCCAGCCACTACAAGGAAGAACCCTGAGAGGAGGACCTCATAGGCCTTGCAGGAATAGACTCAGACTGAGGGGGACCTGGTTCCCTCCTCCTTGGCCCCCATGAGCCCATGATCAAAATGAAAGTGGGGGGCCAACCAGTGACTTTTATGGTTGATATTGGGGCCAAACACCCTGTTGTCACCTCCCTAGTGGCCCCTTTCAGCAAAAGGACTGTGACCATCCTTGGGGCCACTGGGACATGGGTAGTACAACAGCCCTTTTGTCAGGCTCACCAGTGTGAACTTGGGGGCCACAAGATCTGACATGAATTCCTTTATCTGCCTGATTGCCCCAACCCCCTCCTGGGCCGAGACATAGTCTCCAAGCTTGGGGCTCAGATAATCTTTGAGCCCACGGGACACACTAGCTTCCAATTGAACCCAAGGCAAGAAGAGACGAGGTCTCTGGTACTAGCAATTACCACGCTGAGGGAAGAAGAATGGAGGCTATTCTGTGCCCAGGCCCAACTGAGCGGCTCGCAGTTCAGACTTGCCTTCCCCTTCAGTATGGGCTAAAGAGAACCCACCTGGACTAGCCCAGAATTGGGCCCTATCATTGTTGAACTGATCTCAGGAGCCCAACCTCAGAGGCAAAGGCAATACCCCACCTCCCACAAGAAGCTAAGATTGGCATCCAAGAACATCTTGCCTAGATTTAAAGGATGCCTTCTTCTGCCTCTGCTTAACTCCTGAGTAAGCCACTGTTTGCCTTTGAATGGACTGAACCTGTTACAGGGCACCAGATGCAACTGACTTGGATGTGCCTCCCACAGGGGTTTAAAAACTCACCAACCCTCTTTGGGGAAGTGCGGGCCACAGACCTCGCCAGCTTCCCAAGAGAGGCCACAGGATGCATCCTCCTCCAGTATGTGGATGACCTCCTCTTTGCCAGTGACACACAAGAAGACTGCACAAAAGGCACAAAGACCCCCCCTACAGCTCCTGTCAGACTCGGGATACCGAGTCTCATGGAAGAAGGCACAAATCTGCCAACAACAGGTCAGATACCTCAGTTTCCTCCTCACCCAAGGGAGGAGAGAACTAGGGCCTGGAGAGAAAGAAAGTCATCATCTCCCTGCCACAGCCCCAGACCAAAAAAAGGGCCAATGAGAATTCCTGGGGGTGGCAGGATTCTGCAGCATCTGGATCCCTGGGTTCTTGGCAATAATAAAACCCCTCTATGACCTCTTAGGGGGAACCAGATCAAGAACCCCCTGCCTGGACTGAGGAAGCAGAAGCCTCCTTCACAGAGATAAAGACCGCCCTGGGGTGGCCTCCAGCCCTGGGCCTACCAGATGTAGAAAAACCCTTCAATCTCTTTGTAAAAAATAGCACTCAGGGTACTCACCCAGACTGTTGGGCCCTGGCAATGGCCAGTTACATACCTGTCAAAGAAGCTAGACCCCGTGGCAGCGGGATGGCCACCGTGCCTCAGGGTGCTGGCAGCCACAGTCCTACTCATCAAGGAGGCAGACAAACTCACCCTGGGGCAAGAACTTAACATCAAATAGTATGCAAAACTCTGGGTGGGTCAAAGCCTTCTGACCAGGATGGAGCAGAGCTGGGAAGTAGCTAAAGTCCTCTTGCGGGAGATCATGCCCCGGTTTGGCCTGCCTTTAACAATCCATAGTGACAATGGACCTGCATTTGTAACATTGTACAGGTCTTGACCAAATCTCTCAATATCACCTGGAGACTCCACACCGCTCACCGGCCCCCAAAGCTCAGGGAAAGTAGAGCGAATGAATCACACCCTCAAGGGAACCTTAGCAAAGTTTGTCAGGAGACTAATCTCCCATGGCTGGATCTGCTACCCCTAGCTCTCCTGCATGCTCGCTGCATGCCTGGGACACTAGGTTTCTCCCCTTTTGAATTAATATATGGATGCCCTCCCCCATGCCTGGGAGCCTTCCAGGAAACTTACATCAGGTTGGAGATAAAGGGATAAAGGAGCAGGCCCTGGGGGCCACCCCTAAATAAATTACAAAAGTACACCATTGAGGAGGGCCCCAGTCTCCTTAGGGGTCTCAGGTATACTCCTTCCAGACAGGGGACTCAGTTTGGGTCAAAGATTGGAAGAAAGACCCCCTCAAACCCCAGTGGACAGGGCCCCACACTGTTGTTCTAACCACCACTACTGCCCTCAAGTTCTCAGGTGTCACCCCGTGGGTCCACCACTCAAGAGTGAAGAAAGCTCATCATCTGGATGAGGAGCTGTGCCAGTGGAGAGTCCAGCCAGACCTCACTTCACCTTTGATGAGACCCCACCAACTAATGGGCACCTGCTCACCGTGGTGCCTAGCTCTCATCAGCATAATTTCCCTCCTCTTAGAAGTCAGACTCTACGCTGTTGCCCCTCCTGACTGGACTTTTCCCCAGAGGCTTACTATTGCCATTGCTTATTGGGTGACCCTAGGGTATATTACTGCACTTACTTGTCCACAGGTTTTATCTGCTGTCAGATTAGCCATGATGGCTCCCTCTAACTAAGGTGTAGACCCCACTTTTATTGGCCCTCTGCTGTCTACTCCTAAGCACATTTCACCATGGTTTTCCTGGCCCCACTCAGCCCTGTCCTGCAGTGCCAACTCGATTCACTAGCCTCAGTGGTCCTCCAAAACAGGCATGGGCTCAACTTGCTCATGGCTGCACAAGGGGGACTCTTGCCTCTTCTTATAGGAGGAATGTTGTTTCTATGCTAATGAGTCAGAGGTGGTCCAAGAAACTCTGACCTAATTACAGGAATGAGTAAATCACCAGTGGAAGCACTCCAGCGGATGACTTGGTGGGATTCCCTCTCACAGTGGTTCCCTTGTTCACCCCCCCTCATCGGCCCCCTCCTAATGCTCCTCTTCACAGTGGCATTTGGTCCTTGTATTCTTAATGCCCTTCTCCTTACTCACTATTGCCCCTTAGAGGATGGAAACGATGCCCTCTAAACTAGGTGTTTAAAAGGGCATCAAAGAGGGGAATGATAAGGGAAATCTGTGTCTTAAGATGGCCGACCAAGCCAGCAAAGGAGTCCCAGCCCCTGCCCCAGGGCTCTTCCAGGTTCTCTCTGCTCTGCTTCCCAGGCGCGCCCAATCCGGGTTTCTTCTCCCTGCCCCACTTTGCGCTTGCGCCAAAAGTACCAAGTATGCGGAAGTAGAAGTGTATAAATTACCCACTTTGTGCTCGGGGCTCAGACCTTTGGAGCTCATTCTCCCTCTTAGCATGCCGGTGTTAAATAAACCTCTGACCCTCCAAGATACCTGAGTGTCGCTTGGTTCTTCTGTCGGGTGATCCAGTCCAGGTTCCGTAACCACCTCACCTTCCAGGTATGGATTAGTTCAAGCTTGTGCTCTTTGGGTGACTTGAAGTGTTGAAGTGTCTCAGGTTAAGGCTCTCAGAAGTAGGGACTGAGACAGGGATTTGTGATTTTGGGAGGGAGTGCTTTTCACTAAGGGAAGACTAAAGCAGTGAGCTCGGAAAGCACAAGGAGCGGAACAAGGACATCACTTCAGAAAAGTCTAGCCCTGGCCTGATGCCCTGGGGATGATGGGAGGCGGCTCTGGAGCATACAGAGAAGTGCAGTTGTCCTGTCGTGAGACAAGGGGGCAGTCTTTTGTACCCCTGTACCAGTTATGTGTTGGCTCAGGGATGCTCCTGGGTGAGGAGCAGAGTGCATGACCACAAGGTTTTGGTCAAGGGAAGTTCTCCGGAGCAGGAACACCTGTATCCCTTAGCAATAGCAGTCACTCCCAGAAGTTTGGGGATGGGTGTGTCAGCCTGCCACAGAAGATCTGGGGGACGCACCGCACTTAAATTTTCTGACCCTGCAGGAATACGGCCATGCATCAGGTGAGTAGGGAGGCATGAACATACTTGAGCTGAGTGGCCAGGCAAAGCCTTGTGTTCTTTTGTCTTTAGCACTGAGCAGGTTGGGGCATAGAGAGAGTGTTCATCTCATTGACTAGTTTAAGCACTTAGGGGCCCAGTTCTCCAGCTGTGCCCACCTCCCACCTTTTCCCCTACTTGTAGGGATGCTACACCAGTGTTGTCCATGGTTCTTGCTCTGAGCTGGGCTGTTGGAGGGTGCTCGCTGGAGGTCCAGATTTAAGCCCATTTCCAGAGAGAAGCTCATGCAGCTCAGTAATTGTTTCCAAGAAGGAAGGGCGAAACTAAATGATCTGTCTGAAAAAGATCTAGACCTGAAAAGTGCTGTGAATAAGCTGCAGGAAGCAGGCTGGGGTCTGGTCTGCTCCTTAGTTTTAAATTGTTGTGGGGTCTAGACCACAAAATGAATTGCTGGGGTCCATTTGTAATGTGTCCCCTGTAGCGCTTGCTGGGACCTGAGAGAGGAACCTGACATTTATCGGAAGACTGCTTTGTGGGAGGTCCTGGGCTAAATTCATGAGTCTGACTTTATAGATAAGGAAATTGAGAATGGGGATATTCAAATGGCAATATCCTAGGACAAACAGCTGAGAAAACCAGAGTCAGGTGCAGGTCCAGGCTCAAGCCCTGAGATTTCTGCTAACTTATACTGCCTACACTGTAAGTTAAGTTAAAAAGCTAACTAAGCTTGTTCTCCCAAATCTGTCCCCAGATGTCTGCTCAGTGGAGTAACTATAGTTTCTCAGCTAAACCGCATTGGATGAAAAACCCAAGCATAAGGCAGAGGCCAGCAAACTTTTTTGTAAAGGGTGGAATAGTCAATATTTCAGGCTTTGTAAACCTTCAACTTTCTGTTCCAACTACTCAACTCTACTGTTATACTGGAAGGTGTGGCTTCACTCTGGTGAAACTTAAGGACACTAAAATTTGAATTTCATATGATTTTCACTTACCACAACATATTTCCTTTTCCCCCTTTCAACCATTAAAACATGTAAAAACTACTCTTAAATCCCAGGCTGTACAAAACTAGGAGGATGGCAGGATTTGGTTT
The DNA here is from genome assembly GCF_009762305.2 of Zalophus californianus. NCBI lineage: Eukaryota > Metazoa > Chordata > Mammalia > Carnivora > Otariidae > Zalophus > Zalophus californianus. The sequence goes on along the minus strand of NC_045595.1, from coordinate 65,188,452 downwards.
GGCCTGTGGACCATAATTCATACACACAGACACGCAGACATGCAGACACACACAGACACACAGACATGCAAACACACACACACACACACACACACATGGAATGCTTGATGGTACTTTGAACATTAAACTCCTTGAGTCCAGATTTTTCTTGTGCTGAATTGTCAATTTTGATGTATTACCCCATAGTGAAATAGCAGTATTTTAGACGATGTATAGGAGATATAAAACATGATGGCAACAATAGGGGGGGAAAAAAAAACAAGTAATGAGCAACAGGAGTAAAAAATGTGATGTGCTGAGCTGCTGGAACAGAGTTTGCCATCCACAGGTAATGTGTAAATCAATTTGTTAGAAAATACCAGGTTTATGTATGGGCTTACTTTTTTAAAAAATTTAAATTCAATTAGCCAACCTGTAGTACATCACTAGTTTCAGATGTAGTGCTCAACAATCCATCAGTTGCATATAACACCCGGTGCTCATCATACCATGTACCCTCCTTAATGCCCATCACCTTTATGTGCTTACTTTAAAACTTAGTCTCAAATAGCACTTGTGGGTTTTATAGAATTAATTTTTTAGGGCAGTCATTTAAAATATCAAGATTGAATAGAGATTCATGTCAAATGAGTGTAACAGAAAAAGGCCTTTGATGAGATTCAATTATTTTGCTGCTTGGATGTTTTGGAGTGGACTAGATGGTTACAAAAATAAAAGACAAAGAAAGAAATGGATCTTATAAAAAAAAGTTTTATGAATGACTGAATAACAAGTGTTACCTGTGGTTGGGAAATGATTCCTCACATTTCATGTTCAAAAAACTGAATTAATGATACTATCCCCTAGGATCTGTGTAGTATATTATTTACAAAAAAAGCTTCCTCATATAGCATCCTAACTGAATTATGTACAGCTTTCCTAAGGTAGGCGTTCCACTGATTTAATAATGAAATCCCAGGCTTATAAAGTATAAGCATTTTTAAAATTTAAATTCAATTAGCCAACATATAGTACAGTCTCTTCAATAAATGGTGCTGGGAAAATTGGACAACCACATGCAGAAGAATGAAACTCGACCATTCTCTTACACTATACACAAAGATAAACTCAAAATGGATGAAAGACCTAAATGTGAGACAGGAATCCATAAAGTTTAAGCAATTTGCAAGTGATATATTTAGTAGCTTATGTTTAGGATTGGAACTCAAATATTTTCTGATTCTTAGTCCAGTATCCTTTCCCCTATACTTTGGGATGTTGCTAGACTGTACATGAAAAAGCAAGTTCTATAATCCAACTACTTGAGAAATGCTGGGATAAACTGGTCCTTTGCTTCAGGACTCCCCAGAAACATTCATAAGCTAATGTGAAATGTAAATTGCCAAAAGGAGAATATAGGAGGGGGTGTTTCTAGAGTCCTCTTTTAGGAACCTCGTGGTCAGGAGCTTGTGTTTCATATCACCCTGGATGAGGGTTAAGATTGGGCAAAGTACCTAAACCTCTCTAAGCCCCTGTGCCCTTGTCTATAAAATAGAATTACAATAGCCTTTTCATGGGGTGGTTGGAAGCGTTCAGTGAGTTGATGCGTTGGCCCAGTGCATGCGATATGTAATGCTTAATTTTATGTAATGCTAAATTACACATACAGGTACATTGGCACCCATTTTTGCTAACCAAAAGAAATCCAAAAAGGATTTTTACTTTTGTGAGAAAAGCTGTTCCTGTACTAATGTAGATCTTTTGTAAAAGTGAAGTGAACTTTATTTATTTTTTTTAAAGGAAGCAGATCATTTTTATTGTTCAGGTTTTTTACATTGTTGTGTTTGTTTTAGTATGCTCTTTCTTCTTTGTCGACAAAATGCTTGTCCAAGATAAAAGGCTTTTTTTTTTTACTTGATTGTAACTTGCTCTCCTTTATCTTTTTTTAAATAATTTTTATTGTTATGTTAATCACCATTTATTACATCATTAGTTTTTGATGTAGTGTTCCATGATTCATTGTTTGTGCATAACACCCAGTGCTCCACACAGAATGTGCCCTCTTTAATACCCATCACCAGGCTAACCCATCTCCCCACCCCCTCCCCTCTAGAACCCTCAGTTTGTTTTTCAGAGTCCATCGTCTCTCATGGTTCGTCTCCCCGTCCGACTTACTCCCCTTCATTCTTCCCCTCCTGCTATCTTCTTCTTTTCTTTTTTCTTAACATATGTTGCATTATTTGTTTCAGAAGTACAGATCCGTGATTCAACAGTCTTGCACAAATCACAGTGCTCACCATAGCACATACCCTCCCCAATGTCTATCACCCAGCCACCCCATCCCTCCCACCCCCCACCACTCCAGCAACACTCAGTTTGTTTCCTGAGATTAAGAATTCCTCATTTCAGTGAGGTCATATGATACATGTCTTTCTCTGATTGACTTATTTCACTCAGCATAACACCATCCAGTTCCATCCACGTCGTTGCAAATGGCAAGATCTCATTCCTTTTGATGGCTGCATAATATTCCATTGTGTATATATACCACCTCTTCTTTATCCATTCATCTGTCGATGGACATCTTGGCTCTTTCCACAGTTTGGCTATTGTGAACATTGCTGCTATAAACATTGGGGTGCACGTACCCCTTCGGATCCTTACATTTGTAACTTTGGGGTAAATACCCAGTAGTGCAATTGCTGGATCGTATGGTAGCTCTATTTTCAACTGTTTGAGGAACCTCCATACTGCTTTCCAGAGTGGTTGCACCAGCTTGCATTCCCACCAACAGTGTAGGAGGGTTCCCCTTTCTCTGCATCCCCACCAACATCTGTCGTTTCCTGACTTGTTAATTTTAGCCATTCTGACTGGCGTGAGGTGGTATCTCATGGAGGTTTGGATTTGGATTTCCCAGATGCCCAGCGATGCTGAGCACTTTTTCATGTGTCTGTGGCCATTTGGATGTCTTCTTTGGAAAAATGTCTGTTCATGTCTTCTGCCCATTTCTTGATTGGATTATTTGTTCTTTGGGGTGTTGAGTTTGAGAAGTTCTTTATATAGATTGTGGATACTAGCCCTTTATCTGATATGTCATTTGCAAATATCTTCTCCCATTCTTACAGTTGTCTTTTGGTTTTCTGGACTGTTTCTTTTGCTGTGCAAAAGCTTTTTATCTTGATGAAATCCCAATAGTTCATTTTTGCCCTTGCTTCCCTTGCCTTTGGCGATGTTTCTAGAAGTTGCTGCGGCTGATATTGAAGAGGTTGCTGCCTGTGTTCTCCTTTAGGATTTGGATGGACTCCTGTCTCACATTTAAGTCTTTCCACTATTTTGAGTCTATTTTTGTGTGTGGTGTAAGGAAATGGTCCAGTTTCATTCTTCTGCATGTGGCTGTCCAATTTTCCCAACAACATTTGTTGAAGAGACTGTCTTTTTGCCATTGGACATTCTTTCCTGCTTTGTCAAAGATGAGTTGACCATAGAGTTGAGGGTCCATTTCTGGGCTCTCTATTCTGTTCCACTGATCTATGTGTCTGTTTTTAGAGCCAGTACCATACTGTCTTGATGATGACAGCTTTGTAATAGAGCTGGAAGTCCAGAATTGGTGATGCCACCAGCTTTGCTTTTCTTTTCAACATTCCTCTGGCTATTCGGGGTCTCTTCTGGTTCCATACAAATTTTAGGATTATTTGTTCCATTTCTTTGAAAAAGGTGGATGGTATTTTGATGGGGATCGCTTTGAATGTGTAGATTGCTCTAGGTAGCACTGACATCTTCACAATGTTTGTTCTTCCAATCCATGAGCATGGAACGTTTTTCCATTTCTTTGTATCTTCTTCAATTTCTTTCATGAGTATTTTATAGTTTTCTGATACAGATCCTTTGCCTCTTTGGTTAAATTTATTCCTAGGTATCTTATGGTTTTGGGTGCAATTGTAAATGGGATCCACTCCTTGATTTGTCTCTCTTCTCTCTTGTTGTTGGTGTATAGGAATGCCACTGATTCCTGTGCATTGATTTTATAGCCTGCTACTTTACTGAATTCCTGTATGAGTTCTAGCAGTTTTGGGGTGGAGTCTTTTGGGTTTTCCACATGCAGTATCATATTATCTGCAAAGAGTGAGAGTTTGACTTCCTCTTTGCCGATTTGGATGCCTTTGATTTCTTTTTATTGTCCGATTGCTGTGGATAGAACTTCTAATACTATGTTGAATAGCAGTGGTGAGAGTGACATCCTGCGTGTTCCTGAACTTAGGGGAAAAGCTCTCAGCTTTTCCCCATTGAGAATGATATTTGCTGTAGGTTTTTCATAGATCGCTTTTATGATATTGAGGTATGTACCCTCTATCCCTATACTCTGAAGAGTTTTGATCAAGAGAGGATGCTGTACTTTGTCAAATGCTTTTTCTGCATCTATTGAGAGGATCGTATGATTCTTGTTCTTTCTTTTGTTTACGTATTGTATCACATTGATTGATTTGCAGATGTTGAACCAACCTTGCAGCCCAGGGATAAATCCCACTTGGTCGTGGCGAATAATCCTTTTAGTGTACTGTTGGATCCTATTGGCTAGTATTTTGGTGAGAATTTTTGCATCCATGATCATCAAGGATATTGGTCTGTAATTCTGCTTTTTGATGGGGTCTTTGTCTGGTTTTGGGATCAAGGTAATGGTGGCCTCATAAAATGAGGTTTGGAAGTTTTCCTTCCATTTCTATTTTTTGGAACAGTTTCAGGAGAATAGGTATTAATTTTTCTTTAAATGTCTGATAGAATTCCCCTGGGAAGCCTTCTGGTCCTGGGCTTTTGTTTGTTGGGAGATTTTTGATGACTGCTTCAATTTCCTTAGTGGTTATAGGTCTGTTCAGGTTTTCTATTTCTTCCTGGTTCAATTTTGGTACTTGATACATCTCTAGGAAAGCACCCATTTCTTCCAGGTTATCTAATTTGCTGGCATAGAGTTGCTCATGATATGTTCTTATAATTGTTTGTATTTCTTTGGTGTTGGTTGTTATCTCTCCTATTTCATTTATGATTTTGTTGATTTGTCATTTCTCTTTTCTTTTTGATAAGTCTGGCCAGGGGTTTATTAATCTTGTGAATTCTTTCAAAGAACCAGCTCCTAGTTTTGTTGATCTGTTCTACTGTTCTTTTGGTTTCTATTTTATTGATTTCTGCTCTGATCTTGATTATTTCTCTTCTCCTGCTGGGTTTAGGCTTTATTTGCTGTTCTTTCTCCAGCTTCTTTAGGTGTAGGGTTAGGATGTGTATTTGAGACCTTTCTTGTATCTTGAGAAAGGCTTGTATTGCTATATACTTTCCTCTCAGGACTGCCTTTGCTGTATTCCCAAAGATTTTGAACAGTTGTGTTTACATTTTCATTGGTTTCCATGAATTTTTTTAATTCTTCTTTAATTTCCTGGTTGACCCATTCATTCTTTAGTAGGATGCTCTTTAGCCTCCATGTATTAGAGTTCTTTCCGACTTTCCTCTTGTGATTGAGTTCTAGTTTGAAAGCATTGTGGTTTGAAAATATGCAGGAAATGATCCCAATCTTTTGGTACCGGTTGAGACCTGATTTGTGACCTAGGATGTGATCAATTCTGGAGAATGTTCCATGGGCACTAGAGAAGAATGTTTATTCCGTTGCTTTGGGATTGAATGTTCTGAATATGTCTGTGAAGTCCATTTGGTCCAGTGTTTCATTTAAAGTCTTTATTTCCTTGGTGATCTTTTGCTTAGATGATCTGTCCATTTCAGTGAGGGTGGTGTTAAAGTCCCCCACTATTATTGTATTGTTGTCAATGTGTTTCTTTGCTTTTGTTACTAATTGCCTTATATAATTGGCTGGTCCCACATTAGGGGCATAGATATTTACAATTGTTAGATCTTCTTGTTGGATAGACCCTTTAAGTAGGATATAGTGTCGTTCTTCATCTCTTATTACAGTCTTTGTTTTAAAATCTAATTTGTCTGATATAAGGATTGCCACCCCAGCTTTCTTTTGGTGTCCATTAGCATGGTAAATGGCTTCCCACCCCCTCACTTTCAATCTGGGGGTGTCTTTGGGTCTAAAATTAGTCTCTTGCAGACAGCATATCAATGGGTCTTGTTTTTTAATCCCATCTGATAGCTTGTGTCTTTTGATTGGGGCATTAACCCATTTACTTTCAGGGTAACTATTGAAAGGTATGAATTTAGTGCCATTGTATTGCCTGTAAGGTGACTGTTACTGTATATTATCTGTGTTCCTTTCTGATCTATGCTGCTTTTAGGCTCTCTCTTTGCTTAGAGGACCCCTCTCAATATTTCTTGGAGGGCTGGTTTTGTGTTTGCAAATTCCTTTAGTTTTTGTTTGTCCTGGAAGCTTTTTATCTCTCCTTCTATTTTCAATGATAGCCTAGCTGGATATAGTATTCTTTGCTGCATATTTTTCTCATTTAGTGCTCTGAAGATATCATGCCAGTCCTTTCTGGCCTGCCAGGTCTCTGTGGATAGGGCTGTTGCCAATCTAATATTTCTACCATTGTAGGTTACATATCTCTTCTCCCGAGCTGCTTTCAGGATTTTCTCTTTGTCTCTGAGACTCGTCAGTTTTAATATTAGATGTTGGGGTGTTAACCTATTTTGATTGATTTTGAGAAGGGTTCTCTGTGCCTCCTGGATTTTGATGCCTGTTTCCTTCCTCACATTAGGGAAGTTCTCTGCTATTATTGGCTCCAAGATACCTTCTGCCCCCTCTCTCTCTTTCTTCTTCTTCTGGGATCCCAATTATTCTAATGTTGTTTCGTCTTATCTTATCGCTTATCTCTCGAATTCTGCCCTCTTGATCCTGTAGTTGTTTCTCTCTCTTTTTCTCAGCCTCTTTATTTTCCATCATTTGGTCTTCTACATCTCTGATTCTTTCTTCTGCCTCATTTATCCTAGCAGTTTGTGCCCCCATTTTTGATTGCACCTCATTAATAGCCTTTTTGATTTTGACTTGGTTAGATTTTAGTTCTTTTATTTCTTCAGGAAGGGTTTCTCTAATAACTTACACGCTTTTTTCAAGCCCAGCTAGTATCTTTAAAGTCATGATTCTGAACTCTAGGTCTGACATCGTACTAATATCCGTATTGAGTTGGTCCCTGGCAGACGGTACTACCTCTTGTTCTTTTTGCTGAGGTGATCTTTTTCGTCTTGTCATTTTGTCCAGAGGAGAACAGATGAATGAGAGAACAGAATGCTAACAGGTTAACAACGTCCCCAGCAAATATACTCTATAGAAATCAGAAAAGACCTGAAACCAGGGGACAAGAAAGGGAAAGAAAGAAGAGGGACAAAAAAGGAAAAAGAAAAAGATAAAAACAAACAAAAACAGAACAAAACAAAAAAACTCCCAGAATATGATCAAATCTGATCAGGCTAGTGGATAGATCAGTGCCACACACTACCATTTGGGCATATTTTGGTCTGTTAGAAGAAAGTGCCTGCTAAAATTTTAAAGGAAGAAAGACTTATATATGTACAAAATAAGGGTTGATACAATGAAGGGATGGCAGATGACTGTAAAGATGAAAATTATAAACGATTTTATAAAAGGAATTGATAAGACAAGAAGTTGTTTTTAAAAAGAAAGAAGAAGATTTAAAAAGAAAAAGAAAAAAGAAAAAAAAAAGGGAGAGAATGTGATCAGGCAGGAGACTAGAACAAAGTCATACACTAGTGATTTAGGGTATATTTTGATCTGTTAGAAAAATTGTATCTCAAAATTTTAAAGGGAGAACAACTTGTATATATATGCCAAAAATAAGGGTAACTACTATGAAGGGATAAAAATATGACTCTAATAATGAAAAATAAAAAATGTTTTTTTTTTAAAAAAGGGATAAGATGTTGTTTGAAAAAGGGAAAAAGAAAAATTAAAAAAAACAGTTAAAAAATTAACTTTGAAAAAATAATGAATCATGGTAAAAAAGCCATGAATTCTATGTGCAGTATTCCCCTAGTAATGGAGTTCTCCCGTTCTCCTTGATCGGTAAACTTGGTCTTGGCTTGCTGGTTGTTCGTGCTGAGCTTCTGGGGGAGGGGCCTGTTGCCGTGGTTCCCAAATGTCTTTGCCGGAGGCGGAATTGCCCCGCTCTTGTGAGTCCAGGCTAAGCAATCTGCTCCAGTTTGCTCTCGGAGGTTTTGTTCCCTGCAATCTCTTGGTACAGCTTTGAAGGACCAGGGTGAAAATGGTGGCCTCCCAATCTCCGCCCGGAGGAGCTGAGAACTCGGGGCCCCGCTCCTCAGTGTGCCCCCAGGGAAAAGCAGTCACTCCTATCTCCCCGGTCTCCAGCTGCACTCCGTGCTCACCTGGCCTGTGATCGAGTGTTTCTATGTCTGGCACCCGACCCTGTGTGGAGTCTCCAAACCCAGCAGATCCCTGCGGTGCGCTCCCGTGCCACTCCTCCCCGGGGAGGAAGGGGAGTCTCCCCAGCTCAGCCGCTTGTTGGGTCCCTGCTGGAGGAGCAGTAGCCCGACTGGGCCGCGGATCACAGTTTATGGCAACCCTGAGCTGAGAGCCCGCTCCTCAGCTCCGTCTCTGCAGCCAGCTTCCCCGCTCTGATACCTGGCAGCTCTGCCACACTCAGGCACCCCCGGTCCTTCTGTGACCCCGAGGTTCCTGAGACCACACTGTCCTGCGAGGGTTCCACCCCCCCGCTTAGCCACTGGAGCGACGTCCCTCAGCAGAGCCGACTTCTAAAAGTCGTTTTTTTGCTCTGCGTCTCTATCACTTGCCAGAAGCGGCCAAGGGAGGCCCCCTCCCCCGCCGTCTATCCTCCTTAATATCGCCTGGGATTCACTTCTCCACACGTCCTACCTTCCAGTAAGTGGTCGCTTCTCTGTTCAGAGAGTTGTTACTATTCTTATCTTCGATCTCCTGTTGAGTTCGTAGGTGTTCAGAATGGTTTGATCCCTATTCAGCTGAATTCCTGAGACCAGACGAAATCCAGGTCTCCTACTCCTCTGCCATCTTGCTCCACCCCCCTCGTGAAATGAACTTTAAAAAACCAAGGGATACTCTGCTTTATGCTATTTCAGCTTATGAAAGATTTCATAGTGATGCTCTGCTTTTGGACGGTGGGGAAAATGTGTAACCGTTTTATAGCCACATACATACCCAGCACGCACACTGTCAAATCCAACCTCTTTTTCAAAGATGGAGAATCAGTTCAGGGAAATAAAATGATTTTCTCAAGGTCATGTGGCCAGCAAGAGATGGAGCTGGATTGCAGACTTAGCTCTTCTAAACCCAAGGGCAGAGTTTTATTTATCAGAACAAGAAAAATGAAACCAGTTATCTATTTTGATATTAAAGTCTGAATGGAAAATGGGAGCTGATGGTCCTTACCTAGATTCTTAAAAAAGATAAAATAAACAACTGAATATTTGGCAAGAACAGGATGACCGGCTGGTATTTTGCTCACCTTCTGTCCGAAGGATGTGTTGTCTCTTTGATGAGATTGATTTGTAACTCCATGCATTGCTAAAGCACTGATCTCAATTTAACTATAAATTTGGGGAGAGTTGGAACTGTACCATTCTGCCAGAAAATGATTAAGACAAACTCTAAGAATATTGTGAACCTTATCAGGAAAATCAATTCTTCTAACAAGGAAGTGAATCACTATTGATTTTTTCCTCTTTAATTGGACTCAGAGCCCTGATAGCTTTTCATAAGTGGTGTCAGTTTGCTTTCAGCAAACGCATTTTTCACTTTGCAGTGGAGTATTACATGCTCTCAAAAGCCTGTGGCAGTTTCTCTTTCTCTCTGTTGTCCTGTTCCTACAGGTTAACATGGAAGCTTTTAGACATCTCCTATTTACTGTGACATGATGTTCATTAGGCTTTTTGTCCTAAATGGGCAATCTCTGCATTTCTGCAATATGTAGATAAATGGGGTGGGGGGAGATGGGTGGACTAGCAGGTGATGCACCATGAGGAGATGGCCGAGATGTAACTAAGGTGATTAGTGAAGGAGCAAGCCATATGCTTGCCATCCAGCATGCCTACATGAATGTGCTGCCTAATTTCCAAGCACAGCATAGCTGGCAACATTCCTAGTAGCCAGTGGGCACCTGAGCATATGACAGGACCACAGGGCATGGGCTGGTGGTTGCTGGCTGAGCCTCTGGAGAGGGTGACTTCTTTGACCAGGGGCTTCACCTTGAAGGGTTCTAGTAGAATTTAGGACATTGCTGGGCATGTGAGGTGGAGAGAGGTGGAAGCAAAAAGCGCTTTGCTTACCTATAACTTATGTCCCTCGCTTCTTTCCTTTGTTTCCCTGTATTATTATTTCAATTGAGAATCTTGTCATGCTTTAATAGATTCAGTTTCTGAGATGTTGATTTTTTGTTGATTTCTTTTTTTTTAGATTTATCACCTAATTCTTCTAGCTCTTAGGTTTTTAATCTTTCTGCTTTCCCATTTCTTGTATTTTTTTTCCTACCCTCCTCTGTAGGAAAGAGTTAACTGGGCAGGCCTGGGTTGCTCCAGCCTTGCACATTCCCAAGAAAGACCTGTTTTCAGGACTGGCCAGTGGCTGGTTCCTGGGAGAATGAGCTCTGAGCCCTTGGGATATTCTGCCTGATGAGAGTGTAGTTGTATGCCCGAGGCCTTGGTACTCACAGGACTGCTAAGGTCAGTCATGCAGATGCTGCATGCTGAGCCCCGGTAGAAATCCCAGACACCTTTGCATCTGTCCTCATACACTGTTGCTGGGGGAATTAGGCCCATCGCTGTAACTCCACTGGGAGAGAACAACTGGAAGGTTGCTCCTGGTTTTTCCTGGACTTTATGTACATTTCCCTTTGCTGACTTTATTCTGTGTCCTTTCACCATAATCAACCATAACCATGACAACAACAGCTTTTCTGAGTCCCATGAATCATTCTAAGGAAATCATGAAACCTTAGCATGGTTTTGGGGACCCCTGACATACTTGTATTTTCATTTTCATTTAAAAAATGTTACATTTCCCTTTTCTTCTTAAGCCTTAACTTTTAATTTTCTATTTCTTAATTAATATTCTGGAACCTATTTTTATCTTCTGTTGATTTCACTTTCTTATGATATGCTTTTACCTGATCAGCTTTTTATCTGTTATTCTAGTTTTATTAATATTATTTTTTCAATTAGGCTTACATATTTGTTGTTTTTTAAATTCTCTTCCAATTATTTTAATTTCCTATTTTATTTTCAGTTGACAGTTTTGTTTCTTTTTAATCTCTCCCCTCTGGTTATTATTTTGTTGCATTTGTTCTTCCTTTCATCTTACCTCTATTTTGTAAGGCTTAGAACTTGTGTTTACACCGAATAGCAAGAAAACCAGGCTGCCGATGTGGCTTTGAGAAAACAACACAAAATCGCATAGAGGGCACGGGAGACTCTCTCTTTGGTTGTCCCTGGAGCCACACTTCTATCTCCCTGTTTGGTGTTCAACACTTCTTTTTAAGGTTGTTTTTCAAAATTCTTTACTATATGAAACTTGTGAGGTTGCTACTTAATAGTCCTAAAAAACATTCCAAATGGAATCTTGAGAGCACATTGAGAAGGTAGAGCCTCCATGAAACAATCCAATGAGGCTACTATGAAAATGGAGACATGGGATTACAACAAATTAAAAAAAAAACAAACTCGAAAGGCTAAATGCATATAATGGACAATTGAGTTATTGACCTAAAAACAGACTGCTTCTTAAACTGTGTCTGGGTATGTGCTTGGTGTTTCCTGAGTATTGTCACCTTAAGAGAGATGGTTTTTTACTCAAGTTTGAGAAATATTGGAGAATATAGAGCCACCCCATAAAAAGATGGAACAGAAGAGACAAATATTAAGAGGCTTGGAGGACAAATAGACAAGATCTAATATCTAATGAGAACAGACAGAGGAGGAGAGAGCAGTAGCTGAGGGATGGAAATAGCAAGAAGAAGAGCCAGGAGTCAGAGGAGGAGGCAGAGAAAGAGGAGGAGAAGATGTTTCCATGAAGCTGAAGGAAGCAGTTTTTTTCAGGTGAAGGAGCCCATCAAGTGCACGAGAGGAAATATGCCAAAGTCATGTTCAGGATACTTAATGCATTCTCTAGAAAGTAATAAAAATGGAAGGTTGCTGAAAGGACTTGGTAACGGAAAAAAAAAAAAAGCAAACTAAAAAAAACATAGAAAGGGAACTTAACAAATACAAATCATCAAATCAATGAAGCAAAGGACACAAAAAATGTATCCAAAATGTTCTTTTAGAAAGACTTAAAAATAAAATGTTGGCAGTCTAGGAAATTACAAAACAAATAGCAACTATATAAGGACACAAGAATGATCTACAGACCAAAGTAAATTAAAAATTAGGATAGAATAATATGTACAACATTTAGGAAATCTTGAATTATATATATGGCTTCCTTTTGTTGCCCATAATAGATGTCTACCGGATAGTCCTGGAGAAGTAGTTGCTATACCTAGAAAACACAAGGGGGATCAAATGAAAAACTTTTATATATATGAAAATTCTATGTCATGAAATTCACATACAAATTGTTTTAATTTCTTTATAAGAAATGTGAAAAGGCATTCTTTAGGCTGAAATAAAAGGATACTGATGGACATTGTGAAAACATATAAATGTATAAAACTCACTGATAATGGAAGATGTATTGTCAAAGTTCCATTCATGAATAATGTAATGGTGGTGCATAATTCACTTACAACTCTAGTTTAAAAGTTAAAAAACAAATGTATTAAAATAACGATAGCTATAATTTGTTAGCGGATACACATTGCCTGTTTTTTGTTTCTCTTTCTCCCTGGCAGGTGAGCGCTTTAAATTAAAGTTATCCAGAAAGTGCGCCAGCCATACTCCTAGGTCCTTGGAGTTTCAGTATGCTATTTTGTCTATGGGTACTTGCTAGTTGGTTTTCTTGCAGGGGTGTGTAGGGGGGAGAGGGTTGGTTGGCGCTGAAGATCCATCTTGACCTTACCTGAAAATTTTCATTCTTTATCCTTTTTCAATTTTTGAATGACTTTTCCACTTATGGATATAGCCATAACTTTTTCCCATTTGACTTATTAAACTGACCACTTACATTAATAGACCACCTAATATTTAACCATCTTTTTGTTTGTGGGAGGAAAGTGCTATTGGGGTACAGTGCTGTTGGTTTTGTTTGCTGATATATATTTTTTAAGATTATATTTATTTGAGAGAGAGAGAGAAAGAGAGAGCGTGCACACAGACTGAGAGTAAGAGGAAGAAGCAGACTCCCTGCTGAGCAGAGAGCCTGATAAGGGTCTTTTTTAAAAAATTTTTTATTGTTATGTTAATCATCATATATTACATCATTAGTTTTTGATGTAGTGTTCCATGATTCATTGTTTGTGCATAACACCCAGTGCTCCACGCAGAATGTGCCCTCTTTAATCCCCATCACCAGGCTAACCCATCCCCCTACCCTCTTCCCCTCTAGAACCCTCAGTTTGTTTTTCAGAGTCCATCATCTCTCATGGTTCGTCTCCCCGTCCGACTTACTCCCCTTCATTCTTCCCCTCCTGCTATCTTCTTCTTTTTCTTTTTTCTTAACATATGTTGCATTATTTGTTTCAGAAGTACAGATCTGTGATTCAACAGTCTTGCACAATTCACAGCACTCAACATAGCACGTACCCTACCCAATGTCTATCACCCAGCCACCCTATCCCTCCCACCCCCCCACTCCAGCAACACTCAGTTTGTTTCCTGAGATTAAGAATTCCTCATTTCAGTGAGGTCATATGATACATGTCTTTCTCTGATTGACTTATTTCACTCAGCATAACACCCTCCAGTTCCATCCACGTCGTTGCAAATGGCAAGATCTCATTCCTTTTGATGGCTGCATAATATTCCATTGTGTATATATACCACATCTTCTTTATCCATTCATCTGTCGATGGGCATCTTGGCTCTTTCCACAGTTTGGCTATTGTGGACATTGCTGCTATAAACATCAGGGTGCACGTACCCCTTCAGATCCCTACCTTTGTATCTTTGGGGTAAATACCCAGTAGTGCAATTGCTGGATCGTATGGTAGCTCTATTTTCAACTGTTTGAGGAACCTCCATACTGTTTTCCAGAGTGGTTGCACCAGCTTGCATTCCCAATAACAGTGTAGGAGGGTTCCCCTTTCCCCGCATCCCCGCAAACATCTGTCGTTTCCTGACTTGTTCATTTTAGCCATTCTGACTGGTGTGAGGTGGTATCTCATTGAGGTTTTGATTTGGATTTCCCTGATGCCGAGCGATGCTGAGCACTTTTTCATGTGTCTGTGGCCATTTGGATGTCTTCTTTGGAAAAATGTTCATGTCTTCTGCCCATTTCTTGATTGGATTATTTGTTCTTTGGGTGTTGAGTTTGATAAGTTCCTTATAGATTTTGGATACTAGCCCTTTATCTGATATGTCATTTGCAAATATCTTCTCCCATTCTTACAGTTGTCTTTTGGTTTTGTGGACTGTTTCTTTTGCTGTGCAAAAGCTTTTTATCTTGATGAAATCCGAGTAGTTCATTTTTGACCTGGCTTCCCTTGCCTTTGGCGATGTTTCTAGGAAGAAGTTGCTGTGGCTGAGGTCAAAGAGGTTGCTACCTGTGTTCTCCTTTAGGATTTTGATGGACTCCTGTCTCACGTTTAGGTCTTTCAACCATTTGGAGTCTATTTTTGTGTGTGGTGTAAGGAAATGGTCCAGTTTCATTCTTCTGCATGTGGCTGTCCAATTCTCCCAACACCATTTGTTGAAGAGACTGTCTTTTTGCCATTGGACATTCTTTCCTGCTTTGTCAAAGATGAGTTGACCATAGAGTTGAGCGTCCATTTCTGGGCTCTCTATTCTGTTCCATTGATCGATGTGTCTGTATTTGTGCCAGTACCATACTGTCTTGATGATGACAGCTTTGTAATAGAGTTGGAAGTCCAGAATTGTGATGCCGCCAGCTTTGCTTTTCTTTTTCAACATTCCTCTGTCTATTCGGGGTCTCTTCTGGTTCCATACAAATTTTAGGATTATTTGTTCCATTTCTTTGAAAAAAGTGGATGGTATTTTGATGGGGATTGCATTGAATTTGTAGACTGCTCCAGGTAGCATTGACATCTTCACAATGTTTGTTCTTCCAATCCATGAGCATGGAACGTTTTTCCATTTCTTTGTGTCTTCTTCAATTTCTTTCATGAGTATTTTATAGTTTTCTGATACAGATCCTTTGCCTCTTTGGTTAAATTTATTCCTAGGTATCCTATGGTTTTGGGTGCAATTGTAAATGGGATCCACTCCTTGATTTGTCTCTCTTCTGTCTTGTTGTTGCTATATAGGAATGCCACCGATTTCTGTGCATTGATTTTATATCCTGCTACTTTACTGAATTCCTGTATGAGTTCTAGCAGTTTTGGGGTGGAGTCTTTTGGGTTTTCCACATGCAGTATCATATTATCTGCAAAGAGTGAGAGTTTGACTTCCTCTTTGCCGATTTGGATGCCTTTGATTTCTTTTTGTTGTCTGATTCCTGTGGCTAGGACTTCTAATACTATGTTGAATAGCAGTGGTGATAGTGGACATCCCTTCCGCGTTCCTGAACTTAGGGGAAAAGCTCTCAGCTTTCCCCATTGAGAATGATATTCGCTGTAGGTTTTTCATAGATGACTTTTTATGATATTGAGGTATGTACCCTCTATCCCTATACTCTGAAGAGTTTTGATCAAGAAAGGATGCTGTACTTTGTCAAATGCTTTTTCTGCATCTATTGAGAGGATCGTATGATTCTTGTTCTTTCTTTTGTTAATGTATTGTATCACGTTGATTGATTTGCAGATGTTGAACCAAACGTGCAGCCCAGGGATAAATCCCACTTGGTCGTGGCGAATAATCCTTTAATGTACTGTTGGATCCCCCTGGCTAGTATTTTGGTGAGAATTTTTGCATTCATGTTCATCAAGGATACTGGTCTGTAATTCTCCTTTTTGATGGGTCTTTGTCTGGTTTTGGGATCAAGGTAATGCTGGCCTCATAAAATGAGTTTGGAAATTTTCCTTCCATTTCTTTTTTTTGGGAACAGTTTCAGGAGAAAAGGTATTAATTCTTCTTAGAATGTCTAATAGAATTCCCCTGGGAAGCCATCTGGCCCTGGGCTTTTGTTTGTTGGGAGATTTTTGATGACTGCTTCAATTTCCTTAGTGGTTATAGGTCTGTTCAGATTTTCTATTTCTTCCTGGTTCAATTTTGGTAGTTGATACATCTCTAGGAATGCATCCATTATTTCCAGGTTATCTAATTTGCTGGCATAGGGTTGCTCATAATATGTTCTTAGAATTGTTTGTATATCTTTGGTGTTGGTTGTGATCTCTCCTCTTTCATTCATGATTTTGTGGATTTGGGTCATTTCTCTTTTCTTTTCGATAAGTCTGGCCAGGGGTTTATCAATCTTGTGAATTCTTTCAAAGAACCAGCACCTAGTTTCGTTGATCTGTTCTACTGTTCTTTGGTTTCTATTTCATTGATTTCTGCTCTGATCTTGATTATTTCTCTTCTCCTGCTGGGTTTAGGCTTTATTTGCTGTTCTTTCTCCAGCTCCTTTAGGTGTAGGGTTAGGTTGTGTATTTCTTGTATCTTGAGAAAGGCTTGTATTGCTATATACTTCCCTCTTAGGACTGCCTTTGCTGTATCCCAAACATTTTGAACAGTTGTGTTTTCATTTTCATTGGTTTCCATGAATTTTTTTAATTCTTCTTTAAATTCCTGGTTGACCCATTCATTCTTTAGTAGGATGCTCTTTAGCCTCCATGTATTAGAGTTCTTTACGACTTCCTCTTGTGACTGAGTTCTAGTTTCAAAGCATTGTGGTCTGAAAATATGCAGGGAATAATCCCAATCTTTTGGTACCGGTTGAGACCTGATTTGTGACCTAGGATGTGATCAATTCTGGAGAATGTTCCATGGGCACTAGAGAAGAATGTGTATTCCGTTGTTTTGGGATGGAATGTTCTGAATATGTCTGTGAAGTCCATTTGGTCCAGTGTTTCATTTAAAGTCTTTATTTCCTTGTTGATCTTTTGCTTAGATGATCTGTCCATTTCAGTGAGGGTGGTGTTAAAGTCCCCCACTATTATTGTATTGTTGTCAATGTGTTTCTTTGCTTTTGTTATTAATTGCCTTATATAATTGTCTGCTCCCATGTTAGGGACATAGATATTTACAATTGTTAGATCTTCTTGTTGGATAGACACTTTAAGTAGGATATAGTGTCCTTCCTCATCTCTTATTACAGTCTTTGTTTTAAAATCTAATTTGTCTGATATAAGGATTGCCACCCCAGCTTTCTTTTGGTGTCCATTAGCATGGTAAATGGTTTCTACCCCCTCACTTTCAATCTGGGGGTGTCTTTGGGTCAAAAAGGAGTCTCTTGCAGACAGCATATGGATGGGTCTTGTTTTTTAATCCAATCTGAAAGCCTGTGTCTTTTGATTGGGGCATTTAGCCCATTTATATTCAGGGTAACTACTGAAAGGTATGAATTTAGTGACATTGTGTTGCCTGTAAGGTGATTGTGACTGTTTATTGTCTGTGTTCCTTTCTGAGCTATGCTGCTTTTAGGCTCTCTCTTTGCTTAGAGGACCCCTCTCAATATTTCTTGGAGGGCTGGTTTCGTGTTTGCCAATTCCTTTAGTTTTTGTTTGTCCTGGAAGCTTTTTATCTCTCCTATTTTCAATGACAGCCTCGCTGGATATAGTATTCTTGGCTTCATATTTTTCTCATTTAGTGCTCTGAAGATATCATGCCAGTCCTTTCTGGCCTGCCAGGTCTCTGTGGATAGGTCTGTTGCCAGTCTAATATTTCTACCATTGTAGGTTACATATCTCTTCTCTGGAGCTGCTTTCAGGATTTTCTCTTTGTCTCTGAGACTCGTAAGTTTTACTATTCGATGTTGGGCTGTTGACCTATTATTATTGATTTTGAGAGGGGTTCTCTGTGCCTCCTGGATTTTGATGCCTGTTTCCTTCCTCACGTTAGGGAAGTTCTCTGCTATTATTTGCTCCAAGATACCTTCTGCCCCCCTCTCTCTTTCTTCTTCTTCTGGGATCCCAATTATTCTAATGTTGTTTCGTCTTATCATATCGCTTATCTCTTGAATTCTGCCCTCATGATCCTGTAGTTGTTTCTCTTTCTTTTTCTCAGCCTCTTTATTTTCCATCATTTGGTCTTCTATATCGCTGATTCTCTCTTCTGCCTCATTTATCCTAGCAGTTAGTGCCCCCATTTTTTATTGCACCTCACTAATAGCCTTTTTGATTTCGACTTGGTTAGATTTTAATTCTTTTATTTCTCCAGAAAGGGTTTCTCCAATAACTTTCATGCTTTTTTCAAGCCCAGCTAGGATCTTTAAAGTCATGATTCTGAACTCTAGGTCCGACATCGTACTAATGTCTGTATTGAGTAGGTCCCTGGCTGACTGTACTACCTTTTGTTCTTTTTGCTGAGATGATTTTTTTCATCCTGTCATTTTGTCCAGAGGAGAATAGATGAATGAGAGAACAAAATGCTAACAGGTTAACAACGTCCCCAGGAAATATACTCTATACAAATCAGAAAAGACCTGAAACCAGGGCAAAAGAAAGGGAAAGAAATAAAAAAGAAAGAGAAAAAAAAAAGAAAAAGATAAAAACAAAAACAGAACAATACAGAAAAAGCAGAATATGATCAAATATGATCAGGCTAGTGCATAGATCAGTGCCACACAGTAGATTTTGGGCATATTTTGGTCTGTTAGAAAAAAGTGCCTCCTAAAAGTTTTAAAGGAAGAAAGACATATATGTACAAAATAAGGGTTGATACAATGAAGGGATGGAAGATGACTGTAAAGATGAACATTATAAAAGATTTTATAAAAGGAATTGTTAAGAAGTTGTTTGAAAAAAGAAAGAAGAAGAGTTAAAGAAGGAAAAAAAAAAGGAGAGAATGTGATCAGGCAGGAGAGTAGAACAAAACCATACCCTAGCGATTTAGGGTATATTTTGATCTGTTAGAAGAAACTATATCTCAAAATTTCAAAGAGAACACAACTTATATATATGCCAAAAATAAGGGTAACTACTATGAAGGGATAAAATATTACTCTAAAAAGGAAAAATAAAAAATGTTTTTTTTAAAAAGGGATTGATATGATGTTGGTTGAAAAAGGGAAAAAGAAAAATTAAAAAAAAAAACAGTTAAAAAATTAACTTTGAAAAAATAATGAATCATGGTAAAAAAGCCATGAATTCTATGTGCAGTTTTCCCCTAGTAATGGAGTTCTCCTGTTCTCCTTGATCAGTAAACTTGGTCTTGGCTTGCTGGCTGTTCGTGCTGATCTTCTGGGGGAGGGGCCTGTTGCCGTGGTTCCCAAATGTCTTTGCCGGAGGCTGAATTGCCCCGCCCTTGTGAGTCCAGGCTAAGCAAGCTCCTCGGGTTTGCTCTCAGGAGCTTTTGTTCCCTGGAAGCTCTCGGTACAGCTTTGGAGGACCAGAGTGAAAATGGTGGCCTCCCAATCTCCACCTGGAGGAGCTGAGAACTCGGGGCCCCACTCCTCAGTGCACCCCCAGAGAAAAGCAGTCACTCCCGTGTCCCCGGTGTCCGGCCGCACTCTGTGCTCACCTGGCCTGTGACCGAGCGTTTCTATGTCTGGCACCCGACCCCGTGGGGAGTCTCCAAACCCAGCAGATCCCTGCGGTGCGCTCCCGTGCTTCTCCTCCCGGGGGAGGAAGGGGAGTCTCCCTGGTTCTGCTGCTTGTTGAGTCCCTGCTGGAGGAGCAGTGGCCTGACTGGGCTGCGGATTACAGTTTATGGCAACCCAGAGCTGAGAGCCCGCCCCTCAGCTCCGTTTCTGCAGCTGGCTTCCCCCTCTGATACCTGGGAGCTCTGGCACACTCAGGCACCCCCGGTCTTTCTGTGACCCCGAGGGTCCTGAGACCACACTGTCCTGCGAGGGTTCCACCCCCCCGCTTAGCCACTGGAGCGATATCCCTCAGCGGAGCCGACTTCTAAAAGGTCTGATTTTGTGCTCCACGGCTCTATCACTTGCCAGAAGCGGCCGACGGAGGCCCCTCCCCCGCCGTCTCTCCTCCCAGATATCTCCTCGGATTCACTTCTCCGCACGTCCTACCTTCCAGTAAGTGGTCGCTTCTCTGTTCAGAGAGTTGTTGCTACTCTCCTCTTCGATCTCCTGTTGAGTTCGTAGGTGTTCAGAATGGTTTGATCCCTATTCAGCTGAATTCCTGAGACCAGACGAAATCCAGGTCTCCTACTCCTCCGCCATCTTGCTCCACCCCCACCTTAAGGGTCTTGATCCCAGGACCCTGAGATCATGACCTCAGCCGAAGGCAGATGCTTAACCAACTGAGCCACCCAGGCACCCCTTGTTTGCTGATATTTTAATGAATATGTTGTACCAATAGTCATGAATTTGGTTGGGTTTCTATATTGTTATGTTTTAGTCTACCTTTTACAGGTTGGTATTCAAATAAGTTTGGTTAAAAAATATTTTGGAAACTTTTTTTACTCTTTGGATACTCTGGAAAAAATTTTGTTTGCATTGTCTTTTCCTTAAAAGATTGAGTGTATTTAAATTCCTAAATTCTCTGTGCCTGGTAAATTTTGGCAGTTGGTCTTTAACTTTTTTCATAATTTGTATAATATATTTTTTAAAGAATAAGATGAATATCTGTGTACTCATGACCTGGATTAAGGAATAGAATGTTAGAACTTTAGATCATGTATGTCCCTCCCTAATCTTATCCTACTCCCCTGTCTCAAGTTAACAATTTCTTAAATGTTGTGTTATTCATCCCCTTGTTTTCTTTATGGTTTTAACACGTGTTTGTATCTTTAAGCTAAATATTGCTCAGTCCTTGCCTGCTGTTGTACTTTACATACATGGAACAAAACCAGATACATCCTCTATGATGTGCATTCGTTTACTTGACTTTTTAAAGTGCCATCTGTATTGATGTGTGTAGATATAGTTCATTCATTTTCATATATACCACAATTTGTTAATCCATTTTGCTCGTGATAGACACTTGGATGATTTCCAGTTTTTTTTCTGCTTTGAACGTTCTTGTACATCTCACTTAATGAATGTTTTTAGGAGTTTTAATAGTATATGTAGCTGGTTATAATTGTGTTTGAAGATATGGGGAATGTCAATAGTATTTTTGTTTTGCTTTTTAAAAGATTTATTGGAGAGAGAGAGAGCACAAGAGGAGAGAGGAGCAGAGGCAGAGGGAGAAGCAGACTCCCCGCTGAGCGGGGAGCCCAATGTGGGGCTCGATCCCGGGACTCTGGGATCATGACCTGAGCCGAAGGCAGACGCTTAACTGACTAAGCCACCGAGGCGCCCCTGTTTGTAGTTTTTATAAGTGCACTTTAAATTTTTTCCAGTGAGATAGAGTGAAATTGTATCATATTGTGGTTTTAATTTACATTTCCTCAAGAACTAATGAACTAAAACTTTTTTTTATCATATGTTTATCGGCCACTTGAATTTCCTCATCTGTTCTTCCACATATTTTTCCTTCTGAGTTGACTGATTTTTTTTCTTACATTTTTTCTAATAATGATACTATTCCTTTATCAAGTCCTGGTTTTGCAAACATATTCTGCCTTTTTTACTATGGTTGGAAGAGGTCAAGAAGATAGGACCCCCGGTTGACCCATGAGCTGGACCTTGATATTCACAGGCTCCTCACCTCCTCCCCTGGCCTTGGCATGTACGCTATGCCTACCATTTCCACACCAGGAGCTGTCCCAGGTCATAGCCTTGATAGTGTAAGGTGTTTTTGAGACCATTTACATGGTATATATGTTTGAGTCCCATTAAGACCTCTATATAAACCTTTAGGATTCTGGCAGTGGGTGCAGAGATCTAGTGGCCTTGTAATTTCCCTTGCTCGTTAAACCTGCCACCTCCCGGTCTGCAGTAGCCTGCCTCTTCATCTCTCCCTGCCCTACGTGTATGGGGGCCAGATTGTCAACCAACAATTATATAGAAAATCTTATTTTTAATGCAGTTGATTTTATAGTTTTTTCATTGTGATTTGTTCCTTTTTTATATCTTAAGCCCCTTTCTCCACAGAGACCTCTGTAAGTTTATTTTACTTTTGTATTTATATATTTAAACCACTTGGAGGTGTTTTTAAGTGCCAGGATTAGGATCCATTTTCTTTCTTCTTCTTCTTTTTTTTCCTTTGGAAAGAATCCATTTTCTAATTTTTGCATAGATATCTAATTATCCCATGGCCATTAAGAAATCAATAATTTCCCCACTGGTCAGAAATGCTCACGGTGCATTACGGGAAGCTTCCACATATGTGAGTCTATGTATGGGCTTTTAATTCTCTCCTGTTATTTGTTATACTGTTCTATTTGCCCATTTATCAAGATGGACAAACTTTTAGTATATTGTCTTAATTTTTATAGCTTTAATTTGTTTTTAAGATTTATTTATTTGTTCGAGAATGAGAGAGAGAAATAACTGGGGAGAGGGGAGGAGAGAGAGAGAGAGAGAATCTTCAGGCAGACTCCCTGCTGAGCATGGAACCCGATGCAGGGCTCGATCCCAGGACCCTGACATCATGACCTGAACTGAAATCAAGTCAGACACTCAACCGACTGAGCCACCCAGGTGCCCCACTTATTATAGCTTTAAAGTCCATCTTGATTTTAAGTAAGGCAAGTCTTCCTCCTTGCTCTTCTGCAAAATGTCTTGAGTGTTCTTGCTTCTTGTTTTTCCTTATAAATTTTGCAATAGCATATTGAGTCGCTGAGGGTGGGGGCAGGGCATTGGGATTTTGATTAGAATTGTATCAACTCCATTAGACAGTTTGGGGTATTGACATCTTTATGGCATTGAGTTTTCTTATCCAGAACCAAGGTATACCTCACTGTTTATTTAGTTCTTCTTTGATGACTTTCATTGAAGTTTTATAATTGTCTCTGAAAATTAACAATTTTAATGGTATTTTTCCTAGGTACAGTATATTTTTGATGCATTTGTGTTTTAAAATTACATTTTAATTACATAAAATTACATGCAGTTGTTAATTGCATATAAAATGTGACATTGTTTTCTTGCTAAACAGTCCTGCTAAAATCTCTTATTTATTCTAATAACTTGCTTGAATTTGAGTTTTTCAAATATGCAACTGCTATCCTCTGTAATAGTGTCAGCATTGTGTCTTCTCTTGTGATCATTGCCCATTTTGTTTCTTTCCTTATGACATTGACTAGGACTTTGGATAAAATAGAGTAAAAGGGTTGATGGCAGTTATCTTTGCCTTATTCCTAATCTGAAAGGGAATGCTTTGGATATTTCAAATAAAAGAAGGTATTTGTTCTATTTTGTTTTTTAAACACATTGTGTTTTAGTTTTCTTGGACTACCATAACCAAATACTACAGGCTGGGTGGCTTCCACAACAGATATTTATTTTGTCATAGGTCAGAAGTCAGGTCAAGATGCCAGCAAGGTTGCTTTCTGCTTGCAGATGGCTCCCTTCTCCCTGTACCCCCACAGCCATCCTCTGTGTGCAAGCATCCCTGATGTCTCCTCTTGTGTCCAGATTTCCTCTTTCTATAAGGACCCTGATCAGATTGGATCTAGCCTATCCTAACATCCTCATTTCGATTTAATCACCTCCTTAAAGTCTCTATCTCCAAATATTCACATTCTGAGGGAGCAGGAGTTAGGGCTTCAACATGAATTTTGGGGCACACAATTCGGTCCATAGCATATGTTTTTTTTTTCTTTGATCCTTATTTTTCAAAAAATTTAAAAATCATGAATATATGTCTCATTTTGGAAATGCTTTACCTGCATCTATGGAAATGGTCTATATTTTCTTTTTAAAAAATACATTGTTAATTACACTAGTAAATTTCTAATTTTCATATTTTTTTAAAGTAAGCTTTATGTCTATTCCACATTTTGGTATGTAGTATTTGAATTATATTCTTCATCCTAATATTTTCTAATTTTTATATTAATTTCTTTAAGCCATTATTTAGAAATGTTTCTTAATTTCAAATATATGTGTGTGTGTGTGTTTGTTTGTGTGTACTTTTTTCCTCATTACCATTTTAAAAATTATTGTCAAATTTAATTGTTTGGTGATTGGAGAACATATCAGTTCCAATGCCATACATTTTCACTGAGATTTGTCTTGTGGTATAAAACAGTCTATCATTGTAAATTGTATGGAAAAAAAATGTGTAGCATCCAATTTTCTATGTCTGTTGACTAATCTTATCAACATTGCTGTTCAAACTGTCTACCTAAAGTTTTGTTTGTTTTTTGGTTTTCTTAATATTTATTGAGAAACTTATCTTAAAATCTCCCATTATGACAGGAAATTTGTTAGTCTCTCCTAGTAGAGCTGTTAATTTTTACTTCATATATTTTGAGTCTATGTCATCAAGTAAAGTTTACTTTGACTTGCTAAATAAATAATATGTCTGTATAAATAAGGACAAAAATGAAGTAAAATTACCTTTAACTATTTCCATAGAGATATGTTAAAACGAGGTTTCACCTTTTAAATCGTAGTCAAATTAGAATTTTATTTTCAAAACTGTACCTTCATATATGGTGTTCAGATATTCAAATCCACAATAATACAAAAACAGGATTAAGTCTTTTATGTAAAATGACAATATATCAACACATAAAATAAAAGTCATCATATTAAAATGATAAATTAACAAAACCACCATTGCCATTTTGGACATTAGCACAAATCTCTATGATAGAAAGACAGACAAACTCAGTGAGGCTCAAATAATTGTTTTAAAGAGGTAAATGAAGGGGGCAGGGGTGGCTCAGTTGGTTAAGCGTCTGCCTTCAGCTCAGGTCATGATCTCCAGTCCTGGGATCTAGTCCTGCATCGGGCTCCCTGCTCTTTGGGGAGCTTGCTTTTCCCCCATCCGCTCTCCGCTGCTCCCCGTGCTCATGCTCTCTCCTTCTCATAAAAAACTAAAATCTTAAAAAAAAAGGTAAATGCACACACAATACGAACACAAAATTTTGCTGTCTACTAAAAAAAATCAATTTTTCAATGGTTTATAGGACATTTATGAAAAAATGGGTTATGAACTGGAGCACGAGGAAAACATAGGAACACCTAAAGCAGATCTTAGTACCATCTGCAAAGTATAGCAAAATACAGGGAAATCCTAAGATCAAACATATATTTCCTATGGATTATTGTAAAGGGGCTAAGAATGAAGACTCATGCATAAACTTTGTTCAATATATAATTAAAACTTCAATTACATAATATTAAGAAAATATGGTAATGTTAAAATGAAAGAGCAAACTTTCTAGAATGAAGTCAACATTGTATTTCTATAATTCTACCTATTTACTTAAAGCCCTTAATGTTCAGACACAAATAGTAGGGCTTATCGATCACTGAATTTAGGTGCTAAGCCACATAGTTATATACATTGATCTTGCTTTATTCTCTGTACCTTTTCAGTCTCATTTATGTTGGAATAGAACCTAGATATGATTTGGGACTGTGAAGGTGAGGTGGCTATGACCACAATAGTTCTCCTTGGGAGTCAAACTGAGAATCCGCAAAGGACCCAAACACCTCTTCATCAAAACCACCACCTAAATCCAAAGTAAGTCAGCTAAAATATGTATGGCCACAGTTGAACGTTTGTTTGAAAACACAATTATTATTTTTTGTCTTCAATCAACCATAGGAAGAATTTCTTGTGCCATTTTATTATTTCATATTTTTAGATTTTAAATTTCTTACTCACAACACCCTCTAAGACACTTGGACATCAGCCCTGTTGGTTTTGTCTGTGTTTACCGAGCAGATGAGGCACGTTCTCTTTGATTTAGCACAGCTGTGTGGCAGCAAACGCTTGCAGAGCCAAAGCAAGAAAATAAAACTATCCATAAAATTGAAAAAGAAAAAAATATTAAAGTTACAGAATTTTCCGTGTGTTGCTTGTGGAGTGAGAGATCGTCTAGTTACAGAGATAATGAGGGAAATGTTGCTTTTTTTCAAGAAAGACCCACTTCTCTGTACAGCATGAAAGTTATAAAATCTGTTGCCTTATACTTAGAAAAATGAAAACATGCTCACAATTCAACAGAGAAAATCTGAAACTAAAAAAGGATGTGCAAATCTACCATTTAAAAAACTTTTCATTGAACATACGTACATGCATAGAAGTGTATGTATTTATTGTTAAGTGTCTGCCTTATCCAAGTTTCAAAAAATGAACACACCCATTCAGCTGCTACCAGATCATGAGATGTAGAATATTGCCAGGACCCTAGGAAGTATGTCTTCTTGTGCTTTCTTCCAGGTGATACGGTATACCTCCCAAGTGTAACACTCTCCTGATTCCTAACAGCATGGAGGAGCATTGCCTGTATTTGTACTTTCTGAACTGAACCATGACACACATATATTGTAAAAGTAGACTTCGCATGAAGTCTATTTTCTTTCACAACACATTGTTTGTAAGAATTATTAGTATGTTGCATATCATTGTAGATCCTCTGTTTTCATTGTTGTGTAATATTTCTCTGTGTAACTATATAAGAATTAGTAACCGGTGATTGGCATTTGGGTAATTACTCTCCTGATTAATTTCCTGGAAGAGTTTGGGTAGAATTGGTACTATTTCTTCATTAAATATTTTGTAGAAATATAAATGAAGCCAGGGACCTAGGAATTTGTTTTGCAGTAGATTTTTAACTACACATTCAGTTTCTTTGATATTAGACTACTCACATTATCTATTGCATTTTTTTTTTTGTTTGTTTGGTTTTGAGCAATAAACACCTTCATTACATGACCAAAGATAGGAGGGAGGAAGATTTATTCTTTCCAGGTTTTGATTTTTCCTCAGATAGAACTCTAGGTCCGAGAGCCCTCTAGCTGGTCGCCATCTGCTCAGCCACACTGGCTTGATCTTGCCGCGATGCCTGCAAGAAGCTTGCCGGGCTGGAACTCCTCCTCTAGGAGATGGCTGATGTTGGCATTCTTTTTCCTTTCATCATATTTCTTCTGAACTCTCTTTGATCGTTTTTTGTATAAAAATCTCTTCCTCCTCGGGAGTCAGCTTGGCCCTCTTCTTGTGCCCCAGGGGCAGTGTGCACAGTGGAACTTGTACCATTGTTGTTAGTTTGGTGTGCTGTCAGTGAGCCTGATACAGTTCTTCACAGGGGCCTCAGTATGGAACAGTTCACTGTTGGTTGCGTTGTAAACAACATCAGTAATACTTATGTCATGCGCAAAACACTGGGACCCCAAGAGAAGTTCCCCACGTCCAGCCTCAAGGCATGGTACTGCTTACTGCTTCCCCGAGCAGGGACTGTGTGTATGGGGTGGGGGCCAATCTTAGTGTTGGCAGCCGGCCATGGATAGTATCTTTAGTATCTGTAGTGATATCACTTCTCTCATTCCTGAAAGGGGTAATGTGTGTTTTCTCTTTTTTACTTCTGATTAGTCTGGTTAGATACTTAATCAGTTTTATTGATCTCAAGGAGCCAGCTTTTGGTTTTACATTGTTTATCTCTGGTAACATTTTTTTTCTCTGAAGTCCCCTTTGATATTAATATAGTTACTCTTACTTTCTTTCAATTAGTGTTAAAATGGCATATCTTTTTCATTCTAATTTTCACCCATTTGTGTCTTTATATTTAGTGTTTCTTGTAAATAGTATATCATTATATCTTGATTTTTTAAAAAAAATTTATTTATTTGAGAGAGAGAGAGAACGTGAGCAGGAGGAGGGGCAGAAGGAGAAGGAGAGAATCTCATGCAGACTTCCACCTGAATGGGGAGCCCTCCTCACCTGGATCTCACACCCTGAGATCATGACCTGAGCCAAAATCAAGAGTTAGCTGCTTAATCGACTGAGCCACCCAGGCACCCCACATCTTGATTTTTTTAAATAATTTTTTTATTGAGATATAATTGACATATAACATAGTAGCTTTAGGTGTAGAAAATAATGATTTGGTATATAAAAAACAATATGAGCACCATAGTAAGTCTAGTTAACATCCATCACCTTACATGATCAAAATTTTTATTTCTTGTGAAAAGACATTTTAAGATCTATTTTCTTCACAACTTTCAAATACACGATATAGTATTATTAACTAGATCTTGATTTTTTCATTTTAAAAATAATTAATGTTAATCACCATACATTACATCATTAGTTTTTAATGTAGTATTCCATGATTCATTGTTTGTGCATAACACCCAGTGCTCCACACAGAATGTGCCCTCTTTAATACACATCACCAGGGGAACGCATCCCCCCAACCCCCTTCCCTCTAGAACCCTCCGTTTGTTTTTCAGAGTCCATCATCTCTCATGGTTCGTTTCCCCCTCTGACTTATTCCCCTTCATTCCTCCCCTCCTACTATCTTCTTCATTTTGTTTTTCTTAACATATATTGCATTATTTGTTTCAGAAGTACAAATCTGTGATTCAACAGTCTTGCACAATTCACAGCACTCACCATAGCACATACCCTCCCCATGTCTATCACTCAGCTACCCCATCCCTCCCACCCCACCCCCACTCCAGCAACCCTCAGTTTGTTTCCTGAGATTAAGAATTCCTCATATCAGTGAGGTCATATGATACATGTCTTTCTCTGATTGACTTATTTCACTCAGCATAACACCCTCCAGTTCCATCCACGTCGTTACAAATGGCAAGATCTCATTCCTTTTGATGGCTGCATAATATTCCATTGTGTATATATACCACTTCTTCTTTATCCATTCATCTGTCGATGGACATCTTGGCTCTTTCCACAGTTTGGCTATTGTGGTCATGGCTGTTATAAACATCAGGGTGCACATACCCCTTCGGATCCCTACATTTGTAGCTTTGTGGTAAATACCCAGTAATGCAATTGCTGGATCATATGGTAGCTCTATTTTCAACTGTTTGAGGAACCTCCACACTGTTTTCCATAGTGGTTGCACCAGCTTGCATTCCCACCAACAGTGTAGGAGGGTTCCCCTTTCTATGCATCCCCGCCAACATCTGTTGTTTCCTGACTTGTTCATTTTAGCCATTCTGACTGGTGTGAGGTGGTATCTCACTGAGGTCTTGATTTGGATTTCCCTGATGCTGAGCAATGTTAAGCACTTTTTCATGTGTCTGTGGCCATTTGGATGTCTTCTTTGGAAAAATGTCTATTTGTGTCTTCTGCCCATTTCTTGTTTGGATTATTTGTTCTTTGGGTGTTGAGTTTGATAAGTTCTTTATAGATTGTGGATACTAGCCCTTTATCTGATATGTCATTTGCAAATATCTTCTTCCATTCTGTCAGTTGTCTTTTGGTTTTGTGGACTGTTTCTTTGCTGTGCAAAAGCTTTTATCTTGATGAAATCCCAATAGTTCATTTTTGCCCTTGCTTCCCTTGCCTTTGGCGATGTTTCTAGGAAGAAGTTGCTGCGGCTGAGGTCGAAGAGATTGCTACCTCTGTTCTCCTTTATGATTTTGATGGACTCCTGTCTCACGTTTAGGTCTTTCAACCATTTGGAGTCTATTTTTGTGTGTGGTGTAAGGAAATGGTCCAGTTTCATTCTTCTGCATGTGGCTGTCCAATTCTCCCAACACCATTTGTTGAAGAGATTGTCTTTTTTCCATTGGACGTTCTTTCCTGCTTTGTCAAAGATGAGTTGACCATAGAGTTGAGGGTCCATTTCTGGGCTCTCTATTCTGTTCCATTGATCGATGTGTCTCTGTTTTTGTGGTAGTACCATAGTGTCTTGATGATGACAGCTTTGTAATAGAGCTGGAGTCCGGAATTGTGATGCTGCCAGCTTTGCTTTTCTTTCTCAATATTCCTCTGGCTATCGGGGTCTCTTCTGGTTCCATACAAATTTTAAGATTATTTGTTCCATTTCTTTGAAAAAGGTGGATGGTATTTTGATGGGGATTGCATTGAATGTGTAGATTGCTCTAGGTAGCACTGACATCTTCACAATGTTTGTTCTTCCAATCCATGAGCGTGGAACGTTTTTCCATTTCTTTGTGTCATCTTCAATCTCTTCCATGAGTATTTTATAGTTTTCTGAGTACAGATCCTTTGCCTCTTTGGTTAAATTTATTCCTAGGTATCTTATGGTTTTGGGTGCAATTGTAAACGGGATCAACTCCTTGATTTGTCTCTCTTCTGTCTTGTTGTTGGTGTATAGGAATGCCACCGATTTCTTTGCATTGATTTTATATCCTGCTACTTGACTGAATTCCTGTCTGAGTTCTAGCAGTTTTGGGGTGGAGTCTTTTGGGTTTTCCACATACAGTATCATATTATCTGCAAAGAGTGAGAGTTTGACTTCCTCTTTGCTGATTTGGATGCCTTTAATTTCTTTTTGTTGTCTGATTCCTGTGGCTAGGACTTCTAATACTATGTTGAATAGCAGTGGTGAGAATGGACATCCCTGCCACGTTCCTGACCTTAGGGGAAAAGCTCTCAGGTTTTCCCCATTGAGAAGAATATTCGCTGTAGGTTTTTCAGAGATGGATTTTATGATATTGAGGTATGTACCCTCTATCCCTATACTCTGAAGAGTTTTGATCAAGAAAGGATGCTGTACTTTGTCAAATGCTTTTTCTGCATCTATTGAGAGGATCATATGATTCTTGTTTGTTCTTTTGTTAATGTATTGTATCACGTTGATTGATCTGGGGATGTTGAACCAGTCTTGCAGCGCAGGGATAAATCCCACTTGGTCATGGTGAATAATCCTTTTAATGTACTGTTGGATCCTATTGGCTAGTATTTTGGTGAGAATTTTTGCATCCATGTTCATCAAGGATATTGGTCTGTAATTCTCCTTTTTGATGGGGTCTTTGTCTGGTGTGGGGATCAAAGTAATGGTGGCCTCATAAAATGAGTTTGGAAGTTTTCCTTCCATTTCTATTTTTTGGAACAGTTTCAGGAGAATAGGTATTAATTCTTCTTTAAATCTTTGGTAGAATTCCCTTGGGAAGCCATCTGGCCCTGGGCTTTTGTTTGTTGGGAGATTTTTGATGACTGCTTCAATTTCCTTAGTGGTTATAGGTCTGTTCAGGTTTTCTATTTCTTCCTGGTTCAATCTTGGTAGTTGATACATCTCTAGGAATGCACCCATTTCTTCCAGGTTATCTAATTTGCTGGCATAGAGTTGCTCATAATATGTTCTTAAAATTGTTTGTATATCTTTGGTGTTGGTTGTGATCTCTCCTCTTTCATTCCTGATTTTTTGCTTTGGGTCAGTTCTATTTTCTTTTTGATAAGTCTGGCCAGGGATTTATCAATCTTGTAAATTATTTCAAAGAACCCACTCCTATTTCGTTGATCTGTTGTACTGTTCTTTTGGTTTCTATTTTATTGATTTCTGCTCTATCTTGATTATTTCTCTTCTCCTGTTGGATTTAGGCTTTATTTGCTGTTTTTTTCTCTAGTTCCTTTAGGTGTAGGGTTAGGTTGTGTATTTGAGACCTTTCTTGTATCTTGAGAAAGGCTTGTATTGCTATATAATTTCCTCTCAGGACTGCCTTTGCTGTATCCCAAAGATTTTGAACAGTTGTGTTTTCATTTTCATTTGTTTGCATGAATTTTTTTAAATTCTTCTTTAATTTCCTGGTTGACCCATTCATTCTTTAGTAGGATGCTCTTTAGCCTCCATGTATTTGAGTTCTTTCCGACTTTCCTCTTGTGAGTGAGTTCTAGTTTCAAAGCTTTGTGGTCTAAAAATATGCAGGGAATAATCCCAATCTTTTGGCACCAGTTGAGACCTGATTTGTGACCTAGGATGTGATCAATTCTGGAGAATGTTCCATGGGCACTAGAGAAGAATGTGTATTCCATTGCTTTGGGATGGAATGTTCTGAATATGTCTGTTAAGGTCATTTGGTCCAATGTTTCTTTTAAAGTCTTTATTTCCTTGTTGATCTTTTGCTTAGATGATTTGTCCATTTCAGTCAGGGGGGTGTTAAAGTCCTCCACTATTTTGTATTGTTGTCAATGTGTTTCTTTGCTTTTGTTATTAATTGGCTGCTCCCATGTCAGGGGCATAGATATTTACAATTGTTAGATCTTTTTGTTGGATAGATACCCTTTAAGTAGGATATAGTGTCCTTCTTCATCTCTTATTACAGTCTTTGTTTTACAATCTAATTTGTCTGATATATGGATTGACACCCCAGATTTCTTTTGGTGTCCATTAGCATGGTAAATGGTTTTCCACCCCCTCACTTTCAATCTGGGGGTGTCTTTGGGTCTAAAATGAGTCTCCTGCAGACAGCATATGGATGGGTCTTGTTTTTTAGTCCAATCTGATAGTCTGTGTCTTTTGATTGGGGCATTTAGCCCATTACATTCAGGGTAACTATTGAAAGATACGAATTTAGTGCCAATGTATTGCTTGTAATGTGACTGTGACTGTTTATTGTCTGTGTTCCTTTCTGATCTATGCTGCTTTTAGGCTCTCTCTTTGCTTAGAGGACCCCTTTCAATATTTCTTGGAGGGCTGGTTTTGTGCTTGCCAATTCCTTTAGTTTTTGTTTGTCCTGGAAGCTTTTTATCTCTCCTTCTATTTTCAGTGACAGCCTAGCTGGATATAGTATTCTTGGCTGCATATTTTTCTCGTTTAGTGCTCTGAAGATATCATGCCAGTCCTTTCTGGCCTGCCTGGTCTCTGTGGATAAGTCTGTTGCCAATCTAATGTTTCTACCATTGTAGGATACATATGTCTTCTCCCGAGCTGCTTTCAGGATTTTCTCTTTGTCTCCAAGACTCGTAAGTTTTACTATTAGATGTCAGGGTGTTGACCTATTTTTATTGATTTTGAGAGGGGTTCTCTGTGCCTCCTGGATTTTGATGCCTGTTTCCTTCCCCACATTAGGGAAGTTCTCTGCTATAATTTGCTCCAATATACCTTCTGCCCCTCTCTCTCTTTCTTCTTCTGGGATCACAATTATTGTAATGTTTCATCTTATCATATCGCTTATCTCTCGAATTCTGCCCTCTTGATCCTGTAGTTGTTTCTCTCTCTTTTTCTCAGCCTCTTTATTTTCCATCATTTGGTCTTCTATATTGCTGATTCTCTCTTCTGCCTCATTTGTCCTAGCAGGTAGTGTCCCCATTTTTGAATGCACCTCATCAATAGCCTTTTTGATTTCGACTTGGTTAGATTTTAGTTCTTTTATTTCTCCAGGAAGGGTGTCTCTAATAACTTCCACGCTTTTTTCAAGCCCAGCTAGTATCTTTAAAGTCATGATTCTGAACTCTAGGTCCTACATCGTAGTAATGTCTGTATTGAGTAGGTTCCTGGCAGATGGTACTGCCTCTTGTTCTTTTTGCTGAGATGATTTTTTTCATATTGTCATTTTGTCCAGAGGAGAATAGATGAATGAGAGAACAAAATGCTAACAGGTTAACCATGTCCCCAGCAAATATACTTTTTACAAATTAGAAAGACCTGAAACCAGGGGAAAAGAAAGGGAAAGAAAGAAAAAAGAAAGCGAAAAAATAAAAGAAAAAGAAAAAGATAAAAACAAACAAAAACAGAACAAAACAAAAAAAGACAGAATATGATCAAATATATCAGGCTAGTGCATAGATCACTGCCACACACTAGATTTTGGGCGTATTTTGGTCTGTTAGAAAAAAGTGCCTCCTAAAATTTTAAAGGAAGAAAGACTTATATATGTACAAAATAAGGGTTGATACAATGAAGGGATGGAAGATGACTGTAAAGATGAAAATTATAAAAGATTTTATAAAAGGAATTGATAAGATAAGAA
The DNA here is from genome assembly GCF_009762305.2 of Zalophus californianus. NCBI lineage: Eukaryota > Metazoa > Chordata > Mammalia > Carnivora > Otariidae > Zalophus > Zalophus californianus. The sequence goes on along the minus strand of NC_045595.1, from coordinate 65,154,605 downwards.
GTTATTTGAAAAAAGAAAGAAGAAGATATAAAAAAAAGAAAAAAAGGGAGAGAATGTGATCAGGGAGTAGACTAGAATAAAGCCATACACTAGTGATTAGGGTATATTTTGATCTGTTAGAAGAAACTGTATCTCAAAATTTTAAAGAGAGAACAACTTATATATATGCCAAAAATAAGGGTAACTACTATGAAGGGATAAAATATGACTCTAAAAATGAAAAATAAAAAATGTTTTTTTTAAAAAAGCGATTGAGAAATTGTTGGTTGAAAAAGGGAAAAAGAAAAAAACCAAAAATAAACAGTTAAAAAAATTAACTTTAAAAAACTAATGAATCATGGTAAAAAGCCATGAATTCTATGTGCAGTATTCCTCTAGTGCTGGAGTTCTCCCGTTCTCCTTGATGGGTAAACTTGGTCTTGGCTTGCTGGCTGTTCGTGCTGATCTTGTGGGGGAGGGGCCTGTTGCCGTGGTTCCCAAATGTCTTTGCTGGAGGCGAAATTGCCCCACCCTTGTTGGTCCAGGCTAAGCAAGCTCCTCAGGTTTCCTCTCAGGAGCTTTTGTTCCCTGCAAGCTCACGGTACAGCTTTGGAGGACCAGAGTGAAAATGTTGGCCTCCCAATCTCCACCTGGAGAAGCTGAGAAATCAGGGCCCCACTCCTCAGTGCGCCCCCAGAGAAAAGCGGTCACTCACATCTCCCCGGTGTCTGCCCGCACTCTGTGCTCACCCGGCCTGTGACCGAGCGTTTCTATGTCTGGCACCTGACCCCGTGTGGAGTCTCCAAACCCAGCAGATCCCTGCGGTGCGCTCCCGTGCCGCTCCTCCCCGGGGAGGGAGGGGAGTCTCTCCAGATCTGCCCCTTTTTGGGTCTCTACTGTAGGAGCAGTGGCCCAACTGGGCAGCAGATCACAGTTTATGGCAGCCCCAAGCTGAGAGCCCGCGCCTTGGCTCCGTCTCTGCAGCGGCTTCCCCTCTCCATTCCCTGTGAGCTCTGCCACACTCAGGGACCCCCGGTCTCCCTGTGACCCTGAGGGTCCTGAGACCACACTGTCCCGCGAGGGTTCCACCCCCCACATAGCTACTGGAGCGATTTCCCTCAGCGGAGCTGACTTCTACAAGTTCTGAATTTGTGCCCCACAGCTCTATCACTTGCCAGAAGCGGACTACGGAGGCCCTCTCTCCTGCTGACTATCCTCCCGAATATCGCCTCAGGTTCACTTCTCTGCATGTCCTACCTTCCAGTAGGTGGTCGCTTCTCTGTTTAGAGAGTTCTTGCTATTCTCTTCTTCAATTCCTGTTGACTTCGTAGGTGTTCAGAATGGTTTGATCCCCATTCAGCTGAATTTGTGAGACCAGACGAAATTCAGGTCTCCTACTTCTCTGCCATCTTGCTCCACCCCCACATAATTACTTCTTGATGTAGTGTTCCATGATTCATTTTTTGCTTATAACGCCCAGTGCTCCATGCAGAATGTGCCCTCCTTAATACCCATCAGCAGGTTAACCCATCCCCCCAACCCCCTCACCTCTAGAACCCTCAGTTTGTTTTTCAGAGTCCATCGTCTCTCATGGTTCATCTCCCCCCTCTGATTTCCCCCCCTTCATTCTTTGCCTCATGCTATCTTCTTCTTTTTCTTTTTTTTAACATAAAATGTAATATTTGTTTCAGAGGTGCAGATCTGTGATTCAACAGTCTTGCACATTTCACAGCACTCACCATAGCACATACCCTCCTCAATGACTATCACCCAGCCACCCCATTCCTCCCATACCCCACCACTCCAGCAACCCTGTTTGTTTCCTGAGATTAAGAATTACTCATATCAGTGAGATCATATGATACATGTCTTTCTCTGATTGACTTATTTCGCTCAGCATAACACTCTCCAGATCTATCCATGTTGTTACAAATGACAAGATTCCATTCCTTTTGAAGGTTGCATAATATTCGATTGTGTGTGTGTGTGTGTGTGTGTGTGTGTGTGTGTGTGTGTATGTATATATATACATACCAAATCTTCTTTATCCAGTCATCTGTCAATGGACATCTTGACTCTTTCCACAGTTTGGCTATTGTGGACATTGCTGCTATAAACATTGGGGTGCAAGTACCCCTTCGGATCCCTACATTTCTATCTTTGGGGTAAATACCCAGTAGTGCAATTGCTGGATCATATGGTAGCTCTACTCTCAAATTTTTGAGGAACCTCCATACTGTTTTCCAGAGTGGTTGCACCAGCTTGCATTCCCACCGACAGTGTAGGAGGGTTCCCCTTTCTCCACATCCCCACCAACACCTGTTGTTTCCTGACTTGTTAATTTTAGCCATTCTGACTGGTGTGAGGTGACATCTCATTGAGGTTTGGATTTGGATTTCTCTGATGCCGAGCGATGTTGAGCACTTTTTCATGTGTCTGTTGGCCATTTGGATGTCTTTTTTGGAAAAATGTCTGTTTGTATCTTCTGCCCATTTCTTGATTGGATCATTTGTTCTTTGGGTGTTGAATTTAAGAAGTTCTTTATAGATTTCGGATAGTAGCCCTTTATCTGATACGTCATTTGCAAGTATCTTCTTCCATTCTGTCGGTTGTCTTTTGGTTTTGTTGACTGTTTCTTTTGCTGTGCAAAAAGCTTTTATCTTGATGAAATCCCAATAGCTCTTTTTTGCTCTTGCTTCCCTTGCCTTTGGGGATGTTTATAGGATGAAGTTGCTGTGGCTTAGGTCGAAGAGGTTACTGCCTATGTTCTTCTCTAGGATTTTGATGGACTTCTGTCTCACATTGAGGCCTTTCAACCATTTGGAGTCTATTTTTGTGTGTGGTGTAAGGAAATGGTCCAGTTTCATTCTTCTGCATGTGGCTGTCCAATTCTCCCAACACCATTTGTTGAAGAGGCTGTCTTTTTTCCATTAGACATTCTTTCCTGCTTTGTTGAGGATGAGTTGACCATAGAGTTGAGAGTCCATTTCTGGGCTCTCTATTCTGTTCCATTGATCCATGTGTCTGTTTTTGTGGCAGTACCATACTGGCTTGATGATGACAGCTTTGTAATAGAGCTTGATGTCGGGAATTGTGATGCCACCAGCTTTGGTTTTCTTTTTCAACATTTCTCTGGCTATTTGGGGTCTTTTGTAGTTCCATACAAATTTTAGGATTATTTGTTCCATTTCGTCAAAAAAAGTGGATGGTATTTTGATGGGGATTGCTTTGAGTGTGTAGATTGCTCTAGGTAGCATTGACATCTTCACCATATTTGTTCTTCCAATCCATGAGCATGGAATGTTTTTCCATTTCTTTGGTCTTCCTCAATTTCTTTCATGAGTATTTTATAGTTTTCTGAGTACAGGTTCTTTGCCTCTTTGGTTAGATTTATTCCTAGGTATCTGATGGTTTTGGGTGCAATTGTAAATGGGATCGACTCCTTAATTTCTCTTTCTTCTGTCTTGATGTTGGTGTATAGGAGTACCACTGATTTCTGTGCATTGATTTTATATCCTGCTACTTTACTGAATTCCTGTATGAGTTCTTGCAGTTTTGGGGTGGGGTCTTTTGGGTTTTCCACATACAGTATCGTATCATCTGCAAAGAGTGAGAGTTTGACTTCTTCTTTGCTGGTTTGGATAACTTTTATTTCTTTTTGTTGTCTGATTCCTGTGGCTAGGACTTCTAATACTATTTTGAATAGCAGTGGTGATAGTGGACATCCTTGTCACGTTCCTGACCTTAGGGGGAAAGCTCTCAGTTTTACCCCACTAAGAATGATATTGGCTGTGGGTTTTTCACAGATGGCTTTTATGGTATTGAGGTATGTACCCTCTATGCCTATATCTGAAGTGTTTTGATCAAGAAAGAATGGTGTACTTTGTCAAATGCTTTTTCTGCATCAACTGAGAGGATCATATGGTTATTTTTCTTTCTTTTATTAATGTATTGCATCACATTGATTGATTTGCAGATGTCGAACCAACCTTGTAGCCCGGGGATATATCCCACTTGGTCGTGTTGAATAATCCTTTTATTGCACTGTTGTATCCTACTGTCTAGTATTTTGGTGATAATTTTTACATCTATGTTCATCAAGGATATTGGTCTCTAATTCTCCTTTTTGATGGGGTCTTTGTCTAGTTTGGGGATCAAGGTAATGGTGTCCTTATAAAAGAAGTTTGGATGTTTTCCTTCCATTGCTATTTTTTGGAACAGTTTCAGGAGAATAGGTATTAATTCTTCTTTAAATGTGTGGTAGAATTCCCCTGGGAAGCCATCTGGCCCTGGGCTTTTGTTGTTTGGGAGATTTTTGATGACTGCTTCAATTTCCTTAGTGGTTATAGGTCTGTTCAGGTTTTCTATTTCTTCCTGCTCAGTTTTGGTAGTTGAAACATCTCTAGGAATGCATCCATTTCTTCAAGATTATCTAATTTGCTGGCATATAGTTGCTCATAATATGTTCTTATAAATGTTTGTATTTCTTTGGTGTAGGTTGTGATCTCTCCTCTTTCATTCATGATTTTGTTGATTTGGGTCCTTTTTCTTTTCTTTTTGGTAAGTCTGGCCAGGGGTTTATCAATCTTGTGAATTCTTTCAAAGAACCAGCTCCTAGTTTCGTTGATCTGTTGTACTGTTCTTTTGGTTTCTATTTCATTGATTTCTGCCTTGATCTTTATTATTTCTCTTCTCCTGCTGGGTTTAGGCTTTATTTGCTGTTATTTCTCCAGCTCCTTTAGGTATAGGGTTAGGTGGTGTATTTGGGACCTTGTTTCTTGAGAAAGGCTTTTATTGGTATATACTTTCCTCTTAGGACTGCCTGTGCTGTATCCCAAAGATTTTGAACAGTTGTGTTTTCATTTTCATGCGTTTCCATGAATTTTTTTTTTTTCTTCTTTAATTTCCTGGTTGACCCATTCATTCTTTAGTAGGATGCTCTTTGGCCTCGATATTTGAGTTCTTTCCGACTTTCCTCTTGTGATTGAGTTCTAGTTTCAAAGCATTTTGTTCTGAAAATATGCAGGGAATGATCCCAATGTTTTGGTACCAGTTGAGACCTGATTTGTGACCTAGGATGTGATCTACTCTGGAGAATGTTCCGTGGGCACTAGAGAAGAATGTGTGTTCTGTTCCTTTGGGATGGAATTTTCTGAATAAATCTGTGAAATCCATTTGGTCCAATGTGTCATTTAAAGTCTTTATTTTCTTGTTGATCTTTTGCTTAGTTGATCTGTCCATTTTAGTGAGGGGGTGTTAAAGTCCTCCACTATTATCTTATTGTTGTCAATGAGTTTCTTTGCTTTTGTTATTAATTGCCTTATATAATTGACTGCTCCCATGTTAGGGGAAATTTTTAGATATTCTTGTTGGACAGACTCTTTAAGTATGACATAGTGTCCTTCCTCATCTCTTATTACAGTCTTTGGTTTAAACTCTAATTTGTCTGATATAAGGATTGCCACCCCAGCTTTTTTTGGTGTCCATTATCATGGTAAATTGTTTTCCACCCCTTCACTTTCCATCTGGGGTGACTTTGGGTCTAAAATGAGTCTCTTGCAGACAGCATATCGATGGGCCTTGTTTTTTTTTATCCAATCTGATAGCCTGTGTCTTTTGATTGGGGCATTTAGCCCATTTATATTCACGGTAACTCTTGAAAGATATGAATTAATGCCATTGTATTGCCTGTGATGTGACTGTTACTGTATATTTTCTGTGTTCCTTTCTGGTCTATGTTGCTTTTAGGCCCTCTCTTTGCTTAGAGGACCCCTTTCAATATTTCTTATAGGGCTGGTTTCATGACCCTACGAAACCAGCCCTCTCCTGGCTTTTATGTTATCATTTGGTAGTATAGTTTCAACTACCAAAACTGAGCAGGAAGAAATAGAAAACCTGAACAGACCTATAACCACTAAAGAAGTTGAAGCAGTCATCAAAAATCGCCCAAAAAACAAAAGCCCAGGGCCAGACGGCTTCCCAGGGGAATTTCGTGTTTGCCAATTCCTTTAGTTTTTGTTTGTCCTGGACCTTTTTATCTCTCCTTCTATTTTTAATGACAGCCTAGCTGGATATAGTATTCTTGGCTGCATATTTTTCTTGTTTAATGCCCTGAAGATATCATGCCAGTCCTTTCTGGCCTGCCAGGTCTCTGTGGATAGGTCTGTTGCCAATCTAATGTTTCTACCATTTTAGGTTACATTATCTCTTCTCCCGAGCAGCTTTGAGGATTTTCTCTTTGTCTCTGAGACTCATAAGTTTTACTCTTAGATGTTGGGGTGTTGACCTATTTTTATTGATTTTGAGAGGGGTTCTCTGTGTCTCCTGAATTTTGATGCCTGTGTCCTTCCCCTAATTAGGGAAGTTCTCTACTGTAATTTGCTCTAATATACCTTCTGCTCCTCTTTTGCTTTCTTCTTCTCGGATCCCAATTAGTCTAATGTTGTTTCACCTTATGGTATTACTTATCTCTCGAATTCTGCCCTCGTGATCCGGTAGTTGTATATCTCTCTTTTTCTCAGCGTCTTTATTTTCCATCATTTGGTCTTCTATATCACTAATTTTCTCTTCTGCATCACTTATTCTAGCAGTTAGAGCCTCCATTTTTGATTGCACCTCATTAATAGCCTTTTTGATTTCGACTTGGTTAGTTTTTAGTTCTTTTATTTCTCCATAAAGGGTTTCTCTAATAACTTACATGTTTTTTTCAAGCCCAGCTATTCTCTTTAAAATCATCATTCTGAATTCTAGTTCTGACATTGTAGTATTGTCCATATTGATTAAGTCCCTGTCAGTCAGTACTGCGTCTTGTTCTTTTTGTTGAGGTGATTTTTTCCATCTTGTCATTTTGTCCAGAGGAGAATAGATGAATGAGAGAACAAAATGCTAACAGGGTAACAATGTTCCCAGAAAATATACACTAAAGAAAGCAGAAAAGACCTGAAACCGGGGGAAAGGAAAGGGGAGGAAAGAAAAAAGAAATGAAAAAAAAAAAAGAAAAAAGAAAAGATAAAAACAAACAAAAACAAAAGAAAACATAATAAAACAGAATACGCTCAGATATGATCAGGCTGGTGCATAGATCAGTGCCACCCAGTAGAGTTTGGGCATATTTTGGTCTGTTAGAAGAAAGTGTCTCCCAAAATTTTAAAGAAAGAAAAACATATATGTACAAAAATAAGGGTTACTACGATGAAGGGATGGAATATGACTTCCACAAAGTGGTTGCCCTTCTGTTCAGAGAGTTGTTGCTATTCTTTTCTTCTATCTCCTGTTGAGTTTACAGGTGTTCAGAATGGTTTGATCCCTAACCTGCTGAATTCCTGCGACCAGATGAAATCCAGGTCTCCTACTCCTCTGCCATTTTGCTCCGCCCCCTAGATCTTGATTTTTAATCCAATCTGACAATATCTGCCTTTTAATTGGGTATTTAGATCATTTGCATTTAATGTGATTATTGATATGATTAAGTGCAAAACTATCATCTTGCTTTTTTTGGTCTCATCTGCTCTTTGTTCCCCTTCCCCCCCCCTTTTTTTTTTTGCCTTCTTTTGGATCAATTGACTACATTTTATAATTCCATTTAATCTGAGTTGATTGATTACTTAAAACTTTTTGCTTTGTTTTGTTGATTGCTTTAGGGTCCTAGTATACCTCTTAACATCACAGTCTACCTTCTTTTTTTTAAAGTTTTTATTTAAATTCCAGTTGGTTAGCATACAGTGTAAGATTAGTTTTAGGTGTAGAATTTAGTGATTCAGCATTTACAAATCAAAATAAAAAGCTCTGCACAGTGAAGGAAACAGTCAACAAAACTAAAAGGCAGCCTATGGAATGGGAGAAGATATTTACAAATGAGATATCTGATGAATGGTTAGTATCCAAAATATATTCAGAATTTATAAGACTCAACACCCAAAAATAAATAATCCAGTTAAAAAATGGGCAGAAGTCATGAATAGACATTTTCCAAAGAAGACATGCAGATGGCCAACTGACACGTGAAAAGATGCTCATCTTCATACATCATCAGGGAAATACAAATCAAATACAATGAGATAGCTCTTCACACCTGTCAGAATGGCTAAAATTAACAACACAGGAAATGACAGATGTTGGCGAGGATGCAGAGAAAGGGGAACCTTCTTACACTGTTGGTAGGAGTGCAAGCTGGTGCAGCCACTCTGGAAAACAGTATGGAGTTTCCTTTAGAAGCTAAAATTAGAGATATCCTACAGTCTAGCAATTACACTACTGGGTATTTACCCAAAAATATAAAAATACTAATTCAAAGGGGTACATACACCCCAATGTATTATCAACCACAGCCAAATTATGGAAAGAGCCCAAATGTCCATGTCTATTGACTGATGAATGCATAAAGAAGATGTGGTATTATATATATAAATTATATATATTTTTTTATATACATAAAATAGTTATATATAAGATATATGTATATATCTTATATATAAAATATAATTTATGTCTATATATTTATATATCACATATATATGTGGAATATTACCCAGCCATCAAAAATAATGAAATTTTGCCATTTGCAATCATGTGGATGGATTATGCTAAGCAGAAACAAGTCAGAGAAAAACAAATACCATATGATTTCACTCATATGTGGAATTCACAGTCTATCTTCAAGTGATATCATATCACTTCACATATTATATAAGAAGCTTATAGGAATTTACTTCCATTTCCCTCTCCTGGCTTTTATGTTAGCATTGCCAAACATTTTACTTGTGCTTATGTTATATGTACAATATAATAAATAACATAAATAGTATGTTATTTTTGTTTATGCAATCAATTTTATTTTAAAGAGATTTAAATAAAGGAAAAAAATTCTTATATAGTTACTCAGGTTAGTTACCATTTCTGGTGGTTTTTACTTCTTTTGGCTGGCTTACAATTTCAATCAAAAGAACCTATGTTAACATTTCTCACAACACAAATCTGCTTATGATGAATTCAGCTTTTGTATATCTGAAGTACACGTTATTTCATGTTTTTTAAAAATTTTTATTGTTTTATTTAAATTCAATTAATTAACATACAATATATTATTAGAGGTAGAGGTCAGTGATTCATGAGTCTTATATAATACCCAGTGCTCACTACATCACATGCCCTCCTTAATGTTCATCACCCAGTTACCCCATCATCCCATCCCCCTCCCCTCCAGGAGCCCTCAGTTTCCTATGATTAATAGTCTCTTATGACTTGTCTCCCTCTCTGATTTCATCTTGTTTTCTTTTTTCCCCTCTTCCCCTATGATCCTCTGTTTTATTTCTTAAATTCCACATATCAGTGAGATCATATGAGAATTGTCTTTCTCTGACTTATATTGCTTAGTATAATACCCTCTAGTTACACCCACATCATTGCAAATGGCAAGATTTCATTTTTTTGATGGCTGAGTAGTATTCCATTGTATATATGTACCACATCTTCTTTATCCATTCATCTGTTGATGGACATCTGGGCTCTTTCCATGGTTTGGCTATTGTGGACATTGCTGCTATAAACACTGGGGTGTCAGTGCCCCTTCAGATCACTACATTCGTATCCCTAGTAGTGCAATTCCTGGGTCATAGAGTAGCTCTATTTTCAACTGTTTGAGGAACCTCCATACTGTTTTCCAGAGTGGCTGCGCCAGCTTGCGTTCCCACCAACAGTGTAGGAGGGTTCCCCTTTCTCTGCATCCCCGCCAATATCTGTCATTTCCTGACTTGTTAATTTTAGCCATTCTGACTGGTGTGAGGTGGTATCTCATTGTGGTTTTGATTTGGATTTCCCTGATGCCAAGTGATGTTGAGCATTTTTTCATGTGTCTGTTGGCCATCTGTATGTCCTCTTTGGAGAAATTTCTGTTTATGATTTCTGCCCATTTCTTGATTGGATTATTTGTTCTTGTTGTTGAGATTGATAAATTCTTTATAGATTTTGGATACTAGTCCTTTATCTGATAAAACATTTGCAAATATCTTCTCCCATTCTGTTGATTGTCTTTTGGTTTTGTCGACAGTTTCCTTTGCAGTGCAAAATCTTTTTATCTTGATGAAGTCCCAAAAATTCATTTTTGCTTTGGTTTCCTTGCCTTTGGAGACGTGTCTACCAAGAACCTGCTATGGCCGAGGTCACAGAGGTTGCTGCCCATGTTCTCCTCTGGGATTTTGATTGATTTCTGTCTCACATTGAGGTCTTTCACCCACTTGGAGTCTATTTTTGTGTATGGTGTAAGAAAATGGTCTAGTTTCATTCTTCTGCATGTGCCTGTCCGATTTTCCCACCACCATTTCTTGATGAGACTGTCTTTTTTCCATGGGATGTTCTTTTCTGCTTTGTTGAAGATTAGTTGACCATAGAGTTGAGGGTCCATTTCTGGGGTCTCTAGTCTGTTCCACTGATCTATGTGTTTGTTTTTGTGCCAGTATCATACCGTCTTGATGATTACAGCTTTGTAATAGAGCTTGAAGTCTGGAATTGTGATGCCACCAGCTTTGCTTTTCTTTTTCAACATTCCTTTGGCTATTCAGGGTCTTTTCTGGTTCCATACAAATTTTAGGATTGTTTGTTCCAGCTCTGTGAAAAAAGCTGATGGTATTTTGATAGGGATTGCACTGAATGTATGGATTGCTCTAGGTAGCATAGACATTTTAACAATATTTATTCTTCCAATCCACGAGCATGGAATGTTTTTCCATCTCTTTCCTCAATTTCTTTCATGAGTGTTCTGTAGTTTTTGAGTACAGATCCTTTGCCTCTTTGGTTAGGTTTATTCCTAGGTATCTTACAGTTTTTGGTGCAATTGTAAATGGGATTAGACTCCTTAATTTCTCTCTTCTGTCTCATTGTTTGTGTATAGAAATGCAACTGATTTCTGTGCATTGATTTTATATCCTGTCACTTTGTGGAATTCCTGTATGAGTTTTAGCAAATTGGTGGTGGAGTCTTTTGGGCTTTCCACGTAGAGTATTATGTCATCTGCAAACAGTGAGAGTTTGACTTCTTCTTTGCTGATTCAGATGCCTTTTATTTCTTTTTGTTGTCTGATTACTGAGACTAGGGCTTCTTGTACTATGTTGAACAACAGTGGTGATAGTGGACATCCCTGCTGCATTCCCACCTTAGAGGAAAAGCTCTCAGTATTTACCCATTGAGAATGATACTCGCCATGGGCTTTTTGTATATGGCTTTTATGATACTGAGGTATGATTCCTCTATCCCTACACTGTGAAGAGTTTTAATCAAGAAAGGATGTTGTACTTTGTCAAGTGCTTCTTCTGCATCTACTGAGAGGATCATATAGTTCTTGTCCTTTCTTTTATTAATGCAGTGTATCACATTGATTGATTTGAGGATGTTGAACCACCCTTGAAGCCCAGGAATAAATCCCACTTGGTCATGGTGAATAATCCTTTTAATGTACTCTTGGATCCTATGGGCTAGTATCTTGGTGAGAATTTTTACATCCATTTTCATCAGGGATATTGGTCTGTACTTCTTTTTGGCAGGGTCTTTGTCTGGTTTTGGGAACAAAATGCTGGCCTCATAGAAAGAGGTTGGAAGTTTTCCTTCCATTTCTATTTTTGTTTTTGAAACTGTTTCATAAGAATAGATATGAATTCTTCTTTAAATGTTTGGTAGAATTCCTCTGGAAAGCCATCTGGCCCTGTACTCTTGTTTGTTGGGAGATTTTTTATTTTTATTTGTTCAGTTAGCCAGCATATAGTACATCATAAGTTTCTGTTGTAGTGTTTAATGATTCATTAATTGCATATAACACCCAGTGCTCATCCCAACACACTCTCCTTAATACCCAACACTCGGTTACCCCATCCCCCTACCCCCACCCTCAGTTTATTTCCTGGAGTCCAGAGTCTCTCATGGTTTGTCTCCCTCTCTGATTTCTTCCCATTCAGTTTTCCCTCCCTTTCCCTGTGGTCCTCCATGCTATTCCTCATCTTCCACATATGAGTGAAACCATATGATAATTATCTTTCTCTGCTTGACTTATTTCACTCAAAATAATCCCCTCCAGTTCTCTCCATGTCGATGCAAATGGTGGGTATTCATCCTTTCTGATGGCTGAGTAATATTCCATTGTATATATGTACCACATCTTCTTTCTCCGTTCGTCTGTTGAAGGACATCTTGGCTCCTTCCACAGTTTGACTATTGTGGACATTGCTGCTATGAACATTGGGGTGCATGTGCCCCTTCTTTTTACTGCATCTGTATATTTGGGGTAAATGCCTTGTAGTGCAATTGTTGGGTGGTAGGGTAGCCCTATTTTTAACATCTTGAGGAACATCCATACTGTTCTCCAGAGTGGCTGTGCCAGTTTGTATTCCAACCAACAGTGTAAGAGTGTTTCCCTTTCTCCACAACCTTGCCAACAGTTCCAAAAACCACAAGATACCTAGGAATAAACACAACCAAAGAGGTAAAAGATCTATACTCTAGAACCTACAGAACATTTATGAAAGAAATTGAGGAACACACAAAAAGATGGAAAAACATTCCATGCTCATGGATTGGAAGAATAAATATTAAAATATTTAAGCTGCCCAGAGCAATTTACATTTTCAATGCAATCCCTATCAAAATACCATCAACATTTTTCACAGAACTGGAACAAACAATCCTAAAATTTGTATGGAACCAGGAAAGACCCAGAATTGCCAGGGGAATGTTGAAAAAAAAAAATCAAAGCTGGTGGCATCACAATGCCAGATTTCAAGCTATATTAAAAAGCCATAGTCATCAAGAAAGTATGGTATTGGCACGAAAACAGGCACATAGATCAATGGAACAGAATAGAGACCCCAGAAATGGACCCTCAACTCTATGGTCAACTAATCTTCAACAAAGCAGGAAAGAATAACCAGTGGAAAAAACAGAGTCTCTTCAATAAATGGTGCTGGGAATATTGGACAACCACATGCAGAAGAATGAAACTAGACCATTCTCTTACACCATTCACAATAATAAATTCAAAGTGGATGAAAGAACTCAATGTGAGACAGGAATCCATCAAAATCCTAGAGGAGAACATAGGCAGTAACCTCTTTGACATTGGCCACAGCAACTTCTTTCATGACACGTCTCTAAAGGCCAGGGAACAAAAGCAAAAATGAACTTTTGGGACCTTATCAAGATAAAAAGCTTTTGCACAGCAAAGGAAACAGTCAACAAAACTAAGAGGCAACCCATGGAATGGGAGAAGATATTTGCAAATGACATTTCTGATAAAGGGCTGGTATCCAAAATCTATAAAGAACTTCTCAAACTCAACACTCAAAAAACAAATAATCCAGTCAAGAAATGGGCAGAAGACATGAACAGACACTTCTCCAAGGAAGACATACAAATGGCTAACAGACACATGGTAAAATGTTCAACATCACTAGCCATCAGGGAAATACAAATCAAAACCACAATGAGATACCACCTTACACCAGTTAGGATGGCAAAAATTAACAAGACAGGAAACAACAAGTGTTGGCGAGGTTGGGGAGATTTTTGATTACTGCTTCAATTTCCTTTCTGGTTGTGCATCTGTTCAGGTTTTCCGTTTCTTCCTGTTACAGTTTTGGTAGTTTATACATCTCTAGGAATGCATCCATTTCTTCCAGATTGCCTAATTTGTTGGCATATAGTTGCTCATATGTTCTTATAGTTGTTTGTATTTCCACTGTGTTGGTTGTGATCGCTTCTCTTTCATTCATCATTTTATTTATTTAGGTCCTTTCTCTTTTCCTTTTGATAAATCTGGCCAGATGCTTATCAATCTTTTAATTCTTTCAAAGAACCACCTCCTAGTTTCATTGTTCTGTTCTACTGTTCTTTTGGTTTCTATTTCATTGATTTCTGCTCTGATCTTTATTATTTCTCTTCTCTTGCTTGGTTTAGGCTTTATTTGCTGTTTTTTTCCTCCATCTCCTTTAGGTTTAAGGTTAGTTTGTGTATTTGAGACTTTTCTAATGTTTTGAGAAAGGTTTGTATTGCTATGTACTTCCCTCTTAGGACCACCTTTGCTCATCCCAAAGATTTTGAACAATTGTGTTTTCATTTTCATTTGTTTCTAAGAATTTTTAAAATTCTTCTTTAATTTCCTGGTTGACTCATGCATTCCTTAGTAGGATGCTCTTTAACCTCCAAGTATTTGAGTTCTTTCCAAATTTCCTCTTGTGATTGAGTTCAAGTTTCAAAGCATTGTGATCTGAAAATATGCATGGTATAATCTCAGTCTTTTTGTATAGGTTGAGACCTGCTTTGTGACCCAGTATGTGATCTCTTCTGGAGAATGTTCCATGTGCAGTCGAGAAGAATATGTATTCTTTTGCTTTAGAATGGAATGCTCTGAATATATCTGTTTCATGTTCATTTTTGAAAAATTTTGTTGGGTATTGAATTAATCTCTGTCGATAGTGTTTTCTCTCTTTTATTACTTTGAATATAATGCTGCCCTCTCTTCTCACTTGAACTGTTTGCGTATCAGTTTCATATTGTTGTCATAACAAATAGCATAATGTCTGGACTTCAAACAACACAAACTTATTTTATAGTTCTGTCAGTTAGTCATAAGTCTGGTGGTCTCACTGAGCTGAAATCAAGGTGTCAGCAAATTGTGTTACTTTCTGGAGGCTCTAGGAAAGAGTTTATTGTTCTTTTGGGTTGTTTGTAAAATTAAGTTCTTTGTGGCAGTTAGTGGGGTCAATTTTCCTGTTTCCTAGCTGGCTCTGACCCGAGAGCTCTTTTCTTAGCTTCTAAAAGTCACTGCATTCCTTGGTTTGTGGTGTCCCTCCTTCCCTTCAAAACTAGCAATGGAGGTAAAGTCTTCACTTCATACCTCCAATTATAGCCAGGAAGGTTTCTTTGATTGTAAGAATTCATGCAGTTAGATTGGGGCCACCTGCATAAACCAGGATATTCTCACCATCTCAAATCTTAACCTTAATCACATCTGCAAAGCCTCTTTTGTCACTATAAAGGGATATATTCATAGGTTTCAGAGATAAGGGTATGGAAATATTTGGGGAGCTATTAATCTTCATAGCAGTTCCCAGTTAGAAATGTGTCTTCTCTTTGTTTCTCTGTGTATAATGTGTTTTTTTGTTCTGGTCTCTTTTTTCTCTTTGTCACTGGTTCTTAGCAAATTGATTATGATTTCTTCATGTTCTTGTGTTTGGAGTTTATTGAGTTTCTTAAATCTTTATAGCTTTCATCGTATTTGGAAAAATCATTCAAATAATTTTCTTGTTTCCTCTGTCCTTTCCTTCCATATATATCATATTGCTTGAAGTGGCCACAGAACTTACTGAAGGTATTTGCAGTTTTTGATGTTCTGTCTGTATTTCCTTTTGATTAGTTTCTATTGCTATGTCTTAGACTTCATTAATCTTTTTTCCCCTGCAATATCTAATCTCCCATTAAACCCATTCAAAAAAATTTTTTTTTCATCTTGGTTATTATACTTTTAATCTCTAGGAATTTGATATGGACCTTTTTATATTTTTATGTATCTTTTTACCTTTTTGCACACCTGGAATTCAGTTAGAATAATTTTAATCTCCGTTTCTGCTATTTCTAATATCTTTGTCAGTTTTAAGTTATGATTGGTTAATTTTTCTCCTCATTTGAGTCATATTTTCCTGTTTTATTCATTTGTTTGTTTTTGCACACCTGGTAATCTTAGAATTGATGTGAGCCACTCTGAATTTTACCTTGTCATGTACTGGATGTTTGTTTTTGTATTTCTGTAAATATTCTTAAGCTTTGTCCTGGGACATAGTTATTGTAGGAACAGTTTGATCTTTTTGTGTCTTATTTTTATGATTTGTTAGGTGGGACTGGGACTAGAGCAGCATTTAATGTAGGACTAATTGTTCCCTACCACCAAGGTGAGAACCTCTGTGTACTCTGCCTGCTGCTCTGTAAATTATGAGTTTTTTTACTCTGGGCTGTGGCAGACTCTTCTCAGCCTTGGGTTTGGAGCCTGGTTCTCCTGCAATCCTCTCTGATGGTTCTTCCCTGGCTTCTGGTAGTTTCTTCACATGCATGTGGTGATTTCTGCTGAATAGGGGCAGGATCTTTGTAAGATTTCCAAGTTGTGTCTGTGCAGCTCTCTTTTCGTGGGTCTGTCCTGCAAACTCTAGTTTGCCTCGATCTCTCCAGAATATCAGGTCCATCCCTTCAATTTAGGGAAACTGTTAGGCTCTGCCTGGATTCCCTTCTGCACCACAGATTAGAAACTTTCTCAAGGTTGTAAACTGGGGCCATTGTGGGGTTCAGCTAATTTGTTTTCCAACTTTTAAGGATCACTGTTTTATGTTGCCTGAGAAGTGACTTGAAAACTGTTATTTTATTTATTTTGTTTGTGTATTTATTTTTAATTTTCAGTTGTTTCAGGCAGCAGTGTATATCTGGTCCTTTTACTCCATCATTTTCAGAGTCAGAATTAATCCTACTAATTTTAAAATAACCATTGTCCACACTTTTCATTTACAGAGCTCTTTGATCTATTTCCCATTGGTGTATCTGTGCATTCATCCATCTATCTTTATGAAATGGGATAAAACTTTATGTTTTAAATGGAATGTCAGTACATGTAAATGTTAATGTAGTGTAAGTATGAAGGTTAGATTGACTTAAGTAGTTAGACTGTCAGAGGTTGGAGTATTCCAGAGATGGAGGGAAAGTCATTGATCTTTCAGGAGTTCTGATGAAGGAAATCCACAGAAGGCTCCCTATTACAGAAGTAACATCTCTTTCAGCATCATGTTATCATAATAACTCATATTATTGCCTTTATTGGAATATCTCAGGTCCTAGCTAGTATTGACATCTTCTTATCAGTAAATATACACGTTTTAGAGGACTATAGAGTATACATGGAAATATACACTGAGCTCTGATCTAAATACAAGGGAAAAAAATCTAGATTCTTCTAATATTCTGTGAGCATGAGAATTTTTTTCCTTTCAATTTTTCTGTCCCACATTAAACTGTCCCTCAATTTCTATTGATTCTTCAATCTAAACATTGCTGTCTGTGACAGCCCTGCTCCACAAATTGTTATTAATTGACATGAGTACTGACACTGATTCTTAACTGGCCATTACTTTGTCTTCATTCTTCATGTGCCTCCTTGTGAATAATATTAAAATGCAAATTTGAGGGGCACCTGTGTGGCTCAGACCCTTGAGCTTCTGACTCTTGATTTTGGCTCAGGTCATGATCTCAGAGTTGTGAGACTGAGCCCTGCATGTGGCTTCACCCTGGGCATGGGACCTGCTTGAGATTCTCTCTCTTCTTCTCCCCCCCCAAAAATGTGCAAATTTGAGCATATCACTCATTTTTAAACCTTTGATGCATTTCTGGCTTAAAAATGATGATATAAAGTTGGTATTTTTTGTCCACTTTGTATTCCTAAAAGCTAGGACAATAAGAAAAGAAGGATAACCTCAGTCTTTAATGGAACTAAAATACACCTAAAACCTTGCACCGCAAATAAGCTAAACAATTATAGCCTAACAGAGGTGTGGGAAGATTCAAACAGAGTGCTCAGTAAAAGCCAAATCAGAACACTTCCCTATTTGTGTGTGAGGACCTTTAGTCCAAAACTAACAATCCCTTGTTTGTAACAACAGCACTGGGTGCATGATCTGGCAGCAGGAGCATCCCTAGATTTCCACTGGTACAGAATTTGAAACAATTGAGCTCTTAGGTAGGAAATTGTCTGCTCAGGAGGCAATTTTATCTATCTATCTATTTATTTATTTATTTTAAAAAAATATTTTATTTTATTTATTTGACAGAGAGAGACACAGCGAGAGAGGGAACACAAGCAGGGGGAGTGGGAGAGGGAGAAGCAGGCTTCCCGCAGAGCGCGGAGCCCGACACGGGGCTCGATCCCAGGACCCTGGGATCATGACCTGAGCCGAAGGCAGACGCTTAATGACTGAGCCACCCAGGCGCCCAGGGGGCAATTTTAAAAAGAGAGGTTCACAGTGGGATCACGGGTGTCAATCTTGGTGGTCTGGGAAGAAGTTAAGGCTGAAAATTTATACTTGCATCCACAAAACCCTGTTTCATAGAATTCCTAAACATCAGTAACATGACCTTTTCAATCAACTGACTGTTTTTAGCTGGTCCAGGAAGAATTAATCTCATCCACATGTGAATAATAAATAAAAAAGACCCAAAACAAGTCTTTCATGAAATACTACAAAATAAAAACAACAACCACAAAAGATGATTGAAGGGATGGGGAAAATTTACAAATAAAAAATATTTATATTACACTGGTAGAGAAGAAAATTATAATAAAATTTATCTTCATGAATTAAAAAAATCAGCAAAGCAAATGTCTCTGTAAGCACAAAGAGACAAAAGATATAAGGAACAGAGGACAAGACAATAGAAAAAGATAAAATGTAAGTCAGATAATGTGAGGAAAAATAAATAAGAAAAAGACAACGTAATTTTAAAAAATGGGCAAGGATTTGAAAAGGCATTTTAAAAAACAGGATATCCTGTTTTTATGTGCTAATGCTCAAATGAGCTAATACTCATTTGAAAAAAGGTGTATGAAAAGAAACTTTAAAACAACTTGAATGACCAAAATGAAAAAACAAAACAAAACAAAATGTGACAGTACCAAGTATTGTTGAGGACATATTAAGCAAGATGAATTCTATACAGTACAAATGGGACTGTACATTGACAAACTTCTTTTGAAACATGTTGAGCATTATATAATAAAATTGAAGATTTGTGTAGTCAGATAGCCAATAAAGCTATTTACTGATACTTTTAGTTTTTCCTCCTTTTGGACACTTGATGGAATTCTTTGTTTCCATCCCATTTAAGTTAGGTTTGGTTATGTAATTTGCTTTAGCCAATGAAATGTGAGGAAAAGCAAAATGTATTTCTCCTTTTTCTGTGAATGCCTTAAGGTCAAATGCATAATTTGCCATATTCCATTTTCCTTTAAACAGCAACCAGTCATTCTTAAGAGGATGGAAACTCTAGCCTTCTACTTTGTTCAGTGAGATCCCTAGCTCCCTAAGATATATACAATGAGATGTAGAATATGTGAGAAATTAACATTTGCTGTTTAAACTACTGATATTTGGGTATTGTTTCTTACTAGAGCTTAGCTTAATTCATCCCTAACTGATATGCAAACTCCATTTTCCTTACTTACATTCCCTGGAGTACCAGACTGTTTTTGTGTCATGTACCCTTTGGCAGTCTGGTGAAGCCTAGGGACCCTTTTTCATTGTAGCTTAAAATTTTTTTAAATATGCAAAATACATAGAATTTACAAAGGAAAATAATTATATCAGAAAACCACTGTCAAATATTAAAACAACAAATTTGTGCTATAGTAAAAATTCTTCATCTTTATTAACATATTATATAACAATAGCTAGTAGGTTTACTAACTACCATAATTTCAAAATAGTGATGAGCACAAATATTTCTAGATACCTGCAACCATAGTGTGATATAAAATATCTGTTATTTCTGTCAGTGACAAAGTTACCTATGACAAAGTTACAGGTATAAGTATTGTTTTTCTTTTGTTTACATTTGTAATGGAAGAAAATGCTGATTTTCAGATTGAAGTTAGTGAAAATAATGATGTAATTTCTTTTCCCCATTCAAGTTTATGGACTCTCTGAATTCTATTCATGGACCCAAGGGTTAAGGACATTTTTGTGAGGAATGCATTAGGGTACAGTTAGAAGACTACATTTCACAAGACTGTTTGTAACAGTAAAAAGTTAGAAAGGTTACTCATCTCATTAAAAGATAAAAAAATAAGCAAAAATGTATATTCATACAATGAAATATTATTTAGCAATAAAATTAACAGTCTTTGGTTATACACAGCTATATGAAATAATCTAAGCATACATACTGTGTGATTCCATCTATATGATATTCCAAAATAGGCCAAGCTAAATTAGAATTTTGAGATTGCCAACATAGTTGCTAAAATTATAAAAAAAAGCAAAGAATGATTACCGCAAAAGTCAGTGTGTTTAGTTCTAAGTGGGGAGGGATAATGTTGAAATTGGAAGGGTCATGTCTGGGGGCTCTGGGTTTCTGGAAATGTTCGATTTCTTGACTTAAGTGATGGGTACATAAATTTTAATTGAATGATAATTCATGATGGTATACATTATTTCATGACCTTTCACCTTTAGGTATGAGTATTATATTTTATAATGTTGTACAATAGTATTGCATTAAATGGAAACATGACAAAGCTAATATGTAAGTGCAAGATTTGATTCTCCTGGAAAAATAACAAAACTGACAACCATTAGTGCACAAATACCTAAAATTAGCAATAATAATGGGGAAGTCAACACAGATACAAGGGAAATAAATGAAAAGAATCATTGGAAACTATTATACTCATATCTATTCAATAAATTTGAGAGCCTGAAAGAAGATGATTGTCTAGAAAAATAGGAATTTCTAAAACAAACTCTAGTAGAAACAGAAAATTTGAACAAGTTTATTATTATTTTTTTTAATTTTTTTATTGTTATGTTAATCACCATATATTACATCATTAGTTTTTGGTGCAGTGTTCCATGATTCATTGTTTGTTCATAACACCCAGTGCTCCATGCAGAACGTGCCCTCCTCAATGCCCATCACCAGGCTAACCCATCCCCCTACCCCCTCCCCTCTAGAACCCTCAGTTTGTTTTTCAGAGTCCATCATCTCTCATGGTTCGTCTCCCCCTCTGACATACTCCCCTTTTCTTCCTCTCCTGTTATCTTCTTCTTTTTCTTTTTTCTTAAAATATGTTGCATTATTTGTTTCAGAAGTACAGATCTGTGATTCAACAGTCTTGCACAATTCACAGCGCTCACCGTAGCACATACCCTCCCCAATATCTATCACCCAACCACCCCATCCCTCCCACCCCCAACCACTCCAGTAACACTCAGTTTCTTTCCTGAGATTAAGAATTCCTCATATCAGTGAGGTCATGTGATACATGTCTTTCTCTGATTGACTTATTTCACTCAGCATAACACCCTCCAGTTCCATCCACGTCGTTGCAAATGGCAAGATCTCATTCCCTTTGATGGCTGCATAATATTCCATTGTGTATATATACCACCTGTTCTTTATCCATTCATCTGTCGATGGGCATCTTGGCTCTTTCCACAGTTTGGCTATGGTGGACATTGCTGCTATAAACATTGGGGTACACGTACCCCTTCGGGTCCCTACATTTGTATCTTTGTGGTAAATACCCAGTAGTGCAATTGCTGGATCGAACGGTAGCTCTAATTTCAACTGTTTGAGGAACCTCCATACTGTTTTCCAGAGGGGTTGCACCAGCTTGCATTCCCACCAACAGTGTAGGAGGGTTCCCCTTTCTCCACATCCCCGCCAACATCTGTCGTTCCCTGACTTGTTAATTTTAGCCATTCTGACGGGTGTGAGGTGGTATCTCATTGAGGTTTTGATTTGGATTTCCCTGATGCCAAGCGATGTTGAGCACTTTTTCATGTGCCTGTTGGCCATTTGGATATCTTCTTTGGAGAAATGTCTGTTCATGTCTTCTGCCCATTTCTTGATTGGATTATTTGTTCTTTGGGTGTTGAGTTTGATAAGTTCTTTATAGATTTTGGATACTAGCCCTTTATCTGATATGTCATTTGCAAATATTTTCTCCCATTCTGTCGGTTGTCTTTTGGTTTTGTGGACTGTTTCTTTTGCTGTGCAGAAGCTTTTTATCTTGATGAAATCCCAATAGTTCATTTTTGCCCTGGCTTCCCGTGCCTTTGGCGATGTTTCTAGGAAGAAGTTGCTGCGGCTAAGGTCGAAAAGGTTGCTACCTGTGTTCTCCTTTAGGATTTGGATGGACTCCTGTCTCACGTTTAGGTCTTTCAACCATTTGGAGTCTATTTTTGTGTGTGGTGTAAGGAAATGGTCCAGTTTCATTCTTCTGCATGTGGCTGTCCAATTTTCCCAACACCATTTGTTGAAGAGACTGTCTTTTTGCCATTGGACATTCTTTCCTGCTTTGTCAAAAATAAGTTGACCATAGAGTTGAGGGTCCATTTCTGGGCTCTCAATTCTGTTCCATTGATCTATGTGTCTGTTTTTGTGCCAGTACCATACTGTCTTGATGATGACAGCTTTGTAATAGAGCTGGAAGTCCGGAATTGTGATGCCGCCAGCTTTGCTTTTCTTTTTCAGTATTCCTCTGGCTATTCGGGGTCTCTTCTGGTTCCATACAAATTTTAGGATTATTTGTTCCATTTCTTTGAAAAAAGTGGATGGTATTTTAATGGGGATTGCATTGAATGTGTAGATTGCTCTAGGTAGCATTGACATCTTCACAATGTTGATTCTCCCAATCCATGAGCATGGAACGTTTTTCCATTTCTTTGTGTCTTCTTCAATTTCTTTCCTGAGTATTTTATAGTTTTCTGAGTACAGATCCTTTGCCTCTTTGGTTAGATTTATTCCTAGGTATCTAATGGTTTTGGGTGCAATTGTAAATGGGATAGACTCCTTGATTTGTCTCTCTTCTGTCTTGTTGTTGGTGTATAGGAATGCCACTGATTTCTGTGCATTGATTTTATATCCTGCTACTTTACTGAATTCCTGTATGAGTTCTAGCAGTTTTGGGGTGGAGTCTTTTGGGTTTTCCACATACAGTATCATATCATCTGCAAAGAGTGAGAGTTTGACTTCCTCTTTGCCGATTTGGATGCCTTTGATTTCTTTTTGTTGTCTGATTGCTGTGGCTAGGACTTCTAATACTATGTTGAATAGCAGTGGTGAGAGTGGACATCCCTGCCGCGTTCCTGACCTTAGGGGAAAAGCTCTCAGCCTTTCCCCATTGAGAATGATATTCGCTGTAGGTTTTTCGTAGATGGCTTTTATGATATTGAGGTATGTACCCTCTATCCCTATACTCTGAAGAGTTTTGATCAAGAAAGGATGTTGTACTTTGTCAAATGCTTTTTCTGCATCTATTGAGAGGATCCTATGATTCTTGTTCTTTCTTTTGTTAATGTATTGTATCACGTTGATTGATTTGCGGATGTTGAACCAGCCTTGCAGCCCAGGGATAAATCCCACTTGGTCGTGGTGAATAATCCTTTTAATGTACTGTTGGATCCTATTGGCTAGTATTTTGGTGAGAATTTTTGCATCCATGTTCATCAAGGATATTGGTCTGTAATTCTCCTTTTTGATGGGGTCTTTGTCTGGTTTTGGGATCAAGGTAATGCTGGCCTCATAAAATGAGTTTGGAAGTTTCCCTTCCATTTCTATTTTTTGGAACAGTTTCAGGAGAATAGGTATTAATTCTTCTTGAAATGTCTGATAGAATTCCCCTGGGAAGCCATCTGGCCCTGGGCTTTTGTTTCTTGGGAGATTTTTGATGACTGTTTCAATTTCCTTAGTGGTTATAGGTCTGTTCAGGTTTTCTATTTCTTCCTGGTTCAATTTTGGTAGTTGATATATCTCTAGGAATGCACCCATTTCTTCCAGGTTATCTAATTTGCTGGCATAGAGTTGCTCATAATATGTTCTTATAATTGTTTGTATTTCTTTGGTGTTGCTTGTGATCTCTCCTCTTTCATTCATGATTTTGTTGATTTGGGTCATTTCTCTTTTCTTTTTGATCAGTCTGGCCAGGGGTTTATCAATCTTGTTAATTCTTTCAAAGAACCAGCTCCTAGTTTCGTTGATCTGTTCTACTGTTCTTTTGGTTTCTAGTTCATTGATTTCTGCTCTGATCTTTATGATTTCTCTTCTCCTGCTGGGTTTAGGCTTTCTTTGCTGTTCTTTCTCCAGCTCCTTTAGGTGTAGGGTTAGGTTGTGTATTTGAGACCTTTCTTGTTTCTTGAGAAAGGCTTGTATTGCTATATACTTTCCTCTCAGGACTGCATTGCTGTATCCCAAAGATTTTGAACAGTTGTGTTTTCATTTTCATTGGTTTCCATGAATTTTTTAAATTCTTCTTTAATTTCTTGGTTGACCCATTCATTCTTTAGTAGGATGCTCTTTAGCCTCCATGTATTTGAGTTCTTTCCAACTTTCCTCTTGTGGTTGAGTTCTAGTTTCAAAGCATTGTGGTCTGAAAATATGCAGGGAATGATCCCAATCTTTTGGTACCGATTGAGACCTGATTTGTGACCTAGGATGTGATCAATTCTGGAGAATGTTCCATGGGCACTAGAGAAGAATGTGTATTCCGTTGCTTTGGGATGGAATGTTCTGAATATGTCTGTGAGGTCCATTTGGTCCAGTGTGTCATTTAAAGTCTTTATTTCCTTGTTGATCTTTTGCTTAGATGATCTGTCCATTTCAGTCAGGGGGGTGTTAAAGTCCCCCACTATTATTGTATTGTTGTCAATGTGTTTCTTTGCTTTTGTTATTAATTGCCTTATATAATTGGCTGCTCCCATGTTCGGGGCATAGATATTTACAATTGTTAGATCTTCTTGTTGGATAGACCCTTTAAGTAGGATATAGTGTCCTTCCTCATCTCTTATTACAGTCTTTGTTTTAAAATCTAGTTTGTCTGATATAAGGATTGCCACCCCAGCTTTCTTTTGGTGTCCATTAGCATGGTAAATGGTTTTCCACCCCCTCACTTTCAATCTGGGGGTGTCTTTGGGTGTAAAATGAGTCTCTTGCAGACAGCATATTGATGGGTCTTGTTTTTTAATCCAATCTGATAGCCTGTGTCTTTTGATTGGGGCATTTAGCCCATTTACATTCAGGGTAACTATTGAAAGGTATGAATTTAGTGCCATTGTATTACCTGTAAGGTGACTGTTAACTGTCTGTTGTCTGTGTTCGTTTCTGCTCTTTGCTGCTTTTAGGTTCTCTCTTTGCTTAGAGGACCCCTCTCAATATTTCTTGGAGGGCTGGTTTCGTGTTTGCAAATTCCTTTAGTTTTTGTTTTTTCTGGCAGCTTTTGATCTCTCCTTCTATTTTCAATGATAGCCTAGCTGGATATAGTATTCTTGGCTGCATATTTTTCTCGTTTAGTGCTCTGAAGATATCTTGCCAGTCCTTTCTGTCCTGCCAGGTCTCTGTGGATAAGTCTGTTGCCAATCTAATGTTTCTACCATTGTAGGTTACATATCTCTTCTCCCGAGCTGCTTTCAGGATTTTCTCTTTGTCTCTGAGACACGTAAGTTTTACTATTAGATGTCGGGGTGTTGACCTATTTTTATTGATTTTGAGAGGGGTTCTCTGTGCCTCCTGGATTTTAATGCCTGTTTCCTTCCTCACATTAGGGAAGTTCTCTGCTATAATTTGCTCCAATATACCTTCTGCCCCTCTCTCTCTCTCTTCTTCTTCTGGGATCCCAATTATTCTAATGTTGTTTCGTCTTATCGTATCACTTATCTCTCGAATTCTGCCCTCGTGATCCTGTAGTTGTTTCTCTCTCTTTTTCTCAGCCTCTTTATTTTCTATCATTTGGTCTTCTATATCGCTGATTCTCTCTTCTGCCTCATTTATCCTAGCATTTAGTGCCCCCATTTTTGATTGCACCTCATCAATAGCCTTTTTGATTTCGATTTGGTTAGATTTTAGTTCTTTTATTTCTCCAGAAAGGGTTTCTCTAATAACTTCCACGCTTTTTCAAGCCCAGCTAGTATCTTTAAAGTCATGATTCTGAACTCTAGGTCCGACATCGTACTAATGTCCATATTGAGTAGGTCCCTGGCTGACGGTACTACCTCTTGTTCTTTTTGCTGAGGTGATTTCTTTCGTCTTGTCATTTTGTCCAGAGGAGAATAGATGAATGAGAGAACAAAAGGCTAACAGGTTTACAACGTCCCCAGCAAATATACTGTATACAAATCAGAAAAGACCTGAAACCAGGGGAAAAGAAAGGGAAAGAAAGAAAAAAGAAAGAGAA
This sequence comes from Zalophus californianus, assembly GCF_009762305.2. Lineage (NCBI taxonomy): Eukaryota > Metazoa > Chordata > Mammalia > Carnivora > Otariidae > Zalophus > Zalophus californianus. The sequence continues at coordinate 65,128,666 of NC_045595.1, read as the reverse complement.
AAAGAAAAAAAAAAGAAGAACAAGATAAAAACAAAAACAAAACAATTCAAAAAAGGCAGAATATGATCAAATATGATCAGGCTAGTGCCACACACTAGATTTTGGGCGTATTTTGGTCTGTTAGAAAAAAGGGCCTCCTAAAATTTTAAAGGAAGAAAGACATATATGTACAAAATAAGGGTTGATACAATGAAGGGATGGAAGATGACTGTAAAGATGAAAATTATAAAAGATTTTATAAAAGGACTTGGTAAGATAAGTTGTTTGAAAAAAGAAAGGAGATTTAAGGAAAAAAAAAAAAAAGGAAAAAGGGAGAGAATGTGATCAGGCAGGAGACTAGAACAAAGCCATACACTAGTGGTTTAGGGTATATTTTGATCTGTTAGAAGAAACTGTACCTCAAAATTTTAAAGAGAGAACAACTTATATATATATGCCAAAAACAAGGATAACTACTATGAAGGGATAAAATATGACTCTAAAAATGAAAAAAAAATAAAAAATGTTTTTTTTTTTAAAAAGGGATTTATAAGATGTTGGTTGAAAAAGGGAAAAAGAAAAATAAAAAAAAGTCAACAAAAATTAACTTTGATGAAATAATGAATCATGGTAAAAAAAAAAAAAAAAAAAAGAAGCCATGAATCTATGTGCAGTATTCTCCTAGCGCTGGAGTTCTCCTATTCTCCTTGATCGATCAACTTGGTCTTGGCTTGCTGGCTGTTTGTGTTGATCTTCTGGGGGAGGGGCCTGTTGCTGTGGTTTCCAAATGTCTTTGCCGGAGGCGGAATTGCCCCGCCCTTGTCGGTCCGGGCTAAGGAAGCTGCTCCAGTTTGCTCTCAGGAGCTTTTGTTCCCTGCAAGCTCTCGGTACAGCTTTGGAGGACCAGGGCGAAAATGGCGGCCTCCCAGTCTCCGCCCGGAGGAGCCGAGAACTCGGGGCCCCACTCCTCAGTGCGCCCCCAGAGAAAAGCAGTCACTCCCGTGTCCCCGGTCTCTGGCCGCACTCCGTGCTCACCTGGCCTGTGATTGAGCGTTGCTATCTCTGGCACCCGACCCCGCTCGGAGTCTCCAAACCCAGCAGATCCCTGCAATGCGTTCCCGCACCGCTCCTCCCCGGGAAGGAAGGGGAGTCTCCCCGGATCTGCTGCTTGTTGGGTCCTTGCTGGGGGAGCCGTGCCCCGACTGGGCCGCAGATCACAGTTTATGGCAACCCCGAGCTGAGAGTCCGCGACTCTGCTCCGTATCTGCAGCCGGCTTCCCCGCCCCGACACCTGGGAGCTCTGCCGCACTCAGGCACCCCCGGTCTCTCTGTGACCCCAAGGGTCCTGAGACCACACTGTCCCGGGAGGATTCCACCCCCCACTTAGCCACTGCAGGGACGTCCCTCCGCCGAGCCAACTTTTAAAAGGTCCGATTTTGTGCTCCGCGGCTCTAGCACTTGCCAGAAGCGGCCGGCGGAGGCCCCTCCCCCGCCGTCTATCCTCCCGAATATCGCCTCGGATTCACTTCTCCGCACGTCCTACCTTCCAGTAAGTGGTCGCTTCTCTGTTCAGAGAGTTGTTGCTACTCTCCTGTTCGATCTCCTGTTGAGTTCGTAGGTGTTCAGAATGGTTTGATCCCTATTCAGCTGAATTCCTGAGACCAGACAAAATCTAGGTCTCCTACTCCTCCGCCATCTTGCTCCGCCCCCCTGAACAAGTTTATTATTATAGAAAGATAGAAAAAGGTGTCAAAGGCTGCCTCCCTATAAGATGTAGATGGTTTCAGAGGAGAATATTACTATACTTTTAAGGAGGAAATCATTCCAAAGATATTTAAATTATTTCATGGAACAAAAAAAAGGAGTTTCCAAATTATCTTTATAAAGCATATATACATTGTTTAAAAAGCCTGCCAAAGATAGCAAAATAGAAGAAAAACTACAGAACAAATTCAGCTATAAATATAAACGCAAATGTCTTAAAGCAGCAACATTTTTTTAGATATGTCTCCTAAGGCAAGGAAAACAAAAGCAAAAATAAACTATACTGAGACGACCTCAAAATAAAAAGCTTTCACATAGCAAAGGAAACCATCAACAAAACAAAAAGACAACCTGCTGAATCGGAGAAGATGTTTGCAAATGATATATCCAATAAGGAGTTAATATCCTCTCTCTCTCTCTCTCTCTCTCTCTCTATATATATATATATATATATATATATACATATATATATATATATATAGGAACTTATACAACTCAACACCAAAAAACCAAACAATCTTATCAAAAAATGGGCAAAGGACCTGAATCGATGGTTTTCCAAAGAAGGCAATACAGATGGCCAAGAGGAACATGAAAAAATGCTCAACATCACTCATCATCAAGGAAATGCAAATCAAAACCACAATGAGATATCACCTCACACCTATCAGAATGGCTAAAATAAAAAAGACAAAAAATTACAAGTGTTGATGAAGACTTGGAGAAAAAGGAACACATACACACTGGTTGGTGGGAATGTGAACTGGTGCAGCCACTCTGGAAAACAGTATGGAGACTTCTCAAAAAAATTAAAAATTAAAAATAGAAATACCATATGATCCAGTAATTCCACATTTGGGTATTTACCCAAACAAAACAAAAAACTAATTCAAAAAGATATATGTGCCCTATGTTTATTGCAGTGTTATTTACAATAGCCAAGATAGACGAATGGGTAAGAAGGATGTGGTGTACACACACACACACACACACACACACAGGAATATTATGCAGCCATAAGAAAGATGAGATTGTGCCATTTGAGACAACATGGATGGCCCTAGAGGGTATTATGCCAAGTGAAATAAGTCAGACTAAGCAAAACAAATACCATATGGTTTTACTCATAAGAGGAATCTGAAAAAAAAAATGACTAAAGAAACAAAAATCAGAATCAGAAACAAAAATCAGAATCAGACTTATAAATACAGGAAACAAACTGGTGGTTGCCAGAGGGGAGCAAGAGAGGGGGTTGGGCAAAATGGGTGAAGGGAGGTAGGAGGTATGAGCTTCCAGGTATGGAATGAATAAGTAACGGAATAAAAGGCATAGCATAAGGAATATAGTCAATGATATATATAATGCATATATACTATATATATATCATGATATATACCATATATAATGGTAGTGATATATTGGGACTGATGGTAGCTATACTTGTGGTGAACATAGATAGCATCATGTATAAACTTGTGAAATCACTATGTTGTACACCTGAAACTAATGTAACCTTGCATATCAACTATACTCGAATAAAAAAAACACGTCTTCAAGTGTACCAAATGCATTTCCGTGTGCTTGCTGTGCTGATGCTTCGGGAGATGCAGTGGTGGAGAAGTGGTACTGACTGTCCTCAAGTAGCTTAAATTTAAGAAATGGGGATCAAAGTAGAAACACGACTTTACTACCTAGTAAGGTAAGATAAGGACTATCACAGAAGAACCATATACTGCCGAGGAGGCTCAAAGGAAGATGCTTGGTATGTTTGGCTTGGGTATAGAAATAACTTGGAATTGCTGCTCTTTGAGTTGAGTGGTGAAGAATTACAGCTAAGAGCCTCATTTTGGCCTTGTTTTGCCCAAGTCCAAATTCCAACTCTGGCACTCAATTATCATAAGCTATTTAATTGGCCTCATCTTTGTATCTGGGCTCATCTTTCAGTTTGGGTGCCCCGAACAACACGGGGTCACATTCGGTTATTTCTGTTGGAACTGATTGCCCTCCTTGTGTAAGAGTAATCCAGGGCAAGCATGGCCCAACTCTGTAGCTCCTGCCATTGAGAAGCAGAGTCTATTTCCTTATGCCTTGAATCTGGGCTGGCCTTGTGATTTGCTTTGACTAACAGAATGTGGTGAAAATGGCAGCAGACCCGTTCCATGCTAGCCTTCAAGAGGTTTTCCAGTTCCTATCCACTGTTCTTGAAGCCAAGTGAATAATCCTGCTGGAGGATGAGACTGTGTGGACAGAGGGAGCCAGTCATCCCAGCCATCCCAGCGCAACCCCAGACACGTCAGTCTACCCAGCCAAGCCTGGCTCATGCCATGGATTTCTAAAATTTTCCACCTTTTTATTTGTGAGCAGCAACTGCATTGAAAATTTATTCTGTATTCTTCAAAGCATCTAACTGTGTGTGAGGCAAGAAGCTGATGGGCTTTTGTGAGCAGTTCTCATTATGATTGTGAGCCATGTGAAAGCAGTTCAAACGTGAGTCAGAAAACCCAGTTACTGCACTAATGAATGGTAGGGTTTTGAGCAAGACATTTAGCTGCTAGGGCTTTAGCTCTTCACCATGAGAGAGGGAGTGCATCTGGGTCTCCAGGGTCCCATTGGATCTGCTATGCTCTGATTCCAGCACCTCCTGCCATGTTGAGTCACTTTCCAGGTCCAAGGGGCACTGGAGTCAGTAGATATTCTCCACTATAACAGAAAATAATTTCTATCTTCAAATTTATATTATTTTATTTAGTTTTAGTTATGCCACTTACTCCCATATCGGTAATTCACCAGTATGCAGAAAATAGAATACTCAGATATGAAAAAATCATCAGATTCCCATAATTCAGATACAAAAATACTATCCCTGTTAATAGTCTATCCTTATTTTTAAAAAATAGGGCTGTAATATACATATCGTTCTACCAATTGATTCTTCTGTGTTGGTGTGTGCCCAGGTCTATATGTTGAATGGCTGTACTGTAGACTATGGATGAACTACCCATAGTCTGTGGCTTCACATCTAGGCTTTACTCTTATCAACAAAGTTGTGACAAACAGGACAGATTTCCCTAAATTTGAGAAATAAATATTTGAAAAGTAGAGCAGCAAGCAGAGCTTTGGTGAAGATATTGTCCAAATGATAAAAAATAAATCTGTATTGTTATATGCTTCGTTTTGGAGTTTGTGTTAGCCACTGTTTCCTCAATTCATGCCTCGAGTGGGACACCAAAAAATCCTAAAGACAGTGAAAGTGTCTGGACCCCCTACTGAATCTAATTAAAGTGAGGGTCTCCAGGGCAATCTCTAGATGCACCGCTAACAAAAGCTTGCAGAGATCGCATTTCTTTAGTGTATTTGTTTATTGACCTAATTAGAAAAGTGCAAGAGAACAAGCCACTTTAAAAACCTTGTCCCCATTAGCTATAGATGATGAGATGTCCCCAAACCCTACAACCCATTCTGAGATCAATAAAACGAGCGTCTAGAGAAATAACTTCCCGTTTCATTTCCAGACAGGCAGAAGAATTGCATTTTAACCACAAAGGAAGATTTAGAAGTCTGTCAGAAACGACGTAAGCAGGAGCGATCCCTGAGGAGAAACCATAAAATATGAACATACACGGGCGGAGGAACACACTGCTTCACAGATTGCGGCAAGTGGTCTCCTCCCATATCCTGCAGACCTTCTGCCCTTTTTCCATTAATTTTTCCTGACTCCAAAAAACTGTGGTCTATCTTGCACATACCAGGCCAGATAAAGTTTTTAATGCTTTGAGTCAGATATAACTTAAAGCGCACATACTCATTCCCTTTTTGCCTCTCTCACCTCAGTGTGAGGCCCTTGAGGGTGAGATCCGTGTGTTATTTTGCTTTGATTACATCTGGCACACAGGAAAAGTAATAGTTGTTACTCTTTACCATGGCCCAGGCATTGTGCTGGATGATTTGGGTATATGGTAGATTAATTAGTTAGACTATTCTTCTTATGGTTTCCTTTCTTTGTTGGTTATCTAACGGTAACCAGCATTGGTGCTTCTCTGCCACGGGGATTTCTGCAGGACAGAAGGCAGATGTTGTAGATATTATTAGCTCTTCCTAATGATCAGGACTGGAGAGCTCATGCTGGGTATCCCGGGTGGTGAAGTAAGAGAGTGGAGTGATTATAGGGGCAGAGAAAGGAGAGAGAGTTCTATCCCCGCTTCCCTGGTCCACGCCATGGAAGAGAAGTTAAAGATCTGAGTTCCCAGAATGTGAGATGTTTAGTTGAAAGACCACAAAAGTCCCTGCAAACTTGGGTGGTTGGTCACCCTAGGTGGGATGACAGTGCCCTCAGAGCAGGCTAGGGCTTTCGTGGGAGGGCCTGTGATGTTCTGGGGCAGTGGATGGAGTGCAAACTGACGTTTGTGGAAAGACTGTCTCCACAGAGCAGAGTTTTGAATCCGAGGGTCATACATGGATAGAAGGAGATTGGCAAGTAAAGTGAAAATACAATAAACCTTCAAACTTTAGAAGTGGAAGAGGGGTGAATGGAGAGCTTTCACATGGTATAGCAGCTCCCCCACCCCCCTCCTCTAGAGGTGTACTTGGGGAGAAGGGACACTATCTGCAGGAAGGGATGCAGGGGGTGAGATTGACTTGATTATTTCCTGTCAACAGCTTAATTTGGGGAACCATGCTGAGGGCTCTTCAATGTTTTGTTTTTTTTTTTTCTAAAATTCAGGCAGCATCTTAACCCTCACTCATCCAACCTGTTTCCTTCTAATTTTGTTCCACAGAGGGCAGCTCCTGGTCTTACTCCCTGGCTCCAATCAGAACCACTGTTCTTTGTTACATTTTATAGATTTCAATCAGCTTTAGTGAGGTTCCAAGTAAGATATTGGAAATTGATTAAAAATGAAATCCATCACACTGGACAATGACTGTATAGTGCCCGAAGGCAGAACTAGCTTCTGGTCACCATCTGTACCTCGAACAGAGCCTGTCCTGCAGAGATCCATTGGAGGCCACCGTCAGAGGCGTGAACTGGGCAAGCCAAGGCACCCTGGACTCTGAGAGAAGCCAGACAATTAGAAAGACAGGGTTTGTATCAGTCCCTCTAAAAACATCTGTCATGCTTCACAAAATGTTTAATAAAGTAGAGCGGTACTGTCTTCAGTCAAACAGAGAGAATTCTTCATAAACAAGGCTGCCATTTATAAATGCATTTCTTCTTCATGAATTACCAGCCAAGGTGGGATTCCTGCAGGGCAACTTTCAGCATCTGAGGGGGACGAATAGTTGTGTCAGGAGAGCTCTTCCTCCAATAATAAGCTACATTAATCACATTATGTTTGCTTGAGGAAAGTATGCTGAGACTCACTGAACTAAATCATATAAAAACTCCTGCAAATCTTTGAACTGCAGCCCTCTCTTCCCTTTCCCAGAATTCTCTCTCAAACTCAAATCACCATGCATATGTATGCATAGGTTTAGGGATATAAAAGTAAAAATATGCGGGATCCCTCATGTAACTCCCATCCCTGAATTCCCATCATTGTGGGTCACACCTCTGAGAGGCACTTCTCACATTGCAGGTGGTGGTTTGCTTGGCTCCGTCACCCACATGGACCTATGCATTCTTCCACAGCAAGACTAGGGCGGCCATATTTAATAAGCATCATGGAGATAGGCAGACTTCTATGTTGTCTCATTTAACGTAATTCATTCAAATACCCTAAGAGGTCAGCATTATCCATAACTGTTCTCCAGTTCAAAGTTGTTCAGGAGTTGGGGCAGGGCATGCAGCAGAGCAGAGCTTGAGCCCGTGCCTCTTCCACTGTGAGACCCTACCACAGTCCACACACCCAAAGCCGTAGGGTTTGGTAAAGGAGTAAAAGGAGTAACCTCCTTTTACTCTCAGTGCCCAGCTTAGTGCTTGCCTGAATTTGTAGCAGGTTGACAGGGAACTGAAGGGCTTGGCGCCACTGCTGGGCTGTGGACCAGTGCTGGGAAGGTGAGCTGGACCCAGAGCAGGTGTATAGCAAGGACAGGCTGGACCCCCAGATCTCTCTGCCTTTGCTTATTATCACCTCTGACTACCACGCACCTCTCAGAGTGGTACGCTCAGCTCTGGACAATTAGAAATGTGGATCTAGAGTTAGGAAAGAAATCTGCTCTAGAAAAATAGATCCTATGAGTCAGCCAATTGTCAAAGACAAATCGTGAAAAGGAGAGAAAGAGAGAGCTGAGAATCAGCCGAAGGAGCCTGAGTGTCTAGAAGGACGGGCACAGCGGACACCCAGGAGGGCATGTCAGCAAGGTTTGGCATGTAGCAGCGCTACTCTCAGTGAGGTTTAGTGAGGTGAGGTTCACGCGGATCTGAAAGAGAAGAGCCAGCCAGGCCACACCCCTGCCTGGAGCTAACTGACCACTCTGGTTCTGGGTCTGGTATTCTCATCAGATTCCTTCTAGAAGCCATGATGAAGCATAACCTTGCTGAGAAAAGGCAGCAGTGTGGGATGTTTGGGTTTAGACCCCCTGAATTTCACTAGAAATCTCTCATTCTGATGAGAGGGCACTTGAAAATATGGCCTATTGTTTTCCCTTCTAGTAAGTCAGCTTATTGCTGTTTGCTATGCTAAAAGTCCACGTAACAAGTCTCTGAACAACATTTCTGAGTTTAGCTAAATTAAACACACACATACACGCTCATCTCATGTATATACACACATCAATGTAGAGAATATGATTTCTTCATACCCATAATATTCCTCTGTTTAATTTTGCCATTGAGATCATTTAGTTTCAAAATAAGAAAGCACTAAGTATCTATTTGAATGGTTTTCATTGACTTTGAAAATCTCATTTAGGGTATATTTTAAAATGCACTCAGTCATGTAATTGCATCCACAGGTTATGTCTTTTTCCTGCTTGATTCCAATTTGAACTTTTGTGTTCCCGTGTATGTCCTTCCCGTAATTTTTAAAAATCACATTTAGGTGCTGCAATTCAGTTTATGTAGCTGTTTAAAAATCTTATATAATTAGAAAACATCTTAAAACAAAGACCAAGTATGAGGCCTCTGGTGTCACAAACTGTGCTTCTGGGCTCTATCTAGAGCAATGGCAGAGATGTGTGCCTAAACCTCGAGAGTAGGGTTTCTTATTCCAGAATTACACCCTTTGAAATATTATGCTCTCCTCTCTCTGCCTTCTGTATCAGGACCCTTCTGCCTTACTGTTGTGCAGAGAACTTCCTCTATCATGTTCCTAACACCTGGCTTAGCCCCAAGGACATAGCAAATTCTTAATGTGTATGAGCTCCTCTAGTATAGTAACTCCAGTTCATTTGTCTCATGATTTCAAATTGTTGGTCTGTGGATCTTCCCCCCTTCCTACTTTAATAAAGAGAGATATGGTGTGAAAATACTCACTATTTGCTTTGTAAAAATTTTATTACTTGGAAAAATTTAGTATAAAAATATACCTATACACTGACTGTTCAAAATTCAAAAATCTAACTTTTTGTTATATTTTCATATATTAAAATATAAGACATAAAACATGACTAATGAAAGGAAAGTCCTCTTTGCACCCACTTGGCCCTATGCCCCCATATGATATGCCAATCCTTTACCAAATTCCCATGATGATTTTTTTTTTTTGCTTTCTACACTGAATTTTAAAAATGCATTTCATTAGCGTGTGTGTATTGTTTGGAGAAAGATTCTCATCAAACATTGGTTTCTTTCAGAAAAGAAAATGATCTAGCATAATGAAAAAAAGTCTAACAGCAGAAACAACAGGTACTTCATAAAAGCATTGCAGTCTTTCTCCTTGGGTGGAGAAGGGGCAAGAAAGGAAAAAGACCAGGATATTTAAAGACTTGATGCATAATTTATGTGCAGGCTATTTTTGCAGGCTGTTGTAATGGCAAAGGAGATGGGAAGGCATCAGCAAGAAACAAAACAGAAGTAGAGCTTTGATTAATCTCAAAGTAAGTCCCCAAGAAAGAAGCCCCATGAATTCCATGGCTTCTCCATCAACAATTATGGGAAGGTGTAGCTATTTAAAAGTCTTGCAGACTTCATGAGAAAAAAAAAATCACCAGTCCCCCTTCAGAGGAGGTCACCATAAATGTCAGCATTCTCTCTGGTGTCAGTGATCTGCAGTGTGGAGACGGGGTTCATCTTAGAGGAGCAGGAATCTGGAATGCCTGCTGCAAGAGCTAATGTTTGACCAGGGCTATACACTGATTAAGTGCACTGCCACATATAATTTCTTGGTGAGGAATAAAGAAAAATTATTTGGCAAGGTGGAAAAATTAGTCAACAATTTTTGTTGCTCACGATGCAACACATGAGTTACAACTGGGCTCCCAAGCGAGAAATAGCTGATGAGCACCTGCTGCGTGCCAGGCAACGCTTTAGGCTTGGGCATTTGGCAGTAAATGAAGTTTCTGTGATAAGCAAGTAAACAATTCTGTGAGTGACATAATTTTGGGAAGTGATAGGGTCTACAAAGATATGAAAATCGAGTAGCGAGGTGGAGATTGCCTAGGCGAAGAAAGGGGCTGCAGCCAGGGAAGACAGAGAAGGCTGCGGGGACTTCCAGCCAACGCCTGCATTATGACAAGAGAGGTGGGCAGTAAGAAGTGTTCGTGCAGGAGATACCAAGTGCAAAGGCCCTCAGACTAGGATAAGCCTGGCATGTTCTAGGTACTGAGAGCAGACCAGTGCTGCTGGGGAGTGCAAGAGGGAGGGGCAGGTGGTAGGAAATAAAGGGAGGGAAGACATGGATACATGCATCTGGATTTTAAGGGTGAAGTATGGAGTTTATTTACTACATAACCAGGAGGGGAGGGTGTGAGCATTTGAAATACTTTATATATAATTCCTTCAATAGTGCTATTCCCTGACAACAAAAGGGGAGAAGCATAATTCACTGTGTGTCTATTTGACAGTAGTTTCTTCCTTGATTTTCCAAACCACCTTTATTTTCTAGGGTATGATATTGAAGCTCAATGGAGGTTAAGGGACCACAAAAGGTCATAAAGCCAGGGTTGGGATGTACAAGTCTAGCAGGTGCGAGTCCCTCGCAGAGTGGCTATGGCCCAGAGAGCCACTCCCCATGCACCCAGCATGGTGTACCCAGAATGGTGAGCCATTCCATCTTCCGTGATTGCATAGCCCTTCCATGTCATGTAAGCAAAACCATACTTATGAAGGCAGAAATGCATGAACAGTCCCCACAGCATTTGCAAGAACCTCACGCTTCCAGAGCAAAGTTTCCTTGTGATAAGATCACTTCAAAGAGATGAAAATCTGAACAATGGTAGTTGTCCAAACAAGTAATGAACCAAACACTGGGCAAGGACAAAGAAGATATGTCTCTTTAAATATTCACTCATGGAAAAAATAAGCACTTGATGTTAGCTGAAATGACCCCGCAAAGTTTGAGAACAGGAACAGCGTTAGCAAGCAATTTGACCATCCATTTTGGTAGTTATAAAAATGTTCATCCTTTGACCTGAGAGTTTTGCTTCTGGGAACCCCAAAAAATTTAAAAAACTATAAGAATGTTACTCACACATGAGTATATCATTTATGGTGCTATTCTAATGCATGAAGATAAAACAAAATTGAATATCCCCAAACAAGGGCAAATAGGATATTGTCCATGAAACAGGCTCTTAGTGAATTATTGTGCTGACATTTAAATCAATCCTCATAAAGATGACATAGCTTCATGAAAAATTGCCTAAAATGTAATATTTTACTGAATAATGCAAAATACAAAAGAATGAGCTAACCTTAATAGTGCACTCAAAATTGTGTCAGCACATTTGGAAGGACTACAGATGAACAAGAAAATGTTAAAACTGGTAATCTGTACCTATGTTGCCATTACAATAATTTTTTTTCTATTTTTTTCCAGTTAAATACAACACATTCCAGCATATATTTTGTTTAGAGGCCTGCTTTCATCTTGGATGTTGGAAATGGCATCCTCCCCTTCTAGTCCTACCTCTGTCTACTGGTTATCCTTGCCTGGCGCTGTGGGGAAAGGACAGGAGGCAGAAGGAAAGGACATCAGGGGGGCCTTGTGCATAGTCAGCTCTTGCCAGAATCATGGATGGATGTTCCTACCCATATCCTTCTGAGGGTGCTCCCACCTGTGTCTGGAGACACATTCCTCCTGAGGTATACAAGGGGGAAGCTCTCATAGCAAAGGGTTGCAGATGGCCTGAAGTGGAAAACCTTCCATTTGTGGCATTTGGAGAAATAAAACTCCCGAATGCCAGAAGCATTGTCAGAGAAGATTCACTGAGCCAACAGAAAGGCCATGGGAGAGGCTTGTTTCTTCAACACAGAAGCACCAAAAATAATTGCATTTTCTCTCTTTATCTAGTTCATTGTTATTGGCCCCAGAGGAGTGGATGATAAAAAGCAACAAATAATCCCTAAAGCTCTGAATGCCTCACTTGCAATCTTTAGCAGATTTAGCTTTCTAATGATCTTTGCATTGAAATATCCATGAAAACACAGAGACACACACAGATAAAACATTGTAATGGCACAGGTAATAAAGGATATTGTTTGGCAATAGGCCATTTTCTTGTAAAAATTTCCTAAAGGAACTGTGAAATGTGGGAAGTTCGCTCATTCCTAAACATCTCTAAATGAGCAACATGTCAAGGCAAGGGAAAGTGAGAAGGGCTTTACCTCACCTGCAGGTATGTCCTTATATTAGAGACCCAGAGTCTATGCTGCTGAGTGGACATCCGGACAGAACGTCCTCCCCATCCCCCAGCAGCACCCTGAGCCATCCCAGGCGTGTGGTCCTTCCACACTTCCTGCGCAGCAGTGCTCTTTAATACGTGTTGCAGAGGTAACAGCCCTCAAGAAAGCGTGCAGCTGCAGGGGAGAAAGTGGAGAGTAACCTCCTGAGAAGCAAGTCAGCAGCATCGAGGAGGTGTCGGGAAGCCCCCTGGCAACTGTGTGGTAAGGGGATTTCAATCCTCCCTATACTGCTTTCTGCACATGATTTTTGGAATTATCTCAAAATAAGTCAACTTCCTAATAGCCAGAAGCCATGAAGAGGAAGACCTGGGCCAGCAGAGCTGCCCTAGGTATGGGTCAACGTGGTGCTGCACGTTTGTTAGGAGCCCTGTTGAGGACTTGCCCTGAGCTCCCAGTAGAGCTGATTCTGGCAACACCCAGGAACACAGGGATAGCAACCACGGGAAACAAACACACCGTGTGCTGGGAAATGCAGGGCCTGATCAGAGCTCTCATCAGCCAATGTGAGGACGCAAATACAAAGTTAACACGAGGCTTAGTGGGGAGATCCTCTTACATAGCAGAAGGGAGGATGTTCCCTAGATATGTAAACAAAAACTGAACATGTGAAAATCACTTATACTAAAAGCAAAATTGGGATAATATCTACTCTTAGTCCTCAATAATGTGTGAGAAGACATGGTTTATAAAATTAGGGATTAGGAGGAGAAAATTACAAAGAAATGTTTAAGAATTAGACCTTAACTTGATGTTAGCATGGCTGGAAAACAGATTACAATGGATCAATCCCTTTAATACACTGGGAAAAAAGCGTTTCCCACTTAGAATTCTGTACCCAGTCATAAAAGCATTTTTACACACGCAAAGTGTTAAAAAAATGAACTTCCTGTACGCAGCTTTTGAGCAGGGTCCTAGTGCTCTGAAGAGAGGAGTACCATGAAAACTCAGTGTCCAGGATGCCTGGCCTGGTGGGTGGTGGGTGGTGGGTGGTGTCTTGTCCTGCCTCCGGCTCGACCTGCCATTCTTCCCCATTGGGTGCAACATGCCACCACCAGTTTGCTACACTATTTCTTGCACACTGGCTTTCTGGGAGCTCTAGTCTCTAAAAGAGAAGGGGAGGAAACTTCTTAGTTTCTTCAGAAAGCAGCAGACCCTTTGCCTCAGCAGCTCCTTGCCACAGACTTCTCCCACCTGTCTGTAGACATAGCCGTATGTGGATGGATCTTGCAACTTTGTTTGAACTGGTGAAACCCAGGAGTCCAGTGCCCATCCCTAAGTGGCTGCTGGAATAAATCCACAGAACAGAATTCTTCATAACAGCGAAGAAAGAATGAGGAACATTCATAGAAGGGATATGGAAAAATGTTCCCTGCTTATCAATCATGAGAACCAAGAACTGCAGAACATGCTGGCCTGCCCCCACAGGCCCCGCCCTCCTCCTGGCTACTGTAGGGCTCCGGGCCAGACCTGCTGGAGATCTCTAACTATGTTCTTGTCCCCTGGTTCTGCTGGCGCTCAGAAAGGGTAGAGGGAAGGAGCAGAGGACAGAGTTTATATCCCTGACCCCCTCCCTGCAAGCTGGCTGGGTCCCATGACTCAGAATCCTGTGGGGCAGCCCTCTCTGTGTACCCTCTCTGTCTTCAGTCTGCAACCTGCTCACTCCATCCCAGGGTGGTGACCATGCCACTGGTAAAGCCGCAGGTTCCTGCATCCTCCCTGCATTCCTACTGCTACAGCTTCATGCCTAATTTGGTTGTTAAACTCTACTCACCATTTGAAGGTGTTATCTGTTTCATGCTGTGGCCCTAACTGCTGCATATAATACGATCCCATTTTTACAACAGTAATTTCCATCTGCGCTCAGTTGTCTGGAGAGAAGAAAGCAAACTATAAATAGTGCTAAACTCCAGAAAGTGGATTCGAGAGAAGAAAAAGATGGAACTATGACTTTCACATGATCTATTCCTGTATTATCTGAATGTTTAGGATGAATATGTTACATTTATTTATTTAAAGATTTGATTCATTTATTTGAGATAGAGAGAGAGGGAGCAAGAGAGCGGGGGCAGGGGAGCAGCAGAGGGAGAGGGAGAAGCAGGCTCCTCGCTGAGCAGGGAGCTTGATGTGGGGCTCGATCCCAGGGCCCTGGGGTCATGACCTGAGCCAAAGGCAGACGCTTAACGACTGAGCCACCCAGGCACCCTTGAATATGTTACATTTAATAAAATAAATTATACATTTATTATAATATACTACTAAGTTAAATAGCACATCAGAAACAAAAACAAACCCCAAACAAAACCAAACAAAAGATCATACTTAAATTTCTCACCAGTAGACCCAGAATTTTTGAACCAGAGTCTAGGTACTGAGAAAGGGCTTATTTATCGTAGTTTATTTCACATCAGCAGGTTTATATAGAGTGGTGGGCTTCTGATTTCATTAAAATATGTGTTTCAGAGTATTGATGTCTCAGGGTATAATGTGGATAAATTTGTAATTGCAGAAATTTATTCCAAATTTCCCAGTTAGGCTTGATGAGCGGGGCTACTTGATCTCATGATTTAAGGTTTTATATATTATATATCATCATCTTAAGATTTTAGTAACTAATACTTTCATTTCACTTTCTGGAAATTTTTTTTAGCATATTCCATTACAGCATGATATCTGAGATTGGAAAGTTATTTTTATTCTGTGCCTGTACTTAATTGGTGGGTTTCAGTTTTCCACATGGAAATTTCATTTTGTGTCAGGACTTTGGAATCAGAGGTTGTGCTACTTCAAAATATAGCCCTTCCTTTGGGAGTTGGGATCAGTATAGTAAAGCCAAGTAGGACACAGTTCAAGTTTTTTTCCAGAAAAACCAAAGCATATAAGATCATGTTTTTTTGACTTTCAAAATTTTACTCCCATGAAATCGATATATGTGGCAAATTAGATCTTTTAATAAGTCAGTTTTCTATGGGGGACAAATTTAATTGATTAAGAAAAGCTGGATAATGCATTTGAGATAATTTATTCTGAATTTTGTCTCACCTCTACATTTGCTAAGACAAGCATAGATGTTCCTACTGGTGGAACATGATGGGAAGGCATAACATCCCATGAGTAAGAATTTGGGTCCCAGGAAGTAGCATTCACATGCATGAAATCATGAAACAAGATTTTAAGAACATGTCTCATTCATTCCTTGCTAATTTAACAAGCATGTGCACAACTGTTTACCTGGAGGATATCAAGGCAGAAATAAGAGCTTGTTCTTGAGAAGCTCCAGATCTAATTGAAGTAGCAAGACACATCTAGAGGAGCAGAGCTGCTGCTTCTTCTTTTTTTTAAAAAGATTTTTTTGTGAGAGAGAGTACACAAGCGGGGAGGAGGGGCAGAAGCAGACTCCCTGTTGAGCAAGGAGCCCAAAGTGGGACTCGATCCCAGGACCCTGGGATCATGACCTGAGCCTAAGGCAGATGCTTAACCAACTGAGCCACCCAGGGGCTGGTAGAGGAGCAGGGCTTCTAAACCAAAAGAGTGCAGAGACCCCTTTCAAGGAAAAGAAAGCATTGCAGACCTCTCAGGTTGATTTAAAATGGTTTTATTATGTTATCTGCATAAGTATAAACAAGTAAAAATACTGAAAGTTTTGGATACTTCTTAAAGTTATGGCATTATTCATATAAAAACCAAATTAAATTTGCAGGTAAAAATCTCTATAAATTAAAATGAAGTTAACAACACTGATTTGAAATGGTAGGAAACATGGTTTTGTAGAAACCACATGGACACACACAAAATGAACTTGGGCTGCCTTGCTGCGGTTGTCTTTTTTTTTTCCTTCCAGTTTAGCATTCTCTCCTTCTTGTGGGCTGAGTTATGACTCCATTCTTCCACAAGTAACTGGAATGAACACCCCCTGCAGTTTGCCATCTTACTATCTGACTTCATGCACCTTGAAAGCATCTTTTGCAAATTATGTCTGCCTCTACTCCTTTTTTTGATGGATTGTTATTAAGATAGTATTCAAACAACAACTTATGTTTCTAGAAATGTATCCATTTTTTTTCTAGGTTGTCCAATTTGTTACCTTGTAATTTTTCTTTTCTTTCTTTTTTTTAAGATTTTTTTTTATTTGAGACAGAGAGACAGAGAGCAAAGGATAGAGAGGGGCAGAGAAAGAGGGAGGAGCAGACTCCCCACTGAGCATGGAGCCTGACATGGGGCTCCATCCCAGGACTCTGAGATCATGACCTGAGCCAATGGCAGATGACTGAACCACCCAGGTACCCCTATAATTTTTCATAATAGTCTCATAATCCTTTGTATTTCTGTGATGTTGGCTGTTATTTACCCTCCTTCATTTCTGATTTTATTTATTTGAGTCCTTTCTCTCTTTTTCTTGATGAGTCAAACAAATGGAAAGATATACCATGCTCATTGACTGGCAGAATTAATACTGTTAAAATGTCCAAGTACACAAAACAATCTACAGATTCAATGCAATCCTTATAAAAATACCAATAGTATTTTTCATAGAACTAGAATGAATAATCCTAAAATTTGTATGAACCAAATAACTTAACCAATCTCAGAAAAGAAGAACAGAGATGGAGGTACTGCAACCCCAGGTTTCAAGACATACTATAAAGCTGTAGTAATCAAAATAGTATGGTCTGTCATAAAAGTAGACATGTAGATCAATAGAACAGGATAGAGAGCCCAGAAATAAACCCACACCAATATGGTCAATTGATCTGTGACAAAGGAGGCAAGAATATACAGTGGGGGAAAAGACAGTCTCTTCAATAAATGGTGTTGGGAAAACTGACAGCTACATGCAAAAGAATGAAACTGGACCACTTTCTTACACCATACACAAAAATAAACTCAGGATGGACTAAAGACCTAAATGTGAGACCTGAAACCATTAAACTCCTAAAAGAAAACATACGCAGCAATCTCTTTGACATTAGCCATAGCAACTCTTTTCCGGAGGGAAACAAAAGCAAAAATGAACTATGGGGGACTTCACCAAAGTACAAAGGTTTTGCATAGCAAATGAAACAATCAACAAAACAAAAAAGCAACCTAGTGAATGGGAGAAGATATTTGCAAATGATATATCTGGTAAGGGGTTAATATCCAAAGTATATAAAGAACTCATACAACTCAACATCAAAAACACAATCCAATTAAAAAATGGGCAGAGGATCTAAATAGACATTTTTCCATAGGACAAATGGCCAACAGACACATGAAATGATGTTCAACATCACTAATCATCAGGGAAATGAAAATCAAAACCACAATGAGATATCACCTCATACCAGTCAGAATGGCTGTTATCAAAAAGCCAAGAACTAACAAGTGTTGGTGAGGATGTGGAGAAAAAAGAACTTGTGCACCGTTGGTGGGAATGTAAATCGGCGCAGCCACGGTGGAAAACAGTATGGAGGTTCCTCAAAAAATTAGACATAGAATGACCATATAATCTAGTAATTCAACTACTGGGGATTTACCCAAGAAAATGAAAACATTAATTTGACAAGATATATGCATCCCTATGTTTATAGCAGCATTATTTACAATATCCAAGATATAGAAGTAACCTAAATGTCCATCGATAGATGAATAGATAAAGATGTGATATGTATATAACTCAGCCATAAAAAAGAATGAGATCTTACCATTTTTGACAACATGGATGTTCCCTAAAGGGTGTTATGATAAGTGAAATAAGTCAGACAGAGAGAGGCAAATACTACATGATTTCATTTATATGTGGAATCTACAAAAACAACAAACAAAAACCCAGACAGACTTAAATACAGAGAACAAACTGGTGGTTGCCAGAGGGGAGGTGGGTGGGAGGAGGGTGAAATAGATAAAAGGGATTAAGAGGTACAAACTACAAGTTATAAAATAAGTTATGGAGAGCAAAAGTACAGAATAGGGAATATAGTCAATCATATTGTAATAATGTTGTATTATGACAGATGGTGACTACACTTATCGGAGTGAGCACTGAGTAATGTATAGAATTGTTGAATCAATACATTGAACTCCTGAAATGAATAGAACATTGTATGTTAATTATACTTCAATAAAAAATATCACTGAAATATTTAACCCCTGAGTATGTACCCACAGTCTCCTTCAAGAATCCATAGACCCCTGGTTAGGAAATTCTCACCTATGGAATATAAATTAAACAAAATATAATAATATGACTCAATAAATAAGCAGTGAGAATGATACGGGAATGGTCAGTGTGATTAGGAAAGGAAAATCTTCTGGATGAACCGCTGGAAATGTTTTAAGAATTTAATCACTAAATACTTTTTAAACCTTATTGTCAAAGAAGGCTCTCAAAGGAGAAAAGAAAAATATTAGTTTCCCCCCCTGAATTCTCTATGTTCTGAAATACTGCATTGTGAACACCGCTCTATTCATAAATGGAAGCTTGGTGTGCTCCTCAGAGTCAAATTCCAGTTTGCAAGGCTTTAATTTTTCTAATTCCTCACCAGTAGGAGTCAGGTTGCTATTTCCATTAGGGCCACAGCAGGTCTTTGAGGCCACAGGTTAAAACTCATTAAAATTCTGGTACACAAGTGCTTCGTTTCTTGTTTTTTAATTGCCAATTTCAACTTCTTTATTGCCAGTTACCTGGAGCCCACATTTTATTTCCGGAATGGTCCTTTGAGTCACCTGTTTTCCAAACACTGGGACATCCCTAAGCAAGAAAGGCTATCACATAAAGAACGAGTAAATGTAATCTGACAAATGACTTGTGCAACCTAGCATAAAAAATCTGCTGTGCCTAATTGTGCTTACTATGGCACATACAACTATGGCAACTGGCTGATATAAACGTCAATGCATTAGAGAATGTTCATGGAGGGGCGCCTGGGTGGCTCAGATGGTTAAGCGTCTGCCTTCGCCTCAAGTCATGATCTCAGGGTCCTGGGTTCAAGCTCTGCATCGGGCTCCCTGCTCAGCAGGGAGCCTGCCTCTCCCTTTCTCTCCCTCTGCCTGCAGCTCCCCCTGCTTGTGCTCTCTCTCTGTCAAATAAATAAATAAAATTCTTAAAAAAAAAAAAGAATGTTCATGGAACTGACTCCATGTACACATTTATCTGGTTTCTGGTCATCTATTTATATATATTTGCATGCATACGTTTATATACATCTATCTATATATTTATAAAACGCTGGTACCAACATCAAGTAACCTTGCGAAAACAAGTTAGGAAAATTAACTCCAGACACGATTTATGCCGAGTGGTGATTTGGCTCTGGCACATCTACTTCGGTTCATAACTTATTCAGCCTTTCATGCAAAACAGAAACGAGAAGCAACATTTAAGTGCAATGACCAGAGACAGGGTATATTGTAAAGATGTTCAGTGAAAAACTGAAACAAAATGGAAAATCATACTGTGCACCAAACTTTAAACGTTCAGTTAACCTACCTTAACATTAACACAGAAAAAAATACAAAATCCCAGTGTGGGTTGTGCTTGGAAAGCTGGGCATGGGAAGTAACTGCTTTCAGCTCTGCCCTCCTGCCTGGCCCCGCCCTGCTTACCTGGCCAACCTCCTGATTCATCTCTTCCCCTTTTGTTCTCAGGACCCCAGACACAGGGAGTCTCTTGCAGTCACTCAGTGCTGTGCGCTCTTTCACTCAGGTATCTTTACAAACACCATTTCCGTCTTTCATGTGCTTAATTTGAGTGATCCTTTATTGTTTAGATTAAGAGGAACTTGTATGGGTTTTTTTTGTACATTCGTTTTAAATGCCATCTGATCATATATTACAGTTCTTTTTTTTTTAATTTTATTTATTTGTCAGAGAGAGGGAGCAAGCAAGTGCATAAGCAGAGGGAACAGCAGGCAGAGGAAGAAGCAGGCTTCCGGCTGAGCAAGGAGCCCCATGCAGGACTCCATCCCAGGACCCTGGGATCACGACCTGAGCCGAAGGCAGATGCTTAACCAACTGAACCACCCAGGTGTCCGCTCTATTACAGTTCTTTTAAATTCTTACCAATTTGTTGGGTCAAACTTAGTACAATAACACCATTGTCATTTTGATTTGTCTTACATTAAATACTAGTTGATGATAAAATTAGTAGGTTTATATATTTGAATTATGCTTGCTTCTTGGGATAAATTGTACCTGTAATGGGGGTTTTAGACTTTTAAGATATTGCTAGAATGTATTTACCTAAATTAATTAGGAAATTTGTGTTATTATGCCACTTATTTCTTTTATTTAGAAAAGTATTCTGTAAAATATACACCAGGTATTTATTTATTTATTTATATTTATTTTAATTCCAGTATGATTAACATACAGGGTTATAATAGTTACAGGTGTATAATACAGTGATTCAACAATTTTATACATTACTCAGTGTTCATCCTGATAAGTGTACTCTTAATCCCCTCAGGAAATTTTATGACAAAAATTGAAAGTAAAATGTGTTTTTTTTAAATATCTTTGTCAAGTTTTCATATCAGCTTATTTGTAAATATATGCATTTCAAAACTTTCCATCCCCTGTCCACTTACTTTCAAAGAGCTTTCACATTTACCCTTGATTAGTTTGAAGGATTCACAAATCATCGAGGTGTGCTCTTTATGGGAGATAAATCTTCCAATTCTTCCTACAGTGAATGGTCAGCCTTATACTCTGCAGTCGATTTTGATAATGTATAGTGTCCTCAAAATTCACACATTTAACCAAAAATTCTAAATTAATGATTATAGCACGTTATACAGTTTAAATTAAGCATTATTATCAATATATATCTATATACTTTTTTTTTCCTGGATAGATTTACTTGATGAAAAACCTGAAAGGTAGAATAATTGTTTGCTCCAGGTTACACATCCGGTAAGTGGCAGATTCTAGATTCTGCTGCAGGCCATGGGATCACGTTTTCACCATTGTATTATGCCATCTCTGTGCATTCTCACTGCAAAGACTTTACTGTATGTCTGTCTTTATGTTTATTTGATCTACATCAGAAATCTAGAGAGTTGCATGAGATATCCTGCTGCTTTGAAAAGTTTTCTCATATTTCTAATAATTTGCTTTATATATTTCAAAGGCAGGATATTTGAACCATAAAACTTAATGACATCTATGTATTTCTTAGAGGTTTGTGACCTTTTCATTATAAAATAATTCTTTGTCATATCCATCTAATAATTTTTGCTTTGGGTTATATTTGATCCCTACAAACATTGTTACCTGTTTAAATGTATTTATTTTTGCCTGGTATTTATTTCTAATTTTTCTGCTTTTTTAAGTTACGAGTAATGGTTGTTGGTTTCATTATCTGAGAATCTTTGTCTTCCAACATCTTTAGATTTCTTATTATTTAATTTTATACTTTTTGTTTTTAATGCCTTTTTTTTGCTTCATTTTTCTGCTTTTACTTGCTCAGCTTTTCTAGCTCTATTTCCCCCAATTATCCGGTAATTTTTCTGTTAAAAACATTTAGTATCCAATCACATTCTTAATGCCAATGATACTGATGAATAGAACACAGACATCCTTGCACTCTGTCCCTGATCTTTCATGGACAACCTTGCGAGTAGTTATGTGTGTCCATCCAGCCTCTTTCCTTGCCCTTTATTGATGTTCATGAACACATCTCTCTATTTTTTCCCTGTAAACGGTATTATCTGATACCTGTTTTTGGGAGGCACATGTTTATTTAGCAGCATGGCTAGAAAATAATTCCATATTAGTAGGTTATATATGTCTCATTCTTTTTGATGGAAATAAATAATTGTGTGGACATTCCAAAATTAATTTAAATATTCCTTTTGATGGACATTCAAGATGTTTCCATTTTTTTTTCTTTTACACACAAGTCTACAGTGAACATCCTTGACTATGTAATTTCGTGCATGTGCAATAGCCAGGACGCTTTCATAGACTTGAGATCTACGCCTTTGCATAGGGCTACATGCTCAGAAGAGGTTTCTCTGTGGTCTAGTGCTCTGCTGTCACTATCTTGAAATTCTTAATCATATTTAAACAAGGTTCCTGCATTTACCTTTTGCACTGGGCCCCGAATTTAAGTAGCCATTGATGGGGTAGTTTTTCTGCAAGATCGAAATATAATTTCCATGTCAAGGGTAGGTACATATTATATTTTGATAGATCCTGTCCAACTGCCTTCTTCCTTTACATTGCCCACCAGCACCATGTGAGATAGCTCATTTCTCTTCACTTTCCTCTATTCATATTAAATTTGTTGCCAGTAAAATGCACAAAAACCATCTCATTGGTAGTTAATATTTCATTGTTCATTAAAATTCCATTGTTATTTAGTTTGTTTTCCCTGAAGAGTAGTGAAGGTGACATCTTAATACACTTGGGTGAATTGTTTTTGACTCTCAGTGTCTTTTAAAATTTTTAGCTTAAGTATAGTTGACACACAATGTTATGTTAGTTTCAGGTATACAGTTGACAAGTCTATATGTTAATGCTGTGCCCACCACAAGTATCACCGTCTGTCACCATACAACGCTATTACAATACCATTGAGTATATTCCCTGTGCTGTACCTTTCAATCCCCTGACTTACTCATTTTGTAAGTGGAAGCCTATGCTGATTTTGCCCCTCCCTCACCTCTCTTCCCCTCTGGCAATCACCAGTTCTTTCTCTGCATTTATGTGACCCTCAGTGTCTTAATTCTTTTTGTGTTTGGAGTATTTCTCAGCTTTAGGATGCTTGATGAGAGGAAGAAGCTCCATCCTACTGGGTGGATGAGTAGCACTAGTGCTCATGCCCAGGCCTTGCAGGTCAGAGAAGAGAGGGATTGGGAACAAGAGAGGTGACTGGAGATGTTGATCCACATTAGCCGGATCTTGGGAGTACAAAGCATCTGCTTAATTCCCGGCCCAAAGTTACACAGAGGCTGAAGGCAGGGTGGGAGGAAAGTGGACTGCCTTGCCAGGGTGGGACCTGGCTGACCAGCTGGGCTGTCCTCCATAAGGGACACCTGGGAGCCTTGATTGCGAGAGAAGCTGGAGACACCGTCAGGCAGCTAGTCCCAATTCCAAACTTTCTCTTACCCTAATGCACCTCTTGAACCTAATGGCAGAACTGGGGGCAAGTGGACTGCCTTGCTGGGGGTGGGGGGCTGGCTAACTGGCAGCGATACGTCCAGTAAGAGGCACCTGGGAACCTGGATGGCTGGGGAATTAGTCCAAATGGGGACTGACTGTCCAACCTTAAAGCAGCCGCCCCCTTCAGAAAGATTTCCAGGGGTGGGCTCCCCCTGCCCTGTAATTCCTGCAGGTGTTTGTTTTCACTGTAACCTGGGCAGGTCCCTTCATCTTTCTTAGTCTCAGTGTCAAATAGGAGTAATTGCAATCCAGAGCTCAGGGGGCGGTTGTGAGGGGGTAAGTGAAATATATATGGTGCTGACTTCTCCCAGCCACAGGCTTTAGTAATTTTTCTCTCCTCTCAGCTCTTACAATGGCTAAAATTTTTACTGCTGTTGTAGAATATGGTGGAAAGCAAATAGATGTCCATCTTATAAATAAATGGAATTGGTGACACAATTTCATTTTTATCTGTGAAGACATGTTTAAATTTTAGAAAGTACTTCCATACCATCTGGATAAAGATTATAACCCAGCAATTCTCTTTTTAAGAAAAGCTGAAGGGGGTGGGAGTCCAGGGAACTGCATTTTGAAAAACACTTGAGGTGATTCTAAAAAGGTGGTTTATGCACCACACTTGAGAAATGCTGTCTTGGGGAGCCAAGTTTAAACTAATATTTTCTGGGGCTGGTTACTTAAAGGAAAATAATAGAATAGGTAGTTGCTTTAGAGCTGCTTGAGTTTGCTTTTCCAGGTAAATTGGCAGATCTTCCTGCCCCTTCTCCCTGCCCTGTCTTCCTGCCAGTCCCTATAATATATATAAGTTAGATATTCCAGACCCTACTTATTAGTACCTTTGCTCATACTATTTTCTTTCCTGGAATGTCACATCCCCTGTTTCTCCTTTGCGTGAGCTCCTACTCCTGCTTTGAGACCCTACTCAAAACCTCCATCCCCTCTGGGTGTGTTTACTGCCATATTCAGGCAGAATCCAGTTTTTCTCTTTGTGTTTTCATAACCCACAACACTTGTCATGTGAATTAGAATCTTTTCTTATCTGTGTATATATCTCAGGATTAAGTTGTGGCCTCATTGAGGCCAGACACCACGGCTTGTTCATCTTTTTATTTTTAGCATCTTTTGTAGAAAATTCTCACCGATACATAGTCTTCTTCTGTGTTGACTGACTGTGGTCATTCCTCCACTTGCATGTTAGAGCTCATGCTAGATTTTTCTCCCTGTGCTTTGGTTGCTTCTTTTCTACTCAATGTTTAGATACTGACAAGCTTATTTCCAACATAGAGACTTTGCACCTGCTGTTCCCTTTGCCAGGAAGGTTGTGCCTGGGGATCTTCATGTGGCTTATTTCCTTCTCTTGTTCAATTCAGTCTCTGCTCAAATGACCCCTCCACAGGAAGGGCTTTCCTGACCACCCATTCCAAAGCAGTCACGGCCCTACAAGTCACTCTCTTACCTTGGCCTGATTAATTTTCCTTATGGTACTCCTTATCTTAGGTTCTCCTGTGTGTATATGTACTTCTTAACTATCCAACTCAGACAGTATCGCCATTAGCTGTGTATAGGACGGACAGTGGCTTGTTCATTTTTGTAAGCTCAGCATAAAACAAGGACTTGGCATAGACAGGGACTTGTTGTATTTCATCGAATCAGTAATGTTTGTGCTTTTGTGGGCAGGAATCCAATGAGAGATCAAGTCTCCAGAACAGTTGTAGTAGACACTGTGGGTTCCCAGCCGAACTTCCCTTAACCACAACCCACTCCCACAATTTCCAGTAGTGTTGGCTGTTAAGGCCTCATAGCTGCCTCTTCTCTGAAGACTGGGAGCACCTCGAACAGGAGATTATGCATTTCTTCTCCTGGGGCTGACCATGGTCAATACCTAACCGATGTGGATGTGCAAAAGCCAGCATCCTCATCCCCAACTTTAAGCAGGGGTGTCTCTGCAGTATATTTATGTTCTACAGCTCCCTGTGGAACAGGTGAAATCTTGAATTTCCAGGGAATACATCTGTACTCAGTTTCTTTCCTGCCCCTCTATCGTCCTCCTTCCTTCTCTTAAGATTTCTCTTAAGAGTTCTTCCTGATAAATCATTTGTATCTGAATTCCTATCATGGGTTCTGTTTCTGGAGATCCTAATCCAAGACAGTGGTGTTCCTTTGTGGAAGGTAAGACTAAGAATCGATGTCTTTACTTGTAAGGGGGTTACAAAGTAAAAACATAGTCCCAGAATTGTGAGGAAATCTACCTTGGACGTTACTCACTTCCTGTTGGTCAAACTCCCTAATGGAAGTAAAGCAATTCTGAGTCACACAGTTCTAACTCTGGCCTCCAGCATTAGTGGCCTGACTCACGGGCTATTTCCTGGTTTTCTGAGTGCTAAAACCTTGAGATTATTATTTTCTTCAATAAACACTACATGTCTGGCACTGAGTTAGGTGATGGAGTTTCAACAGTGAGTAAGACCGACAGTCCAGAGGCTGGATCCTGATGATCATACTGTCAGTAGTAATTATTGTTCTGCTTCTCACAGTGTGGCTCTGAGTCAAGGCTCTGGGGCCAGACAACCTTGGCTCTGAATCTAGGCTCAGGCACTTCCCAGCAATGTGACTCTAAACATGTGATTGAACTTCTTGAACCTCGGTTTTTCCCCGGAAGAACATTAGCTTCTCTGAAGATTCAACCACTCAGCCTGGCATCTAAAAAACGCTAAGTAAGTACTAGCAATTAGTGCTAGCACAAGAGTATTTTGTCTCTAAAAAAAAAAAAAAAAAACCCTGTGACTCATCTGTTAGTATGGCAGCCTTTTCTGATTCCTAACAAATTGAGAAATCTGCATTTGATCAGGGGACAGAACATCTGGGAGCTCTTTGAGGTAAAACATGGAATATCAGTAGATTAACATAACCATATACACAAATTTATTCAGAAGCAGACACTTCTTTCTTCTGCAGATTTGAAAAATAACAACACTTCATTTTATTTTAGCAGTGGCCTCCAGAAAATAGTTCCTATGGGAGGGTTGTTTGTAAGCCTCTGATCTAAAGTCTATCTCAGCTGTGAGCCTTTTGCCTTGTTTCTTTCTTCAGTGGAAACTAAGCATGGGAATTACATCATTGGTCAGATAAATCTTACTTTTCATACTAGTGAAAGCCCTGAAATGTTGCTGTGATTCAGTGCTTTGCCTATCAATTTCTATTTTAATTGGGTGAGGGAGCTAGTATTTAAAGACAAGAAAAATATTTTGTTGAAGCTTAGATAGATCAAAGTTCATTTTTATTTTCAGTGAGAACAAACCATTTGCCATGCTTTTCTCCTTGACTTACAGTTTTTCATCTGTGGGTTATCTTAAATGTGTGCCCCGGAGATGAGCCGGCTGATCCAGATCCAGAAATAGGGAAAAAGCACTTTTCCAAAGGCAAGTTCACCCAAATCCTGGGCAGGGAAAGATGGGGACCTATCGGGTCTAAGGATTTGTGCTACCTGCAACCTGTTTGCTGTATACCGATGCCTTTGTTTTTCTCCTGCTACACAACTCCTCAGAGATGTATGATTTTCCGTAAGAGGAGGGGATTCGAATTGAGAGGAATATATCTTTCTTATGTGTCCTCATTTCCAGATTCAAGAGTTCTGTCCTAATTTGGGAGGCATAACTTCTATCTTTGGAGGTCTGCCCTTCCTGCGCCCTGCATCCTTGGAGGCATCCTGTACTCTCACCTTTGGACACAATGGCTACTTTGTGGTCACTAGGGTATGTCTGAGTCCTTCAACATCTATGAGGTAGCAGATTACAGGCTTCGTCCCTTCCCTGGAGAAGGGCAACATTCTGCCAGTCTCTGCTGTTACCTGATCTGTTTCTCTTTGAGGACTCCTGTCTCAGGGAACAGCTGCTCCTCGTGCCCTCCTGGGCTTTGCACACAAATTAAAAGCTGAGTAGTTATGGAACGAGGACTATGGCAATAACCAGAGCTGGTGAGTTATTTAACTCAGGAGGCCAACTGTAGTTCTTTCAGTTGGAATAAATACCTAAAACTTTTAATAGGTTCTGCTGCCTTTGGCCCTGCCTGTTAACAACATACTTGAAATTAAAAACAGTAGATTTGCATTTCATCTTGGGAAAGTTGGAGCCCTGAGGATCCTGCTTTATGATTTCCTTTTCTCTCCCCTCCCTCTCTGTGATGAAGCCTTTCCTGAGGTTAGGCTTGTGTTCCCATGAATTAATTGCAAATCTGTGTTTTCACTTATCTCACTGTGTGGAAAGATCTCTTTCATATCTGCCTCTAATTCCTCCCCACCAAGGTTGTAACTTGAGGACAAAGGTCAGACCTGCCTTTTTACTCATCTCACTTAATCTCTAAATCTTAGCAGGTTGTTTTGGATGAAACAGACAATCATTCTTTACTGCTGAATTAATTTATAAAGGAAGGAAGATCAGTTTTTATATTTTTTTAATTTTTAAAAAAGATTTTATTTATTAGAGGGTGGGAGAGGAGTGTGGGGCGGGGGGGGTGGGGGTGGGCAGAGGGAGAGAGAGTCTTAGCAGACTCCATGCTGAGTGGACCCCAAGCGGGGCTTGATCTCACATCCCTGAGATCACAACCTGAGCCAGAAGGATGATTAGACACCTAACCAACTGCGCCACCTAGAAGCCCCCAGCTTTTTTATTTTTAATTGAAATATAGGTGACAAATAATGTATTAGTTTCAGGTGTACAACATAGTGATTCAATAATTCTATACATTATGCATTGTTCACCATAGGAGTAGTCACCATCTGTCACCATACAAAATTATTACAGTATTATTGACTGTATTCCCTATGTTGTACTTTTCATCCCCATAACTTATTTATTTTATAACTGGAAGTTTGTATCTCTTAATCCCCTTCACCTATTTCACCCATCCCTCCATCCCTCTCCCCTCTGGCAACTACCAACTTGTCCTCTCTATTTATAAGTCTGTTTCTTTTGTTTATTCATTTGTTTTGTTTTTTAGATCCCCCATATGAGTGAAATCCTGTGACCTTTCTCTGAATTATCTCCCTTAGCATACTACTTTCTAGGTCTATCCATGTTGTTGCAAATGGCAAGATTTTATTCTTTTTTATGGCTGAGTAATATTCCATTGTGTGTGTGTATATCATACATATATCACATATATATATATATATATATATAATCACTTCTTATCCATTCATCTGCTGATGGACATTTAGGTTTCTTCCATATCTTGGTTATTGTAAATAATGCTGCAGTAAACATAGGTGTGCATATATCTTTTTGAATTAGTGTTTTCATTTTCTTTTGGTAAATACCCAGTAGTGAAATTACTGGATCATATGATAGTTCTACTTCTGTTTTTTTGAGGAACATCCATACTGTCTTCCACAGTGGCTGCACCAATTTACAATCTCACCAACAGTACCCAAGAATTCCCTTTTCTCAACATCCTTGCCAAAACTTGCTATTTCTTGTCTTTTTTTATAATAGTCATTCTGACTGGTGTGAGGTAACATCTCAGTGTGGTTTTGATTTGCATTTCTCTGATGATTAGTGATATTGAGCATCCTGTCATGTGTCTTTTAATCATCTGTATTTCTACACTTGAAAAATGTTCAGGTCATCTGCCCATTTTTAAATTGAATTATTATTATTATTATTATTGGTGTTGAGTTGTATGAGTTGTTTATATATTTTGTATATTGTATGTATCATTTGCAAATATATTCTCCCATTTGATGGGTTTCTTTTCATTTTGTTGATTGTTTCCTTCAATTTCTGGTTTGATGTTGTTCCAATAGTTTATTTTTATTTCCCTTGCCTGAGGAGACATATCCAGAAAAATATTGCCAAGACAAAATATTGTTAAGTCAAAGAGATAATAGATCCATGTTTTCTTTTAGGAGTTTTCAGGTCTGACATTTAGGTCTTTAATCCAGTTTAGTTTAATTTTATTTATGGTGTAAAAAAGTGATCTAGTTTCATTGTTTTGCATCTAGCCGCCCCGTTGTCCCAACACCATTTGTTGAAGAGACTTTTACCTATTATATATTCTTGCCTTCTTTGTCATAGATTAATTAATTGACCATATAGTTATGGGTTTATTTCAGGGCTCTCTATTGTCTTCCATAGCTCTATATATCTATTTTTGTGCCAGTACCATACTCTTTAGTTAGTATAATTTTATAGTATAGTTTGAAATCTGGGATTATGATACCTTTTAGCTTTGTTCTTTCTCCAGATTGCTTTGGCTATTTAGGGTCTTTTGTGGTTCCATACAAATTTTAGGGTTTTTGTTCTTGTTCTGTTAAAAGTATTATTGGTGTTTTGATAAGGATTTCATTGAATCTGTACATTGCTTTGTGTAGTATGGACATTTTAATGATATTAATTCTTCCAATTCATGAGTATGGTATATCCTTCCATTTATTTGTGATGTCTTCAGTTTTTTTTTTTTTTTTTTTTTTTTTCATCTGTGTCTTATAGCTTACAGAGCACAGGTCTTTTACCACCTTGGTTAAATTTATTTCTAAATATTTTATTCTTTTCAATTCAACAATCTTTTCAAGATTGTTTTCTTTCTACTAGTTTTCATTATTTGTGCATAGAAATACAACAGATTTCTGCATATTTATTTTGTATCTTAAATCAAAATATATGTATTTTGCAACTTTACTGATTTCATTTATTGGTTCTAAGAGTTTTTTTTTTTTGATGGAGTCTTTAGGGTTTTCTTTATATATGATCACGTCTGCAAATAGTTACGGTTTTACTTTTTCCTTTCCATTTTGGATGCCTTTTATTTCTAGTATGATTGCTGTGGCTAGGATTTTCAGTACCATGTTGAATAAAAGTGGCAAAAGTAGACATCCTTGTTTTGTTTCTGATCTTAGAGGAAAAGCTTTCAGTTTTTCACATTGGGTATGATGTTAG
The DNA here is from genome assembly GCF_009762305.2 of Zalophus californianus. Lineage (NCBI taxonomy): Eukaryota > Metazoa > Chordata > Mammalia > Carnivora > Otariidae > Zalophus > Zalophus californianus. Next base: position 65,098,072 of record NC_045595.1, on the reverse strand, counting down.
CCATGGATTTGTCTCATATGGCCTTTTATTATGTTGAGGTGTGTTCCCTCTATACCCATTTTGTTATTATCATGTATGGATGTCAAATTTCGTCATGCTTTTTCTCTATCTATTGAGATTATCATATGATTTTTGTTTTTTGTTTTGTTAATGTGATATTTATGGTTGATTGCTTTGTGGATATTGAACTATCCTTGCATCCCTGGAATAAATCCCACTAATCATGGTGATTAGTTTGTTTTAGGATTCAGTTTACTGGGGCACCTTGGGAGGCTCAGTCAGTTGTGCATCTGACTCTTGGTCTCAACTCAGGTCTTTATCTCAAGGTCATGAGTTAAACCCCTGCATTGGCCTCCATGCTGTGTATGGAGCCTACTTAAAAAAATAAATACATACAAATAAAGAAATAGGATTCAGTTTGCTAATATTTTGTTAAGGATTTTTGCACCTATATTCATCAGGGATATTTGTCTGTAATTTCCTTTTTTTGTAGTGTCTTTGCTTGGTTTTGGTATTAGGGTAAGGCTGGCCTCATAGAATTAACTTGGAAGCATTCCTTATTTGCCTATTTTTTGGAATAGTTTGAGAAGAATAGGTTTTAAATCTTTGTGTTTTGTTTGTTTCAGGTTTTAATTTAAATTCTACTTAGTTAACATGTAGTGTAATATTGGCTTTGGAAGTAGAATTTAGTGATTCATCACTTACATATAACACCCAACACTCATCACAACAGGTGCCCTCCTTAATACCCATCTCCCATCCATCTCCCCTCCATCATCCCTCAGTTTGTTCTCTATAGTTAATAGTCTCTTATGGTTTGCTTCCCTCTCTTTTTTTTCTTCCTTCCCCTATGTCCATTTGCTTTGTTTCTTAAATTCCACACATGAGTGAAATCATATGGTATTTGTCTTTCTCTGACTGACTTATTTTGCTTAGAATAATATACTCTAGCTTCGTCCACATTGTTGCACATGGCAAGATTTTGATCTTTTGGATGGCTGAGTATATTCCATTGTGTGTGTGTGTATGTGTGTATGTGTAAATATATATACACACTCACACACCTGAGCCGTGTGTGTGTGTGTGTGTGTGTGTGTGTGTGTGTATACACACCTGAGTCAAAGGCAGATGCTCAACTGACTGAGCCACCCAGGCACCCCTTTGCTTTTCTTTTTCAAGATTACTTTGGCTATTCGGGGTCTTTTGTGGTTCCATACAAATTTTAGGATTATTTGTTCTAGCTCTGTGAAAAATGCTGGTGGTATTTTGATGGGGATTGCATTAAATGTATAGATTGCTTTGGATAGTATAGACATTTTAAAAATATTTTTACTTCCAGTCATGGGCATGGAATGTTTTTCCATTTCTTTGTGTCCTCTTCAATTTCTTTCTTCAGTGTTCTATAATTTTCAGAGTCCAGATCTTTTACCTCTTTGGTTGGGTTTTTCCCTAGCTCTCTTATGGTTTTTCCCATCAATAAATGGGATTGATTCCTTGATTTCTGTTTCTACTGCTTCACTAGTGGTGTATAGACATGCATCAGATTTCTATACGTTGATTTTGTATCCTATGATTGCTGAATTTGTGTATGAGTTCTAGTAATTTTTTGGTGGAGTCTTTCAGGTTTTCTAGATAGAAGATCGTGTTGTTTGAGAATAGTGAAAGTTTGACTTCTTCCTTGCTGATTTGGATGCTTTTATTTCTTTTTGTTGTCTGATTGCTGAGACTAGGATTTCCAGTACTTTGTTAAATAACACTGGTGAGAGTAGACATCCCTGTCTTGTTCCTGACCATAGAGGAAAAACTCATTTTTACCCCATTCAGGATGATATTAGCTGGGGGTCTTTCATATATGGCCTTTATGATGTTGAGGTATGTTCCTTCTATCTCTACTTTGTTGAGGATTTTTATCAAGAATGGAAGCTGTATTTTGTCAAATGTTTTTTTCTGCATCTATTGACAGGATCATATGGTTCCTATCCTTTCTTTTATTAATGTGGTATATCACATTGATTGATTTGCAAATATTGAACCACCCTCACAGCGCATGAATAAATCCCATTTGACTGTGGTGAATAATTCTTTTAACATATGGATTCGATTTGCTAGAATCATGTTGAGAATTTTTGCATCCATGTTCATCAGGGATTTTGGCCTATAATTCTCCTTTTCAGTGGGATCTTTGTCTGGTTTTGGAATCAAGATAGTGCTGGCCTCATAGAATGAATTTGGAAGGTTTCCTTCCATTTCTATGTTTTGGAACAGTTTGGGAAGAATAGGTGTTAACCCTTCTTTAGATGTTTGGTGGAATTTTCCTGGGAAGCCATCTGGCCCTGGACTTTTGTTTGTTGGGACATTTTTGATTAGTGATTGAATTTTTTTGCTGGTGATGGGTTTCTTCCAGATTGCCCAATTTGTTGTCATATAATTTTTATAATATTCTCTTATAATTGTTTGTATTTCTATGGTGTTGGTTGTGATCTCTTCTCTCTCATTCATGATTTTATTTATTTGGGTCTTTTCTCTTTGGTAAGTCTGGCTAGGGGTTTATCAATTTTATTAATTCTTTCAAAGAATCAGCTCCTAGTTTCATTGATCTGTTCTACTGTTTTGTTGTTGTTGTTGTTGTTGTTGTTTTTTGTTTGTTTCTTTGTTTCTATTTTGCTTATTTCTGCTCTAATCTTCATTATTTCCTTTCTTCTGCTGGCTGTAGGCTTCATTTGCTGTTTCTTTTCTAGCTCCTTTAGGTGTCAGGCCTGTATTACTATATATTTTCCTCTTATAACTGCTTTTGCTGCATGCCAAAGGTTTTGGATTGTCATGTTTTCATTTTCATTAGCTTCCATGTATTTTTTTAAATTTCTTCTTTAATTTCCCAGTTAATCCATTCATTCTTTAGTAGGATGTTCTTTAACCTCATATTTGTGGTCTTACCAAATTTTTTCTTGGGGTTGACTTCAAGTTTCATAGCATTGTGGTCTGAAAATATGCATGGTATCATCTCAGTCTTTTTGTATTTGTTGAGGCCTGGTTTGTGATCTAGTATGTGATCTATTCTGGAGAATGTTCCATGTGTACTCAAAAAGAATGTATATTCTGCCTCTTTTGGATGAAATGTTCTGAATATATTTGTTAAGTCCCTCTGGTCCCGTGTGTCATTCAAAGCTATTGTTTCCTTGTTGATTTTCTGCTTAGATGATCTGTCCATTGTTGTAAGTTGGGTGATAAAGTCCCCTACTATTATTGTATTATTATCAACGAGTTTCTTTATCCTATGTATTAATTGATTTATGTATTTGAGTACTCCCAAGTTGGGGGCCTAAATATTTACAATTGTTAGATATTCTTGTTGGGTAGCCCCCTTTATTATATATTATGATATAGTGTCCTTCTTCATCTCTTGTTACAGTCTTTGGTTTAAAATGTAGTTTGTCTGATACAAGTACGGCCATGCTGGCTTTCTTTTGACGTCCATTAGCATGATAAATTGTTCTCTATCCCTCATTTTTAATATGCAAGTGTCTTTAGGTTTAAAATGAATTTTTTGTAGGCAGCATATAGATGGGACCTATTTTTTTAATCCATTCTGAAACACTATGTCTTTTGATTGGAATATTTAGTCCATTTACATTCAGAGTGATTACTGATAGATATGAATTAAGTGCCATTGAATTACCTGTAAAGTTGTTTCTGGAGATTTTTTCTTGTTGCTTTCTAGTCTTTTTCACTTTTGGTCTTTCTTTCCCAAACAGTCCCCTTTAATATTTCTCGCAGGGCTGGCTTGGTGGTCACAAACTCTTTTAGTTTTTGTTTGCCTGGGAAACTCTTTATCTCTCCTATTCTGAATGACACCCTTGCTGGATAAAGTATTCTTGACTGCATATTTTTCCTATTCAGCGTGTTGACTATATCATGCCACTCTCTTCTGGCCTGCAAAGCTTCTGTGGATAGATATGCTGCTAACCTTATTTGTTTTCCCTTGTAAGTTAGGCATTTTCTTTTCCCTTCCTTTATCTCTGTATATTTCATTTTTACTACCATACATCTTAGTGTTGGCCTGGTTTTGTTGATTTTGATGGGATTCTCTGTGCCTCCTGGATTTGGATGTCTGTTTCCTTCCCCAGATTAGGGAAGTTTTCAACTATAATTTGCTCAAATCAACCTTCTGCCCCATTTTTTCTCTCTTCTTCTGGGACTCCAATGATACAAATATTATTATATTTTATGGATCGCTGAGTTCCCTAAGACTACCTTTGTGATCCAGTATTTTCTTTTCCTCTTCTTTTCAGCTTGATTGTTTTCCATAGTTTTATCTTTTATATCACTTATTCATTCTTTTGTTTCTTCCATCCTTGTGGTCCTTACATCCAGTCAGTTTTGCATCTTGGTTATAGCATTTTTTATTTTGGCCTGACTAGTTTTTAAGTCTTCTAACTCTGCAGTTAGGGACTCCCTGAGGGAGAGTCTCACCACACTGGGACTGGTGTTAGTTTGTCCCAGAAGGGTAGTTGCATGAATGCACACCACAGCTTGGAGTTTGGAGTAAAGGGCAGCAAAAAGCTGGTGTCCAGGTTAGCTGCCCTCAGCAGGTGTCTCTGCTTTTATGTTAATGAATGGGGCAGCACAATGATGCCTGCTGGCTCTTTTCTCCCCTGAGAGGCAATGCCGCTCTCCCAAAGCACTCCAAGAAAGGGAACCGTCTCTTCCAGTGCATCCCAGGGGACCCTCAGACCATGCTGTCCACTCCTGGGCCTCTGCCCTCCTTCTCCACAGGAACACCCCTCTGCCTGCTGGGCTCTGCTTCATCATGGTGCAGACCTCTAAAACTTCAGCCTTTGAGCTCCACTGATTATAAAAACTCATGATAATTAGCCTCTCTTGTTTTCCCAGTCAATGGTTTTGGGGAAGTGTTTCTCTTGTGTAATCCCCTGTGCACTGCTCTCTCTCTCTCTCTCTCTCCTTCCCTCTCTCTCCCTTTCTCTCTCTTCCCCTGCTTCTCTCCACATGATCAGGGCTCCCTCTCCTCTACAGAGCTGACTATTCTTTTCTCCCCCAAATCATGTATCCTCAGCTCCCACCTTCCTCGAGGTGGCCTCTTTTCTCTCTCTAGTTATACAGTTTGTTCTGTCACTCCTCAGATTGGTTTTTTGGGTGTTCAGAATAATTTGATGTTTCTCTATCTGTGTTCCAGGGATGAGGCAAGCATTGGGTCCCTCTACTACTCCACCATCTTATTTCCTCCCTGCAAACCAGGTTTTAATTCTTCTTTAAATGTTTGGTAGAATTCATCAGTGAAGTCATCTGGTCCAGAAATTTTGTTTGTTGGGAGTTTTTGATTTCTGATTCATTTTGTTACTAATAATCAGTCTGTTCATATTTTCTATTTCTTCCTGATTCAGTATTGGAAGATTATTTGTTCCTAGGAATTTATCCATTTCTTCCTGGTTGTCCAGTTTGTTGGCGTACAATTTTTTGTAGTAGTCTCTTATAATCCTTTGTATTTCTGTGGTGTCAGTTGTAACTTCTTTTTCATTTCTTATTTTATTTATTTGAGTTCTCTCTTTTTTTCTTGGCTAATCTGGCTAAAGCTTTATAAATTTTGTCTTTTCAAATAACAAGTTGTTAGGTTCATTGATACTTTCTACTTTTTTAAAAAGGTTCTATTTCATTTATTTCTGATCTAATCTTTATTATTTCCTTCCTTCTGCTGGTTTTAGGTTTTGTTTGTTTTTCTTTTTCTAGTTCCTTTAGGTGTAAGTTTATATTGTTGTTTTCTTGTTTCTTGAGGTAGCCCTGTATTGCTATAATCTTCCCTCTCAGAACTGCTTTTTCTGTATCCCAAGAATTTTAAACCACGTGTTTCCATTTTCATTTGTTGTAAGGCATTTTTTGATTTCATCTTTGATTTCTTCATGGACTCAGTGGTTGTTTACTAGCATGTGGCTTTTTTTTCCTGTTTTTTTTTTTTCTAACATGAATGATTTCTAATTTCATAGTGTTGTGATTGGAAAAGATACTTGATATGATTATAATCTTCTTATATTTATTGAGCCTATTTTGTGGCCTAACATGATCGATGCTGGAAAATATCCTATGTGTTCTTGAAAAGAGTGTGTATTCCACTGGTTTTGGATGGCATGTTCTGTGCATATCTCTCTCTCTCTCTTTTTTTTTTTTTTTGTATATCTCTTAAGTCCATCTAGTCTCATGTATTGTTCAAAGCTGCTATCCTCTTGTTGAGTTTCCATCTGGATGATCTATCCATTTATGTAACTGGGGTGTTAATGTTCCCTACTACTATTGTATTATTGTCAATTTCTCCCTTAATATTTGTTTCATGTATTTGCATGTTTCCATGTTGCATGCATAGATATTTATAATTGCTATAGCTTCTTCTTGGATTGATCCTTTTATCATCATGCATGCCTCCTTTTTTTTTTTTGTTTCTTGTTACAGTCTTCGTTTTATAGTCTGTTTTGTCTGATGTAAGTATCACTACCCCAGCTTTTTTGTTTGTTTGTTTCCATTTGCATGAGATATCTTTTTCCATTCCTTTACTTTCAGTCTGTATGTGTCCTTAGGTCTGAAGTGAGTTTCTCATAAGCAACATATAGATAGGTCTTTTTTATATATTCAGTCACGCTGTGTCTTTTGATCAGAATATTTATACCATTTACATTTTGAATAATTATTGATAGGTATGTAGTTATTGCCATTTTGCTCATTGTTTACTGGTTGTTTTTGTAGTTCTTCTCTGTTCCTTTTTCCTTCTCTTACTCTCTTCCTTTGTGATTTGATGACTTTCTTTAGTATTATATTTTATTTTATTTTATTTTAATTGTTTGTATATATTATAGGGTTTTGGTTTGTGGTTACCATGAGGTTCATAACATCCTATGTATATAGAAATCTATATTAATTTGATGGTTGCTTATGTTCAAGTACATTCTGAAAGCACTACATTTTTACTTCCTACTCCATGTTTTATATATGTGACATCATATTTTATATCTTTTTTTGTGAATTCCTTGACTAATTTTGGTAGATGCAATTGATTTTACTACTTTTGTCTTTTAAGCTTTATGCCAGCTTTATAAGTGATTCATTTACTACCTTTATTCTATGTTTGCTTTTACCAGTGAAGTATTTTCTTTTCATAATTTTCTTCTAGTTATGGCCATTTCTTTTCCATTTAAAGAGGTCTCTTTAGCATTTATTGTAAGGCTGGTTTAGTAGTGATGCACTCCTTTAACTTTTGTTTGTCTGGGAAATTATTTATCTCTCTTTCAATGCTGAATGATACAACTTTGCTGGGTTAGAGTACTCTTGGTTGTAGGTTTTTTTTCCTTTCAGAAGTTTGGATATATCATGCCACTTCTCTGGCCTGTAGAGTTTCTGTTGAAAAATCAGCTGATAGCATATGGGGTTTCTCTTGTATGCAATTGTTTGCTTTTCTCTTGCTGCTTTTAAGAATATTTACCTATCTATCTATCTATCTATCTATCTATCTATCTATCTATCTATATCTATCATCTATTTATTTTCTGTTTTAATTCTTATGTATCTTTGTGTGGACCTCCTTGGGTTCATCTTGTTTGGGGTTCTGTGTGGGTCCTGGACATAGATATCTGTTTCCTTCCCCAGGTTACAGAAGTTTTCACCTACTCTTTCTTCACATATTTTTTTTGTCCCTTTCTCTCTTCTAAAAGCCCTATTATGTAAATGTTAGTATACTTGATGTTGTTGCAGAGGTTCTTTAACCTAGCCTCATTTAAAAAAATATTATTTTGTTGTTGTTTAGCTTGCTTGCTTTCACTCCCTTTCTTCCAGATTGCTAAATTGTTTTTCTGCATCCTCTAATCTGCTGTTGATGCACTCTAGTGTATTTTTCATTTCAGTTATTGCATTCTTTAGATCTTAATAGTTCTTTTAATTTTTTCCTATTTCTTTGTTAAAGTTTTCACTGAATTAATCCACTCCTCTCTCAACTGTAGTGAGTATCTTTATGACTATTAACTTGAACTCTTTTATCTAGCATATTGCTTATCTCCATTTAGATTAGGTCTTTTTCTGGGGTTCTGTCTTATTCTTTTGTTTGGCTCATATTCCTCTGTCTCCTCATTTTATCTGACTCTCTGTGTTTGTTTCTATGTATTAGGTGGGTAACCTATGTCTTCTGGTGATGAAAGTAGTGGCCTTGTGTAGAAGAGGCCCTGTGGTGCCCTGTGTACTATGCCCCCTGGTCACCAGAACCTAGTGCTTCAGGGGTGTTGCCTGCATGGGTTGCATGTTCCTTGTGTTCTCTTTGTGTTCTGGCTGGGCTGTGGCTGCTATGGGCACGTTGATGGGCAAGCCTTGCCTCTACTGCAGCTGACTGAGATTGCAGCTGATTGGCTACAGTTGTTTTGGGTGTACTGGGGGGATAGACTTTATCTTGGTTGTCTGCAATGACCAGCCTCAACAGCTGCAGGTATACTGATGGACAGGGCTTGACGCTGGCATTGATGACTGAGAGGCTGGGCTATAACTACTGTGGACATGCTGGTGGGTGGGACTGCTTTCCCCTTTGCCCAGGGTAGGGCTTGCTCTGGGGGGCACAGATCTTGGCCAAAGCTGCCTGCTGTGTGTGGTGGGGGCGGGAGCCACTTTGGAGGGGTGCCTCCTGGGGCAGACAAATTGGGTACAGCAGGGGTTCCAGTACTATCAAGGTAGATGGAAAGTGTCAGAACTGGTTCCCCAAAGTGTTCAGCCAGCTAGGCTGAAGAGGGCAAGAAAAAATGGTACCTAGTAGCAGCTCCATTCCCAGAGAAATCTCCTGCAGATCCCTGTCCCTCTGGCACACTTCCTAAAATTAGTAACTAAATCTCCTTCACATGCACCCCAGGTACTTTTCAAACTGCTACTTCCATGCTGGGCCTCGGACTGAGTGATATAGTGTGCTGGCCCTTTAAGAGTGGAGACTCAGTTTCCTATAGCCCTTCAGTCTCCTGGAGCCAAGACCTTCTGATTTTCAAACCAGATGTTATGGGGGCTTATCTTTTGGTGCAGATCTCCAGGGTCAGGGGTGCCTGATTTGGGACTTGAACTCCCTGCTTCTTAGGGTGTGCCTCCATGCCTGTGGTATACCTCCCCCTTGTAGGTCCCAGTCACCCTGGGGGCTTATTTCCTCACTGTGCCTCTTCCTCTTCTACCTTTCTCAATGTGGCCTTCTCTTTATGTCTTTAGTTATAGAATATATGCTTTGCCAGTCTCAGGTCATATTCAGAGTGAGTTGCATGACATCTAGTTGTTATTTCTTGTATCTGTGTGAGGAGGTGAGCTCAGGATTCTCCTACTCTGCCATCTTCTCTCTCCAGAAGATCAGTTTTTGAGTAAGGACTACATGCATAGCTCTGAAAAACACAAAAGAAAGTCAAAATAAAAATAGCTTTATATATCATTTAGTGATGTCTTACTATATTTCTGGCTCATGTTCTAAATGATTTACATCTCATCTATCAATTTACTCATACAGTGCTCTTTTGAGGAAGGTTCTATTATCCCCATTTTGCAGATGAGGAAACTGAGGCCCAGAGCTGGGATGTAAAAGAGGTGGGGTAAAAACTCTGCCCATTTGGGTCCAGAACTCATGCTTTTAAATGTTATGTAGTTTAGAATTTTAGTCTATATTCCTTTGCCTGGTTTTCAAGAATTTTTATTTTTGAGACAAAGTTTAAAAAAGAAGTTAAAGGATAATTTCGGGGGTATCCAGTGAATCTCCGATCAGAAAAATGTAAGTGAATTATTGGGACTGAAAGAGAAACCATGTAGACTCTGCTGGTAGCTTCACAGAATAGGGGCAGGGGGATTTTGTGAGTGGGCAAAGCAGAAGAAAAGGGAAAAAATGATGAAGACAAGGGAAAAGAAACCATTCTGTCTACTTCCATAGGATGTGTTATTTCTGGGGAGGTCTGGAGAGGTGGACACAAAAGGATGTATGGATCTAAGAAGGAAGGCAAGGCCAGGAACCGGAGTCAAATGGAGAAAGATCACCTCATCCCAAGGGGGAATGGCTGAATCAAACTAGGTCACCTGCTGACTGCCTGATCAAGTGAGACCTTTATTTGCTGGGGCTTGGCTTCTGGGTGCCCAGAGACATTTCCTGAGCAGGATAGTGGCAAGAAAGTTGATTTCAGAGAGGCTGTGGGTTACAATTAACATGCTGTGATTCTGCCATGTGAGAAGTTGGGAGAGGATCACTGGGCCACCAACCCAGTCAAGAACTGAGACTCTAATTCCAGGTGCTGGCATAGCCAGCAAATGGACAGGCTGAGGACTCTGAGCCTGCCTCTGCCAGAGCACAAGCACGGCACTAAGGCTGCAGCTTGGCTTTAGGACTCAGGACTAGGAGTAGGAAACCCAGAACCAAGGCTTAAGGAGAAAAAAAAATTCTGAAACCCTTATTTGGTCAAGCAGGTAATCCAGACCTCTGATCTATGCTAATATCTAGATATCCAAAGGGATCTGAAAATAGAGAATTTGAGGGCAATGTGGGTTAATAACCCAAGAGAGAACTGATATCATGATGCCCCAACTAAAGGTGGGAGAATGGGTGAGAACTGGGCCCAAACCTAAGGGACACAGAGGTAGATTTGGAGACTTGACCAGGACATGGAGCCTGTGGTGAGGAATGATTTTATAAGGAGCCTGAGGCACTTCCATGAGTGGTGAGGAAGATATTAGGGCTGATTTGGGTATCATCGACCAGAGTTTGACAATAATACTAATTAAAAGGTCAAGATATATTGTGGAATTCTCAGTTTTCACACAGAAACACCCACTTGTTTATAAAATATGTACCCATATATGTCTTAGGTTGGGCTCTCAGGTGGAAGATATTGATAAAGGGGTTCATCTACAAGTGGTTATTGGGAGGAACCTTCCAGAAGAAACCAGTAAGAGAGGGAAATATAGGGCAGGAGAAGGAACCAAGCAAGGATGTGGTCTTGGCTAAAGACCAGATTTGGACTGACCTTTGGGGAGTCCAAATTGCACCCCAGACTAGGCTCAATCTGAGATAAAGGAGCCTGATTTTTGTAACCCTATGCCAGTTAATTATTGGCCTCTGGGTGCCCGAGGCAGAAGGAAAAGGGTAGAAGAAAATGCAGTCCCCTGGGAAGGCAGTCCTGCCTGAGAAAGGGACAGCTGGGAGCCACTAACAGTCAACATGCACATGGCCAGCAGTGTATGCTCAGATAAGGTGCCTGGATAGGGTGCCACCCACACCCATTACAGTCTATGAGTAAGTGCATACGTAGATGTGGGAAGGACCCAACCTCTATTTTGTGAAAAGATCTTGGTGGAGATTGTGGCAATGAAAGATAGGCTTGGAAAATAATGATCTGACTCCATGTGGTGGAGCATGGCTGGCCTTGAAGGAGTGACCTTTCCTGTCACATGCTCTCTAGGGCCTCATCCTGGCAGGCCTTGTGGTATCCCCAGTATGTGAAGTATGCAGGCTCCTCCCTCAGATTTGCTCACATCTCTATTATCTCTTTCTATAAGCCCATTTTTCCCCACCCATTTGTCTCTAAGTTCCATCTACTACCAACACTATTTGCTCATCATCATTCAACCTGTTTGCTTCCTTTTATGAACTATTAGATTTATATTCAGCACTTATGATTACCATTCAGTTGCTTTTCCTTACAGGCTAGTTTAACATCCTTGCTGGAGTCTAGGTCACTAGAGTGTAGGGAATAGGTCGACAAGGTCCAACATGGTGCTAGACACCGAGGGAACAGTTAACCAAAGTCTGTAGATGTATTTGTGATAGTCTTTTTGTTCTCAAAGTCTTGATAAGGATTTTCTGCATGTGCTCTGTAAGGTGAAAGAGCAGTAATGTAGCTTTTCATTGGGTAATGGGGTGGAGAAGAGAGGTCAAGGTGCATCCCTATTTGAGAATAACCACACCCACCCTTCCCTATGCAAAGTGGGTCAAAGATTGCTTGATGTGATAGACTATCCAATCAGACCAATAGAAAAAACTTCAGTTTTAGCTAAATTGTAATGCTACATTAGTTCTGAAATCGTACCTGAAACATAATCCAAAGGAAAAATGTCTTAAGTTACTTTAAAATACTATACTTAAACTTCTACTTTCAGCAAATCAAAAAGCAGGAATTGGATTTACCCCTCGTGCCTGAAAAAACTGAAAGTTCAAAGAAAATATACAAAGTCATGTTTTCAGGCACTTTTTGTTGCTGAATGGACATCAGGCAGAGCAAGGCAGTGATTCCTGAGAGTAAAGGAGAATGAAAAGAAAAAGTAGGGGAGCTCTTTGATTGACTTGAGCTTACTGACTGGACAGTTTCCCTGCCACTAAGAAAGGAAGCCCACATGGAACCTAGAAGTCTTCCTGAGTGAGGGGATGTAAAGATCCCTTCATTTATCATCTTCATTTGAAGTCTAATGAGGCCGAAATATTTAGTTTGCAGAACAGAAAGAGAAACACAGAGAAACAGTCACAGAGATTTACCCAGGAACCCTCTTTAGTCCTCAACTGAGTTCTAATCAGTACATGGATGTGAGGCAACTGCCTAAAGTCAGGGAAAGAGCTATCCAAAAGAAGCAGAAGGAAAAATCTGAGGAGCTCACACAGGGTCAGAAGAGTTCATATTCCTACCCAGGAACCTCATAATTCATGGAGTAGAGTACTCAGAAGGCTATTGCCTCAGTAATGCTGAAAAATTAGCCCCAGGATAAAGGCCGCTCTGATCTGACTAACAAAACTTTAAAATAAGTCTTGAAGGACCAAACTGTTTTCAAATAACTGTGTCCCTGAATAAAGATCAAGAATATTTATAGGAATTAAAAAATGTCTAGCACTCAACAAAGTAAAATTTACATTGTCTGACATCAATGAAAAATTACCAAGCATGTCAAGAAGCAGGAAAAAAAAATCATTCATCATGGAGAGAAAATTAATCTATAGAAATAGATGCAGAAATGACACAATTGATTGAAATAGTAGACAAGTATATTAAAGCAATTATTATATTTAATATGTTCAGGAAGGTAGAGAAATTATTGAACTTAGGAAGAGGCAAAGGAAAATATAAAAGAGAACAATGTCAAATTTCCAGTGATAAAAAATACAGTGCCTGTGAGGAAAAATACTCTGAATGGGGAAAACAGCAGATTAGACATTACAGAAGACAATATTAATGAATCAAAGACAGGAATGCAAGTTCCCTGAAATGAAGCAGAAAGAAAAAAAAAAACTGGAAAAAATGAACAGAGCCCAAGTAGTGAGCTGTGGGAACACTTCAAGCAGCCTTATATGCACTTAATTAGAGTCCTGAAGGATGAAGGTGGGAGGAGTAGAAAAACATTACTCAAAAAATATATAATGTAATACTACTCAGTCATAAAAAGAAGGAAATCTTGCCATTGCAACACCATAGATGGATCTAGAGGATATGCTAAGTGAAATAAGTCAGTCAGAGAACGACAAATACCACATGATTTCATTCATATGTGGAATTTAAGAAACAAAACAAATGAACAGAGGAAAAAAAGAGACAGACTCTTATATATAGAGAACAAATTTGTGGTTGCCAGAAAGGAGGTGAGTGGAGGGATGGATGAAATACGTGAAGGGGATTAAGAGTGCTTTTGTGATGAGAATGAATAATGTGTAGAATTGTTGAATCATTATATTGTACACCTGAAACTAATATAATACTGTGTTAATTATACTTGAATAAAAAAGAGAAATAACTGTCATTTTTAAAACAATTTGATAGAAACTATAAACTCACAGAATCTCAAATAACCCAAATACCAACATGAAGAGTCACACTAAGATGCTTCTTAATTTAATTTCTTAAAAGCAGTATTAAAGTGGAAATCTTAAAAAAACAGAGGAGGAAATAACATATTAATACAGAGAAATACAGATAAGAATGAAAGCAGACTCATTAGAAATAAAGCAAGCAAGAAAATGGTGAAGCACTTTAAACTGACAGAGAAAAATGTGAAAGGAAAGGAGGAACACTGGGTGTCATATGAAAACAATGGATCGTGGATCACCACATCAAAAACTAATGATGTATGGTGACTAACATAACACAATAAAATTAAAAAAAGTAAAATAAAAAAAATTCTTTGTTTCAAGTTTTTATTGAAATTCTACTTAGTTAATATGTAGTATAATACTGGTTTCAGGGGTTGAATTTATTGATTCATCATTTACATATAACAACCAGCCAAATGAAAATATCTTTCAAAAATAAAGGTGAGCCAGACTTTTTCAGACATAGAAATCTGAATTTATCATCTATAGATCTGCACTACATGAAATGTTAAAGGAAGTCCGTTAGACAAAAGGAAAAGGAAAAAAACTACCAAATGGAAGTCTGACTCCACATAAGGGAATGAAGAGCACCAGAATGGAAACAATGTATGTAAATATAGAGATAAAAAAGATCTTTCTCATTTTTGAATCACTAGAAAAGATAATTGACTGTTAAAAGCAACAATAATAACAATGTAATGTGGGGGTTAGTACCATAAGCAGAAGTAAAATATATCCCAAAAGTAGGGCAAAGGCCAGGAGGAGAGAACTAGAAGTAAACTGTCTTATGGTTATTGTACCATATGTGAAATGGTATAATCTTATTTGAAGATAGAAGGTGATAGGTTGAAGGTGTGAAGTATAAACCTACAGAAATACCTTAAAAAAGAAATATAGCAGGGGCTCCTGGATGGCTCAGTCGGTTAAGCGGCTCCCTTCGGCTCAGGTCATGATCCCAGGGTCCTGGGATCGAGCCCCACATCAGGCTCCCTGCTCAGTGGGAAGCCTGCTTCTCCCTTTCCCACTCTCCCTGCTTGTGTTCCCTCTCTCGCTGTATCTCTCTTTGTCAAATAAATTAAAAAAAAAAAGAAATAGCAAATAAGCCAATAAAAGAGATAAATCAAGAAATAAAAACAATGAGTACAAAAGAAGAGAAAGAGGAACAAAAAACAGATGGGGCAAATAGGAAACAAATAATGGTGGATTTAAATACAAATAAATATCAGAAATAACACTAAGTATAAATGGGCTGTACACCACAATTGAAAGTTAAAAATTGTCAGAGTGGATAAAATAGCAAGCCCCTACCATATGATGCTAATAAGAAATTTACTTTAAATATAATGAGAAAAATACGTTAAAATTAAAACATTGGAAAAATATAGTCAATGCTGATAGTAATCAAAGGAAGATGGAATGGCTATATTTAAATGATACAAAGTATATTTTTGAACAAAATATATTGCCATGGAAAAAAGAATCATAATGATTTCAAGAGAATATACTAACCCTAAACTTTTATGTACCTAATAAAAAACTACAAAATACATTAAGCAAAAACTGATATAAGCGAAAGGAGAAATATACACATTGACAATTGTTTTCAGAGATTTTTAACTCATTTTCTCAGAAATTGTTAGCACAAGTAGATTGAAAATCAGTAAGTATATGGAAGATAAGAACAACATGGTCAACCCACTGGACCTAATTCACACTTATAAATACTCCATCAAATAAGAGAAGTACCCAAAGTTTTGAAGTCCACATGGACTATTTACTAAGACAACCACATTTTGGGTTATGAGACAAGTTTCATGAATTTAAAAAGATTCAAAGCAAACAAAGAGAGTTAAGTTAGCAGTAGCAGAAAGGTCTCTAGGAAGTCCCTAATATCTAGAAGCTTATAAAAGATATTTCTATATCCACTCATTGACATGGATGGAACTGGAGGGCATTATGCCAAGTGAAATAAGTCAATCAGAGAAAGACAATTATATGGTTTCACTCATATGTGGAACATGAGGAATAGTACAGAGGACAATAGGGGAAGGGAGGGAAAACTGAAGGGGAAGAAATAAGAGAGGGAGACAAACCATATGAGACTCTTGACTCCGGGAAAAAAACTAAGGGTTGCAGAAAGGGAGGTGGGTGGGGTGGTGGGGTAACTTGATGATAGGCATTAAGGAGGGCACGTGATGTGACGAGCACTGGGTGTTATAGGCAACTAATGAATCATTGGACACTACATTAAAAACTTATGATGTACTATACGGTAGCTAATTGAATTTAAATTAAATAATAAAAATAAAATTACTCTTGAATAATAAAAAAAGATATTTCTAAATTAACTATGGGTCAAACAAACTCAAGAGGGAGATTAAAAATCATTTTGTACTGCATGAAAGTGGAAACAACATATCAAAATGTGTGGTATGTAGCTAGAGCAGTATTTGGAGAGAGATTTATAGCATTAAGTGTTAAGATTAGAAAAGAGGTCTCGACTCAGCCACCCCAGCTTTCAGCTTAAGAAATCAGGAAAAGAAGAGCAAATTAGATGCAAAAGGAAGGAAAGGATGGAAAAAATGGAAGGAACAAAATGAAAACAATAATGGAAAACAATGAAATATAAAAAAGAAAAACAATAGTGAGAATCAATGAAACCAAAAATCTAGAGTTTTGAGATCATTAAAATTGATAAACTTGTATTCAGACTGATCAAGGAAAAAATGTACATAAATTATCAATGTCAAGAATGAAAGAGGTGACATCACAACAGATTGTATGTATAAATATTGAAGGAATAATGGGCAAACATTATGAACAAAGTTTATGGCATTAAATTTGGCAATGTAAATGAAATCGACAGATTCCTTGAAAGACACAGATGGCCAAAACTCTTTCAAGTGGAATAGGTAACTTCAGTACCTCTATATCTATTAGGGAAATTGAACTCCAGACCCACATGGCTTCACTGGTGAATTCTACCAAACACTGAATAAAGGGAATAATAATAATTCAAAAATCTTTTATAAAATTTAAGAGGAAAGACTACTTTGCAACTCATTCCACAAGGCCAGCATTTTCCTGATAACAAAGTCAGGCAAATATGTTACATGGAGAGAAAGCTAAATACTAATATTTCTCATTAACATATAGTACAAATTCTTAACAAAACTTTATTAAATTAAACAATATATAAAAAGGAAAAATGTATCCTAAGTGGGGTTTCTCCCAGGAATGCAAGGCTAATAATCAAACATTTTAAAACCAATCAATATAAGTCACTACATCAAGAGACTGAAAAAAACCAAACATATGGTCATCTCAATAGAGAAAAAGCATTTGGCAAAATCCATAATCCATTCTGGATAAAAACTCTCATCAAGCCAAGAGGAGAAGAAAATGTCCTTAACTTGATAAAGGGCATCTACAAAATGCCTATAGCTACCATCATATATAATGTTGGGAGACTTAATGCTTTCCTTCCAGGATAAAGAACAAAGCAGAAATGTCTTCTTTCATCACTTTTATTCAACACTGTATTGGAGATTGTAGCATGTGGAATGTGCGATAAGAATTAAATGAAATGCATCCAGATTGGAAAGGGAGAAGTAAAATTATTTTTATTTGGAGACAACATGATTGTATAGGAAGGCCCACCGTATCTACTAAAGAGCTACCAGAACAAATAAATAAGGTTAGTAAGTTTGCAGGAAATAAGATAATTATACAAAAGTTAACTGTATTTCCTTATCCTAGCAGCAAATGATCTGAAAGTGAAATTTAAAAATGCCATTTACCATTGCATCAAAAACTTGAAATTGTTAGGGATGGTCCTGCAGTTACAACCCTGTGTCTAAATTAAGCACCCTGGACAGTGACTTATTTTCAGCTGTCTTCTTTGCAATCCAGAGGACTCACATTGCTGCCCTGACAGTTCCACCAATATTGCATTCATCCACATCACTAAAGCCTTCCATGTTGACAAATATATTTCCCAATTTTTAAAAAAATACAATTTTTCTTAATCTCTGTATTGTCTCTTTCTCCTGGTTCTTTTAATACTGCCAGAAAAAATTTTTTTAATAAATTTCCTGGATTACATTGTAGAATGATCTTCATGATTATGCTGCTTCCTGTTACCTTCATTCAATGAGCATTTACAGATTTGACCATTGAATTATATGTATTGCATTAAAAATGAACTCATTGTAGGGAGGATACAGCAAGAATTCATATTCTAGGGGAAATATATGAGTTCTGCATGAAAATGTGGTAGGGCAATGTAGAGTAGGGATGGCATTCCATCAAGTGGGAAGAGAATGAACAAAATATGAAGACATAAGGTAGCTATGTGGGTAAAATATTTGGCCTTTGGTTTTTGAGGAATTTGGCAATGAATTCATAGACTAATGCTCTTCCTGCCATGATGCTAGATGTCAAATGTTTGAATGACTCAGACACCATCTTGAGTTCATATTTAATGATCTCCTATAGCCAAATCCTGAACCTCACAATCACTGAAGTCTGTTTCTTTGCTTCTAAATCATAAATTTAGGTTTTCCAGTTTCTGATCACAATTTCCAGTCATCTTAGCCCATTCACTGAATTTCCCCCTTGTCCTCTACCCTTTGACCTCACCTAATCTTCTCTGGCCCCCCTAACTTGTACTTCACATCTCCTGTTTTTATTTTCTTATCTATCCATCCTGAAACCCTCAAGCCATGGCCTCAATCTTCTTCTGACAATATTTTCAGTTCTCTCACCGCTCTGACCTTTTTGTTCATCTCTACATATGTGCTCAGGCTTTTCAGTGTCTCAGAACTGATCTGACTTCTGGAGAAGTAAACACCAAGAAGTATATACCAAGTAAACTCATACACATACACAGGATGTGCATCTATAAACTAGCAGGCCACCTTATTCTGTGTGTGTATGAGTATGTGTAGTGCATGTGTGTGATCCATGTGCAGTGTTGGGGCTACTCATGTTCTCAATCCAAGGTCTCTTTTCTTCTGGTGTGGAGATATCTCGAAAAACAGTTTTGCTATTGGAAGATTGTTGGGTAAGTATGGTGTGTGGGCAAGATTTATGGTCTCTGGGACTGAAGTACTTTATACTAAGTAGACATTTTGTATCATTTCTCCAGGGCACCCACTTGCCTTAGAGAGGGCTTGATGGTCAATGACAATATTTGTCCCCCTAACTTCCTGTTTTCTCCACTATTTCTTAGCCTAGCCAGTTGCTTCCTCTTGGGCCATTCATGTTTAGATGTATTTCTACTTCATTCAGGATGATGTCAAGTCTTGCAGGCCTTGGAATCATTTTATCTCTTTAAGGTAACTTTCCATATTTCTGCTTTGATCCATTATATGCTGATTTTTTTTATTTTGGTGTTTATTTCTAAACTCTCAGTATTCTTCATATGGCTGCTCTCATGTACTGACTGTTGCATATAAATGTAAGCCTTTACACACACATGCACACACACAAAATATTCACCAATAATTACACAAATAAATACGTTCAGTCCAAAAAGATGAGGGGTATCACCAACTACATATTTTATGGCAGCACAGACACAGATGTCACCAACTTAGTTAAATGACACCACGAGTCACAAGAAACTAGTGGTACTAAAGGAAATAGGGGATATTTCATACTTTTTGACAAGCTATGATTGCAGCTCATGCTCAAATGCAGGATAATGACAGTAATGTACACCAACTGGAGGTAATGGATGCTCTCCTTTTCCCTCATGATCTCTGAGCTGTTTTATGTACAGCTGTCACTATCCATCATGCAGCAAATTAGAAGCAAAAGTCTGTTGCAAATGAACATCTAAAGAATGTAAATAAAACTGGGGACAGGGACCGCTATCCCTTAGAATATTTAATGTAAAAATATCAGATACTTCCTGGATTCCTGGTTCATAAAAAGTTTTAAGGATCAATTTAAACCCACATCTGCTGAGAACCAAGTAAGTGAAAAGTGCTATAGTGGATATTGAAGGGGAGGTTCAGATAAGTATGACTTGGTCACTGACAAAAAATGCTGATTAGAGCATTAGAAAAAATGCTATATAGCATTGTAGAAAAAAATCCATATTAGGATTAGAAATAACATTAGAAAAAATATCATTAGAAATAACATTAGAGTAAGTAACATTAGAAGAAAAATCCATATTATAAATATAACATGCACATGTAATTTATATTCCTAGGAGAAGTAGATCTATGTTTGTAGATTGGGCTCTAGTCATTTTTCTCAGGATCAGGTCTCCAGAACCTCTATATAATTAACAAGAGAAGAGAACCTTAAGTCATCTCTCTATGGGCTACATAGATGTGATCTCAGTTTAAGCTTTTTGGTGAATTTGTACTATGTGAGCTAATCTTCAATTACATAAGCTCTAAAATAGAGCCTTTAGGCAGCATGAGAAGTGATGAGCTCTGTCCTTCCCAAAGAAGCTATGAGACCATTGATAATGTGCATTCTACAACTACTTAGAAAGGAATATAGATTGTTTTCCTTCAAGCTCATAGCCCTGATTTAAGAGCAGTTTGAAAGTTGAAGGGTTGAATCAGTCTTGTGAGAATAATAACAAAGGACTGTCAAAGAGAATATATTCTTCAAGTACCCTTAAGCTTAGGACATTTGAATCCCTGACAGAAATGGTCATATGAATTAAAGCACTGGTCTGTTTCCTATAGTATGAAATAAATCTCTCTCTGTCTCTCTGTTAGTCTGTATCTATCTATTGTCTACCTACCTACCTATGTACCTACCTACGAACCTACGTACCTACCTACCTACATATCAACCATCTAGAAAGGGATGTTTCTGCATTGCTATAGAGGATAGAGTTTACTGTGATTCATTTCTTCTCTCCAGAAAATTTAATCTTAACTTTTATTCATTTCCTATTAAAATCATCCTGAGAATGTTGCTGAGAAACATGACAGTCTTACATTCTTTCCTTTTATTCTACTCATTTACTCATTCATGTTTGATCATTCAGGCTCAGGGGATAATGATCCAAAGACATAGTCTTTGCTCATTAGTAGATCTTAGAGTAGTGAGCTAGATGGATAAATGAATAAATGATACAGGTGCAATTATGCAGGTACTATGATGGGATGAGACCTGGGAGTTTATGCAGGGTTACATGACATAAATGTCATGGATCATTTAGGAAACAGCTAGCATTTTAGAACTTTTGAAATATTATGGTCCAATTGGGAACCATTAAGAGATGATGCTTCAGAGGAAAACTAGGGATCAAATGTTGGTTTGTCTTTTGTGATCTGATAAAATGAACAGAATCCACTCTGAGGGAAATAGGGTTGGCATAATCAGAGCTGCAGTTAGAATGATCCATCTAGTGGTGGGAAGTTGAACTGATTGGAGAGTAAGGAAAGGGACACAGAGAGGCTGGTCAGGAAGCCATTAGCATATTCTGCAGGAAAGATGGAGGCCTGAATGCAGGCAGTGACCCTGGGGATGGAAAGGAAATAACCACCCTGAAAGATTTGAAGAGCTGAAGTCAATAGCATGAAGTGACAGATGAAATGGGAGGAAGGGGGATTCATGGTGCTTTGACTAACAACTGACCGCTTACTGGTTTAGTAGCAGAAATGGTGTTTTTTGTTGTTATTGTTGTTGCTTTGATCAACTACATGAGCCCTTATTACATTTAATTGGTACTCAAAGTTTATGAAAAATGGGAAAATATTTGTGATGTACATGTCACCTATGTACTTATATAGTCCTTAAAAAGAAATCTTTTCAAGGCCGTTGATGCTATTATTACCCACCAGTTTTTCTGGTGAGAAAGGTGAAGCTTAAGACAGTAAATATCCTTCTTAAGGTCACATAGAGCTCATAATGATATACACATTGCAAGCCATCCATTCCATTACTACACGAAGAACCTTCAAATAACAACGAACCAACAATACTAATAAGAGACCAAACACTGAGCAAAAGATGCGAGCAGTTTGCAAAAGAAAATAAATGACAAATTAACATGAAAAAAGCTTGAACTTCACAATTTAAAGTAGTACAAGTTCAAAATATTTTAGTAATGTAGTTCTCACAAAAGTGCAAATTCAAAGAAAAGGGTGTATGCCTCCTTTTTTTGGTTTATCAGGTGGGCAGGTAGTTTTTTTTTAAATAAAGTGATATATGTAACTTTAAAAAGAATGGAGATGTTTATATATATATTTATGAAAAATTCTCTTTTAACATCAATTTTTGAAGTATAACAAATACATTGAGCAGTATATGTATCATAGGTACATTGCTTAATGTATTTTCATAAAGGGAACCCATTGTTCTAGCTACCACTCACATATGAAAGAAAATGTTGGCGGCATTCCACAAGATACCCACCTCCCCACCATCTTCCTACCCAAGGTAACCTCTGTATTTAACATCATAAATGCCTGTTTGTGGATTTTGCATAAATGTAATCATATTGTCTTGGATGCATATTTGCATTCAACATTATATTTATGAGATTTATCCATGCTGTTGCATGTAGCAGTATTTTGTTTCACTGTCATTGCTATATAGTATGTGTTTGTAGGACTATGTCATAATTGACTTATCATTCTACTGTTGATAACATTTAAGATGCTGGAGGCTATTTTGAATAGCATTCTAGTATATGTGTTTGGTGAAAAATGTTGATTATAAACAGGAATTGAATTCAGGATCTTGGGATAGCTGTGTCTTCAGTGTTTAGTAGATATTGACAATTTTCCAATGTGATTGTGCCAATTACAATCCTACCTGTCATGAATGGTACACCATAGTATTGTCAATCCTTGGAATTTTAGATATAAATCTAATGCGTATAGAGTGGTATAAGTTTTGATTTGCATTTTCTTGTGACTAATGAAATTGAACACCATTTCATATGCTTCTTAGTATTTTGGATACCCTCTTGTAAATGTGTTCAAATCTTTTACCTAGTTTGGATTGTGGGCCTTTTATCTTACTGATTTGTAGCGTATCTGTGAGGCCTTTTTTTGGATACGTCTAGTCCAGATATCTTCTCCCAGTCTTTGGGTTGCCTTTTCCATCTCTTTTTGGAATAGTTTACTAAACAAACCTTCTTAATTTTAATGTAATCTAATTTTTTCAATTTTTTCCTTTTTGGTAAGTGCTTCTTGTTTCCTGTTCAGGAAAACTTCGTTTATCCCAAAGTCATGTATACATTCTCAAAATCTTCCTTTAAAATCATTATTAGTTTACCTTTCATATACAGATCTCTCTGGTATTAATTTTTGTGTATGTTGGGAGTTAGCTATCAAAATTTATTTTTTCATATGGATATGTAATTAGCACCATTTTTAAAGAAAAGATTACTTTTCCTTCATTGTTCCAAAGTACCTTTTTTTACTAAAATCAAATGTTCATAAATTTGTCTGCTTCTAGAATATTCTGGTCCATTGGTGTTCTTGTCTATCTTTGTACTGATGCTACAATATCTTAGTTACTGTATCTTTGTAGCAAATCCTGTTGTACGATAGTGCAAGTCCTCTAACTTACTCTTAGATCTTCATCTTTAAGATTGTCATAGATACTTTTGGTATTTTGCGTTTTCATATAATTATTAGAATCAGCCTGCCAACTAAAATAACCTGCTGAGATTTTGACTGGGACTTCCTAGAAACTCTAGATCAATTTGAGGATAATTTACATTTTTGCAACATGAGTCTTTATATTCATGAAATTTTATATCCCTCTCTTTATTTAGGTGTTCTTTAATCCCTCTCAGAAATGCTTGGTGGTTTTCAGTGTAATGATATTATATATCTGTTATATTGATGTCTAGGTATCTGATGTATTTTGAATTATACTGAATTATATCACTTATTGAATTTCATTTTCTAGTTTTTTGTTTGTATATAAAATTGATTTGGTACATTGCTCTTCTATCCAATGATTTTGCTAAATTCACTTGCTAATTCAAATAGGTTGTAGATTTCTTTGGATTCTCTGAGTTTTGTCTTTTGCTTTACAGTTTTTTTTTTTTTTTTTTTGGTTTCTCTGAGGACATTTGGGAGTTTTGAAAATGAGTTTGCCATCCCTGCTGCTAATAGCTCCTGCCTTTTACTTTTAACATTGTTCCTTTGCTTTGTCATCTCTATTTTGAATCCTTGAGTTTCCTCTTTGAGATCTCATTGTATAGAGGCCATGTTTTTTAAAAAATTTAAATAATTTTATGATATGATTACCATCAAGTTTCATAGTGTGCTGTTCTTTATATAAGTAGTTAACTTGCCTTGAGCTCAGAGAAAGGCTTCCTGGCTTTCATATGGTAAGCCCACATACCACAGGTGTTTTGAATAGTTATATGGTGTTTATTTTTCTGAAGCACTTGTAGAGCTGTTTGACACACACTTTTTCTTCCTTCTCACTCCCTTCTCTCCTTCCTTCCTTACAACTCAACACCTGGCATATGTCTGCATATTCCTAGTTCATCTTTCTGCCTTGTCAGTCTGCAGTAGCAGATAGGATCCTTCCCTCTGGGGAGGTTTGGGGAATAAACCAAATCTTTGCCAGATATAGTCAATGCATCCTCATCTCAGCTTTTGTTTTCCCAGATCCGATATTTATGGCCTTATAAAGTTGTTATTCATGAAAATGTTTAGAGGTGTGGTTGAATTTTAGCTTATCAAAGACCTTATTTTGTTTTTTGTCTTTTATTTTACTGTTTCATTGATTTCAGGGAAGACAGGAAGACAGGCATCTTTACTGTTTCTAAATATAAGTTGATTACTTAATTTTATATTAAATATTATACAGAAATTTCATCCTTTATGCATAGTTCAAAAGTCATTAAGACTTGAAATGATTTTGAAGATGGGAAGGGATAAAAATAGCACTTTGTAGGTTGGAGGCTTAAAATTACAAAATTTACTTGAATTATCTGGAATTATATTAAATATGTTGTTCACTGTAACTTTATACTCTTCCATGAAACACAAATGGAATGTTTCTGAGAGATTTGGAAAGACATTTCAAAGTTTATATTGCTCTGTTTTACTGACTGATCTCTTTATTTCTTCCCTGTGTGCAATTTTTGGTCACATAAACATATCCATTTGATGCTGAAATTTGAGACAATCCCTTTTTCTTTAAATCCTTGTTGATCTATTATACAGAAAGATGGGTTTTATCTTTCCACAAACAGAGGGTGAACAATTTGATCTGGTTGAAACTAATATTCAAATCTTGCTTCAGCAAGTGCTACATACCATTTGGAAAACTTACCATTCTTTTGATTTCTTGAGTCATCAAATCTATGGTGCTGATAGAATCCCAAGTTACTGACCAACTACTATTGCCAGAAATTTGGCTGTAAATACTTAGCTTGTGTCTATGGTTTTTTACTCACAACAATAAATACATTCTGTCCATTCAAAGGAGTGATTCATGCCAATATTTATCCCAAATTTTTGACTGAGGTTGATTTTTTTCTTCCAACTATCCCTTTTGATAAGTATATCTGGAAGAAAAGGCATAGGTACATAAGGGAATGAGCATATCATTTACTTTACATGACCTCACCATTCTGCTAAACAGGTTACAAATTTTTATCGTGTTTCATCCTTACAACTTTCAAAATTAGATTCTTGGGTCCTTCTTTAAAGGTGAGAAAGCTGAGGCTTAGAGATACCTAAGTACTTATTCAAGGCCACACAGCCTTAAAGTGGAAATTCTGGAATTTGAACTCAAGTTTGCCTGATATCCAAGTCCATGGCTGGCCTCCATGAAGAGCTCTCTCAAGTCACAGTTACTGGCTATGTTATTCTTCATCAGTCTGATTTCAAAAGCCATTCTTTTAGCTGTTCTCTCCACTGCCTTCTTGGGGAGAGGAGTCATTTTTCCTCATCAAGTACTGGCATGGTGCCTGGTATGTGGTAGAGACTTGATGTATGTTTGTCTAACGGTGAAAAATGGAAGACGCTGGCATTATTGATTCCTATTTACCCAGTATACTTTGCTTCTCAAACCAGGGAAAAGTAAGCAAATAGGTATTCTAAGGTTGTTTACTCCTTTTATTTCCTTATGTTTTTCTACTTTGCTTTCTGCATAGTAAAAATCCAAGTCTGCATAGCAGCTGGACAACATAAGAAAAATGTTCAAAACGATGAAAAGAAATCACCCAAATAAAAGAAAGTACTGTAAAGTGAAATAATGAGAATTTACTTTAAAAAGGTTTCTTTTTATACATTTCTATGTCAAATTTAGCACAGTAGCAAAATGTAAACACTTCTCACATTTTGGAAGTGCCTTGGTTTAGAAAGTTGAGAAGAAATAATCTGAAAATACATTAAGATCTAATTAAAATGATTCCTAATCTAGAATAGCTTCATGGGTGATGTCAGCTTTTAATGGGATTCACCTGTTATTCTTCATTTCCAAGTTTATTAATTCACATAATATGAATTTTACTCTTTTGGAAAGTGTTGTTATAACCATGTCCTAGTGAACAACATTTTTCTACAACACAGACTATGCTTGGCACATAGTAGTTCCTCAATAAATATGTGATGATTATTAAGTAAAAGACAATTTTAATGAAGAATGCTACATTCAAATTAGATTACATAGGATCAAAATGATAGGGAGCAATCAGTCAATAATAATAAGTAGCTAATATTTATTATACATGTCAGTATGGGGTTAAAAGGCTTTGAAGGCAGTGTTTTATTTATTCTTCATGACATTTCTATGAAATTGTACGATTTTACCTTCACTTTATAGATGTGAAAATTGTGGCTTAGAGAAGATAATTGCTCATGATCACACTGCTGGTAAGGAGATGAGCTAGTATTTAAACCCAAGATTCAAAGCCCACAGTAACCACTCAATGTAAAGCAAGCTTTTATTTTTTATGTTTGAGATCTTTTCTCACACCAGAAATTGCCAAACAACGTGACTGTTATTACTTAGACTTAAGAGGCTCATGTGCTGGCAAATAATGGCCAGAGGTTAGGCTGGAGTTTGCAGTGTAGCCAAAAGGGAAATGTTAAAATAAAACCTACTAATGAGTCATACTGGTGGACACTGGGGTTAAAGTTTCAATCAAGGTACAGCTCATCCTGAGGGGTTTCCACTGAGCACCACATCAATCTGACTCTGCCAATGAACTTCATCAAATCAGTTACCTATATTCACTCCCAGGGCTATATTCATCCTCCAGACAAGCCCCTGGTATTTGCTTCAGGGGGAGCCTGCTTAGAAAATGTATGCATTTTCTTTCTCCCCATGTTAAATTACCAAATCAAAATCTTTGTCATGCTTTAGATAGTCATTTATTTATTCATGTAGTATTTATTAGACACTTTTTGTATTCTAGGTGCTCGATATACAGTGGTGAATGACATGTCCATGGCTCCTATAATTATGGAATTTACAATCTCATGAGGAAAACAGATAATAAAGAAGCAAACACATATAATTATAAGTGCAGGGATGAGAAAGAAACGATCCAAGTTCAGTGGTTTAAAGGAGTGGCTTTAAAACAGGGTTTTTAATGAAGATGGCAAAGGTGTTGATACATACCTGTATCTATAGATATATAGCTGGACTGTACACAGAAGCTCAAACACATAACAGTGGTTTCATTTTTATATTACATTAGGACAAAAACCCTTAGCAAGGTGTTACTAGGAACATATTATCTTGTTTCTGGTCCAGGCCTCTCTGTTCTTTTGTTTCATCCTGGCCCCACTTGTTTGGTCCTTCTGCCCAAAACCGTCCACGTCCAGGGGTTCATGCTGGCCCATTGCTCACTTCGGATATTCTTGTTGAATATTTCTTCGGAAGTATGTGCATACGGTTGCCTAAAGACAGATCTTTAAAATACAGAGGCTACCTTTAGCCATACTTAATGAAGGCTCTGAGCCATTTTACACTCTCATTCAAAAATTTTATCAGGTAGGTACTCACAGCCCACTATTATAATGGGGAGAGCTAAGTATCACAAGGCTAAGGAGCTTCCCCAAGTGGCTAAGATGAAGACATCTAACATAGGTTATTCTAACTCCAGAGCTGATGTCTCTATGATTGGCAGGCTGCCTCCAGTGTTTGTTGTAATCATTATTGTATATGGCCTCATAAAGCAATTGTATCACAACCATGTGGAGAGATTCTGGGATAAACAGAAGTGTTTCTTTGTATCAGAAATAAACATAAACTCTCAAAAATTATTACCAACATATTACATCAGATAAATCTTCTAATATTAGATCTTATATTAGATATTAGTGCCTGGTCTGAACTTTAATTGGCAGAATCTTTTCTTTTATAAAGATGGGTAGCATTTAATAGTCCAAATAGATCTGTGGAAAAAACCTCAGAACTACAGTCCACATGCATTTGTGCTCATCAGCTATTTTGGAAATCACTTCAGAATGTTATGTCACTGCAGGTAATACTTGTCCTGGAAAAAAAGTAATTTTGCCTTTTTCAAGTTACTTATTTTGCAAGTTATTTCCATGGGAATAGGAAATTAATTCTATCTGTTCAATTGTGGTCCTCTCCCAATTTCCAATAATTTCTGTAGGGGCTATGCTGAGAGACCGGAGCCTCCCAGGGGGCTTGCCCACAAGAAAGGCATGGCCAGGGAAGCGCACCAAGCTAAGAGCTCAGAGAGCAATGCATTAGGTGAGATGAAAGCCAAGGCAAGGCAAAGTTCACTGAGAGAGAAAGCAGAAAGGTCTAAAAACAGGAACGTGTGCAGGGCAGGTCAGGGTAAGCAGTTCAGGACTGATGCCACAAGCAAGGAAACATTAGCATTGACTTGGGAATGGTGCCTGTGGCACAACCCAGGGCTAGGCCTGTTGGATTGGATTTGTGCAGGCTCAGGGGCCTCCTGTCTGTATATGTCCTGCATCCTCTTTTGGAATCTATTCCCAGCTAGCTGTGAACTGAAAAAGAGAAACAAGATTATCCCAGCAGGTTCCTCTATGTTCTATACATAGCAACATCAGTCTGCCCTAAGTAGATTATTGCCATTTTTGCAAAGGATGAAACAGAGGGTCATGTCAAAAGGAAAATAGTTACTTCCCATTATTACCAACTGTCTGTTTCATGCAAATACCTATCCAACTCACAGATCTCCCAGGGAACAAACATAGTAACTAATGCTCAGCACATGGTGATTGCTGGAAAGACTAAAGATGCACCTCTAGTGTTTAGCAGAAATTGTAACTCTGGCTGCAGCCCAACTGATTCAGTTTCTAGGAGCCTCCTAACTGTGGATGCACTCCCAAGAGACTGTGTCATAATCACTTGTTCACTTGCCCCCTCCCTCAGTAAGTTATAGGAGTAGATCCTACTCATGTGGCCTGGGATCAAGTACATGCTCAAGAATGCTTGATGGATGGATGGATGGATGCATGGATGGATGCATGGATGCATGGATGGATGGCTGGATGGATGGATACATGGCTGGATGGCTGGATGGATGCATGGATGGATGCATGCATGGATGAATGAAGAATGAATGAATGAATGAATGAATGAATGAATGAATGAATGGCTTTGTAGGTTTAGCCAAAGAAAATTACTCAGGACACCTGTAAGAGAATGCAGAACAGGAGGTGAAGGTGAGGATGGGGAGACCCACCTTCTTTTCCTATGCTGTGTGGATGCATTTTGCTTTCTCTAAAAGATGACTGATGTTAAATAATTCAACCAAAAATGAGAGGAATTGGCAAATCTTCCATTCGGACTCTCATCTTATGAAAAGTTTGCTGATATTAGCAGTGCTTTTGTTCCATAAACATGTTTATTTCATTTTGTGTTTCATTAGAGCCCCAATCAAGTTTTTTTTTTTTTAACAGATCGATACAACTTCCTCTGAATCTTCTGATTCTTTTAAAGAGGGCCTATTTGCTGGTTTTATGATCACAGACTCTCACTTATAGAATTTTTATTATTATCTTTTAAGGGCAAATGAACTTTTACTGTCTAAAATTTGGCTTTTTTTTTTGAGAAAGTAGATCTTTTTCTACTGTGAGACTAGAAATATGTTTCAGTTAAAATAAAAGAAAAACTTGACAGGATCTAGAATGTTGTTGTATTTCTGGTTTAATCCTAGGGTGGAAAATGCCAGGGGGACCACAAATTGCTTTTGTCTGGCTTGGGGAGGCATTTGTGAATATGAGCATACCCAAGGATACAGATAGTTCCTACAGCTCCACCTACAGTGGTTGTGCTACTTTAAAACTTACCTTATGACAGAGAGAGGAAAGATGGCGGAGGAGTAGGGGACCCTATTTCAACTGGTCCCTGGAATTGAGCTGGATTATCTATCAGACCACTCTAAGCACCCACGAAACCAGCCTGAGATGTAAGAAGATCTGGATCTCTACAAACAGAATATCGCAGGTGGTTGGTTTCGAGGTACGAAGCCGGGAGCCGAGATTCCGTGGGCAGATATCGGAGGCTAAATGGCAGCGGGAGGGAGCCTGGCCGTGGGGATCCTACATTGCCAGTGAGTGACAGCCTCGTGCGCTGGGGACAGGGCACAGACTTGCAGTGGGGAAAGGACTTTAGGGCAACCCCCCAGGCAGAAACCCGGAGTGGCGGGTCGCGCCCTGTGAACTGGGAGCAGCTGGTGGTTTTAGAAACACAAAGGGCAGAGACATGCTCCGACCTGGAGGCAGGACTGGGGGTGCTGCGGAGGGGGCGCACAACCCAGGACACTGCAGTTTATAGCAGCATGGACAGAAATGGAGACAGTGTGGCCTGGAGAGCTCACTGAAGAAAAGACTGCGATCTCTCTGCTCTGAGGCAGAGGGTTGGAAACAGTCTCTTCTCTGACTCTCAGAAGAGACACAGAAAGCCGCCAGGGGAAAGCCGCCAGAGAACAATAGCCCCCAAAACTGATTCGTGCTGAGCCCATCCCCCGCCACAGGGGGGCAGAGCAACTCCGCCCAAACAGGGTTGCCTGAGTAACAGCATGGCAGGCCCCTCCCCCAGAAGACAGGCTGGGAAAACAAGAGGCCAGCAATCCTAAGGTCCCTAGAAAACAGGTGCATCTTGCTTGGGTTCTGGTCAATAATTTGGACTCTATACATTCCCTCAAACACCCATCAACAGAGTGACTAGGAGGAGGAACCCCGAAAATAGAAAAGACTCAGAGATCATGACTTATGCTGCAGATTTACAAATGGGTGCAGATATAACCAAGATGTTGGAGATGGAATTCAGGCTAGCAATTGTGAAGACAATGGCTAGAATGGAGAAATCAATTAATGGCAACAGAGAGTCTCTAAGGTCAGAAATGAAAACCAAATTGGCAGAACTTAAAAATGATATCAATGAGATCCAATCCAATCTAGATAATCTAACAGCTAGGGTAACTGAGGCAGAAGAACAAATAAGTGACCGAGAAGACAATATAATAGATAAAAAGGGAAAAGAGGAGGCCAGGGAAAAATAACTCAGAATCCATGAAAATAGAATCAGAGAAATAAGTGACACCATGAAGCATTCCAATGTCAGAATAATTGAATCCCAGAGGGAGTGGAGAGAGAGGACTAGAAGATGTATTTGAGCAAATCATAGCTGAGAACTTCCCTAATCTGGGGAATGAAACAAACATTCGCGTCCTAGAGTTAGAGAGGACCCCTCCCAAGATCAAGGAAAACAGGCCAACACCCGCATGTAATAGTAAAACTTGCAAATCTTAGAACAAAGGAAACCATTTTAAGGGCAGTTAGGGGAAGAGATTCCTTACATACAGAGGGAGGAACATCAGAATAACGTCAGACCTATCCACAGAGACCTGGCAAGCCAGAAAGGCCTGGCAAGACATATTCATGGTACTAAATGAGAAGAACATGCAGCCAAGAATACTTTATCTGGCAAGGCTGTCATTTAGAATGGGTGGAGAGGTGCAGAGCTTCCAAGACCGGCAGAAACTGAAAGAATATGTGACCACTAAGCCGGCCCTGCAAGAAATATGAAGGGGGGTTCTATAAAAGGAGAAAAAACCCAAGAGTGATATACAACAGAAATTTACGGGGACAATCTATAAAAACAAAGTCTTCATAGGCAACATGATGAAAATTAATTCATGTCTTTCAATAATCACTCTCAACATGAATGGCCTAAATGCTCCCATAAAATGGCACAGGGTTGCAGATTGGATAAAAAGACAGGACCCATCCATATGCTGCCTGCAAGAGTCTCATTTTGAACCTAAAGATACATCCAGACTGAAAGTGAAGGGATGGAGATCCATCTTCCATGCCAGTGGACCTCAAAGAAAGCTGGGGTAGCAATTCTTATATCAGACAAATAGATTTTAAAGTCTGTAATTAGAGACACAGAAGGACACTATATCATTCTTAAAGGGTCTATCCAACAAGAAGATCTAACAATTGTAAATATCTATGCCCCCAACATGGGAGCAGCCATCTACATAAGCAACTATTAACCAAAATAAAGAGTCATATTGATAACAATACGTTAATTGTAGGAGACCTCAATACTCCACTCTCAGCAATGGACAGATCATCTAAGCAGAAAATCAACAAGGAAACAAGGGCTTTGAATGATACACTGGACCAGATGGACCTCATAGATATTTACAGAACATTCCACCCTCAAACAACAGAATACTCATTCTTCTCGAGTGCACATAGAACTGTCTCCAGAATAGACCACATACTGGGTCACAAATCAGGTCTCAACCGATACCAAATGATTATTATTCCCTGCATATTCTCAGACCACAATGCTTTAAAACTGGAACTCAATCACAAGAAAAAAAATTGGCAGAAATTCAAACACTTGGAAGCTAAAGACCACTCTGCTCAAGAATGTTTGGGTCAACCAGGAAATCAAAGAAGAACTTAAACAATTCATGGAAATCAATGAGAACTTAAACACATCAGTCCAAAACCTATGGTATACTGCAAAGGTGGTCCTAAGGGGGAAATACATAGCCATTCAAGCCTCACTCAGAAAAAACAGAAAAATCCCGAATTCACCAACTAAATTTACACATTAAAGAACTAGAGAAAAAGCAACAAAAGGTGCCTAAGCCACGCATTAGAAGAGAAATAATTAAAATTAAAGCAGAAATCAATGAATTAGAAACCAGAAACACAGTAGATCAGGTCAACGAAACTAGAAGCTAGTTCTTTGAGAGAATTAATAAGATCGATAAACCACTGGCCAGACTTATCCAAAAGAAAAGAGAAAGGACCCAAATTAATAAAATTATGAATGAAAGGGGAGAGATCACGACTAACACCAAGGAAATAGAAACAATTATTAGAAATGATTATCAACAACTATATGCCAATAAACTGAGCAATCTGGATGAAATGGAGGCCTTCCTGGAAACCTATAAGCTGCCAAGACTGAAACAGGAAGAAATTGACAACCTGAATAGGCCAATAACCAGTAACGAGATTGAAACAGTGATCCAAAACCTCCCAAAAAACAAGAGTCCAGGGCCTGATGGATTCCCTGGGGAATTCTACCAAACATTCAAAGAAGAAATTATACCTATTCTACCAAAGCTGTTTCAAAAAATAGAAACAGAAGTAAAATTTCCAAACTCATTCAATGAGGCCAGCATTACCTTAATCCCAAACCAGGCAAAGACACCATCAGAAAGGAGAATTTCAGACCGATATCCCTGATGAATATGGATTCCAAAATCTTCAACAAAATCCTAGCTAATAGGATCCAACAATACATTAAAAGGATCATCCACCATGACCAAGTGGGATTTATCCCTGGGATGCAAGGGTGGTTCAACATTCACAAATCAATCAATATGAGGGGGAAGAAGAACCATATGGTCCTCTCAATTGATGCAGAAGAAGCACTTGACAAAATACAACATCCTTTCCTGATTAAAACTCTTCAGAGTTGAGGGATAGAGGGAACATTCCTCAAGTTCATAAAATCCATCTATGGAATATCATCCTCAATGGGGAAAAGCTGAGAGCCTTTCCCTTAAGATCAGGAACACGTCAAGGATGCCCACTCTCGCCACTATTGTTCAACATAGTACTAGAAGTCCTAGCAACAGCAATCAGACAACAAAAAGAAATAAAAGTTATTCAAATTGGCAAAGAAGAAGTCAAACTCTCTCTTTTTGCAGATGACATGATACTTTATGTGGAAAACCCAAAAGACTCCACCCCCAAATAATTAGAACTCATACAGCAATTCAGTAATGTGGCAGGATACAAAAGCAATGCACAGAAATCAGTTGCTTTCTTATACACTAACAACGCAACTGTAGAAAGAGAAATTAGAGAAACGATTCCATTTACAATAGCACCAAAAACCATAAGATACCTCGGAAAAAAACCTAACCAAAGAGGTAAAGGATCTATACTCTAGGAACTACAGAACACTCATGAAAGAAATTGAAGAAGACACAAAAAGATGGAAAAATATTCCATGCTCATGGATCGGAAGAATAAACATTGTTAAAATGTCTATGTTACCCAGAGCAATCTATACCTTCAATGCCATCCTGATCAAAATTTCCATGACATTTTTCAAAGTGCTGGAACAAACAATCCTAAAATTTGTATGGAATCAGAAAGGACCCTGAATCGCCAAGGAAATGTTGAAAAAGAAAAACAAAGCTGGGGGCATCACGTTGCCCGATTTCAAGCTATATTACAAAGCTGTGATCACCAAGACAGCATGGTACTGGCACAAAAACAGACATACAGACCAATGGAACAGAATAGAGAACCCAGATATGGACCCTCAACTCTATGGTCAAATAATCTTTGACAAGGTAGGAAAAAACATGCAGTGGAAAAAAGTCTCTTCAATAAATGGTGCTGGATAAATTGGACAGCCACATGCAGAAGAATGAAACTCGTCCATTCTCTAACACTATTCACAAAGATAAACTCAAAATGGATGAAAGACCTCAATGTGAGACAGGAATCCATCAAAATCCTAGAGAAGAACATAGGCAGTAACCTCTTTGACATCGGCCACAGCAACTTCTTTCAAGATACATCTCCAAAAGCTAGTGAAACAAAAGCAAAAATGAACTTTTGGGACTTTATCAAGATAAAAAGCTTCTGCACAGCAAAGGAAACAGTCAACAAAACAAAGATGCAACCCACAGAATGGGAGAAGATATTTGCAAATGACACTACAGATAAAGGGCTGGTATCTAAGATCTATAAAGAACTCCTCAAACTCAACACCCAGAAAACAAATAATCAAGTCAAAAAGTGGACAGAAGTTATGAAAAGACACTTCTCTGAAGAAGACATACAAATGGCTAACAGACACATGAAAAAATGTTCATCATCATAGCCATCAGGGAAATTCCAATCAAAACCACATTGAGATACCACTTTACACCAGTTAGAATGGCAAAAATGGACAGGGAAAGAAAACAATTGCTGGAGAGGTTGTGGATAAAGGGGAACCCTCTTACACTGTTGGTGGGAATGCAAGTTGGTACAGCCACTTTGGAAAACAGTGTGGAGGTTCCTCAAAAATTTAAAAATAGAGCTACCCTATGACCCAGCAATTGCACTTCTGGGAATTTACCCCAAAGACACAGATAAGGGCCATATGCACCCTAATGCTCATAGCAGCAATGTCTGCAATAGCCAAACTGTGGAAAGAGCCGAGATGCCCTTCAACAGATGAATGGATAAAGAAGATGTGGTCCGTATATACAATGGAATATTACTCAGCCATCAGAAAGGATGAATACCCAACTTTTACATCAACATGGATGGGACTGGAGGAGATTATGTTAAGTGAAATAAGTCAAGCAGAGAAAGTCAATTATATGACTTATTTGTGGAACATAAGGAATAGCATGGAGGACATTAGGAGAAGGAAGGGGAAAATGAGGGGGGCGGAATTGGAGGGAGAGATGAACCATGAGAGAATATGGACTCTGAGAAACAAACAGGGTTTTAGAGGGGAGAAGGGAGGGGGAATTGGTTAGCCCGGTGATGGGTATTAAGGGGGGCACATACTGCATGGAGCACTGGGTGTTATACGAAAACAACGGATCGCGGATCACCACATCAAAAACTAATGATGTATTGTATGGTGACTAACATAACATAATAAAATTAAAAAAAAAATAAAACACACACACACACACAATAAAAATTATCTTATAATGTGTTTTGGGTTTTGTGCTCATCTTCCAGATCTTGTCCTCTCAAGTCTTTCCAGATTTCCTATAACCACATCGTAGAGCTGCTCCAATCTTTAATGTGAGGTCCTCATGGTTCTGTTGCTATGGTCTTTCCATCAGAGGCTTTTTGAGGCCATGTCTTCTTAGGATCTCAGATCCTGATTCTCTCTGATGGAGACACTTCAACCTGCTTTGATGATTTGTGTCTCTCCTCCATGCAATTTCTCTGGGCTCTGGTCACTGTTTGAAAGCTCTTAACAGCTAAGACAGCTTCCTTTTCTTCTGATTCACTCTTCAAGAGCAGTTAACCTGGGCACATCTCCTTTTCTCTCTTATTTCCATTATTCATGGTCTTTAATATCTAATTTTCCCCTTCATATCTGTCTTGATTATAAAATTTTAAACTTTCCTTTTTTTAACATTTCTTTTAAAAAGAGCTCTTTTTTCCCCCCTTCTAGCTTAATCAAATCAATCTATCCTTCTTTTGTCACAAGACTAAAGAATAATTTTGGAAGCATTTGTTATTGCTTAATTTTTTGATTGATGTTAGTGTTTCAAGCATAGCCTTTTAAAATTATTCAGAATCTCTTTGTCTGCAAGAATTCCTTAAAATGTTTCTTTTTTCCCAAGAAGATGCCACATTATCTTTATAATCACTCTCATTTATTTTGTTTGTTTTGTTTTTTAAACAAAACTAACCTTTATATGGACGAAATCTCAATGTGCGTGTCTGAAATCTAAAGGCATTGTTAGAACTAAATAAAAAGCAAGTTACCTTGAATACATATTGTTGGCAGTTTCTTTGAACCCATGGAGAAGTAACTTAAACTCCAGCCACCACTCTCTGTGGTCCTAAATACAGGGTGCCTAGCAACTTGAAAGCAGCTAATATTGTCAGGCTCTCACCAATGTCTAAAATAATCTAATTTGCCTCCACCCTCCCTGTAATAGCAGGTGAAGCTGTGACTCTGGTGCAGGGTCAAGGTGTAGCAGCAGCTGTGTCCTGAGAACCTTCCCAGGCAGCCCTGCCGACATTTGTTTAAGACCTGAGTGGGTTGTGTTATACCTGAGCTCTGCTTTAGCTACCGTTTGCAGGACAAAGCAGTCATAAGCTGAGTGACTGACCAAGGCCAGCACTTACTAAAAGTAACTTACAGCTTCTATCTAGACTATCATATAGATAAACCCTAGCCAGGTACAACATGAACCCCTGCAAGCCACCAGGTTCAGAAAACTACACAGCCAACTCCACAAAATGTCTTAATGTCTACTATTCCTTTGTTTCCCAAATGACATTCACTGTATCATTTTTAAGATTCATGGGTCAATGCTTAGATTTTGGGGCCTGAGAGGTGTCGCATAGTAAACAAAACGGAATCAGGTATGCAGAGATGAAAATAACATCACTTTTTTTTTCAGCTGATAAAGCCAATTCAGAATGTAACTTACATGTGCAACCAGTTGAGCTTCCTACTACAAACCCAAGAATTAAGAGATTTTGCCCTTTCAGTTACAACCATTATCGGGCAACCCAAGGATTCCCCCTATGAAAGTTTCTAGGGTAGTATCTGCATAATTGCGTTTTATTCCCAATCCTTTTGGAATTGCAAGGTTAATGAGTAGTGGCAAGATCTTACATTTATAAACAGCTGCATGATTTACAATAACTGTTACATGTATTGCTCATCCTTTGCAATGACCCCTAAGGTAGAAAACTGCCCCTGATTTATAGAGAGGGGAAAATTTTCAGAACACTAACTGACCTTCTGCCTAATGCCATACAGCTAGTTATATAGAGGTGCAAAGAATGGAATCAGTATATTTTGTTTGTAAGATAATTTCTCTCTTTTTTAAAAAAAGATTTACTTATTTATTTTAGAGAGAGAGAATGTGCGTGCGAGTTGGGGTAGGAGCAGAGGGAGAGAATCTTCAAGCAGACTTCTTACTGAGAGCAGGGCTCCTCTGGGCTCCATGTGGGGCTCCACCCAGGGCTGGATCTCAGGACCCCGAGATCATGACCTGAGCTGAAACCAAGAGTTGGATGCTTAACTGACTGAGCCACCCAGGTGCCCCTGTAAGGTCCTTTCTATTTCCACTATGTCAGCTTCTTTTTTCTAAGAAACAAAAAGACGTAAAAAATACATGTTAGCAGTGTGTGGTCGCCACAAGGAGAAGGAAATGAAGAGGAGGACCTAGAATCCTGTCTCCTTCCGAAAGCATGCTGACCTTAATTTACATATGCAAACAGTTGCTTACCCTCAGTTGCTGAAAGGTCAAGTCATGGTGATTTATGGGGATGGTGATCAGGACTCTTGTTATCCTCTTAAATTCAGGTGATATTAGCACAGTTATCCAAGGCTGGCGAAGAATCCTATCCCATTATTTACTGGGCAGCAGAGCTACCTCAATAAACAAGTGACCTTTAATGAGGTCCAACATGCTGGATTACTTCCACTTGACATAATAAGAATAATATTACCTCAGTCCTTTGGAGACTAATTTAGTGATACTTTGCCAAGGATGAAGAATTCCTCTGAGTTTAGCCAAAATAATGGTTTTTTAGGACAGGAGACATCAAATTTTAAAGGCAGAAATTGATCTATTTACAGAGCTGCTGTCAGAGTGATTCAGGATGCCTGAAAGAGCCACATTAAGGCTGCTCATAAATCAATAACCATCCCAATGAAAAGCAGAGAGAACAAAGATAACACAAAGTTTGTAAATGACTGAGGATGAAGCAGGCGATCAGAAAAGCTAAAAAATGAAGGTTTGCTACTTATTTGCTCCTTTTCTAACAGAATCAGAGAACTTGCACCAAAAATGTGTACACACATTTTAAAAAGAAAAAGAGAAAAAGAAATAAAGACTAATTTCAAAGTCTTCCCCACAGCATTTTGGTCCAAAGCCACCTCATATATTCTAATTCTCTAGATACATACAACTACTGACCATGCTCTAAGTTTAATATTTAGTGACTCTCCTAGACAGTTTCCCACTTCTGTGGCTTTCCTCATAATATTCTCTCTTCCAGGAATGAAGGCCTTCCTCTTTCTTCATGGTACAGGTCAAATATCACCTCCTTATTGAAGCCTTCTCTGATTCTCTTCTTTCAGATAGAGTCAATATTTCAAACTTTTTTCTCCAGCATTCTAGAGGCATCTCTATTGGAACACCAGACTGGGTCTTGGTGCATCCTCTCCTAACTTCCTGTGAGCCTCATGAATCACAGGGAGGGTATCTCATTTGTAGTTATAGTACCAGGGGCCTTCAACCCAGCAAGTATTTATTGGATAAAATAGACTATATATTAATAAATATCTGTTATCCCTGACATCACCTTTAAGTGTATCAGATCCCTATAAACTTTCCTATGATAAAAAATCCTGCTTGACACTCTCTTATTTAGAAAAAAAGCATAAGTTTTGAAGACTTTCCTTGCCTTCAAATTTGAGTTCTAAATTTACCACAAAATATTGATTCAGAACTTATAGGAATTTTTAAGAGGATTAATTGGAATTTTAAACCAATTATTTTTTTTATGTTTGCACACATTTCAACTGAAATATGAAATAAGCTAGATTTAAAAAACATAATTTGGGGGCTTGTTAGCATTCTATTAGATAAAACAATGTGAAGAAACTAAAGCTCCCTATTTTAAGAAGAGTCAGGGGTGCCTGGCTGGCTCAGTCAGAAGAATGTGTGACTCTTGAACTTGGGTCATAAGTTCAAGCCACATGTTAGGTGTAGAGATTGGAAAGAAAGAGGGAAAGAAGGAAAGAAGAAAGAAGAAAGAAAGAAAGAAAGAAAGGAAAGAAAGAAAGAAAGAAAGAAAGAAAGAAAGAAAGAAAGAAAGAAAAGAGTCAACCTTAACAATTTTACATTAAATATCTGCATACTATCAAAAATATAATAGACTATGCCAAAATTATATTTCTTGGGACAAATTTATATGTAATAAGAAATATATCTTAATGATTTCATGGGTGTGAAATCATTAAGATAAATGTGTGTGACCATACACCGCTAAATGATTTCTAAAATTTCATATTAGAAATTTCAAAAGCATTTTGTTCTAACTTAATCTCAGAAAAGCAGGAAGACCATCACTTCAATAATCTTTTCCCCTAAAAATACTTGCATGTTTTCAATGACAGGTTAACATCACTTCAAAATCAGTGATTGTGTTGAAAGCCTATTCTAGTAATTAACATTTTTTTTTCACCTTAACATGAGCATAGAGGTTCTGTCTCCTTTATTTAAACTTAATTTTCCAAGTAGTTTGGACATTATTGGCTGAAGTGAAAGTCAGGATGTTATTCGGGAAAGGAAAAAATAATTGTTTTCTTAGTCAACTCTCAAAATGTAATAATTTTTTTTAGAGGTCAATTGTGTGTGCCAAGTTAAGTGTCTGTTGTGTAGGGGGGGTTATGTTATCTTTACTACTTTAGTGGTCTTAATACCTTTCACACTAATATAGCCATATAGTTAAGCAATTCATAGATGTTTTCCCCACCCTCTGATGTTCCTGTGGCCTGGAGTTACCTCCAGACATTTCAAATCCCCTTTCTTGCACCCCATCCAAGATATTTCCATGGTTCACTCCCTGTTCCTGTCTTTGGGTTTAAGAGAGTTTTCTTTAGCCACATCTTTCCCGATGCGTCTCTGTGATGTAATTCCCTCCTGGTTGTTTATACTGTTATTTCCATCATCTTATTTAAAACAAATGATACCATCTTTTTCCTGTCTGTTTTAACCACTAGACTATAAACATCATGAAGACAAAGACCCTGTTACTCTTGGTCACTGAGGTATCCCCAGCACCCAGCACAGTATCAGACATATTCTAAACAAGTACTGCTTCATAGAATTTCAATATGAGCCACATAGGCATTTAAAAATTTTCTAGAAGCCACATTAAAAAAGTAAAGGGAAACAGGTTAACTTAATTTTGATAATTTATTTTGTTTATTCTATAATAATATATTTAATATCATTTCAACATGTAACCAGTATGAAAAGATTATTGGTGAGATGTTATGCATTCTTTTTTTTTTCTTACTGAGTCTTCAGAATCAGTATTTATTTTATACTTACAGCATATCTCTTTTTGAGATAACCACTTTTTAAATGATTAATGTCTTTATGCGGCTAGTGGTTACTGTTAGTACAGTTCTAGACTATCAATAAATATCTGTTGAATGCATGGATGCTATAATATGTTGAATATAGGTGTGTGGTTGGTGCCCTATCTCTCCATCTAGCTCTTTCAGATACTTTTTATCCTCTTTGTGCACACAGCCCCAGCTTTTGTGTGCTTTGCTGCTAATAGCTATACCTCCAGCCTGTAGGTGATTGCCCTGGGTCACTGGAGTCATTTTACTGACACAGAGAACTTGAATTGTCTAGAAGTTTATATCCCCTGAACCCCCAGACAACAGGTGACCCATATAGGCTACCAATGACTGGTACGGAAGGACAAAAACCAAGCTCTTATGCCTCCATGGAGGGCCCTCTGAGGTATGATTTATACTCCAGAGCTCACTGTTGGATCAGGCTGATTTGCAGAGCTTGCCTGAAATCACCTCTTGCTTGGCTTATTTCTATTCCCTATCTTGACTCCCTTACTGCCTTGCTGAGTTCTCCTGGAGACACTTTCTTAATAAAGAACTTGCTCCTAAATCCTTGGCTGAGGGTTTGCTTCTAAGAAAATTCAAAGTGCTGAAAGTGTAGGATGTTCCTAATGCATAGTTGGTGTTGCAATGGCTTAAGCAAGAGCATAGTTGTATTCTGTGTACCTCAGGAGTAACGATAATGTCCACTGTGTCTCTCCTGGTCTCAGATACAGCACCATCTTGATAAAAATTCAAACCATATGAAAAAGAAAGGTGAAAAATCTAAGTGTTCTACCTCCTCCTTCTCTTCTATAGTAACTGCTGTAAATTTTTTTTGGTGTATCCTTGAATAAATTTCTTATGCAAATTCAACATACATGTATAAATATGTTATACTTAGAAAATGTGTTTTTCCTTTTATACAATGGGGTCAGAAATATTCTTCTGCACATTGCTCAGCATCTCAATATTTCATAAAATATTTTTCATATTTTTATGACTGCCTGTGTAACTTTATGAATGTGTTCCAATTTACCATTTTTCGTCTTTGTCTATTTTAACTCTTAATTTGCTTCTAGTCCCTGTTACAGATTCAGTATTTTTAGGTCTCTGGTATGGTTATATATTTATACATGCCATTCTTGCTAACTGATTTCTACCAAGCACATTCAAGTGCAAAGTGATTGTAACTTCTCAGTCCAAACATATGTCTCTTCATCCTGGGCAGAGGTTCTGGATCTGGGCTCCAGTTAGGTTCTGACCTTAAATGTATGTGTGCTCTTGTGCACATGTATGTATTTCTGGAAAGGGGAATCAGAGCTTTCATTATAATCTCAAAGACATCTGTGGCATTCAAGTGCTGGAATTAGATATACAAATACACACTGTGTGACGTACTGTGTATAAAATCTCTTGCAGGCTTATCTCACCCACCTCTCCTCATTAGATTAACATTTAATTAATTAGCAGCTTTTCAATTAGTGCATATATTCTTCAGAGGCTGGGATCTAGCCTAACCACATTTATATCCCCCTGCTGCCTAGTTCAGTATTACAAAGAATGCAGTCATTAATAGTTTCTGGGAAATCGACAATGTTTTCTCCATTGTATTTATGCATTCTCAGTGGAACACATTTAATTTTCTTCTGCTTGTGCCTTTT
Source organism: Zalophus californianus (assembly GCF_009762305.2). Classification (NCBI taxonomy): domain Eukaryota; kingdom Metazoa; phylum Chordata; class Mammalia; order Carnivora; family Otariidae; genus Zalophus; species Zalophus californianus. The sequence goes on along the minus strand of NC_045595.1, from coordinate 65,055,271 downwards.
ACTCTGCTTTGCTTTGATCCAGGAGGATTGAAGTACAGAAGATCCTTTTCTGTAGAGATGACACATAAATCATTTTGGACCAATTGTACAAATTTCAAAGGTGTTGAGCAGGGGCCAGACTGGATGCGAGCATCCAATAATCCTATGTCCTCACTAGGACATGGTTTTAGCTGCTTGGAGTTCTAGCATCATCACGCCCACTCAGAGCCAAGGATGCTCTCCTTTGCATTCCATGGTGAAGGTTCACTGGCAGCTGCACAGCGTTTTCTAAAATCAGGCACATAACAGTCTTCATGGGCTAAGATTTGGTCAGTTGTTTTCAGACAAAGCAATTGCCCAGGCATCTGCCTGTGCCAGTCTTCCATTACTGCCACCCTCTTGAGAACATTTTCACTAACCTTACCCCTGTGTCCAGTTAGAAGAAGAGCAAAGAATAACTGAAACCCTTTCCATACCATTAGCTTGGACATATGTATATGAGGATGTAACTACAGAAAGTTGGATTAGTATGAAGTTTGGCAGCTAATGATAGAATCACTGATGTATAATTATTTCAAAATTGATAATATTATTATAAGCACATTTCTAAGGTTATGTTGAGTTTAAATCCCATTAATTGCTCCAAGGCTAACAATCTTGTATCCTCCAAAGTGATTTTTCCCAAGTAGGAAAAAATACACTTTAATGGAGCATATGACTCCAAAAATGTTAAAGAAAAATAAAAAAAGAGGTGATATTGCTGTTATGGACTGAATATGTCCTCCTCAAATTCATATTTGAAGCCCTAACCCTCAGTGTGAGTGTATTTAGAGCTAGGGCTATTATGGAGATAAGGTTAAGTAAAGTCATATGATGGAGCCCTACTGATAGCACTAATACCCTTACAAGAAGAGGGAGAAGTCCTAGAACATTCTGTTTCTCTACACATGAACAGAGAAATGCCATGGACACAACCAGAAGGTGGCCATCTGCAAGCCAGGAAGGGATTCCTCACCAAAACCCAACCATGATGGCACCTTGATCTTGGACTTCTAGCCTCCAAAAGTGTGAGGAAACACATTTCTGTTGTTTAAGCCACCCAATGTGCGGCCTTCTGTTATGGCACACCAAACAGGTGAATACAGTAATGTACTGAGCAAGTAATTCAAAGCTTCTCCAGCAGCCTATGGGAGCATTTCAAGATGGAGGTAGTGAGAGTCTAAGAAGAGGGTTATGTAGGATCTGGAGGGCTATGACCAAGGGGAAGAAGATGAAAATTAATGAACCCAGGTTTCCAGGGAACAGAGTAAGACCTAGACAGAAAAGCTTTGCATCAAGAAAGTGATTAGAGTCAGGAGTTAGGGACATAGGAGGAAGAATATGAATCAAAGCATAAAACTGAATGACATATTAGATTGCTGGGTTCAGGCTAAGAAAGATCCAGAAAACCATGGTTAGGGATTTTTCTCTCTCTCATTCATATATGTACATGGGGGCAGGCACATCTTAGAATTGTTGGATATACTAGAACAGAGTCTGGCTCTTACCACTGTATTGTGAGGAAGAACAGTTCAAGAAAACCCATTAATAAGAAGGGATCATCAGAAATTTCTAGCATAGCACAATGATTCTCCAGTGGCCTTATCTTCCAGGGCATTAAGTTCTGCCCCATTGTTGTCTCAATTTATAACGTGTATGCCTGCAGAAAGAGTCAAAAGGGGAAAAGAAGTGTTGCTGGGCCTTTTCTCCAGTAGACAACCCCATGGGAGCTTCAAAGTGAGCTTCAACCTTGAACTCTTTGAAAGTCCTCCATTAGGATGATTCTCATAACATTCTGAAATTTGAGAACTAAGAAATAGGTGGCCAAAGAGAAGGAAAGGAACTTCTCTTAACCAGCAGTCAACAGTAGTTTCCCATTTAAAAAATTCTTTTTAACTATCTAAAATTTATTTAATTATTTAATTGATTATTTATTTATTTTTATTATGTTCAGTTAGCCAACATATAGTACATCATTAGTTTTTGATGTAGTGTTCAATGATTCATTAGTTGCATATAACACCCAGTGCTCATCACAACACGTAGCCTCTCCAATATCCATCATCCGGCTATCCCATCCCTCCACTCTCTCCCTTCTGTAACCCTCAGTTTGTTTCCCAGAGACCAGCGTCTTTCATGGTTTGTCTCCCTCTCTGATTTCTTCCCATTCAGATTTCTCTCCCTTCCCTATGGTCCTCAATTCTATTCCTTATGTTCCACATATGAATGAAACTGTATGATATTTGTCTTTCTCTGCTTGACTTATTTCACTCAGCATAATCCCCTCCAGTTTCATCCATGTCTATGCAAATGGTAGGTATTCATCCTTTCTGATGGCTGAGTAATATTCCATTGTATATATGAACCGCATCTTCTTTATCCATTCATCTGTTGAAGGACATCTGGGTTCATTCCACAGTTTGGCTATTGTGGACATTGCTGCTATGAACATTGGGGTGCATGTGCCCCTTCTTTTCACTACATCTGTATCTTTGGGATAAATACCTGTAGTAAAATTGTTGGGTCATAGGGTAGCTCTATTTTTAACATCTTGAGGAACCTCCATACTGTTTTCCAGAGTGGCTGTACCAGCTTGCCTTCCCACCAACAGTGTAAGAGTGTTCCCCTTTCTCCACATCCTCACCAACATTTGTTGTTTCCCGTCTTGTTATTTTTTTGCTATTCTGACTGGTGTAAGGTGGTATCTCATTATGGTTTTGATTTGTTGAACATTTTTTCATGTGTCTGTTAGCCATTTGTATGTCTTCTTTGGAGAAGTGTCTGTTCATGTCTTCTGTCCATTTCTTGACTGGCTTATTTGTTTTTTGGGTGTTGAGTTGAGAAGTTCTTTATAGATCTTTGATACCAGCCCTTTATGTGTAGTGTCATTTGCAAATTTCTTCTCCCATTCTGTGGGTTGCTTCTTAGTTTCGTTGACTGTTTCCTTTGCTGTGCAGAAGCTTTTTATCTCGATGAAGTCCCAAAAGTTCATTTTCACTTTTGTTTCCCTTGCTTTTGGAGAGAGAAGTTGCTGTGGCCAATGTCAAAGAGGTTACTGCCTATGCTCTTCTCTAGGATTTTGATGGATTCCTGTCTCACATTGAGGTCTTTCATCCATTTGGAGTTTATCTTTGTGAATAGTGTTAGAGAATGGACGAGTTTCATTCTTCTGCATGTGGCTGTTCAACTTTCCTAGCACCGTTTACTGAAGAGACTGTCTTTTTTCCATTGGATATTCTTTCTTGATTTGTCAAAGTTTAGTTGACCATAGAGTTGAGGGTCTACTTCTGGGGTCTCTATTCTGTTCCATTCATCTATGTGTCTGTTTTTATGCCAATACCATGCTGTCTTGGTGATCACAGCTTTACAATATAGCTTGAAGTCAGGCATCGTGATACCCCCAGCTTTAATTTTCTTTTTCAACATTCCCCTGGTGATTCAGGGTCTTTTCTGGTTCCACACAAATTTTAGGATTGTTTGTTCCAGCTCTGTGAGCAATGTCAATGGTATTTTTTTTAAAAGATTTTATTTATTTATTTGAGAGAGAGAATGAGAGAGAGAGAGAGAGCACATGAGGGGGGGAGGGTCAGAGGGAGAAGCAGACTCCCTGCTGAGCAGGGAGCCTGATGTGGGACTCAATCCCGGGACTCCAGGATCATAACCTAAGCCAAAGGCAGTCACTTAACCAACTGCCACCCAGGCGCCCAATGTCAATGGTATTTTGATAGTCTTCCATTTTTTTTAATGAAAACTAGTATACATATAAAAAGGTGCCCACTGGTTTATAGCAGGTTGAAATTTCACAAACAACAAATCCATGTAACCAAAACCCAGGTCAATAAACAGAATATCATTAAAACAAAGTCTTATCCCTTCCATTCCTTATATTTACTGTAAAAGGGCAACTGTTAATCCTGACTTCAAATAGAATAGGTTAACTTTGTCTGCTTTTGTAGTTTGCACAAATGAAATAATGCAATACACTTTTTTGTGTCTGCTTCTTTTGCTCAGCATTATGTCTGTGGAGTTCATCTATTTGGGTGGACATATTTTGATGCTACTTTCTGTCTGCCTCTCTTGCCTCTCTTTCCCCATGATTCTCGGTCCATCCTTAGCACACATATACATGTTAGTGGGCATGCATTCTTGTCCTACCTGGTTGTCCCCTTTCAGGTGTAATTATCCCACTATGCCCAGAGTCATGCTGAGATCGACAGCCATTTGTACCATTCACCATCAGTTGTCCATAAAAGCAATTTCTTTGTGAAAAAGTAAGCAATCTTCTCATGCAGTGAAATATACATTGAAAGAATGATTTGACTAATGATAAATTATCATATTACAGTAATGATTGGTAGTGCCATAACCTTTTTGGCACCACATCCTTTTTCCAATGTGGTTGTGTCTAATCGCATGAAGAGAAAGGAGAGAAAGCTTAAAGGGGGAACATTTGATTCTTCAGGCTTCCTTTAGACTAAATTATTTAATCTCTTTCATTTTTCCCATTCCTTCCTTGGTCTGTAATATATTGATGACAAGGATAGAATCTTATTATGTTTTACTCGATGTATACATTTTTAGAATGTAAGAATGATTCATTCTGTTTTGACACTAGGAATAAGGAGATTAAGCAGTGCTAGCCCTCAGGGGGCTCAGATTAACATTGGAAACTCTATCTCTTGCAATCATTGCTCCCAACTGCTCTAGCAGTGGGTTGTGGGGACACAGAAGAGGGAAGAATTAATCCTATTTCCATTTGGAGAAGATTTAGAGAGAGGTGACACTTGCAGAAATAAATGTTAAATCCAGAAGGAAGTTCTGCTTACCTGAATGTCACACAGCATTGAGATGCCCTTCCTCTTTGCCTTGTCACTGCTTTCCTGGGTGGTTTTGAACAAGTCTTGCTTTTTACATCCCCCTTTTCTTGCTTCTGATGGGAACCATTGCCCCTCTAAGTCCTCCATCTCATAACTTGACTGCCACAGGGCGTAAGTATTTATGAATATTAAAGTGTTACAGTTCTTTGGGAATTAAGCCCATTGTTAGGACAGTGAACCTTTCCTTTCTTTCCCTGAGTGTCTTGGGGAATTTTAAAGGGAGTAATAGGAAAATTCAAATATCTTATGAATATATAGCAGTAAAGTGACAGGTAGTAAATCAATGTCCCAAGAACAAATTTTAAATAGCAGAGCCAATGGCACACCTCCAATACTAATAACATTTGGTGAAAAGCTCAGCATTCCTAATGAGGACACGCTCACTGCTTGCATGGAGATTAGTGTGACCATGCAATGCCTATTGCATTTCCTGTTAAAAGAGAAGAGCCAAGCTATGGATTAGAAGCTGGTCTTGTATCTTCTGGCTTGCCAAATCCCTGAAGCAGCATGTAAATAACCTTGATTTGTAACTAACCATGTTTACTTGGAAGGGTCAATGCCAGGGGACTCTAGACTTATCCTTCTCCATGCCAAGAAGGTAATAGGTGACAGTCCAAGTATGGAGGAAGTAGGGTGCCTTAGGTTGGATTCCCTAGAAGAACCTAAGGAAGTATTCATGTACAAGTGATTCATTAAGGGAGGGCTTCTAGAGGAAACCAGTAAGGTAGTTGGGGAGCAAAGAGGGAAGGAAAGCAAGTAAAGTCTGACTTAGAGAGGGTAGTCTTAGCCTGATCCCACAGAGTAATTCTGGAGTGTAAGCTAGACCACAAGGAAGTCATACCACAAGGAAATCATACCCCAGGGAAAGGAGATCAGGTTTACCTGGTAGATGGCCCAAGATAAGGGGAATATAAGTTCATAGGCACTATGGCTTTTCTTGGTGTAAGCAAGTGGGGCTACAAAATCTTGAGGACAGTCCTTTATGAAATGGGTATGAGCTGTTGGAAGCAAAAGGACATTAAAGGGGGCATGTGTACAAAAATTATAAAAAGGATCCAAACAGATGTAGATGGAGCAAACTTACTGTGTACTAAAAGAGTGGTACCCAAAGTGGGTGAAAAAACATCTTGGCTAATAACCAGCGTAAGGACATAGAGATTACAGAACAAGGCAACAACATGATGACATTCAGGTTGGCAACATGGACATGTGGAGCAGGAAGCTAGACACTACCCATTGGGGTCCAGACAGGATACAATGCCCACTGTACATACAGTGTACATACAACCTCCATTAGCCAGAGGTGAGGCTGAGTCACCAGAAGATGGGATAAGGTTTCTGAGGTTTCTTTCCAGGTTAAGCTTATCTCTGAGCCTGCTCAGAGGCTGGAAAAGGAGGAGGCACTGGGATATGTGCTACTCAAAACCAGTAACATTCCTAGGTTTGAAAACAGGCAAGATGCTCAGAAGTTGTGGCAGAACTAGATGTTCCTAAATTGCTATATGCAACAAATGTCTTCATGGTTCAGGTTTTTGTATTCATGTTCCAAATTCATTTTAACTACCATACTTTCCTTTTATTTGATTTCTATTTCTATTTATTTTATTTTGTCTTTACTTCTAATATGCTATTTTATTGGTCTAAACATCCTGATATAAGTGATTTTTGCCACAATTTATAAATAAGGCTAAGTCTAAACTTTAGGAGATTCATTAAACATATATTTATTGAATAATTCTATGTATAAAAAGTTTCCTGCAAAGTATTAACTGGGGGTTCAGAAATTAGATATAATCATTCCCCTTAAGGAGTACAATTGCTATGAGTAAATGCATGCAGCTCTATTTTCCATGTAGCTACATATAAAATGGAGATCTAGCATGTCTCCTGGGAATACAGAACATAAGGTACTTTAATAGAGGTCCTCCTTAAAGTAGTCTTGCCAGATAAAATATAGTCTACAAATATTTCTCAAGACATACTTACACTAAAAAGTTAATCACTAATTATCCTGTATTTTTATTTCCTAAATCTGGCAACCCTACCTGAAAAGTCTGATCAGTGAATATTTCATCTGCAAGAAGTAGGGCTCATCAGAGCTCACCAGTCAGTACAGAGGCATCCCTGTACTGAAGCAAGCTTAGTCAGGGGAACTATACAAATCTACCCATGCTCAGATGGTAGCTCTGCCAATTACCATGTGTGGGTCCCTGAGCTACATAAAAGGCTCTCTGAGCTGTTTTTCATCTGTATAAAGGGGACAAAGCAATCTACTTCACAAAATGATTGTTAGATAGCAGATGGAAAAGTAATCTCAGACCACTAAAAAGTAAAAGAGACAATAAGCATGTATTCTTCATTGAAATGTCATTTCCTCAGAAGAGAAGAGATGGGAGTAAAGCTCCCATTTTTTAAAAACTTTCTTGGGTTGCAATTCAATAGAAAATACCATTTTGCCAAGGGGGGCTGAGACTGCTCTATACTTCACAGGTGACAAACTGCAGAACTTTGGCAGAGTAAGTGAGGGGTGCGCATGTGCACAAATAATATGATTCATGGTGACCAAGTCACATTTTTGATTGGAGAGGTAGTAAACGGCTAGATCCCCTCATAGCTAGAATAATGTGTTCCCACAATTCTTATTTATCACAAACTCGGTCTTGCTGTCCCGGGAGCTTTGATTTCTGGGCCCTTCTATCTTTGATTGATCTTTGGCAATGAGTGTTATCCATCTATCCTATTTGGGTGAGGAGTCAGAAGCTGGTTCTCCACTGAAGCCTCCCCATACCCACGTGTCACATGCACCACCTGTTTTCATGCATCTAGCCCACTTTGCCTGATGTACTTGCCCATGACAGAGCAATTGTTAATCAGGATATTTCTTTCTTACTTTGTAGTATACAAATAGAGCCCCAATTTAATATGCAAATCACAAAATAAAACATTTTTATGACTGAGAATGCAATGAAATGTACCAATTTGTTAGAACAAAATATGTGAATATTTTCTTAGCAAGGTTCTTGCTTTCCTAATTCAATCCACAATGTACCTTCCTGACAGCTGCCAAGAAAACACACCTTCCTAACTCTCAGATGGCCCATTGTGTAGTTTCAGAGAAATTGCTCACTCAGGTGGTTTTCACTGAGGAATGGAATCAGTAATAACAGGGAGTGCTAGATAAATTCTACTTCTTCTGGGACCTTGGAGAGAAAATACTCTGTTCCAATCAGGAACAAAACAGAATATAGAGTTGCTGTGACAATATTTATTGATTTATTGTGAGAATTTAGTAAATATCAGGTAATATTGTGAGAGAGTAAAGAGGGATGGGCTCTCAGAGCCTCTGCTCTCAGAAAGCTTATGTTCTGAAGTAGACATTACAGGGTTAAAAGAAAAAGGTCTTTAAGAAGGTGACACATGGAACATTAAACTTCAGGGGTATAAGTAATTATTCCCAGCCAGAGGGAATCAGTGGAAGTCTTAATGGAAGTGGCATTTAGGTACAAAACATAGAATTTGTACATGCGATTATGGGAAAGGAGGAAGAGAATATTTATGGTGGATACATTTCTGTTAGCAGAGGCATGGATTTATACAACTGAACTTCATGTATAGGAGAGTAATTATGTGTATGCAAAGGGGAGTAGTGGATTGAAAAAAAGGTTGAGATCACATTGTGGAAGTCTTAAATTCCAAGGTAAGGAGTTTGATCTTTATCTCTAGGTGATTGGCAATCACTGAGGCTTTGAGAGTGAATATGAAAACTGTTCATCAAGCACTGAGAAAATGAACCTGGTGGCATTCGTGGGATGACGTGGACAGCTGGAGAAAGGGGTTAGGAGCTGGCCTGATCACTGAGGACTAGTCTCCTTTCAAATTCAAGTTCAAGAATGATTAGACTTGGAAAACCCCTCCATGTAATTGGAGAAAAAGAACCTAGAGCTGGCAGAAAGTGTCACTGAGACTGTCAGTACTGAATCCTGCCGCAGGTGTGCTGCCACATTCTGGGAACACAAGGTCACTGCACAGAAGTCACCTGCTGCCATCAACTAGATTAGGAGTTGATAACGATGGATTATTTCATTTGGCAGAATCACTTTGGAATTTTCAGACCGTGTTACCTTCTCTCATGAGAAGAAAAGATTAAAAATTTAGAATTACAATGTTCATTACCTGTATAAAATAAATATTTACTTGGCTAAGTCATGTATGGGGAATGTAGTGATGTCAAAGAGCATTTTTTCCCCCTTTTCCTATTTCACTCATCCCCTCACCCCCTCCTCTCTGGCAACCATCAGTTTGTTTTTTATCTTTAAGAGTCTGGGTTTTTTTTGTATGTCTCTTTTTTTCCTTTGTTTTGTTTCTTAAATTTCACTTGTGAGTGAAATCCTCTGGTATTTGTCTTCCTCTGCCTGACTTATTTCACTTAGCATTATATCCATTATACCCTCTAGGCCCATCTAAATGGCAAGATTTCATTCTTTTTAATGACTAATAGTCTATGATGTATATGTATGTGTGGGTGTGTGTGTGTGTGTGTGCGAGAGAGAGAGAGAGAGAGATATCACGTCTTCTTTATCCAATCACCTATCAATGGACATTTGGGTTGCTACCATATCTTGACTATCATAAATAACGCTGCAAAAACATAGGGTGTGTATATCTTTTTGAATTAACATTTTTATTTCCTTTGGGTAAATACTCATTAGTGGAATTATTGGATCATATGGTATTTCTGCTTTTAATTATTTGAGGAACCTCCATACTCTTTTCCACAGTGGCTGCACCAGCTTGCATTCCCACCAGCAGTGCATGAGGGTTCTTTTTCTCTCCATATCCTTTCCAACACTTGTTATTACTGTGTTTAGTCATTTGTCAGGTGTAAGATGATATCTCCTTGTAGTTTTGATTTTCATTTCCCTGATGATGACTGATGTTGAGCCTCTTTTCATGTGTCTCTTGGCCATCTGTATGTCTTCTTTGGAAAAATGTCTATTCATGTTCTCTGCTCATTTTTTAATCAGAATTTTTTTGGTATTGAGTTAAGTTCTTTATGTATTTTATATATCTTTATCAAATAATAATATATATTGTTTGCAAGTATCTTTTCCGATTCAGTTGGTTTCCTTATCATTTTGTTGATGGTTTCCTTCACTGTGCAAAAGTTTTTAATTTTGGTGTAGTCTTAATAGTTTAATTTTGCTTTTGTTTCTCTTGCCTGAGGAGACACAGGTAGAAAAAATTTTCTGTGGCCGATGTCAAAGAGATTACTGCCTATGTTTTAGGAGTTTTATGGTTCCAGGTCTCACATTTAGGTCTTTAATCCATTTTGAGTTTATTTTTGTGTATGATGTAAGAAAGTGGTTCAGTTTCAGGGCACCAGGGTGGCTCAGTCTGTTAAGCATCTGCCTTTGGCTCAGGTCATGATTGCAGGGTCCTGGGATCGAGCCCCATGTTGGACTCCCTGGTAAGCGGGGCATCTGCTTCTCCCTCTGCCTTTCCCTGAACTTGTGCTCTCTCTCTCTCTCTCTCAAATAAATAAAATAAAATTAAAAAAAAGAAAGTGGTTCAGTTTCATTCTTTTGCATGTAGCTGTCCTGTTTTCCCAGCACTGTTTGTTGAAGAGTTTGTTCCCCATTGTATATTCTGGCCTCCTTGTAATAGATTAATTGACCATATAAGTGTGGGCTAATTTCTGGGACTTTTATCCTGTTCTATTAATCTATGTGTCTATTTTCATGTTGGTACCATACTTCTTTGATTATTACAGCTTTGAAGTATACTGTACTATACCTATAGTATACTGTAGTATACCTGGGATTGTGGTACCACCAGCTTTGTTCTTCTTTCTCAGCACTGCTATTTGGGGTCTTTTGTGGTTCCATACAAGTTTTAGTTCTGTGTAAAATGTTGTTGGTATTTTGATAGGTATTGCATTAAATCTGTAGATTACTTTGGGTAGTATGGACATTTTAACAATGTTGGTTCTTCCAATCCATGAGCATGGAATATCTTCTCATTTGTTCATGTCATCTTCAATTTCTTTCACCAGTGTTTTATAGCTTTTGGAACACAGGTTTTTCACTTCCTTGGTTAAGTTTATTCCTAGGTTTTTTCCTTTTTTTTTTGTGCAGTTGTAAATAGGATTGTTTTCTTAATTTTTCTTTCTGCTACTTCATTATTAGTGCATAGAAATGCAACAGATTTCTGTATATTAATTTTGTATTCTGTGACTTTATTGAATTCATTATCAGTTCTGGTAGTTTTTTGGTTTAGTCTTTAGGATTTTTCTATATATAGTATTATATCATCTGCAAATAGTGACAGTTTTTCTACTTCCTTACCAGTTTGGATGCCTTTTATTTCTTTCTCTTGTCCGATTGCTATGGCTAGGACTTTTGGTACTATGTTGAATAAACGTGGGGAGAATGGGTATCCTTGTCTTGTTCCTGGTCTTAGAGGAAAAGCTCTCAGTTTTTCACTATTGAATATGATGTTATCTGTAGGTTTGTCATATATGGCCTTTATTATGTTGAGGTATATTCCCTCTAAATCTACTTTGTTGAGTTTTTATCGTGAATGGATGTTGTACTGTCAGATGCTTTATCTGCATCTATTGAGATGATCATATATTGTTAATGTGTTTCATTATGTTGATTGATTTGAACCACCCCTACATCCCTGCAATAAATCCCACTTGATTGTGGTGAATGATTTTTTAAAATATATTGTTGGATTCAGTTTGCTAATATTTTGTTGAGGATGTTTGCATCTATGTTCATCAGAGATATTGGCCCATAATTCTCTTTTCTGTAGTGCCTTTCTCTGGTTTTGGTATTAGGGTAAAGCTGGCTTCATAGAATGAATTTGGAGATTTTCCTTCCTTTTCTATTTTTTGGGATAGTTTGAGAACAGGTATTAATGTTTCTTTAAATATTTGGTAGAATTCACCTGTGAAGCCATTTGGTCCTGGACTTCTGTTTGTTGGGAGTTTTTTGATTATTGATTCAATTTCATTGCTCATACTCAGTTTGTTTAAATTTTCTATTTCTTCCTGATTCAGTTTTGAAAGATGATATATGTCTAGGAATTTATTCATTTCTTCTACGTTGTCCAGTTTGCTGGCATATAATTTTTCATAATGTTCTCTTATAATCCTTTGTATTTCTGTGATGTCTGTAAAGAGCGTTTTATTTTGGTTGTTTTGTTGAGGTTCTTTGACCTGGGAGACAATCTTTATTCAGCTATTTGAGAATGTGTCAAGATGGTGATACCAAAATGTAAAATCATTACATTAAAAAATTTTCCAAGTAGCGTGTGCATTGGTCATTTTTTAGCCTTACTACCTCTAGGGCCCTTAGTGATTTTCAGAGCCTCAGCCATCATGAGATGTGATGTTGATACCCATCCTGGCTTCCCTACTGATTATTGTGAGGATCAAAAGGGCAATTAGGAGAACTTGCTCCATGCCCTATAAAGAACTATATAGTAAGGGATTTTTGTTACATACCTTTTTCCTCTATTTTCAAATACTATTTGAGACAGTCATTACAGCAGTAAATGAGAATTTCTAAGGGGGAAAGGTGGTGAATAGAACACTTTAAATGAAGGAGTTCCTTAAGGGGTAAGCTGTCCCTTCTCCTGAGCTTCCTGGGCAGGAATGTGTTGGTTTGTCAAGAGCAGGGAAGGGATCTTGTTCATGTTTCTATCTACAGTGCCTAGTTCAATGATGATATATGAGATACAATAAATATTGATGAGTGAATGAGGTAATACATGAAATAGTTACCTCATTTAACATGTATGGATCTTTTTGAAAATTAGAAAAAAGCTCCCTTACTCTGGGCAGACTCAGCCCTGAGTTTGAGTGTCTTGATTAGTAGGCAAGTACAGGGTGGATTTTAATCCCATTTGTCTCCTGGCTAGAGAATATAAGTGCAAGGTACAACTTTCACAATAGCATGTGAAATTGCAATAATCAGTAGAGGGAGGACTTCCTTCCATTGTTTTCCCTGAGTGTAGACATATGGGGCACTTGCCATTAGCAAAGAGTTTCTACTGTCCATATCTTTGGCATAGGGCCCTGAACATACTGGAGGCTCAATGTCGGTTCATTGTCAATACTCAGTAACTGCTCAGCGCATGTGCATGTTCTTTTGGGGGCCTGTATTTTTATGTGATATTGCCAAAATAGGTATTTTCAAGGTTCTTTTAAGCTATTCCCCTTCCTCTTCTTTTGCTTCTCATTAACATTAAAGACAATTCATGCCAAGATTCAGTTTTAATTTAAACAGCTAGACTTATGCACACTCTGCTCATTTTGATAAAGAGGCCCTAGGAAGTTATTCAGGTAAAGCCACCATTAGCAGATCAGGATTGCTGTAGGGCTTGATCATGGTGAGGCTGGTAAGTAAAACGTTGGGTCCCAATACAGCCATATTTCGGTGAGCACATCTGGAAATCACCTCTTATGTTTCCAGCTCCTGATGATTGAACTGGAGCACAGAGCAAGTGCAGCATTCCATGCTGAGCAAGAGGTTATGATTCAAACTAGGCAAGAGACAAAGCAGTGTCCAGACCAGAGAACATCTATTTTTGGTTAGAAGAAAGGCTGTTAAGTAGATATGTATTTCTCCTTCTATATACTGTGACACTTGTCAAGCAGACTGCCATGAAAGCTGTTCTTTGTAGACATCAGCAGAAAATATGTAATCTTAAACACAGTGACTAAGAACTTAGAGACTGACTTTTCATTCATGTTTATCTCTCAATAAAACAATAGTAATGTAGTAATTCCCATTTAGGGGGTTCAAATTATGTTACAGTCCTTCAAAATTATTTGTCTTTAACATAGCATGAACCTAAAAGGGTAGATTTTAACCTCCACTTAAAGAATGAGCCAACTGAGTCTCAAAAACTTCTTTGGATTCAAATCTGGATGTGTACAGCCCCCAAATATATGTTCTCTTCACTACACCATGCTGCCTCTTAGTGTGCTAGTGGCCATCTGGATTTCATAAAGGCACTTTCTTGCCTGTATTAGCTCATTGATCTAATCACCATTTCAGTAACTTAACAGTTCTTAGACAAAGGTACAGGTGTAACTCCCTCCTTCTTAAATGTAGGTCACACATAATGACTTTCTTCTAAGGAGTACAGTGTGGGAAGTGGAAAAAAAAGAGTAACTTTACGGTGGAGAAATCTGACAAACACTACCACTGACAGGTGATCAAGGTGAACATCCATAGTGATTACCATATGCCCTTGGTAACATGGGATGAGAAAGACACTTTACCTCCGTAGTCTTCCTTCAAAACTCCATGGCCTAGGTCCAATCATGAAGAAAACATTGGATACATCTCAAATGAAGGCCATGCTACAAAATACTTGTTTAATATTCCTCAAAACTGTCCAGTACCTCAAAAACAAGAAAAGTCTGAGGAGCTTTCATAGCCAAGAGAAGTCTGAGACATGACCACTAAATGTGATATGATATTCATATCACAGGTGGGATCCCAGAACAGAAAAAGGACATTAAGTAGAAAATAAGAAAATATGAATGGACTTTAGTTAATAATACTGAATCAATATTGGTTCAGTGATTGTGAAAAATGTTCCCTGTGAATGTAAGATGTTAACGATAGGGGAAACTGGGCATGAGTTAGATAGGCACCATCTGTATTATCTTCACAAGTTTTCTATAAATTATTTTAAAATAAAAAGATTATTTTAAATATATAAGCTCATAATTTAATATCTACTTTAATATAGTAAAAAGGAATTGACAGCTTGGGAATGGTGCTAACTCCTATCCATATGGAGGAAAAGAAGTTAAAACTTGAAAGCTACCTACCACCAAGCACAAAAAGATCTAGATGAATTCAGGACCTACATATGGAAAAGCAAAGCTATAAAAAAATTTTAAAAAATCTTTCTAATGGATGATCTTATCAAAGTGTGGTCCCCAGACCAGCAATATCAGCATCCTCAGGGAATCTGTTAGAAATACAATGTCTTGGGCCCCAACCAGAATAATTCCAGAGGTAGCATCTGCCTGTCTTTGTTTTAAAAACCCAAGTAGCTGTTATGTATGTTAAAGTGTGAGGACAATTGCAATAGAGTAACACTTCATAAACAAGATAGGAAAGTCAAGCTGAAAAGTGAAAGATTGATAAAAATAGCTGTAGTAATATTTAAAATGTGAAATATCTATTAAACCATTGTCTTAGAAAAAAATAACCGACCAAAGATTAGCATATGAAATATTCAGCACAGATAAATATAGAGCAGTGCTTTTCAACTAGGGGTGATTTTGTCCCCTGGGGAATGTACAGTGTCTTGAGACATTTAGGTCATCAAAACTTCAGGAGGGCAGTCATTTAGTTGATAGAGGACAACAGGGATGCTGCTAAACATCCTACAATGCACAAATCATCCCACATCCCACACATCCCAACAAAGAATTATCTGGCTCAAAATGCAAATAGTGCTGAATTTGGGAAAGTGTGGTGTACAGATTTCTTCAAATCATTAAGAAAACGATCATCAGCAAAGTAGTTTGGGCAATTTACCAAGAAAAAAACCCAAAATGACCAATATACATATGATAAGAGGCTCAAACTCACTAGTAGGGGGGTAAATGCAAATCATCACAACCCATATTTTGGCAAAAAATAAACAAAACACTGAGTCTTGTAACATCATATGTATTGCTTATTGCTGCTATAACAAATTACTAAAAACTTAGTGACTTAAAACAACACAAATGTATTATTTTACAATTCAGGAGGTCAGAAACTCAAGATTAGTTTTACTAGGTGGAAGTAAAGGTATTGGCAGGGCTGGTTCCTTCTGGATATTCTAGGGGAGACTCTACTTCCTTTCTTTTTCCAGCTTCCAGATGAAGCCAGCATTCCTTGCCTCCTGGCCCCTTCCTCCCTCTCTGAGTTCAGCAGCGTAACATCTTCAAATCTCTGACTCTCTCTGATCTCTGCTTCCATCCTCACATCTCCTTTGTCTCTCTCGACTCTTTATTTATAAAGGACTCCTGTGATGACACTGGGTCCATGTGGCTAAAATCACACAGGATTATCTCCCCAATCTCAAACCTACATTTGCAAAGTACTGTTGGCAATTAGAAGGTAACCTGTTCACAGGTTCCAGGGATCTGAATGTGGGCATCTTTGGGAGGCAGTTTTTCAGCCCACAATATCATGCAATGAGGAGAATGTGGGGAAATGAGACACTTTTACTTTGAAAGTATAAATTGGTACCACTGCTCTGGAGGGCAATTGGGCATATTTAGTTATGTTGAAGAACATCTTTCAACTTGACAATCGCATTTCTTAGTGGCTATCTCTGAAGAACTTGTACACATGAGCACAAGAAGAAATGTGCCCAGAAGACAAATACAAGAACATTAACTATAGCAGGGACAGTACAAAAGTGAGAAATAACCCCAGTTATCTCTTAGTTGTAAGGTCAACTCAAATTGAGATATAAATGAACTAGATGTTTTTGTATCAACATGTGTAAATCTATAAAGTTGAGGGGTAAAAGGAAGAATGTGTTAGAATTCCATTTATGTAGGCTGTTATTCCTATGGATTTATACATATGCAGGAGAGATACAAAACATGCCTGAGCATGACGTATACTACCTTCACAGTGGTGGGTAAGCCTGAGGAGTCAACGTGGGGAAGAGATAGGAGTATGGCTTTAGATATTTCTTTAACTATTCATTTAGATATTTGTTTTAAGAATTAAAAAAATTAAAAAAATACAGAGAAGTCTGAATCCTGTATGGCAAAATGTTAACATTTTAAAAACTTTAGCAGTGAGTATATAGATGTGTGATAATATTTCAGTGTGAATTCTTTTAACTCTCAGAACCCCTGGACCCAGAGGAATTCTTTTTCCTATCATGATAACTTCTAGAGAGTTCTGGTTATTACGGCATAGCCAGCAATTTTTTTTTTTACCTTTTTGTTCTGAAAATCCATTTTTATGAATCTGATTCATAAGAATCATTTCCTTAGAGCTTCATCACCCTAAAAGGAGGAGCTAATCTAATTTCTGCTATAAGGTGGCTAATTTCTAAATCTCATTTATTTGCTTTGCTTTTTCCACCCACCATTCAAATATTCATCAGGGGACATCTGCTCAGCTTTCACCTCCTGTGATTTTATGTAAGTTCCTGGACTGTGCTGGGATTCAATTTCTTCACCTATGAAATGATGGCACTAGATTGAGAACATTTTTAACAGCCTTCAAGTTTTAAAATTCTGATCCTCTGTAGTTTCTTTGAATTTTTAATCTATGAGCATTCTTGCTAACTATGTTTGTCATCCTCTAGTATTACCTAGTAGACCTGACATAATTGCTTTGGAGAATACCGACCTCTTCATTGGCTCTTAAAGGAATATTCAAATAATATAAGATACTTAAAGACTTAAAACAGCACTAATAGGACTAAACTACCACCAGAGTTCTATTGATAGGGTGCTTCAAAGATCTAATTTTAAGAAATGAGGTGGAAGACAATGCCCTACTCTCTTTCCAATTCCAGTATTTTAATGTTAAGAGAGACATTTAATGGGGTGTCTGGGTGGCTCAGTCAGTTAAATGTCCAACTTTTGATCTCAGCTCAGGTCTTGATCTCGTGCTTTGGGCTCCATGCTGGGTGTGGAGACTACTTAAAAAAAAAAAAAAGAAAGAAAGGATACATTTATCACTTGCTCTCTTGGTCTATTAATCAGAATATTGGAATATTTGGTATCATAGCAACATGGCACATTTGACTTCCTCTCATCTTTTCCTGTGTGATCATGTAAACTTGTGGTCATTCTCCATTTGGCACGAACTCATTTCTCTTCATCCTGGGGCATTAAATATTGGGGGTTCTATAGCACACTGTAGTTTATCAACATTTCCCATCTTTCTTAGGAACATGTATAAATTGCATGCAAAGAATGTGGTTGATTTAACAGATGAGAACACTCTGCCAAAGACGGAGAGCAAAAGTAAGTCTCAACCATATCCTCAAAGAGTTTACATTGCTTATTTCATTTTACCCTCAAAATAAGTTAATAAAGTTATAAATTATTAGGCTCATTTTACTGTTGAGAAATGATGAGATGCTAGTTATATTACCAGGGTTTTGTAATTGGAAGAGCCAAGATTTAAACTCCAAATTCACATATTTTTCTACTCGACTGAAATACCTCTCTTCTCAGTAAATATGAGATATAATAGCAAGCAAAATCTTGATGATTTAAGGGATTACAGATTAGAGCAAGACTTAAATCTGTTGTTATTAAAGCAAATTTCCTATTTGGAGCTTCTTTAGGGATGTCGGAAGAACGATACCATGTTAATTATCTAACTAAAATGTGTTTAAGTCAGCAGCTTTACTTTACTTAACTTATTAAAAATGTACTGGCTGTATGATTTTACCATGTGTTTGGTGCTATATAAGAATTATTAAAATACATTTAAAAAGTTACTTTACATGCTGTGTAAAGTTATTTGCATGGAGATTATTTACTTACATTTGAGGAAGTCAGTTGTAATTTGAGTAATAAAGTGATAACCAGGATTGATAAGATAGAAGGGAAAGAGAGGAAAAAAGGCAAACTTCAGGCAATCAGGGTACAGTGATTTTACTTGTACTTTTTTTGGTTGTCATTTAACTGATTAATTGGCAGGTGCAGAGAGGGCAGTCTGGACATTCTGTCCTTGAGCAGGCTGATTAGTGGATCAAAAAGCAGTTTTCGTTGTTTTATGGACTAATTTTATGGCCTTACATTGTGAAATTTTAGCTGAGACGTAAGTGCAGGCAGTCTGACTCAAGTGGCATCACCCAGAGTCTCTAGAGACCCAGACTCTCTAGTCCTCATCTAGTGAGGACTCACCTGTGTAATTCTCAGTACTGCCCTATACTCTGCTCACTCAGGTCAGGGCACCTGTGAGAGCGAGGTTCCTGGATGACCTTCCACTTAGGGAAATTTCAAATAATCTTAAAAAGCTGATAGAAGAGAATGGTCGAGTTTAGTATATACCTGTCAAATTTTCCCAGCACCATTTATTGAAGAGACTGTCTTTTCCACTGGGTATTTTTTTTCCTGTTACCAGTTTCTTACACCATACACAAAGATAAACTCAAAATGGATGAAAGACCTCAATGTGAGACAGGAATCCATCAAAATCCTAGAGGAGAACATAGGCAGTAACCTCTTCCACATAGGCCACTGCAACTTTTTCTTTTTTCTTCTTTCTTCTTTCTTTCTTTCTTTCTTTCTTTCTTTCTTTCTTTCTTTCTTTCTTTGTCTTTCTTTCTTCTTTCTTTCTTTCTTTCTTCTTTCTTTCTTCTTTCTTTCTTTCTTTCTTTCTTCTTTCTTTCTTTCTTTCGTCTTTCTTTCTTCTTTCTTTCTTTGTCTTTCTTTCTTTTTCTTTCTTCCTTCCTTTCTTTTTTCTTTCTTTCTTTTTCTTTCTTCCGTCTTCTTCCTTCTTTTCTTTTCTTTCTTTCTTTCTTTCTTTCTTTCTTTCTTCTTCTCTTTTTTCTTTCTTTCTTTCTTTCTTTCTTTCTTTCCTTCCTTCCTTCCTTCCTTCCTTCCTTCCTTCCTTCTCCTTCCTTCCTTCCTTCCTTCCTTCCTTCCATCCTTCCATCCTTCCTTCCTTCCTTCCTTCCTTCCTTCCTTCTTCCTTCCTTCATTCCTTCTTTTTCTTTCTTTCTTTCTTTCTTTCTTTCTTTCTTTCTTTCTTTCTTTCTTTCTTTCTTTCTTTTCTTCCTTTCTTTCTTTTTTTTTCTTTCTTCTTTCCTTCTTTCTTTATTTTTGTAGTGCTCCATGATTTATTGTTTGCGTGTAACACCCAGTGCTCCATGAGGAATGTGCACTCTTTAATACCCATCACCAGGCTAACCCATCCTCCCACCCCCCTCCCCTCTAGAACCCTCAGTTTGTTTTTCAGAGTCCATCATCTCTTGGTTTGGCTCCCCCTCCGATTTCTCCCTTTCACTCTTCCCCTCCTGCTATCCACTTCTTCTTCTTCTTTTTTTTAACATATAATGTATTATTTGTTTCAGAGGTACAGATCTGTGATTCAACAGTCTTGCACAATTCACAGTGCTCACCAAAGCACATACCCTCCCCAGTGTCTATCACCGAGTCACCCCATCCCTCCCACCCCCCACTACTCCAGCAATCCTCAGTTTGTATCCTGAGATTAAGAATTCCTCATATCAGTGAGGTCATATGATACATGTCTTTCTCTGATTGACTTATTTCGCTCAGCATAATACCCTCCAATTCCATCCATGTCGTTGCAAATGGCAAGATTTCATTCCTTTTGATGGCTGCATGATATTCCATTATATATACATACCACCTCTTCTTTATCCATTTATCTGTTGATGGACATCTTGGCTCTTTCCACAGTTTGGCTATTGTGGACATTGCTGCTATAAATATCAGGGTGCACGGACCCCTTTGGATCTCTACATTTGTATCTTTGGGGTAAATACCCAGCAGTGCAATTTCTGGGTCATATGGTAGCTCTATTTTTAACTTTTTGAGGAACCTCCATACTGTTTTCCAGAGTGGCTGCACCAGCTTGCATTCCCACCAACAGTGTAGGAGGGTTCCCCTTTCTCCACATCCCTGCCAACATCTGATGTTTCCTGACTTGTTAATTTTAGCCATTCTGACTGGTGTGAGGTGATATTTCATTGAGGTTTTGATTTGGATTTCCCTGATGCTGAGCAATGTTGAGCACTTTTTCATGTGTCTGTTGGCCATTTGGATGTCTTCTTTGGAAAAATATCTGTTCATGTCGTCTGCCCATTTCTTGATTGGATCATTTGTTCTTTGTGTGTTGAGTTTAAGAAGTTCTTTATAGATTTTGGATACTAGCCCTTTATCTGATATGTCATTTGCAAATATCTTCTCCCATTCTGTCTGTTCTCCTTTGGTTTTGTTGACTGTTTATTTTGCTGTGCAAAAGCTTTTTATCTTGATGAAGTCCCAGTAGTTCATTTTTGCCCTAACTTCCCTTGCCTTTGGTGATGTTTCTAGGAAGAAGTTGCTGTGGCTGAGGTCGAAGAGGTTGCTGCCTGTGTTCTCCTTTAGGATTTTGATGGAGTCCTGTCTCACATTTAGGTCTTTCAACCATTTCGAGTCTATTTTTGTATGTGGTGTAAGGAAATGATTCAGTTTCATTCTTCTACATGTGACAGTCCAATTTTCCCAACACCATTTGTTGAAGAGACTTTTTTCCATTGGATATTCTTTTCTGCTTTGTCGAAGATGAGTTGACCATAGAGTTGAGGGTCCATTTCTGGGCTCTCTGTTCTGTTCCATTGATCTATGTGTCTGTTTTTGTGCCAGTACCACACTGTCTTGATGATGACAGCTTTGTAATAGAGCTTGAAATCTGGAATTGTGATGCCACCAGCTTTGCTTTTCTTATTCAGGATTCCTCTGGCTATTCAGGGTCTTTTCTGGTTCCAGATAAATTTTAGGATTATTTGTACCATTCCTTTGAAAAAAAGTGGATGGAATTTTGATGGAGATTGCATTGAATGTGTAGATTGCTCTAGGTAGCATTGACATCTTCACCATATTTGTTCTTCCAATCCATGAGCATGGAACGTTTTTCCATTTCTTTGTGTCTTCCTCAATTTCTTTCGTGACTATTTCATAGTTTTCTGAGTACAGATTCTTTACCTCTTTGGTTAGATTTGTTCCCAGGTATCTGATGGTTTTAGGTTAAATTGTAAAATGGAATCGACTCCTTAATTTCTTTCTTCTGTCTTGTCGTTGGTGTATAGGAACGCCACCGATTTCTGTGCATTGATTTTATATCCTGCCACTTTACTGAATTCCTGTCTGAGTTCTAGCAGTTTTGGGGTGGAGTCTTTTGGGTTTTCCGCATAAAGTATCATATCATCTGCAAAGAGTGAGACTTTGACTTCCTCTTTGCCGATTTGGATGCCTTTGATTTCTTTTTGTTGTCTGATTGCTGTGGCTAGGACTTCTAATACTATGTTGAATAGCAGTGGTGAGAGTGGACATCCCTGCCGCGTTCCTGACCTTAGGGGGAAAGTTCTCAGCTTTTCCCCATTGAGAAAGATATTCGCTGTAGGTTTTTCATAGATGGCTTTTATGATATTGAGGTATGTACCCTCTATCCCTATACTCTGAAGAGTTTTGATCAAGAAAGGATGCTGTACTTTGTCAAATGTTTTTTCTGCATCAATTGAGAGGATCATATGATTCTTGTTCTTTCTTTTGTAAATGTATTGTATCACGTTGATTGATTTGTGGATGTTGAACCAACCTTGCAGCCCAGGGATAAATCCCACTTGGTCATGGTGAATAATTCTTTTAATGTACTGTTGGATCCTATTCCCAGTATTTTGATGAGAATTTTTGCATCCATGTTCATCAAGGATATTGGTCTGTAATTCTCCTTTTTGATGGGGTCTTTCTCTGGTTTGGGGATCAAGGTAATGGTGGCCTCATAAAATGAGTTTGGAAGTTTTCCTTCCATTTCCCTTTTTTGGAACAGTTTCAGGAGAATAGGTATTAATTCTTCTTAGAATGTCTAATAGAATTCCCCTGGGAAGCCATCTCTTGGGAGATTTTTGATGACTGCTTCAAGTTCCTTAGTGGTTATAGGTCTGTTCAGGTTTTTTATCTCTTCCTGGTTCAATTTTGGTAGTTGATACATCTCTAGGAATGGACCCATTTCTTCCAGGTTATCTGATTTGCTGGCATAGAGTTGCTCATAATATGTTCTTATAATTGTTTGTATTTCTTTTGTGTTGGTTGTGATCTCTCCTTTCATTCATGATTTTGTTGATTTGGGTCATTTCTTTTTTCTTTTTGCTCAGTCAGGCCAGGGGTTTATCAATCTTGTTAATTCTTTCAAAGAACAAATTCCTAGTTTCGTTTATCTGTTGTACTGTTCTTTTGGTTTCTATTTCATTGATTTCTGCCCTGATCTTTATTATTTCTCTTCTCCTGCTGGGTTTGGGCTTTATTTGTTGTTCTCTCTACAGCTCCTTTTGTTGTAGGGTAGGTTGTGTATTTGAGAACTTTCTTGTTTCTTGAGAAAGGCTTGTATTACCTTTGCTGCATCCCAAAGATTTTGAACAGTTGTGTTTTCATTTTCATTTGTTTCCATGAATTTTTTAAAAAATATTTATTTATTTGAGAGAGCGAGAATGAGAGAGAGTACATGAGGGGAGGGAGGGTCAGAGGGAGAAGCAGGCCCCTCGCTGAGCAGGGAGCCTGATGGGGGACTCGATCCCGGGAGTCTGGGATCATGACCTGAGCCGAAGGCAGTTGCTTAACCAACTGAGCCACCCAGGCGCCCTCCATGAATTTTTTTAGTTCTTCTTTAATTTCCTGGTTGACCCATTCATTGTTTAGTAGGATGCTCTTTAGCCTCCATGTATTTGTGTTCTTTCTGACTTTCCTCTTGTGATTGAGTCCTAGTTTCAAAGCATTGTGGTCTGAAAATATGCAGGGAATGATCCCAAACTTTTGGTACCGGTTGAGACCTGATTTGTGACCTAGGATGCGATCTATTCTGGAGAATGTTCCATGGGCACTTAAGAAGAATGTGTATTCTGTTGCTTTGGGATGGAATGTTCTGAATATATCTGTGAAGTCCATTTGGTCCAGTGTGTCATTTAAAGTCTTTATTTCCTTGTTGATCTTTTGTGTAGATGATCTGTCCATTTCAGTGAGGGGGGGTGTTAAAGTCCCTCACTATTATTGTATTGTTGTCAATGTATTTCTTTACTTTTGTTATTAATTGCCTTATATAATTGGCTGATCCCATGTTAGAGGCATAGATATTTACAATTGTTAGATCTTCTTGTTGGATAGATGCTTTAAGTAGGATATAGTGTCTTTCCTCATCTCTTATTATAGTCTTTGGTTTAAATCTAATTTGTCTGATATAAGGATTGCCACCTCAGCTTTCTTTTGGTGTCCATTAGCATGGTAAATGGTTTTCCACCCCCTCACTTTCAATCTGGGGTGTCTTTGGTCTAAAACGAGTCTCTTGCAGACAGCATATCGATGGGTCTTGTTTTTTTAATCCAATCTGATAGCCTGTGTCTTTTGATTGGGGTATTTAGCCCATTTACATTCAGGGTAACTATTGAAAGATATGAATTTAGTGTCATTGTATTCCCTGTAAGGTGACTGTTACTGTATATTATCTGTGTTCCTTTCTGGTCTATGTTGCTTTTAGGCTCTCTCTTTGCTTAGAGGACCCCTTTCAATATTTCTTGGAGGGCTGGTTTCGTGTTTGCAAATTCCTTTAGTTTTTGTTTGTCCTGGAAACATTTTATCTCTCGTTCTATTTTAATGACAGCCTAGCTGGATATAGTATTCTTGGCTACATATTTTTCTCATTTAGTTCTCTGAAGATATCATGCCAGTCTTTTCTGGCCTGCCAGGTCTCTGTGGATAGGTCTGTTGCCAATCAAATGTTTCTACCATTGTTGGTTACAGATCTCTTCTCCCAAGCTGCCTTCAGGATTTTCTCTTTGTCTCTGAGACTCGTAAGTGTTACTATTAGATGTCGGGTGTTGACCTATTTTTATTGATTTTGAGGGAGGTTCTCTGTGCCTCCTGGATTTTGATGACTGTTTCTTTCCCCAAATTAGGGAAGTTCTCTGCTATAATTTGCTCCAATATATCTTCTGCCTCCCTCTCTCTTTCTTCTTCTAGCATCCCAATTATTCTAATGTTGTTTCATCTTATGGTATCACTTATCTCTCGAATTCTGCCCTCGTGATCCAGTAGTTGTTTATCTATCTTTTTCTCAGCTTCTTTATTTTCCATCATTTCGTCTTCTATATCACTAATTCTCTCTTCTGCCTCATTTATCCTAGCATTTAGAGCCTCCATTTTTGATTGCACTTCATTGATAGCCTTTTTGATTTTGACTTGGTTAGATTTTAGTTCTTTTATTTCTCCAGAAAGAGTTTTTGTAATAACTTCCATCTTTTTTTCAAGCCCAGCTACTATCTTTAAAATCATCATTCTGAACTCTAGTTCCAACATCGTACTAATGTCCATATTGAGTAGGTCCCTGGCAGTCGGTACTGCCTCTTGTTCTTTTTGTTGAGGTGATTTTTTTCCATCTTGTCATTTTGTCCAGAGGAGAATAGATGAATGAGAGAACAAAATGCTAACAGGATAACAACATCCCCAGAAAATATACACTAAACAAATCACAAAGACCTGAAACCCGGGGAAAACAAAAAGAAAGAAAAAAAAAAAGAAAGAGAAAAAGATAAAAACAAAGAAAAAGAAAAAACAAACAAACAAAAAAACCAGTGTGGTCTCAGGACCCTCAGGGTCACAGGAAGACCGGGGATGCCTGAGTGTGGCAAAGCTCCCAGGTATCAGCGGGGAAGCCGGCTGCAGACACAGAGACGAGGGGTGGGTTTTCAGCTCAGGGTTGCCATAATCCGTGATTGGTGGATTAAAAAAAACAGAATATGATCAAATATGATCAGGGTGATACATAGATCAGTGCTACACATTAGATTTTGGGCGTATTTTGGTCTGTTAGAAGAAAGTGCCTCCCAAAATTTTAAAGAAAGAAAAACTTATATAGCTACAAAAATAAGGGTTAATATGATGAAAGGATGGAATATAAATGTAAAGTTGAAAATTATAAAGGATTTTATAAAAGGAATTGGTAAGATAAGTAGTTGGTTGAAGAAAGAAAGAAGAGGATTAAAAAAAAACAAAAGGGAGAGAATGTGATCAGGCAGGAGACTAGAACAAAACCACTGGAGATTTAGGGTATATTTTGATCTGTTAGAAGAAACTGTATCTCAAAATTTTAAAGAGAGAACAACTTATATATACCAAAAATAAGGGTAACTACTATGAAGGGATAGAATATGACTCTAAAAATGAAAAATAATAAAAAAGATTTTTTTAAAAAAGGGATTGATAAGATGTTGACTGAAAAAGGAAAAAAGAAAAATTAAAAAAAAAGAAAAAGAAAAAAAATTTAAAAAATTAACTTTGAAAGACTAAAGAACCATGGGAAAAAAGCCATGAATTCTATGTGCAGTATTCCCCTAGCACTGGAGTTCTGCCATTCTCAATGATTAGTAAACTTGGCTTGGCTGGCTGTTCTTGCTGCTCTTCTGGGAGAGGGGCCT
The DNA here is from genome assembly GCF_009762305.2 of Zalophus californianus. Lineage (NCBI taxonomy): Eukaryota > Metazoa > Chordata > Mammalia > Carnivora > Otariidae > Zalophus > Zalophus californianus. Next base: position 65,029,175 of record NC_045595.1, on the reverse strand, counting down.
GTTGCCGTGGTTCCCAAATGTCTTTGCCGGAGGCGGAATTGCCCCTCCTTTGCGGGATCCAGGCTAAGTAATCTGCTTGGGGTTGCTCTCGGGAGCTTTTGTTCCCTGCAAGCTTTTCCTACAGCTTTGGAGAATGAGAGTGAAAATGGTGGCCTCCCAATCTCCGCCCCAGAGGTGGTAAGAGCTCAGGACCCCACTCCTCAGTGTGCCCCCAGAGAAAAGCAGTCAGTCACTCCAGTCTCCCTGGTCTCCAGCCACACTCCGTGCTCACCCAGCCTGTGACTGAGCATTTCTATCTCTGGCACATGACCCCATGTGGAGTCTTGAAACCCAGCAGATCCCTGTGGTGCGCTCCCATGCCGTTCCTCCCAGGGGAGGAAGGAGAGTCTCCCTGAATCTGCTGCTTGTTGGGTCCCTGCTGGAAAAGCAGTGTCCCGACTCTGCCGCTGATCACGGATTATGGCAACCCTGAGCTGAGAACCCACTCCTCGGCTCTGTGTCTGCAGCTGGCTTCCCTGCTGATACCTGGGAGCTTTGCCACACTCAGGCATCCCCGGTCTTCCTGTGACCCTGAGGGTCCTGAGACCACACTGTCCCAGCAAGGGTTCCATCCCCCCACTGGAGTGACATCCCTCATTAGAGTCGACTTCTAAAAGTTCTGATTTTGTGCTCAGCTGCTCTATTTCTTGCCAGAAGCAGCCGATGGAGGCCCCCTCCCCTGCTGTCTATCCTCCCAAATATCACCTCAGATTCACTTCTCTGCACATCCTACCTCCCAGAAAGTGGTCACTTTTCGGTTCAGAGAGCTGTTGCTATTCTTTTCTTTGATCTCCTGTTGAGTTCTTAGGTGTTCAGAGTGGTTTGATCCCTATCCAGCTGAATTCCTGGGACCAGATGAAATCCAGGTCTCCTACTCCTCCGCCATCTTGCTCCTCCCCACAGCAACTTTTTCAAGACATGCCTTCAACGGCAAGGGAAACAAAAGAGAAAATGAACTTTTGGGACTTCATCAAGATAAAAAGCTTCTGCACAGCAAAGGAAACAGTCAACAAGACAAAGAGACAACCCACAGAATGGGAGAAGATATTTGCAAATGACACTACAGATAAAGGGCTGATATTGAAGATCTATAAAGAACTTCTCAAACTCAACACCCAAAACCAAATAATCCAGTCAAGAAATGGGCAAAAGTCATAACAGGCACTTCTCCAAAGAAGACATATGAATGGTTAACAGAGACATGAAAAAGTTTTAATCATCACTAGCCATCAGGGAAATTCAAATCAAAACCACATTGAGATACCACCTTACACCAGTTAGAATGGCAAAAATTGACAAGGCAAGAAACAACAAATGTTGGAGAGGTTGTGGAGAAAGGGGAACCCTCTTACACTATTGGTGGGAATGCAAGTTGATGCAAGCCACTTTGGAAAACCGTGTGGAGTTTCTTCACAAGTTAAAAATAGAGCTACCCCATGACCCAGCAATTGCATTACTAGGTATTTACCCCAAAGATACAGATGTAGTGAAAAGAAGGGCCACATGCACCCAAGGTTCATAGCAGCAATGTTCACAATAGCCAAACTGTGGAAGAAGGTGAGATGTCCTTCAACAGATGAATGGATAAAGAAGATGTGGTCCATATATACAATGGAATATTACTCAACCATCAGAAAGGATGAATACCCAACTTTTGCATCAACATGGATGGAACTGGAGGCGATGATGCTAAGTGAAATAAGTCAAACAGAGAAAGTCAATTATCATATGGTTTCATTTATTTGTGGAACATAAGGAAGAGCATGGAGCACATTAGGAGAAGGAAGGGAAAAATGAAGGGGGGGGAATCAGAGGAGGAGAAGAACCATGAGAAACTATGGACTCTGGGAAACAAACTGAGGGTTTTAGAGGGGATGGGGTGGGGGGATGGGTTAGCCTGGTGATGGGTATTAAGGAGGGCACGTATTGCATGGAGCACTGGGTGTTATACGTAAACAATGAATCATGAAACACTACATCAAAAACTAATGATGTACTGTATGGTGACTAACATAACATAATAAAAAAAATAAAAAAATAAATAAACCACCACAGTTAAACTGCTAAAAAAAAAAAAAAAAGGCTGATAGAAGGGGAAGAATGGGGTGGTAGAATAGGTCACCATTTTAGGGCCACGAGGAGAGTGACCAGCCAATAGAGTGCTACCTGCACAGGTGAGGGGAACACAGATAGCTGGGTGCTTTGGGGTCCTGGGGAGGCAGAGCTGAAACTGCAAATGTCCCAGAGATCAAACTGGGCATGGCCATGCAGACCTCACCATGGGGCAGTGTGGGCATCAGTGATTTTTTTTTTATGTTATGTTAGTCACCATACAATACATCATTAGTTTTTGATGTTGTGTTCCACAGTTCATTGTTTTCGTATAACACCCAGTGCTCCATGCAGTACGTGCCCTCCTTAATACCCACCACCAGGCTAACTCATCTCCCCACCCCCTCCCCTCTAAAACCCTCAGTTTGTTTCCCAGAGTCCATAGTCTCAGTGATTTTTAAGCAGAGTCTGACCTGCAATTCAGGAAGGTTCTGTGGCTGCAGGGAGGGCAGGGAATCTGCAGCCAGAAGTCAGAGCTGAGCTGTTGCAGGAGCTCAGGAGTGGGGTGTTTTTTGTTTGCATCAGGGACTGTCTCATATTTCCTTCAACTTTAAACACATACAATTAGAAGTAATTGTAAAAATCATAACCTCAAACTGTAGAAATCAAAATCTCATAAGGACAGGTTATTCTCAACTGCCTAATCTTGTAAAAATTTACCCAAATTTTTCAACTTTGTTAGAGTTTTTAATTCAGTATTTGAAAATTGAATTTTGTGTTTTAAAGAATTATTCCTAAACCCCTCAGAATTAACGAAGATTTTTCACTTAGAGAACCCTAAGGAGTATCTTAATAATTGTTTGGAAGTCTTCTGTTTGATAACAAAAGCCGCATTTCCAAAGATACAAGAAATCCTAGAGCCTCCTTTGCAACAGCAGGGTCTGCAGGGTCTCTCTCTGTGCTCACAGAGCATGTCTCGTCATTGATAGGCTTTGCCCATCCCAAGCTCATACCAGTCATGCTTCCAGAAAACTGAAGGAGGAGGTTCAAGCATCATTGATTCACAGGACATCAAGCTGGCATTTTCCTTGCCCTAACTTGATTTACAGCTTCATTTTAGCTAAAACATTTGGGACTTCAACCTAACTTGTGTGACCAAGCTCTTTCCATACACCTCAGTGTAGTGGATGCCATGATGGACCTTCTAGATTTCCCTGCAGAATGAAAGGATTTATTTCCCCAGCTCCTAGGTGTACTACAAGCAGATAGTACCTTAGTTAGTGGGAGCATCTTTTTCCAAAGTCACACCCTCTTTCCAGGGCAGTTCATATGCAATTACTGGCTGAGGCAAGGACATAATGGCCTGGACACCTCACCCCGATTTGGGGCACCTCTGAAGGACTATCTCAATTTCAGATATCCCTTGCCATCAATTGAAGCCTTTGTTAACACTGCATCATAGCCAAGTTCTTCCTCAGCTCAGTCCTGCTTCTTGCCCTTCCCTTCTCTGCTGTTGCTCGCAGGAATTTTTTCCTAGTAAATTCTCTGTATGCTAATCTTCATCTTAGTCTGCTTTCCTGGGAATATATCCTGTGATAATTGATGCCAGGAATGGTCTAAGAAAGAAGATACCAAGGAGACATTTGGAATTCAGGTCCCTTCCAACCTAGCTGGCAATGAAACCCCCACCTAGATCACAGATTGTCCCTGGTATATAGCTGGGCATTTGTTAAAACTTTCACCCTTGATGAACTGGAACGGCATTGCAGTGACAGGAAATATAAGAGCAGGGGCTATACATTTGCAAAATGTGATTGGAAATAGTATACATTATACACTATATAGTATAGTGAAATTGGGTGGCTGTTTCTAAATATTATTGATAATTTGGAAAAATGAGAGAAGTCTGAGTGTGGTTAATCAGCAATTATAAGCTGGGATGCCTGGGTGGCTCAGTTGGTTAAGCATCGGCCTTCGGCTCAGGTCATGATCCCAGGGTCCTGGGATGGAGTCTTGCATCTGGCTCCTTGCTCAGTGGGGAGCCTGCTTCTCCCTCTGCCTGCTGCTCCCCCTGCTTGTGCTCTCTCTCTCTCTGACAAATAAATGAATAAAATCTTAAAAAAATCAGCAATTTTAAACTTAATGTGGGATGTAGAGGTAGCATGGTAGCACACAAGGAGTCTTTCACTTCCTGTAGCTAGAGGACAAATAAAGCTGTGGACCAAGCCCAGGTCTTAATCAGGAGAGTACAGAGCTCCAAAAAGCATGAAAATTTCAACCTAAGCAAGTGTGCTTTGACAAAATCATTGTTCTTTTGGGAAAGAATGGGACACTGACATGTGGGATGGGGCATCTGAGTTGATGAATCTAAGGATCTTGCATATTTAGATTTCTGTGACCCCTTTGTGCCTGCTGCAGTGGCTCATACTTCCTTGTTAGGGGGTAGTACTCCCACCTTTCCTGAAGATAAGGCAGGGATCTCTCCACTTGAGGACAACCTGGGACGACTCCTTAGGATCTGTCCCTAACTCCCCTTCAGGCTACAAGGTCAATGACCAGGATTAAATTTTAACAGAACCTAGCTGGAGTCATGCCAAGCCTGAGAAGGGAGAAAAGACAACGTATTCCAGAGGAGTTGCAGAACCTAGTCAATGTCTACTGGTAAGAGCTGTACATATATAAGGACTGGATTTTGAGTGTGCTCAATCAAGGGGACAAGAATGGCAAAAAATTTTATATGTGTTATGTCTCCGGTAGGTAGAATACATTGGTCTATGAACCAAGAGGTGGAAGGAGAAGTACCACTCAGTGTGAGTCCGTGTGAGTCCCTGTGATTCCCTTGGGGGAATTTTTGCTTCTTGTATGCAAAATTCTGGATTCTAAGTGTTTAGACATGTTAGTTGCCAAAGGTGAAACCCTTCCAATCAGAGAGATATAGCAAGATTCTCACTGAACCACAAGCTATGGCTACTACCTGGATACTGTAAATACCTCTGGCCCAGGGAAGAACAGGAAACAGGAAGAGTCACCATCTTGGAAGGGATGATCAATGATCATCAAGAGGAGAAAGGGATACTATTATATGGGGACATGGAAGAATATGTTTGGTGCGCAAATATGTACTTGAGCACCTTTTGGTACACCATTGCCCAATTTTCATGGCAAAAAGACAAAGGCAGTAGCCTGGCCTAAGAACATGGTTGTGACCAGGGACTCAGGTTCTTTAAGAATGTGGTTGCCAATCATGTCACAAGATAAACCACTGAGATAGGCCGAGGTATTATTTGAGGATGAAGGGAATCCAGAATTGACAGTAAAGGGGGGAGACAATCAGTATCTCTTATGATTTCAAGACCAGCTGTACTAGCAGGGGCCATGTTTTTTCCTTTTCTAAGTTTCCCTTAGGAAGAGAGGTCCCCTGGGATCCTTCAGTAGCTTCTCCCAGAATTTATTTATAATTAATTAATTAATTAATTTAAAATTCAAGTATAATTAACAGTGTTATATCAGTTTCATGTGTACAATATAATGATTCAACAATTCATTACATTATTCAGTGCTCATCATGATGAGTGTACTCTCTTATTTTTTTAAGTTTTTATTTATTTATTTGACAGAGAGAGACACAGCAAGAGAGGGAACACAAGCAGGGGGAGTGGGAGAGGGAGAAGCGGGCTTCCCACGCAGCAGGGAGCCCGATGTGGGGCTTGATCCCAGGACCCTGAGATCATGACCTGAGCCGAAGGCAGATGCTTAATGACTGAGCCACCCAGGTGCCCCTGATGAGTGTACTCTTAATCCCCTGCACCTGTCTCACCTATCCCCTCACCCACCTTCCCTCTGGTAACCAACAATTTGTTCTCTATGGTTAAGAGTCGGCTTTTTTGTTTGTCTCTTTTTGTCTTTGTTAATTTATTTTTTTTCTTAAATTCCACATATGAGTGAAACCAAATGGTATTTCTCTTTCTCTGATTAATTTATTTCACTTAGCATTATACCCTCTAGATGCATCCATGTTGTTGCAAATGGCAAGACTTCATTCTTTTTTTATGACTAATATTCCATTGTGTGTGTGTGTATATATATATATATATATATATATATATATATATCTACCACATCTTCTTAATCCATTCATCTATCAGTGGATACTTGGGTTGCTTCCATAATTTGGCTATTGTAAATAATGCTGCAAGAAACATAGGGGTGTGTATATCTTTTTGAATTAGTATTTTTGTTTTCTTTGGGTAATTACTCAGTAGTGGAATTATTGGATCATTTGGTAATTCTATTTTTAATTTTTTTAGGAACTTCCTATTTTCCACAGTGGCTGCACCAATTTGCATTCCCACCAACAATGCACGAGGGTTCTTTTTTCTCCACATCCTGGCCAACATTTGTTGTTACTTGTGTTTTTGATCTTAGCTATTCTGACAGGTGTGAAGTTATATTGTGATTTTCATTTGCATTTCCCTCATGATTAGTGATGTTGAACATGCTTTCATGTGTCTGTTGGGCATCTATATGTCTTCTTTGGAAAAATGTCTATTCATGTCTTCTGCCCACTTTAAAATGAATTATTTGTTTTCTGGTGTTGAGTTGTGTAAGTTCTTTATATATTTTGGATATTAACCCCTTATTGGATGTATTATTTGCGAGTATCTTCTCTCATTCGGTGGGTTGTCCTCTTGTTTTATTAATGGTTTCCTTTGCTGTGCAAAAGTTTTTTATTTTGGTGTGGTCCCAATAGATTAATTTTGCTTTTGTTTCCCTTGTCAAAGGAGACAAATCTAGGAAAATGTTTCTATGGCTGATGTCAAAGGGATTACTGCCCGTGTTTTCTGCTAAGCATTTTATGGTTTCAGGTCTCGCATTTAGATCTTTAATCCATTTTGAGTTTATTTTTTGTTTGTGGTTGTCCAGTTTCATTCTTTTGCATGTAGCTTTCCAATTTTCCCAACACCATTTATTGAAGAGACTGTTTTTTCTCCATTGTATGTTCTTACCTCTTTTGTCACAGATCAATTGACCATATAAGCATGGGTTAATTTCTGGGCTCTCAAACCTGTTTTGTTGATCTGTGTGTGTATTTTTGTATCAGTATCACACTGTTTTGATTACTACAGCTTTGCAGTGTATCTTGAAACCTAGAATTGTGATACCTCCCAGAATTTATTTAAAGAATTGGACTTGAGTGCTGCAAGGGGGTGGGGAGGTGGAGGGACTCCAGTGGACACTGGGTTATCTGTCAGGACTGAAGGTCTTATTTTCCCAGATTCTGGGAGTGCTTCCAGCAGAAGTTCCTATTAGCCTTCTTTGGGAAGTGCCTAAATGGAAAGAGTTGCTTGATCCAAGGTTATCCCTATTATGGGCCAGCCCATGTCTAATGACTCATTGAATCAAGGCTATAGAGGCCCCCACGTGAAACACTGCAGAAGAGCTAAACTATTTAGGATTCCTTATAATATTAGCTGAGGATTTTTTTTGAAACTGCATCACAATCCAACCTCTCCCTCTGCTTAATTCTTCCTCTTTCCTTTCCCTGACACAGATATTTTTCCCTGGAATATTCCTAATACATTTTTTGAGTATAGGTGACACACAATATTATGTTAGTTTCAGGTATACAATTTAGTGACTTGACAAGTTTATACATTATGATATGCTCACCACAGTATAGATACCATCTGACCCATTACATTGCTATTACAATATTGTTGACTATATTCCTTATGCTCTGCTTTTTATTCCTACTCATTCCATAACTGGAGGCCTGTATCTCCCTCTCTTCTTCATCCATTTTGCCCATCCCCCCACTTGCCTCCTCTTTGCAACCATCAGTTTATTCTCTGCATTTATTTCTTTAAATTTTTTATTATGTTAATCACTATACATTACATCATTGGTATGATGTAGTGTTCCATGATTCATTGTTTGTGCATAACACCCAGTGCTCCATGCAGAATGTGCCCTCTTTAATACCTATCACCAGGCTAACCCATCCCCCCACCCTCCTCCCCTCTAGAAACCCCAGTTTGTTTTTCAGAGTCCATTGTCTCTCATGGTTCGTCTCCCCCTCCGAATTACTCCCCTTCATTCTTCCCCTCTTGCTATCTTCTTCTTTTTCTTTTTTCTTAACATATGTTACATTATTTGTTTCAGAAGTACAGATCTGTGATTCAACAGTCTTGCACAATTCACAGCACTCACCATAGCACATAATCTCCCCAATGTCTGTCACCCAGCCACCCCATCCCTCCGACCCCCCACCACTCCAGCAACCCTCAGTTTGTTTCCTGAGATTAAGAATTCCTCATATCAGTGAGGTCATATGATACATGTCTTTCTCTGATTGACTTATTTCACTCAGCATAACACCCTCCAGTTCCATCCACATCGTTGCAAATGGCAAGATCTCATTCCTTTTGATAACTGCAAAATATTCCATTGTGTATATATACCACATCTTCTTTATCCATTCATCTGTCGATGGACATCAGGCTCTTTCCACAGTTTGGCTATTGTGGACATTGCTGCTATAAACATTGGGGTGCACGTACCCCTTTGGATCCCTACATTTGCAACTTTGTGGTAAATTACCCAGTAGTGCAATTGCTGGATCGTATGGTATCTCTATTTTCAACTTTTTGAGAAACCTCCATACTGTTTTCCAGAGTGGTTGCACCAGCTTGCATTCCCACCAACAGTGTAGAGGATTCCCCCTTTCTCTGCATCCCCGCCAACATCTGTCGTTTCCTGACTTGTTAATTTTAGCCATTCTGACTGGTGTGAGGTGGTATCTCATGAGGTTTGGATTTGGGTTTCCTGATGCCGAGCGATGTTGAGCACTTTTTCATGTGTCTGTTGGCCATTTGGATGTCTTCTTTGGAAAAATGTCTGTTCATGTTGTCTGCCCATTTCTTGATTGATTATTTGTTCTTTGGGTGTTGAGTTTGATAAGTTCTTTATAGATTTTGGATACTAGCCCTTTATCTGATATGTGCATTTGCAAATATTTTCTCCCATTCTGTCGGTTGTCTTTTGATTTTGTGGACTGTTTCTTTTGCTGTGCAAAAGCTTTTTATCTTGATGAAGGTCCCAGTAGTTCATTTTTGCCCTTGCTTCCCTTGCCTTGCGATGTTTCTAGGAAGAAGTTGCTGCAACTGAGGTCGAAGAGGTTGCTGCTTGTGTTCTCCTGTAGGATTTTGATGGACTCCCTGTCTCACGTTTAGGTCTTTCAACCATTTGGAATCTATTTTTGTGTGCGTTGTAAGGAAATGGTCCCAGTTTCATTCTTCTGCATGTGGCTGTCCAATTCTCCCAACACCATTTGTTGAAGAGACAGTCCTTTTTTCCATTGGACATTTCTTTCCTGCTTTGTCAAAGATGAATTGACCATAGAGTTGAAGGTCCATTTCTGGGCTCTCTATTCTGTTCCATTGATCTATGTGTCTGTTCTTGTGCCAGTACCATACTGTCTTGATGATGACAGCCTTTTGTAATAGAGCTGGAAGTCTGGAATTGTGATGCTGCCACTTTGCTTTTCCTTTTTCAATATTCCTCTGGCTATCGGGGTCTCTTCTGGTTCCATACAAATTTTAGGATTATCTGTTTCATTTCTTGGAAGAAAGTGGATGGTATTTTGATGGGGATTGCATTGAATGTGTAGATTGCTCTAGGTAGCACTGACATCTTCACAAAGTTTGTTCTTCCAATCCATGAGCATGGAACGTTTTTTTCCATTTCTTTGTGTCTTCTTCAATTTCTTTCATGAGTATTTATAGTTTTCTGAGTACAGATCCTTTGCCTCCTTGGTTAAATTTATTCCTAGGTATCTTATGGTTTTGGGTGCAATTGTAAATGGGATACCTTCCTTGATTTTTCTGTCTTCTGTCTTGTTGTTGGTGTATAGGAATGCCACCGATTTCTGTGCATTGATTTTATATCCTGCTACATTACTGAATTCCTGTATGAGTTCTAGCAGTTTTGGGGGTGGAGTCTTTTGGGTTTTCCACATACAGTATCATATCATCTGCAAAGAGTGAGACTTTGACTTCTCTTTGCTGATTTGGATGCCTTTGATTTCTTTTGTTGTCTGATTGCTGTGGCTAGGACTTCTAATACTATGTTGAATAGCAGTGGTGATAGTGGACATCCCTGCCGCATTCCTGACCTTAGGGAAAAGCTCTCAGCTTTTCCCCTTTGAGAATGATATTCGCTGTAGGTTTTTCAGAGATGGCTTTTTATGATATTGAGGTATGTACCCTCTATGCCTATACTCTGGAGAGTTTTTGATCAAGAAAGGATGCTGTACTTTATCAAATGCTTTTTCTGCATCGATTGAGAGGATCATATGATTCTTCTTCTTTCTTTTGTTAATGTATTGTATCATGTTGATTGATTTGTGGATGTTGAACCAACCTTGCAGCCCAGGGATAAATCCCACTTGGTCGTGGTGAATAATCCTTTTAATGTACTGTTGGATCCTATTCCCAGTATTTTGGTGAGAATTTTTGCATCCATGTTCATCAAGGATATTGGTCTGTAATTCTCCTTTTTGATGGGGTCTTTCTCTGGTTTGGGGATCACGGTAATGGTGGCCTCATAAAATGAGTTTGGAAGTTTTTCTTCCATTTCTCTTTTTTGGAACAGTTTCAGGAGGAATAGGTATTAATTCTTCTTTAAATGTCTGATAGATTTCCCCTGGAAGCCATCTGGCCCTGGGCTTTTGTTTCTTGGGAGATTTTGATGACTGCTTCAATTTCCTACTGGTTATAGGTTTGTTCAGGTTTCTATTTCTTCCTGGTTCAATTTTGGTAGTTGATACATCTCTAGGAATGCACCCATTTCTTCCAGGTTATCTAATTTGCTGGCATAGAGTTGCTCATAATATGTTCTTATAATTGTTTGTATGTCTTTGGTGTTGGTTGTGATCTCTCCTCTTTCATTCATGATTTTTGTTGATTTGGGTCATTTCTCTTTTCTTTTTTATAAGTCAGGCCAGGGGTTTATCAATCCTGTTAATTCTTTCAATGAACCAGCTCCTAGTTTCGTTGATCTGTTCTACTGTTCTTTGGTTTCTATTTCATTGATTTCTGCTCTGATATTTATTCTTTCTCTTCTCCTGCTGGGTTTAGGCTTTATTTGCTGTTCTTACTCCAGCTCCTTTAGGTGTCGGGTTAGGTTGTATATTTGAGACCTTTCTTGTTTCTTGAGAAAGGCTTGTATTGCTATATACTTTCCTCTCAGGACTGTCTTTGCTGTATCCGAAAGATTTTGGACAGTTGTGTTTTCATTTTCATTGGTTTGCATGAATTTTTTTAATTCTTCTTTAATTTTCTGGTTGACCCATTCATTCTTTAGTAGGAAGCTCTTTAGCCTCCATGTATTTGAATTCTTTCTGACTTTCCTCTTGTGATTGAAGTCTAGTTTCAAAGCATTGTAGTCTGAAAATATGCAGGGAATAATTCCAAACTTTTGGTACCGGTTGAGACCTGATTTGTGACCTAGGATGTGATCTGTTCTGGAGAATGTTCCATGGGCACTAGAGAAGAATGTGTATTCCGTTGCCTTGGGATGGAATGTTCTGAATATTTCTGTGAAGTCCGTTTGGTCCAGTGTGTCATTTAAAATCTTTATTTCCTTGTTGATCTTTTGCTTAGATGATCTGTCCATTTCATTCAGGGGGGTGTTAAAGACCCCACTATTATTGTATTGTTGCCAATGTGTTTTCTTTGCTTTTGTTATTAATTGCCTTATATAATTGGCTGTTCCCATGTTAGGGGCATAGATATTTACAATTGTTTGATCTTCTTGTTGGATAGACGCTTTAAGTAGGATATAGTGTCCTTCTTCATCTCCTATTACAGTCTTTGGTTTAAAATCTAATTTGTCTGATATAAGGATTGCCACCCCAGCTTTCTTTTGGTGTCCATTAACATGGTAAATGGGTTTCCACCCCCTCACCTTCAATCTGGGGGTGTCTTTGGGTCTCAAATGAGTCTCTTGCAGACAGCATATCGATGGGTCTTGTTTTTTAATCCAATCTGATAGCCTGTGTCTTTTGATTGGGGTATTTAGCCCATTTACATTCAGGGTAACTATTGAAGGGTATGAATTTAGTGCCATTGTATTGCCTGTAAGGTGATTGTTACTGTATATTGTCTGTGTTTCTTTCTGGTCTATGCTGCTTTTAGGCTCTCTCTTTGCTTAGAGGACCCCTTTCAATATTTCTTGGAGGGTTGGTTTCATGTTTGCCAATTCCTTTAGTTTTTGTTTGTCCTGGAAGCTTTTTAACTCTCCTTCAATTTTCAATGAGAGCCTAGCTGGATATAGTATTCTTGGCTGCATATTTTTCTGGTTTAGTGCTCTGAAGATATCATGCCAGTCCTTTCTGGCCTGCCAGGTCTCTGTGGATAGGTCTGTTGCCAGTCTAATATTTCTACCATTGTAGATTACTTATCTCTTCTCCCGAGCTGCTTTCAGGATTTTCTCTTTGTCTCTGAGACTCGTAAGTTTTACTATTAGATAGGGTGTTGACCTATTTTTATTGATTTTCAGAGGGGTTGTCTGTGCCTCCTGGATTTTGATGCCTGTTTCCTTTCCCACATTGGGGAAGTTCTCTGCTATTATTTGCTCCAATACACCTTCTGCCCCTCTCTCTCTTTCTTCTTCTTCTTCTGGGATCCCCAATTATTCTAATGTTTTGTCTTATGGTATCGCTTATCTCTCGAATTCTGCCCTCGTGATCCTGTAGTTGTTTCTCTTTTTCTCAGCTTCTTTATTTTCCATCATTTGGTCTTCTATATCGCTGATTCTCTCTTCTGCCTCTTTAATCTAGCCTTTAGTGCCCCCATTTTTGATTGTATCTCATTAATAGCCTTTTTGATTTCGACTTGGTTAGATTTTAGTTCTTTTATTTCTCCAGAAAGGGTTTCTCTAATAACTTCCACGCTTTTTCAAGCCCAGCTAGTATCTTTAAATTCATGATTCTGAACTCTAGGTCCGACATCGTACTAATGTCCATATTGAGTAGGTCCCCGGCTGATGGTACTACCTCTTGTTCTTTTTGCTGAGGTGATTTTTTTCATCTTGTCATTTTGTCCAGAGGAGAATATATGAATGAGAGAATAAAATGCTAACAGGTTAACAACGTCCGCAGCAAATATACTCTATGCAATTCAGAAAAGACCTCAAACCAGGGGAAAAGAAAGGGAAAGAAAGAAAAAAGAAAGAGAGAAAAAAAAACAAAACAAAAAGAAAAAGATAAAAACAAAAACAGAACAATACAACAAAACCAGAATATGATCAAATATGATCAGGCTAGTGTATAGATCAGTGCTACACACTAGATTTTGGGTGTATTTTGGTCTGTTAGAAAAAAGTGCCTCCTAAAATTTTAAAGGATGAAAGACTTATATGTATACAAAATAAGGGTTGATACAATGAAGGGATGGAAGATGACTGTAAAGATGAAAATTATAAAAGGTTTTATAAAAGGAATGTGATCAGGCAGAAGACTAGAACAAAGCCATACACTAGTGATTTAGGGTATATTTTGATCTGTTAGAAGAAACTGTATCTCAAAATTATGAAGTGAGAACAACTTATATATATATGCCAAAAGTAAGGGTAACTACTATGAAGGGATAAAATATGACTCTAAAAATGAAAAATAAAAAATGTTTTTTTAAAAAAGGAATTGATAAGATGTTGGTTGAAAAAGGGAAAGAGAAAAATTAAAAAATAAGTTAAAAAAATTAACTTTGAAAAACTAATGAATCATGGTAAAAAAAAAAGCCATGAATTCTATGTGCAGTATTCCCCTAGCGCTGGAGTTCTTCCATTCTCCTTGATCAGTAAACTTGGTCTTGGCTTGCTGGCTGTTCCTGCTGATCCTCTGGGGGAGGGGCCTGTTGCTATGGTTCCCAAATGTCTTTGCCGGAGGCGGAATTGCCCCGCCCTTGTCAGTCCGGGCTAAGCAAGCTGCTCGGGTTTGCTCTCAGGAGCTTTTGTTCCCTGCAAGCTCTGGTACAGCTTTGGAGGACCAGGGTGAAAATGGTGGCCTCCCAATCTCCCCCTGGAGGAGCTGAGAACTCGGAGCCCGCTCCTCAGTGCGCCCCCAGAGAAAAGCAGTCACTCCCATCTCCCTGGTCTCCGGCGGCACTCCGTGCTCACCTGGCCTGTGACCGAGCGTTTCTATGTCTGACACCCGATCTCGTGTGGAGTCTCCAAACCCAGCAGATCCCTGTAGTGCGCTCCTGCGCCGCTCCTCCCCGGGGAGGAAGGGGAGTCTCCCCAGATCTGCCGCTTGTTGGGTCCCTGCTGGAGGAGCAGTGGCCCGACTGGGCTGCGGATCACAGTTTATGGCAACCCCGAGCTGAGAGCCTGCGCCTCAGCTCTGTCTCTGCAGCTGGCTTCCCTGCTCCAATACCTGGGAGCTCTGCTGCACTCAGGCACCCCCGGTTTTTCTGTGACCCTGAGGGTCCTGAGACCATACTGTCCTGCGAGGGTTCCACCCCCCGCTTAGCCACTGGAGCGACGTCCCTCAGCAGAGCCGACTTCTAAAAGTTCCGATTTTGTGCTCTGCGGCTCTTTCACTTGCCAGAAGTGGCTGACGGAGGCCCCCTCCCACGCCGTCTATCCTTCCGAATATCGCCTCGGATTCACTTCTCCGCACGTCCTACCTTCCAGTAAATGGTCGCTTCTCTGTTCAGAGAGTTGTTGCTACTCTCTTATTCAATCTCCTGTTGAGTTCATAGGTGTTCAGAATGGTTTGATCCCTATTCAGCTGAATTCCTGAGACCAGATGAAATCCAGGTCTCCTACTCCTATGACATCTTGCTCCAGCCCCCATTCTCTGCATTTATAGTTCTGATTTGTTTTTTGTTTGTTTATTCATTTTTTTAAAAAAATTCCATTTATGAGTGGAATCATATGGCCTTTTCTTTCTCAGTCTGTCTTATTTCACTTAGCATAATCTCTCTATGTCCATCCGTGGTTTCAAATGGCAGAATCTCATCTTTTTTTATGGTTGCATAATATTCTGTCTTGTGTATATACCACCTTTCCCTTATCCATTTGTCTACAGATGGACACCTAATAATTTTTTATGCTAATCTTCATCAGTACCTCCTAATGAAACCAACTTACAACACCAAATCAATCTAATGGCTGGACTCTTATATTATTTCTCTGGATCTTTGACCTTAGCTGGTATCATGTCTTGGCCTTTGAGCTTCTTGAAAATTTGGGAATCCATATTTCTGTGGTCAGCTCCAATGATAAGGACCTTTGTTTCTTATTTGATCACAACTACCTGGACTTGACCTTCTATATTAGTCAAAAACATATCCTCCCACCATGCTCCATCATCTTTGAAGAGTATTTCTCATCCTATTTAGCTCAGTGCCAGTCCTCCCAAAGCCGTCCTCTTCAGGCTTCAGCCTGTTTATTTACTTCTGGGATCTCCTTTTGTGATTCAGCCTGCTTCACCTATCTTCTGTTTTTGCTTTGATCTTAGAATCTGAGGCTTGGATGTTAGTAGAGTGAAAACTAACTTCTTTTCTCTCACAGGCCATATGGATTCTGGTGTCTAGGATGAGGCTAGGGAAATGTTACCACATGGAAATAGACAAGTCTCCCTAAGAAGTTAGCCATCTGCAGGAACCTCCACAGAAATAGCGTTTACTACATGGTGATTTGCAGACTGACAGTGTTAAGGAAATAGGAAACAACCCTTTAAACTGTAATCATCACAAAACAAGCTATAATTTTGGGAATTGACACATGGAAAGGTGTTATATGCTAACAATTACAATCAGGAAACTGGTGGTCAGAATGGAATGAAAGCAAAGGAGTCCCTTGGAAGAAAGGCTCTTTAGACAGGATTTGGTCCCTGCAGAAAATTGCATGGCTGACACATCCAGCCAGAAAAAGCTCATTATCAATGTTTAACTTATTATTATGTTTAATGCCAGCATCTCTTCCCTTGTCTCCTTTGTGGTCATATCCTGAAGAGAAAGTATCCTGTTCAGAGTACCAGTCTCACCTTCCAGGGCAGATAGATATGAGATATTATGAATATATTATAACTCTATGAAGCTGAAGTTGACTTTAGAATACAAATTTTATGTGCTAAACTAATGAGTAAATTTTCTTTTTTTGGACTTCATAAAAAAGTGTAATCTCCATGCTATATTTGCAGCACCTAGAAAGTACCTGTTGCATAGTAAGAACTTAACAATTACACTGCTATCAGAATCCCTTCCAACATATGCCTCTGTGAGAAGCTCACTTTAAACACTTTAAAAAGTTATAAATAGGTTAAAAGTAAAAGGATGGAAAAGATATACCATGTATATACTAACAGCAAAAACAAAATAGCTTGGGTGGTTATGTCAACATCAGACAACATCAACTTTAGAGTTTAGGAAATTAAGAGAAATAAAGAAATACATTACATGGTGAAAAAAGAGTCAATCCATCAAAAAGACATAATATTTCTAAATGTTTATGGCCTTTATAAAGTGTTTCAAAAGACATGAAGTGAAAGTCGATAGAACTGAAAGGCAAAACGGACAGATTAGATTCACAGAGTTGAAGACTTTTATCCCATTTTCTAAATAATCAATAGAAAGAGTAGAGAGAAAATCAGTAAAGAGGTGATAAACTTAGATCTAATTGAGATTTATAAGCCACCCACCGAAAGCAGAATACACATTCTTTTCAAGTTCAAATGAGCACCTATCAAGAGTTACAATATCCTGCATCATAGAACAAATTGTAAAAATTTTCGAAGTATTAAAATCTTAAAAATTTTGTTTTCTACTTGTAATGGAACTAATCAAGAAATAGTCAACAGAAAGTTAGCTGAAAAATCTCTCAATATTTGAAAAGTAAACAGCACACAATTATTAAACCCAAGGACCAAAGAGGAAATCTCAAAGAAGATCAGAAAATATTTTGACAGAACAAAAATGAAAATACAAAATTTTCGAGATGCTGCTAAAACAGTTCTTTAGAGGGAAATCTATAGCATTAAAAGTTAATGTTTTAGTTTGCCAGGGCTACCATAACAAAGTAGTACAAACTGAGTGGCTTAGACAACATTTATTATCTCACAGTTCTGAAGGCTAGAAGTATGGAATCAAGATGTTGGCAAGGTTGGTTCTTTCTGAGGTCTGTGAAGGAAGAATCTTTCCTAGGTTTCTCTTGGCCTGTAGATGGTCATGTTTGTGTTCACATGGTATTCTCCCTGTATGCACGAGTGCATCCAAATTTCTCCTTCTGATAAGGGCACCATCATATTGGATTAGGGATGCAACCTACTTCAGAATGATCTCATTCTAATTTAATTACATCTGCTAAGACTTTATTTCCAAGTGAGGTCACACTCTCAGCTACTGGGGGTTATAACTTCAGTACATGAAATTAGGGGGGACATAGTTCAATTCATGACAATTTATAAAAGAAGACCTTACTTTTTCTTCTTCTTCTTCTTTTTTTTAGAGAGAGAGAGAGAGAGAGAGCACACAAGCAGTCAGGAGGGGGTAGAGGAAGAGGGAGAGAGAGAATCTTAAACAGACTCCAAGCTCAGTGCAGAGACAGACCCGGGACTTGTTCTCAAAACCCTAAGATCATGACCTGAGCTGAAATCAAGTGTCTGACACTTAACCAACTGAGCCATCCAGGCACCTTGACCTTACTTCTTTTATAAGAAAGAAATCAACAACCTAATTTTTTACCTCAAGAAAGTATAAAAAGAAAAAAGGGAGAGGACAGCAATAATATAGGTAAGAGCAGAAGTCAGAATAAAAACAGAATAACAATACAGAAAATCAATGAAACCAAAATCTTATTTTTGAAATGGCCAATGAAATTGTTATAGCTCTAGACAGACTCACAAAGGAAAAGAGAATATACAAAAAAAAAAAAAAAAAAAAGAATGAGAAGGGATCTCAATAGAGAACTCACAGGTATTGAAAGACTGAGAAAATATTAAAATATTAATAAGGAAATATCACAAGTGTTAGAAAATATTAGAATTCCAATCACATAAATTTGTTGATTTCAATGAAAGAAAGGAGTAATTCCTTGAAAACCACAAACTACCCAAACTCACCAAGAATAGATAACCTGAATAGAACTATTGAAGAAATCTATCGAAGAAATTGAATTCATAGTAAAAAAAAAAAAAAAATCTCCCAAAAGGAAACTCCAGGCCCAGATAGTTTCACAGGCAGAGAAGAAAAGGCAACGTCTGCAAGATTGGTAAGGAGGTAAGGAGGTCCCTAAGTTAGGAGACCTTTATTAATTGGTCTGCCCCCATGGTTTACCCCTTCAGGCTTTGCAGCACTGGAGTCACTGGAGAAGTCCTGAAGTTTTGACCCCCTGGTGGGAGAGAAGGGGGATCTGTTCATCCAGAGAATTAACTCCTGTTTCTAGACCATTGTAGATACTAAGGACCTCAGAATTCCTTTCTCAGGCATTCCTGACCATCCTTCCAAGAGTCTACCTGGGCCTTTTTCTGAGTATACCCCTATGCTCAAGAGTTGTTTTCAGGGGCACCTGGGTGGCTCAGTCATTTAAGCATCTGACTTTGGCTCAGGTCATAATCTCAGGGTCTGGAATTGAGCCCCGTGTGGGGCTCCGTGCTCAGCAGGAAGTCTGCTTATCCCTCTCCTTCTCTCTCTGCCCCTCTTCCTGCTCATGTTCTCTGTCTCTCTATATCAAATAAATAAATAAATAAATAAATAAATAAATAAATAAATAAACAAACAAATAAAATCTTAAAAACAGTTGTTTTCAGAAAGCATAGACTGAGTTGGACAGTCTTAGAGGATTCCTAGAGAAGTCCACACAGTGTGCAGGAAGACCTTTTGCAGAACAGAGAGGAGAGGGGTGAGAGGAGGGAAGGGTGGCTTCAGGTGGGGGCCAGAGGCTGAGGGGCTGGCTCTCTTCTTTGCACTGCCATGTTCTAGTGGGAATTTGCAAGGAGTTTGAGCTTTCTAAACTTGAACCTGAATATCACAAAGTCATATTTTTTATGATGGAAAGATAAAAAGCTTGTTATTCAGGCTTTTGTTAGCTTGATGTATAACTGCTCAATACCTGGACATGTGGTAAATGGGATCCATTTGTGCTCTTATTCTGAGCCCCTCAGTGTAAGTACTGGGTGGGGGGTGCTGTTTACTGCCGTATTCTGAGCACCTAGAACAATGTTTGGCACAGAGCACACAGTCAATAATAATTTTGAATTAATGAATGTGTAGATGAATAAATGAGTTAGTCCTCACCACATGCCTGGAAAGATCCTAGGTGAGAAGAAAGTGGTAATGGTAAATCATTGACAGATGGTGGATAGTTAGAGCATGATTTGAGAAGAAAAATCCTTTATGAGATTAGACATAAGCGGTGTGTTATTATCTGCTCTGCTGGCCTGTGCAGAAGTGACGTCTGAGAGCATATCTCAGATGAGCATCCTGATCCCTGATGGGCTGTCACATGCTGTGTTTCAAGAATACTAGCCTTAGCCCTTTCATTGGAACTCATTAAGTCTCCACTGTGGGTCCGAGCCATGAGATGATGCAGTGGTGACTCAGATGGTTTCTCCATCCTCCGGGACCTTACTCAGTATTTGTCATGTTTGCCAGGGAGAGGTTGATTCTCAGGAAGAACTTTGATTCAAGAATGATTTATGAACTTTTAAGAATCTCAGCTCTGAAATAACTGATGGTATTCTTAGAAGAAAATTAATTTGAGAACATAGCGTGAGAAATTATAGTGGTAGAACATGTTTGCCCCATACTGATAAAAATTCTCCATTTACTATTTGAATTTAATTGAAACAACTTCTTAAAAAATTTTCCAAGCTTGTTATGTTCCTGTAACACAAAGTCATGGTTATTACTCAACTTCATGATGAATTATTTTCAGCCATTTTTATCAGGGAGAAAATATAACAAACAAGCAATTCAATTATTTAAAAGAACATTGGAGCAATTAAACTTTTCCTACAAATACCACATGAGTAAAGCAGAAGGACAGAAAGTAATGTATTAACTGTTTGCCATTCAAATGGCTCATTGAGTCTCCAACAATCATATGCTACAAATAGGATATTTATATCACATGCAAATTTAGTGCCTAGAAAAGCATCAATGGTAAACTTTCACATGGCTCATTGGCTTATGATCTTTAATGATTAAGCCACAAGGAATAATTACTTCAACAATACCTCATTTATCTTCTCTGTAACTTCCTCCTTAGTTCTGTTAATTCTATTATTAAATAAATGGCAATATCCACCATTTCTTTTAAAATGTAATTAACTGCTAAATAGAGAACAGTAAGGTAAAATAAAATATATTTATAAATGTGTGCTTGTTTGCATGGCTTTTGAGTTGAAAATTTGTCTCTAAAATAAGACAAGCAGACACAGGATATTGAATCCTGAATAAAATAATATTTAATGTTTATTTACTATAACGTACACAGTACAGAGCTATAGAATTGTTATTATTTGATTAAGTCCTTTTGCCTTGACTAGATATGTTTATAATAGGAAATTGAAAAACCCATTTAGATTTCAAATGCATTCCTATAACCATCCTACCATCAACATGAAAATATGAAGAATACAGTTTACAAAGTTTTAAATACACTAGTACACTGGTACACAAGGATAGTTGCACTAAAGGTCCCTGGAGGAAAAAAAAATTCATATAAAATTGGCTTCTAATATTAAATGGGATCAGGGGCTTAATTAATGAATTAGATAATTTTCCTAATGTAATTATTATCGAGAAATTGGTTTTTAGTTCACTATGTGCCATCTGTATGTGTGTGTGTATGTGTGCTGTTTATTGTGATGTTATTTGTTTTAAAGATTTATTTATTTATTTAATTTTTTTATTCTTTAAATTTTTTATTGTTATGTTAATCACCATACATTACATCATTAGTTTTTGATGTAGTGTTCGATGATTCATTGTTTGTGCATAACACCCAGTGCTCCATGCAGAACGTGCCCTCTTTAATACCCATCACCAGGCTAACGCATCCCCCCAGCCCCTCCCCTCTAGAACCCTCAGTTTGTTTTTCAGAGTCCATCGTCTCTCATGGTTCATCTCCCCCTCTGATTTACTACCCTTCATTCTTCCTCTCCTGCTATCTTTTTCTTTTTTTTTTTCTTAACATATATTGCATTATTTGTTTCAGAGGTACAGATAGGTGATTCAACAGTCTTGCACAATTCACAGCGCTCCCCATAGCACATACCCTGCGCAATGTCTATCACTCAGCCACCCCAACCCTCCCACACCCCCACCATTCCAGCAACCCTCAGTTTGTTTCCTGAGATTAAGAATTCCTCATATCAGTGAGGTCATATGATATATGTCTTTCTCTGATTGACTTATTTCACTCAGCATAACACCCTCCAGTTCCATCCATGTCTTTGCAAATGGCAAGATCTCATTCCTTTTGATGGCTGCATAATATTCCATTGTGTATATATACCTCATCTTTATCCATTCATCCGTCGATGGACATCTTGGCACTTTCCATAGTTTGGCTATTGTGGACATTGCTACTGTAAACATTGGGGGGCACGTACCCCTTCGGACCACTACATTTGTATCTTTGAGGTAAATACCCAGTAGTGCAATTGCTGGATCGTGTGGTAGCTCTATTTTCAACTTTTTGAGGAACCTCCATACTGTTTTCCAGAGCGGTTGCATCAGCTTGCATTCCCACCAACAGTGTAGGAGGGTTCCCCTTTCTCCGCATCCCCGCCAACATCTGTCGTTTCCTGACTTGTTAATTTTAGCCATTCTGACCGGTGTGAGGTGGTATCTCATGGAGGTTTTGATTTGGATTTCCCTGATGCCGAGCGATGTTGAGCACTTTTTCATGTGTCTGTTGGCCATTTGGATGTCTTCTTTGGAAAAATGTCTGTTCATGTTGTCTGCCCATTTCTTGATTGGATTATTTGTTCTTTGGGTGTTGAGTTTGATAAGTTCTTTATAGATTTTGGATACTAGCCCTTTGTCTGATATGTCATTTGCAAATATTTTCTCCCATTCTGTTGGTTGTCTTTTGGTTTGGGGACTGTTTCTTTTGCTGTGCAAAAGCTTTTTATCTTGATGAAGTCCCAATAGTTCATTTTTGCCCTTGCTTCCCTTGCCTTTGGCGATGTTTCTAGGAAGAAGTTGCTGCAACTGAGGTCGAAGAGGTTGCTGCCTGTGTTCTCCTTTAGGATTTTGATGGACTCCTGTCTCACGTTTAGGTCTTTCAACCATTTGGAGTCTATTTTTGTGTGTGGTGTAAGGATATGGTCCAGTTTCATTCTTCTGCATGTGGCTGTCCAATTCTCCCAACACCATTTGTTGAAGAGACTGTCTTTTTTCCATTGGACATTCTTTTCTGCTTTGTCAAAGATGAGTTGACCATAGAGTTGAGGGTCCATTTCTGGGCTCTTGATTCTGTTCCATTGATCTATGTGTCTGTTTTGGTGACAGTACCATACTGTCTTGATGATGACAGCTTTGTAATAGAGCTGGAAGTCCGGAATTGTGATGCCGCCAGCTTTGCTTTTCTTTTTCAATATTCCTCTGGCTATTCAGGGTCTCTTCTGGTTCCATACAAATTTTAGGATTATCTGTTCCATTTCTTTGAAAAAAGTGGATGGTATTTTGATGGGGATTGCATTGAATGTGTAGATTGCTCTAGGTAGCATTGACATCTTCACAATGTTTGTTCTTCCAATTCATGAGCATGGAACGTTTTTCCATTTCTTTGTGTCTTCCTCAATTTCTTTCATGAGTATTTTATAGTTTTCTGAGTACAGATCCTTTGCCTCTTTGGTTAGATTTATTCCTAGGTATCTTATGGTTTTGGGTGCAATTGTAAATGGGATCGACTCCATAATTTGTCTTTCTTCTGTCTTGTTGTTGGTGTATAGGAATGCCACTGATTTGTGTGCACTGATTTTATATCCTGCCACTTTACCGAATTCCTGTATGAGTTCTAGCAGTTTTGGGGTGGACTCTTTTGGGTTTTCCACATACAGTATCATATCATCTGCAGAGAGTGAGAGTTTGACTTCCTCTTTGCCGATTTGGATGCCTTTGATTTCTTTTTGTTGTCTGATTGCTGTGGCTAGGACTTCTAATACTATGTTGAAAAGCAGTGGTGATAGTGGACATCCCTGCCACGTTCCTCACCTTAGGAGGAAAGCTCTCAGCTATTACCCATGGAGAATGTTATTCACTGTGGGTTTTTCATAGACGGCTTTTATGATATTGAGGTATGTAGCCTCTATGCCTATACTCTGAAGAGTTTTGATCAAGAAAGGATGCTGTACTTTGTCAAATGCTTTTTCTGCATCAATTGAGAGGATCATATGATTCTTGTTCTTTCTTTTGTTAATGTATTGTATCATGTTGATTGATTTGTGGATGTTGAACCAACCTTGCAGCCCAGGGATAAATCCCACTTGGTCGTGGTGAATAATCCTTTTAATGTAGTGTTGCATCCTATTGGCTAGGACTTTGGTGAGAATTTTTGCATTCATGTTCATCAAGGATATTGGTCTGTAATTCTTTTTGATGGGGTCTTTGTCTGGTTTTGGGATCAAGCTAATGCTGGCCTCATAAAACGGGTTTGGAAGTTTTCCTTCCATTTCTCTTTTTTGGAACAGTTTCAGGAGAATAGGTATTAATTCTTCTTGAAATGTGTGGCAGAATTCCCCTGGGAAGCCATCTGGCCCTGGGCTTTTGTCTGTTGGGAGATTTTTGATAACTGCTTCAATTTCCTTAGTGGTTATAGGTCTGTTCAGGTTTTCTATTTCTTTCTGGTTCAATTTTGGTAGTTGATACATCCCTAGGAATGCATCCATTTCTTCCAGGTTATCTAATTTGTTGGCATAGAGTTGCTCATAATATGTTCTTATAATTGTTTGTATTTCTTTGATGTTGGTTGTGATCTTTCCTCTTTCATTCATGATTTTGTTGATTTGGGTCATTTCTCGTTTCTTCTTGATAAGTCTGGCGAGGGGCTTATCAATCTTGTGAATTCTTTCAATGAACCAGCTCCTAGTTTCGTTGATCTGTTCTACTGTTCTTTTGGTTTCCATTTCATTCATTTGTGCTCTCATCTTTATGATTTCTCTTCTCCTACTGGGTTTAGGCTTTATTTGCTGTTTTTTCTCCAGCTCCTTTAGGTGTAGGGTTAGGTTGTTTATTTGAGACCTTTCTTGTTTCTTGAGAAAGGCTTGTATTGCTATATACTTTCCTCTTAAGACTGCCTTTGCTGTATCCGAAAGATTTTGAACAGTTGTGTTTTCATTTTCATTGGTTTCCGTCATTTTTTTAAATTCTTCTTTAATTTCCTTGTTGACCCATTCATTCTTTAGTAGGATGCTCTTTAGCCTCCATGTATTTGAGTTCTTTCTGACTTTCCTCTTGTGATTGAGTCCTAGTTTCAAAGCATTGTGGTCTGAAAATATGCAGGGAATGATCCCAATCTTTTGGTACTGGTTGAGACCTGATTTCTGACCTAGGATGCAATCTATTCTGGAGAATGTTCCATGGGCACTAGAGAAGAATGTGTATTCCGTTACTTTGGGATAGAATGTTCTGAATATCTCTGTGAAGTCCATTTGGTCCATTGTGTCATTTAAAGTCCTTATTTCCTTGTTGATCTTTGCTTAGATGATCTGTCCGTTTCAGTGAGGGTCGTTTTAAAGACCCCCACTATTATTGTATTGTTGTCAATGTGTTTCTTTGCTTTTGTTATTAATTGCTTTATATAATTGGCTGCTCCCATGTTAGGGGCATAGATATTTACAATTGTTAGATCTTCTTGTTGGATAGACCCTTTAAGTAAGATATAGTGTCCTTCCTCATCTCTTATTACAGTCTTTGGTTTAAATCTAATTTGTCTGATATAAGGATTGCCACCCCAGCTTTCTTTTGGTGTCCATTAGAATGGTAAATGGTTTTCCATGCCCTCACTTTTAATCTGGGAGTGTCTTTGGGTCTAAAACGAGTCTCTTGTAGACAGCATATTGATGGGTCTTGTTTTTTAATCCAATCTGATATCCTGTGTCTTTTGATTGGGGCATTTAGCCCATTTACATTCAAGGTAAGTATTTGTAGATACGAATTTAGTGCCTTTGTATTATCTGTAAGGTGACTGTTACTGTATATTGTCTTGTTTCTTTCTGGTCTATGCTGCTTTTAGGCTCTCTCTTTGCTTAGAGGACCCCTTTCAGTATTTCTTGGAGGGCTGGATTCATGTTTGCAAATTTCTTTAGTTTTTGTTTGTCCTGGAAGCTTTTTAACTCTCCTTCAATTTTCGAATGAGAGCCTAGCTGGATATAATATTCTTGGCTGCATATTTTTCTCGTTTAGTGCTCTGAAGATATCATGCCAGTCCTTTCTGGCCTGCTAGGTCTCTGTGTATAGGTCTGTTGCCAATCTAATGTTTCTACCATTTTAGGTTACATATCTCTTCTCCCGAGCTGCTTTCAAGATTTTCTCTTTGTCTCTGAGAGTTGTAAGTTTTATTATTAGATGTCGGGGTGTTGACCTATTATTATTGATTTTGAGAGGGGTTCTCTGTGCCTCCTGGATTTTGATGCCTGTTTCCTTCCCCACATTAGGGAAGTTGTCTGCTATAATTTGCTCCAATATACCTTCTCCCCCCCTCTCTTTCTTCTTTTTCTGGGATCCCAATTATTCTAATGTTGTTTCATCTTATGGTATCGCTTATCTCTCGAATTCTGCCCTCGTGATCCAGTAGTTGTTTATCTCGCTTTTTTTCAGCCTCTTTATTTTCCATCATTTGGTCTTCTATATCGCTAATTCTCTCTTCTGCCTCATTTATCCTAGCGGTTAGTGCCCCCATTTTTGATTGCACCTCACTAATAGCTTATTTGATTTCGACTTGGTTAGATTTTAGTTCTTTTATTTCTCCAGGAAGGGTGTCTCTAATAACTTCCATGCTTTTTTCAAGCCCAGCTAGTATCTTTAAAATCATGTTGTGAACTCTAGGTCCGACATCGTACTAATATCTGTATTCAGTTGGTCCCTGGCAGATGGTACTACCTCTTGTTCTTTTTGCTGAGGTGATTTTTTTTTGTTTTGTCATTTTGTCTGGAGGAGAATAGATGAATGAAAGAACAAAATGCTAACAGGTTAAGAACGTCCCTAGGAAATGTACTCTAAACAAATCAGAAACGACCTGAAACCAGGGGAAAAGAAAGGGAAAGAAAGAAAAAAGAAAGAAAAAGAAAAAGATAAAAACAAACAAAAACAGAAGAAAACCAAAAAAACCCAGAATATGATCAAATATGATCAGGCTAGTGCATAGATCAGTGCCATACACTAAATTTTGGGTATATTTTGGTCTTTTAGAAGAAAGTGCCTCCTAAAATTTTAAAGAATGAAAGACCTATATACGTACAAAATAAGGGTTGATACAATGAAGGGATGGAATAATATTGTAAGGATGAAAATTATAAAAGATTCTATAAAAGGAATTGGTAAGATAAGAAGTTGTTTGAAAAAAGAAAGAAGTTTAAAAAAAAAAGAAAAAGAAAGGGAGAGAATATGATCAGGCAGGAGACTAGAACAAAGCCATACATTAATGATTTAGGGTATATTTTGATCTGTCTGAAGAAACTGTATCTCAAAATTTTAAAGAGAGACAACTTATATATATGCCAAAAATAAGGGTAACTACTATGAAGAGATAGAATATGAGTATAAAAATGAAAAATAAATAGGTTTTTTAAAAAAAGGGATTGATAAGATGTTGGTTGAAAAAAGGAAAGAGAAAAATTCAAAAAAAAATTGTTAAAAAAATTAACTTTTGAAGACTAATAAATCATGGTAAAAAAGCCATGAATTCTATGTTCAGTATTCCCCTAGTGCTGGAGTTCTCCTGTTTTTATTGATTGGTAAACTTGGTCTTGGCTGGCTGTTCATGCCCATCTTCTGGGGGAGGGGCCTCTTGCCATGGTTCCCAAATGTCTTTGTCGAGGCGGGATTGCCCCGCCCTTGTCGGTGCGGGCTAAGCAATCTGCTCGGGTTTGCTCTCGGGAGCTTTTGTTCCCTGCAAGCTCTCAGTACAGCTTTGGAGGACGAGAGTGAAAATGGTGGCCTCCCAATCTTCTCCCAGTGGAGCTGAGAACTCAGGGCCCCACTCCTCAGTACGCCCCCAGAGAAAAGCAGTCAGTCACTCCCGTCTCCCTGGTCTCTTGCCGCACTCCATGCTCACCCGGCCTGTGACTGAGCATTTCTATCTCTGGCACCCGACTCATTGTGGAGTCTCCAAACCCAGCAAATCCCTGTGGTGCGCTCCCTCACCACTCCTCCCGGGGGAGGAAGGGGACTCTCCCCGGATCTGCCGCTTGTTGGGTCCCTGCTGGAGGAGCAGTGGCCCGACTGGGCCGCGGATCACAGTTTATGGCAACCCCGAGCTGAGAACCCGCACCTCGGCTCCGTCTCTGCAGTTGGCTTCCCCGCTCTGATACCTGGGAGCTCTGCCGCACTCAGGTACCCCTGGTCTTTCTGTCATCCCGAGGGTCCTGAGACCACACTGTCCCATGAGGTTTCCACCCCCCGTTTAGCCACTGGAGTGATGTCCCTCCGTGGAGCCGATTTCTAAAAGTCCCGATTTTGTGCTCCGCGGCTCTATCACTTGCCAGAAGCGGCCAACGGAGGCCCCGTCCCCCACCGTCTATCCTCCCGAATATCACCTCAGATTCATTTCTCCACACGTCCTACCTTCCAGAAAGTGGTCGCTTTTCTGTTCAGAGAGTTGTTGGTATTCTTTTCTTCGATCTCCTTTTGAGTTCGTAGGTGTTCAGAATGGTTTGATCCCTATTCAGCTGAATTCCTGAGACCAGACGAAATCCAGGTTTCCTATTCCTCTGCCATCTTGTTCCACCCCCTCTCCCCTATTTCTTATTGTGATTTTTTTTTTAAGATTTTATTTATTTATTTGAGAGAGAGAGAGAATGAGAGATAGAAAGCACGAGAGGGAAGAGGGTCAGAGGGAGAAGCAGACTCCCTGCTGAGCAGGAAGCCCAATGTGGGACTCGATCCCGGGACTCCAGGATCATGACCTGAGCCGAAGGCAGTCGCTTAACCAACTGAGCCACCCAGGCGCCCTCTTATTGTGATGTTTTTAACATTCATTGCTATACCCTTAAGAGATAGTAAACACATTTTTAATTTTTTTCTTCTAGTGATAATCTGTTTTTCTTTATGTTCTTCTTCCTTATCTTTAAATTTGCCTACTGCAGTTTTAATTTATATCGTCATTTTTGTCTCTAGTAGTTCTTTTTTCTCTGTAGTCTTCTTATTACATCTACTTGCAATATAACAGAAGCAGTATTTCTCCTGTCATTTGAAGATATTAATTTTTCTCATATTTCCCTCTACCCATAACATTGTCTATTGATCTTCTGTATTCCTTAATCTATTTTTTAAAATTTTTTCTCTGACCTCCATGTTAAATGTTTTTTTCAAATGGTTGGTAATTCTTGGTTCTTAGAAACATATTAAACTGATATTGGGTAACTCACTCTGCATGTTCTGAGGGGGCGTGGTGGTGGTGGAATAGTACCCTTTACCAAGTGATGCATTTCATTGTAAATTGATCAGGCAGAGGAATGTTTATTTATGGGACAACCAAAGGTCGATGGCTGTAGGCCTTGTAGATTTTTTTATCTTGAGCTGGCTAGTTTCCCCAGAGAGGAAACTTCAATCTCTTATTTGAATATGTTATATAAACTTGACTTCCAGCGTTTGGGAATTGAACAGGGAAAAGAAGCCAGGGGCTCACTGTTGAAAGCAGGCCAACTGTCAGTTAATCTCTTGTTTTCAGTATTGTATTGTTACCCAAACCTTCCCCGTGCCTCATATTCTCAAGACCCAACTTTTTTTCAGTTAAGATTCAGAGTAAATAGGGTTCTTCTAGGGAGAGGAAGGTCAAGTAACTCAGCTTTGTAGGAAAGATAAGGAGATCCAGATTTCACATTGCTCCTTAGTCAAATTTTCAATAAAGTTTACTGTTTTCCACTTCCATCTAGCTTCCCTGACTTCAGAAGTACCTAATGCAACAAATTTGTACGCATTTGGGTGTGGAATAGGTCTGTGGCAGGAGTCACCTTGCTGTTTCTTTTTTTTTTTTCCCACCACCAGCAGCAGCTCAAGTTGTATTTAGCCTTCTCTGCTCTGTCAGTCAAGGTACTACTTATTTATCCTCCATTTTCTTTTCCTGTTCTTTCTCTCTCCCCAACCTCACTTTGTGGATTTCTGTCATTTTGATGGGATTTAAAAATCATTACAAATAATGATAGTAGTATTGGTGATGTGCCACTTTCTAAAATCTCCCACTGAAGGGAGTTACCAGGAGTTGGAAAAAGACCACAACAAGGAAAGTGTGTTAGTCTGTTCAGGTGGCAATAATAAAATGCCACAGACTGGGTGGCTTATCGACAACAGAAACTGATTTCTCACAGTTCTGGAGGCTGGAAGTCCAAGATCAGGCTGCCAGCATGGTCAGGTACCAGTGAAGACCCTCTTCTGGGTTGTAGACTATAGATTTCTTGCCATGTCCTCACCTGGTGGAAGGGCTGGGGAGCTCTGGGGATCCTTTTTTGTAAAGGCACTGATCCCATTCATGAGGCTCCACCCTCATGGTCTCAGCACCTCCTAAAAGTCCCACCTCCTAACACCATCACAGTGGGCATTAGAATTTCATCATACCAATTTTGGGGAGACACAAAAATTCAGATCCAAGTAGAAGGGTAGTGGATTGTATGGTCTGATGGCATGTGCATTTAGTAGGATGCTCTTTAGCCTCCATGTATTTGAGTCCTTTCCAACTTGAGATTCTCCTGTGGGTCTCAGGAGAAGAGAATAGAAATAGTTCAGCAATAAGCATTAAGGATGGCATCTAACCCACCCCCAGGCCCTCTGGCACTTGGGTTATAAGAGAGTGAGTAGCCATCAGTCAGAGGGTCCCTAAAGAAACAGTCTCCTTAGAGTGATTCAAGTGTTGGTGAGTTTCAAAGGTAAAGGAAATCTAAAAGAAGAGATTGAGGCAGTAGGGAATTTTGTTAGTGCTGGATAGAGTATTCCAGAGAGTATGAAGGAAAGGTTTGAGAGCTAGGCAAGGAGTGAAAATTTGTGTTAGGTAATGGATGTACAAAGCCCTATGAGGAAAATGTCATACTGTTAATGATGATATCAGTGGCTTGGACACCTAGTGGTGACAGAGATCATGAGGGGTGTAGGAATCAAAGGGTCTGTCCTTGTGGCCTAAGGGAAAGGTGAGTTGTCAGTTCTAAGTTCGGTACCCTTCTCACACCTGGTCTCTTGTGCCACTGTGATTGGTGGAACAGGTAGCATGGCTACAAGGACTGAACCAAGACCAATAGGACCCTGGAGGATCCCTTACATCAGGTCCCTATTGACCTCCTTTATTGACTGAAGTATGTGGTGGTGTTTTCCTAGCTCACCACATTCTCTGAAGCCTCCATCCACTCAACTGTGGCCTGGATCTGCCATTAATGATGTGCGTGGGCCTCATTTCCCTCACATACAAAAGGAGGGCATTGGCCTACTTCAGTGCTTCTCAGATTTTTCCTAGAGAAGTTTTCTCATACATCTCCTAGAGAAGCCTTTGAAGGTGGCCCGAATAAACTTAGCACTTATTACATTTTAGCTTCACATTCGATATGAAGTTTAAGTGGGAAATAATAGTAGCCCATGTGGTGTGATCATTTCTTGACATATTAATTGGATTTTACATTTTCCCCTGCAGGAACCATGTCAAGTAAGAGCTATGTGTGTGGCATTCCCTGCATTTTCTTTCTTCTGTTTCAGAGAAATTGCCAGATCCTTAATTTTTCTACCTCTTTTTATTTTTCCAGAGTATAAGGAAGACAGAAGCTGATGAATGTTAACCATCCTACCTATCTGTGAAAATCAGAACTCATGGAGCTGTCTGTTCTAGGTATGGGATTATATAATGTAGAGGGATAGATGCATGGGCCAGGAGAGGGGGGTATTTCCCCTCAGTCTGGGAGGAGGACAGGGTTTGGGGCCTGTGTATAGTTTAGATTTTGGGTCCACCCCTGGCTGCACCCAGAAGAGTATATGGTACACATCAAAGGCTTTACCCTTCGTCTGGGGGCTCCAGCATCAGGGAGATTTTCCCATGTTTGGTTTTAGCTCTGTTGTAGAATATTTGATGGTTTTAAGAGATCCAGATCATTGAACAAAAAAGGATATCAGCAGTGACTGTGATGGAATGAAGATAAGACAATCCTTATCCCATTTGGGGAACTTCATGGAGGACTCTAGATTCTTGAATGATCCCAGAGGGAACCCAACCAGCTGTCATTTAGATTTACTTTTGTGTCAGCCTTGCAGGGACTACTGAGTCACATTTGGCTCCCTGACCTTGGTAAACTCTCTTGGTCTCCTTTCCTTCATTGGAGAATTGAGAAAGTAGGTCTGCATGATTTTCATGGGCACATCCAGGTTTAAAATAAAAGGTGATCAGGCAGGCAATCCTACCCAGAAGACTCTTCCTCAAGTCTCCTTTTTGCCACCCCCTAAGCCAAGGCCATGCTCTGGAATAGCACAGCCAGTTTCTGTAGGCCATTGCATTCTTTTTTTTTTTTTTTAAAGATCTTATTTATTTTTTTGACAGAGAGAGACACAGCAAGAGAGGGAACACAAGCAGGGGGAGTGGGAGAGCGAGAGAGAGAAGCAGGCTTCCCACAGAGCAGAGAGCCCGATGCGGGGCTCAATCCCAGACCCTGGGATCATGACCTGAGCCAAAGGCAGACGCTTAACAACTGAGCCACCCAGGTGCCCCAGGCCATTGCATTCTAAATGGGAGAGAGTATGCTTTTTGCCAGCTTCTTTTCATGTTCCTTTGCATAGGAGTGTTAGAGAGTTCATTCTGAACATTAAAATTAAGGAACATTGAGCAATTTCTTTGTTCTTCCTCCTAGCAGAGCCAACTTCAAAAGCACAACAAAATTAGCAAGAAATATGATGTGAAGAACAAACATTATTAAGTCTCTGAAGCTCAGTAGCATTTTTTAAAAATGGGGAAAAACTAAGCCTTTATAAAGATGTAAGAAATTAAAATTAATAAAGTTTAGTAAACAGATTAAAATATGCATATTTTTCTCAAGCAAATACCCTAAAAGAAAATTTTCACTCCTTTTGTGTGCTTCAAAGTAAATAGTTGTGCAACCCTTAATACTAAATGTATTTATACCTTCAAAGAGAGTAAAAGGAGGCCGAGGGTTAACAAATCCTCATCTTTTCTCCAGTTTGCTCTCTATGGTGTTTCCCCATATAAATCTGAGATACAGCAGTCACTCACCCAAAACACTAAAAATTCATGCATTATTAAGCATGTGGAAATTCCTGCAATTATGGGTGTCTTCTGTTCACACTAGTATGTGGGAAAGTTGGGGCTTGAGCCACCATCTTGACACTGACATCATAAGCATACTGTTATGCTAGGTTAACAATGGCATTAAGTCAATATTACATAGCCTAAAGGTAGAGATTTTGGATTCCAGGTTTCCCCAAAATACATAGTTGAATCCAACTCATCTTGGCCAAGTTCCAAAGCTTTACACCAGTGCTACCTTCAGTGTGTGGTGTGATGGGGACCTTGAGGTCTGGAGAGGGGTTGGAGTTCCTGAATTTCAACTAGGTCTCAGGTGATGTGGATGCTGCTGGTCCACGCACAGCTCTTTGACCAACAAGGCTTTCTGCTGTACCACGAGTAAGTGTGTAATACACATCCATAACTTTTCAAACATATGTTAAAAATAAAATTCTTTTCCCTAACAATTTCAGTTGAAATATCCATTTACTTCCTGTAATTTGCAACATGAATAATTCTGTGCTAAATAAAAATCTAAATATTATGAAGCTTTTAAGGCGGGAAAGATCGTATCTCATCTAGCAGATGGGATCAGGGGAGCATGACAGAAGAGAGGCAGTCTGCATGGAAGGGTGAGAGGATTTGGATAGGCAAAATGGAGATGCCATTACAGCAGCTGATACAATGACAGCAGCTGGCTGCAGCAGCAAACATCTGCATGGCACTTAGTGTCTTCCAGGCACCGTTCCAAACCTTCTACCCATATGAGCTCACTGTGCCCTCCAAACACCTCTGAGCCAAGTACTTCTGTTACATC
This sequence comes from Zalophus californianus, assembly GCF_009762305.2. Classification (NCBI taxonomy): domain Eukaryota; kingdom Metazoa; phylum Chordata; class Mammalia; order Carnivora; family Otariidae; genus Zalophus; species Zalophus californianus. The sequence continues at coordinate 64,995,829 of NC_045595.1, read as the reverse complement.
ATTTTAAGGATATAATTGACATCACTGGGGCACAGAGAGGTTAAATGATGCTTTCCCAAAGTTGCAAAGCTAGGAAGTAAAGAGCTGCAATTTGAATGTGGGCAGGCAGTCTTCAGAGTCTACCTTCTAGAGCACTCTGCTCTACTCCTCCGTAAGATGGAAAATATGGCATGCTTCTGGGGGGCAGGTTAATCCACCCAGGATAGCATGAAGGGTGCACGAAATACGGAGAGCAGGTAGGACTGGAGCCACAGACCAGTCGGGATGTTAGTGCAAAAAAGCTAAGAAGTTTGGACTGGATTCAGTAGGTAAAAAAACCATAATGCTCAGCTCTGACATTGACTTACTTATTCAAATCTATCAGAATCCCCCAGAAGGTGGTAAAGAATATTTTAAGCACATTGGCGGTCTAAATATTTTTAATATACAATCAACACAGACATTAATTTCAACAGACATGTGTTCAGTTCCTTCCTCTCCCATTTAGTGGTTGTCAGCCATTAAATAAATGGAACTTTGAGGTGGCCATTAAACAGTATGAACATTTTTATCTTTCTATGGTCTACTGAATTTTGCAACACACACACACACACACACACACACACACACACAGATTTCCACATTTGGTGGATAGGGCATGTCACTCTGAAGACAGTGCCATAGCTAGACTTCCCAGTGACACTAAGTGGCCCTCTGGCTGATACACAGGAAGTTGTGAAGGAGACTAAAGGCAGTGCCTGGCATTGAAGAAGCAATGTTTAGTGTTAATGTTAAATGACTGGCTATTTGAGCAAAGAAGAGTGGCAAGTAGGGGGCCATTGCCAGTGTTCGTGTGGGCCTGTTCCCATAGCTGGGGAGAAATGGGATGTCTCTGTTCACTCTGTCCCTTGTCTTTGTGTCACTGACCCTTATCTCTGGCATTCTACCTTGAGTTCTTTTCCTTGGCATCTCAAACTGACATCTGGCCATTTCAGCCCTTCATTAAGAAGTGTGAATAGAGACTTGAGTCAAATAGAATATTTTAGAGGCTCTGGGTCTATTGACTCAAAGAAGCTTCTTCCCTTTTATTTCACCCTGGGTGAATCCTCAGCCAAGGATGTATTCATCCTCCCCATGAGTACAAGGAGTGCACACAACAAGGGGATGCCCACCCTCTCCTGACCACAGCAAGTGTTTAGAGCCCCACACCAAACCTTGCCTTCACTCCAGCCTTACAAACTCTGTTCTCTGATTTTCCTTCCAACTTACCATATCCTCATGATGCCAATGAACACTATCCAGGTATACAGTTGAAGATGCTTTAGCTGTGATATTTCTCCTGACTGCAATCTCAGACCATTGTCTGGCTTTTGGATGCCAATCCTGCAAAATCCCAGGACACCAATCCTGGGTTAGACTTGCATAACCTCAGCCTCTGCCCCCACATCACAGGGAGCCAGCTTTTGCAGGGAATAATTTCATAATAACACTACTCAACTGAGTCCTTATAATCTCAGGCACTGTGCTAAAAGCTATAAAGACATTATGCTACTTAAGTCTTCAAATAAAATAACTGTTATTATCTCTATTTTACAGATGAGAAAGTTTAAGCACATTGTTAAATGAGTGCTTAGTAAGTGTTTAATACAATTATACTTATAAGAATACAAAATGATTTTATAACATTGTGATGCTATTTGGTCAAACATATGTAAGAAATTACATTCCACTGTGAAATTCAGGCACATCGATGTATAGATAAAAGTGCTTTAGAAAGGGCTGTGATGGAAATGTACACCAGAGAGCATGATTATGTCACAAAAGAGGGTCTAATTCATGCAGTGTGTGCTTCAAACAGAGCATGTACTCTAGGGGAGGAATCTGAGCCTCAGGAGTATTTGAGAAAGTCTGGGGGCAGCTGGTGTCCTAATAGTCTGGGAGGAATATTGGCATTCAGTGTATGGGGCCAGGGATGCTGCATTCCCATGGTGTCAGGGCAGTATCTCATAACAATAAATTGTCTTATCCAAAATGCCATGTTGTTTAAATGTACTATATATTTAGTGATTTTTAATTTTTTTTTGGTTTGCCTTTTTTATGAATGAGTGAAAGAATCTCCCTGTGTGATTGTGTGTTTGCCTATTGCTTTTTGTACTTCTGGTGATTTTTTCCTTTCTTTTATTAGGCTATTAGGTGAATACAAATTTATTAGGTGTATTAGGTGAATACAAATTTAGAATTGTTACATTTTTGGGTGGTGAACTGAATCATTATATTATGTTCCTTTTGACCTCTGGTAATGCTTTTCCTTAACGTCTGTTTTGCTTGTATTAAAATAACCACAGAAGCTTTTTGTTCTTGGTTGGCTTTTGAGGGGTGTGACTGCTTTTTTGTGTGTTGTACATTTAAGTTTTTTTAAAAATAAACTTTTAATTTAATTTAATTTTTTAAAAGATTTTATTTATTTATTTGAGAGAGAGAGCATGAGAGAGTCAGAGGGAGAAGCAGACTCCCCACTGAGTAGGGAGCCCGACGCTGGGTTTGATCCTGGGACTCCAGGATCATGACCTGACCTGAAGGCAGATGCTTAACAGACTTAGCCACCCAGGTGCCCCATAAACTTTTAACTTTAAAACAGTTTATAATTAGAGAAAAATTGCAAAGGTAGTAAAGAGAGCCCCTGTAAATCCCATAGCCAGTTTCCTCTATGATCAACATCTTATATTAGTATGCCATATTTTTCAGAATTAATGAACCAACATTGAGTATTATTAACTAAAGCTCATACTTTATTTAGCTGTCCTTATTTTTTGCCTAATGTTCCTTTTCTGTTCCAGGATGACTTACAGGACACCATATTACACTTAGTTGCCATGTCTCCTTAGGCTTCTCTTGGCTGTGACAGGTTTTCAGATTTTTCTCTTTTTTCTTTTTTTATAATGACCTTAACAGTTTTGAGGAGTACTTGTCAGGTATTTTATAGCATGTCTGTCAACTGGGATTTGTCTGATGTTTTTCTTGTCATTGGATTGGGGTTATGAATTTTGGGGGAAAAGATCACAGAGATAAAGTTGTCATTTTCATTACATCATTTTAAGGGCATACACTATGAACATATCTAGTCACCATTGATGTTGACCTTGATCACTTGGCTGAAGTAGTCAGGTCTCCCTTTGTCACTGTAAAATTGTTTGCCTCCCTCCACTGACCACTTTCTATACTGTACTCTTGAGGATGTTACTATTCATGGCCCAGGCTTAATGAGTGGGAGTTATGCCTACCTTCTTAAGGGCAGAATATCTACATAAATTATTTGTAATTATTTGTCTTCTTTTTCTCGTTTATTTATTCAATCATTTGTATCCATATGGATTATAGACATTTATTTTAGACTTTGGGTTATAATCCAATACTACTTTCTTGTTGCTCAAATTGTTCCAGCTGTGGACACGGCAACATCTTCCTGTGTCCCTTTGAACTAGTGCTATCATTATGGCTACTTTTTAAAAAAAGATTTATCTATTTATTTTAGAGAGAGAGAGAGAGAGATAATGAGCATGCAGGGGGTAGGGGCAGAGGGAAGAGAAAGTCCGAAGCGGACTCCGTGCTGAGTGCAGAGCCCCATGTGGGGCTGGATCTCATCACCCTGACATCAGACCCAAGCGGAGACCAAGAGTCAGTTGCTCAGCTGACTATGCCACCCAGCAACCACTGTGGTTACTTTTTTTTTTTTTAAAGAACTCCATTACTTTCTTTGCTCCAGGCTGATTTTGTGTATTCCTATCCCATTTCCAGAATCAGTAATCTCTCCATGGAGCACTGGTTCATTTCATTGGAGATCTGGCTATTAGATGTGCTTGTTGCTACCATAATGTTACTGCCTCTCAGCAGACAGAAGGATTTCTATGTATGTATGCTAACCTGTGTACATCCTCATACTTATAAATATTCATCCATGTAACCATATGTATCTCTATGAAGTTAAACATGAGTTCAATTCCAACTCCAGCTCATTACTGTAAAGATTATTCCAGCCTCTTCCCCTGGCTTATCTATAAATTTCCACTCCAGCAATAAGAAACCTGATCCTACCATACACCATCCATTTTCTTAATTGCTGAATTCCAGTATTAAAACATAGCAGCATTAGAATTGTTCACTCGTAACTTCTATACTTCATTTACCTTATCATAAAAGCACAGTGCTTATGTACAGTTAATTTTGCCCTTAGTGTTACAGACTCCATGTCACTTAGTTCAGTGCCTTTTCTTTTACCTCCTTCACTAATATTATTTTTTAGACCAGTTAGATTCTTTTGCCATATCCTACATTCCATCCAGGAATCTTCTGACCTACTAAATTTCCTTAAAAAAATTGCATGCAGTAAGATTCACTCTTTGTGTTGTAAAGTTCTATGGGTTTTGATCAATGCATAGTGTCATGCATCCACCATTAAATTGTCATTTGGAATAGTTTCATTGCTTTCAAAGATACTCTGTGCTTCAACTATTCAACCCTACTGCCCTCCCCCAAATTCCTAGCAACCATTGCTAGAGTTTTGCCTTTTCCAGAATGCTGTATAATTAGAATCATACAGTATATAACCTTTTCAGCTGGGTTCTTTCATTTATCAATTTGCATTTAAGATTCATCCCTATCTTTTTGTGGCTTGATTTGCTATTTTCAATCAGACTTCATTTTTAAAAATTATGGTTGCCTAGTGTTTGCCATATACATTTTTCAAGTAATCTAAGTTGGCTTCAAATAACACTATCAGTATATTTATTCCTTCCCATCCTGTATGACATCATTGTCATTCATTTCACTTACCCATATGCTATAATTATCCAATATATTGTTACTATTATTACTTTAAACAATTATTTTTAGATAAATTAATAAAATATTTTATTTTACCTTTGTATTTTTCTTTTCTGAAACTCTTCCTTTCTTCATATAGATTTAAATTTCCTACAGAAACAATTTTCCTTCTCTGTGAAGAATTTCTTTTAACATTTCTTGCAGGACAAGTCTGTTGGTGATGAATTTCCTCAGTTGTTATTGTGTAAGAAAGAACACTGCATGTAGAATTCTAGGATGGTGGATTTTTTACTCAGTACTTTAAGTGTTTCACTTCACTGTCTTCTACCTTTGCGTGGTCTCTGATGAGAAGTCTCTAGTAATTCTTATCCTTGTTCTATAGGTAACACTATTTCTCTCTGGCTTCTTTCAAGATTTCTTCTTTGCCTTCTGTTCTCTACGATTGTAATATAACAGTCCTCTCTCTATATATAGATATAGATATATAAATATATATACCAATATATATATTGGTATTTGTCCTGCTTGGTATCCTTTGAGCTTCTTGCATTGTGATTTTGTACCATCATTACTGTAGAAAATTTTCAGCCATCATTATTTCAAATATTTTTCTGCTTCATCCTATCTTTCTTCTGGTATTCCAATTATTCATATGCACAGTTCATCAATATTTTGTTCTAGTATTTTTTCCATTCTTTTTCTGTCTTTGAATTTGAATTTGGGAAGTTTCTGTTGACCTGTCTTCAAGCCCACTGATTCTTTTCCTTGGCAATGTCTAGACTACTGATGAGCCCATAAAAAGCATTCACTTCTATTATAATGTTTTTGATTTCTAGTATTCATTTCCTTTTTATTCTTAGTGCTTCAGTCTTTCTGCTTATATTACCTACCTGTTCTTTCATGTTCCTACCAGTTTATGACTCCAGTACCTCTTGGCTGTGACTATCTGAATCTACCAATCTTTCCAGATTTCAAAATGGCAGTTGGCCCCGTAACTCCATTTCTCCTGTGGGCCCAAGAATAGTCATTGATTTTCATGTCAGCTCTTATTGCAAGGATAGAAATGAATATTTTTTAGTTCAATTTCTCACTTTTTGTATTTTATGTTTTAGAAGTTTCTTTTCCAAACATCATATAGGTACTTTTAGTAATCTGTATGTGGCATATTTAATATAATTACTGATATGTTTGCACTTAAATGTATTATTTTATTATGCACTTTTATTTCTCTTTTCTTCCTAGGTTCTTTTTGTTCTCCTATTTTTCCTTTCAAGTATTATGCTTTTAATACATTACTGAATAAATTTGGCAATACTTCCCTAAGGAATTTTGTGTTTTATGTTCATGAGTAAAAATTTTTCACTGTTCATCTTTGTCAAATTTTAATATCAAGGCTGAACAGTCCTATAAAATTTGTTGGGAAATGTTCCATCTTCCTTTGTTTCTTTTCCTTTAATTTTTTTTATTGTTATGTTAGTCACCATACAATACATCATTAGTTTTTGATATGGTGATCCATGATTCATTGTTTTTGTATAACACCCAGTGCTCCATACAGTACAGGCCTGAATTCTTTCTGAGCATGACACAAAATCTAGAAGTTGAGACAAGTTTTAAACATTTTTTATGATTAAAAAATATTACAACTCTGAAGGAGTATGTGCACCCCAATGTTTATAGCAGCAATGTCCACAATAGCCAAACTTTGGAAAGAGCCCAGATGTCCATTGACAGATAAATGGATAAAGATGATGTAGTATATATACACAATGGAATATTATGCAGCCATCAAAAGGAATGAAATCTTGCCATTTGCAACGACGTGGTTGGAACTGGAGGGTGTTATGCTGAGCGAAGTAAGTCAATCAGAGAAAGACATGCATCATATGATTTCACTGATATGAGGAATTCTTAATCTCAGGAAACAAACTGAGGGTTGCTGGAGTGGTGGAGGTTGGGAGGGATGGGGTGGCTGGGTGATAGACATCGGGGAGGGTATGTGCTATGGTGAATGCTGTGAATTATGTAAGACTGTTGAATCACTTCTGAAACAAATAATAGTTTATGTTCCATAGGGCACTAAAGATTCTGCTCAAAAATGATTTCATCAAAAGAAGTGATCCTGCCTGAGATGCATGGAAGTCTATTCCAGTGTTCCTGTTGCTATGTTCCCAAGAAAACTTCCTTTTCAACAGTGCAGCTTACCACTCCCAATGCAACCATAAGCAGGGACTTACTATTCCTCCTGATCAGGTTCAGTTTTAGTTCTTGGAAGAAATACTCTATTTTAAAATCTAAAGTGTATCATAGTAAGCCTTTTGATTTAGGATTTAAGCATGATTATTGCACACAATGGCCTTACCTTAATTAAACCAATTCATTCCAGGATTCTAGCTTAATGAATTAGCTGCACCAGCTGCGCACTGTAAATAGTCTAGGGCTGATGGAATTCAGAAGCTAGAGAACAGATCAGTGAGACTTTGTGCTAGTTCTGAGATTTCTTTGGAACCCACACCCCTCCAAACCCTGTCTGTCTCAGACACAGCTTCTCACACACATGTAAATCATGCATAGCTACAACTCCGAAGTGGTTCCTGCCATACAGTAGTGCCATTTACCTTTCCATCAAGAAAGATGATAGTTTTTATATTTCTTGGAGTTATTCATTAAGTGCTATTTTCATAGTAAATTTCCATAAGACATCTATTGTTTTGGAGAATTTTCCAAAAAGATTTTTTTTGGAGAATTTTCCTGTATATGCTACTGTGTGTAGCCTTTTCCCTTTTTCATTATAAATTATCTCTCACAGGGTTATTTGATTTGGCATGTGTTTTATTGCCTTTGATGAGAAAAAAATATTCTCTCATTTTGAAGAATCAACACTCTGCTTTGCCTTTCCCTTGACTCCAATTGCTAAGTCAATTTTATTCATGGTGTAGACAACATTCTCTAGTGCTAGTAGGTCCCTGAGTTCATGTCTGACATTGGATCATTGTGATATAGGCCACTGTAATAGTCCAAATATAAAAAAATGTGGTGACTGAGGCTTCCTTTAGAGCTATTCTCTGCCCATTTCTCCCCACAGATACTCAGATTATTCAGTCACACTGAGCCACCTTCCTATTACTCAGACAGAACAGATCTTTGGGGTCTTGGCATTTCCTCTTCCCTCTGCCTCTGCACATGGCTGGCTCATTCTCATCCTGTTGTTCTCAGCTCAAATATCACATCAGCAGAGATGTCAGCTGTGTAGATTCTACCTTCAAGTAGCCATACCTACACACATCTCTGCCCCACCTCCTTCATCAATACCCTCAGGTCTAGAATGATCAAAAATCTAAAAGCAAAAATGTGTACTCATAACGCAGAGTCAGTAGAAAAGAAAAAGGTTTTAACACATACAGGACCCCAAAACTATATTTAAAAAAATGCCTATTATATGAACAACAGCAACCACAAAAGGTATAAAAAGAGATAAAGGACAAACTTCTGGGTATTTAAAAAAATACATTAAGATAAAGGCATTTTTTTTGCATTTTTGTTATCAATTTTTCAAATTAATAAGATAGCAGTGAACAACCCCATGAAAAATAAGCAAAAGTCATGAAACAGAGAAAGACAAACAATGAGTAAAGATACAAAATATTAAAGCATACTAAAAATAAAAAAAGATATTCAGATTAGCATAAACTTATTAAACTTAAATTACTAATCAAATTCAGCAAAACTTTAGTTTTATAAATTAAAATGGATGGGAAGAATATGTACAATGAAAATTTTCAAGGGCAATTTGAAGTATCTTTCAAAACTTTGATATGGTAATTTCAAAGGTAAGATTATTTTATCCCATAAAAATGTTGGAGTGGATATATAGCAACTTATCAATAGTTAGCATTAGTTGAGTACTTACAATGTGCCAGAGTCTGTTTTGAGCACCAAAAATCCTATTGAATCCAGCCCCAAACTCGATGAGCTAGGCACTATTTCTTTTAAAATATTGTACATGAGAAAACTAAGGCAGCAGAATGGAAGAGTCTTGCTCCAGATACTTAGCTAGTGGGCAGCACAAGTAGAATTAGAATGAGGCCATCTGGATGGATGCAAGGTCTGGGTACTGAACTTCTACCCTAAACAGTGTGGGCTGCTACTAGCATTGTCAGTAACAGTACAAACCCAGAAACAATAAAAATGTTCATTCATAAGAAACTAATTGAAAAACAAAGTATGGCCATGTAAACAATGGACTACTGTAGTAGCTAAAGGAATGGAGAAGATTTACATATACTGATACATACATGTCCTACATATCCTGATATGGACAGCCATCCAAGACATATTAAGGAAAAAAGTGAAAGTGAATATGTTTAGTGTAATCAACTTTATGTATATACACACATGCATAAACATGCATATATATGTGTGTGTGTATATATAAATGTACTATATATGTGTATGTATGTATACAGTATACATGCGCTTATGCATAGACAAGCTTGGGCTCAGGACGTTGAGGATTTTTTTCAAGTATGGCCATGAGCAGATTTTATTGCTTAAAATTAACCCAAGTAACTATACTTGCATGTCAGTGAGAAAACACTAGATCAGTGTTTCCCAACTGTTTTCTCATTTCATAGAATCCATAGAAAACTAATAATAAAATAATAATATGTTTAAGGCACACTGAGAAGGAGCTGCTTGAGATCAGAAGCTGTGACCCAATGGCCCTGAAGCTGGAGGAGCTTGAGTCTGATGTGCATCTGTAATCCAGTCTCTGCCTGCAGGGATCTATAGTTGCAGGGAAGGGAAGGTGAGGGGGTGGAGGCAGAGACTGTTTCTGAATCTTGGGCATCTTGGTGCAACATCCATGCATAAGAACAGTGGGAGATCAGCAAACGTGCATGGCCTGTGTGTTCCATATCCCTGTTTGGAAAATGGGAACTAGCTTTAGTAGTGGTCATTGTTCATGGCATTTTATAGGTCCCGATTCCACGATCAACACAAACCTGTCATTAGTTGTGACCAAAGAGCACTCTGTTCTGCCAATGGTGACATTTTAACTATGTAGATGCTTGTTGTACAGTCATTATTGGTGTATAAAATGCCCTAAAAGAGTCCTTCAGCTTGTAATAAAGTAAGAGCCAGCATCGATGTGCCTCAGCCTTTGTAGGCAGATTGATAAATCAAGGAAAGATCACAACAGGTAAGTGTGACTATGCACACATAGGCAGACAGGATCTACCTGCTGCTGGCTTTGTGACTACATTTTCATTCATGAGACGTTATACTTAGAAAAAGAAATTTATAAAAACATGTAGAGTGCCTGCTATTCCAGGCTCTTGCAAATGTTTCTTTATATAATGCTCACAGATAATTTAATTTGGAATAAAATACTGAAAACATTTTCTCAACCAAACAATAGATGAAAACATATTTTTGAGTCAAGGGAAAAATCAGGTGGATTTAGGGCTGTTGCATGTGGTTGTGCAGTTGATGTAGCACCAAAATGCTTCTGAGGGGCAACTAGGAGCTGAACTATAGCCTACTGTCTGCTTTTCAGCTATATGTATGGGCGCAGAAGAGCATCAGCCCAGCAGAAGTGGCTCAGAGACCCAAAGTAGTAGCACTGGGTGATATTCTTGCATCAAACTTCTTCCTCTAACAAGTGTAGAAATTGTGATACATTAGAATGGACAACTAATGCTCTGTAGCCTCTCCCCTCAAGAGTTTGATCTACTTGACATTCCTTGAATCTGGATTCAAGCCTTTTGATTTGTTTTGACGAGTAGAACTCAGGGTAAGTGATATTGTGGGAGTCACAAGACTAAAGCCCAAGAGCCTTGGAGCACTTCATTTTCCCTTCTTGGAACCCAGATGCTATATAAAGAAGCTTGAGCTATAGCACCCATAAGGATGAAAGAGCACAGGCAGAGAGAGGCCAGCTGTAAGCCCACACCAACCTTCGGACATGGCAGTTGAGACCATCTGGGCCCGTCTAATCCCATTTGGGCCACCAGATGGCTGTAACCACCAGCAGAGTAATCCCAGTGGAGCTTAGCAGAGGAACTGCTCAGCTGAGCCCAGACAAATACTCAACCCACAGAACTGTGAACAAATAAATATTGTCTTAAGACACTAAGTTTTGCAATAGTTTGCCTCCTAGTACTACAAAAACCTGAAATAGATAGGGTGGGATTAATCAGTTAGGTTTTGTAGATTATCATCCTGCTTACTTGATAAGAGTTTAATCTCATGTTAAATCTTTTCTGTATAATTTTGATAAGATCATTATCCACTACAAAGGGTGAGAATTAGAGAACATATATCTAAAGTTTACAATACTTGACATATAGAAACATTAAAGAATTCCAGTGATTTTAGACAAACACTGATTTTGACTTTTATCCTGAACATTGAATTATATCTAACATAGAATCTTTACATCAAGCACCATTTGCAAAATAATACTAGAAGAGTAAGATAATAATTTTTATCAAATATTAAATAAAGGGTCTTACAGATTAGAAATTCTACTTTCTTAATTCAATTTAATTTAATGGAAAACTTATAAATATCAGGCACCAAAACCCAAAGCTGGAGAAGATTATGGTTTTATTATTAATATAACTGATAATCATGTAGCAAATGCTGAAAACAACATAATATGGTTAAAAACCCCTCATATCACATAGTGCTCTATGAGAATGAGCATTTTTTAATTCTACTAATAACCATCTTTATGATTCCTCAGCCTATCGAATCATTAGGTCACCTAACAATAAATCTCCCCAAACTGCTGCATTTCTAAGATTTCAAATCCAGAAGCTCAAACTCCTGCTCCCATCCTCTTTCATTCCCTTATCTTGTTGAATCTCACTTCTCAGTCCCCTGGTGAGGGTGTCTCATCTCTTGACTCTCCTTCCTTTCCCAGTCTATGGGCCTCCTCTACCTCATGCTAGATCTTCCAGGGCCTGGCCCCAGTACACAGCTTTTCTTTCCTTCCATGTTACTGGTTCTTAACTGAGAACGGAGAAAATGTACTCGAACCCAAGTCCATCTGCCCAATGCACAGCAAAGTGAATCATTGAGACATGGGCAAGCCTCAAATCTGCCTCCTGGAAGGGAGAGAGAACAAGTTTTCTATAATTATAAGAGTTGAGATTACATATATTGATGAAAAAGGGTAGAGAAACATGATTATTCATGAAGAAAGATGGAGCATGCACATTGAGCAAGCATATATATAATATACATCCCGTGTTCACATTTTTCCAAAGAAGACATCCAAATGGCCAACAGACACATGAAAAAGTGCTCAACATCGCTCGGCATCAGGGAAATCCAAATCAAAACCTCAGTGAGATACCACCTCACACCAGTCAGAATGGCTAAAATTAACAAGTCAGGAAACGACAGATGTTGGCGGGGATGCGGAGAAAGGGGAACCCTCCTACACTGTTGGTGGGAATGCAAGCTGGTGCAACCACTCTGGAAAACAGTATGGAGGTTCCTCAAAAATTTGAAAATAGAGCTACCATACGATCCAGGAATTGCACTACTGGGTATTTACCCCAAAGATACAAATGTAGGGATCCGAAGGGGTACGTGCACCCCAATGTTTATAGCAGCAATGTCCACAATAGCCAAACTGTAGAAAGAGCCAAGATGTCCATCGACAGATGAATGGATAAAGAAGAAGTGGTATATATACACAATGGAATATTATACAGCCATCAAAAGGAATGAGATCTTGCCACTTGCAATGATGTGGATGGAACTGGAGGGTATTATGCTGAGTGAAATAAGTCAATCAGAGAAAGACATGTATCATATGACCTCACTGATATGAGGAATTCTTAATCTCAGGAAACAAACTGAGAGTTGCTGGAGTGGTGGGGGGGTGGGAGGGACGGGGTGGCTGGGTGATAGACATTGGGGAGGGTATGTACTATGGTGAGTGCTGTGAATTGTGCAAGACTGTTGAGTCACAGATCTGTACCTCTGAAACAGATAATGCAATATATATTAAGAAAAAAAAAGAGGAAGAAGATAGGAGGGGAAGAATGAAGGGTAGTAAATCAGAGGGGGAGATGAACCATGAGAGACGATGGACTCTGAAAAACAGACTGAAGGTTCTAGAGGGGAGGGGGTGGGGGGATGGGTTAGCCCGGTGATGGGTATTAAAGAGGGCACATTCTGCATGGAGCACTGGGTGTTATGCACAAACAATGAACCATGGAACACTACATCAAAAACTAATGATGTAATGTATGGTGATTAACATAACAATAAAAAATTTAAAGTTAAAAAAAATGCACCTGTAAAAATAAAATGCACCTGTAAAAATACATCCCCTGTTCACTTTGGGGTGGAGATTTAAACTCAGAATGAGGCAAAATTCAGCCCTTGATATCAGGAGGTTACCTTAGGACAAGAAGAAGGGGCTAGAGGCATGTTCTGAGAGCTGGTATAACACGGATGGGGTCTTGGGCTCATTTTCTTGGATGAGGAATGTGGGACCTTGCTCGTTCCTAGGCTGGAGCCATTTCAATTGACCTAGAGTCCAAGCTTCTATGGAGACAGCTGGTGAGTTTGTTAGTGGGGTCTGAAAGGACACAATAGCTGATCAGGGAGAAACAGTTCTCTGAGAGACAAGCTTTAAACTTTTTGCTAATTTCAACCTCATTCACCCTGTGGGGCATGGTTTCAAAAGCTCAGGAACTGGTCCAGGTGGGATAAAGGACAAATGGCTGGTCTTAGGTATTGAAGTCTGCAGAATCAAAATTGGCAAGGAGGTTCCAACCTAATGTAACTATATGGGGTGCTAAGTTATTGAAAGGAAATACACCGTGTTCAAGTCAACTCTCTTGGTAATAGTCCTCTGCAGTGGCCGTACAAGAATGGGAGCTCTTACAAGTTAATGACTGTACACCCAGTGTGCTCTGGACTAAGCACAGTGGGTGCCTATTAGGTACCAGAGCTATATCTGGGACATGGGCAGCCAGTTATGTGATTTGGTGAAAGTTGCTTCCTCTCTTTCCACCCCAGTTTTTTCATTAATAGGTAGGTAGTCTCTAAAGAAGGTCCCTATCAATTCTTCCTTGCCATGAAAGTACATGTTCTCTACCTAATAAGAAACAAATTCTATCCCATCTTCCCCTCTCTAGAGTCTGGGCTGGCCTTATGACTTCTTTTGACCAGGATGAGATCCTTAATTTGTGGGGTCTGGTGCAAAATGAAAATGTAGGGTCCCTTGCACAAAAATTATTAAAAATTTCAAGGTTGAAATAACAGAGCATTAAACCAAGCTCAGAGTCTTTTTCTAAGCAGATGGAACTTAGAAAAAAACTTGTATAATTGGAGCCTTGTATAATTGCAGAGGTCATATGCCTTTAACCAGTAGAATTAATTGAAAGTGGCAGTGCATTGGCTCTAGGCCTTGCCTTTAAAAGAATCAACAGTTTGCATTGACTATAATGGGCTGTCATATGGGGTTAATATACATTCTAAGTGTTATTATATGTGCTAGAAGTATATAAAAAACATTTTTGTGAGTGTTGTGTGCATTAGATTAATTGAATTACCATTTTACTTAACTGAACTTAAACCTGACAGTCAAAAAAAAAAAAAAAAACAGGGAAAGCTGGACTGCCTAATGGGAGAGACAATCCCTGCTGCAGTATGGATCTCAGGAAAAAAGCCACAGGAAAGGGCTTATGTGTAAATAACAGCCTTTATAATCTTCCATTGGAGTTACTGATAATGAGATAAGGAGAACTAACAGAATTCAATCCAAGGTCATGTTCTAGGTCTCTGGAATGTGCTAATTATGCTACTCTACTAATCATGTCATACCACAAATTATCTGGTGTGAAAGATTTATGGCTTTAGAAATAAATGGAATTAAACAATTTTATTATTATGATTAATTATAGATCAGTCAAAATTGTGTAAAAGGATTTATGGAACCAATTCAAGCTAGAGTTTAAGTGGCTTGGTTCAAAATTACAAACTATCACCCCAGAAAATTTGAGTCAGGCATCAGAGTGGTGACTTTATTTTAGATTTATGTGAAGATGGGCAAATAGGTCAGGAGACAAATAGAATGTGCTTGTTCAATTATGCAAATTCTCTGTCTTTAAGGTCCTTCAGATGCGGACTGCTGTGCTTGGAACTGAGCAAACTGGACACATAAATGCGATGTACACAGAATTCCTTCATTTGACCTTTTTACAGAATAGCACAGGGGAATGCTGCCCAAATTACAGTTTAATAAATTCAGGCCAAGGAAAATGTACTTCTGGAGTATCCTCTTGATGATCCAAAAAGGCCATATAAAGGAGTATTTAAGAAAATGTTTAAGAGGATTCCTGGAAGAGAAAATCATTGCCTGGGCTTTAGCAATTCACTGTGGGAATTTGCTGCTGACTTGTCATGATGGACTTTGGGTGACATTAGGTATTTCTGGAGTTTGGATACATGGAAAGACATAATGTTATTCCAGGGAGAAGGTGGATAATGGCACCTAGAAAGACATTTGGAAAACTCTGGCATGAAAGCTAATAGAAAAGAACCCAGTACTTTCTGGGGCTCAGAAAAATTACCTAAGTTACTTGAACACCTTTAGGAAGATCCAAGTTGAAAGGCAACTCTGGAAGAAGTGAAATGCCAAGAAATCCAGACAGAAGTGCTTACTTTCTTCTATCCTTTACCACCAGCGTAGGTACTGGACACCCGCAGTAAAGATAGAGGTAGGATTGGAGGGATAGAGAAGGGTGGAGCATGATTCTTACCTTTGAAGATCTCATAGCCTAATGAGTGAAGAGGCAGGGGCTTGTAGATTCTAAATACAGCAGCAGAAGTGATGTGCGGGATGCATGAATAGAGTATGTGCGAGTTCAGAGAAGAGGGTGAATGCCTCCCATGGATTCGCAGAAAATGTGGAGCTCATTGTGGAGATATGAATCAGAGTTTGCCAGATAGGGGAAGAGAGCTTAGGCTGTGAGCACAGGGGAGAATTATGACAAGCGATAATGAAATTAGTGTTTCATAATCAACAGGAATTCATGTCACCTCTTCTGAAAGTTAAAGTTTCAACTAAACAAAGAAGTCTTCAGTGTCCCACTTCTCTTAGTTCTTCTAGAATTCCTTTTCTGTTCAAATGTGTATGTGGATCTCCTTCCAGACACACATCTTACCTTATTCACTGTGGTTCTTTCTGCTTCCAAAATATACACTCGACCCTCTTTTCTAATATCAACTAACCACAGAACATCTGATCCTCCCAAAATTCCTAGGAAGGTGTGGAAATTGGAAGGGATGGATCTTGGGTTGTAGTCATTTACACAAGGGAACAGATAATACTCCTAATATGGTAAAAGCTCAGGAGCAGCAGTAGGATGGCCTCTGATTGTTACTCTTGTTTCTCCTGCAGAGATTGAGTGAATGGAAAACCACAACAGAATATTCCAAAATACCTAAGTCTTTGGTCTAATTTGCATAACAATTTGGTGTTGTCTTGGCAGAATCTGGAGCCACAGGGACCCTTAGTCCTCAGAGGGAAAAGTACAACTCAGTACTAAGACCTACCTGAGATGTTTAAATAGAGTCAGGGTTTTGCCCTTACTTCAAGGCATGATAGACTAAGCCTCTCTGTAATCCCCAGAGAAAGATTGAAAAAAAGAGACACTCCTCTGTTTAATTTATGCTAAACCATCACAGAAGCCATTGTCCATGATGATCACATGGCATGGTATTTTCATTTTACTCAAGAGGAGATAATGACCCTGATGATGATGTTATTTGCCCACATCCATGGCTGATTTTATGGTAGAGACAATATTTAAATCCCTATTCATATCCCTCTAATGTCCATGCTCTTTAGGAAGATACATGATCAGAAGATATATATAGACAAGGAGATTAGGAGATACACTGAGAAAGATGAGGATCCACACTGCACCATAGACCAGAGACAACTTCTTCAAAGACTCTTTGAGATTTTTGGAATCTTTGTTATTTCCCTGATGTTTGTTGCATTTACAGGTCCTTTCCTGCACAGTAATGACTATAGTGAACATGTTAACATGCTGCTATTTTGTCAGAGACAACAACATGTGGGGCAGTTTCCTGGACACTGTAGCTTGTGCTGGAGAGAAAGGAATCCTAGACTGGGTAGTAAGAACTGGAATGAAGAAAGCTTGTGGGCAAATCCTGGCATGACATACACACCCCAAAGTCAATGGATCTTATTTTGTTTTAATAAAATTCTTGTGAACAGAAAAAAAAAAGGAGAAGATAGTATTATCTCCTCTGAGTGGAGGGGTCTTGCCAGGATAATTTGTTTTAATCTGGGGACCAATTCTTCCATAGTGCATTGTCAAAAAACAGGGGTTGAAAAGTTTTGATTGTGAAAGTCTGGGAGACCATCAGGCCAGTGAATCAATATTAAATAAAAAGAACTGGGGAATGTTCATCCTGGACAGGGGAGACAGGAGACTTCCCTGTTTGTCCTATGATAAAGAGAACCAACTGAATGTCTGAGATTCATGAGGGTTGAACGCAGCCCAGGGAGATAAATTTTGGCCAGATAAAGGCAGTATTTGCTAACAGAGATATTCAAAAATTAGAGGTTGTGAATTCCTTTCCCTGGAGATGATAAGCAAAGACTCAGGTGTTGAATGAGGTGGTAAGCATACAATTAGGCTAACAAGTTACTGAAGTTTAATTAACCCTTGCTTCTGTGGAATTGGAAAGAGTCAAGGGGTCCAGCAGTTTTCAAACTACTTATGGAGGTACTTCAATGGTGAAGGAATTGGGAAAACAAAGGTGTTTGGGCACTGGGCTTTCTATCCCTTCTTCCCCCAGAGCCAGGTTTTCATATGATTTTCATATTTTGTTTTTATATAAGAATTTAATTAAATAAAATATTCCATGACTTTAAAAATTATAAAGTACTTGTCTATAACAATTCATAAAATTTGATTGTATGTCAGTTTGTTGTATTGCTGTACCTCCTAGTGCCTAGGAATTCTCATCATGGTAGTAAATCATTCATTCACTCAACCATTCAACAAGTATTTATTGAGTATCTGCTGTATTCTAAGTACTCTTTTTAGAGACTGGACATACAGGTTTGAAAAAAAGTGAACAGGGTCCCTGCTCTCATGAAACATAAACTACAATGGGAGGAGTAAAAACAAAGAAGCTAGACAGTTTTAGAGAGTGTAAGTGCGACAAAGGAAATGAAACTATTATTTGAAGCCAGCACACACATATAACCAATATTTAGGTCACTGAGCTCATGGTCAATTAATTTTCCTTTCTGAATAATAAATGATAAAGCTAATTGAAGCCATCTCTAATTACATCTATGATCTGAACAATGATATAATTTCCGGAGCCAGATGAACCTGTGCTGACCCTACTCATTCTTGGATAAAAAGACTGGCCCCAAATCGCTCAGAGATATGCTCAAGGTCCCTTGGCAAATGGTTGTTGAGCTGAATTAAATACTTGCCTTCTGGTTTTCTACCATTGGAAAATCCATCTGTCAACAAAAGGAGAATTAGGGCAAAGGCCCAATAACAACAATAATAGAAAAACCAGGAAAAATGTTTGACTTAGGTTTAGCCTCAGTAAACCTTATTGGAATACCCTCAGAATACATAAACTCTTAGATATTTGGTCTTTAAAAAAATACGAATATAATAATGGGTCATTCAGTATGCTGAATGGATCAGAAACTCCCTGTGACCTCAATTTAATATTGCATGCTGATGACTTGATATTCCAAGAATGACCTTATAACAGGATTTTCTGACTTACTTTTCCCTCACCATCCATTTTCAATATGGCACCAGGGTAAACTTTTCATAAGAGAAATCAAATATTACTCTTCCACTTAAAATCCTCCAAATGCTTTTTAACATTTTCAGAAGTTGGTCCAAAACTTCTTGACAGGGTATAGAGCTTCCTACATGATCTGGCCCCATCAAATTTCCTATCTTTTGCTCTTCTCCCCACACTGGTCCTCTTGTTGCTTCTGGAAAATGCTAAGCATGTTCCCACCCCCATATCTATACATGGTCAAATATTTAATATATTTAGCACTTAACCCAAATATACCTTTCTCTAGGAGATTTCCACCAATCACAATATCTGAAATGGCTAAGAAGCCAAATACCTTCTTGTATTTTCATAATAGAACTTAGCACCACCTAAAATGAAAATATTTCTTTGTTTACTGTATATTGCCTTTATCTATACTAGAGGGTAAGATCCACAAAGGTGAGATATTCTGCTCTATCTTTAGCCCCAGAGTAAGTGCCTGACACAAAGGAGTGATTCAATCACATGTGCTGAAGGAATATCAGACAGCATGAAAAATGGACTCATCAGGGATAGAGTTATCCTGGGCTGCCAACTAGATGTGTGCAGAGAAAATTGCACTTGGCATCATGCAACCTCGAGTTGAGTGCTCTGCTGTATTTTTGCTCACCCTTAATTTCTATTTCCCAAAGGAAGATACCTGACTGGAATATCTGAGCACCGTTGGATAAGGGAGTATTGCCATGACAAGAATTGGTACCAAGGACCTTAAAAATAAGTGGAGGGGGAGATGAACCGTGAAAGACTATGGACTCCAAGGAACAAACTGAGGGTTTTAGACGGGAAGGGGGTGGGGGGGATAGGCTAGCCCGGTGATGGGTATTAGGGAGGGCACATACTGCATGAGCACTGGGTGTTATATGAAAACAATGAATTGTGAATCACTACATCAAAAATTAATGATGTATTGTATGGTGACTAACATAATAAAATTAAATTAAAAAAAATAAGTGTGCTCTCTCATGTGTAGTTCATCACATTTAGCTGCCTTCACTCCTTTCAAGTCCCTCACAAAATAATTAATTTAAAAGTAAAGTAAAATGAATAAATGCATATAATTTTTTTTCCCTAAAGAAAGTGGCTCAATGGCCCCTGGGGGGCTTCTTTCCTCAGAAGACAGCCATCAGATATTTAAGACTCCTGGAATTCTCAATAGGCCTCCAAAGATACACTTCGTGGAGCACACAAACTCATGCAATGCGAGCATACTCTAAGGTGATGGCCAGAGTATATTCCTTAAAAATCACAGGTGGAAGTCAATTTCATTTATATGCTACCTCAGAGCTTTCCCAGCTGAATCAACATTTTAATTTTGGCCCTATATCAGTGGCATTCCCTCAGCATGCTACCTCACTGTCATGGGCATTCCTCCCATGTATGCTTGATGAGGGGCTGTCCAATGTCATAATCAGGGTAGTATGAATACGTATGTTGGGGAGTAGTGTGTGTGTTAGGCTGAGAGAGAAGGAGGGAAAGGGAAGGAGGGAGGAGGAAAGGATGGACACTTGAATACAATTTCTTTCTTTGGTAATAAAATCTATACGTCCATTGAAGATTTTCTTGAAGTCTTACATGCTAAATTATAACCTTTGCTGTTTACTTGCCTTTGACTATGGACAATACTGTCTCTGTCTTTCAGGGATGTAGACTAGCTTTAGTGAGTTGCGTGCCAGGGCCAGAAGCAGGGGAGGCTTTATGGACAAGTGAGGAACAGGTTTTTGTGTATATTACGCATTGTCTTCTGGGAATCTGCCCCTCCTCAGGGACCTGTCTTGTTCAGGTCTGTGGCTCTTTATGTCAGCCACATAATAATCTCTCCCTGGAATCACAATGGCTCAAAAACACCCTGATCCCCAGAGTTCCTGGGCTTTGATTGTGCTACTCCTCACCTGAAATGTTTCCCCGGTGCCATTCTATGTATGGAACCCATTTCCTTCTCTTAATGGCTGGGCTGTCTGACCCAGACCCCAAGTCTTATGTCTTCCCTGAGCAGTACTTACTATTATTATTACCTCTCCACAGTACTTAGTCTGTGTGCAAGATTAGATGATTCAGAAGTCAGTGCCTGGATTCAAAAGCTGGCTCACCTATGTAACCCAGGGCCAGCTATTTATTCTCTCTAGAACTCAGTTTGCAAACCTGTAAAATGGAGTTTATAGTTAGATATTTATTGAGTTAATAAGTGAAATCCACAGATGTAAAGTCCTTTACATAATGTCTGGCCCATAACAAATGCTTCACGTAAATTCATCAAACAAAGAAAGGTTGTGTTTGAATTAACACTTGAATTTGTAAACTTCATTGGATAGCCTATAAATATATAAGCCATTACAGGCTGGCACAGATTATTATGAACAATATAATGGGCTACTCAGCATGCTGAGTGCAGGGGAACTCCCAGTGACCCCAATTTAATCCTGTTCTTGCTGATCGCTTGACATTTCCAAGAATAGCTTTAATTAACTTTACCCTAGTGGGTAACTTTAATGCTGCTCTGCATATCTCTATAGAGTTTCTTCTGTGTATCACATTATCCTAGCCAATGTTGAGAGAGTTCACCATTGTTTAGTAGCTTACTAATTGGGCAACATCTGTATATATGCACGTAAGGATAGAAAAAATATATATGTTTACATATATAGCATACATGCATGTCATGAGTCATCACTTAAGTAAACCCATGTGTAATGTGAATATATTTGACAGAAGCAACAGGACTCTTCTGTGAAACTAAATTGGTATTCTTTGATGAGTAACAAAACTTTCTTAATACAAAACCAAAAGATGCATATGTTTGGATTTTCCTGGATCTCTCACTCTCTCTCTTTCTCTCTCTCTCACACGCACATACACACTCATGTACACACATACATGCTGTTTGATTTTTTGGTATGTATGTATAGATATTATTTTCTTACATAGACTAAGGTGGCATTGTAAAAGGGAACACAGGAAAAAGATAAAGTATAAATTAAACTCCTATTTCTGCAACTTATAAAAAGAAAGAGGCTTATACAATAAGATTCTATCTGTATAAGAGAAGGATAGTTATGGATGACTCAGAAGGACTTGTTAAGTAATTATGTTTCAAGAATTATGCTCAGGTCACTGTATTAAATAAATGAGATAAATATGTATAAGTTTGTTTGACAGACTGAAAAGTAATATGTGAATATTACATATTATAATTTTTATTGTAAGCATGTATAAAGTTATATGGGTAAATAAGTTATTTATTTTCTAAAGCAAAAATGAGTACATGATCAGATTTATGGTAGCAACAGAAAGGAAAAGTACAAACAAAAAGGTACTGTTTAATGAACATGTGCTATGATCCAGGCATTGTGCAATATATTTCCATGTGTTACTTTATATTTCTGAGTGTATGGTCTCAAGAAGTAGATTGTCTGGGTTTTTATACACTTAATTACACTTAAGCTTCTACTTGAACAGTCCATTAAAGAAAACCTCAGAGTTTCCCTAGGTGGTC
Organism: Zalophus californianus; assembly: GCF_009762305.2. Classification (NCBI taxonomy): domain Eukaryota; kingdom Metazoa; phylum Chordata; class Mammalia; order Carnivora; family Otariidae; genus Zalophus; species Zalophus californianus. The sequence goes on along the minus strand of NC_045595.1, from coordinate 64,973,652 downwards.
TGCCCCAAGTGTGAAAAAATCCTTCCCTTTTCTAAAGCAGAATTCCATCTCTTTGTAACTCAGTTGTCCTAATTCAGAGCAAAAGTAGCTTTTCTGACTTCCCCATGGAGCCCTCAATAGTTCCTATGTCACGTGTCCCAGCTGCACACCTTCATTTCCTGAAGTTGTTCCCCATATGACCTGATTTCTATTCTGGAAAATCTCTTTTTGGTGACCTCTCTTTTTCTCAATGTCCCACTTAAGGCATCACACCCAGAATTAAATGTAACCGAGGGCCTGTAGATTCATCCTATATATGGTTGGGGAGGTGCTATATTTCAGATACCTCCTTTCTGCTGTATATGACTGTGACCTATCTATACCTATGTATCAATGTGTTTATCTATCTAGCTGTCTATACATATATATGGTGACTTGAGGTCTAGTTTCCATGTGGCAAAAATAGAAAGACATCACTGTGTGTATGAATCTTACCCACTTTGTTTCTTCAAATAATATGTAACAATGTAATGACTTTCATGGTCATAGTCCTTCTTTTACTGATCTTAGAGAGTAAGGAGTAGAAATCTCTATAGAAAGATGAGTTTGTCTGAAAAATCCTTTTTATTATTATTTCTTTGCTAAGGGAAGAATATTTGTTACTGTCTTTTCAAATTCAATTTCATAAACCAATTCAATAAACAGTTATTTCTCTAGGCCAAAAGGGGTAAAAATATTCTCTAGTCTCCTCATGAAATCCTTTCGATTTTAATAAACTCAGACAGTAAGAATCAAGAAAAAAAAGCTATTATGCATTTCATCATCTGAGTTTTGCTCACTGTTAATAGCCATTCTTGGACTAAGTATCTGCCACCTGATGGTTCTTATGAGAACTGTTAGGTATTACTGGAGCCACTATAGGGTTCAAAATTCATTCATTCATTCACTCATTCAACAAATATACAAAAGTTCACACACGAGTGGAATAGATGAATAATTATTTTGGAATAAAACATTTCTATAATGAAGTTGGCTATATTTAAGTATCTCCATAGGCAGTGAATACAATGTAATTTTGGCAAGAGATCCTTGCACTAGATATCAAATCATAATAAATTACCAACTTTGGTAGAATTGTTTTATATCTCAGTATTTTCAGTCATAAAGTTTCCTCTGCCTGGGTAGTTCCTTGTTGCCCATTATTCTTCCTGTTGACATCCCTTTGATTTTAGAAGTTGGGCCTATTTGACCTTCCCCTCATTTGTGCTTTCTCTCTACTGGATATAAATTTATTTTTTTCTCATAATATGTCTAATGTTTCATTGCATTAATTTATGAAAATTTCTTACTCTGCTAGACCCTAAGGCTCTTTCAGATAGTCCCACACTGTTTGCCTTGCAACTCTGAGCCCCTAATCCCTAACTTGGTTTAAGATGATTAGTATGCCCTGCAAACAATGAATCATGGAACACTACATCAAAAACTAATGATGTAATGTATGGTGATTAACATAACATAATAAAATAAAATTAAAAAAAGATGATTAGTATGTCCTCAAGAATGCTTAATTGGATAACTAAAACCCCAACTCTAGATAAATGTGTAAAAATGTTTTTTGCTAAACCATACAGGACAAAGGAACTCCCTGCATGAAGTAGAATTCAGATCTGTGAATTTAGATAGGAAAAAAACATATCTTCATTTTCACTATGTTCTAAATGATATTTGTCATTTCTTTCATTTATGAATATGAGTAACAAACCATAGTAGTGTTAGCAGTACCAGTGACTTTGTCACCAATAGAAATGACAGATATTTCCATATCTTACTGCAGTCACTAAAGATGTGTCAATGTATTGTTTATGCTCAACATCATTTGTAATTATGTTATTTATTAGATCTGCCAGTGCATCTTATTATTTAACTCATCAATAAAAGGCAACTATATTACTTCTTCATAATTTTTTTCATATTCTGATAACTATATTTCAATGTAATTATTTTCCTTGGTAATCCTATGTATTTTATTTTATGTATTTAAAAACTTATTCTGAGAAAGGGGTCAACAGGTTTAAATAGACTGAGAAATTTTTCTATGGTACAAAAAATATTAAGGACATCTGTCCATACTACATTAATGAAAATTTAATGAGAAACAAAAGCATGATGTTAGTAAACCCCAGCTTTAACATCTATATTCTCTCTTTTCTATATTTTTAGGATCTATGCTTTTGCCTTTTATGAGATGATTTATATTAATCATATTTATCCATCATCCCTTTGGGGATGAGTCTGATCTCAGTCATTAATCCTTGATGCCGTATTGGTTATTCTTTAATGTATATGAATTCTAGTGTTACTCTTCCCTGGAGATGCTTTTCCCTTTTCTTATAGAGTAGAAGATACTGGCACTATTTACAATGAATTTTTTTAAAAGCTCAATGGTTTATGAGAGACAATGGACTCTGATAAACAAACTGAGGGTTTGAGAGGGGAGGGGGTTGGGGGTTGGGTTAGCCTGGTGATGGGTATTAAAGAGGGCACGTACTGCATGGAGCCCTGGGTGTTATACGCAAACATGGAACACTACATCAAAAACTAATGATGTAATGTATGGTGATTAACATAACATAATTAAAAAAAATAAAAGCTCAATGGTTTCAGGGTTAGGGAAATATTTGTTTGTAGTAAGGCTGAACATGAAAATATATTTCAAGGATTCAGGATCTACCCAGTAATATTCAAACTGTGAATTACTCTTTTATTTCTAAAATTAAAAAAAAAAATTTAAGGCTAAAACAACTGTTTTCATTACCACAGTATGGGAGGACATTTTGTGGTGATCATTGACAGCACACCATTGAAAGTGATTCTTCCAGGTATCTACGTTGTCTAAATCTATGGAATGGGAACTAGGAACAAAATGGTACAATAGCATTTTGGAAGAAAATGCTTCACTCTAAAGACCAAATTAACAAATTCAGATATAAAAACTAATAGCTGATTGTGACCATCAGCTATGATACAGGAGAGTGAAATTTCAACATGGATAAACATGAGATAAAGGAAATATGTACCACACAGTGGTGTAGAATGATATCCTGGTATAGGAAAGACCAGAATGTGAAAGATGGAGATGGTCAATAAATCCTAGGAGACATCATAAAGGGAATTTCCTGCTCGGTCTGAAATGAACACAGAACATCAGTGGAGCTACCACTGATGTGAAGGGCTTCGGTGAGGCAGTGCTATTGGAATGAAATGCAACTTTAGAATCTGAATGATGGAAGATAATCAAGAAGAAAGAGAAAGACTCAAACTTTTAGTGATGTTACTTGGAGTTTACCAAACAGATACTTCAGGGGCGCTTGGGTGGCTCAGTTGTGAAACATCTGCCTTTGGCTCAGGTCATGATCCCAGGGATCAAGCCCCTCATGGAGCCCCGCACAGGGCTCCCTGCACAGCAGGAAGTCGGCTTTTCCCTCTTTCCCGCTTCCACTCCCCCTGCTTGTGTTCCCTTTCTCACTATGTCTCTCTCTGTGTCAAATAAATATATAAAATCTTAAAAAAAAAAAAGATACTTCATTCCCTGTTTGCTCACTCTGGGCACCAGACTCTTGACTTTAGTGTCCAGTTAGGAACCCCATAGCCAAGATTGCCAATACAATAATAATTTTAACATGAGAATTTATGGAAGGCAACAATAAGACATGTTAATAGTGCTTTTCTACCACTATTATCTTTTTTTTATTTAAAATAATTATTCTGAGATTCATACAAATTTTTGCATATATCAGTAGTTCATTTTTAAATTGATGAATACTATTCCATTCCTTGTCATATTGCAATTTGTTTATCCATTCAGTGCTTGATGGGTATTTGGTTTGTTTCCAGTTCTTTTTTTAAATTTTTTTATTGTTATGTTAATCACCATACATTACATCATTAGTTTTTGATGTAGTGTTCCATGATTCATTGTTTGTGCATAATACCCAGTGCTCCATGCAGAACGTACCCTCTTAAATACCCATCACCAGGCTAAACCATCCCCCCACAGCCCTCCCCTCTAAAACCCTCAGTTTGCTTTTCAGAGTCCATCGTCTCTCATGGTTCGTCTCCCCCTCCGATTTACTCCCCTTCATTCTTCCCCTCCTGCTATCTTCTTCTTCTTTTTTTTTCTTAACATATATTGCATTATTTGTTTCAGAGGTACAGATCTGTGGTTCAACAGTCTTGCACAATTCACAGCGTTCACAATAGCACATACCCACCCAATGTCTATCATCCAGCCACCCCATCCCTCCCACACCCCCACCACTCCAACAGCACTCGGTTTGATTCCTGAGATTAAGAATTCCTCATATCAGTGAGGTCATATGATACATGTCTTTCTCTGATTGACTTATTTCACTCAGCATAACACCCTCCAGTTCCATCCACAGCATTGCAAATGGCAAGATCTCATTCCTTTTGATGGCTGCATAATATTCCATTGTGTATATATACCACTTCTTCTTTATCCATTCATCTGTTGATGGACATCTTGGCTCTTTCCACAGTTTGGCTATTGTGGACATTGCTGCTATAAACATTGGGGTGCACGGACCCCTTCAGACCCCTACATTTGTATCTTTGGGGTAAATACCCAGTAGTGAATTGCTGGATCATATGGTAGCTCTATTTTCAACTTTTTGAGGAACCTCCATACTGTTTTCCAGAGTGGTTGCACCAACTTGCATTCCCACCAACAGTGTAGGAGGGTTCCCCTTTCTCCACATCCCCGCCAACATCTGTCGTTTCCTGACTTGTTAATTTTAGCCATTCTGACCAGTGTGAGGTGGTATCTCATTGAGGTTTTGATTTGGGTTTCCCTGATGCCAAGCGATGTTGAGCACTTTTTCATGTGCCTGTTGGCCATTTGGATGTCTTCTTTGGAAAAATGTCTGTTCATTTCGTCTGCCCATTTGTTGATTGGATTATTTGTTCTTTGGGTGTTGAGTTTGATAAGTTCTTTATAGATTTTGGATACTAGCCCTTTATCTGATATGTCATTTGCAAATATTTTCTCCCATTCTGTCGGTTGTCTTTTGATTTTGTGGACTGTTTCTTTTGCTGTGCAAAAGCTTTTTATCTTGATGAAGTCCCAGTAGTTCATTTTTGCCCTTGCTTCCCTTGCCTTTGGCCATGTTTCTAGGAAGAAGTTGCTGCAACTGAGGTCGAAGAGGTTGCTGCCTGTGTTCTCCTGTAGGATTTGGATGGACTCCTGTCTCACGTTTAGGTCTTTCAACCATTTGGAATCTATTTTTGTGTGTGGTGTAAGGAAATGGTCCAGTTTCATTCTTCTGCATGTGGCTGTCCAATTCTCCCAACACCATTTGTTGAAGAGACTGTCTTTTTTCCATTGGACATTCTTTCCTGCTTTGTCAAAGATGAATTGACCATAGAGTTGAGGGTCCATTTCTGGGCTCTCTATTCTGTTCCATTGATCTATGTGTCTGTTCTTGTGCCAGTACCATACTGTCTTGATGATGACAGCCCTTTGTAATAGAGCTGGAAGTCTGGAATTGTGATGCTGCCACTTTGCTTTCTTTTTCAATATTCCTCTGGCTATCGGGGTCTCTTCTGGTTCCATACAAATGTTAGGATTATTTGCTCCATTTCTTTGAAAAAAAGGTTGGTATTTTGATGGGGATTGCATTGAATGTGTAGATTGCTCTAGGTAGCACTGACATCTTCACAATGTTTGTTCTTCCAATCCATGAGCGTGGAATATTTTTCTATTTCTTTGTATCTTCCTCAATTTCTTTCATGAGTATTTTATAGTTTTCTGAGTACAGATCCTTTGCCTCTTTGGTTAAATTTATTCCTACGTATCTTATGGCTTTGGGTGCAATTGTAAATGGGATCGACTCCTTGATTTGTCTCTCTTCTCTCTTCTTGTTGGTGTATAAGAATGCCACTGATTTCTCTGCATTGATTTTATATCCTGCCACTTTCCTGAATTCCTGTATGAGTTCTAGCAGTTTTGGGGTGGAGTCTTTTGGGTTTTCCACATACAGTACGATATCATCTGCAAAGAGTGAGAGTTTGACTTCCTCTTTGCCGATTTGGATGCCTTTGATTTCTTTTTGTTGTCTGATTGCTGTGGCTAGGACTTCTAATACTATGTTGAATAGCAGTGGTGAGAGTGGACATCCCTACCGCGTTCCTGACCTTAGGGGGAAAGCTCTCAGCTTTTCCCCAAGGAGAATGATATTTGCTGTAGGTTTTTCATAGTTGGCTTTTATGATATTGAGGTATGTACCCTCTATCCCTATACTCTGAAGAGTTTTGATAAGAAAGGATACTTTACTTTGTCAAATGCTTTTCTGCATCTATTGAGAGGACCATATGATTCTGGTTCTTTCTTTTGTTAATGTGTTGTATCACGTTGATTGATTTGTGGATGTTGAACCAACCTTATAGCCCAGGGATAAATCCCACTTGGTCATGGTGAATAATCCTTTTAATGTACTGGTGGATCCTATTACCTAGTATTTTGGTAAGAATTTTTGCATCCATGTTCATCAAGGATATTGGTCTGTAATTCTCCTTTTTGATGGGGTCTTTGTCTGGTTTGGGGATCAAGGTAATGGTGGCCTCATAAAATGAGTTTGGAAGTTTTCCTTCCATTTCTATTTTTTGGAACAGTTGCAGGAGAATAGGTATTAATTCTTCTTTAAATGTTTGGTAGAATTCCCCTGGGAAGCCATCTGGCCCTGGGCTTTTGTTTCTTGGGAGATTTTTGATGACTGCTTCAATTTCCTTAGTGGTTATAGGTCTGTTCAGGTTTTCTATTTCTTCCTGGTTCAATCTTGGTAGTTGATACATCCCTAGGGATGCATCCATTTCTTCCAGGTTATCTAATTTGTTGGCATAGAGTTGCTCATAATATGTTCTTATAATCGTTTGTGTATCTTTGGTGTTGGTTGTGATCTCTCCTCTTTCATTCATGATTTTGTTTATTTGGGTCCTTTCTCTTTTCTTTTTGTTAAGTCTGGCCAGGGGTTTATCAATCTTGTTAATTCTTTCAAAGAACCATCTCCTAAGTTCGTTGATCCGTTCTACTGTTCTTTTGGTTTCTATTTCATTGATTTCTGCTCTGATCTTTATGATTTCTCTTCTTCTTCTGGGTTTAGGCTTTATTTGCTGTTTTTTCTCTAGCTCCTTTAGGTGTACAGTTAGGTTGTGTATTTGAGACCTTTCTTGTATCTTGAGAAAGGCTTGTATTGCTCTATACTTTCCTCTCAGGACTGCCTTTGCTGTATCCCAAAGATTTTGAACAGTTGTGTTTTCATTTTCATTGGTTTCCATGATTTTTTTTAATTCTTCTTTAAATTCCTGGTTGACCCATTCATTCTTTAGTAGGATGCTCTTTGGCCTCCATGTATTTGAGTTCTTTCCGACTTTCCTCTTGTGATTGAGTTCTAGTTTCAAAGCATTGTGGTCTGAAAATATGCAGGGAATAATCCCAATCTTTTGGTACCAGTTGAGACCTGATTTGTGACCTAGGATGTGATCAATTCTGGAGAATGTTCCATGGGCACTGGAGAAGAATGTGTATTCCATTGCTTCGGGATGGAATGTTCTGAATATGTCTGTGGAGTCCTTTTGGTCTAGTGTGTCATTTAAAGTCTTTATCTCCTTGTTGATCTTTGCTTAGATGATCTGTCCATTTCAGTCAGGGGGGTGTTAAAGTCCCCCACTATTATTGTATTGTTGTCAATGTGTTTCTTTGCTTTTGTTATTAATTGCCTTATATAATTGACTGCTCCCATGTTAGGGGCATAGATTTTACAATTGTTAGATCTTCTTGTTGGATAGACCCTTTAAGAAGCATATAGTGTCCTTCCTCATCTCTTATTACAGTCTTTGGTTTTAAAATCTAATTTGTCTGATATAAGGATTGCCACCCCAGCTTTCTTTTGGTGTCCATTAGCATTGTAAATGGTTTTCCACTCCCTCACTTTCAATGTGGGGGTGTCTTTGGGTCTCAAATGAGTCTCTTGTAGACAGCATATGGATGGGTCTTGTTTTTTAATCCAATCTGATAGCCTGTGTCTTTTGATTGGGGCATTGAGCCCCTTTACATTCAGGGTAACTATTGAAAGGTATGAATTTAGTGTCATTGTATTGCCTGTAAGGTTACTGTTACTGTATATTGTCTGTGTTCCTTTCTAGTCTATCCTGCTTTTAGGCTCTCTCTTTGCTTAGAGGACCTCTTTCAATATTTCTTGGAGGGCTGGTTTCGTGTTTGCCAATTTCTTTAGTTTTTGTTTGTCCTGGAAGCTTTTTATCTCTCCTTCTAATTTCACTGACAGCCTAGCTGGATATAGTATTCTTGGCTGCATATTTTTCTGGTTTAGTGCTCTGAAGATATCATGCCAGTCCTTTCTGGCCTGCCAGGTCTCTGTGGATATGTCTGTTGCTAATCTAATGTTTCTACCATTTTAGGTTACCTATCTCTTCTCCTGAGCTGCTTTCAGGATTTTCTCTTTGTCTCTGAGACTCATAAGTTTTACTATTAGATGTTGGGGTGTTGGCCTATTTTTATTGATTTTGAGAGAGGTTCTCTGTACCTCCTGGATTTTGATGCCTGTTTCCTTCCCCACATTAGGGAAGTTCTCTGCTATTATTTGCTCCAATATACCTTCTGCCCTTCTCTCTCTTTGTTCTTCTTCTGGGATCCCAATTATTCTAATGTTGTTTAGTCTTATGGTATCGCTTATCTCTCGAATTCTGCCCTCGTGATCCTGTAGTTGTTTATCTCGCTTTTTTTCAGCCTCTTTATTTTCCATCATTTGGTCTCTATATTGCTAATTCTCTCTTCTGCCTCATTTATCCTAGCAGTTAGTGCCCCCATTTTTGATTGCACCTCACTAATAGCCTTTTTGATTTCGACTTGGTTAGATTTTAGTTCTTTTATTTCTCCAGGAAGGGTGTCTCTAATAACTTCCATGCTTTTTTCAAGCCCAGCTAGGATCTTTAAAATCATGATTCTGAACTCTAGGTCCGAATCATACTAATGTCCTTATTGAGTAGGTCCCTGGCAGAACCTCTTGTTCTTTTTGCTGAGGTGATTTTTTTCGTTTTGTCATTTTGTCCAGAGGAGAATAGGTGAATGAGAGAACAAAATGCTAACAGGTAACCATGTCCCCAGAAAATATACTCTAAACAAATCAGAAAAAACCTGAAACCAGGGGAAAAGAAAGGAAAAGAAAGAAAAAAGAAAGAGAAAAAAAGAAAAAGAAAAAGATAAAAACAAACAAAAATAGAACAAAACAAAAAAAGACAGAATATGATCAAACATGATCAGGCTAGTGCATAGATCAGTGCCACACACTAGATTTTTGGCATATTTTGGTCTGTTGGAAAAAAGTGCCTCCTAAAATTTTAAAGAAAGAAAGACTTATATATGTACAAAGTAAGGGTTGATACAATGAAGGGATGGAAGTAGACTGTAAAGATGAAAATTATAGAAGATTTTATAAAAGGAATTGATAAGTTGTTTGAAAAAAGAAAGAAGATTTTTTTAAAAAAAGGGAGAGAATGTGATCAGGTAGGTGACTAGAACAAAGCCATACACTAGTGATTTAGGGTATATTTTGATCTGTCAGAAGAAAGTGTATCTCAAAATTTTAAATAGAGAACAACTTATATATATGTGCCAAAAATAAGGGTAACTACTATGAAGGGCTAGAATATGACTCTAAAAATGAAAAATAAAAATGTTTTTTTTAAAAAGGAATTGATAACCTGTTGGTTGAAAAAGGGAAAAAGGGAAATTCAAAAAAAAGAACAGTTAAAAAAATTAACTTAAAAAACTAATGAATCATGGTAAAACAGCCTTGAATTCTATGTGCAGTATTCCCCTAGTGCTGGAGTTCTCCCATTCTCCTGATTGGTAAACTTGGTCTTGGCTTGTTGTTCGTGCTGATCTTCTGGGGGAGGAGCCCGTTGCCATGGTTCCCAAATGTCTTTGCCGAAGGTGGAATTGCCCTGCCCTTGCCAGGTCCAGGCTAAGTAATCTGCTCGGGTTTGCTCTCTGGAGGTTTTGTTCCTTGCAAGCTCTTGGTACAGCTTTGGAGCTTGAGAGTGAAAATGGTGGCCTCCCAATCTCCGCCCAGAGGCGCCAAGAACTCGGGGCCCCGCTCCTCAGTGCACCCCCAGAGAAAAGCAGTCAATCACTCCTGTCTCCCCGGTCTCTGGCCGCACTCCGTACTCACCCGGCCTGTGACCGAGCATTTCTATCTCTGGCACCCGACCCCACGTGGAGTCTCCAAACCCAGCAGATCCCTGTGGTGCGCTCCCATGCCGCTCCTCCCAGGGGAGGAAGGGGAGTCTCCCCGACTCTGCTGCTTGTTTGGTCCCTGCTGGAGGAGCAGTGGCCTGACTGGGCTGCGGATCACAGTTTATGGCCACCCCAATCTGAGAGCCCACGCCTTGGCTCCGACTCTGCAGCCGGCTTCCCCGCTCTGATACCTGGGAGCTCTGCTGCAGTCAGGCACCCCCTGTCTTTCTGTGACCCCGAGGGTCCTGAGACCACACTGTCCCGCGAGGGTTCCACCTCCTGCTTAGCCACTGGAGCGACGTCCCTCAGCGGAGCCGGCTTCTAAAAGTTCCGATTTTGTGCTCCGCGGCTCTATCACTTGCCAGAAGCAGCCGATGGAGGCCCCCTCCCCCACCATGCATCCTCCCAAATATCGCGTCAGATTCACTTCTTCGCACGTCCTACCTTCCAGTAAGTGGTCGCTTCTGTGTTCAGAGCGTTGTTGCTACTCTCTTCTTCGGTCTCCTGTTTAGTTCGTAGATGTTCAGAATGGTTTGATCCCCATTCAGCTGAATTCCTGAGACCAGATGAAATCCAGGTCTCCTACTCCTCCGCCATCTTGCTCCGCCTCCTTAGTCTCCTGTTTCCAGTTCTTATTTGCTACAAATAAGATTGCTGTGAACATTTGTGTATAAGTCTTTCTGTGGATATATGCTTTCATTTCTCTTGGGTAAATGCCCAGGAGAGTATAAATCATAGAGTTGTAGGTTTTATTTTTTAAGACACTCTCAAATTGTTTTCCAAATTTGTTGCATAAAGTCTGTAGTTCCCTGCATCCTCACTAACACCTGGTATGATAAGTCTGTAATTTTAACCATTCTACTTGGGGTGTTGGTTTCTTATTGTGGTTTTAATTCCCATTTCTCTGATGATTAATGCTGACTAAATTTTGATATGCTTATTTGTGATCTGTATATCTTTGGTGGCAAAGTCTCTGTTCAAACTTCTGGCCTATTTTTACTGGTGTTTAGTCTTACCTTGTTTGTTTGTTTTCTCATTATTGAGTTTTGGGAATTATTTATATATTCTGGATACAAATCCTTCATGGATGTGTATAATTTTTAATATTTTCTTCTCGTCTGTGGCTTATCTTTTCATTCTCTCTCCAGATCTCTCTATGCTCCATTCTGCAAACTATAGCAGCTTTGTTAACCTCAGACTCTCAGCTTCAGAAAGCCACTGTGCTCAGCCTTGGATCCCCCTCCGCATCATGGCTGAGAAATTCTTTCAAAGCAATAAGTTAGTCAATTGTAGGGCCCATCTCAATTGTTTTCCATTTCTCAGGGGTTACCGTCTTTCTTTGCCTGATGTCCAGTGTCTTGAAAATTATTGTGTCATATATTCCCCCCCTTTTTTTTTTGATTTTTCAGGCAAGGGGATAAATCTTGACCCCACTATTTCACATTAGCCAGAATCTGAAACCTTGAGTGTGGCATCTGTTACTCCTGGGAATGGATACTGGAGGCTGTCTTTTTGCAGCCTTTTGGCAGCTGTCATTTCCCCCATTATTAGTAAATGGATGAGAATCATTTTTAAAAATTCTTAGCTGGCAAAGCCTGTCTATATGGCAGCTGAAACTAAAAAATGATTCACTTCTTGCACTATACAACAGAATTGCCTCTATAACACAGAGTTGCCTATAAAAGTGATTCACTTCTTGCGCTGTGTAGTTTGCTGTATAGCAAAACAGTAGACAATGAATTAATTACAGTCTGGAAGTGTGGGGAGAAGAGTATGAGACACCTAATAGAAGAGACTTTTCTTTGCTCAGGGTTTTGAGCATTTATAAACTGATCAATTTTATTAGGAGTCTTGGAAAGTTTTGTGTATGGTGAATAGGTAAGTACAGGAAATAATAATAGCATCCATATAAGTGCAATGAAGAAATCTCAGACTAAAAGATACGTTTAATTTCAAGAGTCACTAAACAGTTAAAGATATCAAGCCCATGCAAGATAGATACCACAATAAAAAAAAGGACATTATTTTTCAATGAGCAGAACTAGTATAGCAAAAATAAGATTTAAAATATAGTTATATCCTTGGAATGATTAAAAAAGAATAAATCATCCACAAATAATAATAACCCAATAAAATCTTAAAAATGAAAATATGATTCTTAAATACAAATGAGTTCAGTAGAAGGCAAAAAAGAATATTGTGACTATAACTGTCATAAGAAATGGATTATGAATTTAGATTATCAAGCCAAAAAATGATCAAATGGGCCAAACATAAAAGAAATAAATGATGTGAAAAGAAAGTTACAAAACACAGATGATAAATTTATGGGTACCTGTGTCCAAGTGGTAAGAGTTTATAGAAAAGAGAGATAATGGGGAGGTTGGAATCTTCAAATGAATAATTAAAGTCATGAAAAGACAGCATGGAGAATTAAGAGATAATCAAAATGAAAGATTAAGGAATAAAAGACACACTCCTATATGTATTTAGGTGATAGCTCAGATCAGGAAAAAAATTGAAAGCTTCCAGAAATTTAGGAAAAGAAAAAAAAAGAAATTATGATCAGGGGATTAAGAATCACACTAACACTGGACATGCATCCAGTCTATATAGTGGGGAAAAAAGAGAAATATCATCAATTATTATGAAGTACAATTATTTTGAACAAATAATTCTTTATCTAGTCAAAATAGCATATGAACAACACAATATGTGTGTGTACTGCTATTGTTTAGATACTCCCAGACCCTTTTGCTCCCACTCAGGTCTGGAATGCCTGTATCATTGTTTATAGTCTCCAGACAAGACATGAGAAGGGTCTTCCACTAGGGATCTAACCTGCCCCAAAGAAAATATACCAGGTTACTAAAAACATGATTTCCCACCAAAATGACCTAACCCAATGATACTACAGTGAAACCCATGAGGAACAAGTCCCATCCACTGGCACAGAGCTTCCAATCAACTATTTTACAAAGACATCAAAGCCATTAAGGTACAGAAACAAAACACTGAGGCAAATCTCCTGACTCCAAGGTTGTTGCTCTTTTCTGCTGTATTGGCATTATACTTCTTATCCCCTAAGTTTGGTGCTCAAGTTGAATGGGGCATGTAGAAGAACCAATAGAGCTTGACATACTGGGTCATATACAAATCATTTAGAAAGGATATTTTATAAAGTATTCAAAATGCAAAAGAGAAAATGGACTATATTTTATTTTGGGCAAAATATTGGTCAAGTGTGCTTATAGCTATCTTGAAGTGTTTAAATATTCCCCGATACACCTATCAACCTCTCTTTTTAGATCTGTCCTCCCTACCCCCAAGAAGATGAGTATTTCCTTAAGATTTGATTGACAGTGCAGATTACATAAATGTCCAAATTTTCTTGCACTTATTGTAGATTTTATAATTGCTGGCATCTTACTTTTTTTCTCTCATATAAAGCTGAGGGATTCTTTTTGTCCAGGAGGAAAACAAGATAGAGTTTAATTGCTTTGTACTGTGTTCCAGGGTCACAAATTTAGCAAAAGAGCTTTCACTAAATCTCAATCCCAGTCCAATGTTCCTATCCTCTTTCTAATTGAAATTCAAAATGAAGTGAGATTTCAGAATGTTTATGAGCTTAATATTATGGACTAATGTGTAATATTTGTTTATCAGCAATAATTTAGGATAATTTGCCTATAAAAGTACAATGTAGAACTCCCCATTACATGGTGCATTAAGTGAAAGAGGAAGAGCTTCCTCAGTTCCAAAAACAAAAGAATGGTTTTACTACCCATTCTTCTTCAGGATCATTGCAGTGTTTTCCAAATTAAATCACTTTTATGATTGGAGAGTGCTGGAGAGGGGGCTTTCTGGCACTGACTTTTACATTTGAAAACTGGTTTGGAAAGTTTGAAATACATTACCTGTCAGTCCATGGGTAGCTGAGCAGGCATAAGAAGTGTTCTTTGATAATTCTTCCATTTCTACTACTGTATTTGTACATTGAAGAGTTTTTATCTCTTCCAAGGTTAATTAATTATATGGTGATATTATGTAAAGTTTCAAGCATATATACAAATAGAATAATAAAATAAACCCCCATTTACTCACCATACAGATTTATCAATTATCAATTTTTTTCACACTTGCTTCACATATTCTTTTATACAGTGTACCTTGGATAACATGGTTGTCCTGAAAACATCATAATTGCATTTAAAAGAAGCACAGATATTATGTTAGATGACTTTGGCTATTTAAAGATCTTTTTCTTTTCAGTCAAATGCATGTTCCAAGGATGTGTATCAAAAATAGCTGTAAAAATTTCATGCATTTAAATATGAAATCCAAAATAGATAGCATTCAGCCTCTCTTACCCACACTCTGTTTTCTTCTTATGGGGTTCTCCCTCAAAGAAGATGAATTTTTGGATAATGGTTGGGGGATGGAAGAGGTAATGTCATTAAATTGTCATTCCTTTCACTTTTATCAGGTATTTGATTTTAGAACATCCTGACATTAGCTACTGTCCCTTTTTATTTTTTTTATTATGTTATGTTAATCACCATACATTACATCACTAGTTTTTGATGTAGTGTTCCATGATTCATTGTTTGCATACTGTTCCTTTTTAAAACCTTCTCTATTACCATAGATATGCTTAAGACAAGGAAAGGGTTTGGGGTGACTTGTCTAATACCACAGGAGGCTTCCACTTTGCTTGGAGGTTTTTTTTCCTGTCTGAGATAATGCACCACAGGAAGTAGTGGGATGGATGAAAGGGAGAAATTTTTTTTGTAAAGTGGAAGGAAGGTAGGTTCCTAAGCAGATCAGTTTCAGGAAAAAGAAGACAGGGATGTTGAAGAGCTAGAAATTGATTCCTTTAGATTATTCCTGCTCCTATAGCCCTTGGGATGATTTCATGTGCTCACATTGGTATACACATAAAGCAAAGATAAAATAATGGAAATTAGCATAGTGTAAATACATTCCTGCTCTTCTTGGGTCAATATTCATGAGATATAAATTCTGGAGCTCTGAATTGGAAGCTGGAAAATCAGGCTCTACCCCTCCCTAGCAGTGGGATCTTCAACCAAACACTGTTCCTTGAGACTACATTTCCATCTCTGAAATAAAATACTTGAGTCTCTTCCAGCTTAATGCTCAGTGGCTCTGGGTTGATTGGTAGCATGCAGTTCAAGATTGGGAGGTGGCAACTGGGTAGGTCATGGAGACCCTTGAAGGTCAGAGAAAGATTCTAGTCTTCTGATGGGAAGCATTGTCAATGATCAAGAATGGTGTGAATGTATACAACCACAAGGCTCAAAACAATAGAAGGGATTTGAAGATTATAGTTTAGATTACCGTTTCTGTTATCTAGGCTTTTGTCCTATCCACTAATATGAGTAAGTGAAATGAGATAATGATGACTAATATTTGTGCTATGGGATCTATATTATTTGATATTTATCCAATACTAAAAGAAGTGAGTCAATTAGTTTCATTTTACAGATTGGAAAACAGATTAGAGAGGAGTGAAGTATGTAGCCCAAGTTCACAGAGTAACTAAAAGGAAGAATTGGGACTCAGGGGTATGTCTTACTCTAAAACTTTACAACTATTGCTTCAAGTATTTTGTCTTGTGAACATGGTTACATGAACTTGAACAGGTCTTTGTTTTTTATTAAATTCCTTTAAGTGACCTTTCAGCTTTAAAATCTATACTTTAGATTTTAACCCAGTGGCATTATAAATAAGGTCTGGAAAATGTGCCTGCAGTAAGCTCCAGGAAGGAAAATAAAAGGAAATAACTTTGGGAAGTTGCCCACACACAAAACACAGACTAAGAAAAGAGTCAGAAGAAATACAAGGATGGTTATATACCAAATCATTATCAGTCTTTTTCTCTTTTGTAAGAGACAATACAAACAGCCTGTATTCAACAATCTTCCACCTAACTTTAAGCATTTGCAAACAGATTTCTTATTTTACTGTTTCCATGACAACACGACATTTCACATGTGTTTTTCAAGGAAGAAAAGATGAAAATTACTCTCAGTGTTAAATTGAATTTTTCTCCTTCTCCTCACCTGTTTTATTCATAGAGACTTAGAAGGTACAACAATTTCATGTTCCTTTCAAAATTTCAGTGCCATTTTTCTATATTAGATGCAGAATTATGTGAATTCAACTTCAGCTCCATTTTCTAAGTCCAGTATTTTTATAGAGAAAAAGTTTCCTTAAGGTTGCTTTACTCAACAAACAACATTCATTACAATAGGGATAGTTCCACAAAATTATATTCATTTTGTGTAACTTTTAAATTGTAATGTGTCAATACTTTACTCTCACCATTGCTAAATTTGGGTGTGGCCCTCCATTTGCTTTACCCAGAGCTTTTTTCCCATTATGTTTACTAGTAGTTATTTAAATGAGGAGTCAATAAATATTTGGGAAGGAATGAATAATT
Organism: Zalophus californianus; assembly: GCF_009762305.2. Classification (NCBI taxonomy): domain Eukaryota; kingdom Metazoa; phylum Chordata; class Mammalia; order Carnivora; family Otariidae; genus Zalophus; species Zalophus californianus. Next base: position 64,956,880 of record NC_045595.1, on the reverse strand, counting down.
AAATACAGAAATATTTTTGAACCAATTTTTACTTGGAAAACAGATTCTTTTAGAGTGAAATATTGTGATGGTTAAAGAATATTTCATTTTGGGATTGAAAAAACCTTGATATTTATTGGGCATTAGTAGTGGTATTAGTTAGGGTTCTCCTTAGGGAATCAATATGATGTGTGTGTATATAGAGAGAGGTTTTGGGGTTTTTTTAATTTGAATTTTAGTTAATTAATATACAGTGTAATATTAGTTTCAGGTGTACAATATAGTAATTCATCACTTACATACAACACTAGGTGGTCATCACAATAAGTGCACTCCTTAATCCCCATCACATATTTCATCTGCCCCCCCTCCACCCCCCACTCACCTCCTCTCTGATAACCATCAGTTTGTTCTCTAGAGTAAAGAGTCTGTTTCTTGGTTTGCCAAGAGAGGTTTATTTTAAGGAATTGGCTCATGTTATTGCGGAGGTTTGGTAAGTCCAAAATCTGCAGGGGAGGCTAGTGGGCTGGAGACCCAGGGAAGAGTTGCAGTTTGACTCCAAAGGCAGTCTGCTGGCAGAATTCCTTCATGCTCAAGGAAGGCCAGTCTTTATTCCTTTAAAGCTTTCAAGTGATTGGGTGAGGCCCACCCATTTCATGGAAAGTAATCTGCTTTACTCAGATTTAAATGTTAATCTCGTCCACAAAACACCTTCAGAGAAACATTTGGCCAAATATCTAGGCATTGTGTCCCAGCCCAGATGACACTAAAATCAACCATCACAGACACTGTGCTAGGCGCTGCTGTTTTAAAGTTTGAGGGACCAACACAATATGATAGAATCTTTCGGCCTCCACTTGCCATCATGTGTCCGGGCATATTTCTTATTTGTTGAATGTCTAGGATGTGCCAGACGTGGTTCTTGCCTGTGCAGATTAGTCCAACAGAGAATTATTATATTCTTGAGAACTACTGTGAATTGTTTTATACTTCTAGAAGTTGACCCTTTGCTCAGCATCAAGTGGCTCATTGACAACAGAGAAAATATTACTTCATAAACAACCTTTTATATGAGACTTCATGGTTTCCCAAGCACTTTATTATGTAATGTAGGTGGCACAATGATCTTTGACATAGCAGGGATGATACTTCATTCTCATTTGACAAAAGGGAAGCATGAGGCAATATCCTCCCGAGGAAGCAGTGACATCCCAATCACTCACTTCTTGACTCCAACTGAAGTTCTTGAAGTGGACATCATTTCTCCAGGGTCATGCCAGTTATGAATGATGAAGCTAAGGCTTGGATTTATTTTTGTCAAACTCTAGAGTTTGTATTCTGTCAGCTTCTGTTATTTTCACTGTGTGTGTGTGTGTGTGTGTGTGTGTGTGTGTGAATATTATGGGTATGGAGTGTTTAGGGACACACTTGGAACTCATACCTTCCCCACACCATTCACTGTGGGCTTCTCTAGTAGTTGTCCTAATAACAGCTTTCACGGATTACTTCCCACTGGGTAGTTTCCAAATGTATATTTACAGGAAACAAAGATTTTCATCCTGCTTCTCAGATCCATAATAGTATTTCCAAGCATGAAAAGAAAGGAATGAGCAACTGGATGATGAAGAAACTTAAAGTGAATGGTAAGAAAAGTAAGGTGGCTGATGAAATAAAACCAGAACAGAATTTTTACTTATACTTTTGGTTCCTTCCAGTGATCACTTCTAGCCCTGCTAGTGCCCACACACCTGGCACATTCTCAGCAAGGTGGATGCTCCTAAAGCTGATTTAACCTGCTCCCTTCTCCAGAAATGCAGAGGAAGGGCAATGTGGTGGAAAGAGCAGACATGCAGTTAGGTTGACTGCCATTTATTGCATGCCTGATAACTGGAAAGTTGCTCAACCACTCAGAACCTTGGTTTCTTTAACTGTAAAAAAAGATGATAATAATTTGTTCCCAGCATTCTTGTTAAAGGATTAAATGAAGCAACGCTTTTCTGTGTGCCTGCAGCAAGTAGTGCTCAGTAGTCCTAGCTGTCTTTCACTTAACAAGAAAAATAAAGAAAATTATCATAAATTTTTAAAGACCCAAAAGAAGAAAGGGAAAATTTTGGCACTAGGGCTTTATTTGGGGCCTGTTGACCATCCTTTGGCATCGCACCACTTCACTGACCTACTTCAGGACTGACTCTAACCCATCAGCTATGCTAAATGAGTGACCCATTAACACAAGGTAAAGATAAGGCTTCCCCAATTATTACTGCCACAGAGTACTTGGATTTATCTAGAGTTTATCTCAATGGAAATACTAAGCACCAGGAACTCTTACAAGTCTGAACAAAACAGCTGTTTTTTAAGGGACTTCCAATTTTCTCATGAAGTTACAAATTTGAAGACTGAGTTTTGAAGTTTCAGTTATACTCCTTACCTTCAGTAGAGTCTTAAGTCATCCTTTTGGTCATAGCTACTCTGCAAAGGGTTATGTTATTTTGGTAATAAAGAAATGTTACTTTCTACTTTTTCTGCTTTCACATTACCAAGTTCTTCCCATTTCAAAGCCACTTTTTCTTCTTTCACAGGGAACTATCTCCTTTCAAGTGGTGGAAATTTTTTCTTTGTGATACAATTTCAAGCCTACAGAAAAATTGCAAGATAGTATAAGGAAATCATGTGCCTTTTATGCATCTTAAGAAGTTGTTCACATTTTCTTTCCCTCTCTCATCAGTTTTCTGAAAACTTTGAAATTGTGTCGTAAACATGACCATTGTTATGCCTAAATATTGTAGTGTACCTTCTCAAATCACAAGGGCTTTGTCCTAGATAACCTATATATATTCTCTTATATAGTATCATGATCAAAATAAGGAAATTTAACATTGATACTAGTACTTAATCCACAGTCTATAATCAAACTTCATCAGTGATACTAACAGTATCTTTTATAGCTTTTTTTTGTTGTTGTTCCTGGATCAGGACCAAGTTCAGAATCACACATTTCATTAAATACTCAAGTCTCTTTCATGTTCCATAATGTGGAGTTTCCTCGGCCTTTCTTTGTCCTTCTTGAACTTGATGTCTTTGCCTGACCTCTACTTTGAGTTACTCTTTTTCCCTTTGGCATCAATTTATGGGGCATCATTTAATCTTTGACAGTATGTAAATATTTTGTTTGTCATGAAATGTTCACCTACTAGATTTACCACCCATTTATGCTTTTGTAACTCCATCATTCCATCCATATTTGTTAGTTAACAGACTACTGAAAAGAATTGTTCCTTTCTATCTATCATCTGTCTACCTATCATCATCCATATTTGTTATTTAACAGTCTACCGAAAAGAATTGTTCCTTTCTCCCATCCAAGTACTAACCAGGCCCGACCCTGCTTAGCTTCCAAGATCGATGAGATTGGGCATGTTTGAATTGTTCCTTTCTAACTATCTATCTATCTAGCTATTATCTATCATCTATCATCTATCTATCATCTATCTATCTATCTATCTATCTATCTATCTATCTATCTATCTATCTATCATCTATCATCTATCTATCTATTTATCATCTATCTATCATCTATCATCTATCTATCTATCTATCTATCTATCATCTATCTATCTATCTATCTATCATCTATCATCATCATCTATCTATCATTTATCATCTAATCAATATGGACTCATGGATTCTTATCCTATACAATGGGTTATAATCCATTACTATCCATTAGTATCTTTACTTATTTTGATGCTTGAATTATTCCAGATTTAGTTCATAGGAAATCCTTCATTCTAGCTCCTGTGACTTTTTGGTATGCTTCCATTATTTTCTAGCATGTACTGACCCGTATATCCCAGACTCATCTTTTACTTTCTCTACCCCAGCCTTGGAATCAGATTTTTACCCAAAGAGCCCTGCACTAGGTACACTCATTGTCAATGAGTGTACCATTCCTTCTAGATCCACTCAGCAACAGTGCTAATAAGTAACTATATCAATTATAAAACTTGTGTTCATGCTGATTACTTTAATCCCAAATCAGTACAATATGAGATATATTCTAGTCCCTCCCCTTTCCTTATCTGTAACTCCCTTTACCACCACTGAGAAACCAGGCTCTCACTACCCCAAATATGTTTACTCATTTGCCCAAGACTGAATGTACAGAAGGTAGCAGGAAGGGCAGAAAAATGCCTTTAACATCTGAGAGATCTTTAACATTTGCTGGTCATGGCTGCCCCTCAATCAAATTATTGAAAGCCAAGAAGAAAATGATATCTAAATCTCTCTCATAGCCTCCTCCTCCTCTCAAAGAGAGATCGATCATGGGGTGTGAAATGCTGTGGCAATCAATTTGACAGTCCCTGTTACTGCTTCACCACTGGTTGGTCACCTCAAGGGCCCCAAGTAGACATGGCATTTATCACATTTACAGCCAGAGCTATCCACTTGAATGACCCTTTAAAAGTGAGAAAGAGAAACCTTATCCTTAGATGCATTAGTAAAAACTTTAAGAACATTTGGATGGGGTTCGTTAGAGGGTCAAGAGTTTGGTGCCATGCACTTCAATGAAAATTTTCTTAGGTACGAGACCATATTTCAGGAAAGGATGTGTGATATTAAAATGTATTTCTCTGTCAAGTCTGGATCTTATCCAAGGGGCCAAATGAGTAAGACAGCCTTCTTTCCCACCAAGGAGCTGAGCTGAGACTGACAGTCCCAGAGGCTATGTTATAATCAATAGGGTGTTTACCCAAAGTAAACAGGGAATTCTGAAGCACAGCAAGAAAATGGTAGAGGAAGTCAAAAAGTCATGTCAAGATTCTGGTTTGAAAGGCAAGGCAAAATCAGGAACAGAAAGATAAGAAGCGAAGTCAGACATAATACTATAGAGGAAACTCTTGAAGTTCAGAGAGGCAGAGAAAGGGCAAACTGCAGGAGAATGGTATGGGGGGCTGGCTTAGGGGGCTGCTGGCTGTGTGACATACAGTCTTAAAGCACTGGGCAGATCACATATACCATAATCACATCACTTCCCTCCAAGTTGTAGACCCTACAGATCAACCACTTTTACTGCAGCATCTCTTTTTCTGGTCATTCCAAGCAAGAATTTTATAAAAGCATATGAGGAGAAACCTGTGATAAATCATTTTGCAGTGGAGAGTCACCATTTTGCCTCCTCCTGCTGCCTTGTTTTATGTAAATCATTTGTCACATAGAGTGTTAAATAAGAAAAAATTAAGGCAATTACTGTAAAATACTTTGCTTTGGAGCCTGATAGCTTTGTTTGAATATCTGCTTGGTTATTTGCCGTGTGTGTGTGTGTGTGTGTGTGTGTGTGTGTGTGTGTGTGTATCTTACCTAACCTCAGTGTGCCTCAATTTCCTCATCTGTAAAATGGGGTTGATAGAACCTAGTTAACAATATAGTTTTGAAGATTATAAAACACTTAACCATGACTGGCACATAATAAAGCCTTCATAATAACTAGCTATTATGTTAGTTTGGTTGTCATTCTTTTTATACTTTTTATAAACATTATATTATTTCTATATTCCAATATGCTTATGAGACTGATAAGTAGATTTTTACTACAAGTTTATATGAACAGCTTGAGGATTGGGGAAAATAAAATTTTCTCAAGAATATGTATCTGGTAAGTGGCGAAGATGAATGCCAGGCTGTGGATTCCAGGGCTGATGTGCATTAGCTGAGACCATCCAGTCTCCATACTGCCTTCCCACTGCCCTACTTTGTTGTTATGTCAAAATCTCCTTTGAAGGATGGCCAAATAGTTTTCTCTTGGGACTAGAGGAAGTGGAATAATCTTGACTTTAGAAGGGTCTGGAAAGAAATACCTGTATGTTAACCACTTCTTGTGCCTCCCTTTTGAGTCCAGACATTCCTGCTCTAACGAGCTATCTGAAGGTGAGACCTAACAGCACCTTGGCTCACGTGCATCGAGTACATCTGCCTTTCTATCTGAGGGTTTCTCTGAGATATTGAAGGTACCCACTTTGGTAAACAAAATTTGGGAATTTTGGAATTCTGAGAGTGTTTACATACCATAAAGTAAACCTTGTCAGAAAGCAATGAGAAAAAATGGATCACTGCTTCCTCTTCTATCCCCCAGGTGGACCATTTGGAAGTGTATTCAATGGGTTCCTCAAAGGTGCTGGCAGACTGAACTCCAACAGCCCACTCAAGAGGCAAGACCAATTTAAGAGTTTTCTGTTCCCTCTCTCACTCTTTTCTGTCTCCCATTCTGTTCACTTTCCAATATAAAGAAACATCATGTGAGTCCTTAGCATAGGCTCTGCTCTCCAAGGGGAGCCAGAATCCAGCATCCCTATCCCCACCCAAGTAAGAGTGATCTTCTCTCATTGGGAACTGAACTACTCTTTTGACTTGGAGGACTTGAGGCATTCTAATCCAATATTCATATTAGCTTTCCTGCTGCTCCAATAGTAGTGTTGATCTTGTGTTCTGGTGTTGAGTTTCTGCCTTGTGGAAGCCATTTGCTCAGCCGTTTAATAAACGTTTGTCATGCTATATCTAACATGGGCTTGACCTCGGGATTGAGAGAAGATACAATTATCTATTCATGTAGACTAGAAGAAGGACTGAAGGGACATATGTGCAGATAAATTGTTTTCTGAAATCAGAAATCATGTATTCTTCCATATATATTCTTGTCATATTAGTATGGAAGGATTTTCTTCCTCCAACTAAGGTCCTCAAGGCAGTGTCTCTCCATAGGTCTTCAGGTAAACCACTTGTTCCTCTAAGACAGTGGTTCTCCCAAATCACCTTGAGGGCTTGTTAGAATAGATTCCCTGGCACAACCTCAGAATTTCTGATTCAGTAGGTGTGGGTTAGGGCCCATGAATTTTCACTTTTAACAAGTTCCCTGGTGATCCCATACTGTTATTCCTGGACCACACTTTGAGAACCAACCTGAGATGGAAGGACCATTGAATGCTCTTGTCTCAAAGCATCCGAGAGGAATTCTTGCATCAGTGCTGTATTTAGAATCTTGAAAAGATTGAGGGAGGCCATAAACTTTATTCTCCTGATGCTCACAAAGAAAGACCCTTGAGACCCATGAATGTTCCTACCTTGAAGTCTTTGCCCACACCTCTTTCTCATTCTTACAGCCAGAGTTCATGTGCTTCATTCTCACATTGACCTGGAAAAATTCCATTCGCAATAACAATCAATATCAAATATCCCTGAAGTCTTTCTCAGAATTCTTCTAACTCTAGGCAAATTTAAGTACATAATCTCTATGACCACCACCCTCTCCTATGCCTTGACTCTGTCAGGAAGTTTGTGGAAAACTCTGAAATGAGCAAGAAAACATTACTGTGTGTCCTATCTAGCTTACTATCAGTTATCTCCCTCTTTCATTATTTTGGAGCTATTTTACAACCCTGAAAAATGTGGAAAGCTGCAAATGATGCAAATGATTCTTGTCCAGAGAAATGCAAATTAATTGTATCTGGTGGAATGCACTTGATTATTGCCCTATGGATAGACCTGTTATTTATTTGCAAATTTATTTCAGATATGTGTGTGTGTATTTGTATACATATATATATATATATCTAAAAAATTTTTTTATTATTTTTTAATGTGTATGTCTTTGAATTCTCCTTTGAATCAGCTATAACATCTTGCTAGTTCTGTCATTAATTAATGAGTTAAATATAATTTTTAAATTATATATAATATATATGTTTATATTTGGCACATGTTCTTTTTCTATCTGTATGAACATCATGATTATACTATCTTTTAAAAATAATCCTTTAACAACTTTATCAGCCATTATATTGAATGGCTCATCTAGTGGCTCATCTGTGCCTACAAGCACCTCTGCCACCACCTTGCTATGAATTCCCAGAATTCAAAGGCTTTTTTTATATTAGATTCTAATACAGTGTTTATTGTGGGTGCTCAATAACTCTTTCTTGGGTAAATAAAAACATGTGACTTTAGGACAGAAGATATATTGTCATGCAGAAAAGGAGGTAAAGGGTTTTCCAGGCCAATGGAAAGAATAACAAAAAAACCCCCAAACATGAAATAGTGCTAGAAGTTGAAGGGCTATGGCAGAAAATGAAAAAGGCAGGCAGAATTCAGTTCTTAAAGGTCTGTTCCTGAGGGACCACTGAAGGCTCTCAGATAATCAAATTTGCATTTGAAATTGGTCCCTCTTTCTGCCACAAGGAGTTTAGATTTGAAGGATAGAAGCCTGGAGACAGGCAAATCCACTGAGAAAACTTATCTTCCAGCTGTAGGAACCCAGTTATTTTGAATGGTCTCCTCTTGTATCTCTTGGTTGCCCAGGATGGAGTAATTTGGGGTACTAAAATCCTGGTTCCATGGGTGTGTGACTGTCCTCAAATATCTATAGATGGGAGCCATCTGCCTATGTCTTTGCAGACGGCTTCCTTATTGTGTGTTAGATTGTGAGAACATCCTGGTGTTATAGCTGGATCCTCATGGAGGTCACTGATTGCCTGGCCACACATCTGCTACTCATCACTTCATTTTCTGATCACTTTGTTCTCTCTACAAAGCTGGCCTTATGTCCTCAACATTGGTCTCATCTCTGTTCAACTCAAGTTCAGACCTTGACCCCTTCTGTTAGTTTGGTTCTGCATTATGTTATACAGTATCCAACCAAGTCCATATTTAAAGAACTCTCATTTTCAAAATGTGATTAACAATGTTGAACTAAGTTCATCATAGGGATGCGGTGTGGATCAAATGAAATAACTAGATATCAAATTGTACTTAAATCTATTAAGTTCTATACAAGTTTAAGGTCTTATTGTGAGGAATAACATTTAAAAACCAGATGCAGTGACAGTAATTTAAGTGGTGCTTGGTATATTGACTGAAAGTGTGCATCTGAAAGAGTAAAATGAAGCAGGATGGAAAGTCACTGTTTTTCCTTTTGAAAGAGAAAAATAACATAACTCAATTAGATTGGTTGCTGAAAATTATCTAAGCAATTTTTACCTCTATTATGGTTTTATCTTCTCAGAAAGTGAATCCTATTATTTTGCTATTATGAGCAAAGATGGCAAAATAAGAGCAAAATTTATCCAAATGTATTTAAAACTTAAAATTTTTCTATTTTCTATATCACATCATACTTATACATAAGACCAAAAATTAATATTTTCAATGACATATGCTAGTGCTTTATATGGGCACTACTCCAAATTTTGTAGTCAAGTAAAAGATGCAAAATACCTATTTGTTCATGTGTACCATATCAGTGCATTTCTCCTTAAAATAAGGTTTTCCTTATTTTATTTTTCATCCCTGAAATTGGGTTTTCTGAGGCTTGAGTTTTACTCCTAAAATGGGTGCATAGTACTTCAAAAAAGGTGATATAAAAAAGAAAAAAAATAAGATTTTTTTTACTTTAGTAAAATAGATACCTTCCAGGAAATATTTCACTAACCTTTTGGTTTGTCTTGCTAAGTTACTGAAATCAATAAAACTACATTTCTGAGGAATTCATATTTCATGATGTTCAGGTAACACAACTATAATTTTTTTCATTGAATTCAATAAAAAAAAAAAGTACCACAAATCAGCCCTACTGGCAGAAAGTTTATTGAGGAGAGGAAAGATAAGGGGGCAGACTTGTGACTAATATGGACTTTGGTGATAAAAGAGGAAGAGTGAGAGAGAGAAAGAGACAAAGAATAGAAATACAAATTTTACCTGGGCTGGGATAGTAATTGGCAAATTTCCATCTAATGTGAATAGAAAAATCAACATAAATTTACATGTTTCATGTAATCAGTGAAAACAGAGAACTTAAACTGTAGACAGGAATATTAAAAGCAAAGAAACAGCCAGCCACATCTGGATCCGACTTGCTGTTATTCAAAATGAATATTATTCTCGTGAAGATGGTTTTGTTTTTTTCTTCTATTGGCGGGGAGAGGAGATATAGTTGGAAATGAGCAAAGATAACAAAAAGTGTCTATAATTTAATAATGATAACTATAGAGATGATGAAAAAGCTTCATTTTTTGGAAGGCTTTTTTTTTTCCCCTCTCCTATTGGTACCAGAAAGACAAGCTAAGGCACAGTTATTATGGCTGCATTTTGCTGATTCAGAGATTGAAGCAGAAAATTAAAAAATTCCTCTCTAAGAAGTTTGTTTTTATGTACTGCTTGAATTTACAATTTGTGAAAAACTTCAGCGTTCTCTTGTAACTTCTAAGAGATTTAGAAAGCACCCCTACCTATATTCTCATACTTTACTATTGTTGATTTGAACTTGAAGTTTATACATTACTAGATAAGAACCAGGCATTGAGGAGATACACTAAAATAATTTTGTATTTTGAGAATTTGAATTTGAGCATTCTATATTGTTCTTTTCCTAATTCAGTTTTGCCTAGGCTTTGAAAAAGTTAGCTTAGTTATTAACTCGTTTACTCTCTGTCAAATAGGAAACAATGCGTAAGGTCTCTCTATATATCTGGCATAATGGAAGTAAAAGTCTTTAAGTTCATTTACCTTGTTGAATCCAGTTATCTGTTATGGTTGAAAACCCATATAATATGTAAAGGATAGAAGATCTGCGAAAAGAGAACATTGTATTTGCTTCCCCCCAAAATTCTCATCTTAAATCACCATTGAAGACAGCTACAAATCCTGAAATGAATAAATATGCTAACAGTGATCCACAGTGCCCTTCCATTTTTAGCAGTTCTACTTTAGTAGATGTTACAAAAAAAGTTAAATGGAAATAATTTTGTTTTCTCTTAAAATGACTAACGGTCACAGAAAATAGTTCCCAGACGGCGGTCTGCAAGCCAGGAAGAGAAACCTCACTAGAACTCAACCAGCTGGGTTGCCCACATTTTGCAAAGAGGAACTCACATTTAGAGTCCAAGAAGTACTTACCAGAAATATATTTAAATCTATTACCAAATCTTTTAGTGCTGAAAATAATGAGTCTGTGTCCACCTCGGCTCTTTTAACATATTAAATTGTACTTCTGGACTTTTAAAGAAGACATATTTATAGTACTACATAGACACAGAGCACCATTTCTCTAAGGGAAAAAAATAAGATCTTTACTCATATTTGAGTACCATTTTTCCCTTAGAAATTATAAAACACTGTCTGTCACGTAGTAAAAAGGCCAATCCTTGATAATTATATATTTTAAAATGGGCCTGGCAGAAGGACATAAGGTAGGATTATACTGAAAAAAATATTGTAGGATCATGTAGCATACATAAAAATCTATAAAAATAAATATTATATTCGTCTGCTTTGGGCCAAAGGCAGTAGATTTTGAAGAAAAACACATCTTCACATCCTTACACACTGAATATTTAAATGACTTCTATATTTATCATGTTTTTCTTTTCTTTATAAGATATTTTATTCAGCACCTAATTGAAATGAGTAGATATATTAGAGAATTTGTCAGTATTCAAAGAGAAGTAAATAGTCAAAATGCTTTCCTTCTCAGAGTTTACAAACTGAGAAAAGTAATGCAATTAAATAAATGTTAATTAACCACACTATTCATTAATCACAAGACTCTGTGAGAGGCACTAATGACTAAAAATAATTTTAAAAGATTCAGAAATAAATGGATCATTTCTCTCCTTGGTACCCTATGCTGATTTCTTTCATAGCGCAAAATTGAGATGGCCTGTTGCCTGTTGTGTTAGTTCAGGTTGTTGTGTCGCACGTGTAATAAGCTAGGTGATTGTAAATGGCAGAAATTTATTTCTTGCAGTTTTGGAGGCTGGATGTCCAAGATCAATGTGCCAGTATGGTTGAGTTCTGGTGACAGCCCTGTGCCAGGTTGCAGATTAGCCTACTTCTTGCTGTGTCCCCACATAGTAGTTGAAGGGGTGAGGTGAAGGAGTTCCCTGCAATCCCTTTTATAAGGGCCCTAATCTCCCTCAAGAGCTCTCTCCCCTTAAAATAACCTAGTCACCTCCTCAAGGCTGCACTTCCTAATACCATCACCTTGGGAGTTAAGATGTCAGCATATGAGTTTTGGGAGCACACATACATTCAGTCTGTAACACCTGTTTCCTCTATTATACAAATAGCCCATCACAGGGTAAAACCTAGTACTTTCTCATTACAATTGGTACATCAACACAAGGATTAAATTGGCAAGACAGACTTAAGTGATTTACATACTTATCCAATAAAAAATGTTGCCAGTTATATGCAAACAATGAATCATGGAACAGTACATCAAAAACTAATGATGAACTGTATGGTGACTAACATAACATAATAAAAAAATTATTTAAAAAATTCTGCCAGCAATAGAAAGAATAAAGCAAAAAAGCAGCATAAATACAACATTCTTCTCTAGAATGACAAAAACCCATCAGACATAGCTTCTATATAATGTTTCTTTCCCTGGATCAAGATTTGGCTTTGAAGTAGCATCAACAATATGTATAAAACATTGTTCTCAGGGAATCTATCTGAGATTGGGGCTTCTCAGTATTTATTCTCTCTTAGTCACACACAGAGAAAAAAATCTGCCTGATTACTTCCTATTCTCCGCCCAACCATAGCCCACAACTCCATAAATTCCAAGTTTATTTATCACAAGAAATATGGATGTCCAAATACCTACTACTAAAAATATTTTAAAGATATGTTCCCTGCTACTGAACCAACTAGACTAGTAGACTGCTTACCAAAAGGTCTGGTTGAGGGTCAAACATTACAGGCACTGTAAACCATTCCCTTCCCAGGAGGTATTATGATTGATTTTTTTTTTAAAGAAGGTCCTCTGTAAATAGATATTGATTCTTGTTTGACTTCTCCTTTATTTTTTTTCTTGTTATTTCTGCTATGAGTGTTTCTTTGCAAAAGTCTCAATGCCCCCATTTTCTCCTGGATGCTATGTGGAACAGAAACATTTATTAACAGTTATTTTCCTTGGTTTACTTTACTATCTGTGTTACTTAAGAGATAAGAATAGAGATGTTTCTCTGCCGTTTGTACTGGTCTATGAATTCCTTATACTGCATAACTGCATCCCCCAAATCTTAGTGGCTTCCAAAACTCTTTTTTGTTCTCATTGCCTGACAACTGATGGTCAGCTGGGACTCTGAGGAGTTTGGAAGTGCTTGGTCAGTTTGCTGTACTATACACCTCTTCTCATTTTGGAGTCCAGGCTGAAGAACTTACTACTCTCTGGGACTTGCTGTACTCGTGGGAGGAAGTAAGTACAAGAGGTTACCAGCCAAGCCATACCAAACATTTAAACTTTCTGCTTGGATATGGCAAATGTCATGTCTCCTCACATCTGCATGGACGAGACCAAAGTCAGGATGGCAAGGAAGCAAATTAAGGATAGGGGAGTGAACAAATAACTATAAATAACTATGGTCTAATAAATATTAGAGTTTCCAGCCCTTAAGATCTCATATAACTTAAGTTTGCTTATTTCATTTCACATGGCAATTTATCCTTACATCCCTTCCTAAATTTTGAGCCCTACTTTTTTTTAAAAAAAGATTTAATTTATTTGACAGAGAGAGACACAGAGAGAGAGGGAACACAAGCAGGGAGAGTAGGAGAGGGAGAAGCAGGCTTCCGGTGGAGCAGGGAGCCCAATGCAGGGCTCGATCCCAGGACCCTGGGATCATGACCTGAGCCGAAGGCAGATGCTTCACGACTAAGCCACCCAGGCGCCCCATTATATACTTTTGAATATATAATACTTATTAATGTGTGTTGTAAGTCAAGAGGTTATCAGTGGCAGAGGCTTTGAATTATCTGTTCATCTTCTTGCAGAGAAGGTAGCAATACAGATATGCATTTTACACCTCTCTTAGGAGGTATAAAGAACTATAATTTTGGTTTTAAAATTTTCTTTCCTCTATTCCTCTTATTGCATATATATATATATAATTTAACAATTTCAGTGAAAAAATAGTGTACATACAGAAGTACACACAAAAATGTACAACTCAATGGAATTTTGTTAATTGAGCATAACCATGCAATCACAGTGTGGATCAAGAAATGGAACATTACCAGCATGCCAGAGCTCACTCTTTCCCTGGACTCTATGAAGAATCATCTTCTTGATGGCTAACTCACTAGAATAGTTCTCCTTTTTTTTTTTTTAAAGATTTTTTATTTATTTGACAGAGAGAGACACAATGAGAGAGGGAACACAAGCAGGGAGAGTGGGAGAGGGAGAAGCAGGCTTCCCCTGGAGCAGGAAGCCTGATGCGGGGCTTGATCCCAGGACACTGGGATCATGACCTGAGCCGAAGGCAGACTCTTAACGACTGAGCCACCCAGGCGCCTCTCCTTTTTTTTTTTTTAAGATTTTATTTATTTATTTGACAGAGAGAGACACAATGAGAGAGGGAACACAAGCAGGGGGAGTGGGAGAGGGAGAAGCAGTCTTCCCACAGAGCGGTAAGCCTGACGCGGTGCTCGATCCCAGGACTTGGACCTGAGCTGAAGGCAGATGCTTAATGACTGAGCCACCCAGGCCACCCCCAGAATAGTTCTCCTTACTTTCAATTTTGTATAAATGGTATTACACCATACACAGTTACACAGTGGCTTCTCTCAATATCAGGTTGTGAGATCCATCCATTCATTCTCATTATTGATTCATTATGCATTGTTTGAACACACCATAACTTGTTTATCCATTCTATTGTTGATGAATACTTCTCCTTTTTACAGTTGCTTGGTTATAAAATGGTGCTTTTATGGACATTATTATATATTGTTTCCTTGAACATATGCATGTTTTTCTGTTGTGTTTTCACCTAAGAATGGAATTGCTGGGTCAAAAGATATGCTTCTGTTCAGTTTAATAGATAAGCCGATTACTTTTAGAGAGTGTTTAGACCAGTTTACACTATCTCCAACAAGATATGGAAGTTCCAATTTCTCCACATACTGATCACACATTCTTTTTTATTTTTATTTTACATTTCTTAAATTTTATTGTTATGTTAATCACCATACATTACATCATTAGTTTTTGATGTATTGTTCCATGATTCATTGTTTGCATATAACATCCCGTGCTCCATTCAGTATGTTCCCTCTTAATATCCATCACCAGGTTAACTCATCCTCCTCCCCCCTCCCCTCTAGAACCCTCAGTTTGTTTCTCAGAATCCATCATCTCTCATGGTTCATCTCCCCCTCCGATTCCCCCCCTTCATTTTTCCTTCCTACTATCTTTTTTTTTTAACATATAATGAATCACAGACCTGTACCTCATCACACATTCTTTTGCCTTTTACATTTTAGCAATACTGGTGTGTATGTCATGGTATCAATTTGTGGCTTTAATTTGCATTGCCCTGAAGACAACTTGAATGACCTTTTATATGTTTATTGGCCTTTTGGATATTCTTTTCCTTTCTATGTGAACAAGCTATGTAAGTCTTATGCTCATTTTAAAAAAAAGATTTATTGAGGTATGGCTGAAATACAGTACACTGAACATATTTAAGTGTACAATTTTATAAGTTTTTACATATGTGTACACACATGTAAGCACCACCACAATTGAATCAACATTTCCATCACCCCCCCAAAATGCCATTTCTCCTTTAAAGCCCCCTCCCTCCTTCCCCTCTTTCTTCACCTCTCTCCCCATCACTGTCTCATTGCCCCATACTCAGCTTCAACTTCTGTGCATCCCTTAGCTCTAAAATATCTTTTTAGTTGATCCTTGGATATCCTTGCTTCTGGTTCTTGTTTCTTCAGTCTATTTCTATTCACAGTCCCGAACTTCCATATTAATTTAATGTGAATGTGGAGAAATGATAGCTATGACTCAGGTGGGATCAGAAATTATGTAAGCCAACTAATCAAACTTGAGATACAATCACTTAATTGGGCTGTTCTGCATTACCCAATCTGGCAACATCCTGGGGTGTGTTAGTATAATATTTTTAGTTCAAAAGTATCCAAGGTGGTGCCATTCAATTCCTTGTATCCAGGAGGTCAGGGCATCCTTAGGGGCCAACCTACCCCTGAAACCCTTGGGAGTAATCATATCTCATGTTAAATATAGGTTTTTAATAACACAATTAGAGGTTGTGTTATTTTAGGCAAGTTACTTAACATCCGAAGGCCCCTATTTCCTCAATAAAATAATACGAAATCATGACGACTTTAACAACCTCACAGAGTGGTTATCAAGCATAGAGTAAGCAGTAAATCCTTATAAAATGTAACATTTTTATTATCTCACTCTATTTTTGAAAGTATACATTTTTTACTCTATCAACCACATAATTTATCCTGAATAAGAATATAGCTGAACATTGTTATTAATCTAGTTCTTTTCAATATGTTTTTTGAATTCTTATGAAATACATTTGCTTTCTGAAAATACCTCCCATTGGTTTGTATATTTAAAAATTGTATATTTTTAAAAAAATGAAAATCTTAAATTTATGATCAGGTCTTAAGGGGATAGGGTATTCTTTTACAAGAAATCTTACAAATTTTTCATCATGGAGATTACTACAACCCCTTGCAGGTGCTGCCTGTTGGTTAAGGGGTATATTGGAAAATACTCATTTCTCTCTGATAAAGAGTAGCAGGAAATAATTTGTAAATAGTTAAGAGATATGCTGGGTCTATTAATCAGGTTGCTTATGAGTCCTCACAGATATCTGAAAGTCATATGTATTCTCTAGCTTTGACTTCTTAACATACATGGAAGGATACTTGGGTTGGCACAAAAGGATGACAACACCACTTAACTATTATTGTAAAATTCTGAAAAATAAAACTCATTAATTCATGTATTTTAAGTATAATTCTCACATCAAAATTAGGTTAGTAGAGAAAAGAAATATCCTGGCTTTATGAGGATTAAATGAAATAATATATACAAAGCCCAATGACTTGCATAAGTGTTCAATAAATGGTATCTATTTTATCCTTGGGAATAATTGTATATAATTATCAAATTTTTCACATCTGCTAAAATGGCCTTTCTTCTGAAAATCAGGTTAAATTGTTTTTAACCTCATTCTACATACCATGAGAACCAATCAGGTCTCTTTAATGGCAGGGCAATTTATCTGATGATGGCTATGATTATAAAAGGATGCAAAACCATGCTTTTCCAGAATGCACTGTGTGATAGTTACTGAAATAAGGAGCTTTATAGTCTCACTTCAAGTTAGATGAGCACCTTTTATAGGTGAATACTTACTTGCCTATCTATCCATGCAAAATGTGTGGTTATTTGGTTATATATTCATTTTGCATCTCAGGGAAGGTATTGTATAAAACAAATCACTGCAAAAATGTTAGAGTATGGGTCTGGGGACACTGTGGCATAGCACACTTTATTATGTGAGGAGGTCTTATGTGAGGTGGCACTCATAGACTTTGATTATATTTTGTATCTTGATGACAATTTGTGATGTTCACATTGGTTCAGAATAAGAAAACTAGGAGTTTTATTTCATAACATATGTTTGGTGTCATGTACTTTTTTTCTTTTCTTTTTCCCAGGCTGATAACATTTCCAATGGTTCCAAGTTTTCTCTCTGGAATCTCAAGATATTAAATTGGGACATTGTAAATGGGGCCTTTTTACATCTCTTTAAAATTGGTTATCCTGATTTCTACCTTATTTCTGACTTCATAGAGCACTTAATCCTTTGTTGGTGATAGGTAGGTCCTGGAAGACATAAAAAGAATAAGGCCAGTGTATTAGTTGGTCACACCAAGTTCTATAAACTGTGTGACTTAAACAGTAGAAATGTATGGTCTCATAGTTCTGAAATGACACAGATCTGGGTGACACCAAGGTCAAGGTGTCATTGGGTTAGCTTTCTCTGAGGACAATGAAAGACAGTTCATTGCATATCTCTTGCCTAGCTTCTGGTGGTTTGCTGGCCATCTTTGGCATTTCTTAGCTTGTAGAATTATCACTTCAATCTTTGTTTTCATCCTAGCATGGCATTCTCCTTATGTGCATGTCTGTCTCCAAATTTTCCCTTTTTATAAGGACACCAGTCATACTGGATAAGAGCTCACCCTATGAATATATATACATATACATAAATACACATATATATACATACACATGAATATGAAGATATGTGTTCATACATACACATACACACATACATACATGGATATATATACATATATATACATATACATACATATATATACATAGCTCACCCTATAAATATATTTATATACATATATATATATGTATACATATTTTTTTGTGGTGCCATATTCTGAGGTGCTGGGTTTTGGGACATATGAATTTGGTGAAGGGAGTACAATTCAACTATAACTAGTCACATAGTTCTTCAAAGCACATAATTATAGACTAGCATAATTCATAATTATAGTCTAGCATGAAAGGGCAAATAGACTCTCTCCTTGTTTAGGTGTGTAGGAATGGGGATGGAAAGAGCTCATTAAGCAATTAGAATCCCAGGATTTCTAAGTAGGATTTATATTGGGATTACAGGAAGGCAACATGCTATTTATTAAATAATATAAATGATAAATCTCAGTCCAACTGTACTAGGAAAATGCTAACATAATTTAGGTACCAAAGGATATGTCATCCTCTGTTGACTTTTATTTTTGCCATTCCTTAAAAATTTTTTAAAAATTTCTCTTCTTCTCGCTTTTCTTTTCTCTCTTCTTTCACTTTTTATTTTTGTCTTTCTTAATTACCTAAAATTGTTATAACAATGTGGCCAGTATCAAGATAAGCATACTGATTTCTTCACTTAAATTACTTTGAGGAATAATAAGCAAATGGAGATTGGAGATAAATGTCATTTGGGGAGAAATTCCTGGGTACATTATAGAAAACAAACACACAAAGCAAAACAAAGCAAAAAAATCCAGCAAACAAACTAAGTCCCTTCTACCACATTGCATCTGTGAAAAATCTCACTATCCTCCTCAGTTGGTGGGTGTGTGAGAAGTGGGAATAAAAAGAGGAAGGGGAGATGACATCTGTGTTTGTGTCTTTCTAGGTGTTTGCTGTTAGTTTGTGACTCATTGCTTCATGCTTTCTTAGCAGAGGCAATTTCACACTTTTCTGGAGGGATTTCCGCTGAGCTGTAGGGTTAGTTATCATTGTAACCTTCTGTTTGTGCCAAGTGTTACCTTAACAAGCAATCCAATCAGAATTATTGTTTTCTGAAGAAAAAACTTTATTCAGAGAAATCATCTCTGATGCTCATTCTGCCTGTTTGAGAAAAACAGATGCCAACTAAGCCATGAATTACAGCAGAACACACACTTCCCTCCTCCTTGCCATCTTATCTTTAATGTGCAGGCTTAGCATTTAACACAACCTCAGGATGCACTTTAGATTCTGTCCCTAGTAATAAAGCAGCAACACTTTTAATAACCATGACAAGCAAGATGAACTGCCTTTGCCACTGCAGTCATTTGGCCATTTGGCTTCTGTAGGGTTCAGATGAGCCTGGTCTCTTGAGTTCCTGCAAGTGAAGAATTGCTCTGCAAATATGGAGGTCTCATATCTGATGATAATGCAGTGGTGTGTAAGATATAGTCAAGGATATGTGCATGGACGAAGGAGAATCCTTCCATTAGAGATGCCTAGTATTGTTAGACGTTCAGACAGAAAGCAAGAGAAATAGAGACAGATTGTTGTGAAGACAATGGGGGAACGTCTCATAAAAGCTCTTAGAAATAACTTAATCTCTAGCATAATATAAGATAAAGTTATATCTCTTTTTAAATTTGGAAAGAATAGCTCGGTTTTGCTATGCTGAGATATTTATAGATATTTATATATATCTCATATATTTCAAAATATGTATAAAAATAAGAAAAGAGTGTTTAATGAAGTGTAAAATGTTTGCCCAAACTTGCAAACACAATCAGATAGGGATGCCTGGGTGGCTCAGTTGGTTAAGTGTCTGCCTTCAGCTCAGGTCATGATCCCAGGGTCCTGGGATTGACCCGGCATCGGGCTCCCTGCTCAGCGGGCAGCGGGCTTCTCCCTCTACCTGCTCTGCCTGCTGCTCTCCCTGCTTTGTGCTCTCTCTCTTTCTGACAAATAAATAAAATCTTAAAAAGAAAAATAACAATCAGATAACCCTGGTTAGGACAACAAGGGGGAACTATCCACCTAGGATTGGGAATTAATTTATAAATAAGTTACCCCAGGGAACCATTATAGAGGGTCAAGGCAACCTTTGTTAACTGTGAAATCAGCAGCTACGTAGGTTGTTTTAAGGTAGATGCCAATCGACTAGGATTTCTGCCTATAAATGTGAGAATTTGTTTAAATTAAAAATAAATTTACAGAGCAGTAATTCCTGTTATATAGAAATAAAACTAATGAACAATCAAATGTAAAAAATCTAAAAGAATCCAGTAGAACAGGGTTTCTTCATTTCACTAAGAATACTTTGGGGGCCCACAGAAGTGTTTAGGGTCTATGAAACTTCTGGAATTGCCTGAAATGTTATATATATATAATCCCACACCTACCACCACCTCTAATCATGCTCCAAAAACATGTAGTCAGCAAGAAGTGTTGGCAAGGATGTGGAGAAAAAGGAATACTTGTTCACTGTTGGTGGGAATACAAACTGAGGCAGCCACTGTGGAAAACAGTATGGGGATTCCTCAAAACATTATAAATAGAACCATTCTATGACTCAGCAATCACACTACTGGGTATTTATCCAAAGGATACAAAAATACTAATTCAAATGGATACATGCACCCCAATGTTTATAGCAGCTTTATTTATAATAACCAATATATGGAAGCAACCCAAGTGCCCATCGATAGATGAATGGATAAAAAAGATGTGGTATGTATATACAATGGAATATTACTCAGCCATAAAAAGAATCAAATCTTGCCATTTGTAACAACATGGATGGAGCTAGAGAGTATTATGCTAAGTGAAATAAGTCAATCAGAGAAAGACAAGACCATATGATGTCACTCATATGTGGAATTTAAGAAACAAAACAAATGAACAAAATGGAAAAAGAGAGAGAGATAGAAAAACCAAGAAATAGACTCTTAATTGTAGAGAACAAACTGATGGTTACCAGAGGGGAGCGGGGGAGGATGGGTGAAATAGGTGGCGGGGATTATGGAGTGCACTTGCTGTGACTGAGCTGGATGATGTATAGAAGTGTTAAATCACTATATAGTGCACTTGAAACTAGTATAACACTGCATGTTGACTAACTGGAATTAAAATAAAAACTTAAAAAGCCCAAGTTCTACATTTCAAACAACAACAACAAAAACCAACAAAAAAACAACCATGTAGCCAAAATTAGGAAGACGTTTAGCACTTAGTTTGAGAAACCCATATGTTATAATATAGCCTTTGGGGTAACATAACTGTACTCAATCCAAAGCATATTGTGAATGAATGGAATGAAATGATTCATAATAAACCCAGTTATACAGAGATGTTTGAAAGAGGAGAAAAATCTTTGGCTACTTCCATTCTTCCCTTTTTCATTACAAAAAATAAGGATTAGATTTTATAGAGTTTCTCTTCCTGATTTATCACATGTAGGTTTGTCAGTCTATTGTTCAATGTTTATGAGGGGAGGCTTTTAATCCTAAATCATTTCCTTTTTTAAAATTTTATTTCATTTTATTTATTGTTATTATGTTCAGTTAGCCAACATATAGTACATCATTAGTTTCTGATGTGGTGTTCAATGATTCATTAGCTGTGTATAACACCCAGTGCTCATCACAACACATGCCCTCCTTAATACCCTTTTATATATACTCTATTGGATGCATTCATTGGCTTGGCCCTTACTACTCCTGAGCTGAGATACTCTTGGATGCCCTACTGGTACTGCAGAATATTTTTTCTAGTCTAAGGAGGTTGTGGGTAATTATTCAAAGACACATTGGAAACTTTCAAAGTAGGAGCTAAATGCCACTCGAAGGATTGCTCAAAAAAGAAACTCAGTTGTTACCCCTAGACCATCCCATCACCAGTGTATTATGCTGTAGACATTTAGGGCACTAACGGAATTTCATCTTTTTTCTTCACGACACTGAACTTGTACCTTTTAGGGAGTCTGACTCTATCTCAGCTAAGGCAAGAATTCTAGTTTTCTTGCCCAATATTTACTTCCTGACCTTTAGGTCACATCAGCTCTTTTCTGATACCTAAAAAAAGGTGAAAGAATGGCATCTGGTTGATTATTCTGGGAGATTTAAACAGTTCTATTTTACTGGAAGTTCTTGTTCTCTGAGGAACCATGGCTTGAAAGGTGGACCAAGGTCCCTGCTAATGAAGCCCCAGTGACTGATAACTCTACTCTCTAGTAGTGAGCTGACACCTGCAAAGATAATATGCTTTAAGATGCCATCTTGTCCTCTTTCAATTAATTTCCTAGTAGGTTGGCTTAATGGGAAAATAAATAAATAAATCTAATTTCTCACCTCCCTTCTTTTCTACCTGAAATAAATAAATAGTCTTACTTAAAAATAGTTAAAATATTTTCTACTCTCATGTACTAAAATGGTTTGCTCTTTGGGATTGCTGGCAACTCTAAGAACTGTGATGTGGAAGAAGCCAGCACTCAACTGGCAGATCTACTCACTGGTGTATCATTTTCAGTCTAGCTCTTTGGAACATTAGGCATCTGTCTCATCTTTTCTTGCAGAATGTAGACTCCTTGAATAGAGATCCCAAATAACAACCCATTTGTGTTGCCCCAACTTCGGGGCATTGTGGGTACCTTAGGTATATAGGATGTGTCTGTTAAGGTAGTGGTTCAAAGTGAAGCCAGAGATTGTTGTAATTTACCTTTCCCTCCCATCTCCTGCCTGCCCAGTTCTTTCCCAGTTCTCCATGATGATGTCTGTCATCTCCCAGACCTCTCCCAGTGCTTGAATAAATAATAAAATACCATGTATGTTATGTGGCCTCATAAAATATTGAGCATGGAGTGATCTAAAGGTGGTTATTTCAGTGTGGCTATCTAAAATGTCACCTAGCAAAAAGGGTAATGGGATCCACATATTTGTACTTAACTAAGATCTGTTTTATCTTCAGACTCCAAGCAGAAAAAGACTCTTCCCACCAAATGCACTTATTTATTTTTTAATTTTATTATGTTATGTTAGTCACCATACAATACACTATTAGTTTTTGACATAGTGATCCATGATCCATTGTTTTTGTATAACACCCAGTGCTCCATGCAATACGTGCCCTCCTTAATATCCATCACCAGGCTAACCCACCCCCTTCCCCCCTCCCCTCTAAAACCCTGTTTGTTTCTCAGAGTCCATAATCTCTCATGGTTCATCTCTCCCTCCGATTCCCCCCCTTCATTGTTCCCTTCCTTCTCCTAATGTCCTCCATGCTATTCCTTATGTGCCACAAATAAGTGGAACCATATGATAATTGACTTTCTCTGCTTGACTTATTTCACTTAGCATAATCTCCCCCAGTCCCATCCATGTTGATGTAAAAGTTGGGTACTCATCCTTTCTGATGGCTGAGTAATATTCCATTGTATATATGGACCACATCTTTATCCATTCATCTGTTGAAGGGCATCTCGGCTCTTTCCACAGTTTGGCTATTGCAGACATTGCTGCTATGAGCATTGGGGTGCATATGGCCCTTCTTTCCACTACATCTGTGTGTTTACCAAATGCACTTTAAAACATCATTTCATTGGTCAATGAGCCTCAGTACACTGACAAATCCTAGGCTGAGAGACAGCAGCCCCGAAGTCTGAAGAGTGTGGTCTGGTTGCAGAGGGCCATTAGTGTGTAATCCTGAAATAGGCAAGGTCTAAGATATCTCTATGCTAAGACATTGGAACATGAAGCCAAATTCAGACATGCTGATGTGAGCCAAAAAGAGAAGGGCAAACACTCTCAAGTAGATACAGCCTTCACAGAAGAAAGACTCTTCATTTTCAGGCTAAGAGCAGTTTCTGAGTAAGAGCCAGAGACTGCAGAAACTGTAACATGTCTCATGTCCTCCAATGTAACTGTGCATGTTAAATTCTATGCTTTTATTCCAGAGTGAGGGCTTGAAATGTCTGAATAAATCTTTCC
This sequence comes from Zalophus californianus, assembly GCF_009762305.2. NCBI lineage: Eukaryota > Metazoa > Chordata > Mammalia > Carnivora > Otariidae > Zalophus > Zalophus californianus. The sequence goes on along the minus strand of NC_045595.1, from coordinate 64,932,778 downwards.
TGAGCTTGTCTCAAATTATAACCACACAGTCTCAGTAGATTTCTGAAATAGACAGTTCTTCCCTGACAATTAAAATCAAACATTTTATACTCACAGGAGGCAAAACCATATAAGCTGCCATTAGATATGTTCACATTAAGGAGATTTATTCCGGCTCTGGATTTCATTTGTCACATTTGCATAATGCCAGTGTCTCAAACTGGCTGTGCATTCACCTGCGTAGTCTTTCAAACATACATGGTCCTGGGCAAATCTATAGGATGAGGCCCAAGCATTATTATTAATATTTTTAAAAAATACAAACAATAACAAAAACCCTTCTCAGATAAAGGAGAGGGTTGATATGCACGATGTAAAACATAGTATTAAATGTTTTACAAAGCCCTTTCATATACCTCAAGCACACACCATTATATATCATTATTATTTGTGTCATTTCTAATGTTACTAATGATAAAGTGACTTCCTGATACTTTCACATTTGCCTGGTAAACATCTCAAATTTTCCCTCCCAAAATGGTTGAACAGGATCTCAAAATCTAGGTGTTTTAGAAACAGTGAATTTCAGATTTTTGGATAGTTATTCACATAGGATATTATTTTTACATTGTAATTCAGGATACATATTGATATCTAAAGTAGTTTCAGGAAATTTTAGGAAATAGTACTTTTTTCATGTGGCATCTGCTTGTTTTATTCTGTTCTCTTCTACTGCATGCCACTCCATTCCACTTCATTCTTTCATTTTTTTTTAAATCACTAACTTAGGCAGTGACTTGCAATTTTAAAATCATTGACCTTTTTCTCCTCTGTATGGTTCTCACTTCTATACACATATTAAGCTATACTAAGTGGAGGAATGAGGGAGAGCATAGTTTTAAACCATGACACAAATAAAAACTCAAGCCTGGCAAATAATATCTTCTCTGGACTTATAAATGTGTTGGTGAACTAAATGTTTCCTTTTAACACTTCAGTAGATTTTAGATTTCCCTTTGGGCTATAATGACCAGACAGTAATAAACTCTATGGTGAATGTGAATGCTCATTATCTCCCCAGCCGGGTAGGAGAATACATTTGGTTACTCTTTGAGGATATAATATTTAATCTTTAAGATTATCATTGTGATTTATGTTCACCAGTTGAGGACAATGGGGTATGAGAGCCTGATGAAACAGTGAGATGATAGATTGTCTTATCTGCTCAAGGACATGGTAGAAGTGATTCTCTTAATGCTTTGATTCAGTTTGTTACATAGGTCCCTCGTGTCTCTCTGCCTCAGATCTGTTTTTCCAGAATGTATACATACACATCAGTAAAAAGAGAAGTGCATTACACCAAGCTAAGGCGTATAGACAATTAATTTCAAATTGAAACTCAATATTGGAAAATGACTGGGCAATGGGGCTTGATGCTAACACCAACTCAGATTATGAGGAAAATCATTAAGTAGGAGAAAATATCACTCTATTGAGTTTCAATTGTTCCTCATTAATAATGTGGAGGAAGATGGAAAAGAGATTTTATATTGGGCCACCCCTTAATCCTTCTGTATACTCTATGGATCACAATGTCCTATTCATTTTATATTTGATAATCCTCTCAAAATCATTCTAACACTGCTTAAAATCTTTTGTAAAATCTTTTGTTGGGTGACATCAGGGATGATGACAGAATAGGAAACACTAGGAATCTGTCTCTACAACTAGAAAACAATTGTTCTGGGAGAAGTTGTCTGAAGTAACATTTATGATATCTGGAGTCTATTTGAATGCCTGCAGCTTTCAGGAGGAAACTCGACTAGTAAATTTCAGTTGATTATGGCCAATTTCAGCCTTTTGTGTGGTCACAGTTGTACCCACCCCCCAACCCCCAGCCTCATGGCAGGCAGCCATGCTGTTCCTAGAATGGCTTGCTGGAGCCAAGATGGGCAATAAGCACCTTGTCCTCCAAATTTGAAGACTGACTGCTGCTTTGGACCACTCAGGTTTGGGTGCACAGGTTGGCTGGCATTGTCTCAAATCTCACTGGCTGAGATGTCCTCCAGGGGATTTAAAAGAACAGCATTTGCTTTTCTTAATTTGTTCCATTTTCTCCTTTTGGGAGTCAGACAATTAAGGATTGGGACGTTTCAAAGCAACCACATATATGAGGGCATTTAGAAAGCTACTATGCTTGCCCCTGGAAGGAAGCAGACCTATAAAAGACCTGGGAAGATCTTAGGTTTTCACCTCAGACTAATCCCCAGCACAGAGACACCCTTCAACTATCAAAATGATAGCAACCCTAGAGAAGAGGGAGAAGCTGATTTCTAGAGCTAGCACATTAAAAGATTAAAATGCCTAGTTTTCAATGAAAAAAAAATCACAAGGCATACATAGAAACAGGAATATCTGATCCATTCAAAGGAGCAAATGGACAGAAAAGATCTCTGAGGAAGTCCAGATGTTGGGCTTAATAGACAAAGACTTTGAAACGGCTATTTTAAAGATAAAAAGTTAAATGAAGATATGGATGAATACAGGAAAGTCATGCTCCAGGCTCATCTTATATATTTTTTGCCCCAGGCCTAGAATCAGCCCTTTCTCTAAGGAGCATTAGTCCTTTAGGGAATAATGTTAGAAACCAAATTCTTTGTGCTCAGTGTGCTGCTTACTGCTGGGGTGTTGATTTTTTTAGGTTGACTCGATTGGCAGAACAAAAACTAAATGGGTTTATACTAACTTCTGTATATACTTTATAAGAATATAAACATGAGTTCATATAGATGTCTCCAACTTTAATTACTGAAGAGATGATTCTATACTCTTCCCCTTGCTTAGCTGTAAAGTCCCACTCCAATAATAAGAAATCTGGCCCCTACCTTTTGCCATCCATCTACTTAATTGTTCCATTCTAGAATACATGTAAAGCAGAATCAGAATGGTTAATCTTCACCCCCCATGGGAAACAACCACATCAACTAGAGTATAGTACTTATTATGTATAATTCCTTTTGCCTTTAGTCTTACCAACTCCATTTATTTCCAAGTTTACTTACTTAGGTCAGCATATTTTCTCCTATTCCTTTTCAGTAAGTTTGTTGAATACGTTTTAAAGACAGAGTCTCTTTTTTGTCAGAGTTTGCATTTTTTTGCTGGGATCACCCAACCTTCAAAATCATTATGTTTTTTTTTCAAAATTATTATGTTTTATTTGTATACATTAAGGTTTGTTCTTTGTGCTGTAAAATTCCATGGATTTCATCTTGTACCCCCCATTGCAATATCATAAAGAATAATTTTACTGCCCTAAAAATCCCCTATGCTTCACTTATTTACCTCTGCCTTCCCCTGAATTCCTGGAACCCACTTACCATTTCACTGTCTCTATAGTATTACCTTTTCCAGAATGTCATATAATTGGAATAATATAATCTGCAACACTTTCAATGCCTTCTTTCACTTAGCAGTATGCATCCATGTCTTTTCATGGTATGATAACTCATTTCTTTTTATTGCATAATATTCTGTTACATGCATGTGTCATCAATTATTTAGTCATTAATTTATTAAATAACATCTTGTTGCTTCAAGTGAGTGAGTATGGATAAAGTTGTTATAAACATTCATGTGTAAGTTTTTATGTAGACACGAATTTTCAAACTGATTGTATAAATACTGAGGAGACTGATTGCTGGATCACATGATAAAACTATACTTAGCTTTATAAGACCTTCCAGATTGTCTTCTAAAGTGGCTGTCCAGTTTGCATTTGCTGTATAAGTGCCCTAGAGTTCCTGTTTCTCTGTATTCTCACCAACATGTGCTATTGCCAGTTTTTTATATTTTAGCCTTCTAATACTTATATAGTGGTATCTCATTGTTATTTTAATCAGCAATTTCCTGATGATAAATGATGATGAGGGTCTTTTCAATGCTTATTTGCCATCTGTATATCTTCTTCAGTGATGTTTTTGTTCATGTATTTTGCCCGTTTAAAATTTTATGTTCTCTTGTTGAAATTTAAGATTTTTTTGTGTATTTTGAATGCAAGTCGTTTTTTAGATAAGTTTTCCAAATATTTTCCCCTTGCCTATGGCTTATTTTTTCATTCTCTTAAAAATATATTTCAGAGAGAAAGGAGTTTTTATTTTAATAAAATCTATCTTATCAATTTTTGTCTTTCTTGGATCATGCTTTTGGTGTTATATCTGAAAACTCATTGTCAAACCTAGGGTCACCTTCGTTTTCTTCTGTTTTCTTCTACAAGTTCTATGGGTTTGCATATAACATTTAAGTCTAAGAATCTATTTTGAGTTGAGTTTTGTAGTCTCTGTCTAGATTTTTTTTTTTTTTTGCATAGAGATGTTCCAGCAACATTTTTGAAAGGCTATTTTTTCTCCATTGAATTGACTTTGCTCCTTTATCAAAGATCAGATGACTATATCTGTGTGGGTCTATTTCTGGAATCTCTATTTTCTTCCATTGTTTGATGTGTCTATTCTTTTACCAATACCATGCTGTCTTGTTTGTATTGTCTTGAAGTCAGGTGGTGTCAGTCCTCCTCCACCTTTGTTCTTCAAAATTATTTTGGCTATTCTGGGACTTTCGTCTTTTCCTATAAACATTTGTATCAGCTTGTTGACATTCACAAAGTAGTTTGCCAGGATTTTGATTAGGATGCATTGACTTTATAGATCAAGTTGGTAGAATTGATATCTTAATATTATTGGTCTTCCAATATATGAGGGGTATTTCTTCATTTATATGATTTTTCTTTTTTTTTAAGATTTTATTTATTTATTTGACAGAGAGAGAGAGAGAGAGACAGCAAGAGAGGGAACACAAGCTGAGGGAGTGGGAAGGGGAGAAGCAGGCTTCCCGTGGAGCGGGGAGCCCAGTGCGGGGCTCAATCCCAGGACCCTGGGATCATGACCTGAGCCCAAGGCAGATGCTTCACAACCGAGCCACTCAGGCACCACTTATTTATATGATTTTTCATTAGAGTTTTTAGTTTTATGCATATCGATCCTACAGTTATTTTGTTGGATTGATACCTGGTGGGGTTATTTTTGGTAAAACCCATGAAACTGTGTAAGTGGTTAAGTGGTAAGGTGTGGGAGTAGGGAAAACATCCTATAAATTCTATGATTGAGTCTCAGTATTTTATTTCATCTGTATCCCTGGGCTGTGGCCTTTGCAAGTACTTCTCAGTTCTCCCCACTCCCATCTTAGATGAAAGAGGAAGGCTAGAGGGGGCTGACCTTGGGTAATTTCCCTTCTTCCACATCAGGTAAGACTCTTGTCTTATTTCCATTGGAGTGCTGGCGCTTGTTATGAAGAGTACTCAGGCATACTTCAAAATGGTTACTTTTCCCCTCCCCCTGCCAAAAAAAACAAAAACAAAAACAAGAGTTTTTCTTTCCTTTTCATTATGAGGACCTATAGGCAAAACCCATGAACATGTGGTTTGAACATTTTGAACATGAACATGCAGACTGTAGTTTCTAGAATTTTTGACCTTTACAGTAGTCTAATCTTAATCTCCAGCCATTTGTCAACACTCTTTTAGTGTTCCTACCAATTTATGAGTCCACAGGCTTCTGCATCCAGTAGGCTGATATTAGCTTTGGTTCTCTGTTTTTGTCTATCTCTTCAGATTTGATGGGGTGAGCAGGGGGAGGTGGTTGGTATGCTCTGTGACCTCAATTCTACAACAACTCCAAGAAAAGTCACTGATACTCAGTTTGCTCAGCTTTTTTTGAGCATTAAGAGCAGGAACAACAACTTCCAAGTCCTTTACATGTGGCAGACAAAACCAGAATAGTAGTTTTATTTTTAAAGAGCCATTAATGTCAAATTCAATTTGTTTAATAAAGATATTGCTATGTAGATTTTACATATCATATTATGTCAATTTTGATAAGATTTTTCAATGAATTTGACATTTCCTGTAAGTTGTGAAATTTGATAGCATACAGTTTTCATAATATCCCTTATTGCCTATATAATGTCTGTAGCATCTGCAGTAATATTCCTTCTTTTATCCACATGTTGGTAATTTTTATTTTTGATTTTTGTTTCCTTATTAAACACTGGTTTGTCAGTGTAATTAACCTTTTAAAGCATTTGTTTCTTCTTTGTTGTTCAGTTCAATCACTTTCTCCATCATTTGCCTTAAGTCTTTGGTTATATTTTGACAGCCATTTGAAAGTCCTGATCTACTAATTATAATTTCTCTGTCATCCTTAGGTCTTCTATTTAGTACTTTTTCTCCTTTTAGCTATGGGTCACATTTTCCAGCTCTTCCTATGTGCAGTAGTTATTGATTGTATCCTTGACATTGTCAATGCTACATTTGTTCAGAGTCTCATTTTATTTATCTCCTTTAAAGAATATTGAATTTCAGTCTGGAAGACAGTTGTTTTACTGGTGACTTACCTTGATCTTTTCAAGGCTTGGTTTGAGGTTATGTAAGAGTAAGTCTAGAGTGTTCTTTATCCTTATTTTTGGGCCACAGTAGCTCTTCTCTTAAAGAGTGGACTTTCTGGGATCTTAACTAAATACTCATTTAGATGTCTTCACTATACCTGGATTGTAACTCCAAAGTATATGGCCCTGTGTTCTTTGGGAATTTTTGCTTACTTCTCCTGCAGAAGACCTTCTTTGCTAGGCTTCACAGAATCCTGTTTTGCACACATATATATATTTGGTCAACAACTCAAGGATGTCCCTATCAGATTTACGAAGCTCTTTACTACTTTATTTACTACTTTACTACTTTATTATCCTGTATCGTGTCCCAGTGTTCTAGCCAACACTTCAGCCCCTATAAAGATAGAGTCGGATCTCTATTTCTTATACCAACAATGTAAGAAATATGCATTCAAACAGTTGCATCACACATTCTGTACATTTTATAATAATTTATAGTCTAAGGGGGAATGGTAAGCTCAATAATTTACCATGACCAGATCCGGAATAAAAAGTTGATATTTACTTTTTTAAAGAAATCTTTTTAAATGAATCTAGTCCTAATGTAATGTCTTAAATATACTTTTATTTAAAGATGTTATAAATTTTACTATTACCATTTAGAAACTTACATTTATGAATGGTGTGACCTGAGATATAATTTCATATTTTACCATATAAATAGTCATCTCTGTGCCATGAATTCAGTATCCTTCTTTTATCCATTCTAGTCCGTCCCTTACATAGTCACTGTACATCTAGGCCAGAAGGAGGCAGATTCAGGCTTTCCAGATAAAGATATTAAGAAAGGAAAAATTTGGTCCAAAAAATACCAAATACTACTAATATATTACTCTTGCAGCTTTAAAAAGAAGAATAACTAAAAATGAGTGGAAAATGAGAATGTTTATTTCCTGCAAGTTAATAAACCTGAGACATGATCCAAAGAATGTCACACTTAGCATTTCATTTCCTCGGGGATTTTAAAGTGATGTTTAATTGCAGATGGTGACCTTCTGGATAAGACACTGTTTGCAAGTGTTAAATTTTAAGTAGGTGGCTTTCATGGTTTTCCATAAAGTCTCTTTAGGGAGTAGTGTATGAAATTTGTAAATCAAGAAAAAAAAACCCAGATACTTCTGTGTTACCTGATTGCTCACCTATCTATTCCCAAGGTTGTCACCAGATTTGAAATTCAAATTATTTCAGAATAAAATTTTATTCTCAGTTAATGGTGTCTGATATTACCTTATTTTATTTTTAGGGGTAATAGGTATAAAACACTTTGGTCTACTAATAAATTTTATATCTTTGAACTGCTACTGATAAAGAATACCAATTTAAATGCTATATGGCCTTAACAGAAGTGAGTATTTGGCTTAATATGACTCTTTGGGATTCTACATTCAGCTCTCTTGCCTTGTCTTGTGGAAGGATGGTTTATATACCTGTCCACTATTCATTGCGTAAATAGTTGGCATGTATCCAGAACATGTTAGATTTTGCATCAAAAAAGTCATACTTTTCTGTGCTAGAAATTATGACAATGGCTACAGAAGCATGAGATGGAAGAGTCATCTTATCCACTTTGTAATAGTCAATGTCCATGCCTCTAGCACTTTCTCTGGAATATCAACAATCATGTGTTACCTTTAGTTATTAATTTCTGTCCACAACCATTCTGAGCATATCAGTAGATTACAAAAAGAATCAAAGGAGAGGTAGAAGTATTGGAGACACCCTGAGATGAGTACTTTCCTCAAATATCATGGCTGCTTTTGGTTATGGAGCAGATGCCTTCTAGCAAGGATAGTGGAAATGTTAAGGAGGTAAAGTTGCAGAAATGGGTTAGGAGCCTACAGTAATAGGTCTCTAGTTGTTTCTTCCCTGCTCACTACCAGCCTGCCTGGTCCACTCATGCTTACAAACAGCAGGACCTGCATTCTCAAGCTATTCTCAAGGCCTAGAGGAAGGCACAAGGAGACTCTGACTTCCTCATTAGGAATTTCTGTTCTCATAGTAGAGGAGAACCTGCAGGAATCTGTGATTATATGCACACCTTAAACTTGGTCCATCTTTTATAATTGAACTTCATGTGGCCCTCAGTCAAAAAAACAAGATTAAATTCACAGTGCCTACTGAGACCACACATGTTTTCATCTTTTCAGACCCCAGGCTTATCTAAGTGAACATTTTTATGATTTTCTACAATTACATGTAACTCTAGTTTAAAAAGAGGAGTGTGCAGCGTTTAGCATGCCACTTAGACCTACAAAGCCTGAATACAATAACCCTTGAAAGAGAGAGTGTATGTAGTAGGGAAGTTGAAGATTCTGTCATTACATTGGTGTTTGAAAAAAATGAAACAAAAGCCAGAAGCTAAATATCTGCCTGTTGTTAATAAGACCACACAATCCTATGAAGTTTTTATCTATTATCTCTCTATCTATCTATCTCTCTATCATCTATCATCTATTATCTATCTATCTATCTATCTATCTATCTATCTATCTATCTATCTATCTATCATCTATCCTCTATCTATCTATGTATCCATCCATCCTAGTGAGCTCTTACTCACTGTGTTCAAAGACAAAGACAGTAAGTTCCTTGTTTTCCTGAGACATGATCAGGATAAATGAATTCAGTAGTAGAACAATCCTAATGAGACACTTTGTAACTAGTTTAAAAATATAATAAAATGTATGGATATAACATTTTTCCTGCCTGAGGTAAATTACATCTTGGGGAACAAATAATTTTCTTTAATTTTTTACATTTTAATTCCAGTATAGTTAACATACAGTGTTATATTAACTTCTGGTGTACAAATAGTGATTCAATAATTTTATACATTACTCAGTGCTCATCCATGACAAGTATGCTCTTAATCCCCAACACCTATTTCACACATCCCTCTACTGACCTCCCCTCTGATAACCCTCAGATTGTTCTCTATACTTAAGAGTCTGTTCTTTGATTAGTCTCTTTTTTACTTTTTTGTTTGTTTGTTTTGTTCCTTAAATTCCACACGGGTGAAATCATATTGTATTTGTCTTTCTTTGACTGACATATTTCACTTGCCGTTATACTCTCTTGCTTCCATAATTTGGCTATTGTAAATAATGCTGCAAAAACATAGGGGTACATATATCTATTTGAATTAGTGTTTTCATTTTCTATGGGTAAAAACCCAGTAGTAGAATTACTAGATTGTATGGTAATTCCATTTTTAATTTTTTGAGTAAACTCCGTACTGTCTTCCACAGTGCCTGCACCAATTTGCATTCCAACCAACAGAGCAAGAGGGTTCTTTTTTCTTTATATCCTCACCAACACATGTTTCTTGTGTTGTTGATTTTAGCCATTTGACAGATGTGAAATGATATCTCATTGTGATTTTGATTTGCATTTCCCTGATGATGAGTGATGTTGAGCATCTTTTCATGTATCTGTTTGTCATCTGAATGTCTTCTTTAGTGAAATGTCTGTTCATGTCTTCTGCCCATTTGTAATTAGGTTATTTGTTTTTTTTGGGTATTGAGTTGTATGAGTTCTTTATATATTTTGGATACTAACCCTTTATCAAATATGTCATTTGCAAATATCTTCTCCCATTCAGAATGTTGTATTTTAGTTTTGTTGATTGTTTATTTTGCTGTGCAGAAGCTTTTATTTTGACAAGACCCAATAGTTTATTTTTGCTTTTGTTTTCCTTGCCTCAGGAGACATATACAGAAAGAAGTTGCTACAACCAATGTTAAAGAAGTTACTGCCTTGTTCTCATCTAGGATTTTTATGGTTTCAAGTGTCACATTTAGGTCTTTAATCCATTTTGGGTTTATTATTGTGTATGGTGTAAGAAAATGGTCCAGTTTCATTCTTTTGCAGTCTTTAAATTTTTTGATAAAATCAAAGGTTTGTATATAAAGCAAAATGGTGGTAAAGCAGCTACAGAAATTGATTAAATATTGTAGTCTCATCAGATAAATGTGAAAAGTAGTCTGAGTTACTCTGATTTAGTACTTTCAATACAGAAACAGAAAGGATCACAGAGACAGAATATTGTATTGTTTAAGAAAATGAAAGCAAAATTCCTATGAAGTTCATTATTAGCACAAAAAATACATGCCATTTTAAGCATATAGCAAAATGATATAAGACATGGTAACAGTTTTATGAACATGTAAAAATCTGTTAAATTTTAATTAAAATAACATGGCAGCATTTGGGAAAAGTATATAATTGAAATGTCTGAACTATAAATATGGTGAAAATGCAAATTTAGGGATAACAGCTTTATTGAAATATAATTCATACAACATACAATTCAAACATTTAAATTATACAATTCAATGGTTCTTAGTATATTTACAGATATGTATAATCATCAGTACAGTCAGTTGTAGTACACTTTCATCACCTCAAAAAGAAACTCCAAACACTTAGGTCTCATCACCCAGCCCTCACTTTGTCTCCTCCTGCCCTAGCCCTAAAAAAGCACTAGTCTACTTTTTGTCTATACTTTTCTCCATTCTGGATATTTTCATATGAATGGAATCATATAATACATGGTATTTTTGTGACTGGCTTCTTTCACTTAGCGTTATGTTTTCATAGTTCCTCGATGTGGTAGCATACATCAGTACTTCATTCTTTTTTGTGGATGAATAATATTCCATTGTATGGCTATACTACATTTGCTTATCCATTCTTCATTTGATAGGCATTTGGGTTGTTTCTACTTTTTGGCTACTATAAATAATGATGTTATGAACATTTATGTACAGGTTTTTATGTAGGTATAGATTTTCAATTCTAGGAAGTGTAATTACTGGGTCAAAATGCTGTTTAACTTTTTGAAGAATTTACAGATTATTTTCCACAGTGTCTGTATCATTTTACATTCCTACTGCAATAAGGGTTAGAATTTGTCCTGATGTATGATGTGAGGTATCAGTTCTACCCTGTTTTTCAATATTGTTATTCAGTTATCTTAACAAACTTTAAAAATCCATCATTTCAGGCTATGAGAGTTCCAGTTTCTGTGCATCTTCACCAACACTTGTTATTACCTGACTTTTTGATTATAGCCATCTTAGTGGGTGTAAAGTGTTGCCTTATTGTGGTTTTGTTTCTCTGATGACAAATGATGTTGAGTATCTTCTCATGTGCTCATTTACCACTTGTGTATCTTCTTCAGAAAAATATCTACTTAGATCCTCTGCTCATTCTATAGTTGGGTTGTCTTTTATTGAGTTGTAAAAGTTCTTTATATATGCTAGATAAAAGTCCTTTATCAGATACATAATTTTCAGATATATTCCTCCCCTCTTTTTTCTCAAAGTTTTATTCTTTGGGTGATTACGTGTTGGTATTTGCTTCATTTATAGTTAATTTTAATATATGATGTGAGTTAAGGATCCAACTTCATTCATTTGTGTGTGACATCTGGTCATACCAACACCATTTGTTGAAAACACTATTCTTACCTCATCGTACTTTTCCTGACACCTTTGTCAAAAATCAATTGGCCATAGATGCATGGGTTTCTGTCCTGGACTTTCAATTCTATTTCAAATCTAAATAGACTCACAGTAGAATTCTAATAGTTCTTTAAAAATCAAATAATCATATTGTTTCTCAATCTATTCCAAAATATAGTAATGGAATACTGGCAAACTTATTTTATAAAGGGAACATAAATTTAATTAAATTAGGCACCAAAATATTTAAATCCAATCTAATTCTTGAATTTCAGTGCAGAGATCTTGGCTATTGTGGACATTGCTACTATAAACATTGGGGTGCAGGAACCCCTTCGAATCACTATGTATCCTTTTGATGTGGGTGGGGGAAGGGGTAACTGTGTGATGGGCACTAAGGAGGGCACTTGATGTAATGAGCACTGGGTGTTATATGCAACTAATGAATCACTAAACTCTACCTCTGAAACAAACAACAAAAAAAGAGATGCTCTCAGTCCAGATTTCTTAAATAAAATGTTAGAAACTTAACAACACATTAAAAATAATGCATAGAGCTCATGGAGTTTATTCTAGAAATGAAGAGTTGTTTTTAATAGTCAGCCATACTAATAGTACAAGGAGAAAAATTATACAGTAAACTCCAAAAATGCAGCAGGTTATTGACAGAAATTCCACATTCATTTATGTCAAGCGCACTCACACAAAATAAGAATAATGAATACTGTATTAACATAGTCATCATTTATGATTATATATTATATAAATACACTTCCCCCTTATCTAAAAACTAAATTTTTTCTTGTTAGTAGTGAGAAGATATGTTAAAGGCATAAAACTTGGAGAGCATAAGATAAAAGTATTTACAGACCTGTACCTCTGAGACAAAAGATACATTATATGTTAAAAAAATAAAAAGAAGAAGATAGCAGGAAGGAAAAAATGAAGGGGGGGAATCAGAGGGAGAGATGAACCATGAGAGATTATGGACTCTGAGAAACAAACTGCGGGTTCTAGAGGGGAGGGGTTGGGGGGATGGGTTAGCCTGGTGATGGGTATTAAAGAGGGCACATACTGAATGGAGCACTGAGTGTTATACACAAACAATGAATCATGAAACACTACATCAAAAACTAATGATGTAATGTATGGTGATTAGCATAACATAATAAAATAAAAATAAAATAAAATAAAAGTTAAATAATCTGTGGAATTAAAAAAAGTATTTCTTTTTGCAGATGATATGATTATATACATAGAAACTTTAAAGAATTCATTTAAAAATAAGAGAATTTAAAATAGCACATTTTAAATCAACATACAACAAATTTCCATAATATACAAAAGCAAACAAAAATCACGTAGAGGATAAAATGCAATAGAAGAGGCAATTTATGATAGAAAAGTTGCCAAAGTATAAATTTCATAAGAAATTTACATGGTAAAACCTAATGAAAACTATAAAATACTTATTTATAGCATAAAATTAAACTTGAATATATGGTAAGAAAAAAATACTCTAAAATAAAAAAATCCAATGCCATAACATGTCAGTTCTCTATATTTGAATTTAGAAATGTAATTCATCAGCAATAAAATATTATCAGACTTTTGTTTTCTTTTCTGAAGCTAGATAGCTTTATATTAAAGTTCAGTTGAAAAAAAAATAAGTCAGCAAGTAGAGCCAGAAAAATCCTGAAAGAGAAAAATGATAAGGGGAATGAGACATTAAATCAGATATTAAAATATTTTAAACAATTTCTATATATAACATAGTTAAACACTGACTCATGAATGGAGTACAAAGAACAGAATAGAATATCCAAACATAGATCATATGGCATAGAGAAATTTTATAAAAATTAAAGACGTGTTCTCAATCTGGGGGTGAAATGATGGATTTTTTTTATAAGTGTTTTAGAATAACTGAATAACAATATTGAAAAACAAAGTTGAACTGATTCCTCACATCATACATCAGGACAAATTCTAATTTAATCATAAATTTAACCGTTGAAAAAATAAATTATGCAACTACTAGACATACATCTAAGTAAATTCCTATATAACTTCAATTATGATTCAAAATTCAGAAGCATTAGGTGAAAAGATTGATAAACTTCATTAAATAAATATTAAAATTTTACATGCCAGAGAACATCAAAAGTGATTTAAAAAGATAAATAACAAACTGTGAAAAATATTTGTGACTGTTAAAGATGGGAAGGCAGACTTCATGCAAGGTGGGGCATGGTGATAGGGGTAGGTACCTGCAATAGGGCCTTGCAGCGGGGGAGAGACTGAACTCACCTTTGAAAGAGCATTGGGTAGTGAGCATTTATAGCCAGAAAGGGAAAATGAAGAAGGTTATTTATAGGGATTGAACGACTTCTTAAGAGAGGAAGGCGTGGGTGAAAGAAAGGTCACTTATGGGAAAACAAGTAAGTTTTAAGAAACAGAAGTGGCCCTTAGGAGAATAGATGGTATACAGGACAGTTTATGACAATGTCTATTTAAGTGTGATGTTAACTTCTAGTGATGAAAGTCAGTCTTCCCTCGTTGCTCCCAGGTAAGAGATTTATAGCAATTGAGTTCTTTTGGAAAGCTCCACTTTTAGACAGACAAGAGAGTTCAGGAAAAACGCTTACAATGCCTTCAGCTCAAAATTAATGTTTGTGGCATGATGGCATATTCTGGACCCCTTTAAACCAAAGGGAAATTGCAAATAAATTGTTTCTGCTAATCAATTACTAGTGTCAGAATGGGATTATTATTTAGACAATTATGCATGTATTGATGAATAAAGCAAATAAATAAAAGAAGGTTGTTTTGTTGCAAATGAGGACTGCTACTTTGGAAGAGATAGTTGGACATCTATGAGGTTAAATAAAAATGCTGTGTTACTGAATTTGAACTTAAAGTATCATTATGAGTAACTTTAATGCACACACACACACACACACACACACACACACACACACTCGTTTCCCAAATCTGCATACTGAAACAAACACACAAATATGAGATGCATCTATGTGGTTAGGAAAATCTCTTTAGTTCTGATTCATAATTGGCAATATCATTATGAATCTCTTTAATATTTCATATATATATACACACACGCATATACATATATACATATTTCTTAGCTCTAGACACTGAAACGATCAAATTCTAGTAGACCCCAGTTCTTTGGCATGAAATATACAAATAGGTTCAGAACATCTTTTCATACTAGATAGCAAGAAAGCTCTCAAAGATTCTCAAAGGTCTCAGAATCACAATGAAGAAGCTTCTCCTGGACAAAGATGGGCAATAAGGAATATGACTGCAGTGGATTGAAACCCACCAAATATTTCTAAGCTCACAAGTTCATAATGATATTTCAAACATAAAATAAACATTGGCCAATTTTAGAAGTTGCTAGGAAACATTATATGAAAAATTCATAAAGGGAAAGAATCAACATTCATTCTGCCTCTTCTTTATGAACTATACTTCTAGGTAACTGAATAGTTAATGAGGGAATGTTCTCCCTTTAGAGGTATAAGGGAGGAAAAGTTTTCCTCGACCCTTTTGGGATCCCTGGCTGAGTCTGAAAATTAAACTGACAAAGACAGATTAACAGGAATAAAGCATACACATTTATTTAGTATAAGTTTTATGTGACACAGGAGCCTTCATAAGGAAATGAAGACCAAAAGAAACAGGTAGATCTGAATATTTTTACACTAGGCTTGATGAGAGTAGACAGTCCTGTAGAAATATGATAGGTTATATGAAGTCAGGATAGGAAACTGGGAAAAACTTCAGCAAGGTCTGTTCATGGGACCTGGGAATCTGTTTTTTTCTTTTTCAGAGATAAGTGTGGTCCTTTCCTCTGGGTATACAGAAGTCACCTCTCACATGAAGATTTTTTGACCTGTGTCAGGAGAGAATGGTGGGTGAAGGGAAGAGTGACCTTTCTACCTCTGCCATTTTTCTTAAACTCAAATTGCCATATCCAATACACCAAGGTGCCATATTTTGGGGTAGCATGTCTTGATCTCCATCAGAAGTGATCCAGCTAATAAATGAAGAGAGAATGATAGGATTAGAGTAGCCACATTAGCAATCTATAAGGCATAAGGGATCTTAGTAAAAAGTCTGCTAAAACCTCCTAAGAAAATACACAATACCACCAATAAAGCAGTTTTTTTTTAAAGCTCAAATCTAATCCTAGTGAAAATTCTAACTTGAGCCCCAATTTACAGGTAAGGTGTAACATGATACCACAGTGATGCAATCAGGGAAATCCTGACTATGATATGTTCTGTAGGACATCAAGCTATTTTTTTCAATGAATACATTGAAAGAAAAAGAAAAAATATGGAAGAGAAAACCGTAGATTTAAAAAGATACCGGAAACATATCAACAAATCACAATGTATGTCCTAATTCAGGCAAACCATTCTAATTAATTAATTAGACAATTATGTAAATTTAAACATAGGCTGGATATTTGATTATACTGAGAACATATTGTGCCATAGGTCTTATGATTTGAGAAATGAGAACTGAAAGACAAAACTAATTTGCTGTTACTCAAGATAAGGATAGCACCCAAGGGTAGGAATAAGAGCTGGGCCCATGTTCCACTGCTACAGGTTTTAAACTTACTCTCTATGTGGTCTTTAGAACTGACTTTATGTTTCAAGTCTTTATTTCCTATTCTGCATGTATCTTTACATACGATTGTTTTAAATTGATTGTATTATTGTAACAGTCCTTTGCAAGGTGAACTGTTTCAAAAGTAACAAAATCCTTTTACTTAGGAAAAGGCAGCGCCTTTCTCTCTTTTCTGACTCTGTCCCCCAAGTTCAATTATTCACATTAAGCTTTTTACCTCCTCTTATGACTTGCTATGGAAATCTAGATCAACATCTTTTTAGAGGAGAAAAAAAGGTGAGAAAACACTCTCTTTCAGAGCACAATTTTAACTAAGATGAAAACAGCATGGGTTGTTATCAAATACTATGGAAAGCAGTTAAAGGAGAATTTGCCATGAACAAGAACTGAGAATAACAGGGTAGATTTAGCTTAATAATGTTAATGTATTCTCCCTGTCTGCTTAGGTTTCTATAAATAACACACACAGGCACAAGGCACATCCTTCATGATTAGCTTCTCCCTCTTGACTTAGTTCATCAATTGGTGCCATCAGGCTCTTTTGAGAGTCATTGCTCCTGATTAAGAGAAATGAGCTGGTTCTCTCTCAGGGCTTACAGAGCTGGCAATAAGATGGGAAGGGCCAACTTTGCCAGGCTCTTGAGTGTCTGCAGAGCAGGTGGGGTGTTCCTTATGAAATAAATAGAGACCCAGATTTCCCAATGTGTAATAGAACCACAGCTGTCATTTGAAGCCTGAAATGGGCTTCCAGAAAGAAAGTTAGCCATCCTGAAGCCACTCTGATCCCTGGTCCACTGTGTGTGTGTGTGTATGCACGTGCCTGTGCACAGACTCTGTGTATGTATAGGTGAAATTTACTCATGTTCCTAAATCAGATGATAATCTCCTACCCTAGGATTCTGCTTAGCTTCCCACACTTCCTCCAGTGCACACGCAAATGTGTACCTGAAAGCAGCCTGAGCCATGCCAAAGGAAGGTGAGGGCTAGCACTAATCAAAAGCCTCCAATCAGAGTAAGGAGATGAAGCAGGGAGAATGTCTGGTACCTGAATTTAAGATTCATAGGCTGTATTATCCAGAAAACAGGTCAGAAATGCTTCAGCTAAATTGGTACTGGTCTTAGAGGTGGGCCAAGAACTATTCCATTCTCTACTTTGTTCTGAATTCAAGCAGAGTCAACAATTCAAAGAAATACAGCATGGAAAATGAAATGGGAGAGAGGATGGGTGGCAGTATATTACAAGAGAGGGGCCACTCTCCCAGCTTTGCAGTAGCTCAGGTGTAAATTTAATCATACTTCATTTGGCATATATGCAAGAGAATATTTTTATACTGGAAGCCTTTGAGCATAACTTCCACTAGAAAAAAAATGTTACTTAATGTAATTTCAGTTTAATGATACTTAACAGTCTAATAACAAGAAGGGAAAAGGGAGAAGTAGAGGAAAACAATAGAAAAAAAAGTGTAGGGGCTGCAGCTTCCAGGTTCTCTATTTCCTAGGAAAAAGTGAAAAAGAAAAAAAGGAATTTCTGGTCTTAGCTATTTATTTTCTTGTTGTAGAATTTTTTGAAAGCTAGAACTGGTCTGCATCCCCACCTCCTATTGTGGGCATGGTTTCTACATATGGAATGGAATTATTAATAAGAATTTCACACTTCTAATGAGCACCCACTGTTTTCCTTGGGCCAGTACATTTTATCATTTTTAAAAAGAACATTAATCACATTTGCCAAACTACTATCTGGTTTGATATATGGATTAAAAAAAAACCTTTGGAAGTGATATTTGGAACTAATTTTAGATTTACAGAAAAGCCACAGGAAAGTACAGAGAGTTCCCATAGAGCCTTCACCTTCCTTGTGTTTAGCCCTCTTGTATACCTAAAGTACAGTGATCAAAATAAAAAAAAAACTAACTTTCATACAATACGATTAACTAAATGACAGAGCTCATTCAAATAAAACTAGAAATGATAAAAAAGGAAATACCTCAAGTTTTTAAAAATGATGTAAACTAATTAGCAACAGATTGGTCCTAGAGGGTGAGATTTAGTAAACCAGAAGGGAGACAATAAGAAATGATGCATATCCTCTCATGGAAAAAGCAAAGGGTAAAAATACAGACAAGAGGGTAAGAGACAAGAAGTCCATGAGTGCATCTAATAGACATTTCACTGGGTCCCCAAATGTAGATGAAAAAGAGAAAAGGCAACGTTTGCAGAACGAATAGCTGAGAATTTTCCAAATGTGTTGAAAGACAACAAAGCCCAAATACAATAAAAAGGAAATCTGTACCTAGTTACATGTTATTGAAATGGTAAAACAAAATAACACAAAGACAAAGAATATATTGACAACAGGCAGAGGAATAAGACCAACTTGAGAAGGACTGGCTGAATGACTTCTCAATAGCAACTATAAAAATTGGAAGACAAAAGAAGATTACCTCCAAAATGCTGAAACAAAGTTAGTGAAACCTGGAATCCTATACTTAGAGAAAATAAACTGCATGAATGGAAGTCAGATATAAACATTTACAATAAACAGTTTGAGGGAATTTGTCACTAGCAGATTCTCACAAAAGGAAATCCTAAGGAATGCATTTCAAGTAGAAGAAAATTAACACAGACATAAGGTCTGAAAAGCCAAAAGGAATTAAAAGAAGAGAAAGTGGCAAGTATGTGGGAAAATGAAAATGAACATAAAACATACAAAATAGTAATACTTTGGAAAAATGTTTATTCATGTCTTCTGCCCATTTTTTAACTGGATTAAGTAATCTAGTTTTTGTGTGTTGAGTTCTAGAAGTTCTTTATAGATTTTGGATACTAACCCTTTATCAGATATATCATTTGTAAATATCTTTTCCCATTCCATAGGCTGCCTTTTAGTTTTGTTGATGGTTTTCTTCACTGTGCAGAAGCTTTTTATCTTGATGAAGTCCCAATAGTTCATTTTTGTTTTTGATTCCCTCGACTCAGGAGACATATCTAGTAAGAACTTGTAACAGCTAATGTCAAAGAGGTTACTGCCTGTGTTCTCTAGGATTTTAATGATTCCCTGTCTCACATTTAGGTCTTTCATCCATTTTGAATTTATTTTTATTTATGGTGTAAGAAAGTGGTCCAGTTTCATTCTTTTGCATGTTGCTGTCCAGTTTTCCCAACAGTATTTATTGAAAACACTGTCTTTTTTTTCACTGGATATTCTTTTCTGCTTTGTCAAAGATTAATTGACCGTTAGCTGTGTGTTCCTTTCTGGGTTTTCTATTCTGTTTCATTGCTCTATATATCTATTTTTGTGCTAGTACCATACTGTCGATCACTACAGCTTTGTAATATATCTTGAAGTCCAGAATTGGGATGCCTCCAGCTTTGCTTTTCTTTTTCAAGATTGCCTTGGCTATTCGGGGTCTTTTGTGGTTCCATATAAATTTTAGGATTGTTTGTTCTAGTTCTGTGAAAAATGCTGGTGGTATTTTGATAGGGATTGCATTAAATGTGTAAATAGCTCTACTAGGTATTTACCCAAAGAATACAAAAATACAAATTCAAAGGGATACATGCACCCCAACATTTATAGCAGCATTATCAACAATAGCCAAATTATGGAAAGAGCCCAAATATCCATCGACCGATGAATGGATAAAGAAGAGGAGGTATGTGTGTGTATGTATGTATATATATATATATATATATATATATATATATGACATAGATGGAACTAGAGAGTATAATGCTAAGCAAAATAAGTCAGAGAAGAAAAATACCATATGATTTCACTCATATGTGGAATTTAAGAAGTAAAATAAATGAACATGAGGGGAAAAGAGCAGAAAACCAAGAAATAGACTCAACTATAGAGAACAAAGTGATGGTTACTGGAGGTAAGTAGGTGGGGGTAGGTTAAATAGGTGGTGGGGATTAAGGAGTGCACTTGTGATGAGCACTGGGTGTTGTAGATAAGTGATGAATCACTAAATTCTACACTAAATTCTACACTGTATGTTAACTAACTGCAATTTAAATAAAAACTTGGAAAGAAAAAATAAAATAATAATACTAATGTCTAGAGGGGATCACAAGTCAAAAAATACTGTAGACTAAAATTCCCAGAAAAAAAATAACATGAGTTGGGAGGTGAGAGAGTAGTGTTTACATTGTAATATCTGGCAGGATGATAAATGTTTTGATTCTTTTTGGATATGGGACTCCCTACTTCACTCTACATGAAAACCAATTCCAGGTTAATGGGAGACCTGTATCTGAAAGGCTTCTATAAAAGAATATAGAAGAAAGTCTTTGTGACATTGAGATGTAGTAGGACACAGAAAGAAAGACACTGAAAGCTTTAATCATGAATGAAAGATGATAAATTTAACTTTAGAACATATGAAACCCATTATTCCAAAGATACAATGAAAAGATAAGCTAGTGAGTGGGAGAAGGCACTTGCCAACAGATAACTGAGGATGGACAAATATCTAGAATACTTACAGAACTCCTACAAATCAGTGAGGAAAAGGCAAGCCACAAAATACAAAACAACAACAAAAAACAAACAACAACAACAACAAAAAGGTCAAAAACTTCAAGAGGCATTTTCATGAATAAGAAATCTAAATGCCAAGAAATAAATAAAGATGCCCAACCTTATTTGTGGACAGGAAGAAATCACAATGGAATAGCACTTCACACATACTAGGGTATCTAAAATAAACAAAAACTGTTATTAGTATTAGTAAAGATGACCTAGCATACCACATAAATTCATATTTTTACTTTGGAAATTTGTTTGGCAGTGTTTATATATGTATACTTTATTAGCCAATAATTCCAGTGTTGGATATATATACTCCACAGAAATGTTCACTAAATGTTGATCAAAATGCATGCACAAAATGTTCATAGAGGTTTGGTTTGAAATGGGCAAAAGCTGAAAACAATGCAAATATCTATCAATAGTAACATGGATCACTGAATTGTGATATATTTGTGAAGTGAAATTTTGTACAACAATGAAAATAAATTGATGTTTTTATCCAATGACGTGAATGCATCTTATGTTCATAATGTTGGCCAAGAAAACAAAATATGCTATGAAAGAATATAAGCAATAGGATCCCATTTATGTAAATTTCAAAAACAAACAAAATAGAAATGTATTGTTTGTGGAGATAAAGACTGGCAGTAAAAATATTTTTAAAAAGCAAGAAAGTAATTGGTATAAATTCCCAATTATGATTATCTCTGGGGGGGGGTGGATAGCAAGCTGTAAGGCATAGGCAGAATACTTTTGACACACCAATAATATCTTTCTTGACTTGGGAGGTAGTTACATGAATTTTTTGCTTTGCTATCATTTGTTCAACTTATATACTCATTTTATGCACTTTTTGGTATATTTTCTTTCTTTCTTTTTTTTTTTACAAAATGAGATAAACAAAGTATCTTAACAATCTGAAATTAGATATAGTAAAATTATTCTTGAATTTTTGGACCAAACCTAAGGAAAAATTCTGAGAGGAGCAGGGCTGGCTATGTATAAAATGTAGAAGTTTTTGCTGAGAAAAGCATAGATACAATTATATGAAATTTCTTTATGCTTTGTGAATAAATGAGTGAGGCATAAAAAATAAGTGAATTTTGCTTTACCAAATGCCTTTCACAATTTTTTTTTCATAATGGAAATTTCATTGTCTAGTGGAGGAGATAACAGCACTGATTTTAAAACCTGACATGGGAGGGGCTTAAATCTCTCTACATACTTGTATGAGTATGCAAATGAATAACAACTTTATGGAGTCAGTTTCTTCCTTCTAAAATTTGGATAACATAATTTATCTCAAATACAAGTTTTGAGAATTAAGAAAGTTCCCACTTCAAGTTATGGTGTGTGGTTGATATCTTATAGTGATAACTATAATAATGTGATGATATTTGTATTTCTAATTGGTGGCAGATAATATAAAGAGCTGTCATTCTTAGAGATATTCTCCAAAGAAATCCTAGCAAAAATGGGAATAATGGAATAGTGGTGCTTACATTGCTGCATTGTAGGAAATGTTAAGTGAGATCCTATGAACAGGTTCCTTGATACTAGAAGACATTTCAAGGTGGTGTAATTGAACCCCAAATCTGAGTTGGTGTGCCCAATGTGCAGTGAGATAATCTCTGAGTTAAAGTTTGAAGCAGAGAAAACTTTTATCATCAGGAGGGCAGCCCAACAGAAGGCAGGGGATTGACCCCCAAATCTGCCTTGCCCTGTCGAGCCAAAGAACAGTTTGTAGGATTAACAATTATGTGGAGTTTAGGGAAATTGATGGGTTTTGGAAGTTTCTGAGGGGGTGCTGAAACTTCTCAAGGTTATGCAATGTCCTTGGCCTCCTGGAGCCATCAGGGTCCTGCTTCCTTACATGTTAACCTCACATCTTATATCGGTTCTGTAAGACAGACATTATCAACTGGCATCCCACCCCTGGTGCCTGTAATTAACCTCAGGAAAAAGAACAAAGGACAAGGTTAATCCTTCTTGTGAGGCAGTGAAGGAATGTGCCATGTGCAGCATGTGAAGTTACTATGGAGGGAGAGTCTGGTAAGGTTTAAGCAAATAAAGAAACATGTACCTGGGCTCATTGGGAAGAAGAATTTAATGGATGAATTGTTTTCAAAAGTGTAAACAGTGAGGAGAGATCAGAAGTAAAAATGGAGAAGCTTAGGGCTGGAAAGTGCTGGGCAGTGAGGTTGTGGTTGCAGGAGCCAGAATATGACCTCTGAGTGAGAGACCCACAAGCCCCCAGTTGCCCTGCAGAGACGGAGCAGAGTAAAAAATACCCTGGCCTCATTCTCCTCTCCTCCTTCAGTATCCTATTTGTGTTCCTTATTGGCAGGATTCAAGCTAAAGTGCAATAGCAAGGGAATCTGTAGGGACAAAGAGTAGGGGAAGATGGAGAGTGGCTGCAGAGGCAGTCATAGATTGACCAGTACAGTAGGGTCTTGAACACAGTGATTGTCATGTAATAAACACTCAAAAAACAGTACCTCTTATTATCAGATGACATTTGTCCTTTCCACTGTTATTTCATAACATTGTATAGAAGGAGAAAGAATAATAAATTATGATCTTATGATGCTTTTCCCTTCCCCTGGTTTATCTGGGACATCTCACTTTATTGAAGCCTGTATTGAAGTAATAACTTCTCTGTGAACTCTTTTGTTGTCACCAAGGCAGGATGAGAAGTACCTTCTCTATTGTTCCATGGCACATCTCAAGTGGAACCCCTGGGTACAGTGCATTATAATTACATTTTCAGGTATATGCCTCCTCTGTGATCTGTGACTTCTGAAGTCTGGTGAGTCATCATCACTTTATAGTATAGAGAAAATCCCCTTGTCTGTCCTAGTGTCAGCTCTCCTGAGTGTGGTAGACCTCTTCCATCACTAACAGAGGCCCAGGACAGTGATTGCTATGTCTGGCGTAGGCAAGGTGAGGGAGGCTTAAGGCAGGGTAGAGAAGGGTCACCATCACCACTCATAGTGGGAAATACCAGAACTTTGTGTGGTATGTTATGTGAGGGAGTAGAAATTGGCAATGAATGTACACTTTGGAAAAACTCTTCCTGTGTGATTGAAATCTGTATCTTCAAGAGCCAATGTAGTCCATTTTCCATCTTGGAGTTGTTGCCATAGTGATTAATGCACTGTCATTGTTCTTTATTGAATTAAGTCCCTACTCTATGTAAATTTTTGGTACATCCTCCATAATTGTGGTTTTTCCAAATATATAAAAAGTATGTCTTGTTTTAAGTTTTTGGTACATCCTTGCTTTTTCTTTTTCCACTACATACGGCATTTTTAATGCTTTAATTGAAACGTATAGAGTTGACATGGATTTTCCCTTTACTGTCTAACTTCAGAGCTATAATAATTTAATAATTACCCTCTCATTACTGAAAGTTTGGTTGCTTCTGTGCAACTGTTTTGAAAGCATTCATATAAAAGAGCACACTGAAAATGATACTGACAGTGCAAAGATACAATTTCTTGAAAAAAGAAAGTGTATATTCCTATTTTTATAAATCTATATATTCATTTTCATTTCATACATATAAAGTTTGTAAATGTACTCAAAATACATGCTAACATGTAAATGGTGGTTACTTTTATCTAGTTACTATCATCTACATTTTTTTTTAAACCTATGCTTTGTAAGAAGAAAAAATGCAATACAATTTCACTTTTAACTGGTTACTGGCTTCTAATGTTTGCTATAGCATTTCTGAACGTCTAATGGCAGAGAACTAATAAAAACTAATCCAGCCAAGAAAAAAAAAGAAAAGACGGTTAACATAGGTCTAGAATGTTGAGGAAAAATACCATTGGGTATTAAATTACCTTCCCTTGAAAATACAGAAAAATTGTATTAAGAGTCATCCTGTTTAGGGTTGGCATGAACCAGAAAACAGAAAACCTCACTCCATTATGAGGAAATCTATTTTTGGAGTTAACCACAACATTGTTCCTCTTTCCCTTCCCTCACTTGTGCCTTTTTCTCTTTTTATTCCTCATTCGTTGTGCTGCAGTCAATCTTAAGAAACAAGATATAAAGTAGTGTGCATAGAGGATTATAATTTCTCATAGTTTTCATTGGATCAGGTGCAAGAGAAACAAACTGGAGGGTTGAAGGATGTCCCTCAACTCCACCAAGCGGAATGGTTGCATGTTAGGTGTTGTGTGCATCAACTTGTCCCTTAGTTCTAATGTGCTACACATTCTGAACAAACAGGCAGGGAATTGGGCCAGTAGAAGATGTCTCCTCTATGTTGCTAATGTTAAACCTGAAAAAATCAGTCCTCATTTAAATATTAATTTTTAAAACATTTTATGTATATCTAAAAGGTACTGTAAAACAATGACTCAAGATTCTGAAGACATGTTAGTTAAAATGATAATCTATGAGAGCCAGATTACAACTTAGTGTGAAAATTCAGTATTATTATAATGCTGAAAGCAGTCTCTGTTGTAGGACTGGCTCAATATCTCCCTTAATATTTTCCTCCTAAGCCCAATTGCTCTGAGAACCTTACACATTGTACTTCAGGTTCCTAATGTGTAAAATGTGGACTATTACAATACCTTCACTTCACACTTGTAGTGATGGCTATAAAAGTTAATAAAGACCTCAGTGTATAGGTAACATATAGTAGATTATTATTGTTTCTCAACAGGTGGCAAACAGACAAGGTTCTACAAGGAACGATTATTCTGAAATACAAATGAATTATATAATATAAAGGAAAATATTTAAAACCAAAAATGCAAAAGCTTTCTTCTAAACTTGATTTTGACTTAATAGAGAATCAAATAGATATCAGCTAAAAATGAATGAATGACATGTGGATCAAAACTGGGAGATTTTTGTAGAATACAGTAAAAAAAGGACAGAGGATCAATGACAGAAAATAACATCAATAATAAATAGAGAACACAAATCCAACTTATAGAAAACTAGAATTATTGAATAAGACATTTTATGTGGAAGGATCACAGAATTATTCAAAAATAGAATTGAAAAAGATTTCCCATTTGAAGAAAAATGTATGACAAATGAAAGAGATGACCAAACACTAGAAAAATTACTGAAAAGGAGTCACATCTAGAATAAAGCAAATCAAATGCTTGATTTATAAAATTTAAAAAGAATCATTCTACATTCATCCAGAACACTGGAAGAGGATTTAAAATTACTTAGGCACTGGGTGTTATATGAAAACAATGAATTGTGGATCACTACATCAGAAACTAATGACGTATTGTATGGTGACTAACCATAACATAATAAAATAAAATTAAATTAAAAAAATAAAATGACTTAGGCTGCTCTGCAATACTAACTGTGAAAAATATGGAAACCACATAGAGTTCTTTTGCAGGGGGTGGCTGGGTGGCCATCAGTTGAACATCTGACTCTTGGTTTCAGCTCAGGTTGTGATGTCAGGGTTATGAGATCAAGCCCCACATCAGGCTCCCTGCTCAGCATGGAATCTCCTTAAGTTTCTCTCTCCCTCTCCTTCTGCCTGAGCTCTCTCCTTGCACTCTCTCTCTCTCTAAAATAAATAAGTAAATAAATAAATCTTTTAAAAAAAGAGAGTTCTTGGGGTGCCTGGGTGGCTCAGCTGGCTAAACAACTGCCTTCGGCTCAGGTCATGCTCCTGGAGTCCCAGGATCAAGTCCCACTTGGCAGGCAGTCTGCTTCTCTCTCTGAACATAGCCCCTCTCATGCTCGCTCTCTCGCATTCTCTCTCTCTCAAATAAATAAATAAAATCTTTAAAAAATAAAAATAAAATAAAGAGAGTTATTTGGAAGGGGTAAGTATTGGTGAGAGAATAATTTTAAAATTAGTCAAATTATCTTTCAGATGGTAGAACAAAAGAAATTACAAATGTGTAATATTGCCTAAAATATATTACTACTTCATTATATTAAAAATATTTTAATGTCAGTGGGCTGGAAGTTGAAAAAAAATTCAACTGTAAAGAAAAGGATTAGTAAGGATCAAAGCCACCTTTTGAAAGATTCAGGTCGAGAAAACGTGAAAATATGATAATTTCAATTAACAATTAATTATTGAGAATTTTTTTTAATTTTTTTATTATTATGTTAATCACCATATATTACATCACTAGTTTTAGATGCAGTGTTCCATGATTCATTGTTTGTTCACAACACCCAATGCTCCATGCAGAACGTGCCCTCCTCAATACCCATCACCAGGCTAACCCATCCCCTTCCCCTCCTCCCCTCCAGAACCCTCAGTTTGTTTTTCAGAGTCCATCATCTCTCATGGTTCGTCTCCCCCTCTGACTTACTCCCCTTCATTCTTCCTCTCCTGTTATCTTCTTCTTTTTCTTTTTTCTTAAAATATGTTGCGTTATTTGTTTCAGAAGTACAGATCTGTGATTCAACAGTCTTGCACAATTCACAGTGCTCACCGTAGCACATACCCTCCCCAATGTCTATCACCCAGCCACTCCATCCCTCACACCCACAACCACTCCAGTAACACTCAGTTTGTTTCCTGAGATTAAGAATTCCTCATATCAGTGAGGTCATATGATACATGTCTTTCTCTGATTGACTTATTTCACTAAGCATAACACCCTCCAGTTCCATCTACGTCGTTGCAAATGGCAAGATCTCATTCCTTTTGATGGCTGCATAATATTCCATTGTGTATATATACCACTTGTTCTTTATCCATTCATCTGTCGATGGACATCTTGGCTGTTTCACAGTTTCGCTATTGTGGACATTGCTGCTATAAACATTGGGGTGCACGTACACCTTCGGGTCCCTACATTTGTATCTTTGTGGTAAATAACCAGTAGTGCAATTGCTGGATCATATGGTAGCTCTAATTTCAACTGTTTGAGGAACCTCCATACTGTTTTCCAGAGTGCTTGCACCAGCTTGCATTTCCACCAACAGTGTAGGAGGGTTCCCCTTTCTCCACATCCCCGCCAACATCTGTCGTTCCCTGACTTGTTAATTTTAGCCATTCTGACGGGTGTGAGGTGGTATCTCATTGAGGTTTTGATTTGGATTTCCCTGATGCCGAGCGATGCTGAGCACTTTTTCATGTGCCTGTTGGCCATTTGGATGTCTTCTTTGGAAAAATGTCTGTTCATGTCTTCTGCCCATTTCTTAATTGGATTATTTGTTCTTTGGGTGTTGAGTTTGATAAGTTCTTTATAGATTTTGGATACTAACCCTTTATCTGATATGTCATTTGTAAATATTTTCTCCCATTCTGTCAGTTGTCTTTTGGTTTTGTGGACTGTTTCTTTTGCTGTGCAAAAGCTTTTTATCTTGATGAAATCCCAATAGTTCATTTTTGCCCTGGCTTCCCGTGCCTTTGGCGATGTTTCTAGAAAGAAGTTGCTGCGGCTGAGGTCGAAGAGGTTGCTACCTGTGTTCTCCTTTAGGATTTTGATGGACTCCTGTCTCACATTTAGGTCTTTCAACCATTTGGAGTCTATTTTTGTGTGTGGTGTAAGGAAATGGTCCAGTTTCATTCTTCTGCATGTGGCTGTCCAATTTGCCCAACACCATTTGTTGAAGAGACTGTCTTTATTCCATCGGACATTCTTTCCTGCTTTGTTGAAGATTACTTGACCATAGAGTTGAGGGGCCATTTTGGGGCTCTCTATTCTATTCCATTGATCTATGTCTGTTTTTGTGCCAGTACCATACTGTCTTGATGATGACAGCTTTGTAATAGAGCTGGAAGTCCGGAATTGTGATGCCACCAGCTTTGCTTTTCTTTTTCAACATTCCTTTGACTATTCAGGGTTTTTCCTAGTTCCATACAAATTTTAGGATTATTTGTTCCATTTCTTTGAAAAAAGTGGATGGTATTTTGATGGGGATTGCATTGAATGTGTAGATTGCTCTAGGTAGCATTGGCATCTTCACAAAGTTTGTTCTCCCAATCCATGAGCATGAAACGTTTTTCCATTTCTTTGTGTCTTCTTCAATTTCTTTCATGAGTATTTTATAGTTTTCTGGGTACAGATCCTTTGCCTCTTTGGTTATATTTATTCCTAGATATCTAATGGTTTTGGGTGCAATTGTAAATGGGATCGACTCCTTGATTTGTCTCTCTTCTGTCTTGTTGGTGTATAGGAATGCCACTGATTTCTGTGCATTGATTTTATATCCTGCTACTTGACTGAATTCCTGTATGAGTTCTAGCAGTTTTGGGGTGGAGTCTTTTGGGTTTTCCACATACAGTATCATATCATCTGCAAAGAGTGAGAGTTTGATTTCCTCTTTGCCGATTTGGATGCCTTTGATTTCTTTTTGTTGTCTGATTGCTGTGGCTAGGACTTCTAATACTATGTTGAATAGCAGTGGTGAGAGAGGACATACCTGCTGTGTTCCCGACCTTAGGGGGAAAAATCTCAGCCTTTCCCCATTGAGAATGATATTCGCTGTTTTTCATAGATGGCTTTTATGATATTGAGGTATGTACCCTCTAACCCTATACTCTGAAGAGTTTTGATCAGGAAAGGATGCTGTACTTTGTCAAATGCTTTTTCTGCATCTATTGAGAGGATCATATGATTCTTGTTCTTTCTTTTGTTAATGTATTGTATCACGTTGATTGATTTGTGGATGTTGAACCAACCTTGCAGTCCAGGGATAAATCCCACTTGGTCGTGGTGAATAATCCTTTTAATTTACTGTTGGATCCTATTGGCTAGGATTTTGGTGAGAATTTTTGCGTCCATGTTCATCAAGGATATTGGTCTGTAATTCTCCTTTTTGATGGGGTCTTTGTCTGGTTTGGGGATCAAGGTAATGGTGGCTTCATAAAATGATTTCAGAAGTTTTTCTTCCATTTCTATTTTTTGGAACAGTTTCAGGAGAATAGGTATTAATTCTTCTTTAAATGTTTGGTAGAATTCCCCTGGGAAGCCATCTGGCCCTGGGCTTTTGTTTCTTGGGAGATTTTTGATGACTGCTTCAATTTCCTTAGTGGTTATAGGTCTGTTCAGGTTTTCTATTTCTTCCTGGTTCAATTTTGGTAGTTGATACATCTCTAGGAATGCACCCATTTCTTCCAGGTTATCTAATTTGCTGGCATAGAGTTGCTCATAATATGTTCTTAGAATTGTTTGTATTTCTTTGGTGTTGGTTGTGATCTCTCCTCTTTCATTCATGATTTTGTTGATTTGGGTCATTTCTCTTTTCTTTTTGATCGGTCTGGCCAGGGATTATTGAGAACTTTTTACTTGACAGTCACTGGTGTTAAAAATAGAGATTCAGGGCGCCTGGGTGGCTCAGTTGGTTAAGCGACTGCCTTCGGCTCAGGTCATGATCCTGGAGTCCCGGGATCGAGTCCCACATCGGGCTCTCTGCTCAGCGGGGAGTCTGCTTCTCCCTCTGACCCTCTTCCCTCTCGTGCTTTCTATCTCTCATTCTCTCTCTCTCTGAAATAAATAAATAAAATCTTTAAAAAAAAAAAATAGAGATTCAACAGGGAACAAAACTGAAAACATGAAACACTACATGTCATAAAATAATAAATGAATAAAATAACTTATACTAAAAATTCCAGATTATACTCATAAAGATTTAGAGCAGTATGATGAGATTTTTTAACATACATATGACTAGGGCGGAGGAGTAGGAGACCTGGGTTTCGTCTGGTCTCAGGAATTCAGCTGGATAGGGATCAAACCATTCTGAACACCTACGAACTCAACAGGAGATCGAAGAGTAGAATAGCAACAACTCTCTGAATAGAAAAGCGACCACTTACTGGAAGGTAGGACGTGCGGAGAAGTGAATCCGAGGCGATATTTGGGAGGAGAGACGGCGGGGGAGGGGGCCTCCGTCGGCCGCTTTTGACAAGAGATAGAGCCGCGGAGCACAAAATCGGAACTTTTAGAAGTCAGCTCCGCTGAGGGACGTCGCTCCAGTGGCTAAGCGGGGGGTGGAACCCTGGCGGGACAGTGTGGTCTCAGGACCCTCGGGGTCACAGAAAGACCGGGGGTGCCTGAGTGCGGCAGAGCTCCCAGGTATCAGAACGGGGAAGCCAGCTGCAGAGACAGAGCCGAGGTGTGGGCTCTCAGCTCGGGGTGGCCATAAACTGTGATCTGTGGCCCAGTTGGGTCTCTGCTCCTCCAGCAGGGACCCAACAAGTGGCAGAGCCAGGGAGACTCCCCTTCCTTCCCTGGGAGGAGTGGTGTGGAAGCGCACCACAGGGATCTGCTGGGTTTGAAGACTCCACACGGGGTCGTGTGCTGGAGGTAGAAACGCTTGGTCACAGGCCGGGTGAGCACGGAGTGCGGCCGGAGACCAGGAACATGGGAGTGACTGCTTTTCTCTGGGGGTGCACAGAGGAGCGGGGCCCTGAGTTCTCAGCTCCTCCAGGTGGAGATTGGGAGGCCACCATTTTCACTCAGGTCCTCCAATGCTGTACCGAGAGCTTGGAGGGAACAAAAGTACAGCAAACCTGAGCAGATTGCTTAGCCCGGACCTACGAGGGCGGGGCAATTCCTCCTCCGGCAAAGACATTTGGGAACCACGGCAACAGGCCCCTCCGCCAGAAGATCAGCACCAACAGCCAGCAAGCCAAGACCAAGTTTACCTATCAAGGAGAATGGGAGAACTCCAGTGCTAGGGGAATACTGAACATAGAATTCATGTCTTTTTTACCATGATTCATTAGTTTTTCAAAGTTGATTTTTTAACTTTTTTTTTCTTTTTTTGAATTTTTCTTTTTCCCTTTTACAACCAAAATCTTATCAATCCCTTTTATAAAATGTTTTTTTTTTCATTTTTTAGAGTCATATTTTATCCCTTCATAGTAGTTACCCTTATTTTTGGCATATATGTATAAGTTGTTCTCTCTTTAAAATTTTGAGATACAGTTTCTTCTAACAGATCAAAATATACCTTAAATCACTAGTGTATGGCTTCGTTCTAGTCTCCTGCCTGATCACATTCTCTCCCTTGTCTTTTTTCTTTTTCTTCTTTGTTTTTTAATCTTCTTCTTTCTCCTTTCAAACAACTTCTTATCTTATCAATTCCTTTTATAAAATCTTTTATAATTTTCATCTTTACAGTCATCTTCCATCACTTCATTGTATCAACCCTTATTTGGTACATATATAAGTCTTTCTTCCTTTAAAATATTAGGAGGCACTTTCTTCTAACAGACCAAAATGCGCTCAAAATCTAGTGTGTGGCACTGATCTATCCACTAGTCTGATCATATTTGATCATATTCTGTTTTTTTTATTTTGTTCTGTTTTTGCTTGTTTTTATCTTTATCATCTTTTTCTTTTTTCTTTTTTTTTTTCCTCTTTCTTTTTTCTTTCTTTCCCTTTCTTTTCCCCTGGTTTCAGGTCTTTTCTGATTTGTATAGACTATATTTGCTGGGGACGTTGTTAACCTGTTAGCATTCTGTTCTCTCATTCATCTATACTCCTCTGGACAAAATGACAAGACAAAAAAAATCACCTCAGCAAAAAGAACAAGAGGTAGTATCATCTGCCAGGTACCTCCTCAATACGGACATTACTACGATGTCAGACCTAGAGTTCAGAATCATGACTTTAAAGTTACTAGCTGGGCTTGAAAAAAGCATGGAAGTTATTGGAGACACCCTTTCTGGAGAAATAAAAGAACTAAAATCTAACCAAGTTGAAATCAAAAAGGCTATTAATGAGGTGCAATCAAAAATGGGGGCACGAACAGCTAGGATAAATGAGGCAGAAGAGAGAATCAGCGATATAGAAGACCAAATGATGGAAAATAAAGAGGCTGAGAAAAAGAGAAAGAAACAACTACAGGATCGCGAGGGCAGAATTCGAGAGATAAGTGATATCATAAGACGAAACAACATTAGAATAATTGGGATCCAAGAAGAAGAAGAAAGAGAGGGGCAGAAGGTATATTGGAGCAAATAATAGCAGAGAACTTCCCTAATGCGGGGAAGGAAACAGGCATCAAAATCCAGGAGGCACAGAGAACCCCTCTGAAAATCAATAAAAATAGGTCAACACCCCAACATCTAATAGTAAAACTTATGAGTCTCAGAGACAAAGAGAAAATCCTGAAAGCAGCTTGGGAGAAGAGATATGTAACCTACAATGGTAGAAACATTAGATTGGCAACAGACCTATCCACAAGGACCTGGCAGGCCAGAAAGGACTGGCATGAGATCTTCAGAGCACTAAACCAGAAAAATATGCAGCCAAGAATACTATATCCAGCTAGGCTGTCAGTGAAATTAGAAGGAGAGATAAAAAGCTTCCAGGACAAACAAAAACTAAAGGAATTGCAAACACAAAACCAGCCCTCCAAGAAATATTGAAAGGGGTCTTCTAAGCAAAGAGAGAGCCTAAAAGCAGCATAGATCAGAAAGGAACACAGACAATATACAGTAACAGTCACCTTACAGTCAATACAATGGCACTAAATTCATATCTTTCAATAGTTACCCTGAATGTAAATGGGCTAAATGCCCCAATCAAAAGACACAGGCTATCAGATTGGATTAAAAAACAAGACCCATCGATATGCTGTCTGCAAGACACTCCTTTTAGACCCAAAGACACCCCCAGATTGAAAGTGAGGGGGTGGAAAACCATTTACCATGCTAATGGACACCAAAAGAAAGCTGGGTTGGCAATCCTTATATCAGACAAATTAGATTTCAAAACAAAGACTGTAATAAGAGATGAAGAAGGACAGACACTATATCCTACATAAAGGGTATATCCAAAAAGACGATCTAACAATGGTAATATCTATACCCCTAACATGGGAGCAGAATGAATGGGTCAACCAGGAAATTAAAGAAGAATTAAAAAAATTCATGGAAACCAATGAAAATGAAAACACAACTGTTCAAAATCTTTGGGATACTGCAAAGGCAGTCCTAGGAGGAAAGTATATAGCAATACAAGCCTTTCTCAAGAAACAAGAAATGTCTCAAATACACAACCTAACCCTACATCTAAAAAAGCTAGAGAAAAAAACAGCAAATAAAGCCTAAACCCAGCAGGAGAAGAGAAATAATCAAGATCAGAGCAGAAATCAATGAAATAGAAACCAAAAGAGAGGAGAACAGATCAACGAAACTAGGAGATGGTTCTTTGAAAGAATTCACAAGATTGATAAACCCCTGGCCAGACTTATCAAAAAGAAAAGAATAATGACCCACATCAACAAAATCATGAATGAAAGAGGAGAGATCACAACCAACACCAAAGAAATACAAACAATTCTAAGAACATATTATGAGCAACTCTATGCCAGCAAATCAGATAACCTGGAAGAAATGGGTGCATTCCTAGAGATGAATCACCTACCAAAACTGAACCAGGAAGAAATAGAAAACCTGAACAGACCTATAACCACTAAGGAAATTGAAGCAGTCATCAAAAATCTCCCAAGAAACAAAAGCCCAGGGCCAGATGGCTTCCCAGGGGAATTCTACCAAATATTTAAAGAAGAATTAAGACCTATTCTACTGAAACTGTTACAAAAAATAGAAATGGAGGGAAAACTTCCAAACTCATTTTATGAGGCCACCATTACCTTGACCCCAAAACCAGACAAAGACCCCATCAAAAAGAGGAATTGTAGACCAATATCCTTGATGAACATGGATGCAAAAATTCTCACCAAAATCCTAGCCAATAGGATCCAACAGTAAATTAAAAGGATTATTCACCATGACCAAGTGGGATTTATCCTTGGACTATAAGTTTGGTTCAACATCCGCAAATCAATCAACGTGATACAATACATTAACAAAAGAAAGAACAAGAATCATACGATCCTCTCAATAGATGCAGAAAATGCATTTGACAAAGTACAGCATCCTTTCCTGATCAAAACTCTTCAGAGTATAGGGATAGAGGGCACATACCTCAATATCATAAAAGCTATCTATGAAAAACCTACAGCGAATATCATTCTCAATGGGGAGAAACTGAGAGCTTTTCCCCTAAGGTCAGGAACACAGCAAGGATGTCCACTCTCACCACTGCTATTCAACATAGTATTAGAAGTCCTAGCCACAGCAATCAGACAACAAAAAGAAATCAAAGGCATCCAAATCGGCAAAGAGGAAGTCAAACTCTCACTCTTTGCAGATGATATGATACTGTATGTGGAAAACCCAAAGACTCCACCCCAAAACTGCTAGAACTCATACAGGAATTCAGTAGAGTGGCAGGATATAAAATCCATGCACAGAATTCAGTGGCATTCCTATACACCAACAAGACAGAAGAGAGACAAATCAAGGAGTTGACCCCATTTACAATTGCACCCAAAACCATACGATACCTAGGAATAAATTTAACCAAAGAGGCAAAGGATCTGTACTCAGAAAACTATAAAATACTCATGAAAGAAATTGAAGAAGACACAAAGAAATGGAAAAACATTCCATGCTCATGGATTGGAAGAACAAACATTGTGAAGACGTCAATGCTACCTAGAGCAATCTACACATTCAATGCAATCCCCATCAAAATACCATCCTCTTTTTTCAAAGAAATGGAACAGATAATCCTAAAATTTGTATGGAACCAGAAGAGACCCCGAATAGCCAGAGGAATATTCAAAGAGAAAAGAAAAGCTGGCGGCATCACAATTCCCGACTTCCAGCTCTATTACAAAGCTGTCATCATCAAGACAGTATGGTACTGGCACAAGAACAGACACATAGATCAATGGAACAAAATAGAGAGCCCAGAAATGGACCCTCAACTCTATGGTCAACTCATCTTTGACAAAGCAGGAAAGAATGTCCAATGGAAAAAAGACAGTCTCTTCAACAAACGGTGTTGGGCAAATTGGACAGCCACATGCAGAAGAATGAAACTGGACCATTTCCTTACACCACACACAAAAATAGACTCGAAATGGTTGAAAGACCTAAACGTGAGACAGGAGTCCATCCAAATCCTAAAGGAGAACAGAGGCAGCAACCTCTTCCACCTCAGCTGCAGCTTCTTCCTAGAAACATCGCCAAAGGCAAGGGAAGCAAGGACAAAAATGAACTATTGGGACTTCATCAAGATAAAAAGCTTTTGCACAGCGAAAGAAACAGTCAGCAAAACAAAAGATAACCGACGGAACGGGAGAAGATATTTGCAAATGACATATCAGATAAAGGGTTAGTATCCAAAATCTATGAAGAACTTATTAAACTCAACACCCAAAGAACAAATAATCCAATCACAAAATGGGCAGAAGACATGAACAGACATTTTTCCAACGAAGACATCAAAATGGCCGACAGACACTCGGCCTCCAAAAGTGCTCAACATCGCCCCAGCATTAGGGAAATCCAAATGAAAACCTCAATGAGATACCACCTCACACCAGTCAGAATGGCTAAAGTGAACAAGTCAGGAAATGACAGATGTTGGCGGGTATGCGGTTAAAGGGGAACCCTCCTACACTGTTGGTGGGAATGCAAGCTGGTGCAACCCCTCTGGAAAACAGTATGGAGGTTCCTCAAAAAATTGAAAATATAGCTACCATATGATCCAGCAATTGCCCTACTGGGTATTTACCACAAAGATGCAAATGTAGGGATCCCAAGTGGTATGTGCACCCCAATGTTTATAGCAGCAATGTCCACAATAGCCAAACTGTGGAAAGAGCCAAGATGTCCATCGACAGATGAATGCATAAAGAAGAAGTGGTATATATACACAATCGAATATTATGCAGTTATCAAAAGGAATGAGATCTTGCCATTTGCAAGGACGTGGATTGTACTGGAGGGTGTTATGCTGAGTGAATTAAGTCAATCAGAGAAAGACATGTATCATATGACCTCACTGATATGAGGAATTCTTAATCTCATGAAACAAACTGAGTGTTGCTGGAGTGGTGGGGGGTGGGAGGGTTGGGGTGGCTGGGTGATAGACATTCGGGAGGGTATGTGCTATGGTGAGCACTGTGAATTGTGCAAGACTGTTGAATCACAGATCTGTACTTCTGAAACAAATAATGCAATATATGTTAAAAAAAAAAGAAGAAGAATATAGCAGGAGGTGAAGAATGAAGGGGAGTAAGTCGGAGGGGGAGACGAACCATGAGAGACAATGGACTCTGAAAAACAAACTGAGGGTTCTAGAGGGGAGGGGGGTGGGGGGATGGGTTAGTCTGGTGATGTGTATTAAAGAGGGCACATTCTGCATGGAGCACTGGGTGTTATGCACAAACAATGAATCATAGAACACTACATCAAAAAAATAAAAAATAAACTTAAGAAAAATAAATAAATAACTGAAAAAAATATACATATGACTACTAAGGAAAGTTTCTATGTGACATTGCTAATTACAGAGCAATCAGGAAGATATATAATTTCAAACAAATGTAACCACCAATAGAATTACAAATAGGGTCAATTTCTTTCAAATCTTTAGAAAGCAATTGTAAATCTGGGGTGCCTGGGCGGTTCAGTCAGTTAAACATCTGCCTTCAGCTTGGGTCATGATCCCGTGGTCCTGGGATCCAGCCCCGCATTGGGCTCCCTGCTAGCAGGGAGCCTGCTTCTCCCTCTCTCCCACCCCCCTTTGTTCTTTCTTTCCCTATATCTCTCTCTCAAAGAAATAAATAAAATATTTAAAAAAAGAAAACAATTGTAAATATGATAGAGGCCATATTAAAATAACAAATAAATACTGCAAAAAACATAAAATGCAAGAATAAAAAACTGGAATAATAAAAGAAAACATGAATTATTACAATAAATGTAAATGGCTTAAAAATTTCCTTTTGAATTAAAAAAATAACTGAAAGAGTCTAAAGGAAAAACAATTAAATGCAATGTTGAATCTACATAGAATCATGGAAGGACATTCGTGGAAAAACTTGTGAAATTTAAATAAGGTTTGATATTTCATTAACAGAATTGCACCAATGTTTTTTTTTCTTTTTGGTTTTGATAGCTGTACTGTTCCATGTTCCATGGTTTATAAGATAATAACATTAGAGGAAGCTGGGTGAAGGGGACTCTGTTATTTTTGCAACCTTTCTGTGTGCTTAAAGTTATTTTTTTAAGTTGAAAAAATGATATAAAACCCAAGTATATGTTACTTTAAAAACAGACCATATCTAAAATGCTTTATAAAGGAGGCTTTCAGTTTAACAATGGTTGCTGGATCACAACCTTTAATACATCCTATTTAAATTATTTTTAAAAGAGGGGACAAAGTGAAAATTTATAAGAAACTAAAAAAAAGACTGATGACCAATTTATATGTTGGTTTCCACAAATATAAATTGAAATGGAAAAAAATTATGGCAGTAGGAATTTTATACTTGAAGATATAGAGAAGACATAGGAACTAATTATATGTGGATCATTTTGGATCCTGATTTTTGAAATATGTAATGACATGAGACAATTATAACTGAATAATAACTGGATATTTCATGATATTAAAAGTTTACTATAAGGTCTAGGTGTGATAATAGTATTGAGGTTATATTAACAAAAACAAGAGCAACAATACAATAATGAGACCTTACTTTTACAGACCCATAAAAAATATTTATGGCTGAAATACAAAGAAAAAAATCATTAAGGAATCCTAGCTATATGAAAAACTAAACTTACATAAAATTTTTCCTTTTCTCCCTTCCTATTAATGCTGGACATAATCCTATGATACTCACTAAAGGAACTGCTAAAAGTTGTCCTTTAATTTCAAAACAATATAACTTGGAAGGGAGGAGTGAATGGAAGACTAATAGAGAACAAATAAGCTAGTCACCATATTGGTAAATCTAAAGAATACTGGACTGCTGCCACTGTTGTCAATGGTGATGATGGTGTTGGTGATGACTAATTTGGAGTTCTTTACAAAGACAGGAGAACTAAAATATGGAAAAAATGTGGAAAGAGAAGTGAGTTACAATTAGAGTGCTCCAAGTTTATATATTGTTTGGGAGGATAATAAAGATATTAACTTGGAATATGAGATTTGACTTAACATCACCTGTGAACTTTAAAATTGTAAAGGTACCTTACACCTAAAAGAGCTGGAGAAAGAACAGCAAATAAAACTTAAACCAAGCAGGAGAAAAGAAACGGTAAAGATTAGGGCAGAGATCAATGAAATAGAAATCAGAAAAACAGTAGAACAGATCAACGAAACTAGAAGCTGGTTCTTTGAAATAATTAATAAGATCGATAAACCTCTGGCCCAACTGATCCAAAAGAAAAGGGAAAGGACCCAAATCAATAAAACCATGAATGAAAAGGGAGAGATCACACTAACACCAAGGAAATAGAAACAATTATTAGAAATTATTATCAGCAACTATATGCCAACAAATTAAGCAACCTGGGAGAAATGGATGCCTTCCTGGAAACTTATAAACTACCAAGAAGGAAACAGGAAGAAATAGACAACCTGAATAGACCAATAACCAGTAATGAAATTGAAGCAGTAATCAAAAAGGTCCCCATAAATGAGTCCAGGGCCAGATGGCTTCCCAGGGGAATTCTACCAAACATTTAAAGAAGAAATCATACTTATTCTACTGAAGCTGTTTCAAAAAATAGAAACAGAAGGAAAACTTCCAAACTCATTCTATGAGGCCAACATTACCCTGATCCCAAAACCAGGCAAAGACCCCATCAAAAAGGAGAATTACAGACCAATATCCCTGATGAATATGGATGCCAAAATACTCAACAAGATCCTCGCCAATAGGATCCAACAGTACATTAAAAGGATTATCCATCTTGACTAGGTGGGATTTATTCCTGGGATGAATCAATCAACATAATAGAACACATTAATAAAAGAAAGGACAAGAACCATATGATCCTCTCAATTGATGCAGAAAAATCATTTGAGAAAATACAGCATCCTTTCCTGATTAAAACTCTTCAGAGTGTAAGGATAGAGGGAACATACCTCAATATCATAAAAGCCATCTATGAAAAGCCCACAGTGAATATCGTTCTCAAT
The DNA here is from genome assembly GCF_009762305.2 of Zalophus californianus. NCBI lineage: Eukaryota > Metazoa > Chordata > Mammalia > Carnivora > Otariidae > Zalophus > Zalophus californianus. The sequence continues at coordinate 64,892,636 of NC_045595.1, read as the reverse complement.
GGGGAAAAACTGAGAGCTTTTCCCTTAAGGTGAGAAACACGACAGGGATGGCCACTCTCAACACTTTTGTTTAACATAGTACTAGAAGTCCTGTCCTCAGCAATCAGACAACAACAACAACAACAAAAAAGACACTGGCAAAGAAGAATTTAAATTCTCTCTCTTCGAAGATGACATGATACTTTATGTGGAAAACCCAAAAGACTCCACCCCCAAATTACTAGAACTCATACAGAAATCCAGCAATATGACAGGATACAAAATCAATGCACAGAAATCAGTTGTATTTTTATACACTAACAGTGTGACTGAAGAAAGAGAAATTAAGGAATTGATTCCATTTACAATAGCACCAAAAACCATAAGATACCTAGGAATAAACCTAACCGAAGAGGTAAAGGATCTATACTCTAGGAACTACAGAACACTCATGAAAGAAATTGAGGAAGATACAAAGAGATGGAAAAACATTCCCTGCTCGTGGATTGGAAGAATAAATACTGTGAAAATGTCTATGCTGCCCAGAGCAATCTACACTTTCAAAGCAATCCCTATCAAAATACCACTGACATTTTTCACACAGCTGGAACAAACAATCCTAAAATTTGTATGGAACCAAAAAAGACCCCACATGGCCAGGGGATTGTTGAGTAAGAAAACCAAAGCTGGGGTCGTCACAATGCTTGACTTCAAGCTATATTACAAAGCTGTGATCATCAAGACAGCATGATATTGGCACAAAACAGACTCATAGATTAGTGGAACAAAATATAGACCCAAGAAATGGACCCTCAACTCTATGGTCAACTAATCTTCAACAAATCAGGAAAGAATATCCAATGGAAAAAAGACAGTCTCTTCAATAAATGGTGCTAAGAAAATTGGACAGCCACATGCAGAAGAATGAAACTGGACCATTCTCTTACACCATATACAAAAATAAACTCAAAATGGATGAAAGACCTCGATGTGAGACAGGAGTCCATCAAAATCCTAAAGGAGAATATAGGCAGTAACCTCTTTGACACTGGCCACAGTGACCTCTTTCAAGACACATCCCTAAGGGTAAGGGAAACAAAAGTGAAAATGAACTTTTGGGACTTCATTAAGATAAAAACCTTCTGCACAGCAAAGGAAACAGTCAACAAAACTAAAAGGCAACCCACAGAATGGGAGAAGACATTTGCAAATTACATTATGGACAAATGACTGGTATCCAAGATCTATAAAGAACTTCTCAAACTCAACCCCCCAAAAAACAAATAATCCAGTCAAGAAAAGGGCAGAAGACATGAACAGACACTTCTCCAAAGAAGACATAAAAATGGCTAACAGACACTTGAAAAAATGTTAAACATCACTAACTGTCAGGGAAATTCAAATCAAAATGACAATGAGATTCCACCTTACACCAGTTAGGATGGCAAAAATTAACAAGACAGGAAACAACAAGTGTTGGCGAGGATGTGGAGAAAGGGGAACACTCTTACACTGTTGGTAGGGATGCAAGCTGGTACAGCCACTCTGGAAAACAGTATGGAGGTTCCTCAAGACGTTAAAAATAGAGCTACCCCATGACCCAGCAATTGCACTACTGGGTAATGACCCCAAAGATACAGATGTAGTGAAAAGAAGGGGCACATGCACTCCATTGTTAATAGCAGCAGTGTCCGCAATAGCCAAACTGTGGAAGGAGCTGAGATGTCCTTCAACAGATGAATGGATAAAGAAGATGTGGTTCATATATACAATGGAATATTACTCAGACATCAGAAAGGATGAATTCCAATCATTTGCATCAATATGGATGGAACTGGAGGGGATTATGCTAAGTGAAATAAGTCAAGCAGAGAAAGAGAATTATCATATGGTTTCACTCATATCTGGAACATAAGGAATAGTGGGGAGGACCTCAGGGGAAGGGAGGGAAAACTGAATGGGAAGAAATCAGAGAGGGAGACAAACAATGAGAGACTCTTTACTCTGGTAAACAAACTGAGGGTTATAAAAGGGAGGGGGGTGGTGGGATGGGGTAACTGTGTGATGGGTATTAAGGACAGCACCGTGGTAAAGAGCACTGGGTGTTATACACAACTAATGAATCATTGAACACTACATCAAAAACTAATGTACTATATGCCGGCTAATTGAACATAATAATAAAAAATAATAAAAAAATAAAAGAGCTATAAAATTGTAAAAAGATAAAGTGTAAAGGTAACAAAAAGGAATAAGAGTATAATTTACAACTTTAAAATGGCTAAAGGAAAACAGAAGGATATATAGCAAAAAAAATCAAGTAACAGGAGAAAAGAAGTAAAGAAACATAAAAGTATGGCATATAGAAAACCTACAGTATTATGGTATAAATTGCTCCAAATACCAAGATATTGTGTAATATTGCCCAGAACAGTGGTTCAAAACAACTATTTATTTAGTTTCTGATCCTGCAGGTGGTTTATTTAGGCTGGGCTGAGCTGGTATTTCTTCTGTTCTTGGTCCAGCACCTTCATGCATTTGTGGTAAGCTGAGGCTGGTAGGTGACTCCATTCTGGGGTCTGGGCTGGCTGACACTTGTATGTTTTTACTCTTCTTCACATAGTTTCTCATTTTCTAGGCAGTAAATTGTGCTTGGTCACATGGCAGAGCCAGATTTCTAGACCAGTGCATGAAAACATGTTGTGCCTTTTGAGGTGTAGCCTTGGAATTGGCCTGCCAGTATTCCTGTTTCATTCCACTGGTCACAGCAAGTCACAGACAAGCCCAGATTGAAGGGATCAGGAAATAGACTCTCTTTTTGTGGGAGATTGACATAGTCACATTGCAAAGGCCACAGAAACAGGGTGGGGAGAGTATGTAGTTATAAATACTTGCAGTAAATGTAAATGAACAAAACTCTTCCATTAAATGCAGAGATCTGTGGGGTGCCTGGGTAGCTCAGTCATTAAGGGTCTGACTTTGGCTCAGATCATGATCCAAGGGTCCTGGGATTGAGCCCTACATTGGGCTCCCCCTCAGTGGGAAGCCTGCTTCTCCCTCTCCCACTCCCTCTGCTTGTGTTCCCTCTCTCACTGTGTCTCTCTCTGTCAAGTAAATAAATAAAATATTTAAAAAATGCTAGATATTTGTAAATTATAAATTTTGAAACAGCTTCTTGATATAGAAGAGGCTAAATTAGTTTAGGATTAAATGAAAATATTAAAAAGTAATGAAAAATGATAAGCAATGCAAATAATTACTAATCTAAAGGAAGCTGTTGAGGAAAAAAATCTTTAAAGCAGAGAGAATTTTTAAGGATATAAGAGAGATATTATCTAATCATAAAAGAAAAACTTCACCCAAAATACATTATAATTTTGAATCCATATGTACCTAACTGTATAAAACCAAGATAGGTAACATAAAAATTAATAGAATTAACTGATAATTAAACTGATAAGAACATTTGAATGGCTAGTATTAGAATTACAAATAGGAAACATACCTTGTGAAACAGTAGGTATGGGAAATGTAAAATAAATAAATACTCCATCTAAAGAGCCAGAATTCAGGGGAGCCTTCAAGGAAATAAGATGGCAAAAGTGAAGAGATACTCTCAATGGGTCAAAACCAAAACTGAATTATTTCCTGAACATTATAAAGACCTAGGAATATAACAGTAAGTAAAAAATTAAAGATATAAAGAAAGGTATGTCAACAAATGCAAAAATAACATTATATTGTAATATTATTATGAGATTAGGTAGAATCCAAGGCAAAATTTTGTAATTCCTGGATTATTGGTATGTTGAATAACTTTGCATGAAATTATTTTCAGGAACATAAAGTGGAAAACTTTAGAAGACCATTCTGTTGACAGGTGATGTAATAAAAACTCAGCAATATAGGGATCAAGAATATAAATTAATTATGACATATATACCTTCATTTATACATGATACACACACATACTGTGCAGAAGCCAGTATAAGCTGTAGTCAGTGAAGTGAATTTTTGTTAATGACTAGGTATTCTCAAGAAAAAAAAAAGACTAGGTATCCTCAATATGATAATAGAGCATAAGTGAGCAGACTTCACAATTTAGGCTGAGAGTATTCTAATGGGATTGAGAAAACAACCATAGATTACAACAAGAGAGCAGATTCCAGAGATGGTGATGCTTCATTCACTTCAACTTTTGAGAAGGGTTGTATCTGTATTGTTGAAAGGATCATTCAAAACAAGTGCTTCTTAACCAACTCAATTTTGCCCTCCATGGGATATTTGGCAATATCTGGAGACATTTTTGGATTTCACAATAGGTTGAGGGGGGTGGTTGTTATTGGTATTTAATAAATGGAGGTCATAGATGGTGCTAAACATCTTACTATACACAGGTTAGCCCACCACAACAAAGAATTATCTGACCTCTAATGTAAATAGTGTCAAGGTTGAGAAAGCCTGATCTAAACCAATGTACTTAAAAGTCTGGCACAAACTGGAATCTAATAGAATCAAATAGAAAGGATTTTTGCCTAAGGTAGTGGTGCTGAGAGAGAGAGGTTCACTGTGTGTTTTCACTTACTTCAGGCACTTTTGAGAAAGCAGATATCAAGCAACCTGTTCATGAAAAATGAATTTCCTCTTTGAAGACTACTCAGTATATTCTATTTGCCTATTCTATCCAAGTGTGAAAGAATTTAAGAGGGTTTTGATCAAAGAGTATGAATCTTCAAAATTGAATTTCAGTCAGGTGGAGAGGAAAGTCTTAATAACATCTACTAGCAGTTCCCACTTACAAATACACTTTTAGAAACCATTTGTTCATTCATCTATTCAGTATTTATGTTTCACATTTCTTCTGTGTGTGCAGTCACATCTTTTGATGATAGAGATGATTAAGCTGAGACTTTTTCCCAGCTAAGTGAGAATTGGGAGAAATAAGGATGCAAATGTTGGCTGGGTCACTAAGCTAATCTCTAAAGCTTTTTAAACTCAAAATAAACCTGATTGATACAAAGCTGAACTGAACATACCAATAAGGACCCAGTCAGTTTGGATAACCAAATATTAAGAATTTAAACATGGGAAAGAAAACCATTTATGTTAAGCATTTTAACATCATCTGTCACAGAAAGTCTCTAAATTAAGCTTTACAGTAACTCAGTGATATAGCTATTATTAATTCATTTACAAATGAGGAACTTGAGACTCAAAGGCTTTGAGTCACCTGTCTTTGTTCACAGAATCTGGGAGGAAATGTTGGGATTTGCACCCAGGTGTAGGGATTTGAATCCTAAGGTCAGTGGTTTGCCCACTACACCAAAGTCCAATATGATCTGTTCAGGAAAGGAGTACCTCTCTCCATACTTTCACACTTGCTTTATGTGTAAATGAGCTCCATGCAGAATAGGGGCTTGGAACCTGTAAGGTGAAAGCAGAAGATAGGGAATCTCAGTTCCTAGGGTTGAAGAGAACCTGTGTACTCCCTGATGATGGACTTTCTTGTCCTCTCCGTGCCTTAGTATTTCCTTTATAATGTCTTCTTTGTCACATGGATTACTCAGAAGTTTTAAAATCCCAATATTTCTTATTTTAAAATTTTATCTTTTAGTTATTGACTACTAATTCAATTGCATTGCTGCCAGAAAATGTGATTTGTATGACTGTTCCTTAAAATGTATTGTGGATTGATTTATGAACTAGCATATGACCGAGTTTTTATAAATATTATATATATTCTTCTGAAGAATCTATAGTCTTAACTGTTGGGTATATATGTCCATTCTGTGATTGTTTTTTGTGTAGTTCACCTATTAATAATTAAAAATGTGAAATCTACACGATAGAGATATCTTTCCCTTGTTCAATGATTTTTTTTCTTTATCTGTTATGAGGAATAATTTATATAAATTTTTAGAATTGTTTTATGTTTTCAGTGACTGGAACATTTTAATCACTATGTAGTGTGGCAGCCATTAAAGTAGTCTCTCAGTTTTCTAGCTGCAGGGAGTATAATTGACCTATCACTGTAGCTGCTATATTCTGAAATCCACTGCTGTGTTTGTTTATATGGAAGACTCTCATTTCATGGACTGGTGTCAGCCAAAGACTGAGCGTGGCAGGGATGCAAAACAGCCCTGTTCTTGGAAAACATGGGGCTCCTATAACAGCTGACTTTGGCTCAAGGACTCCTCATCAGATTTAATAAACTTTTCTGAGGACTACACCATATTCTAAGATTTTTCCTTTAGTTTTCTGCATATTGAATAGAATATGCCTCTTTGTAGATTTTATTCATATTTTTCCTGCTTAGTGTTCTGTGATATTCTTGGATCTATGGGTTTGGTGTCTATCATTAATTTTGGAAAATTCATGGACATTATTTGAAATATAGTTTCTCTGTTCTTTCTTTGTTCTCCTTCTATTTTTCTAATTATACCTGTGTTACACCTTTTGATATTGTTCCTTAACACTTGGACGTTTTGATCTGGATTTTTGTTTGTTTGTTTCATTTTGTTTTTATTATTGTTTTAAATACTTATTTCTCTGTACATTTCAGTTTGGAAATTTTCTATTGATATATCTAAAAGAGCCTTGATTCTTACCTTTGTTGTACAGTTTACTGATGAGCCCATCAGAGGCATTTTTTTTTAAGATTTATTTATTTACTTCAGAGAATCAGAGAGAGAGAGAGAGAGTGAGAAAGCACAAGTAGGGGGAGGGGGAGAGGGAGAGAATCTTCAAGCAGACTCCCAGCTGAGCATGGAGCTCCATGTGGGGCTGGATCTCATGACCCATGAGATCATGACCTGAGATGAAACCAAGAGTTGGACTCTTAACTGACAGAGCCACCGTAGCACCCCCTATCAGAGGCATTCTTAATTTCTGTTACAGTGTTCTTTCATTTCTAGCATTTCTTACAAATCTTCCTTAGAGTTTCCATCTCTATTACATTACCCATCTGTTCTTGCATGTTGAGTAATTTTTCCATTAGGGTTCTTACCATATTAATCATAGTGATTATAAATTTTCTACATGATAATTCCCAAATCTGCATAATATCTGCATCTAGTTCTGATACTTGCTTTACTTCTTCAGACTCTGTTTTTTTTTCCTTTTAGCATTTTTTTGTTGTTCTTGAAAGTTGAACGTAATTGTGATATTGTGATTTAGAATAAGAAATGCATATTTTGGTCTTCATCCCTGTTCCTGGCCAGAGCTCCTAAAACCATTATGATATACTGAGGAATAAAGCTGCTAGAAGCATCTTTTGTTCTAATTGGTTTTTGATCTCAATTCCTGACACAGAGCTCCTAAATCCATGAGAATTTCCTAAGTGATAGGAGTGTCTTGTTCTAACAAAAAAATTCTTATTGGGCTCTTGCATAGCTTCAGAATGGGAGCTGAATAAGAAACTTGGAGCTTTCAGTCTCAGGTTTCATTCTCAAGGTGAGGAGAGGGGCTGGAGATTGCGTTAGTACTTGATCATACCTATGTGATGAAGTCTTTTTTATTTATTTATTTATTTATTTATTTATTTATTTATTTATTTATTTGACAGAGATAGAGAGACAAGTAGGCATAATGGCAGGTAGAGGGAGAGGGAGAAGCAGGCTCCTCACCGAGCAGGGAGCCCAACGTGGGACTCGATCCCAGGACCCTGGGATCATAACCCGAGCCAAAGGCAGACGCTTAACTGACTGAGCCACCCAGGTGTCCCTCTGTGATGAAGTCTTTATACAAATCCCTGAACTATGAGTTTTGTAGAGTTTCTGGATTGGTGAACACATTGAGGTACTGAAAGCAGCACGCGTGGAGAAGGCATGGAAGCTTGCACCCCTTTCTCTATACCTGGCTCAGTGCCTCTCTTCCACCTGGCTGTTCCTGAATTATATCTTTTTATAATAAACCAGTAAAAATATTTTTCTGAGTTTCATGAGCCATTCTAGAAAATTATCAAATACAGATCAAGTGAACTCTGATTGATAGCTAGTCAGTCAGAAGTATAGGTGACAACCTAGGACTTGTGATTGGCATCTGAAGTGGGGACAGTCATATGGGACTGATCTCTTAAGCTGTGGAATCTGACACTAACTCCGGCTAGGGAGGGTCAGAACTGAACTGAATTGCAGGGTACCTGGCTGGTGTTAGAAAATCAGTCAGTATGGGGAAAAAAAAAAAAAACCCACATTTGGTGGCCAGAAGTATTGAGTGTAGATAGAAGAAATGGTCATTTTTTTTCCTTTCAAGGATGTATTGGGTAATAGGAAGTGAGGTAAATAGATTGTATGCTAACCTAGCTAGAAGTTGGCTGTATTTAACATTTCCCGTAGCTGTTGGTGCGGAAGCTTCAGTTGCCTTCAGTCTTTGTTTTGTTGTTGTTGTTATTGTTTTGTTTTCTTGTTTATTTTTCTGCTCTGTTACCTTTGGTTTCCCTAGCAACTCCTTAAATGGAATCTGTGTTTTCAGCTCTTTCAGTTTTAATTCACTGTTATCTCATTCGATCCTTGTTGATGTGTTGGTAAGGTTAGGGAGGGGAAGCATTCTATAATCTTACAATTAAATCTCAGTCTGTTAGTGGGTCTGTGTCCCAGGACTGTGACCTTCTTAAGTGTGTCTCAGATTTTTTACTTCCCTTTTAAAGTAAGTCAGGAAGACTCCTGGGCACTTGAGTGAGATAATAACTCTTTCCCCAGGTAAGATAAGGATGTAGTAGTCTTTTCCCTTGGAGAGTAGACCTTTGTTATGGAGAATGTTCTCCACATATTTCAAAATGGTAACTTTTTCCTTCCTCTTCTAGAAACACCAGGAGATTTTTCTCAACTCTTTAACATGAGAACTTGGCAGTGCTCCTGAAAGAAAATCTATAGAAAATGTGGGGTCTCCCTTAAGACTAGGTACTCTGGAGCTTTTTCTTTTAAGCTACTCTGCATTCAACCTCCAACAATTTGTCCAAATGACTTTTAAGGTTTCCTACCAGTTTAAAGCTCAGAATACTTCTGGTCCATGTAAGCTGAAATTTGGCTGTGATTCTTCATTTCAGCTGAGGCTTTCTGTGTTTGCCTGTCTTTCCAGATTTCAGGGTGGCACTTTGTCCTATGGCTTCAATTCTCTGATGGATCTGAGCAAAATTGTTTATTTTCAGTTTGTTCAACTTTTTTCTTTTTCTAAGGATGGGAGTAATAATTTCCAAGCTCTTTCTTTACATATTGGAACTGAATGAAACCTGAAGCTGTCTCTTACTTTTGAAGTACTTTTACTTGAGAAGAACTAAAAGGAATATATGTATATTCACTCTTGGCTTCTTCATTGATTTGGTTCAAATCATATTATTTTGGCTGATGTAATTAATAAATTGTAACCTTTTAAAAATATGGTTGTTTTATAATTTTATCTTAGAGAAAGAACTTTAGAGGAGTCAATTTACTTGTAAGGGGAAAAAAGAAAGAAAAAGAAAAAGAAGCACTTAACAGTGTTTTAATAACTGGAAAGAGGAGATTTGATCATCCAGTAAATTAGTTTTATTTGAGTGTGACGGAGACAATTTTAGAAGCCTCGTTTGCTCACTCATTGAATCCAATAATGTATGATGGGGCAGTCATTTTCTTTGTGGCAGATTAGTATTCTGAAATACATTGAGAAACACATCCATCTTGATGTTCAGAATGTTCCCTGAACATAATTTATGAGCTTGGAAAATGTTGGATAAGTCGCTATTTTTGCAGCACTTTTTTTTTGCGCCTTCTATTTTAGTGAATTTCCAATCATATATCATAAATGTTAAGCCTGAAAAGAAACTCACAGCTTAATTTCTCAAACTTCCTCATCTTATAGGGACCAATGCAAGCTACCTGATTAACCCTGCTCCCCAGAGTAGGGACTGGAACCCAGATTTCTTCTCTCCCAGCTGGACAACACTGCTGCTCCATTCAAGATGGTCTTGGGGGCTTGCAGAGAACCGTGTTTTCTCATCACAAGTCAATAATCATTGAGTTTGCCTGAGAAACAAAACCAATGAGAGATAGTGAGATGTCTCTGTTTTTTGCCTGTTGTTTTGGTTTTTTTTGTACATTTCATAAAAAAATCAATTTTTAATGGGTTTTCCATTGTTAAAAGAGTCAAGGACAGTATCGGACTATTGGAATAAAATCTCTTTAAACAAAATTTTACAAAGGGCAAATAAATATCTATTCAGGAGTTGTACATTTTATTTAATTTTATTTATTTTTTTAAAGACTTATTTGAGAGCAAGAGAAAGAGAGTATGAGTGGGAAGGGCAGAGGTAGAGGGAGAGACAGAATCTTAAGCAGACTCCCCACTGAGCACAGAGCCTGACATGGGGCTTCATCTCAGACCCTGAGATCATGACCCTGAGATCATGACCTGATCTAAAATGAAGAGTCAGGCGTTTAACCGACTGCACCACCCAGGTGTCCCCAGGAGTTGTACATTTTAAGATCATCTTTAAAATAACAAATAAGTAAATAAGTAAACATAAAATAAAAATAAATAAGACATACTAATTACTGAATCTAAGCTAGCATATTTTTAATTCAATAGAGAGAACAAAAATTAAATAGATTAAGCAAAAATTGACTTAAATGGAGCCCATAAGTAGTTGAACCACCAAAGTTATGTTAACCACATTTATACTGCCTCCAATTGGGCTATTTATGGGCTAGGTGGTTGTCTCAAATTTTATATTTTATATTTTATTTTATTCATAATGGGCTTATCTTATTCATCATTAAAATAAAGCTAGATTTTATTTAAGTGCATTATGTCATCACAAGTAATGTAGGGCATTCTTTCAGATTTCCTGGGTTTCTAGGTTATCTGGACTCAGGACAGAGGACAGGACCAAGGGCCTGAAGGTTAAAGCATCATGATTAAAGAATGGCAATTTCAGAAACTGAGCAAAAAGAATGAGGAGCAAGGTAGCAGCATTCAAAAAAACCAGTTCCTTTAGGTTCCCAGGGGAGCTGTGTCACATTGTCAACACAACCTGGTTCCAATAAAGAAAGGCTAGTTCACCATGAATCAGGGTAGAAGAGAAAGTAGGACTTGTCAACAGAGAAGGTACCTGGGTCTCTGAATATATGTTTCTCATATAATTGTGTTTCTGCTCTTGCTTTCACCAAACTCATAATTATTTCCTGGGTGTAGAGCCATTCTACTGCCCCTATAATTTTTACATATTATTCACCCACCCGTGAATTGACTTAATTGCTGATTCTGAAATTCTCCTTTTAGACATTCATTTATTTGGCTTTATGTAAATCCCATGATTGGTTATTCATACATTAGCATGAATAATTATAGCATCTTGATTAAGACTGATTAAGCTTTCCATTCATCAAAGAAAAATGTAGATACTCTGGATATATTATTTTTATTTTACTGTACCTTTTAAATATTAGCTCTTGAAAGCCAGCTAGTAGATAAGGTTTTCTCAGAGCCCAGTAACTTAGATTGTTGGTAAGGTGAGAGGGAGAATAAACAAAATAAAGGTTCTGTTGTCTAGGAAGGGCTATTCATTTGTTAGAAAGATAATTTATTGAATCCTCAACTTTTTTACTGTGTTTATTCTAAACATTTTAAAGTGATATAATTACCCATAGAAATATTCCTTAATTCAGGGTTTTGGTAACTTTAAGCTTTCCATTATAAGGAGCACCTTAATGGTTGGGTTCTATTTGCAAAGTACATGAAGGTCCCAAATGTCTATATCTATTTATTATTTGTTACCTCTCACCTATTAGGTAGCCTTCTTCTCAGATATCTTTTAAGACACTAGATTTCCACAGTCATAGAGTTGATTGAGTATTGGATTCAACTAGAGTTGTGGTTTTTTTTTTAAGATTTTTTATTTTATTTTATTTTATTTGAGAGAGAGAGAGAGAGAGAGAGAGTGAGAGAGAGCTTGAGAGAGGAGAGGATCAGAGGGAGAAGCAGACTCCCTGCTAAACAGGGAGCCTGATATGGGACTTGATCCTAGGACTCTGAGATCATGACCTGAGCCAAAGGCAGTCCCCTAACCAACTGAGTCACCCATGTGTCCCTAGAGTTGTGGTTTTACCATGAGAGTAAGATGGAGAGAAATGGGACCAAGGAGCTCGAGGGCATATATTATCAGTCAGGTTCAACCAGAGAAGCAGAACTAGTATGATACATATCATCATATGTATGTGTGATAGAATACATCATGCATATGTATGACATGATACATATCATATGTGCATATAAATCAAACATATTACATAAGTATATGTAATATAATTATATATAATACATATTACATAATTTATGTTATATATACATATAAAAAGAATATATATATATATATATATATATATATATATATATATATATATATAAAACAAAGAATATATGTAACAACAAAGAATCAGCTTAAGTAATAGTGAGTTCTGGCTAAGCAAATCCAAAATCCACAGGGCAGGCAGTCTGGAAGGGAAGATCCTGGGCAGGCTGGAACCCATGACACAAGCTGAAGCTGTTGTCCATAGATAATAGGATAGAAGTCCATGGGCATGGTCCAAGACTGCTATCCATAGGTGGACTTTCTTCTATGCCTTGGAGAAGTATCAGTCTGGCATTTAAGGCCTTCCAGTTGATTCAGTCAAGCCCACTCATAGTACTCAGGATAATAAATCTTATTTAGGGATTTAATTACATATGGGCAATTTTCCACAGTAGCACCTACCTTAGTGTTTGATCCAATAACTGGAGACTATAGCTCAACCAAATTGACATATCACAAAAGTCATCACAGTGAATAGAAGGGAGAGGTCATGGTGACAGACCATAGGAACTTAAATGGGTGCCCCTAAAGACATGATAATTTCTTTCCAACGTCTTCCACTCTTCCTCCCTTGGACTTTTTTTCCCTATTGACACTTCATTATTATCAAGTCTATTAATTAAAAATAAGCATCTCTCTTGCTTTACAATACAGTTGACCCTTGAAAAATGTGGGTGTTAAAGGTGTCAACCCCCATATAGTTGGAAAATAACTTTTGACTCCCCCCAAAATTAACTACTAATAGCTTACTGTTAACCAGAAGCTTTACTGATAAAAAACAGTTAATTTACACATATTTTGTATATGTCCTACATACTATATTCTCAATAAAGTAAGCTAGAGAAAAGAAAACATTATTAAGAAAATCATAAGGATGAGAAAATACATTTATAGTACTGTACTGTATTTATAAAAAAAAAAATCCATGTATATAAATGGACCTGTGTCATTCAAACCTGCATTGTTCAGGAGGTCAATTGACTCTTATCTTCTTCCTCATTTTCCCTTTATTTCACATGAAATCCTCTTTATTATGTTACCCACCTAATATTGCTATATAAGCCTGGGAAGCCACTGAAATACTCTCCCTCAACATCATGGACATCATCTTAACACAACAGATCATCAACTCCTGTCATCAGAAAACAAATACCTAGCATCACTTGGGCAATTCAGTGACCTGAGAGTCATTATAACATCTTGTTTTTTTCCCAACACCCCTCCCCACATTTAATCAATCATCAAATTCTCTTGAATTTAGTCATGTCACTTGTTTTATTTCCCTATTTTTTACTCATCAGCAAATCATGCTGTGGAAAAACAAATTAAGACTTTCAAACTTCACAACAATTTATGCAGTATATAGAGAACAAAAAAGACAGATGTGTAATTCAAAAAGTATAATAGTGGAATAAATTAGAACAAAGGAATAATCTAAGTACTAAAGTAGAATGATTGCATGCACATCAAAGTGCACTAGAAGAAAGGCTTATAAAAACATGTCCATACATTATCTTGTAAATCACTCCATAATACATGTTTTCTCTTAGCATTATTTGAAATTGTTAAATATGAACACTTTTCAGTACACTGCATTCTTTATGTGAACTTATTGATAAGATACTTTTTTTTTTTTTTTTACAAGAGCAACCCATTATTGATAATGGCAAAAATATCATAGGTAAGCATAGGTCAAAATCTTGAATTAAGCAATTTACTTGCCCTTAGCACTTGCTGTTGATAAGCTTTTATATACTTTAGTTTTACTTTCTAAAAATGTTTGTTAATGACATACTGTTGAAAACCTCAAATCTCTGCCCATAGTACCTCATAGAACATTTATTCTTAAATATATCCTCTATAAAAGACCCCCTCTAAGTTAAAAAAATGTGAAAGGAAATAATAAATACTCGAGGCAACAGGAAATGCATAAGAGAAAAGGTATTTAACATTTGTGAAGCATCTTTTATATACCAAATCTCAGCCAGGTTATCTAAAAAATGGCATTTAATTTTTACAAAACCCTGTGAAATAGACATGCCCAATTTACAAGTGATGAAAACCAGTCGTGAGAATTGGATTGGTTGATTCTATGTCCTTTTTCTCAGTTACTATTGCAGATTATGAAACTACCCCAACCCTAGAAGCTTCAAACAGCAATAACCTTATATTACCTTCCTCTACAAGAACATGGCATGATCACAGAGAAAAGAGAAAGAGTAGCTTGAATGATAGATCCCCTCCACCTGTAGAGTTTATATGCAGGTGGTAGAATGAGGAAAGTGGGGAGATAGGTGAAAATGGAACACCTGTTCAGATTTCCTCAATATTATAGGAAATCATGGGAAACTAGTAAGCATGGCAGTTATAGGATGGCAGCTGTGTTTTAGAAGGATAACACCGGAAGCAATACTTGGGGAAGACTGAAAAGCAAGACTAGCAGGAAGAGGAACATTTAGGGAATTGTTGCCCAAACTGAAGGAAGAGTGAGGCACAACAATAAAATATGACAGTGATATTTGCGTTAGTAATTATTGATAATAACATGTAAGTACCAACTACATGAAAAAGTCAGGCCTGTCTTAATTCAAACTGTTTTAATACAAATGTAAATAGGGTATTACACATCCATTAAGCAGTAAATTTCTTGATTACAGGCAAGTAAAAGGGATAATTGAGATCCTGATATATATAGATCCTCATCTGTATGTGGTTTCCAGAACATGTCTCTTGAAGACACTATAGATTGATAAAGAATATTTCATGATAATCAAACTGGTCTTCTGATTTTAGGGATTTACACCTGTCTGTGGAATGAGACCAACTTTCTTTCTGAGCTTTTGGCACATCAT
This sequence comes from Zalophus californianus, assembly GCF_009762305.2. Classification (NCBI taxonomy): domain Eukaryota; kingdom Metazoa; phylum Chordata; class Mammalia; order Carnivora; family Otariidae; genus Zalophus; species Zalophus californianus. Next base: position 64,877,480 of record NC_045595.1, on the reverse strand, counting down.
TCACCTAAAGAGTTTATATATAAACCTCATTTGGGGATGTGTACTGATAGAAGTTTTTCTATCTCAAGACCAAGATTTTCCAACTTATATAATGTGGTAGTGACTTGTAATGTCTGTGCATGTCTGTTTCACTGTCCTTTTGAGTGCATAGAGGATTTTATTTTTCTACCCTTGCATTTTTGTGGGATCTTGTGAAAGTTCTGGCCAGTGGATTAGGTCAGATGTAGAGTAGTGTTATTTGTGGCCTGGATTATTTAGTTGTCAGTAAAAGCACCAATGCTTTTTCTCCTGTAACAGTGATCAGCAACATTCTTGATGGTGAAATCTTTAGCTTGGGTCGTTAAATACGAATATCCTGACTTGAGCCCCTGACCAACCCATGGTGAATTTCTAGAAGAAGCAAGAAATAAAACCTTGTGTTGGAAGGTTCCCAGATTTTGAGTTTCTGTTACCATTACATAATCTAGCCTCTTCTGCTTGACTCATTGTATATCAATTTCTTCTGACATTGATGGAACAAGACATAATGGAACAGAATGATGAGCTGCATCAAGATTCCTAGACTTACATAAAATGGACATTTTATGAGAATGGGCATTACTGGATAATTCCAGGTATAAACCAAAGTTTCCTCCCACTTCACAATGAGGAAGTACTCTGAATGTGTCACTATAAATGTTAATTGTCTAAATGGTGTGTTTATAGAACCTGTCAATTCATATATCCATTGGATCATGACCCTTCTTCCATAAACTCTCACATTTTTCAAAGTAATAGTATGTGTAATGTGTGTGTGTTTAAATTTGACATAGTGTTAGTGGAGATGTAGAGGAAGAAATGAATGCAAAGTTCTTTCAAAGATAAAGTCAAGAAGTTTGGCAGAGGAATGTAAAAATGGATGATAAAGTGTAATAATTTACAAGACTTAAAAAAAGCATAGCTAACAACATAAAACATACCAGTAGATGAATAAATTTTGAGAATAAAGATGTGATTTTATTTTACTTGAATATAATAATAATATTTAACACTTATTGAGTGTGTCAGCCATTGTTCTAAATGTTTTACATGTATGAACTCATACAATTATTCCAACATGATAATCTGTTTATTTGTATTAGCCCCAATGTATATATGAGAAAACTAAGGTATAGAGAGATAATATTCTAGTATGAATCCAGGTTTATACAGTGGTGCTGGGCAGAACATACAAAGAAATCAATCCCTTGACTTAGGCAGCTTTGCTATTTTCCTAGTTATTTGCCTTGCTCTAACATTTGAAGGGGCAGAGTATTATGATTCAGAAATTTGGGTTCCATACTGGAATCTCAGTTTACTCAAATGAGAAGTAGGGTAAGATCCTTCTCCTCCCTACTTCCTAGGGCTGTTAAGAGAGTCCAGTAAGTTGGATCACTTGACCAAATTGAAAAGTGAGGCCCAAGGAATGATAAAGAGGAATCAAGATGATATCTACACACAATGCAGTAATGCACAATTCATAAGACCAGAGGAGAATGGGGTAGGAGTGGGGGAGTGATTAAACTGGAGAAAAAAAGGGAAGCAATAAGTGTTAGTAAAGTTAAAAAATAAATCACAGCCATTTATGCCTGGTCTTAGCTGGTAGAATGTTATCAACTGCAGAAAGGCCAAGGAAAGTGGTGAAGGAAAGGGAAACAGGCTTGTGCACAGTTCAGAGAAGATCAGCATCCTTGGATCAGGATTTTTGTAAGAAAACAGCATGGGTCAGGAATTCATGTTTAAAAGATAGTCTGAGCAAGTGGAGTGGCAGTAAGAGATTTAGTGTAATGTCATGGTAGCTGGGGACAGAATACATGAGCTGTTTGAAAAGAAAACGGTAGACCTAAGGCAGGTGTCTGTCTTCTGGATGCTAAAGAGGCAGCTTTCACTCTCACATCCAATGCCAGGCAACTTTATTTCACTAGAGAATTTGTGTTGACTTTTAAAATTGTGCCAAGAGAAAAAAAAATGAAAAAGCTCTTCTGGGAATTACATTGTGGATTCAAGAAACTAGATCAAATTCAATCTCCATTCACTCCCTTGTAGAATTAGGTTGTCAATATAAGGAAAAAAATGATAACCTGAAAAAAAAAAACCACAGAAAAACAAAACTTGAAACATGTAAACAATCCCAGTGAAATTGGCTCTCCGACTCAGTTTGAATGAGTGAACGTAAGCATGAAATGAAATCTAGAATCCTGGCAGATGGAGGACAGGCTTAAGCAAATACTCTGCACTTTTCATTTAGAAAATGAGAAGAGATTTATTTTGAGGGGGAAAAGAAATGATTCTGCTGTGGAATTTTTACTGGTAGGTGCAACCATAATGGTGTTTGAAATATGGAGGACAAAGACCTTTGCACATCTGTAAAATTGTATTGAAAATTTTGGATATAGAAAAATATATCTACATTAAGTGCAGAAAAAAGAGAGGCAACAATTCTTGAATCAGTTTAAGAAACACAGTGTCAAGGAGTAGACTCAAAACTTAACCAATATTATTTATTCAAGATGTTCAGGGAACACAAGTAGGGTATTTAAACAGGATGTTGATAACGAGGTATTTCAGAAAGATTGAGAATTTATAACAATAAAAAAAGACATTAAGATGACATTCAGACAATGGGGAGGGTATGTGTTATGGTGAGCGCTGTGAATTGTGTAAGACTGTTGAATCACAGACCTGTACCTCTGAAACAAATAATACATTATATGTTTAAAGAAGAAGAAGATAGCAGGAGGGGAAGAATGAAGGGAGGGAAATCGGAGGGGGAGACGAACCATGAAAGACTATGGACTCTGAGAAATAACTGAGGGTTCTAGAGGGGAGGGGGTGGGGGGATGTGTTAGCCTTGTGATGGGTATTAAAGAGGGCACGTTCTGCATGGAGCACTGGGTGTTATGCACAAACAATGAATCATGGAACACTACATCAAAAACTAATGATGTAATGTATGGTGATTAGCATAACATAATAATAATAAAAAAATTAACACATGAAATTCTTTAGAAAAATCAAACAAAAAAAGTTGACATTCAGATGGTGATAGAGAAGACAATAGAATAAAACAAGTGTCTAGGAAATAAATAAAATCACCTAGAAACACTTGAGAAGTGATGGTCTTTTCTCAGGGAAGCAGAGCTATACCTCAACTGCCTTCTGGGACTCATGGCTTAAAGAGATCTTCATGCTCTACTCTGCAGTTGACACCAAGATGGACAAAACATTTCCATGAAGTATCTGACTGTTTATTTGGAGAAATGCATGTCCATTTTGAATGCCATTCACAGAAGAATGCCATTTTAGAATAGGAGTATAAACAAAGTTCTGTGAGCGGTCTGTGGAGAGAAAAATAAATTTTGCTTGCCATTGATGAAGAGAGAATTAATGGCGGAGACACTATTTGAGCTGGGCTTTGACAGTCTTTGACAGGCACAAGCTTCATTCTGTGCTTATGCCAGACTGAAGAAAGGCTGCCATGGAGGGAATGGCATGAGCCAGGTTGAGAAAGCAGAGAATGTTTTGTGTTTATTATCATCTTTTCACTTTTAGTAGAACATGTATAGTTAGTTTCTATTATTGGGGCAGAAAAAAAGACTAGAATTTCCAAAGAAATTAATGAGAAGGATATTAAAAAGCATGAGTATCACAGAGGTATTTTGTATAGAAAAGACATCTAAGAGAAAACAACAATAGCTTTCGAATGTTTTGTTCCCTAAAGCCTGGGCCTGTGTTTGAATCCCTGGATTCTCAGTTGGTTAGCTATGTGATCTTGGGAAATTACTTTATTTATGTGAGCTTCAGTTTATATCCAATAGGTTGGAATTAAAGATACATATGTCATTGTGATACTGAATAAATTGTGATTCAGAATAAATGTGATAATGCACATAAAGAACTTAATATACTTTCTAGCTTCTAGTATAGCTTCACACAAAGTGATCAGTAATAGTAGCTGTTAACTCTCCAGTGAACTGAATTGATCAGTTGGAGTAATGAGGTGTCTCAGGCTCATATTGTACTTTTCTTGCCCCAGTTCCAGAATTGGTCATTTCTCCAAGGAGCCCTGGTTCCTTTAGTGCAAAATGATATTGAGACTAAGATCTGGTGTGACAGAGCTAGGAAATATCTATCTTTCTCTATATATATACATATATCTAAATATGAGCAGGCTAAGAATATCCAGTATAATTAAACACTTGTAAATGACTTGGTGGCAGAAGTCCTCCACAGAAATAGATAATAACTATAGTAAAGGAGACTCCATAGAAATAAACACATGGACTACTTAAAATGTTTTAAAGAAATAAAGTAATAAAATATATAAGAAGAGAGAGGTAAAATCTAAACTATCATCATCCCAAATGCTACAGTTTTTCATCTGAAAAGGCCTGTATTGAATCTACAAATAAATAGAATTAATCTAGATCTTAGCAAAATTTATCAAGATAAAATGACAATGCAAAATTGATTGCATTTACATAATCCAGCAGCAAATAGTTTGAAAATATGTTTTAAATGACAACCTTTACTAAAATATCAAAGAAAGAAAATACTAAGAATAAATTTAACAAATGAAGTGCAAGATCTTTTTAGAGGTTGTACAATTTTGTTAAAAGAAATGTTTGAATAAATGGAGAGATAAATTATGTAAATGGATAAAAATACTAATTATATGAACACATCAATTATCCTTGAATTAAATATATTAATAGATGCTAACCAACTTGAATCCCAACAGGAATTTTTGTGGTTTGGGTTTCTTACTGCCATAGGATCAAAAATATTTTAAGATTAGAGAAAGTAAGTTGTTCATTAATTGAGGTTTTGTATTGCTTTGTTTGCATGTGGTGGGGTTAGGGAGTGATTTGGTAGAGGATAAAGACATATCACTATTCAACATGAATTACCTTAAACCATATGAAATTGCCATTTTTGTGTTTTAACAAGGTCTCATATTCACAATTTTATATGCCTCCATCTAATACATATTTTGCTAAAGTTTATTGGGAATCAACAAAATAAATGCTTTTAAAAGTCAACAATGGCTTAAAAAATAAATATAGAAGGATATTACCTCAATACAATAAAGGCAATATATGAAAAGCCCACAACTAACTTTATAATCAATGAGGACAAAGTGAAAGCTTTTACATGAAGGTCTGTACAAGGCAGGGATACTCACTCTCACCACTTCTTTTCAATATATTACTGGCAGTCCTAGCCAGAGCAGTTAAGCAAGAAAACAAATTAAAAGGCATACAAATCAGAAAAGAAGTAAAATTATCTCTGTTTTCAGACAACATGATCATATATCTAGAAAACCCTAAAGACTCAACAAAAAGCTGTTAGAACCAATAAATTCAGTAGCATTGCAGGATACACAATCAACATACATAAATCAATTATGTTTCTATACATAAACAATGAACATTCCAAAAATGCAATTGAGAAAATAATCCCATTCACAATCGCAACATAACTTAAGAATAGAGGGGCAGAACAAGATGGCAGAGGAGTAGGAGACCTGGATTGCCTCCGGTCTCAGGAATTCAGCTGGATAGGGATCAAACCATTCTGAACACCTATGAACTCAACAGGAGATCGAAGAAAAGAATAGCAGCAACTCTCTGAACAGAAAAGCGACCACTTTCTGGAAGGTAGGACGTGCGGAGAAATGAATCCAAGGCGATATTCGGGAGGATAGACAGTGGGGGAGGGGGCCTCTGTCAGCTGCTTCTGGCAAGTGATAGAGCAGCAGAGCACAAAATCATAACTTTTAGAAGTCGGCTCCACTGAGGGACATAGCTCCAGTGCCTAAGGGGAGGGGTGGAACCCTCGCTGGGACAGTGTGGTCTCAGGACCCTCGGGGTCACAGAAAGACGGGGTGTCTGAGTGTGGCAGAGCTCCCAGGTATCGGAATGGGGAAGCCGGCTGCAGAGAGGGAGCCGAGGTGTGGGCTTTCAGCTTGGGGTTGCCATAAACCATGATTTGTGGCACAGTCGGGCCCCTGCACTTCCAGCAGGGACCCAACAAGCGGCAGATCCGGGGAGACTCCCCTTCCTACCCCGGGAGGAGTGGTGTGGGAGCGCACTGCAGGGATCTGCTGAGTTTGGAGACTCCACACGGGGTCAGGTGCCAGAGATAGAAATGCTTGATCACAGGCTGGATGAGCACGGAGTGTGGCGGGAGACTGGGGAGATGGGAGTGATTGCTTTTCTCTGGGGGCGCACTGAGGAGTGGGTCCCCGAGTTCTCGGCTCCTCCAGGGCAGAGATTGGGAGGCTGCAATTTTCACTCTCGTTCTCCAAAGCTGTACTGAAAGCTTTCAGGGAAAAAAAGCTCCTGAGAGCAAACCCCAGCAGATTACGAAGCCTGGACCTGGCAAGGGTGGGGCAAGTCTGCCTGGAGCAAAGACATTTGGGAACCATGACAACAGCCCCCCCGCCCCCGGAAGATCAGCAAGAACAGCCAGCCAAGACCAAGTTTACCGATCAATAAGAATGGCAGAACTCCAGCTCTAGGGGAATACTGCACATAGAATCCATGGCTTTTTGGTTTGTCTTGATGGACTCTGAAAAACAAACTGAGGGTTCTAGAGGGGCGGGGGCTGGGAGGATCGGTGAGCCTGGGGATGTGTACTGGGGAGAGCACGTTCTGCATGGAGCACTGGGTGTTATGCACAAACAATGAATCATGGAACACTACATCAAAAACTAATAATGTAATGTATGGTGATTAATATAACAATAAATTAAAAAACAAAAAGAATCCATGGTTTTTTTTACCATGATTCTTTAGTCCTTCAAAGTTAATTTTTTTAACTGTCTTTTTTTTTTTAATTTTTCTATTTCCCTTTTTCAACCAAAATCTTATCTATCCCTTTTTCTTAAAAACATTTTTATTTTTCATATTTAGAGTCATATTCAATCCGTCATAGTAGTTACCCTTATTTTTGGCATATATATATATATAAGAGGTTCTCTCTTTAAAATTTTGAGATAGTTTCTTCTAGCAGATCAAAATATACCCTAAATCTCTAGTGTATGGCTTTGTTCTAGTCTCCTGGCTGATCACATTCTCTCCCTTTTTTTTTCTTTTTCTTTTTTTAAATCCTCTTCTTTCTTTTTTCAAACAACTTCTTATCTTATCAATTCCTTTTATAAAATTTTTTATACTGTTCATCTTTACAGTCGTATTCCAACCCAACATCATATCAACCCTTATTTTTGTACATATATAAGTTTTGCTTTCTTTAAAATTTTGGGAGGCACTTTCTTCTAACAGACCAAAATACACCCAAAATCTAGTGTGTGACACTGATCTATGCACCAGACTGAGATCATATTTGATCATATTCTGGTTTCTTGTTCTGTTCTGTTTTTGTTTGTTTTTATTTTTATCTTTTTCTTTTTTTTTCTTTTTTTTTCTTTCCCTCTCTATTCCCCCGGCTTAAGGTCTTTTCTGATTTGTTTAGAGTATATTTTCTGGGGACATTGTTACCCTGTTAGCATTTTGTTCTCTCATTCATTTATTCTCCTCTGGACAAAATGACAAGATGGAAGAAATCACCTCAACAAAAAATAAGAGATAGTACCGACTGCCAGGGACCTACTCAATACAGACATTAGTATGATGTCAGACCTAGAGTTCAGACTCATGATTTTCAAGATAATAGCTGGACTTGAAAAAAGCATGGAAGTTATTAGAGAAACCTTTCTGGAGAAATAAAAGAACTAAAATCTAACCAAGTCGAAATCAAAAAGGATATTAATAAGATGCAACAAAAAATGGGGGCACTAATTGCTAGGATAAATGAAGCAGAAGAGAGAATCAGTGATATAGAAAACCAGATGATGGAAAATAAAGAAGCTGAGAAAAAACGAGATAAACAACTACTGGATCACGAGGGCAGAATTCAAGAGATAAGCCATATGATAAGATGAAACAACATTAGAATAATTCAGATCCCAGAAGAAGAAGAAAGAGAGAGAGGGGAAGAAGCTATATTGGGGCAAATTATAGCAGAGAACGTTCCTAATTTGCGAAGGAAACAGGCATCAAAATCCAGGAGGCACAGAGAACCCCTCTCAAAATCAATAAAAATAGGTCAACATCCTGATATCTAATAGTAAAACTTATGAGTCTCAGAGACAAAGAGAAAATCCTGAAAGCAGCTCAGGAGAAGAGATTTGTAACCTACAATGGTAGAAATATTTGATTGGCAAAAGACCTATCCACAGAGACCTGGCAGGCCAGAAAGGACTGGCATGTTATATTCAGAGAACTGAACTGGAAAAATATGCAGCCAAGAATACTATATCCAGCTAGGCTGTCATTGAAAATAGAAGGAGAGATAAAAAGCTTCTAGGACAAACAAAAACTAAAAGAATTTGCAAACACAAAACCAGCCCTCCAAGAAATATTGAAAGGGGTTCTCTAAGCAAAGAGAGAGCCTAAAAACAACACAGGCCAGAAAGGAACACAGACAATATACAATAATAGTCACTTTAGAGGCAATACAATGGCACTAATTCATATCTTTCAATAGTCACCCTGAATGTAAATGGGCTAAATGCCCCAATCAAAAGACACAGGCTATCAGATTGGATTAAAAAACAAGACCAATCCATATGCTGTCTGCAAGAGACTCATTTTGGACCCAAAGACACCCCCACATTGAAAGTGAGGGGGTGGAAAACCAATTACCATGCTAATGGAAACCGAAAGAAAGCTGGGGTGGCAATCCTTATATCAGACAAATTAGATTTTAAACCAAAGAGTGTAATAAGAGATGAAGAAAGACACTATATCCTACTTAAAGGGTCTATCCAACAAGAAGATCTAACAATGTAAATATCTATGCCCCTAACATGGGAGCAGCCAGTTATATAAGCCAATTAATAACAAAAGCAAAGAAACACATCAACAACAATACAATAATAGTGGGAGATTTTAACACCCTCCTGACTGAAATGGACAGATCTTCTAAGCAAAAGATCAACAAGGAAATAAAGACTTTAAATGACACACTGAACCAAATGGACTTCACAGAGATATTCAGAACATTCCACCCCAAAGCAGTGGAATACACATTCTTCTCTAGTGCTCATGGAACATTCTCCAGAACAGATCACATCCTAGGTCACAAATGAGGTTTCAACTGCTACCAAAAGATTGGGATCATTCCCTGCATATTTTCAGACCACAGTGCTTTGAAACTAGAACTCAATCACATGAGCAAAGTCAGAAAGAATTCAATTACATGGAGGCTAAAGTGCATCCTACTAAAGAATGAATGGGTCAACCAGGAAATTAAAGAAAAATTTAAAAAAATTCATGGAAAAACCTGAGAATGAAAACACAGCTGTTCAAAATCTTTGGGATGCAGCAAAGGCAGTCCTAAGAGGGAAGTATATAGCAATACAAGCTTTTCTCAAACAAAAATGGTCTCAAATACACAGCCTAATCCTACACCTGAAGGAGCCAGAGAAAAAACAGCAAATAAAGCTTAAACGAGCAGGAGAAGAGAAATCATAAAGATCAGAGCAGAAATCAATGAAATAGAAACCAAAAGAACAGTAGAATAGATCAACGAACCTAGGAGCTGGTTCTTTGAAAGAGTTAACAAGATTGATAAACCCCTGACCGGACTTATCAAAAAGAAAAGAGAAATGACCCAAATCAACAAAACAATGAATGAAAGAAGAGAGATCACAACCAACACCAAAGAAATACAAACAATTATAAGAACATATTATGAACAACTATATGCCAGCAAATTAGATAATCTGGAAGAAATGGATGCATTCCTAGAGATGTATCAACTACCAAAACTGAACCAGGAAGAAATAGAAAATCTGAACAGACCTATAACCACTAAGGAAATTGAAGCAGTCATCAAAAATCTCCCAAAACACAAAAGCCCAGGGCCAGATGGCCTCCCAGGGGAAATCTACCACACATTTAAAGAAGAATTAATACCTATTTTTCTGAAACTGTTCCAAAAAATAGAAATGGAAGGAAAATCCAAACTCGTTTGAGGCCACCATTACCTTGATCCACAAACCAGACAAAGACTCCATCAAAAAGGAGGATTACAGACCAATATCCTTGATGAACATGGATGCAAAAATTCTCACCAAAATACTAGCCTTAGGATCCAATAGTACATTAAAAGGATTATTCACCACGACTAAGTGGGATTTATCCCTGGGCTGCAAGGTTGGTTCAACATCCGCAACTCAATCAACGTGATACAATACATTAACAAAAGAAAGAACAAGAATCATATGATCCTCTCAATAGATACAGAAAAAGCGTTTGACAAAATACAGCACCCTTTCTTGATCAAAACTCTTCAGAGTATAGTCATAGAAGGTACACACCTCAATATCATAAAAGCCTTCTATGAAAAACCCACAACAAATATCATTCTCAATGGGGAAAAACTGAGAGCTTTCCCTCTAAGGTCAGGAACACGGCAGTGATGTCCACTATCACCACTGCTATTCTACATAGATTTAGAAGTCCTAGCCACAGCAATCAAACAACTAAAATAAATCAAAGGCATCGAAATCAGCAAAGAAGTCAAACTCTCCCTCTTTGCAGATGATATGATACTTTATGTGGAAAACCCTAAAAGACTCCACCCCAAAACTGCTAGAACTCGGACAGGAATTCAGTAAAGTGGCAGGATACAAAATCAATACACAGAAATCATTGGCATTTCTATACACCAACAACAAGACAGAAGAAAGAGAAATTAAGGAGTCGATCCCATTTACAATTGCACACGAAACCCATCACATACCTAGGAATAAATCTAACCAAAGAGGCAAAGAATCTGTACTCAGAAAACTATAAAATACTCATGAAAGTAATTGAGGAAGACACAAAGAAATGGAAAAACGTTCCATGCTCATGGATTGGAAGAACAAATATGGTGAAGATGTCAATGCTACCTAGAGCAATCTACACATTCAATGCAATCCCCATCAAAATACCATCCACTTTTTTCAAAGAAATGGAACAAATCATCCTAAAATTTGTATGGAACCAGAAAAGACCTCGAATAGCCAGAGGAATGTTGAAAAAGAAAAGTAAAGCTGGTGGCATCACAATTCCAGACTTCCAGCTCTATTACAAAGCTGTCATCATCAAGACAGTATGGTACTGGCACAAAAACAGACACACAGATCAATGGAACAGAATAGAGAGCCAGAAATGGACCCTCAACTCTATGGTCAACTCATCTTTGACAAAGCAGGAAAGAATGTCCAATGGAAAAAAGACAGTCTCTTCAACAAACGGTGTTGGGCAAATTGGACAGCCACATGCAGAAGAATGAAACTGGACCATTTCCTTACACCACACACAAAAATAGACTCAAAATGGTTGAAAGATCTAAACCTGAGACAGGTGTCCATCCAAATCCTAAAAGAGAACAGAGGCAGCAACCTCTTCGACCTCAGCCACAGCTACTTCTTCCTAGAAACATCGCCAAAGGCAAGGGAAGCACGCGCAAAAATGAACTATTGGGACCTCATCAATATAAAAAGCTTTTGCACAGCAAAAGAAACAGTCCACAAAACCAAAGAACAACCAACAGAATGGGAGAAGATATTTGTAAATGACATATCAGATAAAGGGCTAGTATCCAAAATCTATAAAGAACTTATCAAACTCAACACCCAAAGAACAAATGATCCGCTCAAGAAATGGGCAGAAGACATGAACAGACATTTTTCCAAAGAAGACATCCAAATGGCCAACAGACACATGAAAAAGTGCCCATCATCACTCGGCATCAGGGAAATCCAAATCAAAACCACAATGAGATATCACCTCACACCAATGAGAATGGCTAAAATTAACAAGTCAGGAAACGACAGATGTTGGCGGGGATGCAGAGAAAGGGGAACCCTCCTACACTGTTGGTGGGAATGCAAGCTGGTGCAGCCACTCTGGAAAACAGTGTGGAGGTTCCTCAAACAGGTGAAAATAAAGCTACCATACGATCCAGCAATTGCACTACTGGGTATTTACCCCAAAGATACAAATGTAGGGATCTGAAGGAGTACATGCACCTTGATGTTTATAGGAGCAATGTCTATAATAGCTAAACTGTGGAAAGAGCCAGATGTCCATCGACAGATGAATGGATAAAGAAGAAGTGGTATATATATACAATGGAATATTATGCAGCCATCAGAAGGAGTGAGATCTTGCCATTTGCAATGACGTGGATGGAACTGGAGGGTGTTATGCTGAGCAAAATAAGTCAATCAGAGAAAGACATGCATCATATGACCTCACGGATAGGAGGAATTCTTTTTTTATTGTTATGTTAATCACCATACATTACATCATTAGTTTTGGATGTAGTGTTCCATGATTCATTGTTTGTGCATAACACCCAGTGCTCCATGCAGAACATGCCCTCTTTAATACCCATCACCAGGCTAACCCATCCCCCCTGCACCCTCCCCTCTAGAACCCTCAGTTTGTTTTTCAGAGTCCATCGTCTCTCATGGTTCGTCTCCCCCTCTGATATCCCCCGCTTCATTCTTACCCTCCTGCTATCTTCTTCTTCTTCTTCTTCTTCTTCTTCTTCTTCTTCTTCTTCTTCTTCTTCTTCTTCCTTTTTTTTTTTTGTTAAGATAGATTGCAGTATTTGTTTCAGAGGTACAGATCTGTGATTCAACAGTCTTGCACAATTCACAGCACTCGCCATAGCACATACCCTCCCCAATGTCTATCACCCAGCCACCCTATCCCTCCCACCCCCCACCACTCCAGCAACACTCAGTTTGTTTCCTGAGATTAAGAATTCTATGGTGAGCGCTGTGAATTGTGTAAGACTGTTGAATCACAGACCCGTACCTCTGAAACAAATAATACAACATATGTTAAAAAAGAAGAAGAGGAAGAAGAAGAAGAAGAAGAAGAAGAAGAAGAAGAAGAAGAAGAAGAAGAAGAAGAAGAAGAAGAAGAAGAAGAAGAAGAAGGAGGAGGAGGAGGAGGAGGAGGAGGAGGAAAAGAAGAAGAAGAAGGAGGAAAAGAAGAAGAAGATAGCAGGAGGGGAAGAATGAAACAGGGAAATCGGAGGGGGAGATGGACCATGAGAGATGATGGACTCTGAAAGCAAACTGAGGGTTCTAGAGGGGAGGGATTTGGGGGCATGGGTTAGGCTGGTGATGGGTATTAAAGAGGGCACGTTCTGCGTGGAGCACTGGGTGTTATGCACAAACAATGAATCATGGAACACTACCTCAAAAACTAATGATGTAATGTGTGGTGATTAACATAGGAATAAAAATTAAAAAAAAAAACTTAAGAATAAACTTAACCAAAGAGATGAAAGTTTGGTACTCAAAATTATAAAACATCTATTAAGAATTTTTTTTTAAATTGAGCATTTTCTTTTTTCTTTTTTTTAGATTTTATTTATTTATTTCACAGAGAGAGACACAGTGAGAGAGGGAACACAAGCAGGGGGAGTGGGAGAGGGAGAAGTAGGCTTCCTGCTGAGCGAGGATCAAGGATCCTGATGTGGGGCTCGATCCCAGGACTGGAATCATGACCTGAGCCGAAGGCAGATTCTTAACAACAGAGCCACCCAGGCACCCCTTGATTAAAAAAATTAAAGACACAGATGAATGGAAAAACATCCTGTGTTCATGAATTGATACAATTAATATTGTTAGAATGTCCATACTACTCCAAGAAAATGAAATCAGATCCTGAAGAGGTATCTGTACCTCCCATGGTCATTGCAACGTTACTCACAATAGCTAAGATATGGAAACAACCTAAATGTCTGACATGTGAATAGATAAAGAAAATGTGATTTTACGTATATAACCTGAGATGTTTATATAACATTCATTATATTAAAAATAGAATATTATTTAACAGAATATTATTCAACCTCAAAAAAGATGGAAATACTGTCATTTGTGACATCATGGGTGAATCTGGAGGACATTATGCTGAATGAAAAATAAACCAGATGCAGAAAGACAAATAATGCATGATCTCACTTAGATGTGGAATCTAAAATAGTTGAACTCACAAGAGCAGAGAGTAGAGTGGTGGCTGCCAGATGCTAGGGGAAGGAGAAAATGGGGAGATGTTGATCAAGATATACATAGTTTCACTTATGCTAGGTAAAGTCATTCTGGAGATCAAATGTGACTATAATTAGCAATACATTATTGTATACTTGAAATTGGCTAAGAGTGTAGCTCTTAAGGGTTCTCAACACACACACACACACACACACACACACACACACACCATAACGGTGTAAGGTGATGGACATATTAGTTTGATCATAGTGATTATTTCACAATGTATAAGTATATCATCAAATTGTGTATCTTAAGTATATACAATTTTTAACTTTCAAATATTCTTCAATAATTTAAAACATCCAATGTGTTCTATAAAGGTGAAGCCATGCAAAATGAAAAAATCAGGTAAAAATGGAATTTTTTAATTTCAGAACTTTATGCTTAATCTTATAGGGTTACTATTTCAAATAATGAGAAACCCTCTACTCAGGCATATACATTTCTATTCCCAACTCTTCCCCCCGCCCTTAACTTTCTGTAACTTCTCTTAGAGATGAGAAACATACACGAAATACTTAACAGTGTCTCCTGGTGGCAGAGTATATTTTACAGCAAACCAGTCATCAGTAGATGGGTTCTCTTTGAAGGACACACTGAAGATGGGGAGAATATGCACAGGAACGTCATTTGAGCATATGGTTTATTTTATTTTCTTGTCATTTACTGTAGGTTCATGACATGAAGATGGTATGTACATTTAGGTAAGAACTATTCCCAAATGTCCATCTAATATACATATCAGAGTCCATTTGTAAAAACCTGATTATACAGTAAGATTTCTTGGGAAATTATTAAAAAATTTTAAATTATTCCCTTTTAAATTATTATATTGTTTCCTAAGAGATGTCATAATTATTAAGAAGAAACTACAGGAAATTTGAGACCTCCTCCAACAAGTTATTTTACAGTAATAAATCGTTTTTTTCTAGGGGGAAAATGTAGCTCTGGCATGAGAGTTAAAGAAAATACCAAACATACATTACTTACATTAGGTACACCCATGTAAGGATGCCTGGAGACCCCTAAATAAACAGATACATCATTCTGCATTAGAACGTTGGAAAAGGTACTAGCATTCACACTTCATAAGCACAGCCTTGCAGGTGAAAACCAAGTCTTTTTCCAGCCTCAATTCTGAAACCAAATAGCTATATAACACTGTTCTTTTCACACTGCCTCAGATAAAAGCAAAAGAAAATATTTTTGTATATTTTTGCTCAACTGATATTGCTTGAATACAGACAACAAAAAATAATGGAAGTTCATTACTGATTCTGTCTTTCCACATGCCCATTCAAAATCAAGGAGATATTTGAAATATAATATCTGATTTTAAAGATCTCAAGACCTGTCACAGGCCCTCTCTAATTTCCTCTCTTCCCACCCCATCTTACTTCTTCTAAACTGAGACAGTTGTTTAAACCTCTTTTTAATTTTTTTCCCACCATCCTATCTATGGAATTCAAACATGTATCTCTTTATGGTTTCTTATGCCTTCATCTAGAAGTATTATCTTTTAAAATGGCTCAATTAGACATATTTATTCATGATCTTTTCCTAATATGCAGCAAAGAAATTTGCCCATGATATAAATAACACAAAAATTCTTGTCTTTTTAAATTGATTTTAAGCACAGAAACTCAGATCTTCAAGCAGTTCTGTGATTTACAAAGTTTGGTTCAGGCTCAGTGAGTTTTCTGTCTTGTGGCTCATATTTAAGAGCCAAATCACCCAACTAGGTAAAGTCTCCTGGATTCCTGAAATATGAAACCATAGATATTTCTTAAAGAAAGAATATGTTCATTGCATGATTTGTGCAATAAATATGGCTGGAGAACACTGAACATAACAAAATTTAACCCACAAATTTCAGGACAAAGCAATATGGTGGGAAACACTCTGGGATAGATAGTTTAAAAAAAAGTCATTCCTCAAATAATGTATTGACTTCTTAGCAAGGTAATTTGGAAATATTTCATTTCTCTGCATTTTGGTTTCATCATCAGGAAATGGAGATAGTGATTTCTACTTTGTTTCTCTTAGGATTATTGTGCAGCTCAAAGATCTTTTTTAAGTCATAAACCATCACCATATAAATACAACAGTACTAAATGGATTTAAAAAGTTAGAATACTTCAAATGCAGAGAAAGGGAAACATTTTCAAAATTTAATTGTCCATGGGGCACCTGGGCACAGTCACTGAGGCATCTGACTCTTGGTTTCAGCTCAGGTCATGATCTCAGGGTGGTGGGATCCAGCACTGCTTCAAGCTCTGCACTCAGTGGGAAGTCTGCTTGAGATTCTCACGCTCCCTTTGCCCCTCCCCCTGCTCACACATGTGTGTGCTCTCTCTCGGTAAAAAAAAAAAGTTAATTGTCCTTTATTTAGAAGTGGAATAACCCTCTATATATTTACTAGGATAATTAATTCTTTAAATGTTAGATTTGTAAAAGTTGAACCAACTGTAAACAAATTTAAAAAAAAAAACAGAAGAAACGGTAGAAGTGCTCCACAGTAAGTGTATTTTTGTTCATATGGAAATGAAATTATGAAACACATCAAGAAAACAAAGGACTGTTTGGAATTAACTCACTGAGCAATAGAGAGAAGATTCTAAAACAATTGCTTTCCTAATAGATGACAAGAAATGAGGAGAGGAACAGGTATGATTTAAAATACATGGGAGAGTGGGATGGCTGGGTGGCTAGGTCAGTTAACCATCTGCTTTTGACTCAGGTCATGATCCCAGGGTCCTGGGATCGAGACTCACTTCAGGCTCCCTGCTTATCGAAGAGCCTGCTTCTTCCCCTGCTTGTGCTCTCTCTCTCTTTCTCTGACAGGTAAATCAATAAAATCTTTTTAAAAAAATACATGGGAGTGGCACAATAAAGCTTGCTAGAAAGAGGTCAGACCTGTGTTAGAAAGAGTCTTAAACTGAAAGAAATAGGAGAAGAAAGTGGCTATGTATCACTTTGTGGAATTAGAGTTTGCTTTCCATTTAGAGAATATGGTTTTATTAATGGTTTTCTTTTTTTATTATTATGTTATGTTAATCACCATACATTACATCATTAGTTTTTGATGTAGTGTTCCATGATTCACTGTTTGCGTATAACACTCAGTGCTCCATGCAGAACGTGCCCTTTTTAATACCCATCACCAGGCTAACCCATCCTCCCAACCCCCTCCCCTCTACAAACCTCAGTTTGTTTTCCAGAGTCCATAGTCTCTTATGGTTTGTCTCCCTCACCGATTTCCCACCCTTCATTCTTCCCCTCCTGCTATATTCTTCTACTTCTTTTTTTTTTTTTAAACATATAACGTATTATTTGTTTCAGAGGTACATATCTGTGATTCAATAGTCTTCCACAATTCACAGCACTCACCATAGCATATACCCTCCCCGTGTCTATCACCCAGCCACCCCATCCCGCCCACCCCCCACACTCCAGCAACCCTCAGTTTGTTTCCTGAGATTAAGAATTCCTCATATCAGTGAGGTCATATGATACATGTCTTTCTCTGATTGACTTATTTGGCTCAGCATAACACCTTCCAGTTCCATCCACATCATTGCAAATGGCAAGATCTCACTCCTTCTGATGGCTGCATAATATTCCATTGTATATATATGCCACTTCTTTATCCATTCATCTGTCGATGGACATCTGGCTCTTTCCACAGTTTAGCTATTGTGGACATTGCTGCCTTAAACATCGGGGTTCACGTTCCTTCGGATCCCTACATTTGTATCTTTGGGGTAAATACCCAGTAGTGCAATTGCTGGATCATATGGTAGCTCTATTTTCAACTGTTTAAGGAACCTCCACACTGTTTTCCAGAGTGGCTGCACCAGCTTGCGTTCCCACCAACAGTGTAGGAGGGTTCCCCTTTCTCTGCATCCCCGCCAACATCTGTCGTTTCCTGACTTGTTAATTTTAGCCATTCTCACTGGTTTGAGGTGGTATCTCATTGAGGTTTTGATTTGGATTTCCCTGATGCCGAGCGATGTTGAGCACTTTTTATGTGTCTGTTGGCCATTTGGATGTCTTCTTTGGAAAAATGTCTGTTCATGTCTTCTGCCCATTTCTTGAGTGGATTATTTGTTCTTTGGGTGTTGAGTTTGATAAGTTCTTTATAGATTTTGGATACTAGCCCTTTATCTGATATGTCATTTGCAAATATTTTCTCCCATTCTGTCAGTTGTCTTTTGGTTTTGTGGACTGTTTCTTTTGCTGTGCAAAAGCTTTTTATATTGATGAGGTCCCAATAGTTGATTTTTGCGCGTGCTTCACTTGCCTTTAGGAAGGAGTAGCTGTGGCTGAGGTCAAAGAGGTTGCTGCCTCTGTTCTCTTTTAGGATTTGGATGGACACCTGTCTCAGGTTTAGGTCTTTCAACCATTTTGAGTCTATTTTTGTGTGTGGTGTAAGGAAATGGTCCAGTTTCATTCTTCTGCATGTGGCTGTCCAATTTGCCCAACACCGTTTGTTGAAGAGACTGTCTTTTTTCCATTGGACATTCTTTCCTGCTTTGTCAAAGATGAGTTGACCATAGAGTTGAGGGTCCATTTCTGGCTCTCTATTCTGTTCCATTGATCTGTGTGTCTGTTTTTGTGCCCGTACCATACTGTCTTGATGACAGCTTTGTAATAGAGCATGATTCTTCTTTCTTTTGTTAATGTATTGTATCACATTGATTGATTTGCAGATGTTGAACCAACCGTGCAGCCCAGGAATAAATCCCAGTTGGTCCTGGTGAATAATCCTTTTAATGTACTATTGGATCCTATGGCTAGTATTTTGGTGAGAATTTTTGCATCCATGTTCATCAAGGATGTTGGTCTGTAATTCTTTTTGATAGGTTCTTTGTCTGGTTTTGGGATCAAGGTAATGGTGGCCTCATAAAACAAGTTTGGAAGTTTTCCTTCCATTTCTATTTTTTGGAACAATTTCAGGAGAATAGGTATTAATTCTTCTTTAAATGTTTGGTAGAATTCCCCTGAGAAGCCATCTGGCCTTGGACTTTGTTTTTTGTGAGATTTTTGATGAGTTCTTCAATTTCCTTAGTGGTTATAGGTCTATTCAGGTTTTCTATTTCTTCCTGGTTCAGTTTTGGTAGTTGATACATCTCTAGGAATGCATCCATTTCTTCCAGATTATCTAATTTGCTGGCATATAGTTGCTCATAATATGTTCTTATAATCGTTCGTATTTCCTAGGTGTTGTTTGTGCTCTCTCCTCTTTCATTTATGATTTTGTTGATTTGGGTCATTTCTCTTTTCTTTTTGATAAGTCCAGTCAGGGGTTTATCAATCTTGTTAATTCTTTCAAAGAACCAGCTCCTAGTTTCTTTGATCTGTTCTATTGTTTACTTTCTATTTCATTGATTTCTGCTGTGATCTTCATTATTTCTCTTCTCCTTCTGAGTTTAGGCTTTATTTGCTGTTCTTTCTCCAGCTTCTTTAGGTGTAGGGTGAGATTTTGTACTTGAGACCTTTCTTGTTTCTTGAGAAAGGCTTGTATTCCTATATACTTCCCTCTTAAGACTGCCTTTGCTACATCCCAAAGATTTTGCACAGTTGTGCTTTCATTTTCATTTGTTTCCATGAATTTTTTTAATTCTTCTTTAATTTCCTGGTTGACCCATTCATTCTTTAGTAGGATGCTCTTTAGCCTCCATGTATTTGAGTTCTTCCTGACTTTCCTCTTGTGATTGAGTTCTAGTTTCAAAGCATTGTGGTCTGAAAGTATGCAGGGAATGATCTCAATCTTTTGGTACCACTTGAAACCTGATTTGTGACCTAGGATGTGATCTGTTCTGGAGAATGTTCCATGGGCACTAGAGAAGAATGTGTATTCCATTGCTTTGGGATGGAATGTTTTGAATATGTCTGTTAAGTCCATTTGGTCCAGTGTGTCGTTTAAAGTCTTTATTTCCTTGTTGATCTTTTGCTTAGATGATCTGTCCATTTCAGTGAGGGTGGTGTTAAAGTCCCCCACTATTATTGTATTGTTTTTGATGTGTTTCTTTGCTTTTATTATTCATTGCCTTATATAATTGGCTCTTCCCATGTTAGGGGCATAGATATTTACAAATGTTAGATCTTCTTGTTGGACAGACCCTTTAGGTAGGATATAGTGTCCTTCCTCACCTCTATTACAGTCTTTGGTTTAAAATCTAATTTGTCTGATATAAGGATTGCCACCCCAGCTTTCTTTTGGTGTCCATTAGCATGGTAAATGGTTTTCCACCCCCTCACTTTCAATCTGGGGGTGTCTTTGGGTCAAAAAGGAGTTTCTTGCAGACAGCATATTGATGGGTCTTGTTTTTAAATCCAATCTGATAGCCTGTGTCTTTTGATTGGGGCATTTAGCCCATTTACATTCAGGGTAACTATTGAAAGATATGAATTTAGTGCCATTGCATTGCCTGTAAGGTGCCTGTTCCTGTATATTGTCTGTGTTCCTTTCTGGTCTATGTTGCTTTTGGGCTCTCTCTTTGCTTAGAGGACCCCTTTCAATATTTCTTGGAGGGCTGGTTTTGTGTTTGCAAATTCCTTTAGTTTTTGTTTGTCCTGGAAGTTTTTTATCTCTCTTTCTATTTTCAATGACAGCCTAGCTGGATATAGTATTCTTGGCCGCATATTTTTCTTGTTTAGTGCTCTGAATATATCATGCCAGTCCTTTCTGGCCTGCCAGGTCCCTGTGGATAGGTCTGTTGCCAGTTTAATGTTTCTACCATTTTTGGTTCATATCTCTTCTCCTGAACTGCTTTCAGGATTTTCTCTTTGTCTCTGAGACTCATAAGTTTTACTATTAGATGTTGGGGTGTTGACCTATTTTTAATGATTTTGAGAGGGGTTCTCTGTGCCTCCTGGATTTTGATGCCTGTTTCCTTCCCCACATTAGGGAAGTTCTCTGTTATAATTTTCTCCAATATACCTTCTGCCCCTCTCTCTCCTTCTTCTTCTGGGATCCCAATTATTCTAATGTTGTTTCTTCTTATGGTATCGCTTATCTCTCGAATTCTGCCCCGTGATCCAGTAGTTGTTTATCTCTCTTTTTCTCAGCTTCTTTATTTTCCATCATTTGGTCTTCTGTATCACTGATTCTCTCTTCTGCCTCATTTGTCCTAATTGATAGCCTTTTTGATTTCAACTTGGTTAGACTTTAGTTCTTTTATTTCTCCAGAAAGGGTTTCTCTAATAACTTCCATGCTTTTTTCAAGCCCAGCTAGTATAATTAAAATAATCATTCTGAACTCTAGTTCTGACATCTTACTAATGTCAGTAGTGATTAGGTCCCTTGCAGTCAGTACTGCCTCTTCTTCTTTTTGTTGAGGTGATTTTTTTCTGTCTTGTCATTTTTTTCCAGAGGAGAACAGATGAATGAGAGAAGAAAATGCTAACCGGGTAACAATGTCCTTAGAAAGTATATACTAAACAAATCAGAAAAGACCTGGAACTGGGGACAAGAAAGGGAAAGAAAGAAAAAAGAAAGAGCAAAGAAAAAAGAAAAGATAAAAACAAACAAAAACAAAACAAAGCAAATAAAACCCAAAACAGAATATGATCAAATATGATCAGGTTGGTGCATAGATCAGTGCCACACACTAGATTTGGGGTGTATTTTGGTCTGTTAGAAGAGAGTGCCTCCTAAAATTTTAAAGAAAGAAAAACTTATATATGTACTCAAATAAGGGTTTATACAATGAAGAGATGGAATATGACTGTAAAGATGAAAGTTATAAAAGGTTTATAAAAGAAATTGATAAGATAAGAATTTGGTTGAAAAAAGAAGGAAGAGGATTTAAAAACAATAAAAGAAAGAAAAGGGAGAGAATGTGATCAGGCAGGAGACTAGAACAAAGCCATACACTAGAGATTTAGGGTATATTTTGATCTGTTAGAAGAAACTGTATCTCAAAATTTTAAAGAGAGAACAACTTATATCTATATACCAAAAATAAGGGTAACTACTATGAAGGGATAGAATACAACTCTAAAAATGAAAAATAAAAAATATTTTTTAAAAAAGAGATTGGTAAGATGTTGGTTGAAAAAGGGAAAAAGAAAAATTAAAAAGAAAAAAAGACAGTTAAAAAAATTAACTTTGAAAGACTAAAGAACCATGGTAAAAAAGCCATGAATTCTATGTGCAGTATTCCCCTAGCGCTGCAGTTCTGCTGTTCTCTTTGATTGGTAAACTTGACCTTGGCTGGCTGTTCTTTTGGATCTTCTGGGGGAGAGGCTTGTTGCCGTGGTTCCCAAATGTCTTTGCTCCAGGCAGAATTGCCCCACCCTTGTTGGTCTGGGCTAAGCAATCTGCTCGCGTTTGTTCTCGGGAGCTTTTGTTCCCTGCAAGCTTTCCGTACAGCTTTGGAGGACAAGAGTGAAAATGGCGACCTCCCAATCTCTGCCCCGGAGGAGCTGAGAACTCTGGGCCCCACTCCTCAGTGCGCCCCCAGAGAAAAGCAATCACTCCGGTCTCCCTGGTCTCCGGCCGCACTCCGTGCTCACCCGGCCTGTGACCGAGCCTTTCTATCTCTGGCACACGACCCCATGTGGAGTCTCCAAACCCAGCAGATCCCTGCGGTGCACTCCCATGCTGCTCCTCCCAGGAGAGGAAGGGGAGTCTCCCTGGATCTGCCGCTTGTTGGGTTCCTGCTGGAGGAGCAGTGACCTGACTGTGCTGCGGATCATGGTTTATGGCAACTCTGAGGTGACAGCCTGTGCCTTGGCTCTGTCTCTGCAGCCGGCTTCCCCACTCCAATACCTGGGAGCTCTGCTGCACTCAGGCACCCCCGGTCTTCCTGTGACCCCAAGGGTCCTGAGACCACACTGTCCCAGAGAGTGTTCCACCCCCTGCTTAGCCACTGGAGCGACGTCCCTTAGTGGAGCCGACTTCTAAAAGTTCCGATTTTGTGCTCCGCGGCTCTATTACTTGTCAGAAGCACCCAACGGAGGCCCCCTCCCCTGTCGTCTATCCTCCCGAATATCACCTCGGATTCACTTCTCTGCATGTCCTACCTTCCAGAAAGTGGTCGCTTTTCTGTTCAGAGAGTTGTTGCTATTCCTTTCTTTGACCTCCTGTTGAGTTCGTAGGTTTTCTGAATGGTTTGATCCCTATCCAGCTCAATTCCTGGGACCAGACGAAATCCAGGTCTCCTACTCTTCCACCATCTTCAATCAGCCTCTCTTAATGATTTTCTTAAAAGCAGGAAAACCTGTAAATAAGCTCTAAGAAAATAGAATAGAAGGTGGCAGTGCTCAAATATAACTATACACAGCTTTGTGTTCACATGGTTTGTCTGATTAGAAATCTCTTTTTCCTACAAACCAATGTTAGTGGTTGCTATTGGTGACCTGCTCAGATTACATTTACCAGTTTATTGTATTTGTCTTCCAGTTCTCTGGGTTGTGGCTACTAACTGCTCACAGCCACTCCTTTCTCTGATCTCAAAATGCCTTCTATCAAATGGAAGCCCCTTGCTCAAAGTCCCTGCCTCACCTTGGCCAATGACTTACGTATATGGGTGTTTAAAAAAAAAAGACTGGCATCCTTACTTCAGAGTGGGATAATTTCTGTGGTAGAATTCATGTTCCAGAACTCCTTCCCTACCACCCCTTATCCTGCTTTCTTCACTTTCTTTCTCCTGAGTCTACACTTCTCAGTAGAACACTTGAACAAGAGTTCCTGTCTCGGGTCTTGTTTCTGAGGAGTCCAACCTAAGATACCAGTATATTAAGGGTGACCAGGTGCTATTTAGCAACCTAAACTTTGTTACAACTAAATTGAGGAGTTTCTGGTTTCAACACACTTTGTAAAATTTTCCATCATAGATGCAAATATCCATTAAATACTGAGGGATATTTACTGAGTAAGTGTTCTTTTCTACTAAATTACAAGTCTCACATAATTGAACAAAACCTGTTGCAAAGCTGCCTTTCAAGAGATAAATGACGTTGCTTTTTTATGGATGGTAACTTTTCTAGGAAAAAGAACATTATCCTGAACAATATATTGAGCACCATTTCTTCACCAAAAATGTGTTTAACAGGTGTTCTGTACTGCAATTTTGTCACAAAGTTTATAATATATCTAAGTATTTGCCAAATTTTAAAATCATGGCTTGCCCTCTTATTAAACTATCTCATAAAGAATAAGATATAATAAATCCTTAGCAGTAACATTTTCAGCACCATTTTTTCTTAAATGGTAGGATGACTTTGTGATTGGTGACTAGTGGTTTAAAATTGGGCACATCTCTGCCTCTGACTTTCTAAATTGCTACTTAAAAGTCACTTTAACATTTTAGGGTCTTGATTTCCTTATTATACAACACTACTTGATTTCCATTTTTTGTGTTATCAGTTATTTTTATTTTTACTTTTTGAAAGAGAGAGCTGAGTGGGAGGGGCAGAGGGAGAGAGAATCCCAAGCAGACTCCATGCTGAGCGCAGAGCCTGACACAGGGCTCAATCTCAGGACCCTGAGATCATAACCTGAGCCAAAACCAAGTGTTGGATGTTTAATTGACCATGCCACCCAGGTGTCCCTATATTAATAATGTATTAATTGTTTCACACATTTTCACCAAATACACACGATTTAAAAAAAAACAAATAGTATACAAGAACATAATATGAAATCAATATTTTTCCTTCTCTTTGCCTTTCCCTTTCTCTTCTTACCACTATTATTATTCCTAATAGACAACAGTTTTTAAAAATTGTAGTTTGGGAGAAAGACATGTATCATATGACCTCATTGATATGAGGAATTCTTAATCTCAGGAAACAAACTGAGGGTTGCTGGAGTGGTGGGGGGTGGGAGGGATGGAGTGGCTGGGTGATAAACATTGGGGAGGGTATGTGCTATGGTGAGTGCCGTGAATTGTGCAAGACCGTTGAATCACAGATCTGTACTTCTGAAACAAATAATGCAATATATGTTAAGAAAAAAAAAAAAGAAGATAGCAGGAGGGGAAGAATGAAGGGGAGTAAGTTGGTGGGGGAGGCGAACCGTAAGAGACGATGGACTCTGAAAAACAAACTGAGGGTTCTAGAGGGGAGGGGGTGGGGGTATGGGTTAGCCTGGTGATGGGTATTAAAGAGGGCACATTCTGTGTGGAGCACTGGGTGTTATGAACAAACAATGAATCATCTACACTACACTACACTACATCAAAAACTAATAATGTAATGTATGGTGATTAACATAACAATAAAAAAATTGTAGTTTGGATATTATTCAGAAAATTGTCTCCACATATTTGCATAATATACTCTTTTTTCCATAATTTTACTTGTTATGTATCAGCTTCTGGAAATGACATATATGAAAATGTAGACAAAACTGGTCATGTGATGGAAATTATTGACATTAGGTCATAGGTATTGTATATCCTGTATCCTCTTATGTGGGCTACTTGTACTGGTATTGTACTTCTTCCCCCATTGCTACTCGAAATTCCATCCACTAAATAGATATTCCTCTAAGGTCCTAGGAAACACCTTCTTGGCGCCTCAGGCCTCCTACTGCAGTATTAGTCTAGCTTTCTTTGGCTTGCAGTATAGCTGACTTTCTGAGGCTTTCCTTCATTGTTTTTCTGATTGAATCCAATCAAACTGCATCTCTTTTTTTCCCTTTTACTCTGTTTTACATGTGTACCTTATCAAGCACCTTCCAAAGAAAATATCTGCTACCTATCTTCATATTTCATTGAGAATTCAGCTATATTTTAGGATAAAATATTTTCTACCAGAATTACGAATGACATTGTCAACTTTTGTGTAATGTTGCCAATAAGTTGAGTCCTTGGTGCTTTTTGTTCCTTTGTTGATAACGTTTTCTCCTATCCAAATATTTAAACTTTTTTTATTGTCATGTTCCACAATATTGAAATAATGCACCAAGGTATGGGTATAATTTTCAATTATTGTGCTGATCACTAAGTGGACCTCTTCAACCAAGAGATGTGTGTCCTTCAGATACAGAGAATTATCTTGCAAGTTTTCTTTAATATTTTCTCTTTCTTTGGAATTCCTATTTATTGGATAATGGTCCTTCTAGACTGGTCCAGTCTGTCATGTTGCAGCTGGATTGGTTCTCATCTTGGAGGGAATTGTTTGACTTAGACTTCCAATCCCTCAATTGATTTTGATTTTCAACATTTATGTTTTTAATTTTCAAAAGTTCTTTCTCCTTTTTTATGATATCTTTTTTTTTGCAGATTCAAACAAATATCTTCTTATAGTAAGTAGTTGTTTTGTTTTGTTTTGTTTTACCAGTTGTTTTCTCTTCCCTAAATTATCTCTTCATTCAGGATTATGTTTTCTGTTAATCTGGTGCTGTTCAAATAGTCTGTGATCTTAACTGTTGGCTAAGCTTTGAGAGTAAGGAAATAAAAAGCTGACTTTGGGGCTCTGTGTACATGGAGGGGGGACTTATTTGACTAGACAATTTAGCCTGGTCGATTATGTTGAGGCTCCTAACTATTTGAATTTTGAAGCCTTTTCTCTAAGGCCATTCATTTCCTCTAGAAATAAATGCTTTGCTCTTTTCTCCTATGATGTGGGGTGTGGATTTCTGGTTGCTGGAGATTCTGCTTCTGTAGAGGTGGTAGTGTTGGGGTGTCAATGATCTCATCTTTAGTTTTTCAAAGACCCTATCTGATTTCAGGTACATTTTTCACTTCTGCCCACTGTCAAAACAAGTGTTTCCAAGTTTCAAACCTCTCTGGAAGTCTGGGAGTCATGGCTTCTCTGCTTCTCCCACTCCATGTCTGCTCCAGCCTCTGGGTCTCCCTGCTCTGGTCCCTGCACTTGTTACCACTTTCCTTCTTGCATAAGTTTGATGGTCTCTCTTGTCTGCTAATGCCTATTCTTCTGGGTTTAAGCATTTGGAGTTTATCATTTTAATATCATTTTAGCAAGTTCTTATCTGTGTGAAAGAACAGCAAGTATTATCTATTCATCTTTAATGCAATAAGACATTTTCTAAGATCCCTGCAAAATCAAAAGAACAAAACAACAAGTCTTGGAGCTCCTGGCTGGCTTAGTTAGAAAAGCATGGAGCTCTTGATCTAGGGGTTGTGAGTTCGAGCCCCAAGTTGGGTGATTACATAAATAAATAAAAACTTAAAAAAAAAAGTCTTAAATCTATAAACACAATCAATACTCAAGGTCTTTTTACATCCAGGTACTAAATTTAAATTATATTTTGATGTTTCTAAGAATATGGTGTTTTAGAAGGGGGTGGGAAGCCAAATAGGTCAGTATTTGGATCCTACTCTTCTAGTTACCTGTTTGAACTTAAAGGAAATATATTGCCTCCTATACTGGCCTTGGAGAGCTTTTTTGAGGATATAAGGAATCAATTACCTGAAACTATGTCTGAAATATAGTAGGTATGGTAGTTCTCTTGCTTAATAGCTTAATGTTTTATTTTTCTTCCAAAAATACACAGTTTTTCTCATGACCCTTTCTATACAACCTGGAGGAATTGCATATGGCATAGTCCTTTACCTTCCACTTAGATGCTTCCATGAATACTTTTTCTCATTATAGGCAGAAACTGTTTGCTTTTCCTCGGTAACAAAGTACTCAAAAATTTAATAGATTAAACAACTGTTTAGCTCAGAAATCTGTGAATAGGCAAATTGGGTGGGGCTCCATGGGTTGGTTCTGTTGCCCTGGGCCTTATCAGATCTCAGTCAGACTTACTGACCTGTTCTTAGTTGATTGCTGGTTTGACTGGGGACTGGAGAACTATGCATCTGCTGGAATCGTTCCTTTATTTGCCATGAGGTATCTCATCTTCCAGCAAACTTTACAGTGATGTTCCCATGATGGCCTATGCCATGAATAAGAGCAGAAGTGGGCAAATACTGGCTAAATTTGCACATTTCTTTTGCTACATTCTACTGGCAAAAGTAAGTCACAAGTCCAGCCTGCATGAAGTATATACCATTTCTTACATCTCTATCTTTAGGAGAAACTGTGAAAAATTGTGTCTTTTAAAAAATCTATCAGAGGAAAGGTATTTATTAGGATGGTCTCTTGAGGGTGTGTCCAGGTAACAATGCAATGAAAGATCTGAGGAATGCCAGGTTGAGAACCAGGGCAAAGTTTTTATTCAGCAGAATCCCTGATTTTTCCCCCATCACTTTGTTCTTACTTGATTTGTGGTGGGGATAGGGAAAACATGACTTGCTGGTTAGTTCTTGCCTGTGTCTGTTTTTTGCAATCTTCAAGCTAAGGATGGTTTTTATGCTTTTAAATGGTTGAAAAAGTAGCAAAAGAAGAATAATATTTTATGACATGTGAAAAACATATGAAATTCAAATTTTAATGTTCATAAATAAAGTTCTATTATCAAAGAGCCATACCTACACATTTATCTATCATCTATGACTGTTTTGGGCCTGAAATTGGCAGATTTGAGTAGCTGCAGAAGGGACTGTGTGCAGCCCACAAAGTCTAAAATATTTACTGTCCAATCCTTTACAGAGGCAGTTTGCCAACACCTGATTTATAATGTATGCCAAGTATTTGGAGATAGCTGTGCCATCCATGCAAAGCTACAAGGAAAAAATAAAAGTCACCAAAAAAAAAAAAAGACAAGAAATGAAATTGGACACACAGAAAAGCCAGTACTTATGACATATCCTCTGAAACATTAATATCTAATACCCCTAATTATCTAAAAATAATCTTGGTAAAAGAAATTGGTTTCCTGAGGTTTCATTTTTATTAGGCATAAATAGGAAGAACTAACAGATTTATCATGTAATTCAAAATACACAGCAAGAAGGGTTTATTTCATTTTTATCATTTCGATCAGAATAAATGGCTTCCTAAAGCCATACTTAATTTTTCAAAATGGAATGCCCAAATGCCTTGAGTTTCTAACCAAACTTCAGTTGAAGTTTGTTTCCAAATCCTGGGGAAATGCAGTGGAAGGAAAGTGGGAAGATGACAGAAGGGGTAAGAGAGAGGCACAGAAAATGAGAAGTTGACAGTAAGTATTAAAAATCTAATTTTTTCCCATAAATTAAAAACGAGAGCAGAATTCACAAGTAGCAGTAACCCTGAGAGTGTAAATGGCTTTGAGCTAGGTCCCCCAGCTCCCGAAATTAAAAGCACAGCATTTTTAGAACTGTACACATTTTTCCTTTGCCTTTTCTGCCTTGTAGCCTTTAAACACCTCTATCATTTCCTTTCATCTATTTTTCAGTAAGCAAATTCTTGATTATTAAAAGAAAGCATATTCTATGTAGAAAAATTGGAATATACAGAAAACATTTTTGGAAGTACATTTCATGTTTGAATCCTCATTACTCAGGGATACAATATCTAATACTTCGTCTTATTTTGTTCTCTGCTTTTTAACAATGACTATTTGCATTGTTAATGCAAATAGTGTATAACATGTAACGTGTGTATAACATTTGTTATTGTCTGCTTAATGTTCCGTCAAGTCACCACATGTTAGAAATACTTTTTTCTTTTTTTTCATAATTTTTCAATATCATAAATAATGGTTTTGAGAATTTGACATAAAGTTATTTTCTTTTTTTTCTATTTTTATTCCTTAGGAAAGATAAGAGGTTATCAGGTTAGCATGCATGTATATTTGAAGGCTCTGGGTTTATAACTTTCTAAAGTTTCTTTTTACTAAGGACTAAGATGCCTCTTCATGGAACAGGATGACTCTGCAGGACATTGAATACCCTGCATTCCATCTTAATTCAGTAATATGCAGATGGGTAGACTGGACTTAGCTTGGTAAATACAGTCTTTCTTAGCAAGGCCTAATGAGATGAACAGAGAGGTGGCTGAACATTATGTGTTTGCAGATCAGCAGATTCTCATGATTGAAGATTTAGCTCCACTTTTATTATTCCAGTTCTGTTGCAGAACAGTCTCAGTGTAAATCAGGATGATTTTTGCCAGAACTAACCAAAGGTATATTAATCCTTAAGTTTGTATTATATCAGAATTCCCAAATGTTTTGTTGGTGATTTGTGATATTTGAACATAACAAAACAAAACAAGCAAACAAACAAAAAACAAAGAATTCCAGTCCTGCTCGGCTATTGACTATCTGGGTGATCCAGGAAAAGTCATTTAATCTCTTGATCCTTCAATTTTCTCATATATAAACAGAAATTATTGGACTTGATAAATTTCAAGACCCCTCAAACTATTTTTTAAAAACTATTATTCTCATCACATATTTAAAGTGTACATATTGGTATTTTCTCTCCCAGAAAGTTCTTGAAATTAATCTGCATTCTTTCTTGTTTTCAGATTTGGCTGTAAGGGCAGCCATGAGGAAAATCTTAAAAAGTTTCCTAATAGACTTCTATCTTCCCTTTCTTTTTTTCTATTTTTTTAAGATTTTATTTATTTATTTGTTTATTTATTTATTTATTTGAGAGAGAAAGTGAGTGAGAGAGAGCGCACACAAGCAGGGGCAGTGGGAGAGGGAGAGGGAAAAGCAGACTTCCCACTGAGCAAGGAAGCTTGATGCAGGGCTCAATCCCAGGGTCCTGGGATCATGACGTGAGCCAAAGGTAGACGCTTAACTAACTAAGGCACCCAGGCACCCCTTACCCTCCTTTTCAAATCTCTTCTCCAGCAACAGATACCTACTAGCCCTACATTTACATAACTAGGGGAAATCACTGGAGTGATTCTACAGGGGCAAGTGATTGTGGGTTTCACAGTAACTTTCAGATCATATCTGTATTAGAAGCAATTGACAGGGTGCCTGGGTGGCTCAGATGGTTAAGCGTCTGCCTTCGGCTCAGGTCATGATCCCGGGGTCCTGGGATCGAGTCCCACATCAGGCTCCCTGCTCCTTGGGAGCCTGCTTCTCCCTCTGCCTCTCTCTCTCTCTCTCTCTCATGAATAAATAAATAAAAAGTTTTAAAAAAAAGAAACAATTGACAATATCACTCCCTATAAAAGAGGAAGAAAAGTAGTATTTTAAACTCAGCTTTAACAGAAACTCATAGTAATATTGTTGAAATTTAAATAGAACTACAAAAGGAGTAATAATAGAATGCAAGTGTATGGAACACTGAGCTAATATAGCCATTGTGATTAATGGTAAGTGGTTTTTTTAGCCAATGTAAAAGGAAATACTTACAGATTACCTTATTGTATAAGAAGGAACACATATGTTTTCAGAAAAGATAGCTAATTTTCTTCTACTATGTTCCAAATGAACCACATAATGTAAGCATTGTTTTCACCAGAGATTAAACAGAAAATACCTCATATTTCAATGGAATTAAAGAGCACAATGTTAAAATGTACTCCATTAAATGTATTCTGAAGCTTCTTTTTAGGCTCACAGTTTATCTTAATTTTTTCATGGAAGTTAAATGAATTGCAACCAAAAAATAATCTTATTTTCCTCATTGCTGTCTATTAGAACCAAAAAAAAAAAAAATGCATCAGCTCAAACTTAACTGGCCAAATCTCCACTTAGGGTCTTCTTTATCAACAGGCCTGACAGGACATCACATACATTGTTACTGATGGGCTCATTTATGGGCAGATGATATGTTATGCACACCTACAAAGGGTACTCTGCATTATCCATCTTCAAAAAGCATCATGTTATTCAGTGTGAGAAACTCTGATTTGGGCTTGCCACAAATCAAATATGTCACATCATTCACAATATCTAATGAAGTTGAATTTCTTTCCATAACAATCTTATCATAATTAGAATATGTGTGAAACACTTTTCTGAAGACATTTGGCACAACAGCCTCCAATTCCTCTTTAAAACTCCAACCCGAATGTTATCTTCAACACTCCAAGGTCTTGGAGACCCAAAGATGCCCCAAGACATCACTATCTTCTGAAATTTTGGGAACAAATCTGCAAACTATTCATGAGGTCCCTATCAGCTATAGGGATAGGGTTGAGCACTAAGTAGCAAAAGCAGTCACTCCAAAATTTCTCCTCTTCTATGTCCCCAACTTTAAGATTTCACACTCCACCAACATCAAACTCCTTATAACTCCTTCCTTCATGCCTCTGTGCCCTCTCACTTGCCACTGCCCCTGCCTGCAACATGTCCCCTACTCTTGCCTGCTTGCAATTTCTCCTTTCCCTCCTGTCAGCCTGCAGGTCTCCCATCCATCCTTCAAAATTCAAGTTAAAACTCCAGTTTTTGGAAGTCCTCTCTGACCAGTGGTGACGCAGCATTAACATTCCTTCCTTGCCTGGCTCCTCCATGCCTTGTCACACTTTGCACACACTCTGTGTCATGTCTATGAGTGGGTCACTTCTGTTTCACTGCAGGCTTTTGACCCTATTTTGCATGGTGTAACTTATAGGGAAAGACAAGCTCCTAAGTAATTTTATGAAAATATATGCCCCACACCTAGTATAGTGGGTTCCATTCAATGTGTCTTCATTAAAAGAAATAGCTCCTGCCTTATTACCTTTTGGTGATTATGAATAGGTCAGCTATCAAGGCATCTTCCCCTAGTTTTACTGTTTCAGTAGGACACAAAGAAAACTCTAGGAGGCCTCACCTAACCCTGAAGAAAAGGAAAGAGGATGCTGCCCCCCAGAGGCTGCAAAAAAGAGGAGGGCTTCATGGGCTCAGAAACCTAGTGGTAGGGGGAATGCTGCTCATGGTTGCCTGGCTACACTCAGTTAACCTCGCTACCGGGGGTTCACTAGCATTTGCAAAGGCTGAGGCAAGATGTGAATAGTGATCTAACCTGTATCTCTCACCCCCATTTATAACCTAACTTGTGTTCTGTGGCTGCTGCTTCTTCAGTAGATGAATGTATTAGGAGTGAAACCAAGGATGAGGTCAAAAGTGACATTTCCAAGGCTCCCTATGGCCAGAGTATTGCCCAATGGGAACTTCCCAAATATCCACTTTGAACTGTAATAGCTTCAGCGAGGTTGTCGTGGATTTTCTTAGATCATACTTCAATGTATGGGTGATTAATTTTAACAATCCTTTCTGGACTAAATGCAGGAACAAAAGTTTAGTAAGCCCACTCCTTCAGAAGTATAAAGGAATTTTGTCTCTTTAATACTTACTTAGCCAGAACAAGTAATAATTAAAGCTGTTCTTTTGCTTCCTTCCATTGAATTGTGAGGGGTTTTTGTTTCCAAATTATTTCCTACCATTTGAACAGAATAAAAAGGAAAAGGAATGGAAGAAGATCTACCTAGAACAAACCTGAAAAACAAAATAGAAATATTGAAGGAAAAGAGCATATTTAGGATGTTTAAGTAGGGGAAAATGGAATATATGGTCATCTTCAAAAGTAAGCAAACTAAACCAACGGACTGCAGTGGCAGTTCCATTATTTCTATGCAGAAGGACTTTGGGTCGACTGGAAGAAAAAATCCGACTGAAAGGTGTTAAAGCTTCATTTACATAGACTTTATTTGAGATTATTAACTATCAATTGTCCATGTAAAAGAAGGTCAGTGTCTTCCTTTGCCACAGATAAACACACACACACACACACACGCACGCACGCACCGCCAATCCTCTCCAGACAACATTGCGAGAAGAGTGCTCTGCAGTTTGAGATTTGCTTCCATGAATCTCACTGTCCTGGGACCCAGAGCTTCTGCTTCAAGTTCTCATTCTTTTGAAGAAATAGATCATGAGTCTGAAAGGACTCTGATTCCCCAAACTGGATATCTTCCAACATACATAACTGCAAATCAGGGGAAATTGAGGCAACCCTGATTTCTGGGAGTCTGGATTTTGTAGGATAAAGTAAATCCAAAAACATGAGGCACCTTAAGTTCGTGTTAGTGAAGAGCTCCATCTCCTGTTCTGTGTGGGTACGTTCTCAAAACAACTTCCACCAGCAAGATGCTGCCGTTCGTTCACACCAGAGTAGTCAGAGAAAATAAACCAGTCTATCATCCGTCTGCAATGCAGATTCTTCTGTTCATTTACTGTACCTAAAGATGAATCTTTTTCACATTGTGGTAGGTACTGATCACTGACAGAGGGAAATACAGAATGAATAAGGTTTTACATGTTTAACCTGCAGTAAAGGAAAAAGCTGCCAGCAAATTTAGAGGTTTTCTTGAATTAACTTTACCCTTTCACTTAGAGTATTCGATTTTGTACCTTAGGAAAAGCAATAAGAAACGTCTTCTTCAGCTCTGTAAGACAAATGAGTTAGAATAACCTCAGCACAGATCTGTTCAAGTTGGTAAAGAAACATCTTTCTTTGCCCATAAATTAAACCAGGTTTGATCTGTTTGACTCTGTAAAAACTCTTTCTACATTGATTTTAACTCTGGTCTCCCTCAATATTCTGCCTTTTATTACCAAAAGGAGCTTAAAGGAGAGGAAAATGAAAGGGAAGATGTTTATTATAAGACAAAAATGCTAAGGGTCCAATAAATGTGATATGTAGTCTCAAAACAGGATGCTACTAGACAACATTTCATTTTCTTTTTTGTGCTGTTGTTCTACTCTAAGAACAACCTTCTTTGGCAGCAATTCATTGGTGGTTTTTGTTTGTTTGCTTGCTTTCCCGTATTTTAGTGGGAACACAATGAATCAAGAAAATTAAGCAAATTTTCCTCTACAATTATAAAGGAAGGCTATGTAGTTTGGAGTAAAATGCATTGGACTATAAGTCAAAAGAGCTTATTCTATTTCTATATCTGAAACCAACTGATATTAACAGCCTCCATGGACTTCAGTTTCTTCCTTGTGGAAGGGCTGCCTTAAATAAAACCTTTCTTTTCACATCTGATGATGTGTATTATTATTGTGTCATCCACCAATAGCATGGCAAACCTTAGAAACACATTCCCTGTTATGCTTATAAAAAATGGTGATGGGGGGGTGAGCAAGATGGCAGAGGAGTAGGAGACCTGATTTCGTCTGGTTTCAGGAATTCAGCTGGATAGGGATCAAACCATTCTGAACACCTACAAACTCAACAGGAGATCGAAGAAAAGAATAGGAACAACTCTCTGAACAGAAAAGGGACCACTTTCTGGAAGGTAGGACATGCGGAGAAATGAATCTGAGGCGATATTTGGGAGGATAGACGGTGGGGGAGGGGGCCTCCGTCAGCTGCTTCTGGCAAGTGATAGAGCAGCAGAGCACAAAATCAGGACTTTTAGAAGTCAGCTCCGCTGAGGGACGTCGCTCCAGTGGCTAAATGGGGGATGGAACCCTCGTGGGACAGTGTGGTCTCAGGACCCTCGGGGTCACAGAAAGACCAGGGGTGCCTGAGTGCGGCAGAGCTCCCAGGTACCAGAGCTGGGAAGCCGGCTGCAGAGACGGAGCTGAGGCGCAGGCTCTCAGCTCGGGGTTGCCATAAATTGTGATCAGCGACACAGTTGGGCCACTGCTCCTCCAGCAGGGACCCAACAAGCGGCAGATCTGGGGAGACTCCCTTTCCTCCCCTGGGAGGAGCAGCATGGGAGCACACCACAGGGATCTGAGGGGTTTAGAGACTCCACACCCAGTCGGGTGCCAGAGATAGGAACGCTTGGTCACAGGCCAGGTGAGCATGGAGTGCGGAGGAGACTGGGGAGACGGGAGTGATTGACTGCTTTTCTCTGGTGGTGCACTGAGGAGCGGGGGCCCCCAGTTCTCGGCTCCTCTGGGGCGGAGATTGGGAGGCCGCCATTTCACTCTCATCCTCCAAAGCTGTAGGGAAAGCATGCAAGGAACAAAAGCTCCAGAGAGCAAACCTGAGCAGATTACTTAGCCTGGACCAACAAGGGCGGGGCAATTCCGCCTCCAGCAAAGACATTTGGGAACCACGGCAACAGGCCCCTGCCCCAGAAGATCAGCAAGAACAGCCAGCCAAGACCAAGTTTACCAATCAATGAGAATGGCAGAACTCCAGCGCTAGGGGAATACTGCACATAGAATTCATGGCTTTTTTACCATGATTCTTTAGTCTTTCAAAGTTAATTTTCTTAACTGTCTTTTTTTTTTGAATTTTTCTTTTTCCCTTTTTCAACCAACATCTTATCAATCCCTTTTTTTAAAAAAACATTTTTATTTTTCATTTTTAGAGTCATATTATATCCCTTCATAGTAGTTAAACTTATTTTTGGCACATATATATAAGTTCTCTCTTTAAAATTTTGAGATACAGTTTCTTCTATCAGATCAAAATGTACCCTAAATCTCTAGTGTATGGCTTTGTTCTAGTCTCCTGCCTGATCACATTCTCTCCTCCCTTTTTTTTCTTTATTTTTTCTTTTAAATCTTCTTCTTTCTTTTTTCAAGCAACTTCTTATCATCAATTCCTTTCATAAAATTTTTTATAATTTTCATCTTTACAGTCATATTCCATCCCTTCATCATATCAACCCTTATATTGTACATATATAAGTCTTTCTTTCTTTAAAATTTTGGGAGGCACTTTCTTCTAAAAGACCAAAATATACCCAAAATCTAGTGTGTGGAACTGATCTATGCACCAGCCTGATCATATTTAATCATATTCTGTTTTTTTTGTTTTGTTCTGTTTTTGTTTGTTTTTATCTTTCTCTTTTTTTTTTCTTTCTTTTTTCTTTCTTTCCCTTTCTTTTCCCCTGGTTTCAGGTCTTTTCTGATTTGTTTAGAGTATATTTTCTGGGGACATTGTTACACTGTTAGCATTTTGTTCTCTCATTCATCTATTATCCTCTGGACAAAATGACAGGACAGAAAAAAATCACCTCAACAAAAAGAACAAGAGGTAGTACCATCTGCCAGGGACCGACTCAATACGGACATTAGTACGAAGTTGGACCTAGAGTTCAGAATCATGATATTAAAGATACTAGCTGGGCTTGAAAAAAGCATGGAAGTTATTAGACAAACCCTTCCTGGAGAAATAAAAGAACTAAAATCTAACCAAGTTGAAATCAAAAAGGCTATTAATGAGGTGCAATAAAAAATGGGGGCACGAACTGCTAGGATAAATGAGGCAGAAGAGAGAATCAGTGATATAGAAGAACAAATGATGGAAAATAAAGAAGCTGAGAAAAAGAGAGAGAAACAACTACAGGATCAGGAGGGCAGAATTGGAGAGATAAAAGATACCATAAGAAAAAACAACAGTAGAATAATTGGGATCCCAGAAGAAGAAGAAAGATAAAGAGGGGCAGAAGGTATATTGGAGCAAATTATAGCAGAGAACTTCTGTAATGTGGGGAAGGAAACAGGCATCAAAATCCAGGAGGCACAGGGAACCCCTCTGAAAATCAATAAAAATAGATCAACACCCCGACATCTAATAGTAAAACTTATGAGTCTCGGAGACAAAGAGAAAATCCTGAAAGCAGCTCAGGAGAAGAGATTTATAACTTATAATGGTAGAAACATTAGATTGGCAACAGACCTATCCACAGAGACCTGGCAGGCCAGAAAGGACTGCCATGATATATTCAGAGCACTAAACAAGAAAAATATGCAGCCAAGAATACTATATCCAGCTAGGCTGTCATTGAAAACAGAAGGAGAGATAAAAAAATTTCCAGGACAACTAATATCTAAAGGAATTTGCAAACACAAAACCAGCCCTACAAAAAATATTGAAAGGGGTCCTCTAGCCAAAGAGAGAGCCTAAAAGCAACAAAGACCAGAAAGGAACAGTAACAGGCACCTTACAGGCAATACAAAGGCACTAAATTCATATCTTTCAATAGTTACCCTGAATGTAAATGGGCTAAATGCCCCAATCAAAAGACACAGGCTATCAGATTGGATTAAAAAACAAGACCAATCCATATGCTGTCTGCAAGAGACTCATTTTAGACCCAAAGACACCCCCAGATTGAAAGTGAGGGGGTGGAAAACCATTTACCATGCTAATGGACACCAAAAGAAAGCTGGGGTGGCAATCCTTATATCAGACAAATTAGATTTTAAACCAAAGACTGTAATAAGAGATGAGGGAGGACACTATATCCTACTTAAAGGGTCTATCCCACAAGAAGATCTACCAATTGTAAATATCTATGCCCCGAACATGGGAAGAGCCAATTATATAAGGCAATTAAACAAAAGCAAAGAAACACATCAACAACAATACAATATTAGTGGGGGACTTTAACACCCCCCTGACTGAAATGGACAGATCATCTAAGCAGAAGAACAACCATGAAATAAAGACTTTAAAAGACACACTGAACCAAATGGACTTCACAGACATATTCAGAACGTTCCATCCCAAAGCACTGGAATGCACATTCTTCTCTAGTGTCCATGGAACATTCTCCAGAATTGATCACATCCTAGGTCACAAATCAGGTCTCAACTGGTACCAAAAGATTGGGATCATTCCCTGCATATTTTCAGACCACAATGCTTTGAAACTAGAACTCAATCACAACAGGAAAGTCAGAAAGAACTCAAATACATAGAGGCTAAAGAGCATCCTACTAAAGAATGAATGGGTCAACCAGGAAATTAAAGAAGAATTTAAAAAAATCATAGAAACAAACAAAAATGAAAACACAACAGTTGAAAATCTTTGGGATGCAGCAAAGGCAGTCCTAAGAGGTAAGTATACAGCAATACAAGCCTTTCTCAAGAAACAAGAAAGGTCTCAAATACACAACCTAACCCTACACCTAAAGGAGCTAGAGAAAAAAACACCAAATAAAGCCTAAACCCAGCAGAAGTAATAGAGATCAGAGCAGAAATCAATGAAATAGAAACCAAAAGAACAGTAGAACAGATCATTGAAACTAGGAGCTGGTTCTTTCAAAGAATTAACAAGACTGATAAATCCCTGACCAGACTTATTAAAAAGAAAAGAGAAATGACCCAAATCAACAAAATAATGAATGAAAGAGGAGAGATCACAACCAACACTAAGGAAATACGAACAATTATAAGAACATATTATGAGAAACTCTATGTCAGCACATTAGATAACCTGGAAGAAATGGGTGCATTCCTAGAGATGTATCAACTACCAAAACTGAACCAGGAAGAAATAGAAAACCTGAACAGACCTATAACCACTAAGGAAATTGAAGCACTCATCAACAAACAAAAGCCCAGGGCCAGATGGCTTCCCAGGGGAATTCTACCAAAAATTTAAAGAATTAATACCTATTCTCTTGAAACTATTCTAAAAAATAGAAATGGAAGGAAAACTTCCAAACTCATTTTATGAGGCCACCATTACCTTGATCCCCAAACCAGACAAAGACCCCATCAAAAAGAATTACAGACCAATATACTTGATGAACATGGATGCAAAAATTCTCACCAAAATACTAGCCAATAGGATCCAACAGTACATTAAAAGGATTATTCACTATGACCAAGTATCCCTGGGCTGCAAGGTTGGTTCAACATCCACAAATCATTCAATGTGATACAATACTTTAACAAAAGAAAGAACAGGAATCATATGATCCTCTCAGTAGATGCCGAAAAAGCATTTGACAAAGTACAGCATCCTTTCTTGATCAAAACTCTTCAGAGTATAGGGATAGAGGGTACATATGTCAATATCATAAAAGCAGTCTATGAAAAACCCACAGCAAATATCATTCTCAATGGGGAAACGGAGAGCTTTCCCGCTGAGGTCAGGAATGCAGCAGGGATGTTCACTATCACCACTGCTATTCAACATAGTATTAGAAGTCCTAGCCACAGCAATCAGAGAACAAAAAGAAATCAAAGGCAACCAAATCGGCAAAGAAGAAGTCAAATTCTCACTGTTTGCAGATGATATGATACTTTATGTGGAAAACCCAAGAGACTCCACCCCAAAACTGCTAGAACTCATACAGGAATTCAGTCAAGTGGCAGGATATAAAATCAATGCACAGAAATCAGTGGCATTCCTATACACCAACAAGACAGAAGAAAGAGAAATTAAGGAGTCGATCCCATTTACAATTGCACCCAAAACCATAAGATACCTAGGAATAAATCTAACCAAAGAGGCAAAGAATCTGTACTCAGAAAACTATAAAATACTCAGGAAAGAAATTGAAGAAGACACAAAGAAATGGAAAAATGTTCCATGCTCATGGATTGGAAGAACAAATATTGTGAAGATGTCAAAGCTAACTAGAGCAATCTACACATTCAATGCAATCCCCATCAAAATACCATCCACTTTTCAAAGAAATGGAACAAATAATCCTAAAATTTGTATGGAACTAGGAAAAACCCTGAATAGTCAAAGGAATGTTGAAAAAGAAAAGCAAAGCTGGTGGCATCACAATTCTGGACTTCCAGCTCTATTACAAAGCTGTCATCATCAAGACAGTATGGTACTGGCACAAAAACAGACATAGATCAATGGAATAGAATAGAGAGCCCCAAAATGGCCCCTCAACTCTATGGTCAAGTAAACTTCAACAAAGCAGGAAAGAATGTCCGATGGAATAAAGACAGTCTCTTCAACAAATGGTGTTGGGCAAATTGGACAGCCACATGCAGAAGAATGAAACTGGACCATTTCCTTACACCACACACAAAAATAGACTCCAAATGGTTGAAAGACCTAAATGTGAGACAGGAGTCCATCCAAATCCTAAAGGAGAACACAGGCAACAACCTCTTCGACCTTAGCCACAGGAAATTCTTCCTAGAAACATCACCAAAGGCAAGGGAAGCAAGCACAAAAATGAACTATTGGGATTTCATCAAGATAAAAAGCTTTTGCACAGTAAAAGAAACAGTCAACAAAACCAAAAGACAACCGACAGAATGGGAGAAGATATTTGCAAATGACATATCAGATAAAGGGCTAGTATCCAAAATCTATAAAATACTTATCAAACTCAACACCCAAAGAACAAATGATCCACTCAAGAAATGGGCAGAAGACATGAACAGACATTTTTCCAAAGAAGACATCCAAATGGCCAACAGATACACGAAAAAGTGCTCAACGTTGCTCAGCATCAGGAAAATCCAAATCAAAACCTTAATGAGATACCACATCACACCAGTCAGAATGGCTAAATTTAACAAGTCAGGAAACAACGGATGTTGGTGGGGATGTGGAGAAAGGGGAACCCTTTTACACTGTTGGTGGAATGCAAGCTGGTGCAGCCACTCTGGAAAACAGTAGGGAGGTTCCTCAAACAGTTGAAAATAGAGCTACGATACGATCCAGCAATTGCACTACTGGGTATTTACCCCAAGGATACAAATGTGGGGATCCGAAGGGGTACGTGCACCCTGATATTTATAGCAGCATTGTCCACAAAAGCCAAGCTGTGGAAAGAGCTAAGGTGTCCATCGACAGATGAAAGGATAAAGAAGTGGCATATATATACAATGGAATATTATGCAGGCATCAAAAGGAATGAGATCTTGCCATTTGCAACGACGTGGGGATGGAACTGAAGGATGTTATCCTGAGTGAAATAAGTCAATCAGAGAATGACATGTATCATATGACCTCACTGATATGAGGAATTCTTAATCTCAGGAAAAAACTGAGGGTTGCTGGAGTGGTGGGGAGTG
This sequence comes from Zalophus californianus, assembly GCF_009762305.2. Taxonomy (NCBI): domain Eukaryota; kingdom Metazoa; phylum Chordata; class Mammalia; order Carnivora; family Otariidae; genus Zalophus; species Zalophus californianus. Next base: position 64,835,841 of record NC_045595.1, on the reverse strand, counting down.
GGCGGGATGGGGTGGCTGGGTGATAGATGTTGGGGAGGGTATGTGCTATGGTGAGCGCTGTGAATTGTGCAAGACTGTTGAATCAAAGATCTGTAACTTCTTAAACAAATAATTAATATATGTTAAGAAAAAAAAGAAAAAGATAGCAGGAAGGGAAGAATGAAGGGGGGGAAATCAGAGTGGGAGACGAACCATGAGAGACGATGGACTCTGAAAAACAAACTGAGGGTTCTAGAGGGGAGGGGGTTGGGGGATGGTTTAGCCTGGTGATGGGTATTAAAGAGGGCACGTTCTGCATGGAGCACTGGGTGTTATGCACAAACAATGAATCATGGAAAACTACATCAAAAACTAATGATGTAGTGTATGGTGATTAACATAACAATAAAAATTTAAAGGAAAAAAATGGTGATTTCTATATTTGTATATTTTCAATCAATATAGTTAAGTCATTTCTGGAGAGAAAAATTGTTTTTCAGTATAAGTTCATGATCCTTTAGCATACTTAACTGGCCTAACTTATGGAAAGAAGCACAATTTAACTTACTGGTTTTCCACATTAGTTAGCATGATATTAACCCCAGCCAGTAATAACATTACTAATGTGACTTTTTTATTATGGTTCCGGATGGCTGAAGCACCACAAAAAACTACCATATTAACATTAGCCCTTTATGTTTCTGTATAAAATCATACCCTGAATCCTGAAATGCTCAAGTATAGTTAGTATATAAATACATATCCAGAAGGCAATTAGTGTGAAATACTAGTGAGAGAAAATTGTTTATTCCATACTAATACAAATATACTGAGTCAAATTACTTATTTTTGAAAATCATCATCAATCACAAGACAGTTTTGTATCCACTTGGATATCAAAATAATTTATCCACATAATCAGTGAGAGTTCATTTTTATGTTAGGACCCCCAAATCTATATATAAGACAGTGTTAAGAGAAACTAGCATTATCTCTGCTTTCAAAAAAAAAAATTATAGTGCATTTTGAAGAAAAAGTTTTTAAAAGTAAATGTAAATATTTGATGTAAGTTTGAGAGCAATTCTGGTATCTTCCAAATAACTTAAAAAGTAAGGGCCAAAAGAGAAATCATTAAAATTAGTTTTTCCAAGATTAGTTTTTCTCTTCTAGATCCTGATATCATTTATTTTGGATATATATCCAGAAGTGGGATTGCTGCTTAATAAGGTAATTCTATTGTTAACTACTTGAGGAACTTCCGTACTATTTTCCCTGATGGCTGTAACTGTGTCTCTCCCCTTCAACCTGTACCCTGGTTGCCTTTTCCACACCCTTGTCATCCTTGTTATCTTTTGACTTTTTGAAAATAGCCATCCTAACAAATGTGAAGTGATATCTCACTGTGGTTTTCACTGCATTTCTCTAATTACTGAGCATTGAGCTTTTTTTCATATGGTGTTGGCCATTTGTATGTTTTCTTTTGAGAAATGTCCGTTCAGGTCTTTTGCTCATTTCTTAAATTGAATTATTTGTTCTTTTGCAATTGCACTGTATGAGTTTCTTATATATTTTGGATATTAACTCCATTATTGGATATATGGTTTGCAAATATATTTTCTCATTCCATTGGTTGCCTTTCACTTTGCAGATTACTACCCTTGCTGTTAGAAACTTTTAGTTTGATGTTATTCCTGTTGTTTATTTTTGCTTTAACCTGTGCTTTTGATGTCAAATCCAAAAAATCATTGCCAAGACCAATGTCAAGAAGACTTTCCCCTATGTTTTCTTCTAGGAGTTTTAAAAAGTTTCAGGTCTTACATTTAAGTCTTTAATCTATGTTGAGAGGATTTTTGTGTATGGTGTAAGATAAGGTTCTAATTTCATTCTTTTGCATGTGGATATTCACTTTTTCCAAGACTGTTTATTGAAAAGACTATCCTTTCCCTGTTGTGTATGCTTGGTACCTTTGTCAAGCATTTGTTAACTGTATATGTGTGGAGTTATTTCTAAACTCACCATTTTGTTCTATTGGTCTATATATCTGTTTTTATGCCAGTACCATGATGTTTTGATTACTATAGTTTTGTGATATATATTAAAATAAGGAAGCATGATGACTTTCACTTGTTCTTCTTGCTCAAGATTGCATTAGCTATTTGGGGTCTTTTGTGGTTCCATATGAATATTAGCATTTTTTTTCCCCTATTTCTGTGAAAAAAGGCCATTGGACTTTTGATAAGGATTACATTGAATCAGTAGATTGCTTTGGGAAGTATTCATTAGGAATAATATGCTATCTTTCTATCTACTGGGGTCATGACATTTCTGAGATTTGTAAATCATCCCTCAGGGCTTTCCTATCACACCAAGGTTTGTTTTGTGTGGTGCCTTGTAAAAGTCACTGGATTTGGTTTCAATTTCTAAGCATAAATAATTAGAATGTTCAATCAAGTCTAGCTTTTTCTTATTAACTTCCTGAGTACCAAAAGACCCTATCCCACCACAGAAAACTTTAATCAATTTTGAAGTTTGACATTTTAAATTAAAACAAAATCTATTTTCTATTCACTACACCATCAAGAACATCCTCTTTTTTAGGAAGGGCAGTTCTTAAAATATTTTGGTAATTTGCCATTTGTTCAACTAACTACCTAAGAAGGAAAGTTACTTGAAAATACTATGTCATCTAGGTACACACTAAGACATGATTTCACTTTTCAGTTTACTTTCCTGAATATTCTACTGGGAGAAAGAATAAGGAGAAAATGAAAGAGGTCAGAAAAAGCCCAAGTAAAGAAAATAATATATTTTCATATATCTGATACTTTTCCAAGGTATTTTCATTCCTACTGACAGATGGTAGGCAAATAGAAAATACAAACATTTGAAATTATTGATGTTAACAATAAATGGGCACCTCTCTTTTCAAAGGTACTTCTTTGTACAAAAACTTACTCAACACACAAGGCAGTTCCATGAGGTCAGTAGGACAGGGAAAACTCAGAAAAAATGGGTTTCAGTTTTTCTGTTCACTTTCCTTCCACAAAACTAAATGCATTTAGGCATTTAGTATCAGTTGTGAGAATCACTGCTGTCTGGCTGCTCTGAATGAGATTGTCTTCACTGGACATCCATCAGTACATGAAGAGTCTAAATAAAAGTTAATGCCAAATCAATTAAAGATAGAATGACCTCTGAGAATTTCCAAATATAAGCTCTTGCTCAATGGGCATAATGGGAGCCTAGAGCTGGTTGAAGGATAAGCCAGAAGAGCGATTTGGGGGGTAACCTCTCCATAGAAGCACAAAAACACCACAGATCTGAATTTAGGTTCCCAATCAGTATTTCTTAAGTAACTAGGGAAATGTAATCTGGACTCAGTCCTACTGAAGTAAACAGAATTTTATTTTATATTTTATTTTTTAAGATTTATTTATTTATTTGACAGAGAGAGAGAGCACAAGCAGGGGGAGCAGCAGAGGAAGTGGGAGAAGCAGCCTCTCTGATGAGCAGGGAGTCTGATGTGGGGCTCCATCCCAGGACCCTGGGGTCATGACCTGAGCCAAAAGCGGACGATTAATCGATTGAGCCACTCAGGAGCCCCAGTAAACAAAATTTTAGAGTGTGAATTGAAAAGGAAATGTCTTTGCTTCCAGCAATAGCCAATTTCTGGGGAGGAACTTTACATCAGGATAGCACTACTTCTGCAAATAGGACTTTGACTATCCCTTGAGTGAAGTGCTCATAATTCACTGATACCCTAAAACCACATGGTTTCCTGCATGCTATGGTGATATTTTCAGGGAAAAAAAAATTTATGGTAATTATTTTAATATTTTTCATTTGATTTCCAAAGTGATGCCTGGTTTGGCAAGTCACTACAAGGAAGTGAGGAAGAACAAAATCTTCAGAGCCACAGTTTCCCATGTGTAAGCCAGAAAGAAATTTTAAAACACAATTTGAACATGATTTTAATAATTATATTTATGTAAAACTTATTTTGGCCAGTTGTGAGAGAATAGCATCAACCAAATACAAATGGTTAAAAAAAAATTTGAAATGAAAGCAATTGTTAGAAAATGTTTTATATTTAATGCATGTAAAAAAATGTTTCCAATGAAAAAGAAAAGTATGCTGTATGCTGGCTAATTGAACATAATTTTAAAAAAGAAAAGTACACAATTTTTGTTAATATAAAACCAGAGTCTTAATACACCTTCCCAGAAATGCTAAATGAGTATCCAAAGAATATTGTACTAATGGTGTTTATGTTATTAACTTGTCTGGATTGTCCTCATTGTCATCCGTGCCATATATTAAGATTAACTTTGTCCTAGCTCAATGTATCAGGCTCCTTATCACTGGAGAAATCAGTGATGGAACACATCATCCAGAAAATAGCTCCACATACAATCACTGTATTGAATCTCACTGATGTTCAAAATAAGCATAGCCCAAGGCTTATAGGAATGTTATATAATGGAGCTAAGAAGAGAACCTTCCACTGTAGAAAGTTTCTGTAAGATCAGTTTCCTGATTTATTTTCATAGGAGCTTATTTAAAACCTGAAAGGTAACCCTTTCATTGCTAGCTGAAACAACATTGTGAATGCCCCCCTCCCCTGCCCCAGGGAATGTTCCTTTACATAGGCCCTGAATTATCTCTTGGGAAGAGCTTCCTTGTCCATTGTTCTTTGTGATCCCTGGTTCCAATCTGTGGCGTTCTCCCTTCAACTCTTTCTTCTTTGGCCATCTCTGAAGTGGGTATTGGGGAACCAACCCTTCTTACAGGTTGTACAGCTGTCTCAGCCCTCATTCTGCTCATGATGGCTGAGTCCAAGACTCAGCCAGGGGACTTTTAAATACAGCCACATGATTTATTTGACAATATAATTCTCTCAGAATGTAATAGATTTCTTATCTATTTCATTCCAGCAAGTTTCATGTGCCAGAGATCTTTTTGAGAACATAATTTCATGTATGTTGTTCTTTTTGGTCCTAATATCTCTCCAGATTTAAATTAGGTCAACTTGGAGCTGGTGGACTATTTTGAAAATGTTATGTTCTTATTTTTGTTTTGAGGCTTCTTAATTCATTTAGATATTTTAATACTGGAGGTAAAGACCATATCCTTAATTTGTTCTATTCCAACAGATTAAATTTTAATGGGTCTTAAGACTTTCTCAGTTTTATCTTTTACATTTTCAGTTCAAAAGAAATTAGCTATTCTAACTCTACATTGTCCCAAATTTCTGAAATTTATTATCTCTTTTCATTTCCACTCTCAAATTAGCCAATTATTTTAACTAGCTCATATCTTTTGTTTAATTCCTTGCCAAATGCACCCAATTGCTTTTACTTCAGTACTCATGTGGTCTACCAATCAGGTTACTGCTGGTTACTATTTATGAAATATTTTCCACTATAACACAGATTTCCATTTCTCCAACTCCTAATATCAGCTTTATTACCACTTCAAGCCAACCACTAAGCTAATGCCACATATTTTATGTTGTTATGATGGTGCCATCCTTCTACCACTACGTTAGTCAGGTTAGGCTGGGCTAGGCTTGCCTAGATTTTAGGGCCAGGATGAGCTGCAAATTACAGAGCTTTGACTCTGATATGTTGGTGTTGTCACCTCGGAATATATCAAAGATTTTTTTGGTATGGATCAGGGTTTGTGGATTGGGTTGTGGCCATTTCCTTATTTCCTTAACATTTTGCTCAAAATTTAAGTTTTTCAGTGTATATAAGGATTAAGGACTTGAGCAAAAATAATTTCACTTAGTCATATTTAATCAAGTCTCAAAGTAAGAAAAATTTAAAGACATACAGGGCATGTATTATGTCTTTTCCACTAATTAGCACAAAAGGAAACTCCTTCCAGTCAGACCATGGTTCTTATCTTAATTTAAGTAGAACTGTTAAAATTCACATAGTGTATTTATAGCACATCTCTCCAAAACCCACTATAAACATTAGTAATAGAATAGGAACATAAAATAGACTAAAAATGTATAAATAAATATATATGCTATACATATATAAGTTTATATAAATATATAAAATATGTAATATTTAAAAAATAAAAATACATAAAATGTATATAAAATATATAATTTTAATGTAAGATAACATACACACAATAATTTCACATAAATATATAAACAGTGAGGGCAGGGGTACCAGGCAATGCAACAGTGGCTTGGAGATTCCAGTGTTTTTTTGGGGAGGTAGAGTGCAGATAGGAGTCTACTTGAGAAAGCTAGAGTAGAAAACCTAGGATAATCCTCCTAATGAGAATTTAACCTGAGAAGCCTTAAAAATTTTCCAAAATTTAAAGGCACTTAGTCCTATACAAGTTGGAGGTGGTGCATGATGGGCTGGAAACAGGGAGGTTATCTTCGGAGTTTACACAGAGGAGTTCTTATCCCTGCAAGTATCCTCTTCCCTTTGCTCGGCCAATTGAGCACTACCTTTCCTGTCTCCCACCAAAGCAGGAGGATGAGACAATGAATGAAGAGAGTCCTCTGACTTAAGGACACAAAGAATGGTGGAAGTGGGATGAGACACAAGGCTGAAAATGGTGGTTAACTGAAAGCCTGACCTCTCCTGCTCTCTTCCCAGAGTGTTAGCAACAAAGTGTACACTTGAGGCAACATGCAAGAGGATCCTCTCATAAAGATGAGCCGCCCTATGTAAAGAAGACCCACAGAAACTGGTATTTTCTTTCAAAGCCCAATTGCTCTATAGTGAACTGTAAGGTGGATAAACCTCTTCCAGGCATGCAGAGTTTTTAAAGCACCTATTTAATATCTCACTCTTAAATACACTTGGACATACAGGGATGCTAGGGTCACATGACATATGAGAAAAGCTTCCAACTTGATAAGCAGAATCTAAGAAATAAATTTTTAAAAAATGAAAGAGAGGGTGCCTGGGTGGCTCAGTTGGTTAAGCGACTGCCTTTGGCCCAGGTCATGATCCTGGAGTCCCCGGATCGAGTCCTGCATCGGGCTCCCTGCTCAGCAGGGAGTCTGCTTCTCCCTCTGACCCTCCCCCCTCTCATGTGCTCTCTCTCTCTCTCTCAAATAAATAAATAAGATCTTTAAAAAAAAATGAAAGAGAACTCAGAGGAAACAGACCATGAATGGGACAAAGGAAAAGGTGATGATGATGACAAAAATACCTCTAACACCTTCAAAGGACTGAGAGGATGTTGCATCCATAAACAAAAATAAAATATAATTTTTATTGGAGCTTCAGAGGAGAAAAGTGAGCTATTGGATTACTGTATTTTGAACATTAAAATATAATAGAAATTGCCAAAGTAAGACTGAGGCCATTTCTGAAACATTCTGAAACAAGATAGAAAATAGAAAATAAGTGATAAAAACAATCCAGGAGAAAAACAAAACAAAACATAATGGAACTGTGAGAAAGAGAACAGGGTAAACATGGGGTAAGAATTAAAGAAATAACAAATATTTCAGAATTTTAGAGAGCCCAGTTTCTGCCTATCACAATGAACAGAAACAGAGATATCCCTGCAAGACATATTGATATGACATTTTAGAACAGAGGAAGTAAAAAAAAAAAAAGACTTCATAGATAAGCAATAGGTAAAATACAAAAGATCAGAAATAATAAGTTTCCTAGCTTTTTGGCAGCGGTACTGGAAAGTAAAAGACAGTGAAATGCATCTAAAAGTTTGAAGAAAAATAATTTCCATCCTAGTATTTTCTACCTAGCCAAACCACTCAAACTTAAGGCTAAAATAAATAGAATGGTAGACTGAAAGAGTCAATTTCTCTTCTAAGTACCTTACTTCTTAGAAAACTTTTAGAGGATGTACTTTATTGAGATGTAGGAATAAACTAAGAAATGGGAAAACAGGAGGCAGGAAACAGGGGATCGATATTATATAAGTAGGACACTTCTGGGACAATATATGCTCAGAAGCCTAAAAAGCAAGCAGTCTAGATTAGAGAGAGAGAAGTGGGCTTCAAAAGGACAGTCTCCAGGAAAAATAAAATGCACTGTTGAAATGTCTGATGGGTGTGATTAGAGAGAAAATGAAAGCATTCTGGAAAATTTGTAGTAAGTACACAGAACAGAAAGCAAAATGGTTTCGCAATACGTAAAGCATAATCATACTTCACTAATTGGAGCTGACTGAGAGTGTTTTAGTGAGGTCAGCCATTATTTACAGCCATAAACATAAACACTGAATATTGATTTAATGAGAATGTATGAAGTAATGATATTTGCAATATAGAGGACAGATGGTGGGAGGGGTGTGTTCTCTGGCTCAAGCATAATTCACCATAGTAATAAATCAATAGCTAATATCTGAGTAGCTAAGTCCACAAATAGCAATATAAACATAGTATTTAGAAATATCAATATAAATACCTGAGCAAATAGCTAACAGAGTTGAACATTTTTGCTTCTGGCCAGTGGGACCCAGGTGAAAAAGGATAGCATTGAGACTGGTATCATTTTTACTTTTAGCCATTCAGAAAAATTTAACATTTTAAGCACATAATTTTTTTAAAAATATAAAAACATAAGGTAAGTACAAAAAATACAAAATCCATACTTTTTCTACTTAGAGGGTTTGGATATTGTTTTTCCTTCCTTTCCTTCCTTCCTTCCTTCCTTTCTTCCTTCCTTCCTTCCTCCCTTCCTTCCTTCCATCCTCCCTCCCTCCCTCCCTTTTCTTTCTTTTTTCTTTCTCTTTCTTTCTTCTTTCTTTCTCTTCCTTCCTTCCTTCCTTCCTTCCTTCCTTCCTTCCTTCCTTCCTTTCTCTTTCTTTCTTTCTTTCTTTCTTTCTTTCTTTCTTTCTTTCTTTCTTTCTTTCTTTCTTTCTTTCTTTCTTTCATTCTTTCTTTCTTTCACTTTCTTTCTTTCTTTCCCATCACCACTTCAACTAGTTTCACTTTTGCACTACGATTTTGTCAGAAGTATTGGAAATGTTTTACCACTTATACTAAAGCTGCCATTTATAATTTCAAGCACAAAGGCAAGGATACTCATTATGGAAGAATGAATCTATTTTTGATGAGCTTAAGTAAGTTGCTAATTCATGCCAGGAGCAACAGTATGAGCACTGACAATACATAAATAAATATTAATGTCCTGAGAGACCAGGCAGCAGCCTTGGAATGAAAATCACTAGGAGCAAGAAGAAACACCACTGAAAATATAACTGGAGAGATATGCCCCAGAGAAAATAAGGCAAAGCATTTTTATATGTCAGGCTGAGGCATTGACTTTGATCACTAGCGAATCAACATCATCTTAGCATGTTGCACATCAGTTTCAAAAACTCTCTGCATTTCTTGAATGTACTCCAATCCTCTTAAAGAGTCATGCTGGATTTCAGAGATATAACAAATCAAAGTCCTTCTCTTATTTTTTTAAGCTTGAACACTAAACACTAAGGCCAACCTTTATTTTTTCCGTCTGGAGGTCTGTCTCCCTTACATATGATACTCCCTTCAAATAATCTCCATTTCAAGGGGTAATCTGCCATTAACCTGTTATTAGACTGTGTCTTTACTTTGTGGCTAACAACAGGTCAACCATTTTAGAAGGCAATGATGCAAACATCCATGTTAAACATAAAGATATAGAGTTATGGGGGGAATGACAGTGCCATGAAGCACATAGCATGTAAAACCATCTTTTTGTTTGGGTGCTTCTATACACAAGGGGACACTCAGTGCCCTACCCCTCCCTACTTTCAAGGAAATGCTAGAATCATTGGCAAAAAAAGATTGCATCCATTCTGTAATAACAAAAAGAGGCTTTTAAAACAATATTTCTCAAAATTGTTATCACTAATAGCCCTGATAGCGGAGAGGGAATGTGGACCCTCTAGGAAGATTTTGATATACAGCTTGATATAAGCTTCCAAAATCACAAAGTGTCCTAGAACTTGGGTTTTATCTTGTGAAATTGTGGCTGTTTAATTGCATTATGTTATGTATGCATTGTGCATACACCTTAATGTATCCATTTTTAATTTAACTTTAAAATCATTTACACTGTTTACCAGTAAAATTGTATACCCAACTTTCTCTTAAGATTTTCTAGAAATCTTGACAACTCACTAACAGTGCCCTGCTAATACTCTGCGGTTATCCCACTGCTGATGCCAGATGGCCTCTGCAGGTCTTGGGATGCACAGGTGAGCAACACTCAGATGCTGTTCCTGGCCAAGACCCAAAGTCCATAAATTGTGGGACATTGCCAAAAACACAGGTTTGGAAGTCAACAATGTTGTGTTCTAACTCAGCCATATACCAAACACGTGATCTTGAAGTGTGGTCCACGTCTCTGATCCTTGATGACCTCATTTACAAGACTAAAGGGTTTTAAATGAGATAATATACCTGAAGGCACACCATAAACCAGGCCAGTGTTGGTGTTCAGGAAGGCACATTTCCATGTGTGGGGCTACCTCTCCACTCCTGATTTTCCCTTCTCAAGAGGGTTTCGGTGGTCTTGTTCAGTTTCTTTGTTTTTTTTTAATTTTTTTCGAAGATTTTATTTATTTATTTCAGACACAGAGAGAGATTGAGAGAGCACGAGCCAGGGAGAGGGGCAGAGAGAGAAGCAGGCTCCCGGCTAAGCAGGGAGCCCAATGCAGGGCTCGATTCCAGGACCCTGGGATCACGACCCTAGCTGAAGGCAGATGCTTAACTGACTGAGTCACCCAGGCGGCCCTCTGGTGCAGTTTCAGGCTGTGCATTCATCCTCCAAGGGCTGAGCCACATATTCAGAAACCCTTGCTTCCTGCCTCTTCCAATTTACTGCAACAGAATAATTTCTCAAAAGTGAGGAAAAGATTTTTAAAAATCTTATATTCAAATGAAAATGAATGTTGTCTTTTTTAACCCAATAAATTATTGGCCACGATATTACAGGAAAAATGATGATAGTCATTTTGTTTCCTAGGGTTTTTTCCAGCAGATCTGTTGTTGCCACTACTGTTGTGTTATCCACTACTCATTCACATGCCACATATGTGTGAGGGTGCCTGGGGTATGGAACATAGATTCCTACCCAATGGGAAAGGCAACTGGAAAGCTTTCCATAGAAGGGTAGAATTGGACTAAGCAGAGAAACCAGAACACTCTGATTTGCAATCAGGTAAAAAATCTTTCTCAGGATCAGGAGTACGATAGAATTAAGGAAAAAATAATCATAGTTGTATGTATAATTCTAGACATTTATCAACATCACTATTTCTTTAAATAGTAATTAAAGTGCTACAAATTCTCCTTGGCTAAGACATATTCAGAAAATAAAATGAAAAAGCTTTGAAAGAAGGCATGTGTTGCAAAAGATGAAAAGTGGGATTAAGCAGGAGGTCCCACCACAGTTGCAAGGGAAGAAAGTTCTGGCACTGGAAAGCTACAGGGATGTCAGTGCTGGAAACCCAGACACTGGGCCACACAGGCAAAGAAACTGAACCTCCAGATCTCAACAGGTGGAGAGGCCAAAGGTATGACAAATGATTTCACTTTTGTGTTTAGCCCATGCAATTCAAAAACCAGCTGTAGAGAGATGAGAGAGAATAAAGGCCGGGTAAATGAAAACCCAAAAAATTGCAAATGCCATCTCCATTTTAACTAAGAGCCCACTGGAAAAACTGCAAATCCTTTGAAATCAAATGACTCTTTGGAGAAATGTTAGCTTACTAGTCAAAAGGAAAAAAAAAATGGAACACCAAATGGAACTCCTACTCTTGATTATGAGTTCAATGGAGGAAAATGACGTAAGCTAAAATTTTGTGGTTTAGCTTCCCAAGGAGAACTCACGTGATGCAAAATTTGACTCACAATTCTTATTCATGGTTAGTGTACAATCTTTTTGTCTCTCTCTCCATTGCAGACTAAATTTTGCAGAGTAAAGCCTCATCATATTTGGGACCCAAAATGGGTCCATCTTGTAAATTTATTGAGGTGAAGGGGCTGAAATCCTATCCTTGTTCATTTGTCTCTTGATATATATTCTTTGTGTCTATTTTTCCTCTATAAATGTTTTTTAGTTCTTGCATTTCTGTTCTTAAACAGATGTGATAATAATAAATATATAAATGTATACATGTATGAAATCATCACACTGTACACCTTAAACTTACACAATGTTATATGTGAATTATATCTCAATAGGTGGGAAAAAGATATAAATGTATATCCTGCTGTCAATTACCACATAAGCACTTTCCAAATTTATTTTCCATATTTATTGTAAATATAAATATCGCATTCTATGCCTCAAATGTTTATACTTAAACTTCTCAATTCTCAAGCACATGAGCTGTCTCTAATTTGTCATCAGTGTAAATAATGCTGTGATAAAGTACAGAAATTTTCAAATTTTATATTATTTCTTTAATATGTACTCCCAGAAAAAGAATGAAATTTTAAAAAATGGAAATGGTTTTTATGCATTTTAGGGTTTATTGCCAGTCACCCACAAAAAAGATTGTACTAACTTGTACTGCATTTTGTGTATTCACCATACCCTCTAGATGTCATTGTTCTTTTTCTTGTTAATTTATGAACGTTGGAGAAATTGTATTGTAAATCCCATGAGGAAATAGGTCAAGCAATTCTACAAAATGGAATACTCTTTCTACTCCAACCTAATGGAAGCTACCACTTTCTTTGAAAGCCAAGTTAGATTCCTGCTATTTGGTGAAGGTTCCTAGACCACCCTTGCCACTTCTGAGAGAACTGGGCCACCCCTAAAGGGCTTTGGCATGCACTTTCTGCTCCTCTCAGTTGGCACATTTTTGGCTCTTCTTTTCAAGCAGATATGCCTTGGCTCTCAATAAGAAAAAACTCACACATTGCTTTTATTCCTCACAATTCAGTGTGGCACCTTAATGCACACACTAAGTACACAGTAAGCCCTCTTAGTGGATGGGAAAGAAATTGAGCCAATGCAAGTAAGAAACTCTTTGGAAGACCTTCTTCCTAGAATCTCAGATTGCACCACTCTGGTTGTTTTGACAAAGGACTTGACAAGGACTTGCCACTCTGTCCCTGAATATTTCTGGTTTCTGTGATGGGGTGAACTGATCACTCCTCTCTTCTCAGTCTCTCCCTATCCACACTAGAAAGGTGATGTAAGAATCAGAGGGCATCATTTGGGGATGGTTCCTTTTGTCAGAATAGTTCATACAGAGCCTTTCTCAAACAGTGTAGACCTTTGAAATGAAGACCAATTCAAGAATGAAATGAATGCTCTTTTTAGAATAGTTAGCTAAGGTTATTATCATGGAATGAGAAGGGTGAAAGTCATGTTAATGTCAAATTAGACTCTATGACATTAGGTAAAAAATAAAATTAATGGTAAGATGTATCAGTTAATTCAAGAGGAATGGTCCACAGTCAATGTCAATATGGAGAAATAAACTGAAATTTTAAAATACATCCTTTGCTCTGGCCCTCTCTGTCACCAACCAAAGGCCATGACCACCCTCTAGGGAAACAAATATGAATGGGCAGAGGAAAGGTACAATGATGTTTGGCTGAAGTTTGAGTCAGCAAAAGCATGCAAGATACAAGGAGTAAAAGCTGACAGTGTGAAGGGTTTGAATGCACCGGGGGAGGGCAGGGGAAGAAGGGATATCAGATGGGAAGAGCTTAAAGAAGTGTCAGGCAAAGGGCTGAATTGGAGGGGTTTAGGGAAACAAAGGACATCTTCCTTCACTATCCTCTGAAGGCCCTAAATGCACAAGAATCCCCCTCTCCTGCAACCAACGTAATGCAAGAGGAATAGACAGCTAGGTAAAATTGCAACTCCCACTAGGTGACTCTATGCCATTTGGGGATGATGACTTCAACAACTCAGTCACAGAGCTGTTTAAGTGTCCGCTGGAGTTGAGTGTGTGCTCAGTCCCAAGATGATGGGTGAAAAATAGTATTCCCAGCATGGCTAATGAATGCTTCTGATGGCCCAGCCACCTTCATGTAATTGATGTAGAAAGGATTATAGGGAGCAGGAAATTCCCCAAGTCTGTGAAAACCTAAACACATTTTCACTAATCTTTTCCCCAACCTTACCCAAGGACTACAAAGAAAATAACCTGTGGTACTGAAACATGGACTATTATTCATAGGTTATAATATTGCATTTTATTTTTTCACCATTTATACTTAAGCCATTTTCATTGTTGAAAAACTCAGACCATACAAGACATTTAGAACAAACTGAAAATACTTCTTATCACCTGTATTCTATCTACTCCCTACCTAAGAGTTGACACTGAAAATTTGGTATGCATAATTTCAGTATTAGCCATACATATGCTGTTATAAGTTTATTAGATCATGTTATAAATATGGTTTGTGGTTACATTTTTAAAGTTTTAATATATCTCACATAAAATTTATATCATTGAAACCGTTCTTCTACCTAGTCCTTTATAAAGACTGCATAGTATCCCCTAGGAGAAGTAATAGGAATTTGTTCACTGGATTTTGTTCATTGGGTTACAGTTTTTTCTACCTCTGGATACATGAATATTTGTATTCCATTGAACTTAAACATGGCAATATGACAAGTTATGATTAATGAATTTTGTGTGAAAGTGATATGTCACTTGTGGGCTGAAGCATTTCATTGCCAGTGCTTGACTGTCCTGCATTCTTCTCTTTTGATATGCATTTATGGAAATTTACATTAATATGGGAGAGCCATAGGAGCAAAGAAGCCTGGACAGCTGAGAAAAGACCTGAAGGAGAGGTTACCAGGAGGGTCACCTAGATCTACAGGCGATTGTATGTGCCTGCATGTATGTGTATGTGTGTATGTGTACATGTGTGGTGCCAAAATATACACATTGGTTTGACGGGGTGGATTGTGAAGAAACTGATATTAGAGGCTGGAAAAATGGCAAACCATGATGTGCAGGGACAAAATATATAGTAAAACTTTGACCTGAAAGGAGATATACCTAATGAACCTGCAGCTGCAGTGGAAATTAAACTGAACTAATATGATGTTTGGCCAGAGTAAACAATGTTTCATAATTCTATAATGATTATAAAGAGTGAATATGTATGGTGATTAACAACAAAATAAAATAAAAAAATAAATAGTGAACAAAATATTGGTACCACTTATTTTATAATAGCACAAAGATGTTTCAGGTTGCATTACAGAACTTTTGTAGACAGTTTGGTTGAATGGCCCCAATTGACCATGACCCCAGGATTCATACCCTTGTGTACTTCCCTTCCATGTTGATTCTGGACTGGTCTATGTGGCTAATGAGGATTAGTGAGTATCAAGTAAGCAGAGGCTTGATAAGTGCTTGCACAGTAACACTTGTCCTTTTGGAAGGCTCTCTCTTGGAGTCCAGTTGACATAGTGGTGAGTAGTCCAGGCCAGACCACTGAATGATTAAAGGTCATGTAGAAAGAGGCCGTGGAGAATGAGAACTCATCTGGGATGGTCCATCCCCAGCTGAACCAATGCCTGTGTGACCCTGCTGAGGAGAACCACACGGCTGAGTCCATTCAACATACAGAAATGTGCAAAATAATATATCATTGGTTTAAGTTCTAAGTTTTGGGGTGGTTTCCAATAGATAACAGAAATAGGAATTGAATATTTCTATTCATATTTCTTTAATTCTGCAGATTAAATTATGTACACATTTAAACATGCACATGGATTTTATTTTTATTAAAAAACTAAGTGTCAAATATATTCAGTATGACTAAAGATCATATCCATAAAAAACATATATAGTGATTTTAGTGTAAATAAATTTCTCTTTCAACATTTTTTAAGAATAAAGGCAAGCATAAATAAATAAAATAAAATCACATATTAATTCTCAAATGAAGGGAAATAAATCCTTTGTTAGATTATTTGTCCTTACAGTAAATGCAGAAAAAAATTACTATATTCTATAGTCATAGACAGTAATTAATCAAAATACTATCTTAGATTTCATTATAAAACTTTTCTAGTACTGGACTACAGCATAAATATCTTAATCTCCTATAGCAGTAAAAGGTTTTGTATGGCTTTACATTAGATGCATACAACAAAAATATGTATATTTTGATCCCAAATATGTGGACCCCAATTTTTTGGGAGAGGAAGATAGATATCTCCCATTACTTGTTTCTTAGTTTCCAGAGTTAAAGTTCTGCCCTTCTGCCAAGAGATGTTAACTACATCCATCACCTTCCTGATGAAAATTTCCTTTATTCACAATTTCTCACTCTTTACAGTTCTTTAAAACAAAGAATCCTTATAGCAAAAATGGCTCTCATGCTCATGAACAATCCAAGTAAGAAAGCTTTTCTTTTCTTTCCTGCTTGGTTTAACCAGGATTTAATGATAATAATCAAGAGGCAAATTAGAACAAGAAGACCCTAAGAAGTTAAAATAGGGAAAGAGGCTTGATCACTTTTAGAGGCATGGGACAATGAAGCCAGGTTTTATTTGCATGTTTTACAAAGAAATGATGACGCTTCCAGTAGTGCAACCAGCATGATAGCCATGGTCAGCTGTAGCTGATGCCTAGTCCAATCACTTGCTGAATTATCTGGAGGTTATCCTTCACCTCTGGCATGTTCCAGATTGTTGTAACACCTATAGAAACTGAGTGGTTATTAGGCTAAAGTCTAGAGTGCATGCTTTTTTCCTCTGCAGGGAAATTAATCCAATAAATGAATTGATTAATGCTTTGCTATTAGTTCTTAGTCTGACTTCTGTGATCATTGCTTCCATGAAGGAACTAAAAGGCACGTCATTAAATTCAATGGACATCTTCCTGTCTTCTGTATATTTGGGTGATCAGTAGCATCCAGTACTACTGACCATAACTTCCATTTGGAAACCTTTTCTTTGGCTTATCTGACAACATACTTTCCTTTGTATTTATTTATTTTTTTAACTTTTCCCTTCTCATACCTCCTAGTAAATTTATTATTTTCTGAATTTTAAAAGATAGGGATCCTCCAGCTCAGTCTTGGGCCATATTCTTGGTTCATGTTCACTATCTTAAGTAATGGCATGCTCAGTACTTGATGCTATAATTACTCTGTAGTGACAAGTTCCAACATTTTATTACTAATCCAATTCTGTGGATGATTATATCCAACTATGTATAAATAATATTTATTTGTACATCTCAAGGACATCTCACAAATTCGTATTTCTACATCTGAACAGTGACTTCCTCTTGCAATGTTATCCTCTTGTAATGATGCCCATATCACTGTGAATGGAGCTATCATCCATTTCGTGGTGGAAGCTAGACTTCTGAGAGATCACGTTATGCTCAACTTCTTCCCCATGCCTATTTCCAGTCCCTAAACTCTGCTTATTTACTCTAAAAAATGTCTCTTAGCAGCCACTTTTATCTACCTTGGCAGCCACAACCTTAGGCCAATGCCATTCTTCTTTCTCCTGTATTACAGTTTTCTCCTAATTGTTCATGCTGTATGCAGTCTTGCTCTCCCTAATCTATTCTCCAGAAAGCAGCAAAAATGCTCTTTATACAATACAAATATGATTATGTCACTTTGCCAGCTCAATTTTCATGGCTTTTCAGAATAGGGTATCAGAATAGAGTGGTGGCTAAGAGTGGGGGCTTTGTATGAAGACAAAGCCTTTGGTCAAAACTCAGCTCATTACTCCCTGTAGAGCTCCTGAGGTTAGTTACTAAGGCTCAATGTCTTAACCTGCTCTCTCCATATCTTAAGTTTCTATGAGGACTAATTAAGATAATGTGTGAGAAGCACTTGGCAAAGTGTCTGGCACATAGCAAATGCTCTGCCAATGTTACTATAGTTATTTTTAGCCATTAGAGATGATAAATTTTAAAAATTTATACAGAATTATAAATGCCCTTCTGACCCTACCCCTCCAGTCTCCCCTCACTTGCACCATTATTTATCTCGCTCTCAATGTTCTGGTTATAGTACTCTTCAGGCAATAAGCTATAACCTTTTTAAACTTTAAAGCCTTCCTATAGGATTCTCCCTCTGCCTAGAAATCCACCTTCTTACCCAAATGACTTCTCCTCAGATTTAAGATTAGCCTCCCATTTTCTTTCTTTGCATAAAGCTTTCCTGACACCTGACAAATCGTTGATGTTCTTTGTCAGGCTGTGTACCCATCCTGCAGCTGCTGTGAGGGATAGCTGTGAAAAGCTCAGCCCCCTTCTCCAGATGATTGACCTAGACTGGGGGTCCTCAAATATTATTGTGAATCAGAATCACCTGGAAGGCTTATTTTCCCTCAGATTTCTGGACCTCAATACCAGAGTTTTGGATTCAGTGGGCCTGGGGAGAATCCTCAGATCCCTGAGAATGGACAGTTCTAACAAATTCCCAGGTGATGGTGATGTTGCTAATCCATGGATCACTGTTTGGGAGCCATACTTCCAGACCAAGCTCAATCCTCCTCGTCTGAGGATTACAACAAAACCTGCCAACCCCTCCTCCACACAGAGGACTATGACTGACTGATTTCCTTCGTCCAGGTGCGACAACTCTGTGATATTACTCATGCTCCAGGGTCCCCTGGGATCAGCCGGAGGCCACAGCCTTGCTCAGTTCTATTCTCTGCCCCACCCCATTCCCCCTACTTTCCTTTTCCTGAGACCTCTCCTTCAATAAACCATGTGCACAGGAATCCTTCTCAGCCTCAGGTTCTGAGGAACCCAACCAAAGACACAGAGATGTATAAATACAATGTGGAAACACAGAAAAGTACAAAGAGCAAAGACATCAATGTAGCCTAGATAGGAACAAAGATTTCCTCAGGAGAGGATTTGCAGCTTTCTAGGATGAAGAAAGCATATTTCCCTTGAAGGCTTAAGCATAGAAAAAGGTGCATCCCATAAAAATCTTAAAAGTTTATCAGCATCATTTTTAACAAGCCTCAGAAGCTCAGTTGTACCTGAGGCCTGTGAGTACTTGGAATTGCCTTGTCTCTGAGGTGCTAGGTTGTCATTTCATATAATGAGACAATCTGTATTTTCCAGGTCCTTACACAGTGAGACTCTATAAATTCTGCATCAGGCAGAGCATGGAAGCGTCTTTTAATGGCCCCAACAACTACCATTTTACTGTCTGGGATCTGCCAATATGAGATAATGTTGATAAAGTGCACGGCTTTCTGCCAGCAATAAAAGTAGGGAGCAAACAGAGTTTAAAGGCTGCGGCTAACTTTTTGTTACAAGCCAGGCCAGAGGACAGGGAACTGGATGAATGAGGAGGCCTCAGTGGCCTGTTTCTAGAAATGGGCTATGGGGTCCCACACGGCCAACACTCTTGAATGTGTCATCTTTGTACATCAGAATTAATGGGCTCAGCTCTCTTCCCCGAGCAGGTGGCAGTGCCCTCCTCCACAGGCTGGCATGCCTGAACTAGAGGCTGGAGCCATCTGGACTGCTGTCAGGAAGTCACGGTGATGCTGAGTTTGGACCACAGGGCAATTAGCGGGACGCTCCACAGCAGCTTTGTATATGCCGGAGCCCTCCTTGTCAGTCTCTTCCTCATGTCTGATGTGACAATATCTACTTGGCTACAATAACAATGAAAGGATGGGGCTGACCAGGCCATCTGGCGTGGTGAAAATGACAACAAGAAACTGTCTGCAAAGGTGACTGCCCCAATCAGAAGTAGAATGAGCAGTACCTGATGCCACATCTAGTTGAATGTATTTCCAGATGTATACATGTTTAGCAGTAGGGGGCGTTAGGTCTCTATGTTGTCTGTGGCTTTTATTTTATTTGTTAAAACCCTGATCCTTCCCCTGGTTTCATCAGGTAGTTCTACAGGCAAAATTTGCACGTGGGTGCTGTTACCCGTGCCTTTTATAGTCCTTGAGTAAGTTAAATAAAGACAACTCTGGCTGACAAAATTGCAAGAGATTTCATGGATATTATGGTTCCCATAACGCTGAGAGAGCAAGAGCATGCAGGATCCCAGTTCATCTTTCAATAAAGATCCTGAGCAAAGCTACAGCAAGGAAGGGAAATACCCAGAGTTCTTCCAAATTCCATCTCTTTCTGAAAATAAGAAAATCTTTCATATTCTGCATGACAATGAGAAGAGGGGATTTCATCTGAAAGTTGATGATAACCCAACTTTTCACTGTGGCCTCTCAGAGATATTTGTCCAGAGGGATTTTCTGCTCCTTATCTTCCAAGTACAGCTTCTGTAGCACCAAACACTCCTAATTATGTTAATCTTACATCCACACTGGGCAAGAGAATAATAATTCCAGACAATGAAAACATGTTATCACTGAGTAAGAAATGGAGAGTGGAACACAGTTACACTATAAAGTCCTGGAGACATTTTTACTGATACTTGAAGATTGAATTCAGAAAATTCCTGGAAAATATGCAAGAAGGTATTAAGAGAGCCATCTTTTTTTCTTTTTTAAAAAGATTTTATTTATTTATTTTAGAGAGAGTGAGTAAGCATGGGGGGGGAGGGGCAGAGGGAGAAGAGAATCCTAAGCTGACTCCATGCTGAGCAGGGAGCCCAGGACCCTGAGATCATGACCTGAGCTGAAACCAACAGTCAGTCCCTTAACCAACTGCACCACCTGGGCACCCCATAAGAGACCCATCTTGAAGAACATTCTGTATGTATTAGACATCTCTTATTTTAACATGTTGGTAGTGCATATGGTATATGGTCTTGGGGAAAGATCCATAATATGCTTGGGAAAAGCATAGTTGCCTATCACCTTTCATACTATAATATAATGGCTGATAATTTTTTAAAGAATAAAAAATTTAATCCCATGGAATCAGGCTCTAAGGGTGGTCCCATTGGGGAAGAAGCAATAGTTTACTGGTTTCCTATTTCAAAAAAAAAAAAAATCGAAGTCTTTTGTAAAAAAAACAAAAAGCTGCTTTAGGCTTCCCTAAGGCTGCTTAGTGGCCAAGAAGAAAAACAGAAGCTACTCTTCTTAAAATATAGTAGTTTTTCCTTCCCCACCTAACTCTTCATTTTTTAAAAAATTTTATTTATTTATTTGAGAGAGAGCAAAAGCAAGAGAGATCATAGAGGGAGAGGGAGAGGGAGAAGCAGACTCCCCACTGAGCAGGGAGCCCGATGCAGGGCTCAATCCCAAGACCCCAGGATCATGACTGGAGCTGAAGGCAGACGCTTAACCAACTGAGCTACTCAGGCACCCCCCTGACCTAGCTCTTCAAATCAAACCCCAATTTTTCCCAGCTGGAGGGACAGAGACCCCAGAAAGTGGCTTGACACATCTGAGCAACTTTCTAGTATTCACAGACAGATGAACAGAGCAGTCAGAGTGCTCACTTATCAGGATGCTGACAAGGAAGTGATCCATGAAGCTCTGCTCTGGAGTGACTAACTGAGAGCCTTATCCCCTCAAGTGGAGTACTCTGACCTATGGATCTTACCAAACAATTACTGTCAGAAACAACTCTTGACCTGCCCCTCCCCACACATTTTTCTACTCTCTGGACATTTGTATTCAAGAGTTTTTATTTAATATTATAGGTAATTTTTTCACAGGGCACTCTTTCAGTGCCCTGGTTATGATTAAAATGTTTATCTCAGTAATTTTTCTCTCATAATTTTAGGCAGTTTATAGAGGCTGACTGTGTTTTATTTATAGTATAAATGTTATATATTTGCTATGAGCCCAACAAATTACATTCTAATTTAAAATTTTTACACACAGGAATCCAGTATAATAAACAATAATTCCAGGCCTCTGAACAGGAAATAAAGTCATTATACAAAGTGTTCCCTAAAAAAGAGAGGCTTCTGGAACGTCAAAGATTTTCTCTAACTGCCCTCTCTGAAACAAGTTATGGTAGTACATGCCATGTCCAAGACAGTGTAGTTTGTTTTTGGGAGTCCATTTTGGTGATTTTTCTCCAAATATTCTTTTCATGTTATTTTTATCATAAAGAAGTGCCTTTTCAGAAATGGCTCTTTGTTGAAGGGGGAGCACTTTCCTTCTCATCTCTGGTAATGGAAGATCTTGCCGTCAGCTTAGAAACAGCCAAACGTGGTGATTTGTGTAGGGCAGGGTAAACGTTCCTATTCCACATCCCTTCCACACCTCTGAGTGGGGCTAGTGAAGAGGACCTGCCATTGTTTTCATCATTTGCAAGGTTCCCTTTATTGGAAAATAGAGAGCTGGTAGGATTTGTGTTGGGGGTGATTCTTCTTTCTTGGGAGGATGATAGCATGCCTAAAATTATGGAAGCATAAAAGCTGCAGGTTTTCTATAATGGCCACTGCTCAGTATTATTAATAACTGTGCACAAGGCACTTTTATGTTGGCAAGTGGCTTCAATCATTTTTATCACGTAGTAGCTGGAGAGGTTCAGTGAGCTCTTCAATCTCTTCACAAGATTGGGTTCCAGTAACATGTAGAGTTTTAAGGCTGGGAGCAAATTCCCAAGGCTCAACTCAAGAAATATTTTTGAATTATTAATTCAAAAAGCACCTTATATGAAAACACACACACACACACACACACACACACACACACACACACACACACAAGTATGTATCAGTGGGGATATGCCAGTGAGGTAAACAAGGTCCCTGAATTATCTCATTTAATTCTTATGATAACCCTGTGAGAAAAAACGGTATTTTATGGCTTTTTGGCAGATGAGGAAAATGAATTTTAGAAAAAATGAGAAATTTATTCCAAAGATAATAAGTGACAGAGTCTAGACTCAAATCTAGGTGTCTGATTTCCAACCTCACATTCTGATGCTAGATTTGTCTGGTGAAAGACCATGTGTAATAGGAAAGAGAATGCTTTGTGCCCTCCCACACAACCCTTCTCCCATATGATCCTTGACCCAGAGGCCCAGGGTCTATAATGGGGATGGCAGCGGAGACATCCTCATGCAGATGCTGGTTGCAAATGAGGACCTATGCTCTCCTCTCCAGGCCCCTCCCCCAACACAATGCATCCTCAGCTAGAGACCAGGCATTCCAGAAAATTAAAAAAAAAGAGAGAGACAAAGAAATTAATAAAGATAGAAATCGATAAATTAGGAAACCAGAAGAAGAAATACTGAGTGTTTCATTTGAGAGCTAGTTTTGGGAAACACTTAGGCAAATCTCTGACAATGTTAAAGAACAAAAAATTACTGGGAGAGAGAAATGAGATACAGCCATGGATTCAGAAGGGATTAAGCAACTAATTATTTTTTTAAAAAGCTATGTGTAACTCACTAATGCATGTTTAAAATCTCACTGAAATAGTTGATATCTGGACTAATACAAATTAAATATAAAAAAAGACAGAAGGGGCAGAGAGTCTTGAGAGACAAACACATATGGAAGAAAAGGGGAAAAGGTTTCAAAGAATTAAGGGTTAAAGAGGCATTAGGTTGTCATTACTTTACTGGCAAATTTTATTAAGACTTTAAAAGACAATACATTCTTAATGTTTGTGTTTCTTTGAATATGTGTATGTGTGTGCTTACACAGCTAATCAATCCTTATTACTTGCTACAAATACTGGTAAGTACTTATTGTGAACTATCCTATTTAATACAATCTGACGAGGTAGGTAACATTATAATCCTTTTTCTTACACATGGGGAAGAACAACAATAAGTAACTGAACTGGATTCCTAATCTACATTTGTCAGACATAAAAGACTAGACTTTTAAACTTTTTATTAAGACAGAATTGAGATATAGCATTGTGTGTTAGGTATCCCACATAATGATTTGATATATGTATATATTGTGAAAGGATCACTGAAATACATTTATTAACATCACTTCACATCAATACATAGTCACACATTTTTTTCCATGTAATGAGAATTTTTAAGATCCACTCTAACAGCAAGTTTTTCTTTTTTTAAAAAATTTTTTATTGTTATGTTAATCACCATACATTACATCATTAGTTTTTGATGTAGCATTCGATGATTCATTGTTTGTGCATAACACCCAGTGTTCCACGCAGAATGTGCCCTCTTTAATACCCAGCACCAGGGTAACCCATCCCCCACCCCCTCCCCTCTAGAACCCTCCGTTTGTTTGTAAGAGTCCATAGTCTCCCATGGTTCATCTTCCCCTCCGACTTACTCCCCTTCATTCTTCCCCTCCTGCTATCTTCTTCTTCTATTTTTTTTCTTAACATATATTGCATTATTTGTTTCAGAAGTACAGATCTGTGATTCAACAGTCTTGCACAATTCACAGCACTCACCATAGCACATACACTCTCCTATGTCTATCATCCAGCCACCCCGTGCCTCACACACCCCGACCTCTCCAGCAACCCTCAGTTTGTTTCCTGAGATTAAGAATTCCTCATATCAGTGAGGTCATATGATACATGTCTTTCTCTGATTGACTTATTTCACTCAGCATAACACCCTCCAGTTCCATCCACGTCCTTGCAAATGGCAAGATCTCATCCCTTTTGATGGCTGCACAATATTCCATTGTGTACATATACCACATCTTCTTTCTCCATTCATCTGTCGATGGACATCTTCGCTCTTTCAACAATTTGGCTATTGTGGACATTGCTGCTATAAACATTGGGGTGCACATACCCCTTCGGATCCCTACATTTGTATCTTTGTGGTAAATACCCAGTAGTACAATTGCTGGATCGTATGGTAGCTCTATTTTCAACTGTTTGAGGAACCTCCATACTGTTTTCCAGAGTGGCTGCACCAACTTACATTCCCACCAACACTGTAGGAGGGTTCCCCTTTCTCTGCATCCCCGCCAACATCTGTCGTTTCCTGACTTGTTAATTTTAGCAATTCTGACTGCTGTAAGGTGGTATCTCATTGAGGTTTTGATTTGGATTTCCCTGATGCCGAGCGATGTTGAGCACTTTACCATGTGTCTGTTGGCCATTTGGATGTCTTCTTTGGAAAAATGTCTGTTCATGTCTTCTGCCCATTTCTTGAGTGGATTATTTGTTCTTTGGGTGTTGAGTTGGATAAGTTCTTTATAGATTTTGGATACTAGCCCTTTATCTGATATGTCATTTGCAAATATTTTCTCCCATTCTGTCAGTTCTCTTTTAGTTTTGTGGACTGTTTCTTTTGCTGTGCAAAAGCTTTTTATCTTGATGAGATCCCAAAAGTTCATTATTGCCCTTGCTTCCCTTGCCTTTGGTGATGTGATGTTTCTAGGAAGAAGTTGCTGCGGCTGAGGTCGAAGAGGTTGCTACCTGTGTTCTCCTTTAGGATTTTGATGGACTCCTGTCTCATGTTTAGGTCTTTCAACAATTTGGAGTATATTTTTGTGTGTGGTGTAAGGAAATGGTCCAGTTTCATTCTTCTGCATGTGACTGTCCAATTTTCCCAACACCATTTGTTGAAGAGACTGTCTTTTTAGCATTGGACATTCTTTCCTGCTTTGTCAAAGATGAGTTGACCATAGAGTTGAGGGTCCATTTCTGGGCTCTCGATTCTGTTCCATTGATCTATGTGTCTGTTTTTGTGCCAGTACCATAGTGTCTTGATGATGACAGCTTTGTAATAGAGCTTGAAGTCCGGAATTGTGATGCCGCCAGCTTTGCTTTTCTTTTTCAATATTCCTCTGGTTATTCGGGGTCTCTTCTGGTTCCATACAAATTTTAGGATTATTTGTTCCATTTGTTTGAAAAAAGTGGATGGTATTTTGATGGGGATTGCATTGAATGTGTAGATTGCTCTAGGTAGCATTGACATCTTCACAATGTGTGTTCTTCCAATCCATGAGCGTGGAACGTTTTTCCATTTCTTTGTGTCTTCTTCAATTTCTTTCATGAGTATTTTATAGTTTTCTGAGTACAGATCCTTTGCCTCTTTGGTTAAATTTATTCCTAGGTATCTTATGCTTTTGGGTGCAATTGTAAATGGGATCGACTCCTTGATTTGTCTCTCTTCTCTCTTGTTGTTGGGGTATAGGAATGCCACTGATTTCTGTGCATTGATTTTATATCCTGCTACTTGACTGAATTCCTGAATGAGTTCTAGCAGTTTTGGGGTGGAGTCTTTTGGGTTTTCCACATACAGTATCATATCATCTACAAAGAATGAGAGTTTGACTTCCTCTTTGCTGATTTGGATGCCTTTGATTTCTTTTTGTTGTCTGATTGCTGTGGCTAGGACTTCTAATACTATGTTGAATAGCAGTGGTGAGAGTGGACATCCCTGCCGCATTTCTGACCTTGGGGGAAAAGCTCTCAGTTTTCCCCGTTAAGAATGATATTCACTGTAGGCTTTTCATATATGGCTTTTATGATACAGACCATCAGGATATTGGTCTGTAATTCTCCTTTTTGATGGGGTCTTTGTCTGGTTTTGGGATCAAGGTAATGGTGGCCTCATAAAATGAGTTTGGAACTTTTCCTTCCATTTCTATATTTTGGAAGAGTTTCAGGAGAATAGCTTTTAATTCTTCTTTAAGAGTTTGGTAGAATTCCCCTGGGAAGCCATCTGGCCCTGGGCTTTTGTCTGTTGGGAGATTTTTGATGACTGCTTCAATTTCCCTAGTGGTTATAGGTCTGTTCAGGTTTTCTATTTCTTCCTGGTTCAATTTTGGTAGTTGACACATCTCTAGGAATGCATCCATTTCTTCCAGGTTATCTAATTTGCTGGCATAGAGTTGCTCATAATATGTTCTTAAAATTGTTTGTATTTCTTTCGTGTTGGTTGTGATCTCTCCTCTTTCATTCATGATTTTGTTGATTTGGGTCCTTTCTCTTTTCTTTTTGATAATCTGGCCAGGGGTTTATCAATCTTGTGAATTCTTTCAAAGAACCAGCTCCTAGTTTCATTGATCTGTTCTACCATTCTTTTGGTTTGTAATTCATTGATTTCTGCTCTGATCTTTATGATTTCTCTTCTCCTGCTGGGTTTAGGCTTTATTTGCTGTTTTTTCTCTAGCTCTTTTAGGTGTAGGGTTAATTTGTGTATTTAAGACCTTTCTTGTATCTTGAGAAAGGCTTGTATTGCTCTATACTTTCCTCTCAGGACTGCCTTTGCTGTATCCCAAAGATTTTGAACAGTTGTGCTTTCATTTTCATTGGTTTCCAAGAATTTTTTTAATTCTTCTTTAATTTCCTGGTTGACCCATTCATTCTTTAGTAGGATGCTCTTTAGCCTCCATGTATTTGAGTTCTTTCCGACTTTCCTCTTGTGATTGAGTTGTAGTTTCAAAGCATTGTGGTCTGAAAATATGCAGGGAATGATCCCAATCTTTGGGTACCGGTTGAGACCTGATTTGTGACCTAGGATGTGATCAATTCTGGAGAATGTTCCATGGGCACTAGAGAAGAATGTGTATTCCATTGCTTTGGGATGGAATGTTCTGAATATGTCTGTGAAGTCCATTTGGTCCAATGTGTCATTTAAAGTCTTTATTTCCTTGTTGATCTTTTGCTTAGATGATCTGTCCATTTCAGTCAGGGGGATGTTCAAGTCCCCCACAATTATTGTATTGTTGTCAATGTGTTTCTTTGCTTTTGTTATTCATTGCCTTATATAACTGGCTGCTCCCATGTTAGGGGCATAGATATTTACAATTGTTAGACCTTCTTGTTGGATAGACCCTTTAAGTAGGATATAGTGTCCTTTTTCATCTCTTATTACAGTCTTTGCTTTAAAATCTAATTTGTCTGATATAAGGATTGCCACCCCAGCTTTCTTTTGGTGTCCATTAGCATGGTAAATGGTTTTCCACCCCCTCACTTTCAATCTGCGGGTGTCTTTGGGTCTAAAATGAGTCTCTTGCAGACAGCATATGGATGGGTCTTGTTTTTTAATCCAATCTGATAGCCTGTGTCTTTTGATTGGGGCATTTAGTCCATTTACATTCAGGGTAACTATTGAAAGGTATGAATTTAGTGCCATTGTATTGCCTGTAAGGTGACTGTTACTGTATATTGTCTGTGTTCCTTTCTTATCTATGCTGTTTTTAGGCTCTCTCTTTGCTTAGAGGACCCTTTCAATATTTCTTGGAGGGCTGGTTTTGTGTTTGCAATTCCTTTAGTTTTTGTTTGTCCTGGAAGCTTTTTATCTCTCCTTCTATTTTCAGTGGCAGCCTAGCTGGATATAGTATTCTTGGCTGCATATTTTTCTCATTTAGTGCTCTGAAGATATCATGCCACTCTTTTCTGGCCTGCCAGGTCTCTGTCGATAGGTCTGTTGCCAATCTAATGCTTCTACCATTGTAGGTTACATATCTCTTCTCCTGAACTGCTTTCAGGATTTCCTTTTTGTCTCTGAGACTCGTATGTCTTACTATTAGATGTCGGGGTGTTGACCTATTTTTATTGATTTTGAGAGGGGTTCCCTGTGCCTCCTGGATTTTGATGCCTGTTTCCTTCTTCACTTTAGGGAAATTCTCTGTTATTATTTGCTCCAATATACCTTCTGCCCCCCTCTCTCTTTCTTCTTCTCCTGGGATCCCAATTATTTTAATGTTGTTTTGTCTTATCGTATCGCTTATCTCTCAAATTCTGCCCTCGTGATCCTGTAGTTGTTTCTCTCTCTTTTTCTCAGCCTCTTTATTTTCCATCATTTGGTTTTCTATATCACTGATTCTCTCTTCTGCCTTATTTATCTTAGCAGTTAGTGCCCCCATTTTTGATTGCACCTCATAAATAGCCTTTTTGATCTCGACTTGGTTAGATTTTAGTTCTTTTATTTCTCCAGAAAGGGTTCTCTAATAACTTCCACGCTTTTTTCAAGCCCAGCTAGTATCTTTAAAGTCATGATTCTGAACTCTAGGTCTGACCTCGTACTAATGTCCGTATTGAGTAGGTCCCTGGCTAATGGTACTACGCCTTGTTCTTTTTGCTGAGGTGATTTTTTCCGTCTTGTCATTTTGTTCAGAAGAGAAGAGATGAATGAGAGAACAAAATGTTAAAAGGTTAACAACGTCCCCAGCAAATATACTCTATACAAATCAGAAAAGACCTGAAACCAGGGGAAAATAAAGGGAAAGAAAGAAAAAAGAAAGAGAGAAAAAAAAGAAAAAGATAAAAACAAAAAAAAAAAACAGAAGAAAACAAAAAAAAACAGAATATGATCAAATATGATCAGGCTAGTGCATAGATCAATGCCACACACTAGATTTTGGGCGTATTTTGGTCTGTTAGAGGAAAGTGTCCCCTAAAATTTTAAAGGAATAAAGACTTATATATGTACAAAATAAGGGTTCATACAATGAAGGGATGGAAAATGACTGTAAAGATGAAAATTATAAAAGGTTTTATAAAAGGAATTGATAAGATAAGAAGTTGTTTGAAAAAAGAAAGAAGATTAAAAAAAAGGAAAAGAAAAAAAAAGGCAGAGAGTGTGATCAGGCAGGAGACTAGAAAGAAGCCATACACTAGTGATTTAGGGTATATTTTGATCTGTTAGAAGAAACTGTATCTCAAATTTTAAAGAGGGAACAACTTATATATATATATATATGCCAAAAATAAGGGTAACTACTATGAAGGGATAAAATATGACTCTAAAAATGAAAAATAAAAAATGTTTTTTTAAGAAAGGGATTAATAAGATGTTGGTTGAAAAAGGGAAAAAGAAAAATAAAGAAAAACAATTTAAAAAATTAACTTTGAAAAACTAATGAATCATGGTATAAAAGCCATGAATTCTATGTGCAGTATTCCCCTAGCGCTGGATTTCTCCCGTTCTCCTTGATCAGTAAACTTGGTCTTGGCTTGCTGGCTGTTTGTGCTGATCTTCTGGGGGAGGGGCCTGTTGCCGTGGTTCCCAAATGTCTTTGCCGGAGGCGGAATTGCCCCGCCCTTGTCGTCCAGGCTAAGCAATCTGCTCGGGTTTGCTCTCAGGGGCTTTTGTTCCCTGCAAGCTCTCGGTACAGCTTTGGAGGACCAGAGTGAAAATGGTGGCCTCCCAATCTCCACCCGGAGGAGCTGAGAACTCGGGGCCCTGCTCCTCAGTGAGCACCCAGAGAAAAGCAGTCACTCCCGTCTCCCCAGTCTCCGGCCACACTCGGTGCTCATTTGGCCTGTGACCGAGCGTTTCTATCTCTGGCACCCGACCCTGTGTGGAGGCTCCAAACCCAGCAGATCCCTGCAGTGCGTTCCCTCACCCCTCCTCCTGGAGGAGGAAGGGGAGTCTCCCCAGATCTGCCACTTTTTGGGTCCCTGCTGGAGGAGCAGTGGCCTGACTGGGCTGCGGATCACAGTTTATGGCAACCCCGAGCTGAGAGCCCGCGCCTTGGCTCCATCTCTGCAGCTGGCTTCCCTGCTCCAATACCCGGGAGCTCTGCTGCAATCAGGCACCCCTGG
The DNA here is from genome assembly GCF_009762305.2 of Zalophus californianus. Taxonomy (NCBI): domain Eukaryota; kingdom Metazoa; phylum Chordata; class Mammalia; order Carnivora; family Otariidae; genus Zalophus; species Zalophus californianus. Next base: position 64,805,548 of record NC_045595.1, on the reverse strand, counting down.
TCTTTCTGTGACCCCAAGGGTCCTGAGACCACACTGTCCCATGAGGGTTCCACCCCCTGCTTAGCCACTGGAGCGACGTCCCTCAGCGGAGCCGACTTCTCAAAGTTCCGATTTTGTGTTCCGTGGCTCTATCACTTTCCAGAAGCGGCCGATGGAGGCCCCCTCCCCCGCCATCTATCCTCCTGAATATCGCCTCAGATTCACTTTCTGCACGTCCTACCTTCCAGTAAGTGGTCGCTTCTCTGTTCAGAGAGTTGTTGCTACTCTCTTTGATCTCCTGTTGAGTTCGTAGGTGTTCAGAATGGTTTGATCCCTATTCAGCTGAATTCCTGAGACCAGACGAAATTCAGGTCTCCTACTCCTCTGCCTTCTTGCTCCACCCTTTCCAAGTTTTTCTTTTTTTAATTTGAAGATCTAATTGGCTTTATTAAGTGATTCATGAATTGGGCAGCATCAAATCTAGCAAGTAGAAGGGCACTCCCAGGAGTTGTACAAAGTGGAAGGTTTTTATAGGAAGGAGGATGGGGCAAGGAAGTTATAAGCAAAAGAAAGAAAGGAAAGAATCGTCTCAGGCAAGGTGCCTTTCTTTTAGGAGGAAGTATAGGGTGTCTCATGCAGATTACCTCATCTTCTTTTGGGGGATAGAAAAGGCCAAGACAGACTCACTGGCACTGATCTGAAAACTCCTCACTGGTTAAGACTGTATTTCTGGGGGAGGTTGAAACTGCAGATAGATTAGGTATGAAGCCCTAATTACCTATTTGGTGTCTTACCTAAAGTGATGCCATTTTGGGCCTGTGGTTTCCTTTTTAACAATTAGCCCTTTTCATCAGACTCTCAGCTTAACTGAAAGATGTGATAAAAACTTAAGACATTAGCACCACTCCCAGTTACTGCTTTTTGTTCTTGCAGTTTTGTTGGTCCTTTGTGTGGTATCCAGAGGTCACAACATTTTTCTTTTCTTTTTTGCTTAATCTCTGTGATATTCACAGGCTACAACTTCAGGTTTGCATTTTTTAAGTAGATCATCCTCTTTGTTCCTCTCTTGACATTCCAGTCTTAGGGAAATCATTTGCTTGGTGGTTAGTGGCTGCAAGAATATAATGCACCAGGGAGATTATTATGATTACTATAAATGTGCAATTCTCAATGGAGTGCACTTTGGAGCCGTGGTCCCCAAGACCCCAAACAATCAAAATCAAGTAAGTCAAGGAAAGACCGCTCTAAGCAAGTCATCTTTTTAAATCAGGTGACTTGCTCAATGATCTTGTGTAATTAAGTTTCAACTTCTCTAGAAGTATTAATCCAGGTATAGCCAGTGGTGTTGGTTACAGCACAGACACCTCTGTGCTCAGCTACAGGATAATCAAGAGCTATCCTATTATCAAGAACAAGTTTGGCTATAGAGTCTAAAGATCTTTGTTGGGCAGCTGTTGCATTTAGCAGGAGATATTGAAACAATTTTAAGAATTAAGGAGAAATTTTTGATCATAGCCTCATTTACATTTATCCTTAGCCAGGGAAATAGGGGCCTAGCAAAAGGAGTGACTCCTGAATCATGAATGCCTCCTGGTAGGTCCTTTGTAACTTAGCAACTTTCAAATATACAATACAGTATTATTAACTATAGTCACCATACTGTACATTGTTACATCCTCAGAACTTATTGATCTTATAACTGGAAGTTTATACTTTTTGACCATCTTTGCCCATTTCACCCACACTGCCCTCACCTCTAGCAACCACCAACCTATTCTCTGAATCTATGAGTCCAGGATTTTTAAGATTCTACATATAAGTGAGATCATACAGTATTTTTCTTTCTCTGACTTATTACATTAGTAGCATAATGCTTTTAGGTCCATTCATATTGCTGCAAATGGTAGGATTTCCCTTTTTAATGGCTGAATAATATTCACATTTTCTTTATTCTATTGGTGGACATTTAGCTTGTTTCCATGTCTTGACTACTGTAAATAATGCTATAATGAACATGGGGGTGCAAATATCATTTCAGATAGTGATTTTGTTTAAGACAAATACTGGAAGTGGGATTGCTGGATCATATATGGTAGTTCTATTTTTAATTTTTTAAAAGACTTTATTTATTTATTTTAGAGGCAGGGATGGGGACAGGGAGAGAGAGAATCTCAAGCAGACTCTGCACTGAGTGTGGAGTGTGGAAATGACCCTGAGATCATGACCTGAGCCACCAGGCACTTCAATTTTTAATTTTTTGAAGCACCCTCCATACTGTTTTCCATTGACTGCTCCAATTTACATTCCTACCAGTAGTGCACAGGGGTTGCCTTTTCTACACATCCTTGCCAATGCTTGTAATTTCTTGTCTTTTTGATAGTAGCCATTTTAATAGGTATAAGGTGAAATCTCACTGTGGTTTTGATTGTATTTCCCTGATGATTATTTATGTTGAGCACTTTTTCATGTGTCTGTTGGCCATTTTGTATGTCTCCTTTGGAAAAATGTCTATTTGTTTTTCTTATTATTTATTATTATGTTTAATTAGCCAGCATATAGTACATTATTAGTTTTTGATGTAGTGTTCAACGATTCATTAGTTGCATATAACACCCAGTGCTCCTCATGACACATGCCCTCCTTAATAGCCACCACCAGGTTTCCTCATTCCCCCATAACTCTCCCTTCTGTAAACCTCAGTATGGTTCCCAGAGTCCAGAGTGTCTCATGGTTTGTCTCCCTCTCTGATTTCTCCCCATTCAGTTTTCCTTCCCTTCCCCTATGTTCCTCCATGTTATTCCTTATGTTCCACATATGAGTGAAACCATATAATTGTCTTTCTCTGCTTGACTTACTTCACTTAGCATAATTCCCTCCAGTTCCATCTATGTCAATGCAAATTGTGGGTATACATCCTTTCTGATGGCTGAGTAGTATTCCATTGTATATATGTCTGTTTATATCCTCTGCCTATTTTTTAATCAGATTTTTATTTTTTGTTTTGCTATTGAGTTGTATGAGTTATTTATATATTTTAGATATTAACCCCTTATCAGATATATGATTTGCAAATATTTTCTCTTATTCCATAGGTTGCAATTTCATTTTGTTGTTGGTTTCCTTTCCTGTGCGGAAGTTTTTTAGTCTGATCTAATTTCACTTGATTATTTTTGCTTTTGTTGCCTTTGCCAGTTGTGTCAAATCCAAAAAAAAAAAAATCATTTCCAAAACCTGTGTTAAAGAACTGACCCCCTATATTTACTTTTACAAGTTTTATAGTTTAAAGTCTTATATTCAAACCTCTAATTTATTTTGAGGTGTGTAAGATATGGTGTAAGATAAGGAGACAATATCATTGTCTTGCATGTGGATATCCAGTCTCCCCAACACCTTTCCTTTCTATCCTTTCTCCATTGTATATTCTTGTCTCCTTTTTGTAAATTTATCATATATGTACAGGTTTATTTCTGGGTTCTCTGTTATGTTTCATTGATCTATGTGTCTGTTTTTAGGCCAATACTATACTGTTTAGATTTTTGAGAGCCTAGGTTTTAACCAATACCTTAGGTTGCTTCCAGAACATAAATTGCAACAAAATACAGAATTTTACAGAACAGTCATAGTATTAATGCAATAATTTTACCAATAATTATCTATAAGGAAAAAAAATGGGCCATTCTCATTTTTTTAAACATTGAAACAAAAATCTAAAATAAAATATTTATATAACAATTATAGCAACATAAACAATACACCATAATCAAAAGTTTATTTCTAGGAAATATATTACATTAATAAGTCAAAGGTGAAAAAATCATATGAAACATATCAATATAAAAATCTATTTGTAAAATTTACTATTTATTCTGATTTTTAAAAATAACCCTTATTGTAACCTCTGACTCACAATGGTAACATGTTAAAAGAATTTACACTGATGGTAAGAACAGAAAACGCATGTACTCTCTCTCCTTTGTTATTTATATTATTTTAGAAATTCTGGTCAATGCAATAAGATAAGAAAAAAGATATTTAGATATTTGGGATTTGCAATGGAATTTGTTATAATTACCCACATGTTTTCCATGTGAAAATCCAAGAGACTCAAGGTAACATTGATGAAAAATTTAAAGAACAATTCAGTAAGTAGGCTGACTAAAAAAGGACCATTAAAACATTTCACTACCTGCCTAGACTTATTACTCAAAGTTATATTGAGGTCATGTTTATCATTGATTTAATAGCACTCTTTAAATATATTTAGTTTCATAAGCCTTATTTATATTGCATGTTTATTTTCTTTGCCATTCTTTAAGAATGTTGGTGTATATCCCCTTTTGTATTTTGATTAAATTCTCCTATGCTAGAACACTTCTCAAGGCCCTGGCTATTCTAAATGGGTTTAGGCAGAAATACCTATATGCCCAACTGCCACTTCCTCCTTCTGAACATATGTCAGATACCATTAATCAGCAGTACAATCTCTTCCTCAGCCCAAATGTGGTCTCCAAATCTTTCTCAATACAGCTACTATTATTTGGCACTGGTTTATGCAATATAAATGACTTTTCCTTCCCACTCTAGGAAATTTGCATTGGTCCACCCAGTGGATTTCCATTTGGGGAAGAACAGTCTTCTGTTACTCTGTACAGCCTCTAACTTGCTACAAATTCAGCTTTATTGAGTCCTCTCAGAAAGGTCAAGGGCTATAATATGTAATCAGTTAGAAAGTAAGCCCTTCTAGAAATGGGATTAGCAGAGGTTGTGACAAAACGATTCAAAGGGAACACCACAAACTTCATTCTTGAATTTTCTGTGACCTGTAGCTTTAAATAAAAAGCTTGACAGTTCTTTTATATATAGACTGCCAGAGAACTCATTGCACCAAATGTCTGTAATTCAGTCATTTCTAGCTGGCAACAATGTCAAGAGCCTAAGTCAGCCATTTGGGAAGGTTCAAACTTGATCGAAAACAAAGAAATATCACATGGGGGAAAAGGTGAGAATTTCACACATCATCTCCAGTGAGTGTTGGTGTAAAGTTACAAGAAAATAGATAGTTATGCTGACAAAGCATGTAATGTTCAGGAAATAAGGAGACTTACTCATTCTGTCTCAGGAAATAAGTATTAAACAAATGATATTCTCAAAGAATTATAATTAAGCACTATGGAGTTAAAAATACATTAAAGACAAAATAGACATGCAGATGTGTCAACCCACAGTGTTTACCCTCCAGAAGAATAAATAAACATCTGTATTGGATCACAGCAATCACTGATTAAATCTGGTAAGAGATCTCCATTTGCATTTAAAGGAGATGAACACTCTATACTATAATACTACAGAATATTGAATGATCCAGCCCTGCTTTCCTTTTCACACAGATGCCATTCTTCTTTTCCACTCCATTGGTTCATTCAAGGCATTTTGACCTCTGGGCACAACTGCAAAATCCTATGGGATTCCATTCACACAGACAACTACAGAGCACTGTACTGTACCCTTGAGTGACCTTTTAATTCTTGGAAAACAGTGTTTCTCTGCTTCAAAATCTTTGCTTATGCTTTTCCTTCTGCTTAGAATGCTGTTTGTCCACACTCCTAGTCTTTACTTGGCTAATTTCTTTTCATCTTGATGTCTTGGCTGACATTTTACTTCCTCACCAAGGCAACTCTGAACAATCCCCATCCCTTACTCTGACCTCATGTTGTCTTTCTTTATTATCTCATTTTACTCCATGCTTTTGCCACATAGTACTTTATAAAAATATATAATTACATATTTATTTTTAATTTACCTAATGTTTGTTTCCACAACTAAATTGTATACTTTTTGAGAGCAAGGATCACATTTCTTTTGTTTTATACAAAAAATGCATAGCAAAGTCCTTGCCATTTATTAGGCCCAAACTTAAAAAAAAAAAATCAAATGGATAAATAAGTGAAAGAAGGCCTATTACCTAAATAAATTAAGAGGTAAAATAATCAATGGGATGCTAGAGATATAGAATAAGATTTACAAGAACTCAGAAGGGTGAGAAACCACTCTTAACTGGGATGCTGGAAAGGGCTTCATGAATTTGGTGGCATCTAAGACTAAAAAACAAATACTATTAGGACCATGAAATGTACTTGGGTTGAAAGAACAAGAACTCTGGAGTCCAACAGAACTCTACATGTAAGTGAGATGTGTGAATTTGGACAAGTCACTTAAGTCCACCACAGTTGTTTCCCGTGTGAGATAGAGATTGTGATGGTTAAAGTAACTGAGATAACCTTTGGGAACACTTACTCAGTTCTCAGCACAAAGCAGATAGTTGACACACCATAGCTATTATCATTATGTAGATGAGATGCAGCTTTCTAGACCAATGAGACAGAATAATCAAGGAATGGGCTGGAAAAGTGAAGGGTGTAGACTTGGAGCTGAAGATTTGCATTCGACTGGAACTGGAGTTATGAGAAGGAGAAAAAGAGCATGGTTTGAAAAAAAAATAGTATTTGGATTTTTTCCCCTGGGGCTAGTGGGGAGTCAGAAAAGGCTTCTGGTTGAGAGGATGAAATGGTCAGAGGTTTCAGGAGTGTTGATTGGGAAACTGGTCTGGGGAGAGCTTGAAGGGAGGGATCATTTTGAGCTGCCATGGCCAAAGTGAAGGAAAGATTTTACAGGTGGCACCAATTTGTGGGAATTCAGAAGAGAGAAGGAAGCTTTGGAAAGAGTCTGTTGGAATGCTATTTACTGAGTGAAGTTTTAAAAAGAAAATGGATCTGAGAATTTCAGGATATAGAGGCAGGATGGACTTTCCTCTGGAGCTAAATCATACTAGAGCAATTTGACAATATCAATGAAAACATATTAAAAACTCAAGAATTTCTTTTGTTGTCTCTATTTTGTGAAATATGTACAAAAACGTTCACATTAGGTAACTGGCAGTAATATTCTGCCGTTTGAGTTTATTTTAGATAAATAGGGCATACTTTGAATGGGCATACTTACTACTAAAAGCATGAATCAAGAGGAAAGAAGAATGTGAGGCATGCATATAACATAATGCTCCCTCCCTTTCCCAGATGGATTTATGCCTATATATATCTGTATGTTGCTATCTTTAACTGTATCATATATTGTATCTACATTTTTCTGGATATTTCTACAATTGCTGTTGGAGTTAAATTACTAGCATATAAAATAGTATTAAAGTCTCCTAAAATTCTGGATTAAGAAATACAAACTTCCAGTTATAAAATAAATAAGTCATGGAGATAAAAGGAACAAAAGACACATGAAAAAGTGCTCAACATCACTCAGCATCAGGGAAATCCAAATCAAAACCTCAATGAGATACCACCTCACACCAGTCAGAATGGCTAAAATTAACAAGTCAGGAAACGACAGATGTTGGCGAGGATGTGGAGAAAGGGGAACTCTCCTACACTGTTGGTGGGAATGCAAGCTGGTGCAGCCACTCTGGAAAACAGTATGGAGGTTCCTCAAAAAGTTGAAAATAGAGCTACCATACGATCCAGCAATTGCACTACTGGGTATTCACCCCAGAGATACAAATGTAGGGATCCGAAGGGGTACGTGCACCCCATTGTTTATAGCAGCAATGTCCACAAAAGCCAAACTATGGAAAGAGTGAAGATATCCATTGGCAGATGAATGGATAAGGAAGATGTGGTATATATATATGTATATATATATAATGGATATTATTCAGCCATCAAAAGGAATGATATCTTGCCATTTGCAATGACGTGGATGGAACTGGAGGGTATTATGCTGAGCGAAATAAGTCAATCAGAGAAAGACATGTATCATATGACCTCACTGATATGAGGAATTCTTAATCTCAGTAAACAAACTGAGGGTTGCTGGAGTGGTGGGGGTGGGAGGGATGGGGTGGCTGGGTGATAGACATTGGGGAGGGTATGTGCTACGGTGAGCGCTGTGAATTGTGTAAGACTGTTGAATCACAGACCTGTACCTCTGAAACAAATAATACATTATATGTTAAAAAAAAAGAAAAGAAGATAGTAGGAAGGGAAAAATCAGAGGCGGAGATGAACCATGAGAGACTGTGGACTCTGAAAAACAAACAGGGTTCTAGAGGGGAAGGGGGTAGGGGGATGGGTCTGCCTGGTGATGGGTATTAAAGAGGGCACATACTGAATGGAGCACCGGGTGTTATACGCAAACAATGAATCATGGAACACTACATCAAAAACTAATGATGATTGACAGTGCTTTTGGAAAGCGATCTATCTATCTACCTACCTACCCGTCTGTCTATATCTGGAGTCTTAAAAATCTGATAGCACATTCTCCAAGGCAGGATCCATGGCTAAAGACTGTTAGATTACAGCCATAGCACTAAGCTCAGGACAGATACCCAGCAAATAGCTGTTGAACAAATAAATAAATCAATTAGTAAATAAACTTTTTTTTTATAAACCATTTATTATGTACAGCTTTTTGGAATCTATATGCTAATTTTGACTCTTAGAAATTAGGTTCTGTACTTCAGTCAAGTCATAGTAAAAAAAAAGGAACAGTACATAAGGCATTCAGAACAGTCCCTAGTGTTTCAAAATGTTAGCTCTTGTCATTCTTTTATTTTATTTTACTTTTTGTTTTTTTATTATGTTATGTTAATCACCATACATTACATCATTAGTTTTTGATGTAGTGTTCCATGATTCATTGTTTGCGTATAACACCCAGTGCTCCATTCAGTATGTGCCCTCTTTAATACCCATCACCAGGCAGACCCATCCCCCTACCCCCTTCCCCTCTAGAACCCTGTTTGTTTTTCAGAGTCCACAGTCTCTCATGGTTCATCTCCGCCTCTGATTTTTCCCTTCCTACTATATTCTTCTTTTTTTTTTTAACATATAATGTATTATTTGTTTCAGAGGTACAGGTCTGTGATTCAACAGTCTTACACAATTCACAGCGCTCACCGTAGCACATACCCTCCCCAATGTCTATCACCCAGCCACCGCATCCTTCCCTCCCCCACCACTCCAGCAACCCTCAGTTTGTTTACTGAGATTAAGAATTCCTCATATCAGTGAGATCATATGATACATGTCTTTCTCTGATTGACTTATTTCGCTCAGCATAATACCCTCCAGTTCCATCCACGTCATTGCAAATGGCAAGATATCATTCCTTTTGATGGCTGAATAATATCCATTATATATATATACATATATATATACCACATCTTCCTTATCCATTCATCTGCCAATGGATATCTTTGCTCTTTCCATAGTTTGGCTATTGTGGACATTGCTGCTATAAACATTGGGGTGCATGTACCCCTTCGGATCACTATATTTGTATCTCTGGGGTGAATACCCAGTAGTGCAATTGCTGGATCGTATGGTAGCTCTATTTTCAACTTTTTGAGGAACCTCCATACTGTTTTCCAGAGTGGCTGCACCAGCTTGCATTCCCACCAACAGTGTAGGAGGGTTCCCCTTTCTCTGCATCCTCGCCAACATCTGTCGTTTCCTGACTTGTTAATTTTAGCCATTCTGACTGGTGTGAGGTGGTATCTCATTGAGGTTTTGATTTGGATTTCCCTGATGCTGAGCAATGTTGAGCACTTTTTCATGTGTCTTTTTTTCCTTTTATCTCCATGATGTATTTATTTTATAACTGGAAGTTTGTATTTCTTAATCCAGAATTTTAGGAAACTTTAATACTAGTTTATAAGAATCATAACTTGGGGGGGGGCGGAGCAAGATGGCGGGGGAGTAGGAGACCTGGATTTCGTCTGGTCTCAGGAATTCAGCTGAATAGGGATCAAACCATTCTGAACACCTACGAACTCAACAGGAGATCGAAGATAAGAGTAACAACACTCTGAACAGAAAAGCGACCACTTTCTGGAAGGTAGGATGTGCGGAGAAGTGAAACCGAGGCGATATTCGGGAGGATAGACGGCGGGGGAGGGGACCACCGTCGGCCACTTCTGGCAAGTGATAGAGCCGCGGAGCACAAAATCGGAACTTTTAGAAGTCGGCTCCGCTGAGGGACGTCGCTGCATTGGCTAAGCGGGGGGTGGAATTCTCCCAGGACTGTGTGGTCTCAGGACCCTCGGGGTCACAGAAAGACGGGGGTGCCTGAGTGCGGCAGAGCTCCCAGGTATCGGAACGGGGAAGCCGGCTGCAGAGACAGAGCCGAGGCATGGGCTCTCAGCTCAGGGTTGCCATAAACTGTGATCCGCGGCCCAGTCGGGCCACTGCTCCTCCAACAGGGACCCAACAAGCGGCAGAGCTGGGGAGACTCCCCTTCCTCCCCTGGGAGGAGCGGCGCGGAAGCACACCACAGGGATCTGCTGGGTTTGGAGACTCCACACCGGGTCGGGTGCCAGAGATACAAACGCTCAGTCACAGGCCGGGTGAGCACGGAGTGCGGCCGGAGACCAGGGAGACGGGAGTGACTGATTTTCTCTGGGGGCGCACTAAGGAGCGGGGCCCCGAGTTCTCAGCTCCTCCGGGCGGAGATTGGAAGGCCATCATTTTCACCCTGGTCCTCCGAAGCTGTACCGAGAGCTTGCAGGGAACAAAACTCCTGAGAGCAAACCCCAGCAGCTTGCTTAGACCAGAAGGACAAGGGCGGGGCAATTCTGCCTCCGGCAAAGACATTTGGGAACCACGGCAACAGGCCCCTCCCTTAGAAGATCAGCACGAACAGCCAGCAAGCCAAGACCAAGTTTACTGATCAAGGAGAACGGGAGAACTCCAGCGCTAGGGGAATAGTGCACATAGAATTCATGGTTTTTTTTTACCATAATTCATTAGTTTTTCAAAGTTAATTTTTTTAACTGCCTTTTTTTTGAATTTTTCTTTTTCCCTTTTCCAAACAACATCTTATCAACCCCTTTCTTAAAAAAACATTCTTTATTTTTCATTTTTAGAGTCATATTTTATCCCTTCATAGTAGTTACCCTTATTTTATAGTAGTTACCTTCATAGTAGTTACCCTTATTTTTGGCATATATATATAAGTTGTTCTCTCTTTAAAATTTTGAGATACAATTTTTCTAACAGATAAAAATATACCCTCAATCACTAGTGTATGGCTTTGTTCTAATCTCCTGCCTGATCACATTCTCTCCTTTTTTTTTTCTTTTTTCTCTTTTTTCTTTTTCTTTTTAAATCATCTTCCTTCTTTTTAAAAACAATTTATCTTATCAATTCCTTTTATAAAATCTTTTATAATTTTCATCTTTACAGTCGTTTGCCATCCCTTCATTGTATCAACCCTTATTTTGTACATATATAAGTCTTTCTTCCTTTAAAATTTTAGCAGGCACTTTCCTCTAACAGACCAAAATATGCCCAAAAGCTAGTGTGTGGCACCGATCTATGCACTAGCCTTATCATATTTGATCATATTCTGGTTTTTGTTGTTGTTGTTTTGTTCTGTTTTTGTTTGTTTTTATCTTTTTCTTTTTCCTTTTTTTTCTCTCTTCTTTCTTTCCCTTTCTTGTCCCCTGGTTTCCGGTCTTTTCTGATTTGTATAGAGTACATTTGCTGGGGACGTTCTTAACCTGTTAGCATTCTGTTCTCTCATTCATCTGTTCTCCTCTGGACAAAATGACAAGACGAAAAAAATCACCTCAGCAAAAAGAACAAGAGGTAGTACCGTCTGCCAGGGACCTACTCAATACTGACATTAGTACGATGTTGGACCTAGAGTTCAGAATCATGATTTTAAAGATACTAACTGGGCTTGGAAAAAGTGTGGAAGTTATTAGACAAACCCTTCCTGGAGAAATAAAAGAACTAAAATCTAACCAACTCGAAATCAAAAAGGCTATTAATGAGGTGCAATCAAAAATGGGGGCACTAACTGCTAGGATAAATAAGGCAGAAGAGAGAATCAGCGATATAGAAAACCAAATGATGGAAAATAAAGAGGCTGAGAAAAAGAGAGATAAACAACTACAGGATCACGAGGGCAGAATTCGAGAGATGAGCGATACGATAAGACAAAACAAAATTAGAGTAATTGGGATCCCAGAAGAAGAAGAAAGAGAGAGAGGGGCAGAAGGTATATTGGAGCAAATAATAGCAGAGAACTTCCCTAGTGTGGGGAAGGAAACAAGCATCAAAATCCAGGAGGCACAGAGAACCCCTCTCAAAATCAATAAAAATAGGTCAACACCCCGACATCTAATAGTAAAACTTACAAGTCTCAGAGACAAAGAGAAAATCCTGAAAGCAGCTCAGGAGAAGAGATATGTAACCTACAATGGTAGAAACATTAGATTGGCAACAGACCTATCCACAGAGACCTGGCAGGCCAGAAAGGACTGGCATGATATCTTCAGAGCACTAAATGAGAAAAATATGCAGCCAAGAATACTATATCCAGCTAGGCTGCCATTGAAAATAGAAGGAGAGATAAAAAGCTTCCAGAACAAACAAAAACTAAAGGAATTGCAAACACAAAACCAGCACTACAAGAAATATTTAAAGAGGTCCTCTAAGCAAAGAGAGAGCCTAAAAGCAGCATAGATCAGAAAGGAACACACACAATATACAGTAACAGTCACCTTACAGGCAATACAATGGCACTAAATTCATACGTTTCAAGAGTTACCCTGAATGTAAAAGGGCTCAATGCCCCCAATCAAAGGCACAGGCTATCAGATTGGATTAAAAAACAAGACCCATCCATATGCTGTCTGCAAGAGACTCATTTTAGACCCAAAGACACCCGCAGATTGAAAGTGAGGGGGTGGAAAACCATTTACCATGCTAATGGACACCAAAAGAAAGCTGGGGTGGCAATCCTTATATCAGACAAATTAGATTTTAAAAGAAAGACTAATAATAGATGAAGAAGGACACTATATCCTACTTAAAGGGTCTATCCGACAAGAAGGTCTAACAACTGTAAATATCTATGCCCCTAACATGGGAGCAGTCAATTTTGTAAGGCAATGAATAACAAAAGCAAAGAAACACATTGACAACAATACAATATTACTGGGGGACTTTAACACCCCCCTGACTGAAATGGACAGATCATCTGAGCAAAAGATCAACAAAGAAATAAAGACTTTAAATGAAACACTGGACCAAATGGACTTCACAGATATATTCAGAACATTCCATCCCAAAGCAACAGAATGCACATTCTTCTCAAGTGTCCATGGTACATTCTCCAGAATTAATCACATCCTAGGTCACAAATCAGGTCTCAACTGGTACCAAAAGATTGGGATCATTACCTGCATATTTTCAGACCACAATGCTTTGAAACTAGAACTCAATCACAAGAGGAAAGTCGGAAAGAACTCAAATACATGGAGGCTAAAGAGCATCCTACTAAAGAATGAATGGGTCAGCCAGGAAATTAAAGAAGAAATAAAAAAATTCTTGGAAACCAATGAAAATGAAAACACAACTGTTCAAAATCTTTGGGATGCAGCAAAGGCAGTCCTGAGAGGAAAGTATAGAGCAATACAAGCCTTTCTCAAGAAACAAGAAAGGTCTCAAATACACAACCTAACCCGACACCTAAAGGAGCTGGAGAAAGAACAGCAAATAAAGCCTAAACCCAGCAGGAGAAGAGAAATCATAAAGATCAGAGCAGAAATCAATGAACTAGAAACCAAAAGAACAGTAGAACAGATCAACGAAACTAGAAGCTGGTTCTTTGAAAGAATTCACAAGATTGATAAACCCCTGGCCAGACTTATTAAAAAGAAAAGAGAAAGGACCCAAATCAACAAAATCATGAATGAAAGAGGAGAGATCACAACCAACACCAAAGAAATACAAACTAATTATAAGAACATATTATGAGCAACTTTATGCCAGCAAATTAGATAATCTGGAAGAAATAGGTGCATTCCTAGAGATGTATCAACTACCAAAATTGAACCAGAAAAAAATACAAAACCTGAACAGACCTATAACCACTAAGGAAATTGAAGCAGTCATCAAAAATCTCCCAACAAACAAAAGCCCAGGGCCAGATGGCTTCCCAGGGGAATTCTATCAGACATTTAAAGAAGAATTAATACTTATTCTCTTGAAACTGTTCCAAAAAATAGAAATGGAAGGAAAACTTCCAAACTCATTTTATGAGACCAGCATTACCTTGATCCCAAAACAGACAAAGGCCCCATCAAAAAGGAGAATTACAGACCAATATCCTTGATGAACATGGATGCAAAAATTCTCACTAATATCCTAGCCAATAGGATCCAACAATACATTAAAAGGATTATTCAGCATGACCAAGTGGGATTTATCCCTGGGCTGCAAGGCTGGTTCAACATCCGCAAATCAATCAACGTGACATTATATTTATTATACATTAATAAAAGAAAGAATAAGAGTCATATGATCCTCTCAATAGATGCAGAAAATGCATTTGACAAAGTACAGCATCCTTTCTTGATCAAAACTCTTCAGAGTATATGGATAGAGGGTGCATACCTCAATATCATAAAAGCCATCTATGAAAAACCTACAGCGAATATCATTCTCAATGGGGAAAACCTGAGAGCTTTTCCCCTAAGGTCAGGAACGCAGCAGGGATGTCCACTCTCACCACTGCTATTCAACATAGTATTAGAAGTCCTAGCCACAGCAATCAGACAACAAAAAGAAATCAAAGGCATCCAAATCGGCAAAGAGGAAGTCAAACTCTCACTCTTTGCAGATGATATGATCCTGTATGTGGAAAACCCAAAAGACTCCACCCCAAAACTGCTAGAACTCATTCAGGAATTCAGTCAAGTAGCAGGATATAAAATCAATGCACAGAAATCAGTGGCATTTCTATACACCAACAACAAGACAGAAGAGAGACAAATCAAGGAGTCGATCCCATTTACAATTGCACCCAAAAGCATAAGATACCTAGGAATAAATTTAACCAAAGAGGCAAAGGATCTGTACTCAGAAAACTATAAAATACTCATGAAAGAAATTGAAGAAGACACAAAGAAATGGAAAAACGTTCCACGCTCATGGATTGGAAGAACACACATTGTGAAGATGTCAATGCTACCTAGAGCAATCTACACATTCAATGCAATCCCCATCAAAATACCATGCACCTTTTTCAAAGAAATGGAACAAATAATCCTAAAATTTGTATGGAACCAGAAGAGACCCCGAATAGCCAGAGGAATATTGAAAAAGAAAAGCAAAGCTGGCGGCATCACAATTCCGGACTTCAAGCTCTATTACAAAGCTGTCATCATCAAGACACTATGGTACTGGCACAAAAACAGACACATAGATCAATGGAACAGAATCGAGAGCCCAGAAATGGACCCTCAACTCTATGGTCAACTCATCTTTGACAAAGCAGGAAAGAATGTCCAATGACAAAAAGACAGTCTCTTCAACAAATGGTGTTGGGAAAATTGGACAGCCACATGCAGAAGAATGAAACTGGACCATTTCCTTACACCACACACAAAAATAGACTCCAAATGGTTGAAAGTCCTAAACGTGAGACAGGAGTCCATCAAAATCCTAAAGGAGAACACAGGCAGCAACCTCTTCCACCTCAGCCACAGCCGTTTCTTCCTAGAAATATCGCCAAAGGCAAGGGAAGCAAGGGCAAAAATGAACTATTGGGATTTCATCAAGATAAAAAGCTTTTGCACAGCAAAAGAAACAGTCCAGAAAACCAAAGACAACCGACAGAATGGGAGAAAATATTTGCAAATGACATATCAGATAAAGGGCTAGTATCCAAAATCTATAAAGAATTTATCAAACTCACCACCCAAAGAACAAATAATCCAATCAAGAAATGGGTAGAAGACATGAACAGAGAGTTTTCCAAAGAAGACATCCAAATGGCCAACAGACACATGAAAAAGTGCTCAACATCGCTCGGCATCAGGGAAATCCAAATCAAAACCTCAATGAGATACCACCTCACACCAGTCAGAATGACTAAAATTAACAAGTCAGATAACGACAGATGTTGGCGGGGATGTGGAGAAAGGGGAACCCTCCTACACTGTTGGTGGGAATGCAAGCTGGTGCAGGCACTCTTGAAAACAGTATGGAGGTTCCTCAAACAGTTGAAAATAGAGCTACCCTACGATCTAGCAATTGTACTACCGGGTATTTACCACAAAGATACAGATGTAGGGAACCGAAGGGGTACATGCACCCCAATGTTTGTAGCAGCAATGTCCACAATAGCGAAACTGTGAAAGAGCCAAGATGTCCATCAACAGATGAATGGATAAAGAAGAAGTGGTATATATACACAATGGAATATTATGCAGCCATCAAATGGAATGAGCTCTTGCCATTTGCAACGACGTGGATGGAACTGGAGGGTGTTATGCTGAGTGAAATAAGTCAATCAGAGAAAGACATTTATCATATGACCTCACTGATATGAGGAATTCTTAATCTCAGGAAACAAACTGAGAGTTGCTGGAGTGGTGGGGGGTCGGAGGGATTGGGTGGCTGGGTGATAGACCTTGGGGAGGGTATGTGCTATGGTGAGCACTGTGAATTGTACAAGACTGATGAATCACGGATCTGTACTTCTGAAACAAATAATGTAATATATGTTAAGAAAAAAAAAGAAGAAGATAGCAGGAGGGGAAGAATGAAGGGTAGTAAGTCGGAGGGACAGACGAACCATTAGAGACGATGGACTCTGAAAAACAAACTGAGGGTTCTAGATGGGAGGGGGTAGGGGGATGGGTTAGCCTGGTGATGAGTATTAAAGAGGGCACATTCTGTGTGGAGCACTGGATGTTATGCACCAACAATGAATCATGGAACACTACATCAAAAATAATAATGTAATGTATGGTGATTAACATAACAATAAAAATTTATTAAAAACAAAGAATCATAACTTGGTAAAAGCATAAAGACATTACCATAAATTAATGGTTAGGTAAATTATGACATGCCACCTCAACTGAAAACAATATAATATTTTACAAACGATATCTTTAAAGAGTTTATAATAACCTGTTAAAATCCTAAGTGGAAAAGATATAAGATTTTATATGCAGAATGAGTATAACTAAACATACTAATAAAAACTACATGGTAGGAAAAATATAGAAAGTAACACATCTCATTTTAACAATTTTGGGGGGGAGAGATAAGCCTAAGAATAATTAACTGTTATCTTTTATATTTCCAACTTTCTAAAACTTCAGTAATAATCACAAATTCCTTTATTACAAAAAAAAGAGAGAACCACATACACCTTATTTAAAATCCACATCATCAGGGAAACCAACAAATTTCTCAAGTATAAATCACTATCATTGAAGTGCTTGGTATTGTGGTACCTATCACTATTCTAATTTTCTGTTCATGCCACAGTTTCAGGTCACTGTGTGAGAGAAGCTATCCATGGAAACACATGGAAAATTTTTAAATAAAGCTTGGGAGCATTCTTTTGCACAGTACTTTTCAGAGCATTCAATATGCTCATATGTATTTTGCAAACTTACTTGACTATAACCAGTCTGGAAAACATTTCCAAATCTTTCCTACCCTGCCAACCTTCTTCTATGTAATAATTGTAATACAAACCATTACTGACTCCTTGCTACCCTACATGTTAGGTGTAATAATGATGAGGTTAGTTATATGCATAATGTCATTTAATACTTGCAACAATATTCAGGCATCCCCATTATGTAGATGAGGAAACAGGTTACGAATTTCCCCAAATCCACATAGCAAGTGGCAGAGACAGATCCTGAATCCAGAGGATTCAGCTGCAGAGGACTGGTTTGCTTTTTAGCATAAACCCTTTGAATTTTCATTTTTCACTGCTCTGTAAACATTTTTCTTTTTTACTTGAATGGTTTACTTAAATTTTCCCAGAGAAATAGGAAGATACTAAGGCACTATTTTGGTTTGTTTATGAAATGAACACGGTCAATCAGAGCTCACTGGACAGTTAAAACCATTGTTTAAAGAGATGCTGCTGCTCTTTAGGCTCCTGATTTCCCTGGAGGTTCTGGAGGAAAGTCGCACACAGACTCATTGACAATAGTCTGTGCTGAGGTCCTTGGGGACTCACAGTGGTGTTTTTGAGCATGGGGTGCAGAGGCCTTTCTGGATTTGGATGTGATTGAGGAAGGAAGGAAGAACCAAGGCCAGGAGCGTGAAACGGGGGTTTGCACTAGTAGACACCTTGGGGGTTTTTCCTTCTTGCAGTAAAATGTTAAGAAAAGTTATCTGCAGCCTGCCTCTGTTCATTGGAGTTTATTTCCAAGGGCTACTTGCCTCCTCCCAGATCTTTAGTGAAATTTTAAGTGTAATTGTTATGTATTTATTCCACCTTGGGAGCAGAAAACACCTGTTTAGTATTGCACTTTTTAGACCAGTGTTGTTTTATTAATGCCGCTGTGACACAAAGTCTCCTTTACCTTTTCAAAATGTTATGGCTTTAAATTACGATTTATTTTGATTGTGGAATAAATACATGAATGAAAAAAAAAATTTTTTTTGTACTGTTTTGCACCGTACCAGATCCTGCTTCTCATATTACAGAAAAATTATTTTGCTGTATTCAAGACACACTAATACAAGTTCTTAAAATATTTTCATACTCAAGATGAAGATTTATAAACTGTTTTTCCCCTTTCTATAGACCCATATTGCCAGCATCCCCAAAAGAACAGAAGGTGCATGTTTTTCACTAACAATAGAGGTAGGTCATATCTTTAATCTTCAAAACAAATGTTTAAGCCAAAGAGTGTTTCTGACAATTTAATTTATTATCTGTGTTTGAGGTAGGAAAGGGATTTGAGTACCTTTGGAGATAATTTGATTTGTGCTTTGGATAGCAAATGCAGTATCAATCATTGAAACATTTTCCTATAGCTCTTTTCTAGATGTTTGCTGCCAGGATGGAATGAATAAACAAAAGTAGAATTTGAATATAATAGCTTCTATACCATGGTGAAAGACATATGGTCGTATGTGGGGGAAAAAAATATATAGTTTTACCTTTCCGAAACAGCTGAAAGAAATCTGCCAGCTCTAAGCATTTGTCATTTCTGACATTTCACTTTATGAGTGTGTATGCTCTTAATCATAACCTCTTGTAGTTTATAGCATAGTATCATGGCAAATTAAAAAAAAATTCTTCCATTTAAATGAGGGTTCATTTTAACTCCCACAAACAATTTGTATTCAATATACGTATGCCTTCAAAGAAAAATACATAGTTTGAGCCTTCAGATTCTTAGTGAAAAGAATTTATTCTGAAACCAGGGGGAAATGGTGCAATAGTCTACCCCTTTGAAGATTGGGGTCTTGCCACCATTCATATTATGGGAGAAGGTTTGGCCTGAGTAACAGCTAAAGTTTTCTAGAAATATTCTCTTTACGGCATGCCAATTTAAGGTATGTAATCCAGTTCAATCAGAATTTATTTAGTGATGACCATATGCCTAGAAGCAGTGAGAGGGTGAGGGAAACAGCTTTGCACAGGCTTGGAGCCAGGTAGACCTGGGTCATCCCTACTCCATGGCTTTTAACAATTCTCAAAGCTTCCGTTTCTTCATCCATATGATGTAGGAATTACGTTATCTAGATTTAATATGATTATGTGTCTGAAATGGATGGCACAATGTTTGGTGTGTAGTGAATAATAAATCTTGACATCTCCTTACAAATGCTTTAAGCCTTCCACACTGTGGGATGTATTCTATAGGTGACACAGAGAAATTGACAGGTGTTATCAATTCTTTCAGAATAAGGCTCAGCATTCTATTTAATCTAGACTCCTCTTAAGGCACAGCAAAACTTATTAGCCCTTGATCAAACTTAATCAGGGACCATGGGCACCCATAGTAGGTTTATAGGTGGGGAAAAAGAAAAGAAAAAAGAAGGGAAATAATGAGGTAAGAGGATCATAAGGAGAAAAGATTAAAAAAGAAAAAGATAGGAAAGCAGAGGGGAATGCAAGAAGAAGGGAGGAATATGGCAAAGGAGGCAGAGGAAAAAAAGCCAAGGGAAAAGAGGTATCATCAGAAAGAACTCGCTACTATTGCTTGTCCTGTTAGACATGCATAACCTGTGTTCTTCTAGCCTCACTTTTGTTAATTAATGGCTGTTGATTATTAATGATTAATAATGAACAGTATTAATGGACATCCTTAGCTCAAAGTTTAGGAAATACCCTTTTCCTTCTTGTTTGGTCCCCAATAAATAAATTGGTTTCACAAAGCAGAGAGTAATAAGTTCAGAAATTCAAGAGGCAGAAATAATTCAGAAAATATTTTCAACAAAATTCATTGATTTTTCTACTCAGGATAACATTAAGTAATGATCAATACTCTCCTACAGGTTTTCTAGCCTTTTGTTGGTTAGGTCATAATCCTTCAAGTTTTTTAAAAGTAGGAATAAAACTTGTCATTCCATACTGCTTTAAGAAGAGTAGACCCAAAACAAAAGGGTTAATCCAAGTCCAGTCTCCACGAACATGAACTTCCTGCTGGTTTTCCTTCCTAGAGCAAATCAGTCTCCCTGTTTTTAAACACAAAGACGATTAGCAGCAATGTCATCGAAAAAATTTTCTCTCTTATGTGAGTTACTGATAGTAGGTTTTCTCTAGTCTTCATCAGAGAGATTACAAAGTGAGAAGCACAAAAAAGTCTTATAATATTTTGCTAAATATAAAGACTGAGAAAGGTATTTTCTTTTCTTTCTAAAAGCACATATTTCCTGGCCATGGAACTGACTGTATCATCCTGTACCATGCTCTTCTAATGACAGCATTAAAATGTATGCACTCACAGATGAAAGAAGAAGCAACACAAGGCACAAACTGTAAATAGATGATGCATGCATATTTTCAGTTTTGTTCAAATTCAAAATGTAAATAGAAAATGGTTAATAATAAAGGTAAATAACAGACTCTGAGGCAAGGACTCGGGTTCACACTGAGAGTTGCCATATATGTGCTGTGTAATCTTGGCAAGTCACTTAACCTCCCTGTGCTTTATCTTTCCAGAGTTACACAACATATAAATATAAATTCAAAAAGATTAAGAAATGATGTAAAATATTTGATTAATAGGAGTCTGAATATTTGTTTAAATGGATACATGTAGGTATCAAATTTCTCAAAGGTTTAGATTTTATTAGATATGCTTAAAGAGTTTTATTTTTTTAAATGTCAGTATTTGCAGTAATTACATGTTTTACAATTATTTAAATTTATAATAAAAAGTTTTATATGTCAACTCTAAATATGTAAAGATGTGCCTAGCTTTTCAAAATTACTTTTAGGAGTAAAAAAACACAACCCTTGAAGATCGTGGATATAAATCTGTCACTTCTAAATATAATAGGAAAATGAAAATTAGTTTTGGGGTATAGCCATCATTGTGATGATATGAAGTCTATTAAAATATTATTTTATCTGTATTAATGATTAATATAAAGTATTAGAATTTACAAAAAGAGATTTTTCAATTAAGAACTGACATAAATTTTATGAAATCCCCAATAAACTAGTGGCTATATTCAATCACAGTACTTCAGGCATAGTAAGGTAACACCACAAATGTAAAATTTAAAAACATCTCAAAAAAGTTTGACAAAAAAATTGTATATTCAACAGATTTAAAGTGATCGTTTTGGCTTTATATTCCACTGAAAACAGCAGAGCAATCAAATTATGCATCATTTTCAAGCTCTGCATCAATGATTTGGCACTATTCTCCTGTCAGCTTGATTCTCAAACTTTTATATTAATAACAGCCAAAAAATTGATGAATCATGGATAATGGAATAATTTTCTTTTCACTGAGAAAAAAAACCCACCTAAATACCTAAAGCAACAAGGTTTTTCTTGTTTTTTTTTGTTTGGTGGGTGAATGATTCACTTAGTCATCACCTCCATCCAGAAAGAGATTTCTCTTTCTCTACATCTAAAATATGAACACATTCCAAGCAGGAAAAATGACAAACATGGGTCACACAGAGGTGAAACCACAACAGTTTTCTATGACTGCCTCCAATGTAACAAGGACAGTTTGAGTGTGTAGCTAAAGAGGAAGGAGGAAACTATTGTTCCAACTCTTAATAGTGGTTACATAGAGTGGGAAAGAATCTAAACATATTCATTAAAGAAAATGTTCTCATTTTCTTCCATATAATTCTGAATATTTTACAGTAAGTTATTCATGTATGGTGTGAGTAAAATAGTATGAAAATATACCCTTAACTCAAAAGAGGAGTATTATTCAAATTTCCTTTATGGTGATCTCACTTCCTTTCTTCATTTGAATCAATGACAATATTTAAATTGTTGTGCTGCTTTATGGTTTCCAAATTTTTCACTTATTTTTCTTAATTGGTTGTATAGTACTTTCATTGGCAGGAGTTAATATCCCTACCTTACAGATGAGAAAATAGAGGAACAGAGAGGCTGATTGATTTCCCCAAGGATATACAGCTAGTAAGTTATAAACCAAGGCAATCATTGCAAAATTTAGGATTTTTTTCCTTAACAGAAGAGTGTCCACCTTCATGGTGGAAAAAAAGCTGAACTCATAAAAACAAAGAGTGGAATGGTGGTTATGATGTTGGGGAGAAGGCAGCTGGGGGATCTGGTTTAAGGGTATGAGCTTGCAACCAGTAGATAGATAAGTCACTGAGATCTAATGCACAGTATAGCAATTACAGACAACAGTACTGTATTCTAAACCTCAAAGTTGCTAAGAGACCAGATCTTGATTGTTCTCACCACAAAAACAAAATTATAATTATGTGACATGATAGAGGTGTAAGCTAATGCCAGGGTGGTAATCATGTTACAATATATAAATGTATCAAATCAACATGCTGTACACCTTAAACTTACATATGTTATAGGCCAATTATATCTCAATAATTTTTTTTAAACATAAAAAAAAAAACAAAAACCCAGCAACAGAGCTATTGCCCCAAATCCCAGTTTCTTCCCAAGGTTTTTGAATCTATTTTCAGCCTCTTATACTCTGGTTCCATATTCAAGGGTGGCAGTCATGTGAAGGCATCTGGATAAGAGTGTAAATGGAAAGCAAGATCTCAGCTGTACTCAGATTTCAAGAACTAGAGCAATGTTATAAGAATGACTTCAGCTTTTGTTCAGTCTTTCAGAAGGAACTTGGAATTTTGCTATGAAGTCAGTAAGTTAAAATAAAACAAGCAAAATCTTTAGGAAATTAGTTTGCCCCGTGTCATGTTTCAAAAATAATAGCATTCAACAATAGCAAAGATTTTGTTTTAAGGTCAGGGCATTCAACTTTCCTGCTATTTTTAGTGACTTTACTACCTGAAATATTCAATGAATTATTCATAGCTGTACAGAAATGGCCATACCCTCTCTTGGTATTTTAAAATAATGACAGATTTCGAGAATGTTTGCTACAATGGAGAATGTTGGCTATGGGGCAAGGAAGCAGCCATGCCACCAGTTCTCAGCCCTGCTCTCAATAACTAGGAAGCAAGCATGTCATTTTGCTAGGGAAACCTTTCTAACCTCCAATACAAGTGGCACTAGAGAAACCGCGAGGGATATATTATTTTAGAGGTGGGATAATCATCATCATTTCCATTTTTGTGCTTCCTCTGTTGGCACTCATTCTCAGATCTGGTCCTTTTAAGTCACCCAATATTGCAATTTTTAAACTTGCAAAATAGATAGGCCTGCCAGAAAATGTTGCTGGAAACAGTGACCAGAATTGGAAGATGGTTCTGAAAATTATATGATGCCCATCTTGCTAATTACTCTCCAGCAAACAACTGTGATTATGATATTGAAAGAAACTCATCTCCCCTCCCCCCCCAGGAGTGTGGCTTATGTCCCATGCGTAGACAGAGCTCTGTACTCTGACTCTGCAGTGAGACGAGAAAGGCAGAGGAAAGGAGGCCAAGGTGGGAGAGGCCCTGGTAGGGGCATGGGTGGGATTTACTATGGTGAAAACCAAACAGATCTTCTAAGAAGTTGTATGCTGTTTTCTTAATCAAAATTATTAAAGCTTTAAAAAAGTTTTTAAAAACATGGTGATGATGAATTAGCCAGAGTTATTTAAATGATAGGGAAGAGGAAGATGAGAAGAAAGAGGAAAAAGAAAAGGAAAAAGGACTCAGCTTATCTCCAAAGTTCTTAAGGGTCATCGAGTAGACATGCCAAGATTCACATTTGTACTTCACCATGAGGAAGTGACTGCACTACTTAACACTAAAGTTTTCCTCATGTGTAAAATGAAGATACCTCAAAGAGTAGGGGGCATTGGTTACATAAAGATATGTCTGCACAATACTTGGCACACAAGGGGAAATCAGTAAATGTGTATCAACTTTCTTTACTCTCACTAAAACAAAGTTCCATGTCCTGAAAACCCATTTAATCAGCATCTACCCATTCTATTTTATAGTAATGACTGGAGGGGTAGACCACTTTAATAAGTTCCTGTCTCCATTCCCCCCTCATGTTGGTTGTGCTATATTCCTGTACTTTCCAAAGTATAACAGGTATTCCTGTCCTGCTCAGAAGGCTCACCTTGCAGATTTGGAAGGGAACACCCAGAAGTCTTAGTGCCAAACCAAGCCAAACCAAACCAAACCAACAAAAAACCTGTTTTAGTAACTCCCAGGGGCATCAGACTTATTGGGCCAGCTGCCCAACACCTGCTACCACCAAGAGGATCACGAACTTTGACCAACATATGGCTCTTAAATATTTTCTCTACATTAAATCCATCTTTAGTAAATTGTATCAGCCACTTAAAGAGGTAATTTTCCCTTTTTGTTATCAAATATTATAAAATTAGATATGATCCTGAAGATCAAGAACTGGGAAGTTCTAGGTCACAGGGTTGATACAATGATATTTTAGGAAAGAAACTATGATAACCTTGTTTTGTCTGATATCAAAACCATCATCATTGTTTTGTTACAGATAGAGCTTCATCTCTGGATCCAGACAGAATCAGTTTCAAATTCTAAGTCTGCAACTTACTACTTATGCAATGAATAGCAAAGTCTTTAACCTTCCAAGTCTCAGTAATTTTGTTTCTATATTGAGAATATTTAATGACTTCCTCTGTGCATTGGACTGTGAGTTTGAAATCCAGTAATTGTGAAAGTGGACAGAACCAAGAATGTGTTAATTTTCCAGTAAATGCAAGATCACTTACAAAATTTCACTATAACCTAATTTTAAATTCTTTTCCACCCCAAAATTTTTAAAATGGTATAAATGGTAAAAATTTACCTACAAGATTTTGAATATAAAGATAGAAATTAAATAGAATTTCAAACCCCTTATATATACCTTTTCCTTCCCTATGCCTTAAGTAATGTCATACACCATTTTCACCATCCTGTGTAGACTTTCAACTATTGTGGTGTATTTATCTGCTTCTTTGGGTAGGTGGGATCTGACTGAGTCAATAAAACATTGATTGACTCTCTCCCACATATTTATTGTGGTATTTGTTCCTGGGTATATATCAGATTAGATATAAAATTTGTTGAAGATTTCAAAGACAGTCTCAAACATGAATAAAAGATTTAAACATGAGGCCAAGGGAAAAGATTTTAAAAAAAGTATCTACATGATCATATTGTCCAAACTCATTGAAAGCTGCAGAAACCAAGGTCCTAAGAAATAGAGTGGCTTCCTCTGACTATAGAAGTTTTAAGTATAGCTAGTCTCAGGATTCTGAGATTTGGGGTCTTTTCAATAATAGGAAGAAGGAGGCAGAGGACAAAACTAAGGAGTCATCAGAATGTTCATCTTCAGAGAACTTAAGGATTATTCAAAAGGAGCTGATGACTACCAGTTTTCTATCTTAAGGCTATATCACAATATCCCAGCTAGAGGAGAAAGTGAAGCATTATCTTTGGTCCTGTGATATCTCTTTGTGGTTCTTAGGTAAGTGCAAGGCCTTTGTAGTAAGCTCCTAAAAATTATAGTATGTAGTAGAGTAAAATGATTTCATGCATTGGAATTAGAAAGCACAGTTTACTTCCCATTTATTTTAAAAATAGTTATAATGTTCTGGTTTTCCCATCTAAAATATGAGAAAAATTATAGTACTGTTATAGAGTTAGTTTATGAAATCAGCAAGAAAATGCATGTAAAGTGTGTTATATTATGCCTAAAACTAGTGTGTTTTCAATAATTGGTTCTTTCCTTCCACTGCCAAATGCACAACACAGAGATAGTGAGCCAAATGGAGGAGGCTGAGATTAGATGGTGGGTGAATGATGGGAAATACAGGCAGTTTCTGTGTGAGCTTGGAAAGAAGACCCTACAATGAATTCTTTCTCCTTTCAGTGTTGATGCCAACAACAGCATCCGTCCAACTTAGAGGATGTAAGCTATCCTCCATCCTGTAAGACTCGAGCCTGAAGGCACAATTGGAGTTCTTGTCATTATGGAATGTAGCTGCTGAGCAATGGTTTTCAAATTTAGGAAGTATCTAAACCTGAATTAGTCCAGAGATCATATCAGTATCCCTCTATTTATTCAAGTATTTATGAACTTCTTATACTGACCTATACTTCTCTAAAGGGAGAGGGAGAGCTGGAAGAGAGAAAAGGTAGGATGAGTATTGTGCAGGTAGTACACAGTCACTCACTGGTAAACCTGTTGTTTACTGGGCATGAAGGTAACCACATGGGATATATATTGTCTCATTTAATATTCACTAGAATATTTAAGATAGACATTATTTTTCCCATTTCCCCAAAAGGCTAAATACTTGCCCGATGACTCAATCCAAATAGATTAAACCTGGAATTCAAACCCCGGTCTGACTCCCAAATCCACATTATTTTTACTCTTCTCAACACATTATTAGTATGGCCAAGACATGATTAATATTGACAAATCTGAAAACATATGGATGTTATTCTGTATCTGTATGAGAGTTTATGCAAAAAAATTTGGAGAGAGCATCTTCAATCACTACCCAACATAGAGAATAGAAAATAATAGCATGCATTATTAATTTTGATGACCATTTATTTCTGCTCTACTATTAATAATTGGGAGCTCGGTGTCAATTAGAAGTAAGGTTAATTGAGGGCGCCTGGGTGGCTCAGATGGTTAAGCGTCTGCCTTCGGCTCAGGTCATGATCCCAGGGTCCTGGGATCGAGTCCCGCATCAGGCTCCCTGCTCCTTGGGAGCCTGCTTCTCCCTCTGCCTCTCTCTCTCTGTCTCTCATGAATAAATAAATAAAATCTTTAAAAAAAAAAAAAGAAGTAAGGTTAATTGAGACAGATATTTAACTTCTAGGGAGGCTTATTAGTATTAAGAAAAAAGGAAAAGAAGTATATAGGAAGGAAGAATAGATATTTCAGATCATTTTAAGTTTTTTAATATTCAGAAATATTTTCAAAAGACCCATTAATTCCAATACTTAACATTTCTTTTAGGAAACCCTGATTGAATCTTGACTTATTTGCTCAGATGTTTATAACAAAAGGATCATTATGTTCTTTCCTTCTGTGTCACAATTTCCACATAATGGCTGTTTTATTTTGAATGAATTTATAAGGTAGCTTTCACAGGAATATCACTAATATACTTAAAAGCACCTTTCACAGCATCAGAACAATGCTTCCTCTTCAGTTCATAATTGTCATCCCCACCCCTCTGCACCCCACCTGATTCAGCTTTCACTGTTACAATTCCTGATGGTAGTTTTCCTGAACACTGCCTGTGAACTTAAGTGAAGGGAAATTTATGTCAGGATGTTCTGCTGACAGAATGTACGCCCAGGAGAGATGCCATCTACAAGGTTAGAAAGGAGCACATGAAGTTAAGGGAAGATCAGGGCTGCTGACATTCTTAGAGCTCCATAAGCCAACTTACAACTTCTTGAACTCACCTTACTAATTTTACACGTCAATCTTCTCCCTACTAGATTTCATACCAGTTCAACCAGCTCCCAACACATATACTGAAAAAAGTTTCCCATATATTCCAACTGACTCTGTGAACAATACAAACTCCAGCTTGTCATTAGTGTATGAGACTGAGATTTCAGAATTATAGGGTTGAAGTGGTGGCCTTCAAGTCACAGTGGGGAGTCTTTTATGGTGCAAGAGCAAGAGAGAATAACCTTTGCACACAGATTTCAGGAGGCCAGACTTAGCTTAATGTCCCCCAGTCCAAAACACAAACAACAAACAAACTTAGACATATACTTAAGATATTTAAAATCTATATGAGAAAAACTTTAAAATAATTATCCATTATTAAAAAAATCATTTGAACAAAGAGAAAGAGAATATGTTAGTGGTAAGGGAGACCAAGCAATATTGCACAGATAGCAATTCTTCCTAAGTAAATTTATAAATTTCATGTTATCCCAATAAAATACATACATTATTTTTGGGTCTAGACTATTTGAAGACAATGCCATTCTTAAAGACAAGAATAGCTAGAAAAATCCTGAAAGAGAAGAGCAATTTGGGAAATAGCCACACCAAATTATACTGTCTCTATAATTAAACACAGTAGTATTGGCTCAGGAATGAACCTACAGACTAACAGAAGAAAAGGTAAAGCTCTGATATACACAAGGGAATCTTAACATATGACAAAGGAATCTTAACATATGACAAAGATGGCATCTCAAATTAGCAGGGAATGGATGAAGTTTTTATAAGTGGTATTAGAAAATTGGATATCCATTTGAGAAAATATAAAATGTTTGTAGAATATACCATACACAAAACAAATTCCAAATAGGTGAGAAATGTATAAGTTTTTTAAAAGGCTATAAAGTTACTATACAAGAATGGTAGATTTAAAAAAAAAAGAATGGATAGATTTCATTATAAAATGAAGGGGTAGAGGGCACCTGGGTGGCTCAGTTGGTTAAGCAACTGCCTTCGGCTCGGGTCATGATCCTGGAGTCCTGGGATCGAGTCCCACATCAGGCTCCCTACTCAGCAGGGAGCCTGCTTCTCCCTCTGACCCTCCCCCTTCTCGTGCTCTCTCTCATTTTCTCTCTCTCTCAAATAAATAAATTAAAAAAAAATGAAGGGGTAGAAAATATATAATTCAAAATTCAAAAGTAGTAAAAGAAAATATTGGTGTTTCAATGACATGATAAAGTATTTGTAACTTACAAAACACTGACAAACTCCCCCAAATTAAAATATGGGGAAAATCTATACATGACTATATAACAGAAAAAAAAGTTGGAACTCTCTAATATATAAAGAACTAAAAATTTAAAAAAGGAAGACTAAAAGAAAAATGGGCAAAATATATGAATAAGCAGTTTGCAGAAAAATATAATTTAAGATGGTCCCAAATATATGAAATGATAGTATTACTGACAAGAGAAGTACAAGCTTTAATGCTCTTAATGTGTTTTAGAAAACATGATTTTCAGTAAAAAAGGAGAAAATTAATGAATATAAAATTAAAAACTAGAGTAAAAAATCTTTACTTTGAAATTTGAACTGACAATATTATAAACTCCTCTTTTCTTTTTAAAATACATATTTCTTCATGCACTTATCAGTATAGCTTTGAAATATATGATGCAAAAACTGATAGATCTTAAAGGGGAAATAGAAAAACTTTCAATTATAATTGGAGACCTCAACACTTCTCTCTCAGGAATTGATAGACTGAGCAGAAAATCAGTAAGGATATAAGTAGCTGGAACTGTCAATCAGCTTGCCCTAGTTGCTATTTACAAAGTGCTCCACCAAAAAATAGCAGAATACACATTCTTCTCAAGTGCAAATAAAAAACACATGGGGGTGGACTATATCCTGAGTCATAAAATAAGCCTTAAAAAATTAAATATGCACACTTATTAAATAATTTTATATTTTTTCTTGGACCATAACAAAATTAAAATAAAAATAAATAACAAAAGATATCTAGAAATATCCCTAAACATTTGGAAATTAAACACATAATCCTAAATAACCTAAAAAGAAATCCCAAGGGAAAATTTTAAAATATTGATCTAAATTAAAATGAAACATAACATCAAAATTTGTGAGAAGCAGCTAATGCAGAGCTGAGAGGGAAATTTATAGCACTAAATGTTTATATTAGAAAACAAGGAAGATTTAAAACCTGTAGTCTAAGCTTCCACCTTAAGAAACTAGTGGAAGATGAACATACTAAACACAAAAGAAGCAGAATGGGGAAAAAATAATGAAAATAAAACAGAAAAGTAACAGAGATTATCAATTAAACCCAAAGCTGGATCACTGAAAAGATCAACAAAATGATAAATCTTTAGCGTGGCTGACCAAAAAGAAAAGAGGGAAGAAACAAGATATCAATATAACAAATGGGGACATTATTATTGATTCCAGAGCCATTAAAAAAAACAAGAGAATATTAAGAAAAATCCCATGCTCATTAATCCCACAATTTAGATGACATGTACCAATTCTTTGAAAGGTACAAACTATTCCCATTAAAAAAGGAAGAAATAATCTAACCAACCCTATATCTATTAAAGCTTTAATTTTTGTTAGAAATCTGTTAAAAATAATAAAAAAGACTGTCAGATCCAGATTGTTTCAAAGATGAACCATGAGAGACTATGGACTCTGAGAAACAAACTGAGGGTTCTAGAGGGGAGGGGGGTGTGGGGATGGGTTGGCCTGGTGATGGGTATTAAAGAGGGCATATATTGAATGGAGCACTATGAGCCCAGCCCAACTAAAAGCAGGCACTTACTTTACATCTTGTACAAAGATGAGCTAAAAATGGAGAGGGGGCGGAGCAAGATGGCAGAGGAGTAGGAGACCTGGGTTTTGTCTGGTCTCAGGAATTCAGCTGAATAGGGATCAAACCATTCTGAACACCTACGAACTCAACAGGAGATCGAAGAGAGTAGCAACAACTCTCTGAACAGAGAAGGGACCACTTACAGGAAGGTAGGACGTGCGGAAAGTGAATCCGAGGTGATATTTGGGAGGAAAGACGGCGGGGGAGGGGGCCTCCATCAGTTGCTTCTGGCAAGTGCTGGAGCCACGGAGCACAAAATCAGAACTTTTAGAAGTCGGCACTGCTGAGGGACATCACTCCAGTGGCTAAGCGGGGGGTGGAACCCTCGCGGGACAGTGTGGTTTCGGGACCCTCGGGGTCACAGAAAGACCAGGGTGACTGAGTGTTGCAGAGCTCCCAGGTATCGGAGCGGGGAAGCTGGCTGCAGAGAAGGAGCCGAGGTGTGGGCCCTCAGCTTGGGGTTGCCATAAACTGTGATCCGCAGCCCAGTCGGGCCACTGCTTCTCCAGCAGGGACCCAACAAGCGCAGAGCTGGGGAAACTCCCCTTCCTCCCCTGGGAGGAGCGGTGTAGGAGCGCACCGCGGGGATCTGCTGGGTTTGGAGACTCCACACCGGGTCAGGTGCCAGAGATAGAAACGCTCGGTCACAGGCCGGGTGAGCACGGAGTGCGGCCGGAGACCAGGGACACGGGAGTGACTGACTGCTTTTCTCTGGGGGCGCACTGAGGAGCGGGGCCCCGAGTTCTTGGCTCCTCTGGGCGAGGAGTGGGAGGCCACCATTTTCACCCAGGTCCTCCAAAGCTGTGCCGAGAGCTTGCAGGGAACAAAAGCTCCTGAGAGCAAACCCGAGCAGATTGCTTAGCCCGGATGGCAAGGGCGGGGCAATTCCGCCTCTGGCAAAGACATTTGGGAACCATGGCAACAGGCCCCTCCTCCAGAAGATCAGCAAGAACAGCCAGCCAAGGCCAAGTTTACTGATCAAGGAAAACGGGAAAACTCCAGCTCTAGGGGAATACTGCACATAGAATTTATGACTTTTTTACCATGATTCATCAGTTTTTCAAAGTTAATTTTTTTAACTGTTTTATTTTTAATTTTTCTTTTCCTTTTTTCAACCAACATCTTATCAATCCCTTTTTAAAAAAAAACATTTTTTATTTTTCATTTTTAGAGTCATATTTTATCCCTTCATAGTAGTTGCCCTTATTTTTGCATATATATATAAATTGTTCTCTCTTTAAAATTTTGAGATGCAGTTTCTTCTAACAGATCAAAATATACCCTAAATCACTAGTGTATGGCTTTGTTCTAGTCCCCTGCCTGATCACATTCTCGCCCTTTTTTTCTTTTCTTTTTTTTTAAACTTCTTTCTTTTTTTCAAACAACTTCTTTTCTTATCAATTCCTTTTATAAAATCTTTTATAATTCTCATCTTTACAGTCATCTTCCATCCCTTCATTGTATCAACCCTTATTTTGTACATATAGGAGTCTTTCTTCCTTTAAAATTTTAGGAGGCACTTTATTCTAACAGACCAACATACGCCCAAAATCTAGTGTGTGGCACTGATCTATGCACTAGCCTGATCATATTTTTTCATATTCAGTTTTTTTGTTTTGTTCTGTTTTTGTTTGTTTTTATCTTTTTCTTTTTCTTCTTCTTCTTCTCTTTCATTTTTCTTTCTTTCCCTTTCTTTTCCCCTGGTTTCAGGTCTTTTCTGATTTCTATAGAGTATATTTGCTGGGGACGTTGTTAACCTGTTAGCATTTTGTTCTCTCATTCATCTGTTCTTCTCTGGACAAAATGACAAGATGAAAAAATCACCTCAGCAAAAAGAACGAGAGGTAGTACCGTCCGCCAGTGACCTACTCAATATGGACATTAGTATGATGTCGAACCTAGAGTTCAGAATCATGACTTTTCAGATACTAGCTGGGCTTGAAAAAAGCATGGAAGTTATTAGAGAAACCCTTTCTGGAGAAATAAAAGAACTAATATCTAACCAAGTCAAAATCAAAAAGGCTATTAATGAGGTGCAATCAAAAATGAGGGCACGAATTGCTAGGATAAATGAGGCAGAAGAGAGAATCAGCGATATAGAAGACCAAATGATGGAAAATAAAGAGGCTGAGAAAAAGAGAGAGAAACAACTACAGGACCACTAGGGCAGAATTCAAGAGATGAGCGATACGATAAGATGAAACAACATTAAAATAATTGGGATCCCAAAAGAAGAAGAAAGAGAGAGAGGGGCAGAAGGTATATTGGAGCAAATTATAGCAGAGAACTTCCCTAATGTGGGGAAGGAAACAGGCATCAAAATCCAGGAGGCACAGAGAACCCCTCTCAAAATCAATAAAAATAGGTCAACACCCCAACATCTAATAGTAAAACTCAGAGACAAAGAGAAAATCCTGAAAGCAGCTTGGGAGAAGAGATATGTAACCTACAATGGTAGAAACATTAGATTGGCAACAGACTTATCCACAGAGACCTGGCAGGCCAGAAAGGACTGGCAAGATATCTTCAGAGCACTAAACAAGAAAAATATGCAGCCAAGAATACTATATCCCGCTAGACTTCCATTGAAAATAGGAGAGATAAAAAGCTTCCAGGACAAACAAAAACTAAAGGAATTTGCAAACACAAAACCAGCCCTCCAAGAAATATTGAAAGGGGTCCTCTAAGCAAAGAGAGAGCCTAAAAGCAGCATAGATCAGAAAGGAACACAGACAATACACAGTAACAGTCACCTTACAGGCAATACATTGGCAATAAATTCATACCTTTCATTAGTTACCCTGAATGTAAATGGGCTAAATGCCCCAATCAAAAGACACAGGCTATCAGATTGGATTAAAAAACAAGACCCATCCATATGCTGTCTGCAAGAGACTCATTTTAGACCCAAAGACACCCACAGATTGAAAGTGAGGAGGTGGAAAACCATTTACCATGCTAATGGACACCAAAAGAAAGCTGGGGTGGCAATCCTTATATCAGACAAACTAGATTTTAAAAGAAAGACTAATAATAGATGAAGAAGGACACTATATCCTACTTAAAGGGTCTATCCGACAAGAAGGTCTAACAACTGTAAATATCTATGCCCCTAACATGGGAGCAGCCAATTATATAAGGCAATGAATAACAAAAGCAAAGAAACACATCGACAACAATACAATAATAGTGGGAGATTTTAACACCCCCCTGACTGAATTGGACAGATCATCTAAGCAAAAGATCAACAAGGAAATAAAGACTTTAAATGAAACACTGGACCAAATGGAACTCACAGACATATTCGGAACATTCCATCCCAAGGCAATGGAATACACATTCTTCTCTAGTACCCATGGAACATTCTCCAGAATTAATCACATCCTAGGTCACAAATCAGGTCTCAACCGGTACCAAAAGATTGGGATCATTACCTGCATATTCTCAGACCATAATGCTTTGAAACTAGAACTCAATCACAACAGGAAAGTCGGAAAGAACTCAAATACATAGAGGTTAAAGAGCATCCTACTAAAGAATGAATGGGTCAACCAGGAAATTAAAGAAGAAATAAAAAAATTCTTGGAAACCAATGAAAATGAAAACACAACTGTTCAAAATCTTTGGGATACAGCAAAGGCAGCCTGAGAAGAAAGTATATAGCAATACAAGCCTTTCTCAAGAAACAAGAAAGTTCTCAAATATACAACCTAACCCTACACCTAAAGGAGCTGGAGAAAGAACAGCAAATAAAGCCTAAACCCAGCAGGAGAAGAGAAATCATAAAGATCAGAGCAGAAATCAATGAACTAGAAACCAAAAGAACAGTAGAACAGATCAATGAAACTAGAAGCTGGTTCTTTGAAAGAATTCACAAGATTGATAAACCCCTGGCCAAAATTATCGAAAAGAAAAGAGAAAGGACCCAAATCAACAAAATCATGAATGAAAGAAGAGAGATCACAACCAACACCAAAGAAATACAAACAATATTAAGAACATAATATGAGCAACTCTATGCCAGCAAATCAGATAACCTGGAAGAAATGGGTGCATTCCTAGAGATGTATCAACTACCAAAATTGAACCAGGAAGAAATACAAAACCTGAACAGACCTATAACCACTAAGAAAATTGAAGCAGTCATCAAAAATCTCCCACGAACCAAAAGCCCAGGGCCAGATGGCTTCCCAGGGGAATTCTACCGAACATTTAAAGAAGAATTAAAACCTATTCTCCTGAAACTGTTCCAAAAAATAGAAATGGAAGGAAAACTTCCAAACTCATTTTATGAGGCCACCATTACCTTGATCCCAAAACCAGACAAAGGCCCCATCAAAAAGGAGAATTACAGACCAATATCCTTGATGAACATGGATGCAAATATTCTCACCAAAATACTAGTCAATAGGATCCAACAGTACATTAAAAGGATTATTTACCATGACCAAGAGGGATTTATCCCTGGGATGCAAGGTTGGTTCAACATCCGCAAATCAATCAACGTGATACAATACATTAACAAAAGAAAGAACAAGAATCATATAATCCTCTCAATAGATGCAGAAAAAACATTTGACAAAGTACAGCATCCTTTCTTGATCAAAACTCTTCAGAGTATAGGGATAGAGGGTACATACCTCAATATCTTAAAAGCTGTCTATGAAAAAATTACAGCAAATATCATTCTCAATGGGGAAAGCTGAGAGCTTTTCCCCTAAGGTCAGGAACGTGGCAGGGATGTCCACTCTCACCACTGCTATTCAACATAGTATTAGAAGTCCTAGCCACAGCAATCAGACAACAAAAATCAAAGGCATCCAAATCGGCAAAGAGGAAGTCAAACTCTCACTCTTTGCAGATGATATGATCCTGTATGTGGAAAACCCAAAAGACTCCACCCCAAAACTGCTAGAACTCATTCAGGAATTCAGTCAAGTAGCAGGATATAAAATCAATGCACAGAAATCAGTGGCATTTCTATACACCAACAACAAGACAGAAGAGAGACAAATCAAGGAGTCGATCCCATTTACAATTGCACCCAAAAGCATAAGATACCTAGGAATAAATTTAACCAAAGAGGCAAAGGATCTGTACTCAGAAAACTATAAAATACTCATGAAAGAAATTGAAGAAGACACAAAGAAATGGAAAAACGTTCCACGCTCATGGATTGGAAGAACACACATTGTGAAGATGTCAATGCTACCTAGAGCAATCTACACATTCAATGCAATCCCCATCAAAATACCATTCACCTTTTTCTAAGAAATGGAACAAATAATCCTAAAATTTGTATGGAACCAGAAGAGACCCCGAATAGCCAGAGGAATGTTGAAAAAGAAAAGCAAAGCTGGCGGCATCACAATTCCGGACTTCCAGCTCTATTACAAAGCTGTCATCATCAAGACAGTATGGTACTGGCACAAAAACAGACACATAGATCAATGGAACAGAATTGAGAGCCCAGAAATGGACCCTCAACTCTTTGGCCAACTCATCTTTGACAAAGCAGGAAAGAATGTCCAATGCTAAAAAGACAGTCTCTTCAACAAATGGTGTTGGGAAAACTGGACAGCCACAGGCAGAAGAATGAAACTGGACCATTTCCTTACACCACACACAAAAATAGACTCCAAATGTTTGAAAGACCTAAACGTGAGACAGGAGTCCATCAAAATCCTAAAGGAGAACACAGGTAGCAACCTCTTTGACCTCAGCCACAGCAGCTTCTTCCTAGAAACATCGCCAAGTTAAGGGAAGCAAGGGCAAAAATGAACTATTGAGATTTCATCAAGATAAAAAGCTTTTGCAAAGCAAAAGAAACAGTCCACAAAACCAAAAGACAACCAACAGAATGGGAGAAAATATTTGCAAATGACATATTAGATAAAGGGCTAGTATCTAAAATCTAAAGAACTTACCAAACTCAACACCCAAAGAACAAATAATCCACTCAAGAAATGGGCAGAAGACATGAACAGACATTTTTCCAAAGAAGACATCCAAATGGCCAATAGACACATGAAAAAGTGCACCACATCGCTCGGCATCAGGGAAATCCAAATCAAAACCTCAATGAGATACCACCTCACACCAGTCAGAATGGCTAAAATTAACAAGTCAGGAAACGACAGATGTTGGCGGGGATGCGGAGAAAGGGGAACCCTCTTACACTGTTGGTGGGAATGCAAGCTGGTGCAGCCACTCTGGAAAACAGTATGGAGCTTCCTCAAACAGTTGAAAATAGAGCTACCATACAATCCAGCAATTGCACTACTGGGTATTTACCACACAGATACAAATGTGAGGATCCGAATGGGTACGTGTACCCCAATGTTTATAGCAGCAATGTCCACAATAGCCAAAGGGTGGAAAGAGCCAAGATGTCCATCGACAGATAAATGGATAAAGAAGATGTGTTATATATACACAGTGGAATATTATGCAGCCACAAAAAGGAATGAGATCTTCCCATTTGCAACGATGTGGATGGAACTGGAGGGTGTTATGCCGAGTGAAACAAGTCAATCAGAGAAAGACATGTATCATATGACCTCACTAATATGATGAATTCTTAATCTCAGGAAACAAACTGAGGGTTGCTGGAGTGGCGGTGGATGGGAGGGATGGGGTGCGTGGGTGATAGACATTGGGGAGGGTATGTGCTATGGTGAGCGCTGTGAATTGTGCAAGACTGTTGAATCATAGATCTGTACTTCTGAAACAAATAATGCAATATATGTTAAAAAAAGAAAAAAAGAAGAAGTTAGCAGGAGGGAAGAATGAAGGGGAGTAAGTTGGGGAGACAAACCATGAGAGATGATGGACTCTGAAAAACAAACTGAGGGTTCTAGGGGAGGGGGGTGGGGGGATGGGTTAGCCTGGTGATGGGTATTAAAGAGGGCACGTTCTGTGTGGAGCACTGGGTATTATGCACAAACAATGAATCATGGAACACTACATCAAAAACTAATGATGTAATGTATGGTGATTAACATAACAATAAAAAAATTTAAAAAAAGTTAGTATGAAGCAGAACAGAAAATGAGCTAAAAATGGATAATAGACATCAATATAAAACGTAAAATTATAAAACCTTCAGCAAAAATGAGAAATATCTTTGTCAACTTGGGTTTGACAATGAATTTTTAGGTACAACATCAAAGACGATCTATAAAAGAAAAAATGAAATAATTACAGTTTTCAAAATGAAAAAGTTTGGCTCTTCAAATGATACTCTTCGAATGAAAAGACAAAATACAGACTGAGAAAATATATTTGTACGTCACACATCTGACAAATGACTTGTATCAAGATTATTTTAAGAAGTCCTACAACTCCATAATAGGAAAACAAAGTACCCAATTAAAAAAAATGGGCAAAGTATTTGAAGAGACACTTCATAATCCTGTGAGACCGAAAGAACAGGTAAAAGCCACTATGAACAGGTCTAGCTATTCAAGTATATTGACTTTGATCTGTTGAGCCATAATGTCATATCCCAAAAAAGAGTACTGCAGAAGACCTTCTGAAATTGACTC
Source organism: Zalophus californianus (assembly GCF_009762305.2). Classification (NCBI taxonomy): domain Eukaryota; kingdom Metazoa; phylum Chordata; class Mammalia; order Carnivora; family Otariidae; genus Zalophus; species Zalophus californianus. The sequence continues at coordinate 64,767,241 of NC_045595.1, read as the reverse complement.
TGGTTTTATTTGAGTATTAAACCTTGTTGCCTCAGATTACGCTGTAGTTTTAATAGTTTTGGCTTTTGTTTAACTCAGCTGGAGCTTTTTAAAAAGCTAATCTAAGCATCTAATAAAAATTCAAATATTGGAAAGAGTATGCAGTGAAAATTTAATCTTCCTTTTATGCTTGACTTTCAAGCTCTTACCCAAAACCCTAACTCTAGCTGTACCCTAATCTCCCAGTTTCTTGTGCAGTGTGGATTCTTCTAATAAGCAAAATGATAATATGCACAGTTTGGCATCTTGTGTTTTTCTTGTCAATACATACACATACATACAAGCAGGTATTTAATGTGATATGCTATTGTGTTGTGTACCATAATTTCTTTTACCAGCATGCATTAATGAATATTTTTGTGACTTCTACTTGGTGCTGTGAACAGCATTGAAATTTAAATCATTGTATCTTTTAATATATGTGTTGGTATATATTTTGTCCAACAAAACATATATATTTTATATTCCTTAATATTTTGAAAAAAACTCATAAACATATGGACTCCAGGGTTGAAACTAGTGCTAGAACTATTTTTGGAACAATCCAAAGTACTTTAACTAAATTATGTTTTTGTAGCTATTTCATTTACCTATTTATTTCAACCATTGAGTTCACTTCAATAAATTGAACATGTGATGGGTCTCTCCATGTGCCAAACACTGAACTAGGTGCTCTAAGCAACACCATAGAGACAAAGACACAAATCCCAGAATTAGTGAGCCTGCATCTAAGAAGAGTGAAATTAATAAATATATGTAAAGTCTCTCCATGGAATTTATAATTTAATTAATGTCTTGAGACGTTCCTTTGAAAGCAACAGATAATTGGATTAAGAAGATGTGGTCCATATATACAATGGAATACTACTCAGCCATCAGAAAGGATGAATACCCAACTTATGCATCGACATGGATGGGACTGGAGGAGATTATGCTAAGTGAAATAAGTCAAGCAGAGAAAGACAATTATCATATGATTTCACTTATTTGTGGAACATAAGGAAGAGCATGGAGGACATTAGGAGAAGGAAGAGAAAAATGAAGGGGGGGAAATCACAGGGGGAGATGAACCATGAGAGACTATGGACTCTGAGAAACAAACTGAGGGTTTTAGAGGGGAGGAGGGTGGGGGAATGGGTTAGTCCGGTGATGGGTATTAAGAAGGGCACATATTGCATGGAGCACTGGGTATTATACACAAACAATGAATCATGGAACACTACATCAAAAACTAATGATGTAATGTACTGTGACTAAGATAACATAATAAAAAAAGAAAAAAAAAAGAAAGCAATAATGGCTATGCTAAGTCTGGGAATGGTGGGGTATCCAAATGGTGATGGCTGTATGCAATTGAGTAAAGAGAATGGCTAAAGATCTGCAAGATGTCTTTGAAGCACTGAGAGTATTTTCAGTCAATTATAGTTAGAGAAAATCAGATGGTTAATGATTGTGGTTTAGGGATCCACAATTAGATTAATTGATTAAAAACCCAAAGAAAGAGACACGTTCATGGTAGGAAGAGAATCAAGGGTATATAAAATCATGGAAAATAATGACAATCTGTTACTACCAACAGGCTCTACTATGAACCAAACCACTTGTGCCAGGTCATTTTTCAACAGATAATCAAGTCTGTCCCTAGTAGGTGCCAGGATGCTGTGGGCTAGTTGTATACTCTCTGCGCCAGGGTTTAGGTTAGTGCCTGACAACATGGTGAGCACAGAATAAGTGTTAGTTGTATTTTCTCATCCTTCCTTTCCTCTCCACTTCTCCCCACCCCCACTTCTCCTGGCTGTGGAACCCCAGGTATCAACTCTTCTTTTGACTCCATTTTGTTAAACCACCAGATTTGATGTCCACACTTGGATTAGCTCTGCCCACATCCATGACTTCAGTGTCCACCACAGGTGTAGAGAGACTTTCCTGATGGTCCTCACAAACTGACATAATCCTATCCTTGCCCAGACCAGGAAAAGAGGTTCTATGGCACCTAGAGCAATTGTGACCAAAGAAGAAAATAGAAAAGAAAAGTTGGATTTGAATAAATACAGCAGAAAAAATATCTTTAGTTCATTTTCCCAGGCTGTCTCTGATTTTTAATATCTCAATTTTCATGAAAGCATTTTATTTCTAACTTAATTTGATCTTTGAATCATATGGACTATCATTTATTATTCCTATATAATATTTAAGCACATGTTCTATGTTAAATTTAGACATTTACCCTAAATAAAGGGCAATATTTAAAGAAAAAACTTTGAAATGTCTTCCACTCCCTCTCCCTGATCCCTGAACACATGTTGAGTTGGCCCATTCTGTGGATTTGAAAAACCAACGATCAGATATATGAAATGTTTTAAGTGGTAATGTCAAGTACAGCTTTCAACTCTAAATCATAGTTGCTTTAAAAGTTTCATGTAGGTGATAATTTTCTGTGCAGTGTTAAAAACTGCTTTATAATAGCAACTCCCACAAAACCTCTTCAGTTATATGGGTCTGTTAGCATTTTATTTTAAACACCAATTTGACAGGTGTATTATGTAGTTATTATATTTTCCATGCATAGAACATTCTTGACACTCACTTCACTGGTAGTTTTCTATTAGAAAAAGTTCAGAAAAAATCATCTTCTTGGCTGAATGAAAATAAAAGAGAAGTCCATTTTGTGATGGGTCTTTGTATCACTGACCTGAAGTAAAACAAACACAAAACTCATTCAGATAATTTTCATTCATTCAGGTACTCAAAACTCATTCGTTTATTCTGTGTTTATTATTATTATTATTATTTTACTATGCATATGGACTTGTGTTAAGCACAGGAACCTAAAGACAAAGACCTAGCTTGTGACTGCATGAAGTTCATCTTCTTATGTGGGAAGCAGTAATGCAGACAGGTAATTACCACAAAGCTGTCATAAGATATGCTAGAAATAGAAATCACATAAAGACAAGTGGGAGCCAGGAAAAGCCTCACATAAAAGGTGTTTTTCCTCAGAAGGGTCATCATTCACCAAATCAATATGGAGAAAAGTGTTCAAAGCTGAGGAAATTGCCTATACAGAGAGGAAGGAAGATGCTGGGGAGCCGGGTGCATAAGATAGTTCAGTACAGATGATGAAGAGTAAATGACCTGGGCTGGAGTGGAAAAATGAGTGGTGTCCAAATCATCAGAGATGGAAAGTGGGTACCTCGGGAGGGAATTCAGTCTTCAGGGCTGCAGAAGTGGGAGGATGTATATGGTATAATCATGGTGTGGTCTTTCCATGATATTTAGAGCTCTTCCTTATGTGATCTTAAGGTCTTTCCTTTCACCTCCTCTTTCCCTCCCTCACTCCTGTCACAAAGGACCTCTTTCCTGCTGTTTCTTAAGAGACCAAGCAAATTCACCACCAGCCCCCACTTCTCCCTCCCAAGGCTTTGTGCTTAGTCTTTCCTCTGTTTGTTTTCCTTTCAGTCATCCATGCTTTTGTTTCCTCACTTTATTCAAATCTCTACTCAAAGGCATCTCCATAGAGAGTTTTGCCAGACTACCCTGTGTAAAATAGAATCATCTTATTATATGTACATGATACTTTTTTACCTTCTTTTATTGTACTAAGTGACACTTTGAATTATATGAGATATTATTTGTTTATTGTCTGTATCCCTTACTAAAATGTAATTAAGCCGTTTCAGGTCAGAGACTTTTTTCATTACCATAGCAGCAGCAACTAAATTATCCCCTGACATGTAGGTGATGGTCAATAAATATTTTCTGAGTGTTGAACACATCAAAGAGATATATTTCTGTACACATGTGTACACTATATAATTCTTACAGAACCCATCACACACTATATGATACCACAGTGGAAAAGCTGGTGAAAGTTATCCCTGATCTCATTTTAGTTTCAATTTTTGGGAGAGCTTGGAGAAGGGCTCTTTACTAACATGAAGTAATAATGTCTTGAGAAAGAACCTTCTGTCCCTCAGAACCTTCTGTTGTGGGAAGTGGCACATTTCACCCACTATCTTCCCTCAAAGGGTGACAGCCCTAAAATAGGAAAAGATTTGATAAGCAAGTGGTTTGCCAACTAATTTTTTTCCCTTAGGTACTTTGTTGAGTTTGGCATGAAGCTAACAAAGGAACTGTTATCCAAAGATCTTGCTCTGGCTACCCAAGAAGAGCACATATCTCCATATCACCAGTCAATCTTATCTCTAATGGCTATAGAAAAATCCTTTCCCCCCATAAGATGTCAGATTTACTCTGAGTGTAGACAGTCTTCTTTAATCAAAGTGTCCATCACAGGAAAGAAATGGTTGTTCAGATCTTGGGAGGAAGGAGAAAGAGGATTTCCTTCCTTACATTCTTTCAGCACAAAATGTACAGCTTCCATTAATATAGTCTCCTTTAGCATATCTAGTCTTTAGTGGGTCATCTGGGGTCTGAAATTAGCGGTAGATGAAGATATGAAAAAGTTGTGTCAGCTAACAATGACTGCCTCAGAAGGGTAGCAATGTTATATAAAATATATTTTATAAAATATAAAACTTTACGTAGTTCTGTGAATTCACATTTTTCCAGGATAAATGTGTATTCATTTTATAATCAGGAAATAAAACAAAACCCACTTATATTTTTCCTCATCAACAAATTTAAGGATTTAGTCCTTGTGCCTCCAGAATCTATTGAACATAGCAGTTCTTCCTTTAGGCTTGGTTAACTGCTGAACCACGACTTCCTAGCTTTATCTAGTTGTTGAATTTTGGTTTTACGTGGGCACAGGGTCATCTTACTAAGATTTTCTTTTGATGGTCCCATGACATAATTTCTGAGAAGATTCAATGACCACTCTGCATTGGAAAATCAATAAAATTCTAGCCATTCCCTTCTTTCCTGTCACCACTCTTACTGAATGGAGAGGGGAAAAAAATCTGTCCTAAAGAGGTATGGGGTTTCTTGTTCTGATTCAATGCATTATCCTTTCCATTGCATTTTTGTGTTCAAACTACAGAGAAAGTTGAAGTGGTATCCCTGGTCTTTATTTATACCCTTGGTTAACTTTGATTGTTCCATGATGGTTTTCCTCTAACTTCTAAAGCTGCTAACTTTAGTGACAAACTGCTCTGCTTTCCCTACTCTCAACCTGCTGCTTACTTTGCAGATGTGTGTATTATTGCCTTTTACAAGGGATGCATTGGTAGACTGTGCTTCTCTGCCTTCTAACGTCTTGGAAAGTAGCTGTCAAGTGCAACAGCTTTCAAGTTAAGCAGCCTTGTTTTTCACTTCTGGCACTGCTGCCTGCTGGCTATATGATCTTTTACTTAGTTCTCGTTTTCATTTGTGAAATAAAGGGGTAACATATGGAATTATTTTGGAGATTCAGTAACATAGCACAAGTGAAGCTTCAGGATTGTGCCTGACACCTAGAGCTGAGAGAATGTTCATTATGATATTACTGGATATCTTCACCAGAGTCATTACCACGGGAATCATTAGCCAGTGTTAAATAAATAACTACTTGGAGCTTCTCACCTTGGAGCATCTGTCATATTGCTGTTCCCCTGAAGAGCAGCTATATTGCAAACCAGCTGCTCTAGAGACTGATGGTCTAACACTGTGAAGTACCAAGTCACTCCCCTCCAAATCTTGCAAGATCCACCAGAGTGAATCCGTATGTGCCAGAGTCTGTTTCAAATAAGTTCACTTCAAACATTTCTTCAAAGTTCACTAAAAATTCCTCCAGCCCTTTCTCATGTGACACTGTGACATTTTCCCATTAATTTACATATAGAAAATAATTTCTTGCAATCTGTTCCCATGTGTAAGCAGAAGAAACTTATAGACTCTCTTCCCTTTCAGAGTCTGAAAATCAGTTTACACATATTATAAGAACTTGAATCAAACTTCTGATGAAACGTATCACAAGTTCTTGCTATTATCATTGTGAGTAAAGGATGCTTCTAGCAGTTCCAGGGGTAGAATCAGTGTTGAGCTGACTTGTAAACACAGGCTTATAGGTGGAAATAAATTACTGCACAATATAAATGGTAAATGCTGCTTTCTGGATCCCCTTAACTTGTTCCCCCAAATGCTGAGTTTTACATTCAGTGAGTTTTATACTGAGTGTAAAACTCAGCATTTGAGAGGTGTTCTTAAACTCACATGGCTCTTACCACCTCCTTCTGCTCCCTTTATAGAGAGAAAGAGAAGTGAGAGAATGAATACACACCTGGAAGTGTCAGTGATTAATGCTCTTACTCCACTCTGTCTCCTGAAGAGCCAAGGTGCGTAGGTCTGCCTGCCCTGTCTTCTGTGACACCCATAGAGAACAGTTTGATGATCTAAGGGAGAAGTGGTGCCTCCTAATCTGTTAAAGCAATCATTGAAGTGAATGAGTAATGAATGAGAACACATTAGTGCCACTGGTGCTTAATGAACTCAATCGTCTTTGCTGCATGCCCCTAATTTCCACAGCTTGCTAAATAAAAGTTTATTTATGTTCTTTAGTGTATGATAATTTCCACATATGAGCTTTAATAAAGTAAAAAGAACTGCAGGGAGAAGCACTACAGGAAACTAATGAAAGCAAAAATGAAAAATGGAAAAAATAATAAACTTTTATTAGGGATCCCTGCCAAGAAACCCCTGAATGTGATAACAAATCACACTCACTAAGAAAAAATATTACTTAACATTGATGTGCTCTCTCTTGAGCAACAGAGCTGCGTATCTTAGCTATGGGACATTTTAAAGCAAACCCCAATTCTAGCCATTCATTTTTTGTCACTCTACCCTATGCTTTGACTGCAACTGTTCTTTCAGTATCACAAAAAAGACTCTCAAGGGGCGCCTGGGTGGCTCAGTCATTAGGCATCTGCCTTCAGCTCAGGTCATGATCCCAGAGTCCCCCTGCTCAGCAGGAAGCCTGCTTCTCCCTCTCCTGCTCCTCCTGCTTTTGTTCCCTCTCTCGCTGTCTCTCTGTCAAATAAATAAATAAAAATCTTAAAGAAAAAAAACTCTCAAGTTATTTACTTACCTGGAAGGAGTTTCACTACTCTCCAGGCCATCAATTACAGATGGTCTTGCCTTCTGGATTATCCTCCCACACTCTAGAATCTTACCACTTAAGGGGGAGTCTTTTCTTTGATATGGCAGAAGAGCACTGTGAATGTTCTGGGCCATGGGACCCAGATCTATACAGAGCATCTCTATTGGGACACAGCAAAACCTTTGGACAAGACGGAATTTGATCCTGGTAGAAGGCACAAGAGACCTGAAGATGTGAACCTTAAGAAGGAGGCCATAGGTTGGTAATTGAAGGGAAATAAATATCTGTGACTTTGATAAAAATTTGAAAATCCTACGGTCACTATCCTTCAAAAGCCAGGGAAAAGAGGGAAAAGTAACAAAGAAGCCTGAGAAAGAGAAACCAATGGAGGAGGAGGAAATCTAGACTGGAGACTAAGTCATGATTTTGTTTCTAGAAGGAGGGAGGGATTAACTGTATAAGCACCTCCTCTTAATAAGGTAGGGACTAAGATTTGAATATTAGATTTAATAACATAAAGGCTATTTTAAAAAGTACTTCAACATGATAATGAGGGGAAATCACTGATTAGCTAGTCATAAGTCAAAATGGAAAGAGATGAAATGGAGACAATGACTATATTTAATACTTGGAAGTACTTTTGATGAGAAAAGGAGCAAATAAAAAATGGGTGGTAGTTTGAGAGGAAAGCGTGTTTGAGATAGATTTTTAATATAGAAGAAATAGTATGTTCACATGCTAATATAAATAAGTGATTTATATTAGGAAACTGATAATATTTGAGAGAGGGGAATATTGCTGAAGTTTTATTCTCATGTAAACAAGAGAGGATGGGAGAAATGCTTTTAGAAAGGAAGGTAGATAGTTAATCTGTTGTAACATGAGGGAAGGCAGAGCATGTGTAGATAATGTTAGATATGTAGGTAAGTTATAAACTCATGAGAAATTATCTTCTGATTGCTTCAGTTTCTGATTTCTTCAATTTCTCAGTGAATTAAGAAACAAGATCATCAAATGAGAGTAAAAAAAATGTGAACCTTAAATTGCTCTAAAAAAATAAAGTCAATTAAAAAAAGTGAATCTTCACTTAAACCTATCTTCACATACCAAAATTCACTCAAAATGGATTACAGATTTAAATATAAAATTAAATATAAAATCTCCTATAGAAGAAAATATAGGAGAAAGTCTGTAGCACCTAGGATTTGGGGGAAATTGTTAGTCATGATACCAAAAACATGATCCATTAAATTAAAAAAATCAGTAAATTGGACTTTATAAAAATTAAATGCTTTTGTCTTATGAAAGACACTATTCAGATGATGAAGACAACATACAGCCTGGAAGAAAATATTTGCAAACTACATATGTGACAAACGACTAGTACCTAGAATATAAAGAACCCTTAAAATTCATCAGTAAAAAAATAATCCAATGCAAAAATGGGTAAAAAGGAAGAGAAATTCACAGAAGAGAATAAACTGATGGAAAATAAGCACACAAAAGGTTGATCACCATTATCAGGGAAATGCCTTGCTTCCACACTGCAGGTCTGTGGGGAAAGTGCTTGTGGTTTTCCATCACCATTTAGATTATTCCATAACCATTATTTAGACCAGTGGGCTGAGAAAAATCACTACTCATCTACAATAGAGTGGGGTTGGGAGTGCATAGTTTGGAGAGAAAAGACAAAGAAAAATAATCAGAACCAGTGAAATGGAATTGCTAGAAGAAGACAGATGGAAAATGTAATTTTAAAAAATAAATAAATGCATCCATGGGAATTCAAGTACAGCAGCAAAGAGACTCTCTTACACTGTAAGACATGACTTCACAATTAAACATTTTTTAGATTAATTGAAGAATAGATTAGCCATTGTTGAGACCTCAATTAGTGGTCTGAGTGATCAAGCCAGAAATCTCTCAAAACATTGAATAAAATAAAAAGAAGCTGAAAATCATAAGGGAGAAGATAAGAGCCCCTGGGAGCCAAGAGTTTTACCATATTAAATACATGCACTTCAGAAGTAGAAGAAGAAAGAGAATAGAGACAATAATTAAGAGGAAGATTAACTCTGAAGAAGAAAGGTCAGAGTCGTTAGACTGAACATGTTCAAAGTTCTAGACTAGATTAGTCAGAAAAAAATACATAAATGGCATTCCTCTAAAGCATACTTGGTAAAATCCAGTCTCTAAGGACAAAAAATGTAAAAGCTTCCAGGTCAAAAGAATAAAAGAAACATAAGCTCTGACTGCTGTCAGATCCCTCAGTTGCAAAAGTTTGCATTTAGATGTCAAAGGAGAGAAGTTAGAATATTGGTTACCCCTGAGACAAGAGAGAAACTTCCAGGGTTCTAGAGAGATTCTATATCTTGAAATGAGTGGTAACTACAAAGCTGTAAATATATTATGATATTTGCTAAGCTATATATACTAAATATCAATGCCCTTTATGCAACCTATAGTATGTAAGTTATATCTCAATAAACTTTTTTTATTATAAAAGTCAGAAGAAAGGTATCTATACATCATTTAAAAAATGATTGCAACGAGAGTTCTAAATTTAGAAAAATATTATTTGTCATGTATATCTCTATGTTTATATTCCTATCTACTTTATCTATTATCTATCTATCAATCTATCTATCTATCTAACTTTTGAGGAATTTTAGGAATTTTTAGAGTAATCCACATATCCCATTCCCTCCTAGGAAAAATATTTGAAGCACGCATCTAAAAAACAAATAGAACAGGGCGCCTGGGTGGCTCAGATGGTTGGGCGTCTGCCTTCAGCTCAGGTCATGATCCCAGGGTCCTGGGATCGAGTCCCACATCAGGCTCCCTGCTCCTTGGGAGCCTGCTTCTCCCTCTGCTTCTCTCTCTCTCTCTGTCTCTCATGAATAAATAAATAAAATCTTTAAAAAAAAATAAAAAAAAATAAAAAACAAATAGAACAGAGGCCCTCATGAAGAAAAGAAATAATAAGTGTGGGATTTACTATAAGACTGATAGCTATAGTGGTTGTTAAAATACAGAAACACCTCTGTACTGCTTGGTAGGTAGCTACTGACCCAATCCTTCAACTCTTTCTCAAATCCTGGCCCTTGCTTCCTGGGCTCTTCCCCCAAGATCCCCTGAGCCATCTCACAGTCTAGCAACTGACGGCTGAATGTCTAGACCATTAAGAGGCCTCCAGGTTTATAAATTTATTGTCACAGAGCTATAGAGCTGTATACCACATAATTCCACTCTTTTGTGCTTCTTTAGATATGTATTCTTTCTCTGTCTCTCCTCAATCAGATTCAATATGGGTTAATGTATTTTTTCCATCATCCTAAATAAACAGTGCTTGAATAATATAACTGGAATTGGTTTGCGTGCTTGCCAACAGAGATTCCTAATTGATATGCCCATAGTTTTACACCCATAGATGAGGCCTGTTGTTCCACTGATTTATCTGCTTCTAGATACAGATAAACACAGAGAGATACCAAAAATAAAACACATTTTCTAATGTCCCAACTACCTTTTGTATTTACTAAAAAACAATAAATATATTTTAAATTCAATAAATATTTTAAAAAACACAATAATTCTACCAATACAATGGTGTAATTATATCACTAGTTCTTGAATATTTAATTTACACCAGTGTTTTGTTATTGTAATCACAGTACTGAGCATACTCATGCTCATTTTAAATTGTTTTCTTAGGGCTCTTTTTTACAAGTGGAATTTCTGAGTCAACCATGTGCATACTTCTAAATTATTTGATATACACAACCATTTTCTCCCAGAAATGAGATTCCTTGATAATTCAATTAGCAAAATCTTAAGAATCAATTTCCTAAGTTCCTCCATCCATTAGCAAACAATCTGTCTACTAATGGGTGATATTTTTTCTTTTGCCAATTTAATTTTGTAAAATAGTATCACATTACCTTAATTTGCATTTCTTGAGTTGGAAGCCTTAAAAGGTGCTTTGTATTATCCATACTTTCCCATTAATTTGAAATGATCATTTTCCATACAAAAATCATGTTTGCACATACAAACTTTCTAGACTTGTGCTGTCCCATAAAGTAAACACTAGTCAAAGATGGCTATTTAAATTTAAACTTAAATTAACTAGAGTGAAATAGAATGAAAACTCACTTTCTCATTTACATTAGCCACATTTTAAGTACTCAAAAGTCCTGTGTGAATTGGAGCCAACATATTGGTCTGAATACCTATATATTTCCATCATTACAAAAAGTTATATTCAACAGTGCTGTTCTTGAATTTCTATTATGTAATACTTTTTAAAATTAATATATTTTTATAATACTTTAAAAATTAATGTATCTATCAAATTAAAATGTTTTGAATAAGGCCTATCTTATTAATATCTTTTCTTCAGATTCATTTGGTATCCAGATATGTAGATTGGGTCCTTACTTCTAAATTGTAGTTTTTTAAAAAGTCATGTGAATTCTTTATAGTTTTATTTAGATATAAATTATATATTATAAAATTCACCTTTTATAAATGTTAAATTCAATTAGTTATAGTAAATTTATAGAATTGTGCAACCATCAGCACAATCCAGTCTTTAAAATACTTTCTTCATCTCAGAGAATTTCTCCAGGCCTGTTTGCAATCACCCCTTCCAGTAGTTCAAGTCTCTTTTGTGCACACACACACAGTTGCTGCTTAACCCACAATGAGTGGAGCGTCTTCAAGTCTTCTGGCTGTCTTATCTCCCAGAATGCTCATTAATCCCTGGCTAGTGTGCTATTCCCTCCTGTCCCAAACAGAACCATAACTTTAGGTTACTGGAGCTGCTGGTTTTGTTTCCTTGCCACCAACAATGTCCAGCTTAAGGGAACACCCTTCAACAGGGGGAAGAAAGCAACTAGTGTTCGCTGCCGGCCCTGTCCTCATTGAAAGACCACACTGAGTCAGGGGTGGGAAGTCACTGGGGGGGTGGGGGGTAATGATGCCATTTTTGTTTTTGTTTTTAAGAGAGGGAGGGGGGAGGAGTAGAGGGAGAGGAAGAGAGAGAATCTTAAACAGGCTCCATGCCCAGTGTAGAGTCCAATGTGGGGCTCCATCTCACAATTCCGAGATCATGACCTGAGCCAAAATCAAGAGTCTGAGGCTTAACAGACTGAACCACCCAGGTGCCCCAAGATGCTGTGTTCTCATCAGAAGTTCATAGTTTCATGAATGAATACATCCTGTTTTGTTTCATGTCTTTGGTCAGTTTCCAGAGCACTGAAATGTTTGATTTTGAGTTTGCCCAGCTCTCTTATTGCTTTTGAAGGAGGGACTGTATTGGCCCCCTCACTTCATCGTGTTGGAGTAATGTGATTTTTGTCACCCTTGTTACCCTTCCTGAGACAGAGAGGTCTTGCTTAATTTTGAGAGTTGCTCTGTATGGATCCCTCTGGGTGTTGCAGATCCAAATAAGTTGAGATAGGAAATACTTAGTTTACCCAAGTTTTATTTTGCGATTTGAGTTTATTTTTAGCACTTCTGTGGCAGCACAATGCCAGCTCAGGCAGGTACCTCATTTAGTTTCCTTGAATAAGACACCTCTCAGTTTCTTTCCTTTATCATGAAGGTTGGAAGAAAGCCAAACTGTGTGGGCATTATCCCAAATCGAATTTGTAAAATAGCCAACTATTCCTTTGCTGGTAGCTTATTTACATTACCATGTTTGGAAATATGTATTGAAGTAACTAACCAATAATATATTCATGAAACACCATATGGCAAGTTGAAAAATTGAGAAGGTGCAATCATCCCAGAAACTGAAGGGCATTTCTATGAAGTATTTCTTCATGTCTTTATGAAGAAAAGATGGATAGCTTCACACTGACTGCATTGGGAAGCCATTAAAAACATCCAGAGGATGAACTGAGCAGTGCACCCAACTTGAACCAGCAGTGGTAGGAGATGGGGACAGACTATAGCAAACACAGTGGGTGTGGGAAGCCTGGATCCTAAGATCACTTCTGGGAATCCTAAGATTACCGTAGGCTAACAGCTACAGATATGAGGAAATTCAGTGGTAATGCTTACACTTTGCTTACATTAGTGTGGGTGACTTTATAAAAAATAGAGGAACTCTCTCCACATAATGCCACTTAATTCTTTCCTATAGCTCACTCAGAAATTTGCATACCCTGTAATTCATATTGTTCAAATAAAAATATACATATGTGTTTATGACTGTGATGTTATATCTCTATCTCATGTATATATGCTGCCTCCAACAAGAGACCCTAAGCTCCTTGTAGCTAGGATAGCCAGATAAAATACAGGCATAGAATACAGGGTTGGGTTTGAAAGCTGGATCAACAAGGAATACTCTGTTAGTATGACTCGGCCCCAAATAGTGCATGGAACATACTTGTACTGTAATATTATTATTTGAGATTCTGATTTTACTGGGCTTCTTATATTTTTATTTGCTAAATCTGCCAACTTTACTTGTGGTATTTTGGCTCACCCATTCTCATGGCTTCTAGACTGTTCCTAACCTGATCATCTTCCTCTAGAAGTTCCCACATCTATCAATAATCTTTCTAAAATATGATGGTTATAAGTGATCACATATGTCCTGGTATCCAAATGCTTTGACATCATGGTGGCATCCTCTGGGGATGGATTCCTTTATTAAAGACCACTCCAGGTAAAGAACCGAGAGCTGAACCAACAGTGGCAGAGATGGGCCCAGTCGTTCCATCATCTGGGTATATATGTATGCTTCCATAGGCATTATAGGTTGTATTTACTTCTTTGTTTAAGAAATAGCTATGTATTTCCCTGAGAGGACAAAAGGGAACAAAATTTTTTCTGCTCTTGTTGCATATGAGGTACCAATCTAAACACTGTTTTCTACAACATCTTATTTATGATCACAACAGCTTTTGAAACGGATCTTTGAGGGAGGTTTTGTTGTTTCCTTTTTTATAGCCTCAGCAATCATTAAATAGCTTGTACAGGTTAGAGTGTTAGGGACTGAATAAATCCCCAGAAAATTCTCATGTTGAAGCTCCAAACCCCAATGTGATGGCATGAGTAGGAGAGGTCATGAGAAGTGGAGTCCTATGATGAGATTAGTGCCCTTGTCAGAAGATGAAGAGACACCAGAAAAAAATAAAAATTAATATTAAAAAAAAGTAGAGAAATCCCACATTGGACTTCAGGTTTCCTGCTCATTGCTTCTTCCCAGAATTTTCCTGGTCTGCCTAGTTTCCACCTTAGAATTTGTGACTCAGGTAGACTGTCTTCCTGGATGTGGTTTCTTCTCTCTTCCACTGATGCTTCTAGTATTACTTCATGAATGCCGAGCAAGTTTAGGTTCACCCTAAACAGTCTGAAATCCCAAGGCACCCCATGGACTTCTTCTGTAGTGTTCTCTACTCTTATTCAGACATGGAGAATTAGATGATAGTAGAAAGAGATGTCAGGGTTCAGACTATAGACTAAAGCTGGTGACGTGGAGAATGATTTAAGATGGCTTGTTATTGGCTATGAAAGAAGAAACTGGATGATTCTTAGGAGGAACAGAAGAGTCCATTTTGTTTTGTTGCTCTGGTGTTATTTTAAAGGTGAAGAGGAAGGTTTATGGGTGTAATGGCTGAAGGGGTCATAGAGAGATGACATCTTACATTACAGTCTCTGAAAAGACTATCTGATTAACCTACCAAATTGAAGGGGCTGCATATTTTCACTGTATTTCATATAACAAATTGGAGTCAGGGCAATAATAGTATCATAAAATTCTTGTTTTTTCTTACCTTCAAATAATAAGGATAATCACAACATTTATTTCCATTGTAGGCTCCAAGAATAAGTTCAGTAAGTAAAAGTAGGATGACATGGAGACACTAGTAGGATATTCCTTGTTGTTGCCAGAAAGAGGAGCTGTGTTTGCCACCTCACATTTGCAGAAACACTATTACAAAGGGTATTGTATCCAGTGATTTCATTTTTTGCTTTGATTTCTTCCATCCGCAGAATCTCTTTTTTTCCTCTTTCAGAGAATCTTAGCTAGCTTTCTGTGTGCCCATAGAGTCTCTGCCTCATGGTGAGATTCCCCAACTAATGTCAGCACCTTGGTCACCTGCACTGTTGAAAGCAAACAGCAGTAAGTTATTTTAAGTGTATCTGATGATAAATGCACTCTTAATAGATCAGGGAGACAAGTGGAGTCAAACTGCAAATCCATGTGATTTCCTAAGAGTTTATTGTAAGGGTGAGGTTAGTTCAATTTCAACATGATATATAGAGAGCGTAATTTTTATGACACAAACATTTGTACACTATACAATTGAGTTGCAGTAACAGGCCTTCAGGGGTAATGAGGTGATTCTCCCATATTGTGAGTCAAAACATTGGAGAAAATGTTGTCTTCCATTTGCTGCTGTAGCAGCTGAGCAGATGTGAGCCACCGTCATTTCTCCTACAGGGCATGGCCTTCTGTCCAAGACAGAGTTTCTGGGAAACCAAAAAACTCACAGCTGGACATGCTCATTTGTTTCCTATAGTATATTTCCTCACTAAAGCAGTGATTTTCAAATTCCCTGTTCTATGAAGCACCAATATTCCAAAACACGATCAAGGCACTTTGTATTTGAGGAAGAGGTAGGGCTCTGGAATCCTCACTTCAGATTAACCAGAGCAATTCCTCTTTGGTCATTTTTAAATTATAGACTTCTGACTTAGACTTTAATTTAAAAATGGATTCCACTAATTTTTTAAAAAATTTGAAAACCACTGATTTGTGGTTTAATTAGAATTTGAGCAGAGAATCCACTGCAAACAAGTGAATGGTGTGAGAGAGAAAAAAGTAACCAGCACATTATCTTGGGCCTAAAGAGAACCCTGAATCATTGACCCAAACATTTTGTGTAGTTGTCGTAAAAACAAGCTGTTGTATATGATAACTCTGAAGGGAACCACAGAAAATCAGCCCAACAAATGGGGTTTAGATTGAAACAAGATGGCCTTTTATTAGCGATGAGGCCTTGGACCACTTATTTAATATGATTTATCCTTTTCCTAGTTTTAAAAGAGGGCCTATACCTATTTTAAAGGGGTATCACAGGAATAGAAAATGTACCAGGTGTGAGTCAGCACTCCCAAAAAGATTACTTGCTTTGCCTTTTTCCATTCCCGTTCTCATCTAGAAAATCATCACTTAAAGACTAATTTCTCCTAATTGGTTGTTAACAAGTTTCCAAGTTACTATATAGTCAGTGCCTTAAAGAAAAAAATATATTTTGAGCTCAGTCTCAACTCAGTCATCATGAAAGCAGGAGTTTATGTACAATGAATACATACATGGAGACAGTAGCCAGAATTTGCAATGAGTTGCATCAGGACTCACCTGTGTCAGGTTGCCTGGTAATATGAGTGTGCTGGGCTTTTCCAAGAGGGAAGGGCAGTACTCAGACTCAATCACTACAGTATCTCAGCTCCCAAGTTCTCCACATGAGAGAACTGGAATTGGGAGTCTAACATTTCTCAGTACTGCCCTTAACGATCTGTGCCTGACCTCAGACCACTCAATATCCATATCCTAGTGTTCATGGCACCCATGCAATGTTTTTATGCTTGTTGCATACAAGAGTATAGGACTCCCAGCCCAAGGATGCCTCTCCACAAGATCTGAGAAAATGGGGACCATGATGCTTGTCAGCCTTTTGTCCAAAGTCCAGATTGGACCCAGTGACCTTCATTGGTGTTCACCTTGAGCATTGTGCTCATAAACTGTACCTGTGACAATAATGCTAAAAGCTTCCCTATCTTGAAGAGCTTCCATTCTAAAAAAGTAAATGTAACAAATATCTTCTCATACAAAAATACGTAGGGCACATGGAAGTTGTTCAGTCAACACTAGGGCTGGATTCATTGACAAAATGTAGCTGGTACTATGTCAGAGGCTTAAACATAATTCAATGCCCCAACTGACATCCATTTAATTAGAATCAGCGAAATTTGAGTAAAAATATTTGATTTTGTGCTTAATTTTTATGTGTATGTGTTAGTTTAAAACTACTTGATAGCCAAATGAAAACACTGATCACATTTTAGGGAGATATATTTAATCTAATTAGATAACACCGCTGTAAATGCTTTCGCAAAAATTGATACAAGAACAAGAGAACTATTCTTATTTTATCCATCAAACCTAGCAGTCCCAAAAGACACTAACATGTCAGATTCTATGAATTTAAAATAAATAAAGCCTTCTAATACTCTGTCATTCAAAGATGTAAAAAATGAAAACATGCCTTTTCTCCAGCTTAACATTTTCCTAAATTATGATTCTTTATGAAGACACACATTCTTTTGGGTAAGTCATTTAGTGGAGAAAATGGTGGAAGCTCAGCAGTTTGTCACTATGTTATCAATGTATTTTATTGTATTTATATTATGTAATCAATAATATTTATAGCAATATTTATTCAAATGTTATAAACATGTATATCATTATTGTAATTAGGCAACTTGAAGTCTTCCATCAAATGGTGAATAGCTCCTAAGTTCCAGATAAGTCCAGACAATTTCCATGCAAAGTGAAGAACAAGTTACTACCCCAATGTCATGAAGCTTTCAGTACAGCAGGGGAGACAAAGGTCAAACAACTTCTCCTTTATTTAAAATGTGCTATGCATGTGAAAGAATAATTAATGTGGGATAAGTCAGCAGGTAGCAGGGAGTCCTAATCTATCTGCTAGTGAATCTGAGAGACTTACCTATAATGGTGGTTTACAGCCTGAGGCCTAAGAGGTGGATAGAAGCAATGCACTAAGAGGAAAAGAAGGCTCTTTCCATACAGAATCGAGGTCTGGGAAGAGGAGGAGAGGAGGTTAAAGTGGCAGGGCTTGTATTCCACATGGAGGAATTTGAATGCTATCCCCATGGTAATGGGGAGCCATAGATGATTCATCATACTTTAGAAAGACTGCCTGTCAATTTGGTTTGAAGGTTGGAAGAAGAATGAGAAGGTAGTAGCAGTCACAGTCCAGAGTAGAAATGATAAGAGCTTGAACTGGGGCATGGGAGGTAGGGATAAATGGGAAAAAGCAAACTTGAAAGCAATCGCAATGCATACGGTTGCCAAGCCTTTGTGATAGCTTGTCCTTATAGGACCGGTGAAATTATTTTAGCTTTGTTTTGTATTGTTTTGTTTTCTGGGAGATGGTGAACCTACAAAAGTAAGGAGGTTTTTTTTTTTTTTTTTTTTTTTTTAAGTAGCTTCTCTGTCCTCCTAAAGGGCTAATTGGGAGAGTTAGAGCCAGTTGGTTCTCATTTGTTATGACACATGTCAGCATTTAGGTGTTCACATTTTAGGATCAGAATGTTGGAGAAGATTTCTGGAACTGCGTGGCACCAAGTTGTTGATATTACGGCGAGTTGACTTGGCTTGTGTCAACAGAGCATGGAAACTGCAGCATGGGTGATGGTCCGTGGAAAGCAGCATGAGCTATTGGGAGCTTCTGGCATCCTGGACCCTTGTGATCACAGATAGGAATAAACAATTCAAAAATCTATGCATTCCTCCCTGACCAGCATTGGGCCCCACAAGCAGCCATATCTTCAGATTCTAATCCATGCAGTATCCTGGTAGTATTTGCTGAATTTTGCAACCCAAACATAAATATTTATATTACTTTAATATTGATAATAACATGTCCCTATCTGCTGCCAAATATTCTCAATATTTTTCATTGTCTAAAGCAATACTGTTCTTGTCTAGTTTTTATTTTCTTCTGAGATGAAAACTCTTAAGTTTCCATTTTCACTGAAAAGCTGCCACTACACAAATATTATGAGAATATACTGCATGTGGCATTTTTAACTAAAATTAAACAATTACCTCTCTGAATGTTCATACAAACTGAAAGAGACAATTCAGCTGGAAAAGATGCTTTTTAAAACAGTAAAAGAAACACATTCTTGTTATCAGCTCATGATACGAATTCCAAAGTTACTTTCAAAATCTGTGGCAGTGCCAGTGAGCAGAGAAATAAAGAATGAAGGGTAAGGAAGATTTGAGAGAAAAGAAATGCAAGAGGTATCCTATGGCAATAGCTGGGAGAATATTTGGAAAGAATGTGATGAGGGGAGACTTACTTTATTATTTTATATAGTTATGGGCATTTCTTGTTTGGATATAACTTACCAGAATGTAAGTCTTTGGTGGGGAAGGGCTGTCTCACTCATCTTTCAATTCCATTAGTGCCATTCACAATTCAATGGGTCTGAATAAATAATAGATGAATGAATAAAGAAACAAATCAATAGCCAGACAAATGAAACAGACACAGAACACAGGTTATTACAAGATATTTGACTTGAAATAAAACAATTGTTGGAAGCTGGTTTAGCTCTGGGACAAATCCAAAGTAAGGTGAATTGAACCCAGGAAAAGATATACTGAGCTGGACTGGTCCACAGAGATCAGACTGAGCATCCCTAGTAATTTATTTGTAAAGTTATCTGTTCATATACTCATAAAGATTGACACTGTGTTTTATCCAGTTATCTGTGTTTTGTATCTATTATAAGTTTGGAGTGATAGTGACTTTTTAATCCTAGAAATGATTGTGACTAGGTTCTTATCTGACCAGTTCAGATGGACACAGAAATTAATGCCCAATTACAAAACCTTTTCCCTCTGCTTCCTGAAATCTCACCTGGGACTAAGGGGTAGAGGTACCCAAAGGTACTCAATTAAATGTAAATCTCAGACCCTTATCCCTCCTACTTTTTTCTTATCAGGCTCACCCAATCAACTGAAAATTCCTATCTTCTCATATTTCTGTCTGCTTGCTTTTGTTTCTAATACTGCTTTTGATTTTTTAAAGTATTTATGTATATTCCAGTTAGTTAACACAGTGTAATATTAGTTTCAGGTGTACAATATAGTGATTCAACACTTTCAGCAACATCCGATGCTCATCATGGTAAGTGCATTCCTTAATCCTCATCACCAATTTAAACCATTCCCCACCCACCTCCCCTCTGGTAACCAACTGTTTTTTCTCTATAGTTAAGAGTCTGTCTCTTGGTTTGCCTCTCACTCTTTTGTGTTTGTTTTGCTTCTTAATTTCCACATATGAGATCATGTGGTATTTGTCTTTCTCTGACTGACTTACTTCACTTAGCATAATACTCTCTAGTTCCAACCACATCATTGAAAATAACAAAATTTCATTCTTTTTTATGGCTGCGTAATATTCCATTGTATTTATATACCACATCTCTTTTACGCATTCATCAGTCATTGGACACTTGTGCTGTTTCCATAATTTGGCTAATTGTAGATAATACAGCTATAAACATTGGGGTGCATGTATCCCTTTGAATTAGTATTCTTATATTCTTTGGGTAAATACCTAGTGGTGTGATTGCTGGATCAACTTTCTGAGGAAGCTCCATACTGTTTTCCACAGTGGTTACACAAGTTTGTCTTCCCACCAAAACTGCAAGAGGGTTTGTTTTCTCCACATCCTTGCCAACACCTTTGCTTCTTGTGGTGTTGATTGGTGTCAGCCATTCTGACAGGTGTGAGGTGACATCTCATTTTAGTTTGGATTTGTATTTACCTGATGAAGAGTTGAACATCTTTTCATGTGTCTGTTGGCCATTTGTATGTCTTCTTTGGAGAAATGTCTATTCATATCTTCTGCCCATTTCTTAACTGGATTTGGGTGTTGAGTTTGATAATTTCTTTATATATTTTGGATACTAACCCTTTATCAGATATGTCATTTGCAAATATTCTCCTATTGCATATGCTGCCTTTTAGTTTTGTTGATTGTTTCCATTGCTGTGCAAAATGTTTTTATTTTGATGAAATCCCAATAGTTTATTTTTGCTTCTGTTTCCCTTGCTTCAGGACACATATCTAGAAAGAAGTTGCTATGGCCCACCTGTGTTGTCTTCTAGGTTTTTTATGGTTTCAGAGCTCACATTTAGGTCTTGAATCCATTTTGAATTTTTTTTTGTGTATGGTGTAAGAAAGTGGTCCAGTTTCATTGTTTTGCATGTTGCTGTCCAGTTTTTCCAGCACCATTTATTGAAGAGACTGTAATTTTCTTATCGGATATTCTTTCCTGCTTTGTCAAAGATAAATTGACCATATAGTTGAGGGTTCCTTTCTGGGTTTTCTATTCTTCCATTGGTCTATATGTTTTGTGCCAGTACCTTAATGTTTTGATCACTACAGCTTTGAAATATAACTTGAAGTCCAGAATTGTGATGCCTCCAGTTTGCTTTTCTTTTTCAAGATAGCTGTGGCTATTTGGGGACTTTTGTGATTCCAACAAATTTTAGGATAGCTTGTTCTAGTTCTGTGAAAAATGCTGTTGTCATTTTGATAGAGATTGCATTAAATGTGTAGATTGCCTTGGGTGGTATAGACATTTTAACAATATGTGTTCTTTCAATCCATGAGCATGGAATCCCTTTCCATTTCTTTGTGTTGTCTTCAATTTCTTTCATCAGTGTTCTATAGTGTTCAGAGGACAAGTCTTTCACATCTTTGGTTAGGTTTATTCCTGGTTATTATTTTTGGTGCAATTGTAAATGGGATTGCTTTCTTAATTTCTCTTTCTGTTGCTTCATTATTGGTGTATAGAAATGCAACAGATTTCTGTACATTGATTTTGTATCCTATAACTTATTGAATTCATTTATCAGGTCTAGGAATTTTTTGGTGGAGTCTTTTAGGTTTTCTATACATACTATCATGTCATCTGCAAATAGTAAAAGTTTTACTTCTTCCTTACCAATTTGGATGCCTTTTATTTCTTTTTGTTGTCTGATTGCTGTGTCTAGGATTTCCAGTACTATTTAAATTCTGCTTTTGATTTGGGAATCTTTTGCTTCTTACTTTTTAAATTTTATGTATTTATATTAATTTAATGTATCTTTAATAGCTAAATTTTTTCATATCATCTGATTTTACATTCCCCTTCTCAGCATATCCTGATTATTCTCCATGTTGTCTCATATAACATAACATTCCCTGTGTACCTGTGGACTATGGACAGTTCTTTCAGTCTCTCTAGATGTATTTCCCTCCACCTCTGCTCTGTCCCTGAGTCATCTTGTGACCTTTTTTCAGGCATTATTTTGCTATTTAATTTTTTCTTTTAATTTTTTTTAAATTGTGTCATAATATTCATAATAAAAACTACTATTTTTAAGTATACATCTCAGTAGCATTAAGTCCATTATTGTCATCATTCAGCCATTACCAATACCCATCTCAAGAACTTTTTAATCTCCCCAAACTGAGACCCTTTAATTGGTAGCCAGTCCTCATCTTTTAAGGTTTTGTTGTAGTATAACACATGCAGAAAAGCTCACAAATGTACTATCTAAAAATCAGTATACTCCTGTAACGTCCACTAGGTAAAGATGGGATACTAGGGTTCCCAAACACCCTCCATGTCTTTTCAATCATGGCCTTTCCCTTTTTCTGAAAAGGTAAGCTCTATCCTGACCTATATTGTCATAGATTAATCTTGGCTAGGTCAAAATTGATCTATTTGTCTATTATTTCACCAATATTACACTGTCTTGATTACTTATAGGGTTATAGCAAGCCTTGAAGTCGAGTAGTGTCAGTCTTCCAATTTTGTTCTGCTCTTTCTATATTGTGTTTCCTATTCTGGGTCTTTTACCTCTCCATATAAATTTTGTAATCAGTTTGTTAATATTCATAAAATAACTTGCTGAGATTTTGATTTGGATTATATGGAATCTACAGATCAAGTTGGGAAGGACTGACACTGCCACTTTGGTAACATTGAGTATCCCTATTCATGAACATGGAATATGTCTCCATTTATTTAATTCTTTAATTTCATTCATCACAGTTCTGTAGTTTTCTTCAACTAGATATGATTCATGTTTTATAAGATTTATACCTAAATATTTAAATTTGGGGGGGTTTGATGTAAATGATTGTGTTTTTAATTTCAAGTTCCACTTGTTCACTTGCTAGTATATAGGAAAGCAGTTTACCTTTGTAGATTAACCCTGTATCCTGAAATCTTGCTATAATTTCTTATTAGTTCCAAGAAGTTTTTTTATTGATTCTTTTGGATTTCCTATATAGATAATCATGTCATCTGTAAACAAAGACAGTTTTATGTGTTATTTCTCAATCTGTATACCTTTTATATCCTTTTACTGCCTTGGTGCATTAACAAGGACTTCTAGTATGATGTTGAAAAAGGAGTGGTAAAAGGGGGATATCCTTGCCTTATTCCCAATCTTAGTGGGAAGTTTTGAGTTTCTCACCATTAAGTATGATGTTAGCTGTAGGGTTTTTGTAAATAGCTTTTATGAAGTTGAGAAAATTCTCTCCTATTCCTAGATTACTGGGAGTTTTTAGTCATGAATTATTTGGATTTTGCCAAATGCTTTTTCTGCATCTATTGATATGATCATGTGATTTTTCTTTTTTAGTCTGCTGTTACAATGAGTTATATAAATTGATTTTCAAATGTTGAACACAGGGACACCTGGGTGGCTCAGTTGGTTAAACAACAGCCTTCAGCTCAGGTCCTGGGATCGAGCCCCTCATCGGGCTCCTTGCTCAGTGGGGAGCCTGCTTCTCCCTCTGCCTGCTGCTCCCCCTGCTTGTGCTCTCTCTTTCTCTCTGTCAAATAAATAAATAAAATTAAAAAGAAACAAAAACAAATGTTGGACACAGCTTACATACTGGGGATAAATCCCACTTGGTCATGGTGTACAATTCATTGTATGTTTTTAGATTGGATTTACTAATATTTTATTGAGAATTTTTCATCCATGTTTGAGAGATATTGATCCATAGTTTTCTTTTAGAGTATTTGTCTGGTTTTGGTATAAGGGTAATGCTGGCCTTAGGAAGTATTCCCTCTGTTTCTATCCTGTGAAAGAGACTGTAAAGAATTGATATAATTTTATCAGATGTTTGATAAAATTTAATGGTAAAACCGTCTGGGCCTGGTGCTTTCTGTTTTGGAAAATTATTATCAATTCAATTTCTTTAATAGTTATAGGCCTATTCATCTACCTATTCTTATGTGAACTTTGGCAGATTGTATCTTTCAATGAATTGGTTCATTTCACTGAGGTTATGAAATTAGTAGGCCTAGAGTTGTTCATACTATTCCTTTATTATCCTTTTGATTTCCATCAGATCTCTAGTGATGTCTATTTATTTCTGATATTAGTAATTTGTGTCCTCTTTTTTTCTTAGTCACCCTGGCTAGAGGCTTATCAATTTTATTGATGTTTACAAAGAACCAGATTTTGGTTTTCCTGATTTCTCTCTAGTGATTTCCTGTTTTCAATTTCATTTATTTCTGCTCTAATTCTTATTTATTCTGCTTTATTTGGATTTACCTTGCTTTTATTTTTCTAGTTTCCTAAGGTGAAAACTTAGGTTATTTTATATCTTTCTTCTTTTCTAACATATGCATTTAATGCTATAAATTTCCCTCTAAGCACTGTTTTTGATGCATTGCACAAGTTTTGGTAAGTTTTTGGTAAGTGTTTTCATTTTTATTTAGTTCAAAATGTTTTTAATTTGTCTTGATATTTGTCTTGAGATTTATCCTTTAGCCCACATGTTATATGAAATTGTATGTATACTTTGGGAATTTTCAGCTAACTCTCTGTTATTGATTTCTAGTTTTATTTCATTGCAGTCTGAGAACAGACATTGTATAATTTCTATTCTTTTAAATTTGTTAATGTGTGTCCAATGGCCCAGAACATGGACTGTCTTGGGGAATGTTCCATGTAAACTTGAGATGAATGTCTACTCTACTATTATTTAAATGATGTAGCTATAGATGTCCATTATATCCAGTTGATTGATTGTGTTGTTTGACTATGTTCTTAACTGATTTTTTGCCCACTGTATCTGTCCATTTCTGAAAGAGGGGTGGTAAAGTCTTCAACTAGAATAGTGGACTTATTTCTCCTTAAATTTTGATCAGTTTTGCCTTATGTCTTTTGTCACTCTGTTGTTCAGTGCTTACCCATTAAGAATTGTTATATCTTCAAGGACTTACTCTTTATCATTCTGTAATGTTCTTCTTTATCTCTCCTTACTTTGAAGTTTAATTTATTTGAATTTAGTATAGCTACAACTGTTTTTTTATTAGTGTTAATATATATTTTTCCATCCATTTACTTTTAATCTATATGTATCTTTATATTTAAAGTAGATTTCTTATAGACAACATATAATTTGGGCTTATATTTTGAACCGTTCTCACAGACTCTGTTTTCATTGATGTATTTAGACCATTAACATTTAATATAATTATTGATATAGTTGAATTAATATTTACCATATTTGTTACTGCTTTATATTTGTTGCCCATCAAAAGCATTCTTCTTTTCCATTACAATTTTTTTTTAATCTCTAATATTTCCTTTTGGTTCCTTCTTAGGATTTCTATTTCTGCTTACGTTGCCCATTTGTTCTTGCATGCTGTCTACTTTATCCCTTAGCATATTAATCATAATTGTTTAAATTCCTGGTCTGATAATTCCAATATCTCTACCATATTTAATTCTGATGCTTTCTCTGTCTCTTCAAATTGTGTTTTTGCCTTTTATATGCCTTGTAATTTTTTCTTGATAGACATGATATACTGGGTAAAAGTAATGGCTATAAATAGACCTTTAAAAAAATAGACCTTTTGGTGGTGAGGTGTGGGAGAGGTGTAGTGTTCTGTCCTCCTAGGATGAGATCTCAGATGCTCCATGAACCTATGACTCTGGACTGTGAACTTCACAAGTGCTTCTCAGGTATTTTTCTTCCCCTTTAAGTGTCACAAATGGGTTACAGCTGGCTGGAGTTGGGTATTTCACCTCCCCAGGTCAGTTAGGCTCTCATTAACTAGTTTCCCCTGAGGACAGGCCTTGCAAAGAACAGAGTGCTTTGGAATATTTCAAAATGGCTCATTTTCCCCTCCACTTGCTGGAAGACTGAGATTTTTTTTCTCAGATATTTACTGTGGGAATCTGGTCAACCTTTTGGAAGTAAATCTTATAAAATTGTGGGTATCCCTTAGGACTGGGCCCCCCTGGAATTTTTAACTCTCAGAGTTTTCTACACTGAGCCCCCAGCAATTCATCAATTACAGCTAGGCTTTCCTACTCCAAGCACTGGTTCTTGAGTCTCCATGCTGATAGGCTGTGATTGTTTTCACCTGTCTCTCCAATCTTGGGGACAACAGTTTTCCCTGTGTCCTCTTCTATGCATCCAAAAAGAACTGTTCGTTTTTTACTTTGCCCAAACATTTACTTTTGTTAGGACAGAGTGGCAATCCTCAAGCTTTCTTATTGTCTTTTTAAGTTACTCTCCCATAAAGACTTATGAATATGAGCATCTTTTCGTGTTTATTGGCATTTTGGATATCTTCTTTTATAAAGTTAAGATTTAAGTCTTGTTGATTATTTTCATATTAGGTTGTCTGCCTTATTGTTAAATTATGACTTTTTTACATTATTTATAACCTGTAATCAGTTGCATATGTTACAGATAAAGTCTGTGTTTTGATGTTCTACCTCTTTGGTAAATAAAATTCCTAATTTTATGTAAACCAATTTATCAGTCTTTATCATTGTAATTAATGCTGTTTTCAGGGGAAGGGTTCATGTTAATGATGTGAATATACTCTCCTATGTGATATAGAATCTTTTTTTATTTCACTTTTTAATTTAGGCCTAAAATCTACCATAACTGATTTTTATAATAATGTGAAGGAGTGAATATTTCCTCTCATATGCATATTCCTCTGACCAGCATTATAGGTTGAAAATAATGTGTTTTTTTCCCATTATTTGACAGTACCATATTTCTCATAAATTAAATGTCCATATGTGTTTGGGTCTGTTTTTTGACTCTATTCTGGTGAAATCTCTATCTCTGAACTAATACCATATTGTTTTAATTATAAAAGTTTTATAATAATTTTTTCAATATTTCCCAACAATATAAAACAAAAACTTCCCAGTCCAGAAAACCTCTCTACAAAGGTCAGAAAAGAAGTTGGTTTTATCTTGACTACAAATTTAATGAGAGTGTGACCTGCACCACAACGAATCCACTCAGGATTTCAAAGACAGAAAGTAATCTTATCCTTTGTATAGGCAAGCAGATATAAAACATTAGGTACATGTTCTCAAGATAAACAATAACTAGTTCTCAGGTAACAGGACTTGGGAACATTATTTGTCATACATAATTCAAAATTTAGGTGGTAATTGAATTGACCATCTGTGTTAATTGATTTATACAGAAGAAAAATAAATGTCTCATATCATCATGACAAGAGGTAGTTGGACAACTTGGAGCCAGGGGCTTCTAAAATTTAGGCTCCTAAGGGATGTGTGATAGCTGAGTTGCTACCCTTAAAGAGACAGCAGCCTGCCCAGAGAGGCAACATAAACATGGCAGTTTACACAACACCAGCAGCAAACAGAAGACAGATCTGTTCATACTGATTTCAGAGTGTGTTGAGTGACATCTCTGAAAATGAGGGAGATGGCAGGTGTAGTTTTCCTTCCCCATCCTCCAGCATAAACAAAGGGCCATCTGGGAGATGTGGGACTGCAAAGACACTTGCTATTTAACCTGATAGCAGTGCACTACACCCATGAGTTCTCCTGAGGACTTATCCTCTCCAAGCCTCCTAGCCTTGGCCCTGGGGTGAGGGCACACTTTGTTAAAGCTTCACACCACACAGTGCCCAGCCACCATACCACACCCAGCTGCCTCACTGAGCTGAACCACCACCAAAGCATGCTGGGCCCAACCATCTCCATGCTGTGTCCAGCACTGAATCCCATCTGCCCAGGCATACAGCCCCAGCCTCCACAGGCCTTTGGGGATCTGGTATAGGGCTAATGGCTCAGTACAAATTTTGCTAGCACTGCCACCCAACTTCCAATTACTCCAGCAGGCATGACCCCTCAGAGCTGGCCTGCCTGGGCCCACTAACACCACAGAGACCAAACACAGCCCATAACAGGCAGAGAGTCAGTGCAGACAATTGTACTAAAAGAAAAATAACTCAGACACAATAGCAGGGCACAAGCAACACACATGGGATACTCTCCTGAAGTGCCAGGTTCTGGACAACAGGGGACACTGCACGGCAGGGCACTCCAGGAACTCTTCTTCCTAAAGGCACTACTTTCAAAAGTAGAAGACACAGCTGACTTTCTTAACACAGAGAAACGGGCACAGAGAGGCAGACAAAAGGAAGAGACAGAGAAATTTGTCCCAAATGAGAGAACAGGACAAGGCCACTCCAGAGACCTAAGAGAAACTGGTATAAGTAACGTGCCTGATAGAGAATTTAAAGCAACGATCATAAGGCTACTCACTGGACTTGAGAAAAGAGTGGAAGATGTGAGTGAGACCCTTAACACAGAGATAAGGAATAACATAGCAGAGATAAAGGGGCCAATAAATGAAATGAGAAACATGCTTGATGGAATGAGCAGCGTGATGGAAGAAGCAGAGGAATGAATTAGTGACCTGGAAGACAGAATAATGGAAAGTTTCAAACTGAACAACAACAACAAAAAACAGAAAATGAATTATGCAAAAGGAGAATGGATTTAGGGAACTCAGTGACTCCATCAAACATAATAACATTTGTATTATAGAAGTCCCAGATGAAGAAAAGAGAGAAAAGGGGGGCAGAAAATTCATTTGAAGAAATTATAGCTGAAAACTTCCCTAATCTAGGGAAGGAAACAAACATCCAGATCCAGGAGGCACAGAGAACTCCCATCAAAATCAACAAAAGCAGACTCACACCAAGATATAGTATAAATAAACAAGAAAAATGTAGTGATAAAGAAACTGTTTAAAACCAGCAAGACAAAAAAAAAGGACAGTAACTTACAAGGGAAAACCCATAAGGCTAGTAGAGATTTTTCAACAGAAACTTTGACAGAAGGGAGTGACACGATCTATTCAAAGTGCTGAATGGGAAAATTCTGCAGCCAAGAACACTCTGTCCAGCAAGGCTATCATTCAGAATATAAGGAGACATAAAGAGTTTGCCAAACAAACAAAATCTAAAGGAGTTCATGACCACTAAACCAGCCCTGCAAGAAAGATTAAGGGGCCCTCTTTGAGGGAAAAGGAGACACCAAAAGTGACAGTGCAAGGTAAGAAACACAAAAGCAGTAAAAATGAATATTTCTGTAAAAAATCAGTCAGGGAACTCACAAAGTATGTAGACTATAACAGCATATAAGTAAATGTGAGGAGGAAAGTAGTAAAGAAAGTGTTCAAACTTGAATGATCATCAACTTAATATAGACTGCTATCTGCAGAGGTTGGTTATATACAAACCTAGTGGTTACCATATATCAAAAACAACTATTAAACATGTAAAGAATAAAGAGAAAGAAATCCAAATATATCATTAAAGAAAATCTGCAAAAAAATGAAAGGAAGACAAGAAAGGATCAGAGAAAATCTTCAGAAACAACCACAAAAACAATAAAATGACAATACATATCAATAAATGATTTGAATGTAAATGGACTAAATGCTTCAATCAAAAGACACAAGGTAGCAGAATAGATAAAAACAAGACCCATGTATATGCTGCTTATAAGAAACTCATTTTACTTTTTAGGTTTTTTTGGGGGTTGGGGAAAGAGAGGGATAGGGAGAGAGAGAGAGAGAGAGAAGGAGAGAGGAGGGACAAAGGGGGAGGGGGAGAGAGAATCTTAAGCAGTCTCCACACACAGCATAGAGCCAAAATCCGGGTTCAATCTCACAACCGAGATCATGACCAGAGCCAAAATCAAGAGTTGGATGCTTAATCAAGTGAGTCACCCAGGCACCTTATAAGAGACTCATTTTAGACCTCAAGATACCTGCAGATTGAAAGTGAGGGGTTGGAGAAACAAGTATCATGCAAATGGAGGTCACAAGAAAGTTGAGTAGCAACACTTATGTCCTATAAAATAAACTTTGAAACAAAGTATGTAATAAGAGACAAAGAAGGTTGTATATTAAAGGGGACAGGCTAACAAGAAAATATAACAACTGTAAATATTTATGCATCCAAAACAGGAGCACTCAAATACATAAAAGAGTTAATAACAAATATGACAGAGCTAATTGATAATAATACAATAATAGTAGCGGACTATAATACCTCACTTACATAAATGAACAGATCATCTAAACAAAATCAAGGAAATAAATGGAACACTGGACCAAATGGACTTAACAGATATATTCAGAACATTCCATCTTAAAACAGTAGAATGTACATATTTTTCAAGTGCATATGGAACAGTCTCCATAATAGATCACATATCAGCCCACAAAACCAGTCTCAACAAATTCAAGAAGGTCCAAGTCATATATCATGCAACTTTTCTGACCACAACACCATGAAACTAGAAATTAACCATAAGAAAAAATTCTGGAAAGACCACAAACACAAAGAGGTTGAAGAACAGGCTACTAAATAATGAATGGGGTCAACCAGGAATCAAAGACAAAAAAGCACATGGGAAACAAATGAAAATGAAAACAAAATGGTCAAAAAGAACCTTTGAGATGCAGCAAAAGCAGTTCTAAGAGGGAAGTTTATAGCAATGCAGGTCCACATCAAGAAGAAAAATCTGGGGTGCCTGGGTAGCTCAGTTAGTTAAGCACCTGACTCTTGACTTTGTCTCAGGTCATGATCTCAGCCCTGTGTTGAGTCCTGCACTGGGTGTGGAACCTTCTTAGGATTCTCTTTCTCCCTCTTCCTCTGCCCCTCCTCCCAACTCTCTTTCTCTTTCACTCACACACACACACACACACACACACACACACACACACACACACACACACACACAAATGAGCAAGACAAATCTGAAATATACAACCTAAACTTACACCCAAAGGAGCAAGAAATAGAGCAAAAACAAAACCTAAAACTAGCAGAAGGAAGCAAATAAGAAAGATCAGATCATAAATATGGGGCACCTGGGTGGCTCAGTGGGTTGATCGTCCAACTATTGATTTCAGCTGAGGTCGTGATCTTGCGGTCATGGGATCAAGCCCTGTGTGGGGCTCCACACTCAGCAGGGAGTCTGCTTGGGATTCTCTCTCCCCCGTCCCTCTGCCCCGCCGCACTGTGCTCTCTTTCTCTCTCTCTCTCTCTGAAATAAATAAATCTTAAAAAAAGATTAGATAAGAAATAAATGATATAGAAATTAGAAAAAATAAATGAAACCAGCAGGTGACTTTTTGGAAAAAAAAAATCAATAAAATTGGTAAACCTCTAGCCAGACTTACATGAAAAAAAAAAAGAGAGAGAGAGAGAGACAGAGAGAGAGAGAGAGAAAGGACTCAAATAAAATCACAAATGAGAGAGGAGAAATAACAACACCACAGAAATACAAACAATTACAAGACAATATTATGAAAAACTATATGCCAACAAATTGGACAACCTGGAAGAAATGGATAAATTAATTCCTATACACATATAAACTACCAGAACTGAAACAGGAAGAAACAGAAAGGTTTAACAGACTGATAACCAGCAAAGAAATTGAAGCGGATCAAAAAACTCCCAGCAAACAAAATTCTAGGACCAGATGGCTTCACAGGTGAATTCTACCAAACATTTAAAAAAGAGTTAATACTTATTCTTCTCAAACTACTCCAAAAATTAGAAAAGGAAGGAAAAGTTCCAAATTCATTCTATGAGGCCAGGATTACCCTGATACCAAAACTAGATAAAGACTAAAGAGGAGAACTACAGGCCAATATCCCTGATGAACATGGATGAAAAATCCTCCACAAAATACTAGCAAATCAAATCCAACAATACATGAAAAAAGTAATTCACCATGATCAAGTGGGATTTATTCCTGGGTTGCAAGGGTGCTTCAATATTTGCAAATCAATCAATGTGATACATCACATCAATAAGTGAAAGGATAACAACTATTTGATTATCTCAGTAGACACAGAAAAAGCATTTGAGACAGTACAACATCCTTTCGTGATAAAAACTCTCAACAAAATAACTTTAGAGGGAAGATACCTCAACATAATCAAAGCCATCGATGAAAAAACCCACAGTTATCATCATCCTAAATGGAGAAAACCTGAGAGCTTTTCCCCTATGGTCAGAAACAAGTCAAGGATGTGCACTCTCACCACTTCTACTCAATATAGTAATGGAAGATCTAGCAACAGCAATTAGACACCAAAAAGCAATAAAAGGCATCCCAATGCATAAGGAAGAAAGAAAACTTTGGTTTGCAGATGACATGATACTATATATATATATATAGAAAACCAAAAAGACTTCACCAAAAACCTGATGGAACCGATAAATGAATTCAGTAAAGTCACAGGATACAAAATCCATGTACAGAAATCTGTTGCATTTCTATACACCAATAATGAAGAAACAAAGAGAAATTAAGAAAACAACCCCATTTGCAAGTGTACCAAAAACTATAAGATATCTAGGAATAAACCTAACCGAAGATGTGAAAGACTTGTGCTCTGAAGACTATAGAACACTGATGACAGAAATTGAAGACAACACAAAGAAATGGAAAGGGATTCCATGCTCATGGATTGGAAGAACAAATATTGTTAAAATGTCTATACTACCCAGAGCAATCTACACATTTAATGCTATCCCTATCAAAATACCAACAGCATTTTTCACAGAACTAGAACAAGCAATCCTAAAATTTGTATGGAATCCAAAAGACCCCAAATAGCCAAAGCCATCTTGATAAAGAAAAGCAAACTGGAGGCATCACAATTCTGTACTTCAAATTATATTACAAAATTATAGTGATCAAAACAGTATGGCACTGGCACAGAAATAGACATATTGATCAATATAGAAAACCCAGAAATGAATCCACAACTATATGGTCAATTAATTTTTGACAAAGCAGGAAAGAATATCCAATTAAAAAAAAGGACAGTCTCTTCAATAAATGGTGCTGGGGAAACTGGACAGTGACATACGAAAGAATGAAACTGGACCACTTTCTTACCCCATACACAAAAATAAATTCAAAAAGGATTCATGACCTAAAATGTGAACCCTGAAACCATAAAAATTCTAGAAGAGAACACAGGTGGTAACCTCTTTGACATAGGCCATAGCAACTGCTTTCTAGATATGTGTCCTGAGGCAAGGAAAACAAAAGCAAAAATAAACTGTTGGGATTTCATCAAAATAAAAACTTTTTGCACAGCAATGGAAACAATCAATAAAACTAAAAGGCAACCTATGGGATGGGAACAGATATTTGCAAATGACATATCCAATAAAGGTTTAGTATTCAAAATACATAAAGATAAAACAGAAAATCTAATTAAAACATGGGCAGAAGACATGAATAGGCCTTTCTCCAAAGAAGACATACAAGTGGCCAACAGACACGTGAAAAGATGCTCAACATCACTCTTCATCAGGGAAATACAAATCCAAACTTCAATGAGATAACACCTCACACCTGTCAGAATGGCTAAAATCAACAACACAAGAAACAACTGGTATTGGTGAGGTTGTAGAGAAAGGAGGACCCTTTGCACAGTTGGTGGGAATGCAAACTGGGGCAGCCACTTTGGAAAATAGTATGGAGTTTCCTCAAAAAGTTCAAAATAGAACTACCCTATGATCCAGCAATCACACCACTAAGTATTTACCCAAAGAATACAAAAACACTAATTCAAAGGGATACATGCATCCCTATGTTTATAGCAGCATTATTTACAAGAGCTAAGGTATGGAAACAGCCCAACTGTCCATTGACTGATGTATTGTATACAATAGCCATCATATGGAAACAGACCAAGTGTCCATTGACTGATGTGTAAAGGAGATGTGGTATATAAATACAATGGGATGTTATTCAGTCATAAAAAAGAATGAAATTTTGTCATTTGCAACAACATTGATGGAGCTAGAAAGTATAATGCTAAGGGAAATACGTCAGAGAAAGACAAATATCATATGATCTCACTCAATATGTGGAATTTAAGAAACAAAACAGATGAGCAAAGGGAAAAAGAGAGACAATCAAGAAACAGACTCTTAATTATAGATAATAAACTGATGGTTGCCAGAGAGGGAAGGTAGGGTGATGAGTGAAATAGGGGATGGGGATTAAGGAGAGAATTTATTGTGTTGAGCCCTAGGTTTTGTATGGAATTCTTCAATTGTTATATTGTATACCTGCAACTAATATTACACTCTATGTTAACTGGAAGTAAAATAAAAACCAACAAAAAAGCCAACAAAGTGTGGAAATGAAAAACTGCCAGCCAAGAATAATCTACCCAGTAAAGTTATCCTTCAGAATCAAAGGAGAGAGAGATGTTTCCTCATAAACAATAGCTGAAGGAGTTCATCACCACTAGACTGGCCTTAGAAGAAATGTTAAGGGGAGTTTTTAAAGCTGAAATAAAAAGAACCCTAATTAGTAACAGGAAAACATATGAAAGTATAAATCACATGGATAAATAGTTAAATTAGAAATAATATTGTAATGATGGTGGACAAATGACTTATAATCTGCTATGAAGGTTAAAAGACAAAAGTAGTAAAAATAACAAAATACAACGTGTTCATGGATATACAAAATAAAACAATGTAAACTGTGACATCAAAAAGTTAAAACATGGGGAGTGGTATAAGTAAACATGTAGAACTTTAGAATGCATTCAAACCTAAGTTGTTGTTTTTATCAGCTTAAAATAGACCATTATAATTCTAAGATGTTTTATGTAAGCTTCATGGTAACTACAAAGCAAAAACCTCACACAAAAGATAATGAGAGGAATCTGAGCATGCCAGTAGAGATAATCATGAAATCACAAACAAAGAGACCAAAAGAAGGAACAAAGTATTACAAAACAGCCAAAACAAAATACAATTAACAAAATGGCACCAAGTCCATACCAATTAGTAATTATGTTAAATATAAATAGATTAAATTTTCCAGTCAAGACAGAGTGACTGAACAGATAAGAAAGCAAGACCAACATATATGCTATCTACAAAAGTACAGTTATTTGCATTTATTGCCTGGGTTGCATTTAAATTACACATTTATTGTTTTTAAGAGTGTATTAGGGGGTGCCTGGGTGGCTCAGTCTTTAAGCATCCTGGGATCGAGCCCCACATCAGGTTCCCTGCTCAGCAGGAAGCCTGCTTCTCCCTCTCCCTGACTTGTGTTCCCTCTCTTGCTGTGTATCTCTCTCTCTGTCAAATAAATAAATAAAATCTTTTTTTGAAAAAAAGAGGGTATTAGAAAGCAAATCATTGACCAAAAAATCTATTTACATCACACAATAGCTTAATGCCTTTTGAGACAATATTAGGTAATAGTAATGTATTTTTTCACTTACATATTTATTTATTATGTTATGTTAATCACCATACATTACGTCATTAGTTTTTGATATAGTGTTCCATGATTCATTGTTTGCGTATAACACCCAGTGCTCCATGCAGTACGTGCCCACTTTAATACCCATCTCCAGGCTAACCCATCTCCCTATCCCCCTTTTGAAGCAATGATTAAACAAACAACAAAAAAATCACTCCTGTAGTTTTTGATGATTCCTTTATCAGGTTTCATTAAGGTCCATTTTTGCATATATTATCTTATTATGATCAGAGTCCAGTTAATATTTAATTATGTTCAAACACTGAAAAAGTTCACCATTTTGTAGCTGTTAGGAATTCTTTTAAAACATCTCATGGAGCTGGAGTTGCCTTCTTTAAGAATAGGGCAGATTCATTCACTCACTATGTGCTCCCGGCTTCTAGAATAAATTCTTCTACTGCAGAGAACAGAAAAATAAGTGCTACACTGGTCCTGACAGCTAGGAGTCTGGATAAAATTTAGTTTCCATCAGTTGGAAATGCTTGCTCTAACTTGAATTTGGAGTTAAATAAGGAGACAGTGTGCTAGGTGTCTATTTTGTAGGCACTGTTACAACGGGAATATCCTGCCCCAGAAGATAAATTTTGTTGCCAGTTCTCATATTCCAGATCACAAATAAGGTGATATGTTTCTAAAATTAATGTTCTGGGAGTAGCTTTCTGTTTCCCATATTTTAACTAAGTTTTGTTCCTACGAATTGGCAGTCTCCTGGCTGAGGCAAAGGAAGCACTTTTTTTTATGAGTCAGTGTGCTACTTTGTTCTCACAGTCATCCCAAGAGGCCCAGCCTAGAGGCTGCTCTCCTGGCTCTTTCAACAGTTTTGTAAATCTAGTCTGTGAGTTACATTCCATATCTGCTTAAACTATAACTGATCTCTGACTGATACGGTATCTGGTACCCCAATGACTTGCAGACAAGAACGGCATCCTTCAAGTGCTTATTGAAAACACCAATGTTATGGGCTGGTTAGCAATAGGATTTTGGACAATAAAGGTAGCTGAAAGCTTAATCAGGAGTTAATTCCAAAGACTGGTATTGTTCTAGAATGTATCTTTACTTAAGCAAATCAACATGGCCCTGGTATAAGATATGTAAATACTGATCAGGAACATGCCTTCTTCTCTCTTCCCTGATAAGCAGAAAGTAGCGGAAGTATTATCTCCTGGAGGGAATATCAGTCGACCTTGACTGTCTTGCCTCAAGGATATCGCAACTCTCTGATATTCCTAATTTACTAAGTGAAATATGCCAGACACAAAAGGACAAATATTGTATGACTCCACTTGCATAAAATATCTAGAAGAGGTACATTCTGAGACAGAAAGCAGATTAGAGGTTTCCATAAGCAGCAAAGAGGGCAAATGGAATTATTGCCTGTGGGCACAGGGTTTGTTTGGGATGATAGAAAAGCTTTGGAAACAGATCATGGTGATAGGTACACCGCATTGTGAGTGTAATTAATGTCACTGAATAGTATACTTCAAAAATGGTTAAAATGGAAATCTGTTATATATATTTTAGCACAGTTTTTTTTTTTAATGAAATTGAAATCCTTCTTAATTTCTTATTCTAGCCATTTTATGTAGAGGGGCTCTTGGTTCCTGGGCAATTCCACCTTTAATTAAGAGTGGATCTCCTGCAGTAAGCGATACCAGATTTCTCTCCTGGAATGAGTATGTGTCCTAGAGTGTCACAGCTAATGCATTAGTTACACACAAGTATTTCGACAATTTCCCATTTGAAGAGTGTAAAACACTAACAAAATACAAAGATTATCGCAGTTCCAGGCTCCATATTCCAAATACAAAAAGCAAGGTAATTCTCAGTCTATAAAGTAATTACCATAACAATGGAATATTACTCAGCCATCAGAAAGGACGAATACCCAACTTTTGCATCAACATGGATGGGACTGGAGGAGATGATGCTAAGTGAAATAAGTCAAGCAGAGAAAGACAATTATCATATGGTTTCACTTATTTGTGGAACATAAGGAATAGCATGGAGGACATTAGGAGAAGGAAGGGAAAAGTTAAGGGAGGGAAAATCGAAGGGAGAGATGAACCATGAGAGACGATGGACTCTGAGAAACAAACTGAGGGTTTTAGAGGGGAGGGAGGTGGAGGGATGGGTTAGCCTGGTGATGGGTGTTAAGGAGGGCATGTATTGCATGGAGCACTGGGTGTTACACACAAACAATGAATCCTGGAACACTACATCAAAAACTAATGATGTACTGTATGGTGACTAACGTAACATAATAATAATAAAAAGACCTTAAAAAAACTGGAGAAAAAGAAAAGGGAAAAGGACTGAAAAAAATCACCATAAGCAAATTTATGTAATGAAATTTAATACTTGAGCTTGTTGAAAGTCATAGCAAATAAAGGATGGTATCTACAGGAAAGACAGTAAACAGAAGAAAACATTTTGTTTCATGCCCATCTATAAAGCTGATCTTCTAAACCTATGACTTACATATTTGTGGTTTTTTGAAAGAGATATTCCCTTTACTCAACAAAGACTTATTTCTTACCAGTAAGGTTCCATCTGCTATTCCCCTTAAGAGGTTAATTCTGCCTCTATGGAATTAAGGTATCTTGGGGAGAGGAGAACCCACATATACTTTAATTTCCTTTCTGGAAAGGTATCATTCAAGGCATTGCTGTCTTCCTGCAATGTCAAGAAATTGGAACATAGTCACTTCAGGCACCAAACTACTCTTGAAATCCTGTTCTTCCTCCTGCAGTTTATCTAATTGTTTCAATTCCCTTTGCATCTGGGAGCTGTGTGGCTGGCACTTTTGAAGGCAGGTGTGCTTACCTCTGCGGGCGTGTCCTAAAGAAATAAGAGCCCAGCCCAAGGAGCTTCACAGACTATATCTTAATAACAGAAACTGCTTTTACTCCCTAGCAATTCCAGTGTCTGCTGGCTGTATGGTGCAGCCTGCATTTATGTCCTAACAGCTTTCTATATGAGAGCTGAAACAGGCTCTTCAAATACTGCTCCGTAGCGCCTGTGAAAGGTATTTCTCCCTTCTTAGACGGAGGTCATTGTGGTAATTTTCAGCCGTTGGCATTGTTCCTCATTTGTACTGCTTTTCATTGGATAATGGCTTATTGTAAGCCTCAGAGTAAAAGTGACACTGGAATCCAAGGGGTTTGTCTTTACTCAGTTGCCAATTAAATGCTGCATTTTCCTTCTATAGTCTACAAATTTGATTGTTTGGTTTCAAGAAATAGGGTAAATTAAACCCAGTAGACTATCTGACATGCCTATAGCTTTAAGACAGCTGAGGAACAGGTGGTCTAAAATCCACAGCCCTTTCAATTAATTTAGTGGACTCACTTGGATCTAATTCTATGAAAAAACCCATTTAGCGGCCATCAAGCTGTCAATCAGAGACCCTTGAGTGAAGAGACAGGCAAAGCAATAGGATTAAAGTAAAGCAATTATATTTGCCAAGTAGACTATTTCATGAAAAGGAACAGCAACACCAACAGGTGTTACACTGGAGCAACTGAAGTTTGTATAATAATGTGTTTCTCCCTAGTTTTTCTGAAAAGTCCATAAAGACGGTCTTTTTACTTTTATGACCAAATAAGACCCTATATAATCTCTGACTGCTGCCTGGAGTTTGCAGTCCTTTTATTATAATGGGGTGGAAAAAAGTTTTCTGCCTTAAAGACCAGGTCCCTGGCTTTTTATTGATTATACTGATTTTGAAACAAATTACACTATTTTGAAACACAAATGTCTCCTATTCCCCATTTATTGCAGCCGTAATACATTAGAAACACCTAAAGAGCTAAAGCAGACCGATAGAAGACATTTGTAACATTTAAAACAAGTGAGTAACTTCTGGACTGTAAAAGGACCCCTTGCATAGTAGAAAAATAAAAAAGGCACATGATATTTGTTTGGGAAACAATCCAATG
Source organism: Zalophus californianus (assembly GCF_009762305.2). NCBI lineage: Eukaryota > Metazoa > Chordata > Mammalia > Carnivora > Otariidae > Zalophus > Zalophus californianus. The sequence continues at coordinate 64,727,734 of NC_045595.1, read as the reverse complement.
TCCATCAACAGATAAGTGGATAAAGAAGATGTTATTATATACATACTCCATATATATATATATGGAACGTTACTCAGCCATGAAAAAAAGAATGAAATCTTGCCATTTGCAACAACATGGATGGAGCTAGGAGAGTATTATGCTAAGCAAAATAAGTCAGAGAAAGATAAATTCCACATGATTTCACTCATATGTGGAATTTAAGAAACAAAGAAAAAAGACAAAAAAAACAAACAAACAAACAAACCCAGACTCAAGTACAGAGGATAAATTGATGGTTACCAGAGGAGAGGTGGGGGAATGGGTGAAACAGGTGCCAGGGGATTAAGAGTACACTTACCATGATGAGCACTGACTAATGTATAGAATTGTTGAGTCACTATATTAGACACCTGAAACTAATATAACATGTTAACTGGAATTAAAATAAAAACTTAAAATGCCAAAAAAACCCATACTGTGATCATTTGTCATCAATATAGATCTTGTTTATCTTTTTTAAAAAAGGAACATGATACACATTGTATGTTTATATTTTTTATAAGATTTTGTTTATTTATTTGACAGAGACACAGAGAGAGAGGGAACACAAGTATGGGGAGTGAGAGAGGAAGAAGCAGGCTTCCCGCTGAGCAGGGAGCCCAATGCGGGGCTCGATCCTGGGACCCTGGGATCATGATCTGAGACAAAGGCAGACGCCCAATGATTGAACCACCCAGGCGCCCCAGGCATTTATTATATTTCAATAAGAAGTTAAAATGAAAAGTAAACACAGTAGACTAAAAGAGATACCAATGATCCCCTTCTAGACTGACAAAAATTAGACAACTAAAATGATATCAAATACTGTCAGGGATATAAGAAAATGTGTTATCTCTTGCACTCTCAGTGGGAATACAAACTGGCATCACCATCCTGGGGAAGACAAAATCTGGCACTATTTAGGACACAACTCCACTCCTGGAAATACACGAAGAAACTCTCATTTAGGTCCACAGGGAACATGGAGAAGCTCACCAGCATGAGTAACTGTTCTTTGAATGGCATATAAAAAATGTAATGAGATAGGTCACATGAAGTGCTGGGGATGCTAGTACCTTTCACATACTAGGGACCACAAACATGTAGCTAATGAATAAGAAGCAGAAGATAGGGACGCCTGGGTGGCTCAGTCAGTTAAGCTTCTGTCTTCGGTTCAGGTCATGATCCAGCGTCCTGGGATCGAGCCCCACATCGGGCTCTTTGCTCAGCAAGGAGTCTGCTTCTCCCTCTCTTCCTCCCCCCATTCATGCTTGCTCTCTGAAGTAAATAAATAAAATCTTAAAAAAAAAAAGGAGAAGATAATGGGACATACCTGGTTGAATGCAGGATGAAATGTGGAAACGAAAGCTATCCATTTACATATTACTCCACGAAGGCCGTTTGTAGCAGTAAATAAGACACTTCTCCCTTGATTCCTAGGCTTGTGGAGAAAAGTGGAGGAAAAAAAAGCCGAAAAAAAATTACTGGCAGAAGAGTGAGTGCATGAGAAGAGGTAATGAAGCCTGAATTGATTCAGGTTTCTAAAAGGACTCTGGAGCCACAGGACACTTCAGGAAGTCATTCTGGGTGATACAGAGGATGATGGTCTGAAAAGCCACCAGGGCAGACAAGGACTCATGAAGTGACAAGACAAGCAAAGAAAGTATATTCAGCTGACATCATGAGTGGCAGAAAAGTAATGAAAAAATAAGGCCTTGAAGCTGAAGATAAATCAAAGAGCAATAAGATGGACAGAGGTGAACTGGCTGGAGAGCTAATGATGTTTAAGCTTTAGAGTCCCTCCCTTGCACAGGCCCACCAGAGGGTCTGCACCTGATCTGGTAATCTTCTTTATAAAGATAACCTCCCCAAATTTTATAAGCCTAACAGAAGCCAAGTGTGCCCCACATAATGTCTCCCCACTAGAGATACGCCTTGTTGTCACTTTGTCCTACTTACGTTGAGAGCAAAGACCTTACAGGTGCCATTTGTCGCATTGTGTAACTCCTCGAGCTTGGCTTGAAGAGATTGGGAGAAAGCATCCCAGGGATCAGCTGACGCTCCCATAGTTTCACTTCCCCTCCTTATCCGTGCAAATCGATGCTGTTGGGGATTACCAGAGGATGAATTCAAAGCAGGATGGCCTGAAGAGATTGGGAGAAAGCGTCCCAGGGATCAGCTGACGCTCCCATAGTTTCACTTCCCCTCCTTATCCGTGCAAATCGATGCTGTTGGGGATTACCAGAGGATGAATCCAAGCGGAAGACAGCATCTTCATCCTGAGTCCCACACAGGGTGAACGAAGCACTCAGGGCCTCTCTGACATGTGTAGCTTATCAAGTTAATGACGCAGCTCAGCTTTCTTCTATGTGCCCAGAAGTAAAATCTAGAAGAACTGGAAATCCTTTGAAAAGGACACCAATAGGGTCACCAGCCAGACTCCCATTTAATATCATGAGGATTGATTGCTTTTCTACCTGGGGTTGCGAAAGGAGACCACCGCCACCTGCGTAATTGCTACATCTGGGCAGAGACTGTCAGCATCCCACAGACCTGGAAACCCACGGGGCCGCCTGCAGGGTCTTACTATTGCACTCACTTAGCTAAATAAATGTGTAATCTGTAACCGCTGGCATAAATTACCTATTTCACAGCCTGCTCCAGAGCATGAAGAAAAATCAGGGAGAGACAAAGGGATTCCTTCTTGTAATTCCATCCACTGAGAGCAAATTGATGAAACAGTTTATGCAGCTCATTAATTAAGTGAGCTGGCGGCTGAAGGGTACTACACAGCAGCTGGAAGGGTCCAGCCAATCAAAGCAAGCAGATGTAGATGTGCCCTCTGCACTGCAGCTTGACTTAACAGAATTTACTGTTGTTTAGCGCCTTGCTACCTTTTCAAAGCTCCAGACTGGCAGCTTTGGGGTCACTGGTGAGGTTGTTGGGATACAGCTTCTTGGGCCCCATCCAGACCCACTGAACAGAATCTGCATTCAAAGATCCCCAAATGGTGCATATACACAATGAAGTTCGAGAAGAACTAGCTTAAAGGAATAATATTTAGATGTTCAAAAACTCCCCTCCCAAGGCTATCTAAGGTCTAAGCTCACCATTGAAATCTGAGAACACACGCCGTGCATTAACAGGGGCTCTAGAACATATACACACACACAAATCCTAGATCATCCTTTACCAATTGTGTGCCCTTGGGTAAACTGTCAACCTCTGTGGCTTCAGTTTCCTTAACTATAAAGTGGGATAACAATACAGTTGACCTTTGAACCACATGGGTTTGAACTGTGTGAGTCCACTTACATGTAGATTTTTTTATAAACACAGTGCAGTACTGTAAATGTATTTTCTTTATGATTTTCTTTTTTTTTAAAGATTTTATTTATTTATTTGACAGAGAGAGACACAGCGAGAGAGGGAGCAGGGGGAGAGAGAGAAGCAGGCTTCCCGCAGAGCAGGGAGCCCGATGCGGGGCTTGATCCCAGGACCCTGGGAACACGACCTGAGCCGAAGGCAGACGCTTAAGGACTGAGCCACCCAGGAGCACTCTTTATGATTTTCTTAACATTTTCTTTTCTCTGGCTTACTTTATTGCAAGAATACAGTATATATAATACCTATAACATGCAAAATATGTGTTGACTGTTTATGTTATCAGCAAGTCTTCCCGTCAACAGGCTATTAGCAATGTTTGGAGGGAGTCAAGAGTTACACATAGATTTTTGACTGCTCCAGAATCAGTGCCCCTAACCCCCATGTTGTTTGAGGGCCAATTGTATTTCTTTCTTTATAAGACTGTGCTATGCATGCCAAGCTCAGAGCATGTGGCCTGCTGCAAGCCTTCAATAGAAGTTTGCTTTTAATAGTACCATGACTGGGGGTATAGACTTAAGGCATGATTTGGGAATGCATAACTGGATCCAATGACCTCAGCTGCTAGCCTTGATTATATGATTGCTGACCCTCTGCTTGTCTCCTTGGCTCAGTTCTCTGCAGGAAATACATGGACTCTCTAGGTGGCATTGTTTGAATCCTAAACACTCCTCTTGCCTCTCAATGCAACTGTGGGATTAGCTCATTTTTCTAGCAAAATCCCCCCCCCACCCCCCCAGGAGTTGCAGCTTTCAAAAGTAGGCCAAAGCAGAAAATGTGCTGGTCTTTGCACAAGTTATTTGCAATTCAGCAACATGTAGATACTCAACTGGACCATCTCCACATTTAGGCATCTCAAAGGAGTAGACACAGAGGGAAAATTCTAAAATTTTTTTTATTCTAGTAGAAATTGGGTTAATCCAAAAGCCCAGGTTTCTAAAGTCCAGAAAAATAATTACTTTGGGAATCAGGAGGGATGTGGGGAAGGTCCTGACAGGTGGTCTAGGGGAATGAGGAACCACTCTGTTCCATATAAACAATATTCATATAGAGTTATTGCTCTTCTATCCCCAACTATTTGATCCTATTTACAATTCCTTGATATGTTCTCTCTCCCTTCCAGAAAATAAACAAAAATCTTACAACAATAAGAGGAAATTAGAACATAAGAATGAGAATTCCACACAACTAGGTAGGGGTAGATGAAAGAATACTGAGTAGTGACAAATGAAGTGGACATTTACCTTATACACCTCTCTGTGCCATCTCTTACTCCATTGTAAAATGGACCAAATCCTCTCTACTCATAAGATGGAGGTAAAATTCTTACAGGGAACTTGAAAGTAGCTGCAAACTTTAAAGTAGTTCTTCTCAAACACTACAGGGCACCAGAATCACCCAGGGAGCTTGTGAAATATCTATTTCTGGGCTCCATCCCTGCTGCTTCTGATTCAGCAGGTCTGGGGAAGAGTCTAAGAATTTGCATTTCTAACAAACTTTCAGGTGATGTTGATGTGTTGATGCTGCAGGTGCCTGAACCACACCTGCCCTGGGAAGCACTGAGCCAGAGCATATCTCACGTTTGCCTCTCTCCTTCTTTTCTCCTTTTGCTGTGACAAATACAACCAAGCAAGGGGAGTCTAAAATGCCCTGGTTAAGGTCTTTGCCAGTGGTTGCTTATGAAGCTATGAGTTTTCATTTCTATTTGTATCTGTTAATATTACACCTGAGTTCTTACTGCCGAGACTGACCCTTCCCCAGGATTCTGGGTGGGTAGTTTTGGAGGCAACATGGTGTAGTGCTTAGGAATAGGGCTGGGGTAGGGCTGTATGCTGGACTGCCTGCTTGGTCACTGTTGTGGTTACACACCTAGTCAAGTTATTTTATATTTCTGGGCCTCTTTTTTTGTTTGTTTTGTTTTCATCTTTAATAGAGCTCATATTAGTACATCCCTTTTAGTGTTTTTGTGAGGATTAAATAAATATAAGAAAACCATATAAAATAAGATTTGGAACAAGGTCTTTCAATTCAAGTTAGGCATGATTATAGGCATGAGAAAAAAAAATCTCAAATGTCAGGGTGCCTCTGAGTGTTATAGGTATTTTCCTCCATGATTTTTATATAAATTTCACTTGGTCTGAAAATGTTTAGTATCCTCACTTTTTAACAGAGATGAGAAAATAGAACCTCTTGAGGTTATTTGGGTTATTTGCCCAAACAAATGGCACAGTCAAGATTTGCTCCTCAGGCTTATCCTGCTCAAATTCTCCCACCCCCACCCGCTCTCTCTCTCCCCAGGACCCCTTCTTCTCTCTCATTAACATACATATTTTTTGTAGTGCAGACCTTGATGAATTCTTTGAAGCCACTCTACCACACTTCCCAGAGCACTCTCCTGAAGACCCATGAAGTATTGAACCCCATAAAGTATTTATTTGACAATATGGTGAAACAATTATCAGGAGGCTCAATCACATATACTTTGGCAGAAATAAAATTAGATTTATCTGTTAAGAGCTACTGTTCTCACTGTAAAATATTAAGGTAGGAATAAAGTCTCTAAATGAGAACTTTAAAATAAGGATTGGGGACGCCTGGGTGGCTCAGTTGGTTAAGCATCTGTCTTCGACTCAGGGCATGATCTCAGGGTCCTGGGATCCAGTCCCATATCAGGCTCCTTGCTCAGTGGGGAGCCTGCTTCTCCTTCTGCCTCTGCTGCTCCCCCTGCTTGTGCTCTCCCTCACTCTCTCTTTCTCGCTCTCTCTATGGCAAATAAATACATACAATCTTTTTAAAAAATTAAAAATATAAAATAACTAAAATAAGGATTGTGCAGAAAAACAAAGAGCTTCACTTCACACAACACTATTAGGGATTAATTTTATAATTCTATTAATAGAAATTTTCACAAAGATTCCAGGTTCAAGAAGGAAGCCTAAGGATACATAATTTCCCCTTTCTTCCTAAGGCCCTGCTGAAATAAAAGTACAGAAATAAGCTAAAGAAGAAACCAACAGTGGCTAAGAGAATGAATTCTCCAGAGGCCACCAATGTGTAAGCTACTACAGGAACATTTTTAAAGATTAAAAATAGTTCATGTGTTGACAGAGATAATAAGCAGAATAGCCACAACCTATAATATGTTAGGAGGAACTGGCAGAAGAGATAGGAATATGTCTGCTGTAGAAACCCTAGAGGAGCTCTGGACTTAAAGATGGAAGGGACGGCAGGGCAACAACAAAAATAATGTGTGCAATCTTCTATAGAGCAGACTGCATCAGTCAGCTATCCTATTACCCCCAACCTCCTCTCAAAGAGCAGATTCCTTGACATTTGGCCAAAAACAAACAAAAGACAGGTCTTTCTTCTAGAAGGAAATTGAATAAAATGACTGCAAAAAGCAGGGATGTTGATGCCGCAGAGAAAAAAAACCTCCTCATTTTGACATTTGGTGAACTAGCATTGTGATATTCAACTCTGTGCCTGCTCATGTTAAAACTAAGCCTGCCCTTGCAACGCTGGGCCTGCTCCATATAGCACCCAGTCAAACTAGTCAAATAGGAGCTCTAGCAGAGTGTCATACACAAACTCTTTGGATCCCCAGGTATATGAGCAAAACCGGTATATGAGACAACATGCAAAGAGAACAAGAAGTAAAATTTTTAAAAAGAAACAAAATGATAGGAACAAAGATACCAAAATAGAAAATTAGGTTTTTGAGGAGTCTTTAGGTTCAGACCCCAAAAGGGCTACAAGGTAGTAGACTGGGTAGGCTGACCCTTTCTAGGTAACCTAGAATTGGTACACTTGGCCTCCTGCCAGAAGCAAATGTAAATGCAAAAGGTCTTATTAGATATAAAACAGCATATTTCATAATAAAGAATTTCAATTCACTGGAAACATAGAGCAAATCTCAATTTGTAAAGTCTCAAGTTATAGGAAGAAAAAAGTTTAAGAGATATGGGAGAAATTGACATATCCACAATCATAGAGGAAGATTTTTAAACATTTCTAAGTTCCAGTGAGATTAAGAAAGAGATCACTTCTTGCAACATTGTGAGGTCTTGGCTGGTGAAAAAAAATCAAGATAAAGAAGTAAAATGTGTAAGATGCAGAAAAGAAGCAGTAAAATGAATCATATTCATATGATTATGTACTAGAAAAACTAGTAATTAATGAGAATTTAAAGATGAGTTAAACACACAAAAATAGTTTTCCTATAAACCAACAATTAGAAAGAAATTTAAAGACCATTTAAAAAAGAAAAATATATCCAATATTGAGACATCGATCTAGCAAAAAGACTTGCAAGAAAATTACACAAAAATGCATAAAATAATAAAGTTGTTAAAGATTTAAAAGGAAAAAATACATAAAATGTTACTGAGATATATTAAAAAAGAAAAAAATAATTGGAGAAATATCATATACATTGTTTAGATAACTCAATTTTATTAAACTGTGAATTTAATGTCTATTTTCAAACACATTCCAAGTCATAAGCTCACACAGTATTTTGACAACTACTGACAAAATGATTCTAAGTTTTATATGTAATTGCAAATGACCAAGAAACCAAGATATTCTTTAAGATTAAGAACTAGGTGAAAAGATTTATTCAACTGGATATTGTAAGAGCCAATACAAAGAAGCTTAATTCTCCTGTTGAAAATAAGGAAAATAGGACTTCTGTTTTTTTGAAAGCATTTTCTTTTCATAAGCCTCTAATGGTAAATGTTGTAAATAGATTTTTAAAAGACTCTTGCCACTTTTACAACCAAGGAAAGTCTTTCTCAAGGACTTTGGAGGCATCCTTTTGAAATGTAAGCATCAAGGGAGATAGAACCTCTATTTTCCAGTCCTGATGGAAGGATAAGAGCCAAACTTTTATTGATTTTCAGTTTTTATTTTGATTTCAGTTAGTTAACATACAATTTTTTTTATTATGTTCAATCAACCAACATATAGTACATCATTGTTTTTGATGCAGTGTTATATCACTTTCAGGTGTACAATGTAGTGATTCAACACTTCCATACCTCACCCTGTGCTCATCACAAGGGAACTCCTAATCCCCATCACCTAGTAAACCAATATCCCTCACCCCCTCCCCTCTGGTAACATCAGTTTGTTCTCTATAGTTAAGAGTCTGTTTCTTGGGGGGCGGAGCAAGATGGTGGAGGAGTAGGAGACCTAGATTTCATCTGGTCTCAGGAATTCAGCTGAATAGGGATCAAACCATACTGAACACCTACAAACTCAACAAGAGATCGAAGAGAAGAGGAGCAACAACTCTCTGAACAGAGAAGCGACCACTTACTGGAAGGTAGGACGTGCAGAGAAGTGAATCCGAGGCGATATTCGGGAGGAGAGACGGCAGGGGAGGGGGCCTCCATTGGCCACTTCTGGCAAGTGATAGAGCCACGGAGCACAAAATCGGGAACTTTTAGAAGTCGGCTCCGCTGAGGGACGTCGCTCCAGTGGCTAAGCGGGGGGTGGAATCCTCCCGGGACAGTGTGGTCTCAGGACCCTTGGGGTCACAGAAAGACCGGGGGGTGCCTGAGTATGGCAGAACTCCCAGGTATCGGAGTGGGGAAGCCGGCTGCAGAAATGGAGCCGAGGCACGGGCTCTCAGCTCGGGGTTGCTATAAACTGTGATCCGCGGCCCAGTCGGGCCACTGCTCCTCCAGCAGGGACCCAACAAGCGGCAGAGCCGGGGAGACTCCCCTTTCTCCCCCGAGAGGAGTGGCACAGGAGTGCACCACAGGGATCTGCTGGGTTTGGAGACTCCACACGGGGTCAGGTGCCAGAGATAGAAACGCTCAGTCACAGGCCACGTGAGCATGGAGTGCGGCCGGAGACCAGGGAGACAGGAGTGACTGCTTTTCTCTGGGGGCGCACTGAGGAGTGGGGCCCCGAGTTCTCAGCTCCTCCGGGTGGAGATTGGGAGGCCACCATTTTCGCCCTGGTCCTCCAAAGGTGTACTGAGAGCTTGCAGGGAACAAAAGCTCCTGAGAGTAAACCCAAGCAGCTTGCTTAGCCTGGACTGACAAGGGCGGGGCAATTCAGCCTCCGCAAAGATATTTGGGAACCACAGGAACAGGCCCCTCCCCCAGAAGATCAGCACGAACAGCCAGCAAGCCAAGACCAAGTTTACCGATCAAGGAGAACGGGAAAACTCCAGCGCTAGGGGAATACTGCACATAGAATTCATGGCTTTTTTTTTTTACCATGATTCATTAGTTCATCAAAGTTAATTTTTTTAACTGTTTTTTTTTTAATTTTTCTTTTTCCCTTTTCAACCAACATCTTATCAATCCCTTTTTTAAAAAATCATTTTTTTGTTTTTCATTTTTAGAGTCATATTTTATCCCTTCATAGTAGTTACCCTTATTTTTGGCATATATATATAAGTTGTTCTCTCTTTAAAATTTTGACATACAGTTTCTTCTAACAGATCAAAATATACCCTAAATCACTAGTGTATGGCTTTGTTCTAGTCTCCTGCCTGATCACATTCTCTCCCCCCTTTTTTTTTAAATCTTCTTCTTTCTGTTTTCAAAAAACTTCTTATCTTATCAATTCCTTTTATAAAATCTTTTATAATTTTCATCTTTACAGTCGTCTTCCATCCCTTCATTGTATCAACCCTTATTTTGTACATATATGTCTTTCTTCCTTTAAAATTTAGGAGGTACTTTTTTCTACAGACAAAAATATGCCCCAAATCTAGTGTGTGGGAATGATCTATGCACTAGCCTGATCATATTTGATCATATTCTGCTTTTTTTGTATTGTTCTGTTTTTGTTTTTAACTTTTTTTTTTCTCTTTCTTTTTTCTTTCTTTCCCTTTCTTTTCCCCTGGTTTCCGGTCTTTTCTGATTTGTATAGAGTATATTTGCTGGGGACATTGTTAACCTGTTAGCATTTTGTTCTCTCATTCATCTATTCTTCTCTGGACAAAACGACAAGACGAAAAAAATCACCTCAGCAAAAAGAACGAGAGGTAGTACCGTCAGCCAGGGACCTACTAATAAGGACATTAGTACAATGTCAGACCTAGAGTTCAGAATCATGACTTTAAAGATACTAGCTGGGCTTGAAAAAAACATGGAAGTTATTAGAGAAAACCCTTTCTGGAGAAATAAAAGAAATAAAATCTAAACAAGTCGAAATCAAAAAGACTACTAATGATGTGCAATAAAAAATGGGGACATGAACTGCTAGGATAAATGAGGCACAAGAGAGAATCAGCGATATAGAAGAGCAAATGATGGGAAATAAACAGGCTGAGAAAAAGATAAACAATGACTGGATATCGAGGGCAAAATTTGAGAGATAAGTGATACGATAAGATGAAACAACATTAGAATAATTGGGATCCCAGAAGAAGAAGAAAGAGAGAGAGGGGCAGAAGGTATATTGGAGCAAATAATAGCAGAGAACTTCCCTAATGTGAGGAAGGAAACAGGCATCAAAATCCAGGAGGCACAGAGAACCCCTCTCAAAATCAATAAAAATAGGTCAACACCCTGACATCAAATAGTAAAACTTACGAGTCTCAGAGACAAAGAGAAAATCCTGAAAGCAGCTCGGGAGAAGAGATATGTAACCTACAATGGTAGAAATATTAGATTGGCAACAGACCTATCCACAGAGACCTGGCAGGCCAGAAAGGACTGGCAAGAAATCTTCAGAGCCCTAAATGAGAAAAATATGCAGCCAAGAATACTATATCCAGCTAGGCTGTCATTGAAAATAGAAGGAGAGATAAAAAGCTTCCAGGACAAACAAAAACTAAAGGAATTTGCAAACACGAAACCAGCCCTCCAAGAAATATTGAAAGGGGTCCTCTAAGCAAAGAGAGAGCCTAAAAACAGCATAGATAAGAAAGGAACCCAGACAATATACAGTAACAGTCACCTTACAGGCAATACAATGGCACTAAATTCATATCTTTCAATAGTTACCCTGAATGTAAATGGGCTAAATGCCCCAATCAAAAGACACAGGCTATCAGATTGGATTAAAAAACAAGACCCACCCATATGCTGTCTGCAAGAGACTCATTTTAGGCCCAAAGACAACCCCAGATTGAAAGTGAGGGGGTGGAAAACCATTTACCAAGCTAATGGACACCAAAAGAAAGCTGGGGTGGCAATCCTTACATCAGACAAATTAGATTTTAAAACAAAGACTGTAATAAGAGATGAGGAAGTACACTATATCCTACTTAAAGGGTCTATCCAACAAGAAGATCTAACAATTGTAAATATCTATGCCCCTAACATGGGAGCAGACAATTATATAAGGGAATTAATATCAAAAGCGAAGAAACACATGGACAACAATACAATAATAGTGGGGGACTTTAACACCCCCCTGACTGAAATGGACAGATCATCTAAGCAAAAGATCAACAAGGAAATAAAGACTTTAAATGACACACTGGACCAAATGGACTTCACAGACATATTCAGAATATTCCATTCCAAAGGAACGGAATACACATTCTTCTCTACTGCCCATGGAACCTTCTCCAGAATTGATCACATCCTAGGTCACAAATCAGGTCTCAACCGGTACCAAAAGATTGGGATTCTTCCCTGTATATTTTCAGACCACAATGCTTTGAAACTAGAACTCAATCACAAGAGGAAAGTTGGAAAGAACTCAAATACATGGAGGCTAAAGAGCATCCTACTAAAGAATGAATGGGTCAACAAGGAAATTAAAGAAGAATTAAAAAAAATCATGGAAACTAATGAAAATGAAAACACAACTGTTTAAAATCTTTGGGATATAGCAAATGCTGTCCTGAGAGGAAAGTATATAGCAATACAAAGCCTTTCTCAAGAAACAAGAAAGGTCTCAAATACACAAACTAACCCTACAGCTAAAGGAGCTGGAGAAAGAACAGCAAATAAAGCCTAAACCCAGCAGGAAAAGAGAAATCATAAAGATCCGAGCAGAAATCAATGAACTAGAAACCAAAAGAACAGTAGAACAGATCAACGAAACTAGGAGCTGGTTCTTTGAAAGAATTCACAAGATTGATAAACCCCTGGCCAGACTTATCAAAAAGAAAAGATTTCTCTTTTCAAATCAGCAAAATCATGAATGAAAGAGGAGAGATCACAGCCAACACCAAAGACATACAAACAATTATAAGAACATACTATGAGCAACTCTCTGCCAGCAAATTAGATAACCTGGAAGAAATGGGTGCATTCCTAGAGATGTATCAACTACCAAAACTGAACCAGGAAGAAATAGAAAACCTGAACAGACTTATAGCCACTAAGGAAATTGAAGCAGTCATCCAAAATCTCCCAAGAAACAAAAGGCCAGGGCCAGATGGCTTCTCAGGGGAATTCTACCAAGCATATAAGAAGAATTAATACCTATTCTCCTGAAACTGTTCCAAAAAATAGAAATGGAAGGAAAACTTCCAAGCTCATTTTATGAGGCCAGCATTACCTTGATCCCAAAACCAGACAAAGACCCCATCAAAAGGAGAATTACAGACCAATATCCTTGATGAACATGGATGCAAAAATTCTCACCAAAATACTAGCCAATAGGATCCAACAGTACATTAAAAGGATTATTCACCATGACCAAATGGGATTTATCCCTGGGCTGCAAGGATGGTTCAACATCCGCAAATCAATCAACGTGATACAATACATTAACCAAAGAAAGAACAAGAATCATATGATCCTCTCAATAGATGCAGAAAAAGCATTTGACAAAGTACAGCATCCTTTCTTGATCAAAACTCTTCAGAGTATAGGGATAGAGGGTACATACCTCAATATCATAAAAGCCATCTATGAAAAACCTACAGTGAATATCATTCTCAATGGGGAAAAGCTGAGAGCTTTTCCCCTAAGGTCAGGAACGCGGCAGGGATGTCCACTCTCACCACTGCTATTCAACATAGTATTAGAAGTCCTAGCCACAGCAATCAGACACCAAAAAAAATCAAAGGCATCCAAATCGGCAAAGAGGAAGTCAAACTCTCACTCTTTGCAGATGATATGATCCTGTATGTGGAAAACCCAAAAGACTCCATCCCAAAACTGCTAGAACTCATTCAGGAATTCAGTCAAGTAGCAGGATATAAAATCAATGCACAGAAATCAGTGGCATTCCTATACACCAACAACAAGACAGAAGAGAGACAAATCAAGGAGTCGATCCCATTTACAATTGCACCCAAAACCATAAGATACCTAGGAATAAATTTATCCAAAGAGGCAAAGGATCTGTACTCAGAAAACTATAAAATACTCATGAAAGAAATTGAAGAAGACACAAAGAAATGGAAAAACGTTCCATGCTCATGGATTGGAAGAACACACATTGTGAAGATGTCAATGCTACCTAGAGCAATCTACACATTCAATGCAATCCCCATCAAAATACCATCCACCTTTTTCAAAGAAATGGAACAAATAATCCTAAAATTTGTATGGAACCAGAAGAGACCCCGAATAGCCAGAGGAATGTTGAAAAACAAAAGCAAAGCTGGCGGCATCACAATTCCGGACTTCCAGCTCTATTACAAAGCTGTCATCATCAAGACAGTATGGTACTGGCACAAAAACAGACACATAGATCAATGGAACAGAATCGAGAGCCCAGAAATGGACCCTCAACTCTATGGTCAACTCATCTTTGACAAAGCAGGAAAGAATGTCCAATGGCAAAAAGACAGTCTCTTCAACAAATGGTGTTGGGAAAATTGGACAGCCACATGCAGAAGAATGAAACTGGATCATTTCCTTACACCACACACAAAAATAGACTCCAAATGTTTGAAAGACCTAAACGTGAGATAGGAGTCCATCAAAATCCTAAAGGAGAACACAGGTAGCAACCTCTTCGACCTCAGCTGCAGCAACTTCTTCCTAGAAACATCGCCAAAGGCAAGGGAAGCAAGGGCAAAAATGAACTATTGGAATTTCATCAAGATAAAAAGCTTTTGCACAGCAAAAGGAACAGTTCACGAAACCAAAAGACAACCGACAGAATGGGAGCAAATATTTGCAAATGACATATCAGATAAAGGGTTAGTATCCAAAATGTATAAAGAACTTATCAAACTCAACACCCAAAGAATAATCCAATCAAGAAATGGGCAGAAGACATGAACAGACATTTTTCCAAAGAAGACATCCAAATGGCCAAGAGACACATGAAAAAGTGCTCAACATCACTCGGCATCAGGGAAATCCAAATCAAAACTTCAATGAGATACCACCTCACACCAGTCAGAATGGCTAAAATTAACAAGTCAGGAAACCACAGATGTTGGCGGGGATGTGGAGAAGGGGGAACCCTCCTACACTGTTGGTGGGAATGCAAGCTGGTGCAAGCCCTCTGGAAAACAGTATGGAGGTTCTTCAAACAGTTGAAAATAGAGCTACCATACGATACAGCCATTGCACTACTGGGTGTTTACCACAAAGATAGAAATGTAGGGATCCGAAGGGGTATGTGCACCCCAATGTTTATAGCAGCAATGTCCACAATAGCCAAAGTGTGGAAAGAGCCAAGATGTCCATCGACAGATGAATGGATAAAGATGAAGTCGTATATATACACAATGGAATATTATGCAGCCATCAAAAGGAATGAGATCTTGCCATTTGCAATGCTGTGGATGGAACTGGAGGGTGTTATGCTGAGTGAAATAAGTCAATCAGAGAAAGACATGTATCATATGACCTCACTGATATGAGGAATTCTTAATCTCAGGAAAGAAACTGAGTGTTGGTGCAGTGGTGGGTGTTGGGAGGGATGGGGTGGCTGGGTGATAGACATTGGGTAGGGTATATGCTATGGTGAGTGCTGTGAATTGTGCAAGACTGTTGAATCACAGATCTGTATTTCTGAAACAAATAATGCAACATATGTTAAGAAAAACGAAAAAGAAGAAAATAGCAGGAGGCGAACAATGAAGGGGAGTAAGTCAGAGGGGAGTTGAACCATGAAAGACGAGGGACTCTGAAAAACAAACTGAGGGTTTTAGAGGGGAGGAGGGTAGGGGGATGGGTTAGCCTGGTGATGGGTATTAAAAAGGGCACATTCTGCATGGAGCGCTGGGTGTTATGCACAAACAATGAATCATGGAACACTACATCAAAAACTAATGATGTAATATATGGTGATTAACATAACAATAAAAAAATTTAAAAAAAGAGTATGTTTCTTGGTCGCCTCTCTCTCTCTATTTTTTCCCTTTGCTCATTTATTTTGGTTCTTAATTTCCACATATGAGTGAAATCAGACAGTATTCTTCTTTTAGTGTCTGATTTATCTCACTTAGGATTATACTTCTTAGCTTTATCCATGTCATTTCAAGATTTCATTCATTTTTATGGTTGAGTAATATTCTATTGTGTGTGTATATATATATATATATATATACACACACACATATATATACACATCTGTATATATATACATATACATACCATATATACCATTTCTTGTTTGTCCATTCATCAGTCAGTTGGACACTTGGGCTCCTTCCATAATTTGGCTATTATAGATAATGCTGCTGTAAACATTGGGGTGCATGTATCTCTTTGAATTGTACTGAATTGTATTCTTTGGGTAAATACCCAATAGTGCAATTGTTGGATTGTAGAGATGTTCTGTTTTGAATACTAGAGCTTTGTAATATAACTTGAAGTCCAGAATTGTGATGCCTCCAGCTTTGCTTTATTTTTCAAGATTACTTTGGCTATTTGGGGTCTTCTGCGGTTCCATACAAATTTTAGGATTGTTTTTTCTAGTTCTGTGAAAAATGCTGCTGGTATTTGATAGGGATAGCATTAAATGCATAGATTGCATTGGGTAGTATAGACATTTTAACAGTATTTGTTCTTCCAATCCATGAGCATGGGATCTCTTTCCATTTCTTTGTGTTGTCTTCAATTTCTTTCATCAGTGTTTCATACTTTTCAGAGAACAAGTCTTTCCTCTCTTCATTAAGGTTTATTCCTAGGTATCTTATAATTTTTGTACACTTGTAAATGAGGTTGTTTTCTTAATTTCTCTTTCTGTTTCTTCATTATTGGTGTATAGAAATGCAACAGATTTCTGTACATGGATTTTGTATCCTGTGACTTTACTGAATTCATTTATCAGTTTCATCAGGTTTTTGGTGAAGTCTTTTTGGTTTTCTATATTTATAGTATCATGTCATCTGCAAACAAAAGTTTTCTTTCTTCCTTATGCATTGGGATGCCTTTTATTGCTTTTTTGGTGTCTAATTGCTGTGGCGAGGACTTCCATTACTATATTGAGTAGAAGTGGTGAGAGTGCACATCCTTGTCTTGTTCCTGACCGTAGGGGAAAAGCTCTCAGGTTTTCTCCATTCAGGATGATGATAACTGTAGGTTTTTTCATAGATGGCTTTGATTATGTTGAGGTATCTTCCCTCTAAATCTATTTTGTTGAGCGTTTTTATCACGAAAGGATGTTGTACTGTCTCAAATGCTTTTTCTGTGTCTACTGAGATAATCTTAGTATATGTGCTGTGGAAGCAAGCACTCTGCTGAGATAATCAAATGGTTGTTATCCTTTCACTTATTGATGTGATGTATCACATTGATTGATTTGCAAATATTGACGCATGCTTGCAACCCAGGAATAAATCCCACTTGATCGTGGTGAATGAGTTTTTCATGTATTGTTGGATTTGGTTTGCTAGTATTTTGTGGAGGATTTTGCATCCATGTTCATCAGGGATATTGGCCTATAGTTCTCATCTTTAGTGGTGTCTTTATATGGTTTTGGCATCAGTGTAATGCTGGTCTTACAGAATGAATTTGGAAGAAGTTTTCCTTCCTTTTCTAATTTTTGGAATAGTTTGAGAAGAATAATTCTTCTTTAAATATTTGGTAGAATGCATGTGTGAAGACATCTGGTCTTGGGATTTTGCTCGTTAGGAGTTTTTTAATCTGCTTCAATTTCTTTGCAGGTAATCAGTCTGTTCAACTTTTCTATTTCTTCCTTTTTCAGTTTTGGTAGTTTATATATGTATAGGAATTAATTCATCCATTTCTTCCAGGTTGTCCAATTCTTTGGTGTGTACTTTTTCATAGTATTGTCTTATAATTGTTTGTATTTCTGTGGTGTTGGTTGCTATATCTCCTATTTTGTGATTTTATTTTTTTTGAATCTTTTTTTTATGATAAATCTGGCTAAAGGTTTATCAATTTTGTTGATTTTTTTTCAAAGAACCACTGCCTGGTTTCATATATCTGTTCTGTTTCTTTTTTGTTTGTTTCTATATCATTTCTTTCTAATCTAATCTTTTTTATTTGCTTACTTCTGCTGGTTTTAGGTTTTGTTTGTTGTTCTTTTTCTAGCTCCTTTAAGTGTAAGGTTAGGTTGTTTATTTGAGATTTTTCTTGCTTCTTGAGACAGGTTTGTATTGCTATAAACTTCCCTCTTTAGACCACCTTTGCTGCATCCCAAAGGTTTTGACTCTTTTGTTTTCATTTTCATTTGTTTCCATGTACTTTTTAACTTCTTCTTTGATTTCCTGGATGAAACAGTCATTATTCAGTACCATGTTATTCAACCTCCATGTATTTGTGGTCTTTCCAGATATTTTCTTGTGGTTTTGTTCTTGCTTTATAACATTGTGTTCAGAATAGACACATAGTATGACTTTGATCTGAATTTGTTGAGGCTCATTTTGTGGGTTAATATGTAATCTATTCTGGAGAATGTTCTGTATGCACTTGAAAAGAATGTGCATTCTGCTGTTATAGGATGGAATGTTCTGAATATAACTGTTATGTCCATCTCTTGCAGTGTGTCATTCAAAGCAATCGTTTCTTGTTTATTTTCTGTTTAGAGGATCTGTCCATTGATGTAAGTGGGATGTTAAGATCCCCTACTACTATTGTATTATTACTGATTATTTCCTTTATTTTTGTTATTAACTATTTTATGTAGTTGGGTGCTCCTATGTTGGGTGCATAAATATTTACAAGTGTTATATCTTCTTGTTGGACTGTCTTTTTTATTATTATATAGTGTCCTTTTTGTCTCTTGTTACAGTCTTTATTTTAAAGTCTATTTTGTCCAATATACCTATAACTACTGAACTTTCTTTTGACCTCCATTTACATGATAGATATTTATCCATCCCCTCATTCTCAATCTGTAGGTGTCTTTAGGTCTAAAATAGTCTCTCTCTTTTGAAAGATATTATTTATTTATTTGTCAGAGAGAGATAGAGCAGCAGGAAGAGGGAGAAGGAGGCTCCCTGCTGAGCAAGGAGTCTGATGTGGGACTTGATCCCAGGACGCTGGGATCAAGACCTGAGCCAAAGGCAGACGCTTAACTGAGACACCTAGGCATCCCTAAAATAGTCTCTTGTAGGCAGCAGATGGATTGGTCTTGTTTTTTTGTCCATTCTGTTACCCTGTATCTTTTGATTGGATCATTTAGTCCATTTACGTTCAGATCATTTATGGATAGATATGTAGTTATTGTCATTTTATTATTTGTTTTGTGGTTGTTTCTGAAGATTTTCTCTGATCCTTTCTTGTCTTTCTCTCTTTCATTTTCTTGCAGATTTTTTTTAGTGATATTTTTGGATTTCTTGCTCTTTATTCTTTAAATGTATATTAGTGGTTTTTGATATATGGTAACCACTAGGTTTGTATATAACCAGCCTCTGCAGATAACAGTCTGTATTAAGTTGATGATCATTCAAGTTTGAACACTTTCTTTACTACTTTCCTCCTCACATTTACTTGTATGCTGTTATATTTTATATACTTTGACTTTATGAGTTCCCTGACTGATTTTTTACAGAAATATTCATTTTTACTGCTTTTGTGTTTCTTACCTTGCACTGTCACTTTTGGTGTCCTTTTTCCCTCAAAGAGGGCCCCTTAATCTTTCTTGCAGGGCTGGTTTAGTGGTCATGAACTCCTTTAGATTTTGTTTGTTTGGCAAACTCTTTATGTCTCCTTATATTCTGAATGATAGCCTTGCTGGACAGAGTGTTCTTGGCTGCAGAATTTTCCCATTCAGCACTTTGAATAGATCGTGCCACTCCTGTCTGTCAAAGTTTCTGTTGAAAAATCTCTACTAGCCTTATGGGTTTTCCCTTGTAAGTTACTGTCCTTTTTTTGTCTTGCTGGTTTTAAACAGTTTCTTTATCACTACATTTTTCTTGTTTATTTATACTATATCTTGGTGTGAGTCTGCTTTTGTTGATTTTGATGGGAGTTCTCTGTGCCTCCTGGATCTGGATGTTTGTTTCCTTCCCTAGATTAGGGAAGTTTTCAGCTATAATTTCTTCAAATGAATTTTCTGCCCCCCTTTTCTCTCTTTTCTTCATCTGGGACTTCTATAATACAAATGTTATTATGTTTGATGGAGTCACTGAGTTCCCTAAATCCATTCTCCTTTTGCATAATTCATTTTCTGGTTTTTGTTCAGTTTGAATACTTTCCATTATTCTGTCTTCTAGGTCACAAATTCATTCCTCTGCTTCTTCCATCCTGCTGCTTATTTCATCAAGCATGTTTCTCATTTCATTTATTGACCCCTTTATCTCTGCTATGTTATTCCTTATCTCTGTGTTAAGGGTCTCACTCATATCTTCCACTCTTTTCTCAAGTCCAGTGAGTAGCCTTATGATCGTTGCTTTAAATTCTCTATCAAGCACGTTACTTATACCAGTTTCTCTTAGGTCTCTGGAGTGGCCTTGTCCTGTTCTTTCATTTGGGACAAATCTCTCTGTCTCTTCCTTTTGTCTGCCTCTCTGTGCCCGTTTCTCTGTGTTAAGAAAGTCAGCTGTGTCTTCTACTTTTGAAAGTAGTGCCTTTAGGAAGAAGAGTTCCTGGAGTGCGCTGCTGTACAGTGTCCCCTGTTGTCCAGAACCTGGCACTTCAGGAGAGTATCCCATGTGTGTTGCTTGTGCCCTGCTGTTGTGTCTGAGTCATTTTTTCTTTTAGTACAGTTGTCTGCATTTACTCTCTGCCTGTTATGGGCTGTGTTTGGTCTCTGTGGTGTTAGTGGGTCCAGGCAGGCAGCTCTGAGAGGGCATGCCTGCTGGGGAACTTGGGAGGAGGGTGGCTGTGTTAGCAAAATGTTTGCTGAGCCACTAGTCCTATACTGGATCCTTGAAGTGCCATGGTGGCTAGGGGCTGCACTCAGGTTGACTGGGATGTGAGGAAGGCATGGTGCCACAGTGGCTATGCATGGTGCCTGAGCATGGCATCATGGCTGGATGTGCTATGGTGGTAGCTGTGCAGTCAGTGACCAGGCAGGGCCTGTGTGTGGCTTTAACAAAACTTGCCCTGAGCCCAGGGCAAAAGCTAGGTGGCTTAGAGTGGGGGAGTCCACAGGAGAACTCATTGGCATTGAGCACTGTTAGTGCATAAAGTAAAAAGTGTCTCTGTACCACAGCCTCTATCAGATGGCCCTGTGTTTATGCTGAGTGGGGAGGGAATGGTGCCTGCCAGCTCCCTCCTTCTCAGAGAAGTCTTCCAATAAGGTCTGAAATCAGTATGAACAGATCTATCTCCTGTTGTCCCTGGCATTGTGTAAGCTGCCATTTTTATGTTGCCTCTCTGCAGAGACTACTGTCTCTTTTAGGGCAGTGACCCAGCTATCATTGGCTCTCCTGGCTTATCCAGTGCTGAGCCTGCTGACTTGCAAAGCTCCAGGCTCCAAGTTAGACTTGTTTTACAAACTCACTGAATTCAGCCCCTCCAGTTATCAAGGCAAATCTTAATGAGGCTTAGTCTTCTCTGTGTGAGCTCCCTGGTCTGAGGGCCTATTTCTCTGCCCTCTCTGTGCCCACAACTCTGTGCTCCCCCTACATGTGGCCAGTCTCTTTCTGACCTTTCTAAACTTTCAGATGCAACTTCTTCTCTGTATTTAGTCTTAGAATTTGTTCTGCCAGTCTTCAGATCACTCTCTCATTTAGTTGGATGAAGATGATATTTACTTGAAAATGTGGGACTGGGTGCACTCAGGGTCCTTCTACCCTGCCATCTCCCCAAACTCCCACACTTTGAACATATGCAACTATTTTCTGGCCTCCAAAAGTTTTTTTTTTGTCTGAAAAATCTGATGTCTTTTGGAGTTTCCTTGTGGGTAACTAGTTGTTTTTCTCTTGCTGCTTTTAAGATTATCTCCTTTAACTTTTGAAAATTTTATTATAATGGGTCTTGGTGTGAGTTTCTTTGGATTCATTTTTTTGAAATCTCTGGGTTCCTGGATCCTGATGTCTGTTTCTTTCTCCCAGTTAGGGAAGTTTTCAGCCATTACTTCAAATAAGCTTTCTGTTTTTTTCTCTCTCTCTTCTCCTTCTGGGACACCTGTAACATGAATGTTAGTCTCTTGATGTTTTCTTATAGGTTCCTTAAGCTATATTCACTCTTTTTCACTCTGCATTCTGTTTTGGATGAATTCCATTGCCATGTCTTGGAGTTAACTGATCCTTTCTTCCACTTTATCTAGACTGATTTTGAGACTTTCTATTGAATTTTTCAGTTTAGTTATTTTCTTCATCTCTGTATTCTATTTGTTTTTTTCTTATATTTTCTATCTGTGGAAACTCTTGCTTTGTTAATGCATTGTTCTCCTGACCTTGTTGAACATCTTAATGACCATTATTTTGAACTCTTTATTATTATACCCTTAAGGTCTTTATCTGGGGTTTTATCTTGTTCTTTTGTTTGGAACATATTTCTCTGTTTCTTCATTTTCCTTGACTCTGTGTTGTTTTTGTGCATTAGATAAACAGGCCTCTCCCAGTCTTGAAGGAGTGGTCTTGTGGAGGAGATGAAGCTTATCATTCGACCTTGCCCTCCCCCTTGGTTGTTTCTCAAACCTTTGTGATTGTCCAAGCAGCCTTCTTTGTTCTTACTGGCTTCCAGTAGTTGAGGGTATGACAAGATGTGTCATTGTCCCAAAGGGGAGGATTTCAGTCAGTACCTAGATGCAGGCTGATTGGAAGCTGGACCCTTGGGCAGCAGCTTTTAAAGTATGCAAATATACCTCTTTCAGGAAAGACTAGGAGATGGATATTTCTGGCTTTCCCCTCTGTTCTGAGCCCTGTGGGGATAGCTCCTTAAGAACGTTTTTGTTTGCTGCAATTCCACTGAACCTGTGAACACATGCCCTGCTGGTCACCAGAGTCAGGCTATCAAGAGATATTTCTTCTGGGTGACAGTCACAATTTAGGGCACCAGACATGCACACAAGAT
This sequence comes from Zalophus californianus, assembly GCF_009762305.2. Taxonomy (NCBI): domain Eukaryota; kingdom Metazoa; phylum Chordata; class Mammalia; order Carnivora; family Otariidae; genus Zalophus; species Zalophus californianus. Next base: position 64,705,064 of record NC_045595.1, on the reverse strand, counting down.
CCTTTCACAGAGACACCAGTAATCTGGAGTAGGGCAGAGGAAGAGTGTGAAGATTGCTTCTGCTGGTCTCCCTGGTTTCTGGAGAGAATTACAATTGGCCCCTGGATATAAGTTAATTTAGAAGCCTGCCCCTCAGGCTACAGCTTTTAAGATCTATAGAGAGGCCTCTTTCATAGGAACACTGGGCATTTCAGTCTGCTGCCTCTGCACTGATCCCTAGGAAGATAGCCATGGTGAGTCCTTGTGAGCACATTAGGAACTGTTTCTTTGGTTGCTATAGCCTTGTCTCATGGAGACAAGTCCTACTGGCTTTCAGAGTTGGATGTTTTGGGGGCCCATCTCTCAGGGGAACATCTTAAAGGTTGGGACATTAGTTGTTAGGTCCAAATCCTCAGTTCCTCAAACAGTGGCTGGGAGTGGTGGGTTCCTTCCCAATTGTGTCACTGCTCTGGGGATTGGGTTTATGGCAAGATGGTGTCTCATCCTCACCCATTTCAATGTGGGTTTTTCTCATTCATCTAATGGGTAAGAATCACTGAAAGAGTTTCCAGATTTCTTGGTTCTGAGCATTACTCTGTTCCAACTCACACTGGAAACAAAAGAAAATTAAAAGAAAAATTTGACTGAAATACAGTGAGCTGGAGAATGATGAAAGAATCTTCACCCTTCCTCCTACTCATCCTCATTCCTTCAGGTAGCCTTAGACCTCTGTGCTGTCAGAATAGAAGAAGCTGTCATATTTGCTCCCAACCCAAGACAGGGGTTCCTCTGAAGTTGCTTCTTGGAAGTGGTGGTTTCAGGTTCCACCTCTAAGCCAAAGAAGATTAAAAAAATATTTTATTTATGCTGTCCACAGCCTTGTCAGTGGAAGATATAATGGTGGACCCCAGTTCTGAACTTGAAGTTTGAGAAATATCCATTTTATTTCTAACCCATATCTGTTCTTGTGCACCACCCTTTCTCAACAAAAATTAATAAGTACTCTTCCCAGCTCTACTCTAACATCTCTATTAGCTAGTACACATATTTCCCCTAATTGATTTGATCTTGTTTACAGGTGTTCTTTATTATTACAAAAACATCAACTTGAGGAAGAGTGACCACAATTGCCTGTGCAATTCCATCTCATTTTGAGACCTAGAGTATTTCTGACAGAATATCTAATGTGTTCACACTACTGCTGTGCTTTTAAAAAATTCCAATACTTTATAGGCTTTCCTAGACATTTCCTACATTCTGTCAATACCTTCCTTTAAAAAAAAGTTTTGTTTTAATTCTTTCTTGCCATTAAAATGATTTCATATTTTTCTTATTGTGCTTTCCCTTTAATATTTTATAAATTATATACTCTTTCTATTCTAGTAGGTAAGCCTCATATCTTAACACACACAATTATGTCCTAAAGTAAATCCATTTCCTTTCCCCTCTTGTGAACAATACTTTGTAATTATTTTGATCACTCAATATTTATTTATATATGTCCATATGTGCTATTTTTTTTTTGCTTCTTATTCCCCCTTATATCTTATACTTTTCATCTCAGATTGCATTCTTTCTGAACTATCAATGAGTATTTGATTTCAGTTATTTGATTTCATTAATTCTAGAAATATTTAAAAATTTTTAATATGTTTATGCTTTTCATTCATATTTTCAGGCCTCAGTGAATTTCTTGAAAAATACTAAACATTTTATTTTTGAATTGAGTAATTCCAATATCTGTAACTTTTAGGCTTTGATCATGATGTGTTTTGTTTCTGATGACTATTTTATGAGCTTTGCTTTTCTGTGTATTCTGTGATCCACCCCCATCTCCACCCCATGAGCTGCTACTATATGCATGAGAATTCTTTGAGGCCTGGGATAATGTGGGGTTTTCAACAGAGAATTTTCATCTGCTTCTACAAGGTGTCTTTAGGGACTCTGAATCAAAAGTGACTGTAAATTAAATTCTTGGTTTCATTACCTTTGGACAACTCTGGCAGTTCATTTGCATTTCCTGTTCTATAAAGTGGCTGCCTAAGTCATTTAAGTTCATTTTTTTTCTACTGGATTTCTTGTCTCTTTCATACAGAGATTTTTTTTTTTTTAAGATTTAATTTATTTATTTGTCAGAGAGAGAGAGCACAAGCAGGGGGAGAGACAGGCAGAGGGAGAAGCAGGCTCGGCGGGACTCAATCCCAGGACCCTTGGGTCATGACCTAAGCCCAGATAAGAATACTTAGATAAGAATACTCTTTCAGTTGAACATGGCACAAATTTTTTTTTTCCCAGTACATGACATATCTTCTCATTTTCTTTATGGTAGTTTTTCAGAAATGGGGGTCATACATTTTAATATACTCACATTTATTGAGTATGCCTCCATTTTGTTTAAGGACTGTTTCATTACTCTTATAATTCATACTTTTTCTAAATGTTTTATAGTTGCCCTGCATATTTAAGCAGGTTATCCCCCCAAAAAATAGTACAGAAAGTAGGAATTGCAATTTTCCCCCACAAACATAACTGGTGGAGATAACACTATTCTTTGAGTCTTCTCCTCACTTAACCTACAATGCCAGAATTGATAAGCACTAAGTTTCTATATTGTCATTAGTCTCTTCCTGGACTTTTTCTCTGTTCCATTGGTCTATTTGTTTGTCAAAAGGTAAAAATCACAGTTTTAATCAGTAACCTTTTCTTTTTTAATCAGTAACCTTTAAAATTAGTCTTTCTGTCTTGTTATTTTTTGTCTTGTTCCTTATCTTGTTATTTCACTTTGTAGTTTGCTTTTTGAGGGTTAGCGGGGACTTCAGATTTTGTATACAAATTTTAAACTGAAATTGTCAAGTTCTGTTAGTCATCTACTGGCTTTTCTACTGGAATTAAATCAAATCTTAGGTTAATTTTGGGAGTGCCTCTATCTCTACTTGAGTCTCCTTATTCATGTGCATAGTGTATTTCCCCTTTTTAGGTCTACACTACTGTTTTCCAGAACATGTAATCTTATTTCATAAATCACTATACATCTTGTGTTAGTTTTATCCAGAGACACCTCACATTGCCTGGTCTTATTTGTAACAACTTTTGTTCCTAACACTTAAGATATAACCACATTCCTTTGCTTCTCACTTGTCAGGATGTTGGTAGCTTTGATTTTATTATATTTTATTGAAAATTTATGGCATTTTAGTCTGTAATGATTTGATATACTTTTTCCCCAAAAGCCTTTTTCAGCAAAATATTTCAGCAATCAGGCAGAATAGTATAACTTAGATAACCAAGGAATAAAAAGGTGGTCTTTGAACAGTAGGGCAATAGGGTCCTATAGTACAATTAATTTGAATACCCCTCCTTCAAAGATGTTTAAAACACCAGTTGTTCTATGACATTCCCCATGAAAAAAATAGGAGAAACCTGGATCTGAGACTTAACTAAAGAAAAATTCTAAACCCAGAATGAAAACAAATACTTAAAAGGCTAACCATCTTTTCATATTAGACTGGTGATTCTGTATCACCCATTGGTTATCTATGCAGTCAAATAAAACATAAAAGGAAGCCCAAAGATAGAATCCATATTGTAGAGTTGCCTACTTTTTGTTCAGTTGTGTGAAGTTGATACCTTTGGAACCCAGGATGCAGAACCAGTGTGACATTTTGCTATTTTTTTTCAGGACTTTCCAAAATTTGATATTTAGAAATTTAAAGAGGGAATACAAAGCTATCTTTTTTGGCACATGTTTTTTCATTCTTGTTTTAAGATACAAAATAAACTTAAACCACATACCAAGAATTTTATGTAGTGTCTTTACCTACTTTTCCATCATGTTTTCCTTTCCTGTCTCTAGTTCTTGGTCCTTCCATGTACCAAGGCATTCATGAGTACAATTCTCCTGGATCAGGAGTTTCTATTTATCTACAAGTAGATGCTCTCAACTGATGATTCTGTCTTCTCCTTCTTTCCAAACATAGCTACACTTGATCTTAAATTATTGACGTTTATGGCTAAAACATCTAAGTCCATTTGATGTTATGGACACTTATCAGCAAGGGCTTATGGGTAAAACTATATGAGGAATGGAAATTAACTTATATGAAAGGATTACATTAAAGCAGTCTTCCTTAGGAATCTTGAGGAAACCTACCACTTCTCTGAGACTCAATCATGCTCAGAAAAATGAACCTCAATTTATTATTTCCAGTCTTGTTTTCCCTCATGCTAAATTGAGTACTAGATGGCTAAGAATAGCAATACATTGAAAACCTAACCAATCTAACAATTGCTGTTGCAGGAATTCAGAGTAAAGGGAAAGTAGTACAAGGATATTCAGCAAATATTCAATCTCTTAGGAATTAAGGGAAACGTTATTCCCAAGAACAGCTTAACTTTAGGTTGAAAATTTTAAACATATTTCAGTAGCTTCAGTTCATCTTAGAATACTGATTTACCACCCCTACCCTTTCTATTTGTAGTATTAACCTGGCTCAGCAAATTTTTGTCTGGGGAAAATCTAAACCAGATGTAATTCTATCTTTTTCTGCTTTACAAATACAGTATGACTTTTGGAAGTCAAATGTACTGACTCAATTTTAGACCAATGGTACCTGGTTTAATTCTATAATCCTATCCATATTTTCAACCAATATTTACTGAGTGCCTCTTCTGCATCAGGCCCTTCTATAGGTTTCAGCATTAGAAAATTCAGACATAATTTCAGACTATTAAGAGGATGTAGTCTAATAGATGAATAAATATTCAAATTCTGGTCCTTACATATTCAGAATTTGTTTTGTGAGGAGAAATTTTCTCTTGGCATCATAAAACAATGATCAACATCTGAGATATAAGCTCAGCATGGACCTAAAAATATTTTAAATAGTGTTCAGTAAATGAACATTTTCCACAATTCTAGGTTCTGAAGACACAGTGGAAATTCAGTTGTGGTCCCAGAGTCTACTGGGAGAGAGGAATATCTAAAAAGATTGCTATAACATATGATTAAGGAATGCCCTTAACAGTTAGGATGGGCCAAGTAAGATTTCACAGAGTAGGTATCATCTGAACTGACAGAATGAAAGTATATAGTGAGTTCAGTAAATGTGAGAATTTCTATGTGAACGTTTAGGCAGGGGGTAGGGAGGGACTTAGACTGGCAAGGTCACATGGGTCAGACCCAGTTTTCTAATGAATTACATTAGATTCTACTGAATGATGAAGAGTGAATGTCTACAGTATTTTCTTTTTAATAAGAATCTGTTCCTCTCCATAGATGAATACTTCAAAAGCACTTGACTCACAGGAACATACTGGAACATTCTGTCTCCAATGAAGGAGAAACTGATTTTTAAACCACTTAAAATGTCAAGTAACATTGTGTAACTGTCTGCTAGTATGTATGAACTGTCAACTCTCATTCATGTTTCCTCACACCTTGGAGTCTCTCTTTTTTTAGGTACTATGATCCTACAGCCAGTAGACTCCTTCTGAAGGATATGAAGATCATGTGCCAACTGAAGAATGTTTAAGTCCCTTTTCTGTCACATTCCTGTTGATTTTATTTAAATAAAATTTCCCAGTCCAGGGAAGAAAGCTTTGATCACTTGAAGTCCCCAAAAAGACTAAAAATGGCACTGAAGTTGCTTTTGTGTGAAGATAATAAATATAATTTGCCCAGTCATGAAGAGTATGTCTGTGATAACAGAGCATCTGATTAGCTAGTCAGGGATCCAGCTGTCCCTGACACCCCACTTTATGAATTAACTGAGAAAGAAAAGGCAAGAGACATGAAAGGATAAGAAATCAAAAGCTAGGGAGCAAAAACAGAGGAGTTTAGAAGAGACTTCCCAAAATTACAGCTGGGGGAAGGATTGCATGATTTAGTATGGGAATATTGACAAGTCTAAATAGAACCAATTTGTATCAAGACTTATACAACCTAAGTTTACTCTTTTTTTCCGTGTAAATTATTGGCATGGTCTTGCACAACAGTCAAGAATAGAAATTATTAATATACTGATCAAGCAAAAATTCAGTATTTTAAAATGATTAACTCATTCAATACAGAGAATCTCCTATATCCCCGACATTATAGATAAATGAAGCAAGTACCATACTTCAGTAGGCTTATAGCTGAATAGGATGTAAGAGATATTTACACATGCATTTATTTAACAAACACTTTTATAACTAAACACTCTGTTTTAAGTAGAGAGAATATAGCAGAGAATAAAAACAATAGGTTTTCTGCCTGTAAGGAATTTTAATTTAAGGCATCTTTATACTCTTTTACATAGCAGCTGTGCCAATTTACATTCCCACTAACACTGCATCAGGGTCTCCTTTTCTCCATATCCTTGCCAGCATTTGTTAATGTCTTGTCTTTAATAACAATTCTGACAGGCATGTGGTGATACCAGTTTTCCCTACTACCCCAAAATAGGCTTTATGCCACTTCACTTTTATAAAAGACCTACACTAATACCTGTTTTCACTATCTGAAGGAAATCCAAAGAGGATTTTTTGCTTTCCCAAAATAATTGCTTATTTGCTTTATGCCTTTTTGGCTTATGAAACATTTTATAGGAATGCTCTACTTTTGGGTAGTGCAGGAAACCTGTATCTCATTTTGGTTTTGATTTGCATTTCCATGATGACTAGTGATATGGAGCACCTTTTCATGTACTTTTTGGCCATTTGTATGTTTTCTTTGAAGAAATGTCTGTTCAAGTCTTCTGCCCATTTTTAAATTAGACTGTTTTGTTCTTTGCTTTTGTCTTATAGGAGTTCCTTATATATTGTGGATATTAATCCCTTATTAGATATAGGATTTGCAAGTACTTTATCCCTCTCTGTAGGTTGCCTTTGCATTTTGTTGATTTCCTTTTTGTTGTGCAGAAGCTTTTCAGCTTGATATAGTCCCACTTGTTGACTTTTGCTTTTGTTGTTTGTGCTTTAGGTGTCACATCCAAAAAATTATTGCAGAACGCCCAATGTCAAGCATTGATTTTTTTTTCTAGGAGTTTAATTTTAGGTCTTAAATTTAAATCTATTCCATTTCAAGTTGATTTTTGTGAGTGGTGTAAGGGTCCAATTTCATTTTTCTCCATGCAGTTATCAAATTTTCCCAACATTATTTATTGAAGAAACTATCCTCTCTCCACTGAGTATTCTTGGCTCCCTTGTGAAATATTAGTTGACCTTATATAAAGGGGTTTATTTCTGGCCCCTCAACTCTGCTTCATTGGTCTGTGTGTCTGCTTTTAATGCTAGTATTATAATGTTTAATTAATCTAATAATAAATAGTTTAATTAATCTAGTATTTTCCTATAGTTTAAAAATCAAGAAGTGTGATTCAGCAGCTTTGTTCTCCAGATTGCTTTGGCTTTAGGGTTTTTTTGTGATTCCATATGAGTTTTAGGATTATTTTTGTATTTCTGTGAAAAATGCCATTGAAATTTTTATAGAGATTGCATCGAATCTATAGATGCTTTGGTAGTATGAACGTCTTAACATTGTTAACTCTCCTGATCCATAAACATCAGATAAATGTCCAATTATTTGTATATTCAATTTCTTTCATCTTACAATTTTTGGTGTATAGATTTTTCATTTGGTGTTATACAGTCATTCTTCGTTTTTCTTCATTTTTTTTTTTTTTTGCGCTTCTGGATGATTTCTAATGATCTGTCTTCAAAATCACTGATTTTTTCTACTGCTTAATCCAGTCTGTTGTTGAAGACCACTATTGGATTTTTCAGTCATTGTCTTATTTTGTTGGGGGCAGACTTAAAAATAGGGTAATGATTATGCAATTTATAGAAATCAGAGGATCATATTTTGAGAAGGAAAACAAGAAGGAAACCCATAGCCCACCACCTCAACCCCAAGAATAGTGTTATAAGAGAACTTTATTGGAATTACAACCCATAAAAGCAAGACAGAACCTTTATATTAAACCTAAACGGGGCAACTGTCTGCTAAAATAGAAAATTCAGGTAACTTAAAGAGTATCTTAATTTAATCAGCACTTTCTGAGGTACTGTTGACTTCTAAGAAACAAGAGTCACAAAAGACAATCAACTGATGTTAATATCAAGATGAATCAGTGCTGGAATTATCTGACAAGGATTTTAAAGCAGCCATCATAAAAATGCTTTACATATACATTTTTATATGGTGATATCTAGAGCAAACACTAAGAAAAGTATATAATAAGATAAGTACATCAAGTGGAATTCTTTTTTTTTTAAATTTTTTTATTGTTATGTTAATCACCATACATTATATCATTAGTTTTTGAGGTAGTGTTCCATGATTCATTGTTCATGCATAACACCCAGTGCTCCATGCAGAATGTGCCCTCTTTAATGCCCATCACCAGGCTAACCCATCCCCCACTCCCTCCCATCTAGAACCCTCAGTTTGTTTTTCAGAGTCCATAGTCTCTCATAGTTCGTCTCCCCCTCTGACTTACTACCCTTCATTCTTCACCTCCTGCTATCTTCTTCTTCTTTTTTTGTTAACATATATTGCATTATTTGTTTCAGAAGTACAGATCTGTGATTCAACAGTCTTGCACAATTCACAGCACTCACCATAGCACATAACCTCCACAAAGTCTATCACCAAGCCACCCCATCCCGCCCACCCCCCACCACTCCAGCAACACTCAGTTTGTTTCCTGAGATTAGGAATTCCTCATATCAATGAGGTCATATGATACATGTCTTTCTCTGATTGACTTATTTCACTCAGCATAACACCCTCCAGTTCCATCCAGGTCGTTGCAAATGGCAAAATCTCATTCCTTTGATGGCTGCATAATATTCCATTGTGTATATATACCACTTCTTCTTTATCCATTCATCTGTCGATGGACATCTTGACTCTTTCCACAGTTGGGATATTGTGGACATTGCTGCTATAAACATTGGGGTGCACGTAACCCTTCAGATCCCTACATTTGTATCTTTGTGGTAAACACCCAGTAGTGCAATGGCTGGATCGTAGGGTAGCTCTATTTTCAACTGTTTGAGGAACCTCCATACTGTTTTCCAGAGTGCCTGCACCAGCTTGCATTCCCACCAACAGTGTAGGAGTGTTCCCCCTTCTCCACATCCCCGCCAACATCTGTCATTTCCTGACTTGTTAATTTTAGCCATTCTGACTGGTGTGAGGTGGTATCTCATTGAGGTTTTGATTTGGATTTCCCTGATGCCGAGTGATGTTGAGCACTTTTCCATGTGTCTGTTGGCCATTTGGATGTCTTCTTTGGAAAAATGTCTGTTCATGTCGTCTGCCCATTTGTTGATTGGATTATTTGTTCTTTGGGTGTTGAGTTGGATAAGTTCTTTATAGATTTTGGATACTAACCCTTTATCTGATATGTCATTTGCAAATATTTTCTCCCATTCTGTCGGTTGTCTTTTGGTTTTGTGAACTGTTTCTTTTGCTGTGCAAAAGCTTTTTACTTTGATGAAATCCCAATAGTTCATTTTTGCCCTTGCTTCCCTTGCCATTGGCGATGTTTCTAAGAAGAAGTTGCTGCGGCTGAGGTCGAAGAGGTTGCTACCTGTGTTCTCCTTTAGGATTTTGATGGACTCCTGTCTCACGTCTAGGACTTTCAACCATTTGGAGTCTATTTTTGTGTGTGGTGTAAGGAAATGGTCCAGTTTCATTCTTCTGCATGTGGCTGTCCAATTTTCCCAACACCATTTGTTGAAGAGACTGTCTTTTTGCCATTGGACATTCTTTCCTGCTTTGTCAAAGATGAGTTGACCATAGAGTTGAGGGTCCATTTCTGGACTCTCTATTCTGTTCCATTGATCTATGTGTCTGTTTTGTTGCCAGTACCATACTGTCTTGATGATGACAGCTTTATAATAGAGCGAGAAGTCCGGAATTGTGATGCCGACAGCTTTGCTTTTCGTTTTCAACATTCCTTTGGCTATTCGGGGTCTCTTCTGGTTCCACACAAATTTTAGGATTATTTGTTCCATTTCTTTGAAAAAGGTGGATGGTATTTTGATGGGGATTGCATTGAATATGTAGATTGCTCTAGGTAGCATTGACATCTTCACAATATTTGTTCTTCCAATCCATGAGCATGGAACGTTTTTCCATTACCTTGTGTCTTCAATTCCTTTCATGAGTATTTTATAGTTTTCTGAGTGCAGATCCTTTGCCTCTTTGGTTGACTTTATTCCTAGGTATCTTATAGTTTTGAGTGCAGTTGTAAATGGGATCGACTCCTTGATTTGTCTCTCCTCTGCCTTGTTTTTGGTGTATAGGAATGCCACTGATTTCTGTGCATTGATTTTATATCCTGCCACTTTACTGAATTCCTGTATGAGTTCTAGCAGTTTTGGGGTAGAGTCTTTTGGGTTTTCCACATACAGTATCATATCATCTGCAAAGAGTGAGAGTTTGACTTCCTCTTTGCCGATTTGGATGCCTTTGATTTCTTTTTGTTGTCTGATTGCTGTGGCTAGGACTTCTAATACTATGTTGAATAGCAGTGGTGATATCCCTGGTGGACATCCCTGCCGCGTTCTTGACCTTAGGGGAAAAGCTCTCAGCTTTTCCCCATTGAGAATGATATTTGCTGTAGGTTTTTCATAGATGGCTTTTATGATATTGAGGTATGTACACTCTATCCCTATACTCTGCAGAGTTTTGATCAAGAAACGATGCTGTACTTTGTCAAATGCTTTTTCTGCATCTATTGAGAGGATCATATGATTCTTGTTCTTTCTTTGGTTAATGTATTGTATCACGTTGATTGATTTGCAGATGTTGAACCAACCTTGCAGCACAGGGATAAATCCCATTTGGTCATGGTGAATAATCCTTTTAATGTACTGTTGGATCCTATTGGCTAGTATTTTGGTGAGAATTTTTGCATCCATGTTCATCAAGGATATTGGTCTGTAATTCTCCTTTTTGATGGGGTCTTTGTCTGGTTTGGGAATCAAGGTAATGCTGGCCTCATAAAATGAGTTTGGAAGTTCTCCTTATATTTCTAATTTTTGGAACAGTTTCAGGAGAATAGGTATTAATTCTTCTTATATGTTTGGTAGAATTCCCCTGGGAAGCCATCTGGCCCTGGGCTTTTGTCTGTTGGGAGATTTTTGATGACTGTTTCAATTTCCTTAGTGGTTATAGGTCTGTTCAGGTTTTGTATTTCTTCCTGGTTCAATTTTGGTAGTTGATACATCTCTAGGAATGCATCATTTTTTTCCAGGTTATCTAATTTGTTGGCGTAGAGTTGCTCATAATATGTTCTTATACTTGTTTGTATGTCTTTGGTGGTGGCTGTGATCTCTCCTCTTTCATTCATGATTTTGTTGATTTGGGTCATTTCTCTTTTCTTTTTGATAAGTCTGGCCAGGGGTTTATCAATCTTGTTTATTCTTTCAAGGAACCAGCTCCTAGTTTCGTTGATCTGTTCTACTGTTCTTTTGGTTTCTAGTTCATTGATTTCTGCTCGGATCTTTATGATTTCTCTTCTCCTGCTGGGTTTAGGCTTTATTTGCTGTTTTTTCTCTAGCTCCTTTAGGTGTAGGGTTAGTTTGTGTATTTGAGACCTTTCTTGTTTCTTGAGAAAGGCTTTGTATTGCTATATACTTTCCTCTTAGGACTGCCTTTGCTGCATCCCAAAGATTTTGAACAGTTGTGTTTTCATTTTCATTGGTTTCCATGAATTTTTATAATTCTTCTTTCATTTCCTGATTGACCCATTCATTCTTTAGTATGATGCTCTTTAGGCTCCATGTATTTGAGTTCTTTCCGACTTTCCTCTTTTGATTGAGTTCTAGTTTCAAAACATTGTGGTCTGAAAATATGCAGGGAATAATCCCAATCTTTTGGTACTGGTTGAGACCAGATTTGTGACCTAGGATGTGATCAATTCTGGAGAATGTTCCATGGGCACTAGAGAAGAATGTGTATTCCGTTGCATTGGGATGGAATGTTCTGAATATGTCTGTGAAGTCTATTTGGTCCAGTGTGTCATTTAAAGTCTTTATTTCCTTGTTGATCTTTTGCTTAGATGATCTGTTCATTTCAGTCAGGGGGTGTTAAAGTCCCCCACTATCATTGTATTGTTGTCAATGTGTTTCTTTGCTTTTATTATTAATTGCCTTGTATAATTGGCTGCTCCCATGTTAGGGGCATAGATATTTACAGTTGTTAGATCTTCTTGTTGGATAACCCTTTAAGTAGAGTATAGTGTGCTTCTTCATCTCTTATTATACTCCATGGTTTAAAATCTAATTTGTCTGATATAAGGATTGCCCCCCCCCCCAGCTTTCTTTTGGTGTCCTTTAGCATGGTAAATGGTTTTCCACCCCCTCACTTTCAATCTGGGGTTGTCTTTGGGCCTAAAATGAGTCTCTTGCAGACAGCATATGGGTGGGTCTTGTTTTTTAATCCAATCTGATAGCCTGTGTCTTTTGATTGGGGCATTTAGCCCATTTACATTCAGGGTAACTATTGAAAGATATGAATTTAGTGCCATTGTATTGACTGTAAGGTGACTGTTACTGTATATTGTCTGTGTTCTTTTCTGATCTATGTTGCTTTTAGGCTCTCTCTTTGCTTAGAGCACTCCTTTCAATATTTCTTGTAGTGCTGGTTTCGTGTTTGCAAATTCCTTTAGTTTTTGTTTGTCCTGGAAGCTTTTTATCTCTCCTTCTAATTTCACTGACAATGTAGCTGGATATAGTATTCTTGGCTGCATATTTTTCCAGTTTAGTGCTCTGAAGATATCATGTTAGTCCTTTCTGGCCTGCCAGGTCTCTGTGGATAGGTCTGTTGTCAATCTAATGTTTCTACCATTGTAGGTTACATATCTCTTCTCCTGAGCTGCTTTCAGGATTTTCTCTTTGTCTCTGAGACTCGTAAGTTTTACTATTAGATGTCAGAGTGTTGACCTATTTTTGTTGATTTTGAGAGGGGTTCTCTGTGCCTCCTGGGTTTTGATGCCTGTTTCCTTCCTCACATTAGGGAAGTTCTCTGCTATAATTTGCTCCAATATACCTTCTGCTCCTCTCTCTCTTTCTTCTTCTTCTGGGATACCAATTATTCTAATGTTGTTTCATCTTATCGTATCACTTATGTCTCGAATTCTGCCCTCGTCGTCCTGTAGTTGTTTATCTCTCTTTTTCTCAGCCTGTTTATTTCCCATCATTTGCTCTTCTATATTGCTGATTCTCTCTTCTGCCTCATTTATCGTAGCAGGTAGTGCCCCCATTTTTGATTGCACCTCATTAGTAGCCTTTTTGATTTCGACTTGTTTAGATTTTAGTTCTTTTATTTCTCCAGAAAGCATTTCTCTAATAACTTCCACGCTTTTTTAAACCCCAGCTATATCTTTAAAGTCATGATTCTGAAGTGTAGGTCTAACATCATACTAATGCCCGTATTGAGTAGGTCCCTGGCAGACGGTACTACGTCTTGTTCTTTTTGCTGAGGTGAGTTTTTTCGTTTTGTCATTTTGTCCAGAGGAGAATAGATGAATGAGGGAACAAAATGCTAGCAGGTTAACAATGTCCCCAGCAAATATACTCTATACAAATCAGAATAGACCTGAAACCAGGGGAAAAGAAAGGGAAAGAAAGAAAAAAGAACGAGAAAAAAAAAAGAAAAAGAAAAAGATAAAAACAAACAAAAACAGGACAAAACAACAAAAAAAACCAGGATATGATCAAATATCATTAGGCTAGTGCATAGATCAGTGCCACACACTAGATTTTGGGCGTATTTTGCTCTGTTAGAAGAAAGTGCCTCCTAATATTTTAAAGGAAGAAAGACTTATATATGTACAAAATAAGGGTTGATACAATGAAGGTATGGAAGATGACTGTAAAGATGAAAATTATAAAAGGTTTTATAAAAGGAATTGATAAGAAGGTGTTTGAAAAAAGAAAGAAGGTTTAAAAAAAAAGAAATGAAAAAAATGGGAGAGAGTATGATCAGGCAGGAGACTAGAACAAAGCCATACACTAGTGATTAGGGTATATTTTGATCTGTTAGAAGAAACTGTATCTCAAACTTAAAGAGAGAACAAGTTATATGTATGTGACAAAAATTAGCATAACTATTATGAGGGATAAAATATGACTCTAAAAATGAAAAATAAAAAATGTTTTTTTAAAAAGGGATTGATAAGATGTTGGTTGAAAAAGGGAAAATGAAAAATTAAAAAAAAAACAGTTAATAAAATTGACTTTGAAATCCTAATGAATCATGGTAAAAAAGCCATGAATTCTATGTGCAGAATTCCCCTAGCGCTGGAGATTCCCGTTCTCCTTGATTGGTAAACTTGGTCTTGGCTTGCTGGCTGTTCGTGCTGATCTTCTGGCGGAGGGGCCTGTTGCCGTGGTTCCCAAATGTCTTTGCCGGAGGCGGAATTGCCCTGCCCTTGTCGGTCAAGGCTTAGCAATCTGCTTGTGTTTGCTCTCTGGAGCTTTTGTTCCCTGCAAGCTCTCGGTACAGCTTTGGAGGATGAGAGTGAAAATGGTGGCCTCCCAATCTCCGCCCAGAGGAGCTGAGAACTCGGGGTCCCGGTTCTCAGTGCGCCCCGAGAGAAAAGCAGTCACTCCCATCTCCCCGGTCTCTGGCTGCACTCCGTGCTCACCCGGCCTGTCACCGAACATTTCTATGTCTGGCACCCGACCCCGTGTGGAGTCTCCAAACCCAGCAGATCCCTGCGGTGCCCTTCCGCACCACTCCTCCCAGGGGAGGAATGGGAGTGTCCCCAGCTCTGCTGCTTGTTGGGTCCCTGCTGGAGGAGCAGTGGCCTGACTGGGCCACGGATCACAGTTTATAGCAACCCCGACCTGAGAGCCCGTGCCTCGGCTCCGTCTCTGCAGCCAGCTTCCCCGCTCCGATACCTGGGAGCTCTGGCGCACTCAGGAACCCCCGGTCTTTCTGTGACTCCAAGGGTCCTGAGACCACACTGTCCCGCAAGGATTCCACCTCTTGCTTAGCCACTAGAGCGACGTCCCTCAGTGGAGCTGACTTCTAAAAGTTCTGATTTTGTGCTCTGCAGCTCTATCATTTGCCAGAAGAGGCCGATGGAGGCCCCCTCCCCCACCATCTATCCTCCCGATTATCGCCTCGGATTCATTTCTCCACACGTTCTCCCTTCCAGAAAGTGGTCACTTTTCTGTTCAGAGAGTTTTTGCTATTCTTTTCTTAGATCTCCTGTTGAGTTCGTAGGTTTTCAGCATAGTTTGATCCCTATTCAGCTGAATTCCTGAGAACAGATGAAATCCAGGTCTCCTACTCCTCCGCCATCTTGCTCCACCCCCTTAATTCTCTAACCTCTTTATTTTTATATTCTGCCCTCTTTGTCACTGATAATATTTCCTGTGCTGAAATTGGCCTCCTCTGAAATTTTAGTCCTCCAGTTTTCTTTTGATTTGTTTTAGCTTAGTATATTTTTTCTCTATTTCTTTACTTTTAAGCTGAGTGTTTGTTTAAAACAATTTTCTTGTGGGGCACCTGGTTGGCTCAGTCATTAATCGTCTGCCTTCAGCTCAGATAATTCAAGTGGAATTCTAAAATATATTCATGTAGCCCACATTGATAAAATGTGGGCTACATTTGTTTCTGTTTGTTTATCTGTTTCTCAGATGAACAAACAGAAACAAATAATAAAATGGTAGACTTAAGTCCTAAAATAGTAATAATTACTTTAAATATAAATTGTATAAATATACTAACTAAAAAACAAGACTTGTAAAAAGAACTAAAAAAGAAAAAAAGGTGGACCCAATTTTATCTTGTCTACCAAAAAATTCACTTCAAATATGACATACATGGGCTAAAAAAAAATGGAAAAAGATACATTAATCAAATAAAAAATCAGTCATGCTTATTACTATTGCAATTCGATTTCATAGCAAAGAAAATTATTAGTGACAAAGAAGGATATTATAAAATGATAAAAGAATCAATCTACCAAGAAGATACAATAATCCTACACATGTATGCAAAAGCAACAGAGCTTCAAAATACATGACACAAAATCTAATAGAGCTGAAAGGGGAAGTAGTTCCACAATTATAGTTGGAGATCTCAATGACCCACTATTAGCAATTTATAGAAGTATTAGGGCATTAGTAAGAATATAGAAACTAAACTAAAACCAGTATTAGGGCATTAGTAAGAATATAGAAACTAAACTAAAACCATCAACCAAAGGCTCTAATGAACATATACAGAACATATCACCCAGTACCCACCAAATATATGTCTTGTTCAAGTGCCTATGGAATAGTCACCAATACATACCATATCCTGAGTAATAGAACAAGTCTTAAATTTCAAAAATTTGAAGTCATGTATAGTACATATTTTCACTATGATGGAATCAAACTAGAAATCAATAACAGAAATATAACAGGAAAATCTCTAAACACTTGGAAATTAAACACGATACTTCTAAGTAATCCATGGATGAAAAAGAAACTATCAAAGGGAATAAATATAATAAATAAAATGGAAACAGATCAAAATTTGTGGGATGCAGCTAAATCAGAGTTGCAAGGGAAACTCTCAGCACTGAATAATTATATTAGAAAAAACTTAGCCCAATAATCTAGGTTTTTATCTCCAGAAACTAGAAACAAAAGGAACAAAATAAACCAAAAATAAGCAGAAGGAAAGAGATAGCATAGAGCAGAATTCAATGAAACTGAAAATAAGAAAATTAATGAAACAAAAACTGGCTCCTCAAAAACAATAAAATCAAAATCTTTGGTAAGACTGACAAAAATAAAGAAAGTAAAGATACAACTTCAGGAATAAAACAGATGATGTCACAACAGATCCTGAAATCACTGAAAAGATAGTAAGTGAATAATACAAACTACTTTATATTCCTAAATCTGACTACTTAGAAGAAATGGGTTAATTCTTCAAAAACCACTACCAGAAGTCAGCCAAATGAAATCAAGAAACCAAATTATTCTATAACTATTAAAGAAACTGAATTTGTTATTAAAATCTCCCCAAAATGATGTTTCCAGGCCCGGTTTCATTGGAGAATAATTTTACTAAACATTTAAATAATAATTAATGCCATTCTACACAATTTATTCCAGAAAATTGAAGAGTATGGGACTGATAATATTTAAGGCAAAAGTATTCTTATATCAAAACCAAAACAGCATTAAAAAGAAAACTGAGCATGAATATTTCTAGTGATCACAGATGTACAAATCCTCAAAAATATTAGCAAATCAAGTTCAACAATGAATAAAAAAGAAAACACAAAGACCAAGTGGGATTTATGCCAGATATGCAAGGCTGGCTCAACATTCAAAAATCATTTAAGGGTTGTGGAGAGGGGTGAAGGGGCAAGTGAGGCTATACAAGAGTATCAAAGAAGTCCTGTGATACTACATGCAAGGATCTTGCTTGTGGTGGTGCTTATAGGAAGCTACACATGAAATTATATTATATAGAAACACACACAAATTAATGCATATAAAACTGATGAAATTGGAGGGGCACCCATGTAGTTTAGTTGGTTAAGCATTTACCTTCTGCTCAGGTCATGATTCCAGGGTCCAGGGATGGGGCCTCACCACCTCCCTGCTCAGTGGGGGGCCTGCTTCTCCCTCTCTGCTGCTCCCCCTGCTTGTGCTCTCTTTCCCTCTCTCATAAATAAATAAATAAAAATAAAGATCTTTAAAAAGAAAAAAACTGATGAAATTGGAATAAGCTGTATTTGATCAGCAAATTACGGTGAGAATGGGACAGGCAATATATAAAGAGAGTAGCAAAGACTTCAAAAATTGAAGCCAAAAATTTCATATTAAGAAAGCATAAGAAATCTCAACCATGATGAAGAAGAAATCCACACCTAGACACATAATAGTGAAACTGTGGGCAATGAAGGAAAAAGAGAAAAAAAATGTCAGCAGCTAGTGAAAATATTGTCTAAAGAGAAATAAGAAAGCTGCTTTCTCAGCTTCAAAAATAGAACTCAAAATTTAAGTCAGTAATACCATAAGAGTGCTGAATCTAAAGTTGTTTCAAGAGAACAAAATAAAGAAGTGTCAGAGAAAAGAAATGTTTTTTTCATTCAGAGAACTTCATTGACAGGATTTCAGAATAAAGGAAAATAATTCTAAACTTACCTTGTGATGCATCAGGAATGGGGAGCAAAGAAAACCATGGATTAAATGTTAGCATTCACTGACAATATCAAAGAATATTTTTAATGTCAGTTTACAAGGTTACAAAAATACATATTCTTAAAGTCTAATTCACAGGTAACCAAAAATAACACAAAATAAAAAATGGAAGGCAATGGTTGAAGTTAAAACTGCCTAAGGTTCTTGTATCGTTTAAGAGGAATATGATTTGATTTTTTAGTTATGTGTGTTAAAAATTTAAAAGTAACTACTAAAGAAATGCAACATGAATTAAATTTTTCAAACAAGTGAAGAAGAAAAAGTGGAAAAAGAATTAAAACCTCAACAAATTAAAGGGAGGAAAATATAAAAAATTGAAGGGAATAGGAAAATTATAGAAGGAAATGTAAATGTTGTCATATTAATAAATAAATCATTAAAATATCCAATTAAAAGACATAGATTCTCAGACTAGGTAACAAAAAAAGTGTGTGTGTGTACACACTATATGTATATAGTGCATAGAGACATGCATAAAGCATAAGGACAAAGAAAGACCACATTGAACAAGAAAAAGGGGTATAGAGATGGTAATGGGCTAATCTGGACACACCATCAAAGAAAAGATGATTGAAAAACTTGGAAGAACTTTGACTTCCGGCATGATGGAGTGAGAAGGTTGAAAAGTCACTTCCCCAGAATGCAACTAAAAACCTAGAAAAAGTGGTCCAAAGCAACCATTATAATGCTCAGAAATTTAACCAAAAAGCATACAACAAACTGGTGTTTATTAAAAACTACTGAAGTTGTATACAAAGAGTATGAGTCTGTGTTATTCTTTTGTGGGGTTGCCTCCAAGGCTCAGTCAGGATGGTTTTTCATAGCCCAGGGGGTGGGGAGGAGGGCAGGTTATGTAACAATAATTTTCACTGTCACTACCAGACTGGGTACATTTGAATCAAAGCACTGTCAATTAAAGTGACAATCCAAGCAGCAGGTGGACAGGGGGCCAGATCATGGTCTTTTGGGAGCAAACAACAGACAAGTGGACTAGCCAGGCATTTTACTGGGAGTTCCTCAAGATTAAAAAGCCAGAGGGGACTTGATCATCTCATCCCATTTCCTGGGATGATTGGAGGCTGTGTCAGAGCCCATTACCTGCATTTTCCTGTTTGATAGAGCCCAAGCTTGTGCAGAGTAGATGTGAGTGCAGCACACAGTAAAAGTCAGAGAAGGCTTGGGGATAACCTGAATTTTGAATGTACCTCCTAGCTTACAAACAAATCCATTAGGAGAGGGTGGAAGCCTTAGTGACTTTAAATACTTGAGTGCAACTTCTGACCAAATTTTGAGCACTAAGCTGTGCAGCCACAGGTGCAATAATTAGAAAGCCAGGCTTAAACATGAAGATAAATTTTTAAAAACAAGCAAATACATTAGCAGCCACACATTGTGAGGTAGGCAGACATCACAAATTCTATCAAGGCAAGTTACTACACAATCAAAACAACAAACACCCTCAGGCAAGGGAAAAACTCAGAATTGCTACAATATGCTATCTAAAATACCTAATATTTAAGAAAATATTGTAAGATATTCAAAGATATAAGTGTGACTCATACTTCGGAAAAACCAAGATTTGATAGGAACTATATCTGAGTGTTTTCAGATGTTGGATTTTATAGACAAATAACCCAAGGAGGATAAAAATATATTAATGAGACAAAATAAACCACTTTCAAAATAAAGTGTAATCACACTGAATCAGCAAATAGAAAATCTCAAAAAGAGATAAGTTCTAGAAATGCAAATTAGAAGGTTGGAATGTAATAACTGAAATGAGAAATTTGCTACAGGGGCTCACCAGCAGATTGGAAATGGCAGGAGAATCTGTGAATTTTAAGATAGATTTAACACAAATCACCTAATCTAGAAAATTCATAGGAAAAAGACTGAAGTATGGACGGATCCCTAAAGACTAGTGGGACAAAATCAAGCATGCCAACATATGGAAAATGGGAGTCCTAGAAAGATAGGAGGGAGGAAAAGAGGCAAATAAATCTTTAAAAATAACTAAAAACTTTTCAAATTTATGATAAATATTTGTCCATAATGGTAAGAACCTCAATGAATCCCGAGCAGAATAAACTAAAAAAAATTTACACCTAGACAGATCAAACTGTTGAAAACCAAAGATGAGATCATTCTGAAGGCAGCAAGAGAGAAATGACTCATCAGATAGAAAAATAGATGATTAATGCCTGACTTTGCATCAGAGAAAATGGAGTTCATAGGACTGTGTAATAAGATATTCAAAGCTTTGAAAGAAAAACTACACTTCAGTAATGAAGACAAAATAAAGACAAATTTAAAAAATGGAAATAATTGTTGCTAGAAGACCTGCACCCCACCCAACCCTCCAAAAAAGTAGAAACTGTCCTTTAGTCCTTTTACTACAACCCCAGATGGTGACTTGTATCCATAGGAAGTAATGAAGAGAGCAGAAAAATTGAATATATGTGAATAATTATAATGTTATATATTTTCTTACAATTTTTCTACTTTCCTTAAAAGATGTAAGATGATAAAAAGCAATAACTATAATATTGCATTGTTGTTGTATAACTTATAGATTTAAAACACATGATGGTGAAAGGACAAAATGTGGGGAAGGAAAGATGACTTGGGTCAAAATTTCTAATATTTACCTGGATTGATACTAGCAATTCTGAAGTCAATTGTAATAAACTAAAATGTACATTTCTACCTAAAGCAACCATTAGGAAAACAGATAAAAATAATATAGTAAAAGTCAACACAGAAATAAAAGTGACACACGCTAAAAAAATTCATGAAAAATGTACGGTAAGAGAGAAACACAAAAGACATGAGACAAATAGAAAACAATTAGCAAGATGGCAAGATGGTAAATCCAACCACAGTAACAAATAGATTCAATGTCAAAGTTGTAAACATCCTCTGCAAAAAGGATTGTTACAGAGGATGAAAAAATAAGTTGCAACTGTATGCTGTCCAAAAAACACACACCTTAGATTTAAAACATAATAGGTTGTAAGAAAAAGGATGGAAAAAGATATATCATGAAAATTATTAAATGTTGCAGAGCTGGAGTGTCCATGCTATCACCTTTTCAACGTATATAAACAGCAGAAATGCATGCATATCTTCACACATATACCAAATGTTCACAGCAACTTCATTTGTAATAGAAAAAATGAAATAATGAAAACAGAAAAGGAAGACAGATATCTATCAACAAAAGAATGAGTGAGCAGGTAAACAGGAGCAAGATGCCAGAGGAGTAGGAGACCAGGATTTCATCTGGTCTCAGGAATTCAGGTGGATAGGGATCAAACCATTCTGAACACCTATGAACTCAACAGGAGATTGAAGAAAAGAATAGCAGCAACTCTCTGAACAGAAAAGCGACCACTTTCTGGAAGGTAGAACGTGCGGAGAAGTGAATCCGAGGCGATATTTGGGAGGATAGATGGCGGGGGAGGGGGCCTCCGTCAGCCGCTTCTGGTAAGTGATAGAGCAGCGGAGCACAAAATCGGAACTTTTAGAAGTTGGCTCTGCTGAGGGACGTCGCTCCAGTGGCTAAGCGGGGGTTGGAACCCTCGCGGGACAGTGTGGTCTCAGGACCTTCGGGGTCACAGAAAGACCAGGGGTGCCTGAGTGTGGCAGAGCTCCTGGGTTTCAGAGTGGGGAAGCCAGCTACAGAGACGGAGCCGAGGCGCAGGCTCTCAGCTCGGGGTTGCCATAAACTGTGATCGGTGACACAGTTGGGCCACTGCTCCTCCAGCAGGTACGCAGCAAACTGCATCTCTGGGGAGACTCCCCTTCCTCCCCCGGGAGGAGCGGAGTGGGAGCACACCACAGGGATCTTCTGGGTTTGGAGACTCCACACCAAGTTGAGTGCCAGAGATAGAAACACTCGGTCAAAGGCCGGGTGAGCATGGAGTGCAGCCGGAGACTGGGGAGACAAGAGTGACTGCTTTTCTCTGGGGTGCACTGAGGAGTGGGGCCCCGAGTTCTTGGCTCCTCTGGGGCAGAGATTGGGAGGCCACCATTTTTACTCTCATCCTCCAAAGCTCTACAGAAGGCTTGCGGGGAACAAAAGATCCCTGAGAACAAACCCGAGCAGATTACTTAGCCCAGACCAGCAAGGGCAGGGTAATTCCACCTCCAGCAAAGACATTTGGGAACCACAGCAACAGACCCCTCCCCCAGAAGATCAGCAAGAATAGCCAGCCAAGACCAAGTTTACTGATCAATGAGAATGGCAGAACTCCAGCAGTAGGGGAATACTCCACATAGAATTCATGGCTTTTTTACCATGATTCTTTAGTCTTTCAAAGTCAATTTTTTTAACTGTCTTTTTTTTGAATTTTTCTTTTTCCTTTTTTCAGCCAACATCTTATCAATCCCTTTTTTAAAAAGACATTTTTATTTTTCATTTTTAGAGTCATAGTCTATCCCTTCATAGTAGTTACCCTTATTTTTGGCATATATATATAAGTGGTTCTGTCTTTAAAATTTTGAGATACAGTTTCTTCTAACAAATCAAAATGTACCCTAAATCTCTAGTGTATGGCTTTGTTCTAGTCTCCTGCCTGATAACATTCTCTCCCCCTCTTTTTTTCTTTCTTTCTTTTTTTTAAATTTTCTTCTTTCTTTTTCAAACAACTTCTTATCAATTCCTTTTATAAAATTTTTTATAATTTACATCTTTACTGTCATATTCCATCCCTTCATCATATCAACCCTTATTTTGTACATATATGTCTTTCTTTCTTTAAAATTTTGGGAAGCACGTTCTCCTAACAGACCAAAATATACCCAAAATCTAGTGTGTGGCACTGATCTATGCGCGAGCCTGATCATATATGATCATATTCTTTTTTTGTTTTGTTTTGTTCTGTTTTTGTTTGTTTTTATCTTTATCTTTATCTTTCTTTTTTCTTTCTTTCCCTTTCTTTTCCCCTGGTTTCAGATCTTTTCTGATTTGTTTAGAGTATTTTTCTGGGAACATTGTTACACGTAAGCATTTTGTTCTCTCATTCATCTATTCTCCTCTGGACAAAATGACAAGAAGGAAAAAATCACATCAACAAAAAGAACTAGAGGTAGTACCATCTGCCCAGGACCTACTCAATATGGACATTAGTACGATGTCAGACCTAGAGTTCAGAATCATATTAAAGATACTAGCTGCGTTTGAAAAAAGCATGCAAGTTATTAGAGAAAACTTTTCTGGAGAAATAAAAGAACTAAAATCTAACCAAGTCTAAATCAAAAAGGCTATTAATGAGGTGCAATAAAAAAATGGGTGCACTAACTGCTAGGACAAATGAGGCAAAAGAGAGAATCAGCAATATAGAAGACCAAATGATGGAAAATGAAGAAGCTGTGAAAAAGAGAGGTAAACAACTACTGGATCACAAGTATAGAATTCGAGAGATAAGTGATACGATAAGATGAAACAACATTAGAATAATTGGGATCCCAGAAAAAGAAGAAAGAGAGAGAGGGGCAGAAGGTATATTGGAGCAAATTATAGAAGAGAACTTCCCTAATGTGGGGAAGGAAACAGGCATCAAAATCCAGGAGGCACAGAGAACCCCTCTCAAAATCAATACAAATGGGTCAACACCCCGACAACTAATAGTAAAACTTACGAGTCCCAGAGACAAAGAGAAAATCCTGAAAGCAGCTCGGGAGAAGAGATTTATAACCTATAAAGGTAGAAACATTAGTTTGGCAACAGACCTATCCACAGAGACCTGGCAGGCCAAAAAGGACTGGCATGATATATTCAGAGCACTAAATGAGAAAAATATGCAGCCAAGAATACTATATCCAGCTAGGCTATCATTGAAAATAGAGGGAGAGATAAAAAGCTTCCAGGACAAACAAAAACTAAAGCAATTTGCAAACACGAAGCCAGCCCCACAAGAAATATTGAAAGGGTTCCTCTAAGCAAAGACAGAGCCTAAAAGCAGCATAGACCAGAAAGGAACACAGACAATATACAGTAACAGTCACCTTACAGGCAATACAGTGGCACTAAATTCATATCTTTCAATAGTTACCCTGAATGTAAATGAGCTAAATGCCCAAATCAAAAGACACAGGCTATCAGATTGGATTAAAAAATAAGTCCCATCGATATACTGTCTGCAAGAGACTCATTTTAGACCCAAAGACACCCCCAGATTGAAAGTGAGGGGGTGGAAAACAATTTAACATGCTAATGGATAATATAAGAAAGTTAGGGTGGCAATTCTTATATCAGACAAATTAGATTTTACCAAAGAGTGTAATAAGAGATGAGGAAGTACACTATATCCTACTTAAAGGGTCTATACAACAAGAAGATCTAACAATTGTAAATATCTAGCCACTAACATGGGAGCAGCCAATTATATTAGCCAATTAATTACAAAAGCAAAGAAACAAATTGACAACAGTACAATAATACTGGGGGACTTTAACATCCCCTGACTAAAATGGACAGATCATCTAAGCAGAAGATCAACAAGGAAATAAAGACTTTAAATGACACACTGGACCAAATGGATTTCACAGACATATTCAGAGCATTCCATCCCAAAGCAACGGAATACACATTCTTCTCTAGTGCCCATGGAACATTCTCCAGAATAGATCATATCCTAGGTCACAAATCTGGTCTCAACCAGTACCAAAGATTGGGATTTTTCCCTGCAGATTTTCAGACCACAATGCTTTGAAACTAGAACTCAATCACAACAGGAAAGTCAGAAAGAACTCAAATACATGGAGGCTAAAATGCATCCTAGCAAAGAATGAATGGGTCAACCAGGAAATTAAAGAAGAATTATAAAAATTCATGGAAACCAATGAAAATGAAAACACAACTGTTCAAAATCTTTGGGATGCAGCAAAGGCAGTCCTAAGAGGAAAGTATACAGCAATACCAGCCTTTTTCAAGAAAAAGAAATGTGTCAAATACACACCTAACCCTACACCTAAAGGAGCTGGAGAAAAAAGAGCAAATAAAGCTTAAACCCAGCAGGAGAAGAGAAAGAATAAAGATCAGAGCAGGAATCAATGAACTAGAAACCAAAAGAACAGTAGAACAAATCAACGAAACTAGGAGCTGGTTCTTTGAAAGAATTCACAAGATTGATAAACCCCTGGCCAGACTTATCGAAAGAAAAGAGAAAGGAACCAAATCAACAAAATCATGAATGAAAGAGGAGAGATCACAGCCACCACCAAAGACATACAAACAATTATAAGAACATATTATGAGCAACTCTATGCCAGCAAATTAGATAACCTGGAAGAAATGGATGCATTTCTAGAGATGTATCAACTACCAAAACTGAACCAGGAAGAAATAGAAAACCTGAACAGACCTATAACCACTAAGGAAATTGAAGCACTCATCAAAAATCTCCCAACAAACAAAAGCCCAGGGCCAGATGGCTTCCCAGGGGAATTCTACCAAGCATATAAGAAGAATTAATATGTATTCTCCTGAAACTGTTCCAAAAAATAGAAATGGAAGGAAAACTTCCAAACCCATTTTATGAGGCCACCATTACTTTGATCCCCAAACCAGACAAAGACCCCATCAAGAAAGAGAATTACAGACCAATATCTTTGATGAACATGAATGCAAAAATTCTCACCAAAATACTAGCCAATAGGATCCAACAGTACATTAAAAGGATTATTCACCATGACCAAGTGGGATTTATCCCTGGGTTGCAAGGCTGGTTCAACATCCTCAAATCAATCAACGTGATACAATACATTAACAAAAGAAAGAACAAGAATCATATGATCCTCTCAATAGATGCAGAAAAAGCGTTAGTCAAAGTACAGCATCGTTTCTTGATCCAAACTCTTCAGAGTACAGGGATAGAGGGTACATACGTAATATCATAAAAGCCATCTATGAAAAACCACAGTGAATATCATTCTCAATGGGAAAAAACAGAGCTTTCCCCCTAAGGTCAGGAACGCGGCAGGGATGTCCATTATCACCACTGCTTTTCAACATAGTATTAGAAGTCCTAGCCACAGCAATCAGACAACAAAAAGAAACCAAAGGCATCCAAATCGGCAAAGAGGAAGTCAAACTCTCACTCTTTGCAGATGATATGATACTGTATGTGGAAAACCCAAAAGACTCCACCCCAAAACTGCTAGAACTCATACAGGAATTCAGTAAAGTGGAGGGATATAAAATCAATGCACAGAAATCATTGGCATTCCTATACACCAACAATAAGACAGAAGAAAGAGAAATTAAGGAGTTGAGCCCATTTACAACTGCACCCAAAACCATCAGATACCTAGGAATAAATATAACCAAAGAGGCAAAGGATCTGTACTCAGAAAACTATAAAATACTCAGGAAAGAAATTGAAGAAGACACAAAGAAATGGAAAAATATTCCATGCTCATGGATTGGAAGAACAAATATTGTGAAGTTCTCAAAGCCACCTAGAGCAATCTACATATTCAATGCAATCCCCATCAAAATACCATCTACATTTTTCCAAAGAAATGGAACAAATCATCTTAAAATTTGTATGGAACCAGAAAAGACCCCGAATAGCCAGAGGAATGTTGAAAAAGAAAAGCAAAGCTGGCAGCATCAAAATTCCGGACTTCCAGCTCTATTATAAAGCTGTCATCATCAAGACAGTATGGTACTGGCACAAAAACAGACACATAGATCAATGGAACAGAATCAAGAGCCCAGAAATGGACCCTCAACTCTATGGTCAACTCATCTTTGACAAAGCAGGAAAGAATGTCCAATGGCAAAAAGACAGTCTCCTCAACGAATGGTGTTGGGCAAATTGGACAGCCACATGCAGAAGAATGAAACTGGACCATTTCCTTACACCACACACAAAAATAAACTCCAGATGGTTGAAAGACCTAAACGTGAGACAGGAGTCCATCCAAATCCTAAAGGAGAACACAGGCAGCAACCTCTTCAATCTCAGCCGCAGCAACTTCTCCTAGAAACATCGCCAAATGCAAGGGAAGCAAGGGCAAAAATGAACTATTGGGATTTCATCAAGATAAAATGATTTTGCACAGCAAAAGAAACAGTCCACAAAACCAAAAGACAACCGACAGAAGGGGAGAAGATATTTGCAAATGACATATCAGATAAAGGTCTAGTATCCAAAACCTATAAAGAACTTCTTAAACTCAACACCGAAAGAACAAATGATCCAATCAAGAAATGGGCAGAAGACATGAACCAACATTTTTCCAAAGAAGACATCCAAATGGCCAACAGACACATGAAAAAGTGCTCAGCATCACTCGGCATCAGGGAAATCTAAATCAAAACTTCAATGAGATACCACCTCACACCAGTCAGAATGGCTAAAATGAACATGTCAGGAAACGACAGATGTTGGCGGGGATGCGGAGAAAGGGGAATCCTCCTACACTGTTGTTGGGAATGCAAGCTGGTGCAACACTCTTGAAAACAGTATGGAGTTCCTCAAAAAGTTGAAAATAGAGTTACCATACGATCCAGCAATTGCACTCCTGGGTATTTACCCCAAAGATACAAATGTAGGGATCCAAACGGGTACGTGCACCCCGATGTTTATAGCAGTAATGTCCATAATATCCAAACTGTGGAAAGAGCCTAGATGTCCATCAACAGATGAATGGTATAGATATAATGAAGAAGTGGTATAGATATAAATGGAATATTATGCAGCCATCAAAAGGAAGAAGATCTTGCCATTTGCAACAAAATGAATGGAACTGGAGGGTGTTATGTTGAGTGAAATAAGTCAGTCATAGAAAGACATGTATCATATGACCTCACTGATATGAGGAATTCTTAATCTCAGGAAACAAACTGAGGGTTGCTAGAATGGTGGGGGGTTGGGAGGGGTGGGGTGGCTGGGTGATAGACATTGGGTAGGGTATATGCTATGGTGAGCGCTGTGAATTGTGCAAGACTGTTGAATCACAGATTTGTACCTCTTAAACAAGTAATGCAATATATGTTAAAAGAAGAAGAAGAAGAAGAAGAAGATAGTAGGAGGGGAAGAATGAAGGGGGGTAAATCGGAGGGGGAGACGAACCATGAGAGACGATGGACTCTGAAAAACAAACTGAGGGTTCTAGAGGGGAGGGGGTGGGGGATGGTTTAGCCCAGTGGTGGGTATTAAAGAGGGTATGTTCTGCTTGGAGCACTGGGTGTTTTGCACAAACAATGAATAATGGAACACTACATCAAAAACTAATGATATCATGTATGGTGATTAACATAACAATAAAAAGTTTAAAGGAAAAAAGATTGAGTGAGCAATTGTAGAATGGTGAATCAGTTATTATATAATGTAAAGTAAATGAATCCCAACTACTTGCCAGAACACCAGTAATCCTTTAAAGATAATCTTAGCTAAAAAAGGAAATGGTTACAAAAATGACATACCTAATGATTCCATTTATGAAATTTCAGGAAACACAAAATTAAGTTACTGTTAAATTTTGATTGTGCTGATATTTGTATGAGTGGAGAAGCAAGATGAAAATATGGAAACTAGAAATATTCTATTTCTTAATAATATTGTATATACAAAAGTCTTGTATATGCATAAAAATACATAAAAAGAACATTTTAGAATTTAAAAAACCTAGAAGGCTTTATGGTTTCTTCTGTTTTTCTTCCATAAATATTCTAACTACACTTGTTCAGACATGTATATAATTATACATTGTATATATAATTATATATTACAGAATTGAAAATCTTTACAAAACAGAGTTCACAGGGGCTGCAGGGATACTGACTTCTACTGTGGGGATTTCAAGTCTTATTCTTTGCAGAGATGTTACCTCTTTCCTCATTTCATGCACTCCTACCTACGATTATCTTTCCATGTTAAGGAGTTCAACAGAAAGTGTTTGTGTACCACATTTATAATGAATATACAATTGGCCTCTCTGTTCCCTAACCAATCCCAATACAGATTAGTGTGGAGTACCATGTCTTCCAACAAAAGCTTATAATCAAGTTGTAGATCTTGGGTCAAGGCTCTCTATGGTTCAAAATACAGAAAACCAATTTTAATTTAACTTAAACAAAATGGGGAATTTACTGTGTGAGTGTGATATGTAAAAAAGAGAACGGTGAAATATTTTTGCTGTGTTAAGGGCAGGGGTGCAGATGGGGCTCAGGAACAACTGTTAGTAGGTTACTATATTAGGTCAGTCTGGGTCAGGTGGATTAATATACTTTGTATAAGTGGAATGTCATATTCCTACTGGAGTCATGAAGGAATGTGGTAAGAGTGAGGAGTTCCCTAGAGAATGTGGAAATGAGAGGGTTCTGAAAATTTTGGATGTCCACAAGAGGTAAAGAGGGAAAGAAAATACATTCTTTTTTTCTCCCAGCTTTATTGAGGTATAATTGATAAATAAAACTGTGATATATTTAAAGTGTAAAATGTGATAATCCAATATATATATATACTTTATGAAATGATTACCATCCATCATCTCAGACAGTTACTTTTTTTTTTTTTGGTGTGAACATTTAAGGTCTCTCTTAGCAAATTCCAAGTATACAATAAAATTAACTATAACCAGTTAATATGATTATACAATTAACTATAGTCACCATGCTGTACATTACATTCTCAGAACATAACTCATAGCTGAAAGTTGGAACTATGTTGTGCCCAACATGTCCCTATTTCTCTCATCCCTCCTCTAGCTCCTGGCAACCAGTATTGTACTCTTTGTTACTGTGAGTTTGACTTCTGTTTGATTCCACATCTAAGTGAAATCATACAGTATTTTTTTTTTCTCTGTTTGGCTTATTTCAATTAGCATAATGTTCATCCATGTTGTCACAAATTGTAGGATTTCCTTTTTAAGGCTGGATAATATTTCAATATATATATACCACATTTTCTTTATCCATTCATCAACAGAAGCATCGTTGTTTCCATATCTTGGTTATTCTGAATAATGCTGCAACGAACATAGAAGTAAAGATATCTCTTTGAGATACTGATTTTACTTCCTTTGAAGATATATCCTGAAGTGCTGGATCATATGGTACTTTTAATTTTTACTTTTGTGAAGATACTCCATACCACTTTCCATAATGGCTGCACCAATTTACATTCCCACCAGCAGTGCTCAAAAATTCCATTTGTCCACATGTATGCCAGCATTTGTTATCTTTGGTCTTTTTGACAATAGCCATTCTAAGAGGTGTGAGGTGATCTCTCATTATGGTTTTGATTTATATTTCCTTGATGATTAGTGATGTTAAGCATTTTTCACATACTGTTAGCTAGCTATATATTGTCTTTGAAAAAAATATTCAGGTCCTTTGCCCATTTTTAAAACTGAGTTATTTATTTTTTTTATTGAGTTGTATAAGTTCTTTGTATTTTTTATATTAAACCCTTATTTGATACATGGTTTGCAAATATTTTCTCCCATTTTATAAGCTGCCTTTTCATTTTGTTGATTGCTTCCTTTCTGTGCAGAAACTTTTTAGTCTGATGTAGTTCCACTTGTATATTTTTGCTCTTTATTGCCTATGCTTTTGGTGTCAGATAAATCATTGACAAATCAAGATTTCTTCCCTATGTTTTCTTCTAGGAGCTTTATGATTTCTGGTATTACATTTAAATTTTTTTATTGATACTGAATTGATTGGAGATAAGGGTCCAGTTCATTCCTTTTGTATGTGGATATCCAATTTTCCAAGCATCATTTATTGACAAGACTATTACATCCCCATTGTGTATTCTTGGTACCTTCATTGAAAACTAGATGACCATATATGTATGGACTCTTTGCTCTGTTTTATTGCGCTATGTGTCTGTTTCATTCCAGTACCACACTGTGTTGATTACTATAACTTTACAATATAGTTTGAACTCAGGAAGTGTAAAGCCTCCAAATGTGCTCTTCTTGCTCAAGATTACATTAGCTATTTAGGATCCTTTTGAATTTTAGGATTGTTTTTTCTATTTCTGTGAAAAAATGCCATTGGAATTTTGATGGGGATTGCATTTGAATCTGTAGATCACTCTAAGTAGTATGGGTATTTTAACAATATCCTTCCAATTCATGGATATAGTCTATCTTTCCATTTATTTATGTCTTTTTCAATTTCTTTTATCAATCTTTTATAGTTTACAGTGATTCAATTTGTTCCTAAGCATTATTTTTGATGCTATTATAAATGGGATTATTTTCTTAAATAATTTTTTGGTTAGAAAAGTACACAAGGGCCATTAGAATCATGGAAAGGCATAAGGAAAATATGACCTATATTTTCCAAGCATGCCTAGTAGAGGAGTGGAAGCTTAAACCAAGCTTAAAATGAAGACCGGAATTAGAGCACTGAGTGGGAAGATAGTTGTGTTTGGCAAGGAAGGGAACACATTTCTTTTGGAGAGAGCTCCCTAAGTAAAGAGAATAGAATAAAAACCCTCTCATGACTGTGGCAAGAGCTTCATTTTGAGAAGGAATGTAAGGTGAGGTCAAATTTCCAAATTAAAATATTATTATACCAATTCAAAGCATTCATTTCTTTCATAGTTATTCTTAGAGGGGAGGAAGAAGTATATGTCAGAACTTTCCACCAACTGCAGACTACTGGAAACCTGTTTATGTTTCACAACCTGTAGAAGCATCAGCAGATCTGAGATTCTTCCTTCTACATCTAGAGTAGCTGGAGGGAGAGAGCAAAAAAGTTTCAATGAAACATTTGTCTTCTAGTGAAAAATATACTGCTATATCAGATTGCAATTGGAAGAGTGGAAGATGGCTGTCCTCAGGGCAATGAGCCTCCTGGACCCAGCTTGCTGGGTTAGAAGAGTTTCTTGTAGATGCTTTTGCAATATCTCCCTGTGGGAAAGATTTCAGTGGAATATCAGTTTTTTTTTTTTTTCTTGCCAAGTTAACATTACAAGAGAAGAGCACCAGCTTGGGAGTCCAAGGAGGCAAGTTTTGGTTTTGTTTTATGTTTACATTTTTTGAAGTTTTAAAGTTTAAGTTTCAAGAATTGAGTTAGACATATACCTCAACTCAGAAAAAATACTATAATCAGTGATCTGTGTAGAGCTCTTCTTTTAAAGATTTTTTTCCTATATTCCATCACTCCTGGTATCCTCCCCTCATAGGTGACCCATTTTAATATATCCTTACACAAACATGCATTTTTGTTTAATAGATTGCATTTTGCCATAAGTTTTAACTTACAAAAACCCTATTCTGTAGACTATATTCTGTTCTTATTTTTTAATCAATGTGCATTTAATTTCTGTTTATATACAGAATACAAGTTTATCCACTGCATCTTAATCTATTTTTTACCTTAATAATGAACTCCTAATTTGCCTCCATTTCTAAGAAGGGCTCTTGTGATGAGTACCCAGTGTTGTATGTAAGTGATGAATCACTAAATTCTACTCCTGAAACTAATATCACACTATATGTTCACTAACTAAAATTTAAATAAAAACACGAAGCATTAATTAATTAATTAAAAAATAACAATGGGAAGAACAAATGTTTTCTTTTTTACATATCTTCATTCTTGTAACATATACTTGTCACAGCGTGTACAAATATGCTGGACTGATGTTTTTAAAGATTTTATTTATTCATTTGAATGAAAGAGAAAGAAAGCATGAGTGGGGAGGGGAGGGGCAAAGGAAGAGGAAGGGAAAAGCAGACTCCCTGCTGAGCCTGGAACCCCATGTGGGGCTGGATCCCAGGACCCTGAGATCATGACCTGAGCTGATGGCAGACACTTAACTGAGCCACCCAGGCACCTTGCACTGATTTTTGACAAAGGTGCAAAAGCAATTCAGTGGAGGGAAGGTAATCTTTTCAACAAATGGTGCTAGCAAAATAGGAAGAAAAAAATAAAAAAAGAACCTTGACCTAAACCTCATACCTTATACAAAAATTTACTCAAAATGGCTTACAGAGTGAATGTAAAATGCAACTTTACATTAACACTAAATCTTTTAGGAAAATGAAAGGGAGAAAATCCGGGCCCAGGAAAGAGTTCTTAGACTGGAAGTGAAAAGCAAGTTCTGTAAGAGGAAGAACTGATTAATTGTACCACATCAACTTTTAAAATGTTGCTCCACCAAACCTGCCCACACTTTGGCCCTGAATTTCTAGCCTCTGAAGTGTGATCAAATACATTTCTCTTGTTTTAGTCACTCAGTCTACAGTGTTTTGTTATGGCAGCTCTAGCAAACTCATATAATTATGTGCTATATGATTCCACTCATATAACATTTTTGAAATGACAAAATTATAGAGCTAGAGAACATATTAATGGTTGCCAGAAGTGAAGGAAAGGTGAGGGAGTGAGGTGGTTTTGCCCACAAAAGGCTAACATGAGGGATCCTTGTGATGGAACTTTTCTGTGCCTTGACTGCAATGGTGGTTACATGTGTCTACACACGTTATAAAATTGCAGTGAGCTAAATACACACACACAATGAACGCATGTAAAACTGACAAAATATCAATAAGATGAATGGATTCTTTCAATTTCACTTTTCCTGGGTGTGATTTATTATACTCTATGTGTAACATGTTACTGTGGTGGAATCTGTAAACAGAATGTATTATTTTTTACACTACATGTGAATATACAACTATTTTTGTGATAAAGTTTTACTGAGACATAGACACATTCATTTAAGAATTGTCTACAGCCACCCTCATTCTACAACAGCAGAGCTGAGTGCTTACAACACAAATGGCATGGCCTGGGAAGGTAAAAATCTTTACTATCCATCCCTTTGCTGAGAAAGTTTGCCTCCTCCTGTTCTAACAATCTTTCTCTTTCTCTTCTGATTCAGCAGAGGACTTTGGAGGAAAAGCAGCTTCAAATGGCAGTCTTGCCCCTCTGTTTGCCTTTTTTCCCTAGATTTCTTTTCCTGGTAATTCTTTACAGCCTTGTTATCAATCCAATGTTTTCAAGCAGGCTTTATTTGTAGTGATTCTAATTGTTCTCTGCAGGAGGGTTGGTCTACTTTGCCTGGTCTGCCATCACCAGAAGCCAAAGTCACGAATGCCCCCAGCTACAGTTTCAGGAACACCTGATCAAAGTGAAACTTCTCTATTAACCATACAAGCATGACTTTTCAAGATCAGAACATTTAGATCATATCCATATGAAACGTCCAATTTGTGAATTTCACCATTTACTTGGGGTTTCAGTCATTTTCGTGATGAGTCCCTAGTGAATTCATGACTGCCTGGCCATGTGAATAATTTGAGGATCATTAAACTAGAAATAGTTATGGAATATCCATTATCTACAGGCACCACTTTAGAGTAACTAGAAAGAGCAAGGTCAGGAACCTTCATCTTTGGAGGCTATTTAAGGGGGTAAAATTAAAAAGACTGTGAGAGAAGTGGCTTTGATAAGCTTCAAAGAGGCACTTGAAAGAAATGGAAGCATGCTGAATAGTGGGTGACTACAGGTGTAATGGTCACGAAGGGCAGCAGTGAGAAATTCAGGAATATGTAACTCCAGCAGAGAGACATGAGTAAAAAGAGCAAAGGTATCCAATTGGATGCATAGAATTTGTTTGCTATATATTTTTTTCCTCCCATTGACTGGTGGTCAAACACAACCCCTTTGTAATAGCACCTTCAGATGTTTTGAACTATTTTGGTACAGGCTTTCATCTCAGAACGTGTTGCCATGAGAACATGAATTCAGACTGACTTTTTTTTTGTTGTTTTTACAATGAGATGAAAGTATTTTCCATTCAGAACATGTGATAAAACCCTCAAAATCTCCCCACTGTGAAGTTTC
The DNA here is from genome assembly GCF_009762305.2 of Zalophus californianus. NCBI lineage: Eukaryota > Metazoa > Chordata > Mammalia > Carnivora > Otariidae > Zalophus > Zalophus californianus. The sequence goes on along the minus strand of NC_045595.1, from coordinate 64,670,044 downwards.
AACCCCCGATTCATTTATAGTTTGAAAACAGTAGCAAAGATTTTGTAGGTACACAGAGACCAGACATGACAGTGTGACATTATTGTTAATAATTAGGAATGTGATAGCATCTACAATAACAAGCATTATTCTGCCCACTGATATTTGTGCAGTCTTACCCATTCCATTGTGCTTCAAAAGCCTTATAAACCTACAAAAGGCAAATTATTTAGCAATAATGAAGAGAATTCTAATCATATTCTTAAATTCTTATACTTGAAAATGTATTTTTATCGTTACCTAGAATGTTACTTTCTAGGTAATCTCAGGTAGACTGAAGTACTGACTGTACTTCATTCAGGAACTGCAGATCCAGGGTCCACAGTGGGGTATCCAAGCCAGCTGTGGTCGCCAAATCTCTGTGAGAGTTTGGAATAACATTCTTTCCCCTTAGGGAGACACAGCCGCATTGATGTATGGCTTGGATGAGTGGACAGGGGATGTTGTAGATGCAAAAACGGAACTACAGTTAGTAAGGGGAGATTGGACTAAATTTCATCTGTTCCTCACCCTCTTGACCAGATGTCCTTGTGAAGTGAAGTAAGTCTCACATGTACCTGAAAGCAATTTTATATAAATTTTAGGAGTTGTGCATGTCATTTACCTGGCATCTGGCTCAAGCAAAGTCATTTATCTTTGCTGTTATAAAATTTCATTTTGAGGTCCAGTTATGGGCTATGATTACATTTCAGGAGAATTTTGTAATTTTCACTATGTATGTGGAATTTTAAACATGCATATTAATATACTGGTGTTTGAATGCCTACTATTAATGCACTACCACTGTCACTAGTAATGATAATAGCTAACATTTATTTATTGTAATAATTGTTCACCCCAGAATGGAAAGCACATAATGTATTGATACAGCAGGCAAAATATGATAAAAGAAATTTGTTTTTCTTAGTTGAAACATTCTGAACAAAAGACCCTACCCCACATATATGTTTTCAGTAATTGTTGCCACATGAATGAATGAGTGAGCGAATAACAGAGCAGGACAAGTATCTCTGCTACATGGCCATCACAATACTCACTGTCTTTGGCCAAATTACAAAAATCAGAATTGCTCTGAAGTCAGGCAAACCTGGGTTTGAATTCTGTATTCACAATGTATTAACTAGATGGCTTCAGAACAGTTGACCAATCTTGCTGAGATCTAGTTTCTTTCCCTGTAAAATTAGAAATAAACTACCCCTCACAAGGTTGTTCAAGGATTAAGTAAAAGTAGGTATATAAAAGGCTTTATGTATTGCCTGGTACCCAATACTCTTTGATATATGGCAGTTTTTATTTTTAGCTTTTTTAAAAAAAATCAGATCATTCCTCTTTTTTCATGATATAATCATGCAACCACTGTTGAAGGCCAGAAATCTAGAATTCATTACCAAGCTTCTCTCCTTATTAAACCCAAATTAACCCTTCAAAAATGTTACATAGACCAATATAGTGATCTTCCTGATTTCTACCCTAACCATACCACTCTTTTGTTTGCATCTTCAAGCTGCCTCCTCCCCCAATCCATTTCCTATAAAACAAATTGCAGACTTTTGAAACTAGCATTCAAGTCTATTTTCAACCTAGTCTTGCCTATTCCTTTAGACTATTTTTTTTTGCCTTTTGCCCACCCCTGTACCAACCTAAAGCCAAGAGACTTTGTCCAGCTTAAAATTTTGTAGACATCATTATGAAAACAATGGCTATATTAAAAAATCTCCTTGAGACTACTTGTGCCTGCATCTCTCATCTTCAAGAGGCTTTGAGGTGATACCTTATACTGCCACTCCATTTGATGGAGATTCACTTCCACTAGGTTTCGATTTTCCAGTATGCTTTCCCTACATATAGAACTTCTCCCAACTGTTCATTCAATGTAAGAAACTGAACCAACCTGCACCTAAAGTCACAGGTTTCAAATTTATTTTATTGCTACATTAAGGAGGATTTTGATCTCTCTCTCTCCATCTCTCCCCACTCCCTTTCTCAAGCACATTATCTCTTTTAGTGATTTTGCTTGATATTATCTCACTCTGTTAATGCTAAGATTATCACTGCACTTTAAAAAAATATTTTATTTATTTATCAGAGAGAGAGAGCACAAGCAGGGGGAGCTGCAGGCAGAGGGAGAAGCAGAAGCTGAGCAAGGAGCCCGATGCGGGACTTGATCCCAGGACCCTGAGATCATGACTTGAGCCGAAGGCAGACGCTTAACTGACTGAGCAACCCAGGCATCTCTATCACTGCACTTTGAATGCAGTGGAGGGACGGCATTAAAATAAGCATGTCTTTTTTTCACCTATTATGAACCCAGGCAGAATCCATTAAAAAAAAAAAAAAAAAAAGGCCTGACAGGAATTTACAAAGTAGTTGTTACCAACATTGTGTAATTCTCATGTGCTGTCATTTGCTCCCTGGAGAACAGGCTCTTCCTAAGTGCAGCTAATGCTAGAGCACAGCAAATTAGAACAGCATAAAGCCCACCCAGTACTATTACAAGATGTTACCTTGATTTGTAGACTCTATATAGAGTCCAGATGCTAAGGAGCCAAGGGATATATGAGAGGGGAATCCAGATGATTGGTCATCTTTAGTTGCCTCACAGTGCTTATGACAGCAAGGTTACAGTCCCTTCCACATATGGGCTAAATCTGAGCATTGCTAAATCTGAGAATGCATCTTGTACCACTTACATTGAATGAGATACCTATCCAAAATGCCAATGGCTCTTTCCAAACATTTCACAGCTATATCTATGTCTTTGCATTTCTAGCAAAGAGTTTTTCAACAGAGTAGCTAGTTTTACCTTTCAGATGATGTGAACTTAGACACATTTAAAAAACCAGGTCTGGGATCTCTCAGTCTACCATTTTGGCATCTCAGAGATATTGGCAACATCAAGAAAACATTAGGGTTTTGAAGGGCTTTATTTAAATCCATGCACGTCTTCCTAAGTGTGTTGATTCTGCATATTTTTCTGCCTCCTAGACAAGATGGATTCTGTTGGGTACAGTGCCAAGCTGAGGATAAAGGCCGGGTGGTGTGTCACTTCTAGGACCTCGGCAAGAACATATTTCAGGGGTAATGCTCATCAATCTGTAGCTCCTTTAAATGAAAAATCTCTGGAAGAACAATAGTTGCACACATTGCTGCTGATCATCCTAACCAATGAATACATTCCTTTCTCACATTCTTATTTGAACTATCACCTCATCCTCACAGCCCACAAATTGAGAAAACTGCTTGTTCCCACTGATCAAAATGTAACTATCCATTTACAGCTTCTCTCACCCACCTGGAATTTCTGTAGAGGATTATGTCAGGTGGTGAACAAATATGCTTGCATTATTTTTTCTGAACACAACCCAGAGATCCAGAATCAGTGGAATCGGAAAGCCTCCATCAGAAAAATTTACAAGATGGTGGAGGAGTAGGAGACCTAAATTTCATCTGGCCCCAGGAATTCAGCTAGATAGGGATCAAACCATTCTGAACACCTACGAACTCAACAGACGATTGAAGAAAAGAATAGCAACAACTCTCTGAACAGAAAAGCGACCTCTTTCTGGAAAGTAGGATGTGTGGAGAAGTAAATCTGAGGTGATATTCGGGAAGATAGACCTTTGGGGATGGGACCTCCCTCAGGCGCTACCAGCTAGTGATAGAGCCGCGGAGCACAAAATCGGAACATTTAGAAGTCGGCTCCACTGAGGGACGTCGCTCCAGTGGCTAAGCAGGGGGTGGAACCCTCACGGGACAGTGTGGTCTCAGGACCGTCGGGGTCACAGAAAGACCGGGGGTGCCTGAGTGTGGCAGAGCTCCCAGGTACTGGAGCGGGGAAGCAGCTGCAGAGATGGAGCCAAGGAGTGGGGTTGCAGCTCGGGGTTGCCATAAACTGTGATCCGTGGCACAGTTGGGCCACTGCTGCCCCAGTAGGGACCCAACAAGCAGCAGATCTGGGGAGACGTCCCTTCTTCCCCTGGGAGGGGTGGCATGGGAGCGCACTGCAGGGATCTGCTGAGTTTGGAGACTCAACACCGGGTCATGTGCCAGAGATAGAAACACATGGTCACAGGCCAGGTGAGAGAGGGAGACAGGAGTGATTGACTGCTTTACTCTGGAGGAGCACTGAGGAGAGGGGCCCCGGTTCTTGGCTCCTCCAGAGTGGAGATTAGGAGGCTGCCATTTTCATTCTTGTCCTCCAGAGCTATATGGAAAGCCTGCAGAGAACAAAAGCTCCTGAGAGCAAACCCGAGCAGATAACTTAGCCTGGACCAGACAAGGGTGGGGCAATTCTGGTTCCAGCAGACATTTGAGAACCACAGAAACAGGCCCCCTCCCCAGAAGATCAGAAAGAACAGCCAGCCAAGACCAAGTTTACCGATAAATGAGAACAGCAGAACTCCAGCACTAGGGAAATACTCCACATAGAATTTATGGCTTTTTTCCCATGATTCTTTAGTCTTTCAAAGTTAATTTTTTTAATTTTCTTTTTTCTTTTATTTTTTTTATTTTTCTTTTCCCTTTTTCAGCCACCATCTTATCAATCCCTTTTTTAAAAAATCTTTTTTGTTTTTCATTTTTAGAGTCATATTCTATCCCTTCATAGTAGTTAACCTTATTTTTGGTATATATATATATATATATATATATATATATGTTGTTCCCTCTTTAAAATTTTGGGTTACAGTTTCTTCTAACAGACCACTATATACCCTAAATCTCTAGTGTATGGCTTTGTTCTAGTCTCCTGCCTGATCACATTCTCTCCCTTTTTTAAAAAAAATCCTCTTCTTTCTTTTTTCAAGCAACTTCTTATCTTATCAATTCCTTTTATAAAGTCTTTTATAATTTTCATCTTTACAGTCATATTCCATCCCTTTATCATATTTACCCTTATTTTTGAACATATATAAGCTTTTCTTTCTTTAAAATTTTAGGAGGCACTTTCTTCTAACAGACCAAAATACACCCAAAATCTAGTGTGTGGCACTGATCTCTGCAGCAGCTTGATCATATTTGATCATATTCTGTTTTTTTTTTGCTTTGTTTTGTTTTTGTTTGTTTATTTGTTTCTATCTTTTCCTTTTCCTTTTTTTTCTTTTTTTCCCTTTCTTTTCCCCTGGTTTCAGGTCTCTTCTAATTTCTTTAGTGTATATGTTTCTGGGGTAATTGTTACACTATTAGCATTTTGTTCTCTCATTCATCTATTCTCCTCTGGACAAAATGACAAGACAGAAAAAAATCACCTCACAAAAAAGAACAAGAGGCTGTACTGACTGCCAGGGACCTAATCAATATGGACATTAGTAAGATGTTGGAACTAGAGTCCAGAATGACGATTTTAAAGATACTAGATGGGCTTGAAAAAAGCATGGAAGATATTAAAGAAACCTTTTCTGGAGAAATAAAAGAACTAAAATCTAACCAAGTCGAAATCAAAAAGGCTTTGATGAGGTGCAATAAAAAATGGAGGCTCTAACTGCTAGGATAAATTAGGCAGAAGACAGAATCAGTGATATAGAAGACCAAATAATGGAAAATAAAGAAGCTCTGAAAAAGAGAGATAAACAACTACTGGATCATGAGGGCAGAATTCGAGAGATAAGTGATCCCATAAGATGAAACAATATTAGAATAATTGGGATCCCAGAAGAAGAAGAAAGAGAGAGAGGGGTAGAAGGTACACTGGAGCATATTATAGCAGAAAACTTTCCCAATTTGGGGAAAGAAACAGGCATCAAAATCCAGGAGGCACAGAGAACCCCTCTCAAAATCAATACAAATGGGTCAACACCCTGACAACTAATAGTAAAACTTAGTGGTCTCAGAGACAAAGAGAAAATCCTGAAAGCAGCTCGGGAGAAGAGAACTGTAACCTACAATGGTAGAAAAATTTGATTGGCAACAGACCTATCCACAGAGACCTGGCAGGCCAGAAAGAACTGGCATGATATACTCAGAGACTAAATGAGAAAAATATGCAGCCAAGAATACTATATCCACCTAGGCTGTCATTGAAAATAGAAGGAGAGATAAAAAGCTTCCAGGACAAACAAAAACTAAAGGAATTGCAAACACAAAACCAGCCCTCCAAGAAATATTGAAAGGGGTCCTCTAAGCAAAGAGAGAGCCTAAAAGCAGCATAGACCAGAAAGGAACATAGACAATAAACAGTAACAGTCACCTTACAGGCAATACAATGGCACTAAATTCATGTCTTTCAATAGTTACCCTAAATGTAAATGGGCTAAATGCCCCAATCAAAAGACACAGGCTGTCAGATTGGATTAAAATCAAGACCCATCAATATGCCCTCTGCAAGAGACTCATTTTAGACCCAAAGACACCCCCAGATTGAAAGTGAGGGGGTGGAAAATCATCTACCATGCTAATGGACACTAAAAGAAAGCTAGGGTGGCAATCCTTATATCAGACAAGTTAGATTTTAAAGCAAAGACTGTAATAAGAGATGAGGAAGGAGACTATAACCTATTTAAAGGGTCTATCCAACAAGAAGATCTAACAATTGTAAATATCTATGCCCCTAACATGGGAGCAGCCAATTATACAAGCCAATTAATAACAAAAGCAAAGAAACACATTGGCAACAATACATTAATAGTGGGAGACTATAACATTCCCCACACTGAAATGGACAGATCATCTAAGCAAAAGTTCAACCATGAAATAAAGACTTTAAATGAAACACTGGAACAAATGGACTTCACAGACATATTCAGAACATTCCATCCCAAAGCAAGAGAATACACATTCTTCCTAGCGTCCATGGAACATTCTCCAGAACAGATCACATCCTAGGTCACAAATCAGGTCTCAACTGGTCCAAAAGATTGGGATCATTCCCTGCATATTTTCAGACCACAATGCTTTGAAACTAGAACTCAATCACAACAGGAAAGTCGGAAAGACCTCAAGTACATGGAGTCTAAAGAGCATCCTACTAAAGAATGAATGGGTCAACCAGGAAATTAAAGAATTAAAAAAATTCATGGAAACCAATGAAAATGAAAGCACAACTGTTCAAAATCTTTGGGATGGAAAGTATATGGCAATACAAGCCTTTCTCAAGAAACAAGAAAGGTCTCAAATACACACCTAACACTACACCTAAAGGAGCTGGAGAAGAACAGCAAATAAAGCCTAAACCCAGCAGGAGAAGAGAAATAATAAAGATCAGAGCAGAAATCAATGAAATAGAAACCAAATAACAGTAGAACAGATCAACGAAACTAGGAGCTTGTTCTTTGAACGAAAAACAAGATTAATAAACCCCTGGCCAGACTTATCGAAAAGAAAAGAGAAATGACCCAAATCAACAAAATCATGAATGAAAGAGGAGAGAACACAACCAACACCAAAGACATACAAACAATTATAAGAACATATAAGCAACTTTATGCCAGCAAATTAGATAACCTGGAAGAAATGGATGCATTTCTAGAGATGTATCAACTACCAAAACTGAACTAGGAAGAAATAGAAAACCTGAACAGACCTATAACCACTAAGGAAATTGAAGCAGTTATCAGAATCTCTCAACAAACAAGAGCTCAGGGCCAGATGGCTTCCCAGGGGAATTCTACCAAACATTTAATGAAGAATTAATACCTATTCTTCTGAAACTGTTCCAAAAAATAGAAATGAAAGGAAAACTTCCAAACTTGTTTTATGAGGCCACAATTACCTTGATCCCCAAACCAGAAAAAGACCCTATCAGAAAGGAGAATTAAAGACCAATATCCTTGATGAACATGAATGCAAAAATTCTCACCAAAATACTAGCCAGTAAGATCCAACAGTACATTAAAAGGATTATTCACCACGACCAAGTGGGATTTATCCCTGGGCTGCAAGGTTGGCTCAACATCCATCAATCAATCAATGTGATACAATACATTAATAAAAGAAAGAACAAGAACCATATGATCCTCTCAATAGATGCAGAAAAAGCATTTGACAAAGTACAGCATCGTTTCTTGATCAAAACTCTTCAGAGTATATGGATAGAGGGTACATATCTCAATATCATAAAAGCCATCTATGAAAAAACAACAGTGAATATCATTCTCAATGGGGAAAAACTGAGCGCTTTCCCCCTAAGGTCAGGAACACGGCAGGGATGTCCACTATCACCACTGCTATTCAACATAGTATTAGAAGTCCTAGCAACGACAATCAGACAACAAAAAGAAATCAAAGGCATCCAGATTGGCAAAGAAGAAGTCAAACTCCCACTCTTTGCAGATGAAATGATACTTTACATGGAAAACCCAAAAGACTCCACCCCAAAACTGCTAAAACTCAAACAGAAATTCAGTAAAGTGGCAGGATATAAAAACAATGCACAGAAATCATTGGCATTCCTATACACCAACAACAAGACAGAAGAAAGAGAAATTAAGGAGTCGATCCCATTTACAATGGCACCCAAAACCATAAGATACCTTGGAATAAATTTAACCAAAGAGGCAATGGATCTGTACTCAGAAAACTATAAAATACTCATGAACGAAATTGAGGAAGACACAAAGAAATGGAAAAACGTTCCATGCTCATGGATTGGGAGAACAAATATTGTGAAGATGTCAATGCTACCTAGAGCAATCTACACATTCAATGCAATCCCCATCAAAATACCATCTACTTTTTTCAAAGAAATGGAACAAATTATCCTAAAGTTTGTATGGAACCAGAAAAGACTTTGAGTAGCCAGAGGAATGTTGAAAAACAAAAGTAAAGCTGTTGGCATCACAATTCCAGACTTCAAGCCCTATTACAAAGCTGTCGTCATCAAGACAGTATGGTACTGGCACAAAAACAGACACATAGATCAATGGAACAGAATAGAGAGCCCAGAAATGGATCCTCAACTCTATGGTCAACTAATCTTCGACAAAGCAGGAAAGAATGTCCAGTGGAAAAAAGACAGTCTCTTCAACAAATGGTGTTGGGAAAATTGGACAGCCACATGCAGAAGAATGAAACTGGACCATTTTCTTACACCACACCTAAAAATAGACTCAAAATAGTTGGAAGTCCTAAATGTGAGACAGGAGTCCATTCAAATCCTAAAGGAGAACATAGACAGCAACCTCTTCGACCTCAGCCTCAGCTACTTCTTCCTACAAACATTGTCAAAGGCAAGGGAAGCAAGGGCAAAAATGAACTCTTGGGACCTCATCAAGATAAAAAGCTTTTGCACAGCAAAAGAAACAGTCAACAAAACCAAAAGACAACCGACAGAATGCGAGAAGATATTTGCAAATGACTTATCAGATAAAGGGCTAGTATCCAAAATCTCTAAAGAACTTCTTAAACTCAACACCCAAAGAACACATGATCCAATCAAGAAATGGGCAGAAGACATGAACAGACATTTTTTCCAAAGAAGACATCCAAAGGGCCAAACAGACACATGAAAAGGTGCTCAATATCACTCGGCATCTGGGAAATCCAAATCAAAACCTCAGTGAGATATCATGTCACATCAATCAGAATGGCTAAAATTAACAAGTCAGGAAACGACAGATGTTGGCGGGGATGCAGAGAAAGGGGAACCCTCCTACACTGTTGGTGGGAATGCAAGCTGGTGCATCCACCTGGAAAACAGTATGGAAGTTCTTCAAACAGTTGAAAATAAAGCTACCCTATGATCCAGGAATTGCACTACTGGGTATTTACCCCAAAGGTACAAATGTAGGGATCTGAAGGGGTACGTGCACCCCGATGTTTATAGTAGCAATGTCCACAATAGCCAAACTGTGGAAAGAGCCAAGATGTCCATCGACAGATGAATGGATAAAGAAGAGGTGGTATGTATATACAATTGAATATTATGCAGCCATCCAAAGGAATGAAACCTCGCCATTTGCAGTCACGTGGATGGAACTGGAGGGTATTATGCTGAGCAAAATAAGTCAATAAGAGAAAGACATGTATCATATGACCTCACTGATATGAGGAATTCTTAATAGCAGGAAACAAACTGAGTGTTGCTGGAGTGGTGGGGGGTGGGAGGGATGGGGTGGCTGGGTGATAGACATTGGGGAGGGTATGTGCTATGGTGAGCGCTGTGAATTGTATAAGACTTTTGAATCACAGATCTGTACCTCTGAAACAAATAATACAGTATATGTTAAAAAAAAAAAGAAGAAGATAGCAGGAGGGAAAGAATGAAGGGGTGGGGAATTGGACGGGGAGATGAACCATGAGAAACGATGGACTCTGAAAAACAAACCAAGGGTTCTAGAGGGGAGGGGGTTGGGGGGATGGCTTAGTCTGGTGATGGGTATTAAAGAGGGCATGTTCTGCATGGAGCACTGGGTGTTATACACAAGGAATTAATCATGGAACACTACATCAAAAAAATTAATGATGTAATGAATGTATGGTGATTGACATAACAATAAAAAATTAAACAAAATGTGTATGCTGTTCCTAATACATTAGAAATAAAATGTTACTTACCATCCTGACTATTTTCCAAAGGAAGCGAGTGTTCCAATCACACAGTCAGATTTTTTTTTTCTGTTGAGTACATCAATTAGTATGCTTATGTAAGTGTTTTGTGGTCAGAGGGAAAGATAAATTCCTCAGTTAATTAAGAAGAGAAGAATTTTAAGGAAGCAGGAATGAGGGGATGTAAGAAGTTAGAGTGTGAAGGGCAGAGATGGGAAAGAGTGGAGAAAGAATCATTCAGAAATTAGGAGGGTATAAGTGGATTTCTTGAGGAAATTGGTGAAAGCCCTGGCTTTAAAGTTGTGTAAAGTTTTGGTATCTTGACTTATAAGGCAGACTGTGTATGTATAGTTTTTCATATGTATGTATACAGGACTTAAGAGCCCAGAGGGAGAGGGGTTAAGATAACAGATGATAGCATGTCCAACAATCTTCAAGAGGCTTTGGACACTCTCAGATGGTAGAATTGGGTCTTGCTGAAGCTTAAGCATTGGGAGACCCAAGTTCACATCTGAATATACTTCAGTAAAGCAATCCTATTTATGAGAAAACATCTTCCAGTATTTTCGTAAAATTTATGCATATAGAAAGTTTGGAATTAGAGAATACTACTTCAAACCAAATTTAGACACTGATCTACTAAATATACTAAAACTATAAATTATGAGTTTTTAACATTTAGATCAATACCTGTTGGGTCTCTCTTTTGAGCCCTGTTGAATTCTCCTACCTTCGTGGTCCTACTGAAAAACCAAGGTTGAAAAAGTTGCATTGTTTGGGAGGAACAATGAACTCAGAGACAATCAGGTCAGGTTTTCAAGACAGCACTAATACTTATGGAATTCATTTATTCATACCACATGCTTTTTAATTAACTTTCATGTTAAGCCATCAAGTATTAGGTGCTGAGGATTCAGATATATAAATAAAACATTATCTTTGCATTGTCTATGTTCTAAGGCCTTGAGTGGGTGGGGAGGATTGAAAGGAAGAAAGAAATAACAAATAGTAAACTTGAGTGCTATACTAAAATATCTAGAATGTACGGGGTACTACTTAGGATTTCAAGCCTAGAAGTAATCAGAATTTAAGTTTAGGATGATCAATTTCAACAAGTTCCAGGATGGGAATCTGGATAGCAGCAATATTTGAGGTAATATATGATGACAGCCTAAAGCAAAGCAGTGGCAGTAAGACAGAAGGGAGAGCTCCATGGAAGCAGCAGCACTTTGGCACTGTCAGAATGTGTGTGTGAGAGATGGGAGGAGTCATTTTCTGACTTGAGCGACTAGATAGATTGCACAGTCACTCATGGGAATATGGAATACAAAGCTGGAATCAGCTCAAGAAAAAAGATACTGAATTGTATTCTGGGCAGTGTCCTTCAAATTGTCTATAGGTCATACAGGTAAAGGTTTTCAGCAGGCAGGTGGATGTCTAGGCTGGAGGTCAGGAGAGAATCAGAACTGAAGCTCTAAGACTGTGAGTTGTCAACATGTAGTTGATACTTGTCATAAAAATGTCCTCAGGTGGTTCAGGCAAAAAAGATCTGCTGAGAGGAGCAGTTTCCCTAAGAAACATCAGCATTTAAAGATTCAACCAGTGTCCATGTCCATCCTTGAACCTTATCTCCCATCCCTGGCATCAGGAGCCTTAGAAACATAGTACACTGGGAGTTTGCAGGGTAAACTGACTCTCTCCACATCCTTGCCCACTTCTATACATACTTTTAGCCTTGTCTTTATCATCCTAGCGAAACCCTCCATTACTTTTATTTTTCAACATCTTGTTGAAATTTTTCACCCACTGATGTTCCCATTCAGATTATTTTTAGATGTACATGCTATACCTTTTTAATTCATTTATGTAATAAGGACTCAGTTTTTAAGTTTTTCCTGACAGCTTGTAAGCCTCAATCTTCCCTCTTTCTCTTCTGCCCCAATCTGGACAAGCTGGTGAGAAAGCCTGAGTGCTCCCTTCTTTGCCACTGGGATGAAGTTCAAATCATGTGCAGAAACCTTGACTCAGCCCCATCCCTAGACCACAATAAAAACTCAAGTGCTGTCTCCTTTTCCTGACCTCTCAAGCCATTTTCAGATCACTCGGGAGCCACCTTGATCTCCTCAGAATGTCTCATTATGTGAGTAAAAAAAAATGTTTTCATCTCCTCTTGGTGTGTGTGTGTGTGATATCATCAGTGTCCACATCTGAACCAAACTTTGGGTGAGTTTCCATCTTTTCTTGCATAGTGGATATAATATTTCACTGTTACTTTAGTTGGATCTTGGTATGGAGAGGAGAGAAATACAAATGCCTAATCCACCATTTTCAGTGGAGGCCTTTTTTTTTTTTTTTTTTTTTTTGGTGATTGGTATTCACCCTTGAGTGTAAATTTGCAATTTTTTTTTCATTTTTTTCATTTTATTATGTTATGTTAATCACCATACCTTACATCATTAGTTTTTGATATAGTGTTCCATGATTCATTCTTTGCATATAATACCCAGTGCTCCATTCGGTACATGCCCTCTTTAATACCCATCACCAGGCTAAACCATCCCCCCAAACCCCTTCCCCTCTAGAAATCTCAGTTTGTTTCTCAGAGTCCATAGTCTCTCATGGTTCATCTCCCCCTCCGATTTCTGCCCCTTCATTTTTCCCTTCCTGCTATCTTCTTCTTCTACTTCTTCTTTTTTTTTAACATATAATGTATTATTTGTTTCAGAGATCTGAGATTCAAAAGTCTTACACAATTCACAGTGCTCACCATAGCACATACCCTCCCCAATGTCTATCACCCAGCCACCCCATCCCTTCCACCCCCCCACCACTCCAACAACCCTCAGTTTGTTTCCTGAGATTAAGAATTCCTCATATCAGTGAGGTCATATGATACATGTCTTTCTCTTATTGACTTATTTTGCTCAGCATAATACCCTCCAGTTCCATCCATGTCGTTGCAAATGGCAAGATTTCATTCATTTTGATGGTTGCATAATATTCCATTGTAGATATATACCACATCTTCTTTATCCATTCATCTGTCGATGGACATCTTGGCTCTTTCCACAGTTTGGCTATTGTGGACATTGCTGCTATAAACATCAGGGTGCACGTACCCCTTCAGATCCCTACATTTGTACCTTTGGGGTAAATACCCAGTAGTGCAATTGCTGGATCGTAGGGTAGCTCTATTTTCAACTGTTTGAGAAACCTCTATACTGTTTTCCAGAGTGGCTGCACCAGCTTGCATTCCCACCAACACTATAGGAGGATTCCCCTTTCTCTGCATCCCCGCCAACATCTTTCGTTTCCTGACTTGTTTATTTTAGCCATTCTGACTGGTGTGAAGTGGTATGTCATTGAGGGTTTGATTTGGATTTCCCTGATCCTGAGCGATATTGAACACTTTTTCATGGTTCTGTTGGCCGTTTGGATGTCTTCTTTGGAAAAATGTCTGTTCATGTCTTCTGCCCATTTCTTGATTGGATCATTCTTTGGGTGTTGAGTTTGATAAGTTCTTTATAGATTTTGGATACTAGCCCTTAATTGCACCTCATTAATAGCCTTTTTGATTTAGACTTGGTTAGATTTTAGTTCTTTTATTTCTCCAGAAAGGGTTTCTCTAATAACTTCCATGTTTTTCCAGCCCAGCTAGTATCTTTAAAATCATCATTTTGAACTCTAGTTCCAACATTAGTACAATGTTGGATATTAGTACAATATCTGTATTAAGTAGGTCCCTGGCAGTTGGTACTGCCTTTTGTTTTTTTTTTTTTTGTAGGGGTGTTTTTTTCTATCCTGTCATTTTGTCCAGAGGAGAATAGATGAATGAGAGAACAAAATTCTAACAGGGTAACAACGTCCACAGAAAATGTATTTTAAACAAATCAGAAAAGACCTGAAACTGGGGTAAAAGAAAGGGAAAGAAAGAAAAAAGAAAAAGAAAAAGATAAAAACAAACAAAAACAGAACAAAACAAAAAAACAGAATATGATCAAATATGATCTGGCTGGTGCATAGATCAGTGCCACACACTAGATTTCGGGTGTATTTTGGTCTGTTAGAAGAAAGTGCCTCCCAAAATTTTAAAGAAAAAAAACTTATATATGTACAAAAATAAGGGTTAATACGATGTAGGGATGGAATATGACTGTAAAGATGAAAATTATAAAAGACTTTATAAAAGGAATTGATAAGAAGTTGGTTGAAAAATGAAAGAAGAGGACTTAAAAAAAAAGAAAAAAAAGGGAGAGAATGTAATCAGGCAGGAAGACTAGAACAAAGCCATACACTAGAGATTTAGGGTATACTTTAATCTGTTAGAAGAAACTGTATCTCAAAATTTTAAAGAGAGAACAACTTATATATATGTGCCAAAAATAAGGGTAACTACTATGAAGGGATAGAATATGACTCTAAAAATGAAAAATAAAAATGTTTTTTAAAAAAGGATTGATAAGATGTTGGCTGAAAAAGGGAAAAAGAAAAATTAAAAAAAATAAAAGACAGGAAAAAAAATTAACTTTAAAAAGACTAAAGAATCATGGGAAAAAAGCCATAAATTCTATGTGGAGTATTCCCCTAGCGCTGGAGTTCTGCCGTTCTCATTGATTGGTAAACTTGGTCTTGGCTGGCTGTTCTTGCTGATCTTCTGGGGGAGGGACCTGCTGCCATGGTTCCCAAATGTCTTTGCTGGAGGCGGAATTGCCCTGCCCTTGCTGGGTCCAGGCTAAGTAATCTGCTCAGGTTTGCTCTCGTAGCTTTTGTTCCCTGCTAGCTTTCGGTACAGATTTGGAGGAGGAGAGTGAAAATGGCGGCCTCCTAATCTCTGCCTCAGAGGAGCCGAGAACTCAGGGCCCCGCTCCTCAGTGCGCCCCCAGAGAAAAGCAGCCAGTCACTCCCGTCTCCCCAGTCTCCGGCCACACTCCATGCTCACCCGGCCTGTGACCGAGCGTTTCTATCTCTGGCACCCAACCCGGTGTTGAGTCTCCAAACCCAGCAGATCCTTGCTGTGCACCCCCACGCTGATCCTCCCAGGAGAGGAAGGGGTCTCCACGGATCTGCCGCTTGTTGGGTCCCTGCTGGAGGAGCAGTGGCCTGACTGTGCCGTGGATCACGGTTTATGGCAACCCCGAGCTGAGAGCCCACACCTCGGCTCCGTCTCTGCAGCCAGCTTCCCTGCTCCAATACCTGGGAGCTCTGCCGCACTCAGGCACCCCTGGTCTTTTTGTGACCCGGAGGGTCCTGAGACCACACTGTCCCACGAGGGCTCCACCCCCCCGCCCCCCCCCCCCCCAGCGTAGCCACTGGAGCGACGTCCCTCAGCGGAGCCGACTTCTAAAAGTTCCAATTTTGGGCTCTGATGTTCTATCACTTGCTGCTAGTGGCTAGTGGAGGCCCCCTCCCCCACCGTCTATCCTCCTGAATATCACCTCAGATTCACTTCTCCGCACATCCTACCTTCCAGAAAGTGGTCGCTTTTCTGTTCAGAGAGTTGTTGCTATTCTTTTCTTTGATCTCCTGTTGAGTTTGTAGGTGTTCAGAATGGTTTGATCCCTATTCAGCTGAATTCCTGAGACCAGACGAAATCCAGGTCTCCTACTCCTCCGCCATCTTGCTCCGCCCCTCCCAGAACAGCATATACTTTTAAAAAAAGAAACTTTATTTCTCCTACAAACTTCTTTGGGATATTTTTAGAAAAAGTCCATCATTAAAAATTACCTTATTAAAAACTATATAAACTAGTGTTGGTTCTGAGTATGTGGTCTTCCAGGAGAAAAACGTCCTATGTGATATTCTCCTGTCCCAACCTCAATCTGTTCCTGACTCATACATCTTCCTGCATACTGAGTCTTTCCACTGGGATGACCTATAGACTTGTCAAATTCAACAGGTTAGTAACCACACCCACTATCTTGGCCTCAAACCCACTGCTGTGTTTCATATTTCAGTCATCAAGGTGGGAGATTTGAGCCCTCTCCTCCTCCTTTTAAGCAGTATTTATCAAATTTATACTTTGTGCCAGGCAAGATGCCATGTTCCAGCAATAGAGCTGTGAACATGACTGAGTTGTACCATTTCTCTGCCATACTGAGTTTACCTCCCAGATTTCCCACATCCATTTCTCCCTCTCCATTTAGTTTATGTCCTTGCCAATCCTCATCTGGACTTCTGAAATTTTCTCTAATCTTACCTCTCTTCCTCTCCCCACATTTTCACACCACATTTTTCCACGTGCAGAGCTGACCATGTTGCTTTGCTGCCTGAAAACACATAGTCAATAATATTGCATGTCACATGATTATATACAATAACTTTGTATGGTGACCATTGATAACAAGACCTATTATTATCATTTTCTAATTTATAAGAATATTGAATCACTACATTGTATACCTGAAACTAATATAATATTATATGCCAATTATATTCAATTAAAAGAAGGAGAAAAACTGTACATGAATCCTGTGGTCATCAAAAATAGCAGACCCCTCTTGGTTGGCAAGGCCTTTCAGGATATGGTTCCTGCTCACCCCACTAGTTTTATCTTTCTTTCTAGCTATTAACCTTTAAAATTCCAAAAATCTACACAGGATCCATGATGTGCATTTATAATGTTTGTGTCATATGTAGAATAGCATTCTGCCTATTTTCCATTGATAAAGGTCTTACTCATCATTCAATGCCTCATGTTACTTCGCCTGAGAAGTCTTCCCTTCTGAAGGAGTCTTCTGCTCATTCCATTGCTCTTTGGATTGACCACTGTTTTATTAGTGACCAAATAACCCAACATTGCAATTGATGATTCATTTCCCCATATACTGTAAGGTCCTCTACTGAAAGACAGCATCTAATTGATAGTTTTACTCTTATAGATTTGCCTGAAAGCAAAATAAATGCTGTAACTGCTATAAATTTTATCCCCAAAACTCAGGTGTGAAAAATGTGACATTCCTTCATCTTATTAAATCAAGTAAGCAGGTCTAAGATCCCTATTTGACTCAGCTGGTGGCAAGTTCAATCGCAGTCATGAGTTGTGGCAGCTCTTAGAAATATTCGAACTTCATGGACTCTTTGTATTCCAGAATGCCTGACAAAGGACCTTCTAATTTCATTCCATGCTTGATACCACTGATAAGCTCAAAATCCTAGTCTTTATAGATTCATTCAGGAAGGAAGTTCAGGTTTTTTGATTCAATGTCAGCCATTGGAAATTTTTACTCCAGATTCCAGGGCCATAGCCATTTCTTTCATTCGACTTCTGTTCTCCAAACTTTGGGTTTTCTCACCCTCTGGTTGGATGTGTCTATTCACAGAAAAAGCATTAAATTTATTCCTCTCCCGATCTAAGAGAAGTCGTCAAGAATATTTGCCTGCTATGGTTGGCCCTCTTTTGCTCCCCACCTGAAGATTTCATTTCTTTCCCCTACCAAACAAAAGCCTTCAAATTTTTATTTTATTTGGGGGTCTGAAAATGACTTCTTTGATTTCCACAATATTGTTTTAAGGAGTGAAAATCTCTTCTCCAAAATTTGGAAGAATTTGAGGGGGGGTTGATTTCTTCCTATTATGCTCATCCTACTATAACAATGAAAATAAAGCATAAATACCCTAATAGACTATCCTTTTGTTTATGGAATAAATGGTGAGCTCTAGTTATGATCCATAAAGTGAAATCTCATATAAATTAACCAAATGTTTACTAATATTATCCTTACATTGTTTACAGATTTGTATTATCTGAGATATGACAAGTGTCTTTCAAGTCTTTGGAGAAAGTACCCTAAGGCTGACCGGCTTAGGTCAGTGACCATTAGGGGGCAGCCAAGAACTTAATCCTTTTGTTACATTGTAATCATGGAACATTTTCAAATAGATCTTTCTTGGGCCTTACACTAGACAGATATTCCTCAAAAACAAAAACAAAAACAAAAACAAAACAAAACAACTATGTACTATCACAATGTAAAGTACTCTTTCGTATCATCAGTCTTGTATCTTATGCCCCCTACATCTCTCTCACTCAGGTAGCCACACACACACACACCCCTCACAACCACAACCATACACCACAACTACCACGAAGGGCTGTTTTTATTTCCAAAATTACATCCCCACCACAGTGTTTTCCCCCTTTCATTAAATAACTGAATTAAAAAAAAGAGAGAGAGAGAGATAGGAATTTGACAGCATCTGGAAAAGAGTAAAAGGTGACAATTTATGAAACACATCTGTACTGAACAAAGATCAAACTGGCAAATGTTTTGTAATGTATTCAGATGAGCCTAATTCTAGCTCCTATGCAATGCTCACATTTGAACAAAGAAAATGGGAATGTGGTTGGATTACATTTCCAGTGTTTTACTCTGTGCCCCTATAAAGGCAAAGGAAAATATTTCTTTCAAAGATATTTTCCTGTCATGTTGATGTAATCGTAACTGGTTTTATCACACAGTTAAACTATATATGTGTGTGTGTGTATTTATGTGCATATGTATATATTCATCCTAATCCTTTCCTTTGTATATTATTTATTTTCCTTTTCTATCCTTGAATCTGTTCCTCTCTTTCTCCATACACAACAGTACACACACATGCAAGCACACAGATGTAAATGAATATACATACATCTGTGACAAGCTGATTAGAGTGAGGTTGACATAGAATTCTTTGCTTTCCAAATTCTGCTAAACTAATGCCCAGCTAGAATACTGTTACCCTCATTTTCCGAAGAGAGAATGAAGCTCAAAAAGAGGTACCCGTGGTGACTTAAGAGGTGTTGAGATCATAGCACCCACTGCCTTCCATTATATGCTATGGAGGGAAGAATTGCAAATAATAAGAATTCTTCACTGTCAAAATAGAGAACAAGATATTACTATAATAAATCTCAGACAAATTAGGGCAAAATGGTAGCTTCTCTTTATCAAGAGGTTGGTGAAGGTCATCATTAGTTGGCCTTATAAAAAGTATTGAATCTAGAATACCATGTTTTTGTTTTTGTTTGTTTTTTCTAGCCTGTAACTCATTGTCTGTCTTTTGCTCACCCTCAGAAGCAATGATCCCAATGGGAAAGTTCTTTCCTCTTTGATCTGTCTTGACAAATCAATTTGGGATTTCTAAAACAGAGAAGAGGATCTATATGAGAGAAGAGTCAAGTCTTAAAGCTATGTTTGATTTTTATTGCCAAGACTACAACATTTGAAACTATTCTTCCTGTTTTTTTCAAGCTCTTACGTAGACTTAAATATCTTCTTTGGTCAATCTTATTTCAGTTACAATCAAACACCAGTGTTAGATGAAGGAGGAGGAAGAAGGAGAAGAAGGGGGAAGGAGGAGGGAGAGGATCAAACGGAAGCCATTTACTCTTGAAGAATTTGTTTCTAATAAGATGCCCAGGCTGATTTTTCTGCTAGAATACACCATGCTGGGACTTGTTATTCTTTTTAGCAA
This sequence comes from Zalophus californianus, assembly GCF_009762305.2. Lineage (NCBI taxonomy): Eukaryota > Metazoa > Chordata > Mammalia > Carnivora > Otariidae > Zalophus > Zalophus californianus. The sequence goes on along the minus strand of NC_045595.1, from coordinate 64,650,070 downwards.
AACAAAATGGAGTAGGAAGGTATAGTAATACTACAAGAATGTGAATAGAATGTAAATCCCACTGCTTTTGTCTGTAGGATCTCACATGAAAAATGTGTGAGAAGTGAATGAAGAACCCTCAATGTTTGTAACTTAGGAAATTGTTACTGTTTGGGTTCTAAAACCATCCAAGATGGACAAATTTACTATAGTTAAGAAGAAATAAAATGCAAAGATAAGCAATAAAGAGCTTGTTGATCTGATTCTCAGTTTCTAAGATTGCAAAGTTGTTCTATTCAGGTTTCCTCAGAATATTGAATGGTAGCTAATTTACCAAAAGAGTAAAACAAAAAAGCCTAATTTAATTTTATCATCTATTCATAAGAGAACAGTCCACAAATTTGAAAGAAAAAAATGTGTGTGTGTGTGTTTTCATCACTTACTAGCTAAACTCTAATTGATTTTAAAAGTGTCAAGGTCTATTATTCTTCATTATAATCTCTACTTCCAAAAACTTGTTTTAGACTACAGAGAAGAAAGACAATGAGGGCAAGTCCTAGAAAACCCCTCATATCAGAAGACCAAGCCAGGGAGAACATATTCCTTCATTGCTTCTCAAAATGAAAAAAAAAAAAAAAAAAAGTCTAATGTTGTTGGGACAACATTTTCACTCCACCTGCAGAGCTGGGGGCATGAAAAAAATTCTGAAGTAGGCTCTTGCTATATAAAACTAACCTTTCCAGTCAGGTTAATGTTTTAGAAATTTAAAGTTAACAGTCCTGAGGAGAAAGGAAGCAACGAGCAAGGAGGGATTGACAAGAGTCTATGAATGGTGAGTCAGAGGCCTCGCTGTTGTCCTCTGTCAGTTACAAAGATCTTTATGAAGATTATGTTTGCACTTTGGCTTTATGGAAAACCACTGAAGCCTTTTTTCTTTCCACTTGGGAAATGAGGTTTTCCCGGTTTTCATATATTGCCAAGGCTGAAAGATGGGCCCCTGGCTCCAAATCCTAGAAGGGATAATAATGTTCACTCCAAAAGAACCTTTATTATCTTGCTTTTCAGGTTCAGCTTGATTCTGGTGTGAAATTCATGAGGAGTCAGTCCCTACCTGATTCCACGGGAGGTGTCCCTGAAATCTCACCACATTCATAAGTATTTCACAGCCAATGAGCTTGAAAGTTCCCCTCAAATGAGTCAGTCCCAGCGTGCGAAGTGGAGGGAACAGTTCTCCCCAGAATTCAACTTCTCTTTGGTCTGCTTTTGGCTTCTGATTCTAATCTCAGAGAATGAGAATTACAGATTGAAGACATAGAAAGATTCTCAGTTAAACATGTTAATGTACACAAATAATTTACCTTACTCCACTTAAACTCCACTACAATGGAAGTAAAAGAAGGAAAGCATACAATATGAGATTCAGTGAGGAGACAACAGTCCATGTAAAAGCTTACCTCCATTACTTTTGGGAACTGGAAAGAATATGGACAAGTGATACCTGACTCCGTATACCTGATAGGGCTGAAAGTGTGTAATGGGGAAGTCTTCAGGAAGCAAATTGATTCATGCCACAGGACCCCAGAAAGAGAGTGAAACTAGAGGTGGGACCCGAGGTGGGTGTGTTGGGTGGAGGGGCAGGAAGAAGGATGCGCAGTTTGTTCAAGGAGCAGTTAGACCCATTACATCATTCTCCAAATCCTTATGCCCAGTAACAGTATTCCTTAACCCCAGCACATATTAGGTTTACTTTCTGGGCAGCTGCAATTATGGATTGTGTGGTCATTAAGCATAGTTAGTAAATGATTCAAGTTCCCATCTGAAAATAAGTGAATGATGAAGACCTCTGGTCTCCTAGGCCACCAGGCTTACTTACCTCAGACAGGAGGTTAAGTTAAAGGATTCCCTAGAGAAAGACACTAGGGGTATCTTAATAAAAAATCCATTTTACTCCTTATCACTCTATATTCAAAACCACCTGTCTGTTGGCCTTCCTCATGTACTGTCGGTTCCAGGCAGATTTTTAGTAACTCGCTTGCAAACTTGAACAGACAGCCAAGAATCAGAGGGAAGTTTAAGGCAGAGAGCATATTCATGAATTAATGGCAGGTACATAGAAAAGGAAGCAAAAACAACAAAAGAGCTGTAAAGCTTACCTCTTTGAAAAGACACAATGCAGAATATAACCAGATATAAAAATATTTAGATGGTTATAGTAATGGGAACACTAAATATTGATTAAACCAAAATTTGTGATATTATAATAGCAGGGAGAAAGAGGAGAGAATGCCTTTATAATCCCTATAAGATAAGCATCATCTTCTATGATATAGATAGATAGGTAGATAGATAGATATTATATATCTATATATAGATGTATATGATATGTATGTGAATCATATATATATCACATAGTTATATAAATGAATCATATACATATATATGATTCAACTGTGCTTGACACAATTCTCTTTTTTCAAGGTCAAGCCAATTTTAAATCTAAATAGAACTTGGCCATATGTGTTTCTGAGAGGGGTTTCCACTGTCTTCATTATTCTACATTTACATGAAAAATACAATTTTTTCCTAATTATAAACATAATTTATTTAGCAGTTAGTTACTATGTACCATTCCCTATAGTATGTGTCTTAGAACTACCAGTGACAAATCTGTTATTGCTATCTTATTTTATAGATAGTAAGACTGGGTCTCAGAAAGTGTGTATAACTTCCTTTAATGGGTATTGAGATAACATTCTCTAGAAATATGGAAGCAATTTCTGGAAGAAATAGCAAAACAATTTTTAAATAGCTGCTTCTAAGAGCAGGAATTAAGAATGGAGAGGGTTGGGGTATATAAGTAATCATTTGCTGTACAAGAAACCACCCTATAACTTAAAGACTAAAAAAAAAAAAAACACTTGGTTTTTTGTTGTTGTTGTTTTTTATTTTCTCTTAAGTCTTTAGTTTGGGCGGGGCTTGATGGGAACAACTCTGCTCTTTACAGCATCAGCTGCATGGCTTAAATGGGATTGGAGACTCCATTGTTGTGGCAAATTTTAGAAAATATTGGAAGGTAGAAATACTGGAAAGTGTGAAAAATTTTAGAAAGCCCATTTACGCATGTGCTGTTTATTTGCATTTAAAGAGCAATATTTGCTTTTCATCCAAATTTTCATCTGTTTCAGAGTGGGACTGCATGGCCAGAATTGACCACCACATTCCAGGGCTAATGTCAGCCTGTCCTAGACAATCCCAGCCTTGAATTCCTGTGATGTTAGAATTCACCACTATAAAAGGTTTGCAACTGTTGTAGATAAATAAAGAACACATGTGAAATTGAATATCAGAGCCAAGTGCAGCAGTGTTACATGTTCACCTTTAATGATACATCCAAACAGGTGCTAGCAGAGCTGAGTCTACAAACATCAATCAGCAGAACTCATAGCTGAGCCCCCAGGATCCCTGACACCAGCATGACATATAGAAAAGATTCTGCAGCTGTCAGAATATCAGTGCTTGGAGCTGCATTCCATGGCTTTTCCCTGATTGACAGGTCTCTTCAAGATGCCTTGGGATTTTGTTACCATCTGGCAGTGTTCCATATCCTTTATCTTCTCAGTGTTTTATGATGCTTAACTGGTTCAACTTCAGAAAAACAGCATAGAGCAGACAGGAGCAAGTAGCAAGCACTTCCTTTCAGCTAGAGATCAAGAAGTACTGAAGCACTGGGAAGCTAGGTGACTTATACAAGATCACAATGTCATAGATTCTGATGCCAGCTCATACGCTCATTTATTTCATATTATCGAACAATTGTATGTGCTGGGAACCAACTTAAATACTGAGCTTATGTAAGTAAACAAGACAAAAGATTGCTCCCTTGTGGAGCAATCGGACTTGTACGCTCAAAATGGAGGACAGAGGCATGTAAGCCGGGCAGTGAGGATACACCGGGCCTTGCAAGATGGGATTCAGGAAGCAATGTCTGCTTTCATTTCTAAAGTATGAGTGTGAATTTGCCCAAATGGTGACTGTGCAAGTTTGTGTAGATTGGGAAGGAGAGGAGGAAAAGCAGCATCTAGTGTCTAGAATGTTCAGGAAGCTTGTGCAAAAAAGCACAGGGTCATGACATAGCACTTGCTCATGTCTGTACATTCTTTGGATCACAAAATGGGCTGTATAGCTGGGTACTCTGCCAATTATAATTTGCATTATCTGAACTACATGGGCTAGACCGGAGTCTTCTTAAAGCATTTAGGCAATGAGAACACCAAATAAATATGACAATTGATTAAACATGGGTATGTCACCTTTAAAACACATGATACACTTTTTGCTAAAAAACAAACAAAAAACTTTATCCTGAATAAGAAGAGAAAATGAATTGAGAAAACTCAATGCTAAGAGGCACAGAACCAGAGGAGTTAGTGATGGACCTCTGGACATTGGGCTTCTGCACTTTTGGCAAAACTGTGAGGGAAAATCCTTTAAAGAGCTTCAAGTTAAATTTGGTAATGACCAAGTATTCCTCAGCCATTGGCTCCTTTCTATAAGCACACAACTTAACTCTGGTCCAGAAACCATCAAACCTGCAAATCCAATCTATTCCTTGTTATTCTGCACTCTCATTGCTAGATTCCTAATCCCAATAGTCTTTGCCTTTTTCCTCCACTCATTTCTGTCTTAATGCATCATAATCTAGTCCACTGCCCCCCTTTCTATGTCTGTCTCCAGCCCCCAACACTCAAACACCAAGACATACATTGTATCGATTCTCCATTGTCATAAAGTAAGAAGTCCCAAACTTGGTAAAATAAAGCAAAAACTCTTATTTATCACAATTCTGTAGGTCAGGAATTGGGGCAAAGCTCAGTTAAGTAGTTCTTCTGTTCTCTGCAGTGCTGACTGGGATCACTTGAGAGACTACAATCAGCTAAGAGTTCAGATAGAATTAGAACATCAAGATGAACTGTCCTCATTTAGGGTCTCCCCGCAAGGTGTTTTGTAATCATTCAGTAGTTTAGCTTGGACTTCCTTGCAGTATGGAGCCTGGGCTCCAAAACAGAAGCAAGCAGAAACTGTCCCCTTAAGGCCTGGGTTTGGAAGTCCCAGAATGCCAACTTCTTCTGTATTCTATTGAGCAAAGAAAGGCAACACTGTAGTCTTTCCCCCTTGCCATGAGGAATGTTGTTTGCTTATAAGGATGAAAGGAACTGTGGCAACTCTCTGGAGACCATCTACTGAACACATACACTCTAATAAAACTACTCTCAAGGACCACAAATGGCACGCTTCCAAATAAATTATGAACCTCTTTTCTCACTGTGTATCTGAAGTTAATTTTTTACGGTGCATTAGTTTCCTAGGGATACCATAATAAAGCACCACAAACTGGGTGACTTGAACTGAAGGCAGTCCCTTAACCAACTGAGCCACCCAGGCGCCCAAACTGGGTGACTTAAAACAACATACATTTATTCTCTCACAGGCCTGGAAGCTAAAAGTCCAAAGTCAAGGAGTTGGTAGCATTGGTTCCTTCTGAGTGCTCTGAGGGAGAATGTGTTCCTTGCCTCTCTCCTAGCTTCTGTTTGTTGCTACAATCCTTGACATTGCTTGGCTGATGGGTGCATCACCCAAACTCTGCTTCTGTTTTCACGTGACATTTTCCCTTTGTCTCTGTCCAAATTTCTCTCTTCTTTAGAAAGAGACCAGTCATATTGGATTGGGGCTCTCCCCCACCCATTCCATGACCTCATCTTAACTTGATTACATTTGCAAAGACCCTATTTCCAAATAAGGTCACATTTTGAGACACTGGGAGTTAGGACTTCAACATATCTTTTAGGGGACATAATGCAACCCATCACACCCATCACCAAGAGAAGTGGCACTGGGAAGTTAACATCGTTGGCAACTGAAACTGCTTAACAGTGGCCGCTGCCACCGTGTGCAACACTCAGAGTTTTTCTTTTTAAACTTACTCTTGAGAATCTTGATCGTGGTGTCTCAATTTGGGTTTCACAGCTCCTGGCTTGATGCTAAGCAAATTATAAACACCTATTGCATGTGGTTGGTTTTGATTACGTGACCTCCAGAGTTCATGTGTATCACGAAGAATGGGATCATGCCCACACAGCAGGATAAATACACACATAAAATCCTACATGGTTCAAACTGTCTGACAAAGAGTAGTCACAGCTCGAAGTTCAAAAGTGCACTAGGATTCTAAAAGTGCAGCCTTGCACTTGAAGTCCCACGTTATCCAAATAATCTTGTTGGTAGTATTTTACAGCAGTATTTTAATCTCAGGTTAGAGTCCTCTTGCTGTTCTGAGGGCTCAGATAATGCATAAACATTTTCAAATGTTGTTTTTCACCCCTTCACGTTGGAGGTAGTGTATACTCATTTGAGACATTGTGTAAAATACAAAAATGTACCCTACATAAAACAATTACACATAATTCAGCTACCTAAATGCCACCTAATTTAACCTCTGGGACATTTTCTTCTAGTCTTTGTATGCACAATATTTTTACTTTTATTTTTTATGTAACTGTAATAGATTGGGCTGGAGGCTAGTGAACAACAGGCTGCAGGCCAAACCTAGCCCACTACCTGCTTTTGTAAATAAAGTTTTATTGGAACACAGCAGCACCCATTTGTTTATGGATCACCTAAGTCTGTTTTCATGCTAATGTGGCAGAGTAGTTGTGACAAAGATTATATATCCCACAGAGCTTAAAATATTTACTAACTAATCCTTTCTAGCAAAGTTTGCTGGCCCCTGAGCTAAAATGTATAAGTTCCATCAGAAGAGTCCAAGTCAGCTTCATTAATCACTGCTTCCCGAAGTCTTTACACAGTGTCTGATACGTAGTAGGTGATAATACATTTGTCAATGGCTTTATATTGTACTTATAATATTGACTCTACTTTTTAGTTAACATTGCATTGCAAACATCTCTGAATTTTACTCAATAGTTGGGATGTGTGATCCTATTGTCTATATAACATCTTGATGGGTGTAAGGAAAGAGGAAGCATTAATATTAACATTAAAAATGTACCGAGTAAATACTTTGCAGACATTTGTTCTATAATCTTAACAACCTTATTAGGCAAGAATTATTATCTTATTGTTACATTTGGGGAAACTGAGTTTCATGGTGGTTACATAATTTACATAAATTCACATTCTCCTATATTTAGACATTTTGCTTTTCTCAGGTCACCACTATTTCAAGAAGGCAATGAGGATCATGACTACACTACACATGAACTTCTCCCATCTGTAAATTCATTTCTATAACCTAAATATCCAGAAATGAAGTTACAATGTCCAATTTCTTAATTCATACTGCCAAATTATTTTTTCAAGGGGACATTTAAAGTCATTTTAGTATTGATCTAATTACTTTCATAAGAATAACATAGTTTGTAAAATGCACACACACACATATCACACAGCATACCAGAGTTATTAATATGAATCTCTTGAGCAAAACCTGAGAATCAGCAGTTAAACACATTTTTCCAGTTAATGGTGATGATCAGTGACCATTAGTATTTGAGGAATCCTGTTTTTGTCCGAGCAGATTTGACATTTGAATAGCCTGGTATTTAGAAATTCAAACCGTTAATCGGCCAGTAGGACAGATAAGGAAGAGTTTGCATTTTAAAATGTGTGCAGCTTAAAATTATGTAGCTATTTCCTGATGGTCTCCGTAAAAACATTTCCCTCTAACACAATATTTTGAAATAAGCCTAAAGCCAGCCTCCTACTTTGGATAAACAGCTATATTCAGAGCAGACATTTATACACCAAAAGTCTCAATAAAATAAATGATAACCGAACACAGTTCAATCTCAATGCCTTCAGCAAACACTTCCTTTTATTTCTCATTGTGAAAAAAAAATTCTATCACTTTTTAATTTTGATTGGCATGTAAAATTGGGTATGTTTGTTAAAAGCAGAAAAGAAGTAAATGACAGTTTCAAAATTTGAGGATTTTAGGTCCCAGCCATAATGTAGTGGTGGTGGACAGACTGTACTGTGTGGTCAGGGAAAACCACGGTCCAGAGGAAGAGCGTAGAATCAGGATAATGTTCTTGGCTCACTGCTGGATTTGGCTTTCTAAAATTAGCTGAGGGCATTTGTGCAATGATCCCTAGTTCATTACATGGCATAGGCTGCCCTCCACAAAAGGTGGGAAAACATGATGGCTGGAAAGAACATGGACTTTGGTCTGATTCTCCTACTAACTTGGATTGGGGCTATTTCAATCTGTTTTGCACAGAAGTTGTAGTAAGTGAGGTTAAGTTACAGCTCCTCAAACACAGGAGGGTATGACAAAATGGAACATATTCTTTTGAGCAGGATCGACATTCAAGTGGAAAATTCAGGACTGCCCAGTGAAAGTTCTACTTGCTACCATATGGTAGACATGGCATTTTCAAGATCTCAAGAAGTTACACACCTATCCACCTGGTTCACAGTACGGTTTTTCACACCCGAGTGAACCTTCTTCTCATTCCCTATGCCTCAGGCCCACTGAAATGAAGTACTTCACCTGGGACATTTTCCCCAGCCTGGCTTACATGAGATCCACCTGATGTCCTGATCTTTCTATGTCTCCCACTGCTGACCCAAATCGTATTTCATTATTTATAATTAGAACTGTAATCAATGCCTGGAATTCCAAAAGTCATCAACAAAACCGATATTGGAATGCTAGTATTTGGGGCAGTAAACATAAATATTGCCTTTGTTTTCAAGGTTTTGGACACTGTCGTTGCTCCTAGCCCCTCACCCATCCCTTCTGTATTCACTTCATCCTTCTAAAGCTGTTTATTATTCATACCTGAGAGCTATTTCCTGGCTAGCAGAGCACACTCAATGTCTGGGGTGTTAATGCTGGCAAAAGTAACCCCCTCTGCCAACAATGGATAGGGACTATATGGGAAAATACTCTGGATCCCTTGACTCTGGGTGGAATCATGCTGAGGCCTGTTCTGCACTGTCTCTCAGAGTCCCCCAGCAGTGCTGAGATCCAGTGTCCCATCGTAGCCCCTGATTAATAACACATCCACTATCGGTTTCCTTCTCTTCTCTGCCTCATTTCCCCACTCTGTTAACTGTGTCTCCTGGGATCACATCCAGCTTTAAATATCTACCCTTGAATAATTGTCTCAGGGTCTGATTTTGGAGAAAACTCAAGTCAGGACAGAAGCTCCCAGCAAAGTTGGACAGCTGACCTGAACACTCTCAAAGGGCCCATGTGCTTTCTCTTCTAGCCAAACTCCATTCTACTACTGCCTTTGGTTCTTGCTTCTATTACATCTCTTGAGGCCATTGTTCCCAAGCATGGACCTGCCACCCAACTGATATTTATTGAATTAATACTAATATCATTGTAAGAAATAATTATAGTAGTAGATGTCATTTATTGAGAAGTTTTCCTGTGTCAGATAATGTGCTCAGTACTTTATTCATATCGATTCACAATTCATTCCATAAGCTTTGAATAACATCCTATTATTATTTATTATCCTTGTTTTGGAGAGTGAAAATACTGGTTTGGTTTAGGTAAGTGATGGCACAAGATGGGCCTGGCTTCAACCATGCTCTTAACTGCTGTACCCTCCAGGCATTTCAACCTGCCAGCACAATTCAGTAATTGGCAATTATTGTTTGAGAGGAAAAGACATAGCAGGCTTAAGTACCTCAACTGATTTTTCCTTTCCCATTGGTTGGGGATATTTGGGATTTTTTTTTTTTTTTTTTTTTAGCCAATAGAATATAGAACAGTTTGGGAGCTCTTCCTCAGACATTGGCCTCTGATTATCCTGTCCTCTGAGAGTTGCCCAAGAGATAACGAAGAAGGTCCATCTCACAATGCCTCCCCCGTTTGGAAGGCCACCAGCCTGTGTGATAACCCTGTGTGACAGAGACTCAAGAAAGCAACTCTCCCTAAGGAACCCAGAAACAGTAGCTTGAACACTTGGGGTCTAGTTCTGACAGCACTACCAAGCAGCTATTTGATATTAAATAAATTATATGATCCTCTAGAGGGTTTTCATTATTGTCAGTTGAAGGAGTTGAAGGAGTTGGTCCTTCACAATTTGGTAAATCTAGGAATCCACAACAATTCCTCCTCATGAATCAAGAAGAAAATCATTGCTTTCACACCTATTTCTCAGGCTATTGAAGACACATCCATGATTTTATTCTTCTCTCCAGATCTTGCTATACCCCTTGACATGGTTTCATATAATTGTCAATCTGTAACTTCCTAGAATATTACAGTTCAAAATACAATGTTCCAACTATTGCAAATGGTCTGTGGTTCCTTGACTATTGTGTTCGCTTTTATGTGTCTTTTTTATAGCGCATTTTAACAATGTGATCTTGTTATTTGTAAGAAATTTTTTTTTCTAACTACACTTGAACTTGAGGATCGGGTCTAATGTATCACCCTTCTTTTAGTGCTTATACATATCTTGCGTTTAGTGGAAATCAATATATGTTCATTGAATTCCATTTAGCAGCCAATATGTCTTTTCCTCACCGTATTACAAGCTTTCATGCTCTGCTATTCAGTGTAGAAAATGCCACGGCTGTGGGTAACTTCAACAAGCCCCACCCTCACCATCCCATTACCTGAAAAAAAATGATTAATATATTCTAGTCTCAGATGTAAGGGCTTCTCCTCCTAAAGGTTCTGAGTGGTGATACAGTAGGGGGATTAAGATAATTTCAGTAGAGCTGGCATTGAATTCAGGCTCTGATACTCATAAGCTGTTTGCCCTGTAGACTCACCGAGCCTGATCTCGCTCACTGGCAACATGGGAATTGCTATTGCAGAGGACAACTCGATGGGTTAAATTATATACTATATGTCAAGTGCTTAGAGCCAAGGCTGGTACATAGTAAGTGCCAAATGTGACATATATATTATTATTACTACTACTATTACTACCACTATTGCTGCTATTACTACTATAAACTACTGAGTCTCATTCTAAACAGAGAATCTTGACCTCAGCTACTGAGGCAGCAACTCCATAAGCTGAAAGTAAGTTAGAGGATGGTCTGACCCAGAAATGAAGTCTAAATGCCCATAGAAACAAGAATGACAATGCACATTTCAGATTAGCTCGAGGAAGAGGAATCCATATTTTTACAAACAAAAAGTTAACTCCTGTTCCCAAAGACCCCTAGTGTTATCTTGTTTGCTTGGAGAAATGCAATTAGCTTGCCAAGGCAGATTTTATTATCATGTTCATTTTGATTTAGATGGAGAAAGTGGGGAGGGAGGTCAAGGGAAGTGAGAAGGTGGGGGGGTGCAGAGAACTAGGTAACTGTCCTGAAGCCTGTGCCATGCAGGATACAGATTTACAAAAGCAACATCAGCTACATCACCATGCATCTTTGTCTGTACCAAACACAGCAGGATTATTGTAGGCATTACATCTCTCTCTCTAACACACACACACACACACACACACACACACACACACACACACATACACACAGTATATCTTATTTGACACGGAAGAAAAAGAACTCTCTAGAGCTTCAGAGACATGGACGGGTTCATCTAAGAACTCAAGGATAGAATGGAAATTTCAATTTTGGGTGAGTTACTTGTTTGTTCAGCCTCACAAAGTCCATTTTTCTCCCTGACTGATCCCATTTTCAGATAGAATCATTACATGTCCAAATGCAATTGCCTAAATTGAATACATGTGACTCACAGCCGTGTTTACATAGTATTCTTCCAACCTAGGGAGCAAGCTAGTGATTTTGTCATCATCACGGGGACATAGTCACCCTCGGTCAAACATCCAGAACTCGTTTGTTCTCATTAAGAAATAAAATTACTGGCCACCTGTGTCACTGACACACATGACTAGGGAAAATGTGCAAAAACTACAGAGTATTGGGGAAGGTGGCTCACAGACCTTCAAAAATAATGGTTGCTGAGTCTTACCAACCTGAACTCTCCCTTTTATGTCTTTATCTTGCAGTTTCTCTCCATGCCAATGGCAGAGGAATTTCCCCCAAAGCACAGTTCAGATCCAGCTCTACCCAAGCGAAAAGTCATCTCTAGCATTTTGACTTTCAGGAAGTGATTTGTAGAGACGATAACAGGAACTGGTGCCTATAGGATTGGCAGGATTCCTATGGGGTGGGGCCTGGTGGAGATAATCCAGGAGAAGGGAAACAGTATGAACAAACAGAGAATGCAGAAGGAGTTTGGGGAATAGCAAATAATTTTTCCTTGTTGAAGCATAAATTCTCTCTAGTCTCTCTAGCATTGCTAATGCTGCAATGCTAACATTTGCCTTTAGAGGTCCTTGAATTAGATCAGATTAGAGATGATAGATAGATAGATAGATAGATAGAGAGATAGAGAGATAGATGATAGATAGATGATAGATAGATAGATGATAGAGAGAACTCAATTTAAAGGGGGGATAGAGAGAGAAGACAGAAGGAAGGTGGAAGTGAGAGAGAGACAGAGGGTAGAGGAGAGATAATAAAAGAATTGTAATAATTTTTTAAAGATTTTTTATTTATTTATTTGAGAGAGCAAGAATGAGAGAGAGAGAGCACGAAAGAGGGAAGGGTCACAGGGAGAAGCAGACTCCCTGCTGAGCAGGGAGCCCGATGTAGGACTTGATCCTGGGACTCCATGATCATGATCTGAGCTAAAGGCAGTCACTTAACCAACTGAGCCACCCAGGTGCAGAAGACTGTATACAAGTCCAAGATCATGAAGAACATCCCAGATTACATGGACACTTACTGCTTACATTTTAACCTATCTTCTACATGTGAGGCAGGTATATATGGTTATTGGAAACTTTGTTTCATCTTGGAAAGTACAGATCTCTGAATTATTTCTTTCAGGTTTTCTAGCCTGCCTTTATAACTGCTACAAATGTACAAAAGAATGGGAAAAATTTTGAACACAGTGCAAGGAATTATCTGTTGAATGTGAATTTCAATCAAGTCTAAAGGTGCCTCCCTGGGTTCTGTCAAACAGTTGTCCCTGTTCCTCTCTAAAACTCCATCTGTAACTGCCCGTCAGCACCTACATGTTCTAATCCTTTCCTAGTGTTCCAATTTCATTCCACTGCATCTCTTAGAGCTTTCCCCTGGCTTACTTGGCAGCAACCACATGGGTCTTGGAGTTGCTAAAACAAAGCAAACTGAACCTTACTCAGAGCCCTTCATCACTCCTCAGTCTCTTCATTGAAGATCAATGTTCTTGACCTTGACAAGACTTGCTCTTTCCCTTCATTCAGTTATCGCAAATGACTGTCCTTAAGGAGCTCTTCCCTAATCACACTGGCAAAATTAGCCCCCCAGTCACTCTCTTACACATACCACTACCACTTAGATCCGCAACTTTAAATTATCTTCTTTATTCTCTAGTCTACATGTTTATTATCTATTTTGTAGGTAATGATAATGAATTGTCAAGCTTAATGGAACAGCAAAAGACCTTGATCAGAACACTGAAGAAGAGCAAAGGTGGAAGTCACCACTGATACGAAGATTTACTGTGAACTACAGTGATCAGGACAGCATGGTATTGTTGAAAGAATTCTATTCTATCTATAGATCCATAGAACAGAATGCTATGCCCAGTGGTAGACTCACACAAATATAGTCAACTGGAGACACTGTGCTCTTAAGGAGGTGGAAAATAGCTCCTCACTCCTGAAGTGTTGGCTAAATGTCATCACTTCCTCCAAAGAGTATGGAAACATGGGGGGAAAATTAAGCAACTTTACTGTGGAGAAACCTGACATACATGACCTCAGGCAGGGATCAAGGTCAACATCCATAGCGATAAGCCATGTTGGTACTATGTACACTTGATGTGGTATGATGACTATGGCATTTTACCTTGTGATCTCCTCCCAAAACCCATAACCCCAATCTAATTATGGGGAAAATATCAGACAAATCTCATATGAGGGACATTCTACAAACTACCTGAGCATAAATCTTCAAAACTGTTAAGGTCATCAGAAGCAAGAAATGTCTGACAGACTGGCACAGCCAAGAGGAGCCTCGGGAGACAAGACTACTAAATTTACTGTGGTATCCTTAATGGGATTCTGGAATGGAAAAGTAAGGAAATCTGAATAAAGTATGGGCTTTAGTTATTAATAATACTAAATATATTAATAAAAATATATCATTATAATATAATAATAATACATCAATATACTTTATTAGTTATGATAAATGTACCATATTAATGTAAGACATTAACAATGGGGAAACTGGGTGTAGTATACACAAGTACTTTCTGTATTATTTTTGCAATAATTCTGTAAATCTAAAACTGTTCCAAAATTAAATTTTACTTAAGAAATAACAAACTCTTCAATGTCTTCCTTTTGAGAATCAGTATGAACATAAGAATATTAAGAGCTTTAAAAATCCTCCAAAAATAAACATACAAACCAATCAACAAAGCGACAATGGAAAGCATTAGCACCACCTGAGAAATTGAAACTTTCTCTCTATTGCAGGCCCTCACTCCACAATGTGTTTCAGATCCACACATTATAGCACATTCAGATGCTCATTTTCCCTAAAAATTTTCATGTATGCCTCCTCTCCATTTTATACAAATTGCTTCTTGTACCTGAAATGGCCTTCCCCATTCATGGTAGGCAGTCAACCACTACAATGTTTTAAGACCCAAGAAGAAGGCTGCATAATCTTCTGTCAGTTTGTCCCTAATCCATCCAGTCTTCACAAGTAGGAATAAAGCTCTTGGATTCACAATAACCATAAGCCTTTTTCATAGTACTTTTCACTTGGAATGACTTTTTTTTTTTACAATTTTTTATTTTGTTATGACCATACATTACATCATTAGTTTTTGATGTAGAGTTCCATGATTCATTGTTTGCGTACAACACCCAGCACCCCATCAATACGTGACCTCTTTAATACCCATCACCAGGCTAACCCATCCCCCCACCCCTCCCTTCTAGACTTTTTATCTTATTTTTTTCTGTGCCTCATCTATCTCGGCAAAGTATAATCTTGATTGCCGGATCCAAGGTTGATTCATGTCTGTATTCATACAGACCCTTGTACAAAGCAGAGAGTTGCTAATATGGTGGGTATTTGATAGATTACTTGCTCAATTTAAAAAGGAAAAAGCACAGATCAGGTCTATTAGATTATACAGACATTCTCAATTGTGTCTTTATTTCTAACCATACAGGATAGATGGACCTTGTGAGATTAATTTTACATGAGCAAGGTGATTGATGTCAAAGGAGAAAAAAATCAACATGGGCTTCACTTCTGATTTTGACACATGTATTTTCTTGGGCTTCTGGGCATCAAAGTCTCCCCTGCAAGCTTAGATGCATCACTTCATCACTAATGAAGATCTTTCTCAAACTCCTCTTGTTCACACATCCAGCTTCCCTTGAAAGATCTGAACAAATGTCAATTGCTTCCTGTTCCAGTTCATCACTCAAGATTCCTGACACCATCCGATTTTAATGAATGACACCAGAGCACCCAGTCCCTGTAATACCACCCTCTCCCCTTCTTCGCTCACAGCCACAATAGCACCGCTTTGATGATGTGGATACAACAGAGTCTGTCGAACAGATGTAATCACAAACTACCCTCCATTTAACAGTCAATCAATTTAGCTGATATGATGTCCTTTTGGCGAGGTGTTTATGTACTTATAACTGTTCTTGACTGCCTGTAAAATTCTAAATCAGATTGAGCTGTTTTTCTAAACATGTGCAGTGGTAATGTTCCTTGTTAAACCTTCCAAGGTTTTAAAAAATTCTTCATTATCTATCTAAATCAAATTAAATTTAATTCTGAGCTTGTACTTCTCTGGGTGACAAGAAATTCAAACTTAGTCATGTTTGAGGACTCCCTTTTTCCTGGGGCTGCAAACATTTTCTGAGTCTTCTATAGCATTCAGATGAGAAAGGGGGATGGAACAAATGGGCTTAGAGAGAATTTCATTGTGATTGTCTCGTAATGCTCCTTATCAAAGATGGGTGGCTCACTCTGCTTCTTGTCAAATGGGCATCTTTCGAAGTAATTCTTACCATTACTCAGAAACAGCTACATAATGTGTGGGATTCAGTGGGAAAAAAAGGAAAACTCAGAGCCTCTCATTCAAATTTATTAAGAATTTCAAGATGGTGAGAGCAGAGCTTTAATCCAAGAGCAGGTCCTTCTAAGCACGGGCCTGAGGAACTACAAAGATCGTATGTCCATGAAGCCTGGCCTGCTACTCTGTTCTTCATGTCATGGGTCACCCCAAGTCACCTTATCAGAGTTCTGGTGAGGCTGGCTTTCTAAGGAAATAGGTCCTTGTTAATTACGGAGCCATAAAACCTTACTACTCACTCTTCCCTTCATTCTGGACAGACCCTCCACCCCACTCTTTAAACAGCAATTTGTTCTCCTTCTGGGCAGAGAAGCTCTTTGTCTTCTTGGGTTTTAGGGCATGAAAACAAAGCCCCTTATACCCCACCCTGGAGCTTACAGAGGCTGCACTTCCCTATGATATGGCTGTTCAAAGTGAGGTCCAGCAGCAAAGGCATCCCCTGGGAGCTTGGTTAGCAATGCAGAATCTCAGACCACAACCACATCTCCTGCATCCCAATCAGCATTTTTACAGGATCCACAACTCTGGGACTCAGAGCGTCACTAATTCTTCTTGGGTTAGAGGGCAAGGAGGGGAAAGGTAAGTACTTCTAGGGTTTCATTCTTCTACACTAAGAAAAACGTACAAACTAATTATCCTATCCAATATTGGTAACTAATAAATTAATTAACAACAGAATTGAGTTCCTGGCATAAAGAAGGGAGTTACAAACTCAAATGCATCTGAAGGCCAATAGGGTAACTGGGATGGGGGAAGCTGCTTGTGTGTGAGGTGGTGGTGGGGATGCTGGAGCTGGGGCAGATGGGGGAGAGGGGGTGATCATTCTCTTACAGAGATGTTGCAATGGAGCAGCATGGGTCACTTGCTGTACATCTTCTGATCTCAACTCAAGAGAAAGTTGGAATTTACACTTTACTCAAAATCTTCAGCAACTGGTCAAAACACTTTAATGACAAAATAAAGCACATCTTAAGACATGTTTAGTTGGCAGAGTGATCACTCATGTAACACCTGGAATGGGCACTGAGAAGCAGCGTATTATAAAAGAGTGAATTACGTCTCTACCACTCTTTGTAATCTTAAACAGATTATGTGACATTCTTTTTCTTTGATTTTTCTCATTCACAAAACCTAACCCAAACTGTGGTCATGAATTACAAGAAACGGTATGTGTATGCAAGAGCTCTGGGTTTCCTGAAAAAGCAGCAGTAGATTATAACAAAATTTTCTGCGGTGACACCCCCATCTGTATTCATACTCCCTATGATGTGACCTTGCAGTTCATCCATCAAGAAGGAGACTATTTCTCCTGTTCTTGAGTCTAGTCTGGCCTTGTATTTTGCTTTGGCTCATAGAATGTGGTGTAAGTGCCACATGTCAATTCTGGGCCTTACTTCTTCCTCTTTGGAAGCCCATTGCTGCCTTGGACATAAGCAGGCTGGCTTCCTGGAGGATGAGAAACTGCACGGAGCCAGTGCAGTCCATCCTAGATAGGGCCATCCGGCACCATCCAGCCCCACGCAACCCAGCCTCTGACCATGAAGGTGCATGAGCTCGGCCCAAATCAGCCAAAACATCGTGTAATTTTCTTTGTATTAATCTTGTTTAGGTTTTGCTGAGCTTCTTGAATCTGTGTGTCACTCATTTTCAGCATATTAGGAGAGATCTTGACCATTCACTCTCACTACTGCATCTCTCTGTCCTGTTCTTCTTAGGACTACATCCACCTGTTTGTTAGACCATCTGTGTCCTACACATTACCTGTGCTGTTCTGCCCTTTTCATCATTCCTGTGCCTTTTTGCTTTAATTTTAATATATTCTATCTGTCTTTGAGTGCACAAACCCTGGCTTCTGCCAAATGTCTCTTTCCTCCCACCCAGTAGTTCTCAGTTATAGGCATACTTTTTTTCAGAATGTCCATTTGATTCTTTTTTTTGTAAATCCCAAATCCCAAATGAAATTCATTTAAAAAAATCTATTTTCTCTAACTTATTTCTGATAGCCATTTTTAACTTTCCCAGTTACTCCTATATCTTATTTATCTCTGGATTTGTTTCTATTATCCGATTCTTTTCTTTTATTCTCCTTGCGATGTCTTTTTGATTTTTTTATTTAAGTTAAGCATTGTAAATAAAAAATGTTGAGACTGATGATAATGTGATGTTCCTTTTTTTCCCACAGAAGGAAAATAATGAAGTGAATTCATTCTAGAATTAATAAATACAAGATGGACACTAGAACATCTGGGTTGTAGTCCTGACACTCACTATGAGCTATCAAAATTCACCCTGAGGGGCCTCTGTTAGCATTAAATGCTCTCTGCAGTCTTGTTATGTGCAAGAGTTTACAGTTCAATGATTTCCTACTGCTATAGTGATGTAGAAAATCCTGTGGAAAGGAGAAGAATAAACAGTGTTTAAGTTTAATGATACCTTTCAGAGATGAGGAAACTCAAGCCCAAAACATTTGTTAACTTGCCTGTAGTTGTAGAAATTGCTTAGGACTTTCAAATCAGCTTCACTCATGGATATGTGGGTGTACCAAGAAAAGCAATCAGGACCCTGAAGAAGCATATTTATCTTAAGACTATTTTAAATATGATTAATTCAATTTTCAGTTAGCCTTCAATATTCAATGAGTGGTAAATGCTATCTATTTACTTTACAATAAAAATAGAGATGATGTTATTTGAATTCAACTGAGCACAAAAGTACCAACAATACCCAAATGCCCAAAAAGTTCTAGATATTGAATTCTACTCATTCTAGCAAAGAATCCACACAATTTGAGGTCACATGTGTGCATGTGCACGCATACACACACACACACACACACACATACACACACACACACACACACACGTTCTTTTCTTCCATTAACATAGTGTTAGTTCTGTTTCTTTGCAGAGAATGTCACAATATCCAAATGGGCAGCCAGCAACCAGACGAGCATGTGAAGCAGCACTTCTCCTGACACAGGCAAAAGACAAAATGCTGGTAGTACTCATAGGTGAGCTATCAAACCTCCAAAATGTACTCTTTTATACACAATGTGTGTTTATAAGAAGAAATGCAGGATATTTCTCAGTTGTGAACACTCACCAAACTCAGAGGTAAAGCAATAAAATAAAATGCATGACAACAACAAAACCCCTTTACCTGTGTGTCTTGAAATAATTTTTATCCTGAAATGTCAAACTTTTAGGAAAGCATAGAGAATGAATTTTGTAAACAAGCAGATGTTTAACCATCTATTTTTTGTGAAATCATTATTTTTGTATTTATTTCATATTTTATATTGCAGATCTGGTTGAAACTTCTTAGCTAAGTGTACCCTTTCCATTCCTCATTCTCTTCTCCCCAGAATTAACCACTAGCTTGAATTTAATATTATTCACATGTAGTTTCATTGCATATTTTAAATTATACTTTATCCATATTCATAAAGCATGCATTGATTTATTTTGAATATTTTCACATTTACTTAAGTATCATGTTTTAAATATTTCTCTATTTATATGTTTATCAGGAATTTCTATTTGGGGGATTTTTCCATGCTGATAAATGTAGCTCCAGGTCATTCATTATCACTGCTGCATTATATTTCATTGTATGAATGTATTAATCTGTTCTCCTAATTGTAGGCATTTAGGTTGATTTTAATTTTACTCTTTTAGTCGTTCATGTAAGCATGTTCTTGTCTCCTTGTGCGAAGGGCACTCTAGTTTATTTCTCTACAAGTGGAATTGTTGGATGCTGGGTATGTTTATTTTCAATGTTACTAGATAATGTTACTTTCTTTTCCAAAGTGATTGTCTAACTTATACCCTGTACCCACTTTTGTGGCTAAGAGCTCCCATTGCTTCACAGAAAAAAGAGAGAGAGAGAGAGAGAGAGCACTCCCATTGTTTCACATTCTCACCTAATATTTTTTTGTTGTCAAATTTGTTAATTTTTGCTAATGTGATTGGGAGGAGAATGGTATATTAAATTTGTCAATTCCCTGATTACTAGTGATATTGAACCGTTAAGATTTAAATGTTTACAAACCATTCAAATTTACTCTTCTGTGAATTGATTGCTCGATTTTTCTATTGAGTTTTTTTTTTATTGGCTTATAAGTAAGTGTTCTTTATATATTTTGAATATATTTAAGATCTTCTAGTCAATAGCTTTTCTCTTCCACCTTGTCATGATGACGTTTCTTCAGAGAGGTTTTAATTTTTATAGGAAACAAAATTTAGTAATAATTTTTCTTTATGTGATTTTTGTGTCTTCTATAAAAAATCAATGTGTAGAGGGGCGGAGCAAGATGGCAGAGGAGTAGGAGACCTGGATTTCGTCTGGTCTCAGGAATTCAGCTGAATAGAGATCAAACTATTCTGAACACCTACGAACTCAACAGGAGATTGAAGAAGAGAGTAGCAACAACTCTCTGAACAGAGCAGCAACCACTTACTGGAAGGTAGGACGTGCGAGAAGTGAATCCGAGGTGATATTCGGGAGGTTAAATGGCGGGAGAGGGGGCCTCTGCCCCTTCTGGCAAGTGATAGAGCCGCAGAGCACAAAATCTGAACTTTTAGAAGTTGACTCCGCTGAGGGACGTCGCTCCAGTGACTAAGCGGGGGGTGGAACCCTCGCGGGACAGTAGGGTCTCAGGACCCTCGGGGTCACAGAAAAACCAGGGGTGCCTGAGTACAGCAGAGCTCCCAGGTATCAGAGCGGGGAAGCCGGCTGCAGAGACAGAGCTGAGGCACGGGCTCGCAGCTCGGGGTTGCCATAAACCGTGATACACGGCCCAGTCGGGCCACTGCTCCTCCAGCAGGGACCCAACAAGCGGCAGAGCTGGGGAGACTCCCCTTCCTACCAGGGGAGGAGCTACGCGGGATCGCACTGCAGGGATCTGCTGGGTTTGGAGACTCCACATGGGGTTGGGTTCCAAAGATAGAAATGCTCGGTCACAGGCCAGGTGAGCACGGAGTGCAGCCGGAGACCAGGGAGATAGGAGTGACTGCTTTTCTCTGGGGGGTACACTGAGGTGCGGGGCCCTGAGTTCTCAGCTCCTCCGGGTGGAGATTGGAAGGCCACCATTTTCACCCTGGTCCTCCAGAGCTCTACTGAGAGCTTGTAGGAAACAAAAGTTCCTGAGAACAAACCCAAGCAGCTTGCTTAGCCCCGACCGACAAGGGCGGGGAAATTCCACCTCCTGCAAAGACATTTGGGAACCACTGCAACAGGCCCCTCCTCCAGAAGATCAGCACAAACAGCCAGCAAGCCAAGACCAAGTTGACCGATCAAGGAGAACGGGAGAACTCCGGCGCTAGAGGAATACTGCACATAGAATTCATGGCTTTTTTTTTTACCATGATACATTAGTTTTTCAAAGTTAATTTTTTTAACTGTTTTTTTTTAATTTTTCTTTTTCCTTTTTTCAACCAACATATTATCAATCAATTTAAAAAAAAAGCATTTTTTATTTTTCATTTTTAGAGTCATATTTTATCCCTTCATAGCAGTTACCCTTATTTTTGGCATATAAATATAAGTTGTTCTCTCTTTAAAATTTTGGGATATAGTTTCTTCTAACAGATCAAAATATACCCTAAATCACTAGTGTTTGGCTTTATTCTAGTCTCCTGCCTGATCACATTCTCTCCCTTTTTTTTCTTTTTTTAAATCTTCTTCTTTCTTTTTTCAAACAACTTTCTATCTTAACAATTCCTTTTAAAAATCTTTTATAATTTTCGTCTTCACAGTCATCTTCCATCCCTTCATTGTATCAACCCTTATTTTGTACATATATAAGTCTTTCTTCCTTTAAAATTTAGGAGGCACTTTTTTCTAACAGAGCAAAATACAGCCAAAATCTAGTGTGTGGCACTGATCTATGCACCAGCCTGATCATATTTGATCATATTCTGTTTTTTTTGTATTGTTCTGTTTTTGTTTATCTCTTTTTCTTTTTGTGTTTTTTTTTTCTCTTTCTTTTTTCTTTCTTTCCCTTTCTTTTCCCCTGGTTTCAGGTCTTTCCTGATTTGTATACAGTATATTTGCTGGGGACGTTGTTAACCTGTTAGCATTTTGTTCTCTCATTCAACTATTCTCCTCTGGACAAAACGACAAGACAAAAAAATCACCTCAGCAAAAAGAACAAGAGGTAGTACCGTCAGCCAGGGACCTACTCAATATGGACATTAGTACGATGTGGGACCTAAAATTCAGAATCATGACTTTAAAGATACGAGCTGGGCTAAAAAAAGGGTGGAAGTTATTAGAGAAACCCTTTCTGGAGAAATAAAAGAACTAAAATCTAACCAAGTCAAAATCAAAAAGGCTATTAATGAGGTGCAATCAAAAATGGAGGCACGAATTGCTAGGATAAATGAGACAAGAGAGAATCAGCAAATTGGAAGAACAAATGATGGAAAATAAAGAGGCTGAGAAAAATAGAGATAAACAACTACAGGATCACGAGGGCAGAATTCGAGAGATGAGCAATATGATAAGACAAAACAACATTAGAATAATTGGGATCCCAGAAGAAGAAGAAAGATAGAGAGGGGCAGAAGGTATATTGGAGCAAATTATAGCAGAGAACTTCCCTAATGTGAAGAAGGAAACAGGCATCAAAACCCAGGAGGCACAGAGAACCCCTCTCAAAATCAAAAAAATAGGTCAACACCCCGGCATCTAATAGTAAAACTTACTAGTCACAGAGAAAAAGAGAAAATCCTGAAAGCAGCTCGGAGGAAGAGATATGTAACCTATAACGGTATAAATATTAGATTGGCAACAGACCTATCCACAGAGACCTGGCAGGCCAGAAAGGACTGACATGATATCTTGAGGGCACCAAATGAGAAAAATATGCAGCCAAGAATACTATATCCAGCTAGGCTGTCATTGAAAATAGAAGGAGAGATAAAAAGCTTCCAGGACAAACAAAAACTAAAGGAATTTGTAAACATGAAACCAGCCCTGCAAGAAATGTTGAAAGGGGTTCTCTAAGCAGAGAGCCTAAAAGCAGCATAGACCAGAAAGGAACACAGACAATATACATTAACATTCACCTTACAGGCAATACAATGGCACTAAATTCATATCTTTCAATAGTTACCCTGAATGTAAATGGGCTAAATGCCCCAATCAAAAGACACAGGCTATCAGATTGGATTAAAAAACAAGACCCATCCATATACTGTCTGCAAGAGACTCATTTGAGACCAAAAGACACCCCCAGATTGAAAGTGAGGGGGTGGAAAATAATTTACCATGCTAATGGACACCAAAAGAAAGCTGGGGTGGCAATCTTTATATCAGACAAATTAGATTTTAAACCAAAGAGTGTAATAAGCGATAAGGAAGGACACTATATCTGACTTAAAGGGTCTATCCAACAAAAAGATCTAACAATTGTAAATATCTATGGCCCTAAGATGGGAGAAGCTGATTATATAAGGCAATTAATAACAAAAGCAAAGAAACACATGGACAACAATACAATAATAGTGTGGGACTTTAACACCCCCCTGACTGAAATGGACAGATCCTCTAAGCAAAAGATCAACCACGAAATAAAGACTTTAAATGACACACTGGACGAAATAGATTTCACAGACATATTCAGAACATTCCATCCCAAAGCAACGGAATACACATTCTTCTCTAGTGCCCATGGAACATTCTCCAGAATTGATCACATCCTAGGTCACAAATCAGGTCTCAACTAGTACCAAAAGATTGGGATTCTTCCCTGCATATTTTCAGACCACAATGCTTTGAAACTAGAACTCAATCACAAGAGGAAATTCGAAAAGAACTCAAGTACATGGAGGCTAAAGAGCATCCTACTAAAGAATGAATGGGTCAACCAGGAAATTAAAGAAGAATTAAAAAAATTCATGGAAACCAATGAAAATGAAAACACAACTGTTCAAAATCTTTGGGATGCAACAAAGGCAGTCCTAAGAGGAAAGTATATAGCAATACAAGCCTTTCTCAAGAAACAAGAAAGGTCTCAAATACACAACCTAACCCTACACCTAAAGGAGCTGGAGAAGAACAGCAAATAAAGCCTAAACCCAGCAGGAGAAGAGAAAGAACAAAGATCAGAGCAGAAATCAATGAAATAGAAACCAAAAGAACATTAGAATAGATCAACGAAACTAAGAGCTGGTTCTTTGAAAGAATTCACAAGATTGATAAACCCCTGGCCAGACTTATCAAAAAGAAAAGAGAAATGACCCAAATCAACAAAATCATGAATGAAAGAGGAGAGATCACAACCAACACGAAAGAAATACAAACAATTATAAGAACATATTATGAGCAACTCTATGCCAGCAAATTAGATAACCTGGAAGAAATGGGTGCATTCCTAGAGATGTATCAACTACCAAAATTGAACCAGGAAGAAATACAAAACCTGAACAGACCTATAACCACTAAGGAAATTGAAGCAGTCATCAAAAATCTCCCAAGAAACAAAAGCCCAGGGCCAGATGGCTTCCCAGGGGAATTCTATCAGACATTTAAAGAAGAATTAATACCTATTCTCCTCAAACTGTTCCAAAAAATAGAAATGGAAGGAAAACTTCCAAACTCATTTTATGAGGCCAGCATTACCTTGATCCCCAAACCGGAAAAAGACCCCATCAAAAAGGAGAATACAGACCAATATCATTGATGAACATGGATGCAAAAATTCTCACCAAAATGCTAGCCAATAGGATCCAACAGTACATTAAAAGGATTATTTACCATGACCAAGTGGGATTTATCCCTGGGCTGCAAGGTTGGTTCAACATCCATCAATCAATCAATGTGATACAATACATTAACCAAAGAAAGAACAAGAATCATATGATCCTCTCAATAGATGCAGAAAAAGCATTTGACAAAGTACAGCATCCTTTCTTGATCAAAACTCTTCAGAGTATAGGCATAGAGGGTACATTCCTCAATATCATAAAAGCCATCTATGAAAAACCTACAGCGAATATCCTTCTCATGGGGAAAACTGAGAGTTTTTCCCCTAAGGTCAGGAACGCAGCAGGGATGTCCACTATCACCACTGCTATTCAACATAGTATTACAAGTCCTAACCACAGCAGTCAGACAACAAAAAGAAATCAAAGGCATCCAAGTTGGCAAAGAGGAAGTCAAACTCTCACTCTTTGCAGATGATATGATACTGTATGTGGAAAACCCAAAAGACTCCACCCCAAAACTGCTAGAATTCATACAGGAATTCAGTAAAGTGGCAGGATATAAAATCAATGCACAGAAATCAGTGGCATTCCTATACACCAACAACAAGGCAGAGGAAGAGACAAATGAAGGGTCGATCCCATTTACAATTGCATCCAAAACCATAAGATACCTAGGAATAAGTTAACCAAAGAGACAAAGGATCTGTACTCAGAAAACTGTAAAATACTCATGAAAGAAAATGAGGAAGTCACAAGGAAATGGAAAAACTTTCCATGCTCATGGATTGGAAGAACAAATATTGTGAAGATGTCAATGCTACCTAGAGCAATCTACACATTCAATGCAATCCCCATCAAAATACCATCCACTTTTTTCAAAGAAATGGAACAAATAATCCTAAAATTTGTATGGAACCAGAAGAGACCCCGAATAGACAGAGGAATGTTAAAAAAGAAAAGCAAAGCTGGTGGCATCACAATTCTGGACTTCCAGCTCTATTACAAAGCTGTCATCATCAAGACAGTATGGTACTGGCACCAAAACAGACACATAGACAATGGAACAGAATAGAGAGCCCAGAAATGGACCCCCCACTCTATGGTCTACTCATCTTTGACAAAGCAGGAAAGAATGTCCAATGGAAAAAAGACAGTCTCTTCAACAAATGGTGTTGGGAAAATTGGACAGCCACATGCAGAAGAATGAAACTGGACCATTTACTTACAGCACACACAAAAGTAGACTCCAAATGTTTGAAAGACCTAGACGTGAGACAGGAGTCCATCAAAATCCTAAAGGAGAACACAGGCAGCAACCTCTTCGACTTCAGCCACAGCAACTTCTTCCTAGAAACTTCGCCAAAGGCAAGGGAAACAAGGGCAAAAATGAACTATTGGGATTTCATCAAGATAAAAATATTTTGCACAGCAAAAGAAACAGTCCACAAAACCAAAAGACAACCGAGAGAATGGGAGAAGATATTTGCAAATGACATATCAGATAAAGGGCTAGTATCCAAAATCCATAAAGAACTTATCCAACTCAAAACCCAAAGAACAAATAATCCAATCAAGAAATGGGCAGACGACATGAACGGACATTTATCCAAAGAAGACATTCAAATGGCCAACAGACACATGAAAAAGTGCTCACCATTGCTCGGCATCAGGGAAATCCAAATCAAAACTTCAATGAGATACCACCTCATACCAGTCAGAATGGCTAAAATTAACAAGTCAGGAAACGACAGATATTGGCGGGGATGTGGAGAAAGGGGAACCCTCCTACACTGTTGTTCGGAATGCAAGCTGGTGCAAACACTCTGGAAAACAGTATGGAGGTTCCTCAAACAGTTGAAAATAGAGCTACCCTATGATCCAGCAATTGCACTACCGGGTGTTTACCACAAAGATACAAATGTAGGGATCTGAAGGGGTACATGCTCCCCAATGTTTATAGCAGCCTGTCCACAATAGCCAAACTGTGGAAAGAGCCAAGATGTCCATCGACAGATGAATGGATAAAGAAGAGGTGGTATATATACACAATGGAATATTATGCAGCCATAAAAAGGAATGAGATCTTGCCATTTGCAACGACGTGGTTGCAACTGGAGGGTGTTATGCTGAGTGAAATAAGTCAATCAGAGAATGACATGTATCATATGACCTCACTGATATGAGGAATTCTTAATCTCAGGAAACAAACTGAGGGTTGCTGGAGTGGTTGGGGGTGGGAAGGATGGGGTGGCTGGGTGACAGACATTGGGGAAGGTATGTGCTATGGTGAGCACTGTGAATTGTGGAAGACTATTGAATCACAGATCTGTACTTCTGAAACAAATAATGCAACATATGTTAAAAAAAAAGAAAAAGAAGAAGATAGCAGGAGAGGAAGAATGAAGGGGAGTAAGTCGGAGGGGGAGACGAACCATGAGAGACGATGGACTCTGAAAAACACACTGAGGGTTCTAGAGCAGAAGAGGGTGGGGGAATGGGTTAGCCTGGTGATGGGTATTAAAGAGGGCACATTCTGAGTGGAGCACTGGGTGTTATGCACAAACAATGAATCATGGAACACTACATCAAAAACTAACGATGTAGGGGCGCCTGGGTGGCTCAGTTGGTTAAGCGACTGCCTTCGGCTCAGGTCATGATCCTGGAGTCCCAGGATCGAGACCTGCATCGGGCTCCCTGCTCAGCAGGGAGTCTGCTTCTCCCTCTGACCCTCCCCCCTGTCATGTACTCTCTCATTCTCACTCTCTCAAAATAAAAATAAATAAATCTTAAAAAAAAAAAAAAAAACTAACGATGTAATGTATGGTGATTAACATAACAATAAAAAATTAAAAGAAATCAATGGGTACCTTGAGGAAATCAAGATACTCTTTTATAGTTTCTCCTTAAGTATTATGCATGTTTTTGCATTTCGTATTTAGAATTTTTTCTTTTTTCAGCTCTATTAAGGTATAATTGAAAAATAAAATTGTAAGTTATATAAAGTATACACTCTAATGATTTTATATATCTACACGTTGTGAGAGGATTTTCTTTTGAGTTAACACATCCATCACCTCATTTAGTTAGGATTTTCA
The DNA here is from genome assembly GCF_009762305.2 of Zalophus californianus. Lineage (NCBI taxonomy): Eukaryota > Metazoa > Chordata > Mammalia > Carnivora > Otariidae > Zalophus > Zalophus californianus. The sequence goes on along the minus strand of NC_045595.1, from coordinate 64,622,099 downwards.
TCCACTTCTTTGTTATTTCTGTGGATTTTGTGTGATACAGCATCTAATTTCATTTTTTCATAGAGATTACATATTACTGGTAAAGATTCCCATTACTGGATAAATTATCATTTTCCCACAGTTTGCATTGTATTATTTTCATTTGTGGATGTGTCTGTTTCTGGGTTCTTTATCTTATTGTTACGGATATATTAATTTAATAGTGTGTTAATACCATGCAACTTTAACTGTATACCTTTATAAAATGTCTTGATATTTCATAGAGCAATGCTGTCATCTTGTGTCTCAATATTCATATGATGTTCTTAGCTATTTGCTATACCCCGTAGGGGGTTCAGGATACAATTTTGAAGTTCCTTAAAAATATGTAGAAACTTTGTTTAGAATTGATTTCAATTCATAGTGTAACATGTGGAAAACTGATATATTATTTTACCAGAGTTTCCATAACACAATACCAAAGAATGGGTGGCTTAACCAACAGAAATTTATTTCTTGCCGTTTTGACGGCTTATATCCAAGATCAACATGTTGGTAGGTTTTGAGTCTTCTGATGTGATCACAGATACACATAGACATTGTTGGGTTGCATTTGTTAATGTTTTATTCCAAATTTTTGCATCTATTTTCCATGAATGAGTTTGGCCTATAATTTTACTGTCTTATTCTTCCCTTGTTTTGTTATGATTTCAAGGTTAACAGACTCATACATTTTTTTAGGGATGGCCTTAAAAAAAAAACCCTCTGGAGAATGTATATGAGATCATTTAAGGCAACCCAATGTAAACATTTCTGGGACTGGTGTTTGGGGATTGGAATATCTTTAACTATACATTATTTTTGATCTGTTATCATGTATTATTCAGCTTTTGTATTTATTCTTCTTTTTTTGTGTACATTTTATTTTATGTATGTTATAATCCAATACATTTTGTTAAACAACAATGAAACAAAACAAAACAAAAAAACTAATCTAGTCTAATACTATTGCTTCTGGACAAAAATATCTCTGGCCTAGCTTTCTTAACTCACAAAATTTTAGGGTTAGAGGGATCATTGCATATTATTGCATCCCACACTTTTAATATACAAAGGACAACTAAATCCTTAAAGTGTTAAAATCACCTCCCTATTCAGAGTTTTTCTTTTTAATTTTTTTCCTTTAAATTGTTTTATTGTTACGTTAATCACCATACATTACATCATTAGTTTTTGATGTAGTATTCCATGATTCATGGTTTGCGCATAACACACAGTGCTCCACGCAAAATGTGCCCTCTTTAAAACCCATCACCAGGCTAAACCATCCCCCCACCCCCATCCCCTTTAGAACCCTCAGTTTGTTTTTCAGTCCATCGTCTCTCATGGTTCGTCTCCCCCTCCGATTTACTCCCCTTCATTCTTCCCCTACTGCTATCTTTTTTTTTTTTAACATATATTGCATTACTTGTTTCAGAGGTACAGATCTGTGATTCAACAGTCTTGCACAATTCACAGCGCTCACCACAGCACATACACTCCCCAATGTCTATCACCCAGCCACCCCATCCCTCCCACCCTACCCCCACTCCAACAACCCTCAGTTTGTTTCCTGAGATTAAGAATTCCTCATATCAGTGAGGTCATATGATACATGTCTTTCTCTGATTGACTTATTTCACTCAGCATAACACCCTCCACTTCCACCCACGACGTTGCAAATGGCAAGATCTCACTCCTTTTGATGGCTGCATAATATTCCATTGTATGTATATACCACAGCTTCTTTATGCAATCATCTGTTGATGGACATCTTGGCTCTTTCCACAGTTTGGCTGTTGTGGACATTGCTGCTATAAACATGTGGTGCACGTACCCCTTTGGATCCCTACATTTATATCTTTGGGGTAAATACCCAGTAGTGCATTGCTGGATTATATGGTAGCTCTATTTTCAACTTTTTGAGGAACCTCCATACTGTTTTCCAGAGTGGGTGAACCAGCTTGCATTCCCACCAACAGTGTAGGAGGGTTCCCCTTTCTCCGCATCCCCGCCAACATCTGTCGTTTCCTGACTTGTTCATTTCAGCCATTCTGACTGGTGTGAGGTGGTATCTCATTGAGGTTTTGATTTGGATTTCCCTGATGCCGAGCGATGTTGAGCACTTTTTCATGTGTCTGTTGGCCATTTGGATGTCTTCTTTGAAAAAGTGTCTGCTCATGTCGTCTGCCCATTTCTTGATTGGCTTTTGTTTGTTGGGAGATTTTTGATCACTGCTTCAATTTCCTTAGTAGTTATAGGTCTGTTCAGGTTTTCTATTTCTTCCTGGTTAGTTTTGGTAGTTGATACATCTCTAGGAATGCACCCATTTCTTCCAGGTTATCTAATTTGCTGGCATAGAGTTGCTCATAATATGTTCTTATAACTGTTTGTATTTCTTTGGTGTTGGTTGTGATCTCTCCTCTTTCATTCATGATTTTGTTGATTTGGGTCATTTCTCTTTTCTTTTGGATCAGTCTGGCCAGGGGTTTATCAATCTTGTGAATTCTTTCAAAGAACCAGCTCCTAGTTTCGTTGATCTATTCTAATGTTCTTTTGGTTTCTATTTCATTGATTTCTGCTCTGATCTTTATGATTTCTCTTCTCCTGCTGGGTTTAGGCTTTATTTGCTGTTTTTTCTCTAGCTCCTTTTGGGTGTAGGGTTAAGTTGTGTATTTGAGACCTTTCTTGTTTCTTGAGAAAGGCTTGTCTTGCTATATACTTTCCTCTCAGGTCTGCCTTTGCTGTATCCCAAAGATTTTGAACAGTTGTGCTTTCATTTTCATTGGTTTCCATGAATTTTTTTAATTCTTCTTTAATTTCCTGGTTGACCCATTCATTCTTTAGTAGGATGCTCTTTAGTCTCCATGTATTTGAGTTCTTTCCGACTTTCCTCTTGTGATTGAGTTCTAGTTTCAAAGCATTGTGGTCTGAAAATATGCAGGGAATAATCCCAATCTTTTGGTACCAGTTAAGACCTGATTTGTGACCTAGGATGTGATCTGTTCTGGAGAATGTTCCATGGGCAGTAGAGAAGAATGTGTATTCCGTTGCTTTGGGATGGAATGTTCTGAATATGTCTGTGAAGTCCATTTGTTCCACTGTGTCATTTAAAGTCTTTATTTCATGGTTGATCTTTTGCTTAGATGATCTGTCCATTTCAGTCAGGGGGGTGTTAAAGTCCCACAGTATTACTGTATAGTTGTCCATGTGTTTCTTTGCTTTTGTTATTAATTGCCTTATATAATCAGCTTCTCCCATGTTAGGGGCATAGGTATTTACAATTGTTAGATCTTTTTGTTGGATAGACCCTTTAAGTCAGATATAGTGTCCTTCCTTATCGCTTATTACACTCTTTGGTTTAAAATCTAATTTGTCTGATATAAAGATTGCCACCCCAGCTTTCTTTTGGTGTCCATTAGCATGGTAAATTATTTTCCACCCCCTCACTTTCAATCTGGGGGTGTCTTTGGGTCTAAAATATGTCTCTTGCAGACAGTATATGGATGGGTCTTGTTTTTTAATCCAATCTGATAGCCTGTGTCTTTTGATTGGGGCATTTAGCCCATTTACATTCAGGGTAACTACTGAAAGGTATGAATTTAGTGCCATTGTATTGCCTGTAAGGTGACTGCTACTGTATATTGTCTGTGTTCCTTTCTGATCTATGCTGCTTTTAAGCTCTCTCTTTGCTTAGAGGACCCCTTTCAATATTTCTTGGAGGGCTGGTTTCGTGTTTGCAAATCCCTTTAGTTTTTGTTTGTCCTCGAAGCTTTTTATCTCTCCTTCTATTTTCAATGACAGCCTAGCTGAATATAGTATTCTTGGCTGCATATTTTTCTCATTTAGTGTTCTGAAGATATCTTGCCAGTCCTTTCTGGCATCCAGGTCTCTGTAGATAGGTCTTTTGCCAATCTAATGTTTCTACCATTTTAGGTTACATATCTCTTCTCCCGAGTTGCTTTCAGGATTTTCTCTTTGTCTCTGAGACTCTTAAATTTTACTATTTGATGTCGGGGTTTTGACCTATTTTTATTGATTTTGAGAGGGGTTCTCTGTGCCTCCTGGATTTTGATGCCTGTTTCTTCCTCACATTAGGGAAGTTCTCTTCTATAATTTGCTCCAATGTACCTTCTGCCCCTCTCTATCTTTCTTCTTCTTCTGGGATCCCAATTATTCTAATGTTGTTTCGTCTTATCTTATCGCTTATCTGTCCTATTCTGCCCTCATGATCCAGTACTTGTTTATCTCTCATTTTCACAGCTTCTTTATTTTCCATCATTTGTTTTTCTATATCACTGATTCTCTCTTCTGCCTTATTTATCCTAGCAGTTAGTGCCCCCATGTTTGATTGCACCTCATTAATAGCCTTTTTGATTTTGACTTGGTTAGATTTTAGTTCTTTTATTTCTCCAGAGAGCACTTCTCTAATAACTTCCATGCTTTTTTCAAGACCAGCTAGTATCTTTAAAATCATGATTCTGAACTCTACACCTGACATCGTACTAATGTCCATATTGAGTAGGTCCCTGGCAGATGGTACCACCTCTTGTTTTTTTTGTTGAGGTGATTTTTTCCATCTTGTCATTTTGTCCAGAGGAGAATAGATGAATGAGAGAACAAAATGCTAACAGTGTAACAACGTCCCCAGAAAATATACTCTAAACAAATCAGAAAAGACCTGAAACCAGGGGAAAAGGAAGGAAAGAAAGATCAAAGAAAGGGAAAAAAAAGAAAAAGAAAAAGATAAAAACAGAAAAAACAAAACAAAAAAACAGAATATGATCAAATATGATCAGTCTTGTGCATAGATCAGTGCCACACACTAGATTTTGGATGTATTTTGGTCTGTTAACAAAAAGTCCCTCCCAAAGTTTTAAGGAAAGAAAGACTTTTATATGTACAAAATAAGGGTTGCTACAATGAAGGGATGGAATATGACTGTAAAGATGAAAATTATAAAAAATTTTATAAAAGGAATTGATAAGATATGAAGTTGTTTGAAAAAAGAAAGAAGAGGGTTAAAAAAAAGAAAATAAAAGTGGCGAGAATGTGATCAGGCAAGGGACTAGAACAAAGCCATACACTAGAGATTTAGGGTATATTTTGATCTGTTAGAAAAAACTGTATGTCAAAATTTTAAAGAGAGAACAACTTATATATATATGCCAAAAATAAGGGTAACTACTATGAAGGGATAGAATATGACTCTAAAAATGAAAAATAAAAATGTGTTTTTTAAAAAAGGGATTTATAAGATGTTGGTTGAAAAAGGGAAAAAGGAAAATTCAAAAAAAAAGTTAAAAAAATTAACTTTGAAAGACTAAGGAATCATGGTAAAAAAGCCATGAATTCTATGTGCAGTATTCCCCTAGCGCTGGAGTTGTGCAGTTCTCATTAATGGTAAACTTGGTCTTGGCCGACTGTTAGTGCTGGTCATCTGGGGGAGGGGCCTGTTGCCATGGTTCTCAAATGTCTTTGCTGGAGGCGGAATTGCCCCGCCCTTCCCGGGTCCAGGCTACATAATCTGCTCGGGTTTGCTCTCAGCAGCTTTTTTTCCCTGCAAGCTTTCTGTACAGCTTTGGAGGACGAGAGCAAACATGGCGGCCTCCCAATCTCTGCCCCAGAGGAGCCGAGAACTCGGGCCCCCCTCCTCAGTATGCCCCCAGAGAAAAGCAGTCAATCACTCCTGTCTTCCCTGTGTCCGGCTGCACACTGTGCTCACCCGGCTTGTGACCAAGCATTTCTATCTCTGGCATCTGACTTGGTGTGGGGTGTCCAAACCCAGCAGATCCCTGCGGTGCACTCCTGCGCCGCTCCTCCCGGGGGAGGAAGGGGAATCTCCCCGGATCTGCCGCTGGCTGGGTCCCTGCTGGAGGAGCAGTGGCCTGACTATATCACCAATCACAGTTTATGGCAACCCCGAGATGAGAGCCTGCGCCTCGGCTCCGTCTCTGCAGCCGGCTTACCCGCTCTGATACCCAGAAGCTCTGCCACACTCAGGCACCTTCGGTCTCTCTGTGACCCAGAGGGTCCTGAGACCACACTGTCCCATGAGGGCTCCACCCCCCGCTTAGCCACTGGAGCGACATCCCTCAGCGGAACCGACTTCTCAAAGTTCCGATTTTGTGCTCTGCGGCTCTATCACTTGCCAGAAGTGGCCGATGGAGGCCCCCTCCCCCGCCATCTATCATCCCGAATATCACCTCGGATTCACTTCTCCGCACGTCCTACCTATCAGAAAGTGGTCGCTTTTCTGTTCAGAGAGTTGTTACTATTCTTATCTTCGATCTCCTGTTGAGTTCGTAGGTGTTCAGAATGGTTTGATCCCTATCCAGCTGAATTCCTGAGACCAGACGAAATCCAGGTCTCCTACTCCTCTGCCATCTTGCTCTGCCCTTTAGTCTTCATTTTTGCTAATTAATATTTTACAAATATTTTATCTCTTTTCAAATTTATTGGCATACAGTTGTTCAGAGTATTCACACTATTTATTGTTTTTACTGTGTTTATATTTATGCCCCATTTTCCCTAATATTATTTATTTTTTTCTCTTTTCAGTACCAATGACATTAGAATAATGACATTTTTATTAATCTTTTCACTCACTTTTGTTTATTCTGAGTAGTAAGAAGGACCCCATCCAATAAAGGTTTGCATTTCTTTTTCATATCATAGATTTCTTGCTGCTAAGTGGCCTCCTGACTAGGAACACATTTGCCAGGCTCTCCCTTCCATAAAGCACATCCACATGATTGATCTTCACCAATGTGAACAGAAGGCTGTGTGTCACTTCTCACCCTTCCTATGCACTGGCTGAATGCAGAGGACTTTAAGAGTATAAAAGAAAGATAAATCCTCAAGATGGAAAGACTCTGGGTCCCTGTCTGTGACAGCCATGGGAATACTCCTCTCAAACCTCTGATTGCAGGGAGATTGAGTGAGGACCCCAGGCACTGTGCTCCGAAAACCATCTCTATCTTCACAGCAGTATCAATTATCACACATGCTGCCCAAAGACAGCGACTGAGCTCAGCAGAGATGTTAAGGTGGGTTCATTCCTAAGACAGGTAGGTCTCCTCTGACACAGTTGTTTTGACTTGAAGACTCCCCATTGATCTTGATGAAAGTTTCTTGAACTTCACTGCATTCTAAGATTTGTCCCACCCAGACTTTTTCTCCTGCCCTCCCTCCTCCATGGGGTTTCAGACTTGCATCAGGGTCAGATGCCTCTGCTGGAATCCTTCAGCTCCCTCCCCACTTTTCCTTCCTCCTAAATCTCTAAAAAGTCTAATCCCATCTTGGCATCTGCTTTCCAAAGGACCCAAACTAACACAAGTGTTGACAAGTGTGGTATAAATAATGGGCAGTAAGATGGGGTTCAGGACTGGCAAAGAAGACACCACCCATGGTTCCCTGGCACTTAGCTCAGTGGCTAAACATTGCAATGGCGGTGATGGGGGAAAGCACGCCTGGGGAGAAAAATGACCTTGTAGGTAAAATGATTCAAGCATATAACAGATATGAGGGGAACAGTGCCCACAAAGGTAGCAGAGAGGTAGTTAAGGTTATTGCTAAGTTGTGTTGACACTCTGCAGAAAGCTAATGAAGAACCAAAGACCATTATCAAATAGTTGCAGTCTTAAGGGCTAAAGCCAGAAATGCTCTTTGGGAGCTTACAAATTGCTTCTACTTCTGCAGTGGAAGACAGGACAGAGCTGAGCAGCAAACAACAAACATAAAGTTGAATAGAATTTCAGAGCTCCAGAGACTTCAAATGTTCAGCTGGGAAGGTCTGCAATGCTAAATCAGGACCACAGCTGAAGAAACTAGAGACCCTGAAACACAGAAAGGGGGGCATCTTTTTTTTAAAGATTTTATTTATTTATTTGACAGAGAGAAAGTACAAGTAGGCAGAGCAGCAGGCAGAGGGAGAGGGAGAAGCAGACTCTCCACTGAACAGAGAACCCAATGCGGGGCTGGATCCCAGGAACCCAGGGATCATGACCTGAGCTGAAGGCAGACACTTAACTGACTGAGCCACCCAGGCACCCCTGGAATGGGGGCATCTTGATTGATGTCCTGGGGGGATGTTGGTTCTGCAGGTCCCTCTGAAACTTCAGAGTTCCCAGAAATGGCACCTCCCCAGGGTTGTATGGAAGACAGTGTGGAAGCCCTGTTCCTCCTCAGCAGATACCCTTTCTTTCTCTCCTGGCTGCAAGGCTGCTTACTAGTGTTAAATCCCTGCATAAACTGACTGGACAATTGTTGGGCATGATAAGGGAGGAAAGAAGTGAATAAGGGAAGGAACAGCAGTAATTAGAGAACATGTACCAGGAGGACCCAGAGGAATATTTTAGAGGTTAAATTCTGAGGGTACTTGATCATGGGAGCTAAGATGTAAGACTTTCTCAAGACATGGGGTTTAACATTCTGGCAGGGACCCTGGGGGATAGCTCTCAAAGTCCTGAAGAAAGTGATACTCAGTCCTGAGAGAAATAGAAAAGCCCAAGATTTACTGACAGATGATGGAGAGGGAAATAACAAGGGTGGAGGAGGTGGGCTTGCTGGGTGGCTAATGTTTTGAAAAGTCAGAAGATTGGCTAGAAATTTATCTTGGGAGGGCTGGAGGATGCATGATTCATCAAGATCATCAGAGATGTGCTGATAAGGACATCAGCATCACTAAGATTAGTGGTGGCCTGCTCAGAAGAGCAGGCTGATGGTAGGAGATGGGGTCACAGAGCTAGGCACACTAATATTATAGGAATGATGGCACCCCCAAATGACAGTGTTAGGAGGTTATGCTGTCATCATAAACTAAGGGCCAGTTACTACAGTGACAGATAAGTTTGGGGAGGCATTTTGGAATGAAATAGATAGGCAGACAACATCTGCCACCAAAAAGGCAAGAGTAGAGAAGAGGGGGCTGAAGGTGGCTGTTCCAATAAAAACTTATTTCAATAATATTATTAAAAAAATAAATTATAAAGGAGGTCTAGGTCTTTGCAGGCCCCACCCCTACCAAAGTCTATCATTGAAAGCTCAGTGCCTTCCATCCATGGCCTTGAGTAGTTTCCTTTTTAACACTCAGAGAATTGCCCTAAACACTCTCATAGTCCTGAGTAATTTAGATGGGAATTATGTCTTAAGATCATGACCTAGACTTTCTACATAGGTCTTACGTGTCCCTTAGATATGTCAGGGATTTCAAAGTCTTCTAGTCCAAATCGCACTGACCAACAGAGCCACTGGCAGATCTTTTTAAAAAGATGAGATCCTGAAATCCTATTCTCCACCACCCACTCCACTTGTTGATCATGAGTCTCCCAAACTTCACAAATGATCAGACTATCCGAGGACAATGGCACCAAAATGGACACTGCAGCGAGGAGCTTGTGGACAGTGCTTCCAGCAGTGACTGAGGCTTGGACAGACTTCCTATCTGAAGTCTTTCCTTGTCCTTCAAGTTGTCAAGTGAAGGAGAAGTCATATGTCTCTATTTTGGAGACTGGTAAAAAATAAAGATTCAGTGATTGAAAAATTTATCTAAGGAGAGAAGATGGACCCCACAGTCAGGAAGAGGGAGTGTCAATGCAGTTATATGAAACTTAATGAAAATAGCATGTAGAGAGGGAACTCTACTGGGTCTTACTAGGGGATCAGGAAGCTAAAGGAAAATTTTCCACAAGAAGAAATGTTTGCGGAAATGAAGGCTTGTCCAATGTCACCCATGTAATAAACATAAGGACTTGAAATCTGATTTTTTTTTACCCAAAACCTGATGGTGCTCTATGAAACACATCCAACCATTGCAGGGCCAATGATGGACCACAGCAGACAACATAGACTGATGTTTGACTATAGTTTGAGACCTGTAGGCTTTGGGTATGTTATGGGTTATACTGTGTCCCCCCAAAAGATATGTTCAAGTCTTATTCCCAGAACCTGTGAGTGTGCCCTTATTTGGAAATAAGGTCTTTGTGGATGTAATCAAGTTAAGATGAGGTCATTGAATGGGCCTTATAACCCCCTATGATGGGTGTCCTCGGGAAGGAGAAAAGTCAGAGACACTGAGACAGAGACACAAATGACAGACAGATTGCCATATGAAGAAGAAGGAGGCAGAGATTAGAGCCATGCTGCCACATGCCAAGGGACACCTAGAACCTGAAAGAAGTGAGGAAGCATTCTCCCTAACAAGCTTTGGAGGGAACATGATCTTACCAACACCTTGGTTTTGGACTTCTATCTTCTAAAACTGTGCAGGTATATATTTTTGTTGTTTGAAGCTACCCAGTTTGTGGTATTTTGTTATAGCAACCATAAGAAACTGATACAGGGCTTGAAGACAGGGAAATTAAAAAAAAAAAAAAAAAGAACTGTGCATACTCTCAAAGCCTGGAGGCATTCTGGGTCTTCTGCTTTTATGACTTGATCATTCCATATGTAACTGAGCCCACACTCAGGCAGCCACAGTGCAAGTCCATCCCTCCTGGTAGTGTGGTGCATGCACACAAACATGGTAAATTAGGCTGGATACAAGCACTGTATTTTGGGATTGTCCCAAGGTGGAACCCAATATGAACAAGGACCAGGCATGTTCTAGGTGTAGGGTACACTGATGGTGGCCGAGTGGGGGTGCGATGTGCCCCTTTTCCTGAATGAGTAGGGGACAGCAAGGTCAGAAAAGGAGACTACAGTGAGATTCTTCCAGCGAATATGGCAGCATCTTTTTCATTTAGAATTATATACAAAGGTGCACTAAAAACTTGGCTTAACCTCTATACGTGAACACCGTCCAGCCAATATGGCATTTTGCACTTGTGTTTACAAATGTAGAGTATGAAGCTGTGAGAGAGGCTAAGGGGCTTGCACAAATCCCAGTGAGTGCATGTGTGTTGCAGCGGCGGGTGGTCGGGGTGTTGCTGGGATTCAAACTCGAGACTTCTGATGTCATATCTTATACCGCAAGTATGGCAATATGTTGGTATAAAGGAATAATCGTGTCATGTATCCTTATGCCAAGCAATACCAACTGATGAACAGCCACCAATTTGAACAAATCAATTAGTTGCTTGAAGATTTGAAAAAGATTCGATACATATATAGACAGATAGATAGATGATAGATAGATACTAGATATAGACACTTGTGTGGAGGGGTGTGGGTGTGTGTCAAAAAATATCCTAAGACACTGTTGGACACAGAGTAGATTTTGAGCAATTAGAAACCCCCGGGTTTCCCATGCCTCTTGTACCAGTATTCCATAGAGCTTTACATTTTTACATAAAGAAAAATAGAATACAGACATCACTGTCTTCTGGTACAGTACAGATCCTTCCCTGATGGAAAGGAAGCTAACCAAGCCTGGTAATCTCCAGCGAGGATGACATACAGGCAAAGTAAAGCAATAAATCATCAAATGATCTGCCAGCAGACTCAGCTGCAAGTGTGTTTATCTACTTTCTTTTAAACAACTCTTTTAATGGCATCTCACTGTCTCTCCCTTAGGAAATTATTTCATTGTATAATTGCCCTGGCTTCGAGTGAAATTTTCTTAATGTCCAATTTAAATTGCTGCTTTTTTTCTGTCTCAAGCCATTGCTCTCTATTACATTACTATTAAGCAATGTAAGTAACTCCTCTCTCTTTTGAAAAGGATGAAATCGGCTTGCACATTTCATTTAGAAATGTGACCTCATTCTTGTACATCAAAAATTTGAAACACTTGGAAAAGACAGGTAAGCATCCTATTTCTTGGAAAAACAGGGGATTTTCCTGCTTCTGAGTTTTTCCACCAGCTTAGAAACAATTCATGGGTCTAATACAATGACCCAGACAACACTATACATGTGGTGTTTCTTGCAGTGTCCCTGTAATGGAAAGATAAACACACTCATTTCTTCAAGGAAATGTGAACCCTGTATTAGATGAGGCATTTTACACAAAGAAGGAGAACATATTTGCACAGACAGAGGTGCTTATTGACTTACTTGCTCAAGAACCCAGGAGAACCAGCTGCAGACTCCATGCGCCAAAGAGATAGAACCACAAGAAGGTGGGGAGTCTTATGATAGCACTATGGCAAGCCAAACATGGATAGTTTCAAATCTACTAGACAGTAAAAACTTTTAAGGTACAGAGGGAATAATATGGCCTTTACTTTTACTCAGAACCATCTATTTTCTTGGGTCGATTCTTATGGAGGTGCTAAAGTTTAGTAAGAAACATGATTCAAAAATTCACACAAAAAAAAAACTGCCCTAATTTGAATTTGAATTCCAGGACTTACATCTCTATGACTCACCTTCTCCTTCTGCACCCCTGCGTGCCCCCTTCCTCCATACCCTATGTCGCCCAGACACCGAAAGAATGAGGCCTCAAGTATTCAGAAAATGACCCTCCTCCAACAGGACGCTATCCAGCTGCATCGGTCAGTCTGGGCCTGTGCGTCATCTGCATGCATATCGTCTTGATTGCCTGCTGGGTTTGCTTCTTGATTGTCCATCAAATCCAGTTTCAGGGTTCACCTCTATTCAGATTTATGTCTCCTTCTGTTTGCTCAATATCCAACCTCTCCTGACTCCTTCTATGCCAACACTGGGAGTAAAATGGAATAAAGCAGTAAAACAACAAATCAAATCATGAACACAAACATCAAAGCGTTCCCTGAGCTTCCTCAGTCAGGGAGTTGGTTAATATTGTCTTAGAGGATGCAGCCTCATGCCCAGTACAGGAATCAGTTCTTTGAGGAATCAATCGGGAAATAATTTTCCTCCACAGAAGAGTATCAGATGTCTGCCACCCCCACTGTGTCCGCAATGCTGAAGCAGCAGAGAACAAGATCAGGGTGAGCTGCTCGTGCCCCTGGTGGCATATAATCGTGGCAAATCTTTCTGTACTGAAGATTGGAGGCTGCAAAACTCCTCAGAAAGTGGATGATAAAGATTTGAACTTGAAATGAGCACTAAAGCTGAGAACTATTGGAAGATAATCTCAAAGCCCTAATGAGAACAACTTCCTTAGAAAAGAGGGTTTGGGGTAAAATAATATGGAAGGAAGCCAAAATGTCTGGTCTTATGTAGAAGAAGTGTCACCCATAAGAGTACAGAAAACACATTTTTTAAAAGATTTTTTATTTATTTATTTGACAAAGAGAGTACACAAGTAGGCAGAGCGGCAGGCAGAGGGAGAGGGAGAAGCAGGCTCCCCCCATGCAGAGGACCCCCCTCCATGCAGGGCTCGATCCCAGGACCCTGGGATCATGACTTGAGCTGAATGAAGGCAGATGCCTAACCAACTGAGCTACCCAGGTGCCCCAAAAACCCCCTTTTTTGAGCTCTAATGGAAAAGAATTCTCACCATGTATTGAGACAAGGGGGTATAAGAAGTTGATATCAAATTTCACCATGTATCTCGTACAGATACTGAATACTTAGCAACCTTCCCCATGCTGTCTCCAGTCTCAACTCAGACTTCATTTCTTTCACCCGGACAGGGTATAGTAATTGTGCCATGTGATGCAACTTGACAGGGCACTTACATGCACACATTTCCATCCAAGAGGGAAAAACAAGACCTATACCACTATAAAACTTGGCTGTGCATGCAACACAATTGCTAAGGGTTGAGAACCAGGATTCATTTCTGACTTCTCCCAACTAGGCTGCTGGTCCCGGTAGCTCAATGACAACCCTTAAGTATAATTGTGTTCATCTCCACTTTCTGAATGAAGAGGCTTTTCAAGTCTAACCCGTCCTACTTTTCAAGGCCCATGCTTCTTTAGGAACCATGGCTGGATCGTATCACCTTTGATTCAAAACTCTTCAGAAGTCCCTGGGGGCCTGTTAACGCTGCCTGGCTGTCGAGGTCTTGCCAACCAGGCCCACCATGAACCTCGAAGTACTCCTCCTGTCATCTTCCTCTATCTAGCTACCTCCCACTTCAACCAACCTGAATGGGAATGTCCAGGGGTTCCTGGGTTTCTTTCGTTTTCATGTGTTTCTCTTGGTTGGGGTTGTGACTCACTCACCTCATGTCTGCATGCCCAAATTCCATCTAACCAGCATGGCCCAGGCCAAAAGCCTCATAAAACCACAGCCAGGAGCCATCTACTCCTTCTCTAAAATCTTGTTTTTACATGTGTTTTTCATATGAAGCCTGTGACTACTTTCCTATAGTTTTTAGTCATTTGTACACTGGTATAATTTATTCTGAAAACTTATAAACTTCATAAAGGCAGGGGCTCCAGATACTGGCACAAAGTATGGAAATTAGTGAATACACAGTAAAAGGTGGTTGAATAAAAAAAATGCATAAATCACTCTTGTTCTTTTTTATACTCATAGGAAGGTGTGCAGGATCATTAGAGATAACATCATCTATATATCTATATGACTATTACTTTAATAATTTTATTTTTTTTAGAGATTTTACTTATTTTTTTGTCAGAGAGAGAGAGAGAGCACAAGCAGGGGGAGCAGCAGGCAAAGCAGGTAGAGGGAGAAGCAGGCTCTCCGCCAAGCAAGGAGCCTGATGCGGGACTCGATCTCAGGACCCTGGGATCATGACCTGAGCCGAAGGCAGACGCTTAACCGACTGAGCCACCCAGGCATCCCTATAATAATTTTAGATATAAATTCTTCCAACATCAAGAATTTAAAAAGAGAAAGCCCAGAAATATTGGTGATATGGCATTAGCTTCCAGACTCACACACTCATGGAGGAAAGTGTACACACTAGGGTAGTTACCAAAAGATGTCATAGTTGGAAGGAGGGTTGTGATATTACATGTGCATATATAACGTAGTTTCTATGCAGATAAAAGAACTATATTTGTATTTTTTTAGGAGCCTGTAACGTAATGTTTTAAAATAAAGGTTCCTCATAATATTAATCTTTTGATACAGTCTGTGAAGAAAAGATATTGTGCTCGACTAAGTTTGAGAAACTGCAAATTATGCCACCCGCTTAGAAACTCGTAATCTAAAGTGCTATGGTAAAGGTTTCCAGAAATCAGAATCTTTACAAAGATTGCTTAACTTTCATTAACCTTGTTTCCCAACCATTATTATCCTTGGAACAGTCTTTTTCAGATAATAACTATTTGTATCCCAAGGAAAGGGTCTACCACAGAAAATGTTTTAGAAACTACTCTTCTAAGGTTTTACTTGTGAACAAAACCCAAGCTATTTGTTTTAACTCTGCCCTTAGGGTGAGATATTTATAATGCTTTCTTTCTGGTCTATAAGTGATCAAGTCACCTGCGATGACGAGTGCCAGGTTAGAGGTAAGGGGTGGGCCTGCAGTGAACAGTGCAGACCTGTGTGCACAGAATACAGGTAGCAGACCATGGGGGTTGAAAACATCCCACCACACTCTAGCTGTTGGCCAGAGTGGAAAGGGAGACTGAAAGTGCATTTGTTAGACCTCAAAGCCATTTCTGCTGCAATGTTCTTCCTTCCCTGATTGTTTTTGCTTTGTACTTTGAATCTCTCTTATAAAGCTGCTCTGGCTCATGTGTACCCTACTTATTTTTGTTATGATGATTTATAACTTTATTTTAAATCCTCCAACCATACTTCTAATTAATTACATAACTCCACTTCCATAATGTTACATAACATTCTCTCCTATCCCACCCACATCCTGTGAAACTATATTAAAAACAATAAAATAATTATGGCTGACATCCATTGGCATCCTGGTTAGAACATTTAGTTCCAACTATCGCAGAATAACTAAGTGTATGATAAAACTTACAAAAATAAGTCTAAGTGCTTTAAATTTATTTGTACTCATTTGGAATGGTGCCACATAATTAGGATATAATCAAGTATGCAATAAAAGTTTGCTGAATAAATGAATGCATAAGTCACTCTTGTTCTCATTTACGCTCACAGAGAGGATCATTAGGGATGACTGTATCTATGTAGTTACATATATATGTATCCATGTCTCTCTATAAGCTTATGTACTGAATAATATGTAATTACAAAATGTGATTGTGATAAAATTATTAGCCAACATGAAAAAATAGGAATGTTCTGATGATAAATTAAATCCTGGAAATTCTTCACTGATAAAGCCATCTCTCTACACAGCCATCTCAAATATTCTAATGTAAAAGACAGCATAATGTAAGATCTGGAATAAATAATGTTGGGTATCAATATTTAGTGAAAGTAGACAAGGCTCAGCCTGAAACAGTATCCAAATTGCTTTATGCAGGAAAAGTCAAGTGTCTCAGTGGGAAAGAGCACGTTTGCAGGAGGGGGGCCAAAGACAGAGAAAGCCTGTCTTTTCTACAACCGTGATTAATGTTTCAGATAAAGAGGGCTGAGTCATGCTAGAAATCATTAAAGAAAAGATAAAAAGTTCTCAGAATTCTGTGAAAAGAAGATAAACATTCAGACTCATATTTGGATCCTTGCGTTTGGGATCACTGCCAATATGAGAGAGCTAAATGGAGGCTATATTTCTAAAGTGATCTCTATTGGTCAGCCCCTTCCTTCCATTAGGGGAAGGTATTAATTAGGCAAACACATTGCTCCTTCTCAGAGCAGCTATTGGTTTAGTAGCTACTCAGCCTGTTGGTTTAATGGCTCAATAAAAAAAAAAAAATGCAACATTCTCTTTTTATAACAACTCTTTCATTGGATAGGGCTTATTTACAATGAAGAATTCAGGAGACTGAGATTTGGGGCAATGGGACAGATGTCCCAGGGAATGAAGCTAATGAGAGCGTGCATAAAAGTTCCCTTTTAAAAGAAAAAGAAAATGAGAATATAAACTTAAGAAATGGTAATCCTAGGTAGAGTTTTTAACTAGTAGCTTCATGCTATCTCCAACTAAGCAACATGAAAATGGAAAGATCTAATATGGGGGAAAGTGATAATAAGAAGAACAGTGGGAATTATCCAGATATACTCTCCAAACCCCTCTCATTGGTAATAATGGTTTTTAGACAGAGAGTATAACAGAGAAAACTATTAGTCATTGTACTGTGATAGCACAGGGGAAGCTGTAGGGTTATATTCCCCCATTAAATACCTCCCAGAATGGCCAAAGCTGATGTTTGGAGTTCTGTTATTATTTTTCAAAGGTTGTCATAAAACAATCTTACCTGCAGAATCTACAGGGGATTAGATAAACATTTTAGGATTAGACAGGATCGGCTTCTTCTAAATGTTTCTTTTTTTTCCCAATGTTCTAAGTCTTTGTGACTAAATTGTTGTTATATTTTACCTTCCTTTCAGTTGCCAGGATAAACGTTAGCACCTTTGAGTTATTGACCCAAAACTAGTGGCACTTTATTTACATTGTATGACCCAATATATTTGATAGAATTAGATCATGCCCTTCCAATTTCCCACTAAATGAAGAAATCTTGTTTTTCAGGTAGATGGTGGAACTTCAAAGAAGACAGAACAGAGTTTGGTGTAGGGCTGCTATTATAAGTCACTCAGGTTTTCCGACTTCCCGAATTTCCGAGCTACATATATTCAATACCCCTAGATCTAAAATCAAGATATACATTTCAAAAATGTGAAGTCGATGAATGTTGGAAATGGAAGACATCTTATTCCCAGGACCCCTGTATTACTAGGACAAGAAACTACAGTTGGTTAATTGTTTGCCTACCACCTCTCCCAACGTGATGCCAGATTTACAAATATCTGGAACATCTTTACTGGGCATTACTCATGAAATAGTGTTCAAAGGGGTCACAGTGACACATAAGCAAACACATATTGGAAGAGAGAGTGAACCAAACTGGTGGTAAAAACATGACCTTCCTCCATAAGGTCAAATAGTTTTATTTTGATTAAACACTACAATACAGTATATATCCATTAAAAAAGAAAACTCTATAGTGTATATAAATTATTCCTTCCATTCATCAATTCTTTTCTTTTCCATTACAGCTTTGGTACAATGTGATTTCAGTATATCATTTTTAAATACTTTTAGCATCACAAACTCAACACAAAGTACAAAACTAATAATCCAAATTAGGGATATTATAATCTACACAGTGGTATTCAGTGGTAGGAGAAAATCTTACCTTGATGAATTCATGTCACTAGCTAAGCTAAAGGCATACCTAGCAGACATGACGGAAATATGCACCATTAAACAGCTAATGTGTGTATTAGTCTTTGTTTTTTTTGTTTGTTTGTTTTTCTGTTTGTTTCTTTACAGAATACCAGCAGCAATCATTTGAGTGTTGAGTGAATGCTTGAGTCCTCAGCCAGTCTCCCACCTTGCTCCTCTTCCCTGAAAGGTCATGAGTAAGATCACAAACATGTAGCACAGCCAGAGCACTCAGAATTTGACCTGCCACCCGGTGTTGCTCATAGTTGTACAGTTTGTCCTGCAGCTAGCCGACATCACAGGGACAGTGCTGGAGGGGCAGTGTGGACCGATCAGCCTAAGGTTGTTCTGAGGCGTCGGCGGTGTGACATTACAGTAAACAGGCATTCCAGTGGCTGGGAGTGACCCTTGACCTGCCTGGTTAGGTAGCATGATTGGCTGTTGGTATGACTGCTGGGGCAGTCCTTGAGAACCCTGGGTCATTGGCACCTGTAGAAGACACAAGAGAGAGCCCTTCATGAAGAGGTTGAGTTTGCCTGTCCCATGAGCTACTGTGAGGTCAGGAAAAATACTCAAGCGTTTGGGTGAGACCTAACTGGTCACCCATCCCAGCGCTACCTTTTATCAGCTGTTTTACCTTGGGCAAGTCCCTCAACCTCTCTGATTGCCTCGGCCATCTGCATAGTGACACCCATGCAAAGTGCCACTGAGAAGATTGTAAGGCTGATGTACGGTGCTGGGACATGTGTGGTGATGGCACAAAAGGCGTTAGCTCAGAACTTCCTTCTTTCCTCCCTCCTTACCCACTGGAGGCTGCAGTTTAGATTACTTGCTCAGAATTTCTGTTTGGAAAGCGACACTCCCATGCTGGTTTCACACACACAAAGTGGCCTGGAGCCAGACAGCAAAAGGGGCTTTTGTCCCAGGCACCTGCCTCACTCTCAACCTGCAGCTTCAAAAAACATCTAATGTGGAGCCAGAGGTTAAACTGAGACAATTTGAGTCAGGATTCTCAGAGGAGGAGGACGGAGGATAGGGTTTTTATTTTGTTTTGTTTTGTTTGTTTCTTTGTTTGAGGGCCAGAAGTGGCTGGTGCAGCTAAATTTAACAGTGAAAGCATTTCACTAACCCTTCACTTCCACTTTCAGGCTATCTCAGGATGTAAATCACAAAAGGATGCATGACATTTTTAAAATACCCAGTATGGGTTGAGTCTAGAAAATAAGGTTGGTATAGACCTTATCCATGCCCTTTGAAAAATCTGAGATGCCATTTGAACACCTCTTTTAACTTGAAACTGTGGTAAAATGAAATTTGGGGGGCTGTGTACAAAAATGAGTGGAAATTTGTCATGAGGGTTTTTTTCCCAATAAGCCAAATTACAATGGAACAGCCAAAGGTCTTCATGACTAAAACGTTATAGGCTGCAGACTTTTCTTCCATGAATAGAAGTTTATATAGAACCACATTTAGCAGGACATTCAAAAGCCACAGTAGTTAGAGAAGCATACCTGTCCCATTTTCTACTTATAGTCTTAATTCAAAGTCAACCATCAACAGGGGCTGGGCATAGCACCCACCACCCTGCTAACCACCCAACACGGGACATACCCACAGCCTCTACTTTGGCCAGTGCTACTTTCTAAACCACAATTTTCCAAGCTGCTGATGTGCACCTGATAAGAAGACATTGTTGGGTAGGAGACCATCACGCTTTGCACCGGAGCTCCTGGCTGGTTGCTCATCACGCTCTGACTCTGGGGTGGCTGCTGCACTCCTATTAGGCCTTGGAACCCCTGTTGGCCAGACAAGACTGGCTGGTAACCTGCAAAGAAAAACCACCTTTTGAACTGGTTGCCCCAGGAAGAGCACAAGCGATATCTCATGGGGTACAAGCACTTGTTCACAAGGCAGCCTTCAGACATCTCGATCTGCCTGTCGGCAATGTGTTACCCAAATGCTTATTTCCCAAGAATGTGGTTTTTTGTTCTAAGAGTGGACAAGGGAGGAAGCCAAAAAATTCGCTGATATTTGCATCCTCATGCAGAACGGTCCAATGAGCACGTGACAATTGTAGATTTTTTTAATGGCACAAACACGGTAACCTCTATTGGTATTTGATAGTTATAAATTACACTTCTCATGATTTGTTGTTTGCTTTGTTTCAATATTTGGAGTATTCACAAATTATCAAGTTTTTTTTCTAAATAAATTGACTCATTCTCTTACTATCTCACCTTTCTGCACAAACTCGTTTCACCCAGAGATCATCAAACTGCCTAATAACTTTCTATTTTCCACGTTTTAGTGAATAAAATGATTCACTACCCTTACTAATTCGATGTCCATTGCCTTAGACAAAAGGCAGCAACAAGAGAAAAATATGGCATGCTTTTATTCTGTTTCAACACTAGCTCCCAGGAGAACATTCTGGTAAAGCACTCTACTAAATGACCATGTACATACAATAGATAATACAGAATACAGCACTTAAAAATTTTTATACATTGTGTCCTTCTGAGTGGGTCAGTTGCTTTGGTTTCTTTTCTTTCTTTCTTTCTTTTTTTTTTTTTTGAAGTGGATCATAATTTATTTGTTGCAATTATTTTAATCCCCACCACAAGTGGTTTAAAATGCATTCTTAAAGGAAGTGAACTAGTCTTATAAATTCTGGGAAGAAGGTTATGATTTAGGTGAAAATGATGTGGTGGTAGAAAAATGAAACAGATTGACTTCATGATATAAAAGAAGTCCTTCCAGAGCTCATATTACTAACCTTACTGACTACTTGAGAGAAAGTAGAACTGTTGTGTTAATACAATTCTCTGAGAGAAAATCTTTAAAATCCTAGATTTTTAAAAAAGATTTTATTTATTTATTTGAGTGAGAGAGAGAGAGAGCACGATCCCAGGACCGTGGGATTGTGACCTGAGCCAAAGGCAGACGCTTAACTGACTAAGCCACCCAGGCGCCCCTAAAATCCTAGGTTTTTTTTTTTTTAACACAAACACTGAAATATGTTTTACAACCAGATTTTGAAAATTGAAACAAAGGGTAAAAAAATTCCTAATCAACATGCATTCTTTTTTTTTAAGATTTTTATTTATTTGAGAGAGAGAGAATGTGAGCAGGAGGGAAAGGATGAGAGAGAATCTGAAGCAGACTCTGCGCTGAGCATAGAGCCCAACCACAGAACTCAGTCTCACCACGGCGAGAGCATGACCTGACCGGAAACCAAGAGTCAGATGCTTAACTGACTGAGCCACCCAGGTGCCCCTCAATTCTTAATAAATAACCCGTGTTTTGAGTGCATGTGACAGTTTTAACTTTATATCGAGGACAGGTAAATCTTTGCAGAGGAAAATATCTTGCTATCCTTTCGCATACATAAAACTACATTTACTCTTCTTAGAAATATCATGGAGAAAATGGCTTGCAAAGAGTCACTGAGTTAGGAGATCAGCTCCGTTGGCCAAACTAGATGGAAATATGGTGCAGTCCATATGGAACACCTAAGAGAGGAGGCCTGGGGAAAAGCTGAGCTGGGAGGCCTGACCTGTGCCTGCCACTGGGTTAGGAAGTGTGGAATTTAGAAAATCACCCTTTGATCTTCTTTACATATTCCACTGTTTTGTGTTCACAGTAGTCACCAAACTTCAGTTCCATAGTGGTTTTAACTTACTGAGTTATTTTAACTTCTTGTGAGGACACCACATATTAAGAATATAATTAAGAATAATGACAATCTCCCCTCTATCTACTTTGTGCCCATGGTACACAGTCAAAGCCTTCCCTGGACATGATCTGTAGGCCCATGTAAGACTAAGAGCATCAGCTCAGGGGGTGGCATACCTAGAAGGTTTACAAGTTATACAATAAGGAAAACCCACCAGACAGGAACAAGAAATTGGGACAAAGGCCATGTCATCGTCCTCACTGTCTCCCCAAATGCCTCGTATACAGAGGCACTTGGGAGAAAATTATTTTAACATTGCAGACATACCTTGTTTTATTGAGCTTTGCTTTAATGTGCTTTGCAGATACTGCATTTTTTACAAAGTGAAGGTTTGCAGCAATCCTGCTTCAAACAAGTTTATCAGCACCATTTTTCCAACAGCATTTGCTCACTTCGTCTCTGTGTCACATTTTAAAATTCTCACAGCATTTCAAATGTTTTCATTATTTCGTTTGTTATGGTGATCTGTGATCTCTGTTTATAAGTCATGGAAAGCTCAGATGATGGCTAGCATATTTTAGCTATATATATATTATATATGTATAACATATATATATATATAATTTTTTTTAAGTAGGCTCCATGCCCTGCATGGAGCCCAACATGGGCCTCATCTCATAATCCTGATATTGAGACCTGAGCTGAGATCAAGAGTCAGATGCTCAACCGACTGAGCCATCCAGTCACCCCGTCAATAAGTATTTTTTAATTAAAATATACACACTGCAATTTTTAGACATGATTCTAGGCTATACTTAATAGACTAAAATATAGTGTAAACATATATGCACTGGAAAGCCAAAAAATTCATTTGACTCACTTTATTGCAATATTCACTTCATTGCAGTGGTCTGGAAGTGAACCCACAGCATCTCTGAGGAATGCTTGTCATTGCAAACAATTGTTTTTTATTATTTCCATTATCCAGAGATTCCACTCTAATTCATGTATCCATTGGCCCTGAAAAATTCTGTTGCTATTTTGCTTTTATTACGACATTATTCCTAGCCATATCAAACTCAGGCTAGCAAGAATTGTTACACATGCAAGAAAACAACTTGATATGAATGTAAACAATTCATCACCAACAGTCTTCCTTACCATCTAATTCCACAGCAAAGAATAGGCAATGTGTGAACACACTTTGTAGTCTAAGTAATGGTAAATATAATAGAGCTTTATTTCTCGCTGAAGATTCAAAGCACAGGTTGAAAAAGTGAGGAATGTCTTAAAATTCTCACTTATATCTGGTCACAGAGTGAAAGCCCTGTTGGTCTCAACGGACGTTTTGCAGGACACACATAACTAAGATGGGAACAGAAAGAGGGGAGGCAGGGAGGCGAGGGGGGCAGGGGGTGAGGGGGAGGCAGGGGGGCGAAGGGGGGCAGGGAGGCGAGGGGAGGCAGGGGCGAGGGGGGCAATGGAGGCGGGAGGGCAGGGGGGCGAGGGGGGGCAGGGGGGCCAGGGGAGGCAGGGGGGCGAGGGGGGCAATGGGAGGCATGGAGGCGGGGGGGAGGCATGGAGGCGGGGGAGGGCAGGGAGGCGAGGAGGGGCAGGGAGTCAAGGGGGGCAGGTGTCGAGGGGGGCAATGGAGGAGGGGGGAGGCAGGGAGGTGGGGGGAGGCAGGGGGGCGAGGGGGGGCAGGGAGAGGTGCAGTGGCCTTGCTTCTAGAGATTATTTATGTATTTGCTCATTGAATCCTTCCATCCTCCCACAGAGTCTTCTTCAAAATGTTTAAAACTAAACTGAGGTGGCCTTTGAGAGATTCATTTATTGCACAAGCTCTAAACCAAAATTGGGGTGAAGGGATATAAGTCTTATGATAATAGAGCTGTTTAGACATACAGAAACAGAATGTCTTGATAGGACGAGGAAGGACATGCCAAATAATACTCAAGCAGAGAAAAAGCCTAAGGAGGCTGTGTGGCCTCATCCCAGGACAGGCACAGACCTGAGGGTGAGATGCATCTTTGCTGAGAGGACGGATGCAGTGCACTGCAGTGATTCCCTCCCCAGGCCTCCTCCGCCTCATGACCTGTGAATGTAAATACTCAGTAATAGCAGAGCAATGAGCTTCCAGCTCTGCACCGGGGTTCCTGTGGTAACCACACTTAGGGCACATAAAGATTTCTGTGGGAAGCGAATAATGCTCTACAATTTCAAAATGAAAACTTAACGTGTAAAGAAAGCCCAATTTATATTCATGAATACCATTCATTTCTCAATTTGCTCCCCAGGCAAGAGATTTACACCTGGAATGGTTTCATTGGAGGTGCCCGTTTCTTTAAATTACGGTAGGCAGCAGAATGGTCCTTAAGACAGGAGGCTTTTTGGAATGTGAATCTGAGACCTGGTCCAGAAATAGACCAATAGAAATGCAATAGCAGTGACCTGAGAATGAACTAACAGTATCTGCCCAGGACACAACACACCCAAAGGCAGAGCTGGCAGAGCTGGTGGCAACCTGCTTAGCTTGTCTATTCAAATGACAAATGTGCTCCAGTTTGTCAATTCTGAGCTGTGAAATGATCGGTTTTTTATATTTATTGAGGATTAGCAAGATAGAATGCATCTTACAAAACAGAAACAGCAACACTCTGCCCTGTAGGCTTGCCATGGAAATCATAAAGACATTAGCTATTTTTATTTCTTTTTCCAGTCACGATTAATTCAATTTTCGAGTCACATGCACCATTTGTTTTCTGAAGGTAAAAAGGTTAGGAATGGACAAATGTCTCCTCGCAAATAAAAGAATGCACTCTGCTAAGATTGAGGGATTATATGATTTAAAATGTCTGGATCTGATCAATCTGAAAATTTAATACTGTTTCTACTAAAATACAACAGTTATTGGATACTCTTTGTATTTTGAGGATTATTCATTAATTTTCTGTCAAGGAAACATTTCTCTTGATACACCACAATTATGAAAAATCAGAATGTAAATTGATTAGGGAATATAAATTGGCATGACTGTGACGGACCTTATTTTAGCCAGTATTTGAATACTTTGTTACAGATCCAACCTTTTGAAATGAATGAAAGAACAAAGTAGCAAACTGTATTTTCAGTTGCCTCAGCTACTGTTGGTTACAGAGGTGAAGATGGGGAAATGAGTAGTTAAGAGAGCAAATATCTCTAGAACAAATTAATGAGAAACTAGCCAGTTCTTCCTGTCTCCCCCAACCCACCCAAGTAGTGTAATTTACATGTTGTGTTTATTAAGTAAAATATTCTTAATGTGCCGGGATGTCTTTTCAAATATTAAAATTAATTTTAATTAATTTCTTAATACAAAAATTGCTTATCTTGGCTGAACCAAGATACAAATATTTCTCTAAGTTCCTAGGGAAAATGCTAGCTGTCTATGAATCCAAATTCTGCTCTTTGTACACAGTTTTGAGATGGAATTACAGTAGCTCAGCTGTGTCATGGCTGGTGAAGAATATGAAGAAAAATGTTTATTCAGAACTGGCCTCTCCCTTTGCTGAATTTTCATAGTTTGTGCATTAGGCCATTTTCCAGTATTTCCCCAGTTCTGTTTCTCAGTTTCCTATCAATTCCTTTATACTTTGATTTTCTCTGAAGATTTTCCATTATAAACTAGCTAACTAGCTATTTTTGTTGATCACTTAAGTCTAATCCAGACAGTGAATTAAATGCTTTTACCTTTTATCACGATAATCCTGGGAAATAGTCACTATTATTAAATTTCTTTTACAGAAGAGAAAACTGACTTAGGTGTAGGGTTTTCTCAAGGTCAGACAGCTACTAGGAGGGAAAGCTTGAATTTTAGTTGTGGCTTACTGACATCAGGAACCTTGCCTATACTCACTAAATTGGAGTACTATTTAGTATACATTTTTCTAATTCTCATACCCTAACAATTCCTTCAGTGTGGCAGGTACTCAATGGTCATTTATTGCATTCATCGTTTCTCAATAATTGAAATAATTAAGAGGACAAGACTTTTGATCCATAGTTTGCTGAAGAAGATCTTGTTAGTATCAAAGAAATAAAATCAAAGTCTGACCTGTCAAAACCAACTCATACTACTCAATAACAGTTTTAAAGTTTTATTTGTCAGATTAGGGGATACTAGACAGGCAGCTGGGTTGGAATAGGGTTGGGGGGGCAAACAGACTCTAATCCCTTCATTTACTTCTAATAAGCTGATACTATAGTTTTCAATCACTAGGATCATTTCAAATAATGGCTTGCTTCACAATCTTTGAAGACCTGATCTTAAAATATAAGGTAAAAAAAAAACTGAGGGTTCTAGAGGGGAGGAGGGTAGGGGGATGGGTTAGCCTGGTGATGGGTATTAAAGAGGGCACATTCTGCATGGAGCACGGGGTGTTATTAACAAACAATGAATCATGGAACACTACACCAAAACAAATGATGTAATATATGGTGATTAACATAACAATAAAAAATTAAAAAAAAAACTTATGCCTACATTAAATATAAAGTTAGTCATTTGTTTTAGGCAGCTGGTTGCCTCTAGGAAAGTCACTTGGCCTTTGGAAACAAAACTAGTTTTAATCATACTGAGAAATAGGCAAGAGAGGGTAGATACACAGAGACTCTGCAAAATGACCTAGGATGTCAGATGAAGGCTTGGAGAAACCAAGATCCCCCAGGCCACTTAGAGATGGCTATACCTTTGGATTTTATAGACTGCAATCACGCTTCCTAGTTCTGTGAAACTATGACTTCTCTCCCGAGTTTTTCCTGTTACTAGGCCACTGTCTTTAAGACAGGGAATCCTTTTTGGCTTCATCTACCTATAGTACCTTGGTGTTCAAGGTGGCCTTGGGTAGAGAGTATGGATATTCAGCATGGTATCGCTATGGTTTCCTGAAAGAGGAATCCCTGTCTTATGCTTTAGAGAGGTGGATTTGGGGTAATCGATGCCCCTTGCCTGTCATCCCACCCTCATGTGAGGTGGAAGATCACCTCAATATCTTCCCTTCAGGCCTTCCAGAACTAGAGGGTCCTCAAATACTAAGGAAAACACCTGATTCTGGCCTTTGCAGATGCTGGCCTGTTCTAATACAACACCCAGGTGACAAATCTCAGGTGTGACAGTGTCGCCAAGTGGGCTCAACTTTGACAAGCAAGGTGTTTACCTTTTGAAGCACTTGCCTCTATGCCACACTCCCCATTTATGTGACCTAAGCCCTAACTAAGACTTTTTTAAAAAAAGATTTTATTTATCTATTTGAGAGAGAGAGAGAGAGAGAGTACAAACATGAGCGAGGGTGGGGGGGGAGAACAGAGGGAGAAGCAGGCTTCCCGCTGAGCAGGGAGCCTGATGTGTGGCTCGATCCCAGGACCCTGGGATCATGACCCGAGCCGAAGGCAGACACCTAATGACTGAACCACCCAGGTGCCCCGTAAGTAAGACTTTTAAAACAGGAGAACTGTATAGATTAGATTGGAAGACATTTTTTATCTTTATACATGTCAAAAATTAAGATATGGGATAAAAATACCTAGCCTAGAAATCATAATCAGATACTCTTCTGTTCTTATATATGAAGTAAAATAGCACAAAATGGTCCTAAGCCTTCAAAAAGAGGAGGGTAAGAAACTGCTTTATTTTTCCTCTACCCATTAAAGCCCATCACCACTTCTTTCATCTCTGTGTAAATGGCTGCCTCCACCTTATTTGCCGGCTGCTTCTGCACCGATCCTCTTCTTTTCCCTGCCATTTATTATTCTGTGGTGTTAATTTCATAGGAACATGATGCAGAATGACCTGCAGGGAGTCTGCGCGGGAACAGAGGTAATGCAGCACACGTCCTGGCAAAGACCAGTCCATCCTAATGAATTTGAGGAAGGCTGTGACAGGCTCTAAGTGGAACTATGCTTCCCGAAGCAGTAGTTTTTCTTCACACTTGTTCTTTTGCTCATTAGCTTTCATACAGCACAGAGTGTAATTCTTAAAAGCCTCTTTCCTGTCCCCTGAGAACATCCATGCATGGGTCATTTTCTAATGGCAGTACACATCAGATGAACCAGCCTATTACTGCCAGTTCGGGGGCCTCTTCACTGCAATTATACCATCCTGATCCATGTTGTCGCAACTACAAAGCTGTTTTTTTTTTTCTCTCTTTCCCCCATTTTTTTTTTTTTTAAGTCAGGGCAAACATGAGAGATACTGTTGAACGACTAGAGGAATGAATCATGTGCGAACCTTGAATGAATGCCACTGGGAGAAGCTGCACTGAGGCCCATTTTAAATGGGAGAGGCTGTCGTATTACTAAAGTCATCCTCTGAACTTTCCCGGCCCAGAGTTCTGTGCTGACAGCCAGAGAGCTTCAACAACCCGGAGGGAGAAAAGCTGCATAAAAGACCCGCAAACGTTTTACTTTTCTAATGAGGCTGCCACAAGGCTGCATGGTTTCGAAGATAAACTGGCGCTCTTGCATCCCTGCACCTCTGCCAGAATTAACTGTGGCCATAAGACAGCCAGGCTGGGTGACAGCCAACTGCTGCGGAGGCAATGTGAGGACCTCTTTCCCCAGATAGGCTTGGGGCAAAGTCAAGGTTGAGAACGGCTCTAATCGCTGTCCGCATAATATCATCCCCCCTGGTGGGTATTTCACTGATGAATTGCTGTTGATCAGCTGGCTCAAACAGGGTAATTGTGAGGTCAAATGCAATGGGGTTAACATCACTGTGATCAAATGACCATCACTGCCATAGGGCTACAGGGTATAACTTGGCCCTGGCTGACTATTTTGAAAATAAGTGCTGTGAACATAGAGTCCATCTGTAGAAACCTACCCATCACTACAACTAGAACAACTAGTTCAAGGCAACTAATGGTGAATCAAAAGTGCCCCCTTTATATGTTATTTTTCCCAAGTCACCAAAAATAATTATCCTCTTTTCTTCAATTCCAGACTGGCAGGGTTCTTATCCAAACCTTATTCTAGTGGTACATTTAACAATAATATTGTCCTAGGGGCAGTCTTCTGGAAGGCAATAATAACACTGCTCGATCTAGAGTGCAGACAATGAAGACGTGAACTAAAGCAGGACAGGTAGGAATTGAGAGAAGGGACAGATACTGAGAGATACTCAGGGTGTGAATTGTCAGGAAGTGGCATCTAGGAGTTTTAGTGGTATCGCATGCTTGACGGACATGAACGTGGATTAATTGACTGTACCACCATCGTGAATATCAGTCATCCCCTGGAAAACTGACTCTCTGACTAACAAAAGCCCCGATTTGTAGTTCTCCCTGATTTTTCTGATGTAAATACTCTCCCCACGGCCCATTTCAAGCTACAAACACCTTAACAATTAGCTGGAAAGGTTCCTGATTTTTTTAAGGGTTGTTCTTGTGAGCCAGAATGAGACAACTCAGCAGAGTGGTACACCACTGTCCTAAATTCAAAAGCAATGAAATTTTCAGTTCAGTTTCATGTTTTTTATCCTTCCCTCTAAAATCTTATTTACTATTTGTTCTTTGACATTTGGCATAAGAATGATTATAAGAGCCGTTCCCAGAACTTGGGCAAGTGGTGGAGACCAGCCACGAACAGAAACTTGCAGTACACTAGGATGGCCTTAGGATAGAAGCAGGACTCAGACTCTAGCATCACTGACAGGGAGATTTACTTGTGGTGAGAGTGATGAAATGGGGAGCATGTGATAGAAGGCTTCCAGGAGATCATTTTGAACCTAGTATTAGAAGATGAGTAGGTGTTTGCTAATGGGGTTGGGTGAAGTGGGAATAATCAGGGTAAAGGAGGTAAAGCATATGGAGCAACATGTGAAAAGCCCAAAGATGTGGGGAATACATTCAAGGATTGTAAGTATGTAGAGGTGGCGGTAGGTTAGAAATGAGGAGAGGCAGTACGGGCGGAGAGAAAGGGAGATGTGTTCAAATCCTAGGGTCTTGAGCACCATTTATAAAATTGAAATTTAATGTTGAAAGAATTGGGGTGCCATGTAAGGCTTATAAACCTAACAGTGAAATGATGGATGGCCATTTCATGAAGATTCTTCAGGAGTCACTTGGGGGTTGCCATACCTGGAGGTAGGGAATCTCCTCCTCAGAGGCCATGGCAATCATCTAGGGCAGAGACAATGAAGACATGCATTGGATTGGTAGGGGTGGAGTGAGTGGACACCTCAGAGAAATACTTAGCATGTGAACCATCAAACACTGGCATCTAGGAGCTGCAGGGACAGAAAGGAAAAAACCCAAATATCAATCTCAAGCCCTGGTTTGGTTAGGGGAGTTGACCGTAGTGCCTTAGCAGTAATACAAGAGGGACAGTTAATGGAGATGAGTAGAGAACAAATGAACGAAAGAGGTCTAGAGCTCAGGTCATCAGCCTCTTAGGGGTACAGACTCGGAAGTCATCAGGACATAGTTGTTCTTGAAGACAGTATATTTATGAGTGAGTACAGGCTGGGAAGACAAACAAGATGGAGCCTTTAAGGAACAATATTATTCAAACACTTATCTGAGAAGGCAACACCTAAATAGAAGAAAGAGGAGTGATGGGGAAATTAGAAGAACCAGAAGAGAATGGTGTTAGCAAAAAAGGGAGAGGAGTATTTCAAGAAAGAGAAATATGCCAATGACTACAGCTGTAGAATTGCTGAGAAAGAAAAGAAATGAGGCCTTCAGTTTAAGAATATGCTGGTGATCTTGACAAAAGCAAAGGCAGTGAATGGCAAAGCAGCCAGATAGGAAGGAAAAGGAAGAAAGGAGATTCCTCTGAGAAGTCTGACAGTGAGACCAAGTTGTGGGCAGAGAACAGAGCAAAGAGCTAGAGGGGGCCATAGGGTAGACAGGATTTTGTGGGTTTGTTTTGCTGTTTTAACATGGGATGAATGTAAGCATTTTTATCTTTTGGAAAAATGAAGTAAAGAGAAAAAGATTAAAAATCTGGGAGAGAATAAGAAAATCTATGAACTTGTCATGATTCATAACACATTAAACATCAAGGGATGCACACAACCGAGAAGGCTGGGACCTGAGTGACAGAGAGTCTGCATTTTCTTTCCCGCCCATCTGAGAGCTTTCAGTGTCACCTCCTCACTAATTTATACCTCCTCTGACCCAACAGTGAAATATCCGGCGTCTTTCCTCTCTGCCAAATTGGTTGAAGGAACAAGACAGCTCAGAGGGCTTATGAGGAGACATGGCAAAATGCTGTAACATAATTTTGAGAAGGCAACAGAAGATATCCTAGATAACTTCTGACAAGAATCTGAAGGAAAGAGGCCCCTATTCATTTTATGAATCCGATTAGTGTTTGGTTCACATGGAATTGCAGGAAGGAAGTCTTGATTAGAGGTGAATGAGAAGCCCATGGTCCCACAAACTCTCCATTCAAAATCAATCAACAGAATCCACTGATGTGATGACATGATCTCTATTACTTCCTGAAGTAGACAATCCAGTGAAATTTCCATCAACACAAAGCTGAAACAATAAAGAGACACTTTCTGCTCATCTACATAATCAATGTGGTAATCCTTGGTAACAGCAATAAGAAATATCTTTAATCTCACCATGTAGGCAACTGTTATTTAAAAGTGTTGTTTTCATCTGGATTGAGACAGCAATCAGAAGTCTTCAGCTTTGTCCACACAAATACAAATGGGCTTATCTCTTCAGCTGACTGGAATTGGAGGCTACGGTCAACACTTAAATCCGATTTCACAATAATTAAAGTGAAAATGAAATTGTAGGACAAATGGTCTGTCCTGAAGCCTCTTTCAATCATCCCTCTGAGGCAGGCTGTCTCCCCCGTGACAGAGCAGTTTCATTTTTTTAGTGGCCTGCTCCAGGGTAGGAAGAGAAATGATTCAGATCATTCACTTGTTAATTTTTCCCTTCAACCCAAGGCATTCAAGGGTGATATTCACATTTCACATGGTTAAGTGCTTTAGAAGCACCCAAATAGAGCACGAGCATTTTAAAATAGTCACAACCTTTCTTGCCTGAGGTTCCCTTCTGGGCCTCAGAGGAACCCCCCACATGGCACAGCCAGCTCTCCAAACCTTAGGCAGAGGGTGCGCTCTGGGCCAAACGTACCACTGTTCTCTTCGGTGCAAAGAGATAATATAAACACACTGGGTCTAACAGAGCCAGCTGGCAAAAGCCTCGGGTTTTATCCTTGGTAGGACAGCAGGCTATCCTAGAAGTACCTCTGAGAAAGTGCTGTATAGGGCCCATCCTTACCCAGCAAGGTTGGCATGCTGGCATCTCAGAGCTTTGGGTTCTCACTGTTTCACTCAATCCTGCCTCATCATCCTGTCTCCATTTCTGATTGCCTGCTTCCCCACCCAGCTGGAACTCTCCCCTGGGTCCACAGTTCTTAGGGTTAGCCTGTCTCCGAATAACATGGAGGGCCAGTGAAAACATAAACCACTGGTCTCCGGTTCAGTGGGTTTGAGTTGGGGCTTGAGAATTTGCATTTCTGACAAGTTCTCCAGTGATGCCAATACTGCTGGTCTGGGACCACACTTTGAGAACCACTGCTGGGCCTGGGCTCTCAAAAAATACCTTTGCCTTGAATTCCTATTGTTTAACCCACTCATTATTTTTCCCCTTACAGAGTGAGTGATGGGATCTGGCAAATCACGCTCTGTGGGAGGCCATCTCTCCTCTCTGTGGGTTTTAGGATGGACTAAGAGCCCTCTTGTACGACACACCCCAGTAACTGGGCACCTGGCAATGACCAACATGTGTGACTCTCTTCCCTTGCTCTTTGCACTTTCCATCTTGTATGGACTTGGATTATATTGTATTACTTACTTAGGTCCTGCTTCCCAGGGAGATTACAATCATCAGGAAGAGAACGTCTGTACTGTGCCTCTCTGCCTAGCCTGGTATTCTACATTCGGCACTTCAAGATTTCTTGACAGTGCTGATGAAGAAGCTGCCCTTACTACACTCACCCTACAAGAATCCTGTGATGTGACATAATAGAAAATAAGCCAATAAACAAAAATTTGAACGAAAAGAATGAAGAAGTGACGTACTCAGAAGAGAGAGCCCAGAGCCCTGCCCATGCTCAAGAGGTGGCAGGAGGCAAAGGATTTGTCAACTCCACAGCAGAATTTCTTTAAAAAGCTCAAGAGATGTCAACGACTTTCTCTTACCCCTTTGCCTCTGGAAAAAAAAGAAGTTCCTTCTAATGGCAAATCAAGAGGGCACAGCACTCTTTTCTAAATTTACCTCTTGCTATGGAGATGGAGGCAGAGATAGGTCCAGAAAAGGAAAGGGGGAGGAAATCTGGGAAGAAGTTAACAAAGGGAGTGCAGGAGAGAAGGAAAAGTGCATCGGAAATGGATTATGTTTGTCACCCTCAAATCTATGTGTCAGCATTTGGTGAGGCATCTGGGAAACCAAACAAGATGTCTGGAGCCTCCTACTTCTTAGGCTGTAGCAGCGAGTTTGCTAACCAATGGTTACGTGCCTGTGGCTGTGCCTCAACCTTTCTTTGTCCTAAAAGAAAGGCAAACAAGAATCCTAGACCTCGCTCACTTTCCCTGATACAGTTCACGCGAATTGTCCTTGGTTTTCTAATTTTCTCATTGGACCCCACTAAGCCTGTGGGCATTCAACTTGACCGCGGACCATGGATCTGGAATTACCTGGTCGAGCTAGCTCTGGGTGGTGAGGTGGAGGTTTACAGGTGAAGAAAGCACTTGCACAGGATTACAGACAGAATTTCTTATAAACTGGGGACTAAATCTCAGTTTCTTATTAGTCCCTGCAGGAGCATACATGCTATCATGCTTCCTCCAAGCAGGACAGACTGGACTTCTCAGAATGTTTTTGTTTCCTGAATGTTCACACTAAGGGACTCTGTAGTATCATATTGGAAATAATCCATATGTGTTCCATAATTGAATGATAATGCCATTTCCTTTCCACACTACTGCTATTATCATTTTATTACTAAGAGCTTGGAGAAAATGTCTCGTGAACCAGACCTGAAGCTCACCTAGCTTGTCTGCAGTAGCTACCAAAAGACTTTTCAAAGATAACACATAGTAGGGCCTTAGGGAGAAAGAAAATGAGAGTTTTGGAGATTCAGGGAACTCTTATGAGTTGCAAAAACTAGAATTAAACCAACTCTTTTAAAAGTTATCAGGCCAACTGTATCCTAATATTTAGATACATATATTAGCAGTTATTTACCAACAGGCAACATTCCCAGGAGGTCATAGCATGGATTAGTACGGTCTACCCTTGTACTAACTCAACCCAGGAAAAGCGCTTGCTTAAGCATTCTCCTTACCTTATCAAAGATGGTGGTAATACTAACGGACGCACCTTTCTGTACTCACTGAGCTATGCACTTGTAAGTGGGTACAATTAGTATTCTCATTTTACAGACGATGAGATGAAGCACAAGGAATTGGGTAGATGGTTAGGGCCACGTAGCCCTGAAGTAGCGGACTGAAGCTTTCTCTCCCACCCCCCACCTCAGGGGCCTGGCAGGCAACAGAATTGCACTCAAATGATCCATCTGAGGAGACTAATAAGGAGAGCAGAGCCAAATGAGTGGGCAAGTTAAGGGACCAACAAGTGAGGGAGGCACCCAAAGCCTAAAAACAGAGGGGGCACCATTTTCACTCTCAGGCCTGAAGGCCTTAGGCAAGGAGGCGGTGTTACCAGAAACCTTAAGAGCTGGAGGGCCCATCAGGAGAACCAGCCACATCACTCATCCTGAGGCAGGCAGGGAGCCAGGATGCCACTGACCTCTCTCTCTCGGCCCTCTCTGCTCTCTTACTGCTGATGCCTTCTCTTACCAGAACTCACCTGGAAGCCCCAGGCCAATGGAATCTGAAAGCAGTAGTCTGCGGGGTCAGAAGAGAAGGAAAGAGAACAGCTACGGGATGGGGGTCGAGACAAACAGAAAACAACCCCACACGCCTTTCCTCTGAAGATTCCGAGGAGTACCTATGTCAGGCACTGGTTCCCAAGCTACCACACCAAACAGCTCAAAGATTTTAAAGAGAGTGGATAATGATTTTAGCAGAGTCCTGTCTTGCGGTTTTATAGATCTTTTTTTCCTTTCAGAAATTATCCTTTCTAACACCTGATAATATGTCAGACTATGCACTTAGCATGACTACTTTGGCAATTAAGTAAATGTTAACTCTCAGAGTTCTATGTCATTAGATATTAGGGCAGAATATTTGACTCTTTGCCCTAATGCTTGCCTTTCCATTTTGAGGAAATGGCAATGTTTGTAGGGAATTGATAATAACTTAGGAAGTACTATTAAGTAATGTTACTGTTTAAATATCCTGTAGGGCAAAGGAAAAAAAAGTTAAATTATGATTCAATTCAAGCAGTACTCCTCATTTTGTTGAATCTGACATTTTCCTTCGCTGGCAGCAGCAGAACCAGATGGCTGAGATCAAACGCATAACAATGGGCAGAGAATATTTCCGGGGAAATGAGAAAGGAAAAAGGAGGATCTAGTTTATTTCTACAGTGACCTAACTGACCCTTGCATTCCCTAAGCATATTTGGTTTAGAAACTGCTCTGCTATAAATTGGTCTCAAACTTAGTACATGTAGCCAAATTTCTTTTCAAATATTTAAAGCAACTATTGGCAAGATGAAATAGTATGAAGGAATACTTAAATGAGACTTTACGTAAGGCTTCTAATGTTAAATCTAAGGAGTTTCTGTTTCCTAATGGAAAAATCACAGGCTGTAATCACAGACAAGGGGCTAAAGGCTACCTCTTCCACCCACTGGCTCTGTGGGGGAGGTTATCTAATATCACTGAGCTTTGTTTTGCCTGCCTGTTAACTAGAGGCTGATAATTCCCCACTTCCTAGGGCTTTTGTGAAAGTCAAGTAGATATCAGGTGATGTGACTAAAATGTTCTTCAGCACATGGCATTTACTCATGGTAGCTGATGTTTGTACCCACCAAACGATGCTATGTAAATAAAAGTACTCTCACTCCCTCCAGAACTGTATCTTAAATGAAAAACAAACTGGGTGTTGATAGTAGCAGGATGGACTCCACCTGCCAAAAACCCAAAACAAAACAAAACAAAACAAAAAACCTGGAACCGCTCCTTCTAGCTGACAGTGTGGAGGCTTTGGTACCCCCAGTTTCTTTATGAGCCAAGGCACAGTCATTAAGTGCAATGCACATGGACGTAAGCACAGACGAGGCAATGACAAGGCATGACTGTGCTCCTCCGCCCTTGGATAACGGAACGCGTCAATTCTAGTAGCAAAAACATCAGAAGCGGTTTTGAATGTGAAGGTAGGCCAAGTACCCAGTAGAGCAGGGGATGGAGAGGACAAGCTGGCCATAACTGGGGAGCAGATGCCCAGGCAGGAATCCTTTGGAAAGGCATTTGGGCCCAGGCTCCAAGCACGGGGGAAACACCCATTTCTCGACTGTCACTTTAGGACAGCCAGGGTCCTATGTCCTTTCAGTCCAGGTGCTAAGAGACTTAGCAGAATGTGAGGCCTCCGTTTGTTCCCACGTGAGAAACAAACCCAGTTCTCCGCTGCCTCTTGTCTCCTAATCAAAGCTGTGCTTGCCCCTCCCATAGGCTTTGTGTGCGCCACCTGATCAGAGTACTCAGAAAACAGAGCGCTCCCCTTCACCTGAAGCTGTCTCAGAGCAAAAGGGTGCTGAGTGCACCCTGGGCTCGGGCAGGCGCTTTTCAGTCTTTTTCTGGGGACTTGAATAAGCCCATTTAATAATGGAGACCCTGTCATCGCATCAAAGATAAGACACAAAGCAGTGGCCCCCTCCTCTGCTTCCCAGGCCAGCTGCTCTTGCTAAAGGCCATCTCCTAACTTGTTAGCCTATTACAATGCTTCCCCGCATCTAGAATCCCTGAGATGTATGCAGAGGGACAGAGAATCTTCCACCTTACGATATTTCTAACCTAACCATTTTGTACTATTTTTTCGTGCTAGATGATTAAGCAAGTGATTTTTGAGAAAAACTTGTCTTTCCAATGAATATATTATTGATTCTATTGTAGTATCCTTTCAAACGCAGTATTTAATAATATTCACGATATATAGGGGACAATTTTACTTTTTCCCATTGAACAAGTGAAACAATGTTTCATTTGTTTTCTATTTAACTATATAAGAAAAAAACCCTCATGATTTGTGAACAAATATCTTTTGAAATTTGGGGCCTGGGAACCAAATGAATAATAAAATGAACACTTCAGTTAAAGACATATTGAAGCCCCAAAATAGATTTGAAACATGTTTTTTTAACTTGACGTTTGGAAATTGTCACACTTTATTCATTAAAAATCAACTGGCTGGTTTTGATGATTTTTGTGTTTTGTTTCTAATTGATAAGATAAGACAAAAGGATTCATGCTGCTCACTGAAAGCACTTATCCACAAAAAGCACATGATAGATTATAGATAGCCTTTATTCCTTCTAAACAAAAAGCCAAATTGGATATAAATGTCACTATTTTCCTCTTTTAAACTTTGGAATGTATTTATTTACTTTAATTACTAGTTTTTATTTAATATATATTGTCTAAAGGAGCACAGAATGAAGATTAAAATTGACCTCTTCTAACATCTTTTTTTTTAAATCATAGAGGCAAATTTTGCAGTTATATATAGAGGGGCCATATGTATTTATTAATGCCTATTGTTCTAGTACAATCATTAACAGCCTTCCTTTTCACTCTCAAACATGTAAGGGTTCAGATGGTAAAGAGTCCTGTTACTATATACGTGTGTGTACATAGTAACTGCACAGTATATATGTAGGTATATATACACACATGCACACTGATAAATACACACATATATACTTTTACATACAGATACATACATGTGTGCTTTTGCATGTGTGTGCATATGTATATACACATATGTACACATAAATATACTCTTTGTGAAGATAGTGACGACTTAATTTAAATGAAGTTAGAGAAACGTTACTCTGTATGCTGCTCACAAATTCCATTGCAAACTTTGTTGTCCTTTCTCTTCCTGTCCTTAACCAATGAGTTATTATGCATATAAGTTAAACAATGTATAGCTTAGAATTAAAACTATTCGAAACAGTTTGGCAGATAATTGGGTTCAGAACAGTGCCCAAGGCATGAGTGACTGAGTGAGGGCATGCTCTCTCTTCTAATCTACTAATGGCCTCCCACTCAGAGTACATCTTCAGAGTTATTTTTCTTGGGGCTGGGCAGGGGTGGGGAGTGGTT
Organism: Zalophus californianus; assembly: GCF_009762305.2. Taxonomy (NCBI): domain Eukaryota; kingdom Metazoa; phylum Chordata; class Mammalia; order Carnivora; family Otariidae; genus Zalophus; species Zalophus californianus. Next base: position 64,584,010 of record NC_045595.1, on the reverse strand, counting down.
ATATTAATTTGATGTATTAATCTTGTTTAAATTTGGCGTATTTACTGTCTTTGACAGCAAGGACTCCCAGAAGCCCTTAAGTCCAGTTTGGGAATTGCTGTTTAATTTCCTTGCTAATCTTTGAAAGGAGAACAAGGCCACTATAACAATAGACACCACGGACTGTTCATTGGTCAAGGACACGGGCATTTAACAATCTCAGAGGAGTATGGATCACACTGAGAATGTGATGAAAGTCTTGAACCTGTTTTCTAATCAATTGTATCCAGACACATACAAAAAAAAAAAAAAAAACTTGCATAAAACTTCCCTGGTTTTAGGAACTCCAGAAACCCCATCACAAAATCCAGAATTTAAAACTCCCGATCTAGCCAGAAAGATGAGCAATTCTCATTCTTTGCCATTCAAATATAACACAATTCGAATGGAATCCTCCTCACTCCTCCAGCAAGATTCGAAGTATTAAAAAGCAGTGGAAGAGAGGGAGGCAGGGCTTGAGGAATACACAGGAATACATTTGCATTGATGAAGAGCAATTTAATGTCACTTAGACAAGTTCAGGAGTCTATGACTGATCCAAGAGAGACTACCAATGAAAGTACCATGCTCCTTTGAGAGGTCTTTGTGAACTGAATATAGAAGGGAATTTGTCCTGGTACGGACCTCCCAAAGTATAAAGCATGTCACTTAAATGCCTCTCATTCAGTTACACTTACAACCATGTTTTTTTTTTTTTTTAATTGCTTGTTACATGGGAAAGCCTTTTTAATCTGTTATAAATTGGTAAGCACGTTTTAGGGGGACGTCCTCTACACTCACAAAGAACACTTCGCTGTTAGGCTCTTGTACCTGGCCATCAATATGGCGACAGTGTAACTGCAAAGACAGGACACAGACCCCGTCTTACCAAAGTGAGTAAAACAGAGTCGGCACAGCCTCCCGATATAAACACCAGCTGAGCTGACACGGTGCCTCCACACTGCTGTTGGGAGCACAAAGCTACAAATGCCCGTATTTACAGAGAGGTAGCCAAAGATGCGGTGCAGCACGATAATTAGTTCCATTATTAACTTACTGAAAAACACATCGAGCGTTTCTTTTGAGAATACAATTCTAATTAAGGAAAGTTCTATTTCAGCAGGTGAGGGACCCTGGAAAGCTTCTATGATGAAATCTCATGACCGTCAGGTCCTAAGTGGTCTGGCTTTATTAACAAGATCATGATGAAAGACATAGTTGAGCAGTTTAAAAATAGATGATTACAACTGTTTCACCTAGGTGTGAAAGTGCTGCTGTTTGCTACCTAATACCCATAGCCACACATCTAATGACGTCTCAGTGGACGCACACCTTTCATCCTAAGATCAGCAAGAACATTTCTCTGGGAGGAAGTAAGGATGGCTATTGTTTTATTTTGTAGACACAGATTGTCAAGTCACGAGAGGCAGTGTATTATAGTAAAGACCCAGCTTTGGGAGACAGGCTCCGTGTGTCCCCTAGAGCAGTTCCTTTCCCTTGCCAAACCTTGATTTCCATCATCTGTAAATGAGGCAGGAGATACAATGACAATATCTATCTCACAGGGTTGGGGTGAGGATTAAGTAGCATAACACCTCTAAGCACATTGCCTGGCATATTGAGAGTTGCTTTTATTTAGAACCTGAAAAAATGATCTGAAGTTAGAAATTCACTTGCTGCTAAGAGCACACCACCCCCAGGATGGCCCAAAAGGCATCATACCCTCATAATATGCTTTATCCTCAAGATGATGTACTTTTTATTCATTTTTCAAGACACGGTTTTGAGTCTTATGAATAGTAGAGAACTCAATGCTTAGGCTGGAGCTATGGCTAAGAAACCCAGTTCTTAAAGTACAAAATCCTTTTGATCTCACTTCAATAAAAGGTAAAATATCTAGGAGCAACAGCCCGCTGTAGGCAAAAATAATTGCAATCTACTAATGCCCGGCTCGGTTACAGAAGCGCAGTTCTGGAAGAACAGCTGATCCAGGTTCCGGCTCACACCCTACACTGGGAGGCTGACATCAATACATCAGCCCAGGCAAAGCCGGGCAGCTGTTCGCGGGCATCCTGAGCCCTTTAATTTATCTGCAGCTAAGAAATCTGTGATGATCACCACACAGATGATTGCCCAAAATAAAGTGGAATAAAAAGAGAAGAGGATTACACCTCGTACAAGTAAATTCACTGGACCAGGAAAAAAAAAAAACAAAAAACAAACAAACAAAAAACAGGTTGGCTTTGAAAAGGCATAATGGAGATACGATGGAGAGTCTGAGACCTTGAGGACTGCCCAGGAGGACGCGACCTCACCTCTGAATGCAGAAAACATGCCCAATTTCTGAAACGAGGATGGCCTTACTCATCCCTAACTGACAGACTGCTCGGCAATCCGAATGTCAGCTCACGACTTGACTCTGTCGTCTGGCTCTGAGCAAGTGACTTTCTCAATGTCGGTCTTTGTGCAGTAGGACCATAAAGCTGGGGTCCTGAGCTCAACTGGGTCTGTTTAAGATCTCGTCCGAGTCTGACATTCTACAGATTAAACGGGATTGCCTCATTGAGGACAATTAAGTAAATGGTTTTCCGTTGCAAACTTTTTAAGCTCTGGAAGATGTTTCTCATTTAAATATCCTTTCTTTTGATCCGTCTTCCGAGAAGAACTGATACTAATACCACTTCAACAGATGCCCCCAAATGCTTCAAATCTTAAACCTGTCCAATTCATCAAAGGTTACATTTCTGAATGGGCACAAAACCCAGCTGCAACCAAAATTAGAACTCAAATGGCTTCAAAGAACAGCTACATTTGCTACTTAAAAAGATAATATTGAGCCTGAACCAAATCTGATATTAAGTTTACTTAAAGGGGAAAAAAAAAAAAAGATCCTGCCTGTTGTGAATTGGGCTTTTATGGAGTCTGTTAAGGTCAGTCTAATCTATATCTTTGGGAGAAAACAAACAAAGCAACCAAAAAAACTTCTTGATCTGAAGAAAGGATAGTTCAAAAGACCTCTACAAATATTTTGTTTACATATATGACTATGCAATGATTTTTAAGTCACTTTCCTTCTCCTTCTTGAGTGTAATCCCTAAGAGATGGCTTTGTGTTATTTATCTTTGTCTCATTTTTCCCACTTTGCTTTCCCCACACCCTCTATGTAGTTGCAAAAAAGACTGCATACACAGCAGACGCTCAATAAATGCATTGTTACTGTTCAATAAATGGTATATTTTTAAAAAATCCGATTTTGCCACCTGATATTATGTAACATTTCACCTACATATCTTGTTTCTGAGGAGTAGAACCCAGAGGCCAACAGGCAAAATAGGCAAAGGACAGCAACGTGCACCTGGGCCAGGGGAACTGATCTCCAGTGTAGCTGGGAGGGACTCTAAAGGTCAACTCTACTGACTTGCCGTCCCGCCAACTGTGATTCTAACTGCCAACAAGAGACATTTCCAACAAAATTAAGAGAAAGGGAATTCTCACCCACTGGAGCCTCGGGTCACACACAGAGGAATGGTTTGGCTTTGGGCAAAGCATGTAACTCACTCTACCTGTTTCTCAGGTAAAAAATGAGGAAACTGGATGACTCCTACAGCTCCAACAATTCATGTCCTTAATGTGTCACCCATATTGACAGGCATTCTTCAGCTCTGCTTTGAAAACCCTGGGTCTTCATTGACGATTCATTCATTCTATTTGTCACACCAAATAGCCGTCCACTGACCAAAATAATACATCACAGCAGTTATCTCCCATATGTCCTCCCCATTGTTACATGAATCACTTAAGTGACACAAAATATCTATTAGGGCATACAGAATTTTGGCATGCGGATAGAGTCAGGAAGCTACTGTTCGATTTCAGCACTTTATGTTTAATTCTTCCGCAGGGTATCTACCAGGCTCAACAATGATGCTCAGCAAGTGTGGCATCGATACAACTTGGCAAAGTCACTGCCCACCAGTGAAAACCCATCATCAAATGTATTCACACTTCTGAGGGCTGGGTGTAGTCCAGGCCATTCTTCAAGAGTCTTCAAAAATGTGGCAGTGACTGTTTCACCACAAACAGTAAATGCTGTTTGTAATAAAGAGAATGAAATGCTATTTCAGAATGTTCAGTCCCCAGATCACTGAGATAAAAAGCTGCAATTCCAAGAGGAAGCCTGAGCTATCCGAGCCTCAAATGGCTCTCAAGACCAAGGATGATGAGCCATCTTACTAACCTTACTAATGCATACCCTTAAAGAAATTGTCATTGGAAAATCCAAGCTATTCTTTCCTTGGCCAAGCTGGTGAAAAGAGAAGAAATGAATCAAAAGAATCATTTTAGACATCCAAAACACCAAAGTGCCTTCCTTAAGAGAATTTAGAAGCCCAGTTGGGACTCTGCTGGGAAGAAGGGCATCATATAAAACAGGTTGGGTTTTAATCCCAGAGACGATGAAAAAGCAGCATATTTCAGATGAGTATTTTGCTCATAACTGCTGTGGTTGAGAAACTTTCTAGCTGCCTTTAGATTTTCACTGATGCAATGGCTTCTTTTAGCTGTGACAACACAGCAAATCATTGTGAGTCACCTGAACTGTGAAACCTCTCCTCCATGAGCTACATACCCCCACACTCCCACAGACTTGTACACTTTTTATTTTTGTAGTTAGGTGTGGTTTTTGTGAATTTTTAAACCAAACCACTACATGCCCTTCTGAGCAAGGCCTTGACTCACACATTATGTTTCCCTATCAAATTGCTGGTAGCAAAAAGTTTGCCCTAAATTACCATCAAAGGGGCTGGATAAATAGATGTAAAGATTGTCCTTAGGATAGTCTGCCTGACTACCAAGAATAAAACTATAATTTGGCAAATTATTACTCATTGCAGTGAGGAAGGCCATACAGCAGAGGGATGACAACTTTGTTGTCTCACCAACAAAGGAAAATATAGAGGAAAATATAGAGTTATCAGAGGGAGTTTAACAGAAGCAAAGCAGGACTGTGTCAAGGAGTCAATATCCTGTCTGGGCTGCAGAGTGGACCCAGGGTCCTGTCTCCTTGGGAACCACAAAATAGAGGGAGATTCTGGAATGTCATATCCAGAAATTCCTGTCTGAAACCCTGCATGTGGGATGTGAATCGAGGCTGTTCTTTATGTTCCAGTGACTGAGGTCTTCCAAGCAAGAGTGGGAATTATTATTCTCAAAAGATATAACTTCGAAGAACAAAGCTTAATAGTCTATAATTTTAGGGGACAAGATTTCTCAATGAATGAGAGGACAGCAGTCATTATTCAGATAAGGGGGTTATTATGACTACAGCTCATAGAACAGGTCCTTGGGAGACAGTTTTCCAATTAACGTTGCACCTGCTGCTGTCTGTGTCTGATATTCCAGCCTGATGAATGGCTGCATAGATTTTTACTTTCTCAGTCTGAGCTAATTTTCACTTTCTCAAGATATAGATACATAGTCATAGAGAAAGAGATGGAGAAATAGAGAGAAGGGAGAGAGAGAGAGAGAGTAATTTCTTCAAGGATTATCAATCTTCATTTCCCTTTCCCTTCCTCCCAGGCTTCACACAGCTGGACACCCTGCAGGTAAAATTCCTTCATTCGAGCCCTTTCTCATTTCCAACACTTTTCTTATTCCATAGTAAACTGTGCCTTTAAAATGAACTTAGGATACTGAAAAATATCACACCAGTATTTAAAGAACACAATGACAATATGACAATAAATTGCAAGCATTTAATGATAAAACAATTACAGCAATAATATTGTCATATCTTAATAATTTGGAAAAGAATGCAGGTGGCCTGTCAGTGAAAAGACAAATAAATGAGAGTGAGTCATGCGCAATTAAGCACTTGAAAAAATGTACAACTCAACATTCTACAATGGAACATTTAGTAAAAAGCAAATCTGTGAATGGGATTCCACATAGAAGAGTTGTCAATTAAGTGTGCAAACGACCACCCATGAAGGATTGCTGTTTTATTATTATATAGCTCTTTTCTTTAAAAATATACTGCTATTAAAATTAATGATATTACCCTAAACTATCAGTTGTTTTTCTTTTTTGAATGGGTATTTACACAATAGAGGTAGTCCCATAAATAACTGATTTTCTAGACAAGGAATCGCTAGGATGTGTTAGGCAATGTCTCATATTTTGGGAAAATGAGTAAATCTTCCAAAAAATGATGGTAATCTTTTACTTAAACTGTTTGAAGTGGAATTTGAATTGGCCTTGGGGAGGAGGAAACCAGCTCCCTTCCATGGATAGTGTCAAAGAGAGAAGAGAATGAGGTGAGGGTCTGGGGGAAAAAAAAATGGGAAGGAAAGAGGCAGAATTCTATCTACTTAAAATTTAAGTCAAGAATCTGAGTGCCCATCTCCATCCCCAGCCTTTCCATCCTTTACCTCCATCCCACACCCATACACACACGTATGCACATCAGACACACACACACATACACACATTGACACACCCCCAACGTACTCACATACACACATATACAGCATATACACAAACATACACACATACACATACACAACATACATATGCACACATTCAGAGGAATGCACGTGCATCAAGCAGGGCATGAGCCTGGAGCTGGGGTGAGTTTACCTGGGTTCAACACCAGAGAGGCACAGAGGTGGCTGGTGGAGCCAGAAACCAGAAAAGGAGGGGTATTGAGGAGATGAAAATCCTGGGGTGCATCCTGATTCACCTGGGCTGATGGGAGTATTGTGGTGCTTGACATGGACATTGATATCCAAGTACTGTTTCAGGGGCAGGATGGGACCACCACCCAGAGGCTGTGAAACACTGGTTGGAAGTCATCAGGCATAAAGGAGGGGTTTCTGAAGTTCTCAGTACTGCTAGCAGGTAGTTTGATATAAACACAAAGAACATAGAAATGCGTGAGAGAAGGGTGGACAAATCTGAAATTCCATGACAGGACATGGAAGTCCCCTCTTGATAATAAAGACAGAAAGAATGAAGGCTTATTCAAATATTGCAGCACACATGGGAAAACACTTGGCTTTGAAACAAATAAATTAGTTTCTAATTATAAAAGCTGGCTCCTTTATAGACACTGTTTTCTCTGCTTGGAATGAACTATTGAGGCGATTACAGACAAAAGTATTTTCCTACCACGTAAGAAGAGATGGCAAATTAGTTTATAAATATTTAGCAGTTTTTCAGTCAAGCCAATACAAGAGGAAAACACTTTATTGCCCATCATGCTGAATAGAGTCCTGCAATACTATTAAAAATAGATTATGTTTTCCTCATTGGGTACTGCAGACATAATATGGTTATATAATACATTTTCTCTCTCAGGAGTCTAAAGGGTTCAAATCAGGTTTGAATTTGGGTTTGTTCATTGTGTGAAATAAAGGAAAATGGAAGTCAATCCCAGAGATCACTATGGGCAAAAATGCAATTCTGCAGCCTGATTAATTGGAATGGCTGTCTTTAGAGTTGTCAGTAGAGATAGATACTTGCTAAACATCGGGTTTCTTCACCTCGAGCGTAGCAGACCTAACAGGAACCATTTGTGCCGAGTCCTATTTCTTTGCGGACTGGTTTCACTGAGACACTGGAGCAGTGAAGAGCTAAATGAAGTTTAACCCCAATTGCAAGCATTATTACAGTAATCATAAAGGAATAAAGTGCTGCTAAATAATAGGCAGGATAAAAATTGCTGCATTTCTCTTTGAGCTTACATGATTTCCTTGGAATATTTCCTTGCATCTTAAATATGAGCTTCCTAATTTCATTTTAGGAAATGGGTTATGATGCATTACAATTTACACAAATAAAAGTCTTGGAGAGCATTGCATCTATAAAGCATGAAGATAACTTATTGTTCTGGCAAATGATAAAACTGCTTACAGTGGCAGGCAGCTGTGATTTATTGAAGCAATTCAAATACACTTGGAGAGTATATTAGCTTTGCCTCTATCCACAAAGGGCGTGTTTGAGCAGGGTAGGACAGACCAATGATAAATTACAGACCAGATCCAAGTGAAGGCAACTGGCACATCAGATACCTAAAGGCTCCAAATTATAGCACGAATGTGTTTTCCATGATAATCCCTCATATGCAGTGGCATCTAGGGTAGGCAAAGAAACAAATTAGCACCTGATTGTTTTATTTTGCGATGGTGTTTTTATTATTTGTTTAATAATAAAGCTTCTCTTGTTTTCATCAATAAAGAGATTGGCACCTCCAAACTGCGGTCAACATTACCTCAAGCACGTGTGCCATTAAAACTATAACTGGTGGGGATTTACAAATTGGTTCCAGAACAAAACTTGGCTGAGCCATGTGCCTATATTTACAAAAGAATCCAAAATGCCCAGTTTCCTCTTGAAAGAATAAAAACATGACTCTAACTATGGGACAAGCATTTAAAACCCAGAAAGTTTAATTTCTAATGGAAGATCACTGAATGGAGCATTTTACTGCATTGGCTATTAGATATCCCCCTTAAGTAGAAAAAAAGCGCCTTAGAAGAGAAAATCTTCAGCATCAGTGCTCATGTCCTGTGCAGGCTCTGTGAGGTTACTCACCAGTCGTTGCCGTCCATGCATCAAGCTCTTACTAAGTGCCAACAATTGAAACAATCTACTCTCATTACTGCATTGGTGACTGACGAGTTAATCCTAGGATTATCTTCATTTTACAGATCAGAACACTGAGGCAGTGATTAATGGGTCGAAAGTCAAACACCTATACTCGACAGAGACCTGAAGCCAGGTAATCTAACTTCTTAGTTCTTCTTTCTAACCATTTTATATAGGACAAATTATTTATGTTTAATAATAAATGAAGCCGATCTATTTAAAAGGACCAATTCTTATCTTTTTCATCTTACTCAGTTTTGATCTCAGCTAGAAGGAAACTACTTATGTTCGATGTATTTAATAAGCATTCAAAGTACTCCCTCCATTACACTTTCATGACACCTCTTTGTTTCTTGGTATGGCTGAGCTTTGTTTCTCGGCAAGAAAGCATTCAAAATTGTATCCCATGAGGAGAAAGGGGAACCCTCCTACACTGTTGGTGGGAAAGCAAGTTGGTGCAGCCATTCCGGAAGACAGTATGGAGTTCCTCAAAAAGTTGAAAATAGAGCTACCCTATGACCCAGCAATTGCACTACTGGGTATTTACCCCAAAGATACAAATGTAGTGATCCAAAGGGGTACGTGCACCCCAATGTTTATAGCAGCAATGTCCACAATAGCCAAACTATGGAAAGAGCCAAGATGTCCATCGACAGATGAATGGATAAAGAAGATGTGGAGTATATATATATATATATATATATATACACACAATGGAATATTATAAAAGGAATGAACTCTTGCCATTTGCAATGACATGGATGGAACTGGAGGGTATTATGCTGAGCGAAGTGAGTCAATCAGAGAAAGACATGTATCATATGACCTCACTGATATGAGGAATTCTTAATCTCAGGAAACAAACTGAGTGTTGCTGGAGTGGTGGGGGGTGGGAGGGATGGGGTGGCTGGGTGATAGACATTGGGGAGGGTATGTGCTATGGTGAGCGCTGTGAATTGTGTAAGACTGTGGAATCACAGACCTGTACCTCTGAAACAAATAATGCATTATATGTTGAAAAAAAGAAGAAGATAGTAGGAAGGGAAAAATGAAGGGGGGGAATCGGAGGGGAAGATGAACCATGAGAGACTATGGACTCTGGGAAATAAACTGAGGGTTCTAGAGGGGAGGGGGGTGGGGGGATGGGTTAGCCTGGTGATGGGTATTAAAGAGGGCACGTATTGAATGGAAAAAAAATTGTATCCCAACTATGCCCAATTGACAAGAAGGATTGCTGACTGATGTTCTGTACACTGATGCTTCACTTATGTAATAAGCTAAAGGACTCAGGGCAAAAGAGACAACTCAGTTAACTACATGTCAGTATCTATGTACTAAAACCCATGCTTTTCATTCTTACCTAAGAAGCTTAGCTATCACTCAGAATCAATCTCAGGCATGTTTCTAATAAGCTTTGTTATCACGCTTTCAATCCTAATCAGAATAGAAGAAAAAAAAGGGGATCAAGGCAATTCTGCTTAGAATTTGCCATTTTGACAGATGTAAACCAGGAAAAACAAGTATAGGCTTGGGATATTTAGGGTAAGAACAAACAAGGTTATGTTCAGTGTATACACTTGGTTTATTAAGTTTACATTTAAGTCCAATTACTTAAAAGGATAATTTTTTTAATTCACCTAAGAAGAATTTTCCCTGTCCTTCAGCAGCAGTACATACATGAGACAACAATGTGTGTCTCATAATTTTAATTCTGATGTTTTGACTTTGTATTTAATCAACAGAATATAGAGAATTACTTCAGATCCTGAGGAGTGAAGAGGTTTTGAAAATAATGCATGTTAAACTTTTTGCCGTAACTCAGTAAGTAGTTAAAAACCCTCTATAGACTCTGTACATCTGTGTGTGTATAATGAATAGCTCTATCTTTCATATATAAGCAACAGAAATATAATTTTTTAGTAAACGTGGCAGACTTACATTTACCTCTAAACAACCATTTAGAAAAACACACTGCATATATATGCAAGCAGAACACCAAAACTCCCACAAAACATTATCCAGGATTCCCTCTTTTGCGTAGTAATTCTCTATTCTCACTGACCTCTTTTGTAACCAAAGAAAACTGTACTTGAGAAGGTCACCTGGAATTAGGGATGTAGGTGTGACAATGAGGACAATTCCTGCCTTCCACCCATTGTGTCCTAAGCTGCTATCCCCACAGCGCTATGGAGGAAAGCACATAACAATCCAAATTTAGTCTTGAAGACCAGGGTCATACATCATCAGCCCTGGGAGAGAAAAAATAAAAAAGAATACACAGAGGAAAAAAAAGAAAAACACTGAAATCTGTTGCCATACCACTTTATGTTGGTCAAGTGTTATCTTTCTAGTGCAAGCTGTCAGGTTTGAAAATTAAAGGCAGAGTATTAAAACTAAACATTTCTAAAAATGCTATTATTTATCATTCAAAAGGATGCATATAATACACCTATAATTTTTCTTGACAGAGCATGTTTCTAAGAGCCTTCACAAGAACTAATACTATTATTTCCATCAATCTTCCATTTCTTTGGCTTACCAACAAAAGTTAAAACTTCCACCATACTCTTCTATGGGACAAGAAGAGATACCAACATTTAATTGCCTAAAACAAGTAAAAATCTTTTTAATGCACTTTTAAATTTTCATCAGCCTTAGTAATTCAACCCCATCAGAAAATCATATTTGGAATACAAAATTGTCATTAGCATAATTTTACTGTTGACGGACAATTTCTGAATGTTTCTACAAATATTAAAAGGAGATGGAAAATTTGGAAATGATACCACTTAACACTTGGAACTGTGGGATGCCCCTATCTAGGCCTCTAATTTGTCATTAAAGTCAGTTGTGACTACAAACTCAAGATCAATGTACTATATTCACTTATGTAAAATTTACTAGATTTTACAGTGATCCCTAAAAGACTTTTGATTGCCAAAAAGAGAACCACTGGGTTGCCATTTTGGGAATTGTCCAAGATCCATGTGGTTCCATGGGATTAAGTAATAAATAGCTCTTTTCCCTAATGGGTATAACTGCAGGGTGAAGAGCAAGGTGGAGCAGACAGCCACCTCCTGACTCTTTGCCCTCCGTGAGGCACGTCAATGACAGAGGGATGTTACATACAGGTCAAGACTTAACATTATCAAGCACATAAACCAAAGTTCTAGGAGTCCTCCACAGATGTCAACCCACGAGGTAGTGTCGACTCCCTTAAGAGTTGTCCTAAGGCTGCATGAGAATCCCACCTTCTTCTACAAGAACAAGGCTGGAAGAGAAATATCCAAGAAGAGCAGAAATGAAACAAGTGGGGGAACTATCAATCAGAAGCATGGAGAGCTTAATGAACCCAAAGTATGTCATTTAATTTTATTAGAGAACTTTTGATGGGCTTCCTTGACCCTTGTTGTGTAATCAGTCATATTCTTAAAAAAACACACAGAATCACTAATTTTAGCCCTATGTCCAAGGAGTTTTCCTTTATTGGGTCTTATTATTTGGTCCAACGCTTGTGTCCCCTATGGAGGCCTCCGATTCAGTTCTCCTGTGGTTATTTCAAAAGTCTGAAGTATTTCAGAGAATCCAGTCTGCCTGAGCATTAGAATCAGTAACATTTAGTAAAAGGAATCACTGAGGTGACCCCTCCCCAGTAGGACTGAGTAATTTTGGAAATGATGGTGCTTTATAGTTTACTTGGATCCAGAGCCCCATCTGGTTTTAAACTTCTGGCCGTCAATATGATGCTAAATGAAACCTTAACAAAACCCCAACATATGCAAGTCTTTGAATCAGGATTCAATCATACGCCTAGAAGCATCTTTTCCAGCATTTGGTCTTATTATTTTAGGAAATTGTGGCATCTGCCATTTGTTCATTCAAGAAATCCTGTCTGTGTGCCAACTACATGGGGTTTATATTAACACAGTTGGTATCAACTGGTCATAAGTGGTCAAGGATGCCTTTTAGCCCTCATGAATCCAATACTCACCAGAAATAAGGAGACATTATAATGAGAGCAAATACACGAGGACCTGCAAGTCTCAGGCAGAGGGTCAAATATACTAATAACCTGAATAGCCTCACACCTGTTACCAACATTATTGATTGTATATAGAAAAGCAAATACATAAAAACTGAGAAATAATATCAGCATTTCCCTAATAGCATTGCAAATATCATTTTTAAGTTGTCAAAGTAAAGTATAGTCTACTTGTTTACCAACACAAATGAAAATATTTTCCATGACAGAAGATCTCTGTAATTTTGGTTTAAAAATATATGAAGAGATATCAACTAACTTAATGGGAAAACATTTTTTTATGTGTAAGAATAATGATATATATTCTGTGTGTGTGTGTGTGTGTGTGTGTGTGTGTGTGTGTGTGGTTACTACAAAGTTTTTGACTTTGGTGTTGAGGGCTTTGTGTTTGGGAAAAGCTCTTTATTATTTAAACATGTTGTAAAATCACAACAAATTTGAGAGGATTCATGATGAATAATGCAAATGGCTTCAGCATGTCTCCAGATATCCGTGTCTCCAGATATCACTGAATTTCTACCTGGTCCTCCTATTAGGGACTCAATAAACACTTGCTGAATAAATGCCTGGTTATAAAATTGATGTTTGGCTTTCACTTGGAAATTCAACCTGTAGAAACAGAACTCACGATATACCCCGAAGAAATCTTTTTGCTCCTGGCATTAAAATCACTGGTGGCTATAGTGCTAATCTTTCCAGTTTCTACCTTCTGGAAATTCATGATATCTTAGCTCTCACTTTCTACCACTTAATAATAAAGAATCACATTGGTTCCACTCAGATTATTTTTCCCTCAGAGGCTTAAAATATTTCTTTTAAAAACAGAGTAGACAGCCCCAATGGGATGCCTCTGTGGGCATCAAAGCACAGAGGAAAGAAGGTAGTGCAGGAAGGCTATTCTTCAACAGAAAGTCCCTGTCTTCACGTGAGCAGTTACTGTATAACTTCCTCATGTTGCTATATGAAGAAGAAACACTTATGAAGGCACAGAGATCTTATGAGTAGTTTATAAGTAGCTTTGCCTTATAAGTTGTCACACTTGCTGGCCAGATGCCATTTTTTTTCATGTACCTTGCCTCCATCAAACCCCTCAGCCACCTTCTAGTCAGAATCTTCTCTGAACACATCCCTAAACCCAGAGAAAACAAACATTTGCGTTATCAGACAGTATTCCTGGCAACATACACACCTTGGAAAATGTGGAAGGAAATTTGCACCCTGTTTGAACTGGATAGTATTCCCCCCATGGATTCTTTAGAACATAGGGAAAGAAATAAAAAATCAGAAGAACTCTCAAAGTAGATTTGTTTGGACTGAGAAATGAAATCATCCTTGACCACTTGAATGTTAGTGGCATGTTAAGTCCTTGAGAATGTATTTTGGAAAAGCTGATCTGTCTGAGCATTAGAATCAGTTACACTTAGTTTAAAAGAAAAAAAAAAAAGCTTTTACAGAGACTGGAGAAATATAACCTCCTCATAAAAACTGAGTAATCCCTGGGGAGAGGTGGTGCCCAACCCTCAGCAATTCAGGAAAATCCACTTATCTGCATTTTTTATAAGCTCCCCTCCTCATCCTCATATGGGTGGAACATCTCTTGGACAACAATGACTTAGGGACTATGCAGGTGCATTTTTCCCATGGCTGATTTCAATCACATCACCACCTTTCCTGAAGAAAAGTCTTTCATCTACTGTTCTGTGATCGGGTCTTTAATTTTGAAGTCTTTAAGGTTTCCATCTGCTTTCACAATGCCTCCAAATTCCTCCAGGTACATAATAAAGTTCTAATAAATCAATGAAATTCATCTCAAGTCCCTTGAAGGCCAGCAGAATTGAAACTCCCAGTTGATTTATTTTTCTACTTCCTGCTTCTACTTCCATGCCTGTTAGCTCCCAAAATAAAGCCATCTGTGGTGATTTCACAGAGGTTCTGGCTTCCCTGGAGACTTCGCATTCCCCAAACCCAACAGAGACTTCTGCTACAAATCTAGCCGAAAGAGCCAGATGGCAGTTGTCCTACAAATGCTGGCTGTCACCACCGGGCAAAGGTACAGAATCGTGTAGCCTGTGTTCACAACAATCCTGCAGACTCCAAGGGCCACCAGTGTGAGCTGGAACGGAAGAGAGCTCCCGGGGTGCTGAGAGCTGGCATTACTGATTCACACAATTTATTGTCAGTTACTGTCACCACAAACCAACAACAAAGACAACAACCACAAAGGGAAGAAAAAAAGAACAAGAAAGAAAGGTTTTGGTGTCTTTTTACTGTTTTCTCACAGTCTCTTGAATAAACCCCCGCATGTCCTTTTTTAGGTTTTTAATCTCCATTTATAAACACACACAGATACAATGTGATGTTTAATATATGCCATCTAGTTCCTGAAGGTATAATGTAATTTCTGCAACATTAGAGTGGCTCAAAATGAGAAGGAACACAGAAATGCTGTTTCTGTTCTGGTTAATTCTAGCTGGCGGTAAAACACTCCAACGTGCTAGTATTTGTTGAGAGCATTACAAGAACGCTTTGGCAAAGCACATCAGTTTCCACCTTACTATCTTTCTTCAACTCTTCAGTTTGAAAAGAATAGGCAGATTTCTGCAAAGCAAGGAAAAGAGGCCTCAGAAGAAACCAAAGCTGCCGACAAACTTGACCTTGGACTTCTAGACCCCATAACTGTCAGAAAAAAATGTCAGTTGTTTACACCACCCCCCCCATTCACAAACAAAGCAGATACTAATTCTCTGAGCTTTGTTACTTGTGCTGAAGACTGGTGCCTGAATAAGAGGCTAAACTACTGGCAAACTCTTAAATTCCTAAAGTTCCAAGCAGAACAGGTGGCTCAATGATCCATCCTGAAAAGGATGCGAAAGCCTATGGTACATTGAAAATCCTTGAATAACTGACCAGCCCAGCAGCGGAATAATTTAGAAATCAACAACTGTACAGTATTCATCTTCTCTTTCATTGTCCTGAGAAGGAAAATGATACAAAGAAGAGGGATAAAGAGGATTGGGAAGAGGTAGAGCTTTGGCTCCTGATAGGGTCTTATTGCTATCCTGGGGCACAGTGAGAGCTCAGGACTAAAAATCACATTGGTTAATCCCCATACTTGCTGAATGGCGTGTCTGAAATTAGACTACATAGGTTACCTATCTATAAATTCACAGGTCTCTATTCGCCTTACTGTTTCCAATAGTGGGGAGAAAGTCATTTTGGGCTTATGGGAGCTTATTTAGAAGTATACTTAATAAGTATGTCATGAGTTTTGCCAAATTAATACATTAATTTTCACAGCGGTCACCAAACATGCCATTATGTTCTGCCAGAGATTTAAAAATACCTTTGATGCAAATTTCAGAGACTGAAAATAAATGTAAAAGTAAGTGCTACCAGTCATTTAAATTCGGTTCATTAGGACAATCACATTCACACACACACACACACACACACACACACACACACACACATTTCTTAAAACCCAGTTTCCCCTTTCTCTTTTTTAAATGGTTAAAAAAGACCAGCTAAAGGCAATAATGAGAAAAGGCCCATTTCACAGCTGAACTGTTTTCACTGATGGGAAAACAGAGCAAAGGGTTGGTAATGGCACCTCAATGGCTAGTTGATCAAGAGCAGGGACTCTTGTCTCCATTGTAGTTTCTGTGCCTGGCAAACAGCAGTGCTGAGGGGCACTAGGGAAGGAGGTAGGGAGCAAGTGTTTCCATGGATTTTTATTTTTTACCACATTCCTGTTGCCAAGGAAACCGACTCCTTTGTGTGGCATGTTCATAGAGGCACTTGAGGTAGACTCCAACTCAAAGAGCGTGAGCTCCTTGAATTGTATCACTTTTAACAATGGGAAATTAAAAAGACAAAAGCGCTTGACAGAAGGTGGAAAAATACCCTGAAACTTCTGTGGAGTCCTCCCTGCTTGGGGAGAAGAGCAGCAAGCCGGTAACAACAGTTTATTATGAAATATTTGTTGGATATGGAAGTTAAATAAGATAGATAAATGAGAGATGTGAAAGCTTTAGTCTCCCCTCCCCCCCACCGCTTACATACTTTTTCTTTGAAGGAGAAACCAGGAATGAAGGACTGCTTTGGGAAACATTTCGTGTTGTAATTGTTATTATTCTAGGAGACTCTGTAGGGTGTTTGGGGCTCACTGTGAGTGCTTCCCAGTGACTGAGGCAATGCCGTGGGCCCTTTGGACCTACAAGGTTGGGAGCAGGGTGATTGCCTTCATTGCTATTAAAATTGTGTCACACACTATTCCAAATTGAATTTTAAATTTTCCATTTGTTTTCTGCCAGTATAGAAAATATTGTATATTAAATATTGATTTATGTATATTGTCCTTATATTCTGTAATACTGTTAAATTCCCTAATGAGTTCTAGTAGTTGTTTTGTACACTGTTTAGAATTTTTTATGTAAATATGCTTGTCACCTGCACATACAATTTTACTTCTAAAAAAGACCATGTCACAGAAATGTCAGAAGACTCAGTTTACATGCAAGTGTAAAATGAGTTTTGAGTGAGTAAAAATGTTATATTAATAAAAAAGTGGCATGATCTATGATTGCAATACATGTATGTGTCGGTCATGTGTACATACATAAGCTCAAAGGCAGAAAAAGAAGAGGCAAAAATAATCCATTATCGTGTTGGTACGGAGTTTTTTGCGTCTTTTTTAAAACATCCTTTACTGCAAGTACTGTGTTGTTTTGACAGTTTATAAAAGTTATATATGCATAAGAAAACTACAAAAGTTGCCCACTAAAACAATCTTCTCTTCCTCCTAATTCTTGCCATGATTTTCAGCAAGGCAGAACTTTTGTCTCTGATTTATACTTTGGATTGTTCTGTTTAAGTCACCTCCGCAGTAGGAGCTGAGCCTTTCTGACCAGATAGATCTAGTTAGTCTCAACTGGGGAAATCGAAGTGTCCATCAAGATGCACTGAAGAGCGCCTCAAGCTTTCTGATCTCCGCAGTGTATGTAATACCACACAGTCTGCTTAACACCCTCTGTGCCTAGGTGAGTAATTAGAGTGATATTGGTTGATAAGTTGCTACTGTTGGAAAACAGTGCATGGAATGCCTGCTCAGAGCTGGCTTGGCAAATTTGACTGCATGCTCTTAGAATAAATTGGGATGTATACTCCACTGCACTACCCTGCATTCTGCAAAGTGCATTTGGGGCTCATTCTGGCCCCTCTTCCTGCCACTAATTTCTTATTCTCAAAACAATTATGACCCACATGGCTCATGAAAAGTGCAGTGCTGGACCTAATACAAAAATAAAAGTAAAACACAAGAGTAAGAGCATTTGGGAGAATGTTAAAAATTCAATTATAATGAGTCTCTAGGTGCCTTCAAGGAAATGGTGAGGGGATCAGGAAGAAGATGTCAGCAAGCCATTAGGGATTGGTGGCAGTCCTTGCAGGGCATCGAAACCATCACGGCAGCCAGGGAGGGTCAGCGGGCAACTGGGAATAGCACCTGGGAGAGACCACAGAGGCAGGCCCCGGGCAGCTTAAAGGATTTGGATGAGAGCTTAAGTGTGAAGGCTACTGCATGCTGCTGACATGCTCTTCCAATGAACAGATGTGCAGAAATGCCTGTGCCATGGAATCATGCTGTAACAGCTGAATCAATTAGTGACCCTACTTGTAAGCATGTGACCCCCCCCCGGCCCCTCCACCGCCCAGACTCTAAAGAGGTTGTGTGAGTCATTGTGTTTCTTCTAGAATTATACTACTTCTCCTAGGCTCAGACAATCTTGTGGCCTTCCTGGGTTATAGAGATTGCTACTTGGCTCTGAACTAAAATGTTCATGAACCACTCATGTGGACAGGATGGCCCATGGCATTTCAGGACTGAAGGGAGTGATGAGAGTCTGTTCTTATGCTGATGGTCTGGGGAAGGGGCAAAAACTAGCATGTGTGAGTCCATGCAGATTGGTTTTACTGAATATCCATTTGTGTCCCTACAAAAAGCAGTCACATCTGAAGACAGTAGAAAGAAGAAAGAATTTCAGAAAACAGCACATTTTAGGGCTGCTGACTTCTGAGGTCGTGTCCTTTAAATTTAATGGTTTGTACACTGCTCTCTTTTCAAAGAAGGAACAGCAAAATGTCTAAGCAATAGTGAGCCCCTTGGAAATGACAAATTTAAACATCATCCAAAAGCCTGACAATTTTCCTGTGGGCACCACTGCATCATTGAATTTGGGAAACAAAATAAAAATAACATCCTTCAAGATGCTCTTCACTTTTTTATCACTACAATTTTCCAAGTTTGAAGTAACCAACCCTGAGGGTAACTTTATGCTGGCTCTAAGGACAGCAAGGTGGAGAGAAGACAGTTTAGTACTCTTGATGTTCTCTGTTCAGAAGGTGGGGAAAACCCAGCACATTCTCCTTAATCATTGGCATGTTGGATCATGAATATCTCTGGAGGTATTAGGTGTCCTATCTCATAATGGAAAGGAGTGTGTGGAATGGAAAGAAATAAGTTTAATAAATTAAAAGAGAAGAAATGCAGACAACTAAAGCCTGGTATGAAAATCACCCAGAGTTTAGAGTGAAAAGTATGTTTATTATAAAGAGAAAGAAACAAAAAAAAAAAAAAAAAAAAAGAGAAGGAAAGAGAGAGGTCCAGGGAATTAAAGATAGAAAGTAAATAAAATGAGAAGTCAGATTTGGAGATGGAAAATCAATGAATACCATGAAAAGCTGAAAAAAAAGTGCTTCCAAAGAAAGGAGGGACTGAAAAATAAGGCGATTTATAGATGAAGGCAAAGTTAGCTGCAGTAACAAGAAATTGGAACAAATTGCAACAAATTAACAAGAAAGAAAAGGGGGAGAAAATTAAAAGGATGGAGGAAGACTGCATACGCCACAAAATATCCTAACTTCTCTTCATTTAGTTCAGTGAAACTATCGGGTAAACCTGACCACTTGGAACTAGTAGTTTGGGTTCTTTAGATTTTTCTAGAGTTCAGATTCTCTCAGGAAAGCTGTGCATGAATGTTAGAATTTTGGAAATAAAAACACATAATTGGTATGCTTTTCTTGCCACCTTTCTTTCCTTGCCATCTCTAAACCAAATCTTTCTTTTCTCTAACAAACTACTGCTTCTACTTTTGGTTGCATAATACAAAAAATAAACGATACTGCTATGATCTATCTTACTCCCTATCTTTGTAGAAAAGCAGAAATCCTAACCACACCAGTAGTGCTTAACTGCATAACAAATGAGTAGATAAACACCAAAAGCTACATAAAATGCAAAGTGCTAAAGCAACTCTCAGAAACATGTTGAATAAATCCATTTTACTATATAACCACCTAGGGGACAGAGAGAACCTGGCCATCTGTATTGTTTTGGTTACCTGTAAGGCTTTCAGATCTAAAAATAGCATGATTCCTATTATTGCTCCTAATAATGTTAACCTTTCTCATAACCCCGTCTTAATACTTCTCATTCCCATTTCTGTAAATGGAATAATTAGGCCAATTAATGAAAGAAACACATGAACATTTCCATAGAAACCTTTCCCAGACTCATATTTTTAGAACAGCATGTTCCGCGAGGATTTATCCATGTGACTTCCACTGATGTTAACAGAAACCAGACAAGTAAAGCCTCATGTAACTCTTTGATAATCGACCCCCTCTGCTTTTAGTAACATAATAATGCAGACACCCAAGGTACCCATGGCTTCCTCAAGGTGGTCAAATGCAACAATTTCTGCATTGCTTCTCTGAGTGACTGTTGGTTATACATTTTTAAAAATGTATTTAAAAATATATAGAGGGATTATTAAGGCTTTAAGCATTAAAATATATGTAAATTATACATAGGATAACTAGACAAATCTTTTTTAAAACCATCAAGTTTGGAGAAGGCGTTTTAAGACTAAAAAAGAAAATCCCACTGTCTAGAAATTAATATATCTTATTGGTCACGCTGGTATTCCAAATTCTTTCTTTAGCTCTGATGGTCCTTCCTCCTATCTCCACCCATTCCCCAAAGGAAGAAAGTCAAGGGGAGGAATACCATAAGAGCAAAGAAAGAGAAGATCTTTTTCAAAGATAAAACTCCTCTTAGTTGCATTGACACTGCTTAATAAGTCAAGCTGAAAATACAGGATTCACTGTCAACTTTACACAAGTGCTCTGGTTAAATAAATTTATAGACTCCATTAAAGTACATTTTGCCCCATCCCAAATGTGTTTCAGAACAACATTAAAGAGATAATAATCTTTTTTCCTACTAGGAGATGTTATTATGAACAATATTCTATCACAACAAAAATAGTACTACTACAAGAAGAAAAAAGCTAAACATATCACTGTTTATTGAACTTCCATGCAGGCCTATCAGGAAAGGAGCTGTGGCTTTGGTCTATTTTCAAATATACACGTGTTGTAGATAATGACATTTTCCTGCCAGAAACGCCACCAAGTCCATTCCTTTGTTAAAAACTCAAAAGAGAGCTAAGTGATTGAAGAAAGGAGTTGCCTTGAACAGACGGTCCTATGAGCAGTTTTCAGGGTGTGGTTACTCCCTGCCATCTGAACAATTTCAAAACTAATCTGTTGAAATGAGTGTTGATGGGAACATTATTCCTTTAAATTTATAAAAATTCATAAATTTCTAAGCATACACAAATCCAAACATACTATCCCCCTGAAAGCGGCCCAAAGGGTCTGTGACCTATTCCTTGGGCAAGTGTCTGAACTTTGAAAAAGGTGTGTATTTGTTTGTTGCTGTGGATTCGTTTGTTAGGCTGTCTCTCTATCTGATTTCATACCATTTAACTACACTTTTGCTCTTACTCATATTTGAGATGGAGACTGAGAGGTTTCCATTTAGTCTTTTCAATCTTCACACATTCTCTCCTCTCTCTCTCATACACACACCAACACATACACACAGCCACCTAACCCTCCGTGTTCATGCTAACTTGAAAAGAGGTACACATATTATTCATTCTTTCAACACTTCTGAGTCCCTGTTGTGTTGTGGAATCATGCTATATTTACTTTCTATCTCAAAATTTGGATCTGTAAACATTAATGCACTAATTCTAAATATAATTCATTAGCGCTGTGAATTGTGCAAGACTGTTGAATCAGAGACCTGTACCTCTGAAACAAATAATATGTTATATGTAAAAAAAAAAAAAGAAGAAGAAGAAGATAGAATGAAGGGGGGAAATCGGAGGGGGAGACGAACCATGAGAGACTATGGACCCTGAGAAACAAACTGAGGGTTCTAGAGGGGAGGTGGGTGGGGGGATGGGTTAGCCTGGTGATGGGTATTAAAGAGGGCATGTTCTACATGGAGCACTGGGTGTTATATGCAAACAGTGAACTATGGAACACTACATCAAAAATTAATGATGTAATGTATGGTGATTAACATAACATAATAAAAAAATAAAAACACAAAAACATATGAAATAATAAAAAAAGAGTCAGACGCTAACTACGAAGTATTAATTTTTGCCTAAAATATAAATAATGTCAAATCAAAGAGTGAATTTGTGTAGGTTCCTTTCTTTTGCTACAGCTTATACATAGGCCAGCCATGATCAAAAATTTGCTATCTATGACATTGTTCTCCAGATGGCAGGCCATTAGCACTAGCATCCCCTGGGAATGTGCTCAAATGTGCTCGAAATGTAGAATCTCAGGACTCACCCCAGAACTACTGTGTCAAAATATGCCATCTGATCAAGATCTTAGGTAGTATATATGCCTATTAAAGTTTAGGGAGCCCTGGCTACAGTAACCCTCCCTCAAACACCCACAACATGGGAGGGGCTGAGAATGGCATTTACAAGCTCTTCTCAGGAATCCAGAGAGGCATGGAAAAATCCAATGGCCTGTTATACAGCTAGTGTTTCTGACAGGCTGAACCCTCCAATCATACAAGTCCTCAGTGAAGAACTCCCTACACACAAAAGGTTTTCTGCATATGTAGAATGGAGGTTTGAATCAATGCAATCTATATCCTAAAGGTCAGAGTGTCCCTAAAGATTCCTGGATTAGGCTGTTATCCTATCATCAGTTAGCAAAATAAAACAAACAGGATCTACATTCCCTGACCTGATTTTCTCTTCCTTCGGTGTTCTTCTGTATGCTCTTTATTTACATATATTTTGAATTCATTGCAAATGTTCTTTATCTGCATCCATCCTTCTTCTCTTTGATCAACTGGACAACACGAAGCCTGTTGCAAGGCTTGTTTTTATCTTCTCTAACAGGACAGAGAAAGATGATACTCTGAGGGGGTCGAAGCTCCAATTTCTGTCTTATGAAGGGGGAGGGGTGATAACACATCTCCCAAGTTTTCTGTTTGCATGCTCTCCTTATAACCTGCATGTGGTACCAAGTTCAAATATCCAAGGACAGAATCTCACAAGTCAGACTTGGTTCACACTGAGTAAGCCTGCTGGGTTTCTGAAACCTGTGTTTGTCCATGAATCTGTGAAGACTGAGGTAGTAGAAGCCCCCCACCCCCCTTTCTGGCTCTGACAAGAAAGATGCCACACCAGGCAGGAGGCTGACCTTCCTCAGTTTCCTCATTTAACCAAACTGAGCATTTAAATTCTGAGTCTACTATTCATACCTCATGATGGCTGTTTGGCAGAGTGTAAGAGAGAGTCCAAGTGAGGCTTATGTTAAATATAAGTGAAAGAGTGAGTCAAGCAGCTCAAACAATTTTGAAGACCTCCATCATTGTCTCCTGCAAGGATTCCAGCTCTGCTTTGCCAGGCCGAGTTGGTTCGTCATTTACCCCACCCAGAGCCCTGACAGGACCGGAGCAGAAGTAAACTAAATAGGCTTAAGGAAGCCCCACAAAAGCTGCATGGGCTTTTGCAATATGATGCATTATTTAAGACTTCTTTTTCATGGTTTCTTTCTGAGCTATAATTTGAAAAGTAAAACATTTTCACAGAAATTGTACTATGAAACTGGTTTTTACCCAAAATGAAGCATTCAGCAGGTGGCTGGGAGTGGAGGAGGGAGGCAGGAAAGGGATTTAAAAAACAGAGGTAAGCAGCATCTCCAGAGTTTTCAGAATCTACCCCAAAGGATGCTGCAGTTATAAACTAACCGAATGAAGCGTTCCCTCAAGTATTGTGTTTCCCCCTTCCTGCTCTGCTCTGCGGCCATTCTACTTTCACGGCATTTAAGAATCCAGGTTCTCCTGATCTATCAGGAAAGCAGCACTGTTGGACCGCCTGTTGTAAACAGTAATCTACATTATTCTTCTACCTAAACCTAGAGTAATATCATTGGCATTAAGCAAAGTGTTGGAAGCCTGGCACATAAGGGATGTAGGCAACAGTGTGTGGGAACAGCTTACCCAAACCTCATTGGTCACAGGGCCTTACCTTCTGGACTATTTTTATGGAATGTTTCTAACGTTTTTTAGGGAATCAAACATGTCTTAATTATTTGAGGAAAAAAACAACAACAACAAATGATAACATGCTTTGAATAACTTCAAAGTTTCCCCCACATCCTTGGACTCCAGGGAAACTGAGGGTAATCTTTGCCTTAAGATTTATGTCAGGACTATAGGAAGTCTTATAATTGGAGTTGTGAATATCACCCCTTAGCCACGGATAGAACTAGTTAGCAGAAAATCATCAAAAGTATAGAAGATCTGAACAGCAAAATAAATTGACAGGATTTTAATTGACATGTCTACAACATTTCTGCCAAACAACAGCAGAGTACCCAGTTGTTTTCAAGAGTTTATGGAACATTCAGCAAGTTAGACCATATCCTGGTCCATAAAACCAACCTCAACAATCTTCTAAGAGTTGAAATCATACAGAGATGTTCTTTAATTGTAACGGAATCAGTCTAGAATCAATGACAGAAATACAACAGGGAAACCTCCAAACACTTGGGTATTAAACAAAACACCTCTAAATAATCCATAGATCAAGGAGGAAATCTCACAGAAAATAAAAAATATATATATATATATATATACACAAATGAATGAAATGGAAATAAAGCCACATAAAAATATGGGGCACATTGTTAAAGCAAGGCTATAAAGGAAACCTATAGCACTAAGTATGCTTGCATTAAAAAAGAGAAAATGTCCTAAATCTGTAATCTCACTTCCTACCTCAAGAAACTACATAAAGTAGAACAAAATAAAGCAAATGTGTGCAGAAAGAAGAAAATAAAAAGATAAGAACAGAAATCAATGAAATCGAAACAATAAAATAGAGAAATCAATGAAACAAAGTGGTAGTTCCTTGAAAAGTTCAATAAAATTGATAAATCTAGCAAGACTTACAAAACTGAGAAGGGAGAATGTAAAAATCACCAATAGTAAGAAAACAAACAAACAAACAAACAAACAAACAAACAGGATATCCCAACATATCCTGCAGCCATTCAAAGGATAATAAAGAAATACCACTAATAACTTTTCACTCATAAATCCAGCAACTTAGAAGAAATGAGCCAATTCCTCAATGACCACAAAGGACCAAAACTCAGCAAAGATGAGACAGATCATCTGAATACTCTTGTAACCATAACAATTTCATAATTAAAAGCTCTAGGAATTATATTTATGTAAAAAGTAAAAAAAATAATGCTTCTGGAAATCCCCAGGCCCAGAGAGGGTCACTGGAGGATTCTATCAAACATTTAATTCGGCACCATTTTTACACAATTCCTTCCAAAAAACAGAAGAAAAAGGAACACTTCCCAATTCATTTTATGAGGCCATTATTATTCTGATACCAAAACCAGGATTTATTCATCCCCACATGCCCACTTACAAAAGCGTATAGGACTTTACAAGCCCATTTTTGTGGCTTTTAGAACATGTGCAAGATTGTGGAGAGTGGAGAATGAAGCTACATATATTTCTTTTTTAGTCAAACTGAGAAAGGAATTTAGAGTTGGAGACAAGATCCAAGATGAATTCTTTTTTTTTTCTCTCTCTCTCTCTTTTCAATATGTGACCCGCACATAAATGTCTCAGCTGTGCTCTGTCATTGGCCGTTAGTGACCAGCACTGCAAAGGAATATGAAAGCCTGTGGTTGGTCAGGAGCCAAAGTCCAGAGTCCCCCATTTGTTCTGCTATTAGTCAACCTGGTTGTGCTTGGATAATTAATTAGGTGCTATCTGCCTCCGTAACACGGGCCTGCAGGTTTAGTTCCAAGGGGCTCGTTTCTCTATGATCATCTGTGACAGTAAATAAAGGCAACACTAGTAACTAGGCTTATGTGATTGTGATAAAGTGATTAATGCACAGGTTTAAAACCAGGCAAGCCTGGGTGCTCCTCCCAATCTGATCAACCTTGAGACCCTGGGTAACTTATTTCTGAACAGGGGTGCTCACAGCTATTTCCCTTGTAAATTTGTGGTGGGGATGAAAAAATGCGATGTTTGTAAATACTTCACATAGCAACTAGCCCCTTAGAGACCTAACTGATGGTGCCTATAGTTACTACTAACATGTTTGTGGCCTTAAAAACATTTTTAGGGACGCCTGGGTGGCTCAGTCAGTTAAGCGTTTGCCTTTGGCTCGGGTCATGATCCCAGGGTCCTGGGATCCAGCCGCACATCGGGCTCCTTGCTCAGCGGGGAGTCTGCTTCTCCCTCTCTCTCTATCCTGCTTATGCTCTCTCTCTCAAATAAATAAAACTTTTAAAAACAAAACAAAACAAAAAGTTTTTAAACCAGAATAAAATCATAGCAACATAGGTATTAACTAAATGCAAGACGGTAACTGACTACTAAGTAAGCCTAAAATATAAAGAAATGAAACGCTTGCTCCTCAGTACTCCATTTCAGTATTTGATCCATGGAAAAATCCTGTTCTCAGGTGGGACATTTTCACTTCCAAGTCTTTCAAAGCTGGAAGGATTTGAAAACCACAGTCTTTTTAGCTTGAACCTGATAACTGCCTTTCTATGCAGCTTCAGGTCATAGGGGGTACCTGATAATGTTAAATTGACAACATATTTTTTTCCATTAGAGACACTTCTGTATTAATGGTTTTTATATCCCTCATATATGTAGCTACAAAATCCAAATATCACTGTTCAAATCTACCATTCATTAATGACCCTTGTTTGTAATCCCCACCAGTTCTTTCGGAGGCTTAGCACCTTTGGTAGAGTAAAGAGTACAAAAAATCACCAGGAGGAAGAATTTATGTCCCCCTATTGGGCCTCAGGGTAAGGCCTATTTAGTCAATTGTAGAATATCCTATTTCCTTTATAAAAATCCACTATGTGTAGTTTTAAGGCCTAGGAATGATGTCGTGACTTACAGAGATTTCAATTTGGTCAAGAATGTAGGACAAAGAAGAAATACTTTTCACGACCGTTAAATAAAGATTAAGAACAGTGTCAAGAAGCAAACTGGGATTAAACTCTCATTTGGTTGTAACTGAGATAAATTTGCTCCACACTAATGTCTAACCCTGTGATACGGAGTTTACTCTGACGCAGGCCAGGCAGTACCAGATACTCTGACACACGCCAGGCAGTACCAGATACTCCTACGCAGGCCAGGCAGTACCAGATGATGGTGGGAGAAGGTCAGGTCCCTGAGACTCAGGGCATCACTGTGGGGTGGTGCCAGACCACCCCTTGTCCTAAGGTCACTTTACAGAGAGAGAGGGCCTATCTTCAAGCTCCTCCAGGAACTGTGGCTCCCCCAAATAACCACCTTGCCCCTTTGGGAAATCTCTGTTAGTGTCTAAGCTCAGCAAAAGGCCTCCTAGCTGTAGTCACGTACTGTCACAGAACCATGGCATGAGCTGGATGGCTGGGATTTTGTTAGCAGAGGTGATTCTTAGTGAGGTCAGGGGACACTGTCTTCCCAAACCTTCAGTAAGTTCAACACCACGCTGGAAACTGCACTGAGATTTTCGGCTCATACCAGGTGTGGTGGTCTCAAAAGCTAGGAGCTCAAAGGTCTCATGTGCATATTGACGCTGTCCCTTCTGGGAGGGTATCATTCACACATCAATTCCTTTTTCTCATCTCCCCACTCCCCACAGACCATCTTAGCTCCACTCACCTCCTTGACACCTGAAGCACTTCTGTTTTGGATATGGTGCTACTTTAAAATGCACCCCTCCTAATTGCGATGCTGTTACCTCGCCTTGGGGCTGGCATTTCCATGGTGATGCGGGATCATGGGACAAGTCAGTGTCTCCAGGCTGCCAGGGAATGTAGTTGGAGCCAGTTAGGTCTCCATGAGACCGGGGGAGGTTCTGCATCCCTAAATTCTCCCACAGTGTTTTAAAAAATATAACAAAATATCACAGTGTTCTTGCTAATATTGACACTCATCAATGAGGACAGTGGAGAAGGGTCAAGGGGAGCCCAAGGCTTGTCCTAAATCTACTGTTGCCCAGCGAACATATTCATCCAACTGTCTCAGTCCCTCACACAGACCCAGAGTTTTCAGGTTTTAGTAGGTCCCAGAATGTTTGTAACTGCACGCCTGCGTAGGAACTATACTCGAACACAAGGCTGAAATATCTCTTCAGGAAACTGTCAAATAATGGCAGTAAACTAAAATTTGGTCAATCATTACCATTAGATATCTGCACCTTTCTTCTACAAGCATTGGTAACCAAAAGGAAAACTTCACAGTGGCCTCTGGACCAGTAGCTAGAAGATCATAAATTAATTCTCTGACAAACATTAGCAGGAGGAATGCAAGCAGCACATCACTATAGTATATATCTAAATTGATAGCACCGTTACTGCCACGTGATAGAGATAATAACATTCTCCAACAATCAGAGAAAATATTACCCAACTATTTTCTTAAAATAACTGATCATTTTAAACGCTTTTGTGTTCAGGGCACCTGGGTGGCTCAGTCGGTTGAGCGTCTGCCTTCGGCTCAGGTCATGATCTCAAAATCCTCTCCCTCTCCCTCTCCCACTTCTATCTCTCAAATAAATAAAATCTTTAAAAAAAATAAAAAAAAATAAACCCTTTTGTGTTCTTATTACTATGAAAATGTAAAATCAATTCAGAGGTCAATGTGTATTTTTCCTCCAAACTATTACAGTGTTGAAACAAAAGACAGTCTGGCTGGCAGCAAAACATTTCTCTAACTCTTCTCCCACAGACTTTAAATAGGCCATGAGCCGAACCAAAGACTCTATACCTATCTGCAGTACAGAGGAACTGAGTCATTGCTCCAATCTGACAAGATGCTAGTCGTGTCCACATTCCTGTTCTCAGGGTATCTGTTCTTGGTGTGAACCCTTGGCAAGGACTGTGCTTTTTGTCTGCTTATAAAAATTGTACATCTCCCATATACACCACACGTATATGTTCATATCACAGATGCATATACATATAATCAGCACAGAGATCTGATGGCAGAACAGCCATTCAGGAGACAGTGGGAGCACGTGCTCTAGCACAACCTACTTACGGAAGGCAGGGTCCCCCAGTCAGGCGGTCTTCAGCATGGCAATGAGCAGTTTCCCCTGCAGAGTGGTCAGCAGGAAGGACACAAGCCTCTCCCTAGCACAAGTCACTCAGCCCTGCTGGGTTCCTGCTGCTCTCTGGGCACCGGCATGCCATTAGGAGTGTGACACAGTAGGGAAAGAGACCGGTTCACTGTGAGACCTACTACTCACTCTCGTACAGTGTATCGGCCCCCCTTCCCACTGCACAGTGGCTGCCAAGCTCTGGGCGGGAGGCGTGTGGCCCTCGAGAAAGTGAGCCATGGAGTCAGAGTTCCACCGGGGATACGGGCTGCAGTGTCGGGGGCCTTCTTCTAAAAACAGTACTTTTTAGGATGGCATGGAAACAACCTGATTTGGTCCCCTAGCCTTAGGAACAGGGGAAGGATTTCTTCAGGTTGAAAATGAAAAAAAAAAAAAGAAAGAAAAGAAAAAGGTATGAACTAGGAAGATAAGGATGTGGTTGGCACTCTGCTTTAAAAGAAATTAAGAAGATCCAAAAATAATTCATGGAGACTGTATTTAGCATGCATGTCTGGGGTGCTCGAGTGACATGGGCTTCACCTTCTTGTACCTGTTACTTTTCCACACAGAGTTAATCCAATGCTCCGTTATCTTGTCCGGGTAAAGGAAATGAGGCGATTTAAACTGCCAAGCTTGGATACTCATCCAAAGAGGACAGCTGAGGTATTTACATGCAAAAATCACCGGTTTAGAGGAGGGCATGGAAAACAGACTGCAAGTACCTGCTTGTTGTGCTGCCTGCGGCATTGGCTGACCCCTCTGAGCACTGTACTGAACGGAGGCCAGGGGTCGGTACTGCTGCGTGGTTGAGGTAGGGTACTGACCAGATGGATAGTAATACACGGACATCTGTGGAAGAAAGAGAACAACCACAGGGAATGAGAAATGTGTACGAAGTAACACTTTTTAACATAAAATACGTGGTCATCTTATGACATACTACGATTGTAGTAGATTGTAAAGATGGCCACCAAACACTTCACCCTGGCCTATGTGTGTGCATGCTACTCTTCTCATGCAGATGTGAAATCGATTCCCCAAGTCCTTGAATCTGGTCTGGCTCTGTGACTTGCTTTGACCAATGTCATGAGGCAGAAATGGCGACTCCGAGACTTGCAAGCCAGGTCCGTAAGAAGACTTGCACTTCTGCTCACACAGGAGGGGCACCCAGCCACCGGGAAAAGAAGTCCAGGCCATCCTGCTGGAGAAAGAGGCCATGTGGAGAAGACCGGCACCCCACTGGACAGGCTATGCCGACATTCTAGGCATGGGAGCGAGGCCATCTTAGATGTTCCAGCCCCAGTCAAGCTGCCTGAGCCATTACCATATAAACCAGAGCTGAACCATCCCTATTGAGTTCTGCTGTAGTTGCTGAATTTTTGTGTTTTCAAATGAAACAAGAGTGAATGAAACAGGGGCACCTGGGTGGCTCAGGTGGTTAAGCGTTTGACTTTAGCTCAGGTCATGATCCCAGGGACCTGGGATCAAGTCCACCATCAGACTCCCTGCTCAGTGGGGAGTCTGCTTCTCCCTCTGCCCCACTCCCCAGGCTTGGGCTCTCTCCCCATCGCTTACTCTCTCTCTCTCTCAAATAAATAAATAAATATAATCTTTAAAAAATTGGGGGGGAATGAAACAGTCATTTACCACAACAAAAAGTTTATGGTAGTTTTAATTATTTAATTTAATTATTGTATTATTATATTATAATTATATTATATATATTATATTATATATTATATTATAGTTATATATATTTAATTATATATAATTAATATATAATTATAATTATTATATAATTATATATAATTATAATTATTATATAATTATATATAATTATAATTATTATATCTAACAAATTGTTTTCCTAATGGAAACACAAGTGAGACGTGAAAACTACTAATCTCTAGCCTATAAGAAGCAGGGGTTGGAATTACGAAATATGGTCAAGTCTATCAAAGCACTTGGCAGAGTGATTGGCACAGAGCCAGTATCCAAAAGAATTTATGTTCAATCTGAAAAAAGAAAATATATTTAAAATAATGTTTATGTCACCTACTGTCACTTTCTAATGACTGGGAATAGCAGAAAATATTCTAATTACTTCCAATAAGATTCCAATCAAATGTCTCTTGATTTGGACATTGCCTGCCTCAGTTCATTTATATTAAGGCTGCTCTCTTACTGATCTTGAATAATTTTTCATCTCCTCACCATTCTTCTATCATCTTCTTGAAAGTGTAAACTGAGGTACACTAGGACCAGCCTACAAGTAAGTATCACATACACAGAATAAAATTACAAGCCACTTATATTTGAGAATGGTGATTTCAATGGTGATTTTATTTTCTGATTTGATCATGTCAAATAGGAAACACTTTTTTATTTCAATCTTGCTATTGAAACACATGTATCATGTTTTCTTGACTTAGCATAACATAGGGACAAAAGATAACTTAGAGTGTGTTGAGCTGTGGTTCTGCAACCCCCTGGAATTGTTATGAATTCTAATTCTGTCTGGCAATATGGATTTCCAAGGGTAAGAGACTGAACGAGTCTTGAGTGAACGCGGGTCAGTATTTGGCAAATAACTGATTGTACATTTTGTTTATAGTGATTTTTTTTCTCCCTTTTTTTTGTAAGGCAATTTATAACAATAAAAACCCAAAGAATCCTAGAGTAATAACAGGTTTTAGTTATGCTCTGGCAAATCATGACGCTATTAAAGATTACTACCATTATACATCAGATGCTTCCTAAAATTAAGAACAAGAACAACTATTATGGAATTTATTCATGAGCCTTATATTTCTATGTCCTTTAGGAAGAATAAACAGTTTGTTCCCTTAGGAAAATCTGTGACTTGATTCAATGGAAGCTACTAAATATGTTACACAATCCTTGGTCTTTTCTCTCACATTCAATATGAAACATGAAAATACCTTTAGGGATGAGGGACAGAGTTCAAACATTTAAAAATTCCCTCATAAGCACTAATGGTTTGGATGAAAGTATAACCTCTTGAAGGAGAGCCTCAATTTTTAGTACTCAGTTGTCCTGGTTTGTTCTTGTATTTTTCTCCCACCCTACCTCCTTTGATACCCTGCCAGGCTGTGCTAGAGGTTTGGTCACCTCCATTTAGTACCTCTCTCAGGCAGAGCATCAGCCAGCTCTTAGCACTTACATCTCCCAGTCATATGAAGGAAACGGGGCATGGGCACTTGGCTCTTCCTCATCCTCCCCCATGGAGGAAGGTGCTGAGTGGGGCTAAGAGGAGTCATCAAAGGATCCAAATGCAAGGTTGGAAGGGAGAAAAGAATAAGGATAGCTCCCGAGAGGAGAAAATGTTTATTTTTCAACAACTATGTATATTTTAAGGCATGGAAAACCAAAATATGAGTAGATTAGGAGAGGAAAGCAATAAACGAGAAAAAAGAAGAAGCCATATTAAAAAAAAATCTCTTCTCCCACCAACTTCTTCAAGTCCCTCTTTGCCTTGTGCATGTGTTTCTTGCCTCACCTTCCAGGGGGTGTTCATAAGGCTTACATAACATGGCAGACAAAACTGACTTCAAGGTTATTAAATATTAGGTTCACTTTCTGCATACATTTCATTTATTTCCATATGCCCATGGACTGTACCTCAAGTTCTTTTCATTGTTCCATAGTTGAATAATCAAGCTTTAAAATGTTTACTAAATTGAAACTCACAATGGGTTATATCTTATACATAAGAAGTTCATGCATGCCCAGACTGACCAGGAACCTTGAACATCTGTTTTGTTTTTCTACTCTCCTCCCTTTCTATTTCTAAATCTTTTGAAGAAGTGTCTGTTGCAGACACACCAGGGGTTCTGAGTTGTCTGTGCTCCTGCAGTGCACTAATACTGAAATTCATTCATCAAGGAAGACTTTTTTTTAAAGTCTTTCAAAAAAATTCTTCAATTAAATATCCTGCCAACTCTTCTTCTTGATAGCAGAAATGGGTAAGAAACACTTAGATGCTGTTTAGGGTAAAAGAGCTACACTATTTTCCTCATTAATTAAACTTTAAGTATTTAATTTATTACTAAAATAATTAATACATCAATGAAGTCATTTCTCCTGTAACTTAAAATTATTTTTTCACATCTCCTTAAATCCTACTGGTCAAGAGATATTGCAGAGAAGACAACCGAAGATGAACAATTAATTAATCATTCAAAATAAAATGAACAACTGAATGAAAATCATTTCATGGTGAAGGGTTTTGCATGGCTCAAAAAGAAAATAATTTATTCAAGATGTTAAGGCAGTGAAACAAATAATACAAAGGTGACACCGTACTTTAAACAGCTCATCCAATGCAATATTTCTTAATTAGGATGGAATTTGCTCGGGATATGTGTGCCTTGAAAATGGACCAGAAAATGCCTCCGTGCATTTTACATCTTGACAGTAATCACTTGCAATATTCTGCAAGGGATACCCAGGAGAGCACCAGAGATGTTTGGTGGTGAACAGTAACAGATAATCAGTCTTTGCGAAGACAGTAAAAATCAGTGATCTGTGGTGTCTTACATGCTCAAGTCAATTAAATATGATTAATGACTACCCATGAGAGCACGCAGGAGCTCTGCTTCCCCCTAGGGAGAGGAAAGGACAGTGGATGTCCCCTTTAGCTTCCTCCTTTATATTCCTAGAGGAGCTCCTGCCTGGAGCCCAGATTAGCTCCAGAAAATGCTTAAGGAAAGAACACATTTCCCAAGCAGCAGCAGGGGAGAGTTGAAAGTCCCCCAGGAGCAGGCTCTCTTCTTCCTTCCTACTTTCCCTTTCTAGGCAATCCAGTGAGCAGGACGTTGCATGGGAGGGAATGCTTTCCTGCGTGGCTCCCGTACCAGCAGCCTGGAAAATGGGACACTCCCCGCACTGTATCATGGGAAGTTGGGTCAGTTTCATTCAACTTACTTTCTGAGCCCCACGGCTTTGCACAACTGCTGAATAGGACAGATCAGGTTCTGGAGGTGGGGAATATCAATATGGACCAGAAAGAGCCACACCAGGTTGACCTGGTGATATTTTACGTGGAAATGTAGATGTCAAAACAGCCAGCGAACAAGCTATAGGTCACAGGTGTGAGGAAAAGCACACTCACCTGTGCAGGTGGAGGCTGTTGCACAAATCCCTGTGGTGAGGGAGGGGCCTGGAGGACTTGCTGGGAGATGGGAGGTCCAGAGCCTGAGAACCCCCCCGTAGGGAGCTGCTGGCCTGTAGAGGCAATGACGTAGCTTGGCTGTTGGGTTGGCTGTGCCATGAGAGACGGCGGGTAGACAGGACCAGATGGGGGCTCAGGAGTCTCTCCTGAGGATTGCCGGCTCAGGTTCATCTGGGTGAACTGTGTCGCCACATCGTCTCTCTGCCCAGAAACAAAGAGGAAATTAGCAAGAGCAGCTTAGTAATGGGAGAGGCACACAGAGGCAGGCACAGGCCACACTCTTGTCACTGTGGGCAAGGGAGGGCGTACCAATTGGAAACAATAACTGAAAGGAATTCTCTGTCCAGAACAACAAGAGAACATAATAAGATTTTAATCATCTGGAGGATAAGAGATGGTAAACAATTTGACCGAATCTCCCTCTTCCAATGGAAACAAATCATTATTTTTTCACCAAGGGTTTGAGATCCTCGGGATGGTGCTGAGACAAGGAGGGCTTGGTGTCCTTGGTCCTGAAAGGTCAGCAGGGCTTCCCAGAAGTAACCACAGTCTCTGCCTTCTGGAGAGAGGCAGAAGTGGTTGTATTCACCATCACCCACAGCTGCTACAGAGATGGAGCCATCATGGTGTCATGATATATTGGGGAGTATTTTTTACTGGCCTGGACTGAAATTTCGGGGCGATGCTCCTTCTCGATGTCCAAAAGGACCTAGTTCATTGTGGGGAAAGGAAGGGAGAGTGGGGGATCAGGGAGCTAGGGGAACCCCCCACATTAGTAGCACAGAGTGATGACCACCTCAACTAACTTTAAGCTGTTTCCCAAGCCATCACGCTGAGTTCACATCTCTCTGTTTCTGACTTCAAACTCTCAGGGCATTCAATCCCTGCTTAGCCAGTAAATTCTTAAAAGGGTACCCAATTGCAGAATCAGCAAGCGTGGAACAGATGACAGAATGGCAACCATTATTTTGGAGATGGGGTGCAACGTTCTGGAATGAGACCCCAACTCATGCCCCCTCACAGTCAGCCCGGGGCACCCACCCAGCATCAGCCAGCCCTGCACAGGAAAGTAATAAAACTGGTGGACATGCTCTCCCAGGGGAAAGGTTGCACACATGGAATACGGTACCATGGGGAACTGTTGAGTTGGAGACACAGGCAGGAGATGCTGGGGAGGAAAAGAGACCGCTGGGTATTGCACTGACTGGGAGGAAGCCTGCAGCCCCTGCACCGACTGGAGGAAAGAAAAAGCTGATCAGGTAACGGGGAAGCACTGGGGGGCAGAAATCCCACAGGAAGGTTGGCTTATTGGAAGCACACCACCTACACCACCCTACAGGTCCTCTTGGCTCAGTGCCCTCCAGAGAGGGGAACCAGCCACCGACGGGAAGTCAATGCCAGGCAGAGCACAGCCAGCCAGCCTTGCAGGAGGCATGTTTGCTCAGAGTGAACACTGCCTTCAGAAGTCACTGCGATACTTTTCATGTCATTGTTGTTAGTCAAATCCACTGGGTCTAAAGATACTGCACAGGGACTGAGAAGTAAGGGAAAAAATTACAAATGAGGTTCACTCTGGCAACCTCCTGGGAACACTACAGATTTCTGTGGCTATTTCCAAGTGTTGCTCTAGGAAGGGAGGACCACTCTACATTTCTTGAAGAACAGGCAGGCCACCTCAGAATGGACTGATATCTGTTCTTCCAATTGATGAAGCATTCAGTACTATCCCTTTGCAGACATGAGTCCTTGGTCTGTGCTGGGAATGAGTGAGCAGGATGATATGAAAGCTTGGTTGAGGTTATGGGTTCAGTCTCTCAGTCAGGCTCCGTGATGCCTTAGAAGTAGCATCTAGGCCTCAGAGACAACTTGGCATTCGTTTTCCCTAGCGCAGTGTGCTCACCATGCAAATCACTGGATGGGGCATTCACGTCTATCTAAATTTGAGCATCCAGATGAAATCTTATCAACCTGCCATCAAGTGCTCTAGGCTGCCAGGTCTTACATATGAGTGGGTGGAAGTGGCCCCAGTGAAAAGTATCACCTCCTCCTAAGGCACCAGTCGCTGCTCTGAGAACTCCGCAGCCTTTGCCTGGGAACACCTCCCCTCCCCGCCTTCCCACCAGCTTCTACCTGAGTGACCAGCGGACCGGCCATATGTGGCTGGGGTGGCTGAGGAGAAGGCTGTTGCTGCGGCGGCGGCTGGGACTGCGCCATCATCGAGCCTCGCAGGGGCTGCTGGCTGGTGGGGGGGTTGTATATTGCAGGGGTTCCGTCAGGATTCACAAAGGGCTGGCCTGCAATGGAATCGGAGCTGGGTTCAGGTGAGCTCCTCGGTCTCGCCTTTAGCAGGAAGAACCATACTGATAGATATGCAACAAGTAACCCAAGGTAAAGGGGCAGGGAGGTGGAAATCTAGGACAGCAGAACCTTCACCACCATGAAGACTTTCCTGTTTATGACCTATCTGCTTAAGCTAGCTAACGGTGCAAGCCCAGAGCAATTTAAGAAGCAACGAATAAATCCACTGCCTTCAGGGAGATTCGCTAAAGCTAAGCGCGTCTGTGCACAGTGGCGCCCAGTGGAGAAGGCCTGTGGAGAAGCAATCTTCACGAAACCGTGTGTTTGCCGCCTGCACCTCGCCATTATCAGCAAGATCGCACACACTGAGAGATAGGGCTGCCTTCCCTTTACAGAATTCCGGCTACCCTGGCTTACATATTATTTACCAATACATTTGTTTTTCTTCCACTCGGCTTGTTGCCAACTCAGAATGGCGATCAGTGCTCCCGATACACACACAACAGAACATACCACATCCACATGCTCGCTTCTCTAAACAGACACAACAAGGAGCACGCAGGGGTTCAGATTTTGAAGATGATGCATAATATAAGCATCACAGCATCATCTCCTGATGGTGAAGCAAATATACATTGTTTTGCCTTTTGAAATGATGGCATGGCTCGCTATTGTTATTACTATTATTTGAGGAATATTTTATGGTTTACAAAATAGTATCATCGGATCCCCAGCATGACTCTGGGAGGAAGGACAGTATCATCTCCCTATGTCGCACAGGACGCAATGAAGGCCCACCAGAAGTCACAGGAAAAAGGAAGGAGCCAAAGGAGAGGCAGATGGAAGCGAGGGAAAGAGGAGGGAAAGAAAGGGAGAACCAATCAAGTTCCAGTGTGGCGGGCACCTTACACACACAGCTCAGCTCTTCCAGGGACCCCACCGACATGCGATCTCATCCCACTTTAGAGACAAAAACATTAGTGCCCGCATGGACCAAGCAACTCACTCAGAAAGGCCAAATCAGTACGCGAGAGTCAGGAAATGGCCCTGGTCAGAGTGACGCCAAAGTCCATTCACTTCCCATCACACCAAATAACTTCAGTGGAGTATCCAAGTTTACACAAGGTGTACGTGCTACAACAAGGTCTGATGACAAAAGTCCAATCATAACTGAAAATCATTAACACGCGAGAAGTCAGGAGGGGTGGGGGACATGTTTTAAGGTGGAATCACAGCCAGGACTGGCAGGTAAAGAATGAGAAGAATCAGAATATGCTGATTTGCATTAAGGGGATATCAGAGGCAGCTTGCTAAGTTCCTCCCAAGCACATAGCTGAAAGCCTCCCCTCACATAGTTCTGGTATATGGGGTTCATGAGA
Organism: Zalophus californianus; assembly: GCF_009762305.2. NCBI lineage: Eukaryota > Metazoa > Chordata > Mammalia > Carnivora > Otariidae > Zalophus > Zalophus californianus. The sequence continues at coordinate 64,545,904 of NC_045595.1, read as the reverse complement.
GCATGTGATGGTTGAGGAAAACAGCCCTTTTCATTAATAACATATATGAAAAACAACCAAAGATCACCAGTGATATGCGGAAAATTAGCAACAAAACACAACAGGTTAGAATGAAGATAAAAAAAAAAACTGACCCAAACGAAATAGTATTCTAGTGGGGAGAAAAAAAAAATGTGTGGTATCCAACAAGAACAGACTGTTACAAAATGGGAAATAATTAGCCTATATACACCAAGTGAAAGAAACCAGTCCCCAAAGGGCAGCCATTAGGGAAACGTGCAACTACATTTCTAATACCTTCAAGGTCAGGCAGAACTTAATGGTAATGGAAGTCAGAAAAGTGGGACCTCTCAGGGGGCAGGAGGGAGCCTCCTGGGAGACTAGTCATGTCCTATGTCTCCTTCCAGATAGTGTTCACACAGGGGTTCATACATTCAAATACCTGCCAAGGCTACAGGCCAGGTATGTGTGTTTGACAAATTACCCGTGAGAAAATATTTTAGAGTAGGTTTGGAATGCAAACAGTGGGGTTGTAGTGAAGCCAAACCAATTGCTCCCAGGACTTAATTTCAGGCCCGTTAGGAACTGTAATGGGACCCTAGTGTACCCATCATTACCCCACATTTTCAGCCCAAATATACTTGTGTGTGTGCAACGTGAAACCCTTAAATGCTGCATATTCATGAACTAAGGAAGTTCTGACAACAGTTTCATAACCAATCACAATGTGCTGTGATGGAAAAGCAAATGTGCCAGAATTATAGTCACAGAACAATGACTAAATTTAGAGGTATTTAAAAAAATGTTAATGTTCTTCATAGGCACTTGTTTTCCTATCACTGTCATTTAATTTTAGATACATTTAATTGTTTTAAATACTTTTTTTAAAAAAATAACTTTCTTCTGGATTTAAAATCTGCAACACATTTTTTTCTCCCCAAAGACGGAAAGTAAAAATAAAATGATCTTTACTATATTTCCTATGACTTCCAATTTATCCCAGTGAGAAGTAAGGTAACGTAAAAAACGGACCATAATTGGGGTGAGAAACATAACCACAAATTATTCAAATGTCCTTTTTGATAAATTTTAGATCCTCTGTGTGAAATATTATTAATGTGCTATGAAGCAGGCAAAAGAAAGGTTTCCATATAATTGCATATGAAAAGTACTCAGAACTCCCTTAGGTAGAGAGAGGTGGCAGGTTCTTCTGGAAGAGAAGAGAGAGAATAGAAGACTGCTTTTATACTCACTAAGAAGGGGTGGAAAGACCTGAGAGACTGAAACAAGTAAGATGGATATGCCAGGGAAGGGAACAGACATGATTACATGATTTCCTAAGAGACTTAGGACAGGCGACTATTGGTTTTCAAGTCAGGCAATGCTGGCCTCTCTAGATGCTGCCATTTCTGCCAGTCCAGATGCAATTACAACTGGATACGGGCAATTAGTTTGAATGACAGCTGCTGAAGACCGAAGGGGAAGGAGAGACAGTTGGCCTAGGACCATCCAGCTTAAAAGAGGTTTTCATGTCCAGAACTGTGCGAGCATGCCTGGCAGGCCCTGGCATGTGTGCTGGCACAGGTAAAGGGTGCAGGAAAGTCGGGCTGCCACAAGCTGGCCGAGTGCTCATTCCCCTCAATACATGGCCTTAGATGGAAAACCTCTCCACTCTCCACATCAACATGAATAATGTGCAGTAGATATTATTTTTTTAAAGATTTTATTTATTTATTTTAGAGAGAGCGAGTGGCAGGGAGGAGCAGAGGGAGAGGGAGAGTCTTAAGCAGCCTCCCTTCTGAGGGCAGAGCCCGACGTGGGCCTTGATCTTAGGACCCTGAGATCACAACCTGAGTGGAAACCAAGAGTTGGATACTAAGCACCTGCGCCACCCAGGCATTCTGTGCAGTAGATATAATTTTACTATTATATAATTATTGAGCCTTGCATGAAGACTAAGACTTGGTTATCCATTCCGGAGATGCAAAACAAAAACAAAAACAAAAAACCTGAGTCTGATCCCTCCCCACAAAGAGCTTATAAATACCCTGGTAATGAGGAAATGAACCCAAGGGCAATTCATACTAGAAACAAAGTAATCAAATGCTCTTGGTTTCTAATACCAAAGCATTTCTGCCATGTATTTGGCAGAAGGGTATTTATTAAAAAAGATAGAGGGGCGCCTGGGTGGCTCAGTCGTTAAGCGTCTGCCTTCGGCTCAGGTCATGATCCCAGGGTCCTGGGATCGAGTCCCACATCAGGCTCCCTGCTCAGCAGGAAGCCTGCTTCTCCCTCTCCCACTCCCCCTGCTTGTGTTCCTGCTCTCGCTGTCTCTCTCTGTCCAATAAATAAATAAAATCTTTAAAAAAAAAAAAAATAAATAAAATAAAAAAAAATAAAAATAAAAAAGATAGAGAGGGCATGAGAAAAAGAGATTTTTCCTTTCCTAGTCCTTAGAAGGTGATCAATCAAATCATAAGGATGCTGCTGATTATGGATAGACAAAGGTCAATTCAGATCTCACAAAGATACGTTGAGGGCCATGTCACACACAAAATCTTCATGGTACATTTAAGAAAGAGGTGGAAAAAAATAAGAAAGAAGTAGAATAGATGCCAGAAGGCCTGTGAAAAATACAAAGTGTAGTGTTAGGAGGATCCATCAGGAGTATTTCAAAGAGATGAGCCCTAAAAGGCTGCTCAAAGCAAAGTCCCAGCCGATGGCATGCCCTTACATCACTCACTTGTGAATTTGTGCCAGATGAAGGCAAAGCGAAATGGCGAAACAAGAGATATGGGGATTAATGAGTACTTGGGGGATGTTAATGCCTGTTGGCATCTCTGGATAGCTCTAAATTGAAAGAAAATAGCCAAACAAAGATGAGCTTTCTGCTAAAAATTTCTAAAAGGAGGCCAAGTCCAAGACAGCAGGAAGAAGATCAAACTCAAGAGTCAAACCCAGGCTTGCCTTGTGAGGATGAATACATTATACGGGGATAACTTTGAAAAAGAGCCTCTGCAGCAGCTCACTCATCTAGATGCCTGAAAAGCAAAGAAAGGATAGGCCAGAGGTCTTGAGTTAGAAACAGACTGGCTGAGAGCAGAGTCTAAGGCCAGACAAAATAAAATGTGATCGCATTTGGGGAACTGCGAGAAGATATGTGGGTGGGTTGGTTTCAGGTTGCCAAATATTTGGTACTTAGGAAGAGGCAAGTCAATTGTGCCCACAAAGGAAGTTTCATTTTTGTTTCATTTGGTAGACATGACTGGCAGGCACCTTGGTATTCTCAAATTATTGCTTGTCTTCTGTCTGCTTAAGATAGATACTTTATGAATAAACAGACAAAAAGCAGAATCAGACCTATAAATACAGAAAACAAACTGGTGATTGCCAGAGGAGGGGGGATGAAGGGATGGGCAAAATGGGGGAAGCAGAATGGGAGGTACAGGCTTGCAGCTATGGAATGAGTAAGTCATAGGAATAAAATACACAGCAGAGGGAATCTAATCATTGATACTGTAATTGTACTGTATGGTGACAGATAGGAGCTACACTGTGGTGAGCCCAGCATAACAGGCAGAGAAGTTGAATCACTATGTTGCATACCTGAAACTAATATAACACTGTGCGCCAACTATACTGAAATAAAAAAAAATAAAAGACAGGTATTTTATCATAGTTTCATACATGAACCACAATCTCAAATATATTAGATAAAACTGTTCTACTATGCACATCAACATAAAATGAGTAGTAGATATTATTTCAATACTATGTAATTTTTGAGCACAGTGCCTAAGACTACTTTGTTATCCACTCTAGTAAAGTAAAAAAATAGCCAAGAATGGCCCCTTCCCACAAGGAACTTATAAATGAGCTGGTAACAAGGAAATGAATCCCAAGGGCTATTCACACAAGAAGTAAACTAGTCATATGCCATTGGTTCCTAACCCCAAAGAATTTCTACCGCATATTTAATGAAGGGGAGAGGTGTGGATTTCAGGAGTTCACAACAATGACAGAGAAAGATGAGTTCCAATCCAAAGGAGGCAAATTTCCAGTTTCAATAGTAGAATCATAGGAGATTAAATAAATAGATGGTTGGATAGACAGACAGAGAGACATGCACACATACACACCATAGACACACACACACACACACACACACACACACACACACACACACACATATCTGAATACATGATGGATCTGTACACACACACACATACATATTTTCAGTTTACAAAAATAAACACATTCTAGGAAAGAAGAAACATCATTCCCCTTCGATCCTACCACTCAACCATGGTATACAATATATTAATATATTTTCCTTCTGGTCTTGGGATATTTTAATGTCAAGCATTTGTCAGATCAGAGAGGTGCATACAGAGAAGCTACTCGACAGTGTGATTAGATCCTTTTCCTCGGTTAGGATCCTTTTTCAAAGGAGATATTTTGGTAACAGCTCTAAATGACTGGATCTGATACATAAGAAATTGGGACTTGACACCAAAAATCACTTTCTTTCTTTTTCTATAAGCAAGATTATACATGATAATATACACATAACACATGCATAACCATTATATCATTACAAATAACATTTCTTCATTATACCCTAAAAAATACTCTGTTGAGCTTTTTTGAAACACGGCAATTTTGCTTAAAACAAATGACTCAAAACTAATGCCTGTGTGTGCTCTTGTCAGCAAGCCCTCCATCTCAATTAGAAGTGAAGGGATTTAAGCCAACGGAGTCAGACCATACTTCGATCAGTGCCCAGAGTAATGACTATAATCCTGGTTTTCTTTTAATTTCCTTTTAGTGCTTCCAATGATCCAAAAAAAATAAAAGCAATCTAATATTCTCCTTAGAAGTATCTCTTCTGAAAGCTTTCAAATGGTTTTCAATAAAATGATTATGCCTTCTTTTCCCTCAAGCTTATGGCATTTTCAAAATGTCTCCATCAAACACCCTGCCTTGAGAATGTGCCATATGTTTTCATGAAAATGTGGCAATTATTCAAGTAACTATTTTACTATCATTCTCATGTTTCTCTGAATTTCCTAATTACTAGTAGTGCTATATACGTGAAAAGATTGAGTCAGATTGCTTTTATGAGATTCTCATTCACTTTTGCTTTTTCAAGTTTAGCTAATCACAGAAATACTCTGGAATCGTTGAAACCAAACCACAGACATTTTTTGAGATAATTCAATTTTTTTTCCAATTACTTATAAAGGCTTCCAAAGAGGCAACTAGTCAATGTCAAGCCTTCTAACCCAGGGTTTCCCAGCCATAGCACTACTGATATTTTGGGCTGGGTAATTCTCTGTTGGAAGGGGCTGTCCTGTGCATTGTAGGATGTTTAGCAGCATGTCTGGCCTCTACCTTCTTAGATGCCAGTAGCAGCTCCTTCCTCTCTCAGTCATGATAATCAAATGTCGGTGGATATTGCAAAATGGCCTTGGAGGCATGGGCACAATTCCCCCTGGTTGAGAAGTTTCCCCTATGAGGCAGATGCTTGTCAGTCTATTTGCCCAATGCCCTTGGTTCTTTGGAATCAGTGTGGAAGTTAACTGACCACTAGAGAAATTAAAAAATAAAGAACCATTGATCATGGAAAAAATAATCATCATTGAAGTTACCAATTTTCCAAACCTCATCAAAACCAGTCTAGTCCTAGGATCCCTAAAATACATAAGAATTTGTTCCCTATGTCCTATTTGTCACTGCTATTCCTTATTCCCCAAGTGGAACTGGGTGAAATTCTAAGGCAAAAGAGCAACTTCTATCGGTAAGAATCTTTTTTTTAAAGATTTTATTTATTTATTTGATAGCAAGAGACACAGCGAGAGAGGGAACACAAACAGGGGGAGTGGGAGAGGGAGAAGCAGGCTTCCCGCGGAGCAGGGAGCCCGATGCGGGGTTTGATCCCAGGACCCTGGGATCATGACCTGAGTCGAAGGCAGATGCTTAACGACTGAGCCACCCAGGCGCCCCTCTAGGTAAGAATCTGCTATGTGTCCCAATTGATATTTCAAGTTTGTGAAATATCTTGGATGCAAAAACACTTTTGACATAATAAGAGGCTAAGCCGGGATTTAGTCTGCGAAACACAGTATCTTAATTAGTATTTCCCAGATCATCACTTTACAGTCTCTGGTCTTAGCTCCCAGGAATACCTGAGACACACCATGGTCAACACAAAGAGGACAGAGGAAAAAGTGGATATTTCTGGGAAGAACCTATATTTATCACTACATATCAATATTGCTATCAACATAGAGATAGAGATTACAGCTATAGATCTTCTCTTCCCAAATCAAGACCCTACACAATGGTTCGTGCACCTAGCTCTCCTGCTCAGGAATTTTAAGAAAACTTGCTGACGAATTTATAAGCTCAAACACAAGAACAGAACTCTGATCTTGAGTCCCTGCCATAGCAGAGGTAAGGAACTAACCTGTGTGCGGATTGAGAAGGATGCTTCCGGGCGGGATGCCTGTCGCAGCCTCCAGTGGAAGGAGGATGTAGCTGGTGCTGGGGGCTGCCTGGCCCCCTGCTCCGCCCTCTGGATAGGGCACACAGCCCGGAGAGCCAGCGGCCACGCCCGCAGCCAGGGGCGTGCCCTGCAGGGGTGCGTGGGTGCGGGGCAGAGACCCCGAGGAGCCTGTGCTGCTGTTAGACTCAGAACCTGCCACAGAAGAAAAGGATCAGAAAATCATCCAACACAGAGAGCTCTGGATCTAAATGCCTAGTTTACATAATCCATCCTTAAACCATGCGAGGTGAGTGCTGCAGGACCAGAGCAATATTTGGGGCTCACATTTTATTGAGATATCTGCTACATATTTTTCAGATGTGTCCATTTCCTGGGACAAGAGAGGTTAAGAATGAGCACTCTCTTTCAGCCTCTCACATGCCCATAGGGTGGTACCTTGGTAAATGGTACCCTAAAGCTTCGGACTCCATGTCTGGAGATGCCCATCACCCTGAGTAATTAAAGCCAGAGGGCTGTCTTACTGGAGGTAGGAGAATAAAATGCCAGGTGGATATTAAAGAGACTGCAGTTTAAGAAGGAGTCCTAGAATGTGCTGATCATGGATGGCATGGCTCTAAGGTACTGGTTTTCCAACATCCATAAAGCTGCATTTTGAAGAGGCATGGCCAGAAATAATCTTTTCCCCACAGAGGTGAGTAGAAGAACTGGGTCACTCCTACTGCGAGTGCTTAAGGCACGTATTTCACATAGTCACAGAAATCTTACTAATATGTCCAAGAGGCAGACAAAGAAGGGCTTGGCCTTCATAGAATGCTGGATCATCCTTTAGACGACACAGAAGAGTAAAATAATGGGGAGGATTGTGGACTGTGTATTTTGCAAACATGTAGGTAACTGGATTACAAGGTGGACTCTAGCCCAACCATCTCCCTCTCCCTCAACTGTGGACAAGGAAACACCTGGTATCTCCCACGTCCATTAGGCATTACCTGCCCTTCACCATGACCAGAGTCAAGGAGCTCTGGCACCCTTGACCACGGCTGTTCTGGGCACTGAATATTAACCAGAGCATTGAAGAGAAAATGCACCAAGCCCCATTTCTATATCAGTGAATTCTAACTAACAGATGATTTGGACGATATCATATAGTACAAGAAATTTTTAAAATTATTTATTAGCTCACAACTATCGATTTATGTCATTAAAAATGCATTCCTCTGTGTCATTAAAGGGAAACCATATATAAGGAAGAGTTAACATTGTTTTCAAGATTCTAAAATGTGCCCTTGAATTAAATTGGAGACCTTTAAAAATGAGTGATAGGAATACGGCATGTAATTGCAGAGAAGAGGGGCCATCGGAGAGAATTTAGAGGAGGACATAGTTTTCGAGAAGGAAGACAGTGATATTTATTGAGCACTTAGTATGTGTGAGCACCTGGACACACTGTACTAATAAGTACTATTACTGGCTGTACAGATAGGGAAGTTGAAGGATAGAGATGTTTGATAACTAAAGCCGACTCATACAGCTAGTGACAGAGTGGGATGTGAGCTAGGCAGACTGATCTAGGTTTAACTGTGACCCAACACTGCTTCCTGAAAGCAAGCATATACGTATGCCATGGACTGCCACCAGTGTTCTCAGTTGGGAACCTTCTCTTCTTCTCCCACGTCTTGATTATTAATAATGATAAAGTTATAAGTTAATTCAGGATGCATCATCTAACAAGTTTAGAATGCTGATGGATTCTGAGTAATGTATGGGGGAAAAATAAAGAATCTAAAAGGAGATCTGAAAATGCTAAGAGTCGTTTTGAGAGTGCATCCTGGCATGATGTCCCCAAGGTTGCAACCCCAGGGCAAACTGCAGGGTGTGTTTGTGAACTTGCCCCATGTGATTCGATGCTACAGTCCAAGTTTGACACTAGTGCAGAAAGAACAACAGCAAGAGCAATAAACAATAACAAAACCTTCTGCCTCCAAACGCTGAAGTTCATACAAAATAGGTTCAGCCCACCTCCAGGCTGAGGGGTCAGACAGCAGGAAAGGGTTGGGACTAAGGCGGCATGTCCTGAGTAATTTGAGGTGTCAGCTGGTGCTGGCAAGGGGAGGGGGGGTTAGGAGAGGGTATGGATGCACACAGCTGATGCGCCACAAGAAAATCCAGAGTGTTTTTTCTTTTTGGCTTTCAGAAGTTGGCTATTAATCACTGATGTGCAATATCATGTCCTTCTATCAACAGGAGAAAAGCAGCACCTTCAACAAGAACAATGAGAATGCGGTGCAAAGACAATGTAAAGAATCTGTTTCCACAGGTTAAAAGGATAGAAAGGAGACGGATTTAGCTTAAACTCTCAACACTTGCAAAGATGGAGACAGTGAACCCTCTTTGGGGGGATAGCTCAGCAACCACCATGAAGCCAAGGTTAGTAACTGGCCTTTTTGGCTGGCTTACAACCAGCTTTGAACAGCCTGTAAACATCAGTCTATGCTGTGCACACAGCCAGTGTTACTGAAGTTCTTGATCAAAAATGGATGCTAGCGATGGTAATAAAAGGCACAGGATTAGAAGTGTTCAAAAAATTAAAAAAAGTGAAATTGATATTTGAGAACTTTACTGCTTTGGGTGCTGAGAGTTAAAGTGTGTCCAGTCTCCTTTTCTCAGGGACTTGAATATTAACAATGGCAAATATTTAAACAGTATGTCTATGTGACAAGCACTGTGCTAATCACTATGTGAATTACCTAGTTTCATTTTCACAGCAACCTCATTTTGAAAATGAGAACTGATCCTCAGAGATGTTAAGTAAATTTCCCAAGCATACTTCATGTGTGGCAGAGTCTGCATTCAAACCCAGGCAACAGGAGCACACGGGCCACGCCTTACTCCAGAGTGACATGTAGGTAGGGCTGGGGCCCTGACCAGGACTGTGCCAAGTTCTAGGAGATATAGCATAGGAAGTCAATGCTGCCCCAAGTCAGATGCTTAGGAGTGGAATCTGGACCCTGAGGGGAAGGTGTAGGGACAAGACTTCAGGGTGCCTGATGGGGGACTCTGGTGAACACCCAAGAGAGACAGGATAAAGGAAAAGGGGAAAATGGGGGGGAAAGGTTGTGTAAAAGATTGTAAGGCAGAACAAAATGGAAAACTGACTGGGCAGAGAGGAGGGGTGTGGGCAGATTTCCTTGGAGCTCCCTACTCCCCAGGGAGGAAGCATTCTGAGTTTTAGTTCTTGTTCTGCCACTGACTAGCTGTGTTTTCTTCAGGAAGTGATTACTTCTTTTTTTTTTTTTTTTAGATTGATTTATTTATTTGAGAGAGAGAGAGAGAGAGATTGTGGAGGGGAGAAGCAGAGGGAGAGAGAAACTCAAGCAGACTGTGCTGAGCCCAGAGCCTGACGTGGGGCTTGATCCCATGACCCTGAGATCACTACCTGAATGAAACCAAGAGTCGGATGCTTAACTGACTGCATTACCCAGGCACCCCTAAACTGACTACTTCTTTCGACCTTAGTATCCTCTTTTGTAAAATATAAGTCACCACACTAAATTGTGAGTAGCTATCAGGATGATGGCCTTAAAGTTTTTCTCAGCTTGACCAAACTTTAGATGGGTTTCTTCCAGAGGAGCTTCCCTCTACCTCCTTTTTCTTAGAGCATTTCTGCCCCTTTATGGTGTAAATCTTCCACTAGCCTCTTAACCCAGGTATATCTTTCTTGAGGATTCAGGAACCATCTCTTTGAAATGTAACAATCAAGAGAACTAGTGCCCTTGTCTGCCAGTTTCTGTGGAAGGGTAGAAAGAAGACTGACTTTGATAAGCACCAATCAGCAAAGATGACTTAGTTGAATTCACCAACCACCTGTCCACCTTTCTCCAGTGCTTTTCCAGTGATTCACTACAGCGCTTCAAACTCCCCTGTAAGTTGTTAGTGCAAGGATGAGTTCAGTCTTTCACCCCTATTGCAATAGTCTTGACCCTTATTGCCATAGTTATGAATAGAACCTTCCTTGTCTGTTTATCTTGTCTGATGCAATTCTTCTTTTATAAGGACCCGGAACCATAAGTATTTTTCCCTGAATTAATAATTCAAGAAAATATTTCCAGATTCAGGGGTCAGAAAATTCAATATAATGACCTAAAGCTTCTGAAATTACAAGGAGAAAGAGAACATCCAGGATGCATTAGCACTGTAATGAAAATAAACACAAAGAAGAGGAAGTGGTGGAGAGATGAGGTGTCTTGCATTGGCTCCAAAAATACTCTGGAATGTAGACAAGAAGGTGACAACAACAAGAATATGCTTGGATCCCAAAAACAAAATACCATGCCATGTAAAATTACTAAAACAAAACATAAGGATATCTTATTTCTCCAGAGCATTTGTTCTCAAAGCATGGTTTGAAAACAAGCAATCTGTGCTTTTACAAATCCTTCAGGTGATTCTGACGCACCTACAGTCGAGAACCCCTGCTCTGGAGATGGAGAGAGGATGATAGTAAAGCAGTGTCCTTTGACCAGGGTGGAAAGAAAGAGATGTCATGCTCATTTCCCAACCTCATAGCTGCGACCAAGAAGCAGCGGAGGTTATGGTACAAGCACAGTTCCTGTCCTCTCCACGAGGAGGATGTTGTGACAAAATGACATCATCTACCCCTGGAGCCGTGTGCTGGACATCCGGTAGGTGACCGTCACTAAGCTCGGTGTCAGGGATATGTTAAGGGAAAGACAGCCCAGGCCTTCAGAGCATGAGCTTCTGCATTCAGACTTCAGCAATAAGCTCCTTCCAAAATGTAGGAAAGCATGTCCCCACCTGAAGAAAGTCTCATCATTATCTATTTAAAGCTCAAACCTATGCAATTAGAGGAGGAGAAGAGTAACTTAAATGTCACAACTCCAGGCTTGGTTTCTGAAAGGTCAAAAAAAGAGTTTGCAATTCCACTGAGAATAATGAGGCAAAAAATTGAAAACTTGTGCTGTTCTGAAGAGCCATGACAGCAAAATTGACAGCTTTGCTTCATAAAACCATCTTGGGAAATTGTAAGCTTGTTTTGACATTCTATCTTGATCGCCTTTAATTTTTTTTTCTTCTTCTTCTTCTTCTTCTTTTTTTTTTTTTTTGCTTTCCGTTCCTGCACCTTGACAAGCTTTCAAAAGGAGACACTTAGATTAAAAGGGAAAAAAATGTCTGAAGCACTTAAATTTCTAATCATTCTTCAAAGAACATGGCATTTTAGCATTCTTGAAGTGTTTTAAATGTTTCCAAAGAGCTTTTCTTTGGAAGTGATTGGGGGGTGGGTGTATGGACAATGACGATTAATTTAAAAATCTTAAGAGCTCTTTTGGTGTGCTGGAATTTTTAAGTGTACCATTTAAGGTCCTTAGTTTCTGCATTTTAAGGAGATTTAAAGCTATTTAACCTTTCTTAGTTTACAAGAGCTCAAGTGTACCACAGTGGGTTTTCTTGACTTCAGTTGCTGCAATAGTGGGATATAAGAGCAATTAATTAGAGTAAGACATCAAGAATTCACCAATTGGTGATACGACAGAGGGCAGAAGGCAGGGTGAGCCCACCTGAATCTTTCCAAGGAGAAGGAAATATGTATATATATAGTAGTGGCTGTGACTAAATGCTATTAGTTTTCTGCCTGTGTAGGAAAACACGAGATAATTTCTTAGGAGCATTTTCAACAACATAATTATCTTAAACCATTAGCATAATAAGCCTAGATTTCACAAAGAGTGCCCCCTAGTGTGAGTGTGAAGCTTGAATAGGAAAGTATTCTCAAATTAGGACAACCCATGTCTAATCTCTGGTCAGTGTTGGCCATTCACCATCCCCGTCCCTTCCCTACAACCCCAGGTCTGTGAATGCATCCCCAGTGTGTCCAACACCCAGGGTGTGTCACTGAATCACAGCTCTCGACCCCCACCCTAGCTCCGAACTTCTGAGGCAAAACCCAAACCAAACAGAAACATTACAAATTATCACCACACACTGAATTCATGGAGAACTACTGAAGGGTCATCTGTTACCTTCCTGGGATTCTAAGAGATACTTTGATTGAGAACATTTGAAAATAATTTGAAAACAATGATGAGGGATTTTGGAGACGGAGGAGCTAGAGATGGCAGACCATGATGGGGATTTTTTGGACTCATATGAACCTCCTTTAATGGTATTAAAGTTTCCATCAGTTTAAAGTTGTTTCCAGATCATGGTTCTCATTAGTGCTCACCTCCCAAAGACTGTCCATGCAAACTTGAACTACCTACCTCAAAAGATCACTATTCACTTAGAAGAAAAACACAAGGTTAAAAAAAAGAGATACCTGCACCTGGCTACTTGGAACTCTAAGCCTTTCTGAGGCTCACTTTCCCTGTGGCTGTAATAAAAATAAACATGAACTCGTGTTTATTGAGGGCTTATAACCTGCCAGGTATTATTCTAATTGCTTTGTGTATATTAACTCTTTTAGTCTTGAAATAACCTTGCAATATAGGTCCCTATATTATTATTAGGTCCCTATTGTATAATTAGGTCCCTAATTATACAATTATTCCCATTTCTCAGATGAGGAAACCAAGACACAAATCGGTTAAATAACTTGCCCACAATCAGACTAACAGCATGCCAAAGCAGCAGCCAAAACTATTAATATTATAATTACCTTACAGTGTGGTTTTAAGAAACTGATCATAGTATTAAATTAAAAACAATAGCTAGCTTTTGTTAAATAGTTACCTTGTGCAGGTGCCTTGGTAACCATTTGTATATAAATAGTTGAAATTTAACATACAATAGTTTGCTAGGGCGGTGGTGGGGGGTAACGTCATATTCTATTACAACCTACATTTCATAGTGTGAAAGTTGAAATGACATGGGGCGCTTATGTCAAGAGGTTTTCAAATGGAGTCAGGAGGCCACTAAGGAGATGGGTGTTTGACACGTCCTCACCTGTAGAACCATGAACTTTTGAACCGGGCCAAACTGCAAAAACACCAAGGACTCAGCTCAAATACCTACAACATGCTACAGTAAGAGGCGGCTTAGGGATAACCTTTGAAACCAATTATATTCAATCAAAATCAGAGTTGTACCGCCAACGCCAATCAAAAATTCTTTGTAAACAACATATACAAGCATTCCCTTCTTGCTTTAAAAACCCCTGATTTTGCTCCCAAGTGGGACACCATTTAGGTTGTTACCCATATCTGTGTACCCTGAATTGCAATGCTTTGATCCCAAATAAATGCTCTTGGTCAATTATTGCCTCCTGACAATTTTAGGTTGACAACAGATAAGGAAACCGAAGATTAGAGAGGTTGGTAATTTGACCTAGGCACACAGCTAGGAAGAGACAGGGTTGGTATTTTCATTGCACTTCTGACTTCCCAGGTATCCCAGCAATTAATATCATCATCATTAATTAACTGGAAGCCAGAGGGGATAATGACTGTATGGGTTGGGTGGAATCTAGGAAATACATCAGGACATAAACCCATTCAGTACTAACTACCTGCTTTGGACAATTTCCCGGTACTCCTGGTACTGGATGTGCTGTCACCCCTGGTCAGCACCGTGATGCCCCCGAAACTTGCCGTCTTGGTCATGGTAGGCTTGAGATTGCGGTTGGAACTGTCAGAGTCTGTGCTGCTCCAGGCCCTCTGGTGGTCCGACCACTTGAGCTCATTCTCCGAGCTGCTCTGTCGACTCCCGGATGTTCTCCCTGAGCCATCTCTGTTGCCCCTGGAGCACAGCCATCGGAAAGATGTACAGGGACAGTGTTACATTTCACGAGAGGTATGGATCTAGAGGGGGACCTTTCTTGGAAGAGCCGTTCACACAAGACCCTTCTTGCAACCCTTTCCATTAAGCCCGTTGCCTCACAAACTGTACCGCAGATAGCTCGTTGATGGGCAGACAGATAACATACCACATTTAATGTCATGTTTACAAACAGAAAAACCAAACCTAGAAATGTCAAACCATCCCTCTGCCAGTGAAGGAGAAACAAGTAGAAAAAACATGGTATAAAATATAGTTGTTAACTTCTCTTATGGAGAGGAGAGGAGGATAAATTCTCCTGACCCAAGTAAAAAAATGAATCAAGGTTTGGGACCAATTATGATCTTGAATGATTCTGAAGGCAACTCCCACTGAAGACAAGTTTGTCTGTCCCTTTAGTGTTAAATAATGGACCGTGAGAAAATGCACACAGAGGCAGTGAAGCCATTTATTATTTTCTAACTTGATGAGATGTCTATCTGAATTCATTAAGGCTTTGGCAGTCAGCACAGAAATCACGGAAATTACTCTGTTGACCTAGGGTGAGAGTTTTGCCCGATGAGTTTAACCTTCATGGGCAGAGGAAAGTGTCTTTTAATCCTTTTCACATAGAAAAACTTGTGATAATAACAACACCAGTATAAACACTACACTGACAGGAAACTTTCCAAGGGGATCAATGGAAATAACAAAGCTCCATAGGTGAAAGAACACACTGGTTCAAAACCCAAATTGAGAAAGAGTGAATGTACGGGAAGAGATCCAATAGGCAGACATGCTTTCTGAAGACTCCAGAATATCTCTAAGTAGAACACAAAATTACATGTGTTTTATAGAGAAAGTTGATGAAATTTGCATTTTCATTGGTTTCCAATCTACTTAAAGAGGAACTTAGTGAATATTTTCAAAGCTTTTCCTGCAGTTGGAAATAAGACATGATTAAAATACTCTAAGATTTTCATGGATTGTAAGTAAGTAAAGGGGGCATAAATCATTGGCAAGAGATAGAACCCGTAATTTCATTATCACTAAACAATGTGACATGCTCAAGTGTTGATCCAGATCTCACAGATGTGGTCATTAGTTTTGTTAATAGATAGTCTTCTAAAGACAAAAATAGACCGCAGAGATGTTAGGAGTGTGTGCATCTGATCGAAACACTCACCAACAAAATTGTACAGAAGGTACACAGAAAATTTTTGCTTTTGTTTCAACTTTACCTAATAAACTTTTCTTTTGTTTTATGAGAACTTAAGAAGGTAAATGGATCCAAGAGATAATAAAAATGAAATGGCTCATCTGTGATAGGAACTTTGTAAAATGAGGGGAGGACAGAAAACTCATAAAACAACAAGCACTCAGTGCCCTGCTGTCCTGCATCAATGTTTTCTTATAGTCTCTCTGTTAGCACCTCAGGATGGCTGGGTTTGGAAGGAGGAACTAAAAAAAGACCAGATTGTGAGTAGAAAGTATCACACACTCACCAATGGTCAGATGGCTTGAGTTCTTAAAACTCCTTTGAAATTCAAGAAAGCCAGAGGAGGTGGGGGTAGAGGGAAAAAACCCATCCTCTTCAAGGGTATGGTGTTCGATTCCTGATTGTTTTCCTTTCAAGTACCAAATTCACCTTTACTCTTTTCACATTTAATTCTGATTTATTTGACCCGTCTTTGACAAAGCTTGGCAAAATCATTATTTAGCCACTGTGAATGCCCCAGGGATGTGATAATAGTCTCACTTGGAGCTAATGGGGAATATTGCGTATAGGAAAAGATTTGGGGTAGTCCTTAGCCTCAGCATACAAGATGCCTCAGAAGGAAGCTCTCCCTATGCAGGTGATCATCATGAACTCTGCTTGAGTTTCCCTCTCCCTATGCCCCCTGCACCTCCATGGGAGGAAATGCCAGTGTGGCTGACCTGTCTGCAAAGCAGTTTCCACCACTATTCCTGGGTGCAAACTAGTGTGCTGGAGTTTGCAGGCTTCACTCTGGCGATGGGTAACTCCTTTAGACTTGTGCCACACCCTTGGCCGATAAGGCAACCTAAGATTTCCTTGACTTCTTCTACCTCTACTCTCTACCCGTTCAAATCAGCCTCCCAAAGTCAAGAGCTCTCAAAATTCCCAAAAGAGGGAATTTAAGTTGCTGCTTTAGAGTTAGCATTAATGAGATTCATAATAATGCATCTAATTCTGATTTATGGATCTCTATTTATACACTGAAACAGTATTTTATAGCTCTATCTACTGATTATTCACCTTAGCACTGGCAAAGTGAGGTCCAGAATTGAATTTCATATCTATTTGTATGTAGAATCATAGACCTCATAGATGAACATAACCACAAATGCCTTCCTATCCCTCCTAAGCCCAGTCTTGGTCCCTTCCTACCAGAAACCAGGAAGACAATGGTAATGAGGTGTCTGGTCATCAAGAGGAGTTGGTCCTTGTGCATGTAATGAGAATTTGATCCCAGAGTAGTCATAAAGCACATACTTGAAGTTCTGTTTCTGTGCTGATTAATATAACTAACATTTATTTTCCTTCATGTCTGTACATGGTACTTTTTTTTTATCAAGTTAGATATGATGTACACTTTGAGTTGCTTTTACTATTGTGTGGATGTCTTTGTGCTAAGTCATCTTCCTGAGTCTCTGTGCTTGGTGACTCAGTGGGTGATGGCACTCATATTTGTAATGACTGATCTGAGTAGATGGTAACTCTGGCTAGGGACCAAATTTGGAGCTATGTGAAACCAATTGGCCTAGAGGGGCAAGAACCCACATTTCATATATTTATTGGCCTAAGCAAACCAGATCTGGTGTGAGTACAGGAGTACTGATAAATTCTTCTTGTTCTTCTCTGGGTTTTCAAAGGAACAATGCAGAGTTATCATTTTAATCTACAAGTGTGATAATAAATGGTCTATCAATAAAGGGGAAGGCATTAGACTATGTAGTTCAATCTAGAAAAGTGAAGGACATTTTTTTAAAAATCTTTTTATTTCTGCCAAGTGTAAAGGGAACAAATTAATCCAACTTTTCTAATGATGAGGTCCTAAATTCATATTTACTACAAAAAAATACTTTCTGAGCACACAATCCATTTATTTTTTTCCTTAGTCTTTTCTTCCTTCTAAGTGGGCAAGAGGTTTTATTTGTAAATGAATACGTTTTCTCTCTCCTACAACAGAGATGAATCCTAATATTCATCGGAGCAGTAACATATTAAATATATGCATTACATATCGAGTACATTGATAATGCTGTATATCCCTTTTGCCCTATAATAATATTAGAGGTATATTTAATAGGGTAGTGACAACATGGGTATGGTCCCTCTGCTTTGATGGAGCTTCCGGCCTAGTATATAACTTAAAATATACAATATTAATATATAAAAAATACATATACATCCATTCTCTTTATCTTACACAGATCTTGATTTAAGTAATTCATTATAATTGGAAGCAATCCTGTACCTTCCCTTAGAAATAAAATCTTTGCTTGAAAAACATATTTGAAATATTATGATGGATACTAGTGGCTAAAAATCAACTACTCAAATGGAGTTATCATTGGTGTTTTTTTCCAGTATCAGGCATGTATATGTAATTGCAAACTATCAGAGAAATTTTAACTTGGTGTAATTCACCAAAGTTGAATCTTAAATCAGTGTACTGCCAAAGTTAACCTTTGAGGGGAAAACAAAAACAAAAACAAAAAACCCACCAAAAACGGAAAATCAGAGGAAGAACCTGAAAGGATTATATACCAAGCAGTAATTTCCTGGTCCCATATCTCACATTATCCAGTATGGCTTCAGTACCAGCTCTGTAACAAGCTTTACAAAGATATAACCAAACATATTTATTTTATGAACAGATATTTTACACTAATACACTTATATTTAACATTGATTCTGCCACATAATCTGAAAACACAGTTTTAAAAAAGTAAACCATACCAACCGAAAGAGCTGTCTTTTCTTATAGGTCTCATTGCATATGTTACTGTCTTCCAAGAGCCTACTGGAAATGAAAAACATGGTTTTTATGATATAAAACCTAATGACTCTAAATGCCCTATGCTAAATAGATGTGTACTCTTTTGTAACAGTACTGCTCTTGCAAATCAACCCCGTGGACTATGTTTTATGTGCATGATATTGAATTTTGCAATAATAAATTAATGACAGCATGATTTTTCTCCTATCCTAGGATTGAGGTGCCAATACTAGATAAAAAGGAAAGGAAGAAGAAATAGAATGAATGGGAGAGGGGAAAATAAAAGAAATTGATGTTTAATAGGTATTTAATTAAATATACTCATTGTGATTTTTTTTCCTTTGGGTAATATTAAAGTTATCTTTTTTGGGGGGGTGCAGAGAATGAAATACTGACATTCCAAAGACAGGTATACAAGAAATGTATTTATTTTTGTAGGGAATCTACTCAATTAAATTTTTGCTTTTTGGAAATATCAAGACTTGTTCATATATGCAATGCATGTATGTGACCAATTATTGTAATGATGAATATAATTCAGTTTGAATCTAAGGGACACTTAAAGTGTATTAGCAGTCTTTTTATGCAAAATCCAAGTAAATGAATAAAATTTGGGCATAAAGCAGGGAAAATGACTGGCTGGATGACTAGGGAATAAGGTTTCCCACCAAACTGAATTATAAACACTCACTTCATCATTTTAGTTAGACTATAGAATTTTGGAATGCTTCATCATCATCCCTAAGATGTTAGTGCTCATAGATTCTTAATTAACTGTAAATAAGGAATATTCACTTAAATCTGTATGGATTTTTGAAGTTGCTTTTGAATGCCTTCTTTAGACATGTTTTCTACTTTCATCTATTCTTCTAGAAGAGGCTGTTCAATGAGGGGGTTAGCTACTCAAAGATTTCTAACTGCTAATATTAAAGATAGCTTTTTTCCCCCAAGCATCTCTAATGCCAAGTTTAAATTTTCTCTAAGTACTAGAATTTAATCAAACAGCCTCCATTTTAATCAGTTTTACAGGGACACCCATTAAACCAACCCCTGAAATAAAGTTAAGCACCACTTTCTGAAGGGATACCATATTTCCATTCCACCTTGCCCACTCTGCTGCACCTTAAATGTGATTAATACAGTTAATGTGGAATTCTTTAATTCCCCTTGGAAAAGCTGCAATTAAATCAATGGGGCATTTGAATATCTATGTCAGTTTAGAACTATTTCTTAAAAGTATATGTTAAATTTGAAAACCTTTGGCTCATATACTCAAAACTTTGTGTAAGTTGTGTAACCCATTCATCTCACAACAACCACCTCCCTGCTAACTCCCAAGTTAGTAAATTTAGATTAGATTAGATAGATTTCCAAGTTAGATTAATAGGTTGTTTAGAGTGAGAAACTTAAAACAATATTATTCCAATCATTGTTTGTATAGCTATATATAATTATGGGGCACAGGAAGTGGCTAATGATACCCAATATACAAATACAGTGAACAGTCTCGTCCATAAGCCAATGAAATTGCAAGTTCATTTATGCTTTGTAATGCCTGGTAAAGGTAACAGGAATTAGACCTCTGGAAGGACCAGAAGTCAAGACTTTACATAAGGAAAATGTACAAACTATGTCTGGAAGTAAGAGAAAAGTATTTCCCCAAATTAAATAGTTTTTAGGCATGCTAAATAACATACATGTGTGTGCATGTAAGTATGTATGAATAGATATATGTATTCACTTATACATATATTCAAGCACACACTTATATATGGGATATATATCTATGAAAATACAGGACACACATGACAGACTTTGTTCCTCTAAAGACATGAAAAAGCATATTTCATTTTACCTGTTTTCCACAAAAAGGCTGTCCTGGGAGCAAACTGACTGAAAAATAAAAAAAAGGGCATTGTATCAGACGTTCTGGATGTGCTGAGGGATCCCAAATCCTTGCCTGCTTTTAAAACTACTTTTCCCCTCCAAGAGGAAAAGAATTAAGAAAAATATGTACTACGTTTTGAAAAAGTGGAAATAAAAAAGGAAAAAAATGGTTAGAGTTAGAAGTGTAAACCATTCTCTTTCTCTTTCAGCATACAAGTACTTTTCCATCACAGCATCTCCAGGTCACGGATAGATTTAGCCCGTTTAGCATCAAGGTCAGGAGAAGAGAGATGTGAATGAAACTGTTCGAGAATCAGAGAACCATGTGTCCATCGGATCCTGAGCTAGCAGTTTCTTCTGGGCTATGGAGATGCAGCCCCCAACAAGAGCCAAAGGACTGGTTCAAATCAAGGCAGGGCATGTGCACTTAGCACGATCCACCTGAGGATAGGAGAGCCATAGAACCACAATCCTGCAGTTATGACCTGGCAATGATAGACTCTCTTGAAATAAACAGACTGACTGCAAGACTCTCAAAATTGAAGAGATGACATCAATCAATTTGCAGGGGGGGTGCGCAGAAGACATGTGAGAACAAAATGGAGCTAATTAGGAAAAAAAAGGTCAAGTCCATCTAATATTTTGTTTTGTTCTGTTTTTCACACAGAAAAACAATGAATTTCTTCTTAGCTTCCATTCCCCTAGCTATCACTTCTCCACTATCTTGTGTTTAATACACATGGGGAAGAGAAAATTCCATTACCATTACAAGCTGGGGAAAGGCAAATCAAATTGAATTTTAACAAGCAGAAAAAGAGAAGTCTAAACCAAATATGGTGCAATGGCCCTATAACATAGTGACTGTGTTTAGGAATTAACAAAAAAACATTTTCAAAGTACTGAGTTTCTAACCATAAATATATATGCCATATTATACGTGCAGATTTTCTAAATGATGAATAAATGACCTCTATATGGGTAAAATGAGACTTAACAGGTCCATTTTAAGAGAAAAAAAAACTAAAGTAAATAAGGACCTTTCAATATTGAATTTTTAAAAGATTAGCTAATGTAACCACTACTCAGAGAGGCAAGCAGGATATTGGTTTCTCTGTATATTTTGTTGGAGAAATCATTTCCTTCCACTAAACCAAAGGGCTAGCTTTGGGCATAACGTGTTTTCCTCAGTGGTCTGAACATTTCAGTGAGGGCATCTCTAGAACCATTTGTAATTTAACCTTTGTGAATTTAACATGCATCCTGAGTATCAAGTGCACAAAAATCTTATTTAACAAAAAGCAAAAAAAAAAAAAAAGATTAAGAAAGAAGCTTTTCAGAAAATATCTTTTTTTAAGTTTTTTTTAATTTGACATTTGTATTTATAAACAAATACAATTTATGGACCACTGATATTATTCCTGTGGAGATCTCTTTATAGTAAGTGAAATATCCCACTATCTTCATTTCCTTTAGTTTGGTTTTACTCCCACTTTCAGTCAAGTCATGGAATTAACTGTCTCAGGTATACATTATGAACTCAAGACTTCACTACTACTCAGCTCTTGTAGTTGGAAAGAGGTCAATTATGTTTATAATGTTCTGGCTGGATAATGGAATTGTTGAAACTTTACTACTTCTTTGAAAGAGTTGATCAAAGACATACTGACCTCTTCAGACTCATTAATCCAATAGTATTTTGAGGGAAGTTAAGCTGCCATAACTCTTTGAATGAAAAAATAAGGCACCTGCAAGTTGAAGATAACTTTCCCAAAAACGTATCTCAAGAGTATTTTTCAATTTTTGTGCAAAGGTCCTAAAGATTTATTGCATGATCTTCCAATACAGTTTCATAAATAAGGCAGATATGGTTATGGGCTGTGATTCAGTAGCTGATGAAAATAAACTTTAAAAAAGTTATTAATATAACTTACGAATTTTAATAGCAGAGAAAGATAAAAGTGTCACAGTAATTAAGTGCAGCATTCAAAGCTGTCACTTATTTGCATTCTCAGATATAAAGGGCTCTTTTTTTTCTTTCTTTTAAGTAGAAAATAGTTTTGCCTAATGGGTTACAGAATTCTCTCCCACACCCCACTCCCAATCCAGGTGGCATCACATGCCCTTCTCAACGGTTGTCACGGAAGAGAGATCCCAGTGCATGTTGGGGAGACTGCAGATGAGCCCCTCCTAGAATCCCTCTTTACACATAAATATCTCTCAGAAACCATCCTCCAGGCAAAACATGTCTTTCTCAAATATATTGCTTTAGCAATGTAACTTACCAAAGCCAGCAACATTGCATTGAATTAATCATAAAATAAGCTGAAATTCTTGCTAAAGGAAATAAGAGTTATATTTCAAATATTTCTGACTACAAAAATACACTCATTTTTTATTTGAGAACTAAATTGTTGTGTGCCTTGACTTACAACAACTTCATTCTCAAATAATAAATGTGCCTTATCTCAGGCTACCCAAATTCTCAAACTATATTGAAATTATTTTTCTAGCAAATTCCCAAATAATCTGAATATTTTTATTGTGGACCTAAATAAAAAAGCACACATGCACGCGCACACACACAAACACACACACCTTAGACACCAAGATACATTTGTAAAATATTCAAGAACGCTACTAATGTTAAATTTTGATTTTGCTAAAGTGTAAATACCAGGAAGTAGTTCTCTATAACTATTGTAACTTCGAGTAGGAAAAAACAAACAAACAAAAAAAACCAAAAAACCCTCTACGTAAATATGTCACTATTTGAACCTGTTTGAATGGCTCCACTACTTATATCATAATTGGTAATTGAAGCTGCTTTTATTACCTCAGTTTTTAAATCATGAAGACACTAAATTAAAGGCCAGCTAAGAAAGACAGGAGATGCCTGTAATTTAGTTTCCTTATGCTGGATTCTTTGCATCGCTTTTATAATTGGCTTACTATACTTGACTTATTACCTTGTGTCCCTCGACAATCTGAGAAGTAGTAATGGTCATTTGGGAATCTGGAATCATACAGATGAAGACTCCCTAAAGTGTTCTCTCTCTATGTAAGTGGAAAGGAAGATGTGTTACTATAGGTATTCAAGGAAGTTCATATTGCTATGTTATGTCCCTGTGTTTGCATTAATAAAAGATACAGTAATATCCTGTTAACACCTGGTGGCCCCCAATGATCCCTTCTTCTTGGTATTCACAATCAAGGTTTTTTTCTAGTACCTCCACATTGTACCAGTTTGGTCTGTGTGTCCAACCAAATACAGCAGAAGGGAAGGTATGTCAGCTCCAAGATTAGGTTATAAAAGCCTGTAGCTTCCATCTTGGGCTTTCTTTATTTCTCTCTTGGATCATTTGCTCTGGGGAAGCCAGTTGCCAGGTCATAAAGATGCTCACTAGCCTTTGGAGAGGCCCGCATAGTGGGAACTGAGATCTCCAATAGCCCACTAGGAACTGAGGCCTGCCAAAAACCATGCAGGTGAGTTTGGAAGCAGACAACGACTCCATCAAGCCTTCAGAAGACTGCAGCCCCAGCTGATGGCTTGACTGTAACCTCATGAAAGACTATGAGCCAGAACTGGCAAGCTAAGCCGCCCTCTGATTCCTGATCCCCAGAAACTGTGAGGCAAAAAGCATTTTGTGTGTTTGTTTTAAGCTGTCAAGGTTGGGGATAATTAATAGCAATTAATAGTGAAACACAGGGAACACCAACCTTATGACAGCATTGTTTCTACAGAGCTGCAGGACTAGGGAGAAAGCACTGAGCATCTTTTTTTTCCCCCCTCTGGGAAAGTGGCTCTTAGTCTTGTAAGGGTGATGAAAACTTGTAAAACTATGATAAACAATCAAGATCTCTTCCTTAGAAAAATGTACCTACACTCATGGACATAATATTTTGCAGATGATGTCGGGGATTTTATTTAATCTCTGAAGGCTTACTAGGAGTATACTCTGGGTGCAGGATGCCAATTAAAAAACCCCAGCCCCAGGAGAAGATCAGGTGGAAAAGTAGTGCTAGAAACAGGCAGGTGCCCCACTTGAATTAATAACCCCGGGAGTGTTGGACACCAGAGAGCCTTTCACCCAGCTCACACCTCTACTCTACTCCTGCAGGGGGAAGAAGCCACAGTATTTCGAAGAAGGTTGCCAAATGATGCCATGGATTGGGAAGGCCATGGCAATAGCTTGGCGTTTAAGCTTTCCTACACTTCAGTCTGCTTTTACTTTTCTTTTTTTTTCTCAAGTAAGCTCCACACCCAGCATGGAACCCAATTAAGGGCTCAAACTCATGACCCTGAGCTCAAGACCTGAGCTGAGGTCAAGAATCGAATGCTCAACCAACTGAGCCACCCAGGTGCCCCCAATCTGCTTTCACTGTTTTAAAAAATGTTAATTCAGCAGTTAGCTATTGAGGCGTGAAATAGCAATGCTTGCCTCAGATCTTTAACCTGGGGCCCAGGTTCCTTGCTGTTGATCTCCTTAGTAGGGCTGTTGGGAAATGCAATGTGTACAGTGAGTCATGCTGACCCTCCTTGCCCGTGATGACATCTCTGTCGACATGGGGATGCACACATGAAGGGCAGCAGCACAGGAAGCATCCTCCTCATAGACAAGCATCAAGGATGCTTTTCCAGCTGCCTAGCCCTTGAGAGTCTGGCAATGTGGCGCAGCTTTGAAAAAAAAAAAAGCATAATGTTTGTATATTATTCTGGGTGATTAGTATTTGCTTTTCAACACAACTCATTTATAAATTTTATGACTTGCCAGAATGAGAATCAGAGGGAAATTGTGTGTGTGTGTGTGTGTGTGTGTGTGTGTGTGTGTGTGTGTGTGTGTAAGGCAGGGAGAGGGAAGGATGGGGAGAGAGAAAGAAAGAGAAAGCATAAAAAATAAACTGGCCTTCAGAAAACTTTCTCTCCATGAAGCTCATCAGACAGAAACACTGCCTCCCAGTCCACTTGGGCCACCCCTACGCTACCATGAGTACAACAGAGCCTCTCCTTACTTCGTCCTTTTATCCAGGAAACACAATTAAAAGCCTACCATGTGTCAGGCTATCCTTTGCACCACCAATAACTCTAATCATAAGAAAAGTCTAAGTAGCCCACACATATGCAGAATCTTCTAGAATTGCACGTGGGCAGTATCCTTCTACAGCTACCTCTCTCAGACTCTGCTAACTCCAGAGCTCTGAGCCAGATTATTCAATCATTAAAGTTCTATTTTATTGTATCCAAGAAAGGCAGCGAGGATCTAGAAGAGATCACAGAAACCTGTGTCAACATGAAAGAAACGCATTGTTGGTGGAATTTGAATTTCCAGTGCAGCTTCATGCTGAAGGATCCAGCACGAGCTGGAGGACCTGGGAAACTGGCTCAGGCCTGAAACCTCCAAGGTCAGAAGTCCTCCTCCATGCTAAGCGGTGGAGCCTAGGTCTCTAGTCTGGCTCGGTAATGGCCTCCAGAGCAAATCCCAACGGGAGGTAGGATGGCCCACCTAACCCAGCCAAGCCACAGAAGGTCTGCACCAAGGAGCTGCCACCTCTATGGTTACAAAGGGAAGAGCCCACATCTTCAGAGGCTGCCACATGATTCCATGGCGTGGAAAAGCTATGGCCCTCGCTTGCCCTTTTAGCTTTCTTGCATTTAAATCCAGCTGTTTTAAATCATTTTTTCATTTTTATTTAGTTTAATCGCATTTTATTTTGGACACAGTGGGTAAAAGGATAGAAAAATCCCCCACCACATTTTCTTTGCTGGGATTTGAACAAAAGAAATCATTTTATGATTATTGTCTTGTGACAAACTGCTCACAGACCTAATCTGATGTGAAACTGAGGGGGAAGATGAGTATTATCATTTAAGTTCGATATAATAAAATGCCTCTGCTTGCTAAGAAAGCAGAAAACTCTGTGTTTATGTATGTGATTAACAGATTCTCTTTCCTTTTTATATGTCTTTCTTCTGCTCCACGTTAGTGTTAGAAGGACAACACTTGGCTGTCTGCGGGCTAATATGAATGTGAAGGCATTTTTTTTCAAATCTGACAACCTCACTGGGTCTGTTTTAGTGACCAAAATCACGCCTCTATTCCCCCTTAGGTCACATCCTAGGAACACACACAACCCTTGGCTACTTTTCCGTCACTTCCCTGAACCAGGTCCTCTTCCAGAAACACCTCTGGTGAGCTGCCGTTGGATTTATCCCTGGCTCCAGCCTCCTGAGTCCTACCAGCTGGCTGTCTGGGGAAGGACCGCACTAAAGAGGCAATTAAAACAACTACTCACATCGTGTGCAAATATTCTCTCCCTCACTCTCTGATATTCCTCTTCTCTCTCTTCAATTGATTTACTTCGTCTGTCATCTCTAAAGGGATGCATTCTGTTTTGCTGAACAGAAAAAAGAAATCAGTACGGTTATCCAAGTTGAGCTGCTGGAAATCTGCAGTTAAGCAACTGTCAGCCGAGAATAATAAATGTTCACTTAAATAAATGGAGCATGAAGAGTCTCATTCCCTCTGGTCCCTAAGGAGGCAGTGCCGGCATGTGTGGTGTGCTGTGTGTGTGCATGACACGCAGTGGCAGGTGTCTACTGCTCCTGCTGGTCTCCCCACTGGATGCAGGGAGTACAGCTGTTTCCAGAATGAAAGCACCTGGACGTGTGTCAGGTGTTCAGCCAGCTCAGCTATGACGTGGGTCACAGGGAGGGACTCTGTCTCCTTTGCTAGGCTGTATGCTTTGGAGTCCTTAGACAAAGGTGGAATGCTGAGGAAGTGGCTAGTTCAAGGCGGCTAAGGGAAGAAATGGCTCTGAAAACCGGGGCACTAGAGACACAGAACAAGGGAACCAAGCAAGTAATGGGCAGAAAGGAAACTGGACTTGATGTCTCCACGTCCTAATTTGTGTTTCTTCTTTACTCAGTGACTGACTGATCCTGTGCCCTGCATTTCTGCATAGAAGGTAGAAGCTAAATTTGAAAAGCCTGTTGATTGAGGTCAATGCCAAGGAATCTAAAGTAACAATCCAAAGAACCCAGCATGAGGACTGTTCTTCAGCCTTGCATCTGCACCGCTGCCTGCATCTCAGCGACCCTCCCATCGTCTTCTTGCCATTCCTCACAGAATGCTCTGCATTAACCACGTTCATCCATCCATTCAACAAACGCCCACTAAGTACACGACACAGGCATGTGGCTTGGAGTCAACAGGAGCTACTTGTCGCTTGATGGTGGTAGTGGTGGGGATAAGGAAGAAATGAGATACAAATGACAAACAGGTTTTTTAAAAAAAAGTGCGTCAGAGATGCACGTACTGGCTTCCAGTGACTCACTGAGAGCCATTAAAATAATAACTTCAGCGAGATGCATATTGTCTTAGCTTTAAGAATTCTAAAGCAAAGTCTATTTTCAAAAAATCTATTTTGATTGTCAGAGACACAAAGTGTAATTGTAATGGCATTATATAACTCCCTACTGTTCTAATTATTGTTTAATATTTGTTTTCTTTTGCCATTCACTTAGTTTTCTTCCTAATTACCCAGGATCCCACCCCCCCACCCCGAGTCTGGAGAAGAGGTTTAGCAAAGTCTCTCCACCCTTGCTGAGGAACCATAAATAGGGCTACTCTAGGACAACGTAATGTTTTGTCACAAGCAAAATATGCAAAAAGGAGAAAGTTCTGCTACAGTTCATGCAAAACAAGCACACGGTTTACATGGACAGTAGAACATGGGAAGGAGGAGTGGGGAGACTAAAACATGAACTTGATTCTTTTCTGTGAAGACTTATTTTAGGAGAGTTGCAAAATCCACCTGTCCTCACCATAACAAGGTTTGTTCTTTACAGCTACACCAGTTGGCCATCGGTCCATATTGAGAATCCAGCTCAATCTGTGCACAACTGAAGGGCAAAGCTGTAGGAGTGGAAGGACTGCCACAGTGACACAGACATCTGGAAATGTGATGACAAAGCTTTCCCCGACAGCTCCGGCTGGTGGCCTCCCAACCCGCCCAACACATGCAGCAGGGACTGCGCCAAGCACCACCCATGCAGCCCAACACAGAGCCATGGCTGAAGCAATCAGGACATGTTCTCTTGGCTACCCACTGAAGGCCAGAGGGGGAGGCGAGGGGGCAAGGAGGTTGGTAAGAGGACAGTCAGCATTGGAGGCGGGGTGGAGGGAGCTGGGGGCGGGAGAAGGGGAGAACAGAACGACAAGAACATAAGTCAGCCCACCTTCAAAAACAACAACGTCAGCCACTCTCAAACTTGAGAACCAACCTGATTGTCTTCTTTATCAATACTAGAGTTATCTCGCTTCAAGATAAACCGCTTCTGGGATTCTTCACCTTTTTCATCTTTTAAATGTTCACAAAACCTTTGCTCTGGTCTGCCAGCAAAGTAAAACATATCAATAAAAAAGTTTTCCCCCCTGTTTAAAGTTATTTTCTTAGTGCTGTTTTTTCCCCCACAGTGGCATTCAACTTAAATAAAAAAAAAAAAAAAAAAAAAAAAGAAGTTACGCATGGTTTTGACACTAGAATTGCCGGCATTTTACGGATAGGTAATAATATGCCACTTCCCAGGTCTTGTTAGAATACCTTTTGTTGTCTGGAATTCGGAGTCTTGTTTGCTGAATGCTTCTCACCATGGCTGAAGTTAAAAAAACATTTTAAAGACCTGAACATATATAGTGTATAGATGTTTTCTTTCATTATTTTGACCTCCACTGCTCCTGAATTCAATCAAGGTCACAGCCACATTGCCAAACAAATGCACATGTTTAGAACTTGGGCAGGCCATATTAATTCACCAACGTCTGCAGACTAGGGGGACAGCTCCTCTTATATCGTCCCACTCAAGAGCCATCAGAATCCATAGCAAGAGAGGATCATCTATAAATTCTTTCCGTCTTTCTCAATGACAAATGCTCTGGAATCTGGCTCCTGTAGACTCTGACATCCTTGACCATGTCTTGTAAATCAGTTCAGTAATTGGGGAAACGGAACATATTTAGTTTAAACAACTTAATGGCTGATTAGCATGGGGGAAATGCTCCAAGCAGTTACACACTATTGATTAGTCAATTGATTTTTCAGGTCCTCTTAATCATTTTGTATTATTACTGGAAAGGGCTCCACGTTCTTGTTAATTTCCCACACTCCTCACTGCATGCCACAGAACTCAATGAATGGCTCGGGCATGGGTTCACCCCCAGAGGAAGTGCTAAAATGTTTGTCCTGGGTTTAGAAGAAGTTGTAATTGATGACTCTCATTAAAGCGTCTCTGTCATGTCTAATGTATTACATCTGAAGCCCAGTGGGTTTTCTATCTCTACTGGGTTTATTATGAATTCTGTTATTGGAAAGCCACTTCTCAGTGTCTGTTGTTTAATATGGGTGACCAGTAATTAAGGGAATCTCATAATTTCCTTCTAGCTCCCAAATAAGCAAACGGCACATTGAAAACAAAGGAGTCATTTAAGTGTATAGTTCAAATCTTGACGAGATGCATCCTTTATTCAAACACATGTACACAGATTATACTGATATTGGTGAGCAGACACTAACAGAAAATTGGAATAATACCAGTTATGGCTTCCAGAACTGTGTATGATTTTTGCAAAATGGTATCATTGTCATACTCAATCCTTACACTAAAACTCTGATGTAGGAGGAACAAATATTTCATGCCTCTTTTACAGATAAAGAAACCATCCCTCAGTGATCCTTTTGACTCCCAAGTTTATAGATTTTCCCAGCAAGCCACAGGCATCAAACAGCCTATTCACATCCTTGCAGAGATGTGATTCAGTCTCTCTGCTTCCACAGCACACAGCAGGCCAGAGCCCCTCCAGCCTCACAAGGAAGAACAAAAACCCTGCATGACATCATCCGAAAGATCAATGGAGATGTTTTCCACCAAAATTAAAATGTAAAATATGATACAACAAACAATCTGCAAGTGCAAATATGGCATTTGAAAATCAGAACACTAAGGGAACAAAGTAAACTTGCACTTTACAGTGAAAAGGCCATTTCCAGTGGAGAAATTAAACGTGTCTCATGTGTCGCATGCTTACAGCACACTTCTTATTCCACTGGATAGTCTTATAATGTTAGTGTGAATATGGGCAGGCCACTATAAATAATAACAATTCTCCAAGAATTTTTTTAAAGCCTCCTAATGTTTTCAGCCAATACTTAGATGTTACCTTTTTTTTTTCTTTTTTTAATGTAGCAAGTGAAATTGGGATATTAACTTAGATACAAACGCTGATTGTGTCAATGCTAAGTAAGTCTCTCTGAAGGTACTTAAACTCCATAGTCTGGTGAATTCTAGTAGATAAAATGCTTTGCTTGCTGCTAAGTTTACAGATCTATTTCTTGTATTTGTTGCTAATAGTCTGTAACTGTTCATTTAGATATAAAGTGGTCTGGAAATGTGAACTTTTTGATTCACGAGCAGAAGGTGAATTTGCTTTAGGCTAACTTCTTTAAGAAGAAAACTGCTTTGAGATTTCAGCATACTAACCAGGGCAAGAATGCGAGCTCCCTGTTGGTAGAGACCTTGCTTTTTAAAGACTTAATTCTTAGTGCCTAGAACGGTGCCTGGAATATGGGAAGCATTTGGTT
Organism: Zalophus californianus; assembly: GCF_009762305.2. NCBI lineage: Eukaryota > Metazoa > Chordata > Mammalia > Carnivora > Otariidae > Zalophus > Zalophus californianus. Next base: position 64,515,079 of record NC_045595.1, on the reverse strand, counting down.
GAATAAATAAATTAACCAATGTATGAACAAATGAAAATTTAATAGAGCTGTTTATGAATCACTGTATTTTAGGGACAGATCAAAGAGTCACTGAATAAGATATGCAGTCATAAATTTTTAAATTATAAAATGACAAGAGAGAGTTTGGTTAGCAAAATCATAAATTCAAATTTAGAACATGAGGAAGATCTTTAAAAATCAAATTTATGTTTTGGTTCAAGTTGACATAAAAGGATCATGTTACTTTAAAAAAGTCTTTAAAATTTGAGGGCATTTTGGGAAAAGAAGTGGGAATGAGAATCTCAGTTTTTTTTTTAGTTTTGGAACTTCTCAGTTTAAAGTGTTATAGCTACAAGAGCTGTTCAAATATTATTTTTGAAATTTCATTTACATTTCCTCATAGTGCTGGCTTATTTGGTTTTCATAGCAGAACTTATTTAGGAAAAATACATCTATCACATAAGAAAAGAATAGTCAAAGGAGCTTGTTCTAATCAATAATGTAAATGTGATTCAGAGCAAAAGTATTTCTTGTTCTGATACATATTATGCAAAGTGCATTCTCCACAATAGCTTTTCAAAAATATCCTGTTTAAATTTTTTTTCAGACTTTAGAAACTAATAGTCAAAATTATTAGTTCCTTCATGATTTTCCAAAACCATTTTAAGTGATTACAAAATAACCACTTGAAGTTTGTGTAAAACGGGGCAGGGGGGAGGCTAATAAGATTGTTCCAGGTTGATTTTATCGGGAATTATCTATTACTCTAGAGCTAAAGGGCAATTTGCAGTTAAAATCAGGCAAACTAAAGTATACAACTGAAGTACTGTCTGTGATTGAACTACAAATTACTGGTAATGCATCATTATATTAGAGCTTTTAAAAATCCTTTCTACCACAAATTTAACATCATAGCAATGTTATTTCTTAGCCATAAAAATGAATGGAGCTGAAGTAATATATTATGGACCTTTGTTTAAAATGGGAACGAGTAACTTTCGGGGTATCAATATGAGTATGTATTATGAGTTATTATCAATAATATCAAAAACTCATATTATCAATATGAGTATGTAGTCAACTACATACATATCTCCTAGTCATGCATGACACATGTCTAATTGCTTTTTCCTGATGGATGATAGTCCATGAGGTATTATTTCTAGCTTTCTCTCTATCATCATCAAGAAGCAGAGAAAAGGGATTTAATGTTTCTTCTTGATGAAAAGATAGTTTCTTCTTCTTAAGGCACAATTTGTAGTAGGTATTTATTGTAAAACTCATTGTTCGTGTGTGGTGAACAGTACTGGCATTTCCAGTCAGTGTCTTGGTATCTCCAAACAAACCTCTGAAAAATCAGAATTAAGTCCTCATTGTTCCTCATTAGACACGGCTCAGGAACTGAGAGGCAGTGTGGCTGAGTGAAACCCTGAGTAATACATTTAAACTCTGTCTTCTAGTCAATCTGTTACAATTTTAGGGTTCCCCCCCTTGAAGCTTAAAATAAATGAACACTCATTATTATTTTAAAAATCTTTTTCATCTAGAAATATTTTCACCACCAGTTTCTTGAGACCAAATATATTAGTTTTCTTCCAAATAGTTAAGCTTAATCCCCCCATTCTCTACATATACACAGATGAAAAATTCAATTCTACTAAATATGAATAGGCTCAAATGGATGCCTTTGAATTTCATACCGAATAACTGAAAGATGGTCATCAATATGCATAAGTATCTTTACAAAGAAAGGTTTCTGTGCACAACAGGATACAATATTTTGATGGTCTAAGACATCTATCAAAAATATTTTAATAGTCGAACATATTAGGGGAGTCTAAGAAGCACTGTTCCCTTAGTACTTTTAAGTCAATTAAAATATTTATAGCTGATGACTTTAATTTAAAAAATAAAGTCCTACATTCTTCTTCAAGTATTTTGCAACATCCCCTACCATCCCCTGTCATTTTATACCATTTCGTTGTCTCTTAAATGAGACCACATCTTACAAACCCCCTATATGCAGTGCTAAGTACCCAGCTTCCTTTATTTGCATCTTTCAAATTCATATTCTCAATTTTCTATACCTTTGACAAAATCATTTTATTCTTCTCTCTCTCGATTGTACTGTACATATAAACAGAGACATGCAAGCTAACACAGGACTTGACCTTGACCCTCCTTTTACAGAAGGCTATTCATGAGCGACAACAACATTAAGCAGAATGCTCAAGACAACAAAGGTCTATAAGGCATCTCCTCGTATTGGTGCCAGTACCCTGGAAAGTAGGCCATGTGCATTAAGAGCCTTATAATTGTCAGTCCACCTTGACAGAAGGGATTCCATTTCCAAGAAGGAAGCCAAAGAAAATAGTAACACATGGATACACAGTGTCATTGTTCAAGACAGCGAAACAGTGGAAATCCAGGTGGCCTGATTAAGTAGCTTAAAATACCTCCATATGTAATATGCAGCTCTATAAAATGATATTCGAGGCTACTAACATAGAAAAGTGATGTCTAAGAGGATATACTATAATCACATTTATGTTGAAAGTATAATATCTAATAATAATGACAGTAGTTGTCTCTGGATGGTGGAGTAATGGGCAACTTTTACTTCTAACTTTTTATATATTTGTGATTACTATAATAAAAAGCATTTTATAACAACAAATAATAAATGCTATAGGGTTAAAAATATATGAAACCAATTCAACGACCTACAAGTGGCTGGCATATAATCATTGAATTGTGGACAATTAAAATATTCTTATCTTTTGAATATTTTCTTCCATGTGCTGTATTATTTTATGATCTAAAGTGGATATTTAGTTTTTTCATTTTGTCAGAAAATCACCCTTTTTATTGCTGTGTCCTTGTTGATCAAGATCCATAGAAACTTGCATTTACTAATGATACTGTAATAATAACTAAGTGATAGTGTTTAATCTCAAGATCTTTTTTTTTCTTCTTTAAAGGGAGAATTCAAATAATAATGATAGAGCAAAAAGATAAGATGGATGAGGGGAAAAAAGGAGAAATTATGAAATTTGAAAAAGAGAAAGAAATTCTATGCATTAAGACCTAGAAGATTATATTCTGTGTTTGTGAATTTGGCTATTTCTGAACAGTACTGATCATGGTATTGCCAACAATACCAAGGAGTCACACACATCAGATCGATACACTTAGCCTAACAAAACAAGCATGTTTTTGCAAGTTTACCTATAAATTGAGAATTTCCACAAATGAAAAAAAAGCTTTTTTAAAAAGGGCTAGATTATCACTGAACTTTTCTCTCTTTAAGTTCTTCATCCTTCCATTTCAATATTACATGAACAGTAAAAGGCAGTAGCATTAATATATGCAATGACCAAAGCTCCATTCCCTGCAAAGCACAATGCATTTGAATTATCCAATAGCTTTATATAAAATGGATGTGAACTAGCATACTAAATTTAACACAGCAGTAGTTTTAATAATTAAACTAAGTTTTGAACAATTCACATATAAATACTGATAAGTGGGCCCAACAAAAGTTTGTCTTTTCAAAACATGCTTTGTGGTGTCTTTTCAGCTCTGCACCTTACTAAATATGTGCTTTTTGCAATTTACTTCACATCCCTAAGACAGAGATGTTGTTTGGTTGTTTTGTCGTAAAAATGGAAAGCAATAATAATTCTTTTCTGAGAGTGTTTGTGAGGATCAAGGAGATACAAGATAATGCAAGTTAAGTTTCAAGCCCAAAGCCAGGCGCACTCAATAGACGTTATAAGCCATCATTACCATTGTTCGTATCTTTCTGAGAGGTCAAAATCTTAAGGTACCCCCAAAGAATACTGAACCAACATTTACATTACTGTTAATTTTAATTAGGATAAATCCAATCTGCACTATAATATTCAAATAATGGTTTGATTCATGAGTTCCAAATGAAGCAGTAACAATTGTCTGAAAGTAATGTTTGCTTTGGAAACTGCTGAATGTGATTATTGTTTCTTGGCATGAAAAGCTTTTTGCTTACACATTACAATGCTGTGTATAAAAACATTCCATTTAAGCTTATATGCAAATATAGTATTTTACTTGCTGAGAAGGTCCAGAGTGATCAATGTGCTTTAACTGATAGAGAATGACTAAATATTTTTTGGATGTGTAAGGAAATGCTTTTTTTTTTTTTTCACTTTCCTGGTTTAAAGGGCAGGCAGGTGGGAAGCGAGGGCTATGCCCCCCTGGGAACGCTGTGGTATCTAGAAAGGCTGGGAGGTTGAAAGGACTATAGCTGTGAGGTAAAATGTATTAGGAACGCATCCACTTTCCGAGGTAGATTCCAATTTATTGTTTGAAGATTGGTACCAATCATTACAATCTAGCATTTAAGTACGCAATTCAATGGAAACCAGACAACTTTGACCAATAAACCACAACTTCTCTTTCTACTGTATGGCCAATTCTATCTTCCCTAAAGCTATGATAACATGCTCATGGCCTCTCCACTCTCAGAAATCTTAAGATCAACAAGACACAAGAACTACATCAAGAAGACCAGCTCTTCATTAGATCCAACCAGACCTATATCTTCAAGTATGCCTGAAAACTCTCCCTGAGGCATAAGGACTGAAGTGACTGCCAACCCTAAAGGTGGGTCTAGAAGCGAGAAAGGGAGAACTCTGCAACTTGGTCTCATTCTGCTGCCTACAGCGAGAAAAGCAACAAGTTCTAGTAATCTCGCTTCCCCCAAAACCATCGCACATTTGGGATAATACTGCATGCAGTGTATGTGTATACAGTGAACCCTTCTCCAACTGTCCCAACTCGTATGACACAGATCATATATTTACACACACACACACACACACTCAGGTGTGTGGGCATGCACACACAGACACACAGTGCTGATCAATATTATCTTGGTTCCTTAACATAAACAGAAGAGGGACATGTTCGATAGCCTATAGTTCTTTTGTTCAAAGCATGACACTGAACATGAGACAAGCTTTTCACTTGGCACCGCCTAAGAACCTGGAACTGGGTTGGGTCTTACTTCAACATATGTCGGGACAGTTTTTAATCCAGTGTGTTCTGGAGTTTTGGTGGCATCACAGTTTTAACATCCACCTTGGTATTACCATTGTTTCATTGAGTTCCTGGTTCAACTTTAAAAAATAATGAAATGCAAATTAGGATTTTGTAAGGAAACCAAGGGAATTTGGTTTCCTTCTTACTTTTTCATCATTTCAGAGTATTGGTTCTATTCATATTAGTGCTCGTTTCCCTGACCTGAGGAGAAGGGTCATGGCTGAGGAGCGAGCTGCAGATTTCAGTCTTGGATCTTCTGTGAGTTGACTAAGTAAGATCAAGACATGAGTCTGTTTTTGCTACTGTAAAATGGTTTAGTTTTATCTACCTTGAACATTGTGAGCTAAATAGAGTATTTATTTAAAAGAATCATCACCCCATGGGAAAGCACTTTTAAGAGAAAGCAACATTAAAGATTCTAATGTGATAGAAGGAGCATGCATGTTTCATTTCCACAATTAAGGGGTAAATCATCCATACAACACTCCAAGGGCCATAAATAATTTCAGGTGGGGAAAGGAACACAACAAACTTACTTTCTCTCCTCACGATATATTTTTGAGACTTACCTATCTCATCTACAAGATGCAATTTCTGAGGCATTTGAGAATAATAATATGAGAAAATGCAACATTTGTGAGAAATGATACAGAGTTTGACCCATGTTAACAAATCAGTCTTACTTTGAGCCTGAGTATTGATTAAAGGACTAGGTTGTCAGTTCAGTAAATAAAGCTTCATGGCTTTGCTGAGAGCAATGTGATTCTTAGTTAGGTTTCTGATCTTTGGCTTCAAGTCAGATGCTTTTCAAGGCTATTCCTATGAAAAAATGCAGAGTAAATTTACCATGTTTAGAAATAACAAGATGCCAACCAACCACTCATAGATTTCCAAGAGGCATTTAAATAAATTGATGCCTGATCTTCTTCAGAGGATCATTAAGCAAGCAGCAGTATCGGGATGCTACTCAGTTTACTGAGGGTGCTATTCACATGCCTAGCCAAAGGAAAAGAAATAGAACACATGTGGGAAGGAAAGCTTGGGGTTTTAGTTAGTTTGTTTTGGTCTAAATGCCCTGGATCACCTGCAGGGAGTGAAATGCTCAAGAGTCAAAAATGGATGATTCCCATTTTAAACCTCAGTCTCTTCTGGAAACTGAGCAGAACAGACATCCATTGCTGCTCTAACCCTCCTCTCTGTGTCTGTCGCTGGGCAGGTGGAAGGTCCCACAGTCCTGCCTTGTAGTGCAAGACTTAGCCATCACTTCAGGGATTCCCAACAAAGTCAACTGGGCTCAACTGCTTCATGAAAGAGAAGCTTATTGTTCTTGTGATTTACCAAATAGCTAGCTCAGTTAATTATCCTTTCTGGAAAAAAGGAACAAGCCAACTATGGTCATCACTACTCAGGTTCACACTTCTCAGGAATCCAGGCATTATGTTCTCTTAAGGTGTAGGCTCAAATCTCTGCCTTTGGGTCACTATTCTCGTTTCACAACACAAGCCAACTATGGTCATCACCATAGCTGGTTTCTGGGGCCAGGGACCTCTCTCCTCCAGTGGAGATGTCATTTCCAGAAGGAAATGCTCTGCACTGCACCGAGAGTAGGGGATTTGAGGCAATGACTGTGGGTGGGTGCCAAAGTCAAAAGAAAAAATATTCAAGAGATGACAATCTTCTAACATGACAATTATCTGGGACTAGTTAAACAGTTACTCTGACATTTGCAAAGACGTTCAGATACACATGGGACTCTCTTTGCCTATGACTGATCTTGGCCCTTTGGAAAACATTAATGCAAAGAGATGGTTTCAAGCCTCCAAACGATACAACCTGAGCATATATCCTTTCTCTAAGATAGAGAAAGGCAGACAGAGATAAAAAAAAATCATCTAATAAAAGAACAGTGGGCTGCTTTGCGCTAAACACCTAGAAAAGTAAGCAAAAGACAGTGTGGAGATCAGAAAGGCAGACAAAGAGAAGGGCAAAGTTTCTCATATAAAAATAGACACATATATTTGTAGCATTTAAATATTTTTTATAAAATCATGTTCATATTTTTAGCCTCAGTCCTAAAAAATAAAAAAGAAAAGAAAAAGCAACAGTATAGAGAGTAAGTACATTTTAAATATCATTTGCAGTACCAAAATAACACAGACCCTAACACCCCCTACCTAGATTCCCAAGGGGCTCATTCGGTGCTACCACCTAATCTGACAGTTAACAAAGAATCCCAACAGAAAAAAACTTAAAAGTGCTACAGAGTGAAACATATTTCTGGCAACATACGGGGGAAAGAGGGATAAACTAAAGATGATAGAATATAACAGGGTGAGTCTCAGCTCAAAAACGCCATTCATCATTTCAACAAAAGGCAGTGAATTTTAATGAGGGGCATCCCCAACTACTCAGACCCAATTTGTGAACCAATAGGTGTGCTGGGAGGCTCCAGGTGACACATACTCACCTGTTCTTACCCTGGCTAGCTCCGAGAACCTACAAGGTTGCGGTCCTGGAGGGTCAGGTGACTTCCTTATCAACTCTCTAAAGTACCCAGGTTTGCTCAGAGGAAGGCACTTTCTTGGAATGTCTCCCACATGAGCATGGTTGGCATTTCCTACTCTCTCTGGACTACTCTATCCTTCAACCCCACCCCACGCTCTTGTGGCTCTGGCATGAAACCATGGATTTAGACAATTAGGTTGCCTGTAGTAGTAATTTCATAATAATACAATAGGTAGGTTTACCTCCTACACTGATAGTATTGTTAAGTGTAGCTTTTTCATTTTGGGGGGGAAAAAGATGGAAGCAGAGTAAAGCAAGGTTGAAATTGAATCGATATCACCAAATATCACATTTTGAAGTAGTGATAAACACAGAGGATGCAAGAAGAACTATCAAATTGTGGGAATTATACGTTATTTACTGATACCACTGAGTTCATCTTCAAAAATATCTCCCCTTCCCCCGGGGCACATTCATTGTTTCTTATCAGATAGCAAAAGACTTCAAAGAGGTGGCATTCCCCACCAATCCAAGGAATCTTGTTGAGGATTTTGCTCAAGATGTTCTGGGTGTTTTTGCTCTAAGAGAGTTAGATTATTTAAGAAAATTGTTCTTGGCATTTAACAAACAGACTTGGATCCCAGCCATGCTAATCATTGCTTCTCTGTAAGCCCAAAATTGAACCTGAGTGTGTCCCTCATTTTCTGCTTCTGTAAAATAAGGCTCTAATTACTTAGGCTGTAAATATGTTTTCAGGAGTAAATGGAATAATATACATGAAATAAGAGGTAAAGTATCCAATGCAATGAATAATAAGTAGGTAATGCTCTTATATCACTTAAATAACTGAAAAGTCAGCCCTCAGACAAATTTTTTCCATCATGAAAGACAGATATATTTTATCTCAGGATATTAGAGAAGATACTAGAGGAAAGTAAAGTACATACACACACAAATATAATCCTCACAGTGTACTGTCATGAGTAAATGTTTTGAACCTCATGTGAAACTATTCTCTCTCTGGGCAAAACTTAATATTCTCAAGCCACATTGTATAATTACTTGAATTGCTTATAATCTAGAAAAGCAAGGATTCTGGGAAATAAATTCCAGCCATTTTGTTGCTGAAAGGCATCCATGTCAGAGGATCAGTGTCATTGAAGAAGAAAAATTAAAAATTATATTAAAACGTGCTTTCTCTCTGTCAGCCCTTTAGTTCATTTTTGTGTCCTCCATCCGCAATTTTCAACATTTCTCCCAAGCTACGGTGCCATTTAAAATATGCACGTTCATGTATTTGCACTAAAGTAGCATCAAACTGTATCCCCTGCAAAGGTATTCCCAAAACACAAAACCCACAAGGAGTCATCTGAGGAATTTCCACCTCTGCCTCCCTCCTTAATATAAATGGAAACATTTCCATCCAATAATATACCTATTATAATATATCTTTTACTGTGGTCCCCACAACCATCACATGCCATTTGCCTTGAGAGAGCAACTCTTAAAGTTTTTGGAGGACCAAAGAAAATCAAGACACCCAACACTTAAACGAAATGCTCCGAACAGAATGTTCCATTTAAACTTTTAAATACACAACTTCCTACAGAACAACAATGCTTCTTTGCTAACGCTGATTCTTTGCCAACAGTGATTCTCATTCTGAGGGGGTGACTATTACTATTTGACAAATGACATTTAATTCATCTTCTCTTGTCCTGAAAGATATCAGCACCCCCTCACCCCCTTCCCCAGACAACAGCCACTCAAATAGAGGACGGTTGGAAAGGTGGCTGGAATAGAACAGCACGACTTGACAGCTCTGGGTTGAACATTAGTAAGTTCAGCTCTTCAGGAAATGCCTTAAAAGTCCATGCTCTACAGTCATTTGCCTTTTTTTTGTCTAGGCACAGCCTGACTCACGGAGTGGGGCTAGAGGGTGTGTGCAAGGACAGGCATGGGGGAAGAGACTAAGCCAGTCCAAGCCCTTCCATTGCAGCAACTACACTGGAAGTGTTCTCTGCACGAGCCCTCTTTTGCTCTTCCGGAAGGCATAAACCGGAGGCGTCTATTCAAAATTGTCTATTTGGGGAAGGAAAAAAAACCCAACCAAACAAACTAGTGTTCTCCTGGAAGTGAAATCTAATAACATGATAATATGATACTTATTAGCCAGAAAATGAAAGTTTAAAGGGACAGATTATATCCTCCAGTGGTATTTGGAAACTTGCAAGAATCACACAAGTTCAGACAAGAGCTGCTCAACGGAACTTTCTGAAATCATGGCAATATTCCATGTATGTTCTGTCTCATACGAGCACTTGAAATGTGGCTAGCCTGACCAAGGAACTGAATTTCGAAGCTTAAATCTTATTTAAATTTGACTAATTTAAATTGAAATGTAAATAGCTGTATGTAGCTAGTAGCTACCATCCTGGACATTGCAAGTTTAGGACCATCACTCAAAGTTTACTGAGAGTCTTTACATGGCGCTTAATTTTCTCAAAAACCACTCTACCCAGAAACAGGTATCAAACATGTATGCTAATATCGTGACCATGTGATTGCAAAATCAATGTGAATTAAAAATCAACACACTATCTCTGCTAGTTGAGCCTGTATCAAACAACAGGCTTGATCTATGGGCTTTTCCATGTCTGTTATGGCCTAAAGAGAAAAAGAGGAGAAAAACCAATGAAAAAAAAATTGTCCATTGCTGGCCTATTGTGCAATCAGTGTGTCCCTGCACTTACAGTATCTGAAGGTCATAAGAGAAACCAGAATGGACAATGAAAACCAACAACAGCAACAATGAGGAATGCTTGATGGAGAGAGGACATATAAAGGTTTAAAGGACAGTGACCTTTCATTCCCGTGACAGTTGAAAATAGGAGGTGCATGTGCCAGCAATCAGATAAAGTGGAAAGCTGATAAATTTTAAAACGTATTTTGCCAGCACAGTAGAATGCAACCATAGGACCCCAAAATTCTGAAGCTTCGAGGGCCCTTAAATACCATCCACTTCAAACTCTGCTGCAGATAAATAAGTAATTGGAAGCCCAGAGAAGCGAAGAGCTCGTTGTCCCTGAGATAATAGCCCAGCTCTGTCCCAGATCTCTCAGTTTGTTTTCTCTCCACTATGACCTTCATTCTCGTTCTGCTGAACACAGACTGAGCCTTGAGTAGAGAAAGAGCCTCATCTCTAGCCCTACTTGTCCAGCCTCGGGTGAGCAGAAAATAGAGTGTTTGAAACACGCTGCTCCCTTCACTAGCACAGCATTCCTAAAATCCATGCAATTCACACAATTGACAAGGCACACTGTGAAAAAAGAAATTACAATGCACAAATGTTTTAAGAGAATGCTTTGCATAGGGACAGTTTTTCAGTTTAACATATATTTGCTTATAAAAGTGGCTTTGTGCTGTGCTCAAAACATACATGCCTTTAAGAGAGCCAGGTCCCAATTTCCAAAGCACATGACTACTCATCCTATGCTTTTGGTGACTCAACGGGACATAAAAAGATATTAAGATAGAAGCAAACAATTATTTTAAGGATCAAAAACAAATAAAACACCTTCCTTTTAGAGCCAGAACTTAGACAATTCTCCTTTTACAGGTGGAAAAAAAAAAATGAGATGGCAGATTTTAACTTACTTGTTTCAAGTCACACAGCTAGTAAGTAAAAAAATGGGACTTAAGGTTCAGGATTTCCCTCTCTGGGTGCAGAGCTTTTTGTTACTCTAGAAACCATAATAAGACAGAGGTCTACAAACCAGAAAAGGAAAGAAAAGGACAATTATCCTGTATATGTCATTGCTGTTTTAAAATGTCTGTTTTTGAATTTGAGTTATACTTTGACATAAAATGTCCCATGCTTTTTTCTGTAATCACATGGAGTATTGATGGAAGAGAGACAATTATGTCTTAGGAGCTATGTAAAAAATCTGGGAATAAACCCACTTTATTGCCCAGATTTTATAAACTTTCCCAGTCCTCAGACAATCTTCTGCAGATAAATGCCACACACCGCTGCTAAGTGCAAGAGATAAATAACACTGCACATTTTAAATGTCATGTACTTTGAATTTTATACCATACTCTTATAAATGAATCCATAAGAGAAAAAGAAAATGCTAAATAAATACAGTGATGGGCTTACATTCTTGTGTTGCTGGTCTTGTTGATGATAACAGATTTCCCTGTTTGATCCACATTGTGATCCAACCCAAAGTAAGCTGCCACCCGATGGACAAGCATCCTCTGATAGGATGACATCTGAGGGAACTTTTTATAATGATTGCTGGAAAGGAATGCAAGAAACAGTGGAATCAGCATTTGTGTTTCTGGCCCATAGGACATTCTATAGGTACACACACAAAACCATTCATTTTTCATTCAAAGCACACAGCTTATTTCATCTCTGGCATCACACTTCATGTCCTCATTTCCAGACAATTTTCCACTTATTATGGATTTATTGATTAAGCTACACTAAGTATCTTTGTTTCATAGTTGCACATTTCTCGCAGCAAAGAGAACTTAATGTCTTTTGGAAAGTATTCTATTTTGGTCCATGATACCTCATGAACGGAGCCAGGCTCGGGACAAATGATATGACATAGTATGTGACTGCAGATGCCTATCTGGAGATGTGTCATTACACGGTTTACACTGAAAGTAGCACAATTATGACCAGGCATAACCGACTGCAGCCAGCTGGAGCCCATTAAAAACCTATAATAAAAATGAAAAGGGTTGCTTCTTGTCACCGCTACTCTATGCTAATCAGCCGCCCCCTGTTTATAGCCATTTTGTCAGGAATTTAACAAGCAGGAGCACACATGGTCCAAGCAACAATTCCCATCGATATATAGCTTCTAATCCTAATAGCATCTCCATTTAACAAATCGGCAAACATATTAAATAATGTTTTATTTATCCCTAAATCTTTTCAGAATGAATAATTAAACCCAAATACCAAACTAAGCACATCATATAAATTAATCAGCACTGCAATATAACATACTTGTTGTCACCAATGAAATCAATAATTTCTTGCTCCATTTTCAAGAGTATCATCCTGTCCCTGCAAAATAAATGTTAAAATGAAAAGGTTTGAGGCACTTGCCATTCCCAAAGACCTAAAAAGTTCATTTGCATGTCTGAAAAATTGGTTAAGTTGATATGACTATAACTCTTTACCTAACTCTTCCCTAGAATATCCTGTCCATATGCATGTGGTTTCATTCTACTGAAGATATTTCTCATCTCATTTGTTAAGTATTTTGTAATATTGAAACTTCTGCAGTTTTAACGTTAATTGAGACATGTAAGGTATTAAGCCTATAAGACACATCAAATACATTGTATATTTTAAATTAATAGGAAACTGGAGCAAAGCAAAGCCCAAGTAAATAGTTATAGAACTGCAGTAGAGCATAATCGGTTTATTTAACATTGACTTTCATTCTCTATCTTTTCCCGTTAATCAGTATCTCTTTGTGACCAGGAAAGCAGAACTTGTAAACTATAATTTATTCATTGGGTAACTACCCAGGAATTAAGACTACCTATACATAGTAAACATGCAAACAGAAAAGAGAAAATATGAGAGATAGTTTAGGACATTAGAAAAGGTGCCTGCATTTTACAACTCTGTACTTAGAAATGCTTGGACTCATGGCTTCACAATATTCTACTTTACTCTTTTAAAAAATAAGAGGTTTATTTAATAATTTACCTGGAATTATTCTTTAATGTGTTAATCAGAAACTCATGTAAGTCTATGCCAGTAGAATCCGTGTATTCTTGGCTGCAATCTGAAACAAATAGCAGGAGGGAATTGTCAGGAATGCTGATGGGGAAGGGAGGGTGAAAAAGGTTTCCCTCCTGCTGGGTAAATTTTAGGTGAAGCTATTGGCGTGAAGGTACATGTTTCGAAACTGGCAACTTTGCAGTGTAACACCAGAATGAAAACCAGATTTGAGATGGAGGAACCCAGTAGATCCTGAGTGTGGAAAGATCCGGCTGTCACAGGAGGGGATGCGGGCACAGTCGGGTAGGAGGTGGGTGGGGTGAAATGCCACGTGTTCAAGTCTTGCCGTCAATCAGCAAGGCCAGGGCCTCCACGTGACAGGTACTACCAACCCACAGAAAGAGTTCTCAAGAGTTTCAGATTCCAGGGAACCCTTTTTCTTTTCAAACAGAGAAGGCAAAGAATTAAAGTTCTGTGATGAGACCGTCTAAATATTCATCAGTACAAAACACAGGAGGGCACTAAACATTTCCAAGTCTTTCAAATCTTCTGATGCTGGCTAAAGCTTAATTCCTAAAGTCATCTTAGGAACCTGCACTTCTTTACTCCTGTCACACCTTGGGTTTTAGACATTCAGTAGCAGAGATAATCATTATAAGCAGATACATGGTTACAGGGCATAATATAAGCAGTCATCATTCCTCAGCTAATTGGATGCCCTGTTCTTTCTCGGTTATTTAAGAAAAAAAATGTCTACTGCAAAGCTATTTATTCACGGTATTCTTCGTTTCAACTTAACTTAGTTTTATTTTAACTTTTGTTTCCTTTTTTTGGTTTTATTTTTGTACAGTTGTATGTATGGCCATAATTTGAAAAGTCTGGACTATGGGCTTGGGGTTTTAGAAGGTATAGCTTTTTTTTTTACTATTGGAGTAGAAATGTATATTTTTTTAGGTGAGACATGATGTGGCGGTTATGTGGGCTGCAGAGACCAAATCCATTTATGGCAGATACAATGTTAATCACGTAGTCCACTGACATTGATGTATATACATCTGTGCTTTGGGGACGATATCACTTACCGGCTGTGAATTGCTAATCTACTGTCTGTCTTTTAAGATAAACATGGAAGTTAAGATATAAAACTGGGTATCATTACTGTTCATCAGCCCAAGTTAATTGGATTCATAAACCTGAATTAAGAGCAGATTTATACTCAGTCATTTGTACAAATTTATCATCGAAAACAGAAGATCCGAATGGAAATCCAAAGAGATAAGTGATCCTAAAATTAACCTTTCTGGATACACAAATAATGACACCATGAACAGAAAGGAAATAGAGTTCACATCTTTTACACACACACACACATGTACACATATAGAAGTATATGCAGAGGTTGGTGGCAGGTGAATACGTGTGTAAATCTAGGATGTACTCTGTGACTATTTATCTGTCCAAATTCAGTAAGTTAAGGAAACATGTTCACATTCACCTTTTGATAACATTCTGATCTTGGGTTTTTCAGAGGTTTTATCTTTGTTTTTATCCTTTTCTTTTTCTCTTTCTGAGTCATCTTTCCTAGATTTATCATCCTCTTGCAGGCTGGGAAAACTGGAAAGCTGTAAATGAATTGATTCCTGTTGGGGAAAAAATATAATAATTTAGGGCCAGATTTAAGAATCTCTGTCTGGTTTCCATTTTGCATAGAGGTTATTAAGTACAGGAAAATGAAAGCCAGGAGCAGATTTTTTTTTTTCTTAAATGGTAAAAAAAAAAAAATTAAACCTGTCAGAGAAATAATTGCCCTTTAAGGTGAATTAAACTTCAGAAGTCAATGGGAGGTCATGAGAAACATCTAGTACTAACACTTGGCCTCATGAATATTAACATTAAGCAAGTTACTTTCCCCTAGATCATACCTCTTATTTTCTCTACAGGTTTATTTTTAAACACTTAGGAAACATTTCCTTATCAGTAAGCTTGCGTCACAGCCACTGCCATGTCTCAAAAAAAGAAAAAAAAAAGCTTTCTGAGTTCTTTTCTGTAATTCCTTATAAGGAGAAATCTGCACAAACATAGACAGACAGGTATTACGAATCATAATTACAGATAGAACAGACATAAAGGCCTTAATAGCCAATTTACAATAAAAAGTCTGTTTTAGAACCACATCAACAATGATTTCTACTATTAAGAAAAACCAAGCTATCTAAATGCAGGAATCCCGGGTATGGATGATTATCACACCTTGTTTATAAACTCCATTAATAAGTCATCATAACGTATGGTTAGAATCGGCATCGCCTTTTAGAAAACAGAACTATATTTCCCATCAATTAAATATAAATATTTAATATTATTTTAATTTTTATCAGTCAATTCTTTCCAAAATGTAAAATTTTCTTGAACTGATGCTTTGGTACAGTACTGACCATTTACTGTATTGGGACTGAATCCGTTTTTATATTTATTTATTTTGCACTGGAGACAGATTGTTTTAACTCACATATCAGCCATGTGGTTGATAGTATGTTCACTGTTTTGAAGAAGAATGAGCCAAATCATATTTTTTAAGAAGTTTTATGAAAAACCTGTGCTATGATTAAAACTATGACAAATTAACCAACATTAAGTCTGCTTTCTCTTATGTAAGAGATCATTTGATGGGAAAGCTTTTTTCTACTAGTGACATTAAAATTCATGATGTAAAAAAAAAAAAAAATTCCCGATGACTAATAGTGTTTCTCACTAAAAACTAAACAAATGTTCCTATACATGTGACTAAAGCAATGCCTGAACCTCCTCAAATTATGGCCATCCTAGGATTCCTAGGGTTCTTGGTAAACTTGGCTAATCTAACAAGCATAAAACAAGACCCCCGAAATCAAGTTTGCTTTTTAGGAGGGGCTCCACTGTGAACTCCTGGCTGGAATAAAAAGGCACCAGGGCTGAAAAGACATATGATAGAGAGGATAAAATAAAACATGTTCTCATGATAGATATTTATCCTAGCCAGATTTCCTGACATCCACGTGTTTATCCTGGGGATAGACTTATGCAAAACATGTAAAACTGAGTGTAACTTGATTATAGGTTCTATTGTCATGTGCTTTGGGACAGAAATGCCTTTAGTCTGCAAAGGTTTGGGCAGACTTTAAGGTTTTGATTTGCTTCTGCTTGCTAAGGAGACAGCTGCAACATTTCTGGTTCAGAGAATACAGTTGGGGGTGGGGAAGAATCAATTCAATAGTTGATCAGGCGGGGAAACTGAAGGCACCAAGCCATTGGAGTGGTCTCATTGCTTCTTCAAAACCTCTTGCATCACCCAGCCTCTGTCAGTTTGAATCTACAATCTAAGAGGCCTGGAAGCATAAATACAAGAGCAGAGGCTAAAAGACATCTTCCACCAGAAAAAAAAAAAAAAAGTACAAACTCACGCCATGTGTGGACAGATAGTATTCTCAGAAAAATACCTATCTTTTCTATACATAAATATACATTATGGTGTTGAAAGAACACACAAAAGTGCTATAGAGTTGGTAAAAAACAATCTGTTATTTTTTAATATTTTTATTGATATGCTCAATAATAAAATACAAGTGTTAATAAATACATTGGTACAGGATAAGTTTATATCCAACAACAATAAAAGAATGATTCAAGTCACAGTAATACACTGATAGGTAAATAGTATAACATTAGGAAAGCAAAACTCCTTTAACTGAAGGACAGACTGAACCAGCAGCTATGGGTCTGAGATCAAGTAATACAGGTAGCAAGAGTTTTTCCCACACAGGAAAATGAAGGCAGTTTTCAAATACTGTGAATATACAAATATTAGGGAAGCAATACAATCCATATACTGTATATTTCTGCCAGGGTTCTCTGGGATTCAGTTCCCACATTTTGTAAGTGCCGGTGGTACCTAATGAAGGCATTGCATATAAGCTCAAAGGTCTGCTTCTTTATTCTCTAACAAGTCACATGCCCACTTGCTAATATGTGTGTCTGGGTATTTTTTATTGGCCGCCTGCTCCCACCACCCCTCAGCCAGCCCAAAGAGAGGTGTACAAGTTCTAATTCTCTCTTACACGGCTAGTCTTGGTCACTGAGCTTGAAACCAGCAGGAACAAAGCACCGATTGCATCTTATTTCTCTGCACAATTGTATGGAGAAACTAGACTTAGGTCCAGGACGGGCACTATGATACAGATGATCTCTTAAAAAATTTCCTCCTGGTACCTTGTCAAATGGGATGAAAAGCAGATTAAGTCTATAAAGGCTGTCCTCCTCTGCCTGGTATTAGGAGTGGGGGACAACTGGGGCATGACTTCTCCCAGAGTCTGTCATTCCGCGGAGTTAACATATATCGTGTGCAGTACATTTTAAGCCATCAATCAACATTTAATAATACAAGCCGTGATAGTTGCATTAGTCCCCCTTTTCAGTCTCCATTAAAAATAGAAGCACAAGTAAAATGCTGAAGAAAAGCCACACATTTCTCAGAGCCCAAGTAAAATAAAGCTTGTGTATGAAACATAGTGATGGCTAGAGAAAGATAGCCTGTCCATGCCTTACGACATGAGTGGCACGATAAGAAAATGAGGCTAGCGAAAAAAAAAATACTCTTAGGACAAAATCTATAAGGTATTTATTTTTGGTCCTTTTAAAGAAAGTGCTCTTAATGCTCTCTGTATCCATGAGGAGAATTTAGAGTATTTCAATTAAAGTAAAAAGAGGAAAGCAAACAAGCCCAAACAAAAATAATGATATCTTAATCAATTTTCTCTCCCCTGGGCTCAGATAAATCATTTTGCTTTTGTCTCGACTTCTCTCAGCCTCTGATAAAATAAGGAAAATTTCAGCTGCTAAACTATTTTTATAAAAGCTAATATGATGCCTAAAAGGCAAACAAAAATAAATACGATATGAAGTCCCCATTTGGTCACGGGAGGGTTTTGTCAGAATTCGAATTTTCAGACCCTAATAGTCTTCTTGTAAGGAGCAAAGATAAGTGGAAAGATCCACAGCGATATATAATAGTATTAAATTCATATAAATTTAATAATATGAAATTCACCATCACCTCAGATTCATTTCTGGACAATTTTTTTCAGTATTCAGCATCTCTACCAAAGGCCATAAAAATACGTCTGCAAAGCTCAATGCACCTTATTCACTATTTCCAAAGTTTCCTTAAGAGCCAAGAGTTGTGTTTCTTATAGGCAAGTGTATTTTGGGGAAGTGAGAGGTAAGAATCTCCAATAAGGAAGGAGACAGGATACTTAGGACTATATTTGGTTCAGTCTTATCAAGAGAGAGCCTGTGAGGAAATGCAGCACTACCGTGCTTACTTTTTAAGTTTTTTATCTAAATTCTTTTGAATTCCTTTCCATTTGCAGTTTTCAGAGAGTCTGGAAAAAAACAAACGTAATACTCTGTGACAAACTGTTAAGCTAGTTTAAAATGTCTCATAAGTAGGGGATGAAGCCAGAAACTACGTCTTTCTTTGCTTATTTTTTTCTCCCCCAAAAACACTGTGTAATACCAGATTTCTACTCATGCACACAAAGACAGATCCCATCCATGCAGTTAATGAAAATGACAGGGGGTATACCTGATCCTGAAGACTTTCACCTCCTGGCCTGGCTGAGGATTCTTCACAGACAGCAAGACTGCGAGTCAGTTTACCTTTTCCTGCTCCTGACTGGGGAGGGGAAAAAAAAGGCAAGGCAAGGAAAATAAAGACAACAAACAGAAAATATTCTCTGGCTGTCAACTCCTCTCTACCTTCCCAGGACATTCCCAAACCAGATTTCTAAAACCGAGCTTCAGATTGGCTGCTCAGTGCTGTCTGTCTACACTGGCTTCAAGATTCAGAGCCCTGGGGTGCCTGGGTGGCTCAGTTGTTGAGCCTCTGCCTTCAGCTTAGGTCATGGCCCCAGGGTCCTGGGATGGAGCCCCAAATCGGGCTCCCTGCTCGGTGGGGAGCCTGCTTCTCCTTCCCCTTCTGCCCCTGCTTGTGTTCCTGCTCTTGCTATCTATCTCTCTCTGTGTCAAATAAATGAATAAAATCTTAAAAAAAAAAAAAAAAGATTCAGAGCCCTGTGTTGGTGGGGATGCAAGGGGAGGAGAACGTGAATACATGGATTTAAGGGGCACTTTTAGAAAACTGTGCCCACCACATCGGAAAATACAAAAAAATGAATTGCTGCCACTTTGTGAAAATATAAGGAGAAAGATGATGGAAATTAATTTCTACTAAAACTGAGTTAGGGAGAGATCAGATTGAAAAGATGTTTAAGATGAGGAAAGGGACCTAAACACCAGCACCTGCTTACTTAAAGGGAGAAATCAACTAGCGAGACTAAAACATCTACCCCAGATTTTATTTAAATGAAAGCAAAACAAGCAGCTACTCATTTTGTAAAGTGCTGTCAAATCTAATTGCTGTGAAAACAAGATCAGGTACACACATTTGCGGCTATGTGAACCCTAAATGCTCTAATTGAAAAACATACAGAGCTAGAAAGAAAGACAAAAAGTGCCAACAAAACCCCATTAAAAGGGGACAGGGCTAGTAGAGCCAAGATCCACACACGACCATTTGAAAGCGTGGCAAACATTTTTAACCCCAATGCGAAATATGCAACTGACATCCATCATATCAGATCAATGGGGAATCTCCAGAACCCTACCTTGGATTTTCTTCTTTCTTGATTCTGAGCTGCCAGCCGCCTCTGTATATTAGAAACAAAGTAAAACAAACAAACAGACAGTAAACCAACACAGGAGAGAGAGGGGGAGAGAGAGAGAAAGAGAGAGAGAGGAGTTGTCACTAGAGTCCAGAAATCAATAGTAACAGTGAGATATTATAACCATTGGGGGAGGGTTCCCCTTCCCTCTCTCCCCCAAACTTTTGACCTTTTAACTTTTATCTCCTCCTTATAGCAGCTATGGGGGGAGGGGCGTCAGGGAAGCTGACCTTGAAGGCTTTTGGCCATTATGTGGTTATCTGCCTTTGTTCACTGGTATATAAAAAGAGCTAACACTTTTGTAGTTTGGTTCAAAGAAAAATCAATACAGGCTATTTGCAAGTACAGTTTGTTTTCCCTCTACCAAACCTCTTGCTCTCATAAATCATGGTGTATTTAATCATATCACCTTTTCAGTACAGTCAATCACCCCCAATACCCCCCACCCACCCTTTTCTAGGGTCTTCTCTGTCTCTGTCTCACTTCCTCTCTCTCTGGCTGTGAATTCTAGGGCTTAGGTTTGTTTGCTAATATGAATTGAAACTTTCCCTGCCCTCAGAGGTCCACAGAGCTCAGGTCTTTGATTTTTCTTTGTCTATCATGAGCTGGGTCTTCAGCTTTCCCTGGAATAGCAAATCCATTTTTAAAACTCAGCTAGCCTAAAGCTGCCTCAGGGAGAAACTCTTCACAAGCTCCTTGAGGTGGCCTGGAAATCACTCTGGAGATGCTGTGCACAAATTCAGTCATTAAACCTGATCTCTGGTTATTCATTTCATTTCAAAGGGCATTTTATAGCACCTTTTGGTTAGAAAAAAAGTGATAAATAATTAGGAAAGGAGAGGAGTAGCTTTATGGATTTCCTATTCATTTACTAGTCAAACTCTTAAATGAAAAAAAAGAAAAAGAAAACAAACCTTCAAAGTATTCTGCTTATGAAAGATAGGGACTGAGCACAGTGGTGCAAGCTGGGCAGACAGAAAGGGTTTCCAAGCTCACCTGCAGTTCCAGTTTCTCCTCTTCATCCAGACTCTCCGATTTCACAATGCCGTTCTCCGGGGTGGCAGACTCCTGCTCAGTCCCGCCCTCCTCCACCGCTGCCTGATTCAGGTCTCCTGGCTCAGACATTCTCCCAGACACAAGTTAAAATAACAAGGTGTGATGCCCTGTGAGGTTAAGAAGTCAGAACCTAAAGTCAGTGCACGGTGAAGTACTTCCTATCATTCTTGTGGTATTTCATTCCTCCCTTTGTATTCAAATTCACATGAGCAACTCTGGCATCTCTGCCAATTTTACAGGAAAGGCGAATAAGACAGCAAAATCAAATCCAGTACCCAGGGCAAACACGCGAGGCAGATTCAGTCGCCCTATCCACAGCCCCTCTGCACCCATACACACACACTATCGCGAATACACCTTGCCATCGAAATGGATCAACAAATCTTAAACCAAGACACAGAACTCCCACACATCTTCCCGTCCCTATGCCCCAGGACAAAGGAGAAGAAAAAGAAAAAGAGAGTGTTGCTCCATCTCTTGAAGAGATGACCCTCAGCTGCTGAGGCAAGAGCGTGTATTGAGATGATTCAAAAATGATTTGCAAGTTTCAACCCACCAACATGCCTTCCTAAGGCATAAGGAATACCGTGTACTCTACAAGTAAGGGCAAAAATCAATTTAAGAGCTAATAATTCAATATAAATATAAGATCTAAATTTGGCAATAAACCTTTCAGGGCCAACATTTTCAGGCTTCAAATTGACAGCTACATTATTAAAAGCAAGAATGCTTTCCTGAGTGCCTGGCAGTTGCTAGTGTTACACAGACCCCGTGGAAGGCAGTCTCTGGCAGGCAGTTTTAATGAAGCTATAGCCACTGAACCCCGCTACTCCAGACCCACAGTACACTACTACCCAGATGCTGGAAATGGCTTTTCGAAGTTAAAGCCTGTTATTATTTTTTTTTCTCCCAACCTCCGTACAACCCCTGACACTTCCCCTTCTGATATGCTGTCAAATGAGGTTCATGAATAATTTAGCATTTACTTCCTCCTCAGTTTTTTTTTTTTAAGATGTGAGAAGAAGGAGAGAAAGGAAAGAAATATGGAAGGAAGGAAGGAAGGAAGGAAAAAGAGAAAAAGAAAAACAGTGTGACCTAGAAAGTCTGTTCTTCCACAGAAGTTCCCAAACAATGACTGTCCTCCTTCCAGTCATTACAATGGTAATGATTATTGGACAAATCAGGGATAGGTTTCTTTGGGAGTGTTTAATTACCACTTACTAATTCAGTAACTTTATTTCCAACTGGATATGGGAAGCATGAGAAAAAAATCTAAACCACAGCGATTTCTGTTGCAAATTTGCTAAGATCTACCGTGACAGAACAGATGGTATCTAATGATATCTTTAAAAAACGCAGGCTAACTTGGCAAAGGATTATGGGAATGTAAAAGGAAGAGTTTTCTAAAGGATGGTGGCTTGAGTCTGTAAGTTATTGGTGAGCACTGCTTTTAAGTTTGGGGAGATTTGAGGATATCCCATCCAGTGTATTCAGATAGATTCCTCATATTTCAGTGACACTGGCGGGGTTCTGTGTGTAGTTAACAACAGTTCTATTTCTCCACAGCAAACAGCTTGTTTCTCAAGGTATTGGGTAGCGGGGGGAGGAGATGGACGTCTGTTGCCCTAACTCTGTCTTCAAAGCATTTCCATATAAAAGCAGATTGTGACTAGATTTAAAATGGAATGAACAAATTGAGCTCTAATGTTATAAACTGTAAGCCAATCGAGTCCCTGCTCTAGATCCTGTCTGTTTTGGTTACACTGAATGACCTCTTCTCTGCCAACAGGCACATTTATATGATAACAAAATACAGATGAGATGACAGCAGGACAACAAGGCCTTTACCTTTCGTGCAGAATTCCTGCCGTAGGTCTTGATGACTTACTAGCGGCTTCTGTCGTTCTACACCGGGAAAATCCACACAAGTGATCAGAGACAACTGGAGTCCCATGTCCCCATTAACAGTTCGGAATGCCCATCTCCATGCGATTCCCTTACACAGTTTGACACATCGTCAACCTGAAAAAAGATGAAAAGTCAATAATAATAATTGCAATAGTCATGGCAGGGTGAAGGACCAAATAAATAAGACCAGATTTCTAACACTAATGACCAGCTTCCAGCAAATCACGTTCACAGCTTGATCCAGCCCCACCTGTCTTGGGCTGCCTGCTTCTTCTCTAATGAAGGCTACAGCCCGGCTGTTCAAGTCAGAGCGGCACCCACGCAGGGAGCTAAAATTAACAATTGCATTATGCACCGAAGATTACTCACTTCAATTTTAACCTTTTTTAGTGAAATCTCGCACTTTATATTAAAAAAAAAAAAACAAGCCTATGTGTTTGCCTCAATGAGAATCCAGATCACCTACGAGCTAAAGTCTTGCCTCCTTTTTTAACCAAAGCTTTTGTTTTAATTATAGGTTAATATAATATACTTAATGTTATTTCTGAGACTCCTTTCTTTAGGAAAGTTATCCTAATAAAGTGTATTTCAAGATTTTGATTTAATGGGCATTATCTATAAAAGTGAAAAAAAAAAGAAAAAAGAAAACTTTCACAATGGCATGGCTGAGAGAGCTCTTTCCTCCCTGCTTACAGTTTGGAAAGAAGAACTCCTAATATTGTTGTCGGGCAGTGAACACAGTCTCCCCATTCCCCTCCCTCCCCATCAGGATTGCCACCACCAGCTGGGCATTCTGCTTGACAGCATAGAAAGACTGTCAGAGGGATTCAACAGATTTGCAAACTTTGAGCCCATTGAAAACAATCCACGCTATAATGTGCACTTTCTTTTTCTCACAACTCCTACAGGAGCAGCGGCAAAGACAGCTTGAATGCAAACACAGAGATGGATTCCTAATAATATTTGCCAAAACCAAGCGGTATCTCTTCCTTCTGCTGCAACCCTGGGGCACACCTGCTAAATCCAACAACATGCACACCTCTTCCATCACACACCCATCTTTGCAAACACTAAATGCATCTCAGTTATTTTGTCTGTAGTTGAAAAACACTCCCTGCCTCCCCCTTGCTGCCCCCCCCTCCCAAGTTTAAATGAGCACAGCCGGTTCCTCACCGGATTTTGCTGTGGCTATATTAACAGCATATTGGATTACAACACCATTTGTTGTGCAAGAGAGAAACAACTGTTGAAAATGCGATCACTAATACAGTCAATAATTTCTAGCCTTGTTCTTGCGTTATCAGAATGGCCAATTTGGCTTTACGATATGTTTCTTTGATTGTTAGACATTATATAGCTATGAGAGATAAGTGAACATGCACTGAGGACAAAAATGGATCGCTAATCAACAGTCATTTTAATTTTTCAATTTTGACCAGTTTCACCATGGCTACTATGACTAACACTCGATATTAAATAGAAGTCAACATGTCTTAAAATTAGGATCTATTTAAGTAACCAGCCCATTATCTAATATGTCTCAGAATAGGCACCAGTGATAGATGGAATTACCACATGCTTTTTGGATTCTGTTTTCCTTTTCCCAAAGAAAATGAAGTTATCAACGATCACCTCAATCTTTTTGTCTTCTCTTCTCTGATCCTCATATTTGTACAGTGGCATTTAATCCAGCAGGTGAATGGCAATGCTGTTTTCAAATCTAAGCCTCAGATGCATTATTCCAGCCCCAGTAGGTGGATGCAAGATATAATTCTTTCCATGAAGAAAAAGGAAGAACAAACTGATATTCACGTAACCAACTCAAAGCGTGAACAGCCTGGAAACATGTGTGTGCGTAATTACCAGGACACGTTTTGAAATAGCACTGAGCTCTAAAGTCAGCGAGGTATTATTCTTGCATGCCTGAATCATAAAGTCACCATCTACCGAGATAAAAGGGAATATGGGCATATGGGAATGAGCAGAGAGGAACATATGGATCACAAATATTTTTGTAACTGATTAAAATTGTTCTCTTTGCGAAGAAAGCAGTGCCAGGAAATCAACCCTACTCCAGCTTTCTGTTCACCAAACTACCCGACTCTTCCACTGCTATTTAATCTTAATCTGTTCAAATTTTTCCCCTTTTCACAAAAAAGCAAAACTATTTTTAACAAATACCTTTTATCCAACATTTGATTAATGGGGATGCTGGCCAACTTTCAATTGTTGGAGTGGGAGGGGTGGAGGGAGCAAAAGGAGACCCCATGCAAAGGCACAAAATAAAAGTTACTGTAGGTTTTTCGGTGGGAACAATATTGCAACCATAATTTAAGGGAGAGTATTTAGCAAAGGCAGTCAATCGCTTGCCAAACAAGCTATGGGAAATTGATCAACAGTGCTGCCAACTGTTTTTGATGAGGAAAATGAGTAAAATCACTACCACTTCTCATTATATTTAGGTTGTTTCTTCTCGAGCTTATTTTAGAGTTGAAAATAGTAGCAATCATGGGATCGCGGGGATGAGAAAGCCAGGGCAAGGGGAGAAAGGCGCAACCGCTGGGCTGTCACGTGGAGAAAGCTCAGGATTAGATTCAAATTCCAGGAGTGATTTAGTTCTCAGGGGATATCTAAAATGGGAAATTAAAGTTGAAATCTATTAGCAAGTCGGGAAGGTCACTTTCTTAGTCACTTTCCTCATAATCCTTTTACTAAAAATGAACACAGTATGACTACTCTTATCCCAAATCAATATGGGTAATGTATGATGAAATGACACAATCAACATACATTTATCTGAACAATTGAAATGTCTCTCCCCTAATGTATTGCTCCTTCTTCTTTTTTTTTTTTTAAGCTGGTCAAAATTCTGCAACTGTATGCCACTTGCAAATTGTGGGGATATTACTGATTTGTCAATTGGCTGTGTGAGGTTTTGGAAAACTGACACCTGAGAAACTAAAGGCACATCCTATTCTCAAAACAGTTATTCTGTTAATGCTTAAAAATATTCTGAGTATGTAAAATAAAGTTTAAAGAGTAAAAAAAACATAATTGGAATATGACCCTTTCAGAAATGAGATCAACCATGGGATGACCAGAGTGTACAGACTAACATCTTCAGCAAGTTTGAAACTTTCCTGGGGCAACAAAACATCAATAACAAATTTTCACATAAGTTTAATTTCCCAAAGAAAATTTTCTTCTTCAGTAGAAGAAACGGTCAATCATGAGCTCTACCCTCTAACTAAACTGTTCGGTCAACCCAACACACAGGCATTCTGTAAGATTCTTGAGTTACCCGAGCAAATGCCAAAATAACCAGACAACTGTTGTGGAAGAAGAACCTACGGGGATATTTAAGAAAAGGAATTTTCATACTAGGGCTTTAGGGGTAGAAATATCTTACATAAATATTCTTATTTGAGTTTTAAGAGCAAGGCAGCTTATAAACATGTAGTAGATCATATGTAGAATATCACTTTTTCTTCTTTAACCAGTATAATAAACTAGACACAAACATATATTAGATCAACATTTAGCAGAATCCCAGTAATGGAAATAACAGATGTCACAGCTTTGGACATAAAAACAGCCCCCGCAATAATCACAAGTGCCTTTAAAACAAGAGAGATCTGGTCTCAGTAAAAACAGCCAACGACAAAAAGCCAATGTTTCCATTCTTCGTTCTTACAACAAGTCTTATGGAACTTCTACTATGTACAAGGATGGTCTACCTTATGACATGGTATTCAAGTCAACTAATACAATGTCAACAAAACACTTTTTTTCTAAAAATACAAAATAAAAGTTGAATACTTCTAATGGGTCCCAGTGAGAAATTTTAAAGATGGATTAAGTAATTTTATCTTCACCATCCACTTTGTGATTATTCATGAAGTTGAAAAGAAAGATGACATTTGCTTTTATAATTCTTAAATGCTTTCCCAGTGTATCTCAAAGGTAGGAAACATAAACTTGGGAAAGGCGTCTAATGCACTGGATCCCAGAACAAATTATTTGGATATCCCCATAGCATGAAAATAAGTGATGAAAGTAATGACATGAAATGTGGGGTTGATAGAAGATCTTACATTTGGGTTCTAAAAAAACAGATTACATCACTTGAAATTTTTAGCTTAGACAAGAGAAGACTTAGAAAGGACATCATAGCTATTTTCAAATGCCTAAAGAATATTCAGAGAAAGAGAAATTAGTCTTGGTCTTGCTCCAAAATTTAGAACTAGGGAAAAAGAAAAAAAAAAAAAGAATCTACCTTTTTAAACATAGAACTACCATATGACCCAGTATTTCAACTCCTAGATGTATATCCAAAAGGGGATTGAAAGCAGGGACTCGAACAGATATTTGTACACTGGGGTTCATGCCAAAATTATTCATAATGGCCAAAAGGTTGAAAACAACCCAAGTGTCTGTCAACAGATGAATGGGTAAACAGAATGCACTACACATGTGTAATAGGGTATTACTCAGCCTTAAAAAGGAACAGAATCCAGATACATGCTACAACATGGATGGACTATGAAAATATTATGAGCCAGACACAGAACAAATATTGTATGATTCTAATTATATGAAGTACCTAGAATAGACCAGCCCATAGAAACAGAGAGTAGAGGGGCGCCTGGGTGGCTGTCGTTAAGCGTCTGCCTTCTGCTCGGATCATGATCCCAGGATCCTGGGATCGAGCCCCACATTGAACTCCCTGTTTGACAGGAAGTCTGCCTCTCCCTCTCCCACTCCCCCTGCTTGTGTTCCCTCTCTCACTCTGTCTCTCTGTCAAATAAATAAAAACTTAAAAAAAAAAAAAAAAGAAAAGAAACAGAGAGTAGATGTTTCCATGGTTGGAGGTAAGGAGGAAAGGAGTTGTTATTTAATTGGTACAGAGGTTTCATTGGGGATGATGAAAAAGTTATGGGTATAGATGCGGTTATGGTTATGCAACACTGAATGTATTTAATGCCACTGAATTGTACATTTAGGAAAGGCTAAAATGATAAATATCATATTATGTATATTTTATCACAATGAAAAAGAACCTACAAAAACTTTTTCTCCCTGAATATGATATAAATCACAAGGAAACAAATAAATCCACATACAAAGAGATCAAAGGCAACAATGATAGTACAAGAGGAGGAACTGTCATTCTACTTTACAAATTTCCTCTGATGTTATCAATAACATGTACATGTAAAGGCAAGTTCTGTGGAAATAACCTGCCCAGGTTTGTAATGGACTCGGATAAACACCCAATAATGGAACCATCATCACCCTCATCAATCATCTTAGCAGTCTTGTCTTTGGCAAGATAAGCTTTGCTATTCAATTTATTTTATCCAATGCGGACATTTCAAGAAGAAAGAGGTTAGGATGTGTTATTCAGAGAACCTTCCATTACACCTCTACCAGAATCAATGTGTGTGTGGTCAATGTGTTCTCCCCCACACAAAGTAACAGACACCATTTCTAACTGGAAAAAAAAAAAATTCTGGGTACAGTCTTAACACAATGCGAACATGGGGCTGTCAATAATCTGGAGGAGAGGGCTGAATGTAACAGAGCAGCTGGTCAAGAGGAGCTTGTCATGTCACCGATTCATTTTTTTTTTGCATATTTTTTATTGCCAAGAAGGAGAATTTTCTGACCAAAATCAATGCCACAGAGAACAGGGCTAATAGCCCTGCTGCCATAATTGAAAATAATCCAAGACTCTGAGGAAGCACTGAGGATGATATGGGTTTGACTGCATGACCCCCGGGACTGGGACTATTCTTGGAAATTTTAAAAAGTCTCAACTTTTAAGACCCATACCAGCTACTCACCACCTTCATGTGCTGTCTCATCTTAGAGTCTAAGAAGGGTTTATCCATTTACAAGGTAGTATCATCTACCTCCAGCCAGGTACGATCTTAGAGAAAAAAAAAAAAAAAAGGTGCAAGTACCCAGAGACCCAGGGCACTGCAAAGGCCCTTGACATCAGCCAATCTAGCTGACATTACATAGAGTAACCTGGGCAAGATCCACAAACATATAATGGCAGAGTGGGGTTAAAACATTGCCATTTTGATTGGGGATCAGAGCTCTTTTTAATACCCTGTGTTCCGCTAGTGACGACTCTCTTAGAAATCTAGACCAGGCTCACCTAATCTATGCAATTAATTTCCAGGATAGCACAAGAGAGACCAACACATTGTTTTTCACTAGACCACTATCTTCCCCCTGCCATAGGAACCATCAAATACTGCCCAGAAACTGCACAAATGTATCGTCTACTGATGTATGTGTTTCTTCTCTAATTATATTCCTCATATCATAGGGATATATGTGCTTTTCTAGACATTTTTCTCAGTCTTTCTCTTTTAAAATCCTAAAGGCTCATAAACCATAATTATCAGAATGACCTAAAGTTATCTGCTAGCTATCTGCCCAATTTCCTCCTTCTACTTGTAGAACTTACAGTACCCATCTTTCCAGAAGCCATACAGGAAATCACATGCCTGCAGGATTCCCAGATAAAGTGTGCCCAGGGTTTGCAGGAAGGCATTATACATTTTTAATGTGGAACAATTAATTAGAATCCGTACTGGTGCCAGAACACATGTAACCTTTAGAAATGAAAGTCTCCCTGATCTTCAGGCAAAGAAATCAGGATCTCAGAGTTGGGGGATTTGCCTTGTAATTCCAAGTATATCTAAAACAATTTTTTTTGTGAACTTAAATAACACTGCTGGGATCTTGTTGATAATGATATCATATAACTTTGCCAAAGCAAAAATGTTCCTAAATAATTAGATCTTCCAGGAATCCCACTGACTTACACACTCACCCTAAATATTTCTCTCAATATCACTACACTGTGATCTACAACAGGCAACACTATTTCAGGGATTGGGGGGTCACCAACAGAAATGGTACTTTTGCTTCAGTGTTATTAATCTCACAGGCGCTCAAACTCCCATATCCTAAATTCAGTTCAGTTCAATACAGTATTCAAAAATATCCTCTTTTGGAGGATCTCCATGCTAAGAAAATAACCCATTATCTATTGTCAGTTATTTGTATTGGAGACACCTTGTAATGGAGCAAGGATTTGTCACAAAACACATTTTCAACTCTGGCTTAAAAGATTCAAAATTATAAGATTTCACCATGAAGAGAACAGGCACTTCAGAAAAAGGGAGGAGAGAAATATTAATTTTATTCAGCACATCTGACATGAACTCTTTTCCTTCATTCCTACAAGAAGTGAAAGAAGCATCTGTCACTTCAAAAACAATGAAACTCAACAAATGTGACGCAATGATAGGTGGCAGAGTGGGGGCTAAATATTTGAGTTATTAAAACCTTTCTTGCAGAAGAGAAGAAAGGAAGAGACATGTAGATAAAATGCATAAAAGCAAAGATAAATTGATAAATTGTTACTCTGTCGGATGTTTGAAATGACCATAAAATTCATGTTTTTCCCAAATGTAAATTAGGAAAAATAAGAGGTTTTCATCCTGATGATATCTTTATTTTTCCTTATGTCAGTGTGTAGTATTTGGTGCCATAGATTATGAATATTTCACGCCTAATGTTGCCTTTTTCAGAATTATCATTAGCTAACATCATTACCAAACCTAATCAAAAGAATTAACATAAGAGTTTAAATTACCCGCCCATGACCTCAGCTCTGCCTCCCCCGCACCGCCCAGCCCACAAAAGAAGAACGAAAAGGTTTTCCAAGGGAGAAAAGAAATCAAAGCATGCTTCCCCAAAATAAAACGCCAAAATGTCCTGAGGGTCTTAAGGGTCTCTGACTGCAGGGGGAGTGCTTTACTCCCAAAAGGGAGGGAGAGACACAGCACGGAGAGATGTAGCAGAAATGGATGCATGCTGCCATCCCAAGTACAGTGTGGGGAATTTCAGGAGACACAGGCATGAAGGGAATTTCTCCTTCTGGGGGGTAGCTCTTTGGGCTTCAACAGTGTGTTAGCATACTGACAGCAAGCTCTTTCAACAGGATTCAATAAGCACACCAACAAGTGCTTTTCTTGAGTGTTGACTTTGACATGGATAATTTTGGACTGTTTTCCATAGCTTATGACATTTCATCCTCCTATCAACTGCACCATTCATTGCTAGCCTCTAGCGGGAAACACAGCAAGCTGCCTGCCTGTCCTCTCCTAAGTGTGAAGTCAGCTGGTTGTTGACTCCTTCAATCACTGAATCCGCCAGGTCTTCGAAATGCAAACGAGTTATTCCTTAACGAGTCCCCATATTTGAATCAAGTCCTAAAAATCACTCTCCCCCCACTATTCCCTAAGTTGCACAGGGGTGGAGATTTCTGTCTGTTTCAGTCTACCTCTGTATTGACTTCAGTTCTGAGAAGAATGCCCGGCAAGTGTGTAGCAGGGCTTGTTGACTCGGTGAAGGAAAGAAGCTCCATCTCTGTGTGCATTCTAATCAGTGATGGCTGGGTGACTTTTCTGGGTTTCTGCTTTCTCCACCTAAAAGCCAAGGCATCTAATCACTCAGAGACCAACTAATCCATGTGGTAAGGGTTACGGGAAAACCCCCAACGGCCACTGAAAGGTAAAAGGGCAAAACCATGACATGTTTCTGAATGTATGGGTCTCAAGACGGCTCTGATAGTGGCCCTTTCCATCGGAGAGAGAGTGGGAGCTTATTCATGGAACATCTACTGTGTAGAACATTCCATGACCTTCTGGATAGGATGCTAGAGAAAGGAAAGACATGGTGCTGGCCCTGAAGGAGCTACAGTTCTAACTAGAGAATTCAATGGATGAGGAGATTTAAAAGCAAAACTACCCAGAGGACTAAAGCGTATGACACAAATGGCATACAGTACTGCTAACCCGAGACTTAAGGTTTTCCCAAAGTCTTCTGTTCTCAAAGGATAATTTTGACCTCAATCTTAAGGGAACTAGTAGATACAATGAACAGAAAATGGACAATGGAAAGACATTTTTACTAAAGATAAAAGGAAAATGTTGGTCCCCTGAATGGAAGACATACATGCAGGTGAGTTTCTTCAGACTATTGGTAGTTTCTGAGTTTTCTTGAGAAAAGTGATGGCATCAACGAAATGCATGACTTGTCATAATTCAACTGGCCTTGCTCACATTTCCAGGCTAAAGGGGCTATAGAAGTAATGCCTTTTATTTCCTCTGCATCTACTCCTTTCACGGATTACACAGCTTCCTTGAGTGCTCCCTCTATGGAGCCCTCACCCACGTGTCACCGCCCCTCTCAGATGGCAGTGGTGTACACTCCAGGGGCAGTGCTGTTCACACCACAAAGAGGAAGGTGATCTCTCTCCATTGCATATGCCAACTTCTTGAATGCGAGAGCCTTGTATTTTTTCCTGCTGTGTTTTTCCCTTCTCTACACCGCCGAACACAGTGCTACACAAAATGATGTAGGGACAGCCCTGCAAAGGCAGTCATGGAAACTAAAAAGCCACCGTGCGGAGATCAACACGTCTGCTAGAGAAGAATATAAGCGTTTGATAAGTAAGTCCTGCTATCCTCAGACTTCCTGTAAGAATATGCACCTGAAAGGCTGGATAAATGGATGCCTTTGCACTGGCATGTTTTTGCTTCTGGTGGGTAGCAGCGTTGTGTTGGAGTTTTTCCTCCCAATAATTACAAATCTCGAAAGCCTAATTTCAAAGGTAAATGTAGGAGAGTAACAGCAAAACCACCACAGGATGCTGTGCGTTCAGGATCTCAAGCGCTGAAGGAAAGGTGGTAAAGGCTTCAGATGGTGCCTCCCTTCCTGGAAGACAGTCTAGCAGTCAGCAAGTGGGAGGAGCTACTTCTCTACAGAGAGAGGGCTCCCAGAGACTCAGGTAGAACAAACACAGAGGAAACGAAAGCCAATATGCAAAACAATGTCTCCACACTTTTATTTCTAAGCCACCAAGAGTCTGGCTTGATTTGGATCCTGCTGTAAATATAAGCATTCTGGAGAAATGTGGCAGATGACTAACATGGCCACTGGAGGGCAATTCCCTGGACAGAGGGCTGGCGGATCTCGTACTGTTGATGGTGCTTAACACCCCGCAGATGCATGATCCCCACCAGTTTGCTTAAACGAGAAATGGGTATTTTCCTGGGAGGGAAACATTTTCAGGAAGCCTTCCAGCCCAGAGTCTGTGTTTTTGCAGTGCCCAGGGCTCAGCCAGGAAACATACGAACTGGTGTGCGCCTGCTTGTGTTCGGCAGCCCTCCAGCTCCAGGGCCATCTGTGGCAATGCTGATTGGACCCCAGATGCTACACTTGGAAAGTAACCTAAAGGGAGCATGTGGTTGGTCATCTGAAGGAGAGGGGCTGCCGTTTGAAGTTGGCCTGCCTGAGACCACTCAATGTCAAAACTGCAATCACATGACTGCTCCCTTCCTCAAAAGGCCGGCCAGACAGGATGACGTCTCCCCCTTCTCCCTGTCCCAACCTCACGTAAAGTTTTTATTATTTTTTTTTAACAAAATGTTTTCGCTTATAGGGACAGTTAAAAGTTTAAAGAGTTAGTTGCATTCAAGATGACAAGCATTTGCAGGTGAAGGCCTTTTCCTTTGATGGACTCTCCTATCTTGGGTGTTCCCTGTAAAACCTTCTGACAAGACCCTTCCACCCTGAGAAACCCACATCAAGGGACATGGGTTTTTTGCATCTTTAAATTCTATATATTTTTAAATACCTAATACATTTTGATAATCTTATAAAAATACGAGCTGGCATAAGCTCTGTAAGGTATTACAGCCTGCTAGAGTTAGCCATTGATGAAGAAAGAGAAAAAGCAGGTTCTGAAACCATTCTATGTGAAAGAACTGGCAGAAATGATTAATGCAAGTCAAGAGACACATGGACAGTCTCAACATAAAGTGTTGAGAGGTGTCAGCCTATGGTCCCAGGGCTGAAGTTTCCTGTGACTCTTGAATGAAAAGGGTCAAGCTGTTTGCAGGAATTCCCAAGGCTTCCTGATGGTGAGGTTGAAGAGCCGGGGCTCATTTAATTCATGGATTCTATAATACCTAAGCTAAGGGTCTGGAAGGGGTTATCCGCTTCATAAATGTGTGATGTCATTAAAATCAAATAGTCTTGAAGCTTACTTGCTTTCTAGGCACTTCGATAGAATAAAACTGCTAGAGGCCCAATGTAAACTGACATTTCTATAAGGCATAAGGCTGTCCCATCCACTTCAATGTCTCTGATATGCAAACTTGCGCTTAAAAATCAAATGGATGTAGCATCCCTACAACAAAGTAGGGCAGTCTGATCCCTGGAATGAGGCTGGAAATTGGTATTGCACCAAAGAATGAAAACATACGTGAATGCAGTTGTTAAAAGTTTGCAAGAATGTACATCCAGGCTACAGATTGGAAATGCCAGGCTGAATTGTCTGGGAAAGAATCGAATTTGTGATTTGATACATCACAGAAATAAAAGATCTGCCAATGGTATGTAATATGCAATACTCAGCTTTTGAGCTGCAGCTTATTTGTGATACCTTCAAGATTTTAAACATAAATAAAAAAAGAAGTCAGTCATTGTATTCATAATACACTCCAAGACGTGCTCAGAAGTAGAATCTGTTTTTGCTGGATATGGTCTCCTTAATAAAAAGTCCAAGCCCTATAAAAGGCTTCAATGTGGGGAAAAACTATACAGTGAGGAAAAAAATATCATAACCTTTCTTTACTCATAATGATAAATTAGAAAGAAAAGGGGAGGAGGCAGGGATGGAGAGAAGGGAAGAAGGCACGCAGGCTGGCCCAACTTTCAGAAACAACATGTGAAATTAATCTGTGAAAGTGGCACATGGACTATTTTGAGGAATTCATGACGAAGCCTGCAAAACAAATTAATTTTCACAAATCGATTTAAAACTAGAAAGACAAAAAGAGCCAATCACCCATTATTATTGACATTTAAACAGAGACAGGATTGTTCATTAAATAAATAATATGTTAGGGATAGCATTGCCCTGTATTTGCTAAAGACTGGTATGTAGGAAAATGTGCTCTGTACTTCAAATGATTACATATTTTCACCGGGAAAAAAAAAAAGAAGATATAAGGAAAGTAAAGAACATAATGGGATCCTGTTACCTTTCAAAAGTAATCTACATGATGACAAGAAAAGTAATTTGAATGTATAAGTGCCAATAAATTCTAAGCATATTAACATGAATGACTAGCTTCACAAGGTTTACATACTAAGTAAGGATGAAGGTCTATGTATCTATCTATCTATCATCTATCTATCTATCATCTATTGAGAGAGGGAGGGAAGGAGGGATGACATCTCATCCATTGAGAAAAGGAGGGAGAGAGACAGAGACAGAGACAGAATGCATGTGTACTTGTGCATATATAATTTGTACAATCCCAGGTCTTTGAAATGATCCTCTGGGGTCTAAAATATTCTTGTAACCTGGCAGGTTCCATTTCAACTCTGGAAATACTGGTTCTCCATTGGAAATTCTGCGGCCTGACTATTCCTATGAGGCTTGCCCACATATGCCAATTTCAGGTCAGGCTATGATTATTCCAATTCTCAGAAACCCCAGCACGAGCAAGGGGAGAGTAATTCATGAGCAGAACATGTAGGCTATTCCTTCTGCTGGTAATCTACTATGCTCATCAAGATGCCAAACTTAAGGTGATTCTGCAAACCTCAAAAAAGTGCTGCCTATCTAGATATTCCCTGCATGCTATAGCATTTATACATGAATTCAGTGAACCACATCTTGGAACAGTTTTGTCCTTAAGAGAGTGCTCTTGTTGTAAGTAAAACATACCTCATCACCTGGCCTTCTCTGGGCACAACCTGGTTGAATGGCCTGGACTTTGTTGCCAATTATGTGTCCTGGTATCATTATTAAAAACTGGTTAGAAAATTTAGGAAGCTTTCTTTTAAAAAGTGTTACCATGCAGCATTTTCACATATTTTATTTTTTCAAAAGTTGTATAAACAAATCAGGAGTAAATTTATTCTGTGGTTTTTTCTTTTCTCCTTAAAGCATTACAACTGAATTATTTGGGCACGTCTCTTAGTGAATTTTGAAAGAATAACTGCAGGCTTTTCTTGAAATAAATACTGGAGCAAAAGTTTCTCTTCTGACTGACAATAATAAGTTACTGATATTATATTCACCATGGTCTATTTAAAGTGTACCCTCTAACCTTCTTAATACAAACCCTCTCTAAACACACACACACACACACACATACACACACACACACACATCTGGGATATATGTATATATAGGATGCAATAAATACAATATTTCTTAGAAGTAATATATACAGATTCCCCCAAAAGGTTTGTGACCCCAATTTTTTTCTAGCCTTATCTTAGTAGGGATATGCTCCCACAAAAATGAATACTTCTCTATTTAGGACGATCCCTCCCCCCAAAATGAATAAAAACAAAGTCAGAGGTGATACAGGGATGTTCTAGTCACCATTCCTGGTACATAACTGCTATAAACCCAGCATATAAAGATCTGCCTTTTTAAAATCAGTGTCTGTTCAAGAATGTATATGGTGTCCAAATGTCTGCCCCAATCCTAGCTTCCAGAGTGCGTTATTTTGGAGTGCGAATAAATCAATACCATTCAAAACTTCATTGCAAGTTAAGATATTGTGCCCTCTAAC
Organism: Zalophus californianus; assembly: GCF_009762305.2. NCBI lineage: Eukaryota > Metazoa > Chordata > Mammalia > Carnivora > Otariidae > Zalophus > Zalophus californianus. The sequence goes on along the minus strand of NC_045595.1, from coordinate 64,478,324 downwards.
TTCCCATTTCAGACTAGATTGTATTTCCCTTTAATTAACTGTAAGAATCCTACAGTGCTTCTCCCCTCTCATTTTCTTTTAGTGCAGCACCTCTCCAACATGCACTAAGAAGTAAGCCAAGCTACAGATGGAGCCCAGCTTTCAACAAACACTGCAAAAAAGACTTGCTTCTGGGGCACCTGGGTGGCTCAGTCTGTTAAGCGTCTGCCTTCGGCTCAGGTCATGATCACAGGATCCTGAGATTGAGTCCTGCATCAGGCTCTCTGCTCAGGAGGGAGCCTGCCTCTCCCTCGCCCTCACCCTGTGCCTGCCGCTCTGCCTACTTGTGATCTCTCTCTCGCTGTCAAACAAATAAATAAAATCTTAAAAAAAAAAAAAGACTTGCTTCTTTAGGCAGTATCCATGAGTTACTTATCTCTCTTTTACCAAAGTTCTTAAAAAAAGAGGGACTATCCTTATTTTTCTTGTACTGAAACACCTGGCATTCAGTAATGGTTTGATGAAGCACTCATTTAATAAATTAATACATAATTTTAACAAGTCATGAGATTACTGTGCCTTGTCATAATGCAAAACTGTGGAGGTCTCCCTTTCAAATTAGCAATTATTTCCCCATTATCATTATCATTGACATAAATCACATTGGTAAATAAAACTACTTTTACTGTGATATAATTTAAGATTTTATATAAAAATAAAAATAAATGCTAATATGAACAGAGCCAATCTGAAACAATTCCAATACACTGACTGACATTATTTTGATTAAAAATTATAGTATAAATGGATTAACCCTTAAATATCTCATTTTGGAGTGGAAGAGACTGAGTCACAGAGACATGAAATACCCTAGCCAAGATTTTACTCTAGGAAAGGGTGGGTCTAGAGTTCAAATCCTGACAGAAAGGTCCCAAAACTTCAACTTCAACCACAGCACTTTGAGATGAGCAAGAACAACAGGTACCACATACCAGACGAGAAATAATAAAGGCACCCCAAAGTGATGCCAGGGGTGATTCATGGGATGGAGGGTGTGTGCATCCTTACACCTTTCTAAATGTTCTCAGGTGAAACTATTTTACTCTTATATTCAAAAAAGTAAACATAAAGATTGAGAAGGAACCAAAAAATAATGAGTGAATTCAAATTGACTATTTGCATTGTTAATTGCACAGTGAAACATGTTTGTGGTTGCAATGTAATTACCCATTTAGTCAGAAAACATGGAAGTAAACACAATTCAGAGAATTGTTAATAAAATCAAAAGTATAGAATAATTTCATCTAATCCAATGCACAATAAAAGGAACTAAGTCTATGAAAACATGTTTTAAATGGATGTCAAAGATAAAACTAAAGAAAAACACCCTACACACAAACGAATGTAATAAAATTTTAAAATCTACTTTAAAAATGCCAAAGGAATCTCAAGACTAGTTATAAAACATTGTGATATAAATTATCCCAAAATATGTTTTGTGCTTGGAATAAATATCAAAATCAATACAATTCAATTGCATTAAACAACCAAGTCAATAACAATTGCAAGTCAGACTGGCCCCAAATTTCTTAAGAATTCAAGGATATTTTTATACAGAGCCACTGACTTGAATATTGTGTTCTAAATGGACTTCCTTCTACAAGAAATCAACCAAAAAGTGTCAAGGAAATTTAACAGTATGTAGAGAGACCCTATAACTTCACTAAAATAAATGTGAGTCCCTTCTACTTTGTCAATTTGGATTCAGAGAAAGGTATATGGGTGACATCTGCAATCCTTTGTAAATTTCTCCTTGTATACTATCTATTAAACCCTTTTACTGGGCAGTCCCCACATAGGTTTGTCACTTTTGAACAACTCCCGCCTGCAGGCACTGTTCTTTGAGGGGCGAGGCTGGAGCTAACGTCTGAGAATTTGGAGAAAAACTGGGAGTCCTTATACCATGAGCAATGATTTGGGTATTTTTTTTTTAAAGATTTTATTTATTTATTGACAGAGAGAGAGACAGAGAGAAAGGGAACACAAGCAGGGGGAATGCGAGAGGGAGAAGCAGGCTTCCCGCCGAGCAGGGAGCCTGATGCGGGGCTCAATCCCAAGACCCCGGTATCATGACCTGAACAGACGCTTAACAACTGAGCCACCCAAACGCCCCTGATCTGGGGAATTTTAACATCACGACAACACACATCATCATGTTTTCCCTTCAAAACCATAACGAACAGAATAAATTGAATATCTTCTCATTTAATCTCTAAACTCCTAGTAAGTACCTGGGTAGGAACAAAGGGAACAGAGACAACTAGAATATAACCCCACTCTTTAGGAGGACCTGGATTTGAGGGTTTGGAATTGTATTAATTGTTTCCAAAATTGGGTGGAGTTCATTAAGTGGCCCTTCAAAAACAGGGGTGCTTCTAAATAGGAGGATAATGTCGTGAACTCATGTGATGCTTACCCAGAATGTTTTTTTCTGGTTTCTCAAATATAGGAAATAATTAATCCTGAATGTTTGATATGATCTCTTAACCTCCAAATGGGTGTGTTTGCATTACATAAAACAACTCTATGGTAAGCCATTTTAAGAGACCTACCAACTATTGCTTTGTAGAAATAGATACATAGATGTGTGTGGGTATCTAAGTACAGTTTTGATTCTGTAGTTTCTTTAGAGTGTCCATGTATAGCATTTTGCTCAGAACTTTCCAGTTACTTTAACTTCTTTACTTCCCCGCAAAACAAGCTCTCATCATCTGATCTGGGAGATTACCTTTAATTAACATATTAAACAAACAAACAAAAAGCTTAGGTCAAGGGCAATGATGATATCCAAAATCACATGTCTATCTTTGTAAAGGCCAAACAACAACTAGGACTCGGTTCTAGTGATGCTCCTGGTGCATTAGCCTTCCCACGCTGCTTCTGTGCATATGTAGAAAGACATAAATATTACCAAAACATGCTTATATTAAACACATACATTCTGACTTAGGAAGGTACCCTCAACTTTATCTTTTAAAATAATTCTTTAAAGATCTGCAAATCCACTGACCTCAAAAGAGTGAAAGTCTTGCTTTCTTCACCAATCTAAAATTTTTCACGTAATGTGAATGTCAGAGAATTGTCCCCTAAATTAGCCCCCCCCACACACACAGCAGGTGGGTTAAGCCACTCAGAATGTGCAAGTGACACTTCTCGCAGGCCCCTCCCCGAATGCCAGATGAGGCCGTGTTGCAGCCAGGGTTGGTTCCTGCTCAGAGAACAGAGTAGCAGCTGCTGGGAGCTGGCCACAGCTCAAGTCTCAGCTGTATTCTTGGCCCCCTGCCTCCTCCAAGCACTTACTAAGGGCGCGTGACCAAGGAAACAGCTGAGCCCCCACCTCCAAGAGGAAATGCAACCGCCACAGCCCCCCCACCACCACCTGCTCTGGGGCCAAACAACCACCACGTTCCTGCTGGTTCTTGCAGGGGTAAGAGGACTGCTGACTCACTCCCGAGCATGCCAGAGCTGAGCTGCTTTGCTCGGGACAGGCGAGCAAAGGCACGGTCCGACAGGCTGAGGCATCAGCCTGAACACTTTGGTGGGCCACCTGGGGACCCGAACTTGCAAAGGAATCAGATATGGCTCAGATGTTCAAATCACAGGATCCTCATCGGATCCTGGACATTGCCTTGGGTATTCTCTGTAGATTTTCCCTGAGATACCCCTTTCCTAAACAGAAATTTTGATTTTGATTTTGAAAAATCAAAAATAGTGGGTTGAAAAATTGCTGAGAGCACAGGAGGCTGGCAAGTCATTTCCAAGTTCACCGATTTCCAGGAGTCCTCTCAACACAACATATTTATGAAAATGAAGCAAATGCATTAAATGTCCTGCCCCTTCCTTGGCCTGTGACTCACAGTGTGGCCCTCTTGGGTGTCCTGGAACACAGACGCAGGACAGTGAAGGTCCATGGGGATAGGTATGCTGCTTCCCAGAACCAAAGCTCTGACAACTTCAACTGCACTCACGTCAGTACTATTAAGAAACATCCATGCCTTCAAACATTGTGAAATCTCACCCTCCTCTGAGGACACACCTGTCCGGATCTGTCTCAGATCAACACGGGAGGTTATGCTTTATGCTATTAAAAAATCTTCTGGAGAAGGACAAAATATTGACACTCCGTGATGCGCAGTCGGGGTCTCTCATTTGATTACTTCTGCTTGTTGTATGTTTTGAAATCTTCCATAATAAAAAAGCTTGATGTAACAATTTCTCTGGGATTCAATAACCTTTGGGTACAAATACTATGCCCCCCAAAGTGGGCTTCAGTCCAGATGAGAGAGATTCTGATTTCTGGGAGCTGTTCTTTCCAGGGAGAATGTGAGAGGTTTGAAGACCTATTACAGACTGTGACTTCTTTGAAAAACTGACCCATGTCTAGTTAAGGTTTTTCTCCCTGGGAGTGATGAGAGACAATTTTTCTTCAACCCTGGTGTATGCTTTGAAACACACTAGCTCTAGGGCATCCTGGTGTTAATTTTTTCCCTTTCTGGTCAACCTCAGGGGTGGACACAGATCCCTCTTCAAGGAAAGACCTCTTGGGGATTATTTTTGCTGTAGAGAGCTGAGTGACCTGATGCCACAACTTTTTTCTAGGATAATTTATATCCAATAATTGATGAGGTCGGATTGTAAGACCTGGCTATCTCAACCCTTGCAAGACAACCTGAAGGTCATTCTAGCTGGAGAATATGCCATAGAGTTGGTCAGATCTGTTCTCATCCTTTGGCCCCAACCGTGGCTTACCTTCTCCCTCCCTGCCCCTCCATGGCATTGGTCCCAAGAACTCTTCATAGTAAACAACCCACACACCAAACTCCATCTCAGAGTCAGCCTCCCAGAAGCCTACCTGGGACACCTCAGGACATCCCTTTGGAAAGTGGAAATCACACTGTGGCCATAATAGAATCCAGCTTCAGAATCACTGGTGGCTTAAAGCCCTTGTTAGCTTCTCCAACCCCTGACACTTCACTGCTGCTGATTCAAATCTTTCAATATTTATAAAGGTATTAAAACATGTACATACAATTTGCGTTTGTATGCTGAACCATAATTCCGAGTTACCGCTTCTTACGTGACCACATATTTATTTCTAGTCAATTAAAGATATATATGATTCCCCCCAAAGTTATGAATTCTCACTAATACATGAAATACAATCCCATTTTTTATCTCCAAATCTCAGAGGCCACTACTAGGTTACATAATCCTCCAACTTCAAATCTAACATATGTCTACTTGTCAGCACTTCCGAAAGTTACCGTCCTAAATGTAATTCCAAAACCACCAGCAGCTCACATGATGCTGATACATGGTAGACATGAAAGATATCATGATAACATAGGAGTTAATGCTTATAAAATGTTAAGCAGTTTATATAAATTATTTCATTTGCTTCCCCCCATCACTAATAATTAGCTGCCACTGATTCTACTCTACAGATGGGATAACTGAAACTCAGTTGGGCCAAGAAACTTGTCCAAGATTATACAAATTAAAAGACACTGACCTACCCTCACTTTAACCCCAGGAGATATTTATTATTGTTGTCTACCTAAAGTACTCTTTTAGGGAATAGGCAGGACATAATAGGGTCAGTTAGAACTGACTATGCTGATTTTTAAAATTTTAGAGCCAGCTCTAAGAAATCTGTAAATGTTCTGACTTCTCTGTGCTACTCCATGCAGAGCATGAGCATTAGCAGTTCCCGAATTCTAATAACAGAGCAGCCTGAACAATTATAAAAGCAGCTAACATTTGCATTGTGTTCCTAGATGTTGAGCAGTATTCTATGAACTTTTCCAGTAAGGACTCACAGAGTCCCTTTATCGCTGTCCGTCTTTATGTCCCATCATTTACCACTTCTCTTTCTGGATAGGCATCGGGGAGGTGAAGTTTTAACAGCATGAATCATTATTCTCATGAGCACAGCTCAATAACTGATTTTCCTACTATGACAATGAATCAATAAGAGAATATTAAATTGTATTGGGCATTTGATGTTTTACAAGCCTGAGAAGATTTGTATTTAAATTGGTCAAAGTGAAATATAATGGTCTCTTGGAGGACCCAGCTCTCATTGTGCAGACAATCCGTGTGTGTAATCAGGCCTGTTTACATACCTGAGTCAATAAACAATTATTTACTCAGCTCCTACTAGGTGCATGGCTTTCTGCTAGGAATTGTGAGCAGTACAATGATTTTTATGGTCCAGCGTCTGCTTTGAAGAAATTTATAGTGTGCTGAATACAAAGACTTACTCAACTCAGCTTTTCAAAGACTTCTCTTTTTTTCCATTAAGCATGCTAAACAGTGAATTCCAAACGAATCCTTATCAAGTGTTTCACTAATTTTCAAGGGGAAAAGTTAAAAAAGAAAACTCCTTTTCTTCCAATAGGATGAGACAGTGGTGTCCTATAAGTAAGCAAGGAAATATTTGCTCAAAGTCCTCAGTCAAGAATTATGAATTATCCTTTTGAGTCTGACAATGACTCATCAAGAAGTGAACTTTAGGACTATAGTCCCTCATTATCTTAATCTGTTACACACGCTGAAGAAGTATGAGCAACTTCCCTCTTTCCCTCCCAAGTATGGCTCTCTTTTTCCAGACCTTTCTCCAGGGATGGGATGCAGAAATTGGAAAGGAGGGCACAAGCTACAGCCAGGGGCAAGGATGGTTTAAGGGGCAGAGGAGTGAGGTTGAAACGGGGATGTGCATTTGGGACAAGTGTGCAAGGAGAGGGGCTGGCAGAGTTTGCTCACATCTGGAAAGATCAAACCAGAATAAGAAGCTGAAATCAAGAACAAGCATAGACATGGGACAGCCAGTGATCCTCTAGTGGCTAGGCCCACCCTTTATAGATGTCATTTTGCTCATTGCTCAGTGTGTGAACAGACCTGCCGCCTGGGCCCTGCTGGAGAAACTGAAAAGAACAATTCAAATGTAAACATTTAAAAGAATTTTCAGTAATTTAGAAACAATTATGATTCTTTATGAAACCATCTTCTGCATGGAACCAGGTCAAAAAGAGAAAAAAAGTCAAGGTCTGTAACCTGGGAATCCCTGAGAAGGATGCCAGGAAGGCTTGTCGGGGCTAGAGCATCGATCAGGCCCTTGGCAGCGTGTCTCATGCTCTCCCTGCGCCAGCAGATGGTGCAATGCACACCTGCGACACTTGTCACAAAACAGCACTCTGAAGTTTTTATTACGAGAATTTACGTGAATCTTTACAAATCTGGGGGCCAGTGTACCCACGTGTCACTTGGTTTAGCTGCTGCTGACCAGTAGAGTGTTTTTGGTAGAAAACAGGAAGCCCCTCCACCAGCTGGGGTCACAGCCCAACCCTCCATCCTCCAAAGGTTTTCTTCTTTGGAGAAACTCATTTTTACAACAAGTGAGGGATCACGACCCCAAACCTATATATTAATCAACAAGATGAGATTAAGAAGTCACCTCCTCCCTTATCAAAACCCTATCTCCCCACTGCCACTGCCCGTGGTCTAGTCTTCCTCTGTGTGCACACTGAGCTCCATCAGGGCAAACACTTCCATTTCACTGCTCATCACACAGGGTCCTAAATTTGTCAGAAGCGCAGGCTATATGTTCCCCAAGGACAGGGATTATGACTTGTTTACTTCTGGGTCCCTAGGAACCACCAAGTTATCTGGAACATAATAGGAAATTAGCAAATGTTTCTCAAAAATCAATGTCTTCTGTGAATGTCTTCTAATCATTTGAACCAGGAGACGTGGATTAATTTTGTAATTTAAAATATTAACTGCTGATAGTATATCAATAGTATCATAAAACATTTAAGGCATATGCCTTGGAAAAAAACAACTGACCTTGTGTGCTATGGCTTTATGAAAAACACAACTCAGATTGTAGACATTTTCTAGAAATACACTGGTCACCTTATTCAAGAAGTCCATCCTTTCTGGGAAAACTGGACATAGTTTAATAATGACTCACACTCACGATTTCTGAAATACTTTATCTGATTCATCCATAAGTACTTACTGAGTGACCAGATTATTACTGTCCTCAAGGGGTACTAATTGGCATTTATTTACTCAGTAGATCGATACATTAAGATTACGCATAGCTGAAGATCAAAAAGACACAGTAATGCCAGATGCATTCCTTTCCATGAATTCTGGGACAGAAGATAAAATCATAAGTGAATTTAGGGATTCCTGGGTGGCTCAGTCAGTTAAGTGTCTGCCTTCGGCTCAGGTCATGATCCCAGGGTCCTGGGATCAAGCCCCACATCGGTCTCCTTGCTCAACGGGGAGCCTGCTTCTCCCTCTGCCTGCAGCTCCCCCTGCTTGTGCTCTCTCTCTCTCTCTGTCAAATAAATAAATAAATAAATACCTTTAAAAATTAAAAAAAAAAAGAATCATAAGTGAATTGACATGTAGACTAATGTTTTTCAAACTTTAGGTTATGACCTGTGAGGAAATCATGAAATCAAATCATTGGCTTAACTTCAATTTTTAAAATGAAATAAACAGAACACAGAATGGAGTGGAATGAAATGAACTAGACTAGAGTACATAAGAATTAGAGAACATTATTGCCCTTGGTAAGACTAGGATTTCTTTTGTAAAACTTTATTTCACACACACACATGTATATGTTCCATGTACATGTACCTATGTCGGTGTGCTGGGAGTTCATGTAAAAGTATTTTTAAAAATAAGTCTGTCAGAAAAAATGCTGGAAGAGATCACATAATGTTTTCATAACTGAAGAATAATTTGAAATATATATGTAACTCATGTCTTGATTACCAAAGTCAGCAAGAGAAAATACTGGCTGTGACAGGGTTCCCGTTGTGAAATCCAAACATTATTTGTGAGATGCAAAGACCTTATCATTTAAATGTGAGGATTGATGCCTCTGATGAAGATACAGCATCTTCGTTAAAACAAACAAATGATTATCTTGGACAACAGTGTAAACAAGTCCCTAATTCATGAAGCTGCTAATTGCTCTTCCCAGCTGCAGAAGATTGGCTTGTACCCCATGTCTCACCACGCGTAAGTGTGCATAACATTTGTACACTCACTCTTAAAACTCAGCCTCACACAAGTCCAGCCACACACACCAGGGCCTGGGGGTCAATGAGGGTCAGCTCAGGAAACATCTGTCTATAAGACAGCTAGTTAAGGCATCAAGGGCTTTGTTTTATAGCCATAGATTTTCCTCTACGGTTGTGATGGGATTAAACTCGTATTTAAATTACTTTATTTCCTCACAAGACTTAACTGGTGTGTCACCAGGAGAAGAAGGGCTTTGGAAGCAGATTTTGTAGCCAGAGGAAACTGATCCTTCCTATCACTTTTTTTAAAAGTGAATCACAAAATTGGTATCCGAATAATGGTAATCACGAATTCCCCTAATTGCTCATATTTAACTCACTTAAACACAGTTGCATTAACTCTTACTATAAAAAATAATAGCTACCATGTTTTTGTATATTATATTATGTGCCAAATGCTGCAAGGAACGCTTCACCCATAGTGCTTTTATCCTCACTGCCACTCATCCCATTCACACGTATTTAAGGAAGGGAGTGAAAGAGACAGGGAAGGAAGAAACCTGAAGTTTCAGAAAAGATGAATCCCTGCCCAAGGTCAAATGACACTGATATTATTCAAATTAAGTCTCAAATACCCATGCCCCGTCCACTGCCTCCCCTCACGTTGTTCAATCTATGCATTTGGTATGAGTTCACCGAGAAGCGAATGCAATGCCCACATATTCAGTCATGGGTACTTATTCAAGAAAGATGCCAAACCACGTAATAACTACATCTTTTATCATAACAAGTATCATTTCTGCTATCCCTAGCCAGAAACATGCAATTATTTTTTATTAGTAAAGTTGACTTGGCTATCTCACTGAAACACAAGAAACAGCATACTCAGTACTTGATTATTTTACTAATCTTTTTTTTTTTTCTTTTACTAATCTTAAAACTGAGAAGTAAATGAGCTACACAAGACTCTGATACTATAAAGTGGATGCGTGGCCAGAATGTTATCCTGTCTGGAGAAGGGCTAGTTCTAAGGTTCATGAGATCTCATCTTGACCACCATGCTAGGATTCAGATTTGGAGATTTCTTTGAGGAATGTGCCAGATGCTAAGGTGATGCAGCCTCAATCCACAGCTATCCTCTGGGACTGAGCTGAACCCAGTCACTTAGGATCCCACGGCATCCTCACGAACTGGGTTCAAACTAGAATCTGCACATCCTGCCCAGTTGGTGCAAGAAGGTCAATTCTGTACAAGAGTTTATGAATGGTCACATGTAAACTGAAATGTGCCATTGACAAAAATATCAGTCTGCCTTAAAAGGAAAAAATACAGCAAAAGAAAATGTCACAAAAACCACAGTGTTGGATAGCTGTGAAGTGCTTGGACTCTGAAGCTGGGTTTCCAGGGTGGAAGTTTGCTTCCTCTACTAACTGAGCAAGTTTCTAAGGGTCTCCATGCCTCAGTTTCCTTATCTGAAAATGGAAACAGGAAGAGCCCCTGCCTCCTAGATGATTGTGAGAATTAAATGAGAATTAAACAAGTGAATTTATGTAAAGCACTCAGAAAAGTACCTCGCACACAGTTAGCATTACAGGTGTATTAGCAACTGACTATCTCCTACTGGGACAAGCACATGCATCCATTCAACAGAGATTTATGGATATTACCTGATTAGAGCTCTGGCTGGAATTCAACTGCCAACACTTCTAGAGACCCAGACCTTCTAGACACTTCTAAAGACCTCAGTGTCTCTAAAAATTATAGATACTTCAAAATGATATTGGCTTTCATCCAAGACGCTTAGAGAGCCATCACTGGGCTGTTCAAGCTGTGGGAGGATGGCAATTCCTGAGGCTCCAGGCACATATGTAGGAGGCCTCTGGATGACAGTTCTGGCATTGTCTGTCTTCTCCAGCTAGGATAAATGATAAGAACAAACCTGCGCCTGAAATTCACCTCGAAAGTGACAAAGCTTACAGAAAAGGATTCCAAGAAAAGGAACAAAGGAAGAAATGGAAAGACGGTGTTAGAGGTGACCAGATAAAGATTACATGAAGCAGATTTTCCAACTTCTAAATTTTTCCTCGGATCCCTGCCTGCAGCAAATGACCTTACAAACATTTATAAAGAATCCTTATAGAGATCATTTTTTTTCCTTTTGCTCGTGATAAAGCATTTTTATTTATTTAAATAAGTTGATATTTTCACATCATATAATGATGCAAATCCAGGTACTTGGTATAACTAAAAAATAGTGTTATTCTGATTTTTTATTTTTTTAATTGTTAAATCATCATTTTTATATGATCATAAAATTACCATATAGTAAAGTTGTCATGAGTGGGGGCTGTATAGTTCCATGGGTTTTAACATGTGTATAAGTTTGTGTAAACACCACCATAATCGGGCTACAGAAGAGTTCCAGCACCCCAAAAATTTCCTCATGCCATCCCTTTCCAATCACACCTCCCCTTTTTAAAAATTTGTTTATTTATTTTTATTATGTTCTGTTAGTCACCATACATTGCATCATTAGTTTTCAATGTAGTGTTCCATGATTCATTGTTTGCTTATCCCCTTTGACATATCTCTTGGCATTCACTAATCCATCCTTCTCTGTTGCTATATTTTTGCCATTTTGAGATGTTCTACAAATGGGATTATGCAGTCTGCGATGTTTTGAGATTGGCTTCTTTCACTCAGATAATGCCCTTGAGACCCATCCAAATTATTGGGTGGATTTGTAATTTGCTCCTTTTTATCGCTGAGTAATATTCCACCATATTGATGCACCACAGTTTGCCCAATCACCTTTGGAAGGGCATTTGGATTGTTTCCAGTTTGAGGCAATTATGAATAAAGCTATTATAAACTGCTGTCTATACAATTTTTGCATTCGTAGTTTTCATCTCTAGTGCTCACTAATTTTTATTTAAAAAATTTTTCTTAACCCTCAGAGTAGCCAGTCTTGTGGATTAGAGATTATGTTATCTCCATTGATTTTAGAGTCCTCCACTGGAGACTCCTACAATACAACCTCAGGGGAAACTAGCATCTCCCTATAATCATCTAAGCATCTCCCTATAATCGTCCGGGCTCCTACCTCTTTTTCTTTTTTTTTTTAAGATTTTATTTATTTATTTTGACAGAGAGAGAGACAGCGAGAGAGGGAACACAAGAAGAGGGAGTGGGAGAGGGAGAAGCAGGCTTCCGACGGAACAGGGAGCCCGATGTGGGGCTCGATCCCAGGACCCTGGGATCATGACATGAGCTGAAGGCAGACACTTAATGACTGAGCCACCCAGGCACCCCTCCTACCTCTTTTTCTAGTGGAATTTGCAATCCTTATCTCTTCTCTTAAGATGCTACGTTTTGAAAAAAATAATTTTAAAAGTCAAAGTAAACTGAAATTAATTTCTTAAAATTTGTTTTGAAATTTTACAGTATTTCTTTAATATTTCAGATTATGAAACAGCAATCATGCAAAATCTACATTCCGACAAGAAGTTTTGTGTTTTAGATAGGTGGTTTTCATGTTATGGTCCATAGACCAGTAGTATCAGCATCACCTGGAAACCTGTTAGAAATGCAAATACTTGGGCCTCACCCCAGGTCCACTGAATCAGAAACTCGGCTGGTGGGTCCAGTGAACTGTACCTGAGTAGAACCTCCAACTGATTCTGATGCATGCACAGGTTTGAGAACCACTGCTTCAGGGATGCCCTTCCTGTGTGGTACAGAAGGAAGAACGTCTTCGCCTGAGACTTAACCATTGAGAGGACATACTTGGTACTCACTCACACTTCCTTCCTTCCATAATAGGATTGGCTTAAGGAATAGGATGGCTCATTTGTGTTAAGATATGAGTCCTAGATCACCAACCAACATTTATAAGACAGATGGTGTAGCGTAGTTCTTTTTGGTCACTGGGGAAGAGTTATGGAGTAAAAACCTAAAGTCTAGAGAAGAATCCCTAACTCTTCATTTGAAAGGATAAATTGATCACACTACCCTCTATTTCCATCTTGCCATTTTATCGGTGCAGATGGGCAGAGAACAGGGGTAAATGCAAGTTTTCTCTCTTTGTTGACACTCTTCTATAACCCTATACTTAATGGGATATTGTTCTTTATCAGTGAAATAAGTGAATTCAGAAGGAAAAGAAAGTAGAAAAGCGGCTGACTTAGGTCATGCCATCACTGATCTCTCAATAAGAGAGAGTACTCTTTTTATAATATAACCAGAGCCCCAACTTACATATATAAGTATTATAGATATACACATATATATGTATTAATATATATATATATATAAAATGTGGCATATATAATGTGGTATAATATATTATACCACATCTAATATATAGTATATTAGATATATGTGTATAATTTTTATAATATAACCATATATATGTATTTATTAATATATTAAATATATAAATTATGCCATATGTAATAGTCTATAACATGTGTGTGCACATTTATGTATTTTTCAACATATTCACACATATATACATATAAAAGAGTGTGCATGTATATTCATTTTCTGTTATTCTGTTCTCTCTTCAGAAAAAAGCCCCCAAAATAAAATTACAAGTAATTCCCTAGGCCTAGATCAATATTTATCAAGTAAACCTAGCTAATGCATATGATAAATTGTACAGATTAAGAAATTTGGAGCAATCCTCTCTGTATATAAGGTAAGATATATTGCTTATCAAAAAAATCCTTATATTTACCTATAGATAGTATTTCTAAGATTTCCCATTTCCTCAGGTTAGCTAAATGGGAAAATAAATAAGATAATTTTGGTTGTTAGTTTCCTTCAGGCCACAAAATACAGTATAAACATTCACTTACTAAAAAGTGTGCATTGGGGCACCTGGCTCAGTCGTTAAGCGTCTGCCTTCAGTTCAGGTCATGATCCCAGGATCCTGGGATGGAGCCCCGAATTGGGCTCCTTGCTCAGTGGGAAGCCTGCTTCTCCCTCTCCCATTCCCCCTGCTTGTGTTCCCTCTCTCGCTGTGTCTCTCTGTGTCAAATAAATAATTAAAATCTTTAAAAAAAAAGTATGCATTGTCCCTAAATTTCTCTGTCCAATAATTTAACAAAGCCATTGCCTTTGACAAATAATTAATAAATAGGATTTTCATACCTACTGCACTTCACTATTATTTCAGGGTAAGTTGAAATTTCTGTTAACCTCACCACTTCCTTTATCTGAGAAACGGACTCCCTGAGGGTAGAAGGATAAAAAGGCCACTTTGATCTTGTACATCTGCCAAAGGCAACCGTCACCTTCTGTGCCAAACACGAATGCACAGGCAAAGACCGAGTGTGTGGTGCTCCAGGTGCCCGGGGTTGACTTGGTAGAAAACAAATTGAGGACAAACAGTCTATGAAAAAAGCTCACACTGGTTAATTCTAACTCAAGTTTTCCAGAAGATAATTTCAGGGGCAACATATTAGTAAAAGTGGATAATTCCATCCTCAGTATCAGTAATTGCATAAATACATGTTGGCAGGTGGACTGACAATAGGTTTATGCACCTGGCATTGGCTCTTTCCCATGGGACAGAAGGCAGTGTATAAGGAAACAGTATAGCACTTTTCCCCACCTTGACAGAGGGATAGCACAGAACACTTATGTGCAGAGCAAGGTGAGATGCCTTCAAGACAAAGATTAGCAAAAGAGGACCAGCGACATGCATTTAAAAGGTCAAACCATGTAAATCCATTAGGAGAAAAAAAAGAGAAAAAAAGAAAGACAATTCTTTAAACTCTGCGAATAACTTAATAGATATCTTCAAAATCATTTTTTCATTGATTTACTCAAAAAATTTTTAATTACTGTTTTCACTTAATCACTTATCCCTGGGTATCTATTTTTATGTAAGTGTGAACCACTGGGTCCCTTAAATCAATAGCATTGTTTCAGACTGTTGGGCAGTGAGTAAAGATACGTGTTTAGATGTGCTGTCGTGTTTTTTTTTTAATTCTTTTCTAGCTATGTGATATGTATTGTTAACATCTTATAAAAGCCAACGCAAAAGAATCCTACCACCCTCCAAAATCATTTTATCTCTCTTTTTTTTTTCAGTAATCTGTGGACAGATAAAATACTTAATGACTTAAACTATAACTCTATACTATTTTCAAAAAAGCATTGGTATATAATTTCATTACACATGTTCTTATAGGTTTCTACGTTTTAATGGATAAACAGTCCCTGTAGGAGAAAGCAGGAAGGAAATAACATTTCCATTTTGTGGCAAATATGTTAAATATGATAACTCATG
Source organism: Zalophus californianus (assembly GCF_009762305.2). Taxonomy (NCBI): domain Eukaryota; kingdom Metazoa; phylum Chordata; class Mammalia; order Carnivora; family Otariidae; genus Zalophus; species Zalophus californianus. The sequence goes on along the minus strand of NC_045595.1, from coordinate 64,462,940 downwards.
AAGGGAGTATTGCTGCCCACAATATTGTCATAAGAAAATTGAAGATAACTTGGCCAGGCCAGTGAGAGGCAGAGATGACATTCAAACTTAGGTCACTTTGACCTCAAGCCTATTGCTTTTCAAGGACACCAGGTGAAAGTGTGTCCCAAGCAGAGATGAAATCAGGAGCTGAGAATCCGTTCTTGTCTCAAACGGCAGCCACAAGTACAGATTAAAGATGCAGACAGACAGATTTCTGGTCACTCTGTACCAGCTTTACAAGTGAATTTCCATGTCCTTCTATGCCATAGCCTGGCCACATATCCTTCCACTCCTCCCTGGTTCTCAGTTCCTAATCTCTATGTTAGCTCTGAATCTCTGGGCTTCCCATGGCTATTACATATGACAGTGTAAACCAGGTTACAAAGAAAGAAACAAAATAAGGATGAAATATACATCTTTCTTTTTCCTCAGACAAGAATTCCCAAGTATGCTATGACAGAAACTTTGCCACAGCTGTGATCACAAGGGTAGCTTGTGTGTGGACATCACATTAGCACACAAGTCCCTTTCACACAAGAGGCGGCTCATAAATATCAGTTAACATTTACACTGTAAAACAATTGAGCAAATTAGTTTTCCAAAACAACAATCCTACAAGTAGCTTTCAATCAAAAATGATCCAAAGGTAAAAATCAGAATCAATAGAGGAATATTGATTTTTCTTATCACTGTCCCTGTGGCATCAGCAAATGATACAGGTCGAACTACAGAAATCTTGAATCTCTCTATTGATAAGAGTTTTCGCCTGGAGAAGCAAGGTAGTTCAGAGAGCAGAAGGAGCAAGCCAAGTGAAGTAATTCCCGCACAGCAGAACAAATGGGACTAATGACCTAATCAATACAGAAATAAGTACAGATTTCCCCCACAAATGGCCACTCAGTAGCTTCCCTAAAAAGTACAGGAACATATCACATTCCTTCCATTTAGATTTCCTGAATGTTTACGATGTACTTCATCCGAAATACTCAAAAGTTGACTTTCTACCAGTTCAGTACATTAGGTAAGTTCACCAAGACTTGGGGTAAAATAGATGAGTTCTTTCAAGTTTGCAGGTCTGGGTTCTTCTCAATGCTATGAATTCCTTGACGACTAGCGCAATCCATTTGATTCCTGCCTAAGCCTCAGGATCTAATCTATAAATGATAAAACAAGTGATATTCCCTCAGCCTTTCTTAAAACATCAGAATCTATTTTCACAGCTAGGTTGAAACAATGAGGTAATGTTCTCTGGTGATTGCAGAAAAATTGATTTTAGAGCTCTCTTCTCTTGCTGGATCCATCAGGCAAATCTCTGATTATACAAATGGCCTTCTGTTGGATATAGCTATTGGTTTTATCTGCAAAGTGTACACATCACATGTCTACCACAATTGTATTTGAAATCATTTCTAGTTCTTAGATAAAGTCCCAAATTGCTCCTGGAAGGGTGCTAAGAGTAAACTCTCCAGAAGGAGGCCTAGTTAACTTTCTTTGTGAATAAGCACAGGGGCCATAATCTTATCCTAGGAGAGTCAGCAATGGCAAATAATAAAATACTGCATGGAATTTTGTGTACACATGGAATTCTAAATCCTCCATGCCCCAAACTCCTTTTCCCATACAGCAGGGAGAGAAGGCAGCCTCTCTTATAGCTTGGTTAGAGCTGCTCTGCTTCCAGGAGGAAGTGGGGACTGGAAACCCCCAGTTTCCAGGTTCGCTTCTCCCTCCCCTCCTCACCCCTGCCTTCTAATCCAGCATGGCCTGCTCACTCAGCCTTTAGAGGAGTGACTTCTCTCCCCACACCTGGATCACCTTCACTATGGTTAATCTCTCCACAGGCACTTGTCCAGTAAACATGAGTTGTCACTAGCTCTGTGTACCAGTGATTTGGAAATTTCTTGTGAACCTGCCTTTGCCTCATCCCTTCTCCCAAGACCATATTAACTGAGTGTTGACCTTAATTCCCTTCCACGCAGATGGAAAAGTGACCCATATATTCTGTTCAAGTGGACTAAAGTTTTAGGGGCCTTGTATTCCTGTAGAAGCCCTAGTCACAATCTGAGATCTGAAGAAGGGACTCCTTTGTGAGAGCCCAAACAATCGTGAGTGTAGTTACAATTCCACATACAAGGGCACATCTTTGTTCTCTTTTTCAGAAAGATGAATGTCAAGTCCACTAAGCTGAAACTTTAGGGGGAAAATACAATTAAAACTTGACTGGGGGCTGATTTTAAGTCCTGAATATTAGATGCCTTTAACAATATAGAAATCAATTTTTAATTCAACAAATTTTGATTAAATATCTGCCACATGCAAGCAAGGACTGCTAAGGACAGTGGAAAAATGTATTAGAAAATGTGCTTTGGGGTCAAATTACTTTTTTGCTTAATATGAGTTAGGTAGATGACTCTAAGCATGTCTATTTTGCAGATTCTAGATATAGATGTAGATACAGATATATGCCGATTGTAAATATATTTCATATATATGATAGACAAAATATATAAAACACATCTTATAATAAGATATATATGATGGACATGATATATAGATAGATCTATCTATATATTTATATATATGTTATATATATTATATATATAAAATCTGTCTACCCTTTCCTTGTTTTTAGTTTGTTTTCCAGCAAATATCAGAATACCAGAGGATTATAAATTTATTCTCAGACACCTTCTGAGAAGTTCCATTAAATAACTTTCTGAGTGTGTTCTCCTTCAGAAGAGTGGCTGATATTCACATTATAATAGCAAATAAAGCTCAGTTATTTGACAAATTTATTGCTTTGCACGGCTCACCTTCACCTGCACTGAATACTCCTCGTGGTTTCCTATTTCCTAATAGGGGAACCAACTGATTAACCCCCAGTTACGAAGGGAGTTTCTCCCCTCCTCCGGCCACTTTCACACGAGTGCAGAATTGATTCATTTCAGCAACAGTAAGAGCAGATACTTCAGGATCAGAGGCCAGATCAGCTACTCAGCCCAAACAGCTCACTCTGTGCTTAGACACCAAAGCCTTCTGTGGGGTGCCGCGGAGCCTACCAGCAAGCCCAAGGCATCGCTTGCTTTAACGTCTCCGAGACACTTGAAAATATTTCCTTTTCCCATGCCAGCCCAAATCTGCCCTTTAAAAGCTTTCACCCATTAACGCAGGATTGAAGGTTATTCCTTCACGGATCCACTCCGACCCCTTCTTGTTCAATGATTCGGTTCTTTAGCCACCTCCTTTAGATGGTAACAATGACACAACTGAACTGTTTTGGAGAAATAATATCTCTATGTTCGCTTTGTAGATGAACCTGAACTGGGCCACCCCTTCCCTTAGAGACTGGCACAAGGTGCCAGCCTTGTGAAGCATCAGGATTCTTCTGCAGTGCACACTCCCAGAGTAGTTTTGACCTTGGCGTGGCCTCCCATATTTCATAGACACAGAAAAAGATTACAGCTAGTCTCCAATAGTAACCACCAAAAATGTTACAGGGTAGAAAACAAGAGAGCTGTACTCTAAACTACTCACGGCAGCAACAATGACAAAATCTTAAAGGGATTTTGTCTCGTTTATGGAATCAGGTTAAATCTCTAAAGGTTTTCATATGAAAAGATGATGGCTTCTTTTTAGTGCATAATACCTATATGCCTGTGCTGAGCTCTTCATTTCTGCTTCAATCCTTCAAGGTAGGCCTGATCTGACTTTACAAATGAGAGAATCGAAGCAATGAGGAATTCACTAAATTCCTAAAACCTCTTAATCGGTAATTTGTTCATATCGGAAGGGTGTCACTCACAATTTTACCTGCAGCAACTGTGATGCGTGGAGAGGTTTAGAGTCATGGCCACTGTCACGCTGTTATTCACTCAGACCCAGAAGCCCGACCCCAGGACTGGTTGTTCAGGTACTAAATTGCGCATTTACGGAGGTAAGTTGAGGAGTAGTAAGAGGTATGGATACACCATAATATTTCGGCCTTGTTTCCCAAGACCTTTCACTTCAGTCCAAGTTTTGTACATATCTGTAACCTGCAGACACCCCTGGAGGCTCGGCAGTAAAGCCTGGCTTCATCGCTCACAGCAAGTCACCTGCTCCCTCCCAGATAAGCTTGGACCGCACCTCTGCCCTACGTCCCCTCAGTTAGTTTGAACCCGACTTTCCATCGGAAGCTCCACTGAATTCAAAACATCTGTCTAGAGCTCCTGATATCCTATCTGACCAAAAAAAATGCAGACATTATGGTCATTTGTGGAATAAAATTGATACTGACATCCTTATCCTAGAATATGTGTAATTGTTTTAATATATAAACTCTCAGATTTAACATGTGTACTCCCTTGCCTCTTGATGCTAAAGAAAACCCACTAAAAACTAGGTCATCCATTGTTGTGGATGAAGACAATAACAATAATAATAATTAAAGGCGAAGGTGTCCAGTTAGAATGTCTAACTGCACTTAAGCAGAGAGCAATGTATGTACATGCAACATGATCTCATGCTCTAGTATTTTATCTTTCCAGGATTCTGTTAGTGATTATGTGGAAATTTCAGCGTTGGAGAAAGGTTTTAATCTTCACAAAGGAATTCGCTTCTGTGACCAAAGAAATGACCAAAGATGATTTACCAAAGTAAATCATCACTTAAGTGGGAAAAAAATGAAGAATCTTTAATACCAGCTAGCTGTGTGCAATGGGATTTTTGAATTCATCTTAGTGCTTATGCCAGTTATTTGGCAGTTTCCTAAAATTCCAATAATACCAACATATCTAAGCAAGTTTAAAATAAACAAATATGAAACTATGTAATTTAAAAGTGTTCATCATTCCCAAAAGCCAGATAAAAGAAATAGGATCATAGATATGGCTGCAAAGTCCTGACAATTAATTAATTTGGCAGAATTCAATAGCAATTTTAACTCAACTGTCTGCTATGTTGGCTTAAAGAGTCATCATCTAACCATAAATTTTAATCTTCTTTCTCTAAAAAAGAAAATAAAGTGTCATATTTCTAATCAAAGTTTCTTTTTTTTTGACACACTTTTTTTTAAATAGTTTTGTAAAGAACCAGTGAGTATTTGAAGCTTGCAAATGCTGCAGAAATCTCGATTCTCTCACACACTCACATAGAATCTACTCATTTTCTGTCCAAAAGCTCTTTGGTGATTAAATTGAGTCAAATGCCAGCAATGCTGGGATTTCCACCAAACTCACATTTTAACAAACAAAATGCTGAGAAAAGCATGTCAATGCAGATAGATATTTTCGTACCAAAAGATATTAGAACTTTGTGTGAGGATTTTAGCTTGTGTTTCTAGAAACATTTTAATCTACACATTTTTATAAAAGCTACAAAAGCAATTTAGTAGCTCTTTATTTTTCTACTGAGTTCATGAACAAATAACAGGTAAACAATTATGAGTAGCCCTGAATTCCAGGGAGTTTTCATGCCCTTCCTTCACCCATGGCTTGATTCTTCTAGGCCTCTGCGACAGTGCTAAGATCACCTGAAAGCAACCTAAGTTACTCAACAGTTGGAAGATGGCTAGGTCTTCTGAGTTACATGTCAAGGGATAGTACATTTAGACCACCAGGACCTTAAAACTTTTTGAAATTGATGTTCCATTTTGTTCTCTAAAGATGTCGAAACATTTTACCTCAATTATTGGTGTTGCTTCTTAATTTCAACTAGGTCAAAATATGTCAACATGGATTTTTTCCCCTTTAAGTATGATTCTAGGGAGGAGAATGTTCTAAAGTGAGTATTGCATCTTAGCAATCAGAAGAAAAGCCACTCATCTGGTTTCCACTTCCCTGGAGACTGTCCTCGTTCTTAAGTATTTAGTGCGTAATAAAGAATCAACCTAAGATCCTACAAATGTAAGGGAATGCGCATCCATTATTAAGCATTCCTGCACTAAGTCTAGTTAAGAATTCACCGAGTTCTTCTTTTGGATGTCCCTATCACAAGGACTTATTTCCTAGCTTGTGTGGGTATCAGGAAGAGATTACTGGTTTATCTTGGTAGATAAGCTTTGTAAATATGTCTCAGCACTGCAGAAAGAAAGATTACATGTTACGCTAAGTGATTCTAGGTGGAAACATCAACCACAATGTGCCAAATAAATCTCAAACTTTGCCAAAACATTTGAAATAAAAAGTGACGTAACTGTTTTCTTGTTAAAAATCTCGAATTTTTCCTCTGAATTAAAACCATATTTTTTATTTTCATTTATCTTAAAACCAATGTTATTATTTACAGAAGTGATTTTGTTAGTGAGATCTCGATATTTTGTGTGTTCTCCACGGTGGATTTCTAATTTATGAACTGTTGTGTCATTTTGAAGTAATGTGAAATGTGAGAATGTGATTAAGAGGCCTGTTCTTAAAAGGGATGATTACCAGCGGCCCCCCCCTTCACCTGGAGAAAATGACATTATTTTCTGTTGCTAGACAGAAAGAGCAATTGTAAAGTCTGTTACTTTAAAAATGCATACATTTATTATGAATACGTGCCTTGAGTGAGACAATTTTGGACTAATTTTTCAGCATTTCAGTAAGTCGCAACTGCAGTTTTATCCTAATAGGCATCCCTTGATTATAAAACTCAGAAAAATCTTATATAACATGTGGCATGGACACATACATTAAGCAGGGGTATAAAAAAACTGCCAGAAGAAATTTCCTTGGGCAAAGCATGTGGAGGAATTCAAAATATTGATCTACTGTGGCCATAGATAGTGATTAACACTCGTTCCACCTGGCAACACTAAGCTCTATGTGGCAGCTAGAAAAGAGGAACCTAACATAATGCTAAGGATTCGTTCTGAAAGTAGAGAGTCAGTTTGGTGTATTCAAGCCAATTCTTTTATTTTTTTTCGAAATGCTCTCCATTGTCTTGGTATAATGATTTCAGTTCACTTTTTGGTTTACCTGCACAGCAGGTGCAGAAAGGTCCCAGTAATATTAGAGAAAGGTATATTCAAAATGTTATATGGGCATTTTATACCTTAAGAAAATATCACCAGACTACAGAGGATTTTGGGACCTAAAGGTAACAAGGTTACCGAAAATTAAAAACTGCTGAATGAACTTGATGCTCCATCCCAAGCAATTAATTCTTTATCAAGAATATTATATTTATGTATACAATTTAAACACTTTGTATCTCAGCTTATATCTGATCCTTATGGCAATGAAATGGTTGTGATGTAAATGCAAGTAATAAATCCTGTGAACATCCAGGGCCCGGTTTAATCCAAAATGAGCAAAATTAATTTAGATAAGGCACTAAAAAAAAATCAATTTATTAGAACTTGGCATGAATGTACCTTAAAGGAAACTAACACTCAGAAGCAAAGATAGCCTGAGAAAAACAAACCCAATCACAGATACATCTTTACTAAAGTACTTACTTATAACACTGCTTGAAATTATTTATCATATTTAACTTTAAATGTTAGAATGAAAAACAAAAGAAAGGAAAGTCAGCGGAAACATAGAGGCTCTGGAACCACAGATTCCCTAAAAAATAAAAATCCTTTGTCTAAAGAGAGGAAGTCTGTATTTTATAAGTTCATCACTGACTTAAAATGTGTCCAGAACTTTCCAGGTGACCTAATGCATTTCTAAAGAAGCCAATTCTTTTTCTGATTAGAAATTCACAAATTTCTAAACACGCTACCACCGTGTGGTACCAGGTAAAATGATGCCAGTACTTACCATCTGAAGAAATGACTTTCACTGTCCACATCATTTTGAAGCCCCACATTCTTTCCTAACCTTGTTGCAAAGCAGATGAATTACATTAACTTATATGCAAATGGTTCATTTGCAATTTCCAACCTTATGGACTTCAAACTCTCTCCCAATCCTAATGAGAATCCTCAGTTATATTCACTTCTGTCTATGTTGTACATTGTGTCTTCAGGGGCTGACTCATTCCACACTCTACTCATGTAGCTTATCATTATCTTGTCCACAGACAAAATTTACACTGAATTCAGATGAGAATGCCCACTAACTTGAGAATCTTGAGAAAGGTATCAGCATTGTGGTCCAAACAGCATGACCACCAAGGACAAGATTACAGCCAGTGTGTAATTATTTTCCCCCTCTAGAAGTCCAAAGTAGAAAACACAACAACAAATTAGAGTAACTCCTTACAATGCATTTCTCTTATTAGTTTATTTAGTGGGGGGGATTATTCTTCATAGAAATTGGCAAAACCTAGAAAAACTCTGTACGTTACGCTAACGGCTTTATTTAATAATAGTAATATAATTATTATTCCCCACTTAAAAATTTCTCACTTTCTCTTATGTTTATTAATTTTTAAATTACTTAGGCATTTGTCTTATTAGCTTCACTTTGAACAAAGATATAACCTGATTATTGCATGTTGTAAGTATGAAAATGAACAACAGAGACCTTTCTGATTGAACGTTTTCACTGTCTACCTCAAGACAGGTGTTCTACATTATACAGACGTTGGAGACAGAGGGCTTCTTATGTTTTACGCACTATAACATTAAGATATTTCCCCCTTCATTATAACATTCCAAAAATTATTAGTGCTGCCTCTGCTATCTACATTTTAAAAATACTTAACCTTCGGTAAGGTAATCTATTGAGCTTATCTCAAAATAAGGAGAGAAAACAACTCAAATTTTCTACCAAGTTCAACCAAAACTTCCCGCTTCACTTAGCTGCCACAATTCTGGAATCAGACTCCAAGTTTATAAAAGAAAAACAAAAATTCACAAGGCAGAGCTTCAAGTTATAATATCTTACGAGGATGTTAGTTATTTTATACCTATAACATTTTACAAGCTCCAAACCCTCCACTAGAACAGTATTTTAGGAATCTGAAATTATTTCTGCACTTCTCACCATCCAAGAATCTGATAGCTTGTATGAAAAATAGTATGTGTGCAGCAACTCCTTGGTGAGTATTTCCTTTAAGTTTTAAGGCATTCAAATGATTGAGTCTTCTTTCTAGGAATTACTGAAGAGGTTTATGAAAACACATAGCAGACTATTCATGTGTAATTCTCTCACTAAAATCGATTGATTTCTGTTAGTACAATACATTAGGACTAATTAAAAATACCATATCCAGCAGCCAGTCTGTACCTTTTCATATATCCTTCTCCAGTATCCAAAAGTATGCACTGCTCTGTCTTCCATCATGCTTCTTTTATTGCTGAGTGAGGCGCTCGTTCCTTCATTAAATAGTATTAAAAATAGACAGCCAAGAACTCCCCAGTGGAGCATGCTCTAACAGAGCTAATGCCACAGTTCTCAAGGTAACCATACTCAGCTGGGATCTAAGAGGGAAAGTCACTGGGAGATCAGCAATTTGCAAATCTAATAGCTCACACAAACCTGTCTCTGTCTGAGTTGAATACTGTAAAAGAGAAATCAGCATGTAGTGAAATTAAGCCACTGAAAAGCTCAAGTCAATTTCTGAAGCTGTAGAAGTTTCTTTAAATATGCCTTACCTAAGCCAAGTATTCTGTTAAGTAGGCATTCACCTACAGCAATTGATTTATATTATTATTTATCAAATAACGTAAGTCATGTCAAGAGGAACGGAGCCATATATGCATAGCATCTAAATGTCTTAAAAACTGCATAAAACCAAATTATTCAAAGCAAACAAATAGTATTGATAAGCAAGGACAGTATGAGGTTAGCCTTTTGAATCTTTTGTGATGAAGTGTATTTCTTAAAGAATATCCTAAAATTCCCCAGAAAATTTAAAAATATTCTGTTAGTTGAAATGATAAAAAGAAGTAAAGGAAGGTGATAGGAGAGGAAATACGGGATCAAACACAAATACATACCTTACAAATCCATATAAACCTGAAATGAGCGCATATATAATTTTTCACATGTGATCCACGTTAGGAGTGCAGCAGAAGCGATTACTGCCAAAATAGTACATTACTTGGCTATTTGAACAGAACATAGCTAGAGCTCTTGGCTTCCAAATGACTGTCTTTTGTGAAAATGACATTAACTAAAATCCTATTAAGACATACAAGTCCCATGGTGACACAAATACAGAGGATCAAAGGAGTAGGTGCATTTATTTTAAAGTGTATGTCAAAGGTTTTCTAACTTTTACCAAAAGAAAAATGATTTCCTGTCATCTCCATTTCTGTTTTCTTAAAACAATCATAGTGATTTTGATCTCCAAAGTAGGTGAGGAGGAGGTGGAAATCATTTGGAATTATTCAGCATTTGAGCAAAATCTTGTACAGATTCATTCAACTTTGGGGAATGTCATTCTTTTCGGAGAGTGTAAAGTGTCATACCATTAGCCTTTAAAAATCAGAAATCAAAATGGGTATCTGCACTCTGAACACATTCTCAAGAAATGATTTCTACCAGCCTTGCCCTTTGCTTACTAGCTTCCCATCCCTTTGTAACTTTCAATGCCCCCTTTGCCTTTCCTTTTAGGCTTGGTCTCTCTCCTTATCTCGTATCTTAAGGAGGTGATCAAATGCTGAGCCTGAGCAGCTGTCAGCAACCACATCCACTCCAGCTCTATTTCTATGCATAAACATTAGCTGAGTCCATTTCTCTTCCTAAGAAACTTTCTAAATACATGATCAATTCAGCTCAATTCCACCACCATATCTACAACCCAAGATAGAACACATTAACTTTGGAGTTTGCAATGAAACACAGATTTCAAACACATGTAAAAATAAAAGGTAATATCTTTTCCCCCAAAAGCCCTTGGGAGCCAGACCCTGAGTCCCGCAAGAACAACAAACTGATTACAACTTTTTTGCTTCTTGCATAGTTCTCTTTCAAATGAAATAAAGAGGGTCCCAAACTTTCTACCGTGAAACCTGCCTAAATCACTGAGACTTCTCTGATGAAAAGAACTGCCCTTCTCAGTTCTCTTCCAGCTTTCCTGGTCAGCCTCATCTGGGGGAGGGGAGTCTACCCCTCCGTTGATGAAACATAAAAACACAATACATGTATGACATCAACAGTTTTCTACAGACATGAAGGAGAAATACAGACGAGAAACAAATCTAAAGAAAAACACAGATATACGGCAGAAAGGAGGAGAAAAAAAAAATCACAAAAGACGTGCAATGTTCACGTCGGAAGACCTTGATTATTACCTTGACCGAACAGTGTTGGGTATCCCCCCAGCGTCTTGGTGCCTTGATTGATTTGATTTAGTTTTTGATTTTTATTAATATTGTTTCTCAATGATTGAATTGGCTGGATTTGTTTGGTTTAGCTTGGTTTTTTTTTTTTTTTTTTTTGGTCGATTTATTTAACTGCTAGTAAAACGAGCTTTCTGCAGCGTCGGCAGCTGGGATCCACGCGCGGCTGCGGCGACCGTGGTGGCTTTGGCTGACGATCCCGCTGCCCCTGCTGCTTGTCGCTGCTCCGGACGAGCTCAGGGGGCGCCGCCGCCGCCTCCTCTGCCGGGCTGGCTTCGGGAAGTGAAGGAGCCCCCGCCTCCTGTCTGCCAGTCTGTCCCTCTGCACGTCTGTCTGCCTGACTGTCGCTCAGCCGGGCAGCTCAGCGCTGGATTTTCGCTCTCCTGCGCTCTGCTCTCGGAGCTGCCACTCGCGCCGGCTGGCAGTCCGTGCGTGTGTCGGTCTGTCGGTCCCTCGGCGTGTCTCGGTCCCACTAGCAATGCAAGGTCCCTGTTCCAGTCTTCTGTGCCCGCATCGCTCTCAAGCTCCCACTCAATGCCCCGGCCTCTTCCTTCGGACAGTGGAGGGCGTCTGGAGGGGAGGGTGCACGCGAGTGCTGCTCGCTCTCTCGCTCTCTCGCTCCCTCTCTCTCTCTCTCTCTCGCGCCCTCTCCCTCTGTCTCTCTCCCTCTCTCTCTTCCTTTCCCTCTCTCTCTCTCCTTCTGCCTCTCCTCAGCGTTCTGCTCTCCCTGACTCAAGCTGTCTAACTGCTCCCACCTGTCCGTTGCTCTGTCACTCTGTCGTCCCACCCCGAGCCAGCCAGCCTCCGTCCGTCCCTCTGTCCCGCGCCCCTGCCTCCCCGCCTCCGCCGCCTGCCCCTCCGCCAGTCCCTGCCCTCCCACGCGCCCGGCTCCTCCCCGCAGCCCCGGCCGCATCCGTCCCCGCCCCGGCCGCAGCCTCCAGCCCCCCGGACCGCCACGCCCGGGAGCCGGCCGGGGCCAGGCGCCTGCGGGGGCCAAAGCCTCTGCCACTGGGCGCGGCCGGAGTTGGCAGAGAAGGAGCGCGGGCACCTGCCGGGTGTGCCCGGCGCGCAGTGCCATCCATTCCCCCGGCAGTTCTCCGCCAGCCCCGAGGCTGGAGACAAAGCGCCGGAGCCACGCGCGGCAGCGTGAGCTTCATTAATCAGAGGGAAAACTGGCACGCTGTCCCCTGCCCCTCCACACCGCCTCCCCTCTCCCCGCCCCCGTGCCCGAGCCCGCCGGCGTACCTCTCCCGGGGGCACCTCCGACTGCTGCGGACACTTGCCCAAGCCCAGCTCACTCCCTTCCTCCGCTGCTCACTCTCCCGGCCAACTCTGCAGAGAATATCCCACAATAATAACACCTCACTCCACCCAAATGAATCCGTAGCCTCCGAGCTCTCAAAGATTCTCGGCTTCGAGCAAGACCAAAAGTCCGGGCGTGTAGCGCCAAGTGCACTCCCTGTGGGCGACTGCCCAGACCGCTGCCCACCCGAGCGCCGATTTAGAATCACAGCGGTGCCGCAGATAGCCGGGCAGGGTAGGGCGCGGGGTCGGGAACAGAGTTGACATCCGAAGAAATTAAAGCGCTGCATTTCCCGTTTGTTCTGGAGATGTGCTATTTTTATTACCTGTAATTCATTTTTTTTTTTTTCATTGTCTCGGGGCACTTACTACCAAAAGGGGAAAAAAAAAAAAAAGGAATCGTGGAGGAATGGGGATACATTTCCGGAATACCGCCCACCCTTCCTGAGTGAATGTAGAGCCTACTTTTCCAACATTATAGGTCACCAGCCAAGATATATCACTCTGGCTTTCTGCCCCCAGCTGAGAGCAAGGCATTTGATTCTGGGCTTCTTTGCTAGGTTGTTATTAATGTGAAGCAAAATTATAGTTGTACATGCCTGCATGGAATTGCCAAAGCTCATTTTGACAGTATCCAGCATTTCAGTTTCTAAAATGTAGACGCTGAATAACTATGGATCTGGTGCAATGAATGCCCCACAATAAATTGAAGAGGAGAAAATCAACTTTCACCAGCTACAATTAGTAACCCCATGAATAGATAACAAATAAATAACTAGCGTAAACCATGCCATGAAAATTTCCATGTCCTTTTAGTTTCATTTATTGGCATCCATTCCTAATGACAGACATTATACACAGATTTATTAAGGGATATGCCTTCTACTTTTTATAGGAGTGTAATTTCAACAGCTGTATCCGTGTTCACAGATACTAAGATATTGATTAAAAATATCACACAGATGATGTGTGTAGTTCTAGAAAATGCTATAAAAATAGGATAATGTTGTTCTGGTCCTTCATGAACAGATAATTATTTTCCAAATATTAGAAATTGTCTCCCTTGGGGATCAGTTCTTGCTGGGATAAGAATGAATCTGCTGTATAAGATTTCAGCAAATGAAGCCCGAAGAATTTAAAACCCTTATGTTGATCTATTTTCTGAGGATTTCTACTCGGTGCCCTCCAAAAGCATTTTGACAGACATTCCCCACCCCCCTCCTGCCAGTCGTATGGAATTCAAGGGAAAATTAATAAAAAGGTATTTCTTATTCTCTTTCCTTTCTTTCATCTTAAGTCATGTTTTTAAAAAACCTGCTTTTCTTTTTAGGGAAATTGTGCCAAGTTGTTTTGTGCCATAAATTCACACAGTTGGGACTGCATGGGAAGAGGGTCGATGTCCTTGATTTTCCTTCTGGACAGGGCTACACCTAAGCATCTCTTGAATGGATGGATGGCTAATCTACTAACAAGAAACCTTAACAGCTTGCTTTTAATACACAAAGTGTTCCTAGAACAAATCAGATTTCACTCTGAGAGTTGACAAAAAAAAAAAAAAAGGAACTCCACCCTACTCCGTCCTATAGATTGGATATAGCAATTGAGCCCAAGGAAGGGGGACTCAATCAGTACTATTAGAACTGATTATGTTAAAGAACAAGATAGAATATTTCAAGAACTTCAGTGTATGAACAACAATGATGATGAAATTTATTGTGATTTCTCAAGGATTTTAGCATTTATTTAAAAAAAAAAAAAAAGCACCCCAGCAGTTGGGCGGCTCAGTTTGTTGAGCATCTGACTCTTGATATCAGCCCCCATGTCAGGCTCCCTGCTCAGTGGGGAGTCTGCTTGAGGATTCTCTCCCTCTCCCTCTGTCTGTGCCCCATGCCCCGCTCATGCATGCACTTGCAAGCTCTCTCTCTCTCAAATAACTAAAATAAATCTTTGGAAGAAAGAAAGAAAGAAAGAAAGCACCCCAAGAAGAATAACATTAACTTGCTTTAATTAAAATTTTCTACCAAGGGTGCCTGGGCGACTTAGTCAGTTAAGCGCTGGACTCTTGATTTCTGCTCAGCTCATGATCTCAGAATTGCAAGATGGGGCCTAGTGTGGGCTCTGCAAACAGCATGGAGTCTGCTTGAGGCTCTCTCTCTCCCTCTCACTCTTGCTCTCACTCTCTGCCCCTCCCCCCTCTTGCACTCACTCTCTAAAAATACATAAATAAATCTTTAAAAAATTTTTCTACCTGTTCTCATAATATTTTGCAAAAGTTAGGAACTGGAGAAAGTTCAAGTTTATTCAAGGCCATGTAGATAATTAGCATTCGGCTCTCCAATTCTAAATTTTGTGTGTCCCAATGTGGTACTAAAATATACTTTTGGGAATATGGGGCAGGTAGTGAGCAATAGGTGATTCTCCTAGACTTTCAGACGGTGTATTTCCTTAAACAATTTGAAACAGTTGCCATTCCTTCCAGTCCTTGGCCTGTCATGTATTTACTACTAAACTCACAAAAACTGCTGTGCACCTGATTGGGCCCCCGGGTGACAGATCCACAATGCCAGTTGCCAAAGTGTTTATGCACTGAAAGCATCCCAACTTCAGGGGTAAGAAGTAGTGGTAGTGGGGAAAGAGAAGGCTGTGATGTTACTGCCTTCGTCTGGATGCTTTTGAATTTATTTGGTATCAGATTGAAATGAAAAAGCATACATGTAACCAGGTAACCCCAGCTTGGGGAGTTGAGCTCACCTACACACTGGCAAACATCGAAGATTGTCGACAAGCTCCTTTAAACACATATTCCCCTAAGACACTAAATTAGTGCCCTTTAATGAAGCTTCCAAATTGGATTTTCAAAAGAAGGCAAATAGCTAAAATAGCCCAGCTACCTTCATAAGCACCTTTTCAGCTGAAGCGAAAAGTGGAATTTCCATTCTGTTGAACTTCCATCATTCCTCAACAATTAGCTGGGAGGAATGCCCCTTTAGGGCATTCTCCCTACCACAGTAAAGGCCCAGAAATCCCCTGGAGAGACTTCTCATTTGCCCTGTTTTCAACAAAACCTAGGGTCTATTAAATACCAGTCTTGGGTTTAAAGCCATACAAATATGCGTGGCGCGGAAAGGCAAGGTAATAAGAAGGGGGTGGGGGGGGGGAAGATTCGCATTTCAACCAGAAAAGTTTAGCTCCCCATTCTTATTTTGTGCGAAGCCAAAATAACTCTAAAACACATTTCAGAACATCAACAAAGAATGTTACATCACGTATGCATCTGAGCATGAAGAAATGTCACGATCAAAAACAAAGAGGATTTGGGAGACTAGAAACCAAATGTTCTGATGGCACAGATCCCTTGACTGGCAGCCATGTTTCCTCTGTAGTCTGCGGCGCGCAGTATAAGAAAATTATCTCCGTGAACCCTCGGTGTTCTCACAGGCAGACCACAAATGAACACTGTCCTGCACACGCACACTGTGATGCTTTGCTGAGAAGGCAAACCAAGAAATTTCCTCAAAAATGAATGTGTGTACTCTTTTCACGGCAATGCATCTAAATCAGAGGAGGGACAAGAAGTCAAGAGATGTTTAGAAAACCTGTCACTGAAAAATCTGAGCACCAAAAGACTGGAAAGTCTGTTGCCTAATTGTGTTATTTCTTTTCCACATCTCTTGGAATAGAAATGCCCGCATACAGACACATCCTTAGTATTGGGGGGGTTTGTCCCCCAGACCCCCAGAGCACTGTGTGTCTTGCTCCTCTGCACTTTCTGCCCTGAGGGACCCATGGCTTGCTTTGGCTGAGCTGAGGCATACGCAGCACGCAGCAGAGCTCAGGATGCAGGAGTTCTTTCTGACTGCAGAGCAGGTGTGTGCAGGCAGGACGACTAGCAGGCCCCGTGGACATGGCCAGCGTTGGCACTCCCCTCCAGGACCTGCGTCAGCATGCAGTGCTCTCAACCTCCTACACAAAATGATTTTGATTTTTAAAAACTGAGCCCAGAAATGAAGCAGAAGCAATGGGAGTATATATGAGGAGAACAGAGGTAAATGTTAGCCTGCTGAAATGCGGGAAATTATACCAAGCATAACGTAACGTTTGCCAAAGCTCAGTGTGTCATCCTGCCTCTATTCTCACATTCCTGTTCCTGAGATACAACATTTTCCTCCATAATGAACACCGTTCTCCTTTACACTCAAAGGAAGACAAAGGTTACCAAGTTATTCAGAACTTGGAATAATACAGTTGGCTTCTCGACAGTGAGATAATATTAAGAGGTCTCTGAATTAGCCACTAGAATAAAGCAGCTACAATCCATCTCTAATGAAACACAGGACATTCGCATCTTAAAACTGTGCTTCATAACTTAAATAAGTGTGTTTGTGTGTGTGTGTGTATAAAAGGTAAAATATATCCACCATATTCATATTTCAAAAGAGTACCAAGATCTTACTGGAAACCAGATTGTTGGCCAATACCTGGCATCTGAAGAAAACATTATGGAGATTTGTAATTCTGCATGAATGTACAGCTTGTTCTCCAAATCTACTCTTTGAAGAAAATTTCTCTCTCTCTTTTCTTAAAAATAAATGTACATTTGCAAAATCTAGAGTCTTATTGTTAAAAAAAAAAAGAGGTTGAGGGTCAAAATTTAAAAGGAAGAAAATAAAAATATCTCAAAATACAACCACCCAAACAGCTATCACTTTGGTGTTTAGCCAATCTCTGCACATACATATCCACAAATATAAAGCAATGTTTTACATAAATGAATTGCAAAATGCATGCTTCATAATCTGCTCCCTGCTCTTTACTTTAGAATAAGTCATGGGAGTTCTTTTCATGACATTGACTATTTCAACATATTAAAGAGAGTATAGTAGCCTATTAAATACAAATTACTTGTGTGTTATACATAAGTGAAAACTATTCGTGGGCAGGGTTTCCAAATTAGAGGATTATCCCTTTTGGGCAAATCTTGAACATTTGAATTGCTCATCAAAAGTATCTATACTTTACATTTTGGCACAACACTAGATTTAAAGATGATATATCAGCTTCAAAATATCTTTTGTTTTGATAATTGATCTTTATTAAAGATATTTCCTTCCTTGTATAAATTATATAGATTTACAAGTAAATATAACATTTAAAAACATATAAAACATTTTTCTGCACATATTTTTAATTAAATTGTATTAAATTAAGGCAAAAATATTTGTATGGAAAGAGAATTAAATAAAAATTCTGTAAGCTTACTAATTATCTTTTGGCTTCAGACTTTTAACACAGATATCACTTTTTTTCTCTATAAAAAGGGTAAATATTTGAGGAAGCTGTGTGAACTTTTATAGGCCAAGAAGCTATAATTTGGTGGACTGCAGATCTGCCTTCTTTCTCTCCAGAAATAAAGCAAATCCCTAGGAACCATGGGCAAACCTCCAAACCATTATTTTGATCCTCTTTCTTTTCTTATCATTTTAATCATGTGGACTCCACAGAGCCAAAAATCACTAATTTGACTTACATTATCATATATTTATCCTTCCACTATTAGGATAGGGGGGACACAGATATACAAAAATACATTTACAAACTGGAAGCCTCAGTGGGAGAGAAAATAATCAGGTAGGACTCATCGGCCTAATAAATCAAAATTACTTTCATGTTACTACACATCATTATAATCCACAGTTCACAACATCTGGTTCTTTCCTTTCTAGACATGAAGGACACATCATTCCCCAGCCCTTTTGCTGGCAGGCAGGGCATTGTGACATGTTCTCACCGTGATATGTGATGGAACTGATACATACCACCTCTGGGCTGAGGCAATGAAAGGCCTCCAAAATTCTCCATGTCCTCCTTGACCCCCACATAGCTACAGAGGAGGTCAAATGTCCAGACATTCTAGCTACGTGATGATGTAGACTTCATCAGCCTGGGTCACTGAGTGACTGTGTGGAGCAGACTTCCACACTGACCCATAATCAGACATATAAACCAAGCAAGAAAAAAATATCATATTTTGAGCCATTGAGTTTTGGGGATTGTTTGTTACTACAGCACAACTTAGATTCCCTGATTTATAAAGTCTGTGCTAGTTTAACATGTGAGAGAGTAATATTTACTGTAGTAAACAGAGGCTGGGTCCAGGATTTGGGACACAAGAGTTTTGGTCTTACATCAGCCACTAAATCACCATGAGACTTGAATAAGTCATTTCTACCTGAAAGTCTCAGTTACTTTTCATTTCTGAATTTCTAAAATGAGGTGATACCACTAAGTGTACATTTAACCAATATCACACTGTTCTCATTGCTATGTTATATTAAGGCTTGATATCTTCCAGGCAAGACCCTACTCTTCTCTCTTTTTTTTTCAGCTTTACTGAGGTATAATTGACAAATAAAATTGTAAGATACTTAAAGTGTACATCATAGTAATTTGATATATCTATACATTGAAAAAGGATTCCCACCATCTAGTTAATTAACACATCCATTACCTTATATATTTATCCCTTTTTTAAAGAATTCTTTTTTTTTTTAAGATTTTGTTCATTTTAGAGAGAGAGCGAGAGAGCAATAGGGAGAGAGAAGGGGAGCAAGTGAGGGGAGGGGCAGAAGGAGAGTGAGAATCTGGAGCAGACTACGTACTAAGCAGGGAGCCTGATCGCACGACCATGAAATCATGACCTGAGCAGAAACCAAGAGTCGGTTGCTCAAACGACTGAGCCACCCAGGCACCCTGAGAATTCTTCTTTTTAATAATTATTCTGGATATATATTTTAACTTTACTCTGTGTCTTTCATATGAATTCTAGAAATAGCCTAGAAAATTTTATAAAACATTTTCCCAGTAGTTTTATTGCATCGATTTTATAGATTGGTTAGAGGAGAATTGGCATCTTTGTTTTGTCTTCCCAAATATGAATATGATCCATCTATTTCATTTTTCAGTTTTTTTTTTAGTGTCCCTTGGTATTTATCCATATTATTTTGTTATGGCCTCGTTAATTTCTAAAGTTGTTTAATTGTACCATCTCTTACCTAATTGTTGTTAATATTGCCAGAATTTTTGTATTACTTCTTCCAAAAAATGAGCTTTTAAAAAAATCTACAAATTCTGTTTCATTAAATCCTTCATGTGTATTTTTCTTTCCATTACTTGGGGGTTTGTTCAATTATTATTATTTTATAGCCTCTTAAGGAATAAGCTTAGGTCATTAAATTATAATATTTCTTATTTCCTATTATACACACTTAATATATATTTTTATCTGAGTACATTTTAGCTGCATAAGAAAAGGTTTACCATTTGTACCTTCTTTCATTTGACTGTATATTGTAATTCTCATTATAAGTCATTTTCATCCTGCAGACTGTATAAAGGATTTTTTTCTCTTTAATTTGTTTATAAAGGTACTATTTTTTAGGGAGTGCTCACTTTTTTAAATTGGGCTTTAATTTTATTTCATGTTAGTCAATGATTTTGAATTTGTTGAACTCTTATTATAGATCTGGGATATGAACAATTTTTGTTAATAGTCTGCGTTCTCAAAACAATGCATGCTCTCTATTTAGTACAGGGTTCTATATAAATCTAGTAGTTTGGATTTGTAAAATTAATCTGCTTTGTATTTTTTTAAAAAAAACTTCTATTGTCCTTTCAATTCTGGTGGCTTGATTTATCTGTTTCTGAGAGAACTGTGCTTTTTATATCTATTAATGATTTTACCTTAAATTCTATTTGGTCTGCAATTAATATAGACATTAGAAGTTTCAGCTAGAAAGTGCTAATATATATTTCATTCATTTCAAATTTTCTGTATTATACATGTGTATTTTCTATATTGTAGTCATTTAAAAACATAAAACTTGGGTCCCTGGGTGGCTCAGATTTAAGTGTTTGCCTTCGGCCCATGTCGTGATCCCTCATGATCCCGGGGTTCTGGGATCGAGCTCCACATCGGGCTCCCTGCTCAGGGGGGAGCCTGCTTCTCCCTCTCCCTCTGCTCCCCTGCTCCTGCTCTCTCTCTCTCTATCTCAAATAAATAAATAAAATCTTAAAAAAAAACAAACATAAAACTGATGTCCTTTACAAAATATAATCTCAGGGTTTGTTTTATAGTTTGTTTTCATTTATCTTACTAGGGACTTCATATATTTATATAATATATATACATATATATAATATATAGGTATATATTTCATATATATAATATATTCATATATATGTTCATATATATACACACACACACATATTTAATCTGAAGAGTCTTCCTTTTTTAGTTCTGGAAAATTTCCCAGATTTGTTGTTGCCTCTTTTTTATTCTCTCTTTTTCTGGGACTCATATTTAATACGAGCTGTAGCCTTTCTCTCTACAAAATTTCCTTATCTTTCTGCACAGATTTCTGTATGATTTCCTCATATCTAACTTTGTCATTTTCTTTACAGTGTGTTTAGTGTTCTTCTTTAACCATCTATTGATTTTTAATATTATTATTTCAACAACTATATATATTATATTTTATTCTAAAATTTCTATTTTGTTCATTTTCCAACACTCTATTACATGTTCCTAAGTTAGGTAGATCTATAGTTTTTCCTTCTTAAGTTTTCCTTATCTATTGCAGATATCAGAGGAATAATTAGAATCATATAGTTAATGTACTAACTGACTTTCCATGATTTTCTGTCTTCCAGAAAAGCATGAATAAAAAGAATTATCTGTATTAAATTCTGAGTTTGATGGCTTGGTAAAAAGTAGAACTTAAGGATACACATCAATTTCAAGTATGATTTCTGGCATATTCTGGTTTTCTAGTTTTTCTTGTACTAAAATTTTAACTTTATATTTTCTAAGAAAAATTTCACTTTTTCCCACATTTTCATGATTATTGATATATAGTTGTACATTTTATTCTTCCATGCATTAAAAAAATTACCTACTGCTACAGTCGTGTACTTTTTATTTCTTTCCTCATACATCCTGATCAAAACAAGAGGTGCATGAATGGATGAATGGATATGCAAGTATCAAACCAGGGACACCAACTGTGGTTCTGTGAGCTGTTATCTCCGCAATTGCCATGGAGCTTTGTTACTTCTAAAAAGCTACCACCTTTGGGAATGAAACCCCTTCAAAGCTTCTTACTTTTTCAGTAAAGGTTTTGGATTACATCCTCAATTTAATCCCCCCTTCCATCTACAGTTCCTTTTCCACAATTCCTAATGCACTAATGACACCCCTTTGTAATTTCCCTATGCAATTTTGTCCTTTTTATGGCTTCAGGCCAGAGAGAAGAGCCTTCAGCATATACCTAGCATGCATGGTAAAATTAACTGCATATCTTTTTTCTTTTTTTGGTTTTTATTAGCAAGGAGAGAAGCTCATAAATCACTTTCCCAAAAAGAGCTATGACACTATAACCTGGATTTACATTATAAAACACATCACTTTTTTGATAATTTACCCTTGGCAAGCACTATTTGCTTGGTTGGCCTGTGCCAAACAGGTCAAAGACAAACATTTATATAAATCTATTATATATTTACACATAAACACACATATATAACAGTATATATAATATTATAGCACATATATTATATATAAAAACTCCAGCACATTTTCTGATAGTTGTATAGCCTTGTATCTAGCTTCAGGATTTTTCTTTTTAGATGTGCTAGTCTGCTTCTTAAAATATGCATTGGTATGTGTGTGTATATATTGATATATCACATGTCATACGTACGACATAACACATATAATATACACTATGTATCATATTATATATTATATATACTGTGTGTTATAAATTATATAAGTGTATATAAATACTTCTGTGTATATATACATATATGTATTCACACAATGAATGTTTTAAATATAACATAGTATGACACATAATATATATTATATAAATATGAAATATTTTAAGTCATATATTATGTATAATTAACACACACATAGATACACAAAAATATACATTAACATTTTTGATAAGTTTCTTTGATGTTTGTGTAGCTTATTTTATCTGTTAAGGTAGTGTTCAAACTTATTCCTCACATAGACTTAAACCCACCCGGAAACAAAATATCTTCTTTTTGGCCTAATTAAGAGCAAATTTTAACCAGTAATTTAAAAAAAATCAGATACTATAATTTTTAGTTTTAGACTTTCCATTTTATTCTTTTACAGTTTTTATTTCTTTGCTGAGGTTTCCTATCTATCTATTCATTACAAGTATATTTTCCCTTAGCTCATTTAGCTTGTCTATGATCACTGCTTTAATGTTATTTACTAATTCCAAAATCAGGACTATTTGGAGGTCAGCCTTCATTGATTTTTTTTCCTCTTGAAAATGAGTAACATTGCTCTGAACATTTGTATATCAAACAATTTTGGATTGTGTCATGTATCACGTGAATGTTACACTGTGTAGATACTATGTTGTATTATGGCCCAAAAAGGAGTGTAGATATTTTTGCTTTAGCAGATAATTAACTTGACTGTGTTCCAACTGCACACTCAATAGTTAAGTCAGCAGCTGAAATCTCAGATTTTTTTTTTTCATTGGACTTCTTATAGGCTCCTTACTTAGTGCAAGCATGGCTCAGGGATTAGCTAAAGATTTTAGAAGAGTTTATAGACAGAATTCGGGCTTCCTTCTCTGAATCTGTCCTTTGCAGAAATCTCCCTTTAACATTCCAGTGGTCCTTCAGATTATTGTGCCTATGGGTCTTTTCAAATCATAGTTGTAGTCATTATACAGTGCTGACTTTTGATTGCCCTCAGTCTGCAAGCCATAAAAAATATTTAACTCAACCATACTAGTCCTTTAATTTAAGGATCAGTTCCCTTCCAAAATTTGCTTTCTTTTATTCCCCAGTGTTTATTATTACCAGCACAGGGAGATTTGGTCTGTTAGGAGTTTATTCAGCCATCCAGGAAGCAGAACTGAATATTCCCCTGAGTTCTATGAGCTTTTTTTTCTTCTTTTTTTTTAATACAGTCATCTGGAAGACAGCAAGAGGAATTAGAATTTATAAAGGTCATTCTAGTAAAATAAACTTGAAAGAAAAAAACATAGTAAGAAGACTAATTATGTGGTAAGACTCTTCCTGGCATAGGAAAGAAAGAGGGAAATTGGAAGACAAAGAAAATACTATTCACCAAACTTTGCCTCTGAGCATGGGGAAAAGATATCATATCCAGGTCTCTTGCTTGTGTCCCATTGTCAAAAGCTATGTCTCATTAGCATGTCTAGATGCAAGGGAGCCAACACATTCCCATGGCTCTCTAGTCATTCTCTGTAGTGGAGGAAGACTGGGAAAGGAAGCTGAAATTGGTGTTAAGTAGCCTGAAGTACATTACCTGCGACTGTCTCTACTTGGGTTTCTACACTTATCACATGCCTCATCTTCCTTATAAAGTCTGAAGGCTCGATCGTCCTCTCTCAAACACAAGCATACTTACTTCAACCAATCTAGTTTGGATAGAGTTTATGGAATAGAGTTCATCAAGAATAGAAAAAAAGTATCTTATTTCATCAGCTCTCAGGTTTTGATGACAGTAGACACTTAAATCTTCTCACTATAAACAAGGGAACTCTTTCTCAGGGCTTTTGGATGTGTTTTACACATCTTCCTGCTGGATATATTCACCACTACAGGGTGGGTAAAATCTAAGCTGGTCTCTCTGGTTAAGGTAAAATGTTTAAGAATGTTTCTTTTTGCGCTTTTCTTTTTGTGGTTATTAACTTCAGTGCAATATAGTGGAATATTGAGAAAAGTTGTGAAGTGTATCTCAATTTGCTACTAATAATACTTAAATATCAAGTTTTGCTGGTTACTTTAAAAATACATTAAATTCAGTGTTATTTCTCTAGCAGTGACATTCAAACTTTTCTTGCATTCTAATGTGCTTACTTGAGTAGAAAGTAAAGAGGGAAATTAAATATTTTAAAATTTTACTTGGGGATGTTTTACCCATCTGAAAAATTTCTGGCCTGTCACAGGAAAGAAAAAAATGTTTCAGAACAACACAAGAAGTTCCTATCCTAAATGGAGGAGTTGTTAAATAAAATGAAGCTCAGAACAAGAGGTTCTGAGTGGATGGAAGATATTGGCACCAATGTCAATGAGGACAAAAGTGGATGAACATTAGAAATAAACAAGAACACTGCATAAGTAAATATGATGTCCCATGTGGCACTTAGTTATGCCAGAAAAAAGTCATGACAAGGGAAAAAAAAAAAAAAGCAATGAAAGTGTGTAACTTGTCCAGAATCTACAGGTCTATTAGGAGAGGGGAAAATAGTGCTATGAGTCAGAAAGATAATACACCTGCCAAGTGGTTTTTGAACCAGGCTAGAGAACATTTAGGTGAAAATAAAGAGAGAGGACAGCACAGTGGGTTCACAGAGGGGAGGACTACTCAGGTAGGTGGAGGCTGGGTTCCCTGGGCGTTGATCATAAAACTGACACAAGGGGAGGATACAGCAGCCATGAGGGACCTCAAACACCTTCTCAACTGCTCACAAGTCTCATTTGCCTAAAAGCAGTGCACCTGATAAATTCTTGCTGTGCCTCGCTCCCAACTTCATCCCTTAGGTAGTAGAAAAGGCCTATTTTAGGCCCAGATCTATGCACTAGAAGGGAATGAATAGACCCAAAGGATGTTACAGCAACCTTGGGATACAGTGTATGGGGCAGGGTCAGAAGTATCCTCTAGACTTCAAAGACACAGACCTGTAAAAATTTCAGAAATATAGGGGAGACAATCTCCATGGCCTGAGTCTCTTAAAGAAATATTGTTAAAGAAGTTTGGATTAATCCACAGGAAAAAAAATCTCCATATTCCACTGATAAATAAAATTTGGTAGAGATTAATGTGGCCACACAAGCAGCTCTCTAATAAGATCAAATTCTAAAAGACCATGAATTAAAAATGAAACAGAACATGACCTGAGGCTCGTGGACAATGGTAGGAAGCACAGAGGTTTTTGTTTTGTTTTTAATTTTTTTGTTGTTATGTTAATCACCATATATTACATCATTAGTTTTGGATGTAGTGTTCCATGATTCATTGTTTGTGCATAACACCCAGTGCTCCACGCACAACGTGCTCTCTTTAATACCCATCACCAGGCTAACACATCCCCCCACCCCCCTCCCCTCTAGAACCCTCAGTTTGTTTTTCAGAGCCCATCGTCTCTCATGGTTCGTCTCCCCCTCCGATTTCCCCCCTTTCATTCTTCCCTTCCTGCTATCTTCTTCTTCTTTTTTTTTTCTTAACATATATTGCATTATTTGTTTCAGAGGTACAGATTGCACAGAGGTTTTTTAAAGCAGCATATTGAAAGCACGTTGCCACTGATGTGTGTGTTATGCTGGTTGCAGGGTGCGCAGCTTCTGTGGTGTGGCCTGGACCCATCAGGCTCTGGAGTTGGTCGTGAGGTGACACTAGAATAATATTCATCATTGATTATTCTTGCTCTCATTGTCATTGCCTTGCAGATTGTTCAGTGTTCGTTTCAGGTCCCCAGTCTCTAGAAATTGATTGCTCTGGAAGTTTGCTTCCTCAGATATACTGCGAAATATATTCCAAGAATTTCTGCGTACCAGGAAAAGGCTGCTCTCCATATTTAAACTGAGGGCTCTGAAACTGTGGCTTTTTTCCCAGGCTATATGTGGGCAAACAAGAGGATCTTGTTCAATTTCCTAACTGAAAAGTTTGCATTAGAAAAATGGACGCCTTCAAATTTTCTATGTAACGTCACTTTGCATATCCCTCCTTGTTGGCCTTAGCAGCTCCACAATGTTTTTGTGTGATGATTGTTTAATGTTTACCATGACATTAGTGCAAAGACATAGCTGCTATTCCACTGAATCAGGCCCAATATGGTACTGGCAAAATTAAATTATCTTTTTTATGGAGTTCTTTTTCTTTCACTCCTTAGCTATGTATAAGTTCTTGTTTGCTTTTTTACATGGAGCTCAGGCACAATTATCTGTCAGTAAGAAAATAGTGAAGTATGATTTTTATCAAAGGACAGTTGACTTCTCGAAAAAATATTTTTCATTATATTTTAATTTCTAAAAAATAAAACAATTTGATTTATACTAAAGAACCTTGAAATAAGGATGAAATTTTAAAGCAAGATAATTAAACATCTCTAAATCCACGAACTGGACATTATCTAGAACGTTATGTAGAATATTTTCAGTATTGTGGAAACCCGTCCATGAGCTCCTCCAAGTCCTATCCCATAGCTTCACTGCTAAATATCATTACTACCTTGGTTTTTGTTTTATCATGTCCCTTTTAAAATGGCTTGACACCATATATGTACATATTTCAAATCAATATGTTGTTCATATTTCCTATTTTTTTGGATTTTTATGAAGAAAATTTAAAAATACCAATATACTGTCTGTACTTTCTTGAACATGCTCTTTTGAATTCAATATTATTTTTCTAAGTTTGGCTATATTTTATATATAGCAGTAGTTCCTTTATTCACACTCCTATATAATATTCCATTTCAGGATTAACCATTTTTTCCACGACAAACATTTGCATTGTTTCTGGTTTTCAAATACTTTAGGCAATGATACTTTGAATATACTGGTACATATCTCAGTGTACTAACTCTGCAGGAGTTTCTCCAGGATATATACTTCAGAGTTGATTGGTCAGATCATAGAATATGTGCATGTTTAACTTTTGAAGACTTAAGTCTACTATGTAGCCCCAAACAGAAATATATTTCAATTAATACTACATGTAGCTCCATGACTATGAATAAATACACTTACTTAAATATTTGAACCCCTAATCCAGACATTATGCTATACATTTTAAAAATATTTTATTTAAATACTTAATACCATTAATGTTTCTATACAGACTCCTGGATTAAAACAAACAAACAAGAAATCTGATTTTGTTCAGGGTGGCCAGGCTCCAGATGATAAGACAAACTTATTGAAGTCCATCATAATAATCCTTTTTACCTTCTGTCAGGCATTTTCTAAATCTGCCTCCGCAGCCAAGAGGGTGGTGGTCATATTCCCCTTTATAAACAATAAAACGTAAGGGGAAGCTTGTTGGGGGAACTTCTGAAAAACCTTTTCATTTTGGATAAACATAGAGAAGAAATGTGAAGAAAGAAAAATTACCAAGCACATGAAAAGTTTCATTAATTTTAAAGAAACATTTAAAAAGTGATTCCAAGAATCAGAGGTAAGCAATATGTTGCACGAATTTTCAATTACATATTAATTTTGTATCTTGTTCTAGTATTTGTAAGCCTTAGATGTACAACTTTAGTGAGGTATGTGATCTAGTCCAGTAATAATGAAATGATGTCAAAATAATTCAAATTCCTTATTCATTTATTTTTATTGACAAAATATATAATCCATGGCAACACTACTTAAAATCTTTTCTCCTCAAACCCACTTCTATCGTTCCTGAACAACTACTCATTACTTGGTCCCTCTCAGATCTCCCCCCAAATTTCTTTCCTCCCCCAATCCATTTTTATTTTTGTCTTTATTACCTTATTTTCCCTATCCTATCTCTATATCCCTAAGTATAAAGGCACTAGTAGGGTTTGGTCAGTGCTGTCCTAGAATATGAGGGAAGGAAACCTTTTCATATTTATTGAGACATGTTTTATGACCCAGAATATTGTCTGTCTCAGTCAATCTTCCATGTGTGCTTGGAATGAGTGTGTATTTTGCCATTGTTGGGTGCATTGTTTTATAAATGCCAAGAAGGTCGAGTTCCTTGATACTGTAGTTCAAGATTTTCATATCCTTACTGATTTTTCTGTCCACTTGTTCTATCAATTATTAAGAGTAGAGAATTGAAATATTGTAATTGTGGATTTATTTCTTATACAGTTCAATCAATTTTAAATTCATGTATTATAAAGCTGTTTTTAGGCACAGATGTGTTTGGAATTTTTATGTCCTCTTGATGAATTGATTCCTTCATTATTATGAAGTAACATTATTTATCCCTTGTCATCTTCTTTTTTTGCTTTTTAAGTTTGAATTTATTTGGTATGAACTTAATGTAGCCATTCCAGGTTTCTAAACCTAGTGATAGATGGCATACCTTTTTTTCTTTCATTTTTAAACTATTTGTGTCTTTATATTTAAAATATATGTGTTTCTTATAATCCATATAATTACTTCTTGCTTTTTCATTCAATCTGAAAATCTCTAGCTATTGAATGGAGTACTTAGACCATTTACATTCAGTGTGGCTATTGATTGACATGGTTGTGTTTAAGTCTGTCATCTTCTTATTTTTTTCTGTTTATCTTGTCTCTTCTCTACATTTTCTGCCTATTAATTTCTGTATTAATTGAATATTTTCATGATATAATTTTATCTTTTATGGATGTATTGCTAAAACTCTTTCTTAAAAATTTAAGTGCTTGCTTTAGTGTGTATAGTACAGATCTTTAATTTATCATAGTCTATCTACAAGTGATATCACATCCCTTTATGTAGAGGCTAAGAAATTTATACTTCCTTTTCTTGATTTCCACTTTTAATTTTATACTTTTTTTTTTCACCTTCTAAAGAAACGCCTTTATTTATTTACAGGGCTTAAGAAAGGGGGGAAAAAGCTCTAAAAATAGGAAATTTCAAAATAGGCCCAGGTGCAGTGAGTATCTGGCAGGGTCCGGGATTGCAGTCTTTTGCACCTACTGGTGCTCACTTCCAGGTTGTGAGGACGGTTCTCCCCGAGTCTCACGATCGGCACCCTTTGGGCCCCAGTGACGGGCCCTGTCTACTTCTCAGCTCTCCATCAGCCCCATCACCCTGTCAGCTTTTCGATGATGATGTCGTACCCATAGCACTCAAAACAGTGTTTGTCATTATTCATCACGGGTGCCACGGCCTTCAGCGACTGCACGATGATCCAGTGGATCTCGTCGAACAGCTTGCCCATCACCTCCTTGCCTCGGGTGCTCTCCAGGTAGAGCCGCAAGTTGCTCATGATCCACTTGCCCCAGTTGATGTGGTTGTAGTCTTCCCCATGTTTCTGAATGGCGATGTTGGTAAGGTGCACGAACATGTCCAGCTCACTGGTGCTCGGGGAGTACTTCACTGTGCAGAAGCGGCAAAATCCGAGCCTATACATGTAACAGCGCAGCAGGCGGTGCATAGACACCAGAACATACAAGCGCAGGCCAAACTTCCTCCCACCAATGAGCAGCAGGTTGTTAATGTAGAGAGAGATCACGTGGCTTCCTTAGTAGACTGAGTCACAAACGAAGAAGTCTTGCTGTCCCGGGACCACTTTTTGATCTGCGAGAGCTTGTTGATCAGAAAGATGCCCTTCCCCTGGGCTTTGCCACAAGGTTTCATGACCCAGGTGCTGGAGGGGCTTTTCCTGAACTCCTCCACGAACAGGTTGTAGTTGGCGGGCAGCATGTAGGTGACCAGAACAAAGTCCAGATAGAGGTATTTCCCATTTTCGTCTTTTTCTGCTAGAGGACTCCCTTCCTTCTCCAGCCCCTTCCTGTATTTTTTAATATTCTTCACCATCAGGTCCTTCGGGGTCAGTTCGTAGTGGTTTGGAAAATGGTTGACTATTTTTGATCATCTGAGAGCAGATAGCCAGTCTCGACACTAAAAACGTTTCAGATGGTTTGCACACTCATCCAGTAAAAGTTCCAATCTTCATTTTCTGTCACTTGGATCCATCCTCTCTTTTCAAAGTTATTTATCAGCACTGACTTCTTAATATCAGTGACCCATTTCACTTTTCCTGCCATAATCCATAGGTACTTCTGGAACCAACAGGCACAGACAATTTCACTTCAGCTTCAGGGACTCCTGCTTGTGGTTCGTACCTGATGTCAGATTGTTCTCCTGTTACTTCCTCCTGTGGGCTCAGAGCACAGAGCAGAGCCGAGGAGCACCGAGCAGGGTGGCCCCGCGCCGCGCCGAGCCCCGGCCCCGCCTCCAGCCCCACTCGAGTGCCAACAGGAGAACGCCACCTGCAGCCCCGCGGACGGGCCCACCCTGTGCCATGCTGTACTTCTTAATTTTACACTTTTATCAAGTATTTAAGTATGTAGGTAACTAGAAGCTAGCTCCATAGATAAAAGTATACATAGATGCTTTTGTAGCATTATTTAAGAGTGAAAAGTAAGACAATTTCATTTTTAACACTTTAGCAGTGTGTAAGTATGTACAGAGCTGTTAATCATGAGATATAACAATATAAATTGACATGTGAAAATAAACACACAGACAAAATATGAACAGATAAAAGTATATTAAACATTAATGTGTATATGATTCTTTTTTGCAGTTTTGTAAAACAAAATTAGAGACACACTAAAACATATGATTGTAGCCACGTGAATTTCATATGTGAAATAAGGGCATAAATTCGTAACAGATAAATTATAAAAGAATAAAATATGACGCAAAAATTTAATTAAAGGAAAGACAAATAAATGCCTTATGGAAAAATGTATAAAAATGATGAAAAAGAAGGCATAAAGGATAAAGTATATTTTTTTCTTCTTTTAATAGCAAACTAGCTGTAGACCAACTCTCTCACTAAGTACAACTTATCCCTATTACTATTTAACGTTATTCTGGGTTTCATCTTTTTCAATAAAATGAACAAACTGGATATGGTAGGCTAAAATGTCTCTCCTACAAGGGGAAAAAAAAATCCATGTCCTATAAATTCTGTAAATGTAAAACCTATAAATGCTACCTTATTTGGAAAAGCAGGTTTGCAGATGTGATTAAGAATCTTAAAATGAAGAGATCATTCTGGATTGTCTGAGTGAGTTCTAAATCTAATGACAGTGTCCTTATAAGAGAAAGGCACAAGGAGATTACACAGACAGAAGAGGAGAAGGCAATGTGTGAAGAAAGAGGCACAGGTTGGAGTGATAGAACCACAAAGCAGCCACCAGAAGCTTTAAGAAGTCAGGAACAGATTCTCCCCCTAGTGCCTGTGAACCAGGCTGACACCTTGATTTCAGCCAATTGATGCTGATTCTAGACCTCTGGCCTCCAGAACTATGACAGAATAAATTTGTTTTTTTATGTCACCATGTTTGTGGTAATTTGTGATAGTAGTCATGGGAAACTAATGCTCTAGAAAATAGGTATAAGTACTGGAAACAAGAAGACTGAAGTGAAAATTATTTGCAAATGATCTTTATATAGATATCCTCCCAATGCAATTAATAAAACAGTTCACTAAAATAGTTCATTTACAAATGAAAAGACAAAATTAAGTAGCTTCTCTACATAGAAGTGATTACTCATTAAACGAATACTATAAAAAAGAAACATGAAGATTTAATGACAATAGCATCAAAAATAAATCAACTACAACAACTAAAATAATACCTTAAGATCAAACTTAATACATACTGAAGATTTATATGATTAAAATTATTAAAAAAATTTTAGGCAAATTAAAAAGATTTTGATTGACAGTATTCTCTAAGTCAGTCTATATGTATGTGAAATTCTAGTTATTATCTCAGCTGGATTCTTTTGATTGAAAAAAAGAAGATTCTAAATTTTTATCTAGAAGAAAAATAACCACAGCAATTTAATAAGTGAAATACATTAACAAAATAAAATTTCATATGACTATAAAATAAGATATCCTTTCGATTTCAAATCTTTATATCACCATTGCACTGAGACAAAAAAACAATGGAAGAAACTAAGAAGTCTAAAGATAATATGTTTTAATCATCTCCTATTCACTCCATTGGTGATGGAGGAATTTCTACCCTGGGGTTGTGGGGTGGTTGAACACAGGATACTTAGCACTGGACAAATAAGCAGTTTATTAGTTACATATGCTCACATATTTCTTCAGGAGGGAAAAACACTGCACCAAGCAGGGCCACATGGGGGTTGCACTCAGGAAAGGAGTGAACAGCCAAAGTCTGTAGGAGGTAGACTGTATAGTATTCTGTGGGTGTGATACTTCCTAGTTTATGCAGGAGGATGTGATTGGCATGTTTGAATAATTCCATGGCTGTTTCATGAAACACATTACTCAGCTATAAGCAGGAACTCTGTTTGGCACCCTTGATAAGGTAGGGTCGATAAGGAGGGCTGTTGGCCATGGGGACTCAGGGAGCCCAGTAGGGAAGGGATGTTGTGGTTAGGGTACATGAGACTCTCCTGGTTTTACTAGATGTCAAGAAAGCATGTAATATTGTGTTTTGATTTCAGACCTTTCACCACACAGCTGCGAGAATTTAGTGCAAAGGTTAACAAACTTTTTCTTAAAAGGTCCAGAGAGTAAAGATTTTAGGCTTTTTGGGCGATATGGTCTGGGTCACAACTACTCAATTCTGTTATAGCATAAAAGCAGCCATAGACAATGTGTAAACAAATGAGCATGGCTGTTTTCAATAAAACTTTATTTATATATAAAAAAAACAGGCAGGAGGCTGGATTTGGCTTGCAGAACACAGTTTATGATCCCTGATTCAGTGGATGATAAAAGTGTTATTAGAAATTATTGGGGAAATTGATTATGTAATAAATTTTGTCTGGACAGCTTTTTTAAATAAAATCTTAAATATATGTTAAATGTTATGCTAAGGTAAGTTACAGTCTGATTAAATATTTAAATGTAGGTAAATAGAGTACAAAGTGTGTATATATAAACTCATCAGAGGGTATGTAATCTTAGAATGTGGAAAGCTCTTTAAGTACAGAACTGCTATTATTCAGGTTATGCCAGGCCGTGATTTGGTGGGAGGAAAAAAGTCCCTAAAATCCTTCTGGTTTTCTCTAACAAACATTTATTTATTTATTTATTTATTTATTCATTCATTCATTCATTCATTCATTCATTTATTATTTATTTATGCTTTTACTACATGTTTAATGTGGAGGCTCTGTGGTCCTGTGCTGCTCTCTCAACATAGTCACTATAAATGGGGACAGTTGAAGGGTGTCACACCAGCTCTGAAATGGCATAGATATGACACACAGTTCTGCTCCCAGTCCTTGTCCAGAACTAGACATGTGGCCTAAAGGGTGTCTACAAGGGGGATTGAGAAATTGTTGGAACATAGATACCTGGGAAAGAAGTATATCTGAAGTCTAATTTATTCATGTTCACACCTGGGTATGAAGGATGTCTATTATGGGTCCTGTGACTGCAAGAGCCCAGGATTTCATGAGAACACACACACACACATACACACACACACACACTGTGTGTGTCTGAAGAATATAAATGGGCCCCAGTGTCACTGAAAATGAAGGATGTTGTACTTTAGAGCACAACTCATAACTCTTAACCTCCATTCTCATGACTAACACCATTTTAGGTCACAGGTGTCAGGGGGAAAACTCTACTCCAGGACTACTCTACTACTCTACTACTCCAGGAAAACTCTACTCCAGCCCTTGGACCTAGAGACAGGAGGCAACTGTGTTCAACTACCATGAAAATATTCTGCATTGCTAAGTATGAAGATGGGTGCTGCTTCAGAATGCGGGTGGAATTTGAGCAGTGGAAGCACTTAGGTAAGAAAAAAGACTAATTAATTAACATGTCAAATCTTTCTTCTGGGTGTGAATTTAATGCTGTGTATATATGCTATATATATTTATATATATATACCTATATAAGTGTGTATATATATTATATTATATTATATTATATTATATTATATTATATTATATTATATTATATTATATTATATTTATTATATTATATTATATTAGTAACATGTTCCCAGTATTGCCAAGTGTCTGCTTTGTTGCTACTTGAGGTTTTCAACTAACCCCTCTACTTATGTATCATCCCACTATTTGTCTATTTGCAACAATTTTACCTAGTGGCTCTGGAACATGTTGCAATATTAAGCAAATTCTGTTATTCTTAAATTTATATACACATTAGAATTGTCAGATAAAATATAGGACAGCCAGTCACATTTGAATTTTAAATTTAAAAAATGGGTAACTTTTTTAGAATAAGTACATCTTATATAATATCTGGGACATACTTGTACTAAAAACTATTGCTGTTTATCTGAAATTCAAATTTAATAGAGTATCTTATATTTTTATTTGATAAAATTGGCAAAATGCCTGAAGGACAATATTGATTGTTTACATTGGCAACTAGATGGATTTTTAAGGCTAGAATTGCAAATAGTGTTATGTCTAAAAACATACTGAGTATGATTTACAAAAATTTCAAAATATAAATGCAAATAAATTTCACTAAATTTTTGTTCAAATTTGTGATTTTATTTTTTATTTTTAATAGGAAATGATGAATACTTCAGAAGAAAAATAGCATTCCTGAAAATATATACTGTTTTTTGTTTGTTTACACTTGTTTCATATTCAAATTGTCTGCACTTTGAATATATATCTACTTTATATTTTAATCTTTTATATCACCGTTGTCACTTGAACACAAATTAGGGAACAAACTTTGCATAACAACATAATTATTTTTTTTATCCAAAAGGATGGCAAGAAAAGCAAATTTTATAGACTAAAGAGACATTGATTTTTATAGTATATATATCTCTTCATATTATTAGTCATTCAAACACCTAGACATGAACAATAACTATTAAATTTAGCTGTCTTTGATATTTTTTACTTTCAGTCATATAAATATATGAAGACCATAACTTTCCACACTAATGGTCATCATATATCCCTTTGTTACCTGTTTCCCACACATAAAAAAACACTCTTTTGTCTTGGGAGACAATCTCAAATACCAACTAACCAACATATTTATTTCCAAATCTAGGGTCTCTCAGTGATAAGTCATAATTACTATATCAGGTCCAGAAGGAGCTCCATGCAGCTGAATTTAAAGAAGATACCTGCTGCCCCTTCCTCCATCCTACTTCAATATGCAGAGGTTGGGCAAGGAGAGGATAACCACAATAAACATCCCCATCTGGAAAGGAGAAAAACGAGAGATACCAGCCAGAGGTGTGTAACAATTTTGAAATCCTTCTGGGTAAACATTCTTAAAGACCTTCTACTCTCTGGGTATGGAGAATTCTTTGTCTTGATTCTGCTCTTGGGGAGAAGCAACCTTGTCTTTGCTCTTTAAGTCTCCAGGTGATGCCCTCTGGGTTTTTTTGTTGTTTTTGTTTTTGTTTTTGTTTTTATTATCTTCTTTGACCCTTCTGGAAGGTCATGCAGCTTTCTTGTTGTGTCTCCTGCCTGCAAAAATTTGAGAGTCAAAGAGTGATTTTAAGTCTCAAGCTCGTGGTGGTTTCTTTGGTAGTAACTATATTTCAAAACTTAGTAGGCTTCTTATATTCTGATTTCAGTAAATTCCACATGCTAACAACTATATTCACAGTTCTCCTCTTCTCCTCCTCCTTCTTGTCATTGTCCTCTTCTTCTCCTTCTCCTCCTCCCTTGCCCTTCTCCCCCTTCTTCTCCCCTCTCTCTCCTGCTTGCAACAGGCTATCTACAATCACAGGTATGAAGCCTGTACCCTTTGTCCAACTTTTGCCCTGAAGTACTTTAATCTGCTGAGAAATTTTAACAATAGATATATAGCCTGCACTCTTGTTTTGATTTTTGTTTACATCTTTTTAATTGAATGCCAACTTTACCGGGTATTTTTCCATTCAAAACCTCTTAACTTGACTCTAGAAGCAGTCTGCTTCTTCAGCATTAGAACCTCTGCTTTCTTTCATTTCCGCTCACTACCTGCTGATTGCCAAGCCATAGCCTCTTCAGCTAGGTTTTGGTTATAGCCATTTCTCTCTTCTGGTAGAAATTTATTATTAGTTATGGCAACACCACTCTATGCTTTAGATTCCTGTATCCAAAAAGTATTAGGTAATATGATTCAACCCCACCTCTTATCTGATGAAAAAAATAAAAACCCAGAGATTTTATGTCACTTCACAAATTCACATTATTTACCGTGTTAATTGTAGAGGTCAGGATTGGAACCCACATCTCTCCATTTGTAGGCTAGTGTTCTTTCAATTTTATTATGAGGCTGCCTTGGAAACTGTCGTTCTCCTTCCTGACTGTGTTAGTCAGGTGTGATATTGTATTTGTTCTCCAATCAAGGTGTTATTTGGAATAATGGAATGTCAAAGTCTTCAAACTTCCATATATATGATGAAATAGATATTCTTCATTAGTCCACTGGTTTCTCTTCATGGGAGCCTTCCTCAGCTGCCCCAGGCAGTCACTGCCACCACCATCCGAGTCTGCAAAGCACTTCACACAGTGCTTGTTCCCATTAACAATGCATCACCCTTTTACTTTTACTTTGGACTATAAGCTCTTTGAGGGAAAATCCTTTATCTTCTTTCTTTTTATCAGCCCTTGAAATAGTGCTTGGGACATAGTAAGCACATATGCATATAGAAAAAGTGGAGGCAGCATAAACAATCTAAAAATTTGTATGAAGCACCAGATTGGAGATGAAATGTTATAACTAGGAATTCTGGGTACCATATTTTAATTCTCTTCCCTCTCATCTTCTAGTGTTTCCAAAGGATTTTTTTCCCCAAAGGATCTAATGCTACATTGATCCTTACTAAGGATCTGGCTAGTAATTTTTAGATAACTAATAAACCATTTATCATTTTACCTATTGTAAAGAATTCAAGATTAAATAATCTTTCTAATGTGTGTGTTCCCCTTAAAAAATATATAGGTAGGTAGGCAGATAGAGACAGAATTTTTTAAAGGGATTTATGGGTATTATGATTTTTAAGAGGAACTTATGGGATTATGGTAAGGCTAATTTTGATAATAATAATAATAAATTACTGGATATAGAATGAGAAGCAATAGGAACAAAACAAAATGATCTGTTAAATCTTAGATAAAACTTTTCACACTTTAAGAGATGGAATTTTCTAAATATCCTCATAAGTATATAAAAATATTATGGAAGACATTAAACGGCTGAGATTAAAACATTTCATTAGCCCATTAGCCCTATGTTTCAATTTTGAGCAATATTGCTAAACTTTATGCTAAGACAGAAGAAGAAATAGGCATTTTTGTACTTCTGCCCATCTGTACATCTCTCCAATTTTTGTTATTCAGCAAAAATAAAGAATTGGCTGTCAAATACAAATCACACAAATCAGTGGTCTTACCCAATATTAAGCTTTACTAAAACTTAAATATTCAAGAATTAAGATGTCCAAACAATGCAAAGAGAAGCCCAAGAGAACTTGCATGGTTCCTCAGCTTCTTTCTTCCTTTATGGGACAAAAGGTCTTTGGGCCAGAGTAATATTTAAGGCTTCTTATTGAAATTTGCCAGAGCTTTACACAATGGAAAATATTTTAGTCATTAAACATTTCCATTTGATATTCCAGTCATATAGCTTATATGATATTCTTTAGGAATCATGCTTCATAAATCTGTTTATACTAGTCTTGTCCATCATAAGCAAATCTAACCAGGATATTCTGGCAAGAGCATTCCATAGATAAGAACTCTTTCTTCTAGCAAATACCATTAGTCTATTTACCAAGGGGTTTAATTACCAATATGTTTAAAAGAAGATTAGATAGAATTAACAACTTTTTTCCTTCTCCAACAACATCCTCCCAATAATCATGGGTCTGCTGTTTTAACTTGTTTCTTCTCAATACATTTTTCATTTCCATGGTCAAAGTATAAGTTATGTACATTCTGTCCTATTAATCTTATTCCATTTATCATAGTTTCTTTAAAGAGGACTGTTTATTTTGATTCATCTCTTGGTTGTCTGGATTTTGTCAAATAATTATTTCAAGAAATTCTCACAGATGCTTTTTACCTTGAGATTTCCCAAGCTTAACAGTGTTGGCCAATTGTCTTGAATAATAGCTTGACAGATAGAGTATTAATTCAATGTTCCCCTGCAAACCTAGTAGACATTGGTCAACTTTCTTATCTTGACTAATAATGTTTTAAGCAGGGAGCGCAAATAGGTTTTAACTGAAGGGCAAACTGTAGTCAGTTGGTGGCAAACTGTAGTCAGTTGGTAGCAACTGACTCCAGTACTATATTCCAAGGTAACATCTGGACTATGCAGGAAGGAAGACCTTGATCAATTAGACAAGTCTGGCAAAGGCCCAGGAGCAATGGGAGATGGCATTAAATACCTTGTGATTGCCAGGCCAGCTGCAAGTATCACCTTTTCCAAGGCTGATGGCATTTCATTAGAACAATTTTTGAAAAGAAAAATCTATTTGGATATAGAGGAATCCATTTCTAATGGTAGAATTCTGAAAATGCAAAAAGAGATTTTGTAATAGCTTCAAAAATATATAGAGCTAAAATGGGACAATTCAAAGGACAAACTGACAAATATAAAGGAAAAGAAAAATAGCAAAGATATCAGAGTTAAATGACATAATAAATATGATCAAATAGCTCTCTAGAGTAGCTCATACCTTTCAAAGAAAAAAATATGCATCCTTCACAAACATATGAAACATTACAAATACAGACTATGTTCTAGGCAAGAAGGAATTGCCTGTCATTAAAAAACAAAACAAAACAAACAAACAAAACACAAAAAACCACAACATATTTTCTAACCCTGATGAAATGAAATTAGAAAGCAATAATACATTCATGGCTAATACCCTCCAAAACATGTTGGGATGTTAAATTTCACACTTTCAAATGATAAATTGGTTAAAAATGTGATAATAGAATATAGAAACTATTTAAAATAAATGACTTTTTTTTTCAAGCCAGTGTGAAGTAGCTAAGGCTGTTCTCAGAGGATATTTCATAGCCCTACATAAAATAAATATGGATAGATAGAATAACTGAATAGTGATTATCTAAATATCCAACTGAAAAAGAAAAACAAGTACAGCTAAACTAAAATTTAAAATATTATAAAAGGATAAGATTGACTTACTGTAATTGTATTATAACCAAAACAAATTTTTTCAGAATAGTATATTCTTTGAAAATCAGATAATTCTCTAAGAAAATAAGAACAAATATACAAATAAACACTCTGAGGAAGTAAAAAGCTAACACTGCTACAAATATGAGATTCCTTTTTGTTTAATTCTAAAGTAAGCTACAAAAAAAAACAATTTTTAGAAGTTTAAAGAAATGAATATCTTAAAGAATAAGGAAAAGAAAACACAGAAAGTAATTGAAAAATCTTCCACCTCAAAAAGCAAGTAAATTGTTCATTAATAGAAAAGAACTCTAGCCCAACAATCTCTATTCCTAAAGGAAACCCATAGTGTGACCAGGATGTTTAGCATTAGAACCTTTAAAGGACTAACATATTTTTTATTATTACATTATATTTGTATATATGTTATATATATATCATATTTAATTTAAAGTAATTAAAAAGTAATTTAAAACAAGTAAGGAATAGACTCCTAATTATTGAGAACAAACTGATGGTTACCAGAGGGGAGGTGGGTGGGAGATGGTTGACAAAGGTGATGGGGATTAAGGAATGCACTTGCTGCGATGACCCAGGAGGTGTATGGAATTGTTGAATCACTATATTGTACACCTGAAACTAATATTACACTGGAATATTGCACTAATATTAACTAACTGGAATTAAAAACTTAAAAAATATGAAAACAAGTAAGCAAATGAGCAAAATGAAGCCAGTCGCTAGCTTTGGCTTTAGTCCTTCTCAGTTTTGTTCTCATATTAGTCCATGTCCTGCTCTTTTTCATTTAGACTCAGAAGTCAGATTCCTTAAATCAAGACACAAGCCTATTTTCTACATCCCTTCTCAATGACTCTTTTTTCTTCTTCTCTGATGCCTTTGAATTCACTCTTTTTTTTTTAAAGATTTTGTTTGTTTCTTTAGAAAGAGAATACAAGCAGGGGGAGGGACAGAGGGAGAGAGAGAATCCCAAGCTGACTCCCTGCTGAATGAGAAGCCCCACTTGGGGCTCAATTTCACCACCCTGACATCATCACCTAAGCCAAAATCAAGAGTCAGACACTTAACCAACAGAGACAGCCAGTCATCCCTTGTCTGATGCATTTGATGTTCATTTTAAACAGGTTTCTTCTACATCAGAGCATATATGTGGAGGAAGTTCAGCAAGATATTGTTACTCACACAGTGTCTTTTGCCTGGCAAATACCCAGGGATGAACTTGGATGAGGGATGGTATCTTCTTGGGGTGGGGTGGAGATGTTAACTGAAATTCCACTCCCTGAACGACCCTACTCAGGGTCATTCAGAACCTCATGGTTCTGAACCATCAGAACCCTGATGTTAAAATGTGTGTACATCATCTTTTCTTCAATCCACTCAGCTTTAGCTTCACTAATGTTTTCTGAAATTCCTTTATGTGCTCAGAACTGTGTTCCTGGCTGAATAGGCTGATCTTCACAGAAATCTCTCATTTAACCTCCATACTGCCTTCTTTTACAGATCCAAAACGGTCTCCACTTGGGTTTTCCAGGAAGCAGATTCTGAGCTAGAGTTCCATCAACAGAATATTGGGATCCACTCCTGTGGAGGGGATGGAAAGCACAGGGGATTGGAGAGAAAAGTCCAGTTGCCATGCAGTCCTGCTGACAGCCTCAGCCAACCTTCCTGCACACACACCCATGAGGAGCCCTAGAGCTATGATGGCCTGTCAGAGCTGCTTCTGCTTCTACACTCTTATACTCCCACAGCCAACAGACATCAAGCATGGACTCTCTCAGGAAGGGCCATGACTTTGTATGAGGTGATTCTTGACAACTGAAGCAATCCCTGAAGGGCTGACAAGACTATCTGCTAATAGTTCTCCCAGCAACTGGGGCAGCTGTCCATTTTTGAAGAGAACTCTGTGCACCATGTCCACATGTGCACTATATATGCCCTACTGTATACATCTAAGGGACGATAGCAGACAATGCAACCCAAGTTTCTGCTTCCAGGATTGAAAGGCTTTCTATTATATCCCAGCTGTCTCTTTGGCCTTTTCACTACAGAACACTCATCTGTGGGGGTGAGGATTGTTCCAAGTGAGTCAGGTGAGAGGCAGCTTGGTGCAAGTGGAATTAAAGAAAGAAGGGTTTAAATCTTGACTCTTCAGTGGTTGGCTGTGTAACTTTGAGCATAGCAATCATAAGAATGAACATTTTTTTGGATCTTTATTATATATCAG
This sequence comes from Zalophus californianus, assembly GCF_009762305.2. Taxonomy (NCBI): domain Eukaryota; kingdom Metazoa; phylum Chordata; class Mammalia; order Carnivora; family Otariidae; genus Zalophus; species Zalophus californianus. Next base: position 64,421,255 of record NC_045595.1, on the reverse strand, counting down.
TGACTGTTTTACATGTATTAATCTTTTTTATCCTTTGTTTCCTTGATTATAGGCAATAATACCTGCTGAACAGCTTTGCAATGTGAATTAAATGAGCTAACATATTATCTAAATCTCTGCATCGAATGGGTTTATCACAGGTGTCAGTTTATTCCTCCCTCTTCCCCGTAATACATGAATGATCTAGATGCCCCTATATATGGATTGCTTTATCAGCCTTGACATACGATAACATTTATAATGATGGATAATATACCTGCCTTTTATTGAGAGTTTACTATTTTCCAGTCAGTGTGCTAAGCCTTTCACATAGACTAATTGAGTCCTCATACCCTTCTCTGACAGGGATTTGATCCCCTGAAAAGTCTGTCTTGCCCTGAAAAGAAACCCCAGAGAAGAACATTTTTCTTCCCAAACCACTACCACCATCGTTCATCATTCTCTCCCTTTGAATACACACACACACACACACACACACACACTTCATCTTAATTCTCTTTTTTTAACTGCCTTCTTTCTGCTTCTCTTTGCCTCCATCTCCAGACATATTTAAATTTTTTTCTTTTGTTTTATATTCTGAATTATTTCATGCTCAAAAATTACAGTCTTGGAGAGAAAGAAAAGAATCCCCCCCTTTGCAAAGCTCAGCACGAGTGGGAATCCTGCCATTGAACAGTCTGTCCATGTTCAATTTTAGCATCATATAATTTCCTGCATAATTGTTTAAATGTCCTCGTTCTCATCCCTGTCGCTCTCCCCACACTTTGCTATTTTTTAAAGAAAGCATCCAAGCTGCATGTCTGGTTCAACAGGGAATTTCACAGAGGACAAATGCCAGGCTGCATCATGTGCCTTGACTTACCGCAGCACCTAGGAGAACAGTCATGAGGCCAGAACAGAAGTCCTCCAGCCGCTGCTGCCTTTGGTGACCTCTCTTCTCTGCCAGCCACTTCAAGGCCAGATATGTGAAAATTCCTCATGTGTTTGTGTCATTCGATTCCCAAATATCACATAACCAAAAATATTAAAATAAAACTGCTCATAACATTTTCCTGAATGCCATCTGGGCCCCACTGGAAGCTGACATTATCTGTCAAACTCAAGATAACCACATTTTTCCCTCCTTTGTATGTGTTAATGTTTGTCATAATGGATTTCACTTTAATGCCCCAATTACATTTATGACATTCTTCTAACCGAGTGGCACTAATGACTTTCATTATTATTTATGCTCCTCCTTAATTATAAGACTCTCACCTCTCTCATTACACACACTCCTTCATAACCCCCTCACTTGCATACATGATCTCTGGTATGAGGCTAATGTGCCTTGGCTTCCAATTTCAGAAAACACAATGATTAATTACTCTTGTTAAATCACCCTACCCTAGGGTGATCAAATTGGCAAAATGAGAAGAAGGGCCAGATTGTTACTCCAGAAGGATTTCCCAGGACACCTGTCAAAAAGAAAAAAAAAAAAAAAAAAAAGGAGGAGCCCCCAACCCTCACACAAATAAATGCACAGCATCCATGTTTGTCTTAGCTCTGTATGAATCACAAGGAGATGCAAGTTTAAATTAAAATAAAATAACAAAGCTTTGGTTCAAATGTCGTGCTGTGTAGATGATGGTAGTAAGACTCAGTGAAATCACTAGGAACTAAGAATTGTCATGCACTATAGTGCTCCTTCCATCAATTAAAATAGTCTCCAGAACACCTGCTGTGGGAGATTGCAAACATTGCACCAATTCTTTCAGCTCTTCCATCAAGGAAAGGAATTTCTTTTATGCCCTTTAAATCTAGGCTGTGCTTATGATTTGATTTAGCCTGAAGAATATGGCAGAAGCAACATTGTATTTGCTAGCCTGGGTCTTACAGATTCCACTCTGCTTTCTTGGTCCCTCCACTGTTTTCATAGGAGCAAACCCAGGCTCTCCAAATGGATAAAGGCCCATTTTTCCAGACAGCTCCAGTTGACTTACAAGCTAAATGCAGATGCATGAGCAAGCCCAGCCAAGAAAAGCTAAATTCATAACACACCATCCAGCTAAGTCCAGCCTAAGTTGCCAATCTGCAGAACTCTGACCTCAGGAAATTATTGTTGTTTCAAATGTTTTGGAGTGGTTCATTACACAACACAAGCTAACTGTCAAAAGAGAGGCATCTAGCCATTAGATCTATGATGAAGGTTGAAGAGAAGACTAATAGCTTTGCAGTAAGTACTGAAAAAAGAAAAAAAAGAAGAACTCAACAGATCTGAGAAGGAGTTCTTATCTTCCTCACTTTGCAAAACGAAGGCCCAAATGTGGCACGCCATCAGACTGATGAAATAATTTGCATGAGATCTCAGATGAGGAAGCAAGATTCAAACCTAGGACTCTTTGGCTCCAAAGATGATGCATGTCCAAGCACCACACTTGCTGGTACACAGATCCAGACCACCTCACCTTAGGAAGCAACATTTCCTGTGTTCCCTGTGCTTTTCCTTTCCCCACTGCTCTAGCCACGGCTGGCAAGAAGAGGTAGCTGGGGGCAGAGAAGGCGGAGGGGGGCGGGTGGTGGTGGTGGTGGACACAGCCTCCTGGTTCTGTCCTCATCCTCATCAGGAGGCAGACTTGGCCCCTTCACATCTCTTTTATAAGTTGATGGACTTGAGAAGAGTTAGGGACAGCTACTTAAACCACAGCAATTGGCACATTTGGCAGAGCTGTAAATTTTATCAAATGCTGAATTTCAGTGAATAAAATGCATTTGCTCAGAGGTATGTGTTATGGTTAAAGACTGAATGTCTGCTTAAAGGACTGAACATTTTTTAGGTAGCCCCCAGAATCACTGTTATTAGTATGCTGGCCATTTGCTCCTTCTTTGTAGAAAATTTTCCATCTAAAATCACAGTGTCTTAAGAATCAAGTCAGTCTCACTGAGACCCTTGCTGAGAAACTAAAAAATGTTGAATCCCTTATTTTTAAACTATTGTGTGTCTTCATTTGATTAAAATAAATACAAGTTGAAAAAATAATAGTCTATTTACAATGTCCCAAAGTAATCTATATCCTATTTTGAAATGAATTTCCTCCTTATTGCATTTTGTTTTTATTTATTCTTACCTATTTCAAATTTCATGTATCTTTAATTCTGAGGGAAACTTTAGTTGGTATACTATTTAATAATTTATTCAAAAATATTTACTCACTTAACAACAACAGTACTCACTTTTCTGGTATTTTACTCAATACTCAAGGCTTAGACCCTGAACCCACCTATGAATAAGGCCTGCCTTAGCCCTAATCAGCCTCTGTAAAAATATAAACTGACTTCTGAGATCCCTTTGAAATCTATAAAACTCATTATTTTGTTTAAAAAAAGGCATCTGTAGATGGGAGAAGCAAGATGGCAGAGGAATTAGGAGACCTAAATTTCATCTGGTCCCAGGAATTCAGCTAGATAGGTATCAAACCATTCAGAACACCTACAAACTCAACAGGAGATCGATAAAAAGAATAGCAAGAATTCTCTGAATAGAAAAGCGACCACTTTCTGGAAGGTTAGGACGTGCAAAGAAGTGACTCTGAGGCGATATTCAGGAAGATAGACAGCAGGGGGAGGGAGCCTCTGTTAGCCACTACCGGCAAGTGATAGAGCAGTGGAGCACAAAATCGGGACTTCTAGAAGTCGGCTCTGCTGAGGGACGTCGCCCCAGTGGCTAAGCGGGGGGTGGAACCCTCGCTGGGACAATGTTGTCTCAGGACCCTCGGGGTCACAGAAAGACCAAGGGTGCCTGAGTGGGACAGAGTTCTCAGGTATCGGAGAGGGGATGCTGGCTGCAAAGACAGAGCCAAGGAGTGGGTTCGCAGCTCTGGGTTGCCATAAACTGTGATCCGCGGCACAGTCAGGCCACTGCTCCTCCAGCAGGGACCCAAAAAGTGGCAGATCCGGGGAGACTCCCCTTCCTCCCCTGGGAGGAGTGGCGTGGGAGTGCACCACAGGAATCTGCTGGGTTTGGAGACTCCAAATAGGGCCGTGTGCCAGAGATAGAAATGCTCAGTCACAGGCCAGGTGAGCACGGAGTGCGGCTGGAGACCAGTGAGACAGGAGTGATTGACTGCTTTTCTCTGGGGTGCACTGAGGAGTGGGGCCCCGAGTTCTCAGCTCCTCCAGGGTGGAGATTGGGAGGCTGCCATTTTCACTCTTGTCCTCCAAAGCTGTATGGAAAACTTGCAGGGAACAAAAGCTCCAGAGAGCAAACCCGAGCAGATTACTTAACCCAGCCCCGGCAAGGGCGGGGCAATTCTGCCTCCAGCAAAGACATTTGGGAACCAGGGCAACAGACCCCTCCCCCAGAAGATCAGCAAGAACAGCCAGCCAAGACCAAGTTTACCAATCAATGAGAACGGCAGAACTCCAGCGCTAGGGGAATACTACACATAGAATTCATGGCTTTTTTCCCCCTGATTCTTTACCTTTTCAGGTAATTTTAAAAATTTTTTTTCTATTTTTTTTTAAATTTTTCTTTTTCCCTTTTTCAACCAACATCTTATCAATTCCTTTTTTACAAATCATTTTTTTTCCTTTTTAAGTCATATTCTATCCCTTCATAGTAGTTAACCTTATTTTTGGTATATAGTTGTTCTCTCTTTAAAATTTTGGGATACAGTTGCTTCTAACAGACCAAAATACACCCTAAATCTCTAGTGTATGGATTTGTTCTAGTCTCCTTCCTGATCACATTCTCTCCCTTTGCTTTTTTTTTATAATTTCTCTTCTTTCTTTTTTCAACTAACTTCTTATCAATTCCTTTTATAAAATCATTTATAATTTTCATCTTTACACTCATATTTCATCCCTTCATTGTATTTACCCTTATTTTTGTACATATATAAGTTTTTCTTTCTTTAAAACTTTGGGAGGCACTTTCTTCTAACAGACCAAAATATACCCAAAATCTAGTTGTGACACTGATCTATTCACAAGCCTGATTATATTTGATCATACTCACTTTTCTTCCTTTTTCTTTCCCTTTCTTTTCCCCCAGTTTCAGGTCTTTTCTGATTTTTCTGGGGTCCTTGTTACCCTGTTAGCATTTTGTTTTCCCATTCATCTCTTCTCCTCTGGACAAAATGACAAGATGGAAAAAAAAAATCACCTCAAAAAAAAAAAGAACAAGAGGCAGTACTGACTGTCAGGGACCTAATCAATATGGACATTAGTAAGATGTTGGAACTAGAGTTCAGAATGACGATTATAGAGATAACTAGCTGGGCTTGAAAAAAGCATGGAAGATATTAGAGAAACACTTTCTGGAGAAATAAAAGACTAAAATCTAACCAAGTCGAAATCAAAAAGGCTATTAATGAGGTGCAATAAAAAATGGAGGCTCTAACTGCTAGGATAAATGAGGCAGAAGAGAGAATTAGTGATATAGAAGACCAAATGATGGAGAATGAAGAAGCTGAGAAAAAGAAAGATAAACTACTGGATCACAAGGGCAGAATTCAAGAGATAAGTGATACCATAAGATGAAACAATATTAGAATAATTGGGAACCCAGAAGAAGAAGAAAGAGAGAGGGGGGCAGAAGGTATATTGGAGCAAATTATAGCAGAGAAGTTCCCGAATTTGGAGAAGGAAACAGGCATCAAAATCCAGAAGGCACAAAGAAACTCCCTCAAAATTAATAAAAATAGGTCAACACCCCGATATCTAATAGTAAAACTTATGAGTCTCAGAGACAAAGAGAAAATCCTGAGAGCAGCTCAGGAGAAGAGATCTGTAATCTACCATGGTAGAAACATTAGATTGGCAACAGACCTATCCACAGAGACCTGGCAGGCCAGAAAGGACTGACATGATATATTCAGAGCATTAAATGAGAAAAATATGCAGCCAAGAATACTATATCCAGCTAGGCTGTCATTGAAAATAGAAGGGGAGATAAAAATCTTCCAGGACAAACAAAAATTAAAGGAATTTGCAAACACAAAACCAGCCCTCCAAGAAATATTGAAAGGGGTCCTCTAAGCAAAGAGAGAGCCTAAAAGGAACATAGACCAGAAAGGAACACAGACAACATACAATAAGTCAACCTACAGGCAATACAATGGCACTAAATCCATATCTTTCAATAGTTACCCTGAATGTAAATGGGCTAAATGCCCCAATCAAAAGACACAGGGTATCAGATTGGATAAAAAAAAAAACAAGACCCATCAATACACTGTCTGCAAGAGACTCATTTTAGACCCAAAGACACCCTCAGATTGAAAGTGAGGGGGTGGAAAACCATTTACCATGCTAATGGACACCAAAAGAAAGCTGGGGTGGCAATCCTTATTTCAGACAAATTAGATTTTAAACCAAAAACTATAATAAGAGATCAGGAAGGACACCATATCATAATTAAAGGGTCTTTCGAACAAGACGATCAAAATCAATCCCTATCAAAATACCATCCACTTTTTTCAAAGAAATGGAATAAATAATCCTAAAATTTGTATAGAACCAGGAAAGACCCTGGATAGCCAGGAATGTTGAAAAAGAAAAACAAAGCTGGTGGCATCACAATTCCAGACTTCAAGCTCTATTACAAAGCTCTCATCATCAAGACAGTATGGTACTGGCACAAAAACAGACACATAGATCAATGGAACAGAATCGAGAGCCCAGAAATGGACCCTCAACTCTATGGTCAACTCATCCTCGACAAAGCAGGAAAGAATGTCCAGTGGAAAAAAGACTGTCTCTTCAACAAATGGTGTTGGGAAAATTGGACAGCCACATGCAGAAGAATGAAACTGGACCATTTCCTAACACCACACACAAAAATTGACTCAAAATGATTGAAAGACCCAAATGTGAGACAGGAGTCTATCAAAATCCTAGAGGAGAACATAGGCAGCAACCTCTTTGACCTCAGCCTCAGTAACTTCTTCCTAGAAACATCGCCAAAGGCAAGGGAAGCAAGGGCAAAAATGAACTATTGGGATTTCATCAAGATAAAAAGCTTTTGCACAGCAAAGAAAGAGTCCACAAAACCAAAATACAACCTACAGAATGGGAGAAGATATTTGCAAATGACATATCAGATAAAGGGCTAGTATCCAAAATCTATAAAGAACTTATCAAACTCAACACCCAAAGAACAAATAATCCACTCAAGAAATGGGCAGAAGACATGAACAGACATTTTTCCAAAGAAGACATCCAAATGGCCAACAGACACATGAGAAAGTGCTCAACATCGCTTGGCATCAGGGAAATCCAAATCAAAACCTCAATGAGATATCACCTCACACCAGTCAGAATAGCTAAAATTAACGAGTCAGGAAATGACAGATGTTGGCGAGGATACAGAGAAAGGGGAATCCTCCTACACTGTCGGTGGGAATGGAAGCTGGTGAAACACTCTGGAAAACAGTATGGAAGTTCCTCAAAAAGTTGAAAATAGAGCTACCCTACAACCCAGCAATTGCACTACTGGGTATTTACCCCAAAGATACAAATGTAGGGATCTGAAGGGGTACGTACACCTCAATGTTTACAGCAGCAATGTCCACAATAGCCAAACTGTAGAAAGAGCCAAGATGTCCATCGACAGATGAATGGATAAAGAAGTGGTATATATATATATATATATATAATGGAATATTATGCAGCTGTTAGAAAAAAAATCTTGCCATTTGAAATGATGTGGATGGAACTAGAGGGTATTATGCTAAGTGAAACAAGTCAATCAGAGAAAGACATATATCATATGATCTCATTGATATGAGGAATTAATCTCAGGAAACAAACTGAGGGTTGCTGGAGTGGTGGGGGGTGGGAGGGATGGGGTGGCTGGATGATAGACATTGGGGAGGGTATATGTACTATGGTGAGCACTGTGAATTGTGTAAGACTGTAGAATCACAGACCTGTACCTCTAAAACAAATAATACATTACATGTTAAAAAAAAAAAAAAGAAGATAGTAGGAAGGGAAAAATGAAGGGGGGGTAATTGGAGGGGGAGACGAACCATGAGAGACTATGGAGTCTAAGAAAAAATTGAGGGTTAGCCTGGTGATGGGTATTAAAGAGGGCACGTATTGAATGGACCACTGGGTTTTATACACAAACAATGAATCATGGAACACTACATCAAAAACTAATGATGTAATGTATGGTGATTAACATAACATAATAAAACAAAATTTAATAAAAAAGGCATCTATATTTCACTTACATTAGAAGTATGCTACAAACATTAAAGTAGAATTCATTTGTATATTGAGGTCTTTCAAGAGATTTAGTAGTCTTAATTTTGGAGGCTAAAGTTTTTTTAATTTAAGTTTTTATTTATTTAAAAATTTTTTTTATTTATTCATTTGGGAGAGAAAGGGAGAAACAGAACAAGTGGGGGGAGAGGGGCAGAAGGAGAGGGAGAAAAGCAGGGAGCCTGATGCAGGGCTCAATCCCAGACTTCTGAGATCATGACCTGTGCTGATGGCACTTAACCCACTGAGCTACCCAGATACTCCTTTTTTTATTTTAATTGCAGTTACTTAACATACAGTGTAATACTAGTTTCAGGTGTACAATATAGTTCAACACTTCCATATAACACCCAATGCTCATCACAACAAGTGCACTCCTTAATCCCCATCACCTATTTCGACCCATCCCCCACCCACCTCCCCTCTGGGAACCATTGAAACATTTGTTCTGTTTCTTGCTTTATCTCTCTTATTTTATCTTATTTTCTTCCCTTTGCATATATGGTTTTTTTTCTTAAATTCCACATATGAGTAAAATCATATGGTATTTGTCTTTCTTTGACTTATTTTGTTTAACATTATACTCTAGCTCCACACATGTTGCAAATGGCAAAATTTCATTCCTTTTTATGGCTGAGTACTATTGCATTGTCTATATATACCACTTCTTGATCTATTCATCTATTGATGAACATTTGGGCTGCCTTCATATCTTGGCTATTGTAAATAATACTGCTATAAACAAAGGTGTATGTATCCCTTTGAATTAATATTTTTGTATTCTTTAGGCAAATACCCAGCAGTGTGATTGCTGGATCACAAAGTAGTTCTATTTTCAACTTTTTGAGGAACCTCCATACTTTTTTCCAGAGTGGCTGCACCAGTTTGCATTCCTACCAACAGTGCATGAGGGTCCCATTTTTCTCCACATCCTCGCCAACTTCTGTTGTTTCTTGCATTGTTGATTTTGGTCATTCTGATAGGTGTGAAGTGATATCTTATTGTAGTTTGATAATAAGTGATGATAAGGATCTTTTCCTGTGTCTGTTGACCATCTATATTTGTTCTTTGGAGAAATGTCTATTTATATCTTCTGTCCACTTTTTAACGGTATTATTCATTTTTTGGGTGTTGCGTTTTATAAGTTCTTCATATATCTTAGATACTAGCCTTTTATCAGATAGATCAATTGCAAAGAGCTTCTCCCATTCTGTAGATTGCCTTTTAGTTTTGTTGATTGTTTCCTTTGCTGTGCAGAAGCTCTTTATTTTGATGTAGTCCCAATAGTTTATTTTTGCTTTTATTTCCCTTGCCTCAAGAGAACGTATCTAGAAAAAAAGTTGCTATGGCTGATGTTGAAGAAGTTAATGCTGTGTTCTCTTCTAGGATTTTTAATGGTTTCAGCTCTCACATTTAGGTCTTTAATCCATTTTGAATTTATTTTTGTGTATGTGTAAGAGAGTGGTCCAGTTTCACTCTTTATCATGTTGCTGTCCAGTTTTCCCAACACTATTTGTTGAAAAGACTGTCTTTTTCCCATTGAATATTCATTCCTGCTTTGTTGAAGATTAACTATATAATTGTGGGCTTATTTCTGGATTTTCTATTCTGTTCTATTGCTCTATGTGTCTATTTTTGTGCCAGTACCATACTGTTTTGATCACTACAGTTTTGTAATATAACTTGAAGTCTGGAATTGTGATGCCTCCAGCTTTGCTTTTCTTTTTCAAGGTGGCTTTGGCTATTTGGGGTCTTTTGTGGTTCCCAACAAATTTTAGGATTGCTTGTTCTGGTTCTGTGAAAAATTTTGTTCATATTTTAATAGGGATTGCATTAAATGTGTAGATTGCTTTGGGTAGTATAGACATTTTAACACTATCTGTTCTTCCAATCCATGAGATAGAATTTCTTTCCATTGTTTTGTTTCTTCTTAGATTTCTTTCATCAGTGTTTTATAGTTTTCAGAGTACAGGTCTTTCACCTCTTTGGTCAGGTTTATTCCTAGGTATCTTATTATTTTGGGTGCAATTATAAATGAGATTGTTTTCTTAATTTCTCTTTCTCTTTCTTCATTATTGGTGTATAGAAATGCAACAGATGTCTGTACATTGATTTCATATCCTGTGACTTTACTGAATTTATTTATCAGTTCTAGCAATTTTTTGGTGGAGTCTTTCAGGTTTTCTACATATAGAATTATGTCATCTGCAAATAGGGAAAGTTTTACTTCTTCCTTACTGATTTGGATTTCCCTAATTCCTTTTTGTTGTCTTGCAACACAGAAATAAATCTCACTGGATAGTGGTGGATGATTTTTTAAAATGTATTGTTGAATTCAGTTTGCTAGTATTTTATTGAAAATTTTTGCCTCTATGTTCACCAGGGATATTGGCCTATAGTTCTCTTTTTTAGTGGTATCTCTATCTGGTTTTGTTATTGGTAATGCTGACTTCACAGAAACAATTTGGAAGTTTTCCTTCCTTTTGCATATTTTGAAAGAGTTTAAGAAGAATGGGTATAAACTCTTATTTAAATATTTGCTTGTGAAGCCATCTGGTCCTGGACTTTTGTTTGGATTTGTTTGTTTGTTTGCTTTTATTATGGACTCAATTTCTTTGCTGATTATCAAACTGTTCAAATTTTCTATTTCTTCCTGTTTCACTTTTGGTAGTTTACAGTTTACATGTTTCTAGGAATTTATTCATTTCTTGCAGGTTGTCCAATTGGTTGGCATATAATTTTACAAAATGTTCTTCTGTGTATTTCTCTGGTGTTGGTTGTTATTTTTCCTTATTTGTGATTTTATTTATTTGAGTCCTTTTTCTTTCTTGATAAGTCTGGCTAGAGGTTTATCAACTTTATTGACGTTTTTTAAGAACCAGCCCCTGGTTTCTTTGATGTTCTGTATTTTCTTTCTTTTCTTCTTCTTCTTCTTCTTCTTCTTCTTCTTCTTCTTCTTCTTCTTCTTCTTCTTCTTCTTCTTCTTCTTCTTCTTCTTCTTCTTCTTTTTTGGTTTTTGTATTATTTATTTATGCTCTAATCTTTATTATTTCCTTCCTTCTGATGGTTTTAGGTTTTATTTCTTGTTCTTTTTCTAGCTCCTTTAGGTGGAAAGTCAGGTTATTTCAGATTTTTCTTGCTTCTTGTGGTAAGCCTGGTTGCTATAAACTTCCCTCTTAGAATCACTTTTCCCACATTCCAAAGGTTTTGGACCAATTTGTTTTCATATAATTTCTTTCCATGTACTTTTTTATTTTTAGTTTTTGATTTCCTCGTTGATTTCCATTCTTTAGTAGCATGTTATTTAACCTCCACATATTTGTGGTTTTCCAGATTTTTTCCCCCATGATTGACTTCTAGTTTCATTGTGTTGTGGTCAGAAAAGATGCATGGAATGATTTCAGTCTTCTTGAATCTGTCAAGGTTTATGTGATAATATGTGATATATTCTGAAGAATATTCTCTGTGCACTTGAAAAGAAGGTGTATTCTGCTGTTTTAAGATGGAATGTTCTGAATATATCTGTTAAGTCCATCTGTTCCACTGTGTCATTCAGAACCATTGTTTTCTTGTTTATTTTCTGTTCAGATGATCTGTCCATTTCTGTAAGTGGGGTGTTAAGGTCCCCTACTATTATTGTATTATTATCAATCAGTTCCTTTATGTTTGTTATGAACTTTTTAATGTACTTGGTTGCTACTATTATGGGTGCATAAATATTTATAATTGTTATATCTTCTTGTCAGATTGTCCCCTTTATTAATAAATAGTGTCCTTCTTTGTCTCTTGTTATGGTCTTTGTTTTATAGTCTGTTTTGTCCAGTGTAAGTATTGCTACTCTGTGTTTCTTTTGCATGATAAATTTTACTCTGTCCTCTCACTTTCAATCCATAGGTATCTTTAGGTCTAAAATGTGTCTCTTGTAGGCAACATATAGTTAAGTCTTGTCATTTTATACATTCTGTCACCCTATGTCTTTTGATTGGAGCGTTTAGTCCATTTACATTCAAAGTAATTATTGATAGATACATATTTATTGTCATTTTATTACTTGTTTTGCTATTGTTTCTGAATGTTTACTCTGGTCCTTCCTTGTCTTTCATGTTTTGCTGATTTTCACTAGTGATCTATATGTATTTCTTCTCTTTATTCTTTGCATATTTATTAGTGGTTTTTGATATATGGTTACCATTAGGTTTGTATATAACTTCTGCATATGACAGTCTATATTAAGTTGATGGTCATTTAAGTTTGAGCCATTGTTTTCTGCTCTCCTCTCCACATTTTAGGTACTTGTTACTTTATTTTATATCTTTTTTTTTGTGAATTCCTTGACTGATTTTTTTACAGAAAAATTCACTTTTACTGTTTTTGTGTTTCCTATGTCTCTAATTTCACTTATGGTCTCTCCTTTCCACTCAAGGAGTTCCTTTTAATACTTCTTGCACGGCTGGTTTAGGGGTCATGAACTCCTTTAGTTTTTGTTTGCCTGGGGAACTCTATCTTGGAGGCTAAAGTCTTGAGCATATTCTTACTGTCAGATAGTTACAGATAGAGAGACAACTGAAGGAAAGTATTAATATAGCTCCTATAGTCTTCCCCATTGGACTTTGTGGTCATGTGATAATGTATAGGCCACATTGTTTTCCGCACTAGTTTTCTGCAGAAATCTACACAATGAGATGGGTCAGAATGCCCACCACTCACCCAAACTACAGTTATTGAGGAACTCTCTATATGATTCTTCCATGGCTTAAGTCATCCTGTCCTACCATAAGTTAAATATCACTCACATATTCTTCTGTACTTGAACTTCTAAGCTCCAAAGTTTTATAAGTCACAACCTCCCTAGAACAATAAAGTCCAGTGGCAAATCCTAGGACTATTGCCTGGTGGGCTACATCAGAAACACCTGGATGGCCTTATAAAATATTTGATCTTGTGTTCTGACCTAAGAAATTTTAATTTATTAATTCCAGAATGGGGCCAAGAATTCCATGTTGTTAAGCTTTTGAGATTCATTGTCTGTCGAATTGTTTCATGTGAGGATTTGAAAGAATGACATGAGTTTTATTCTAAGTGGCAAAAATGTTATACTCGTTTCTGTGCCCAACCCCTGATATATGTTACTAAGGAGACCTGGGAGATTAACCATGGTAAAATAGAAGGTGACATGCATGTGGGGTCGTTATTACAAGTCTTTGCTGTGTGACCTCAAGTAATCACTTTACTTTTCTGGCTATCAATATCCTCCCCTGTAGAAAACAAGGTTTTAGATAAGATGACAATCACTATCTTTGATCAGGTGACAGGGGGCTCCTTTCGGGGTCACTGCAGCTGTGAGTCTGAGCAGGAGTTGAACAGATCAGTCCATACCAGAGATCCTTAAGTTGAGTACTCCTCTTTGATTTGTTTACAATGTTAAATGGGATTGTGTCTAGAGAAAGAGCTCCAATGATAAAAGTCTGGACAAGATGTCTCCAAGGGCCACTCTGGTTCTGCCGTTCTGTACAAATAGCCATTAAAAGGAGAATTACACCAGAACAGGATCACTTGAGAAGTAAGGTTGATAACAGAATCAGACCCACAGTTACGGAGCAATTAGTAGCAGCTCTGTCTGAAAGACTTAGAGCAAAACATGGTCTCTCATTGATTTCTACAGCTATTACAAACTAACTCCCTAAGCTAAGGAAACAAGCCTGGTAATCATGATTAGAACTCAATAATTGTGACCCTTTACTTGTCATGCTGTGCCTCTGTTGTTATACAAGGCAGAGCACTAACTACAGTTGCTACATAATAACCTCTCATAGTGTATCTTTAGTGTTCAGAGAAGGTAGCTTGGCTTATTTTGCACACTCCTACTCATTCTTGAAGATCTTGCTCACATGCCACCCCATCAGTGAAACCACTTCTCATCCTGCACATCTCCACTCAGGGAAGATTTAATTATCCCCAAACCTGAATTTTCTCAGCATCTAATGTGAATAATAAATAAAAATAACAATAATGAATATAATTTCTTCTCTTAACTAAGCTTTCTTTCTTATCTCAGTAATTGCCTATGTTTTACCCAAATAATAATAATCTTTTCACTTTAATCAGTCTTTCCCCACCATCAGACCGACTGCTGCCTGGAGTTTAGTTGTTTTTTTTTTGTTGTTGTTGATGAATGAATGAACGCTTTCTTTATACCTTCTATGTTCTCATTCTCCCAATCCTCCTAAACTCTCTTGGCTCCGAATCAAGGCTGCTGGTCCTGATTCATTGACCCAGCTAGAGTGTGATCTAATAAAAGTAAAAAACACTGAGGTATGGCTGACCAGTGGACTAACTCATCAGATCTTTACTTCCCCCAAGAGAGACACGTTAGCTTCCCTAATCTCCAACTGGTGTTAAGTGTAGATGCAGTATTTTGGGACTGAGCTTTCTTGCTTCCTGGAACTACTGTAGGATCCTCTGTCCTCTAAAACCCAAAGCACAAAGCTTCAGTTTCACATTTTTTTTTTCTAAATGTTCCAGCTGTTTGGTTCCCAAGGAATTTAAGCCTTCATAGACTAGCAGCTCTATGGTGATGTGGACTTTGAACCCTTGTTGCATAGAGCACTTTGCAAAGTAAGTCTCCATCATATTCACTAGAAAACATGACTTGCTTCTTGAAGATTGCAAACTGTGAGTGGGGACAGAGAGACTGAGGAAGTAATAGAGAAACCCTTTTATTGAGCCCATCATCATTGAGGGTTCTGTGCTTTTGAGTTAAGATGATTTTACCTTATAAGTAGCATTTTAGTCCCTGTTCTGCTAATTCCTATGTGACTCTGGACAAGTTCCTTATAACATCTAAGACTCAGTTTCTTACCTGCAAATTATGTGATGCTCACGTTGATCTCTTTGTATTTTTGTTACAATTTAAATGAGTCAATGAATATAAACATTGTATTCAACATTGTATCAGGTTTCAAGGGAAATGTTCTAAGTATAAAAAAATTTTAATTAGATATTAAAAATTATCCTTTGTTAATACATTGAATTCTAAATATAGGCTTTTAATGTTAAAACATATTATCATTTCTGGGGTAGATCCTGATTAAATTAAGTTGTGATTTGTCTTGAATTTGACATGTAATGGTGAAGAACCCTAAAGGAAGCACCAGAAAACAATAAAGATGATAAAGTGGATTGTTTGTAAAAATGACTGCAATAATTTGACTCGAGGCATCAGAAATGTTTTGTGATATGATTTTGGTCTTCCTCCCATCTGATGGTGAAGTTTTTGAATCTGGACTGGGCTTGTGACTTACTTTAGACAGTAGACTGCTCCAAACATGAATAACTGTCAGTTTCGAGCCTTAGTCTTAAAGTTTTCAATGCTGTTTTCTCTTTCAGAAGCCTGCCTGGTCACCATGAGAAATACCACAACAATGATGCTGGAGGATAAGCCGAGACACATGGCACTGTTGCCTCTATATCACTTCGCTAATAATAGGCAACTCTCAGACACACAGTTCTTCCACAGAACTGAAGCTAACAACATATTCAAGGGAGAACCCAATTGAGACCAAAAGTATCACATCACTAAATCTAGGCTAAACTGCCAACACACAGACTTATGAGCTGCATAAATGGTGTTGTTTTAAGCCACTGCGTTTGAGAGTGCTTTATTATGTAGCAATAGTTAACTAATACACAGGGCATGGGCTATGAGATATGCCAGTCAGATATTTAATAAAGGTTTCTACACCACATAAATGTAACTAATGGCATATTGTTTGACACTGTCATATGTATATTGAATTGGATTTCCCCCAATTGTAGGATAGTCATACTTCTCCTATGAGTAGGGAAAGGCCAACAGTAATCAGATAGATTTGGCTTGAATACCTACATAGATCAAACTTTATTCTAACTGGAAAATGCAACCTCAAGCGTGCAAATAAATACACCTTCACGTTTGACTTTTCCATAAAGTCCTAGAGACCTTCATTACTAGATCTGTAAGGTTGCAAAGTGAGACTTTTTAATTATGATATATAATAGTTGAACAACAGTTAAAGAGTAAGGAAAATATGATTTAAGCCTTGCTGTCATTCTGTGAATCACAATTTTACCCTATCCCAAACTTGCCCTTTGTTCTCAGCTTATTGAATGCTGTCAAGTTTAATCAGACTATGTCCACAAAACATAGTTTATTCCCTAGAGAAAGGCTCTCTTTTTAGAAGATGTTTTATATAAGGAGAGTTACATTCATGTTCCCCTATGCCCATTATCTTCCTTTTTTCCTTCCTTCCTCCCTCCCTCCCTTCCTTCCTTCCCTCTTTTTAAAATTTTCCTCTTCAATGTAGATTGTCCAGCATGGTTGTAAATGAACAACTTTGTTGATCATCCATGCTCTTTTGTTTTGAATAAGGTTGCATTTCTGGTGAAGCTTAATTTTCTTAATTAGTGCATAATCAGAAAGATAGAACATAAAAGTCATGGGCAATATCTTCCCATCATCAGTTCTACATGTAATCAAAGAAATATTGAGTGAGAGGAAGGTCAAAGAAAAAAAAAACCTCAAAAGACCAAAAGAATTAGAGGAAGATATAAAAAAAATCAAGCCCACTTTCTGAAACAATGAAAATCCCAAAGGATATCAAACTCATATCAAAAATAATCCCAAAAGTATAAGTGAGAAGAATCTGAGGACTATAGAAAGTTTAATAACGTTAAAATAAATTTTATATTTGGTACTGAATAAAACTATAAGTTTTTTTTGAACTTTGCTTTGAAAATCAGTGTTAAAAGTAATACAGGCATTAAGTACTAATTTGATCTGTGCTAATGGAGTTAAATAAAAAGTAAGTTTTCCTCCCTTGCCTCCTGACCTAGTTAACTCCCTAGGAGTGAACGTAACCATTTCAGGTGATCAACATTATAATTCAATGTGGGAGCTCTTTACATTGTCTTTTGAATCGGTCTATGGAATCCCTAAGTTGGATCTGTCATATTCCCTCCTCTCTCTCCTTCTTCGTTTTACTTGGTTTTGTTTTATTTTGCCAGAGTTCACTTTTTTCCCATTAAAGTTAATAGAAATTAAATTTTTGAGTCCCTTTCTGACTAAGTCTTTATTTTGCATTCACACTTTACTTTGTTCAGTGCTTGCAATTGGGTCTTATCCTTGAAGAATGTTTTCTTTGGTAGTCAGTCACCATGTTGTAGAGCATCTCAATGGAAATAATGAAAAATTAGTCACCATTTTAATTCACAATAATTTAGGTATATTTGCTCCAGAGCCAGTTGTCCACACTTAGACCAGGAGCTCTCATTTCCTCCAAGAAGATTATTTTATTTCTTCACAGAGGATTGCTTTGATTTCATTCTGGAGTTTGAATGAGCTTTATCAGTGACTCTTCATAAAGGATAGGAAAAAGAAAGTATGTGATTGACACGTTTATTCCATAAGTAGTTTTCAAATTGACTATTTTGGTTTTTGTCCTTCTCCTTCCCACTTTCTGAACCTCACTTCTCCAAGTTTGAATTTTTCCATTTGGAGAAGAGCATTTCTCATCTTCTTTAGCCACTTCCAAAGGGCACTAGTGGCTATTTCTCTCTGTTCAAGTTTGTCCATCAATCCATTTCCATTCACTTGTTATCATCCAGAAATTTGTCTAAATTTTCAGAACTGACAAGGACATGGCCTTTCTCTCTTCTCAGTGTTGTTTTCATTCTTTCATATTAAGAAGACATAGTCTTTGACTACAAATATATAATCATTGTTATTTATCACATATCTAACATTGAAATTGCATAGATATCAAAAAGAATGCCTGATTATAGCACATTTTAATGTCCTAACCAGGCAGTTACATCCTAGCTGTGGTATCTTTTCAAACCTTGAATTATGATTTGTTCTCTTGTCCACTGCATGACTGCATGAGCATGCTGAAGAACTTAAAATTCCTACCATGGGTATCTTTTGTCATCTCCTACCATGGTTTTGTAAGCATACTTTAAGAGGATTCATGATCCAATGCTCTTCTCAGTTATTTATTTATTTTTTTTGCACAGTAATTTGAGTTTTGCTTTTTTTTTCTGGCTTCTAGAAGATTATCCCCAAGGTCTTCCTCTAGTCACCTGTATAATTGGGTTAAGAATCTTCCAGATGACTAGAGTAGTTAAGGGTTGCCTGAATGGCAAGTTGTATTTAGTTTTAAATAGAAGAAGTAGTTAAGGGTAGGAGTCGGAAAGGTGGTGATAAAAGTAATATCCATTCAATCATTGCAGAGCCTAACATTTGAAATACATCACTGATCATATCCCCAACCCTCCCTCTTATTTATCCAATTCACCAAATAAGACTAGTTTTCATTTATAACAGATACCTAATGCTTTCAGTCCCTATGTCATTACTCAGGAGATTTTTCCAATCTGAAAGCCACTTCCAATCTTATCTTTAACTGTAAAAATCCTCCTAGGTCAACTTAAATGCACCCACATTCAGAAAGTCTATGTCATTCTCCCAGCTGAATTTTCTTTCTCTTCTGAATAATCTATCATAACACAACATCTATCACTTTTTGTAATTTTCTGTTATTTGCAATTATTTTTAGGGTATTTTCTTTTTTTTTTAAGATTTTTTTTTTTATTTATTCATCTGAGACACAGAGATACAGAGAGAGAGAGAGAGAGAGCATGAGCAGGGAGAGAGGCAGAAGGAGAGGGAGAAGCAGGCTCCCCGCGGAGCCAGGAGGCCGATGCCGGGCTCGATTCCAGGACCCCCGGATCATGACCCGAGCCGAAGGCAGACGCTCAAGACACTCAACCATCTGAGCCACCCAGGCGCCCCTAGGGTATTTTCTATGTATTAAAATGTGTGTGAAAACACCAGCATAGTCTTTGCTGGTCTGTTTCCCTTGCCTTAGTCCTTGCTCAAGGTATCTTTTTACTTTGTTTGCTTGGTTGCCTTCACAGTGGGATGCTTGCTATATTTGTAAAGCTATTGTTAGGAATATCGGGTCATGGATGAAGGTGTGTTGTTCTACAGAGGATATGTACTTGCTTTTCCCAAGGAGCTGAAGGCACTATTTGTCTTAGAGCACCTTAAATCAAATTCAAATCATGAAGTGATTTGAACTACCTAGACCATATGAACCAGGATACAAAAATGTCCATGATAATTTGATTCAATCTTATCCCAAGGCTGTAGTGCTTTAGGGGACAAAATATTTGTGGGTTTATGTTTCCCACATTGTATGAGTCCTGATCATTAATTTCTTTTCTGTTACTCAGCATAAGGTGTCAAAAGTAAAGTTCAAATGTTCAGGATCAGTAAATGCCCTCAAGGAAAAGCTAAATTGTTTACCTCTGAGTTCTCATTGTCCCTTCAAATTTTCTGATGGCATTATTTTGGTAGTTTTTGGATGCTTTCAAATCTTAGAAATACTTTTACTTAACATTTTATGTTCATCATCACTTGGTCTGAAAAAACTTCTTGGGAAATCAGAACTGCTCAAAATACAATATCTACATGGCTCCAATTTGCTATTATTTTCTATCTCTTATTATAGATTTGGGTCTGTCAATTAGCCTACTAGACTGCAAGCTCCTTCAAACCAAAGACAAATTTTAATCACTTTTTTATCCTTTCCTGACTTCTTTATTTCATAGACATTAGAAAAAAGATTGAAAATTGTGTCAATTTTTATGTTTTTCTATAATTTGTCCATTTCATTCAACTACCATATATTATTGACATAAAGTTCTTCAGAATATCCTATTATTATTTGTTTATAAATATAGGATCTGTAGTGATGTGCCTTTTTTGTTTGTTTTGAATTGTTATTGAGTCTTGTTTTTTATTCCTCCTTGATTATTTTTGCCAAAGCTTCTAAATTTTATTTTAAAATAAATTGTATTTATTTTTTATTATTTTTTACTTTTATTATTTTTTAAATTAATTTATTTATTTTTAAGATTTTATTTATTTGTTTGACAGAGAGAATGAGAGAGCACAAGCAGGGGGAACAGTAGTGGGAGAGGGAGAAGGAGGCTCCCCGCCAAGCAGGGAGCCCAAAGCAGGGCTCGATTCCAGGACGCTGGGATCATGACCTGAGCTGAAGGCAGACGTTTAACTGACTGAGTCACACAGGCATCCCTATATATTTATTTTTTAAAGATTAATTTGTTTATTTGAGAGAGAGAGAGAAAGAGCATGAGCAGGAGGGGCAGAGGGAGAGGGAGAGAGAATCTGAAGCAGATTCCACACTGAATGAGAAGTCCAACCTGGGACTTGATCTCAGGACACCGAGATCACGACAGGAGCTGAAACCAAGGGGCCAGTGCTTAACCAACTGCACCATGTAGGCACCCCAAAGCTTGTCAATTTTAATAGTCTTTTCAAAGAACTGATCTTTGACTTTGTTAATGACTTTTGTTGTGTGTTTTTTTTATTTCATTGTATTTTGAGCTTATCTTCATTATTTTCTTTCTTTTCTCTCTTGGAATTAAATTTATTCTTTTTCTAAATTCTTAGTATACATGCTAAGAATACTGATTTATGTTTGAGTGTTCCTCTTTTCTAATATATGCATCTTAGGCTATAAATTCCACTCTAAACATGACCTTAATGGCATCTCATTTCCATTAGGATATCTTCTTTTTCCTATGGGTTCTTTAGAAGTGTATTTAAAATCCCTAAATATAAGAAATAAGCCATATTTCCATCAATGCTAGAATGGATAGATTGTAGAATACTCATAGGATGAAATGCTACTGGCAAGTACTTTGAAGGAACTTTTGTTACATAGGGTGACATGCAATAATAATATCTGTAACATCAGAAAACAAAAAAAAATAAACACTCTTATCTTGAATATTCATTAATACATAGAAAGATACACATAGTTAAAATGCAGGCATAACTAAAATACTGCAGGGTGTTAAATGTCATGATAGTGATCATTAGTATGAGAGGTGGTAGCTGTGATTGGCAGGTTTTGAGAAGTGGCTTCCTGCGTAGTGGTGATACTCTAATAATATGTTATTTAACCTTAGTGGTGGTTTACATGGATATGTTCACTTTGCATAATTTCATTATCCTGTACAATTACTGTTTGTGCAATTTAATGTTTGTAAGTAAAATGCTTGCAAGAGTGTTGGGTTTATTCAATAAATGTTTTTGAGTGATTACTATCAGCAAGATACTACGCTGGACATCAGTGAGCATAAATGGTGAATAAGATAGGGCTTCAACCTTACATTATAACTTAAATGAAAAAAAATAAATTATATAACTAGACATTTATTGAAATAGGTGTCATAAAAAGGAAAATATGGGACTTATACAAAAATGGGAGAAGGAAGGAAAACTTCTATCAAGATAATTTAAAGTTTGGGGTGCCTGGGTGGCTCAATCATTAAGTGACTGCCTTTCGTTCAGGTCATGATCCCAGGGTCCTGGGATTGAGAAGGCATTAACTTATTTCACCTTAACAACAATCTTGAACAGGTACTACTATCCTCATCTTATAGTTAGAGAAGCCAAAGTTCTAATAAATGGAATAACTTGTACACAAGTAGCCTTTAAAAGGAGAGTTGGGGGGGGCGGAGTAAGATGGCAGAGGAGTAGGAGACCTGGGTTTCATCTGGTCTCAGGAATTCAGCTGAATAGGGATCAAACCATTCTGAACACCTACAAACTCAACAGGAGATGGAAGAGGAGAATAGCAACAACTCTCTGAACAGAAAAGTGACCACTTACTGGAAGGTAGGAGTTGTGGAGAAGTGAATCCGAGGCGATATTCGGGAGGAGAGATGGTGGGGGAGGGGGCCTCCATCGGCTGCTTCTGGCAAGTGAGAGAGCAGCGGAGCACAAAATCGGGAACTTTTAGAAGTCGGCTCCACTGAGGGACGTCACTCCAGTGGCTAAGCAGGAGGTGGAACCCTCGTGGGACAGTGTGGTCTCAGGACCCTCGGGGTCACAGAAAGACCAGGGGTGCCTGAGTGTGGCAGAGCTCCCAGGTATCGGAGTGGGGAAGCCGGCTGCAGAGACGGAGCTGAGGCACAGGCCCTCAGCTCTGGGTTGCCATAAACTGTGATCAGAGACAGTCGGGCCACTGCTCCTCCAGCAGGGACCCAACAAGGTGTAGAGCTGGGAAGACTCCCCTTCCTTCCCCAGAAGGAGTGGCGAGGGAGCACACTGCAGGGATCTGCTGGGTTTGGAGACTCCACACGGGGTCGGGTGCCAGAGATAGAAATGCTCGGTCACAGGCCAGGTGAGCACGGAATGTGGCCGGAGACCGGGGACACGGGAGTGACTGCCTTTCTCTGGGGGCACACTGAGGAGCGGGGCCCCGAGTTCTCAGCTCCTCCAGGTGGAGATTGGGAGGCCACCATTTTCACTCTGGTCCTCCAAAGCTGTACCGAGAACTTGGAGGGAAAAAAAGCACCAGAGAGCAAACCCGAGTATATTGCTTAGCCCGGACCGACAAGGGCAGGGCAATTCGACCTCCGGCAAAGACATTTGGGAACCACAGCAATAGGCCCCTCCCCCAGAAGATCAGCACCAACAGCAGGCAAGCCAAGACCAAGTTTACCAATCAAGGAGAACGGGAGAACTCCAGCACTAGGGGAATACTGCACATAGAATTCATGGCCTTTTTACCATGATTCATTAGTTTTTCAAAGTTGATTTTTTAAACTGTTTTTTCTTTTTTTGAATTTTTCTTTTTCCCTTTTTCAACCAACATCTTCTCAATCCCTTTTTTAAAAAAAAGATATTTTTCATTTTTTAGAGTCATATTCTATCCTTTCATAGTAGTTACCCTTATTTTTGGCATATATATATAAGTTGTTCTCTCTAAAATTTTGAGATACAGTTTCTTCGAACAGATCAAAATATACCCTAAATCACTAGTGTATGGCTTTGTTCTAGTCTCCTGCCTGATCACATTATCTCCCTTTTCTTTTTTTCTTTTCTTCTTTGTTTTTTAATCTTCTTTCTTTTTACAAACAATTTCTTATCAATTCCCTTTATAAAATCTTTTATAATTTTCATCTTTACAGTCATCTTCCATCCCTTCATTGTATAAACGCTTATTTTGTACATAATAGGTCTTTCTTCCTTTAAAATATTAGCAGGCACTTTCTTCTAACAGACCAAAATACGCCCAAAATCTAGTGTGTGGCACTGATCTATACACTAGTCCGATCATATTTGAACATATTCTGGTTTTTTTTGTTTTGTTTTGTTCTGTTTTTGTTTGTTTTTATCTTTTTCTTTTTCTCTTTCTTTTTTCTTTCTTTCCCTTTCTTTTCCCCTGGTTTCAGGTTTTTCTGATTTGTATAGAGTATATTTGCTGGGGACGTTGTTAACCTGTTAGCATTTTTTTCTCTCATTCATCTATTCTCCTCTAGACAAAATGACAAGACAAAAAAATCACCTCAGCAAAAAGAACAGGAGGTAGTACTGTCTGCCAGGGACTACTCAATATGGACATTAATATGATGTCAGGCCTAGAGTTCAGAATCATGACTTTAAAGATACTAGCTGGGCTTGAAAAAAACGTAGAAGTTATTAGAGACACCCTTTATGGAGAAAGAAAAGAACTAAAATCTAACCAAGTTGAAATCAAAAAGGCTATTCATGAAGTGCAATAAAAAAATGGGGGCACTAACTGCTAGGATAAATGAGGCAGAAGAGAGAATCAGCGATATAGAAGACCAAATGATGGAAAATAAAGAGGCTGAGAAAAAGAGAGATAAACAACTACAGGATGACGAGGGCAGAATTCAAGAGATAAGCAATAGGATAAAATGAAACAACATTAGAATAATTGGGATCCCAGAAGAAGAAGAAAGAGAGGGAGGAGCAGAAGGTATATTGGAGCAAATTATAGCAGAGAACTTCCCTAATGTGGGGAAGGAAACAGGCATCAAAATCCAGGAGGCTCAGAGAACCCCCTCTCAAAATCAATGAAAATAGGTCAACACCACGACATCTAATAGTAAAACGTACGAGTCTCAGAGACAAAGAGAAAATCCTGAAAGCAGCTTGGGAGAAGAGATAGGTAACCTATAATGTTAGAAACATTAGATTGGCAACAGACCTATCCACAGAGACCTGGCAGGCCAGAAAAGACTGGCATGACATCTTCAGAGCACTAAACAAGGAAAACATGCAGCCAAGAATACTATATCCAGTGAGGCTGTCATTGAAAATAAAAGGAGAGATAAAAAGCTTCCAGGACAAACAAAAACTAAAGGAACTGGCAAACACGAAACCAGCCCTCCAAGAAATATTGAAAGGGGTCCTCTAAGCAAAGAGAGAGCCTAAAAGCAGCATAGATCAGAAAGGAACACAGACAATATACAGTAACAGTCACCTTACAGGCAATACAATGGTACTACATTCATATCTTTCAATAGTTACCCTGAATGTAAATGGGCTAAATGCCCCAATCAAAAGACACAGGCTATCAGATTGGATTAAAAAACAAGACCCATCCATATGCTGTCTGCAAGACTCATTTTAGACCCAAAGACATCCCCATATTGAAAGTGAGGGGGTGGAAAACCATTTACCATGCTAATGGACACCAAAAGAAAGCTGGGGTGGCAATCCTTATATCAGACAAATTAGATTTTTTTTAAATTTTTTTTAAAGATTTTATTTCTTTATTCAGAAGAGACAGAGAGAGACAGGCAGAGGGAGAAGTAGGTTCCCCGCTGAGCAGGGAGCCTGATGTGGGACTTGATCCCAGGCCCCTGGGATCATGACCTGAGCCGAAGGCAGAAGGTTAACGACTGAGCCAACCAGGCGCCCAAGACAAATTAGATTTTAAAACAAAGACTGTAATAAGAGATGAAGAAGGACACTATATCCTACTTAAAAGGTTTATCCAACAAGAAAATCTAACAATTGTAAATAACTATGCCCCTAACATGGGAGCAGCCAATTATATAAGGCAATTAATAACAAAAGCAAAGAAACACATTGACAACAAGACAATAGTAGTGGGGGACTTTAACACCCCCCTGACTGAAATGGACAGATCATCTAAGCAAAAGATCAACAAGGAAATAAAGACTTTAAATGAGACACTGGACCAAATGGACTTCACAGACATATTTAGAACATTCCATCCAAAACCAACAGAATACACATTCTTCTCTAGTGCCCATGGAACATTCTCCAGAATAGATCACATCCTAGGTCACAAATCAGGTCTCAACTGGTACCAAAAGAATGGGATCATTCCCTGCATATTTTCAGACCACAATGCTTTGAAACTAGAACTCAGTCACAAGAGGAAAGTCAGAAAGAACTCAAATACATGGAGGCTAAAGAGCATCCTACTAAAGAATGAATGGGTCAAACAGGAAATTAAAGAATTAAAAATCTTCATGGAAACCAATGAAAATGAAAACACAACTGTTCAAAATCTTTGGGATACAGCGAAGGCAGCCCTAAGAGGAAAGTATATAGCAATACAAGCCTTTCTCAAGAAACAAGAAAGGTCTCAAACACACAAACTAACCCTACACCTAAAGGAGCTGGAGAAAAAACAGCAAATAAAGACTAAACCCAGCAGGAGAAGAGAAATAATAAAGATCAGAGCAGTAATCAATGAAATAGAAACCAAAAGAACAGTAGAACAGATCAACGAAACTAGGAGCTGGTTCTTTGAAAGAATTCACAAGATTGATAAACCCCTGGCCAGACTGATCAAAAAGAAAAGAGAAATGACCCAAATCAACAAAATCATGAATGAAAGAGGAGAGATCACAACCAACACCAAAGAAATACAAACAATTCTGAGAACATATTATGAGCAACTCTATGCCAGCAAGTTAGATAACCTGGAAGAAATGGGTGCATTCCTAGAGATGTATCAACTACCAAAATTGAACCAGGAAGAAATAGAAAACCTGAACAGACCTTTAACCACTAAGGAAATTGAAGCAGTCATCAAAAGTCTCCCAACAAACAAAAGCCCAGGGCCAGATGGCTTCCCAGGGGAATTCTACCACATTTAAAGAAGAATTAATACCTATTTTCTTGAAACTGTTCCAAAGCATAGAAATGGAAAGAAAACTTCCAAACTCATTTTATGAGGCCAGCATTACCTTGATCCCAACACCAGACAAAGATGCCATCAAAAAGGAGAATTACAGACCAATATCCTTGATGAACATGGATGCAAAAATTCTCACCATAATACTAGCCAATAGGATCCAACAGTACATTAAAAGGATTATTCACCATGACCAAGTGGGATTTATCCCTGGGCTGCAAGGTTGGTTCAACATCTGCAAATCAATCAACGTGATATAATATAGTAACAAAAGAAAGAACAAGAAACTTATGATCCTCTCAATAGATGCAGAGAAAGCATTTGACAAAGTACAGCGTCCTTCCTTGATCAAAACTCTTCAGAATATAGGATATGATATCAATATCATAAAAGCCATCTGTGAAAAACCTACAGCGAATATCATTCTCAATGGGGAAATGCTGAGAGCTTTTCCCCTAAGGTCAGGAATGCGGCAGGATGTCCACTATCACCACTGCTATTCAACATAGTATTAGAAGTCCTAGCCACAGCATCAGACAACAAAAAGAAATCAAAGGCATCCAAATCGGCAAGGAGGAAGTCAAACTCTCACTCTTTGCAGATGATATGATACTTTACATGGAAAACCCAAAAGACTCCACCCCAAAACTGCTAGAATTCATACAGTAATTCAGTCAAGTAGCAGGATATAAAATCAATGCACAGAAATCAGTGGCATTCTTACACACCAACAAGACAGAAAAGAGACAGATCAAGGAGTCGATCACCTTTACAATTGCACCCAAAACCATAAGATACCTAGGAATAAATTTAACCAAAGAGGCAAAGGATCTGTACTCAGAAAACTATAAAATACTCATGAAAGAATTTGAAGAAGACAAAGAAATGGAAAAACGTTCCATACTCATAGATTAGAAGAACAAACATTGTGAAGATGTCAATGCTACCTAGAGCAATCTACACATTCAATGCAATCCCCATCAAAATACCATCCACTTTTTTCAAAGAAATGGAACAAATAATCCTAATTTTGTATGGAACCAGAAGAGACCCCGAATAGCCAGAGGAATATTGAAAAAGAAAAGCAAAACTGGCGGCATCACAATTCCAGACTTCAAGCTCTATTACAAAGCTGTCATTATCAAGACAGTATGGTACTGGCACAAGAACATACACATAGATCAGTGGAACAGAATTGAGAGCCCAGAAATGGACCCTCAACTCTATGGTCAACTCATCTTTGACAAAGCAGGAAAGAATGTCCAATGGCAAAAAGACAGTCTCTTCAACAAATGGTGTTGGGAAAATTGGACAGCCACATGCAGAAGAATGAAACTGAACCATTTCCTTATACCACACACAAAAATAGACCTCAAATGGTTGAAAAGACCTAAACGTGAGACAGGAGTCCATCAAAATCCTAAAGGAGAACACAGGCAACAACCGCTTCGACCTCAGCCGCAGTAACTTCTTCCTAGAAACATTGCCAAAGCAAGGGAAACAAGGGCAAAAATGAACTATTGGGATTTCATCAAGATAAAAAGCTTTTGCACAGCAAAAGAAACAGTCCACAAAACCAAAAGACAACCGACAGAATGGGAGAAAATATTTGCAAATGACATATCAGACAAAGGGCTAGTATCCAAAATCTATAAAGTACTTATTAAACTCAACACCCAAAGAACAAATAATCCACTCAAGAAATGGGCAGAAGACATGAACACACATTTTTCCAAAGAAGACATCCAAATGGCCAACAGACACATGAAAAAGTGCTCAACATCGCTCGGTATCAGGGAAATCCAAATCAAAACCTCAATGAGATACCACCTCACACCAGTCAGAATGGCTAAAATTAACAAGTCAGGAAACGACAGATGTTGGCGGGGATGCAGAGAATGGGAACCCTCCTACACTGTGGGTGGGAATGCAAGCTGGTGCAACCACTCTGGAAAACAGTATGGAGGTTCCTCAAACAGTTGAAAATAGAGCTACCATACGATCCAGCAATTGCACTACTGGGTATTTACCACAAAGATACAAATTTAGGGATCCGAAGGGGTATGTGCACCCCAATGTTTATAGCAGCAATGTCCACAATAGCCAAACTGTGGAAAGAGCCAAGATGTCCATCGACAGACGAATGGATAAAGAAGTTGTAGTATACATACACAATGGAATATTATGCAGCCATCAAAGGGAATGAGATCTTGCCATTTGCAATGATGTGGGTGGAACTGGAGGGTGTTATGCTGAGTGAAATAAGTCAATCAGAGAAAGACATGAAATAAGTCAATATGACCTCACTGATATGAGGAATTCTTAATCTCAGGAAACAAACTGAGGGTTGCTGGAGTGGTGGGGGGTGGGGGGAATGGGGTGGCTGGTGATAGACATTGGGGAGGGTATGTGCTATGGTGAACACTGTGAATTGTGGAAGACTTTGAATCACAGATCTGTACCTCTGAAAAAAATAATGCAGTATATGTTAAGAAAAAATAAAAGAAGAAGAAGATAGCAGGAGGGGAAGAGTGAAGGGGATTAAGTCGGAGGGGGAGACAAACCATGAGAGACGATGGATTCTGAAAAACAAACTGAGGGTTCTAGAAGGGAGGGGAGTGAGGGGATGGATTTGCCTGGTGATGGGTATTAAAGAGGGCATATTCTGCATGGAGCACTGGGTGTTATGCACAAACAATGAATCATGGAACACCACATCAAAAACTAATGATGTAATGTATGGTGATTAACATAACAAAAAAATATGACTGCAGAAAAAAAAAGGAGAGTCAGGAATCAAATCCAGGTGTGTTTGGTTGTAAAGCTTAGGTTTATACACCTTATGAGGCGACATGTCAACGAGGCAGAATAGTGAGCACAGACTTGTGGAAAGCAAATACAAGGCATAGTTCAAGGAAACAGAACATTTCAACTTACTATTTTGTACTTATAAGGAAAAAGCAATCCTCTGAGCTCCTCTCTCTTACCCTTTCCATTCCATGCAGTGAGGCTTGATTAAGGACAAGCTACTTCAGAGGCTTGTGGTTAGTAAAAAGGGGGAATGAAATATTCATCTCTGTGTTTTTGATTTTTAGTGTCTTAGGCTTAAGGAGCTGACATCCCACCAATTGAAGTGGATTTTTTAATTTTTTTTTGCAAAATGCATCTGGAAATAGAAAAGTGTGAGCAGAAGACAGAGAGAAGGGCCAAGCTCTGTGGGCATTATCACCCATTTCTTTTTTCATAGTTGACACAGGTGTTAATTGGAAATGATCCACTTATTTCTCAGAAGAAAATAAAATTAAAAGACTGGTTTTCTGGGTCTGACTTTTCTCAAAGCCCTTGTACTTGATCCTCTCTTTGGGAGGCTTTCAATGGGCAAACTGTGCTGAATCTGTCTTTGGCTAGTAAATGTTTTTTAAACTTAAAAGAACAAAGCAAAGTAAATTAAAATGAAACCTTTCTAAGGAATACACACAGGTTGCCTCTCCTCCACAGGCACCATCATTCCTGGTATTTTACACTCAACTTGCAACACTTCACTTGCGTCCTGTCCAGGCCTCACTGAGCAGTTGAGTCTCCCATTTTTGTGTGAAGGGTAGCATTAATGCACCTAAACTTTGGAGTCAGAATAGATGCAATAGAATCCTTGCTTTCTGTGATCTTAAGTAAATTACATGTGCTACTTAATCTGTTTTCCCATCTGTAGAATGGAATAATATATCTCTTTTGAGTTTCTTTGTATAAAGTTCTTAGCACAAGTGCCAGGCAAAAAGTAAGCTCCCAGTAATTGTTACTGCACGTTACTTTAGTTACTGCTATAATTACAGATAGTCTGGGGCCCAGTTTATCAAAGCTTTTTCCCCTCTCAAGAAGCCACAATTCCCAAGGCCTTTACACACTGCTTTCTTCCTCCTATATTTATTAGGGCTCAAATATACAAGTAAAGTTAACTTTCTTTAGCATTTGAGGTCTGGCCTTTGAGAATTTACAGTGTGCTGAATTTGCTGCTGTAATAAACTCACTCTTGCTAACTAGGGAAAGATGGAGGCCATGTCACGGACCAATCACTCCCATTTTCCCACGTAGCTTCTGAAATCAAGTTTTGTATTATTAGCTTACCCAAAGCAATGACTGATGTTTCAAATTCCCACCTGTAATAACATTAATCCTGTAGTTAAAATATAATTACGTGATTCCTAGCTTACCAGAATATTGCCTAGCTTTTATTTTGGCTATTTAGATAGCATACTAGTGTAAACCAATTCTGATTTTTCTTAGTGTTTCAGAGAGATACACAATCCAATGACAACTCCTATATTAAAATGCAGTAGAGAACTCTGAGGTCTTAAAAATTATGAGGTTTTAAGCTGAAAATTTCTCTTGATAAAAAAAATAGAGGTCTTGAAGTCTTTCAGCTCTTTTATAAATATCTTAAAGTTTAATACCTTATTAAAAACATAATAATAAGCCTTATAATCAGGTCACTAGATTTATAGTATTTAATGTTGCTTTCATGATGATGATTTTCAAAGGAAATTCTCACTTATATTGTGCATAAAATCAAATGTTATGTGAAAAAACCTTTCATTTAATTCAACAGAGGGTAAAGCACAGTGAATTAACTTGTCATTGAATCTTTGCCCAGTTATGTGAGATTGTTTGCTAAATAAAATAAAAATAACTGAATCTTACCTAGAACTGACAAAATAATTCATAATTTTACCAGATCTTTACTCACAGTAGCCAAGACATAGAAACAACCTAAGTACCTATCAATGGATGAATGGTTAAAGAAAATGTGAGATATCTATCTATCTATCTATCTATCAATCTATCTATCTATCATCTATCTATCATCATCTATACAATTCAGTTTTAAAAAAGATACAAATCCTGCCATTTGCAAAAACTTGGATAAACCTAAAGGGTATTATGCTAAATGAAATAAGCCAGACAGAGAAAGACAAATACTGCATGGTATCACTTATATGTGGAATCTAAAAAACAAAACCAAAACCAAAACAA
This sequence comes from Zalophus californianus, assembly GCF_009762305.2. NCBI lineage: Eukaryota > Metazoa > Chordata > Mammalia > Carnivora > Otariidae > Zalophus > Zalophus californianus. The sequence continues at coordinate 64,389,921 of NC_045595.1, read as the reverse complement.
AACACACAAAGTCTAGATCATAGAGTAGAATGGTTGCCTCGCTGGTGGTTGGGAGACGGGAGCAATAAGGAGAAATTGGTAAAATGTACAAATTTTCATTTATAAGATGAATAAAGTCTGGGAACATAATGGATTACTTTGTGATTATATAACTGATAATATTACATTGTATAATTGACTTTTGCTGAAAAAGTAGAACTTAAGTGATCTCACCAAAACAAAAACAACATTAACAACAACAAAGGAAAGGTAAATATGTGAAGTGATAGAAATGTTAATTAACTTCATTGTGGGAATCCATTTACATGTATACATATATCATCATGTTGTACACTTTAAATATATTATAATTGGCAATTATATCTCAAACTAAAAATGTATATTTAATATACAGGTTATATAGATTATATTATATAGATATATAGATTATATATGTATTCTTTGATATATAATATATATTTCATATTTTTATTTATAATGTATATTTTATTTCATACATTGTTTTATATTTTATACTTTAAGAATACATATTTTATATATGAAAATATATCCATTCTTTTATGTTTTATGGAATACATGATTGAAACCACCTGTTGCTGGATTTTTCCCTATGGGTATCTTTTTGATTACTAAATTAATCTCTTGTTATGGGTTTATTCAGATTTCTATTTCTTACTGATTCACTTTGTAGTTTGTGTCTTTCTAGAAGTTTATATATTGTATTCATGCTATCTAATTTGTGGGCACCTGATAGTTCATGGTTTTTCCTTATGATCCTTTTCATTTCTATATGGGCATTATTAATATCCCCTTTTTAATTCTTGATTTCAGTAATTTGAATCTCCTCTTTTTTTCTTGGCCAATAGCTAAAGTTTTGTCAATTTTGTTGACTTTCTCAAACAATCAAGTTTTGGCTTCTCATTTTGTTATTATCTATTTCATTACTTTCCACTCAAATCTTTACCATTTCCTTTCTTCTGCTTTTGTTAGGTGTATCTTGATCTCTTTTTCCAGTGGATTAGGGTGAAAGGTTAGATTATTGTCTTGTGATCTTTTTCTTTAATATGGGTGTTTCAAGCTATAAATTTCCCTCTAATCAATTGCTGTATCCCATAGTTTTGTTATACTGTGTCTTTATTGTCATTGATCTCCAAGTATTTTCTAATTCCCCTTCTGATTCTTGAGTCCTTGGTTATTTAAAGTATATTATTTTATTTCCAATTTCTAATTTGGTTTTTGTTATTAATTTCTCATTTTTTGTCATCATGGTTGAAAAAGATACATTGCATGTTTTCAAATTTTTAAAATTATTAAGGTTTGTTTTGTAAAATATGACATATTCTGGAGAATGTTCAATGTTCACTTGAGAAGAATGTGTGTTCTGGTGTTGGTGGGTAGTTAGTTCTAAAGATGTTTTTTAGGTCAAGTTGACTTCTAGTGCTGTTCAAGTCTTCTTTTTCCTTGTTGATTTTCTGTCAAGTTGTTCTGTTCATTATTGAGTGAGGTATTGAAGTATCCAACTATTATTTTTGAATTGCCTGTTTTCACTTCAATTCTATCAGTTTTTGCTTCATGTATTTTGGGGGTTCTGTTATTAGGTGCATATATGTTTGTAATTGTCATATCTTCCTGAGGATTGACACTTTTATCCTTGTAAAATACTCCTTTTTATCTCTTGCAACATTTTTATTTTATTTTAAAGTCTATTTTGTCTGATATTACTATAGCTACTCCAGCTTTCCCATTATGTAACTTTTTCCATTTATTTACATTCAACCTATTACTATCTTTGAATGTAAAGTGTGTGTCTTATAGTCATCAAATAGTTGGATCTTCTTTTATAATCCATTCTGACAATCTCTGTCTTTTGGTTTTTTAATCTAGTCACATTTAATGTTATTATTGATATAATTAGATTTATGTCTTCCTTTTTACTTTTTGTTTTATGTTTCCTATCATTTCTTGTTTCTCTATTCCTTTTTTATTGCTTTCTTTTGCAATTAAGCAAATTAATTCTAATATAACATTTCAGTTCCTTTAACAATTTTTTTCAGTATTATTTGGAGCTATTTAAAAATTTTATTTCTAGGACTTATCCTGGTAACTTCTTGAGAAAATTTTCAGCCTTTTTCTGTAATTCCTTAACTGCATCTGTGTGCTAACTCTTCTTATTCTTACAATGGAGCTGATGCTGAAAGACAATGGAATATGGGTGCTTGCCAAGGCATCACTACTCATGTGTGTGTGTCCATGTATCCGAGTGCTCATAAGCAAATATGCTAACATGGTGGAACCAGGTTGGTGCTGTAATAAGGAGGTATGCACTCAAAAGTCTTTTAATTAGTCCCCCTTTCCATGGATGTTTGACGGGACCTAGTCGAAACCTGCTATCATCTCTACTCATGTACAATTAATTCTTCTACAGCCAGTGGAAATTACCATTTGTAGGAAGCAGTCTGTGAACAGCACACTAACAGCAAACTATCATTGCTTTCTTTGGCTCTCCCTGCAAAGCATGGGCAAATTAATGAAAGGTTTTATCTTTATCATAAAACAACAGTCTGCACAGCACTGAGAATGCAAACAGTAACATAATAACAGAAGCATGCTGCAAAGATTAGTGGCAGAGAAAAGTAATGAATAATGTAACAAGATCTTAAACTAGATTATCACACCAAGGTAGCTTGTCAGAGCCCTGGGTAGCTTATTTGACAATCCATCTTCCTCAGCAGTAGCTGAGTATGTGTTGGCCATCCTCATTAGAACACTTCCGTGCAACTCCTGTCCAGCATTCTTATATATTAAATTCATGCCAAAGACAAAGTGGTAATGTATCAATGCTTGAAGCCACAAATCACATGGCACACTCTACCCGTATCCACAGAAGCCAAGAGATATTGACTTGGGGTTATCAAAAATAAATAAATGCATAACATAAAACAAAACAAAACTGTTTTTCCATTATAAGCATTTATCTCACCAGAGAAGCATTTTAAGTACTCATAGAAATTTCCACTAAATATTCAAACAGCAGAAAACTGTTTTGGAGTAATTAAGACAGCATCTGTCTAGGCCCAAGCTAAATTAGTTGAAACAAATAAACAAAACTATGTAGTTCGACTAGCCATTATATTAGCTGGGTCTAAAACTTAGGGTATCACTATCATGGCATACAAATGTTTTCTGAAATATTTATATTCCCAGTAATATTTTGTCAGAATAAATGCCACTTAGTTATGCCAAAGTCCTCTGCTAAGCATGATAAGTACTACACAGGAAATACACAGGGTAATAAACTTTACATAGAAAGTTGTGATCTGAATAGAATTCAGTCCAAGGTCAAGAGGCCCAAATTGTATTTGGTTGGCTCTTTCTAAACCAGAATATCTAAGTCTGGTTCACAAAGCAAAAACTCATTCCAGTTGAGCATCACTACATCATGCAATTCAATCCTGCTAAGCTTTGTGTGATTACCTGGTGTAGACAGACATGAGTGGCCAAAAGACAGAGCCACAAAACAGTGGTTCATCCTGGATGTTGCACAAGTAATTCTCCACTGAACTATGCTTGGGGGCCAAGAGTGCAGTTTGCTTGTCTGTTTAGAAAAAATTCTCCAGAGTCTAAAAAAAATAAAGACATTGTGTGTTTCCCAGGTAGGCCTTATACTTACCATCCAGGGTGAATCATAAAGGAAGATTTAGCATGCTCAGCTAAGAGAGACTGTAGAAGCACAAAAATCTTTTAACAATCCAGTGGTTGATTTCTCTTCTGTGGGTCACTGACTGACTTGAGTTTTATAGAAATTAGAACACTCACCATCCTGAATCTGTTAACACCATTCATTATAATATTTCTAATGAATTATTAAAATTGAAATTTCTCTGAGGTTATATGCTTATAACTGTCAGTCTTTGCTAACAAATTTCTTATAATGGCCATCTTTGAGATAGACTCAAGTGAATTTTACCTCAGAACTTTTTACCAAATTAGAGATATCTTAATTTACTGAATTTCCTTTTGAAACTCAACCTCATCTGTTAAGGACTGGAGTCCTCAATTTAATCTCTTTCTTAAGCAGTGTAACAATTAGGGTTTAACCAGAGAGGTAGAACCAGTAAGATCTACATTTGTATTTCTATCAATGTCTGTATTAATGTATCTTATCTCCCAAATAGGGGATTTGTTATAGGGATTTGACCTTACACAATTGGCTTCTGCCCTGCGGCTGGACCTAAAGTGAGAAAGGCAGGCAAATAACAATTGTTAAATATTCAGGAATTTTGTTAAACCATTGTTAGCCGGTACCATCACTCCCCTGGGGATATGGACATGAAGTGGGTAAGAGCAAGAACAAACTGGAAGCAGTGAGAATGTGCTGACAACCCTGAGGACAAGCTGGAACCCATGTTAGTCTTTGCCTTGAAGCATCCAACTTTGATGATGCAGGTGGAATTAAGCACGCACCTGGAGCAGGAGTGGAGATGCCAAAGGAGGAAAAATAATGATTGCTGGAAGAGAGGGGGACCCCACTGTTGAGCCTCACTTGGCCAATAAAGGTGAGGCAGCAGATGTATAATAAGTGCATGAATAGTAACAGTGCCAGATGTCACACTGACTTGCCAAGTGTGAACATGGCTTCTGTTTCACTTCTACCTTCCAAATCTTGAATGTCTCTTATGGTCAGTTCTTATCCATAACCAGACAGACAGAGGAATCCTGGAAGACATCATTCTGAATTAGCTAAACTGACGCAGTAGGAAGTCACCACAATAGGAGGCAAGTGTGTTTAGCTCAAATACTCCACTAGTGAGTTTATGTGTCACAATTTAGGTTTTCATTTTTTTTTAATGGATAGAACAGATATTTATCCTCTTGTCAAAAACCGGAGGTTATTTGTCCTACTTTAAACTGATGGTGTGGTTTCTATTTCAAATAACAAAGAGCTTCATGCTGAGATCAGCATAAATTGGCATACAGCTTTTGGAAATCAAACTTTTCTTTTCAATCAAAGATCTTATAATTTTAGATTTAGGTAATCTATCCTCAGAAAACATTTAAAAATTGAAATAAAAAGTAATCATTATACACTGAATATTCATTGTTTTGATTTTAACAATACTTAAAAAATGAGTAACTATCCACTAGCAGGAATATGGCAGGATGGAATAAGTAGCCATAAAATACTATTGATATAGAAAGTAGACCAAACTACATATATAGACACATATATATGTACATATATACATATATATATGAAGTATTTTAAGAAAAAATTTTATGAAAGTTTCCAAAATGATTCTACTTGTGTTAAATAGCTATAGAAACTTATACATAGAAAAATATTTGATTAGTTGACATTAACATACATTTTTGAGCAGGTTAACTTTTCTTCTTTCTACTTTTCTGTAGTTTTCTGTTAGAAAAATTCTTATCAATTCCTGCATTTTTTAATGGTCCCAAACAGTTTTCTAAATTAACATAAGTAACAATGGATGCATTTGAGATTAAGTCAGGGGACTAGTGTTTATTCTGTGCATACTTGCACTGGGCATTTCCTGTATATTATATAATTTGATGTATGGTTTAAAAGCAATAAACTATATTTGTCTACAAAAGGCAGTGCACCTTAGTAGCTAAGCCTGGACATTCAAGTCAGATTTCTAGAATTTCATACCCCTCACCTTCCACTTCCTAGATGTGTGATACTGGACAAATCATTTAACTTCTCTGCTCTTCTGTTAAAATGGTGGCAATAATAGAAACCACACAGGTTGCTGTGTGGGTTCAGTGAGTTCCTATATATGAAGCATTTAAATGAAGGCCTGACTTATCCTAAGTACCACACAGGTGCTATTATTTAGTGATATTATTATTATATGGGATAAAAAGATACATTAATTCATATTTTCTCTTTAATTTGTTTTAATGAGATTGTTCTGAAGAATTTTACACATATGTTACATATATGTTATTTGGCAAGTTCTAATAGTTCCTTTCAAAAAGTATACAAATATGTACTTAGGGGTGCCTGGGTGTATCAGTCAGTTAAGAGTCTGCCTTTGGCTCAAGTCCTGATCCCCAGGTCCTGGGATCAAGCCCCATGTCAGTGTCCTCAGACTCCCTGCTCAGCGGGGAATCTGCTTCTCCCTCACCCTCTGCCCCCCCCACTCGTACGTGTTCTCTCTCTCATATAAGTAAATAAAATCTTTTTTTAAAAGACGTATTTGCAATTTATCCAACAATCTTAACTCATAAATATCACACCAGGTTATAAGCAATAGAGAATATGGCAAATTCAGAATTATATTATGGTCATTATCTTGTCTGAATCAAGCTTTGCCAACAAATCACAGGACTAATTTTCTCTTTTTCATTTCCTTTCTCCTGCTGATGTGCTTTGTAATCAAGAGCAATTCCAAACATGTTTACTAATTTTTTCACTGGATCCAAGAAAGGAGAAGGAGAAATCCCCAAGATGCTATTGGTGTAATGGCTTACTCTTAGCCCCAGTGCTTTGGGAACAAGTTGTGTGGTCATAGTCTCAAATGTCCCCATTTGATCGCTGATATGTCCTTACCTCATTAGAACTAGTAAACAATGAGACCTGCTCAGTGAAAATGAACATAAGCCCTAAAGCAGACCATGAAAAAAAATGCAAATAGGTGAGGTAGTAAGCACAGGTCCCCCACCACTGAATATTCTTGGACATCCCTCATTTTTGGATTTACCTTCAAATCTCTGCTTGTAGCAGTTCTTCCGGAAGCCCACAGCTCCTTTTTAGGTGAATTTAGGAAAGGGGGATAAACAGTTATCTACCAGTTTATTTTATAAGAGTGCAAGGCCTATAAAGTGCACATTAATAATTAAAAAAAGAAAAACTCAGGGCAGGATCTGTTTTGCTCACTATTATTTTCCTGCCATGCTTTTTTGAAGTTTTCTCCAGCAGCATCAGGTTTGCAAAACTACAGGGAATAACACTTTTTTTTTTAATGCAACACTTTTTGAGAAAAAAAATTTTGGAAGAGTATTAGAAGTTTGAATGCAATGGTATGGAGGCATGCATTTTAATTCAGGCTTCATCATTTATTAGCAATTATGAAAATTGCTTGAACTTGCTGAACCTCAATCTACTCATATGTACATTGAGGGAAATAGTGCCTGTCTAATGGAGTAGTTAAGAAAACAAAGTTAAGTTATCTTTGTAAACACCTAACATATTCAGTGGTTACCCAGTTGATGTTAGTTCCCTTCATTTAGCTTAGATATAGTATCACTATCACTTGAGAATCCTCATTTTTCTTTCCTTAGTCCTCTATGATGATTCATCTTGGAAAATTTTAAAGCACTTGCCTATCTTTTTGTCCCTCTGTCCTCTGTTTTCTTTTGCTGGACTAATAGAGTGGATATTAGACCTCATGCATAGATCCTTTAATTTTCTTTCCAGTTTTCTCTTATTTTCTGACTTTGTATTTTTATATAATATTTTAGGAGATTTCTTCAAGTTCTTCTTCTATCTCTTCTGTTGATTATTTGAAATTTTGCTATTGTGTATATTTTTTCATTTCCATGAACTCTTTTTATACTCTGATTGTTTTCTTTACTTTGGTATTTTTGTTTCCTATTCTGGTTGCATGGATACAGTCCCTTCTCTTACCTTTCTGGAAACATTAACGATAAAGTCTTATTTTGGATGTTTTATTCTGCTTCCTGGATTTTCTCTCTTTTTGCTTTCATTTCCTTTGTGATCTTAGGTTGTATTTTTCCTCATTCTCTAGCTCTCATATTTGAGACATCCACCAATATCTTTGATTATTGGTTTCCCATTTACGTTAAAGACTGAGGCACTAAACTGCCTATTGGAAGCTCTGTGTCTGTGGTGGAGGAGGGAGGATTGATTCTGGGCTTCCTCAAGTAGTGGTAAGGTAGGGATGAAACATTTTTGTTATGCCCTTAACTGAGGAGATATAAGCCCACCTACCTAATTTCAAGAGATAGCATTTGCAGCTCAGCACCCTATTTGCTCTCCCTGCATTCTCTGTTGTTTCATTTCTTTATAGAATTAGTCTCTTGCCCTTTTGGGTTAGACCTTGTTATGTGGGGTTTGGAGCAGAACCAGGGACCTAACTACTCTTCATACAAACTTTAAAACAGTCCTCCAGTTTCATAGATGTAGCAGTGCTACTAAGTCATTAATCCTCAACCATTCTGCATCTTCCAAAAGTGGGGCACCACCTCCCATCCACTATCTGTGCTCCATTTCTGTCTTACAGTAATTATAGTGGGAAAAAGATAAATGCGTGTTTTTGATCTATAATCTACACCTGAAAATACCTTGCTGAGGTTTTTCTACCACTGCATATTGCAGAGGAAATATCGAGGCAAATCATGGTTGTAAACCAATCAAATGCCTAATGTTTACGAAAGTCCAGGTCAAAGAGAACTAGGTGGCACTTCCTCTCTCTCCCTTTATCACTGATGGCGAGGTTGAGGTTATTCATGAATTCTCACCAGTCCAGGATATATGTTATCTGTGACAATTAAATGCTACTGTGGTGTGCAGCCTCCAGGGATGAGAAAATTTGATGATTCTTCAAACATCTTGTAGCAAGTGAGCAAGATAGACAAGAAAATCAAATAAGCTGAGACTAAAGTTTAATATGACTAATATGAGTTTGAAAGCACTTGAGGCCACAGAATTGCAGTAAGGAGCCATTCAGCCCACACTGAGGCAAACATCATAGGTACGAGACAGATGTTGTATTAGTTATCTATTGCTGCATAATAAATGATTCCAAAACTTAGTGCTTACAAAAACAGTAAATGTGTATTGTCTTTCACAGTTTCTGGACCAGGAATTCAGGAGTGGTTTGGCTGGGCAGAGTTAGCTCAAGATTTACTCTGAGATTTACTTAGATGTTGACTAGGGCTGCAATCATCTGAAGACTTGACTAAGGCTGGAGGATTGGCTTTCCAGGTAACTCACATGGCTGCCAAACTGGTCCTGGCTGTGAGCGGGAGGCTTTGGCTCTTCTCCCTCTAGGCCTCTTGAGTGTCTTCACTACATGGTATCTATTATTCCTCAGGGCAAACAATCTAAGAGAACAGAACAGAAGCCCCAAGTGGCCTTAATGATGAGTCTTAGAAGTTGTACATGGTCAACCCTGACCAGCCCCAATTCAGTGTGGAGGGAGACTGGCAAAGGTGTAAATACCATAAGGTAAGATCATTAGGAGCTAATTACAACAGATTTCATGTCCTTCTACGGATATGGAGAGGTCATATGCTAATGGGAGCAGTGGAGGAGGTTAGGGATTGGTGATAAATGCTATCAAGTAAAGAAAGAGGCACGGTGTGCGCAAAGGCTCCAACATAAAAGCCAAGGGGGTGCTGGACAGTTTGACGTGGCAGAAGCTCATCATGGGTAAGTGACTGCAGCAGGAAGTGAATCTATAAAGGTTGACAAGGACCAGGTTGTGAAGTTCTCAGCTTCCACAGGCCAATCAGAAGGGTGTCCTCAGTGCGAGAGAAGTATGATGACTGAAAGATATGGATATTTTAAAGACAAGGAGATGGTAGGAAATGGGACAAACTTCAGAAAATGTCTGCGTCTTTCTCTATGCTACCTTCGCTTTTGCTTCCTTTTGATATTATTGAAAGTTGCTGATGGGTGTTATAGGAGTCGTTGAAGAAATATCGTATGAAATATTCAAGAATCACTTACACCTTAAGAAATCGGCCTGTAGGAATGTTTTCACAATGCTGTTTAACAGGTGTGAACACATTTTATTAAAGGTGAACTGGGGAACCTCTGCTCCTCCAGCAGAGCCACTATTTATATTTTGCTTATTAGTTATCTCAGTTACTGCTCTGAAAAATGAAAGGGCCATCTGGCTTGGAATAGAGACCAGAATGGAAAGGCTCTGAAGTTCATGGGATCTGTTTTTAGTATTCTAATGAGATTTAGAATGCTGAGGGTATCCACATGGAGGGATTGGGCTCAGGAAAATGTATGGTGGTTGCATCTTTGTCTCTCCCATCTAACTCTCTCTTATCTCTGTCTCTTGCTATCTGTGTCTGTTTCTCTCTGTCCTACAAAGTATCTTGTAAGAATCAGTTAACAAGATAGTTTCCAAGCTGGTATATGTCTAAAAAGAAAGTGAATTAGAAAAAGCCTGATCCGCTCCAGTCAGTTCTATGAACAGGGCAGAAGAACCTTTGCTTCTTCTAGCATGTCAGTCCTTCCCTCATAGAAGCCAATATTCCCATCACTTTCTACCAAATCCTGCTTTTATAAATGGAATGGAGGAGGGGGAAAAGCACAGTTAACCAAGGGTGTTAGCCACAGCTCTGCCACTGGCTAATGACTAGGTCATGTGACCTCTCCCACCCAGCTTTTTCATTTTAAGCTCCCTTTTAGCCACTCTGTCAACCTGTGTTTTGTAGACAGACCGTGGAGCAGTGATACTCTCCTGATTAAGAAAAGGCATGTGTAGGGGCATCTGGGTGGCTCAGTCATTAAGCATCTGCCTTCGGCTCAGGTCATGATCCCAGGGTCCTGGGATGGAGCCCCGCATCGGCTCTGCGCTCAGCGGGAAGCCTGCTTCTCCCTCTCCCACCCCCCTGCTTGTGTTCCCTCTTTCGTTGTGTCTTTCTCTGTCAAATAAATAAATAAACTCTTAAAAAAAAAAGGCATGTGTAAAGGCATATGATGTAGATGGTCATTATCTGTTTGCTGATGATCAAATTGCTCTAAATTTTAAAAGACTAGATTATGATGTTAGCAGGCAATGCAGGGGAGAGGGTTCCCTAGAGATTATAGAACAGATAATTTTTGGCAGGAGTGGAAGGAAGTAAGATACAGTTTTTGAGACACTGTTCAAAGAATAAAACTGAGGGGTAGTGACTTGATTAAGGAGTCCTGAGATTCTGGAAGCACAATGACATTATTGAGTGAAAAAGCAGAGGACCATTCATAACCAATTTGATTACTTTATAACTTTGCCTTGAGCAGGCCAATAATATGAATACTAAAGATGGCTAAATTAGCTGACAACCTGACGACTTTCTCTGAACCTACCTGGCATTAGTCTTATAGTTGTGCTTTCAAGACATAAAATTTTCTAATGTATGTGGTATTCAGAGATGTCACATGTGACAGGATGAACAGAGTTAATAAAACAATAACAAAACTAAAGGTGAACTAGAAAAGTTTTCAGAAAGTCATGTCTGGGAATATGGATTATTTTTAATTTAATCAGAGGTAGAATGAATCATGCTATGAAGAGGGATTTTCAGATTCATGGCAATCAATTTATACCATCTTAGCTTCCACAAAAAATTCTACCTAAGGCTTCAGAAAGGAGATTCTAGAGAGCCAATCCCATCAAAATATTAACAATATAACTCAGGAATGTACAGCTGAATCTTAAAAATAAAATCTCTTTGTTATTTCATGAATATAAAGACATGTAGTCATCTGGAATGATTAGTATCAGAATCACAAAAAAGATCTCTGTAAGAAGAGGTAGCCTTTTGGAAATCTAGCCAAAGACGTTTTTAATGGATTTTTTCCCTAATTATGTTGGATATTAATACACATTGTTAATAACTGAAAATATAAGGAGTATAGAGAGGAAAATAAAAGTTACCCCCTACTAGTATCAACAGTTTGGGTCTTCTTTTTCCTGAAAAGTGGTAAATCTGACTATATTAGACACTAAGGATTAAGCCATTTGTGTTTTGTGAATTATTCATATTTTCAATATGTTTCATAAATATACATTTATTTTTTTCATTGAAATGTTTAAAACTGCAGTTGACTATGGGAACAGTAATTTTTCTATAATGTTATTCTGTCAACATGAACAGTAAATTCTTGTTTTCTAAATCGTTATTTATTTTATTCTTTTTATATTGATATGTTAATCACCATACATTACATCATTAGTTTTGGATATAGTGTTCCAAGATTCATTGTTTGTGCATAACACCCAGTGCTCCATGCAGAACGTGCCCTCTTTAATACCCATCACCAGGCTAACCCAACCCCCTAACCCCCTCCCTTCTAGAACCCTCAGTTTGTTTTTCAGAGTCCATCGTCTCTCGTGATTCCTCTACCCCTCCGATTTACTCCCCTTCATTCTTCGCCTCCTGCTATCTTCTTTTCTTTTTTTCTTAATATATACTGCATAAATTGTTTGAGAGGTACAGATCTGAGATTCAACAGTCTTGCACAATTCACAGCACTCACCATAGCACATACCCTATCCAATGTCTATCACCCAGCCACCCATCCCTCCCACCTTCCCACCACTCCAGTAACCCTCAGTTTGTTTCCAGAGATTAAGAATTCCTCATATAAGTGAGGTCATATGATACATGTCTTTCTGTGATTGACTTATTTCACTCAGCATAACACCCTCCAGTTCCAGCCAAGTCGTTGCAAATGGCAAGATCTCATTCCTTTTGATGGCTGCATAATATTCCATCATATATATATATATATATATATATATATATATATATATATACACACACACCATCTTTCTTTATCCATTCATCTGTCAGTGGACATCTTGGCCCTTTCCACAGTTTGGCTATTGTGGACATTGCTGCTATAAACATTAGGGTGCACGTACCCCTTCAGATCCTTACATTTGTATCTTTGTGGTAAATACCCAGTAGTGCAATTGCTGGATCGTATGGTAGCTCTATTTTCAACTGTTTGAGGAAATTCCATACTGTTTTCCAGAGTGGTTACACCAGCTTTCCTTCCCACCAACAGTGTAGGAGGGTTACCCTTTCTCCGCATCCCCACCAACATCTGTCGTTTCCTGACTTGTTAATTTTGGCCATTCTGACTGGTGTGAGGTGGTATCTCATTGAGGTTTTGATTTGGATTTCCCTGATGCCGAGCGATGTTGAGCACTTTCTCATGTGTCTGTTGGCCATTTGGATGTCTTCTTTGGAAAAATGTCTGTTCATGACTTCTGCCCATTTCTTGAGTGGATTATTTGTTCTTTGGGTGTTGAGTTTGATAAGTTCTTTATAGATTTTGGATACTAGCCCTTTGTCTGATATGTCATTTGCAAATATTTTCTCCCATTCTGTCTGTTGTCTTTTGGTTTTGTGGACTGTTTCTTTTGCTATGCAAAAGCTTTTTATCTTGATGAAATCCCAATAGTTCATTTTTGCCCTTGTTTCCCTTGCCTTTGGCAATGTTTCTAGGAAGAGGTTGCTGCAACTGAGGTCGAAGAGGTTGCTGCCTGTGTTCTCCTTTAGGAATTTGATGGATTCCTGTCTCACATTTAGATCTTTCAACCATCTGGAGTCTATTTTTGTGTGTAGTGTAAGGAAATGGTCCAGTTTCATTCTTCTGCATGTGGCTGTCCAATTTTCCCAACACCATTTGTTGAGGAGACTGTGTTTTTTCCATTGGACATTCGTTCCTGCTTTGTCAAAGATGAGTTGACCATAGAGTTGAGGGTCCATTTCTGGGCTCTCGATTCTGTTCCATTGATCTATGTGTCTGTTTTTGTGCCAGTACCATACTGTCTTGATAATGACAGCTTTGTAATAGTGCTGGAAGTTGGAATTGTGATGCCGCCAGCTTTGTTTTTCTTTTTCAACATTCCTCTGGCTATTCGGGGTCTTTTCTGGTTCCATACAAATTTTAGATTTATTTGTTCCATTTCTTTGAAAAAACTGGATGGTATTTTGATGGGGATTGCATTGAATGTGTAGATTGCTCTAGGTAGCATTGACATCTTCACAATGTTTGTTCTTCCAATCTATGAGCATGGAACGTTTTTCCATTTCTTTGTGTCTTCCTGAATTTCTTTCACGAGTATTTTATAGTTTTCTGAGTACAGATCATTTGCCTCTTTGGTAAAATTTATTCCTAGGTATCTTATTGTTTTGGGTGCAATTGTAAATGGGATCGACTCCTTGATTTGTCTCTCTTCTGTCTTGTTTTTGGTGTATAGGAATGCCACTGATTTCTGTGCATTGATTTTATATCCCGCCACTTTACAGAGTTCCTGCATGAGTTCTAGCAGTTTTGGGGTGGAGTCTTTTAGTTTTTCCACATAAAGTATCATATCATCTGCAAACAGTGAGAGTTTGACTTCTTCTTTGCCAATTCAGATGCCTTTTATTTCTTTTTGTTGTCTGATTGCTGTGGCTAGGACTTCTAATATTATATTGAATAGCTGGGGTGATAGTGGACATGCCTGCTGCGTTCCTGACCTTAGGGGGAAAGCTCTCAGCTTTTCCCCATTGAGAATAATATTCGCTGTAGGTTTTTCATAGATGGCTTTTATGATATTGAGGTATGCACTCTCTATCCCTATACTCTGAAGAGTTTTGATCAAGAAAGGATGCTGTATTTTGTCAAATGCTTTCTCTGCATCTATTGAGAGGATCATATGATTCTTGTTCTTTCTTTTGTTAATGTATTGTATCATGTTGATTGATTTGCAGATTTTGAACCAACCTTGCAGCCCAGGGATAAATCCCACTTGGTCGTGGTGAATAATCCTTTTAATGTACTGTTGGATCCTATTGGCTAATATTTTGGTTAGAATTTTTGCATCCATGTTCATCAAGGATATTGGTCTGTAATTTTCCGTTTTGATGGGGTCTTTGTCTGGTTTTGGGATCAAGGTAATGCTGGCCTCATAAAATGAGTTTGGAGCTTTTCCTTCCATTTCTATGTTTTGGAACTGTTTCAGGAGAATAGGTATTAATTCTTCTTTAAATGTTTGGTAGAATTTCCCTGGGAAGCCATCTGGCCCTGAGCTTTTGTTTGTTGGGAGATTTTTGATGACTGCTTCAATTTCCTTAGTGGTTATAGGTCTGTTCAGGTTTTCTATTTCTTCCTGGTTCAATTTGGTAGTTGATACATCTCTAAGAATGCACCCATTTCTCTAGGTTATCTAATTTGCTGGCGTAGAGTTGCTCATAATATGTTCTTACAATTGTTTGTATTTCTTTGGTGTTGGTTGTGATCTCTCCTCTTTCATTCAGGATTTTGTTGATTTGGGTCATTTCTCTTTTCTTTTTGATAAGTTTGGCCAGGGGTTTATTAATCTTGTTTTTCATTCAAAGAACAAGCTCCTAATTTCGTTGATCTGTTCTACTGTTCTTTTGGTTTCTATTTCATTGATTTCTGCTCTGATCTTGTTTATTTCTCTTCTCCTGCTGGGTTTAGTCTTTATTTGCTGTTTTTTTCTCTAGCTCCTTTAGGTGTAGGGTTAGGTTGTGTGTTTGAGACCTTTCTTGTTTCTTGATAAAGGCTTGTATTGCTATATACTTTTCTCTTAGGGCTGCCTTTGCTGTATCCCAAAGATTTTGAACAGTTGTGTTTTCATTTTCATTGGTTTCCATGAATTTTTTTAATTCTTCTTTAATTTCCTTGTTGACCCATTCATTCTTTAGTAGGATGCTCTTTAGCCTCCATGTAATTGAGTTCTTTCCAACTTTCCTCTTGTGACTGAGTTCTAGTTTCAAAGCATTGTGGTCTGAAAATATGCAGGGAATGATCCCAATCTTTGGTACCAGTTGAGACCTGATTTATGGCCTAGGATGTGATCTAATCTGGAGAATGTTCCATGGGCACTAGAGAAGAATGTGTATTCTGTTGCTTTGGGATGGAATGTTCTGAATATATCTGTGAAGTCCATTTGGTCCAGAGTGTCATTTAAAGTTTTTATTTCCTTGTTGATCTTTTGCTTAGATGATCTGTCCATTTCAGTCAGGAAGGTGTTAAGGCATCTCCGTATTATTGTATAGTTGTCAATGTGTTTCTTTGCTTTTGTCATTAACTGCCTTATATAATTGGCTGCTCCCATGTTAGGGGCATAGATATTTACAATTGTTAGATCTTCTTGTTGGATAGACCCTTTAAGTCGGATATAGTGTCCTCCTTCATCTCTTATTACACTCTTTCGTTTAAAATCTAATTTTTCTGATAAAAGGATTGCCACCCCAGCTTTCTTTTGGTATTAACATGGTAAATGGTTTTCCACCCCTTCACTTTCAATGTGGCGGTGTCTTTGGGTCTAAAATGAGTCTCTTGCAGATAGCATATGGATGGGTCTTGTTTTTTAATCCAATTTGATAGCCTGTGTCTTTTGATTGGGGTATTTAGCCCATTTACATTCAGGGTAACTATTGAAAGATATGAATGTATACCATTGTATTGCCTGTAAGGTGACTGTTACTGTATATTGTCTGTATTCCTTTCTGGTCTATGCTGCTTTTAGGTTCTCTCTTTGCTTAGAAGACCCCTTTCAATATTTCTTGGAGGGCTGGTTTTGTGTTTGCAATTTCCTTTAGTTTTTGTTTGTCCTGGAAGCTTTTTATCTCTCCTATTTTCAATGACAGCCTAGCTGGATATAGTATTCTTGGCTGCATAGTTTTCTCATTTAGTGCTCTGAAGATATCATGCCAGTCCTTTCTGGCATGCCAGGTCTCTGTGGGTAGGTCTGTTGCCAGTCTAATGTTTCTACCATTATAGGTTACATATCTCTTTTCCTGAGCTACTTTCAAGATTTTCTCTTTGTCTCTGAGACTCGTAAGTTTTACTATTAGATGTCGGGGTGTTGATCTATTATTATTGATTTTGAGAGGGGTTCTCTTGCCTCCTGGATATTGATGCCTGTTTCCTTCCCCACATTAGGGAAGTTCTCTGCTATAATTCGCTCCAATATACCTTCTGCCCCTCTTTCTCTTTCTTCTTCTTCTGGGATCCCCATTATTCTGATGTTGTTTCATCTTATCGTGTTGCTTATCTCTTGAATTCTGTCTTCATGATCCAGTAGGTGTTTATCTCTCTTTTTCTCAGCCTCTTTATTTTCCATCATTTGGTCTTCTATACCACTAATTCTCTCTTCTGCCTCATTTATCCTAGCAGTTAGTGCCCCCATTTTTGTTGCACCTCATTAATAGTCTTTTTGATTTCAACTTGGTTAGATTTTAGTTCTTTTATTTCTCCAGGAAGGGTTTCTCTAATAACTTCCATGCTTTTTTCAAGCCCAGCTAGTATCTTTAAAGTCATGATTCTGAACTCTAGGTCCAACATCATACTAATGTCCATATTGAGTAGGTCCCTGGCATACAGTACTACCTCTTGTTCTTTTTGTTGAGGTGTTTTTTTTCGTCTTGTCATTTTGTCCAGGGGAGAATAGATGAATGAGAGAACAAAATGCCAACAGGTTAACAACGTCCCCAGAAAATATACTCTAAACAAATCAGAAAATACCTGAAACCAGGGGAAAAAAAGGGAAAGAAAGAAAAAAGAAAGAGAAAAAAAAAGAAAACGATAAAAACAAACAAAAACAGAACAAAACAAAAAAAAACAGAATATGATCAGATATGATCAGGCTAGTGCATAGATCAGTGCCACACACTAGATTTTGAGTGTATTTTGGTCTGTTAGAAGAAAGTGCCTCCTAAAATTTTAAAGAAAGAAAGACATATATGTACAAAAAAGGGTTGATACAATAAAGGAATGGAATATGACTGTAATGATGAAAATTATAAAGAATTTTAAAAAGGAATTGATAATGTGCTTGAAAAAAAGAAGACGATTAAAAAAAAAGAAAGACAGAAAAAAATAGGGGAGAGAATATGATCAGGCAGGAGAGTAGAACAAAGCCATACGCTAGAGATTTAGGGTATATTTTGATCTGTTAGAAGAAACTGTATCTCAGAATTTTAAAGAGAGAACAACTTATATATATATATATGCCAAGAATTAGGGTAACTACTACGAAGCGATATAATATGACTCTAAATTTGAAAAATAAAAATGTTTTTTTTTAAAAAAGGGATTGATAAGATGTTGATTGAGAAAGGGAAAAAGAAAAATTCAAAAAAAAACAGTTAAAAAAATTAACTTTGAAAGACTAATGTATCATGGTAAAAAAGCCATGAATTCTATGTGCAGTATTCACCTGGAGCTGGAGTTCTCCGGTTCTCATTGATCGGTAAACTTGGTCTTGGCGGGCTGTTCTTGCTGATCTTCTGGGGGAGGGGCCTGTTGCCGTGGTTTCCAAATGTCTTTGTCTGAGGTGGAATTGCCCTGCCCTTGCTGGTCCAGGCTAAGTAATCTGCTCGGGTTTCTTCTCGGGAGCTTTTGTTCCCTGTAAGCTTTCCGTACAGCTTTGGAGGATGAGAGTGAAAATGGCGGCCTCCCAGTAGCTGAGAACTCGGGCCCCCGCTCCTCAGTGCGCCACCAGTGAAAAGCAGTCAATCACTCCCGTCTCCCCGGTCTCTAGCCACACTCCGTGCTCACCCAGTCTGTGACCAAGCATTTCCATCTCTAGCACCCAACCCTGTGTGGAGTCTCCAAACCCAGCAGTTCCCTGCGGTGCGCTCCTGCGCCACTCTTCCTGGGGGGAGGAAGGGGAGTCTCCCCAGATCTGCCGCTTGTTGGGTCCCTGCTGGAGGATCAGTCGCCCAACTGTGCCGCAGATCATGGTTTATGGCAACCCCGAGCTGAGAGCCTGCGCCTCGGCTCCGTCTCTGCAGCCCACTTCCCTGCTCAGATACCTGGGAGCTCTGCCACACTCAGGCACCCCTGGTCTTTCAGTGACCCTGAGGGTCCTGAGACCACACTGTCCCACGAGGGTTCCACCCCCTGCTTAGCCACTGGAGTGACGTCCCTCAGTGGAGCCGACTTCTAAAAGTTCCGATTTTGTGCTCCACCGCTCTATCACTTGCCAGAAGCGGCCAATGGAGGCCCCCTCCCCCGCCATCTATTCTGTTGAACATCGCCTCAGATTCACTTCTCCACATGTCCTACCTTCCAGAAAGTGGTCATTTTTCTGCTCAGAGTGTTGTTGCTATTCTTTTCTTCGATCTCCTGTTGAGTTTGTAGGTGTTCAGAACGGTTTGATCCCTATTCAGCTGAATTCCTGAGACCAGATGAAATCCAGGTCTCCTACTCCTCCGCCAT